>NC_061802.1:35102893-37602893 GCF_021462225.1 Girardinichthys multiradiatus | reverse complement strand
GAGGTGGCTCGGGCATCTATACCGGATGCCTCCTGGACGCCTTCCTCGTGAGGTGTTCCAGGCACGTCCCACCGGGAGGAGGCCCAGGGGACGGCCCAGGACACGCTGGAGGGACTATGTCTCTCGGCTGGCCTGGGAACGCCTTGGGCTCCCCCCGGAGGAGCTGGAGGAGGTGTCTGGAGAGAGGGACGTCTCGGCGTCTCTGCTGAGTCTGCTGCCCCCGCGACCCAGTCCCGGATAAGCGGAAGACGACGAATATGAGTACGAGTACATACGACAGTTCTTCAGATTTTTGTTTCAAAAAAAAAAGAAAAACATGTATGCTTTCCTTTCCACTTCACAAATATTGGTCAATCACATAAAAGCGCATTAAGAAACTGTAGTTTTCAGGTGCAAGATAACAAAATGGAAAATGTGGACAAATACTTTGTAATGCACTCTATTTGTGTAAAGAAACTGATCTCTCTTCTATTAGATGATGTTAGGCAGGATGGAGCATAACCACACATATCCATTCTCACACTCACTCTTCTTGCTGCTGCTTCGAGCAGCCAGGCTGGTCATGCTGCCTGACTGACTGTTGTCTTCCATGTTGGGGTCAAAAGCCGGGTTGACCAGACCGGGTTCGTCTGAGACCAGAGCCACAGCAGCGGATGTGGGGCCATCATTGGGCAGCGTGGCGACGGTGAGTTCTGATGTGCTGTCTGTGCACTCCCCCTCCTGCGAGCGACGCTTTCTATCTGTTGAGAGTCCATAATGGGAAGCCCCTTTACACCTGCAAACAGGAAAAGAGGGGTCTTAACATTAGACTCCAGAAAGATAGTAAAGGCATACTGAATGCAATGCCTTAACATTTATGTAATATCCCTGCTCAAGAGAAGCATCCCCACACCATAATGCTGCCACTACCATGTTTGACCGTGGGGAGATTGTTTATAGGGTGATGTGCAGTTATTTTTCTGCGGATGGTTTTGTTTGTTACGTAATGTTTTCTAACAAACATCAAAGGCCTTCACTGAACAGACGTATTCATACTAAGATTAAATTTACACTGAGATCAAATTACTCTGTTGACTAATTGGATGATTTCTGAAGGTTGCACTCAAGTTTATATTAAGTTATCAGAGTGAATCGGGCTGACTACAAATGCAAGCCACACTTTTCAGATTTTTGTTATTTAAACATCTTGAAAACGCTGTATCATTTCCTTCCATTCACAATAATACACTAATATGTGTTTGACTTGTGAAATTCAATTAAAACACATAGAATTTGGTAATTTTAAAAAATGTTAAAAAGTCATAGGTGTGTGAATACCTCCGCAGGGCATTGTGTGTGTGGATGGAAGAGAGGGACTGATGACGCATTGTCGCATGCCTGCATAATAAACCTCATGTGGAGGTAGTCAGAGTGAAACCAAACAGATTTCTGTTAATATTTATTGAAAAGGTCAGATTCTGAAAAAACAATGATCCGAGCAGATTTGAGCATTTCCTACAGGCTCTGGCTTCTTCTGTGAGGCAGCCTCACACAAAGACTGCTTATCTGACCTTAACACTCAAACAGCAGCTCACTGCACAACCCCACGCTGAGAATACTCTGGTGGTTCACATTTTTGGCACTTCCACCTTGAATCCAGATCGCATCTCTATGAATCTGCCACAGAAATAACATTTTCATGGTAAAGAAAATGTTAAGAAAAAGTCCACTTTCAGTTGTTTGTACACCATCTTGTTCAACATCTTGTTCACAGTATTTGTAATCGCACGTTGGAGAAGTTTTCTCTGTGGCACTGAGCACTGAGTGTCACTGACAGTTAACTGAGTACAAATGCAAGAAAACAGCCGCTAGTGAGGAGGGAGGGTGGGAAGCTGACACTACATCTGAATATGGAACAGAAATTGTTTGATTGTTGTTACTCTGAAAAACAAATCTAATTCCTGAGCTCCAGATGTCTTCTGTCTGTCAACAACAGCTCAGCCACCGCACACTGAAACACTCTCTCTCTCCAGCTCTCTTATGTACATACAAACGCTCACTCATCTATAAACGTCTTCACAATGTAACAATATGAAACTGGGAATATTTGCGTGCAACTCGAGCATTTCCCTGCAGATCAGGGTGTTGTGTTTTAGGAGAATTTTCCTCCATCTGTAAGCCATAAAGGCTTCATCAGAGGCAGAAATAACTCTGCCCGTCTCTCTGGCTGTCTCTGCGGAGCCATCAGCACAAACACTAACTCGGTTTTAATGAGCTGGATCAGACCCAGACTCTGCTTCACCGGTAGCTTGGAAAAAAAAGAAAACACAGGTGGTGCAGCATTTTTCTCCTGTGCTTTGTGTTTTTTTTTTTTTGGGTTTGAAGCCAAAAGATGAAAGGTTAAGTAAAAGTAGAGTAAAATGACAGAGATTGCTTAAGAGTCACAAAAGGAAGAAGAATGCAAGCTTTTGAGCCATTACAGCCAAGTTAGGACCATCGGCCCCAAAGGGCTCCACATCACCAGAAGCAGCATTTTGTCACAATTACAGAGCTGTCTGAGCAGGTCATGCTCTCTGTCCATATCTCACAGGGAAAGTCGTTTAATCCGAAACAGGGTTCTAAATCTCACTTGCAGCGACAAGTCAGGCTTCCAGTCAGATATAACATTACACAAAGCGGAAGTGCCTATTGATCGCCTTCATTCAAACTTCATGATACACTACACGTGTGTGTACCTGTGTGTGGACAGAGCCACTGTGAGGCTTGGCCATTCTTTAAGTAAATTGATAAGTACCAACAGCAACATACCACTTAACCAAGTGACGTGGTCAAAAAAAATCAATATTCGAATTGAGAAGCAAGGAGAGGGCAGAACCTTTAGTCTCTCCAGCTCTCTAATTTGCCATTTTTTCAAGTCTCTCACTGTCAGAAGGTTTAAAATGGAACATTTGATTGAAACTCCAGTGTGTCTCAGCAATGTCCAACATATGCTGGCAATGGTGGGAGGACAGTTGGTCAGTGAGGATTTCTACACAATGTTCAAACATTTTCAAAAGTATCATTTTTCTTGTTTGGGTGAGTATGTAGAAACAATATTTTGTTTTAGAAAATAGCATTATTATGGTGCAAAAATGAGCAAATATATAACTCGTTATCTGATGAATTCAAGCTTTGACACCTGAAGATATTGAGATAATTAAATGATTCTTGATGTAATAAGATAATAAAGCCATCATTGGATCAAAATACCTTTGAAAGCTTATTATTGACCTAACGATATAAAGAAACTGTTATTGCTTCAAAAAAAAAAAAAGTTTCATTAGGTTGGCCGAAACAGATTTTTGGTTTTTATTCTGGTCTGATGATTGCAACTGAGAACAATTAAGATCTGAAAACATAAAACAGAGAATAGATGCGCTGCAGGTTAAGTAAATTGTAGCATATTCTTTTAGTAAACAAGAAAATAATGCACAAAAGTACATGTACATTGCAGGGTTTACATGTCCAAACCAAATAGATGGAGCTTGCACATCAACAGAGACCAAAAAATATATATTACCCACTTTCTCATCTTCCTTTCAAAAGCAGACATGCATTTGTGCATAACTATGGACCTTTTATTGCAAAGACAAATCTATTCTAATTTGCCATTTTTTCAGGGTTGATCACAGAGATTAGAAGGGGCTCATTAGCACTGCTGTATCCTTGACTCAGTTGTAACATCATCTCTCTAAATCCAAGGATCTGTAGAAAGCTAAAGAGCGGAGACATGTGCTCATCCTTCAAGCACTCCCTCCTCCCTCTTCCTCCTCCTTGTCCCTGTACAATAACAATTACCCATAATGCTTTCAGAGTTGTGGTGATGGTCCCGACGCACCCCGGCTGTGGCACAAAGAGTGCTGTTCTTGTGATATGCTATAAACACCAGCTCACAACTCATCAAAGCCTGTGAGATTCTCCAATCCCCTTTAGGGGTGAGTGGATTATCCTTTCTAACCCAAATACACTCTCTGCTCCCTTACTGCAGCAGACAATCATGTTAGGCAACCTTCCCACTGCAATACAAATTACCCCCACTGAAGTGACGATGGCAGTTCAGGTGTTCAGATACCGGAGGTGGGCGGATGTTTGCTCATGCGTTAATTCTTCTGCTTTAGGAACAGGTTCTGCATGACATGAATGTGCTACCTGTCTGGCAAAATATCCCCAGCAACACCTGATGTGTAAAAGGAAAAGAGGGAAGGAAAGCATCTGTGCCTGCAGGTTTTTCTCACCACAGAATGTGACAAATACAGTAAGTGTGTCTGTGTGAAAGGCTTATTGAGACATGTGAGTGTATTCTTAGAGCACTAATGAATTTGGGGACACACAAACACAGTTGGAGATTTATCTACTCATTAGTCAGTTTAGAGCTCAAGGGATGGTTGTTTTTTGCAGTTCATATTGTCTAAACTAACTGCCACTGGACAGAAAGAAAAACAGAATGGTTTTAGTTTTTCTTACTACTAAAAAGCAAATAGCTGTCCATGCATGTTCTGAATCCTATTCTTGTTGCTTACATTGTGCAGTACAGAAAAGGCGATGCTGAAAAAACAACCTTCAGAAGTTGTTAATTCAGTGTGAGCCCTGACCTTGCAGAACTTCTAATCTATCTCATTCAATGGGAGAATACTTGCGCTCTGAACCAACTTTAGGCTAAGAGCCAAGCAAAAATCTTACAGAATTTTCTAGGCAGGAAAAACTGCACTGGGCTCTGGGGAAGAGCACGTTGCCATACAGCACATAGCCATGTTTCCAGTACAGGAACCTTTTCCAGAAATCAGGATAGCTTTCTGGAGTCATTGTTATCCTTATGTGACAGGCGGCGAGTTTGTAGGGGTTTGTCCTGTAACCGGTCATTTTGAACCGTCATTACGTCTGTCTCAGTCGTTCTGTCCTTGGGCAAGACACTTCACCCGCCTTGCCTGCTGATGGTGGTCAGAGGGCCCGGTGGCACCAATTGAATGGCAACCTCACTTTTGTCAGTCTCCCCCAGGGCAGCTGTGGCTATCATGTAGCTTACCACTGTCAGTGTGTGAATGCGTGTATGAATGGGCGAAGGTTAAGCACTTTGGTGTCCTCGGATTTGAAAAAGCGCTGGTCATTTACCATTTTCAACTGTATTCACCAGACTAAAAACAAATTACCAGTGTATATTATTTACCCCAGAAAAAAACGAATTCAGTCATAAGTTTAAACTTTTCTACAGCTCATGTCTTTTGTTAAATTGTAACTTTAATAGTAAGAGTTTAAAATCACTGAAGTCTGCTTATAGCCGTCTGTGTGGAAAAAGGGGGAAAAAAAACCAACTTCTTCAGTCTACATAATATATTTGTTTCATGCTGTTTATGTTCAGAGGCAGAAATACAAACAACCAGAGCTCCCACAATCACTTACAGAATGAAAGTTATGAAATGAAGCAACAGCTTATGTGTTTGTGTATGTGTGGAGAATGCTCTTTTGGACCACTTCTCTCAGGCTTCATTAATTAAATACCCATGAGGGTCATAAGCACCGAGTCGTAACCTCAACCGGTGCTCTCACTGCAAAAGGTAGACATAACAGAACCTAGTATTTGCCTAAATCCCTTATAATTTATTTGAATTATACCTTTTACAAGTTAAAAAGTGCAATTGCTGTGACAGACTCAGCATCTGGAGAGACAATGGCCCTGCCTAGTCTCTACAGTGGAAACACTCAAACAAAGAAGAAACAGCCAGTTCCCGGTCTTATAGTTAAAACACACCTATACACATACTCATAAAGTAGCCAAGGAGGAATACTGGTGCCAGTTTGACTGGATATTTATGTGGTTGTTTGGAATTTTAGAAATGAAGCTAATTTATAGCTTACAATCTGTTAAGATCTTAGCTAAATTATATGACAATCTTGTGTCTTGAGATGCTCCAATCTGAAAAATGTCATTGTGGGGATGTAAATGCTCATGTATAGGCCTTTAAAAAAAGGCTTTCACTTTCAGCCTCCGAAAACAATTTTTATTAAACATGCTAAAATGCTGAGAGACTTATCAACTGCAGGTTACATATGAACAACTTGTACCCTGTTAATGGAACCTCGATTCAAAAATTTTGAACTATTCCTTAAAATTTGATAAACGGAAAAGAGACAGAATGATTAAGGATAGAGTGACATAAAGACACAGTAATCCAGTTAATGATGAACCAGGGGAGTGTTACTCAGATGATGCGCATGTATTTTGACTGGATCCGCCTGCTGTGAGTGGTAATCCCATCTGCTGCATGAGCAGGGGGTCAAGGCACAGGAAGATGGGGCAGTCACTGATGTGGAAAAAGAAAAACCGCTTCCTAAACACAGACCTGCAAAATGCACACTGAGAGCCAGGATCTGTTGGGTGTAACTCCTCACTTCCTTTGAAGGCGATTGTGTGCTGAAAATAAAAGGAAAAAGTGCAAAGCTGTAGATAAACCTTTCTGCTGAAATTTTCCATTGTCCTCCAATGCAGCAAGGAGCAGCCGGGCCGGTTTGGCATGCTTCATTCAGCTGAGTTTTATGGGTGCAGACGATAAGCAGCCTCGTACCAACATAATATGTTCAGTCTGCTGGTTAAAAGCAGCTCCAAACTTTTTCCAGCCAATCAATACGGGTAATCATCAGTTGAGCTCTGACCCAATGATGAAGCTGGAAGGGTATTTATGCAGCAGTTTACTGTGTCAGTTTCTAGTTTCTACCAAGTAAGCAATCTCTTTTCACTTTTGTCAAGAGCAGAGCAAATGCAAGCAGCGATTTATTCTCTGCTGCCTGGCTGAGCTAGATCTCAGGCTCACTGATGCGCCTACATCCACCTCAACAGTGGCACTGTCAAAGCAGTTGTTATTTTCTCTCACCGAGGTGCCAATTGCTCTAATTGTAATTTCCAAAACTCCATATAGTGCATAATCACAGAGAATCCCTGCAAGGCCACTGTCCCACATGGCCCTTGTAGCCATTAGCAAAGTCCTAGTTTCTCTTCTTTCCCATGCCATCATGCCTGCACCACAGCCCAACCCAAAGCCTAGGCAGTCTGCGGGGTGCTGCTCACGTTCAAGATCAACTCCACCCCGTTCTCCTCTCAGCTGTCAGCTACAGTCTGGTGCCTGCCAGGCCCGCTCGTACGGAGCCTTCTAACAGATTAGCCTGATGCAGACACGAGGTTGAGAACGTCATTTCGTCCTACTGGTGTCAAGCCTTGAAAACCCATAAACAGCAGCCAGACTTTGAATCAGCACAAGGCAAAGGTTAAGAGAGACACAATCCTCACATACATCTGAGAAAGTAGGCCACTTTATGTAAATGATTCAGCGCAGATTTGAGCATGTGCTGCATTGCGGAAACAAACATGTATCTAAGTTTAGTGAAATGCTTTTCGTACGACCGAGCAAACTTGGTGCCATCTGTAAGCCTTCTCTGCATACTGACGCTAATACCCCCTTACCTTGCTCCTGTGCTGTTTTCTGCTTGAACGGTGACATATCTGAGAGGAAGGCTCTGCTGAAGTAAACACTCTGACCTGCTGTTCGCATCTCCTTATGAATAAATGAATACACATTTCAACTGTTCTATGTGACCGAGTACAGCGCTCATACATGAATTGTATACCCTTTAGTTACATGATGTCACATTTTTACTTTGGCCTACTGTTTATTTTTCCTTCATACAGTGCTGTGTAAAAATGTTTTGTTTTTTAGTGTTGCAAAAACAAACTTCAATGTATTTTATCAGAATTTGTTTTAATAGACCAAAACAAATTAGTGGAAAATTGTGACCTAGAAAGAAAACAATGGACAGTTTAAAATTGTTTTTCCAAATAAAAGTTTGGCATGGATTTTAGTCAAACCCCCTGATTAAATGCTTTGTAGAATCAGCTTTCACTGCAATCACAGCTGCAAGTCTCTTGGGGTATGTCTCTACCAGTTTTGCACATTCAGAGACTGACATTTTTGCCCATTCTTCTTTGTGAAATAGCTCAAGCTCAGTCAGATCGGATGCAGAGTGGGCTTAAAAAGCAATTTTCAAGTTTTGCCACAGATTCTCATTTGGATTTTTTTGGACTGGTTCAGTCAAACACTTTATTCTATTCTATTCTATTCTATTCTATTCTATTCTATTCTATTCTATTCTATTCTATTCTATTCTATTCTATTCTAAACCATTCTGTTTTAGCTCTAGCGGTGCTCTCTTTTAGATCTTAGTACCAAAATAAACAGCAACCAAGAAACCCCCTTCACGTTCTACAAGTCAATCTGCTGAGGTCTCAGTCTTTTAGATCATGTTGATGTAGTTGTGGAACCCAATGGAAATGGCCTAGACCTTGCAGTATTCACATGAGCAATATGCATAGCAAGTGTGGGGGATTTCCCCTAAATCTGACTGAGCTCTGTGATGCGGTCATCAAACAGGCTGTTCAAATGCATCTAGTGCTTTCAATACAAGCAAGTTGTTGTATGCCATCCTTAACATGTTTGTTCCAGGACTACCCCATATTTAGCTCTATCCATCTCTCATCAACTCTGACAAGCTTCCCTTGTCCCTGATGAAGAAAATCATCCCCACAGCATGATACTGCCACCGCCATGTACACTGTTAGCTTTTCACCACACAGTGTGCATGTAGTCCCAAAAGTTCATTTTAGTAAAGAAGATTAACCTGTGTATTTGTCTCCTTTTACTTTACAATGATGTATTACTTTGTGTTTGCTTATCACATAAAATCCATGTACCAGATATTACTTTTTATTGTTTTAACACGTGATTACTTTTGGCAAGGCCCTCTAACATCATATGAGTTTTGTTTTAATTTTCTGTTTTTGCTAAATGCCTCCTTGCCTGTTGCTTCTTTTCTTTTTTCACTCCCTTTTTGCTCGTAGACCTACTTGCTTGGTGTGCTCATGCATAAATAAGTACTCTCATGATAGATTCCCTGAATAAGCTTCATACAAGCAAAGGAATAATTACTCTGACTTTTCTTTTATTCAGAGGAGTAGCTGGTCAGCTTGATTATTCATACTGGCTTTCAGGTATTTTTGGCCTGCGAGTTGAAATAAAGCAAAGTGAGATCCTGACTACAGTGTAGGGATTAATTTTTAGCCCAGACAGAAATCTAATTAGCAAAGTCTGCCCCCTCATCTGAGACAGACACGAGGCTGGAGTGGGCCTGGCACGGTGCCCTGCCTTTGATTTTGGTTTGACCTGATAAAAACAAATGATCTGCATTGTTCAGACTCAATGATTGCGCGGCTGCCGGGGTGGCTAATCCTGTTAGGACGCACCCATGCTGAAGATGTCCGGAGCACTGGGACTACATTTGAGCTTGCAGTGATCAAACACCTCGGAGATGAGGGCTGAAAGAATGGAAGCTATGCTAATCATAGTGTTCAAGACATCTTGGCCCTGGCTCAGGAATGAACTCAGATTAATCATGAAAGCTCTACAGCGCTGCATCGTTAGTTTCAAAATAGCAAAACAGAGTGGTAGTAAGGGAATGAGTCCAGTGGTGTTTATGAGTTGGAAGCTGATGCTCTCCTGTTTGTGCCTGTGCTGCATTTTTATTGACTGGTGCTTTTTATCACAGACACATTTATTTTTCCCTCACGATGTACATCTACTTGCAGAAAATAGGGTCTACATAGCAGCCTTTGCACACATACTGATGTGTGGGGAAGACAGACTACACCCTCTCTCATTTTTTCCATGCAACATAAACTAACTGTAGCAATCACTTAACACCAAACAGAGAGGCACTGCAAAGAGAAAGAGAGGGAGATGGAGAAAATGGAGGAGGAAGGAAGGAGGAGGCTGCTTCAGCTGGAAGCTGCTCCTGTCAACATTGTGGATAAAGACGAATGGTGTGCCACTGCTCTCCAGCCAGGCAGAAAAACACCACGTCTGCGTTTGTCTGGTCCTTGTTTCTCTCCATGTCATGTCATAATCAGCAGAAAAAACAAAAACCTTTTCCATTACACCACACACAAACCGCCAGATTATTAATACTCTTCTCTTAGTCGGCTTTGTAAACCACAAACCGATCCCTGGTTCCATTTGAAGTTGTCAGAAAGTAGCAATATACTGGGGATGCTGGGTGCCATCACCATGGCAGCCATATGTATGGCCAGATTGAAGACAGGCAGAGGAAGTGACCTTCTACCCCCCTGTCTTCTCTCATCTACAATAGGCTACCTTCTAATTTCTGCTGCACCTCTCATCCATTTTATTTTCATCCACCTGCATCCATCTACCTTTCATCTCCATCCATCATTTTTCATTTCTTTTTCTCCCTTCCTCTTTTTTTAGCGTCTATTACTGTGTAATCCCGGCTCCTGGTCTTTACTGCCCCTTAAAGGGTAATTCTGTATGACGAAAATATTGGATTGGACAGGCACTCCATTGTTCCAGCATAATGTTTTGCAGTTTAATGTTATGTTTCCATCAAACTGAAAAGGAGAAGAGCAAAACCAGCTCAGGAATCAGTGCGCTTAGACTTTCCGTGGAGCTGCTGAATGTAGTCAACATTAACTCCCACACAATGAGAGTCTGGGGTCCAATACACAGCTCAAAGCACTTTTCAGAAGGACACAGAGCCAAGAATGAAGACACTCTGATATACTGTGCAGTGGTGTAAAAGGACCTCAAGTCTAATTGGCAGAATAAATTTGAAGAGAGGGTCGCTTTTATTTGTTTTTTATTTAATTATCAAACTGCTGGCTGCCATATTCTCAACAATTGTGATTGAATGCAAAAAGCACGGATCAGCCAATATAAAAGATTCTGAAAAAAAAACTTTGTTTCCATTATATTTTCATTTTTTAAAAATACTGCAAAACGGATTGAAAGGAAAAAAAATGATTAGTGTGGTGAACCAGCAAATTTGACTGTGCTACAATTTTGTTTTAATTAGTTCTAGTACATAGTAGTTTGTATTATGTACAAGGATGTGTAGTATAAATACTGCAAAACTGACTGGGTGGAAAATAACAAAACACAGTAACAACAGCGTTGCACCAGTGGGTGTGAGTTTGCTATTTGACACAAATTATTGGGATGTATCTTGTGGCATGAAGTGGCCTGTGACCTCATCTGGTAAAGTTAAGTGTAAGCAACGTTTATAACGGTGTGTGCTTTAAGCTTGATGCCTTGCTCTGTCTCAGTTTGAGACTCTTATTTTGTAGTAACAAAGGAAATAGTTCTTGAGTTGCCCCATCCCGTTGACAGGGTAAACGCGTCATCAGGATGGCTGACAACCTTCAGTTGCATAAGCATTGATGAAGCCTTTAACTCTTTTAAAAACCTATATGTGGCAGAAACGTTGACACTGAGACAAGACGGAAACTATTAAACACAGAAAATATGACGGGCTAACAATTAGTTGCTAAGAACACTAAAATTTGTATAGTCTGGACTGGATTTGATCATCTGTAAATATAAACAAATAATACTGAAACTGGTCTAACTGAATAATTCTGCACTGAACTGAGATTCTTTAAACCACAGTTTAAAAGGTTATAAAACTTCTTAAAAAACAGGGAGCATTTTCATAGCTTGTGGTTTGGTATATAAAGCATTTATTGCATTTAAAAAAAGATGTTGCTTGCCTATAAATATATATCATTATACCCCTTGTAGTTAACTTCCACAATTTTTTAAAAATATTACCAAACTGACTGGAAGAAAAATGTCTGGAGTATTTTTGCTTTGTATTAATAGGTTCTTGAGGGTTGTATTATGTATAAAGATGTAAACTTAGAACAGTCAACTATACATTTTTAATGCACATGGTCTAGTTACAAACATCTAAAGGCTTGAAAAGACTCAGCATCTGCACATAGTGCCTAAAATCCACAGTTTTGTGCAAATGTGAGCTGACATCCTGCTCCAATCAATACAGTAGTTAGGCATTCACTCACAGTGAGAACTAGAGGAAGGGAGATATGCCCTGCTGCAGTGTTGCTCTGTAACATCCAAACTGTCCTAGACAGCACAAAGCACTGCTGGTTCTGCTGCATCCCAGACAGGACCACAGCTACCAACCAAGGCATCAGGAAACTACTGACTGATCCGCACAGAGGAACACTCTGACTCTTCACGTGATGCTCCAAATGTAAACACTGGTGTAGTTCATGAGCACACAAGCCGATAAAAGTGGGAGAAAGAAGCAAGAACACACTGAACAGCTGCATGGATGGATGGATGGATGGATGGATGGATGAATGGATGGGTGGGTGGGGAAAGGATGCAGGATTATACTGAGTGTTGTACTCACAGTTCAGAATAGAGGATGTGCAGGTTACCCAAATTGTCTGTGTAGTTGGCCGGGCTGAGCCAGGGCAGAACAAGCAGCAACAGAGCCTTCATGGTCAGCCTTTACCCCCCCCCACCCCGCTCTCTGGTCCCTGATTTCCACTGAAGCTGAGGCCGTCTCTTCTCCGGTTCCCCCCTCACCCCCCTCCCCTCCTCCACCTCCAATTTTACGACTCTGCCCGTGCTGACCCCCCTCTCCCCTCAGTGCCTGCCTTCCTTCAACAGAAGCACACTCAGATGTGAATTAATCCTTCACTTCTTACCTTTTTAACTTCCCCCCCACTGCTCTTCCCCCACTTCTCTACTTGTATCTGTGCGAGTTTCTTCTTCTGCCTCAGGCTGGCTGCCTGGTCATCTCAGCTGCAGAGCCAAGTGGGCTGGTTGCCAGAGGTTGAAGATGGAACGAAGGAGGAAAAAGCAGCCAAAGCAGGTGCAGAGAAGAAGAAGTCCTGTTGTGGCACAGGTGGAAAAGGAGAAAGTGCAGGAAGAAGAGGAAACGGACCCATGCAAAGGTGGCACATTTGGAATACAGTTTGAGGTTGCAGCCCCTTAATCTGCTCTGGGCACTGGCAAGTTGTAAGAGGATTTGTGCTCGTATGCACTGAGAGCGGGTTTGTGTGTGTGTGTGTGTGTGTGTGTTTGTCAGAGAGAACAGCGCAGGCTGTGACTTATACTGCAGCAGAAACCACTGAAAGGGGGGATGGAGCAAACCAAAACAAAGATGGGGGGTGAGTACTTTGAACTCTTCTGATTGCCTCTGCCCTGTTCACATGTGGTTGGATCCACACATACACCTTCAGACACACACAGACACAGGTGCCAGTTCTGCATTCACCTCCCCGTACCCGTGGATAGATCACTCCTGCAGGGGAGAGAGAATGTGTTGCTTTCCATTGCCTCACCCCTGGCTTACAGCAATGGACTGCTCTCAGTGCAGCAGATTGGTCTGATCGCTTAAAAGAATCTGCCTGCAAGCGTGGAAAAAAAGAGAGGCTGAGCACCAAAACACACCGGCAAATCAATAGCTCTGCTGGGATGGGAGCTTGTTTCTCAAAGTGACATCAATAAGAAAGATGAGGATAAAAAGGAGAGGATATGGTGCATGTCTGTATTAAACCAAGCGAATTCCAACAGTCTAATCTTCATCTTCAAATTTAGTCAGGAGAAATAAAAGAAAGGCTATTTTTTGTCAGTACTTGTTTTGATTAGGTAACTAGGAGAGGAGAGATATTTGCTGACATTCTTAAGTATTGACTGCAGCAATTTAAAAATTAAAGAAATATGCATTTTTATTTGTAATCTAAAAGACGTTCCATCTCCCTCTGTCGGTTACACTTTTTCTGTAGTTTACAGAAAAAAAAGCGGGAATCATAAGACTAGAACCCTGTGAAAAGGAATCTCGCATAGATTTAACTTCACCTGCATCTCTGATTGTGATCTTATTTCTGCATTTATTTATTTATATTTTTTACTTTTCGAAGTATCCATTAAAATATTTTGTAAAAGTCTGGTTAACAGTGCCTTGCACTTTCTCATGTTATATCTACAAACCTCAATGTGTTGGAAAAGTTTGGAATTTGTTAAATTTGAAAAGTTTGCACATGTATTCAGCTGCTTGTAATCTGATACATTTGAATAAAATCCAGTGCAACTAACTGCCTTTGGTTGTCACTTAATGTGAAGGCCTCAGAGGTTGGTTTGAGAACATAAGACCCAGAACACAATGCAGGTCAGGAATCAATTTACTGAGAAATTTAAAACAAGAGTAGGTTACAAAACAATTTCCCAACCTTTACCTTTTGGCACAACTGCAAACTGGCAGGCCCATGGTGACACATGTTTGTGGCATCAATGAAAACGAAATTCAGCTTTTTGGCTAACATAAAAAACACTATGTGTGACATCAAGATAACACTGCACACTGCCCTGAAACACACCATCCCCACAGTAAAACATACTGGTGGCAGCATCAGTCGGGCACTTTTCTTCTGGATGGGACATGGGAGATGGTCAGAGTTAATAGAAAGCTGGATGGAGCTAAATACTGGGCAAACCTGGAAGAAAACCTGCTAAAGAGCATACAAAAGACTTTTCAGCAGGACAACAATCCTGAAAATACAGTGGAATGGTTTAGATCAAAGTGTATTCCTGTGTTAGAATGGCCCAGTCATAGTCCAGATCTAAATTCAATTAAGAATCTGCTGCAAGGCTCTCTATCTAATCTGATTGAGCTTAAGCTATTTTGCAAAGAAAATGGGCAGAAAATTCCATCTTTAGTTGTGCAAGGTTGGTTGAGACATTTAAAAAAAAATCATGCAGCTGTAACTGCAGCAAAAGGTGATTCTTCAAAGGTTGCTGACACTTGTAAACCCTTATACTTCACAGTTGTAGTATATTTTGTTGGTTTGTCACCTAATATCCTCAGAAAATACGACTTTTCTGGTTGTAATGAGACAAAATGTGGAAACATTTAAGTAAGGAAGGATTACTCTTGCAAGACAGTGGACAAATATCGCTTTCCTCACTGTTTTTTCTTCTTCTCCTCCCCAGTTATCCAATTTTCATAATGCCATCTGATGCCCTCAGGAAAGTAATTTAACTGGTGTAAATACCCTGTCTGACTAAATATTTCATAGATGGAATTTGTGTGGTTACAGGCCAAACTGTGTCTGCATGTTAATGGCTGCATGCGAGCTTACCGAGACATCGGTTGTCCTGTGGTATTTGAGCGCTACGCACAACGACAAGACCACAGGGCTCGCAGGAAATGGAAAAGTAATTGGATTGTGACAGGATGCAGTTTTCGTGAACAGAAGCCATTCTGCCCCAGATGATTCATTTCATACGCTCGCGCATCGAGTAGAACTCACAAGAACAGCATTATGACGTAAATATGTACTCATATTCTCTTATTCGATTATGTCTTTCCATTTCCCATTCATATAAGTCAAGTCATGACACTGACAGAGTGTTAAGTGTGTCGTTACATATGTCTGTTACTCTAGTTGAGTGAACACAGGCTTATTTGGCAATTTTTATGAGTCAGTCAGTCATTTTCTACCGCTTATTCCATAGTGGGTCACAGGGAGCTGGTGCCTATTTCCAGCAGTCAATGGGCGAGAGGCAGGGTACACCCTGGACAGGTCACCAGTCCATCGCAGGGCAACACACAAACAACCATGCACACACTCATTCACACACCTAAGGGCAATTTAGAGTGACCAATTAACATAACAGGCATGTCTTTGGACTGTGGGAGGAAGCCGGAGTACCCGGTGAGAACCCACACATGCACGGGGAGAACATGCAAACTCCATGCAGAAAGACCCCAGGCCGGGAATCGAACCCAGGACCTTATTGCTGCAAGGCAACAGTGCTACCAACTGCGCCACCGTGTAGCCCACTTTTTATGAGTATGTTTTAAAACTCAAGTCAAGACAGCTTTTTTAAACAAGAAAGAGAAAGAAGAAAGCATCAGTATGCTTGAGGCAGTCCTACAAAGTCAAATATTTGTACTAAAAGTAGAACAAAAAAGAGACTGATGTGAAAAAATGGGAATGCGGGGATCATTCAAACAAACAGAAAACAGGTTCAAAGAATTGCATGTGGTTACATGTGAGTGTACAAAAAAAAAATGTCCAAGCCCTGACAGCATAAACCTAACGAGAAAAACCACAGATCACATTAGGATTTTGTGGATGCATTCAGATGCATTCAGATCAGTTTCCTATCTGAAGGCCAATAAAGGTCATGAATGATTACATTAGTATGATATCAGCCCTGACCAGATGGCTGCGTCTCAGTCATTACAACTTCTGACCCACTGCCAGATTTTAGGAGAGAAACAGCCAGAAATGATGTACTGCATTATCACTAGCTTCAAAATTCAGGCTGAGAGAAGAGTGAGGTCATGCATGCAAGCTGTGTGACTTATCTCTATGTCTAGATTGAATTGAATTGAATTGAATTTTACATATTCTGAATGTCAAAAATCTCTGATGTAAGAAAATCTCTATTACCTGAGCCAAGCTTTGTGGCAAACAGATGTAGATAATGTTAGAAGTATAATGTTAACAGTTAGTACAGGAGAAGAGACGGCCTCAGCTTCAGTGGAAATCAGAGACCAGAGAGCATCCTCTATCCTGAACTGTGAGTACAACACTCAGTCTAATCCTGCATCCTTTCCCCAGATTTATATACCAGATTTATATACACATAAACTCTGCACTATATGAAGTGTTTGTGATCTGTGAAACCAGTGAAAATGTTGCAAGAATCTCGCCTTTTTTATGAACCCAATATCTTGTATGCATGTACACGTCTCATAGTGGCACAGTGAGAACATGGAAATCTCCATGTAGAAAGACCCCAGAAAGAATTCAAACCAAGGACCTCCATGCTGTTAGACTACAGTACTAAACACAGCTCACTGTGCAGTCCCAAAGGCAACAAACTGCTTCCAATTAAACGTAAAAATAAAACCTTTGGAATTCTCAATAGCACAAGTTATAATTGAGCATTGCCTTGGTTAGCCTTGTGTCATCACCACGGGGGATAATTTATTGGCTAATATGGTTATGAGACCTTTAGCTGTCAACCTTCAAATTAGAACCTCTTGCAAAGGTTTAGGTGAACATTGTCAGTAATCTCCTCAAAGAAGCTACCGGTATGGAAATCAGATGGAAATCAAAGACTTCCACAATTAAATTTGACATTTGCTTGATGCATTATGCAACTTGACGTCTCTCTGCCTGCACACCGTCATAACTTCACGCCAATAACACAGTTTGTCTCCTTAGGTTTGTCTTCAACCATTTAAAACTCTTTACCAAGAATCATAAAGAGTACTATTAAAAGAAATGTGCTCAGGCAGAAGTTCTTTTTATTCACTGCCACAACCACTGGAGCATGATAGATATGTTGAAATGGGTTATTCACAGAAACCTTTTCACATCCCTGCACACAATGCGCTCAGTGATCTCCGTGGATGTGGCCCCCTCACCTCTGCAGATAACACTCTCTAACTATGGGAGAGCAGCTGAATCCTTCTGGGAGACAGCCTCAGAGATCCACACCTCATTATGACATTCACACTACAAGAGGGGAAGAAGTACAAAAAGAAACTGATAGAGGGGAAAAATTGAGCAGAAGTATGGTGTAAGAGGAGAAAAACAAAGGGAAACTACTGTGCAGATGCTGGAAATACAAATAAGGAAATAGGGAGGAAAGGATTTTCAAACATGCGTTTCTAGGTTTTGAATGCAGCTTAAAAGGGAAAGACTATAATGTTTGGTGAGATTCATTAATTATCCTAGCAGCACTTGGGCCAGGGGAGTCTTAATGAGCATTAATGTAAGCAGACCCACACTGAGAGAAACCAAAGTGCGGCCTTTTACTGATATGTAAGCAGATGAGCTGGGCCTGGTAAGATGAAAGCCTGGTTGGAGGAGGAACTCTGTCTTATGGGACAGTATCTGCTGGTTAATGATGGGCAAAGAGGGAAGGAAAACCTATAGTCCGTGTTTATTGCAGGTTATTGCAACTTTGTCAAGACAAGTACAGATGAAAACTAAACATAGAGGGTAAAGAAGGGTCAGCATGTAGGAAATGGAAAAGTAATTGGATTGTGCCAGTACGTTTTGAGAACAGAAGCCAATCTGCTTCACTTTCATTCAGTTTCCTGTATATTATTAGTTGCCTTGGTTTTTTTCCTCTATGTTTTACCTCTTGGTTTATTTTAGTGTTTACAAAGATTTTTGTATTACTAGTCTGCCAGATTTCCTCCCTGTGTTTCTCTCTTTCTGCTCCTGCTCATTTACTCTTCTCCCTCAGCTCTCTCTTTTTATTGGTCTCAGCTGCTACTCATTTTCACATGATTACTCTCACCTGCGCTCCTTGACTTTTCTCCTCTCTCTCTCCCCTATATAAGCTGCTTGGTTTTCTCCTCCACCTTGCTGGTTTCATCTGTTACTGCTCCCTGTCTGTGGCTCTGCTTCATGTCCTATGCTCCGTGTTCTGATTCTCCATCTTCCTGTTCTTCATGCAGGTTTGATTTATTATTAAATCCTTTCACACACTATGCTGCATCTGAGCCACCGTCTGCATCTTGGTCCAGCCACAACTTCACGAAACATGATAACAGGCATTATATATTCAGAAATATAATCTGTCTAAAGCATTAATTCTGTCAATTTCTTAATTGTAAAATTAAGTGTGGAACAGACTTGAAACCGGGGCTCAGGTTTACTTTCCAAGACCACAAACATTTAACCAGAGCTGCAATGGAATAGATAAGAATACATATTAATGTGCTGAAATGGTCTAGTCAAAGTCTAAAACTAAATGGAATAGATAATTTTTGAAAGGACTTACATTTTGATGTTCACAGATGCTCTTCAGCCATTCTGACTGAGCTTAAATTGTTTTGTGTATAAGAATGTTCAGTTTGTATATGTGCAAAGCTGAAAAAGACACACCCCAAAGGATTCACAACTCTAATTGCAGCGAGAGGTGGTTCTACAAAGGATTGACCCCCGGGGGATAAATACAAATCCACACAACACCCTTTAGAGTTCTGCGCTAAGAATTTTTGAAAAACACGTTATTTTCAACTCTACATGCTTTGTGCTAAATTCTAGAGAAATATATTTGTGGCAACCTCACAAAATGTACAAAAGTTCAAAGGGTATGGATACCTTTGCAAGGAACTGTAAATTGAACTCACTTTCAAATGACAGTTGGTAGATTTTGGGAACTGAAAAGGGTTAAAGTATCAGTTCATAAGTTTTGTTCTAGCCTACCTCCCCTTGATGTGGTCTTCCATATCACCACGAGGCAGTGTTTCCATACAAAACTCATTGAAAGGGCAGGCTACAGTCAGCTTATCCAACAGTTTGTGCACCAGCAGACTGGGCTTCCTGCAGCTCTGCAGCATGAGGGGTGTGCGGCACACAGGGCAGAAGTCGCTCTCCAGCAGGAAGTTGGTGAGGCACTCCTGGCAGTAGGTGTGACCGCAGGGTGTGTCCAGGGGCCTGATGAGTGGCTGCAGACAGATGTGACATATGAGGTCATCGTCCACCTCGTCCTTGTAGATGTACTCGTGGTTCTCCTCCAGCTTGTGACAGTGGCCACATGATGTGCACAGGTCAAGGGTCGGGTAAAATACATCAGAGTATGTCGGGGAGATAGCTGAAGGGGATGCTTCAGCCATTACTGTGGCAACTTCAGGCTATAGGCTCTACTCCTGGATGCTCATTTGAAAGATAGGATATCAAGCTGGATGAATTAAACAGGACGTCAGCCGAAGAGATCTGTGAGGGAAAGAACAACAAAGTAAATACAAAAATGCAGAAGTACTCGATAATGAGATTAGTTAGAAAAAGTTAGAGATGCACCTAGAACACAGATGACTTGGCCAGATTTCAGTTTGATTATCTCCGATTCAATAACCTGTTCATCTTTTTTGATCGTTGAATAAACTAAAGGAACCATACCAAAGTAAACTATCTGCAAGATCAGTGTGGTACAGTCAGAGAAAGTACAGAGATGTCCACGGCTGTCTAAAAATAAACTGTATTTTCTCAAACATATCAGGACATCTTTAGTATTTTTTAGGCAGCAAAAGTGACAGCGGGACTTTTGATAGATAACAGGAAGGTTGAATGGTGTGCAGTTGCATAGTTTTCCCCCTATGAGGTTTCTGTCTCTGTCTGGTTGTCATAAAGTGGGTTTTTGATGGACCAAAATGCAGGGAAGAATTCCTGAAGCTCGAGGTTTTCAGGTAAGATGAGTCTTTATTATCCATGTCAGAACACAGACTGTGTAGCCAACACAAGCGATCGCACATAACATAACATAAGGAACCAGCGGGGAACAAAGGAAACAAACGGGCTTAAATACAAAAACTGAACAGCAGGGGGAACCAATGACAAACATGACAAGACAATCAGGGGAAAACACAGAACAGGTGTGGGCTTGGGGTGCAGAGAGACAGAAAACAAAGGACTAGACCAGGTGACAAAAACACAAGCAGGTATGACATAGCCCCTCCCTTTAAGGGCAGATCCCAAACGCCCACAAAACAAAAACAAAACAAACATCCGACCAGGGTGGGTGGAGGTGGCCTCGGAAGGAAGGCAAGAGTTCAGGCGGACAGCCCAGAGGCCGTCCCCGACAGATCCAGAATTCAGGCGAGCGGCCCGGAGGCCGTCCCGGGCAGATCCCGTGATCAGCAGGCCAGTGACATAAGGGCAGGCAATCAGCAGGCCGGCGACGTAGGAGTTGATGATCTGACGGCCAGCGGCGGGACCAGGAGAACCCACGGTGGAGCTCAGAGACGCGGTGTGGAGACCGCTGGGACCTTCGGCGAGGCCGTGGAGATCTGTGGCGGAGCCGCCGAGACACAGCAGGCGGAGAGGGTGCGTCCTTGCACTCCTCAGGGACAGGAACAGGAAGTGGAGACAAGTCCTCCACGAACTCCTCCGGAACGGCAACCAGGGATGGAGGCAGTTCATCCTCGGAGCCCTCCAGGACAGGACGGGGAGCAGGAGCAGGAAATGGAGGCAGCCCATTCATAAGCTCCTCACTGACAAGAACAAAGTGTGAGGGCGGCTCGGCTTGGGACCCCTCCGGAACAGAACCAGGAACAGGATCGGGGTGTGGAGGTGGTTCATCCATGAACCCCTCTGGACCAGAACCAGAAACAGGATTAGGAGTCGGAAGCAGCGGCGATGGCTGATCAGGAGCTAAACCATGAGCCGGAAAACCGATAGTAGCATAAAAGGGCCACAAAGGAATTGTTTCTTTGCTAAAAAATTATCTCTTACCACAACTGAGAAAATCAAGGTGGGGCCACAATTATGATGTGTTTAATAATCCACAGGCTTTATTGCAGAATGGCTGCAGACTCAGTGGGATTATTTTCTTCTCACATGCGCAAAGAACTGCTGCAGTCTTTTTTGTATTTCTGGGATTTATAGCACATAAGAGATATCAAACTACTGAGATTTCTTCTCTGGATGTGGGAACATCTATACCACTCAATTTAGCAGCAACTACAGAGACAGACTGACATAGATTACACTCTTTCTCTCTGCTTGAGAGGCTGCATGACAATCACTCATCTCTGTTAATCCATAGCAGGATATGACATGACTTCAATCATGCAGAGTTATTGTGTGCTCCCACACAAGTTTATGTTATGGTCGATATGGCAGGCTGGCCAGTGTGCACGTCATACCCAGAGCAGGTGGGTTCCTCCGAGCACATGGGCACCAACAGATGGGTTTAGTCAGACACATTCCACTTTGGCAGGAGGAACCATGTTGGTGCTCCATTTGCTTTGTTTCTGGAGCCGTTTCTGGCTCTGTGCTGTGTGATGATATACTACAGGTCCTTCTCAAAATATTAGCATATTGTGATAAAGTTCATTATTTTCCATAATGTCATGGTGAAAATTTAACATTCCTATATTTTAGATTCATTGCACACTAACTGAAATATTTCAGGTCTTTTATTGTTTTAATACGGATGATTTTGGCATACAGCTCATGAAAACCCAAAATTCCTATCTCACAAAATTAGCATATTTCATCCAACCAATAAAAGAAAAGTGTTTTTAATACAAAAAACGTCAACCTTCAAATAATCATGTACAATTATGCACTCAATATTTGGTCGGGAATCCTTTTGCAGAAATGACTGCTTCAATGTGGCGTGGCATGGAGGCAATCAGCCTGTGGCACTGCTGACGTCTTATGGAGGCCCAGGATGCTTCGATAGCGGCCTTTAGCTCATCCAGAGTGTTGGGTCTTGAGTCTCTCAACGTTCTCTTCACAATATCCCACAGATTCTCTATGGGGTTCAGGTCAGGAGAGTTGGCAGGCCAATTGAGCACAGTGATACCATGGTCAGTAAACCATTTACCAGTGGTTTTGGCACTGTGAGCAGGTGCCAGGTCGTGCTGAAAAATGAAATCTTCATCTCCATAAAGCTTTTCAGCAGATGGAAGCATGAAGTGCTCCAAAATCTCCTGATAGCTAGCTGCATTGACCCTGCCCTTGATAAAACACAGTGGACCAACACCAGCAGCTGACACGGCACCCCAGACCATCACTGACTGTGGGTACTTGACACTGGACTTCTGGCATTTTGGCATTTCCTTCTCCCCAGTCTTCCTCCAGACTCTGGCACCTTGATTTCCGAATGACATGCAGAATTTGCTTTAATCCGAAAATAGTACTTTGGACCACTGAGCAACAGTCCAGTGCTGCTTCTCTGTAGCCCAGGTCAGGCGCTTCTGCCGCTGTTTCTGGTTCAAACGTGGCTTGACCTGGGGAATGCGGCACCTGTAGCCCATTTCCTGCACACGCCTGTGCACGGTGGCTCTGGATGTTTCTACTCCACACTCAGTCCACTGCTTCCGCAGGTCCCCCAAGGTCTGGAATCGGCCCTTCTCCACAATCTTCCTCAGGGTCCGGTCACCTCTTCTCGTTGTGCAGCGTTTTCTGCCACACTTTTTCCTTCCCACAGACTTCCCACTGAGGTGCCTTGATACAGCACTCTGGGAACAGCCTATTCGTACAGAAATGTCTTTCTGTGTCTTACCCTCTTGCTTGAGGGTGTCAATAGTGGCCTTCTGGACAGCAGTCAGGTCGGCAGTCTTACCCATGATTGGGGTTTTGAGTGATGAACCAGGCTGGGAGTTTTAAAGGCCTCAGGAATCTTTTGCAGGTGTTTAGAGTTAACTCGTTGATTCAGATGATTAGGTTCATAGCTCGTTTAGAGACCCTTTTAATAATATGCTAATTTTGTGAGATAGGGATTTTGGGTTTTCATGAGCTGTATGCCAAAATCATCCGTATTAAGACAATAAAAGACCTGAAATATTTCAGTTAGTGTGCAATGAATCTAAAATATATGAATGTTAAAT
This sequence comes from Girardinichthys multiradiatus, assembly GCF_021462225.1. Lineage (NCBI taxonomy): Eukaryota > Metazoa > Chordata > Actinopteri > Cyprinodontiformes > Goodeidae > Girardinichthys > Girardinichthys multiradiatus. Next base: position 37,579,634 of record NC_061802.1, on the reverse strand, counting down.
TTTCATCATGACATTATGGAAAATAATGAACTTTATCACAATATGCTAATATTTTGAGAAGGACCAGTAGATCTTGATGAAAACACCACCAACAACAAAATCTGAAGTCAAATTATAAAAATACAGCGCTCTGTAAAAGTTTTAGCTTCCGTCTACATTTCTACTGTTGTTGCTTTTTTTCTGCCACTCGTAAAAGTTTTAGTTCACCAAACAAATTTGGCTGACAAAGATATACTGAGTTGATACAAAACGTTGTCTCCACATGATGATTTCAATTTTTTAAGAAAAAAACAACTATTCAAACCCACCTGACCATTTATTTAAAAGTAACTGCCCCCTAAAACAAGTGCCACAATTGGTGACAACCAGGGTCCACTTTTCTATGCAGAATTGTTTTAATTTTGACACATTGGAGGGTTTTCAAGCATGTAAGCCCATCTCAGTTTAATCAGACTGAAGTTTGGACTTTGACTAGGAACTTCATTTTGAGTTTTTGAGCCATTCGAGGCAGATCTGCTGGTGCACTTTGGATCATTGTCCTGCGCATAAGTCAAGTATGCTATAGAGCCTAGGATTAGTGTAACCATAACCCTAACCCCTAACTCTAACTGATGGCCAAACAATCTCTTTCAGGGTTCTGTGTCAGAGAGCAAAATCCAAAGTTACATCAAATATGGCAAGTCATCAAGGTTCTTGAGCAGCAAAGAATCCCCAGACATTCAAATAACCACAACCATGTTTGACTGTCAGCATTATGTTCTTTTTTTGCAAATGTATCTAAAACCCTTAGAAATGGCTTTGGAACCATTTCCAGATTGCTAGTTGCCAATGACTTTATTTCTCATCAGTTCTTTAGATCAGGACATGATGTTTTTCTTTTTGAATTCTGGCCCACTTGATTTTGTCAGGCTCTAAGCCAGCCTGGGTGTGGTTAGAGTGATACTGAACTAGGCTTTTCCCAATAAATAATTAAATTATCATTTTAAACCTAGTTTTTGTATTTATTTTGGTTATTTTTGTCTGACAATAAAATGTGTTTGACGATGAGAAACATTCAAGTTTGACAAAAAAGCAAAAAGAAAAAAAATCTATAAGAGGACAAACACTTTTCCTCAGCCTTGTAATCTGAGTGATGTTTCTGTTTTGGTTGAACACATCCTGTTGCTCTTACAACCACCCATGCTAGAAAGCTTTTACAAGGCATAACAAACACTGACTTTGGTCTACAACACTCCACGGTGCTGCACCATAAAAGGATGTTTGATAACAAACAGCGTCTTTCTGTTACATTATCAGTTTGAAGCCTGCAGAGTGTGACTCATGACACCCATAAAAATTTCTGTCTATGCTGTGTCTGATGGAGGAAGGCTAATAAGAAGAAGCTGAAGAGTCCAACATAGAAGAACTTTCCCTCTCCAAATTAGTAATGACAGGGTCGATTCATCACAGGCTGTGTGGCCGGATCTATACAGCAAAGCGCTTTCTTCACAAGTAAGAGGAGCAAAAATACCAGTTAGAATGAAAATCTAAGAGTAAACGATTTCCAGAAAATGGAAAAATTTCTTTTAAGGGAATGTGCCAACTCTTCCTAACAGCGGGATGTTTTACACTGAGAGGCTTTCTCACAGCAGGAGATATAAGTGAGGGGCGAGTGCACAGAACGCTGGGTATGATCAAAAACCTAACCTGTTTTGTTTACAGCACATCCAGAATACTGAATAAGGCCTTTCCTTGACTGTTCCTGTGCTGATATTATATCTGCTTATTTTTTAACAGACCCATGATACCAATGAGTGGTTGGAACGATGTGCACTTGGGTTGGATGCTTCTGCTTTATGGCTGATCCTACCTCACTCAAAACCAAACACACAGAGACCCACGAACAAATACTATTAGCAAAAAAAACTGGTAACTTTTTATCATAATTTAGAGCTCCCCATCCACCAGAGCACAGACTAGTACAGGTCTGTTGGTTGTGTATTATTGGATCATTGAAAGAAAACATAAATTTATTTTGTGTATTAATTAAATTAAATTACTAAAGTTATTTTCTTATTAAAACATGTATATCAAGAATTTGTATTATGAATAATTCCTTCTGTAGAAACATCCATTTTTTGTTTGAAAAGTCTAAGTCATTTACACATAGGGTCATAAAAAGCATTCCAGATTAAAAAAAAAAAAAAAATAACACATTAAAAGTTTCCTTTGATTTAACGCTCTGAAGCTGTAACTAAGAAACCTCTTTAAAGTTTCATTAGCTGTGGTGTTATGAAAGATATATTTTTAGTGCTTACACTGTGCACAACACAAGTTGCACAATTGACTCATGGCTTCTACTTCCTTTGTTTGTGTGAGTGCCTGTGGTGCCCCATAGGCTGTGCCACCCTGGGTAGTGAGCCATTTGCTAATTTTTACTATTGCCATTACCGAAATAAAGCACGTATCAATAAACTGCCAATGATTTGATTAAACAGAGCATGGGACAATAAATAAAAAGCCAGGGAAAGATGTTTTGCAGCCATTAAATAATTAGAAATATATAAAATAGTTTAAAAAAACAACTTGTATTACACTTCTATAACAATGAGAATTGCTTCATTCAGATTTGTTCTTTAATAATTTAGCTGTAGGCAGAAAGATATATTTATGATGATGAACAATAGAATGTTAATCCTTAAATGCAATTATGACACTAAAATAGTATTATGATTGCAATCCAGTAATCCAGAGATACACTTTATAGCAAATCCAAAGCTGACCCAAGGTGTAAGCAAAATAAGCTGATGCTTAGAGCCTCCAGGACAGGAGGGGGCCCCCCAACACCTCTTGACCTCTCATGCAGACCTAAATCTCAAAACTTCATATTTGTAGTTATGTTTAAAGGAAAACTTAAAAGAATTAAATATTTTAAAAATTGTAATTTACTGCAAGTTGATTATTAGTTAAATGACAGCCGGTTCCTCCATCCCAACTTTACTGTCAATGGAAAGCTACTCCAGACATGACTGCTAGGCTAAATGAGTGAGTCAAGAAAATAATGTAGCTTCTACAGTGTATTTACAGTCATTTATTTAACAGATGAGGTAAACTGGAATCAGAGCCCAAAATAATTTTGCTTGGGTTTCTACTACAACTCAAGCTGGCACTGGGGAATCAGAACTGCCCACTCTGTCAGCGTTGGATGTATCCTACTTGCCATATAACAACCTGTTTCTTCAGAAATATTAGCTGATATACTGTGTTGGACTCATGAGCTACTTAATGAACTTACCTGTTACAATAAAACCATTCCACAGGAGGAATGGCAACAGAAGAAAAAGAGCCACACACAAATATAACTTTCATATTTTATTTAAATGAGTGAGATTTTACTGATACAAACATCCTTTGTACACAAAAGAGCGTTATCGCAGATCCTTCCTCCCAGCAGCTGTTAGACTTTGCAACCATAACTGCTCCCAACAAACTCAATCAGTGTTTACATCCCTGCTGTTATTTGAATAGTTTTTCCATTTCTTGTAAATATGCATACATACTTTGTACATTTGTAAAATCAGCCTACTTAGATGCACATTTCTTTTAATCTCAGTGTGTTATTTTTAATAGTTGTACAGTATTTTTTACTTGTAAAAAAATAAAAAGTAAGTTCCATAAATTGTCGCCTACTTTGCAGTCTCTTATTCTTATTTTTTTTGTTTTAATATATTTTGCCCTTGTGTGTATCTGCATGCTTCCATTTTGCCTTTCACTTTGTAGCTGATACACCTGAATTTCCCTACTGTGAGACAGTAAAGGATAGTTCAATTGTATTGTATTGTATTATATTGTATTCTATTTAAAAACTGATGCTTTGAGATTCAATCCAAAAACTACATTGTAATCAAAGATGCTCTGCTGATGCACTCACATCATACACGCAGATGACCTCAAACTGTTACGAACTGGATTATCTTCAGATGAGTAACATGCATATACTAGACCACCCACAAACCGTCTTTAACATTACTAAGAAGATGGTTAAAAAATGTTGTGGGCTGCCCTTTTTAATGTTTTAAAATATTCTTGTCGAAACTTTAAAATAATCACCCATTGCAAGGGCCACGATGCATAATCTCAGTTACCAGGCATTAACTGACACTATGACAGACCTGATTACCGGACTCTAGCTGTGGAAAGGTTTATTAGAAGCTTTGGCATTGCTGAGTAAAACAAGTTTTAAAAGGAAATGACTGCCGCATACTTTTTGTCGTATGCGTTGTACGTTGCCTTCAACTGTTTTTCTCTTGGGACTGAAATGACACAGATGACTGTTTTGACATGTAAACAGCCTAATTGAAATGAAGATCATGCAATAGATACTTCGTGGACCACATACATATGCATCTGCTGGCACACACACGTTTGCCTTTATACACCCACTTTCACAGATGAGTTCAGGCGACACACCTGTGCCTGAGGAGTATCAGCTTTCTCTGGCTCAGTCCTAATCCCTGAAGTGAAAGAATGACCCTGTGACAGTGGAATGTTTGGGCCAATGCTAATGCTGAGGACAATGTAAGTGCCCTGATTGGTAAAACTTGATTTGTAGGTGATTTTTATTAATGATTACTACTTGTACTTAAGTAATCAGACAACCAGGAGAACGGTGATGTTTTTAGGATTCATTAATCTCGAGTCAATGTTTCTGTTTCATCTTTAACTGATAAGGGAAAGAAGTGTTTACATTGCAAAAACAAGAGTAGGCCTTAACTTTCTCTTCTGTCTTTAAAGTCATCATGCCAATTCTTGCCTCAATAGGCTGTCCTTCGGGATAATATACAGCCTATTCCTCCCTCAGAGTGCATTTTATGTAAATACCGCTGTTGGATCAGTCTCATTTTTCTTTCCTGTGATCCGACTTAATAATGACACAAGACGAGGTCAGCTCTTGTGTAACGACTAAGTGTGGAAAATAAACCAATGACGAGGTATCTGTGTCTGCATCAGCATTTAGAGTGTTCACACTGAGTTGGCATGTTGCTATGTACACATCCACTGCTCAGGTTCAGGCACAAAAATGAAATCATATCTGCTGATCAAACACACCCTGAAGATAGAAGGTAAATCATATGCTTGATCAGTGTGTTAATCACTGTAGATTTCATTAAGCATCACTTGTTTGCTTTAACGTTTAGTTGAAGTACTGCTGGAGCTGGTGTGGTATCACATTGTCAATACAATAAACTTCTCTGTGAGTCATGCTTACAGGGAACTCCTTCAGAGGCTGATACAAAGTGACAGGGCCCAGATTCAGAGAACAGCTACAGGACTGGATCATGAATGGAACAGTCATTAGATCATAAAAACAAACATAGTAATGGCTAATCAGGCTTCAGACACACACACATAAACACAAAGCCTGAGCAGGAATAGGATAAGGCAGCCAGGGGTTAAAGCAATACATGTCAGATCCAACACATGCAGACTGCAGCATAGTTTGCTGTGTTCAGACATGCCCCCACACAGAAAAATTCCAGTAAGTTTTGTTTTTTCTTCTGGAAAATATCTCCTTTGTAACCACTAACAACAAAACAAGAACAAAAGCAGCAGCTGCTTACACTGCTGAAACATTGGCCCAACAATTAGCATTACCAGTTAGAAAGTAAATTAGTTTCCCAGACAACCCTCAAAAAACTCTACATGCAATTCATGCATATTTTACTAATCTAATTAAGAATGCCAAATAATAAAAAACGCTCATAACATTTTACTATTATTTATACATTCTGCTTTATTTGCTTCTTTAATTAAAGTTCAAGCACACATCCAATGTTAAATAGGACAAGGGGATAGAATCTATGTTATAAAACGCAGCACAGTTTGTTCCATTGTTGTCTTTGTTATTACTATTTTTGTATGACTCCTGTCATTAATCCATGCATAAAGCTCTTGTGTATGTTTGCGGCCTATCTGACTTCTCTACAGTTTGTGTGAGCCCCAGCTGATGCCTCAGTTTGGGTGAGCAGCTGCAGACAGATGTGAAGCTTGGTGAAGGAATAAATCTGAATGACTGAACGGGTCAGTACAGGCTGTACAAAACACAATAAACATCCGACTGGTAACAAAAAAGCTACGCCTGCGATGGACTTATAAATCTCCAGCTTACATAGAAACAGAAAGTGATAACTTTTACAGAGCTTCAATGCAATTGACTTCAGTGCAAGCAAAATAGATTACTGTCACATTCTGCTACAAAGTTTTCTGACTATTCACAAAATCTTGTTTAACCACCTAAGCACACATCTAGAAAGAATAAAAACTTGAAAGCATACTTACAAAACCTCATTTTGGAAGTTCACTTTCAGCCCTATCGCTCACCTAGACAGGTAAAGTCTCGCGGTGGGTGTAACATTAAACCATTCAGAGAGGGGAGGTGGAGAACAATGAAAGGTAAATGACTCACAAAACAGGACTTTGTCCAAGTCAGGGAGTCTGGCAACTGACAGACCTTCAGGCAAAGATATTTTATCTCGTTCCCTGTCTTTCGGAAAATCCTCCAACTCCAAACCAATGTGGGAAGCAGAGCTCCTTTGTAAGTTCAAAAAGTGCTCATCTCTTACCGGGCAAGGTGATCAGGAAATGGCAGTCAGATGGGCGGGGACGAAAAAAAAGGTAAACAGGAAAACTGCCCAAACCTGCTTTGGGAGTTGAGGAGAAACTGGATTGTCAGAGCGGGAAGATAAAATGAAGTTCTGATTGGAAATCACCCCAAAGGGCTTTGAAAGGTGCTATTCACACACAATGTGTTTTAAAGACAAATTTAAATATCAAGCGAAAGGGCACAAGTGGTTTGAGCTGAAAGTTCTGACAGACACCTTTTAGGAAACAATGAAGTGATATTAAGTCACAGTAGTCATTAGTTTCTAGCTGACAGCACAATAAAACATAAATACAAGTAAAGTGTTTAATCAGGAAGCCCTTAAACACACCAACTGTCATATCTCCTGGACGCAAGGCTACTATGTATATCGCGAGTATATACACCATTATGCAGAAAGACACTATAATCTTAGTTTTTTTTTGTCGTGGTTTTCCATGTCTTTGACTTTAGCTACTTCTTTAGGTACTTCTTTAAATCCATGTGTGACTGGCTTTGTACAAAAACAGTAGTTATGCCTGATTTCATGCATGGCACTCCTCTCTGTTTTCCTTCCAGCACACTGAAACTGTGAGCCACAGGTGCTTCAGGGACTTGCAGCTCCACAAAACGGCTATTTTATGAGTCATGCTCTGACGTAAGAAGAGTCTTTTACGCAATATGTTGAATATATTCTCTGAGGAGCAGCGCAGTAACTACCTCTCACACATAATAATGCAATCCTTTTTTCATGTTTTTGTGCAGGCAGACACACATTAGTTGCCCAAGGACACTTTGACATATTAAATCCCAGAGCTTCAAAATGGAAGATAACCACTCTACAGTTGGGCCAGAGCCACCTCCAAAATTATTAGGAGCTACATGCCAGACCTGTTAAGAGGAGAACAGGATACATTTCTTTTCTGATTTACTGTGCTGGTTTTTAATGTCTCTAATGTTTTCTTCCACACTATCAGCATAAATGTATTTAATGTATTTTACTGGTATGTCATGTGATAGACAGACACCACAAAAGGATGCATAAGAGTAAGGAGAAAGAGGAAGAAAAGTATACACGATCTTCATAATTTTTAACGTGCTTGCTTCGCCTTGTCATGAAATTGTGCAAATGAGCTTTTTATGACGCAGCTATTCGGAGGAACTGTGAGTTTTTACAACCTCTTTGCGTGAATGACAAAGGGCGTGGAGGTTTGAAATATTCCTATTTATGTAAGAGTGTCTAAAAGGCAATACTGTTTATTTAAATTGACGTTGCCAATGCTTTGAATCTTAAGAAATTATCAAATATGCTTAAAACTTCAACTAAATTCTTCATTTAAGTTAGATTTGTCTTTTATTTAGCAATTACTTGCTAACACATTAATCTTAGATATAACCTGCCAAGCATGGTATGATCACCTTTATTGTTAGTTGCTTTTCAAAGCCTGGGGCAATTGTGTGTAGAAGCTTATGGTCAGATAGTCAACAGTGCAAGGCAGCCTGATATTTTTAGGCTGACTCAAAAATCTTACACTGGTGAGCATAAGTCAGAACAACAGTTCCCGGCGTCCTTCACTGTTTTCATTTTCCTCCCACTTCCTTTGGATAAGTCTTACCCTGTCATCCGGAGGACAGTATAATGTGTCAGGATGTGCTAAGAGCCAAGAAGTGCCCACAAAATACCACTTTTCCTATCTCATGCAATGTGTATTGCAGCAGTAATTCAGAGATTTAGAGTTCTTGAACTCTTGACTTTTCTTTGAAGTGCTGAGTTGGACCTGCATCCTGTTTCAATTCTGCTGATTCCTCAGCTCCCCACTGCTGACGTTTATCTAAACACTGTAACGCAGGTGAAGCCAATCTCCTCTGTCTCTTCAGGATCCCTTTTTTGCTCTCTTATTTCACCGTTCCTCTCAGACTGAAGTGTATACCCCAAACTGATCTTGCTTGCTCCATCCCTTCTCAGCTGTGTATTAATAGGTCACGTCTTCCCCAAATCCCTATAAAAGATATTGACTTAGATTACACATGAGAATCCTAAAGAACAGGTCAATGCAAAGTCATTCAATATTTCCCTTTTAACAGACTATCTGAAATGCTTATCACTTACCATTTGTTTTTCGTAGTATTGACTCAAAGACTATCTTGAAATAGAATATTGTCAAGAAATCTCTGAAGGGAGGTCATCAAATAAGACCACTGCCTGGCTCCAAATTAATCACCGCGATGTTATGGAAAGGATTGGAAAGTAGAGACAGAAGTGAAACTTCTTGCAAGGAGTTTGTCCTGTCACATTTGCAATTACTCTAGCCTTGTAGAAGAAGAGAAAGAACATGATACCTACAATCAAACATGGTGGTGGTAGTGTGATAATATGGGGCTGCTCCTCTGCTTTAGGGCCTGAAAACTTGCTGTAATTGACGGAAACACAAATTCTGCTTGACATTCCTGAAGCAGAATCTTGGGTAATGTAGCAGGACAATGATCTGAAGCACACTAGGCAGGTCCACTACTAAATCTGAAGTCCTGTCGCAGCCAACAGGGCCAGAAGGGAAAGCCAAACATCCCACTCCCCAGTGACATTCTCCAGCTCCTTTTGGGGTACCTTACGATTTTTCCAGGCCAGGATGAATATACATAGACCTTCCAGCTTAAATTAGGTCAGCCACAGGCTGTCCTCTCCGTGGGATGTGTCCGTAAAACTTCCAAAGCAAGGCACCCAAGAGGCATCCTCATCAGTAGCCTGACCCACCTCAACTGATATCTTTCGATGTGGAGGAACAGCGACTCCACTCCAAGTTCACTCTTTTTCTAAGGCTGAGTTCAGCCATCTGACAGCGAAAGCTCATTTCAGGTGCTTGTATTCAGGATTTTGTTGAACTTTGACTAACCTGTTAACTGAGAGTTTTGTTTTTTGATGTAAGTCTTTTCTGTTATTCTGTTATTATTTATTGTGTCAGTCCATCTTCCACTCCAACCTAGCATCACTTGTAAACAAGACACCAAGGTACTTAAAATCCTCCACTTGAGGCAAAGACTCTCCACTAACACTGAGAGTAATCCAACTATTTATGACTGAGAACCATGGGCTCAAACTTAGAGGAGCTGACTCTCTTCCTGCAGACAGATCCAGTGCACGCTGAAGATCATAGCCTGAAACACCATTAGAACCACATCTGGAGAAAGCAGAGAGGAGACCCCGAGGTTCCCAAACCTGTGAAAGGCTTAAAAAAACTCAAAACCTTTTGCAGTGTCCTAATGAAAGTCTGGACTTAAATTGAGATCTAGACTTATACTGAAATGATGATGCATGATCTTAAATAGGCTGTTCATGATCAAAAATTCCCCAATGTGCCTGCATAAAAAAAACAAAAAACAAAAAAAACAAAGATGAGTGGGCCAAAAAAAAAAATGGACCACAGAGATTAAAGACTCATTGCCAGTTACTGCAAGTGCTTGATGGGAGGTATCACCACCAGTAATCAGGTTTTTGGAAGCAATTACGTTTCTGCATAAGGACATGTTGGTTAGATAGCAACATATAAAAATATTCTACTTTTGATTATCCCCTTTATTATCTCTTTGAAAGGCAAGAAAGTAACTACAGTAGGAAATGTGAGAGAATTTAAGTACACCCTTTCATCAAACTTTTTGACAGGTGGGCGGGACTTCCGGTGAGGGCGGAACTTCCGGTTGGCGCCATGTGGGTGCCATGTGGGCAGGAGGTCACGTGGTCAAGCAGGTGGTGTGTCCAAGGGGGCGTAACCGTGGATGCTGATTGGTTGTCGTCATTAGGGGCGATTCCTTAAATGAGTCAATTAAAACACACAGGGGTGTGTTTAAGGGTGTTATTAATAATCTGTATGTTTTTCAGGCGTTAATACATCTAAAAACAAAAAAGACATGCATCCTTTTATATTTTAAAGGTATAATCAACTTAATGTTGACCTATCACATGAAATCCTAATAAATGAACTGTGTAACCTGACAGAATTGTAAGTTCATTTTGCTTTTACAGCAGGACCTATTTTGTTGAATATATGAGCCAGTCTAAATCAGTTCAAAAATAGAAAAGACCTAAAAAGTAAATAAAAGATTGTGCTTCACTACATCGATGGAACGAGAAAAACCTTCAGCTTCTGCGTCAACATACTGGAAAAGCAGCTGAAAGAGGTAAGACGAATATGAGATTAACAGAAAAAAAAAAAAGAACTTCAGTATACTGTTTCCAAGTTATAAATTCACTCTAGCAATGATGTGTTTGTTTTGAATAATGAAAGACTCCATTTTAGGAAAAAGGAATGATAATTTTAGTTACCTGTAGCTTTTCTAAAACATTTATTTTTTCATCTTAGAGTAAAAGGTTATTCAGGGCGTTTCAGTTATTCTATATCCATCTGTTAGGGGCGAAGTCAGGAAGGGCAGTTAGGTATGTTCCTTAGATAACCATATCACCTTTGAACTCAAGAAGGGTTTTGGTCTTAAAACATAGTCTTTGCAGTTGAGATAACACTGTCATTTGGATTGCCTCTGAACCTCTGTGTTATTGGAGAAAACTGCAAAAACCATTATTAGACGTTTTGATGGTTAGGAAAATTCCACAGCAGATAACACTGTAATGTTCTGGTATAAGTACTGTGTGTAAAATGTTGTTCGGGGGCTGTTTCATTGGTTAACCTCAGTGTCAGGGTCTTCAAATGCTGAATGTCTTTGAAACACAACACTTGTTACATTGAAAAATACCAGTACTGACAAGAAAAAAGTCCGGTAAATATTTCAGGAAACCTGGAAATTGTGGAATCTACTTCTGATAATAATTCACAAAAGTACAATGACATCTTTAAAAGTAAGTAAGTAAGTAAGTATTCATCTTTAAGAAATCATTAAATGCATGCGAATGTTCTCTAATTTTGTTTATATATATTGTTTATATATATATATATTTGTTTCTTTGTCATAGAACCCACCGCTGATAACCTTGATGATTTCATCTTGACACAATCAGATTATGGTAAGTAAATGTTAAATGCAATAAAATATATATATATATATACATATATATATATATATATTATAGTTAACCCATTGACAATGTTTCAATTTATAGATTTGATGAGAGAGGTAAACCCGAATGATCAAGTTGGAGGATTCAGCGGCTGGAATCGACAGTCAAAATTGAGAAGGCGAATTATTTCCAAACAAGAGAAACCCCCAACAACATCTGAACTTTCTTCTAACACAGAAATTAAAACTGATTCTTTGAATACTCCTCTGCCAATTATCATCATTTCCCCTGAAGACACACCGGATAAGTTACCGGCACCTCCAGAAAGTAAGTCCTAAGAACTAACTATTTTTCTTTGAGAGTGAATGTATTTTAAACATCAGATAAAACTGTTTACAGATTCGACTGAGAGCTCTGTGGAAGACACAGCTGTCGAGCAGCAAGGTAAGGAAAATAATTTTTTAATAAAAACAATATATATATGTACTTTAAGCATAGTTCAATAAAATGTCATATAAACCTGTTTACAGATACATCCAAAGATGCCACATTGAATCCGCCCACCAGAAGGTCGCTTTTCAAAGATCAAGACAGCTTTCAGCAGAGAGGCACCGTTTCAGTTCAACAAGAAGCGAAATCTGGAGGTTTTACCGCAAAGAATCGGAGTAAGATAAAAAAAAAAAACTTGTGTATTTTAAAAACTATTTTCATTTTATTTATGAACGCTGTGCTGCGCAGCGTAAGATAACTTTTATTGTCTTCTGTTTTTACAGAATATTTAACCCCGGCCAAAAGACAGCGACTCTCTGCGCTACAAAGCAGAGCAACGCTAGTGAGTGGATTAATGAACGGTACGTTTTAATTCATTATTTGAATTTCCCTTTTTTTTTTTTTTTTTTTTTTCAGCTTTAATGTGATTATTTCAATATATATATATATATATACATATTTTTATTTATTTATTTATTTTTTGTTCATTCTCCTTACAGAGGTAACATTGATGGTAGGACAGATTGGCTACAGAAACGGACAGCGCAGGAAGACAGTCTCTACAGCCTCACGGGATCTTCGTAATAAGGCCTCATCGTTAACGCTTCTGGCAGCATGTCAGATTCTGTTAAAGAAGCATTTTGGTGACATCAAGGTGATTTTAAACTGAACTGATCACTGTGTTTTGTTTTTGTTTTTTTCTGTAGGTTAGTTTTATTTTTATTTTTTTTTCTTATGTTCATAGAAATGGATAACCGAATCAGACTTGCCCTGGATGAAATAAGAAATTTAGTTAATGAACTTAACAAAATTCCCGTTAATGCAGAAGTAGCAGATAACATCGTTTTAAATGCATCTCCTGCTAACAGTGAAAATGTAATAAATGAAGATCAGCACGGTGACTTTTTAAACGTAATCAATCAGGCTCTTGAAGATTTAAATAGAGCACCGTCTCCACTCAGCATTCAGCAAAATGATTCACCTGACAGTCATCAGAATCCTTCTACGTCACACACCGCAGATCAGCACGGGGTCATTTCAATACGGAAGTAGCGGTTAGTTCTGATCAAATAGGGCGAGACCCTCCAGCCGTGGTTGAACGTGAACATTTTAATAATCATGAAATAAGGAGACCTTTTACCATACCGCCGCCCTGTCCAAGTAACGTTCCAGATTTAGCCGCATTTTATACAGACATCATGCGTATTCTCATTGAATTAGCCGACGCAGCAAGATCTTTAACCAGACGTAACGACGTTGTGCAGCTGGAATTAGTGGGTTAAAATCTCAATCGTCACATCACATTTACTGTTACAGATGATGGAAATATGATCCTGCCTGCTTTCGAAAACTTCCTCGGCAATTTAGTACAATCGAATGCAAATATACCTGTAGATAATAACATGGAATTTGTTCTTCAGGTTGTTAATGACCCAGCAGGAGGTTCTAAGCGTAAAGCTGCAGGAACGTTAGACTGTGAACTGTTTAATAAGAAAATGCGTCATTTGTATATTATAAACAATACTGGTAATCAGTTATGTTTTGCAATCAGCCTCGCACACGTCTCTGACCCTGAGCTCACGGATCACCGTGTTGTAGAACTGGGGAGGAGATGGCAGCATCAGGCAGGCCTCGACGAGCAAACAGCAGTTACTTTTAGTGATATTGGTAAATTTGAAACCATTCTGAAGAGAAAAATTGTAGTGTTTCACAGAACCACGGGCTCTACTGCTCTGTGTAAATTTGAGACCAGTTTCCCTGATCGTTCAAACCCTCTGTTTTTGCTGTTATTTCAAGGTCATTACTATGGGATAAAAAATCTCAAAGGTTTTATGGGGTGCAGATATATTTGTAATTACTGTTACACCAGCTATGATAATGCAAATACACACCATTGTGAAGGTTATTGTCCAGTGTGTCGAACATATAAATGTATGCAAGAAATTAGCAATCCTGTAAGCTGTGCAGGCTGTCAAAGAATCTGTCGTAATTCCTCATGTTTCAGCAGACACAGGGAACCGCGCATCAGAAATAGTGCTGACAGACCTATGATTGACTGTGAGTTGGTAAAACTGTGTAAAGTATGCAAACGGATATACGTTATTCCAATCAGTAAACCGAATAAACCACATGTGTATAATGTAAAATGCAGTATTTGCGGTGAAAATGTACCCCCCAGCCTAGACATTACATGCGATGATCATAAGTGTTACATTCTGCCTTGCAGTGCAATTAATCAGCTTGATGATAAACTGATTTTTTATGATTTCGAATGCCTCGTCAATGAGAGCGGCATGCATACCCCCTTTCTGGTCTGTGCTAAAATGTTGAAAGGTGATAAATGGTACGCTTATGGACTGAATTGCACCCAAAAATTTCTCCTGCATTTCAGGAGGCCGAAGTACAGAGGCTTCACCTTAATAGCGCACAATGCGCGGGGGTACGATGGTTACCTGATCCTTACAGCAATGCTGCAGTTAGGGTTTAAACCTCATCTCGTCATGGTAGGAAGTAAACTTCTCTGTTTAACCGACCCTGATTACAGGTTAAAATACATTGATAGCCTGTCCTTCATGTGCATGAAGCTTAGTGCCATGCCGAAAGCGTTAGGCTTTACCGATCAAAGCAAGGTTTTTTTTCCCCACCTATTTTCCTCTGAACAACGTCTCCAGTATGTGGGGCCTTTTCCTCCTCCATCCTGCTACGCTGTAGAGCGCATGAGTCTTCAAGAACAACAGGTGTTTAGCAGCTGGTACAGAGAAGCGAGAAAAGAGGTCTTTGACTTTAAGAAAGAAGCTATTCGTTATTGTAAAAATGACGTTGAAATTCTTTCTCAAGGATGCTTAAAATTCAGAGACGAGTTCTTTAAGGAGACAAATGTGGATCCGTTTAAAAGTATCACAAAAGAATCAGCCTGCATGAAGGTTTTTGTAACCAATTTCCTTCCTCCTCCAACCTTAGCCATTCCATCACCTCTGGACTACAGATGTAGCAGTAAAACGTTCTCCAGCGTGTCCATTCAATGGCTCGGCTGGATTGCAGACAGCAGAGCCATATTTATCGAGCATGCATTAAATAGGGTTGAAAAGAAAATCGGCCCATATTCAGTGGATGGGTATGCAGAGATTAATGGTGTCAAAGTTGCGTTTGAATTTTACGGCTGTTTTTTCCACGGCTGTAAAAAGTGTTACATGCCTCATGACAAGTGTCCGTTGAGAGGGGTCGCATTTGAACAGTTTTACGCAGCCACTGTCGAGAGAAGCAAGTTGTTACAAACTGTGTACGGCCTTTGTCTCGAAGTCATATGGGAGCATGAGTGGATTGAAATGAAAAAATCAGACCCAGGGGTGATCAGCTTTCTTGAGAAAGTTAATGCACCCGAACCGCTATCCCCCCGGGATGCCCTGTATGGTGGACGCACCTGTCCTATGAGGTTGAGGTACACAGCGGAACCGGATGAAACTGTACACTATGTGGATTACACATCTCTGTACCCTTATGTAAAGGCCAACTGCGTTTTTCCCCTCGGACACCCCACCATCATTTACAAAGATTTTGATGACCCCAGCCGCTACTTCGGTATAATCAAAGCTGTGGTCTACCCACCACGTAACCTGTTGTTCCCTGTTTTACCTTACAGAACATCCCAAGGTAAACTTGTGTTCACTCTCTGCCGCACATGCGCTGAATTAAATTACCAGTCAGGTCCTTGCACGCATAATGATCAGGACAGAGCTCTGACGGGTGTTTGGGTGAGTGTAGAACTCTGTAAAGCGTTGGAGTGTAGTTATTGTCTTGCTAAAATCACAGAGGTGTGGCATTTTGAAAAGAGAAGTGATACAATCTTTAAAGGTTACATTCATTGCTTTTTAAAGGGTAAGCAGGAGGCTTCAGGCTATCCGTCTGAAGCAGTGGATCAGGAGAGTAAGTCAAAGTATATAAGCGACTACAAACTGCATCAGGGCATCCAATTAGACCCTGAGAAAATCGAGATGAATCCTGCCAAAAGGCAGGTTGCAAAATTGTGTTTAAACAGTTTTTGGGGGAAATTTGCGCAAAGAAGTGATCTGTCTCAGACCACAGTCATCACTAACCCTGAAGACTTTTTCAGCTTCATGTTCTCGGGTAAATACAGGGTTAACTATTTTTCATTTTTTCAACCCTGAAATGTGTGTAGTGCAGTGGAATTTCAGTAAACGTGTCATCTCTCCTCCAAGCAAGGCAAACAATGTGTTTATTGCAGCATTCACCACCGCTTATGCACGTTTAAAACTTCTCAGCAGCATTGAGAAGTTACAGGACAAATTGATTTATATTGACACGGACAGTTTGATTTATGTGACAAAAAGTGGTGAAACTCCTCTGGAATTGGGGAATTATCTGGGTGATCTTACTGACGAGTTAGATGGTGACAGCATTTCGGAGTTTGCATCGACAGGACCCAAGAGTTATGCATACCAGACCAAAAACCGTAAAAATGTAATGATACGTGCTAAAGGCATCACTCAGACGCATGAATGCAGCGAGAGGGTCAATTTTGACAGCATCAAAGGGCTGGTCGAGGGCTACTTACAGAGGTCAAGTGAGGGTGTCATTGAAATCCCTCAATACATGATCAGGAGGGATAAAAAGAGATTCCGTTTGACAAACGCGACATTTCTTAAAAAGTTTCGATTGGTGTATGATAAGAGACGTCTTTTTTCTGACGGGTCAACTCTGCCTTTCAGTTATTAGAGTTGAAGAAGAAATAAAATAAAAAGTCACATGGATTTACAGGAGATTGATTTTGATCCTAGATTTAGAGCACCTTTCTCATGTACAGGTCCTTCTCAAAATATTAGCATATTGTGATAAAGTTCATTATTTTCCATAATGTCATGGTGAAAATTTAACATTCATATATTTTAGATTCATTGCACACTAACTGAAATATTTCAGGTCTTTTATTGTCTTAATACGGATGATTTTGGCATACAGCTCATGAAAACCCAAAATTCCTATCTCACAAAATTAGCATATTTCATCCGACCAATAAAAGAAAAGTGTTTTTAATACAAAAAACGTCAACCTTCAAATAATCATGTACAGTTATGCACTCAATACTTGGTCGGGAATCCTTTGGCAGAAATGACTGCTTCAATGCGGCGTGGCATGGAGGCAATCAGCCTGTGGCACTGCTGAGGTCTTATGGAGGCCCAGGATGCTTCGATAGCGGCCTTTAGCTCATCCAGAGTGTTGGGTCTTGAGTCTCTCAACGTTCTCTTCACAATATCCCACAGATTCTCTGTGGGGTTCAGGTCAGGAGAGTTGGCAGGCCAATTGAGCACAGTGATACCATGGTCAGTAAACCATTTACCAGTGGTTTTGGCACTGTGAGCAGGTGCCAGGTCGTGCTGAAAAGGAAATCTTCATCTCCATAAAGCTTTTCAGCAGATGGAAGCATGAAGTGCTCCAAAATCTCCTGATAGCTAGCTGCATTGACCCTGCCCTTGATAAAACACAGTGGACCAACACCAGCAGCTGACACGGCACCCCAGACCATCACTGACTGTGGGTACTTGACACTGGACTTCTGGCATTTTGGCATTTCCTTCTACCCAGTCTTCCTCCAGACTCTGGCACCTTGATTTCTGAATGACATGCAGAATTGGCTTTCATCCGAAAAAAGTACTTTGGACCACTGAGCAACAGTCCAGTGCTGCTTCTCTGTAGCCCAGGTCAGGCGCTTCTGCCGCTGTTTCTGGTTCAAAAGTGGCTTGACCTGGGGAATGCGGCACCTGTAGCCCATTTCCTGCACACGCCTGTGCACGGTGGCTCTGGATGTTTCTACTCCAGACTCAGTCCACTGCTTCCGCAGGTCCCTCAAGGTCTGGAATCGGCCCTTCTCCACAATCTTCCTCAGGGTCCGGTCACCTCTTCTCGTTGTGCAGCGTTTTCTGCCACACTTTTTCCTTCCCACAGACTTCCCACTGTGGTGCCTTGATACAGCACTCTGGGAACAGCCTATTTGTTCGGAAATTTCTTTCTGTGTCTTACCCTCTTGTTTGAGGGTGTCAATAGTGGCCTTCTGGACAGCAGTCAGGTCGGCAGTCTTACCCATGATTGGGGTTTTGAGTGATGAACCAGGCTGGGAGTTTTAAAGGCCTCAGGAATCTTTTGCAGGTGTTTAGAGTTAACTCGTTGATTCAGATGATTAGGTTCATAGCTCGTTTAGAGACCCTTTTAGTTCGTTCGTCGTCTTCCGCTTATCCAGGACCGGGTCGCGGGGGCAGCAGACTCAGCAGAGACGCCCAGACGTCCCTCTCTCCAGACACCTCCTCCAGCTCCTCCAGGGGGAGCCCAAGGCGTTCCCAGGCCAGCCGAGAGACATAGTCCCTCCAGCGTGTCCTGGGCCGTCCCCTGGGCCTCCTCCCGGTGGGACGTGCCTGGAACACCTCCCGAGGAAGGCGTCCAGGAGGCATCCGGTATAGATGCCCAAGCCACCTCAACTGGCTCCTCTCGATGTGGAGGAGCAGCGGCTCTACTCCGAGCTCCTCCCGGATGGCCGAGCTCCTCACCCTATCTCTAAGGGAGTGCCCGGCCACCCTACGGAGGAAGCTCATTTCAGCCGCTTGTATCCGTGATCTCGTTCTTTCGGTCATGACCCAAAGTTCATGGCCATAGGTGAGGGTAGGAACATAGACCGACCAGTAAATTGAGAGCTTTGCTTTTCGGCTCAGCTCTCTCTTCACCACAATGGACCGGCACAGCCTGTGCCATTGTGGTGAAGCCTGTGGCAGCCGCACCGATCCGTCTGTCGATCTCCCGCTCCATTCTTCCCTCACTCGTGAACAAGACCCCGAGATACTTAAACTCCTCCACTTGAGGCAGGAACTCCCCTCCAACCTGAAGAGGACAAGCCACCCTTTTCCGGTCGAGTACCATGGCCTCGGACTTGGAGGAGCTGATCCTCATCCCAGCCGCTTCACACTCGGCTGCGAACCGCCACAGCGCATGCTGTAGGTCTTGGCTAGAGGGGGCCAGCAGGACCACGTCATCCGCAAAAAGAAGAGACGAAATCCACTGGTCCCCAAACCAGACCCCCTCCGGCCCTTGGCTGCGTCTAGAAATCCTGTCCATAAAAGTTATGAACAGGACCGGCGACAAAGGGCAGCCCTGCCGGAGTCCAACATGCACTGGTAACAGGTTTGGCCGGTGTCCACCACCGGGTTCTGGGATTGCCGCCACGACAGGCACCGCAGACCTTACGGCCGCAGCTATGGGCAGCAGCATCGACAATAGATGCAGAGAACATGGTCCACTCGGACTCTATGTCTCCAACATCCCCCGGGATCTGGTCGAAGCTCTCCCGGAGGTGGGAGTTGAATACATCCCTGGCCGAGGGCTCCGCCAGGCGTTCCCATCAGACCCTCACTATGCGCTTGGGCCTGCCAAGTCTGTCTGGCTTTCTCCTCCTCCAGCGGATCCAACTCACCACCAGGTGATGATTAGTGGACAGCTCAGCCCCTCTCTTCACCCGAGTGTCCAAAACATGCGGCCGAAGGTCTGATGATACGACAACAAAGTCGATCATCGACCTCCTGCCAAGGGTGTCCTGGTGCCAAGTGCACTGATGGACACCCTTATGTTTGAACATGGTGTTCGTTATGGACAATCCGTGACTAGCACAGAAGTCCAATAACAAAACACCACTCGGATTCAGATCGGGGAGGCCATTCCTCCCGATCACGCCTCTCCAGGTGTCACTGTCGTTCCCCACGTGGGCGTTGAAGTCCCCCAGCAGAATAATGGAGTCCCCGGGAGGGGCACTATCCAGCACCCCCGACAGGGACGCCAAGAAGGCAGGGTACTCTGCACTACCACTCGGCCCGTAGGCTGAAATGATAGTCAGAGACCTCTCCCCAACCCGAAGGCGCAGGGATACAACCCTCTCATCCACTGGGGTAAACCCCAACACGAGACGGCTGAGTTGGGGGGCAACAAGCAAACCCACACCAGCCCGCCGCCTCTCCCCGTGGGCCACTCCAGAGTAGAAGAGAGTCCAACCCCTCTCAAGGAGATGGGTTCCAGAGCCCACGCTGTGCGTGGAGGCGAGCCCGACTATTTCTAGTCGATATCTCTCGACCTCCCGCACAAGCTCGGGCTCCTTCCCCCCCAGCGAGGTGACATTCCACGTCCCTAGAGCCAGCCTAAGCATCCGGGGATCGGGCCGCTGAGGTCTCCACCTTCGTCCGCCACCCAATCCTCTTTGCACCAGTCCCTCACGGTTCCCCCTGCAGGTGGTGGACCCTTTTAGTGATATGCTAATTTTATGAGATAGGAATTTTGGGTTTTCATGAGCTGTATGCCACAATCATCCGTATTAAGACAATAAAATACCTGAAATATTTCAGTTAATGTGCAATGAATCTAAAATATATGAATGTTAAATTTTCATCATTACATTATGGAAAATAATGAACTTTATCACAATATGCTAATATTTTGAGAAGGACCTGTATGATAGTTGGACCCAGCGGCTGCGGGAAAACTTTCTCTGTAAAAAGTATTTTACAAAACTGTAATCATGTAATGGATATTGTTCCAGAAAATATTGTATGGATTTACACAGATGATGAAAACGTGATGAAAGTCTTTACCCAGTATCGACATCATCGAAATATGAGCGTTATTATGCTGACTCAGAATGTTTTTCATCAGGGAAAGTTCAGTCGCACTATTAGTTTGAACTGTAATTATATGGTGTTGTTGTTTAAAAACCCGAGAGATAAACTCCAGCTGAACATACTGGCCCGCCAAATGTTTCCATCTCAAAAGGGTCTCTTCTTGGAGAGTTTTGAAGACGCAACGAGAGAAGCTCATGGATATTTAATCATCGATTTTACGCCTACCTGCCCAGAACATTTCAGACTGAGAACGGGCATACTTCCTCAGCAGTGGCCTGCTGTGTACGTACCCAGAACAAAGTAAGTCATCATGTCTGTGCGTATAAAAAGGAATTTACCATTATTCAGAGCCTTGTTTGAGGCCACCCCGCAGAAGCGCAAAGATATTCTCGCACACTGCTCTCCCGACTTTCTTCAGGCTCTGTGCGAGATTGCACTGAATATCCTAAAAGGTAACATTAAACTATCACCCTCTCAACACCGACAATTGAAGAAACAAAGAAATATCATCAGATTGTTGGGTGATAAAAGAACCGGGATAAAAACTAAACAGCTGGCTCTCAAAAAGCAACGAGGTGGTTTTATCCTTCCCATCTTAACGGCTCTTGCTCCCTTGATCGGTGATCTAGTGGGTGGAATCATCAGGAGATAATGTCTCTCAGAACATCGCAGAAGATGTTTCTCATTTCACCTCATCAATTCAAGCGTCTGACCCAGTCAGACACGTCCATCAGACAGACGGCGGAGGAGAATTTGGATGCTGAAATGAGAGCGATATTAAACGAGCTGGGTTTGACTTCTTATGAAAAAATAAAGAGATACGATGCTCTTCTCCAGAGGTATCTGACTTTACTTAAGCAAGGTGTCAAAGAAGAAAAACAGCGGGTAAGTTTAACGCTGCAGCGTGACACAGAGGTTCCTGAACATGAGCGGTCCCAAGAAAAACAAGGCCCAGGGCAGGACGAGGCCCCTAAGGATCAGGTTCTTACGGAAGTACTGAAAAGCCTACCTAAACACAACCGTAAAAATGCCGAGTACATTTTGAAGAAATTATCTGAAAGAAGTGAGAGTTGGACTTCGCGAGGTGAATTTGTATTTAAAGGAAATGTTATAAAAGGGTCCCACATGATTGATTTGTTGAAAAATCTCATGCTTCCGTTTAAAAAATCTGGAGCATCACAAACCCGAGGATGGTCTGACTTTCTACACACCTTGTCAGAGGTAAACATCCCTTTATCTTCAGTCATTAACCCTTATGCTCGTGAAGAATATAGACGTTTCAAAACAGAGGGTACATCGATTGAAAATGGGGGTACACCCCCCAGCGTTAAGCAGAGAAGAAAAAGAAGAAGAAGGCAGATAACTCATTCTCCCTACTGGTCGAGATCTGAGCTGGAAGATCCAAAAAATGCTGATGGGAGATCAAAAAGGTCTCTTCGTAAGACGACACTACCACCCCGATGGATTACATTTTCACCATAAATCGTTATAAGAAAATTAAACATGTAGTCTATTTCTTTTATTCAATAAAATATTTATTGATTATATTTTCAAGTCTAGCTTCGTTTTCTACTTCACACACTAACATATGATATCATTACACAAATATTAAATCATAAGAAAAAAAAAAAAACAATGAAAAAACAAATAAGACAATTTAAATTCCATAACAATCCATAAATATCTCCAAAGAGCATGTTCCGTGAGTATAAAATGTACAACTTTGATTAATGACACATTTCTGATATTTTTTCACAAAGTTTGATACCATTAAATCATTCTTAATCACATCTCCGGTTTATTTCGACAACACTTGCTGCATTGATAATCTGCACGCTCTATGACATAGATAAAAAATGCAATGGTGACCGCACACAGTGGACAGAGTGTTTTGAAGCTGATTATTATGATACAATATTTTTGAGGATCTGTCTTCTAAAAATGTTACGATGCTTGACAGGTAGAACTCGAAATCCGGAGAGAATCCATAAGAGTCAAAAAAGCTGGATTGACCATTCTCATCCAATGTCAGAACTAACCAGTGTTCTCCCGGCATGTGTGAAGGATGTGTGTTCACAATAAAGTAGGCCGGCCCTGGCAATTTGTCAGCTAGCAGCGGCAGCTGGTCGCACGGCCATAAACCACAAAACAAATCTCCCAGCAGATGACGCATCAGGCTCTCAATTTCATGATTATTCATGTCTGATTAGATTAATAATAATCCACCAGCACACGCCTCTTTGAATCAATCTCTAAAATAGAGTCATAACAAGATGATCAGCGTGGTGGTATGAGGCAACGGGTTTCTGAAGCGCATTTCCAATCTTAAATTTCCACTGGAAACTGGAGATAGAGCATCTGTGTCCTCACCCGGGTTAAGATTAAATGTGAATAGAGAGTATCCTTGATTAAATTCCTGACGTGTTATACTCAGCGGAAGATCTTTTAGATGTCGTCCTGTAGCCGTAAACAAGTTGTAATACTCTCTCACTGAATGACCTTGGTTAAAATTGGGCTTGGAAGGCTTTAGCAGGAATTTGTCTGCCATCCTTACACAAAGCTAAATATTCCATATCAAAATGATTAAAGTCAAACGGATTGAGATTGCGTGTTCCTGTAAAAGCATCATGATCCAGTAACGCAATCACCACATACTTGGGAAAGACGCCTAAGAAAAGATTCTCTTGGTTGCATACCCTTGAATTTTCAGGGATGGAATATGTTTTTACATTCACACGTGAAAGTGGATACAGAGCATTTGCCTTCATTAAAGCTGAAGCGTGCCCCAGTCGTACAGCTGGAGAGACAGTAACGTTTTTGATAAAAAGAGATGCTCCTAATATCCTGAGTTTGTAAGTGGAGTCTCTTGCTCCCATGAGACAAAAGGCATCGTTGGCTCTTGTAAGTTTAATTTTGAGGTCAACAGAGTTTAAAAGAAGTCTCTCACAGAAAAATATGTCTGCATGCAGGGGGCCTAGGAGATGTACCTCCCTGGAATTTGCCGTAAAGCCTGCTCTGCTGTTAAGACCTTGGTTAGGGCCGTTAGTTGTAACAATAGAGTTCAGAGCACCTGCAGTGTCTTTATAAAAAAGACCAGAGCTAAACTGGGTTTTTAAAGAATCCTCAGAAAAGTTTAACAATGTCTCAATCATGGCTCTATATGGATGTGTAGCGCTGGATTGTGAAATCATTCGATCTCCGAGAGTGACATCACACTGACTGAAGATGGTGTTTAACGGGTAGTTGATGAGCCCTACAGGAGCTTCATTTGGCAGGTTTGTTCCATCCTCGTTAGTAATTTTCACTCTGAGATGCAACAGCGTATCGTTGAGATCCAGATACTTTTCTCCGTCTCCCGGAATGAAAAACTCGATCGGGCCTCCATCAGTGATTGCTGATAAAGGCTGGATCTCGGTGTAAATATTATCTTCGATCGATAGCTGCGTCATCGGGGAAGAAAATAAGTCCAACTCTGCCAGCGTGCACTCTGATGATTTGTTATGTAAAAGAGCCATTATTTAAATATATCAAAACATGCGGATGACTTCCTTCCTCTTCGTTTGTCTGCTCCGACTGATCTCCTTTTTCGCGTTTGTCGTTGTTTTTTAACCGTCCTTAAACGATCACCAGGGGGTCTTGTTCTGGGTCTTTTGGATAAAACCATAATTCCTGAACCTTCTTGACCGTTGGTGTGTGTAGAACCACTCATTTTACTCACGGCTCTACCGATGACATCCGAAGCGATATTTGATGCAGCCGTTTTAAGATGGGGTTTTGCAATTGCAAATCCTTTTTTAACCAGAGGGGATACGAAGCGGAATAATTTTGAAAATAATGATCCAATTCCGCGTCCGTACATGACCGGAGCCCCATAAAACCCTGTCAGATTACCGCCTGATTGACTTACATAGTAATTTACAAAGCGATTTGGATCACGTCTCAGACTTAGCTGTGCCATGTTCTCTCTTGCCTGCTTGATGCAGTGTTGAATGACCAGTGTAATATGAATGATAACCAATCAGTCTTAGAGGTTATATACATATCTCTGGAATAGTTTATACAAATACAATTTATCTCAGGCTACGTTGTGATATCACCGGTCTGAAGTGTAGTCTTATATATCTCCATAGACGAAATTTACAGGAACGTTTTGGTCCGATTTGATTTCTATATTGATATTTTCAATTTGTCTTCAGGAGACTGGAAGGTAGTGGGCGGGGTTAAACGTCTGAGTAATCATATCACTGAATTTGCCTTGTACTTTGACGGTCCGCAGTAAAGGTGCAAAAGTGTCGCCTACTATTTGTGGGCTGACCACGTCGCTGTAACAGTATAGGTGATAGAAACCAGCCTTTATATCCGCCGGAAAAGGAGCCAGTTTTGGTTCAGAAACATGAATCCATTCCCCTGGTTTCACGCCCATCATATAAGCTAGAGTGCTGAAGAAGCGTATTTCATACGGACTGTTTGCTTGAAATGCAAATCTCTTTTGAACTTTGCTGAATTTGATGCGTAAACCCGATTTAAATTTTTTGAAAAACATTTCCATCTCTGTCTCGAGTTGAATAACGCTGTTATAGTAGCCACTTCTGATCCTTTGCGTATTGATCTCCACATCACCAACCTTCCTCCATTCAAAGTAGGCATCATAATGCGGTAAATTATGCCATGTATGAGGATATGAAATCTCTGCTAATGCAACCATCCATTGGCCTTCTAAATCAATATGTTGAGCTAAATTTACACGGAAACTTGAACTGGTATTATTTTTAAACACTTCCATGCTAGCATTAGATGGAAGAGTAACGTAAAAGCCATCATCCTCTACCTGACGGTTCATGATGCTGTGTCAACAGTGAGGTTTAGTGCAAACCTTTTTATACGTTTCGAAGTTCATCAAACTTGATCCAACTGTTGAATTTCTCAGGCCAGTTTTTCCAGCTTACAAAAACCTGTTTGACTCCCTTGACCGTACGTCGTTTTAATATTTTTTCCACTTGATACATCTTGTCGTTAAATATTTTTACTTTTTGAAGTTCCTCAGCGTAAAAGGAACCCTCGGTAGGTTCTCCATCCAAATCTTTGAGTTTGTATACAGGAGGAGATCGGGGTATCCGCTCATACACTGTAAACACTTCATCCGTAAAACTCTGTTCGTATTTTTTGTCAAACACTCCACGGACCTTGGATATTCTGACAAGATCCCCTTGTTTAAACGTTGTCACTGAGTCCTTGCAATATCTGTTGGACTTGACATCATACAGATTCTGAAACACTTGAAAGGCATTTTCTGGGGTCACTTCCATAGGGCTCATTTTAATGCTGGAGTGGTAGGAATGGTTGTAGCTTCTAGCTAGGTTTTGCAGTACATCGACGTACCGCCGGGTATTGTTAGCTGTAAAATATCTCCACATCCTTGTTTTTAATGTGCGGTTAAATCTCTCGACCACTGAAGCTTTTGCTTCACTCGCTGTGGCAAAATGTTCAATACCGGGTTTCTCCATTAAAACCTTAAATTTCTTGTTAAAAAATTCTTTACCGGCATCAGTCTGAAGTTTTTTGGGGATCTGACTTTCTGTAAAAACTGATTCAAATGCCTTTACCACCTCAGCGGCTGTTTTCCTCTTCAAAACTCGTACATACGCCCTTTTTGAAAAGATGTCAATGACTGTTAATAAATAATTATAACCATCATTTTCCATGGCCAGAGCTTGCATGTCACAGAGATCAGCCTGGAACTGCCTCAATGGTCTGGTGACAAAAACTCTGTTTCTCTTTAACTTTATTCTTGCAGGTTTATGTAGAGTATAGGTATCTTCTCCTGATAAAAAATCTTTAACTTTTTCAACCGCAACCTTCTTTCCCGTTTCATCTTGCATAACCCTCCTCAGCCTATCTACACCCCCAAAACGTCCCGGATTTGAAGGGCTATAATATACTTTCTTCATCAGCCATCTTCCTGCCATCTCTGCCTTATGCTCACTCTGCCGATTACTTGTTAAATAATGAGAAAAAACACAGGAGGGTAGCTTTATCCTTATTTTTTTAATTTTTGTATTTAATATAAAAAAACAAAAAAACAAAATCAGATAAAATGCAGATTAATGCAGATGAATTCAAACACTACTAGCTTTTAAACAACACTTCTGGGAAAGGTTTCTATGTTCCTACTTTAATTGTATTTAATAGTAAAAAGAAAAAAAAGAAGAAAAATCATATAATGCAGATTAATTAAAGTACTGGAATACTAAAAAAAAAAAAATGATACAACAAGTCATCAAACATGTGAGATCAGTTTGTCAGTCCATAGCACTGAAACAGTTAAGTTGTTTGAGATGTTTCTCATCGACCATGCGATCATAAACGTGCGCTATTGCACTGTGGATGCCTTGTACCTATTTCAGTTCATATAAAACCGTCTTGGCAATCGTCTTCACTCTGAAGTCATCCGCTTGTATGCGTCGAAGTACCAGAAGATTCTGAATAGCAGGAACGAGTTTGGGGGTTACAAGTCGTCGTACGATGCGTTGAAAGTTGACTTGGTAATAATCCTCCCCCAGTACCTCCAGGCAATGGTGCTGACGCTGGCTCGGGTGGTTCGTTATACACCCATAGCAGGTTTCTCTGAGATAGTTCAAAGAGGTTATGTTGAATAAATGAAGTATCGCTGTTTTCACCGTATTGATGAGGGTGGTTGAGAACCAACCGTCAATTTCGTCCTCCTGGTTACTCTCATCCTCTGCTGAAGGCTGAGGGTCCTCCATCGGTTCCAGGGTTTGTGTAGGGGCTTCGGTAGAGGGTGAGTAGCCGGTGGCTACCTCCTCCTCCACGACCACCTTCATGTCTTCAGGCAGGACATTCGTGTCTACAGACTCAGCCATGAATAGCGGCGATGGTGAGCAGAGGTCTGGAGAAAGCGGTAGATATTTCATGTTGTATCCTGTAGGTGATGCAGGACTGAAGTGGTTCTCTGAGAATGAGGACGTTGAGGTGGATGGTGAGAAGAGGTCAGGGGAAGGCGGATGATATGGTCCAATGTTGAAGCTTTCATCGTGCTCAGGAGAGAAGTGGATCTCTGCTCGGTGGTTGTAGAGATCCCTGTATGGTGTCGGTCCACTCATTCTCATGATACGATTCTCAGTGTCTGTGAGCTTGCAGTTATCCCCCCGTATATATATCATAGGAAGGGGTGTGTCCTCAGAAGAGGTTTCGTTCTAAACGTAAAACAGGAAACGTCAGGGTTTTTTTCACTGACATGACATCGACCCAACTTCGTGACTTGTGGAAAAGGTCGGAAAGACGATGTCCAATTTCACTCATCTTCTCTGCCCAAGCTTCAAACGGCAGAGCCAGCATTGTCTTGAATATGCCGCATTCCTGATTGAAAGCCTCCAACACAAACAGATCTGAGGGACTCGTCCGGTTGTTCCTGCGTCTGCTTGCCCGAAAAGACCAGCGGCCATTTGCTGTGGTTTTTGACCCCCACACTGCGCTAAAGAGAGGTTCTCTCTCAGCTATTTCAACATCGGATGGTATATGAAACATTCTCGCCCGTTTTACAAGTCGAGGAGACAGTTCATTTTCTTCTTCTTCTTCCTCCCTCTCCTGCTTTGAGACTGTTTCAGGGCTATCATTAAGGTACGGGATTGCAAGCCTTAACACAGCCCAGTCGCTGTGGGTGAGGGTACACAGAACCAGTGATCCATTAAATACCTCATCTTGATCCAATTGATACAGGCAAAGCTCTCCTATTTCATACATGAAAATATAATCCCAGCTGCCAACCAGGCCATATGGCTCCAAAGACCATTCTTCCTGCAGAGTGTCGAACGGGGGTCTTTGTACCCTGCAGATGTAGTATGTTGATTTCTTAGGAGCATTCAATTCACGGGATGAATGCTGGTAGACGGTCACTGGGGTTTCGCACAGAACTGAGGTACCTCTTGGCCGACCCGAGGTCTGATTTTCAACCATGGTTGTTGAAGTTGATGTTGGATCCTCATCATCGGTAGAGTATGTTATGATGGGAATTCCGATAGGTATCTCAGTTGAGGAAGTATATGATGCAGTTGCTTGTTCATCATCATCTTGGCACGTGTTGCGTTTCTCCGCCGCTTGACGATAAACTCTCTTCACTCTAGCCATTGTTGAACGGGTGTTCTTTTCCAACGAATGCTGCATGTAAAGTGCAGAGTTTTCTCTCTGTATTTAAAGTAAACACTAAAGCACGCCCTATTGTTTTCATTGGGTTATTCAAGGTTTAACGATGCTTACAAAACACACCCCCTCTATTTTTAATTGGTGCTGATGCCAAACAGTTTCCGATAATACCATATTTGTCTTGTTCTATTTATAACAAACACACCCGTGTTTTAATTGACTCATTTAAGGTATCGCCCCTAATGACGACAACCAATCAGCATCCACGGTTACGCCCCCTTGGACACACCACCTGCTTGACCACGTGACCTCCTGCCCACATGGCAACCACATGGCGCCAACCGGAAGTTCCACCCTCACTGGAAGTCCCGCCCACCTGTCAAAAAGTATGATGAAAGGGTGTACTTAAATTCTCTAATGTGCATTTCTCAATCATGAGGGGTGTTTTTTCTGGATTTGCAGTTAGGTGATCACCAGTAGATTGGAAACGGCTGATCCATTGGCATCTCTCAGGTTTACAGAGAAACATCCAAAAAAGAGAATATCCAGTAAGCAGCAAATGTTTGGACAAAATATCTTGTTTATGTCAGAAGAGAATTGGTAGAGTTGTTCAGTATGATAGAAAGGCAACAGTAGGTCATATAATTCAAGAAATAAAACCAAGGTATACAGAATACCATCTCTGAATACATGACACTTCTAACCTTACAGCAGATGGGTCACAGCAGGTGACCACACCGGGTCATGCTCTTGTCAGCTAAGAACATTACACTGAGCCTACAATTCACACACGCTCCCCAAAACTGGACAATAATCAATTATAAACCAACTGTCTGGTCCGAGGATTTTTAACTTTAGCTGCAACATTCAGATGGTATATTCATATTGGGTCTGAATTTGGTGTAAACATCATTAAAGCATGGATCCATCCTGCCTTGTTTCAACTGTTCCGGCTGGTGTTTGTGGTTTCAAGGTGTGGAGGATATTTTCTTTGTACACTTTGGCCTCCTCAGAACCAAAAGAGCATCATTTAAATTCCACACCTGAGTACTGTTGCTGACAGTAACCAATCCTTTATGACCATTGTGTCTTAATCATCTGATAGTTACTTCCACCACACTTCTGCACCATCTTACAAAGCTCAGACCCTTAAAGGCTAATTTCTTGACCATGACAATGAGTTCATTGGACTCCAACAGCCTCCACAGTCTCCCGATCTCAATCCCAATACATTTCTTTTGGGATGTGGTAAACCAAGAACTTTTTATCATGAATGTGTTGATAACAAATCCTGATGCTATCATGTTAACATGGATCAACGTTTCTGAGCAATGTTTGTGACGCTAGAATATTTGTTCCATGTTGAATCAATGCCACAAAGACCTAAGGCTGTTCTGAATAGATAATTATGCACAACTGTTTTAAATAGAGTTGTGGTTTATTCAAAAGCAAGAAATTCTTCTTTCCTTTAATTTTTTTTTTACATTATTTGATAACAAAAAATAAAAATGAAAACTTGCTGTGGTCCATTTTATCCACTCTATAAAAGTAGTCCTGCTGTATGTCTGCCCACACATGAATGCATTTTTTGAGGCAAACACTTTCGATTTCTGCAGGTAACCTTCAGCATTCCAGCCTAATTCAAAATGGCATCTGAAATACACAAGTGCTCCTGTCTACTATGACTTCCCTAACCTTTCACTCACCATACTAATGGAATGTGGCTTTCCATCATGCCCAGAACCACACACACACAACTCTATGCACTTAACTGCACACACACGCTACATAAGCACTAAAAATGCCACATATCAGGCGGCAGTCATCTATTAGTCTGTGCCATGACACGGTTGGCTCACTGCCACCTCTGGCACACTTCAGTCTGAAGCTGAGGCAAGACATGCAGGAAGGATGAGTTTTGGATGTTCGAGTATATTTTACTTCTTTTAATTTGCACTAAAAGATGTGTGGATAAAGCAGGGCAGTCGATTTTAATTTTCACCCTCCTGGACTGGTAATATTACAAAATAGCACGTAATGATTTATTCAATAAGTCATTAGTCCTGTATCAAAAGGTGCTCTATTTATTACACTGAAAACCTATGCAGAATCTGTGTGTTTTTATCCAGACCTGACATCTGCTCTATAAACAGAAATCAATGGTGAGGACATTATCATTCAACGAGCAAAGGATGGATGACGAGATCTGCTCCGCTATTTGTCAAATGTCACAGTGACACTAGGCCAGATTGCCTCAAAAAAGGGAGACATTTGTACATAATCGGAAACAGGGACGAGTATGAAGCAGAATACAGAATGAGAAGCTGGCAAGCAACAAGGCCCAGAGGGACAAAGAGAGAGGGATGGAGAGTGGTGTCTCATTCATTTTTCAGAGTTAAACCAGTGGTCTGAGCATCTGTGGGAGGGGGGGGGGGCGTTTGTTTGGTTGCAGCGTTGTTGTTCCAGTCGGTAACACACAGCCAACAGCAGCCAGCCAAATTAAGATAAATGCATCTAATCTGTCGGCTGCTAAAAATACACCTTCGCTTTCGAACTCAATGCCACCTACAAGTCCCCCACCCTGACTTATAGACTTATACAAACAAATTAAATAAAACAAGATCCCCCACACTGCAGCTGCCCATAGGCATTCATACCACACTGCACAAAAAGCCCTAATGAGTGTGTGTTAATTCGTCTTAGCAGACGTGTGTCGAAGGAAAACTAGAACAGGAATGCAGATGCTTGACAGCGGGACAGTCTCATTATCCTGGTACAAAGATAAAGGCTAGCAGCGATTCCTGCCTAGCGCATATGTCACTCACAAGTTGCTTTTGGTAATAGCACATTAGCCTGATTGACTGAAACAAGGAACCTGGTTCACTTAAATGTCATCTAAAATGCAGAGCCTTGTGAAAGCTCTTATACCCATTTATTTTTTCACAATTTGTCACATTACCACCACAAATGTAATGCAAGATATTAGGGTGTAAAATCAAATACCAACACAATGTAGGATATAATTAATTGAAGGGATAATGATATTGTATTTTCAAATTATCCTAAGAAGTCAAAAAATCTTGAAGTTGGGGTTTGCATTTAGATTCAACCCCCCAGCTGATACTTCCTAGGGCCACCTTTATTCTGCAATTAGAGCTGCTATTTGTTGGGGTATGTCTATACCAGCACCATTCATCATCCCATTAACTATGGCCTGCCTGTTCTAAAGAAAGGCATCCCCACAGCATGATGCTACTACCACCATGTTTAATGGTGGAAATGATATCAAGGTTGTGCAGTGTTTCTTTTCTGCCATACAGTGTTTTGCATGTGTCCAAAAAAGGATCTAAATTTGGTATCATGTGGCCTGAGACGCATGTCTCGCCTACATGGCTTGGGCTACCTGTAGGTTTCTTTAATAAATTCTTTTTTTTTTCTTGAAGTTTTCCATACAGGCCACATTTGTGGAGTATAGGACTAATAGTTCTCCCACTTGAGCCATGTACCTCTGTAGCTCTGCCAGAGTAACTATGGGCCTAACTATGGGTTTAATCATGTTTAATTCTCCTTGCCTGGCTTGTCACTTTAGGTGAATGGCCATTTCTTCCTGGCTTTTGCCATATGCTCCATTTCCAGATGATGAATTGAGCTATGCTTCTTGAGTGGTGCAAAGCCAGTGACACTGTTTTCTACCCTACCCCTAGCTTTAACTTCTTCACAACTTTCTCTTTGACCTGTTGGATTTGTTCTTTGGTCTTCTTGATATTTTTTGTTCATCAATGCTCTTTAACAAAACTCTGAGGCCTTCACAGAACAGATGGATTTATACTGAGATTAAATTACACACAAGGAGGCTTTATTTACTAGGTGATGTCTGAAGACAAGTGATTGCAATACATTTTATCACACCAAAAGGACTGATTATAAATATATGTATGATATTTTGATACATGATCTGTTGTACTTTGGTGAGTTAGCAAGGGTTTTGAGTTTTTAAGTTTTTTGTTTCATTACACGGCATGGTTGTGATTTGTGTTTAGTCATGTTCCTGTATTTTCCCATGTTTATCAACTTCACTTACCTCCCTTCTCTGACTAATTTCTAGCCATTCTCCATCTGTGCTCTACCTTACCCTTTCTCCAGCTGCAGCAGATTCAGTTGACAACACCCACCTGCTCCTTACTCCAGTAATCACTGTGCCAGTATTCAAGCTTCCTGATTTCCACCATGCCCTGTGATGGACTGGCGATCTGTCCAGGGTGTACCCCGCCTCTTGCCCGTAGACTGCTCGAGATAGACGCCAGCTCCCCCGCAACCCACTATGGAATAAGTGGTAGAAAATGACTGTCTGACTGACTGACTGATTTCCACCACTTCTCTTTGGAGTTTTCATGTGTTTGCCATCTTGTTTCCTGTTGCTCCTGTTCCTCATGGGCTGCCATTATTCCTTGTTGTTTTCAGTTTTAAACTTTGCTTTGTTTTTTATTTTTTATTTTTTTATTTTACTGTTGACATAATACTGCTTGCCTCCTGCCTGTTGTTGGGTCCAATCAACAACAAAACATGACACATATCCTTTTCCTTTCACTTCACAATTATGTGCTACTTTGCATTACTTCATTACATCAAATCCCAAAGAAATACATTGAAGGTTGAAGCTGTAATGTGACAAAATGTGGGAAAAGTTTGACGAGTATGAATGCTTTTGCACTTTTTATGCAGGCCTCTTGAATGTCCCAGCTGTGAAACCACATTTCACTCCTCTGAGAATATCTGGCAGGATGTGAGCATCCACTGTCTAATTTTCAATGACATTTATATCAGGATCTGTTAGGAGCCTGACTCCCTGTAGCACCTTAACGTCTTCTCTTATCAGTGAAAGCTTCTCCTGAAAATGTCATTTCATGCCTACGACTCTCTTGCCGCCTCTTTCGTAATGTTAGTAAGGGTTATATAATGCCGAGTCAGGTTGCAACAACTACTGTTTAAAAAACAAGGTTTGTTGTGGCCTGTGTTGGTCCCACTTTAATAATTTTTGTGTATTTTGGAGTGATTAAACTAGGCTTATGATGCAACTATCCAGATGACTGGGACTTTCATTCATAACAAATGTAATCCTCTCATCCGTTTATTAGACAGTTACTCCATTCAGCTAAACGTGCATCTGTACCTACGGCATGTAGTCAGCGAGCTTCAGTCCAGACATTTGCAAAAGCAGGAGAAGAAGCCTGTAATAGTCTGTATGGATTGAGAGCCTGTTTCTCTTTAGTGTGTCTGAAAGGACTCTTGAGCGCTGGATGAATTAGACTTTATAAATATTCACAATTCTCTCCTCCAGTCTCACTACTGCAATCACTTAGCTGCACATCCAGAAAGCTTTAGATCTTTGTGATCACTTCCATAGAGGATTGAAAGTCGTACTAATACAAAAAAACAACACGTTTATTTATTGAGCAACCCATTATTTCACTCAGAATTAAACATAAATCCTTGCTCGGAATTGCTGCTGCAAATCACATTAGTACAAAAGTTAATTATGGCAGCAGTCTGTGTTGCTGTTTTGACATCTATGTATGAGCTTTTCACATTCTGTCTGTTGCTATGGTAATGGGTTTCTACATTAATGCTCACTGGCACAGCCTTTGTTCTTGTTGACACTTCAATGAAAACTTGTCCTGATTTATTTTATGCCCTCGTGTTTTCTGACTGGTGTCTTTTAATCTGTCTGAAGCTTATTATACTTTGCCAAGGCTGTTAGATTATTTCTATGTTGTATTGATTTTCACCATGCAGTGCTTGTCTCCCCATATTTCTCTACTGGAGTCTGATGGGGAGCTCTGACCATTATGCTCACTGTTCCAGTGACAGCAGCTGCTCTGCTCTTAAGCCGGCCACCGGCAGATAACTCAGCCTTTGAAGTTAGGCACCAGGATGGTGCTCATTCAGCCTCTGGTTGTTGCATTAGATGCAGGTCTGTTAATGATACATGCTCTATATTGGAGCATATGTATTATTAGAGAACAGCTGACACAGAACCAAAATAATTTAACCTTTTTAACCTGCAGTGCTGTGAAAAAGCCTTGTTACAATTTTCTTTTGTTTTTGGTCTTTTGTCTCACTTAGATGTTTTAAATGATCAAAATAATTTAGTTATCAGGCTTTATCAATTATTGCCAAGCCTGTACAATCAAAAAATCCCTTATATATGTTATGTCTGACATCAGGAAGTACATAAAAGGCAACACATTATGCCTCAATCTAAATAAATTCAAGAACAGATGAGAAACATCCATCAGTCTGGAAAGGGTTACAAAGCCATTTGTAGGGTTTGGGAATCTGGCAAAACCACAGTTAGAGCCATTATCCACAAATGGAGAAAACGTGGAACAGTGATGAACCTTCCCAAAAGGGTTTGGCATCAACAACTTATCTAGTGTGTCATTAAAATAAAAGAGATCTGGCAAAAAAGGCACCCATAGGAGAGTTCAAAGATAAAAACAGGTGGTGATCATAAAACCCCACAAAGGTCTGTTTCGCATTTGCTAAAAGACAGTTTGATAATCCTCTGGGGACAACACATTATACCAACAGTCAAACATGGTGGTGGTATAGTGAGTCTACTTGCCATAACCAACGGAACCATGAATTCTGCGCTCTACCAGAAAATCTAAAAAGAAGAATGCCTCGCCATCGGTTCATGAGCCATAGCTCAATGTCACTGGGGTCATAACAAGACAATGATCCCAAGTACACCAGCAAGTGGTGCCCTTACAAAAATAAATGAAGGTTCTAGACGTGGCCTAGTCAAAGTTTTGCATTTACTTAGGTTACTTTTGTTTTGCAATTGAATGTGTATTTTATAATCTGAAACAATTAAGTGTGACAGAAAAGCAAAAGCAGTACACTGCATTCACAGTATTGTATTTATAGTGGGGTTTTTTTGCTCTGTGCTTTTCTGAGAAACAGTTTTACTGGGACATGAAGCCAACACAATGAATTAGAAATGTTCCTGTCAGTGTCATTCTTATATCACCGAAACAAGCTGTTGTGTTTTCTTCTTTATGTAACCAATCACCTTAACATCCATGGTGGGGTTATCCAATGTTAGAATGCATTAACAGTTATTAATGACTATTTATAAGTACCCTACAAAACATTAATTAAAAAGATTTTAAAAAGTGTCTGTTAAAAGTCAAATTTATTTAGAATCTGCTCAAAAATATGCTTCATACAGTAATTTGTTTTCCACTGACATTGTTTCCAACCTCAACAATCCTCTGAATGATGAATATTTATAACTACCATCAAAATATTCAATTTCTAGCTACCAAGGGAAATGAGTCCAGCCTTCAAAAGAAGCCTCCAACTGAATATAAATTACTCTGAAAGTTGTGTGGTGAGTGAGCCATAAATATGCACATTTCACCTGTGTTTGTGCAGGGGTGAAATTACTTGTATTTCAGCATACTAGAGTTAACATAGAGATGAGATCAATGTAATCAGCAGTGGGACATGACAGTTAGCGTAAAATATCCAATATAGTTTATAGCATTGCAATATGAAATGTTGTCATTACATACCTTACAACTATGATATCCACATTTTCTAACATTAACTCCACCCTCTTGTAGCCTTCACCATCGAAAGAAGCTATGGTGCCTTGCAGAAATATTCACACCCCTTGAAGCTGTTGACATTTTGTCCTGTTACAAACAGAAACTTTTACATGATTGAACACCACAATGTTCTGCATATGTGAAAGATAAGGGAGGATTGTTTTTTGAAAATCTTAAAAAAAACTGCAGTGGGGCGTGCATTTTTATCTCTCTGC
The DNA here is from genome assembly GCF_021462225.1 of Girardinichthys multiradiatus. Classification (NCBI taxonomy): domain Eukaryota; kingdom Metazoa; phylum Chordata; class Actinopteri; order Cyprinodontiformes; family Goodeidae; genus Girardinichthys; species Girardinichthys multiradiatus. Next base: position 37,542,864 of record NC_061802.1, on the reverse strand, counting down.
CCCTTTAGTCTGATATCCCTAAATTCAATCTAGTGCATCCAATCACCTCTAGAAGTAACTTTTTTAATGTTACTTGTGAAAATTATGAAGGGGTAGGAATACTTTGGTAAGGCACTGTATAAATTAAATGAAACTTAATTGGTCTGTGGACAGCGTCACGCTATTTTTATTTTTTTTATTTTTTACAGGGCATATTTCAGCAAAATGACTCGGTGTAATTTTTTGTCCCAGTCAGAGCAGCAGGGGTAGTGCTCCCAGTATCTGCTAGAACACACTCACCTTTACACTTTTATTATGATAAAATAAACTTTTTAAGATCTTGATGTTCCAGAAACCAAGCTTCTGAGAAAGGCTTACCACAGAAAGGGTAAGGGTGAGACAAAGAAGAACACAATATTAATCTGAAGTTTCATGGGAGGCTGCTGAGGAGATTTGATGAGTGAAAGCAAACGGGAGCGGAAGGCAGACATGGGCATGAAGGTTGGACGCAGAAAAAAACTGAAGGCTTTTAAGAGAAGTGAGTGATTAAAAGAAAAACGAAAGAAAAGAGGGATGAGGGATTAATACAGCTCTTCCGATACTGGACTGGATAAGGCCAGGGGTGACTCTTAGGTTACACATGGAGCTGTGCCTCCATTTTTTACCTCGCTAAACCAACATCGGTTGCATCTTTCTGCTCTACTTCCTCTCCACCTGAGCTCCCACTGTGGTTATCCTGAGACGTAGAACAGACGTGGAAGTTAACAACACTGAGATTGTGCATGTGCGTGTGTATGTATGAGAGGTAGACACAAATTTACACTGGCCTGTTATGAACATGTGCTGCTACATATAATTATTAACAAAGGGACTGAGAAAATGTAGGTAACATAGATGTACATATTTCTGCTTTTAAGAAAGATATGCTTTTTATTTTTGTGCAGAGATTAAAACAAAATTCTAATTAATGTGAGTTTAACTCAGCATAATGACCATGATGGATCTGTCCTTCTGTGGAGGTCTCTCTCATTCCCTGCCGAAGTGTATAGGCCTAATCAGACATCTCAAGTTTATTCTGCATTGTGCCGCACAGTGATGAATCAAGGTTGGATCAGAGCAAACTACTGGTAGAAAACATGAGAGTTCACAGACATGTATCTGCAGACTTCAGTCTGCCTGTAAAAATAAGAATCAGAGCAACAGACCTGTTAATATTCAACATGTCTAAAGCGATCATATTGGATTCAAAGTTGTCTATTATTCTCAGAGGAGGGTAAAAGAGTAAATATCAAAGGGGGTCCATGAGATGGTAGTAATCCCATTTAGATAACCCTTAATCCTGTGAAATAGATTTAGGAGCCTAAATCCAGTTTAGGTTTATTCAGATGTGGAGGGTAATTTAAGTTAACATTTGGCATGGTGGCGCAGTGTGAATGGATGTGTGCATGGTAGTGTTTCCTGTGTGTCTCTGTGTTGCCTTGCGATGGACTTGCAACTGTCATTTTCGGTATAGATCTGACCCACATACAGAGAACACTCAGAAGAGAAAGTTTTACGAATTTTATTGTCAGCAAAGTAATCTGGGATGAGGACTGGAAACACCAACTGTACGGGAAGGAAGAAGAATGAACTGTTGAACAAACGAATGATATGAACTAACTGATTACTTAGATCTGAGAAATGGCTTACTAAATTGTTGTAGCTTGAACCACCAGGGGTAGAGAGATTCAGAGTCTTAACTTGCGAAGGAAGATCGTTCAGTTGTCTTCTTTGTTGTGATCATGGTGCCAGCCAAATGGAGCTCAGGTGCCAATGTTTGAGATGGAAGAAGGGACAGGGTATGCTGATGCCTGGGTCCTGGAGTTGGAAGAAACGGGAAGCCGCCAGTTTGGTCCATGTCCGAAGGGTACAGACGGTAGTGAGAGAAATCCACAGGAAGATAGATCCTTAACTCAGTAGTTGATAATCCAGATGCTCAGAGAAACTCTGGAATGAAGTCAGAACTCAGCAAGGTAAACAAAGCCTCAGGTAAAAACCTGCGTGGGAACAAAATACAAAGTTACTTGAAGTTCAAAAGTGAAGCAAAATATCAGTAGAAGCTGAGCTTGTTACCACTAAGGCAAACACTCTGGCATCGAAGTACTGGCAGCCTCCCGCTTAAGTACTCCTCCAAGCAATCAGCAGATAGGAGACACCTGTCATCCAGTACACCTGAGAGCTCCAGCACCAACTGCAAAACACTGAATGGTTATGTAGACAAGTACACCAAACACGCACACACACACACACACACACACACACACAGACACACACACATAAAGACTCAGACTCAGACTCTGACAGCAACCTGTCCAGGGTTTACCCCACTTCACATCTGTAGACCGCTGGAGATAGGCACCAGCTCCCTCACTACCCTGTATGGATGAAGCGGGTAAAATGGATGGATGGATGTGTTTTCTATGGTGATGTAAACTCACCGGCCACTTTATTAGGTACACTTTGCTAGTACCGGATTGGACCCCCTTTTACCTTCAGAACTGCCTTAATCCTTCGTGGCATTGATTCAACAAGGTACTGGAAACATTCCTCAGAGAATTTGGTCCATATTGACATGATAGCATCACACAGATGCTGCAGATTTGTCAGCTGCAGATCAACGATGCGAATCTCCCACTCCACCACATCCCAATGGTGTTCTATTGGATTGAGATCTGGTGACTGTGGAGGCCATTAGTACAGTGAACTCATTGTCATGTTCAAGAAACCAGTCTGAGATGATTTGTGCTTTATGACATGGCGCGTTATCCTGTTGGAAGTAACCATCAGAAGATGGATACACTGTGGTCATAAACGGATGGACATGGTCAGCAACAATACTCAGGTAGGCTGTGGCGTTGATACGATGCTCAATTGGTACTAAGGGGCTTAAAGTGTGCCAAGAAAATATCCCCCACACCATTACACCACCACCACCCTGAACCGTTGATACAAGGCAGGATGGATCCATGCTTTCATGTTGTTGACGCCAAATTCTGACCCTACCGTCCGAATGTCGCAGCAGAAATCGAGACTCATCATACCAGGCAACATTTTTCCAATCTTCTATTGTCCAATTTTGGTGAGCCTGTGCAAATTGTAGCCTCAGTTTCCTGTTCTTAGCTGACAGGAGTGGCACCAACAACCATGCCACGTTCAAAGTCACTTAAATCACATTTCTTCCCCATTCTGAAGCACATTCTCATGTGTGTGGGTTTGTGATAATAGGACAATATGCTAAACGTTTTTAGTAAATTTGCATATCTAACTGCTCATTAGATAATTAAGTGGAAGTTTCGGGTGCAGTTGCCACTACAGCAGTTGGAATCAGGAAGTTGGAGTAGAACCATACAGTTTTTTGACCTCATTTATATTACTCCTCTTATTCTTTTGCTTTCTTTTTTTGTGGATAATTTATGTCTGTATCCTTTTAATTTTTGAAGTAAACAGTTGAACCTAACCGAGAGGACACAGTTTCTTTTTTTGCCAACAAGTAGATTAAAAGAGAGAAAGGAGAACATAAAGCTTATGGTTTATCAAGGCTGCATCAACTGGTAACCTACAATAGATGTCCGAAGAAGAGAAGATAGGACTGGATTCTAACAGTGGAGAGGTATCCACTGTGATGACAGACTATTAATTAACTGTAATTGTTACATAATTACAAACGGGTCAATAAGTGAGTTAAAGGAGAAACGCTTGAAGCGACAAACTTCACATCAGAATACGTTAACAAGGCCCTTGAGGGCAACGTGACCAACACTAGGTGAAACTCCCTGTCTTCCCTGCGGTATTACATGCAGAGGATCACAAAACGAAGTGATCTTTAAATCCTGCATCTAAATATTCATTGGCAGCCCTCTACAAGCACAACAAAGAGCGATTTCAGGCCCAATCAACACAAAGCGGTGAAGCAGTGAGCTAGGAAATTATGCACAGATTCAGCTCATTTCATTCTCTTTTGCCATTTTTTATTACAAGAAAAAGCATATGTGTTCAGTCATTATGCTAAATCATTTAAATGAAAGCAATGAGCGGGATCGGATGGAGTTCTGTAGCCCTCTGTTTACTTCTGTGTAAATGTGGCGCTATTGACAGAGTTGTTGCAGTCAAACTGGCAGCGAGACCATTATGTAAGACTGGTTGAAACTGTGACACAGTACATGCATTTGTAACATGGCGCATGGTCTGTCAGAGAGGTGCAGAGTCTAATTGCTCTTATCTGATATCCCATTTGGATTAATAAAGTATCATCCAGTTCAATTTAGCTGTTTGCTAGTGATCTTACCTTTCGCTGCTGTAAGTAAAGCTTTGATGAAGTTCTGGCAGCACCCCTTCAGATGTGTGCAGTAAATTATTTTTAGCTGCTATGGTCCTAATGAGGCAGTCTGATAATCCGCACTGTAAGTTATGACAAAACAGGCTAAACCAGGGATTTGATATTTATCACTTTTAATGATGGGGTACTTTTGGCTCTAAAATAATCACCAGAAAAGGTTAAAGAAAACATCAAAGACATGGGTGTCCACCTAAACTGACAGACCAAAAGAGTACTATTTAAAGAAGCAGGCAAGAGGCCTTTAGTAATTCTGGGTGAGCTGGAGATGTCCACAGCTCAGGAAGGAGAATCTGTTGACACTATGTTTAGCTGTGTATTCCAAAAATCTAGTCTTTATGGAAAAGCAGCAACAAGGACATCCCTGCTGAAGGAAAGCTACACGAAGTCCCGTTTTTTTGCCACAAGCCATATGAGCCATATGAGGGACAACGCAAACATGTCATTATTTGTCCTTAAAGCCAAATTCTGTGTGCTGTTTACCTGGCACAGCTCATCATTCTGAACATGCCATCCTGATGATAAAGCATGGTGTGGGCAGTATCATGCTGTGGGTGTGTTCAACCAGGACAGGAAGGCTGTTCAGAGATGATGGGGACTTGTTCAATTTAGATCAGATCTTTAAAGTTAACGCCGGGTTCACACTGTGCGACTACCCGTCAAAATCTTTGATCGTGAAGGAAAATTTCTGGTTGAGAGCTTGAAACAATGGCCTTTGTCATTTAGTGTGACAGACTCACAAACAGTGGATTCGGTTTTTTCGCTGACCTATGACAAATATTAATCAGAGAGGGGAATGAGCGGCAAATTCTTACGAGAGTTGTGCATAAGTAATACAGCGGTATGCTGGTAAACAAACACTCAGGTAAAACAAGCTAATAAATTCAAGCCAAACATGAAAACATTTAAAATACTAACTATTGTTTGTATTGTCACAATAAAACAAACTGGCTGAGGAAACATTGGACAGCCTGGAGAGCTACATAGACGAATGTTTTGACAACATTGTAATGGGGAAGCCACAAAAATCTGCTCCCATGACCACACCAACATAAAAACGCACCTGTTCAGAGTGCTCGGCCAGCACCTCCACTATCTCTCCAGAGAAAAGCTACGCTGATGTTGTCCTGGACTCTATCGACAAGAAGCTAACCAGCCTGGATGCTCGTCTGAGACTGGTGGAAGTTCTCCACAGGGAATTCCCAGCTCTGAGGGATTCTCTGAAGTTCAGCCAGAAACAACAAGCTTCACTCACAGCTGAGAACCAAAAGCTGAGGGATAGCGTGAAAGCACCGATGGAAGTGATGAGGGAAAAAACATCACTTTCCATCGTGTTCATTGGCCCAGAGGTAAGAAGCCTGATTACAACCAGCCTGGGCCAATTGTCGTGAAGTATAAGCACTACAAGCAAAAAGAACAGGTCAGAAGTTGAGGCAGAGAGCTACGGAGAATGAACTTCAGCGTTAATGAGCAGTTTCCAAAGGAGATCCTGGAAATTCTTGTTTGCAACCTTGAGTATATTTGGTTTTGGAAGCTCTTTCCTAAACTGGTTAAAATATTATACAGTTTCCCAAGAGCATATATCAGGAAAAACAACTGAACATCTTCCAGCTTCTGTTTTCAGTGGGGCACCAGGCAGGGATACCTACTTCCCCCCTCATTATTTGCTATTTTTATCTAACTAATAGCGGCAGCAATTAGGCAAACTAAAGAAATGCATGAATATTGAACATAAAACCATTCTTTATGTGGATAATGTATTACTTTTTCTCCAACGTTCACAAACCTCTGTCTTTCAGGTAATTGGATTAATAAATTCTTTTTAAAGAGTTTCAGATTATTCTATAAATTGGTTAAAATCTAGAGTTTACAGTCAATTGTTCTTTACACAATTCTATGAATACACAACTGCAGTCAGGGAATAGACCTATGGACTCCTCCATCACAAAAAATCTTTGGAAAGATAAACCTTTTTGCTTAAAAATGCCAAAGACCAAAGATAAAGGTGGACTAGATCTGCCTATCTTTCACTATTACGTCTTAGCTAATAGGCTACAATACATCTCAAAATGGTTTAAACACAGTCCTCTAGATCAACCCTAACTAGATGTAGAACAGATATTATGGAATAATATTAAGATTTCTGACCTTCCATTTATTAGCTCAAATATAAGACGACATTATCAGCTCCTCTCTGACAGCATGGTGGGAGTATCTGAAAAGGACAGGGTCTTTACTAATTCCCACGCATGTGGAGCAAACCTGACATCCTACAAAAAATATTATGATAAACTTTCCAGATTGGAGGAGTAAAGAACATATATATGAAGGAATTCAGTTCATCCCATTTCATAGATTAATTATACAATAAGGGATGGACATGATTAAATTTTTTAGAATATGAACATATTAAATCTATAATAAAACATTAATTTAGGCTCAATAGCGTTATAAATGCCGTCAAGAGTATTAGGATTCCTTAATCTCAACTCCCCCCCCCAAATTACTATCTAAAACAGGGTTCCTCAATTAAAATGGCAGGAGGTCCACTTCCTCCTCATCCAAACACTTTGGACTCCGAACATTTTAAATCAAGAGTCAAAAATATAGATTTTCTTTCATCTTTATTTAATGTTTAATTAACACTAGATCAATTATTCATATGTCCATGAAATCATATGCTGAACAGAAAAGAGCAATCCCATTTAAGTACCAATATTAAACACAATTTGAATGGCACAGTTGACCTGGTTCTGTACATCTTGGTATAACAGTTCTGCTCTCCTTGTTGTGCTTGTGGCAGGCAGGTCAATTTGCCTAAACATTTCCTTAATTTGTTGTCCTTCTTTTCCATCTTAAAGTGTTTCTGCCACAGCTTGTGCATTCTTTGATCATTTCCCAATTAGTGAAAGGCTTTTTGTGTTTTCCCAAAATCCACTGTACTCACTGTGAACACTTACATGCTCACTGTTATGCTGTTAGAGACCGTATACTTCTGTCCATTCCTCTGTCCATTAATCTGTGTGATTTTCATAGTCCACTTTACGTATTTTTTATACCATCTTCTTTTACTCACTCATCTGTGCACCACTAAGTCATTGTACTATCAGCAAGCGTGAGCTCCCAAGCTGGTAACTTAGCAACCTGTGTTCAAGGACCTGCATAGCTTCTTCTTTGTCATTTTCTGGTGGTTGGCATACAACTATGTGGACCAGAACATCGCTGACCCACATAGATGTCCGTCTGCAGATGCTGTCAGACGCAGCAGCCAGCAGGAATAAAATGTTTATATCTACATAGGCCCTGTTCTAATACTCGCACTTCCACCCTTGTGTCCCTGAATTGCGTGTTCCCATTAATGGGTTCAAGTGCGTAGTGTGTCCCAATTCTCCAGAGTGGTCCTTAGCTCCACCCCCTTTGTGCCCTAAAGGCACACTTCGGCTAAGCACACATCTAAGCAGACTTCGCGGACGTATATTACCCACAATTCACTGCTGCAGGTGACATTTTGAGCAAAAACCAATCACAACCATCAACGTAATCCACAATCAAATCAGAATAATAAGAACTGCATAAACTTTAGACTGAGAGCCGACAAATATTTTTTTTTTACTGGTTTTCCAGGCTCAACACTGTAAGATGCCATTGGCTTCAGAGTGATTCTGGGTGGTCAGTAGCCCATAACATTGAAATTACACTGGTGCTGTGGCGAGAGTCTGGTGTATAAGCCTCTGTCACTTCCTGCATTTCTTCTCCTCAAAACAATTGCTTGTTGCAATTTTAAAATATTTTTTTAGCAACAAGACTACAAAAACATTGACGGGTCTTATCATTTTTGATGTCGCAGTTACAGTGCCGAGGTGCAAGTCCATGATGTAACCCCTACTGTCCCAATCCTCCAACTTTGCACGCTTGTAACATGCACACTTCAACCCCTACCTGCACTTTTAAAAAGTACACACTTCATAGAGGGGCATAGGGTGTAGTGTGGGTATTGGGACAGGGCATAAGAAAATGCTTTGCGGTTAGGGTAGCAACAGCAGCCCTGACTGAAGCAGCTCATTGGCTGACCTGCATCATGTGCAGCCCGGGGCCAGACGCTCCTCAGGGCTGTACCGTATTAACACGAGATGCGGTGCAAGTGAAGTTAGACACTGTTGGACAACATGCAGTAATATTTAAATGTTTAAAATCAGGTTGGGGTGTCGTTGCAGTGGTGGCGATGTGGTGTGTTTGTGTGGTTGTGGGAGCATGATTGGGGCCAGCGGCCCTGGGTGCGTGCTGCCGGCCAGGGACCTCTTGAGGCTGAGTTGGCATTGTGTGGGACCCTTGCCTTGTCGTCGTGGCAAGGGGGGTAGGGTACAGCAGGGGTGCTTGGAGCGGGGCTGGGTGTGAAGCTTGCACTGTGAGAACGTGTCTTCGTCGACTTTTCGGGGGTGGAACTTCTCTGTGGGGGTGTACCCCTGTGGGGAGGGGATTCATGGCATTTGGGATCGAGGACATGTATTCGATATCTACGTTCTGTTTGGGGGTGGCCTTGTGGAAAAATCCATGTTGGGGCTAAATGATGGTGGGGGGCTCATGGCGTTGAGATCGGAAATCATTGGGGGGTTGAGACTGCCTTGTCCTAGGAAGGCTCTAGTTGGTGGGGTCGTTTGGACCAGGTAGGCCCCTCTTTTGTTCATGACCCCCTCTCCAGATGAGGACGGGGGTCGGGGTCAGGGCCAGAGTCGTTCGGGTTCAGGCGGTACCGGCACTCTGGGTTATCGTTACCTGCACCTGGGAGTATGGTGTATGTATGGTCTGCTCGGCATAGACGGCTGTGGCCAGGGTTTGTGGGCTTGTTACTGCAGCTCTCTGGGGCTTCGGCAATGTGGCTGCTGGGTGGTTTCCCTGGGTCTCACTCTCCTCTCTGGGGGGGTTGTGGTAGTCCTGGCGGTGGTCTTCCCAGGATTTCCATGCTCCATTCATTAACACCTGTGTTTTCCATGCAGTTATGAAATAATTAAATTTAGGGAAAAAGACCATAACCAACCAATAATTTATATGGTATTGTTGTAAAATTGTTTCCCCTTGTGAAAAAATTATTGAAATGCATCTATAACATATTCCTACCTATTAGGAATATATGTAAACCTCTCACATGCACTGCATGAGAAAATACCTAGCTACAGTTTACATGCAGTGAGATTGTGTGTGAATAAGTTTTGCAGAGTTTGGTTTCTCTGGTACTCTTAGAGTGATTTACAATTGTGGCATTGGAACCAGCTGCAACTACATTTTCATGCTACAATTAGCTTCTAAACCACATGCTCTTAAAGCTGGCTTATTGCTGTAATCATGTAAATTTTACGCAAGAGTGTTTAAAAATTATTATTAAGAATATACCTAGAAATGTTAACAATCGTGCTATAACATGCTTCTTTAGTGGGTAAAGGCAGACATCTAAGCATGTTACCAGCGCTTCAAAGTGATAGAGGTGGGACGTAACAGCTCCTGGAGTCATCGAAATGGAAGTGCAGCCAGTGCACAGTATTTAGCTCTAATGAGCCTTTTACTTTGAGGCACATCAATAAGGCAGCTCTTTCATAATAAAAAGGTTTAACCCCGTGGGCAGCAGCTAAATGAACTGGGACCAAATGCAGGCAAACAGTTTAGACTGCTCCCTCAGCTCTGTGAGTGTCAGCTGTGATAATTAAGTACACAACTAACATCCTCAGACTGATTATACTCTATGTGGTTTAAAAGACAATGGGGATGCACATGGGTTTGTAAAATGTAAACATGTGACTCAGAACAATCATGTTTTAAGATTACTGAGAGGTTCAACCAGGGTATGAGTCAAAGCAGGATCAAAAGACTCAAGATAAAAGAAATAAAAATTCCCCTTTTTCCTCATTGTTATGTATGCAAGTACAAAACCAATGATTACAGTCAGCCACCAGCTAACAATTCAGCCTTCAAGAAACAAACAGAACTTCGCGTGGAAAGTTTGAGATTAATTAAACATGTTGAGATTAAAATATTCAACACCAAGCCAACTTGTACAGAATTCACCTCAAATCCCTGAAGAAATTCAGCTTTTTGTCACATTCTCCTTCTTTGGGAATGATGTTTGCAACTTTGCAATTTTAATACACACAACAAAACACTCATTGGGGGATTAATCATGTTTATCATTACTATCTAATCAAATCAAAGGGGATGGGTTGCAGGAAGTAGTTCATGTCTTGTTCTAGTCTTGAATATGAGACAGAAGGGCCATTGGAGATGCCTGTAAAACAGAAGTGATAGATTATATGTAATCTCTATACAGGTCCTTCTCAAAATATTAGCATATTGTGATAAAGTTCATTATTTTCCATAATGTCATGATGAAAATTTAACATTCATATATTTTAGATTCATTGCACACTAACTGAAATATTTCAGGTCTTTTATTGTCTTAATACAGATGATTTTGGCATACAGCTCATGAAAACCCAAAATTCCTATCTCACAAAATTAGCATATCATTAAAAGGGTCTCTAAACGAGCTATGAACCTAATCATCTGAATCAACGAGTTAACTCTAAACACCTGCAAAAGATTCCAGAGGCCTTTAAAACTCCCAGCCTGGTTCATCACTCAAAACCCCAATCATGGGTAAGACTGCCGACCTGACTGCTGTCCAGAAGGCCACTATTGACACCCTCAAGCAAGAGGGTAAGACACAGAAAGACATTTCTGAACGAATAGGCTGTTCCCAGAGTGCTGTATCAAGGCACCTCAGTGGGAAGTCTGTGGGAAGCAAAAAGTGTGGCAGAAAACGCTGCACAACGAGAAGAGGTGACCGGACCCTGAGGAAGATTGTGGAGAAGGGCCGATTCCAGACCTTGGGGGACCTGCGGAAGCAGTGGACTGAGTCTGGAGTAGAAACATCCAGAGCCACCGTGCACAGGCGTGTGCAGGAAATGGGCTACAGGTGCCGCATTCCCCAGGTCAAGCCACTTTTGAACCAGAAACAGCGGCAGAAGCGCCTGACCTGGGCTACAGAGAAGCAGCACTGGACTGTTGCTCAGTGGTCCAAAGTACGTTTTTCGGATGAAAGCAAATTCTGCATGTCATTCGGAAATCAAGGTGCCAGAGTCTGGAGGAAGACTGGGTAGAAGGAAATGCCAAAATGCCAGAAGTCCAGTGTCAAGTACCCACAGTCAGTGATGGTCTGGGGTGCCGTGTCAGCTGCTGGTGTTGGTCCACTGTGTTTTATCAAGGGCAGGGTCAATGTAGCTAGCTATCAGGAGATTTTGGCGCACTTCATGCTTCCATCTGCTGAAAAGCTTTTTGGAGATGAAGATTTCATTTTTCAGCACGACCTGGCACCTGCTCACAGTGCCAAAACCACTGGTAAATGGTTTACTGACCATGGTATCACTGTGCTCAATTGGCCTGCCAACTCTCCTGACCTGAACCCCATAGAGAATCTGTGGGATATTGTGAAGAGAACGTTGAGAGACTCAAGACCCAACACTCTGGATGAGCTAAAGGCCGCTATCGAAGCATCCTGGGCCTCCATAAGACCTCAGCAGTGCCACAGGCTGATTGCCTCCATGCCACGCCGCATTGAAGCAGTAATTTCTGCCAAAGGATTCCCGACCAAGTATTGAGTGCATAACTGTACATGATTATTTGAAGGTTGATGTCTTTTGTATTAAAAACACTTTTCTTTTATTGGTCGGATGAAATATGCTAATTTTGTGAGATAGGAATTTTGGGTTTTCATGAGCTGTATGCCAAAATCATCCGTATTAAGACAATAAAAGACCTGAAATATTTCAGTTAGTGTGCAATGAATCTAAAATATATGAATGTTAAATTTTCATCATTACATTATGGAAAATAATGAACTTTATCACAATATGCTAATATTTTGAGAAGGACCTGTAGATGTTGACTGATTAGTCTGAGCCACAGCCAATTGGACAGAGATGTACACAACAAAATAAGATAGGTGGATAACTCTGCACTGATCACAGAAAAGTCATGAAGAAATTGGAAATTATATCATTGATATTATTCCTCTTTCCATGGGTCTTGTGTTTGCATAACTATTGAAATAATGTGCAAGGACTTTCAAGACTTTCCTTCCAAATAGTTTACAAGCTAAACAAAAAAGGAAAAATAAATAAAACTACATTTAGATGAATATTCATGGACACAAGTTAAAGCACAGTTTTACCTTGGCTGTATGCTTGCCTGGTGAGGGTCTGGAGTTCTCAGAAATTGTAGTTAAAGTGGCTGTGTCTAAACAGAAGAAATTCTAGAGAGGCAACATCAGTGACCTTGATCTGTGTTTACTGCAGTTACGTCAGGAAAATCAATTTGTGACAGTCTTAAGTCTTAGTTGGACTATTTTTGGTATTTTATGCTGATGCTGCCACCAAGCCTGAGGTAATCCATTTTTGTGGAAAAAACAAGATTACACACAGCACTGATTGGGTTGTATAATCAATACATTTGGAAGTTAGCATTAATGAAATCTGGTATTTTTTCTTGTTCTCCTTGACTTTGCTTTTCATTCCCACCCACAAATGTTCTTCACTAGGATGACTAAAGCTCTTTAATTCTCTGCCAGCCTTATGCCACTAATTGATTATATTGTGGTTTTTGTAGGTACTAAAATAAAAGCTCTCCATTAGCGACTCTGGAAATGGCAGCCCTGCTGTGGTTAGTGTTATTTTGCACCAAAGGCTCTCGCAAATTTTACAAAGGGACATATTTTAAAGGTTTTTTTGAGCATTGCTCACATCTTTGTGGGAGTAACATATGAATCAGTGTTTAAATAAGTTCAGATTTGGTCTTACTGGGACCAAGCTGTAGGTGCATTGTGATGAGGTGAGTCATGGAAGTAGGATTAAAATGCACCAATGTGGCAGGGGTGTTCCACTGCTGTGAGAAAAAGAACCTGAATGAGAACATTGTTAGCATGTTACAAAGAAACAAGACTTGACAAAAATCACTTTGGGCAGCTTATGTCTTTTTTGCAACATTCCACATTCAGAGTGAGCAAATAGAATATGTAACACAGTTAAGAAGAAAGCAACTACTGAAAGAAAGCCATCAGAGGTCTTCTTCACAAGCCATGTACTGTAGGAGACACATCCAAAATGTGGAAAAAGGTGATCTTGTCCAAAGCACTAAAGATGAGACCAAATTTGAACTTTTTGTCAAACGTTCTGTGTGACAGAAGTTAACCCTGTACATCACCCTGAACACACCATCACAGAGGTAAGGCATGGTGGTGGCAGGATCATGCTGTGGGGTTGCTTTTGTTCAGCAAGGACAGGAACACTGGTCTGAGATGATGAGTAGTTGGATGAAGCTAAATGCCGGGCAATCCTAAAAGCAATCCTGCTGGAGGTTGCAAAAGACTTAAGACTGGGACAGAGGTTCTTTATTATCTCCCTAAGCACAGAAAGCCCTGGGCCACGCTATTATGAAAGGAAAGGTGTCAGAATGCTTTATAATAAGAGGAGCCACAGACAGGAAGACAGCAAGTAGGATATGAATTCAGCATTCCCTATTCAACAAAACCTTAAGACACTACAAAGCAGGTATTTGAAATAGGTATCTACAACCAAATTTAGCCATGCCTTAAACCCAAACAAAACTTATCAAAGTAACTTAGGAACAAAAAAGTATAATCTGAAAGAGAGCTAAGAAAAACTGGAAATAAAGTGGTTGTACAGCATGAGAAATGGCATTCAAATTCAATACTGGTACCTCTGATCTTATGCGCAGTTTCTACTTGGTTAGCTTCTTTCAGTTGTCTTGTATATATTATTGGTCAATGCCAGCTGACTTAAGGTGATGACCCGTTTGGCATGCCATCATGGCAATCCCAAAACACCTACTTTTATCAAAAAAATCTGATGGACAGAGAGGGATCTTTATTTTCCACAATGGTTCTCGTTTTTCTCCCGTGTTTGCCTAACGCCTCTAAATCAAAGAAAAGACCTTCTAAATGTTTGGGGAGTGTCAGGGGTTTCTGGTTTAGTTTTTTTTGTTGTTGTCTTTTGTAATTTACCATCCCCAATCTGTTATAGTCTATCTGGTTTCCATGTCATGCAAATTCCCATTTATTTAATCTGTTTTTCATGTTTGTATAGCTTTCATGGGCTGTATTGTGGAACAGTTGTTAGAACTTCATGGGTCCAGACTTTATCAGGGCCTGAGGTCGTCCTCACACAAAGATGATGTATGAAAGAAAGCCCAGCAAAGGTTGCATTTCCTGCTGCAACTTAAGAAGTAAAATGTGCCCCAGGAGCTGCTGGTCATCTTCTACACTGACATGTACACAGCCTGTCCTGTTCACTTGCGCTACAGTCTTGCGTGGCTCTGCCGTCAAAACAGGACAAGACCATGAATTCAAAAATCACATAGGCAAAGAAACCCATTGGTACTAACCTTCCCTCCATCCAGTATTTTTGCTGGCCATGAGGCAGGAAATGGGCAGCTAACATCTCTTGAGACTCCACACATCCTGGACATGACATGTTTAAATGTTTTGGCTGTCTCTCTGATGAACACCGTGGACACTTAACATACAGGCTACTCAGCTACTTTGGTGGGAACAAAATAAGTCATTTTATGGCCTGTGAAGCTGGTGCAGGATGCTTTTTAAAAATTTCAACTAATAAAAATCTAAAACGTATGGTGTGCATTTATCCTAACCCCAGTTTTATCTGATACGCCTAAATAAATCAATTGCAATCAAATGCCTTTAGATACAAATGCATGGCAGATTTTTTTATATTTTTCTTTGTAAAATAATTTGAAAATTCTGTGTCCTTTTCATTTCCTCTTCACAATTATGCACTACTTTTTATTTGTCTATCGTTTTAAATCAAATTAGAGAACAATGAATACTTTGGTTGTAATCTGACAGAAAGTGAAAAAGGGTTTAAGAGGGACGAACCCTTTTGCAAGGCAAGTACAAATGAATGATTCCCATACAAGCAAACACACGTTTGAGAATAACATGGTAGCTATGACCCAGAAAGTTGCATATCTGTCATTGTTACCCCTCTCTCCCAGGGAGATCTACAACAATTTAAACTTATGTGCTGGCTGAAAGAATCAGGTCATAACTCCAAACACTTAAAGAAACCTTGATGTAAAACATCCTTGGATACAGAAGGTTATTCTAAATGTTTTGCTGCATCTTTTCCTTTTAATATACTGTATATTGTTGAGGTTCTTCACCAGGTACATTTCTGTCATGAAGTGGTTCTTGGAGTGGACCCCAGAATACAGACAGGCAGGCAGAAACAGCTCAGTGAGAAAAAAAGTTTAATAATAAACTCACAGCAGGCTGGAAGTAGCAAAAGAAGGCATAAACATGACATGGCGTGAGCTGACAGCTGAAGATATGAACAGGCTTGGCTTCAAATGACATGACATGACAAACAGTATTTATCCGTGAGGAGTAGACAAAGCAGCAGACTATATAAGAGCATGGCACAGGTGAAAACAAGGAAACTGATTGGCATGAAACAGGTGGACCGGATGAAGCTGACGGCTACTAAACAGATTCAAAGACACAAATCATGACAATTTCTAATATTACAATTTTTATGATGTTTATACATTCTCAGACATTATATCAAGGAAGCAAACTCCTCAGTTGAACAGACCTACTTTGTTCCAAAGCTACTGGAATTTCAGCTTTACATGAAATCAAATAGTTTAATAAAACAGCCAGGCTTACTGTATGCCTGATGAAAAGAAGTCCATATATTTCTGCTTCTTTCAGGGGAAAATGCTGTGCCTTTCCAAGTAACAAAAGAGGATTAGGTATGCAAAAATATGATAAATGTAAAACAACTTCCATCCATGCAGTGTATATATCCTTGCAGGGTTGCAGGGGGCTGATGCCTATTTCTAGCGGTCATGCACACACACACACACACACACACACACACACACACACTCAGACAGTTAAAGAGATCAATTTACCTAACAATAACAATCATGTTTTTGGACTGTGTGAAGAAGCAAGAGTACCACAAGGGGACAACAAGCTACTTCAATGCAGAAAGAGGCAAGGCCAGGATTCAAGCTGAGGACCTTCATGCTGGAAGGCAACAGTGCTACCAACTGTGCAATCATATCAAAAATCAAGACTAAACACACCTGTATATCAACTTGATAATAGCTGGGTAATTAGTCAGGCTATATACTCAGTTAGCCAACCTGCAGTCGGTGCTTAACAAACATGCCGCTTGCAGCTCATCAACGGTAGGTTTTTACCAGTGTTACCTTAATAATAGTGATGAGTGTACCTTCTTTAGTGTTCACACATTTTACTGTGTTTCTAGTAAGTGAGGAAAGAGTGTAGCAGCCTTCTTTAAGCCAGCTGACCGGCACTGGGGGGAGGGGAGGACGAAGTGCTTCTTTACTCTAGGCTCCATGCAACCATAGAAAAACCTGATTCCTCAATTTTGTTTTGTCTGCCATCTTGTTAAATAGATGTTAAATCCTAGAATGGTTTTAACAGTGCAATTTTTTAAAGGTTTGGTACAGTTACAGACGGTAACTGACCCGTACCTTACACAAATATATATCAAACCAATCATGAATTAAGTGTCAGATAAGGTTTAATAGAGCCCATGGCCAGTTTAAGTTATTTTGCCTAAAGCTCGATGATGCTCAGTTAGGCCTAAGATACAAAAGATAGCTCAGGATTTCTAATGCACCAGTTCATAATGCTGCAAATATTATTTGGGGGAAACTCCCAGACAATAGTAAATACATTGCAGGGTGAATGCATGCATGTCCCTAAAGCTGTTTTTTCCTAAAAAAAATACGTGTGCTACTTCTCTGTCATCTCAAAACAAAGTTTGTCCACCCCTGTGGCGGCTTGGTAGGAATAAACTTATTCATATTTATTCAGCTAGCTTTCATCTCTATCAGACGTATGAATCACTGTGGGCTTGTGTGCCCAAAGCAAATATGTTTTTATCAGTCTATTTTTTTTGTTCTCTTCTCTAAATTCCTGAGTCTCCACAGCTGTGCCTGATCTCCTAATAGGTGTTCTTGCCTCTGTTCCTTCCACCCAGTCAGAGCTACCCTTAAATCCTGTCAAGGCTGGCAGCAGTAAGTATTTCAGGGCTGTATTTCAGCCTCATCCTCACATGTCATCCTCTCATGTTGCCACGTGGCATTTACAGAGTCCTCTAGGGCCTGATCCTTTGAAGTATTGATTGAAGTGCCCTTGTCTCTTGAGTGCCATTATGTAAGAGAGATGCAAAAATCTACAAAGTCGCTGACACGGAGGGACATAGAGGGTGTGACCGGGGAAAGAGAAAAAGATAGAGATCCAGATTAGAGACAGAGGGTAAATGTTAACTGGGGAAGGGAGAAAGTTCATCTGTCTGAAAGAGGTAGATAGCAGGAATGCCATTAACAAGCTTGATTGATCATGAGGATATAAAAAAGCCTGTCAATGAAACTTTCTTTACTTCATTATTATTGTTGTTTGTCATTGGTTAACAGAGACTCTCCATGTTTGTTAAAAGAATAAAAGAGTTGATAAGTTCTCAGTTAGAAATAAAAAGTTCATAGTGACTTGGATCAAGTTAAAAAAAGTAAATTATAACATACAAAGCCTCCTCTTTTAGTACCATGGAACACCCAAATGCACACAGGTGCAGACAAGAGTTTGTGAGGTGAATGAAATGTCTTTAATACAAGATGTGGGAACAAACACAACATTAAAATCCAAAACCGCACAGGAGGACAAAGGGAGCAAAAACTGGACTAACAACTGGAAGAGAGCGACATGAATACGGGAGGGTACAGGGCGACCTGGAAAAAAGAGGGACAGAACTGAGAAGCTTAAATGCTGGGGAGGTTGATTATTCAATAGTGATAGTGGACAGTCGCTTGCATTGACTTTGCAGCAATCCCGCATACTGAGCATGCATGTAGCGACAGTGGAGAGGAAAAACTCCCTTTTAACAGGAAGATGCCTCCAGCAGAACCACGTGTAGTGTGAGCGGCCATCTGCTATGGCCAACTGGGGGTTTGAGAGAACAGACAGAAGCACTAATCCTAGAGTACTTTCTATGTGAAAGAAAAGTAAAACATTAAAGATGAGTCTACTCAACAGATTGTGATGCAGGTAAGGGGGAAGCAAGAAACGAGAACAGAGGCACCTGAGGGAACCTGACTGTAGAACACAATGCCTAAATAAGTAATCCATTCAACACATGAAAAGCTAAAGATACATCAATGTTTTCTGTCCTCTTTATTTTCACAGAGTTGCCTATCCCCAGTGATGGGCAACACTGGTGATGGTACACCCTGGACAGGTTGCTCTAACACAGGGCAACATGAAGACATACAGAACAGAGAAACCAAGTTCTCACACAACTAATGGCAAATTAGAAAGTCTAAGTAGTCTAACATGCTTGGGGAGACAATGCAAACTTCATACAGAAACGGATGAAACTCAGAACATATTTGTTGAAAGGCGATAGTTATAAAAACATTGCTGTTGTGCAGACTGTGAAAAAGTACACAAAACCACAAAATAATCACAAAATGCAAACACAAAGCTGCAGTCCTCCCCTCTATCTTTCCGCTCCATTTCCTGTCAGTGAAGTTACAAAATAAAGGCCACTAGTGACACAAAATTTAAAAAAATAATAACTGCAAGAACACCAAGAGCATACCATTTAAATCATGGGTTCTTTTTGTTGTACACAGGTAACGCCTCATATTACATTTCCCTATACATGTAATGAAACACAGAGTTTGATTTCTTATGGATACTTTTCAAAACAGGAAAAACTAAAGAACATGCCATTCAAGTAAGGCAGATGTGTGTTGATCCTAATATGTCAGGAATAAGAGAAGTACAAGAAGGTAGCCTTTCGCCTGTACTTGCCCATATCCACAGTCAGATCAATAATTAAAACGTTTAAACAACTGGAACTCTGACAGACTGGGCTGGATCAGGACCCGAGTTTATTTTGCCACCATTCGAAGTGTGGAGGATATTAAGAAGGGTTAAAAAATTCCATTTGCTGCTTGTGAACTGCAGTAATTTTCTAGTGTTAGATAATGCTACTGCACTGAAAGATAAATTTATTCTGAGTGCTTTTCACACGTCCTTAATAGGAGTGCCAATAAATGTGGAGGGTAATTGCAAATTCCTTGCCTTCAAAGACACGTTTGCAAGGCTCTACTGTGTTTTTAAGAGAAAATGTGACAAACTGTCAACAGCTCGGCATTAAAAAATGAATTACATAAGTAGTGGACTAAATATTTTAGAATGTTTTCATGTTTTTCTTTTATTCAAAAAGGAGCGGCCCGTGGATTACCACTGACTACTGATATCTTAAACTTTGTCCAGGCTCTGCTTTACAGTCATTCGAAAACACATGTGGTCGCTTTTTTCAAGAGTCTGAGGTGCCATTTAATCACTTTTAATTGTTTTTTTACCCAAGATGGCTACACTCAAAGTAAATGGACAAGCAGCTTACACAGAGGAAGTAACACAAAGCAGCAACCATCACACACCCAACAATCACACATAGCAAGTTTAGTGTATATTCATCTAAACCATACGTGTCCACGCTCGATCTGGGCAATTTCTTTTTCTAAATTAGGTCTGTGCTCTATATGGGTTGTGGCAAACTTTAGCCAAACTTTGAGGCCTTCACAGCACAGCTGTAATTAAAACACATAATTTAACAATTTTATTTAAAAGCAATTAAATAAAAAACTAAGGTTATATTAAAAGCTGATTTAGTTCTGTATGTGGGAACTGAAGCTCACTGTCCCAAAATAAATGGATCCTTGTTCCACAAGGTCCTGGTTTGACACGTAGGACTCCCCACCATGATGTATAATGCCTCTTCAAAGGTTTTGGAGATGAGCAGCGGTGAAAGACTCAGTATGCGACCTCTGAACCGGGTCAGACCCTTGAGCAGCACATTACTCTCCTGTTGCTTTAAAAGCAGATGCATATGTGTGAGAGTGTGAGACTTATTCCTGTCTTTCTGTGACCTCCTTCACCTGCCTTAAAAGCCCCTAAATGGATTTTTTTAAAGACACACTCATTTGTTATTAAATTCATTTTTAGAAAAAAGCCACCTAAATGACTGAAATATAAATTTTTATGAACTCATTTATTATGTATTACACTGTGGTATGTGTCTGCAAACATAAAATGCTAAAATTCACCATACAAGGCTGAGAGCAGATTGTTGGTTAATAAACACTTTGATTCAAAGAAAATCAAAATTTATTTCACTTGTGAAGTCTATCTGTTGCCTCCTTGCATCTGCACATTAAAGCTGTCTCATACCAAAGACTTTCATTTTTGTTTTTTAGGTTACTTGTTTTCTGTTGAGCAGAAAGTTTGTATCTAGATTATTTTCATTTGTTTTCCATCCATCTATTGTCTATACCTGTTTGTGCCTAGACAAATACCAGGCTCACACCAAAGGAAAATTTAGAGAGACCAATTAGCCAATGAGACCCATTAGTCATGGTTTTGGACTGTGGGAGGAAGCCACGCAAATGCCCAGGCAGAACCAACACGCGCAGAACATGCAAACTCCATTTAGAAGAAGCCAAGTCTCTGAATCATACAATAAAACAAAAACAAAACAGCACAGCTGCCAAAATCTCTGGGGGTTAATGTCACAAGAGTGAGCTCCTGTCCAATTACTGCATCACTGAGAACAATTACTGGGATTTTGTTGAAGCCTAAAAGCCTTTCCTCTCTGCCTCTCTGATATTGGATTTTGCAAGGCATTCATAATGCCTTAACAATTTGGCATTCTGTAACATTGCAACCACAAACCTCAATGAATTGTATTGGAATTTTATATTAATGGCCAACACAATGTCGTTTGTAATTGTGAAGTAGAAGGGAGAGATTTTCGAAATAAAAATTGTAAAATTGTGCCTTGCATTTGTTGACCCAACTTTCACTTCCATTAGTCAGACTGAAGAGAAGTCTGTGCACATCCATTTTTTTAAAGATCTTGCCACAGATTCTCGTTTGGGTCTGAACCTCATAACACACGGATATACCATAGAAGGATGCCAGTTTGTTTAAGATCTTCCTGGAAGGTCAACCTTCATTCCAGGCTCAAGTTAATGCAGCCTCTAACAGGTTTTCTTTGCTCCATTCTTTTTCCAAACACTTCTGACCTGCTTATCTATCCCTGTTAAAGAAAACCATTCCCAAACTTGTAAAGGAAGTGAAAATCATGAATCATTTATCATATCTTCCACTTTACAACTACGTGCCACAAAATGTAAATAAAAATTAACTCTCTCTTTGTAATGTGGCAAAATGTGAAAAAGTTTGAGAGGAAAAAATAGTTTTTAAAGATACTGTAGATAAAAAGTGGATTTCTTTTCGTTTCTCTGTATCAGTTCTCTGTCATCTGCTGTTGGGTTGTAAATATGTTAGCATGTATAAATTAGAAATTTGCCTCATGAGTGTGCTATCATTGATCTTTCATTTTTCTCTGGAGCTGTCCGTAGCTCTGAAATCCCTCACAGCTCACAGAAAATGTAATTTATAAAGTGGTCTGCCAAGTAATGTATTCGGCGATTAGTCAGGACCGAGCTTGTCTCTTTGAACTCATTATCAGTTTGGTATCAGCGTGCCTTCAAGTTATCTCCCACTGATATCAGAGATAGGATGAGCCAGCCTGCGTTCCCGTCTATCACAGAACAGTTACGCAATGCGAGCCCAACTCCCGCTTGTATGTATGCATCTGCACGCTTGTGTCCGAACAGGGAGGTGTCAGAGCTGGAGCCAAGGGACATTTTCATGAGCATCAGGACTCACTTTAAGGATTATAAAGGGGGAGATCTCATCACAAACAGAAGAACAGAGCTACTGCAGTGAGATTATGCCCAAGTAGAACTAGAAGCCATCAGCAGGATACATAAAAGAGTCTCACATTCCTGTCTCAATAAAAAGCCATGCCCACCTTTCATCGGTGTTTGTCAATTCCTCACTCGTCACTAAGAATTCACAATGCTGATTTGAAGATGATGAGTCGTTAAATGAATCACTGGCTCTGACATCCACAGAAACACACTTGCTTAGGTCAGTCGCCTGACTCTGCACAGGGCTCCCTCAGCTGACCTTGTGGCTCACAGATTACCATCCATTTCAGTCCGTCACAGCTAAAGTTGAGTGTTTGTGATCGAGCAACGGTCAGATCCAAAGACGGAACCAACCGCATAGAGCCTCTGCAGTGAGGTCGGAGGTCACGGTTGTTCCCACCATGGCAGAGGTGTCTCGTCTCTGTTCACTGTCTCCTCATCGGCACCCTCGTGGCATTTAACCCTCGTATAACTGAGACAGAGTAATCCTTCTTTGAATAAAAAGGAGTTGTAAACACAATCTGATTGATTACAATCCCAGAATAGTTTCATAGTGTGAGCTGTTGCAGCTGATTTCATCCAAAATGTTATTTTCAGTATGAAGATGAAATCGTTTCAGCCTCTGACACCATTCAATCTTATAATTTATTGTAATGACTAAAAGACTAATTAGCTCCCTAATTAACTGGCAAAATTACCAAAACTGTGTTGAGCGGCATTATTACGGTCTGCACACAAAAAAGGAGGGCTCACTCAGTCAAAGTGTGAGACTGCCCACCTCCAACTTTCGGCTTTCTCCTGGGAAACAGTGATTTGAGCATGACAGACTGACACGTGGCTGTGATTGAGTTGGGACTCCAGTACATGTTGTGGATACACCAGAGTCCAAAAAGCTGCTGTTGAGTGGCTACTGCCTGGTGGGAAGCCTGAATGGGCTAGAGGTTGCTGTAGGAAGCCTTTCAAAGTTCGAGATATTAAGATATCAAGGGGACAGAAAGGTGAGAGTATCTAAACATAAACGCGTCTCAATAATATTCTCATAGATAACAGTTTTTATATATTTGGTGCAAAGCAAGGCTGCATTGTCAGTAATGTCCCAGGTTTTCAGGTCTTTCGGGTCAATCAACATTAGACACCTTCAGTCAGATGACCTAATACAGCTTGATGCCCTTTGATGAGGTTTGATGTAGGTACAGTTAGCTTTCCTCCTCCATGCTCCACTGATGTTAATTTTAATGTAGGCTCTGCAGAGAGACTGCCTTGTAAATCCCTTGCAATAAAGCCGGAGATCAATTGTAGGGAATTATTAACACTAGATTTTATTTAGGGGTTTAGTGCAAAGGGGGTGAATACAAATGCATGCCAGCTTTTCAGATCATTTTATGTAACACACTTTGAAAGCCATGTTTTTATTTGTTTAACTAAATGAAATATCTATTAACTTTGTCAGTTTCAAGTTATTTCAAAGACAGTTGTATTTTTATTATTTATTATGGAAGGCTAACAACAAATTTGGCTGACTGATTTTGTGCTTATTACAGAAGGAAGAATTCAAACAATTTGTATCAAGACATCTGCAGATAAGAACCTAGATTTGTATGTTAACACACCTCCATGGACAGCTCTTTAAGATAAATGACGTGTTGGGCAATTATAAACAATGCACTCTGTGACTCAATAACAGCAGGTGAATTCAGTTGTTTACTTAATTCTTTTAGGCACATGTTTTTTATCCTGACCTCCCTGCTCCTGCTGTCATCTCTCTTTCAAGTACACACTCTGTTTTCAAGCAGTGTGCTGAGGAAAAGAGGTCTATCAATCCCGTTAGTTGAGAGAAGTCCAGGAGTGTTATTACTTTGAGCCCAGCCATTAAGTGTTTACCTCAGAGCGATCGATGCCAGATGCCAGAGGGGTTGTTTATCCCTTGTCTTCTTATCAGAGCTGTAAGGAGAGGTAGGAGCACAGAGAAGAGGAGAAGATGGAGGAGGAATAGGAGGCGTGTGGAGAGATAAAAAAAAGGGAGAACACCTTGTTCCAGAACACACAGCTACTTTTACGTAGGATTTAGTAGTTCAATCCGAATGTCACCTTTTGATATGCCTGGATCCATGTGAGGTGCTCGACTCTTCTGTTGTGGGAGATCAGTGATTGGACAAGGGTATGTGAAAGGCTGCCAGCCAACAGGGGAATGACTCAGTATGATAATAAGATGATTTAAAAGCAAAGCTTCATGCCATTAAGATGACTAAGTTCATGGCCCTCCATCATTATACAACCCATCTGAACATTTGTTAGATTTTGCTACATTAGAGCTGCAAACTTTAATGTATTTTATTGGGATTGTATGTAATCGACTACCACAAAGTAATTCAATTCAGTTTATTTATATAGCGCCAATTCACAACACATGTCGTTTCAAGGCACTTCACAACAGTCAGGTACATACAGGTCCTTCTCAAAATATTAGCATATTGTGATAAAGTTCATTATTTTCCATAATGTCATGATGAAAATTTAACATTCATATATTTTAGATTCATTGCACACTAACTGAAATATTTCAGGTCTTTTATTGTCTTAATACGGATGATTTTGGCATACAGCTCATGAAAACCCAAAATTCCTATCTCACAAAATTAGCATATCATTAAAAGGGTCTCTAAACGAGCTATGAACCTAATCATCTGAATCAACGAGTTAACTCTAAACACCTGCAAAAGATTCCTGAGGCCTTTAAAACTCCCAGCCTGGTTCATCACTCAAAACCCCAATCATGGGTAAGACTGCCGACCTGACTGCTGTCCAGAAGGCCACTATTGACACCCTGAAGCAAGAGGGTAAGACACAGAAAGAAATTTCTGAACGAATAGGCTGTTCCCAGAGTGCTGTATCAAGGCACCTCAGTGGGAAGTCTGTGGGAAGGAAAAAGTGTGGCAGAAAACGCTGCACAACAAGAAGAGGTGACCGGACCCTGAGGAAGATTGTGGAGAAGGGCCGATTCCAGACCTTGGGGGACCTGCGGAAGCAGTGGACTGAGTCTGGAGTAGAAACATCCAGAGCCACCGTGCACAGGCGTGTGCAGGAAATGGGCTACAGGTGCCGCATTCCCCAGGTCAAGCCACTTTTGAACCAGAAACAGCGGCAGAAGCGCCTGACCTGGGCTACAGAGAAGCAGCACTGGACTGTTGCTCAGTGGTCCAAAGTACTTTTTTCGGATGAAAGCCAATTCTGCATGTCATTCAGAAATCAAGGTGCCAGAGTCTGGAGGAAGACTGGGTAGAAGGAAATGCCAAAATGCCAGAAGTCCAGTGTCAAGTACCCACAGTCAGTGATGGTCTGGGGTGCCGTGTCAGCTGCTGGTGTTGGTCCACTGTGTTTTATCAAGGGCAGGGTCAATGCAGCTAGCTATCAGGAGATTTTGGAGCACTTCATGCTTCCATCTGCTGAAAAGCTTTTTGGAGATGAAGATTTCATTTTTCAGCACGACCTGGCACCTGCTCACAGTGCCAAAACCACTGGTAAATGGTTTACTGACCATGGTATCACTGTGCTCAATTGGCCTGCCAACTCTCCTGACCTGAACCCCATAGAGAATCTGTGGGATATTGTGAAGAGAACGTTGAGAGACTCAAGACCCAACACTCTGGATGAGCTAAAGGCCGCTATCGAAGCATCCTGGGCCTCCATAAGACCTCAGCAGTGCCACAGGCTGATTGCCTCCATGCCACGCCGCATTGAAGCAGTCATTTCTGCCAAAGGATTCCCGACCAAGTATTGAGTGCATAACTGTACATGATTATTTGAAGGTTGACGTTTTTTGTATTAAAAACACTTTTCTTTTATTGGTCGGATGAAATATGCTAATTTTGTGAGATAGGAATTTTGGGTTTTCATGAGCTGTATGCCAAAATCATCCGTATTAAGACAATGAAAGACCTGAAATATTTCAGTTAGTGTGTAATGAATCTAAAATATATGAATGTTAAATTTTCATCATGACATTAAGAAAAATAATTAACTTTCTCACAATATGCTAATAGTTTGAGAAGGACCTGTACATTCCAATTAATCCTAATAATTGAACAGTGCAGTCAGATTCAGTTATTTATTCAAATTGGATAAAACGTTTTTCTGTCTAAGGAAACCCAGCAGATTGCATCAGTGACTTGCAGCATTCCCTCCTCCCGGCTGAGCATGTAGAGACAGTGGACAGTCACTTGCGTTGACTTTGCAGCAATCCCTCATACCGAGCATGCATGTAGCGACAGTGGAGAGGAAAAACTCAATTTTAACAGGAAGAAACCTCCTGCAGAACCAGGCTCAGTGTGAGCGGCCATCTGCCACGACCAACTGGGGGTTTGAGAGAACAGAGCAGAGACACAAAGAGAACAAAGAAGCACTGATCCAGGAGTACTTTCTATGGGAAGGAAAAGTAAATGTTAATGGATGTAGCTCCTTTAGTCGTTTCATCTAGAAAGAAAGAACAGATAAAGTCTGAGCCAGTTTTCAAGGTTAGAGTCTGAAAGAGAGCATATATAATTAGTTACAGTAAAAGCTCAGTCAATTGCCATGTCTAGGAGAGAAAAAGGGTTAAACACTAAAAGACAGGGCAATGTGGATCATCGGTAGAGGGTGAGCATTAAGTTGTTGCCAGCAGAAGCTCGGATGATTTCTCTCTCCAGAAAGGTGTCACAGGTAGACACAGAGCCAGGCCAGGTGTAGCTTCTAGGAAGAGAGAAGAGAGAACAAGGTTAAAAGCTGAAATAACAGCAAATAATGCAAAATTGGAGAGTAGTGTGAGAATGTAGCGAAGAGGGTGAAAGTGGTCATTATGTCCTCCAGCAGCCTAAGCCTATAGCAGCATAACTACAGTTCAGATTATTTAATTAAACTGCACTTATTTACAACGATGTCGTCTCAAGGAACCCCACAAAGGGTCCCACTGATGGTCATTGTTATACTAAAAACCACAAGGATTGGGATACCTCTCTTTGTCAGACTGATTATAACCATTGGAAAAGAGAAGGGGTCATACAGGTAGCAGAAATGGAGGGTGTGTTTGCACCTCAACCATAACTGAGCTGGTTTAGGCTAATCCTGACTCCCCCTTACTTCAACCAACAGGGAGGGAAGAAGACGGAGGTAAAAAATAAGGACGATAGCTCAGGATAACCTAAGCCACTCTAACTATATGCTTTATCAAAAAGGAAAGCTTTAAGCCTAGCCTTAAAAGTAGACAGGGTGTCTGCCTCACGGACTAAAGCTGGAAGCTGGTTCCACAGGAGAGGAGCCTGATAACTAAAGGATCTGCCTCCCATTCTACCTCTAGAAACTCTAGGAACCACCAGTAAACCTGCAGTCTGAGAAGAAAGTGCTCTGTTAGGAACATATGGAACAATCAGATCTCTGATGTATGATGGAGCTAGATCATTAAGGGCTTTATATGTGAGGAGGAGAATTTTAAATTATATTCTGGATTTAACAGGGAGCCAATGAAGGGAAGCTAAAATAGGAGAAATATGATCTATCTTTTTAGTTTTCATCAGAACTCTTGCTGCAGCATTTTGAATCAGCTGAAGGCTGAAGTAGTACATAAATGGGAAGTTATGACACATGCTACAAGATGTTTAACAACATTTATAAATGTGTGGCTAGCCTTTCAGATCAGAATCCATTTTCCAGGTTCGCAATTGGATATAGGTCTACACTTTTTCTGGGACCTTTTAAAACATAGATATGGTTTGATAAACCATTGCAGGTCTGTCTGTTTAGGATTGCTTTCCAGCTGGAAAGTAAACCTCAGTCTCAAGTCTTTTGCAGCCACTAACTGGTTTTACTCCATCATTGTTATGTATTTACCCCCATCCATGGCCAGCTTCCCTGTCCCATCTGAAGAAAACCTCCACACCACAGCATGATGCTGCCACCACCACGATGGTGTGTTCACGGTAATGTGTTAGTTTACTTCTACACACAGTATTTTGCATACAGACCGAAAAGATACATTTTCATCCTCTGTCCCCCGCACGGCATGTGTGCAAATGCAAACTGGACTCTTTTTGCCACTCTGTCTTCAGTGTTCTTTGATCTTCATAATGATGTTTGTTCTCTAACAAACATTTAAGGCCTTTAAAGAAAAGCTGGATTTTTTCTAAAATTAAATTACACTCCATCATAATGTTTGTAGTTTGACTCTGGATCAGGCAACAATTAAGAACACAAAGTTTAACAGTTTTATTGAATGAGAATAAAGGGGAGATGGTTCTTCTTTGGGATCCCAAAAAAGGAGAAGGCTTAGCACTAGGGAGGAGAGGTAAGCGGTTATCATCATTTCTAAACAAAGGAGAAGAATGATCAACAGTGTAGTGAAGGGAGAAAGCCCATGAGGGGTGTGAGTAGATCCACATTAGCTGAGGCTGTCAGATGACTGAATGGCAGTTGGTAATATTTTCTTGCTGCTTCATGTAAGGAAGCATGCTGTGGAGTGGATGGCATCAGAGGGTGGACAGGCAGGTGAGCAGCTGAACGAAGAGGCAGCAGTGTCCAGGAGGGCGATGGAGGAACAGAGAGAAGATTAATACCAGGAGTCTTGGGAAAATCCTTCCGTCAACCATAGCACTGAGGCACTGAAGCTTAAGCACTGGAACAGGAGCCTAGAAGGAGAACAACTGGGGTAAAAATTTGCATAGTGACAACAATTCAGAGATAGAGAGGTCTGATTACCACATTGGGTGAGCAAACAATCTGAAAATCTTTCTTGTGGTGACTGCTCCTCCTTATGCTCCTTCTGATTAGTCCCTATCGAGCTGCAACTGCAGCGCCACACCTGCCAGTTGCATCCTGCAAAGGAGTGGTGAGCAAAAACACAAAGAAACCACACACCAATCTGCTCACAGCTCTGAGAACCTCACACTCTCAGGTGGATTCTATTTTCTAATTAATTTATTTCTGAAGTCAATACTTTGCATTGGAATTTATTTTCTCATTGCAAAGGAGTCTGAATTTCATCTGCAAATAAATATTTTAAACCTTAAAACATTTCCCACTATATAATCATTCACTTCTTTATGTTGGTCTGTCTCATAAAATGACAGTAAAAGACAGTGTGTTTTAGTTCAAAATAGAATCTGACATAAATGCTTTATTGAGGTGGCTCTCAGTTGTTCTTGCAATTATTTCCCCAAGCTCTAAGGCAATGCAGCAGGTGACTTATGTAACAGAGTGAAGCATGCTCATGAGAGAAACTACTTCTTGTAACTCTGAGATGTAAGGGAGGCAGATGAAAGCTGTCTGAGTTGTCCCTAACAAGCAAAATGGACAGAGCATGATACAGAATGATGAAAAACAGCTGTCTGGAGGAGCCATCTCCCTCCCCATCTTTCATTCTCTACCTAATTTTGTCTGTTGTCTCTGACTTGTAATCAACAAACTTTCATCCCGTCCATTTTTTATCAACGCTAAGTTCAAAGTCTTCATTAGAACATGTGTTAATTTCTCTTCATGAAGTATAAACACAGGGTTGAAATCTTTTTGATTGAGATGTGAGATGTCCCATTTTCTTCTAATTCCATTTATCCACCTTTATCCATTTTATTTACTGCTCAAATGTATCACCTCCTGCTCACTTCATTTATTTAGTACCATTATTCAGTTGTCTAACAAAACTAATTCTGCATCATTTACTGTAGATTGTGAAAAAAAAAAGTTTAAATATTAGTCAGACACCTCCTTTCACTGGCAAGGTGTGGTTGGTCCTACCATGTGCTGTAAATGTATACAGAATTCACAAAAAATAATGGATGAACTCATGCATTTAGTATAGGGACAAAACCTTTAGGTTAGTGCAGGAGGTCACAGCTAGTTTGTGACTGCTGAAAGAATCCATTGATAGGCCTGAAACCAGTGCATTTCCTGCTGAACGGCTGCTGACAATGCTTACGGTGCTCCTGGGAGCTCCCTTTCAGCAGAAATCTTGGCAAGAGGCCTTTCTGTGTAGCAAACAGTGACTGAAGTTCTCCCTGTGCATGTGTGGGCTCTTTCTGGGTACTTCAGCTGCCGACCTCTGTCCAAAGTTATGTATATTTGGTTAATTTATAACTGTAAAATTGCCCTTAGGTAGAAGAGTATGTTTGTGTGTGTGACTACGTGTTGGCCCCGTGATGGACTGGCAACCTATCCAGGATGTATCCTGCTTCTCACCACTGACTGCTAAAGATAGACACCGACCTCCCTGTGACCCTGAACAGGATTAAGCAAGTACAGAAAATGGATGGATAACTGATTACAAATAGCATATCTGCTTAAAGCTGCTTTTGTACAGCTCAAAGATATTCTCTGCAGTGGCAGTGATGTCAGAAGATGAATGATATACTTTGCTAGTGCAAGTTGAGGTGTGAAGAGTGTCGGAGTAGGAAAAAAACTCTTTTGTTCAAATTGACTGAACATGGCAGCCAAAAATCAAACCAAAAATATAGTTTCTGCTCATCTGTTTCTGATCACAAAGAATAAAAACAGCTCAGATATCAATTGTCAAAATACTTGATGTGTAGAGATGGTGGCTAACTAGTTAAATTTAGTAACCTTTTGAAAAAAATGTGTTTGTGGGAGTAGTTTTACTGCCCCAAACTTTTTACTTTTACTTGAGTAATGCTATTTTGGAGTAACACTTCTCCTTCTTGAGTACGATTTGTGGGTATCCACCTACAGTCACTGAAGAGCAACAATGTTTTAACCAAAAATGCGGAGATCAAAACGATGGGCTTAAAAACAAAATGCGCATGCTGAGTACTGTGTAATTCACAAATAACATTAAGTTTTTGCTCCTTAAACAGAGTTCAGTTAAGGACTAAGCCTATTAACTGTAAAACAACCGCTCTCCACTTTATTTCAGAGCTCACCCATGCCATTCCTGCCAGTAGGCGTTCTCAGAGGTTCCCCGCTTCTGTTAAATCACCTGACTGCTCTTGTGATCGGCCACCTGCCTGCACAGCTGCTGCTCACCTCCTCATTAGCCATTCGGGATATATAGAGGACACTTAGCCCAGTGCTTCACCAGCTTGTTTATGGGATCATGCTGCAGACCAATTAGAGGTGAACTTACTTTGCTGAACC
This sequence comes from Girardinichthys multiradiatus, assembly GCF_021462225.1. Classification (NCBI taxonomy): domain Eukaryota; kingdom Metazoa; phylum Chordata; class Actinopteri; order Cyprinodontiformes; family Goodeidae; genus Girardinichthys; species Girardinichthys multiradiatus. Next base: position 37,511,498 of record NC_061802.1, on the reverse strand, counting down.
TGGTGCCTGTAACTTTGTGATTTGCTTAATCTCTGTATCTGTCTCTTGGGGTTCTCCTATTTGGTATGATTGAAAAAAAATAAAATAAAGTAAAAATTTGTTCATTCATCCATTGTCTATACCCCTTTAACTTTGCATGGGAATTGGTGCCTCTCCAGCTGTCATTGGGCGAGAGGTGAGGTCTACCCTTGACAGGTCACTAGTCCATTACATGCCAAAACAGAGACACTGAAGACAAATAACCTACCATGCACACACTTATTCCTAAGGACAATTTAGAGAGATCAATTCTCCTTAAAGTCGTGTTATTTGAACCAGACTACCAGGAGAGAACATGCAAACTCCAGGCTAAAAGATTCAAACCTAGGACCTTCTTGCTGCATGGCAACACTCCTAACAACTGCTCAAATGTGCAGCCCCTATGGTAGAACATGTTATTGAAAACGTTTGGTCTTTATCTCAATAATTTCCTTACAATTTAATCTTCTTCTTTCTGCTTTTATGATCTTTTGCCCTGGAAAATGTGACCAAATATAAATTTTACATTTCTTACCTGACAATAGTGCTCTTGGCCTCAGATATAATAATGTAATAGTTGCTTGATGGGAGATTACCTACATAATACAATTATATAGGTTTGAGATGATTCAATTTGATGCAACATAGAAGCAATGCTTCAGGGAAGGAGAAAAAATTTAAACGTTGTGGTTTGCAGTCCCTGTAGTAAAACCACAGCTTTAGAAAAAGTCTGATATAAACCTCAAACATATGAATAAAAGGTAACTAAGAGTCAAAGTTTTTATACTTTCATGTAGTCAGATGGGAGTTATATCCATCCACCATGGCAGCAGCTCACAGAAGGAGTTATGCTCTCATAGGCTTCCATAGTGTTAATGACACTATTGCTACCCGTTGCCCCGGCATTGCTCTAGTAGCAGCTGTGTGCTGAGAACAGGCTAAAATCCCTGTCAAATAACCCAGATTTCAACCTGTCAGAGAGCCGACACGCTCCTGCCGGCTGTCCATCTTGTCACTCTCCATGACCCTTATCACTTAGCATCAGTCTGGTCCCAATATATACACATCCACATGCATAAACATTTCGGACGCATACAGATGGACCACATGCATACTTGTTCAAACTACAAGTCAGTCACACCCACAGTCATTCTCTTATATTTGTACTTTCACCTGCTTATAATTCATGCTGAATGATGCTGTTTGATCACACTTTTATCGCACCAAACCATCTCTGCTCATTTTAACAGCATTAGATGGAATCGAGGAGAGCTACATTTCAGCCTGTGGTTTAATCATTCAGAATGTGGAGGGGAATACATTGAGGCGATTAGCATTAACATGGGGTTGGGCTCTGTGTCGCTCGGCCGTCCTGTAATGGGAGACCTACATTCAGAGCATCTCATCCCTTAGAGGATCAAGATTGTCTGATCTGTTGCTGAGTCTCAGCTGGTTTCTCCCTGTTCATATGCTCATTAAACAGTGCAGAGTGGCAACAGTGGAGGATATTTGAGTTTGGTAGTACATGACTCTGTGAATGTGTCTTTTCCAGAAAGTTATTAATAATTGACCAACCTAGTGAACACTTAATTACAGCAACCCAGAGCTGAGAGCCTCTAATATAAACTTTGAAAGATACAGAGAAGCATAGAATTGTTTATTTTGCACATACAAAATGATGTGGCATCTTTTTTCTGGGGTTGTAAATTCTAATGAATTGCTGCAGACAATAAAGATCAGATAAACCCCTTTTTAAAGATAAGATACAGTACTCTACTTACGTCTGAAACCACCTCTCATTTCTTTGTATGTTTCTTCCAAGAAATCAGTTTGTTATTCAATTTAAATAGTGAAAGCAAATAAGAGAGCAATACATTTCTAAGCATTTTAAGCTCAGAGCTTCTGTACTTTGAGCAAAAGACATAGAGTGATAACTTTTATTGTGCAATGCAAACTTCTTCAAAGGACAATGGGCAGCAAATCAAAGTGATATAAAGTTTGACTCTGCAAACAATGAAAGACTGAGGAAAGAAATGTAGCTGTGTGTGTCTGTGGCAACAGGCTCGACTTGAAACGTCCTTGTATGTCAGGCTGAAATGATTACAACAAACAATGAGCTGTTCATTTGTAGGAGCAGATGGCCCAGACACATGAATGTTACTGGCGACTGTTGTGGTTTTATCACCGTATGAGTTAGATGCATGTGGTGAGCTGTTGTCAACTATTACGTAAGTGGGAGCCTTTTTTGATGAGGTGCTGAGATGAAACACTCCTCAGGTCCCTGCTGTGGCTTTTCTCTGCTAAAAATGCTATCTAGACAAATGGTCTGTCTGGTTTGTATTGAGTTGTATGGTCAGTGATGGACAAGAGAACAAACATAGATGCACCCCAGACTGTTGCTTGGGGAACTGTGCCATGTTATGATAACGCAGATGTTTTCACATGATGGAAAAAATTAGAACATGATTTTTTTCTTTTTCAATGCAAATTTCTGATTGGAGCCTGTTAGATCTGTAGTGTATTTGGAAACTCACACTATTTGTTCAAATTATGGGATGTGCTTATATTTTACAAGCACATAGTGAGAAAGTTTTTTATTGTTTATTGATTAAACACAGTGTTTTTAAATGTGCTTAAAATTGGGTTTGGATTTACAGTGTATCAGGCAACCCTGAACCCTTAAACATCCATATTACAATGCCTTGAAACAGTATTCATACTCCTTGAACTTGTTCATGTTTCATCACATCACACACACAAACTTTATTACATATTTCTGTAATTTATGTGCCAGACCAACTCAAAGTAGTTGAAAGTTGTTCAAATTGGAAGGAAAATTCTACGTTGTTTTCAACTTTGTTCCCCCCATAATATGTGAAGTATAAACTGTTGTGTACTTTTGTATTCACTCTCCCTGATTGCTTTTGCCCATTTCTCTTTGCAAATATTCTTAAGCTAACTCAGTTTGACTGAAGAGGATCTGTGAGAAGCCCTATATTAACAATCAAACATGCTCTGATCTACATTTTTTCCATTGTAGTTTTGGCTGTATGTTTACAGTCATCGCCTTGGTAAACCTCTGGCCCAGTCTCCACCCTTTTACCTCTGACAGGTTTTGTTCCAGGACTTCCCTGAATTTAGCTTCATACATCATCCAATGAAAACTGACTAGGTCTGTTGTCGTTACTGAACAGATCATATTTTGCATGTTTTCTAATCAGAATCAGAATCAGATTTATTGCCAAATTCGTACATACAAACAAGGAATTTGACTCTGGTACATTTTGCTCTCTGGGTTTTTTTTGTTTTGCTGATTATTCTCTCTGCAGTCCTGATTATTTGTTGCAGTCTGGACCTGTCCTGTTTTGTGGATGAGCCAAACCACACTGAGATGGATGAAGACAAGACAGATTGAATGATGGCAGTGTAGAAGATGACCAGCAGCACCTGTGGAAGGTAGAACTTCTTGAGTTGCCTCAGGAAGTACAGTCTCTGCTGGGCCTTCTTCTGAACAGTGTCTATGTGTGAAGACCATCTCAGGTCCTCAGAGATGGTGGTTGCTAAGAACCTGAAGTGGTCCACAGATGACACGGTGTTTTTGAGGATGGTGAGGGGGGTGTATGGGGGTGGTGTTCTCCAAAGGTCCACCACAATTTCCACAGGTTTGAGTGGGTTGAGTTCAAGGTAGTTCTGACCGCACCAGTGTACCAGCCGATCCACCTGCTGTCTGTATGCAGACTCATCACCGTCCTGGATCAGTCCAATGACAGTGGTTTCATCTGCAAACTTAAGGAGTTTAACAGACGACTCCACTAAGGTGCAGTCATTTGTATCAAGGGAGAAGAGGAGTGGGGATAGAACACACCCCTGGGGGACACCAGTACTTATTGATCTGGTTCGGGAGAAGATGCTCCCCAGTCTCACCTGCTGCTGTCGGTCCGTCAGGAAGCTGTTGATCCACTGACAGGTGGAGGCTGGGATGTTGAGCTGGGTGAGCTTCTGGTGGAGGATGTCTGGTATGATGGTGTTGAAGGCCGAGCTGAAGTCTACAAACAGGATCCTGGCGTTCGTCCCTGGGTGGTCGAGGTGTTGCAGGATGAAGTGTGGACCTAAGTTAACAGCATCATCTGCCGACCTGTTTGCTCGGTAAGCAAATTGCAGGGGGTCCAGCAGGGGGCCTGTGATGTCTTTCAGGTGCTTCAACACCAGCCGCTCAAAGGATTTCATGACCACAGACGTCAGGGCTACAGGCCTGTAGTCATTTAATCCTAGGATCGTGGGTTTCTTGGGCACTGGGATGAAGGTGGAAGCAGGAGGGGACCTCACACGTCTCCGGTGACTTGTTGAAGATCCGGGTGAAGATCGGGGGGAGTTGATTTACACAGGCTTTCAGGCATAATGGGGAGACGTTATCAGGTCCTCCAGCTATCTTTGTTTTCATGCGCTGAAAGAGCATATTTACATCTTCCTTGGAGATCTTTAGTGCAGGCAGAAGATCTGAAGGTAGGGAGTTGGTAGCTTTATGGCAAGAACTTGTTCCTGAATGGGATGTGGAGGAGATGGTTTGATGTGTGAATGGCTTCCTGTCATGTCCGCAGTAGAAGACATTCAGACGGTTGGCCAGGTGAGGATTCTGCTCAAGATGGGTGGGGGGGCTCCTATAGGCAGTCAGGTTTCTCAGACCAGTCCATATAGCCGAAACATCACTAGTAGAAAGGCTGTTCTTTAGCCTGTCACTGTAGCTTCCTTTGTTAGTTTGTTCCTGGCCTGCCTGTACTGCGCCCAATCTCCACTGCTGTGAGCTTCTTCCTTATCCCTGCGCAGCTTCCTGAGATGTGGAGTAAACCATTTCCCCCACCATGTCCCCCACATGGCTTTTAGCTCTGAGGTGTTTACAGAATAATTGCATTTATGCTGAGATTAAGGGTGTATTCACACTTGACACTTTTGGTCCACTTTAAACGGACCAGGGTTCGTTTCCCCCCTTGGTCTGGACCTTTTGTGCAGGTGTGAATACACTCAAGCGAACCCTGGTCCGGACCAAACAACCGGACCGAGACCCACTTTTTGAGGTGGTCTCGGTCCGCTTCCAAATGGACTCTGGTGCAGTTCGCTTATGGTCTGAATACAAACCGGCCCCGATCCGAACCAACTACAAAAAGCGTACGTCTCTTTGGACATAAAAAGCCACCGTAGCCGGTAGCAAAGGTGTGTATTGTAAGGTTATCATACCTGATAAACTGTGTGTTGCTTAGCATCGCTACCGGCTTGTTGTGGGACAAGGCACGTAGAGAACGTTGGTGTTCAGAACGCATTCTCCGACGAGGTTCCAACATTATAAATGGAACGTTTCAAAATCTGTGTTGAATGTGCTGCTCTTCACCCTCACAATAATTTTGCAGCTGTAATAACGGCACAATTATGCAGAACAGGGTCGCTGCACGCAGCACGTCTACAGATGTTTTCCTAAATTTCTGTGCTCTGTCCCGCCCCCGTCATTTCTGTCCAATGGGAACAATGATCGTCACCCGCGTGGCTTTGTTTACAAGTAATAGTTCACTTGCAAAAAGTACAATGTGAAAACAAACCGCACCAAATTAAAAAAATAAAGTTCGCTTTGGTCCGGACCAAACAAGCGGACCAAAGGACTTTCCTGGTGTGAATACACCCTAAAGTACACACAATTAGTAGCATGAGTTTCACCTGTTTTGTGTTTTTGTTAATTGCAACCACCTGTTTTCCATGTAGTTCTGTTAATCTCTGTTGTATTTAAGTGTTTTCTATTCCCTCATTGTTGGGTCGTCTGTTGTATCATCATTGCACTCCCTGTTGTCAATTCTGTTTCCTGTGTTTCCTTCGTGTTCTATAATTCATCATTTGTTCAATAAATATATCCATCCACCATGCTGCTTTGGTCCTTCACCACTGCAAACCTTTACAATTAGGCAACTTCTGGAGGCAATTAGTTAACATTTAGGGGTATCAGAATAATGAGGGCAGAAGACAAATGCATGCCTCACTTTTCAGACTCTTATTAGCAAGGATTAGAAAACCAGGTATCATTTTTTAATCTACATTCTTAGTTATGAACTACTTTGTGTTAGAGTATAACATAAAATTATCCCCAAAAAATGATGGAGTTTGTAGATGTAAGGTAACAAAAAGTGGACAACCTGAAGGGACATGGATACTTTCACAGGGGACTTTAAGGGGAATAATGTGCAAAACATGTATTGGATGAACACTTCCTAAACACTTCTTTTTGAAAAAGTTAATCATCTGTTCAAAATCATCGTAATAAAACTAGAATTCGAACTTTAGGAGAAAATGTTTTATGAGCCAATGACATGGCAGATAGCCTGTGTGTTCATGTCGATAACAGCGTGTGCAGCATGCTCTTCTGGATTGGACTACAAGTCCTGCATATTGGTGATGGGCTTTAGATAAGAATCTCTGTAATCTCTGCTCTTCATATCATGCTGCTACCATAACATGACCCTAATCCTACACTGGAGTAAAGACATTCTTTACATTCTACATTTGTAATGCAGCAGACCTTAGAGTTCTCTTATCAAGCCTGGGCCCCACATGTGCATCTTTCTTATGACAAGAACTTGTGGAAAATAGAGCCACTGCTTTTTTTCCGTGCCGCTGGGCATTGCTGAGGGCATGGAGGGCTGACATTTCATCCTCTTGTCAGCATGTGCCGCCCTCCTTTGTTCATCCAAGCTGTAGGAAAAAAACTGGAGTTCAGAACATTTTTGACATTAAAAGAAGAATGTGCTTAGAAGGTCAAACCACTCAGCTTCTTCAAATCAATGCATGTGCAGTTGTGTGTCGCTGCACGTGTGATTGTGAGTGTGTGACCCTAAAAGGATTCTAGGTAGCAAACTGAGTCGTCAGGCTTGAGCTGCTCTGCATTTAAAAGATGGCTTGCTGTTCTGGTCAGTTACAGATCTTCCTCTCTGTAAGGGCTTTAAGACAGCCTCCACCTACTCCTTCTCTATCTCGCCACATGCTCTTTCTCCCCTCCGCCTTCCACTTCACTTTCCTCTCTCAGATCTGCGCTTCAAAGTGCGTCACAGATCGGGCTGTTTATTCCCAGCCCTCCTCCAGGCCGCTCTCTTCCTGAGCATCACTTTCATTTGCCACAGCAGCGCTGATGGCCTGTCAGCTCTTCCACACATGTTCTGATACTTAATCCATGCTTATGAAGAAGGCAATACCTAAGGAAGAGGGTATGGGCATATTTTGGCCTGATCTCACCGTGCAACAATTTCTTAACACCTTCAAAGTTATTAAAATAATTATTTATTGCTATTGTGTAGAAAATGCAAAAACATGACATTTTATTATTTTTCTAGAAAAATCAACACAAGCAGGATATGCTTAGTTGCTTTTGCGGTCTTTGATACAAGCATCTTCTACCATACTCGATAAGAGAACTTAGAGGTCTGCCACAATCCAAACATAAGAATGTAAAGAATGTTTGTACCTCAGTGTAGGCTAATTATGTATTGAATGTGCATATTTGCACATTGTGACATGAACAAACGGCACACACCTGGGTGGTGATTGGGGGCATCAATTCAGAGCCAGCCTGAGCCATAATTGAACTAAGTGCTTAGAGCCTGCATGCCAGCAAGTGCCCCAAAGAAGGCTTGCATTCAAACACAGTCTATATGTTTGTTGTCTAATTTATGGTTGCAGGTCTTTTTCGACCTTAACCAAGTCGCCATGAAGTTTTGGTTGTTTTGTACCTGACTTTTTTCAGATAAGCAATACAGCCATTTGCCATGAGATGTTTAATTTGGACCATGCATTAATTCGTATGCGCTGTGGGGGAATTTAATGCTAATGCTTTAAAGAATTTTTTTGTATACCACTTATCCACCAGCAGGAACCTTTCTTTTAAATACTATCAACCAGCAGGAAGTTGCTTGGAGATATTTTGGTTTGGTCAGAAGGTCACATCCTGTCATATTTCATAAGAGGCAACTGTTTCAAACTGGTTGATAAAGTCTTCGGAAAATAATCAGAACTTTTTTACTAAGTTTGTGCACAAACAAGGACTTTGACTTCCGTTTCACTTTGCTGTTAATGTAGTTATTTTAAATTTAAATATATAAAAAAATGATTGTGAAATAAATGGTACTTTTTACTTGTGAATATGCATGTATACATTGTTTTACAAAAGCAGAAGACAAGGTTGAATTAGTGCAAATAAGAATGGTACCAATCTGGGCACTCTGACTATTAAGTGTTCATCAGAGAGACAGCTTGAAAGTAACTGTCTCTGTTGCTGCTAGTGCTCTGTATCTCCGGCCTGAAGGTAAGAGTCTAATGTTTCTACTATACCGACTAGAGTATTGAGAATTGAAATGTTTTATACCAGACATGTCTAGAAAAGTGAATGAATAAGAACTTTTTGTTTTCTTTTTATTTACAGTTTCCATTTTATAAGTATTATTACAAGAGCAATTTATTAAACAAATAATGGAAATTAACTTGGTCGTTATCGGTTCTCTGGTTAACTCTTAACACATGCACAGCATGTGTTAAGAGCACAGTCAAACAGGATGGTGTTGTTTTAGCTGGTGGGAAATAACCTGATTACTGCTCTCAAATGAAATTCTGCTAAGGGCCTCATTCCATCTTGGGCCTGCCCAGCATGCTTTGGTGACTCAGCTCTGGGTATGAATAGTTTTTTTCTTTTTTTTCTGACAAGAGGTGTGGGTGATGCTGAAGAAGAGATATTGCTTTATGCATAAAAGTAAGTTAGTATAAAGGGATCTTTTAATACTTTTTCTTGTTTGATGGGTTTGAAATGTTTTTCGAAAAAAAAAACAAAAAAACATTTAGAATTCTAAATGATGCATTTTATGGTACAACCCTGCAGAGTTTTTGTAGCTAGGTAGAACATATCAAAGTATAAAACTCATTGCTTGAGTCTCAAGTCTTTTGCAGCTTCTAACAGGTTTTCTACCAGGTTTTCCCTGTATCAACTTTCACCAGCTTTGCTGTCCCTGCTGAACAAAAGCATCCCCATGAAACTCTCACAACCATATTCCACAATGCGAATGATGTGTTCATGGTGATGTCGGCTATAAAGTTCAGTTTTACTGTCATCTGATTAGATCACCTTCCTCCCCATCTTATTTTGCTCTTTAGGTAGAGAGCAGGAGGAGCGATGTATAAAACAAATGGGACACCAGAATATGTAAAAAAAGGAAGAGGAGATAATTAAATGAGAACGAGGACTTCTCACGTAAGACTCAGACAAATCACAGTTTGCCATACAAGATAACATTGTGTATTACAACTGCTTAATACTTTTCAGAGTCATGGAGGGCTGGATCCTGTCCTTGACAGGGTCCATCACAGAGACTGGTACAGAGACAAACAAACATTCTTCTATACTATAAGTCTTTCTGTCCATTTCATTTGACCAATTAGTCTAACAATCGGGTTTTTCAGCTATTGAGGTGAACAGGAGTACTCAGTGAAAACAGTGCATTTAATCAGCTCTCTCACCGGTCTACATCACTGTTTTCACCTGTTTACTGCTTCTGCCGTTGCTAATAATAACTAACGCGGTTGAATAAGAACTCACAGTGTTGTTGTTTCTGCTTGCACAGCTCTAAGCAGCTTTTCGTGTTTGAAATGCTAGCTTAAACAAATTTCTTGCGCAACCTATGTTGCATTTACTTTTCTCCTTAAAAATTTTAAAATGGTGCAAGACTTGTATAAAAATGTAAGGATTTTTTAGCCCCATGGATGAGAGATGGGAGGTCTCTATGTTCTCAGTTTCTAAAATCAGGATTGCATACATATGCAGAACTGGCTACACAGAGAAGGATTGTAACAGAATAAAAAGTGCACACATATTAAAATGCAGTCACACCAGCAGCTGTACATTTCTCGGCTTTTAACAGCCTTTGCATAATGCTTGTTCCTATCAGGAGCACTGTTGTAACAGTTCTATGAATTAATTACAGCTAAAGCTATAGATCTTTACAGACTGCCCTAATCCACATGTCAAACCTAAACGCCACTGTTAACCTTATGGTTGCGCTAATGAATTAAATTGACTATATGTCACCTTTCATTGACCAAATGATTGTGTAATTCTGTTATGTAGGTACCTGCACACCTTGCATACCTCACGTGGCCTCCGTGCTTCCACTGTGCAAAGGCAACCCATTGAATGATTAATCATTCGAATTTCTTTTTAAAGTTTTGCTTAGCACTAATGCTGAGACAGCATATTGTAAAGGTTCTCATCTTGAGTACAAGTCAAATATTAATGCCTCTTTCTACTCTCTGTTCTCCCCAGTTGGTGTCTTGTGACCAGCAAGAATGTCTGAATATAGCACCAGTGATCTTGGGATGGTGTGTTGCGTAATAAAGTCTAGAGGATCATCACTTTAATGATTTATTCATTTATAAGCAAATATTACACAACGTTCAGAAACTCCCCAGTCATGACATAAATTCATTTCTACATCATGCCGGATTTATACATGTGTTGGGGTCCAGGTTTAAATTGATCATATAAATTATTGCACATTTTCTTACAGCTAAAAAGTAAAACACATTGTGGGATATATGGGGATGTTGTTGCCGGGAAATATTTGATGCTTTTCTGCTTTTTATATTCTGTCACATGTTCCTTAAATAAGAATAACACTCCTTCATCAGTTCAACATGGAGGACATTTACAAATTAACAAAGATAGAGATTATCTGCAAACAGAAAAAAACATGTAGGGCCTTAAAAGTATGTGTCCTTCCACACTTTTCACATTTTAACAAGTTAAACAAAAACATAGATGTATTTAATAGGGATTGTATGTGAAATATTAACATATAGAAGTTCATAATTGTGAAGTAGAAGGAATTAGGTTAAAGATTTGTATTAATAAAGGGTGGCAAGCAGTTGTATTGATCCCATTACTCTGATATTCCTAAATAAAATCTAGGGCAACTCCCTTTAGAAGTAATATCGTGTATGAATAGAGCCCATCTTTATGAAATGTCATTTCAGTATAAATCCTGCTTTTCTGTAAATGCCTTAGAGGTTTGGAAACAAAATGCATCATCAGGACCAAGGAATGACCTGTTAGAGTCTGTAAAGCATATTCCTGTATTAAAATAGCCAATTCTACTTTATTAGAAACTGCTTTGGGATTATTTCAGTTGCAACGAATATGGAGACTGAAACAAAAAAGAAAAAAAGAAGCAAGAAAGAGAGAGTTCTGGCAAAAAGGAAAAACGGAGAGAAGGAGAAAAGAATAGAGGAGAGAAAGAATAGTGAAGATAATACAGGATAACACCCTAGAAGACTGCTTCTATCGCTGTAGAAACGTATATAACAATAGCATTGTTACTAAAAAGTGCAACATAGACCATCTGCGTATCTGTGAACACCTGAATCCAAACACCTGTGGGTGTAAGTGTGTGCGTGCTTGTGTATATAAGGTTTCTCCATAAAAATCTGGCATAGCGAGTGTGAGGAGCTACAAACCTTCCTCCCGGACTTGAAACAGACATGGAGGAGATCTGAGCCACAGGCATTCAAAGGACCCCCCAGAGCACGGGAACACTGGCAGGACCACTGCCTGGACTACCTCAACCTCCCCAGAGAACAGCTGCTTCGACCCCCCTCACAACATGACAGCCAGCAAAGAAGCACACCGCCAAGCCCAACAAATCATCCGGCCAACGCCAGCAGCCCCAGCCCATCGTTCATGAGAGAGAAGCATGCTCCAAGTAGGAACCCGAGCACAACCCGCCAGCTGCTCCACTGCAGGAACAAGATGCGCTCCAATGCCCAACCCACTCGATCGCAACCGCAGCCTGGCACCAGGCCGGGGCCAGAGCCACAGAAGGAAGCATCAGAGAAAGGCCACCACAGCACGCTCATTTAGTGCCCATTTGTGTTGACTAAATAGGGGCATACCCAGGTGGACCCTCTATGCAGGTCTGACATGGGGTTTCAAATAGGTAATACAAAAATCGGTTCATTTGAACCGATTTTTGTATTACCTAAATGGGTCCCACTTTAACCCAGACCTATTATACAGTATATCAAACCTATAAAGACAAATGAGATGGGAACATTATATAATGTATGGGTAATCTAATTTGGGGCTCGTTTTTCAACCCTCTTCCTATTTCTCTAGGCCTCATATGTAAGTGTTGGCTGGTCAGTCAAAGCCCAGAGCTAAATACAATTGAAAAATTTACTGTTCTCCATCCAATTTGACTGACATTGACATAGTTTACAAAGAAGAATGAGAAGACTGTAGATATGAAATGCTGGCAGAGACAAATCTCAAAAGACTTGCAGCTAAGATTTCTGTGAAAAGTATTTCTACAAAGTATTGTTTATGTTTCTGATTATAATTTATTACTTAAAAGATCTTTATTGCTCATGACTACATTTCAGTCTATATGGGCTTAGAAAACATAGAGATATAATGGCTTAGTTTTTTAATCTTAAACAGAGAGAAACCCCCAAAAAACATTCAGGAATCTGAAAACACATACATCAGCCATCCTACACATAAACCTGACCGTAGCACAATTGTTGGACTTTACAGTCTCCAGTTAGTCTGTAGAGACAAAGACTGACTGGTGACATAATATTTGGACATCTGCGTGGTGTGTGCCAAAGGTTACTGCTTTAGTTTCATATGAGGATGGCTAATGATACGCTTTTGAAAAATATTGTTTTATGAACTAAAGCTTTTTTTAGGCAGACAGCAATGAAAAAAAAAACATGCCATCTTTCAGGACTGCACTGAAGAGCATCAGCATGGTTCAAAGTTCCAGTCCTTTCTTCAGAGCTTCAGGCTTCCAGTCAGCCTCACGCTGCAGTAATAATGTATTCAAAAAGCAATTAGATCTGTGGACATTAACTTATTCTTTGTCATTTTAATGCACACATTTATGGTGGCAAATCAAGCTTGAAATTAACTGCTGTTCGTGCCCCAAAAATACTTTGGAAAAAAAGAAAGATGATAGTGATGGCAAAGTCTGGAAGGAGGCATATTTTTCAAGGGATTATTTCTTGGAAGAACATTTATTTCACATTGTTTGAAAACTGACAATAACTAGATGGTGATTTAAAGATCAGATACAGGTGAGAGTGAAATAAGAATAAAGAAGGGTAACTTTTGTTACATTTATCCTCACTGTGAAACATTTTCTCGCTGCAGGGATTTTCAGAGTAGAGGAATTTTATTATCTACTGCATAGACAAGACAGAAAATATGTATAAAACACTTCCTCTTAGACTTTGGAAGTGAATTATAAAGTCTTTAATAGTGCCTTTATCCTTTCAGAAACTACTGGGATAGTAATGCTAAGCAAAATGCTTTGCATTTGGATCCTTTTTCATGTTTCGGGATGGTCCTCAAAACGTTCTATAAAAAACATCAATTTTCTTTTTCTGTAAATCGTGGCCCACATGATAAACTCTGAACCTGTACAGGGTGTACCCCACCTCTCGTCCAATGACTGGTGGAGATAGGTTCCAGTCCCCCATGACATTGCAAGGATAAGTGCCTGTAGATAGGACATATGGGAACCATCGGGTAGGAGTTGAGTTACAGTTGGTCAGGTTGACAGTCCATCATAGGGCACACAAAGAGTTACACAAGGCTGCTTTCCATTTCAAGACTGGATTGGGAGCCTGTATTTTGACCAATTGGGAAAGAAGGAAAAGGTAGCGATGCCTAAGTCTCATATTTAGTTTTTATAACTTGGTTGATTTAACCCATTGTCCATAGTATTGCAATGCAGGCAGATAAAGTGGTAAAGTTGCTGATGTGAATCCCAAATTACCTTTTATACCAAAGTAAGCCTAAATGTATAGCACTAATCATCTAATGGGAAGCTTTACAAAGACACCATGTGAAAGCTGGAAACTAAAAAAGGATCTTTTTTTTGAATTTTGAAAATGAATGCTTCTTCCAAAATGTATTCCAAGACCTCTATGAGCATGGATTAAGACAGAGCCATGTTAAACTCTGTTAGGCATTCTATGTTTCAACAACAGTCTGTGATCTGATGAGCCCAGCTGCTGATCCAAACATGTTTTAATTATTGTCTGGGCCTTCTTTGTCCTGTTTTATGATGTGCCAAATGTTCTCAGCAGATTAGGCAGGCCCCTTGAGCACCTAAACTGCCATTGCTCATCCATATTATTGTGATCCATTCATGAGACGCTTTTATGTTGTTAAACAAGAAAGAGCCTTTCCTGAAAAAGATGTAACCTGCATGGACACCACATTGCATGTAGTGTCCAAGCTGCTTTCTAAGGAGTGTAGGATGGCCCAGTGAGTCTTTGTCATGGAGGAGGAACTGTGTAATTTTCAAGAAGATTAAAATTTTTTAGTAATCTGACCAGAGCGCAGTTTTTGGCAGTCCATCTTAAAATTGTTTCAGACCAGGCAAGAATGTTTAAGCGTGTTGCAGTTTCTTAATCATGTGGTGTAACCCATGTTTCAAAGATGCTTGCTTTATACTCCAACCATGTTACAGACCTGGTGTCACTCAAACAAATTAGACATGAGACGGTCCAGCAGACATTTCCTTTAAAGCTTTTTAGAACTACCTTCAGCTTTTCTTTTACTCTTCCAAGTTTTGCTAAATAAAAAGAGACTGAACTGATATAAACCACTCCTACACTCCTGCTACCAGTCAAATTCAATTATAAATGTCCTAATTAGTTACAATCTGTTAATATTCATATAACAGATGCCAGTGCATATTAACACAGTCTTGAGGAAAAGGTCTGATGTGAATTTTATAGTAATGTTATACTTTTTGAACAATTTTCTTTCTTTGATGGACTAATGATACAACTGCAAAGATTTTTACCAACATATTTAGGTGCTTTAATTAAAATTCTTTTGTTAATTTTTTATAGTCAACACAGGATCATAATTACACATTCTTGCTCCACTCTAAATATACATTCATATAAATATTTAAATAAGTGGTTCTAGAGATTTCAGAATTCATTTATTTAACTTAATAAAGCCAAATGCTGCTGGCTTCTGGTTAGTGATCGTGATTGAATGCAGATTCTATTTACTCTTTGGCCACATAACAGAAGAACAATTTAACTGCATTCACTGGACTGAGCAATACTTAGAACTGGAAAGTCTAAGGAAGAGGCAGAAGTGTAGATTTACAATTATATACAGTTATATCAAGTTCAAGGTAATCTGATGCATCAACATATTACTAGGGTGAGGATTAAAACCCAAAACATTATCTCCAGAATCAGCTTTATTCTGCTTCTGATTATAGATCATTTGTTAGAATGATCAGGAATAAACTAGGAACTTCTGCCAAAACTCCAGTGTCATTGTCCACATTGAGACTGAGCTATTTGTTCACAATGACAAGAATAATGAGTCATTGAGGCGACACTTTTGAACACTGAGAACACTTCACAAACTTTAAAGGATGATGGTGGTAGGATTACGATGTGATGCTTTTTTGCTGTTAGTGAAAGCATTACATCAGGGAAGGTATATGAAACAATGATGGAGGATTACCTCCAATTCACTTCAAATTGACAGACAGATGTGTAAAACTTGAAAAGAAACGGGTGATCAAACTGGACAATGATCCAAACTTGTTTTAAGCCTCTGGAATGCCAAAATACAATAGACTATGCTTTGTACCAGGAAGCCAACTAGTTCACATGAGCTCTAACACTTCTGCCAAGAAGAGGGGTCTATAATCCAGCTGGAAATATATGAATTTTTGACCCTTTATGGGTTAGAAGCTATTCACAATAAATTAAAATCTGTGCACCCAATTCTCATCATGCAGCTGTATGTTTTATAATCATACCACCTTAGAAATAAACAATTAATCTTTAGCAGATCCCAATTAATATGACAATTGTGCAGATGATAACTGGATGCAAACCTTTGATTGGAAGTGGACTAAAAACTTCACAATGCCTAAATACTGATAGATTTATTGAGACTGATGCGGCTTTGAAAGGTCTGATGAAGGGTAATAACCTGCACAGGTTTTCAGCAAGAGACCATGCTTTGTTGTGCATCGACTATGGAGAGCAGAGGAAGTTGGAATGACACTAAAAGTTTTGGTTCGATACACAGCGGAAAAAATATATCACAACTCACCAACACACGCTATAATATACATAGATTTAAACAGAAAATGGATTAGATTAAAGATTACACTTACACAGGCTCTCTATTTTTGAGAAGAGCACAAATCTTAATTTGGTAAATAATCTTGCTGTTAACCTCCCTGGTTAACCTTGTTTGTGTTAGCAGAAACACATGTGAGTGAATGCTGATATTAATAAACAGCCACCCCAGTTAGCTCCTAATGCACATTACATGCTGCAGCTTCCCTTTAACAGTAAGGACTCACAGGGATCTTTTATCTCTGCTGTGGCCACGCTCCAGATGATTTAACAGCTCAACTGAAATACCGTCACAATAGAAAGCCAAACATTAAAGTAAGTAAACAACAAGGAGCACCATCCCCAAAACAAACCTCAAATATTAATACAGCGATGCCACTTACGTAAGCCACCAGTGGGAAGGAGGAAGACACGTGCATGACGAGTTTATGAGACAGTGGATTGAATAGAAGTTGTTATGAATTCTCCTCTGGTTTAAAATGTCAGACTCATAATTACCTCTCATGCATCCTTTGATTTCTCTGTTGCACTCTTGTTGATGTGGTTATGATGTGGATTTGAATTTGACAGTTACCTTAACACCGTGTTTTCAAAGGAAAAGAAAACTGAACACAAATAGCTGTTTATTAGGAAGGTGAGGCAGAGTACATATCACAGGAAGCATTTCATCTTGTCAGAAAGAAACATTACTTAGAATCTGCAGATGTCCTAAATATTTACACAAGGTGTGCTCAGGCATGCAGTCTTTTCACCCCCAGTTTACTCTCTTTTGAGCTGTGGGATGGTTTATATCCTTCCTCTGGGGGTGATCCACCAGGGACACATTCTGAACAGTTTTATTACATCAGAGGAACCTAAATGTGGTTTTTAAATGGAAGGGATGAACCCTTATTTCTGATTGTTAATAAGGGGCTTCAAGAGAATGCAAATATTAAGCAGACTATACCAATATTACCGCCGTAACATATGTTTTAATTATTTTATGCCTTTTTTCCCCCAAACACTTGCAAAAGTATAACCGTTTGCCATGTTACCTGCATGACTTTTGATATTGTATCAGCTCATCATGTTTGTATAGATTCCAGTGAGTGGGGATTCAGAACTTAGTTTCCATTTGTTCATCCAAACCTCTGAAATCTCATAATGCTGCGAATTAAACACCTCTGTAGCAGTCTTGTCTAATTGGTCAGTGACTATTTTATCTTTGGCACTCAACCTGCTTCTTCCTACATAAATCAAAGATGAGAAAATTAGGACACTACAAATAACAAGTCTCTGTGTTTACCAGGTCAGCTGTAGTAACAGATATACTGCCATCTGCACCTCAGGGATAATTTGATTTGGCCTGACATGGTGAATTATCCTGTGACAGCCTGTCCATTGTATTTGCTAATTAAATTCAGAGTCATTTAACACTCAGAGCTTTTGACAGAAAAGCACAGAGAGGCTGGCTCATCTGAGTGAAGGCTCCTCTCTGGGCTGTGGTGAGCCTCCATGTGGACATAACTGGGGTCGGTGGAGGTGGCCATCTTCATACCTTCAGATAGACTCTGACCAGTTGGACCTTGACATGTAAGAAAAATCAGCTTGTAGGGCAGAAATTCATGCTGACTGCACTTGTGGTGTCAAGGACAATTAAACACTGGCTTCATGCAGGATCTTAAGAAGTTATGTGTTGATGAGAAAACCTTCGAATATAGAGTAAAAATCAAACATTTTCAAACACTAGTTTTCAAGACACATAACATTTTTATTGTCACTTTCTTATATTAAATATTTACATGTACAGTCATGTTCAATAACTTAAAAAGTGCATTCTGACAAGGGTGGTTTGTCAAATTAAAAGTACCTTTTGAAAAAACAACCTTCAAGCAGATATTAAAGATACTTTTCCGAAAGCTCACACTTGTCTTATTAAAATGTTTTTTTATTGGCATGATGTAGTATTTTAATCTTAAATGTCATGTTTTCATCATAATTAACAGAAACAAAGGCTTGAAGATGTCAGTCTGTGTGTATTTAATCAATGTACCGTGTTTTACTTGAATTTAGTCACTGAAATAAATTAACTTAATAATATTTTTATTTGTTCAATGGGTCTGTACATATAAATATGTACGTATAAACTCTATATGTACGTATACAGTGCTTTGCAAAAGTATTCAGCCCCCTTGAACTTTTCAACCTCTTGCCACATTTGTCTTCAAACACAAAAATATAAAATTCAAATTTTTTGTGAAGAATCAACAAGTGGGACACAATCATGAAGTGGAATGAAATTTATTGGATGAGTCAAACTTGTTTAACAAATAAAAAACTGAAAAGTGGGGCGTGCAATATTATTCGGCCCCCTTGCGTTAATACTTTGTAGCGCCACCCTTTGCTGCAATTACAGCTGCAAGTCGCTTGGGGTATGTCTCTCTCAGTTTTTCACATTGAGAGACTGAAATTCTTGCCCATTCTTCCTTGCAAAACAGCTTGAGCTCAGTGAGGTTGGATGGAGAGCGTTCATGAACAGCAGTCTTCAGCTCTTTCCACAGATTCTCGATTGGATTCAGGTCTGGACTTTGACTAGGCCATTCCAACACCTGGATACGTTTATTTGTGAACCATTCCATTGTAGATTTGGCTTTATGTTTTGGATCATTGTCTTGTTGGAAGATAAATCTCCGTCCCAGTCTCAGGTCTCTTGCAGACTCCAACAGGTTTTCTTCCAGAATGGTCCTGTATTTGGCCCCATCCATCTTCCCATCCATTTTGACCATCTTCCCTGTCCCTGCTGACGAAAAGCAGGCCCAAACCATGATGCTGCCACCACCATGTTTGACAGTGGGGATGGTGTGTTCAGGGTGATGAGCTGTGTTGCTTTTACGCCAAACATATCGTTTTGCATTGTGGCCAAACAGTTGGATTTTGGTTTCATCTGACCAGAGCACCTTCTTCCACATATTTGGTGTGTCTCCCAGGTGGCTTGTGGCAAACTTTAAACAAGACTTTTTATGGATATCTTTGAGAAATGGCTTTCTTCTTGCCACTCTTCCATAAAGGCCAGATTTGTGCAGTGTACAACTGATTGTTGTCCTATGGACAGACTCTCCCACCTCAGCTGTAGATCTCTGCAGTTCATCCAGAGTGATCATGGGCCTCTTGGCTGCATCTCTGATCAGTCTTCTCCTTGTTCAAGATGAGAGTTTAGAGGGACGGCCGGGTCTTGGTAGATTTGCAGTGGTCTGATACTCCTTCCATTTCAATATGATTACTTGCACAGTGCTCCTTGGGATGTTTAAAGCTTGGGAAATCTTTTTGTATCCAAATCCGGCTTTAAACTTCTCCACAACAGTATCTCGGACCTGCCTGGTGTGTTCCTTGGTCTTCATGATGCTCTCATGATGCGCTTTGAACAGAACCCTGAGACTATCACAGAGCAGGTGCATTTATACGGAGACTTGATTACACACAGATGGATTCTATTTATCATCATCAGTCATTTGGGACAACATTGGATCATTCAGAGATCCTCACTGAACTTCTGGAGTGAGTTTGCTGAACTGAAAGTAAAGGGGCCGAATAATATTGCACGCCCCACTTTTCAGTTTTTTATTTATTAAAAACGTTTGACACATCCAATAAATTTCATTCCACTTCACGATTGTGTCCCACTTGTTGTTGATTCTTCTCAAAAAATTTGAATTTTATATCTTTATGTTTGAAGCCTGAAATGTGGCAAAGAGGTTGACCAGTTCAAGGGGCCGAATACTTTCGCAAGGCACTGTATATTTACAAATAAGTAATGTAGCACAGTAGCAGACCATACTTTTAAAGGTCTACTTAATAGTCTGTATCTTTATCCTGTTCTCTTAACGTAGTGCCCATCCACCAGCCTGCATTCAGTCTCCATGGTAACCAAATATTACAGCATCTGTTATTGCTGCTTGGGGTCTTAGCTCAAAGTTGTGCCACGGATCCAGGAAAGGCAGCTCATCTGGCTGAACCACCACTTTATCATCTGGAAGTAAGAATGTTCACTGCCATCACAGCCAATACCTCCAGCTGCATTCAGAGACGTTGCTACAGAGGTGGTCAAAAATAAAAATACAGTGGTCTCATACTGTTTTATGTATACACTGTAGGTATGTGTGCAGTTCTAAAGAGTGCATCCCCTCTTTTAGCTTAGAAACACAGTGGGGTAGTTGTTTCCTGAAGGTTAGCTTTAAGCCATGTTATACAGTTTTACTGCAGTGTATCCTTCTGCAAGTTCAACCCATTCCATGCATCCTTACTCAGTCAGCCCAGTCAGCTTTTTTCTCAGCAATTCTTATCTCCATCAATCCTAATATTAGAATGCTTTTACATTTTTTAGCAACTTACAAAATTTGGCACTTGTTGATTTATTCAGTTCAGTTAACTAAGGGGGAAATGGATTATACTAAGGGAAGAGATAGGTTGTATTGCCAGGAAAATGAAAGCAAAGTTCTACTTATTTATCAGCAAAATGAGTGTTAAAGTCGGTCTCTAGATAAGTGATGTTTAAACCTAAAGGGCTTTTTAAGGGGCTCCTATGTATGTCCCTCAAACCAACACATTTCCTGTCATATCTGCTTTAGGGGATATACTTTATTTCTATTTTTCATTATTAAAATAAAATTCACTTTAAATGTCCCTACACTCTTTCAGCACTAAGAGCAATGGGTTGATATTTAGTATTTTATTTAACACTGAAGAATTTCAACCTGCTGACTATGATATTCTGACTAAGGCTTTCTTTTTAAAAGTCCCACCTTCACCAAATGTTTGTGTCTTCGTTGATGTTTTTCAAACTAGAAGCCTCCTCTTCTGAGCTTACCAGTAGACTAATATTTGTCTTTCCACCTCCTCCTACTCTGCGAACATCTGGTCTTGGGGTTTTTGAAGAAACACAAACTTCCTTGGCTAGCCTTCACATGTTTTGATGACTACGTACATGACCGTCAGTAGTTTATCGTGACCATAAACAATCTCCTCTGACCACCAGCACAACCCAAGCCTTAGCTGATTGTAGATGTTGGTATGTACAAAATATTTGTCTCCTGAAGATATGCTCTGCAACTTATCTTGGTGTTGTGTTGTATCTCTTGCCCATACCTTGATGATAAATATAGCCACTTGCGACATGGAGAAGACTTAAACACCAGTTTATATACTGATTACCTGTAAACTAGTGAGGCTAACTTTGAAAGGTTGTATTTGCGGTTCCTAACTAAACCCCCTGAGTTTGTAGGATGGTTTGCAGGTATGTGATGTGTCTGTGGCCCTTGGGGATAATTAGATTGATTTGAGCAGAGGAGGAAATGAAAAACATACCCAAGGCTACATTTTGCAGCCTGTTTTTGTTAATGCTTTGCTTCTATTTCTAAGATAGCTTTCTGGGGAATGGAAAGGAGGAACATGAATGAGCATTAGATGGTTAAAGGGCTGCATGTGTCTAAATGTGTGTGAGTACTTGTGAGGAAATGCTTACCTATGTGTAAAGTCTGTTTCCACTTGTTATAAAGTTAAAAGCTTGAAAATCTTTGGTCTTATTTCCTCAAAGTGATAGAAGTCATTAGAGCTCTGGCTCCCAACTCTGATTGAAGTGTTTTAGTCACAGTGGGCCTGACTGACTTTCTCTGAGGCAGGGTCAGAGAAAGCCGGCAAAGTAATCAGGTGGGATTGAGGATGTAAGAAGCGTTCAATGAAGCCCCCGTCCAGCTAGTCTCTGCAGGTCAGGAGACAGTGGATTTCAGGAGCTGCAACGTTTTATAAATGCTAGTGTCAATCAAAGTGAGGTAAGCCAGCAGAAAATTGTTCATGCACAAACATGCAGATCTCTAGTGGAATATTTACATTTATCAATGCATTCAAATACTAAAGCTATTTCAGTTTTAAAACCTCCATCACACTATTGCATACAGTACAGACCAAACGTTTGGACACACCTTCTCATTCAAAGAGTCGTCTTTATTTTCATGACTATGAATATTGTAGCTGCACACTGAAGGCATCGAAACTATGAATTAACACATGTGGAATTATATACTGAACAAAAAAGTGTGGAACAACTGAAAATATGTCTTATATTCTAGGTTCTTCAAAGTAGCCACCTTTTGCTTTGATTACTGCTCCACACACTCTTGGCATTCTGTTGATGAGCTTCAAGAGGTAGTCACCTGAAATGGTTTTCATTTCACAGGTGTGCCCTGTCAGGTTTAATATGTGGGATTTCAAGCCTTATAAATGGGGTTGGGACCATCAGTTGTGTTGTGCAGGAGGTGGATACTGTACACAGCTGATAGTCCTACTGAATAGACTGTTAGAATTTGTATAATGGCAAGAAAAAAGCAGCTAAGTAAAGAAAAACAAGTGGCCATCATTACTTTAAGAAATGAAGGTCAGTCAGTCCGAACAATTGAGGAAACTTTGAAAGTGTCCCCAAGTGCAGTCGCAAAAACCATCAAGCGCTACAAAGAAACTGGCTCACATGAAAACCGCCCCAGGAAAGGAAGACCAAGAGTCACCTCTGCTGCGGACGATAAGTTCATCCGAGTCACCAGCCTCAGAAATCGCAGGTTAACAACAGCTCAGATTAGAGAACAGGTCAATGCCACACAGAGTTCTAGCAGCAGACACATCTCTAGAACAACTGTTAAGAGGAGACTGTGTGAATCAGGCCTTCATGGTAAAATAGCTGCTAGGAAACCACTGCTGAGGACAGGCAACAAGCAGAAGAGACTTGTTTGGGCTAAAGAACACAAGGAATGGACATTAGACCAGTGGAAATCTGTGCTTTGGTCTGATGAGTCCAAGTTTGAGATCTTTGGTTCCAACCACCGTGTCTTTGTGCGGCACAGAAGAGGTGAACGGATGGACTCTATATGCCTGGTTCCCACCGTGGAGCATGGAGGAGGAGGTGTGATGGTGTGGGGGTGCTTTGCTGGTGACTCTGTTGGGGATTTATTCAAAATTGAAGGCATACTGAACCAGCATGGCTACCACAGCATCTTGCAGCGGCATGCTATTCCATCCGGTTTGCGTTTAGTTGGACCATCATTTATTTTTCAACAGGACAATGACCCCAAACACACCTCCAGGCTGTGTAAGGGCTATTTGACCAAGAAGGAGAGTGATGGGGTTCTGTGCCAGATGACCTAGCCTCCACAATCACCGGACCTGAACCCAATCGAGATGGTTTGGGATGAGCTGGACCGCAGAGTGAAGGCAAAAGGGCCAACAAGTGCTAAGCATCTCTGGGAACTCCTTCAAGACTGTTGGAAAACCATTTCAGGTGACGACCTCTTGAAGCTCATCAACAGAATACCAAGAGTGTGTGGAGCAGTAATCAAAGCAAAAGGTGGCTACTTTGAAGAACCTAGAATATAAGACATATTTTCAGTTGTTTCACACTTTTTTGTTCAGTATATAATTCCACATGTGTTAATTCATAGTTTTGATGCCTTCAGTGTGAAGCTACAATATTCATAGTCATGAAAATAAAAAATACTCTTTGAATGAGAAGGTGTGTCCAAACTTTTGGTCTGTACTGTATCTGCATTCCAATAGCCCGTGGAGGCATGCCGACATCACCTTTCAATGCATCTGATACAGTAACATATATGACTTCATCTTTTGTTAAGTCAGTATGCCACAGAGTTTTGGGATACACTGAAAATATATGTCGTTTTAGCATCCCAGCTAAAGAGATGCATCACATATCATACATAGGCGCTACTGCTACTGTTACTGCTGTAGGATTCTTGTTAATTAATGTGGATGGCATTAGATTGGTATCCAGTAAAATAGTAAAAAACCTTTATGACCAGGACATGTCATTTAAATTCCCCCTTCTTTCACCTCCAGAATATTGCCAAAATTAGAAATATCCTATCCAGGAGTGACGCTGAAAAACTAGTTAATGCATTTGTTACTTCAAGGCTGGACTATTGTAATTCTTAACTAATAGGATCTCAACAAAATGCAGTTAAACCCTTTAGTTGATCCAAAATGCTGCAGCAATAGTTCTGATAAAAATTAAATAGAGATATCATATTTTAGCTTGCCTTCATTGGCTCCCTGTTAAATCCAGAATAGAATTTAAAATTCTCCTCCTCACATATAAAGCCCTTAATGATCTAGCTCCATCATACATCAGAGATCTGATTTTTCCATATATTCCTAACAGAGCTGAATTTATATATATATTTCTCAGTTTAGTTAAATTAAGAAAATTGTTTTTATTGAAAAAGGATTAGCATATATAACAAAAATGAATGAAATACTAAATAAGCATCAGAGTAAAAAATATTAATGATTTTTCTTTTTGATAATGTAGAAAATTGCTCTCTGTCTCTGTAGATGGCAGTGTAGCACAGATTTCTGGCAGCACTGTGAGTGTGACCAGACTGATCAATCCCTCTGATGGAAAATTGTATTGCGTTCATAAAGTAGCAGCATCCCATTTTACTATGTGTGCCTCACTTAGGCATTAGTGTCAAATCCTGTCAGAGAAAAACAAACAAAAACAAAAAAACACAGACTGATTTGATTTCAGGCTGCTCAGGCAGTTCAAAGCTTTGATTCAAATGTACCAAAAACAGGAGCATTTGGACACCAAAAGGAGATCTGATGGGGGCAGCAGAGAGCTCCTCAATGGGCTCTCAGGAAAACAAGCCAGTTCTTTGAGTGAGAATAAACTTTCCCCTGCATTCATTTGCATTCATGTTTCCAGTAAATAAATCCTTCTGTATTACAGAGACAGAGGCCTCACTGTAAAAAAAAAAAATTGGATAGCGCTCAAAGCTGGCTTTAAGCAAAGAGAGAGAAGGCTGCAGGAAGGAGATGAAACACAGAATAAAGCTGCAGATTAGGGTGAAAATGGTGATGGAAACAGTAAACTTAGCAGATATGGTAATGACAAAGGGGAGGTTGGATGGGACGAATGCTGACAGGAAGGACTTTGATGCGTATTGCTCTGTTGCAAAGGGAGGTGATTGACTTTATGTTGAAAGAAGGAGACGGATGTGACCCAGTGGTTCGTCAAGTTCCCTGTGGGGTCCAGAGGGGCCGGCAGTGTCTCTTGCTTGCGTTCTTGCCTGCTGTCAGGCCTCTTGCTCCATCGCCCTCTGCTCTTTTTCAACATCTGGAGCCTGTTTAGTATCACAAACACTGGAGCCCCAGCCATGACAAGTCTGCCGAGAGTGGCTATTTCTGAATTTTTTTACAGGGTGAAAGGATTTTAGTTGTGGCATTTTTCTGTGATTTCACACTATTTATTCTGCTCCCTCCCCTTTCTTTATTGCATTTATTGTAGTAATCATTTTTAATCTTGTTGCTCTGATTCAGCAGGCCTCCCTGTGCTAACCTCAAATTACTAAATCGTGTTTGAGTAAAAGCTTTGGTATTTTCACTGCAAGAAAATGTGCTGCTTTAATAGACAACACTTCCAGGAAGGTACACATCACTATGGGGTGCCTTGACGATCTCAATTAACAACCCTGTTGTAGTGTTCGCAGATGCTGCAGTGCTCACATTTAACTGCCGAATGCTGTTTCTGTTTGCTCTTACTGGTTGTCAACATGAATGAGTCACATTTTACTCTGAGCTCTGAGATTTTTACATAAGCTGCAAACCACATCCAATTTGTAGGTATGTGTGTGTTTGTGTTTGCCCACCCCCTGTGGCCAAAGGATTAGAGGTGAGCAAACACCTCTGTGAAAGTGTTTAACGCTCTCCCAGCGATGACAGATTTCCACGCTGCTCAGTCGGAAGATGAGCACGCTATTAATTTTCTGTGGTCAGCAACTTGACCTCTGTCTGCCCAGCCTGGTCCATCTCTTGATGCCTGCTCGTGGGAACCAATCCTTCAATTCACTGCATTGGTTCAGGGTTGCAAGGGTCTCCTCTGGTCAAGGCAGAGATGCTACCTAAACAAGGTTCTTGGAGGTGGGGGAGGCCATGCAGCTCAGGTTGTAGCTTTTAGAGTTTAACGTGCTGACAGCAGTTAAACTTTTATGAGTCAAAAGTGCTGCTATGTTATGCTTCCAGTTGTTATGCATTTTTGGCTGCTTTTTAATTGAAAACTTTGGGCACAAAGCCAACAAAAAATCCTTGGGGTACATTTTCTGCACACAGCTGCACAACAGTATGCTTATGTGTATTATGTGTATACAAGCAGAAGTAGGTCTATGTGGGAGAGGGGAGGGAGTTCCTGGGCACTGGGCCTGTAACAGTAAAACATTTCAGAGGCTGTCCATCAACAGCCTAATGACTTCAACAGACGGGGTCTGGATTTTGGCTTTTCCCCACCACCGGCACCAACGACCATAAAACACTGTTTGTTTGGAATGCAAAACATGGATCCTGAGGATGTGAACAGTAACACAGTGGCTTACAAAATAAAATATTTGGAAGTTTTCTATAACAGGATGTCTGAAGGTAAAGGTTATTAACTTTAGATTGATTGCTGTGGTGTGAATTCAGCACCATGAGGTGTGGGTACAGACAGAGGATGGAAGGTGTCATTGTTTACAGGATGTAATACCAGAAGACCTTTAACACCCAAAGCCAAAAGGAAGGGTCAGTTTAATTAGTCTGGAAAGTAAGAAACATCACTGCCTCTTTTTTTAGTCCTATGAAGTATAATGGAAAGATAAGTTTTTTTTTTTTTTTGTCAGGAGTTGCTGAAAGTGATCGTTCGGAATTATTCAAATGGGTTTATTTAAAGGTTATAAGCAGTTAATGTGTTATAACTCTATTGGCATTTTCATTTAGTATAAATTAAGAGTAGTTGTGCCCAGAATGAAGGCTGACCTCTACTATCCTATAATAACCTGGATCTTAAAAAGGTCATAGTGCTTTTAGCAAATGCAGTGTTGTAAACCTATAACCTGTCTTTGCTTTCGTTTATTTGTTTTTTTCTTTTTTTAAGGATAGTATAGGGTTGGTAAGGAAAATATTTATTACTACTGCTGAAAATTACAGTGACAGTGTCGTTCATGATTACCTCATATTAGTCATAGTGTGTGGTTGTTTGAGGACCCTAATGTAGACAAAATGGTGGTGGAGAAGAACAGATTTTAATAAAAATACACATGGACAACTTACAGGTCTTGGCACAAGGAAAACAACATGGAATCGGGATGAGCAAAACAGACAAAAACTAGCAGAGAACAATGAGAACCAAGGAGCTTTAATACTGAGGAGTGAAGAGCGACATAGAAACCAGGTAAGTCTGATCAGGGTAATGCTGAACAGCTGAGAGAGAGTACTGAGCTGGGAAACTAAAGGAAGGATACTATTAAACACTGAAACAGCTGAACTAAATACAAAGGATCTACAAGCCAAATGGAAAAAGCCTAACATCAACATAGGAGTCAAAACCAAAATTCTTAAAGAACAGGAACACAAGAATAAAGTGGGAAAATAAACACAAAGGAATGGACCCATATGGCAAGACCCTAACAATTTTTTTCTTTTGCTACCATTACACAGTTTCTCCACCACAATCTGTAAACTTTTGTGTTTCAGGACCTGAAAATTAGATGTGGTGTGAAGGACAGTCGTAATCCGTCCAACTGGCCAAATATTTGATCAATATGCAGAACATGAATGCATGAGAGTTGAATTGCAGTATCCAACCAAAAATGAAATCCAACAAGGCCTTTGTGGTTGTGATACTGCGTGTACTGATACTGCAATTTTAACAGTGATTTGATACAGTGTGCAGCTAGAACAGAAGCTGATGATTGTTCTCATGTTAATCATAAAGGGCAGTACATCACCAATAATCTGCCTGTGAAAAACATACTGGGCACAGAAAATGTCAAGGGTTTCTTTTCAGATTAAAAGTTTGATAGGCAGTGTAAACCTAAAATCCCCATCACTTAAATTGCTGTGCATTTTAGTTGTGTTTTGCACTGTTTTGTTTTAATTTAAATAATATTTTGTTCTTGGTAAATATCACACAGGAAGATCATGATGGTGCAAAGTCTTCCCCCTCCATTTCCTGGATTATTAATCCTTGACCACTGTGTAAGTAATCACCCAATCCAAACAAGACCACAGCTCAAAAGTTGATGAAATACTGTTCGTAAAAAACACAGATTTTTTTGAGGTTGGATTAGTTGCAAAGGGGTACAAGTCCACTTTTTTTTTGGCTCCTCTCAGACTAGACGTTAGCTTTAATCCTCCAGGACCAACTGATCTGAATTTATACTAAACAAAGGTACCCGCAGGTAAGACGTTAACTGCTTATCACACTTCAAGAATCTTCCTCACAACCACCAAGAACTATTTCTTTGAGAGAAAAAAAATGTGGTCTCTGCAGCATGGTAAATAGAAAGATACAAAATATTTTAGGGAATAAAAAAGGATGCGTTTGTGAGCTTTTGGAAGTGAAGCAAAAATCTACATGAGATCAAGTAAATCAAGTCAACCGACACAAAATACATTGAAAATCCTACTAGGCTTCTAGACCAAGCCATGCCAAAATCCCCAGCACGTTTCCTTGTTGTCCCTCATTTTGGCCCACCTCCTTCAGTAAGTATAGAGGTTGGGTTAGGTTACTAAGATGACCCCCCACGTGGAGCCATAAGACAACAAAGGCGGCAATTTCTCCACTACATTGTTTTCTTAAGAAGTGCTAATTGCAAGGTAATCATTAAATAATGATAATCAAATAAATCACAAGGTGTAAAGGCTTCCAGCTGAGTTTATAACTTGATCATCTTTATTGCACATGAAAACCTGAAGAGAAATCCTTATAATACTTTTTTTATATATATCTGAGGTCATTGTCATTTGTTGCTTGTCCCCATCAACTGTTAAAGGCCACCTCCTCAGGACCCCTTACGGGCTAGGAGCCACATGTCTTCACCATGGAAAGAAAGCTGCAAGGGGGGTTTGACATGTGAGCAGATATATCTGAAATGAACACAATGCTTATCAGGACTGTTAACGGAGGGAGGATGGTAAAGATAGGTTTGGTTGAATTAGGTTATGTTTGCTGTCCTGCTGAAGTTGGATTGTTTACATTATGGTTCCTTGCAGATCTCCCTATTTTTTTTCTAACCGTATGTCTAACACTAAGCATCTCTTTATTTTCCTATAAGCCTCTGGAATATTTCAGTTAGAGAACAATTAACTAAATAAGTTTAGGAAGCAGTAGTATCTTATTACATAGGACCCTAAAATGAAAAAAATACAGTAAAGCACAGATAAGCAAGTAGTAAACAACTAGCCATGTTGTTCAGAATCAATATATATTACACTTGTAGCGCAATACTCACATGTAATGCAGCAGAATAGCTCAAATTGACTACCTGAACGAGCTTGCAGACAGTGGTAACTTTTATGGGTCACATGGGCAGTTGCCTAGGTGCCTTTGGAAAGGAGGCACACAAGCACCAGATAAAAAAAAACAACACATATGACTTATCTGTTTGTTGAACATTGAAGAAGTTTCCTATTGCTTTGGGTGTATAGTTAGCAGGGCGTTGGCGCCACTGTGTGTTGAGGAGGTGCCCCTTGCTAGCTGCTGATACTAGGGAAAATATCTTAGGTGGCTCGTGCAGGAGTTCACTGCATTTTATTCCTCCTCAGAATCTTGGATGATTTCCTGCACTTTCATTGGGTGGGGTTGCGAGATGAAGAGGTTTGCTCAGGGTACCAATCATTTAAGAATAAACATTGCTCACAGGTGTCACCTTGTTAAAAAAAAAACACTTTACACTTAATATTTTGCAAATATTTGATGTCATACATTATGTTTTTTTTTTTATGTGTCTTGTACGGCAGAGTAGCTCTCAGTATTGTTGTCTAAGAGCCAATAAGGAACCCAACAGATTTACATTTACAAGTGGAGCATCATGGCTAACGCTATAATGCTCTGATTGATATCTTAACATTAAAAAAAACATATTAGATACTGCTTTGGGATTATTTCAATTGCAATGGAGACAGAGACGAGGAAAAAAAAAGAAGCAAGAAAGAGAGGTCGAGCAAAAAAGAAAATAGGAGAGAAGGCGAAAAGAATAGCAGGGAGAAACAAGGTTGAAGAGAATACAAGATAACACCCTAGAAGACTGCTCCTACACCTGCAGAAACATTTTTAACAACAGCAATGTTACCGAAAAGTGAAGTATTTAGTGGTAACTGCAGCTCAATGTAGAACATCTGTGTATCTGTTAACACCTGAATGCAAACGTCTGTGGGTGTAAGTGTGAGTGCACCTTTGTATATAGGGTTTCTCCATAAAAATATGCAATAGATAGTGTAAGGAGCCACAGACCTGGCCCTCTGGACCCGAGACAGACGCGGAGGAAATCTGAGCCACAGACATCTAAAGGCCACCCAGACCACAGGAACCTCGGGAGGACCACGCATCCCCCCCAGAGAAGAGCCCCAGGGGAACCACCCAGCAGCCACAGTGCAAAAGCCCTAGGGAGCTGCGTTGACGACCCCAAAAGGCCCCGCCGGCATCAATCTATGCTGGAGTAGATCCAGCCATGGCCGCAGAAACCCGAGACCCCGGGGCACATCACCCCCCAAGCAGAGGCCCAACAGAGCCAGGGTGCCCAGGCCCCGGCAAGCAGACACCGGGAGTGAGCAGGCACACACCAAAGCACCCAGGCCCTGACACTGAAAACCAGCATTGCCAAAGTGGGCAGAGACACCAGCCACCAGCAGAGAGTGTGCCCCAAACCCCCCACCCCCAACATGACAGCCAGTGGAGCAGCAGCCCAACCATCTGGCGAATGCCAGCAGACCCAGGTCACCTTTCCATGAGAGAGAACCATGCTCCAGCCAGATACCCGATACAAGCACAACCCGGCAGCCGCTCCAGGGACAAGACGCGCTCCACCGCCCCACCCACCTGATTGCAACCGCAGCATGGCGGCAGGTCGGGGGCCAGAGCCACAGAAGGAAGCATTGGAGGAAGGGCACTACAGCACACCAAAGACTAGGCACCCCGCCAACCCCACACCTCAATCTCGGAGGGGCCCCAACATGCCAGCCGCACACACTCCCGCATGGAAAACTATGTCACACCAAGCAGGCCAGCCAGCCCCTCGACCAAAGCAAAGCTACATCCCAATCACCGCGGCACACTGCCTGCCCAAGTCCCCAAACCGATGGACCAGGCACCGAAAATCCAAAGAAAATCCAAGCGATCCAGAGAGAGCCGAAACAGAAGCCCCTGCACCAATCGACCCCTAAGAGCTCACTTCTAACCCCAGACTGACCAGAAGGCCCACTCCATCTCCCAGCCTCCTACCTCAGACGGCAAACAGCAAATGGGGATGTGGAAAGACCCCAAGCTTGCCTCCACCCGCTCCAATGTGGTGTTGATGTGTGTTGTTGTAGAGTGCATTTAGAAAGAAAAACAGGTGGGGAAGAGGGTCTGCCATGCTCCCGACTGAAAACCGGGCGGGACCCCCCAGCCTCCCAACAATATGGAATCTGAACCCGAACCGCCCAGACCCATATGATGCCTAGCCCCAGCCAAGGCCAACCACCCACCCCGCCTCAGAAGAAAACCTACACCCACCCCAACACTCGAACAAGTCCCAGAACACATGAGACATTAGACACCCAGGTTGACTTTGCCCCAACCCCTCTCACAGACCCTATGCCCCGCCAGCAGAATGCCTTCCTTGAAGGAGAGAGCGCCTGCAATGAGATGGTACCTCCCTGCCAGTTTCGGAGGCCCGTAAGCCCACCACTGCACCGACGGCCTCTGGGCCAGGGCTGGCTGCCAACACATGCACCGGTCCAAAACACCAATGACAGGTGAAACCCCTGCATTAAACATTCTGTTTTAAATGCAGGGGCTTCACCCCATCAGGGCTCAGTGGTCTCAGTATCAGGTGATTGGCTGGGTTCTGGGCTTGTCCTGCTCTTGGAGAGGTGGCAGTGGTGCTGAGTTGGGACAGTTTGGTGCCCTGCGCCTGTCCCTGTGCCTGTTTAGCCTGGGGACTGGTGCTACCATGTCTTTCTGGGGATATTGCCACATTCAGGAACCACAACTATCCTGCCCTTTGCTGCTTTTGTGTGCTGAGGGTAACGAGCTTCCTTTCCTTCTCGGCAGACAGTGAGAAGGCTCTGCATGAGTCTTCTCACCCCCATCAACACCCATAAAGATAAGAGAAATGGCTAAAGATCATAAAAAATCAGATTCTGTTTTCATTAATGTGGTCTGTCTCTTTGTTTTTTAATAAATTTATTTAAGATACCATCTTGAGATATACCTTTTGTAGAGCAACACCGCCCTGGTGCATGTAGGAAAGCAGCTTCTCCATATGGTATGCCTGAAATGCCAAGACAGGACATGAATAAAATGGACATGAATAATAAGCTGCAGTGGATACAAATAGAGGTGGTAAACCCAGTTCCATGTTTTTAATTGGAGTTTTGTCATAAGTCTGCTAATTTACCTTGTGTTATTAACAGCAGCCAACATTTGGACTCATATGGTCCAGGTCAAAGCAGACCAAACCAGTTTTATGCATGCAGAGAACTCCTATTACAGACACATCTGATGGGTCCTTGAAACTAAAAAGCTAAAAAACTATGAAACTATGTTTTAGATGCTTGGCTAAAACACATTCCCAGTTTCTTTCATTAAGTTCAACAGGCAACAGTTGGCAGCCAAGTTGTGTGACGTGCAGAGTAGTGATGTGTTCTTCATGTCAAGGCTGTGCAGTGTGTTTCAAGTAATACAAGAAGGTTTTGCTTGCAAAAAACCAGGGGCGGCACAAAACAAACAAACAAAAAAACAACACAAAAGATACCAATGAGACGCAGTCCTGTAGCAATTATTTTTAAAGTAAAAATGAATAAAATTGTGTCCTCAGAAACATAGTGACTATGTAACACAAGCCCACTGACATTATATCCCTCTCCCCAATTTATTTTTGTTATCTCCCATCATTCTATAAAAAACAGACACTACCTTAATGAGTATATAATCATTTTACTGGCATCATCATTTACACACAATTCAATCGAAAGCTTCAGACACCAAAGCCATGGTGCCATAATCACTCTGCCTGTTTTCCATTTAGTGGCCACTCAATGGCACAGTCGAGCAAACAAAAAAGGCTTCGACTCGTGACTGAACCAGAATGAAGAAAAGCTTCAAAGCTTCATGAAGCTTAATCTGGCCATCATTGGTGCAGAGATAATTTTATTAAATTGAGGAGAGCAGTTACCTATAGAAATATAGTGGCTGGGTGACGAGGAAACCATGGTAACGACGTGAAAGGGACTGGCAACAAGGACAAACCATCATAACGATGGGTGAAGACAGCAGGATCTGATAATGAAAGGACTGAACTCAGAGGCTTAAATGTTGTGCATGGTGCTTATTGGAATGCCAAACAGATGATGTCTTATCAACTGAATGTTGATAGGACATCATCTGAGGGAGGTTTCAACTGAGGACAGAGACAACTGAGGAAATCTAATGAGAGGATTGTCCAAGCAGAAACTAACACAGAGAAACCAGAAAGAGGTACAAACACAAAGTAGAACACAACTCAACACAAGAGGACTCAAACAAAATGTCACAAATAAACTTGGGGGCAACAGAAATGAAATAGAAGACAGCACACCAAATGAATAAAGCTACCAAAATAAAACATTAAGTCGGGTCCAAAGATCACAACTCAAATCAGAATCTTAATACATTAAAAACCTGAACATTACCACAAAAATAACGTTAAGTCCTTCAGCTCATTAAACAGTTGACTGGACCAACATTTTTAGTGAATGAAATATCTAATATCAGCATTTTACTATTATTAAACAACACAAACTGGTATGATTGATTTGAAATTTAAACAATGTAATGGGATTAATACCCTTCAAATTTTTTCTCTAAATGAAATTAGCGAAGGATTCAGGTTTGACTCTAGAGAAATGACAAAGCTGAAACGCTGGAAGTTCTTTTATTTGTTATCGGTTCATCCCTTATGGAGCCTGTACATCACTTTTTTGACTATCAAGTACGTTTGGGTCATGGACTCTAACTCATGTAAAAGTAATAGTGATGTGATTCCTTGTAGCTTGTCATCAGGACATGTCATTGTTTAGATTTCAAACTGTCTTTCTTTAAAAAAAAATTTATCTTGTTCCCCAAAAACCTAAAGTAAGCTGGTGCAGTAGTACGCTAACATGCAGATCAGACTGATAGCTGAATTACACACATAGTGAACCAGTGGTCCCTGAGTTACACCCCCAGGTCTGAGAAAGACATCACATTGTCATTAAGATGTGAAATGAAACTACTTTGCTTCTCTCTGAGAATAGGTTTAAAGACTTACTGACTACACTCCTCACCCAGCCAACATAAGGCGCTGTGGCTCATTTCTCTCATTTAAAAGCAACTGATAGAAATGCCATGCACAATATAATTGTTGTTTGAGTCCCAACCCATCCCTGCTACTTTCAATTTGAGTCTATGTGCATTATATTGTTTATACAGGTCCTTCTCAAAATATTAGCATATTGTGACAAAGTTCATTATTTTCCACAATGTAATGATGAAAATTTAACATTCATATATTTTAGATTCATTGCAAACTAACTGAAATATTTTAGGTCTTTTATTGTCTTAATACGGATGATTTTGGCATACAGCTCATGAAAACCCAAAATTCCTATCTCACAAAATTAGCATATTTCATCCGACCAATAAAAGAAAAGTGTTTTTAATACAAAAAACGTCAACCTTCAAATAATCATGTACAGTTATGCACTCAATACTTGGTTGGGAATCCTTTTGCAGAAATGACTGCTTCAATGCGGCGTGGCATGGAGGCAATCAGCCTGTGGCACTGCTGAGGTCTTATGGAGGCCCAGGATGCTTCGATAGCGGCCTTTAGCTCATCCAGAGTGTTGGGTCTTGAGTCTCTCAACGTTCTCTTCACAATATCCCACAGATTCTCTATGGGGTTCAGGTCAGGAGAGTTGGCAGGCCAATTGAGCACAGTGATACCATGGTCAGTAAACCATTTACCATTGGTTTTGGTACTGTGAGCAGGTGCCAGGTCGTGCTGAAAAATGAAATCTTCATCTCCATAAAGCTTTTCAGCAGATGGAAGCATGAAGTGCTCCAAAATCTCCTGATAGCTAGCTGCATTGACCCTGCCCTTGATAAAACACAGTGGACCAACACCAGCAGCTGACACGGCACCCCAGACCATCACTGACTGTGGGTACTTGACACTGGACTTCTGGCATTTTGGCATTTCCTTCTCCCCAGTCTTCCTCCAGACTCTGGCACCTTGATTTCCGAATGATATGCAGAATTTGCTTTCATCCGAAAAAAGTACTTTGGACCACTGAGCAACAGTCCAGTGCTGCTTCTCTGTAGCCCAGGTCAGGCGCTTCTCTGGCTGTTTCTGGTTCAAAAGTGGCTTGACCTCGGGGAATGCGGCACCTGTAGCCCATTTCCTGCACACGCCTGTGGACGGTGGCTCTGGATGTTTCTACTCCAGACTCAGTCCACTGCTTCCGCAGGTCCCCCAAGGTCTGGAATCGGCCCTTCTCCACAATCTTCCTCAGGGTCCGGTCACCTCTTCTCGTTGTGCAGCGTTTTCTGCCACACTTTTTCCTTCCCACAGATTTCCAATGAGGTGCCTTGATACAGCACTCTGGGAACAGCCTATTCGTTCAGAAATGTCTTTCTGTGTCTTACCCTCTTGCTTGAGGGTGTCAATAGTGGCCTTCTGGACAGCAGTCAGGTCGGCAGTCTTACCCATGATTGGGGTTTTAAGTGATGAACCAGGCTGGGAGTTTTAAAGGCCTCAGGAATCTTTTGCAGGTGTTTAGAGTTAACTCGTTGATTCAGATGATTAGGTTCATAGCTCGTTTAGAGACCCTTTTAATGATATGCTAATTTTGTGAGATAGGAATTTTGGGTTTTCATGAGCTGTATGCCAAAATCATCCGTATTAAGACAATAAAAGACCTGAAATATTTCAGTTAGTGTGCAATGAATCTAAAATATATGAATGTTAAATTTTCATCATGACATTATGGAAAATAATGAACATTATCACAATATGCTAATATTTTGAGAAGGACCTGTATATGCAATAAAAGTTGTATTCATGTTTTTCCACACAACAGAGGTAGGGGGCGGTGTTTGTCTTTTTCAAAGCATCTGGCTTCATTAGATGAAATGCATGTACAGGTCCTTCTCAAAATATTAGCATATTGTGATAAAGTTAATTATTTTCCATAATGTAATGATGAAAATTTAACATTCATATATTTTAGATTCATTGCACACTAACTGAAATATTTCAGGTCTTTTATTGTCTTAATACGGATGATTTTGGCATACAGCTCATGAAAACCCAAAATTCCTATCTCACAAAATTAGCATATTTCTTCCGACCAATAAAAGAAAAGTGTTTTTAATACAAAAAACGTCAACCTTCAAATAATCATGTACAGTTATGCACTCAATACTTGGTCGGGAATCCTTTGGCAGAAATTACTGCTTCAATGCGGCGTGGCATGGAGGCAATCAGCCTGTGGCACTGCTGAGGTCTTATGGAGGCCCAGGATGCTTCGATAGTGGCCTTTAGCTCATCCAGAGTGTTGGGTCTTGAGTCTCTCAACGTTCTCTTCACAATATCCCACAGATTCTCTATGGGGTTCGGGTCAGGAGAGTTGGCAGGCCAATTGAGCACAGTGATACCATGGTCAGTAAACCATTTACCAGTGGTTTTGGCACTGTGAGCAGGTGCCAGGTCGTGCTGAAAAATAAAATCTTCATCTCCAAAAAGCTTTTCAGCAGATGGAAGCATGAAGTGCTCCAAAATCTCCTGATAACTAGCTGCATTGACCCTGCCCTTGATAAAACACAGTGGACCAACACCAGCAGCTGACACGGCACCCCAGACCATCACTGACTGTGGGTACTTGACACTGGACTTCTGGCATTTTGGCATTTCCTTCTACCCAGTCTTCCTCCAGACTCTGGCACCTTGATTTCCGAATGACATGCAGAATTTGCTTTCATCCGAAAAACGTACTTTGGACCACTGAGCAACAGTCCAGTGCTGCTTCTCTGTAGCCCAGGTCAGGCGCTTCTGCTGCTGTTTCTGGTTCAAAAGTGGCTTGACCTGGGGAATGCGGCACCTGTAGCCCATTTCCTGCACACGCCTGTGCACGGTGGCTCTGGATGTTTCTACTCCAGACTCAGTCCACTGCTTCCGCAGGTCCCCCAAGGTCTGGAATCGGCCCTTCTCCACAATCTTCCTCAGGGTCCGGTCACCTCTTCTTGTTGTGCAGCGTTTTCTGCCACACTTTTTGCTTCCCACAGACTTCCCACTGAGGTGCCTTGATACAGCACTCTGGGAACAGCCTATTCGTACAGAAATGTCTTTCTGTGTCTTACCCTCTTGCTTGAGGGTGTCAATAGTGGCCTTCTGGACAGCAGTCAGGTCGGCAGTCTTACCCATGATTGGGGTTTTGAGTGATGAACCAGGCTGGGAGTTTTAAAGGCCTCAGGAATCTTTTGCTGGTGTTTAGAGTTAACTCGTTGATTCAGATGATTAGGTTCATAGCTCGTTTAGAGACCCTTTTAATGATATGCTAATTTTGTGAGATAGGAATTTTGGGTTTTCATGAGCTGTATGCCAAAATCATCTGTATTAAGACAATAAAAGACCTGAAATATTTCAGTTAGTGTGCAATGAATCTAAAATATATGAATGTTAAATTTTCATCATGACATTATGGAAAATAATGAACTTTATCACAATATGCTAATATTTTGAGAAGGACCTGTATCTGACAGAATAAAATGGATCAGCTTCAGTTTCCAAATTGAATACTGTTATTAAGAGGGCTATGCAAAAATAAATTATACCCTTAAATAAAACTAAGAAAAGCAAACTATGCAATCCTTCAGGTTTTGAGGCATAGGGAGGTTGTAACAGTACTCTTCTTGTGGTATGCATCTCTGCAGTACTTTGGTGATCCTAAGAGGGATTATTTACCGTAATTGGTGCTCTAACACTTTTGTCTCCTCTGAAGAGACACATTGAGAGCATCTTGAGAATAGTCCTGAGTGCTTCTGTCTTTCTTGAGGAGTTAAGAATAGCTTGCTTCTTGAAAGCGGCCTCATTTACCCAGAGAGTCCAAGTCTCCACCAAACTCTCTGCTTTACGTTGAGGACACTGGTGCTAGAAAACCCTGTACTTTGATCTAAAGAAACCTGGAAATAAAAAAAAAGGTTTGCTGGATCAAGAAAAATAGCTTTTGTTTCACTTTATTAGTGAAACAAATTTTATTGTTAGATCTATTTTGTTTCATTGTTAAAAATATGTAATTTCAGTTTACTCTTGGATCAGCCAAACATCAGCTCTCATTTTCTGTGATGTTGTTTTGTTTTGAAATATGTAAATTCTCTATTTGAATCCTAACTTCTAATTTTCATTGAGTGTAAAAATATCTTGACTCTTTTCCAGGGTTCATACAAAGTCTTGCAATACTTTTCATTGTTATTGAATTTTTTCATCAACCACAAACTTTAATATATTTGATTGTGTTTTTTTTTTTTGGTGATTTTCCCATCAAGTCTGACCAACGGACCTGTACCTCCTAAGGAAAGGCCTCCCTGCAGCATGATGCTGACACCACCAACCTCCGCCATCCAGAGAATGAGTTAAGGGTAATATGCAGTTTCAATTTTGCTACACACATAGCATTTTGCATGTAGGCCATTAAGTTCAAGTTGGCTTTCATCTACCCAGAGCACCTTCTTCCCCTTCATGTCATTCCCCACTGAGCCCTGATGGGGTGAAGCCCCTGCATTTAAAACACAATGTTTAATGCAGGGATTTCACCTGTCACTGGTGTTTTGGGCTGGTGCCATCGTTGGCACCCATTACATGGCGGTGGCAAACTTCAGTTGGTACCTCTTATGGCTGTCTTTCAGCAATTGCTTTCTTTATGCCATCCTTCCATCGAGGCCAGTTTGCAAAGTGCAAAAGTAATATAAGTCTTGTCAACACATTCTGAGCTGTAAACATCTATAGCTTCTCCAGACTTGGATTAGCTGGTTGTTATTATGTTTGATTAATAGACATGTTGCCTGAACTGTCAGGACTTTACTGTTTAGCTGAACTGTGAATGCAACTGTTTGAACTTTATTTTATTTTTGGATATCAGAGGGGAGAGAATGACAAATTTTGAAAGCTATGACAAATGTCCCTTCCTTCTATCATGCTCATTTTTGTGTTGGTCTAAAGTCCCATAAAATAAATTTGTGGTTTTACAAGAGAAGATATGAAAAGCAAAAGGAGTGTGAATGTGCAATGCATTATGGAGTAAATGCATGAACTGACAATCTAACTATTTTATCAGAGCAAACATTATCATCCTTTTCCCTCTGACAATAAAAATTCTTTGTTGATGGCAGCAGGAAGACAGTCAAAAGTACGAGTACCTTCCAAGACGTAACTAAATAGCTAAACCTTTGCTGTTTCAGTTTGACATTTAAAACAACAACAACGAGTGATTTACCAAGGTGCTGGGACATGCGCTGCAGGCCTCCCCACAGACAGACTCGGCAGCAGACAGGACGCTGGCCAGGCCTGTGTTGTCAGAGGCAGCAGACTAAACTGTAAACAGATATCTCTCAGGGCGGAGTCAGAGTTAAGCTGAACAGTTAGAGACTCAAAAAACAAACAGAAATTCATGTTTTCCACACACAAAATCATAATTTTCTACAGTTGAAGGCAAAAATGTAAGGGAAAAAAACTGTTCATATGAAGAAGTACTTTTATGGTTGTTGTAATTAGGACCCATGTCTAATTGTGTTCAGTTCTTCTTTGTAATTTGTGAATGGGAGATCTATCTGTGCAGCCTCTGTGGTGCATGCTGTACAATAGCAGGATCCGGCTTTATAGTGGGAACCTCTCTTTGGGTTTTGGCCCATTGCCAACAATCTGACTGTTGGTTTAGCCATTGATCCCTGGAAGTGGCAGTGGAGGCTTGAGGCTACATTGGTGTTCATATGAATCACAGGACATGGTTGTTTTTATTGTGGTTGACCCCCCCATCCCCCATCTCTACAATCCCTGAAAAAGCTGAGAGACATATTACAAAGGCTGAAAATAATCTTCTGTCTTTAGATAAAGCCAACAGGCCACAACACAGATCAACATGTTTTATGCTTCTTTAGCCTCTGTAATGTTTGTCAGTCCCATACTCCAAGTATTGTACATATAAACTGAGTCCTTTCAACTCTTATCCATTCATGTACAAACCTCCTACAAAGTCACAGACAGACAGGCAGGCACAGACGCAGAGGAGCTGCAAATAGCTGTTAGGGCTCATGTTATTTAATCAGAGGCAGGCTAGTTACAACTGAGATGGCTTCTGTTGGGGGTCATTTAAACTGTAGTTTTAAAAGTAAGACACTGTACGACATAAGCACATAAGGACATATTTGTATTAAATTGTCTGAGTTCTGATTGTTTAAAGTATTCTAGATTTCAAAAGACAAACAGTAAGTTTGGTTTTATTTGATCATTGGCTCTGTTATATTAGGAAGGTTTTTTAATGCAGCTAAGCAGTATAGTAGGTGCTCTATAAGGACTAGAGCGGAATGAAGTACAATAAAGATCTGAGCATATCAAACTTTGTTTTGATCAGATATGGAATCTGTGATTGTTGCTAATTTGAATTTGTAATTTTAGGGATTTTTCCATCAGACTCTTCATAAGTCATCCAAACTCCTCTGCACACTTCAACAATCACATCTGTATTTGCCTTATCTGTGTTAAACGGAGCAGCAGTGGCTAAGGTGGTTGGAGTTTTTCCTGTAACCGTTGGGTTGCTGGCTTGAACCCCCAATCTGTCCGTCTCAGTTGTTATGTCCTTGGGCAAGACACTTCACCCACCTTACCTGCTGATGATCGTCAGAGGGCTTGGTGGCACCTGTGTATGGCAGTCTCACTTCTGTCAGTGCATCTGTGGCTTTATTGTAGCTCACCAATGTTAGTGTGTGAATATATGCATGAAAGGGTGAACTTGATAAAGCACTATGGGAGTGTTGGCCTAGTGGTTAGAACAGGAGGTTTGCGTTCCAGACACAAGGGACAGGTTCCAATCCCCCAGATTGCCACTCTGGGTCCCTGAGCAAGACCCTTAGCCCCAAAATGCTCCCTGGGTGCCGCACAATGGCAGCCCACTGCTCCCTATAAGGGATGGGTTAAATGCAGAGGACAAATTTTGTTGTAATGTACATGCGCAATGACCAATAAAGATAATTATATACAAGTTCAGGCCTTTTACTATTTAAATGTCTATATTATAGTTCAGTGTCTTGTAGAAGATAGATTGTTTTCAAAGTTTTTCATGAATAAAACTCTTAAAAGTGTTTTGTGCACACATCTAGAGGTTCAACTATTTGTTAATTTTCTTTGCGAAACTGCTGAAGCTCTATCAGGCTAAGTGAAGAGCAATCTTTGAAGTCTTGCCACACCCTCTCAATTGAATCTCGGGTCTGTACTTTGACTTGGCCATTCTAAAACATAATTGTGATTTCATATCTATTGTAGCTCTGGATTCATGTTGAGGAACATTTTCTTGCTGGAAGGTGAACCTCCATTCCGGTCTCAAGTCTTTTGCAACCTTTAAACTGTTTTCTTTTTGGATTGCCCTGTTGTGACCTTCAGCCAACTTCCCATAATTTCTGGCCAGCATTTCTGTCCTTGCTAAACAAAAAACTGAGGTAAACATGAATCTAATGTGTCACATCTAACTGTAGCATCTTTTCTCCCATGTTTACTGTGTTCCCTACATGGCTTGTGGCAAACTACAAATCCAACTTCTTGTTGCTTTTTTTTAACAATGGATTTCTTTTTGCCAGTCCTCCATTAAGACAAGATATGTGGAGAGCATGACTAATAGTTGCACTGTCTCCTACATTTTCCCACTTAAGCTATGGCCTTTGAATGCACTGGATTTTTGAGGAATATCAGTATAAAAGGGCCTACCGCACTTTCAAATTTGCTTGGACTATCACAAGAATAACCCCATAAAATACATTGAAGCTTGTGTTTGGGACAAAATATGTATGCATTTGTCAATGAGTTATACCAAATGTGAATCACCTATAATAATATAGCAATTTTAGATTTGTTAAAATAAAAATTTTACTATGTGTTTTTATTAGTTAGAAAACAAGTCTACTCTGTGCAGCCTTCGGCATATAGGCCTTTTAAAAGCCAAATTTCCATACTCGGCAAGATGAAAACACTTCCAATTCCAAAGTTAAACAATGAGAACTGTTAGAAGATAAAAAGGAAAATTTTTGTCCCATCTCTACTCATCATGCCCAGAGGCTTATCCTACTAGCTCCGTAGTTTTCGCTGTGTGAGGGCAGCAGATACACCACCCACAGCCCCACCTCGCTGTAATGAAAAGTGTTATGAATGTATGTGCCTTAATTCTCTTCCACTAATGTCTGTGGGTGGCAAAATTAGGGTGGGCTGTGCTGGGGCCACTTAAATGGGAGACCGTGTCCAGTTAAACTGGGCTACTCTAAGCCGATTTTTTAAGGTCACATTGGCATCAATGGGGGATTAGTTTGGTTCAGATCAATGTCTGATTGGGATCTTTCTCTCTGCCATTGCCTCCCTCTGTCCTGGGAGAATGCAGCCAAAGTCTTACGATTTGTACTTGGGGAGAAGAAAGGCTCTCCCCTCCCATGGAGGACAAAGACACACATTAGCTCAGTTTTGCAGTTTTTCCCTCCTCCAGCAGCAAAGCTCCCAGTCAAAAGGATCAAAAGTATGAAGACATGACCAGGGATGGCACCCCACTGCAGCTGCGGCAGCTACTGTTGCACTGCATGTGTGAATGTACCCAATACGTGCATGCATGTGTGTTACTGTATGTGAAGGGGGAAAAACAGATGGCTTCACCACTAAGTGTACGCATATGTTGTATATGTATGGCAGTAAACATTTCTGAGCATGTGTGAGGAACCGGCTCAGAAAAAGCAATGCCCACATTCATGAAATATTTGTCATATTTCCCACAGGAAACAAAGATGTTTTATTTAAGCTCCATAAACTCCCCATACAGGTTATACATCAAGAAACGACACTTTCATGTAACAATACATCTAAACCACACAAGTAACCAAAATGTAGTGAATAATTCATATCAAACAATTATACAGTGTCTCACAAAATTACTCATTCTCCATGAACTTTATTTTGTTTCAACCACAAATGTCTGTGTATTTTCTTGGGATGTTAGACTGGCACACAAGTTCAACGTTGTTCAATGGAAGGAAAACGATACATTGTTTTTGTTTTTTCTAAATGAAAGTGTGGCACGTATTTGTATTCAGACCTATTTACTCACTCTAAATTAAATCCAGTCCGACCAATTGCAAGAAATCACCTAATTATTAAACAGCCCACATGCATAATTTCTTCTCAGTAAAGAAGACAATGATTTAGTGATGATGTCAGAGGTTTGTTGGGAACATTAGTGAGCAGACAGAATCATGAAGACCAAGAAACACAGCAAGCAGTCATGGATAAAGTTATGGAGAAGTTTAAAACATGGTTAGGTCACAAAATTATATCCCAAGCTCTGTACAACTCATAGAGCACTCTTCAGTCCATTACCTGAAAATGGAAAGACTTTTGCACAATTTGCCAATACATAATTGTCCACCTAAACTGACAGGCCAGGCAAATAGACCACTGAATGGAGAAGCAACCAGGAGACCCTTGATAAATATGGAGGAGCTGCAAAGATTAGCAGCTCAGGTGAGAGAATATATTGAAAGGATGACTATTAGTGAAGGATCCCACAAATTTGCCCTTTGTGAAAGAGTGGCTAGAAGAAAGCCAAGCCATTGTTATGAGAATGCCACAACAGGTTTTGTTTGCAGATTGTCATGAGAAGGCAGAAAAAGATCAGATAAGACCAAAATTTTACTTTTTTTCCCCACATGCAAAAGTGGCTGGAAACTTTGGCAACACATCACTCTGAATGCATCCCCATCCCTACTTTAAAACATGGTGAAGGTATGCTATGTGTAACAATGAGCCATTGTTACATGTATATTTATATTTGTTGGTGAAAGACAACACAGTTAAACATCTTGTTTTGCAATTCAGTTTATTTTGGTTGTTTTGGGTGCATACGATTTGTTTAGGGTGTGGGTTCTTTAGCAGGCCTCATCTTGGTTTTTCTGTAAAGGTACATTAAATTATCTTTTCAAGATAATAAATGATCGTTAAATTTTAATTGCATTAAAGGAAAACATATGAAAGTTCAATTTGAGTGCTTACCCCTGCCATTTCCCTTTCTCAGCAGGTGTGCACAGGCAAAACATTCCTTGAGGGCTTGAGCACATTTATTGGTTCTGGTACGCACCATCAGGGAATGGGAAGGGAGTTTGGTTTCACATATGTTTTCTATGTCAAGTTTGGAGTACTTATTGGGATTAAATTAAAATATTTTCTGTTTTGTCTTGATCTGTAATTTATTATTTTATTAGCTGTTCATTTAATGTAAATATTCTTGTTTGTTTATCCTTTTTGCAGTTGTGTAT
The DNA here is from genome assembly GCF_021462225.1 of Girardinichthys multiradiatus. Lineage (NCBI taxonomy): Eukaryota > Metazoa > Chordata > Actinopteri > Cyprinodontiformes > Goodeidae > Girardinichthys > Girardinichthys multiradiatus. Next base: position 37,466,659 of record NC_061802.1, on the reverse strand, counting down.
CCCTTGTAATGGTTTCTCCCAATTTATTTTCACCTCTATTTAAGCAGTATGTCTGTCACTGTCCAGGTTGTTGTTGGTGGTGTGGCTTGGTGACTTTGCTGCATCAAAAAGATTAAAGCAGTTTCAACCGAATTTTTTCAGAGCCTGCTCTTTTTTTTTCAACCGTTCTTGGGTCCCACCTCCAAGACCACTAGTCCTCCTGACAAACATGTGACAAGCGGCATCAGGAGTTACGGGTTGAAACTACATGGAAAATGATGACACGGGGTAGCAAACAGGTGGAGCACCAAGAGGAACCGGATGGTGGTGAGCCAGTTCTTTCAGATGACCAGCAGGGAGCAGCAGCAGAAGCCAGCAATCCTGATAAACTGGATGAATTAACCAGTCTGGTGAGGTCTCTTATCCACTCCCAAGGTTCCAGAGATCAGCAGGTGGAAAAGGAGTCGACACGCCAAGAACAAATATTGAAGAATCTGAAGCATCAATTTCAGCAGATTCAAGCTCAGATGAGGGAAGTGAAAGATGACTTTGAAAGACGAACTGGGCCACAATTTGATGATGACGATGATTATGATTAAGAGGACATTCTTGATATTTGTGATCATCAAGTAGTTGCACATGACCAACCAGCGGAGCCACCCACACCAAGGGCGCTAAAGCTACCCAAACAACCAAAGATCCTGCCACTCTCACTAGATGATGACATTGAACATTATTTAATGACTTTTGAAAGAATAGCCACAGTTTGTGGTTGGCCAAAAGATGAGTGGGCAATTCAGCTCGTTTCCCTGCTCACCGGCAAAGCAAGAAGTGCGTATGTTCTCATGGACTTTGATGATTCAGCCAGTTATGAGAAGGTCAAAGAGGTGATCCTTGCTAAGTATGAAATCATAAGTGATACATACAGGAAACGGTTTCATGCACTAGATATTAATCCTGGGGAAACCCCACTTGAACTGTATGTGAGGCTAAAAGACCTCTTCAACTAATGGGTGAAACCTGACACTTCGACGGTGAAGGACATCTCAGAACTTCTGGTTCTGGAACAGTTCCTGAGAATGATGAACCCAGAGATGGAGGTTTGGATACGTGAAAGAGACCCCAAGTCTGCTGAGGATGCAGCTCATCATGCGGAGGTGTTCCTATCAGCTAGGAGTGGAAGCCGGAGATCTGCCTTCTACCGTGACAGCGGCTTCACTGGCCACAGTAAGTCCTATGGGGGTGATGGGGGTGGACAAATTCAAAGTAGGTTCCATGGCAATTTCAGACAACCTTTTTCTAAGCCTAGTACTTCAAAATCACATAACAATAGGCAATCCTTTTCCAAATCCAGACCAGACATTCACTGTTATCTCTGTAATGCACTAGGTCACGCCCAGTATACATGTCCTTTAACTAGACAAACTACACCCTCTCTCCTGTGTACAGTTCCTCGATCCTCTCACCTTCTTGCACATCAGAAAGAGGTTTTAACAGTCCCTGTCTTAATCAATGGTCAGCGTGAGGAGGCCCTGTTATATTGTTGTTTGAAGTCTGTGGTTCATTCCAGTATTGTGCCAAGAGACCTTTGGACCGAAGCTTCAGCTAACATTTGCTGTGTTCATGGTGATGAGAAGGCATACCCCACAGCTGAGGTTTACCTAACAGTTGATTGTCAAACTTATCTCATGTCGGTAGCTTTGGTGGCTAAGCTCCCTTATGCTGTTATTTTGGGCAGTGACATTCCAATTCTTTTTGATCTCATCCAACAAGCACAAGCTGAGTCACGGTTGGATGGGCAGAGCAGTTTCAGATCACCGGTTCAAGGGGTGGAGAGGCAGTTAATGGAAAAATCTTATCCTTCCTGTAATGTGGCCATCACCAGAGCTCAGAAAGCTAAGGATATTCTTGAAGAGTTGCATTTTTACCATGCTGAGCTAGAAGTGGGTCCTATAAGGCTGCATAAGACCAGAGCACAAAAGAGGAGGGACAAGATTTTAGCTTCGTCAAAGAAGCAGTGTGAATTTATTACAGAACCGTGCCAGCCCACAGATTTTAATATCCCCTCCGACATGGTTGCACTTCAAAGTGCTGATCCAAAGCTAAAATGTTGGTTTGATAAAGTTTCAGAGGTGGAGGGTGACAAATTAGGCAAAGCAGACTGTCTAGCAGATACTACATACATAATAAAAAAGGGCCTTCTCTACCAACGACAAGGCATGGTTGAGGCTTTAGCATTACCTCAGTGTTTAACACACAAGGTCATGGAGCTTGGTCATTCTGTCCCTTGGGCAGGTCATCTAGCATTCCAGAAATCACTTAGTAGAATAGGAAACAAGTTTGTTTGGCCTGATATGTACACACAGCTGAAAGAGTTTTGTGCTACATGTGAGATTTGCCAGTTTACATCACCAAGTGGGGTGCCACGAATCCACCTTCAGCCACTGCCCCTCATTGCGATTCCATTTGACAAAATCGGAATGGATATAGTAGGGCCTCTTGAGAAAAGCTCATCTGGCCACAGATATAACTTGGTTATCTGTGATTATGCTACCCGTTACCCTGAGGCTTTTCCCCTTAGATCCATCACTGCCAGACATGTGACTAACTGTCTGATCCAGCTGTTTTCAAGGGTAGGCATACCCAGAGAAGTCCTGACTGACTGTGGTACAAACTTTTTATCAAAACTGCTCCAGCAGGTTTATGGGTTGCTAGGTGTGAAGGGTATTAGATCCACCCCATATCATCCCCAGACGGATGGACTGGTGGAGAGATTCAATCAGACTCTGAAAAACATGCTGCGGATGTTTGTCTCCCAAACAGGCTCTGACTGGGACCAGTGGCTGGCATATCTTCTGTTCGCATTCCGAGAGGTGCCACAGGTGTCTACGGGATTCTCTCCATTCGAACTTCTTTATGGTCGCCAAGTCCGGGGACCACTGAATCTTCTGAGAGATCAATGGGAGACACCAACATCTCAACAGGACAATGTGGTTGCCTATGTCCTTAAGATGAGAGACAGACTGGAGCAGATGATGACATTGGCCCAGGAGCATATGAGGACTGTGCAAGCTAATCAGAAGCTCTGGTATGACAAAAAGGCCAGAAAGAGAACTTTTCAGGTTGGACAGAAGGTGTTGCTACTTCTACCTACCAGTGACAGCAAGCTGTTGGTCAAATGGCAAGGCCCTTACAAGATCACTAGATGTTTGAGTCAGGTCACCTATGAACTCCACACACCAGACAAGCAGAAGAAACATCAATGTTTTCATGTGAACCTTTTGAAAGCGTTTCAGTGTCCGTCATCAAATCAGGTCCAGCTATTGAAACAGGATTCACCCCAGCCACATCTCTTCATTTGTGAAGCAGAAGAGGAGGATAGGGAACAGGAGTTATAGGGAACAATGGTTAGGACTAATTGGAATGTATGTACCTGACTGTTGTGAAGTGCCTTGAGACAACGTGTTGTGAATTGGTGCTATATAAATAAAACTGAATTGAATTGAGTTCCCAGGACAAGTCCTGAAATCTGTGATAGTGGATCTGTCACATGTTCAGCCAGGTCAGCAGGGAGAGATCCCCTCATTGCTTGACCCAGACCTCTTCACAGACACACCAGGTTTCACCACTTTGGTTAAGCATAAAGTTCACCTGAAAGATGGTGCTACACCTCGCCGAAGGTCTTATCGGATCCCTGAACGTCTGCTGCCTAAACTCAAACAGGAGATTGAGCTGATGTTGCAGCTGAACATAATTGAGCCATCCACAAGTGAGTGGTGTAGCCCCATAGTTTTGGTTCCAAAAAAAGATGGTACACTAAGATTCTGTATTGACTTTAGATATCTCAACTCGATGTCAAAGTGTCAGTCATATCCAATACCACGAATAGATGAGTTGTTAGGGAAAGTTGGCAATTCAAAGTTCATCAACACTCTTGACTTGAGCAAAGGATATTGGCAACTTGCCTTGGCACAAGAAACAAAAGAACTGACAGCTTTTACAACGCCATTTGGCCTCTACCAGTTCAAGGTGATGCTGTTTGGTCTGCAGGGGGCACCAGCGACATTTCAGAGACTGATGGACCAAATACTTAGAGGTGTGCCACAATTTGCTGCTGCATATTTGGATGATGTGGTAATCTTTAGCCAGTCTTGGGAGGACCATGTTATTCACCTTCAACAGATTCTTCAGTTAATAAAAAATGCTGGCCTGACAATCCAAGCAAATGCTCATTGGCAAGAAATGAAGTGGAGTATCTGGGCCATATTGTTAGCCAAGGTGTGGTAAGGCCTCGGGTTGGAAAGGTGGATGCCGTTCCAACAACCAAAAAGAGGGTTTGAGCCTTCCTAGGATTGATAGGTTGGTACAGTAAATTTATTCCACATTTTGCTGATAGAGCAGCAGTGCAAACTAATCTCACAAAGGCTTCAGCACCAGTAAAGGTGAAATGGACAGCTGATTGTGACAGAGCCTTTACAGACCTGAAGATGTCCATAACATGCAAGTCTGTTCTTCACACCCCTGATTTCAATCATTCCTTCATTCTTCAAACTGATGCTTCAGCAGTTGGCCTGGGAGCTGTGCTGTTGCAGGATGTGAATGGACAAAGAAAACCAGTACTGTTCCTGAGCCGGAAACTTCTGGATCGAGAGACTCGGTACTCAACTGTGGAAAAAGAGTGCTTAGCCATAAAGTGGGCTATTGGTTCCCTGAAGTACTACCTGTGAGGACATCACTTCCACGTGGAAACTGACCATCGGGCTCTGCAATGGCTTAAAAGGATGAAAGACTCAAGCACTCGTCTTACAGGGTAGTACCTGTCACTCCAGCCATATGACTTCACAATTTACTATCGTTCGGGACAGGGAAACCTGGTGGCGGACTGTCTTTCACATGAAAATTGAGGTACTGTATTCTTGGGTGAAGGGGGGAGGAGATGTAACAATGAGCCATTGTTACATGTATATTTATATTTGTTGGTGAAAGACAACACAGTTAAACTGAATTGCAAAACAAGATGTTTATTTTGGTTGTTTTGGGTGCAGACAATTTGTTTGGGGTGTGGCTTCTTTAGCAGGCCTCATCTTGGTTTTTCTGTAAAGGTAAATTAAATTATCTTTTCAAGATAATAAATGATTGTTAAATTTTAATTGAATTAAAGGAAAACATATGAAAGTTCAATTTGAGTACTTACCCCTGCCATTTCCCTTTCCCAGCAGGTGTGTACAGGCAAAACATTCTTGAGGGCTTGAGCACATTTATTGGTTCTGGGACGCACCATCAGGGAATGGGAAGGGAGTTTGGTTTCACATATGTTTTCTATGTCAAGTTTGGAGTACTTATTGGGATTAAATTAAAATATTTTCTGTTTTGTCTTGATCTGTGATTTATTGTTTTATTAGCTGTTCATTTAATGTAAATATTCTTGTTTGTTTACCCTTTGAGCGGCTGGTGTTGAAGCACCTGAAAGACATCACAGGCCCCCGGCTGGACCCCCTGCAATTTGCTTACCGAGCAAAAAGGTCAGCAGATGATGCTGTTAACTTAGGTCTACACTTCATCCTGCGACACCTCGACCACCCAGGGACGTACGCCAGGATCCTGTTTGTAGACTTCAGCTCGGCCTTCAACACTATCATACCAGACATCCTCCACCAGAAGCTCACACAGCTCAACGTCCCAGCCTCCACCTGTCAGTGGATCAACAGCTTCCTGACGGACCGACAGCAGCAGGTGAGACTGGGGAGCATCTTCTCCCGATCCAGATCAATAAGTACTGGTACCCCCCACGGGTGTGTTCTATCCCCACTCCTTTTCTCTCTGTACACAAATGACTGCACCTCATCGGACTCGTCCGTGAAACTCCTTAGGTTTGCAGACGACACTACTGTCATTGGACTGATCCAGGACGGTGATGAGTCTGCATACAGACAGCAGGTGGATTGGCTGGTACACTGGTGCGGTCAGAACTACCTTGAACTGAACCCACTCAAGACTGTGGAAATGGTGGTGGACTTTCAGAGAACACCACCCCCATACACCCCCCTCACCATCCTCAACAACACTGTATCGGCCGTGGACCACTTCAGGTTCTTAGGAGCCACCATCTCTGAGGACCTGAGATGGTCTTCGCACATAGACACTGTTCGAAAGAAGGCCCAGCAGAGACTGTACTTCCTGAGGCAACTCAAGAAGTTCAACCTTCCACAGGAGCTGCTGGTCATCTTCTACACTGCCATCATTCAGTCTGTCCTGTCTTCATCCATCTCAGTGTGGTTTGGCTCATCCACAAAACAGGACAGGTCCAGAATGCAACGAATAATCAGGTCTGCAGAGAGAATAATCAGAGCTGACCTTCCCTCCATCCAGGACTTATACAGGTCCTTCTCAAAATATTAGCATATTGTGATAAAGTTCATTATTTTCCATAATGTCATGATGAAAATTTAACATTCATATATTTTAAATTCATTGCACACTAACTGAAATATTTCAGGTCTTTTATTGTCTTAATATGGATGATTTTGGCATACAGGTAATGAAAACCCAAAATTCCTATCTCACAAAATTAGCATATCATTAAAAGGGTCTCTAAACGAGCTATGAACCTAATCATCTGAATCAACGAGTTAACTCTAAACACCTGCAAAAGATTCCTGAGGCCTTTAAAACTCCCAGCCTGGTTCATCACTCAAAACCCCAATCATGGGTAAGACTGCCGACCTGACTGCTGTCCAGAAGGCCACTATTGACACCCTCAGGCAAGAGGGTAAGACACAGAAAGACATTTCTGAACGAATAGGCTGTTCCCAGAGTGCTGTATCAAGGCATCTCAGTGGGAAGTCTGTGGGAAGGAAAAAGTGTGGCAGAAAACGCTGCACAACGAGAAGAGGTGACCGGACCTTGAGGAAGATTGTGGAGAAGGGCCGATTCCAGACCTTGGGGGACCTGCGGAAGCAGTGGACTGAGTCTGGAGTAGAAACATCCAGAGCCACCATGCACAGGCGTGTGCAGGAAATGGGCTACAGGTGCCGCATTCCCCAGGTCAAGCCACTTTTGAACCAGAAACAGCGGCAGAAGCGCCTGACCTGGGCTACAGAGAAGCAGCACTGGACTGTTGCTCAGTGGTCCAAAGTACTTTTTTCGGATGAAAGCAAATTCTGCATGTCATTCGGAAATCAAGGTGCCAGAATCTGGAGGAAGACTGGGGAGAAGGAAATGCCAAAATGCCAGAAGTCCAGTGTCAAGTACCCACAGTCAGTGATAGTCTGGGGTGCCATGTCAGCTGCTGGTGTTGGTCCACTGTGTTTTATCAAGGGCAGGGTCAATGCAGCTAGCTATCAGGAGATTTTGGAGCACTTCATGCTTCCATCTGCTGAAAAGCTTTATGGAGATGAAGATTTCATTTTTCAGCACGACCTGGCACCTGCTCACAGTGCCAAAACCACTGGTGAATGGTTTACTGACCATGGTATCACTGTACTCAATTGGCCTGCCAACTCTCCTGACCTGAACCCCATAGAGAATCTGTGGGATATTGTGAAGAGAACGTTGAGAGACTCAAGACCCAACACTCTGGATGAGCTAAAGGCCGCTATCGAAGCATCCTGGGCCTCCATAAGACCTCAGCAGTGCCACAGGCTGATTGCCTCCATGCCACGCCGCATTGAAGCAGTCATTTCTGCAAAAGGATTTCCGACCAAGTATTGAGTGCATAAATGTACATGATTATTTGAAGGTTGACGTTTTTTGTATTAAAAACACTTTTCTTTTATTGGTCGGATGAAATATGCTAATTTTGTGAGATAGGAATTTTGGATTTTCATGAGCTGTATGCCAAAATCATCTGTATTAAGACAATAAAAGACCTGAAATATTTCAGTTAGTTTGCATTGAATCTAAAATATATGAATGTTAAATTTTCATCATGACATTATGGAAAATAATGAACTTTATCACAATATGCTAATATTTTGAGAAGGACCTGTACAGGTCTAGGGTCAAGAAAAGAGCTGCCAAAATCTCTGCAGACCCCACACACCCTGCACATAAACTGTTTAGAGTTTTACCTTCAGGCCGCCGCTACAGAGCACTGTTCACTAAAACCAGCCGCCACAAAGACAGTTTCTTCCCCCAGGCTGTTTCTCTGATGTACATTCAATAGAGTACAGAACAACAGCATACAGATGTTGCAAATGCACCTTTTCTATTAGATATGTGTATATTGTACATTGTAAATTGTAAATTTGTATATTCTGTAATGCAAAATATTGCATTGTACATTGTATATTGTACATTGTAAATTGTAAATTTGTATATTCTGTAATGCAAAAACAGAACAAAAGAGCAAAGTGTACCGAACTTGGCAATAAAGTTGATTCTGATTCTGATTCTTTTTGCAGTTGTGTATCCCTTGTAATGTTTCTCCCAATTTATTTTCACCTCTATTTAAGCAGTATGTCTGTCACTGTCCAGGTTGTTGTTGGTGGTGTGGCTTGGTTACTTTGCTGCATCAAAAAGATTAAAGCAATTTCAACCGAATTTTTTCGGAGACTGCTCTTTTTTTTTTTTTCAACTGTTCTTGGGTCCCACTTCCAAGACCGCTAGTCCTCCTGACAAGCATGTAACACTATGGAAATGCTTCTCTTTGCAAAGACAGGGAAGCTAGATGGACCTAAATACAGGGTTACCCTAGATAAAAAGAAACTGTCAAGCCAAGATCACACCATGCGATAACATTTTTCATCAGGAAAATGAATCTTTGGTGATGAGCTAGGGTCAGGTGGTCTGCAGTCTTGACAGACACACCGATCTCCAGTTCAGCTCTCTCCAGACCAATGTCAGCCTACAAAACCTATGAAGCACTGTCGATTATTTCTGGGAAAGTGATGCATTGTGGCTTCGGCTGCAACCAACATCTGATCCTTGTCCTCTTTTTGCACGACCATGGGCACTTCTGCTACAGCTGTTTCCTTTCCCTTGTGCTCCTCTTCTGTCTGTAGTAATAAATACACTAACAGCTGTATCTTGTTGTCCATTTATTGTTAGACCAATCTGTCGGTGGGATCCCTTTGTGGTGATTCTGCTGCAGTAATAACTTGTGCGTTTTAGGTTTCTTCCATCACGCAGTGTGACAGGATTTACTATTATATCAACCTTGCACAATGGGAGCCAGGCCCTAGAGGCTGCAAAATGCTGGGCTAAGATGAAGTGAGTAACATAACAACATGAGCACTCAGTCTTAATATTATGATACTGGGAAAAAATTATTGCACGACTCATTGAAAATGACTTATTTTCTATTGTAGATAATAATGAAATGCAAACAGAAAATGTTTTTTAGCTGAAAAAGGGTTGTTCCTTGGTTAACATAAATGGAGAGATAAATTTTGGGTTTGTTGTTCATGAACAATGAAATGTATACATATATTTTTATCTGTGTTAGTGGTTACAGCTCAGTGTGTAATTAACCAATCAAACTGAAAACCTACTAAGCAAACATGGCAGACCATAATTTATATGGAAACTGTAGAGAGGTCTGTAATTTCAACTGTTCTCCAACAAAATTCCCATCATCTCTTGAGTAAAAAACAGAAACATAGCATGCTTGCCATGATTTGTTTTCTTTCATCGGCAAAATTGATATAACCAGTACAACAGCAAGAAAATTCCAGGCAATAAAACTTAAAGTACACATGTTATACCTAAACAAAGACTGAACTGTTGATCTGGGTGACAGATGATTCAATGAAATTGGGAAATATGGAATTTGCATTTTAAATGCCTGGTGGAGGTGCTTTTCCCATGCACATTTCCATGCAATTCTTGTATTGGCTGGCACAACCACCTCAAATTACTGCTTCAAATGTACTTCAGAGTCTTGAGCCCATTTTTCGTTGCTGCCACAGAATGGCCTATCCTCCTCTTTGGTTGAAGTCTATTGAGATCCTCAGCAGCTGGGAGTGTTTTCTGCTCTAAGTACACTGATGATGGTTAGTCCGAGTAAGGGTCACAGGTCAGAGGTCATCCCCAGTGTCGATGCAGATGATGCTTAATTGACTTAGTAGCAACAACCTCAGGCAGCCACCTCCAACAGCAATCTTTCTCATCAGGGTTAGAGCTTAGTGTAGGACTCCAAAGTACACACAAAAACAGAGGTAGTAAGATTAGGAAATAAATAAACTTCACACCTGCACTTGGAAAAGCTAAATCAAAAGAAGTCAAATAAAGCTGTGTCTGCAGCTGAAAGAAAAATAACACTAAAATTTTGAATTAAAAAAAACCCAACAGGATTACACATCTTGAGATGATCACAAGAGGCAGCAGGGGGAAATTATGAGCACACTTCATCAATACTAATATATAATTGTTTAAGATATTCATTGTTTTCTAAATAAAAGAACAAAATTCTCAGTAAGTGTTGGGATTTCTAGTGTTTTTGAAAGCAGACTGAATTCATTTTGCTTTATTGCTAGGCAGATAAAGGACTATATCAGCTCAGTGACTGGTATGCCTTATGGAATATTTCAGCAAGCAATAAAAAACTAATCCTATGGAAATATCTCATGAATGACAGTAAAATCAACCAATCATGGCATTTCTGTAGGTGGGCTGGCTTTGTAATCATTAGTGATCATAACATTTATGACAATTTCTGCCCTCTGGGGCCTCCAATTAGAATTCTCCAATTAAAGTCATTCAGACTGAGCCACTATGTTTTTATTGTTAGTGGAGTCTGTCAGGAGCCAAAAGGCTGCTAATTTCAGTGTTTGGAGACGATAGCTACAGTAAAGGGAATGTCTTGGCCTCTTAGCTAACAGTGCCAATCTCAATATTACTTCAATGCAAAGGTAGAGTATATGGCTAAACAAGGCCCATCACATAACTCAAAAATCAGGATTTCAACTCTTTCAGCTCTTCTGCATGGCCCTCCTGGATAAGGATAGGTTAAGCCTAAGGTGATTAGCTTTAATTTTAGGATGTTATTCTTTTGGTACTGAGGAGATCTTGACAGTTGAAAGATAGTCTTATTGGTTTAAATAGCTTGTTAAAGTTAGCTCGTCACTATTCCCAGTATAGTTGTATAATATCTTTACTCGGTAGTTATAGAGAGGGGTCTGTGTTACATGGTCTCTAAGAAAACAGCTGTGAGACCACCTAATGTGGTAATGTGAGCAGACCTTTGAAAATAGATGCTCAGGCCAGCCAACATTTGCTCTTGACTAAACATTTTCTTCACCAACACAGGGTATTATGGTAAGAGAGCCTTTTGGGTTCAGTCATTGCAGTAGAAGTGACACTGAATGTGAAAGTTCTTTGAAACCAGAGTAACTACCCGTACTCGTCATCTTCCGCTTTATCCGGGACTGGGTCGCTGGGGCCGCAGACTCAGCAAAGATGCCCAGACGTCCCTCTCCCCAGACACCTCCTCCAGCTCCTCCGGGGGGAGACCAAGGCGTTCCCAGGCCAGCTGAGAAACATAGTCTCTCCAGCGTGTCCTGGGCCATCCCTTGGGCCTCCTCCCGGTGGGACGTGCCTGGAACACCTCCCGAAGAAGGCATCCAGGAGGCATCCGATGGCCGAGTCACCTCAACTGGCTCCTCTCGATGTGGAGGAGCAGCGGCTCTACTCCGAGCCCCTCCCGGATGGCTGAGCTCCTCACCCTATCTCTAAGGGAGTGCCCGACCACTCTACGGAGGAAGCTCATTTCAGCCGCTTGTATCCGGGATCTCGTTCTTTCGGTCATGACCCAAAGTTCGTGGCCATAGGTGAGGGTAGGAACGTAGACCGACTGGTAAATCGAGAGTTTCGCATTTCGGCTCAGCTCTCTTCACCACAATGGACTGATACAGTGCCCCGATTACTGCGGCAGCCACACCGATCCGTCTGTCAATCTCCCGCTCCATTCTTCCCTCACTCATGAACAAGATCCCGAGATACTTGAACTTCTCCACTAGAGGCTGGAACTCCTCTCCAATCTAAAGAGGACAAGCCACCCTTTTCTGGTCGAGAACCATGGCTTCGGACTTTGAGGAGCTGATCTTTATCGCAGCCGCTTCACACCGCCAGTGCATACTGTGGGTCTTGGCTAGAGGGGGCCAGCAGGACCACGTCATCTGCAAAAAGAAGAGACGAAATCCACTGGTCCCCAAACCAGACCCCTCCGGCCCTTGGCTGCGCCTAGAAATCCTGTTCATAAAAGTTATGAACAGGACCGGTGACAAAGGGCAGCCCTGCCGGAGTCCAACATGCACAGAGAACAGGTTCGACTTAGTGCCGGCAATGTGGACTCTACTCCTGCTCCGCTTGTACAGAGACCGGATGGCCCCTAATAAAGGGCCCCCGACTCCATACTCTTGGAGCACCCTCGACAGGGCACCATGAGGCACACAGTCGAATGCCTTCTCCAGGTCCACAAAACACATGTGGACCGGTTGGGTAAACTCCCACAAACCCTCGAGTACCCTGCAGAGGGTGTAGAGCTGGTCCAGTGTTCCACGGCCAGGACGAAAACCACACACCACAAGCTGAGGTTCGACTATAGGCTGGACTCCCGTCTCCAATACCCTGGCATAGGCCTCACCAGGGAGGCTGAGGAGTGTGATCCCCCTACATTTTGAACACACCCTCCAGTCACCCTTCTTATGAAGGGGGACCACCACCCCAGTCCGCCAGTCCAGAGGCACTGTCCCCGGCCGCTACGCAATGTTGAAGAGACGTGTCAACCTGACAGCTCCACAACATCCAGAGACTTTTATGGACAGAATTTCTAGGCACAGCCAAGGGACGGAGGGGGTCTGTTTTGGGGACCAGTGGATTTTGTCTCTTCTTTTTGCAGATGATGTGGTCCTACTGGCCCCCTCTAGCCAAGACCTACAGCATGCACTGTGGTGGTTCGCAGCCAAGTGTGAAGCGGCTGGGATAAAATCCGGAGCCATGGTTCTCGACCAGAAAAGAGTGGCTTGTTCTCTTTAGATTGGAGGGGAGTTCCAGCCTCTAGTGGAGAAGTTCAAGTATCTCGGGATCTTGTTCACAAGTGAGCGGAAGATGACGAGTATGAGGATCTATCCATTGACCCTTCAATGTCATGAAGTCATTGTACAGACCTAGTAGAAAAACATTCCCAAAGCATAATGTTTCTACAGTGCATGCTTGACTGTGGGGATGATGTTATTTGCGTAAAACTCAACAGTTCCCTACCTCAAAGCATGGGGTCTAGATCAGGGGTTCCCAAAGCAGGTTCGGGACCCCCCTGGGTGTTCGAAGACACCAAGTGGGGGGTTGCAAGATGATTTTCTAGATCATCATAATGTGACCCCTGAGGCGTATAGAGGGCCAAAAGGTTCAAAATCAAATGAATAAATATATAAAGAAACTAGAAAATTTCTGAAGAAATTTCGACGGGGCCTGCCTCTTGGTACTTGCTTCTCGGACCAGAGCCAAACTGTGGCAGACTTAAGCTTAGCTCGCATCAGGTTTTAGGGTGGAAAGCAAAGACATCCACCTAGACCTGTTCTTGTTTCACTTGTAATGCTATTGCTTTGCAATGGCATTCCTGGAATGATCTATTGTTTAAAATGTAAAGGCTTTTATTTTGTAGAGCATGTTTTGTCTTATTTTGAAAATCTAGCATGGTGTCCTTTCAGGTCTGGGTTATTTCCATTAGTTATATAGAACCTGCTTGCTCTTCTGAAATCAGTGTGTATTCTATTATCAGCTTTCAAAAATCATTAGTAAGCATAGAAGGTTGCTGAAAGAAAATGCCCTTTAGGGTTAATCACTGTTGTCTGGGTGTTGGAACAGCAGTACATGCTGTTTAAGTTCCCCACACAACATGGCCGCCATGTACTTGCCTCCTATGAAGATGGTCAAAGGGTTAGAGGTTGGGTCAGGTTTAAACCATATAAATGAATGAATATCAATGGAAGTCAATGCAAAGTCCTCAAAAAGATAGTAATCCATGGATGTGTGTGTGTGTGTGTGTCTGGGTGTGTGTGTGTGTGTGTGTGTGTGTGTGTGTATGTGTGTGTGTGTGTGTCTGAGTGTGTCTGAGTGTGAGACACAGACATATACAGTAGAGGCTGACATTTTTTCGGGAGTCCCACGGGTCACGGGAGACAGCATCAGTAAAGATCCCGTGATTGGGACGGTACAGGATAAAAAATGAACGGGAGCAGACGGGAGCGGGAGCTAACCAGGAGGGGAAATAAACTAGGATCAATTGTCTTTGGAAATGTAAAACTGAGACTTTGTTATAAACTTTAAGAAAAAAAAACGTGGATCGACGCTGCCATTGTGTAGTTTTTTTCCAAGAAGCCTATACTATAATGCGAGTCAAACAAACTACACGACCCACAAGCCAACAGTGCTTCTGCTCAATGTTTTCCACCTGCGTTCAGGATGGAGGGAGCAAACGCAGGTGGAGAACTGGACGTGGTAAAACTGGATTTGTAACGTAAAGTCAGAAATAAGGACTTATCTATTAAACTCATAGAGCTGACAGGAAAGTCGCAAATATTACCGAACTTCAGGAGAGTTGATGTTAACACGCAGTCTGCTGCTTGTAAAACGTGTTTAGTCGTAATCAAGTTCACCAGTGATTAAGGAACACTTGTAAAACAGATTCTGGATAAAATCAGCCCCGCATCTCTTCATTCATCAAACGAAAAGTACCAACATGTGTCAAGTCTCATCTGACCAACAAAATTACTGCATGTGCTCTAAAGATTTAAGAGGTAAGGTACGGAAGCCCGTGAGGGGACATGGGGAAATTTATTTATTTTGCGTCCCCACGCAATACTTTTGCGTTCGGCATTTTGGGGCAACAGCACAGATGACAAACTGCTCATAAAACAAACAGCACTGATATGTCATTTATATGGTTTATTTGTCATATGTAGGTTAACACGCAGTAAACAATGCGATTAAATGCTTAGGATAAGAAGAACCGTTCAAATCACAATGAAAACAAAAACACTAATGGCGTGCAAAAAAAAGTACACATCATGCAGCAGTAATAAGCAAACAAAGTGTCACATATGTGGTTTCGTGCAGCATTATGGTCCAGAGTTTAGTAGTTTGTTTGACAGCTTGTGGATAAAAACTGTCTTTTAGTCTGATTTGAAGATCATTTTATTTAAGGCTGATTTCAAAATAAAACTCAATAAATCTCAAAACGGGTGTAGTGTTTGTTTCATTTTTGCAGTTATCTGGTTTGGAAACTATCCCACAAAGTATTGCGAAATAACGCAAAGACTATTGCGTGGGGACACACAAAAGAAAAAAATTCCCCATGTCCCATCGTGGACCTCGTTGAAAGGCTTCATCAAGGGAAGATATTAAATAAATATGTTGTGAAATAGAAAAAAATTGAATGTACCATTAAATGTACAATTTATTTAATACATCATTAAATATTAAGTGTACCACTAATTACGTCATGTTGTCTTTTAAATTATACTTAATTATTCAGTGGCACATTTAATTGCATAATATTCCATTTCATGATAAAATGGTACATTTATTGTTTCTAATGATGTATTAAATAAATAAATGGTACCTTTAATTTAATGGCACATTAATGTTACATTTCTTTCATGTTAAATTTACTTCCCTTATGGGACATTCACAACATTTATTTATTTAATGATGATTTTATTGTATTAATTTTGTCCAGTTTGACCCTCCATTCTTGATGCCTTCTTCAAACAAAGAAATTCCCAAAAGACTAAATGAAGAAAACAAAAATGGGAGTGGCACAGGAGTGGGAGTCGTTCTAAATGGGAGTGGGAAGTGGGAGTCAATTTACCAGGAGTGGGATGGGACAGGATTTTTTTTTTTTTATGCTGGCCCGGGATCGGGATGGGACAAGACATTTTTCTGTGGGAGCGGGATGGGACAGGAGAGAAAATCCACTTCCGTGTCACCCTCTAATATACAGTAGGAGATACACAGAGTTATAAATAGAACAGTGAGGAATGAATCAGCCAATCAGCAAAGAGCGTCAGTGTAACTTGACACCTGCTGTTTCTCACTGACGCAGCACCTCACTCTGTGTCTCCCCTGGCCTGGCTTTATAACATGGAGGCGCATGCTCCCGAACGACTGGCCATAACTCGGAAACCGTAGGGGCCATCGACGTCATTCTTGGACAAGTTTTATCAGAACGGAAAGGAGAACGATAATATCCATTCTTTTTCCTTGAAAATATAATATTAAAGACACAACACTAGGTGAAAAGACAGGGACAAATAGAGAAAAAGACAAAAATGCCTGAACATGCTCCCGAACAAAGTCTAATAACTCGGAAACTGTACATGGTATTTGAACATTTTTTGAACTGTGGGTGACAAACACCGATCATGGAGATTTTCATAGCTCTACATCATTCATAGTATAAAATAGGACGATGGAAAGAAATGTTGTCACTCATGGATTTCTATTCAAACTGTCAGGAAAATACATGGGAGAAGGCCTACAGAATTCCTCTGACTCTTGGCGATTGAGGGGGGTTTGACAGAAAACCCTGAGACCTAGAACAATTTTAAAGATATTGTGTGTGAGTTTCTCGCAAACTTTGTGACACTTGAAGGCAAATTTAGAGAAACCGCAGCAGTTATCAACAAACCGTTTTCACTTCTGAAAAGACAGCGGATGTCTCTACAAACTGAACGTCAAACTGTGTTTCTAGGTGAAAGTATGGCGATACAGCAGAGCCTCAAAAACAGTGAATTTTGAGGATTCCTTCCTCCCCTGACTCCATTTCTATGCGATGGTGGCGCATGGTTTTTCGTTAATTATGTCGCCATGGTAACTCGAAAGGCCAATAAAAGTAATAGTACACATCTCGAGAACGAGCCGGACGTTTTGATATATATATTGTGGGGGTGCGCGCTACGGTTCGGGCCGCATTAATCTGGACGGAAGAATAATAATAAAGAGTCCAGTTTAGAGGTGTGGAGTAATAGGTGCCTCCTTGTATTGCTATGGCAGGCCCCACTAATTAAATATACCATTAAATTATGAAAATCCACAAACCTTATGTTGGTGTGTCAGTAGACCCCCATGTGGCTTCCATTTAGACAGACAGTTTTTGAAAATCATTGCCCAGTTTTGTGTTCATGCCAAGCAAAACTTTATTATAGGTTGTCCACCTTATTTTGCTGATCTAATGAATTTGAGTGTTTCTCAACCATTACAGTGATATGGATTGTGAAAGAGGTTGCTGCAACCCCTGGTCTGTCTGTGTCATGTGATATCCTCACATATCCCCTGTCCAGGTAGAGCAATGCAGAGGTCAGCTGAAACACCTATCAAATCAAATTGCTAAATTTATGAAGCTGGAGACCAACTTGTTCTGTTCAAGTTTTGTCATCACACAATTTAATACATTGGACCATGTGATGAGTTAATTATGAATGTGTCATAACAAAACAAAGTAACCATGCTAACATTAATCTAGCAGTGCAGAAATTGCTTTCCAAAGAAACATCATAACCGGAAGTGAGTTGTGAATTTATTGAAAAGTCTGCCTGATTATACCTGATTTGGGTTAAAAATATTTTTAGAAACAAATTAAAAGGTTATACATGTTTCAGGTGGTTGATTTTCAGGAAATTATTGCTTTTTTAACCTTCAAAGTCATGTTTCTTGAAAGTGTAACATAAAAACAAGTGTTCCCTGAAAGGTTTTATTAAGGTGGTTGTTTATGCAAAGCATTAGTGGAGAGAGACGGTTTTGTAGAATAGATTATGCTAATTAGAGATAATTTGGATCAGAGCAAACAGTAAAATGTTTGCTGCAAATATTGCTAGATTACAAATAGATCATTATTCAGTCTGTCGTTTTCCTCACTAACCTCTGTGTTTGCTCTGTTCAAGGTACATACACCCCACATCCTCTAACCTGCATGTTTTTGCACCATGGGAAACAGGAGTACCAGAGGAAAACCTGCATTTGCATGAGAGTTAAGCACAAACAGCATACAGAGCTAGCTGAGACCAGTAGCCTATTGAAGACTTTGTTACTGTCAGTGCTAACCACCACACCTCTATGCAGATAGTTAGTTTTTGAAATTGACCGATCATGTCACTGCCTGCTAAACAAACCACAAGAGTGATTTAAGATCAGAAGACAGTGTTATGCATAGTTAAGGAAACCACAGAAACAAGGGCCTCTGATGGCAAAGACAATTTGTTGCTCAGTATTTATCCTCAGAGCTATTAATAGTGTTACCAGCCAATCAATCACCAGATAAAGGGTGCCAGCACAGTGGTGAAAGAGTACAGTTCTATTTATAGAAACACCTACCTTTGTCACCTGAACTGGCTATATTCACCTTTCTAGCCTTCACACCTTTATTGTCTGATTCATAAAGAGCATGGGGTAAACTAGAAATTAGTGTTAATACTAAACAGACAAATTTAATACAATGAGATGTAAGGGGACAGACTGTATCAATGCAAGCATTTACATTTCTATCATGACCTAAACTGTGGCCTACCTAATTTGGTCTGCAATCTGCTCAGCCCATTTTCACCCATTTACTCAGTGAGGGTAATAATATGTTTGTTTTGCTCATGGGTTTGGTTTGGATATGAAAAAGAAAGATTGACAGTGCACCTGTGGGCTGCTTGTAAAGGAGTGACCCTGAAAAAGAATGGAAGGGAAGAAGAGGGAGAGCAGTTGGTAGAGAGGTTCCTCAGCTCTGCAACCCACTTCAGTTCTCACTTGAGTGTCTCTCTTTGGCCCTTCACCCACACAGACCCCCACCTCACTGTTTCAGATTCAAATTCCTCCACTCGGGTAGACCCGATTCCCCTCCCTCCCCCAGCGTTCGGCACACACCAAGGGGCATTCAAAACGCATTAGCACCGAATCAATGAGAAACAGTGAAAAAAGTTTAAAAAAAAGTTTAAAAAAGCACAAAAAAAAGCGGAGAAAGGAAAAAAAATCTCCTTAGCAACATAATCTAGACGGACGGTCTAGAGGAGAAGTGAAAAGAAAAGAGAAAGAGGGGTGGTGGTGGCTTTTAGGATGGGAAGAAGAACTGAACACAAAAGCTGGACACACAGACAGAAACAAAATTGAAAATTAACACAGAAAAAACTGTTGCTTTTTTCATGGGAACACAATTGGCTACATTAAACCCCAGACCGGGCCCCTCCTCCTCGCCGGGGTTCCTGCGGTGCCTGGAGGCTCCAGTGGAACTCTGCTGTGTTTCAGACAAGTCCAGTTGAAGAGAACTGAATGTGATCTGCAGCATTTTAGGTATTTTTAAACCTATTTGGCTGTGTATACTTTATGCAATGCAGTGCTTATAAAAAGGACACATTAAAATAAAAATTGATGTCATGATTTTGTAAATCACCAAGCATTGCAACAGTGCAGCTCAAAGCATTGTCCAGCTAAGAGGCTTATGGTGATTCTGGAAGAGCTGTAGATATCAGCATCTCAGGTGGGAATATCAGTTGACAGAATAACTAGTGGTGCACTCCCAAAATCTGTCCTTCATTGAAGAGCAGCAAGAAGAAAGCCATTGTTGCAGGAAAGCCATACAATCTCCTATTAGCAGTTTGCCACAAACCATGACGAGGCTGTGGCTCAGTAGTAGTTGTGTGACAATCGGAAAGTTCCAATTTTCATGCCACATGTCGACGTTTCAAAGTGTTCTTGGGCAAGAGATGGATGGGTGAATTTGGATCATAGTGTAAAAGCACTTCAATCGGTATGACTAGGAAGGTCTAAATAAGATTGATCTATCTACAGCAAAGGTGGATGAAGGTGCTCTGGTCAGATGAGACCAACTTTTAGGCCAACATGCATCTGGGGCTGTTTGTTTCCTGGGGTTTGGCTCTTTAGTTCCAGTAAAACAAACTCTTAATCCAAACAATTATGCTATTCTCATCAAACATCAGTGTCTGGTAGCATGTAGAGCTGCAAAGGGTGGGCTTACATTATATTAAACCCTATAAAAAATTGGGGGTTCATATGTGTGTAAAGGCAGACAAGTGAGTACTTTTGGCAATACATGGTATGTTGCAAAAAAAATTGGCAAAAGAAAATCAGTCAAGGTTATCAATCAGAGACACACCCCAAAGAGCAGCATCTTCCACCTAAATCATGTCCGTCCACTTCGCACCTATGTCACACTTTGTGTTGGTCTATGGAATAAAATACAAACAAAATACACATAGGTTTGTGGTTGTACTGTGACAAAATGTGAAACAGAGCAAGGGGGATGAATATTTTCTCAAGGCAGAGGTAAACACTTTAAAACGGAAGTTTTTTCTGTGAATCCTGCGTTTAGGTGGTGCATGTTTGCAGACGACAAGCACTTGTAAAAGATATGAGCTGTCTTATCCAGCCTTTAGGTAAACACTTACCCTGGCTTAGTGAGCTACTTGCCTGAGTTTGTGGAAGAACAATAAAGAAATTTCTTAGAGATAAGGGAAGTATTTGTTTGCCCTGACAGTTCAAACACTACATAATTCACTAAACAAGCTAATAAAAACAAGCTTAAAATATAGATTTAAGTTCCTCAGGGGAAGCAGATGAACAGTTAATGTTTACCAAAATCATCATGTTGTGGTAAATTGTGCAGGGGACAATTAGCACGAAGCAGGAACTCTGGCCACCAGCAGCCCTGTAAATGACCCCTGACCTCTCCTACACGATCAGCCCACTGAGAGGAGGGCCTGCTTTAATTAGGAGGTCATTAAGACCCAACCTCAGCTCACCAGAGAACTACACAAAGCCAGGGTTTGCTCCCACCTGCAAAAAAAGAGTATGCACTAGTTTTATTATTCCACAAAACAAGATCTTCACATAAAATGTATGCTTATCTTGTCAGAATCTGTTTTAAATGACTGCAAAAGTGTTGTGTTATTTTATGTTTTATTGAGTTTTCATTGCCAAAATGGAAATGTAAAGTTTTATTGTTCTTTCTCCATTTTTCAGTGACTGAAACAACTCTGTGCCTGGTGAGAAGGTAAAATGCCGGTTAAACTCTCTCTCTGATTGAATGCATGAAAAATAGAAAAAAATGAGTGAACCATGAAAGACGAGCCAGCGCTGCCCAGCAAAGGAAAGACGAAAGAGGTGAAACAACAGAGTCAAATGGACTATAAAGGTGGAGAAAATAGATGACAAGGCAAAGAGTGATTTCAGAGGCCTTTTATGCAAGCCTCTGATTTCACACTCGCACAAAGACCTTTGGGGACGTTTCATCCTTTTCACATTTCTTCTGCATTTGGTCAGTGTTACGCTGCAGCGCGGTGTCTCCAATACGGGAGAAGGAGCGCTGCCCTGAGAGAAGTCAGCTCCATTCACAACTTTATAAATCACCTCAGCATGTGCAGACCATGGCCAATCGGCCAATTACGCCCCCCTGACACCCAGGGACTGATAAAGAAGGCCCGCGACAATGGGATCACAGGCCAGATAAACGACCCTTTAATGAAGTCGCCCACAAAACAGGCCAAAACCGCGCGCCCCACTTACGTATTCCATCACGCCGTTGCCCTCACATTTCCTCTTGCTCAGTCTCCACGGCAGCCACAGCTGGGGAGAGGTGGCTGCAGAGAAAGAGAGGCAGAGTGAGAAAAAAAGGAGAGAAAAATGACTCTGTGCTCTGACACCGCTAAGACCCCCACCTAAGGCCCCCTTTCAGACTTTTGGCCGAACAAAAGCATCTGTTGCCATACTGTGCCGCTCAAACTCCCTCCCCACACCTCCTCCTCACACACTTCTTCTCCAGTTAGGAGAGGAGCCTCACTAAATAAAAAAAAAAAGGCAGCAATGGGCCGTATGCAGCTGAGGCTGCTCACCTTGTGGCACAAGCTATTGTGCGACCCATTCCAGGAGCTTCTCCATCCATCTTTGTGTCTCCAGGACAAACGGAGAGAGAGGGAAACTTTATATGATGGAGTGAGAAACAGAGGGGCAAAGGACTGCAGCTGCGGGATGAATAGGAGAGGGAATGAAGAGATGAGGTGGGAGTGAGAGCGAGAGAAGGGGCAGCTGCAGGGTGGTCCCACCCCTCCGTCCCTTCACCTCGGTAGAGTTGTTTGGCTTCTTGAGATTCAGAACACAAACAGTGATCTTGCTATGCACTTAAAAGTTTAGGTCGTTCCTGTAACACAGCAGAAAGGACTGATGGGGTGTAGGAGATAAATAGCAAATAACTGGAGAGTAAGACTAGTATTTTTGGGCATATGTTTTAGTTTTATCATCTCTACCTATTTCTCCTTTAAACGGCATAAAGAATTCCCTTTTAGTTTGCTCCATTCGGTTTTGTGTAATAGGGTAACATAAAGTAGTACTGAGTTATAAAATGGAAGGAAAAGGTTTCATGGTTTTCAAAACCTTTTACAAACAAAAAATTGTATTTAACCCTTTTAGGCAATACTTTTCAGTCATCATTTGTTGCAAATAGTCTTTTTGGGTGTGGCTCTTCCAATACTGGGTCATTCTAACAGAATTGGATCTCTGCAGCTACCTCTGAGACACCATAAACCTCTGGGCTGCTTCTCAAATTAATGCTCTCCTTGCCCTGTGTTTAATTTTAGGTTAACAGCCATGTCTGGATAGGTTTGCTGTTGTGCCATGCCTTTCATGAATTTTTGAACAACGGTTTGAACAATAGGATGTTTAAAGCTTGTGATATTGTTGTATTTAAATAACCTAAACTTATTTTTTCCCTTGTCCTGTCTTGCTGTGTTCCTTGGGCTCTGGCAAGCACTACAGCAATGTCTCTGTATGCCAACCCAAAAGTATCTGTTGCGCTGGAGAAAGTTTATTTATTGATTTCCCTTCAATGTCCCGTTATGGGCTCCATATGGTTCTGATGAGACAAAAGGATATTAAAGAAATGTAAATATAATATCAGTTTTAAAATAGTATAATTCATCTGTTTTTATTACATTTTATTTAAAAAGTGGCATGTTGTTAATTTTATTTATCCTTCTTAATAATTGACAAATCTCTATTGGCTTTTGACGTTTTATCTTTCTTTGGAAAGCCTCCTTACCATCACCCTAATCTTTAGCTTCTTCCATGTCAGAGTCGGTACTCTGGCTGGGCCATTCTAAAACAATGTTATAACTTGCAATCAGACAAAACATGACCTTAAAATTAAACAATTGCTTTAAACCTAAATATCCCTGGGATGAGAATAATTTTTCAGTATAACTGTAGCTCCCTTCATCTTACCACCATCAACCTTACCAGCTTTGTTGTCCCAACAAAAAAAGTGTGCCAGCATCATGCTGTGGGATTTTTTTTCCTTAGTTATAAAACAGAAGCTGTCCCTTGCTACTTACAAAACCCAATGTGTAGCTACCACCATACACAATCCAAGCCAACAATTTTAATTTTAGTCTAAACTCACCTGAGTATCTTCTTCCACATGATTACTGTTTACCCTCCATGGCTTGTGAAAAACGGCAAGCAAGCTATTTTATGGCTGCTATTCAAAAACAGCTTCTATAAAGGTCAGACTTGTGCAGAACCACTGTCCTGTCGACAGATTCTCCCACCTGAGCTGTGGATCTCTGCAGCTTATCCAGAGTTACCTCAGAGCTCTTGACTGCTTCTTTGATTTATGCTATCTTTGCCTGGCCTGTCAGGTTTAGGTTTACAGTTTTTCCATAATCTTTCTATTTTCAAATGACTGATTGAAAAGTGCTCTGTAAAATGTTTGAACCTTGGGATATGGTTATAAAATCTTTAAACCTCTCCACAACCTTTTCTCCGACCAGTCTGCTGTGTTCCTTGATCTTCATGATGTTGTTTGTTCACTAATATTCACTTAACACACTCTGGAACCTTTACAAAACATCTGGATTTACATTATTTTTACAGGTGGTTTCTATTTGGTTGGTGACTTCTGAAGGCAATTGTGTGTCTTAGATTTTATTACCAACAGGATAGCTCCAAGGTTGAAAATGAAGATGGTAGTGAAAGTCTGCTTTCATGTATGGTTTGGAGACAGTAGCTCTGACGGGAGGCTGAGCTGGAGGTGGCAGAGTGGAATATTAGAAATGAACAAATTAGAGAGACACCTAAGGTTGGACGGTCTGGTGGTAAAGTTGAAGAGGTAAGGTTGATATGGTTCGGAGATGTTCTGAGAAGAGATAGTAGATACACTGGAAAGAGGATTTTGGCGATGAGGCTGCCGGGCCAGAGGAAAAGAGAAATACTCCTGAGAAGATTAATGGACATGGTAAAGATAAATATGGTTGATGTAATATTTGAAGAGGAAGAATTTAAGGTGAGATGGGGGCAGGTGTTGTGCGGTAGCAACCCATATTAGGAGCATCCAAAGGTAACAACTGAAGAATCAAGGGGCTGAACACAAGTGCAGACTTAACTTTTTCATTTTTAATAAGTAGAAGAAAGAGAAACGTTATCCCTTTTCTTCCACTAAACAAATATGTTTAACTTTATGTTTATCTATCACATAATATCCAAATAAGATACACTGAAGTCTGTGCCTGTAAACTGACAAAATGGAAAATATTTTGCAACTTCTACCTCAATGTTTCTCCACCTCTCCCTTTAGCAACATGAAGAAGAATCCACTTTGTAACATTTTCTGATGGAATCTTAAACTATATACAGCATTGAGTGAAGTTCTTCCATGTTTACACTAAGAGTTTTATATAAACCATATATTTATCATGGCTGCAATGTTGCATCTATTCCAGATTCTTTTAAGTATTTTGTATATTTAGAGGCTACTATAAAACATGTCTGGTATTAGTGTGCTCAACAGTAATTCATGAGGGCAGAACAAGAAGAGTTCAGGTTTACTGACTTGCTTAGCAGCTAACTCTTGCTTCTGACCAAACAAAATATTTAACATAAGAACATTTTATTTTTTCTTACAAATACAGAAGATAAGTCAAATCTCGTGTGTCTAAACATGCAGATGTCAGAATCTGCCAGTGTTAGGTTTTGGGTTTGAGCAGATCCTATTCTGGATGCAAAATTCGCAAATCGCAAGAGAGCTTTGTGACACGGTGCCTCAGACTGGCAACCCAAGCAAGCGCTTGTGGTGTCAGCTAGCTGCATAAACCAGCTGCACACCTGGATTCCTCTTCTTCCTCCTTCGGCTGTCCTTCTGTAAGGTGTCAGAGGAAGTTCGCCAACAGTTACCTTGCGGCGGACCTCCTGACAGAGTTCCCTGAGGGACCTCTATGCTTTGCTGACCTCCACGGCACCTTCTCAGCCACTGGTTGATCTCCTAGACTCCTTCTCATCCAGCCTCCACCGACAGCCAAGGTCTCAACACCTCTGGCCTCCTGAGCTCTTTGCTTCACCGGGACGTCCTCACGGCCATCCTCCTGAACTCTGTTTTTGTCTTTGTTCGTGCCCTCCTTCCAGGGCCCACTCCGGGAATGTCAGAATCTGCCTGTGTTAGGTTTTGGATTTGAGTTCTGTTTACGTTCTTTGCACTGCCATGTTCTTCACCTGCTTTATTTCATTTCATTTAGGCTTATTAGATTCAGTTTGTTTAGTTTTTGTTACTTCCCTGGTTAGATCTGGTTCTCCCTTGTCAATGTTCTTGAGTTAGTTTCATTGTTTACTTGCTTCAGTTTATTTAGATGGTTTTCTGTTGCCTCCCTGCACTCCCCGCTCATTTGCATTAATTAGTCATTCTCCCTCAGCGTTCTTTAGTCTCCCTTCCACCAGCTGCTCCTGATTCTCACTGATTGGCCTCCTCCGATGATAGGTCCATACTCCACTTCCCTCAGTATTTATCCCTCTGGTTTTCTTTGCTGGTCACTAGTTCCTCCTGTATACAACCTTGTTTGCTACCTGGCTCCATGTCTTTTTTCTTGTCTGGCTTACCCATGTGAGTTGTTCTTGTTTCTTATTCTTTTTATTATTATTATTATTATTAAAGGAAAAACTCTTCAGGTCACCATACTGCCTCAGAGCGTTGATCTGCACGTGGTCCGACAAATACAAAACATAATATGACAACAGAACTATAGCTCTTGTAGGATGTCTTGCATTTTTCTTGTGTAAATAAAATATTTATCTGGCAAAACAGCTTTAGTTACTATACATGTCCTGATATTTCCAACGACTAAAACAATCAGACAAAAACGGAGAACGAGGAGGAAACAAATATAAGATAAAGAGCATACATATACTGTATGTCTAATTAGTCCACTGTCTTCTTTGACAACTTGAATTCAACAAAGTATGGATTGAAGCAATTGAATATACAGCAGTGTTCTTCATGAACCAGGTTCCTTCTTTCTTGTGTAGAACTTAGAAAATCAGCTTTGCTGTATGGAGCTTGATGATAGGTGGGGTTTAAATTTTAGTCTAGTTAAGATCTGAAATATTTGCTTTCTTTGTCATTAAGCTGACTGGTCTTTCTTGAAGTGTGCTTTTTTGCCTAATTGCATGAAGATGCATTATCATCCTTGGGCTTAACGATCACTACAACCCTGTTGTATTTCCACTGCTATGAATAGAGGTGTCTAAAATCATAGTTTTCATGTCTGCATTTAGTAAAATGTAGTTTTACAGCACATAGAGCATTATTTGATCATTGTATGAGGATAGCGCTTTTGATTTTATTTTGGGGCAACTGCCTTTTATAGTTATCATTGCAAATGAATAATGCAGTGTTTCATCTCTGGACATCATTTTTAACACAGCCATCCTCAGTCCATGAAAGGTTTAAATTTTTTAAAAGGTAAAGAAAAGAAATAATTTTGCTTTTGTTTTTTTTTTAGTTTATTGCTTGTTTTCTTGTACCACTTACTTATTGCTGCCAGGTTTTAATAGTATACTTTGGCCAGTACTCCAGTCAACAGTTGTTGTTTTTATATGTTATACTGAAGTAAATTTTAGCTTGACTTTTCTTGATACCTATTTAACCAACTGTAAAAATGTTTTATGATGAACTGGTAATCACGTTTTATTTGTTTGCTTGTTTCTCCAGGATATTACCCAGTTTCTTCAGTGGGTTCCTTACACTCAGGTCAGAGATATTGACTCCATCATCTAGTTATTTGTTTGATCTTATTTTTTCTTCTCACATTTTTTTTTGTTAAGGCATTTTCCTTTTATTTTTTTGTTGCAACACTTACTAGTCTTCTTTAAATACCTTCCCCTCTACTCTTCCCTTTTACAGTCTGGGAATCAATCAACATCCTTTGCGTTAATCTGCTGTCATTTACTTTCTTGAAGGACATTCGTCCTCTTTCCCATTGTTTCCACAGACAGCTATTTGTTAGGGCCCGGTAAAACAAATTGCTAAAGTCTCCAAGCCCCTTCTGTCTACTGCAAACTTACTTGCATATTCTAATTTGAGGTATTTGTTATAGGAATTTTAATTACAAGGTTGATCCCATAATTGTTCAAAAATAATGTCATTTAGCTTTATTTCACTAAATCGCAGTAATTGTGCAACTGTAAATACCACACTTTTTTCATTATTTAGTTATTGCAGCTAAATGAAGCAAATGTATGCAGATTTTACTGTGAACTTTACATCCTGAAGAATCATACTGTTTTATTTAACCAATACAACTAGAGTAACAATTTACAAACATTTCATTTGGATGATTTGAAGATTTTTAATCAATATTTTTTAGCAGAAATATTAGTTGAACAACTAAAAGTTAAATAAATAAGTACATATATAGCCGAATTTGTAAAAGGCACTAATTCAAAAAAAAGAAAACTTAGTTTAATGTGTGTGATTAAAAAAAGCTATTTTATTGACCAAAATTCATTATTTATTTACTTTTTAATGGTTGGTCCTTTTCAAAATTATTTTTGTTTAGCCTGTCCTTAATGATAAGGAATAAAAATAGAAATTAAAAAACACATTTTGATCAATTATTTGGGCTTCTCTGAATTAAAATTTTAAATAATAATTCTAATATTAGATAATTTTTATGGTACTTTTTAAATCTACTTTGCCTTTCTTATATCAATTGTCTGTTTTTCATCTATAAATTGAATTAGATTTTTAAATCCTCACAAATCAAAAACAATCTGTAAGTTCTACTTTTTCCAGAATAATTTACTACTTTGTTTTGAAATGCGTTGCTTGAAAAAAATCTGGGCCTCTGTCCTATTTCTCTCTACATTGTATTAATCTCACATTCAAAGCAAATTTATATCAAATCATGAAATTCTAGTGATTTACCTTCTTTTTTTTTCAAATGTCAAGGTTAAAGTAGTTACACAACCTGCTAATTTTGAGATGTAGGTCGCGAATATCTAAAAATATTCCATTGGCAGTGCCGCGATAACTTTTCCTCATCCACACTAACATCTCTCACACACAGTAAAAACAAATCTGCTCTCTTGGTTATTGTTCTACTGCAGAATGACACTTTTAAGAGCATGTTTAGCATTCAGGATCAGTCATTCATTCTTCCTGTCTGAGCCGAGAAATCTTTGTTTGGTCGATCCTCTTCAAACCGTGAAGTGTCAGGAGGGGCGGGGGGATCGATTTGATTCTAATCGGACCATGAAAAGAACATGATCTAACTACTTTCAGAGCGGAGTATATTTAAGCGCACTCCTCTTTACACTTTCCCTCTCTCCGTCTCCCCCACCCTCCTACTTTACTGCAGGAACAATGATTCTGGGCAATTTAAAAAGCTTTGAATGTCTCGTCAATGACTTTGTGAATACTGGGGAGAAAACTTTGGAAAGGAGAACAGGCATAGATGGAGTTAGGAAAGTGGGAAGAAAAAGGGAGAAATTGGGGGAAAAAAGGCCAAGGAGCAGACATAAAAATTCCAAGAGTTGTTTAAGCGTGGGTGGGTTCATTTGCATGACAGCGCCATGTGAATGAGCCTGACCTCTTGGACCGCCCCGGTGCTAGGCCGAGCTGCAGCCTGACATGCAGGCTTTGACCCAGCTCATTGACTCTGAATAGATACTTTGTCAAAAGGAGGGACCTTGCAGCTCTCAGCCGGACGGGCATCTGCAGACCTCCTGTTTGACACCAAGCTGCCTCTGTTTCAATCACCGCTGCTAACACAGAGACCTGTGCTCACACTCAGGTGGTTACAGACAAAACAGAGTCATCACTGATACCTAGACCTTCAATCAGATCATATCAAGGCAAAAATAGGAAGACAAAACTATAAAAATAATCACATTTAGGTCCTTTGGTCCGCTATTTATTACACCCATGCATGCAAACACAGACATGACAGGTGCAGCAAAGCTCTTGCACGTGCAGACCCATCAACACGCTTCACTTGATAGCTCTATGATTTACTGCAGCAGGCAGGTGAGAGGACATAGAGTGGACCAGAGGGGGTGCCTGAGCGATGTATTCTGCATACAAATCCTGGTTAGTTGCCCCCAAACTCCCCCTCGACCCTTTTCTAGGTTGTGACTCTGTGCAAACACAAAAAGCTCAGACGGGTCGCAAACAGTCTCTCCTTTTATCTGGCTGGCACAGAGCTGGGAAGGTGGAGACAGGAGTTCTTGGCCCTGACCTCAGCTGTCTCGGTGCGCTCAAAGGAAACCACTTGGAAACGCAAACAGAGCAAAGCGAGCGCTTGTTAAATTTATATAAACTCACTTTGGTTCAGAGAAGGAGATTAACAGAAGCTAAATAATGCCCAGAGAAGTTTAATTTTATGATTTTGTATTTAGTTCAGGTTTTAAATGTTTGAACATTGATGAGGTTTTGGATGACTGTTGAGCTGAATCAACACACACTAACCATCTTTAGTATCTTTCTGGACAACTATTTATATTAAAATAATAAAAAAGGGAACACACACTTGGTTTGGCAAAAATTAAGAGGAGCACACAAATGGAGGTCATGCAAACACACACGTGAAGCATATATGGAGACAGCAGCTAAGAAATTTTAATTTACATTTGTTTCTTGAAGTCTGTGGGTGCATTAGATACATTCAGCTTAATATATCTTGTTATTTTATTGTTAATTTTTGTGTTTCTGTCATTTCCTTGTTGTTATTTTTCGTGTTTGTTTTTTCAGCAACTGTTGTGATTGTTTTTGTTGTTTGACTCTTGGCCAGTTTACTCCAACTTCCTACCTAGTCATACCATACTTGTAAACTAACCATGTCATAACCATGTCCTTAAAACATAGCAGAGCACTTTATTTCCCTTGGTATCAAGTTATTGCAAATTACTGGATTTATTAATCATAAAACAGCTTCAATCTTAAGTATGTTTTAAGTCAATTCTCGTGGTAGGAGCCAAGATTTATAGTTTGCTGCCTGTTTAAAACTGCATGTCTGTGTTCTATAATTACTGGAATTTACCTGCTGAGGTAAACTGCTTCGATTCCTTTCACCCACACAACAATGTTTTAGATTTTGAGTGGTCTGGTTGCAAATTATGAATTTGTCTATTAATGAGAAAATATGCAAACTCTTTTTTAAATTTAGGATAAGCCACAATTACCCACCTTCCCCAGCTGAAACACAATAATATATATTAAAACAATCTCTGTGGCCACTGATTAATAAATTAAACATTTGATCAAAACGGATGTTGCTTTGACATGAAGAACAACAAATAGATGAATCAAAGATCTACTCATAATCAGTGGCAGATGAAGACTTGGTTAACTAAACCCTTCTGAACTTCATGCTTAATCTTGTTTCGGTCATTAGTTCTTTGTTTGTCATTGCCTCCTGTTTTTATCTTATGTAAAGCAATTTGGGTCACCTTTGCTGTGTATGGTAAGTGCTTTATAAATAAAGATTCATTAACAGATTCATTGATTTCTTTCCAAAATCTTGCTATTTTTTGCCAAAAACGTAAAAAACAAGACACATATTTCCTATGACACTGCTCCATATTTCATCAGACTCTTTTAGTCATCATAATGGAACATCTTACATTGTGTTAATTCAGTGTGATTTATTTTGATACATTATTAGATTGTGGAGTGGGTAGAATTGATAAAAGAAGAAATTAGTTTGCTCATTTTTACTTTTATTTATTAAATTGGGTTAATGCAACCACGTAAAATGTCAGACCCTCATGTTAGAAGCTAAAAACAAAGCATATTTCCCCAGGCAAACATTTAATTATAGTGAGAAAATTACTTTATTAGGTCATTATGGTGAGAAAAGTATCTTTTTGAAAATAGGATTTGTTTTCTTGTGATAACAAGATATTATTATTTTGTTTGTTAGTTTGAGAAAACCACAGAAAAAATACACCCGTCGCACCCTTACATATACATCTGACAATCCACTCTGAGTAACATAAGATGAAGCATGTGTTCTCATAAGATGTCAGGAAGGAAGAACAGAAGGGGAAAATGCAAAGAAGAATAAAATGCCAGCAGCTGGAACAGTGATGAAGACTACAACAGAGGGGCAGATCGATGTGTTCTTGATTGTCCAAATGAGAGAAAATCAGGCTCTGAATGCAGCCTGACGGACCGCCTGCCTCTCTATAAACAGCTACACACTTCCCAATATATTCATAACGGATGGGAAAGCAAGGAAACTATCTCAATTAGGAAATTAATTGGAGAGATTAGTAAAAAGTGTCTTTTGTAGGAGCGTGACAAACTGTCTGAGAGGTAAGAAAGAAAATCAACATAATTACAAACTCTAGTCAACATTTAATCTAATAACACTTTCCAAAAAAACAATACAAGTGTGGAGCTCATTTAAATTACAGAAACACTTTTTGAAGTCCTCCATTGACACAGCAGTGTTGCCAAAGGGCTCACCCTTTGACCTTTTTCACATTTTGACACATTACATCCACAAACTTAATTTCATTTTATTTGGACTTTGTGTGATCGACCAACGCAGTGTGATGCATAAATTGTGTATTTCTGTTCAACCCAACTTACTCAGGTACCCGTGAGTAAAATCCTGTGCAACTTTCAGTTTTTGCCTAATTAGTTAACAGAGTACAATATAATTTGATTTTCAGTATGAATCCAGCTTTTCTGTGAATGCTTCAGTGGTTTGTTAGAGAACATTGAAAAATAAACCACATCATAAAGTCCAAGGACCACAGCAGACAGGTCAGGGAGAACGAAATCGGAAAGAGTACAACAAAACTACCAACATATTGCTGTCCACTTAAACTGACAGTCCGAGTATAGGGAACATTAAACAGAGAAGCAGCCAAGAAGCCCAATGAAAACTTGGAGACCACGCAGAGATCTACAGCTCAGGTAGTCACAAAACAACTGTTAATCATTCACTCAACAAATGTGGCCCTATTAAAGGGTGATTGGAAGAAAGCTGTTGTTAAAAGAAAGTCTTATTTGCAGTTTGTCCAAAGCCATGTATTGGACACAGCAAACAGAGAAGAAGAAGGAGAACTCTATGGTCAACATGACAAACTGTGTGTGGCAGAAAAACTGACACTGCACATGACCTTGAAAACACAATCCCCATGTTAAAAGCTGGTAACAGGCAGCAACATGCCAGCAGGATTCTTCAGCAGGCACAGAAAAGCATGTTGTTGGGAAGACGCATGGAGCTAAATACAGTGAAGTTCTGGAATAAAATGTTAGAAGCTGGAAAAAACTTGAGTCAAAGTTTACCCTAATACAGCCAGAGCTCCATATAACGGCCCAGTCAATGTACACATCTAAATCTAATTGAGAATGTGTTTCAATGTAAACAAATAAAATAGATGATCACATAAGCTTTTCAGCCAATCCGACAAACTTTGGGCTTCTTTGCAAAGAATAGGCAAACCTTTCTGTAATGACTTTCTATTCCCCCCGTGAGTTCGCTTCGTTCATCCTGGTCGGTGTTTACATCCCACCGCAAGCTAACGTGCAGGTCGCACAGCGCATGCTCGCCGACCAGATACTGAGTGTGGAGCGGACCAACCCGGACTCCTTAGTAATCGTCGCTGGTGACTTTAACAAAGGTAATCTGACCCACGAACTTCCCAAATACAGACAGTTTATAAAATGTCCGACCAGAGAGGACAACATTCTGGATCACTGTTACACCACCATCAGAGACGCTTATCACGCCGTCCCACGTGCTGCACTGGGCCAATCCGACCACATCATGGTCCACCTGATTCCTGCATACAGGCAGAAACTAAAGCTCTGCAAACCTGTTGTGAGGACGACAAGGAAGTGGAGCAGTGAGGCTGTGGAGAATCTCCAGGCGTGTTTAGGCTGTACAGACTGGGATGTGTTCAGGACTACTACCAACAGTCTGGACGAGTACACAGAGGCTGTGACTTCCTACATCAGCTTCTGTGAGGACAGCTGTGTACCATCATGCACCAGGGTGAGTTACAACAACGACAAACCCTGGTTCACAGCTAAACTCAGAAGGTTAAGACTGGATAAGGAAGAGGCCTTCAGGAGTGGGGACAAAGACATATACAGAGAGGCTAAGTACAAGTTTGGCAAGGCAGTGAAAGAGGCCAAACGACTGTACTCTGAGAAGCTCCAAAACCAGTTCTCAGCCAACGACTCTGCGTCTGTCTGGAAAGGGCTCAAGCAAATCACCAATTACAAGCCGAAAGCCCCCCACTCCATCAACGACCGACGCCTCGCCAACGACCTGAACGAGTTCTACTGCCGCTTTGAAAGACAAAGGGACAGTCCTGCAACCATCTCCCACGACGCCCCCCAACAGCTGCAGCCACAATCCACCACCCCCATCTCTCCAACCTCAAGAGGGGCCTTGGCACCTCCAACCCCCACCCTGAAGTTCCCCCCCACCAGCCCCCTACCCACGCCGAGGACGGCTCTTTCCATCCAGGAGAGGGACGTCAACAAACTCTTCAGGAGACAGAACCCCCGGAAAGCTGCTGGTCCGGATTCTGTCTCACCAGCCAGCCTGAAGCACTGCGCTGATCAGCTGTCTCCAGTCTTCACAGACATTTTTAACACCTCACTGGAGACATGTCATGTGCCAGCCTGCTTCAAGTCCTCCACCATCGTCCCTGTTCCCAAGAAGCCAAGGACCACAGGGCTTAATGACTTCAGACCCGTCGCCCTGACCTCTGTGGTGATGAAGTCCTTTGAGCGCCTTGTGCTCTCACACCTAAAAGACATCACCGACCCCCTCCTGGACCCCCTGCAGTTTGCCTACAGAGCCAACAGGTCTGTAGATGATGCAGTCAACCTAGCCCTTCACTTCATCCTCCGGCACCTGGACTCCACAGGAACCTATGCCAGGATCCTGTTTGTGGATTTCAGCTCTGCCTTCAACACCATCGTCCCAGCTCTGCTCCAGGAGAAGCTCTCCCAGCTGAGTGTGCCCGACTCCACCTGCAGGTGGATCACTGACTTCCTGTCTGACAGGAAGCAGCGCGTGAGGCTGGGGAAGCACGTCTCTGACTCCCTGACCATCAGCACCGGTTCCCCCCAAGGCTGTGTTCTCTCTCCTCTGCTCTTCTCCCTGTACACCAACAGCTGCACCTCCAGTCACCAGTCTGTCAAGCTTCTGAAGTTTGCGGACGACACCACCCTGATCGGACTCATCTCTGATGGTGACGAGTCCGCGTACAGATGGGAAGTGGACCATCTGTTGGACTGGTGCAGCCAGAACAGCCTTGAGCTCAACGCTCTAAAGACAGTGGAGATGGTTGTGGACTTCAGGCAGAACCCGGCCCCAACTGGCCCCATCACCCTCTGTGACTCCACAATTGACACTGTGGAATCTTTCCGCTTCCTGGGAACCATCATCTCCCAGGATCTCAAGTGGGAGCCAAACATCAGCTCCCTCATCAAGAAAGCCCAGCAGAGGATGTTCTTCCTGCGGCAGCTGAAGAAATTCAACCTGCCAAAGACTATGATGGTGCACTTCTACACAGCCATCATTGAGTCCATCCTCACCTCCTCCATCACCATCTGGTATGCCGCTGCTACAGCCAAGGATAAGGGCAGGCTGCAGCGTGTCATTCGGTCTGCTGAGAAGGTGATTGGCTGCAGTCTACTGTCGCTCCAGGAACTGTACACCTCCAGGACCCTGAAGCGGGCAGGGAAGATTCTGGCTGATCCCTCCCACCCCGGTCACAGACTCTTTGAGACTCTCCCCTCTGGCAGGAGGCTGCGGTCCATCCGGACCAAAACCTCACGCCACAAGAACAGTTTTTTCCCATCTGCCACCAGCCTGGTTAACAAAGCCCGGAAACCACCCTGACATTCCCCCTTTCCCCCACACCCCCCCTTTTTTTGCTGACAGGACACCTGTAACTCTATGCGTTACATTAACGCTCAGCTTGGACTCCTGCTTACTTGCACTGCTTTACTTGCACAATGATCACCTGCACTGTTGTATTGCTCTTGCATCTTATACTGCTCTATATTTACTCTCACTCACTTAAAACTGTGCACTTATATTTATATTATATTGTAGATATGTTTGTACTGTTTAATTTGTACTGTATTGCACCGACTATGCCAAAACAAATTCCTTGTATGTCCAAAAACGTACTTGGCAATAAAGCTTTTCTGATTCTGATCTGATTCTGATTCTGATTCTGATTAGGATTATGAATCTGAGAATATTATTTAATATTTAATATTAATATTTTAATATTTTATCAAATAATATTTCGGTCTGTTAAGGTTTGTCCTGTCAATACCGGCCCGCTAAGGCGATGGTATTAGGACAAAATAGAAAGGTGTGAGACGAGCTCTGACATTATTGAACAGCAAAACTCTGCACACACATGGAATGAATTCACACAATTTCTTAAAATACAATAATTTATTAACAAAAATAAGTCAACTCAAAGTCAAACATATTTCAATCAACAAACTCTTTACTATGCTAAAACAATCCAACTAAACTACCAAGCAGAATTAAAGAATAGGGGAGACTAATGGGCTATGTACAATATAAACAAATTGATTAAAGAAGATTGAGAACCATGACTGAAGGAGTGATGCAACATTACCATGCAATGTTTATGTCTGAGAACCAAGGATTATCTTGAAGAATCTGGAAGTGACGTGAAGTTAGTCTTGGAACCAACTTACGCAATAATCAGCAAACGTTTAGACAACCATTCACAATGCAAGATCAGATTAAAAATTAATTTAATAAAATAATATTTTAAAGAATGATCTGCTGAATAAAACCAACCTCCTGGATGACTAATTTTCAACGGTGTCTAATTAGCTGCCTTTATTTATAAAATAATATTTAAAGAAATATTATTAAGGGAGTATTTTGGAAAAGAGCCAAATCTTTCTGGAGAAATGGGGCTTAATGGCGTTTACTTAGTTATAAGATTTAGTAAAATGATGTTCAGAGACTATTATTCTCTAGGTTGAAAACTAACAACCTTTCTGTTAAATACTCTTTAGTAGCAAGCACGTGTTCTTACCGGTTAGCAGTTAAAGCTAACAAAAGAAGCTGATAGCTTAGCACCAGAAACAAACACATACCTTTAAAATACCGGGGTTAATAAAAGGGTTAAAATGCAGGAGCGCGGACGACGCGTTATGATCAACCTTCTGTTTAAAATCACCCTTTAAATAAAGTTTGTCTTAACTTTAAAAACACACAAACAAAGAACACAACATGAACACGTGTGCTGCAGATATTCTGCTAGCACCAAGATAGCTGAGTTCAACACAAACAAAACCAAACTTCATAAAATGAAAAACGTTTAGATAATTTCAATCTAAATCTTTCTATATTATTCTGCCCAAACCTAACCTTGTATGAACCATGCTGAGGAGTTGTCCGGGTGATTACGAAGTTTGAAAAGAGCTCCGTGAACAAAGCGGTTAGCTGGCAGCTAACCTCCAGAGCAGTGGCTTGGCGGCCCGTTCTGTCCGCTGACAAAACTGCACGTTAACTGCCGTAATGCGGTTTCCGTTGTCCTTCCTTGGGAAACTGCTGCACACAGCGTCGTGCTGGGAACTCTCTGGAAACAGTTCGCTTCTGCAGATCTCAGAGAGAACAGTCAAGCAATGTTTGTACCTTGATTACCCCGTTCATGAATGAAAATCACCGGATACGCAGACAGTGATTCATTTCTACTTATCTTATGCATATGATCGCATGATCTTATGACACCCTTGGATCCAGTTGAAGAGTTTATGTCTGTTTGCCAGCAAAGAGACATTAGCGTTCTGGGCCTCCCCTATCCTGGTCCCGCAGAGGAGCAGTGGAAAGAGATCGGATCATTGGAAAGGGGCGTGCTTTTATACAGCCAGTGGCATCATGCGAAGTCCGCTGCTACCCCCTTTTCCTCAGTTGCTGGAAGTCAGTTAAATGCAATTTATTTTGAAAGTTCCAGAAAAGTTTGTACCGGAGTTTTAATGTTGTTTCCATGGCTGTGGGTCCCAACATGACACACTCCAAAGAATTGAAGTTTTAATTGCAGCAAAAGGTGGTGCACAATATTATGCCACTTTGAACTGGTACAATTTTGAAACATTACCAAATTCAGGTTAATTCTCTAATAAGAAAGATTCAGTTCTGAAAATGAACCACATGAAAACTCACAACATGAAGTGTGACAGGCAGCAGAGTGACTGACAGGTGTGAAAAGGTGCAGATAATGTACAGATGAAACACTTTTGGTTTGTTTGCTCCTTCACAGGCAGAAAAACAGAAGACAGAAGAAGATTGCAGCCCACGTCTATTCATGGGCCTGACTGGTGACAAAAGATGCGGTCCGGACACACATTCCAGCCTGCTTCCGCTCCACCACACAAGCTCAATCCCAGGGATTTCCCACCCCTTTCAAGCAGGAGAAAAAGAGGCTACAATATCACCTCTTTTAAAATGAGCTAGGACTGACGTGTCCAGGGGCTTCTGTCATTCACTTTTCCTAATTTAGGTTTAACTGGAGGTCAAAAGCTCGGAGAATGGGTGAGAACATTTCAGGTTTGGTTCAGGGTTAATTTATATGTGAATTAAAGTCACATGTTTTTTGCCTATCCTGTGCAGAGGATTCTCCTCTGAGAGTATCCTTTGTTTGCAGGCATCACCCCGGGGTCAAATAATTTTCCTAAAAGGCAAATCATTAACAAAAATAAAACAGCATCTTGATCTTCTTGGAAACCAGTGAGCAGCCCAGTAATGAGCCCTTATAGCTGATAACTGAAGATGTACTACAAAGTGAACAACAATGGGGCCGCCTCTTATTTACAATACGGACAGAAATTCAAGACCTTTTGACAACTCAAGCAAGAACAGATTGAAGTAAGGGCTGTTCTGAGCCATCTCTCTAATGGCAGTTGCTTAGTCTTTTGGAAACAAGAGAGGAGATATGGGTACAAATCCGAGTTTGAACAATAAGCTTCAATAAGGATGTTTCTCCATGAACTTTAATGTCGCAATCAGTCGGTGTTTATCTCATTTTCGAGACTCCTTCATTGTGTGGGCCGTGAAGCGCAGTCTAGTATACATGCAGCATTGAGTGTGGACATCCAGACGCACTCGTTTGGGCGCGGGGGACACACTTCAATCTGGAGTGTCTGGTCTGAACGGCTCTGCGAGACTGAGGAGCGTCTCTCTAATTAGAGGGAGCCTGGTGCAGGACATCTCTATAGGCCATCAACAGGGCCCTCGTTGGCTTTGTTCAGAAACCTCTTCTTCCACTGAGGCTGTCACTTTAGTTTTCTAAAGGGCTGAGGGCCTGGGCTCCGTAATGATGTTGTCTGAGTCCAATCACTGGAACTGTTTGCGGATAGATTTAAGGATATGGCTTCAACTAAACAATCATCTGGCACTAAAGAAAATCTCCTTCCTGATCCATGTCTTCTGCAGTTTATTGATCTCAAATTCATGAAAACTCCTGGCGAGAGACATTAAAAAGGCACTGAGTTGCTTTGTTTTTCCTCTCCATGCCGTCACAGTGTTTAACATGTTATTATTTCCAACTCAGTTTTGCATACAAACCTAATTATTCATTCAGATATAAATTAAATTCCACATTCATGGACACCGTGGACTCCCCCTGACTCCTGCAGGATGCCATTCACAGACAAGTCTCTTTTTCTATGCCCTTCTCCTTTCTCCTGCAGACCCCGAAATGGGGAGAAGCCGATGCAGCTGCTGTTCACATCAAACAGATAATTGCTGATGAAAAGTCATTGCGTGACATTATGTTGTCCATCGGATCATTGTTCATTTCCCCCCATTGCCACTTAAATGTATATAGAGGGTTTCAAAGTGTTCTTCACTATGTGTTGCCTGGAGACTAATAAAGGAGCAAATCATCCTCTGCACAACAATGCGAAGTTTGTAAAAAAGGCGGTTATACAAGTTAATGATGCTTGTAGAACAAAACTTTAATGGCCTTCTTCACAGTATAATATGGCATGCAATGCAAAGAGAGAGGGGGGGTGGGGTGGGGGGGGCTTTAGCAATGCACTTTGAGAACTTTGTTCCTTTTACTGCATGTAGAAACACATAAACCCTCTCGGATGTCCAACCACACATAGTCAAGCTACAGTATGTGTGTATAAACTCCCAAATACTCCAAAGAAATAAACGTTGTATCATATTCCCCATTCAACCTAAATTTTTAAGTTTCTGAATAGGCCAGTGATTAATTGCCCAACAACGGGGTTTGAAAAGGCGCTGAATAGTGAAGGGAACTACTGCTGCACTAAAGGGTGCACAGCAGTGAAGGGGAAAGAACAGGAAAACTCAGAGTATAAGGCCCTGGGTGTTTTTTTATTTATTTCTGATATTCACCCCTTTTTTTATTAACATTTAAGCAGTGAGTGATAGTTCACAAGCCTCATTTGGTGAGCAGGCATCTTAACCAAAGGGGAAAAAACTAGTCCTGTCAACTTGAGCAGAATAAAGGGAATCAAAGGCTTTTTTCCCTTAAATGGACTAATTTTCTCCTTGAATTATGAAAGTAATGGCTAGGTAACAGCCTGTGCTCAGAACCCGACGGCTTAATGCCTCCTAAATCCTTCCACGTGGCTCCACTAGTCCTTGCAATTAGGTCTCATTATAGCCTCATAAAGGATCTCATTTGTGGGATTACTTAACAGACAATGAAATTTTATCATGTAGAATTATAAAAAAATAATATCTGAGCTTGCATGGTGTGCTGAAGGCGCGCGCCACACATCATTCCGCTTGGTTTGCTTGCTCTCCTCCCTTCACCCCCATCTCCTCCTCCTCACTTCACTTCCCCTGCAGTTCATATCTGTATCATAACAACTGTGCGTCCTCCCTGTCAAATGCTAAATTCGCTTTATTATAGCAATTATTGTCTGTGTGACAGACATGCCTATTTTATCTTTGGGATGGTTTGATTTTAAAGACTTTCTAATTCTTTTCAGAAGTGCATGTAAAGCCACACTTTAATAGGTGCACCACTGGCCTGTTTGCTGTGATCATGAGTTTCCTCTTTAATGAGGCTTTATGCGTCTTATATAATGTGGAACAACATAAACAACAACTTGGAATCCAAATCTGGGTTGTTCAACTTCTTTTTGCACTTTTTTTTCTCTTTGTTCAGGGTCTTAATGGAAAAACATGAATATTTAAATTTTAATCAAGCATAGTAGTTTGTAAATGTAATGATCATCAATGGTTAAATTACTTTTTTGCAACACATTCTACTAATCTAAATATTTTGATTAGAATCTAACGGAAGATGTTAGTTCAGTCAACCACTGATGTCATTAGCAGTGTTTCCAGCTTTTTCGCAAAATTAGGCTAATTATTCAGACCCTTCTAGCATCTTAAAAAACAAACAACTAACAATAACATTTAGCAACATTTTTTATTTCTATGTTAGACTTTTGCAGACTTTGACACCGAGCCATGTAATGTTCTTTCTGTTATCAACAAGAGGAGAGGGCTGCCACTGAGCACTTAAAGGCCCGGTCCTCAAGCAGCTGTCCCTCCCAGCTGCAGTCAAAGCGCTAAGAGTTCAGATGATTTAAATAAAAAAAATCTAAAAAAAGGCAAGAGCTGACAAGCAATAGTTAATTTGTCATTAAATAAACATATTTAGAATGTGTTTCCTATTACTTTTATTCTTTCCTGGGATGTTAATCCTCTATCTTACAGCATCCATTAGTCACATGCACATGGCAAATTATGTTGATTAGGTGATGACGTCATTCAGTGACTTGTAGTGACTTTTAGGAAAGCCAATAGCTACTTTCCTTTCTGAGTGCTGTATCCAACACAGAACTGTTTTTATGAATTAATACATAACCTTAGTAAAGTTTAAGAGTTGTGGTTAAGAAAGTCTCTGTGTTGGAGCACACATTTAATATGTATCAAGATGTACACACTTTAGCAGCAGGCTAAGGCTGAAGTCAAACTTGCTAGCAAGCTGAGCTTCTTAACCCTGAGGCAGCTGCCAAAGAATGGCACTTCTTAGCTGTTGCTCACAGAAAAAAGGTTTACATGCCACCATATTAGAAAATGTTTTAAACATTTATTACTCTTTGGTGACAATGTAGGCCTTAATCACACACTAGTTTTTATTTTTGGTTTATTCTTACCCTGAAGGACAAACCAAGTGACCTAATTAAAGAAACAGTGAAGGTGCTTTTGCAGTCTTGAGTTAAGGAGCACCCAGTAGAGATGCCGCTTGTGAAGCAGAGGAAATCATCTACATCCAGAAAACTGCTTCGTCACGCTGATGAGAGCAGATTAAACTGTATCCTTATTAAACAGGTCTGTTTGATATTGGTTGATCTGAGCTTGCAGGCTTTAAAGAAAGGTGAATCTGGATTAATTAAAGGTAAATATACTCTCAAAACTGGGTTATTTCTTGCTGGGTTCTGCTGGGTTTATGCTTTTGGGAAAGAAGTTGGGTTCTGACCAGGTGTGAACATCTTAAACATTACAACAACCTGATCAGACTTGACTGAACCTCTTCCTCTAAAGGAAATAAGAAACAGTAAAATTGTAAAATGATGCTGTATTTATGCTGATGTTCAGACCAGTAGGCTGTATTTACTGACTTTAATTCACCCTAGAAACCAACTTTGTTAACTAAGATAACAATAGACTTTTGCCTGCTATGTAGTTAAAGTGAAGTAGTGCTATGTTCACCATTCCTGCTTTGGCCAAAAAATTGGTCATTAAGTCAGGAACAGACTAAAAAGCCATATTTATTTCTGCAATATGATTTACCCCTAATCGTAACTCACCATAATGCATTTTAGCTTTATTAATTTAATAATAAATTTCATTTTGAAGTTTAAACCAAAGATACACGGAGGAGAACACAATGTGGGCAAAGATTTGAGACTGTCTTTAGCTTTTATCTATCTGATTATTTTATATTAAAAGTAAATACAGTTTTAAAATAATGTATATTTACTCACGTCTAGGTAGCCTTGAATCTACTCTTTTGTTCATTATCCTGGCACAGCCTATACACCCAAATCGGGTTGTTTTTAAGCCCATAGTTTTTTTAAGTGTATTTTGCATTATTTTAAGTATTGTGCCAATATTTTTGATATATTTAATATTAAAACATACATAAAGAAACATTACATATTGTCTCTAAAGTTACATATAAAAAGGAATAGTGAGAATAGAACCCAACTTATTTGTGTGAATAATTAACTTAATTGAAGAAAATCATTTAGTTAAAACTAAATTGGTTATGTAAATACATTTTTTAAACTGGATTGAACTTAACTTATCTACGTGTCATTTATTTATCAGATCTGTTTAAAAAAATCTTTGAAATAACAATAACATAAACTGTTACATAAGTTTAATTGTTTAAATTCTAACACTGTTTTATCAGTGTTACTCCTGAATTTTGAACCTGGACCGCCTGCACCTTAAGCCAGGAGGTCCAGCCACTGGCCCTCCTCTCCTCTCCTCTCGTTTTCATTTGGCAGATGAAAGCAGAAGCTAAACCTGCCCGGTGACCTGCCCGGGGGATCAAACTCGCTAATTATCGTCACAAGATGAGGGATTAACGCATTTCTGAAATAGCTGCCTGTTTACCGCCGCACAGACCCACCATTATAAACACTTTCTAATTGAATCCTAATCGCCGTCAAATAGCCTCGGCCCAGACTCGCCGTCGGTTCATAATTCTTTAATTGCTGGAAGTGAAACCTGGACCAACCGGATTCAAAGTGTGATCATGGCTGCTGAGCAATTAAAGCTATTTATCCTCGCGTGAACGATTTCCTTATCGCGTTTCGGGAAAATTTAGTTTACTGTTGGGGAATAAAAGGGAAAATGTGGGAAATCTAGGATTTTTTTATTATGCAGCAAATTAAAAAAAGGCAAATGTACCTGCAACAGTTACAATTTTTTAATTATTATAATTATTAATTGTTGTCATCTTTAAACTGTTGTTTGGAGACTTTCAAATTGAATTTAACATATTTGCTGTTTATTTGACAACTTTATATGAACACGTTTCATAAAATCAAATCTATATTACATAAGAAAAAAAAAGTAGCATAACATTGTGGGGAGTTACAATAAATGCTAAAAAATGTGGATGTGAAGAGTCTGAAAACTCTACAAACGTAAAAACATTAAATGTGTAGATTTTTTGTTCAAACTTTTCAAACGTTAAATTCAGAAAATGAGCCCGAATCTGCTGGTTCTGATCAGAGAAGTGGAGAAGCATCACGTGGTGTGGGTCAGTGACAGCACCAACCCTTGGAGCCGGGTGCGCACGTGGGTGACGATGCAGGACCAACCCCTCTTCGGGGTCCCTTTTGTTGAACCATCAAACATAAGCACCTTTGGAGATCCCGAGGGCTTCACATGAGAAACAGCCATCATCCTGCGCACTGGGCGATCACTCCTCAGCGGCGGAGCCATGTCGAGGTCTTTCTACGTCGATTCTTTAATAATCAAGGACACTGTGCGACCCGCAGCGGCCGAGCATCCGGCCCAGGACTTCCTCCTTCCCATCAGCGTGCACTCTCCAAGCGTAATGACGGTCAACGCTCCGGTTTGTCACTCCAGGAAGAACGGGACTTTCTGCGTTTGCCCCCTGTGCGTCACGTCCCACATCCAGTCTTCCCGCGGTGGTATCTCCATGCTGAAGAGCCAGTTTCCAGGTGTGGAGGCGCAGTACTGTCAAAGGATCTTGCAGCAGCAACCTTCTGCGCTGGCGCATCCTGGGCACACACCTGTCTGCACGCCCACCTTCGGCGTCACGGATCCCAGGAGATACCACTGCCTTTCTATTGGTAAGCACCTGTTCACTTTATACTCTGGTTCCTGTTAGAGTAATAGATGATGATGCACCTACACTTTTACGCACTGTACGCAGAGAAATTTACGCGCAGTAATGTGCGTGTTGTGCTGACAGATGCACGCAACCAACTTTCTGCTAAAAAACTCTTTTTGTTTGACTACAGGCAGTTCCTCCGAGAACAGCCACATACAGAACGGCAAAAGGATGCGCACGGCTTTCACAAGCACACAACTGCTGGAACTCGAAAGGGAGTTTTCCACGAACATGTACCTGTCCAGACTCAGACGGATCGAAATCGCCACGTATCTGAACCTGTCGGAGAAGCAGGTGAAAATCTGGTTTCAGAACCGCAGAGTAAAGCACAAGAAGGAGGGCAAAGCCACGCAGAGGAGCGCGCACGGCGGCTGCAAGTGCGCCGGCGCTCACACGAACTATTCCAGGTCGGAGGATGAAGAGTCTTTATCTCCGGCATCCGCGTTGGAGGAGAAAGAGGTGTCACCAATTTAAGATAAACTCAACTCCCCCCGAATCCCGTTGCTGGCACTTAC
Organism: Girardinichthys multiradiatus; assembly: GCF_021462225.1. Taxonomy (NCBI): domain Eukaryota; kingdom Metazoa; phylum Chordata; class Actinopteri; order Cyprinodontiformes; family Goodeidae; genus Girardinichthys; species Girardinichthys multiradiatus. The sequence continues at coordinate 37,422,011 of NC_061802.1, read as the reverse complement.
TCTGCCCCCGCATGCTGCAGTTGGCATCACGCAACCTCAGAGCCCAGACATAAAACCAAGGCTTCTTTCCTGCATGAAGTATGTCATTTTAAAATAAATAATGTGAACATATGTCAGTAAAACGTCACAAACACAACCACCTGTCCTGTTTTTGGAAATTTTACATGTTCAGTTCCCGTTAATAGCTTCAATAAATGTCGTCAATATTCACAGGATCTGTCAGTGCAGCGGATCAGAGAGCATTAAATCCCTTAGAAATAGTCCAGGTCTGAAGTGTAGACCTGTTGCCTGTAGCCATTTGTAAACAATGTGTATATCTGTATTTATTGTAATAAACATTACGAGTTAACCTACGAATGTATGTACTGTTTTGATATGGCTTCAAACCTGGCGCTTGTCATTTCGCGCCTTCGCTGTTTCACATACATGTTGTTTAACCGTTTCGTGACCGATAAAGTTGTGCACGAAATAAAGCCTTCTATGGGACGGTCCCATCCACTTTCACAAGCGACGTTTAAACGTCATTTTGTATGATCTACATAACATCTACTAGAAATGGGGTTTTAAAGACTCTGAGAAAGGTTATGGTAGATCATTCTCAGAGAGGTCGATCAGGGTTATTCTGGTTTGATCAGGGGGTCATAATAATTTGTCATCAGTTACTTGACCCAAACAGACATCCGAACCAAAAAAAAGGTAACATAGTATAAGGCAAATCATTCAGAATATAATAACATCAAATTATGTGATTTTCAAGGATTTTCATGGTCATTTATCTTTACACATTGAAATAACAAACTAATAATAAACTAAGAAAAATAACCTGTAATAATAATGGCTTAATGGATAAATGGAAGTAGGAAAAAAGAATGGGGTACGAATTGACCTGTTGCCAATATTTATATAAACTCATTACAAAAAGATTGGAATGCATAAATGTTAATAATTTTAAATCCACTTTTTCGTCATCCTTCATTTTCATACACCTACTCGTTTTATACTACATGATATAAAGAAATTAAATGGCTATTGAGTGGAAATTTCTAAATACACTGTAAAGTTGTATTGTTAAATTAATCTGGAAAATCAAAATAATTGAACAGAAATTAGGGATACCTAAGCCAATTTTGATTTTTTTTTTAAAGTTATTGCTTAAAACAGACTGCTTACACAAAAGAACACGACCTTTAAACTTTGCTGTATGATATAAAGTCTTTATGCGCTGTGGAACTAAGAGACACAAAAATATTGCATAGAAAATAACTCGAGCAAATAATAAAACCCCCCAAAAGGTATTCAATTTAATTTCAAGATGAAATAATTGCTGAATTTCTCAGTAAATTATGTTTAGTTCCAAACAATATTGTAAATGAAATTGCAATGGCTAATTTTTTTTTTTTTTTTTGAGAATGGACCATAAATATATAGTCAAATTATGTAAACAGATTATACAGTCAGGGGGCACCTCCACAATGTTTTCACAGGGGTGGCCGGGCAGATATTTAAAAGTTCCACACTATTAAGAACATAAATAAATCAATAAATGTACTATCCATTTTAAATTTGCACCAGTCAAAAATATAATACATATAACTCTTCTTAGCTGGTCAGCAAAATCACAGGGATGACCACTGCCCTCAACCTCACGCTTAACAGCTGCACGCTGTGTTTCGCTTCAACAGTGAAGAATTTTTTTTTACAGTGTTGTCTTGTGTAATTTACTGCACTTTATCACCATTAACACTGTAAAACACTGAACTAACGTTTATCTCTACATAGCAATTTTTATATAATTTTATATTACTCATTACCTCCTTTACCGTGTTTTTGAGCCTTCACATTGTTATTAAGCTATCATTACCACGGTGGTGCCCCAGTGTTAGACCTTGGGCTCACTTTATTCAGTAACGCAACGCAGAATTTAGTTTAAGTGATCTTGCCTGTTAAACTCAAAATGGATGGATGGAGAAGGCCTAGTTGTAATGTCTCCTTAGATTTGATCACAAAAGGGTACCCGGTGACGCCCCCGGGGAGCAGCCAATCGTCCATTAATGTTCGCTTCTGAAAAGATTTCAGTCGTCCCAAAGCGAGTTTAATTGCGTTTTTGGTCCCACGTTGGTTGATTATGCGGCCATTGGCTGAAGCTGCAGAACGAGAATATATAGAAGTGGGCAAAGGCTTTGACAGGTTAGATTGTCCTGCCTTGAGACCCGCATTTAGCACGGGACCCCCGACGGCTGCGTGCTCAGAGAGCTTTGAGGGACACCAACAGGGTTCCTCGGAGCCACAGAGAACGATTTAGTCACTGTTTCATTAGGCACTATTCGAACCTTTCAACTTATGGTGAATTAAAACGGGGCATGCTCAAATGAACTGGAGGATTACGTGGGAGGGGCCACTGGAAATTAGCGGACGCCTAATTTAACTCGTTTCTGTTGGAGTTTGGGATACATTCCTAATTGAGAGGGGAAGCAGGTGAAGTTTTGATCCCACGCAGGCCCTTTCAGAGCGGGAATAAATGGTCTCCTTTCACATCCCGCTGCTGATCGTATATTATTGCGGGAAAGCCATCTAATGAATATATATTGAAGTTCCTATTAATCGAATTAGAAGTCCCCTTGCAGGTGTGTATGACCAGTAGAATGAATCCAAGTTGTAAACCTCACTCAAGGTGACCTGGACTGTATGGCCGCCCTTAATTCAGATGCAGTTTGGTGCTGCATCCAAAATGCCCGCACAAACAAAACAAACTTCATAACTTCTCTAAAACTGGGTGTGCAATGCCATGTTTCAAAGATGCTTTGCATTCAAAATGACCAAAAAAGGGGGATATTTTACCTGCCAAGAGACAGAAAAATAAGCACTATATATTGCCTTAGAAGAGATGGGCCTTCATTGAAAGTGAGGCAATTACACATGACAAAAGACAATTAATAAGAGCGCCTTTCAGCTGGTCGCAGCTGCTGTCTCATGCGGAGAGATGGAGGCTAGAAGAAGTTGAAGTACCCGAGAGGATGTGGCGGGGGGGGGGGACTCCCTGTCTATTGAGAAATGTTCACTTTATCAGTGATGAGTCAGGGCGCCATCCCTGTCTCCAACATTTCTCATCTAAATCCCACAAGCAGGTGAAAGCATGGTGGTGGGAAGCAAATATTTTCAGATTATTGGTGGAGACCTCTGGTGCTGTCAAGTCTGCCAGTTTTACTTTTTGACCAATGTCCAAATCGCTATGGTGTAGAAAAAGAACTGAAAATAAGCGTAAACACACAATCAACGCTTTGGTGGCAGTATGATGCTGCGAAGATACATTCTGTCAGCAAGGAGTGGGACGTTGGCTTAGATTTCATTTATTAGATGGAAAGCTTTCATCTTAGTTTGCATCACCAATGATTTTAGACATAAACTACAAAAAGAGTAAACATAGGCCCCTTTTCCACTGACTCGTTTTAGCCGCGGTCAGTCAGGTTGAAAAGGGTGAGACGCCATTTTCTAAAATAGGGTCACACCAAACGGTTTATGACAGTAGGTGTTCTGGTCAGATGAGACCAAATATGAACTTTTTGGCCTGCATGCAACAGGTTTTGAATGGAAGCAAACTAACAATGTAGGCTGCATCACTCTGATCACACAATGACAAAAATGAAAGGTAGTGGCAGCATCATGCTTTGGAGTGCTTTTCTTCTATGTGTCGTCTCCCTCACTCCACTTAGAAATATCCACTTAATAAGTGAATTGGTAAATCATTCACATGCCCGAGACCTCTCATCTATATCTGACAAGCAGCAGAAACCATAAATGTGAAGGATCTTAGGAGAAGGCTTTTCTGTATATTGGTTGAAACATCTTGTGCAGTTCAATTGGAAACCAGATTCTGATGTATGACTACTGTGGAGCAAAAGGGAAAATGTTCAATGTAAGTAATGCATTTTTTTTTTTTAGAATATTGCCATTGGTGCAGCAAATATGAAAGAAGGTGCAGTGGTTAGATGAGACAAAAATGTATTTTGTTGGCCTATCTGGAAAAAATTGTATGGTGGAAAGATAACACTGCATATTACTCTGAACACACAATCACCACAGTGAAACATGGTGTCTTCGTGCAGGGTGCTTAATTCACTGCATTTTCCACCCCCCTCATAAACAACCAATATATCAGTAATTTAAAGGCATGTGTGGGAGGATGCCTACGAGAAGAAGGCTTTTCTGATCATTAGTTGAAACAACTTGTGCAGTCAAGTCAGAGAAGGAGATGCTGACCTATTGCTGCTGGGTGAAAGATATGGAATATGTATCCCATGAAAGTTTAAGTACTTTGTAAATAATTAAACTTATATGGAAAGACAATAATATTTACATCACAATTTTCTCACTGTGTCTATTTGTCACAATAATGAAAAATGTGGCTAAGTCTGTCCATCTTTCCAAAATAAAATACAATCTTTGGGCATGAAGAACAGGAGCATAATGTATTTTTTGGAGTCTGAAATCAATAGCTTTTTTTGCTGAGCTAATATATGTGTCTTGTCACAAGGATTAATAGATAGATCACCCTGACCAAATTACTGCCACAAAGAAACATGGTGGAGGCAGCATTATGATACAGGGAGCTGTTCTTCAGTATAGATAGGGGAGCTGGTCAGAGTTGATGGATGAATGATGGAGTAAAACAATGGAAGTTAGAGACTTGGGGAAGAGGTTCTCTTGCCGGATAACAACCCTAAAATACAGCCAGACCTAAAGTGGAATGGTTTGATGAAAATGTGCCTCCATGTGTGAAAATGGCCCAGTCAAGTTCAGATCTTAATCCGATCCATACTTTGTGATAACACTTCAAAGATGCTCCACATCCAATCTGACTCAGCTGGAGCTAATGTGCAAAGAACAATAGGTATAAAATAATAGAAACATGTTACAAAAATACTTGCACTTGTAATTGCAATAAAAGGGAGCTCAACAAAGTCTTCACTTTGAAAAAAGTAAAGTGTCTATGACATCGAATTTTCATGATAAATCCAACTACAGTTATGGAAAGGAAACACTGATAAATTAAAAGAAAAGTAAATTTATGCCACTGAAATGAACAGTTGTTGAGACTAATATCATAAATTTCCCTAAAAAGGCATTCCAGACTACTACTTTGCAATTTTGTTGCGCTCTTTTATGACATCAGAGGGGAACCCCTGCAGGTAAACTGTCTGCTGCTACAATGACTAGCAACACAGACAGCAGCGAAGAATCTGATATTTCTTTAGAAATATTTCAGTCACTATAACAAAGAGACACAGCAGAGTCAGTAGAAGAATGTCAGCTGTCATCAGATGGGAGAACACATGTGCAGACGGCTAATTTGACCAGAGTCTATTTTTGGCGGATGCCGGAGTTAATATTCATGAATCATGCCACACCAACAGGAAACAGAACAAGCACAACATCTGGATTTTCAAAAAAAATCACTAAAGACAGACTAGATCTCACTATATCAATACACACATATATTTAAAATATATACACATGTATATATTAGCAGCTGTTGACATTAAATCAATTAAATCAGTTACTGGGTTAACTAAGGTTTTATAAACTAAGCAATTAAACATTAAATGCACCAAATTGAGCAAAAAATAAAGCTTCACTGCACTCAGTGTAGCTACTCACACATTGTAGAACAAAACACATGAAAATATCTGGATGTATAAAATGAAAAATGAAGCAGTTTAACGGGTTTAACTTCAGCAGAAGGAGTTGTTTTGGACTTGCTACTGCATTTATCGCTGGCTTTTATTGCACAATCTGCGTAAGCCCAATACCATGTCAATTACTGCCCAATTCCTTTAATATTAAGATGTTTTCTTTACATTTTTGCATTTGTGGGAGACAGGCGTCAAAGGCACTTTAATCTCTTACAAGCACTTCACACATTTTGGGTTTTATATGCAACATGTGTGAGAACTAGGTGTCGTTTTCTATATACTTCTTTTAACAACTATGCCTTACTTTGTACTAATCGAATACAGTACCTGTCAAAAGTTTTAGAAGCACTTTCTCATTTACTTGTTTTTTTTATTTTCATGACTATTTGCATTGTACGTAGATTTTCACGGAAGGCATCAAAACTGTGAATAAATATATATGGAATCATGTAGCAAATGAAAAATTGTAGAAGAGCTTTAATTATGTTTTATAGTTTAAATTCCTTACAGTAGCCGCTCTTTGCTGTGATGACTGAAATATTAACCTTTGGCCTTCTCTCAATAAACCTCTTCCACTACTATTCCACAACCTCTAACATTTCTGTCAATACTTTTGGAAACACTGTTTACAGTTGGGGTGGGGAGCTGCTGACCTAGACTAGGGACATTATCGGGCGGTGGAAGGAGTACTTTCAGTATATCCTTAATCGTGCCGTCATGCATTCCCTGGTGAAAGCAGAGCCTGGGGACTCGAGGTTGGACTCTTTCATCACCCAGGCTGAATTCACCGAGGTGGATATAAAGCGCCACGGTGGCAGGGCTTTGGGGGTGGATAAGATTCGCCATGAGAACACCACCCCATACACCCCCCCTCACGATCCTCAACAACACTGTATCGGCAGTGGACCACTTCAGGTTCTTAGGAACCACCATCTCTGAGGACCTGAGATGGTCGTCACACATAGACACTGTTTGAAAGAAGGCCCAGCAGAGACTGTACTTCCTGAGACAACTCAAGAAGTCTTGTGGAAACAGGAGCTGCTGGTCATCTTCTACACTGCCATCATTCAGTCTGTCCTGTCTTCATCCGTCTCAGTGTGGTTTGGCTCATCCACAAAACAGGACAGGTCCAGACTGCAAAGAATAATCAGGAATGCAGAGAGAATAATCAAGACTGACCTTCCCTCCATCCAGGACTTATACAGGTCTAGGGTCAGGAAAAGAGCTGCAAAAATCTCTGCAGACCCAACACACCCTGCACATAAACTGTTTAGAGTTTTACCTTCAGGCTACAGAGCACTGTTTACTAAAACCAGCCGCCACAGAGACAGTTTCTTCCCCCAGGCTGTTTCTCTGTTCAACATTTATTAGAGTACCAAACAACAGCCTACAGATGTTGCAAATGCACCTTTTTATTTATATATGTGTATATTTGTATATTGTATATATGTATATTCTTTAATGCAAAAAACAAAAACCAAAGAGGAAAGTGTACCAGAGTCAAATTCCTTGTTTGTATGTACGAACTTGGCAACAAAGCTGATTCTGATTCTGAGTACATGAAGTCTCTGGATATTGTAGGGCTGTCATGGTTGACACACTTCTTCAACACTGCGTGGCGGTTGGGGACAGTGTCTCTGGGTTGGCCGACCGGCATGGTGGTCACCCTTCATAAGAAGGGTGACCGGAAGGTGTGTTCCAACTATAGGGGGATCACACTCCTCAGCCTCCCTGGTAAGGCCTATGCCTCTCCAAGGCATATGGCCTATGCCTTGGAGAGGAGAGTCCGGCCGATAGTCGAACCTCGGTTTCAGGAGGAGCAGTGTGGTTTTCATCCTGGCCGTGGAACACTGGACCTGCTATACACCCTCTGCAGGGTACTCGAGGGTTCATGGGAGCTTGCCCAACTGCTCCACATGTGTTTTGTGGACCTGGAGAAGGCATTCGACTGTGTCCCTCGTGGTGCCCTGTGGGGGTGCTCCAGGAGTACAGAGTCGAGGTCCCTTCATTAGGGGCCATCTGGTCTCTGTACAAGCGGAGCAGGAGTGTAGTCCATATTGCCGGCACTAAGTCGGACCTGTTCCCGGTGCATGTTAGACTCCGGCAGGGCTGCCCTTTGTCACCGGTCTTGTTCATAACTTTTATGGACAGGATTTCTAGGCGCAACCAAGGGCCAGAAGGGGTCTGGTTTGGTTAGTCGTGGATTTCGTCTCTTCTTTTTGCAGATAACGTGGTCCTGCTGGCATCCTCTAGTCAAGACCCAAAACATGCACTGGGGCCATTCACAGCCAAGTGTGAGCGGGAGATCAACAGACAGATTGGTGCAGCTGCTGCAGTAATGGGGATGCTGTGCCGGTTCGCTGTGGTGAAGAGAGAGATGAGCTGAAATGTGAACCCCTGTTTTACCGGTCGGTCTATGTTCCTACCCTCACCTATGGCCATGAACTATGGGTCATGACCGAAAAAACCCGGATACAAGCGGCTGAAATGAGCTTCCTCCGCAGGGTGGCCGGGCACTCCCTTAGAGATAGGGTGAGGAGCTCAGCCATCTGGGAGGGGCTCGGAGTAAAGCCGCTGCTCCTCCACATTGAGAGAAGTCAGTTGAGGTGGCTCGAGCATCTATACCGGGTGCTTCCTGGACGCCTTCCATTGGGAGGTGTTCCAGGCACGTCTCACCGGGAGGAGGCCCAGGGGACGGCCCAGGACACGCTGGAGGGACTATGTTTCTTGGCTGGCCTGGGATTAGAGGGTGACACGGGAGTGGATTTTCTCTCTTGTCCCATCCCGCTCCCACAGAAAAATGTCTTGTCCCATCCCAATCCCAGGCCAGCATAACAAAAAAAATCCTGTCCCGTCCCACTCCTGGTAAATTGACTCCCACTCCCATCCCACTCCCATTTAGAACGACTCCCACTCCTGTGCCACTCCCATTTTTGTTTTCTTCATTTAGTCTTTTGGCAATTTCTTTGTTTGAAGGACCAGTTAGGTCCCTGTTTTTAGCTGTGGTAAAGGCCAGTTAAAGTAAACAGAATAATAATGAAGAAATAATAAAATATCAAACAAGGAAACAGACCATGCCTATCTTAGTTGAAAAAACAAAATGTACATAGTTGTATTTTACTCATTTATTAAGTGATTGTTTCCTTTGAACAATGACATCACTTTTATGTTTCAAGTTGCTGAAACGAAAGAAAAATGCACCTAGTAAGAGAAATGTACTTGGTGAACAAAAGGGCAAAAAGGCATTACCTTCACAATTTAGAAACTGTACCTCAATGGTTCACAGCCCTGGTCCTCAGGGACCCCTTCCTTGCAAGTTTTAGATGTGTGTCTGCTCCAGAACACCTGATTTAAATTCTGACATGACCTCCTATACAGGCATCAAGAATGGAAGGTCAAACTGGACAAAATAAACACAATAAAATCATCATTAAATAAATAAATGAAGTATATGTAACATGAAAGAAATGTAACATTAAATGTGCCACTGAATAATCAAGTATAATTTTAAAGACGACATGACGTAATTAGTGGTACACTTAATATTTAATGACGTATTAAATAAATTGTACATTTAATGGTACATTCAATTTTTTTCTATTTCACAACATATTTATTTAATATCTTCCCTTAATGAAGCCTTTCAACGAGGTCCACGATGGGACATGGGGAATTTTTTTCTTTTGTGTCCCCACGCAATAGTCTTTGCGTTATTTCGCAATACTTTGTGGGATAGTTTCCAAACCAGATAACTGCAAAAATGAAACAAACACTACACCCGTTTTGAGATTTATTGAGTTTTATTTTGAAATCAGCCTTAATTAAAATGATCTTCAAATCAGACTAAAAGACAGTTTTTATCCACAAGCTGTCAAACAAACTACTAAACTCTGGACCATAATGCTGCACGAAACCACATCTGTGACACTTTGTTTGCTTATTACTGCTGCATGATGTGTACTTTTTTTTGTACGCCATTAGTGTTTTTGTTTTCATTGTGATTTGAACGGTTCTTCTTATCCTAAGCATTTAATCGTATTGTTGACTGCGTGTTAACCTACATATGACAAATAAACCATATAAATGACATATCAGTGCTGTTTGTTTTATGAGCAGTTTGTCATCTGTTCCAAAATGCCGAACGCAAAAGTATTGCGTGGGGACGCAAAAGAAATAAATTTCCTCATGTCCCCTCACGGGCTTCCGTACCTTACCTCTTAAATCTTTAGCGCACATGCAGCAGTTTTGTTGGTCAGATGAGACTTGACACATGTTGGTACTTTTCGTTTGATGAATGAAGAGATGCAGGGTTGATTTAATCCAGAATTTGCCAAACAAGTGTCTCTTAATCACTGGTGAACTTGATTACGACTAAACACGTTTTACAAGCAGCAGACTGCGTGTTAACATCAACTCTCCTGAAGTTCGGTAATATTTGCGACTTTCCTGTCAGCTCTATGAGTTTAATAGATAAGTCCTTATTTCTGACTTTACGTTACAAATCCAGTTTTACCACGTCCAGTTCTCCACCTGCGTTTGCTCCCTCCATCCTGAACGCAGGTGGAAAACATCGAGCAGAAGCACTGTTGGCTTGTGGGTCGTGTAGTTCGTTTGACCCACATTATAGTATAGACTTCTTGGAAAAAAACTACACAATGGCAGCGTCGATCCAAGTTTTTTTTTCTTAAAGTTTATAACAAAGTCTCAGTTTTACATTTCCAAAGACAATTGATCCTAGTTTATTTCCCCTCCTGGTTAGCTCCCGCTCCCGTCTGCTCCCGTTCATTTTTTATCCTGTACCATCCCAATCACGTGATCTTTACTGATGCTGTCTCCCGTCCCGCGGGACTCCCGAAAAAATGTCAGCCTCTACCTGGCAGCGCCTTGGGCTCCCCTTGGAGGAGATGGAGGAGGTGTGTGGGGAGAGGGACGTCTGGGTGTCTCTACTGAGTCTGCTGCCCCTGCGACCCGGTCCCGGATGAAACAGAAGACAATGAGAACAAGTACGAGTACTCTTTGGAAAACGATTTCAGGTGACCACCTCATGAAGCTCATGGAGAAAATGTTAAGAGAGCAAACAGTCATGAAAGCAAAGTGTGGCGATTTTTGAAGAATCTAAAATATAAAAATGTTTAGTGTTATTTAACACTTTTTATTTACTATATAATTCCATGAGTGTTCATTAACAGATTTGTTGCAATTATTGAGACTCTACAATGTAAAGAGTCATGAAAGTAAGGACACCAAGTAAGTGAGAAAGTGCATCAAAAACATTTGACCAGTAGTGTATTCTAAGGTTTGTAGTCGTAACATAACACATGTGACAAGGTTTAAGGGGTATGAATACTTTTGCTATGCAGCAAACTGATTAAAAGAACAAAAAACATATTTCAGCACCAGGGACAGCTCCGGTTGAGGCCCACCACCCCATAATCATTCTACATGATCTTTTGAAACATTCCCATTAGAAAGCTGCACCCATAGAGACAATGAAGGACATGATAAAATGAAAAAAAAAAACCGTTTTGACCAGTTAAAGAATGGCATGTTTTTAATAACAGAACCATAATGTGTAATTTTTCAGTATTAAACATTACATATTGAATGCATGTATTATTAGTGTTGCAGTTTCGAAGTTGATTTTAGAAGATTATATATAGCTTCTAATTTTAGCAGCATTGTGTATATGTTGAGAAAGTAGCAGAGGTATTTTGTATGTTTTGAATGTCATGTAATATTACTTCAAAGCCCCCTGCTGGACAGTTGGAGGCAGGACAGGGCAGGCAACTAACTGACAGGATTTTCCTGAGATGATGTAGGAACAGGAATCTATAAATCCTAGAGACTGCTGTAATGTGTCTGGTTAAAAACAAAACACAACAAAACAAACAAAAAACTATGCTGATTGGTTTACCTTATAATGATGGATTTACAGAATCTGCGATCTATGCAAAACGTTTAAGCTGGTTGGATTCTGGTTTGGATGTTTTTAAATCGGCTTACCTGGATATAATTGGTTAGAAGTAAGAGCCTAAACTTGCTTTGAGGTAAGCTAGATCTTCCTAAGCTGAGACCCTTTGTTTGGAGAACAAGGACACTGTTCTTTCCCCTAACATGTGGAAGTAATTGCGCCAAGCGGCTGCATGGAGTGAGGAAGAACAGGAGGAGGGGGGCTGCGGCATCGGGCCCCGGGGCCGTGTCCACACACACACACACACACCAGTCGGATTCTCCCATTCTGTGCCCATAGATAGGTGATTCACAGGGACCCATTATTCCTCTTATGCCTGTCATGGGAGGCCCCCGGGGTACTCTGGAGATAAGGTTTAAGAAATTGGCCATTCTGACGCATCTGAGCAGTAAACAGGGATCCCATTCGTTTCCTGTGACACATAAGATGAGAAGGAGACTGTCTGATGGTTTGGACTCTTGATAAAACTGAAGGAAATCAATAAGGCTAAGCAGTTATATGGTGGTATTTGAGCGCCCTCTAGGAGATCTGCAACCCATTTTCAGAGTTCCTGTATCTTGCACAAGAACTCTTCACTACTAATCTGTGATCCAAAAGGCAACAAATAGGTGCATTTCTTTATTAAAAGATGGTAGCCCGCTTAGTGAAATGACCTGGTCAGAAACAGAACAATTGTGAACAAATTTTAAAACCACGAAAAACATCAGACACAAGGTTTAAAAGTACTTTTGGCTGCAAAGACGTGTCCAATCAGACTCCTTTTTCACAATTTTCTCCCATCATGATATTTGCCGCGTCTCTTCTAAAAGACCCTTACTTTGAAAATATGTTCAGGGCTCAGAGGGGAGACTGAGGGAGAGGGGGTGCCATTTCCTGAGAGTTATTTACTTTGAGCCAGATGATTACTTTTTTTCGGGTGAGGGGGGTGGACTGTAACATTGAATCAGTTACAGGTCGCTGTAGCTGGAGCGCAGTTGTGAAGGCGGCCGTGGATACGGACAGAAGGGGCGCGCATATGCTCTCTCAGCGCAGGATCTCTGAGGATTATAGCCGCTGGAAAGGACCCTCGCTGTGCCTTTTGGAGGGACTATTTCACTGTGGATATACTTGCAATAAAGGAATAAAAAGAGGGGATTAGGAAAAGGTAATTGAAAGGTTAATTAAACATTTATTTCGTCCTTACTTAAAAACTCGTCCGTTTTACTTACATTAATAAAACCATTAGAATGTATAGTAAAATTACAGTTTATTACAGCCTATTGTTGTTATTTATCTTTTTTTTTCTATTTGCTCAATAATTAAAGTAATTACAATTTGATTTGATACTTTTATTCAGCACTTTGCAAACTATGCAAAACCTTTGCACAAGTTATTTGCGTTAGTACTTTATTTCAGCTGAGTTTTGCGCCATATGGTCTCCCCCCTGGACACCGAGTGGCAAAATCTCGATCACTCTTCCGGATAAAAGCGTACAATTTGACTTCGCAGCTGGAGGTGTCACCTCGAAGACTGAAGGCGCAATTGTGGGATACTGCTTGGCAGTTTACTGGGAAACACGTTGGAATTTGTGCATCAGCGTTTCTCGTCTACCGGTGAGATGCAGAGGAATTAAAGTGGAATATGATCGCTTGCAATGAAGTGGAATAGATTAATCATAACTGGATTTGATTCAGAATGAGAAATGAAAAGGGGCACATACTTCTTTTATACCACCTACCCTGCTGTGAGACCAAATGGGTTTTTTTCTTCGGATCTTCACATTTTTGGATTAAGGAAAAAATTCCAAAATCCAGGACTGTACCATTTAGAAACTAATCGCCGTGAAGGAATATTTTTTTAATCATTCTGAACTGACCAGTTGCACAATTTACCTTCAGCAGATGCTGTTTTATATATGCAAACTTTTGAGTTGCTAGCCGAGAGATCGAGGGGGGAAAATGAAGAGCGGGACATGCACGGAGCTTGACTGCCTCTGCAGACTGTTTTAAGCACATTTTCTAAAAGTGCTTCCTCGAACTGCAGCCAAAAAAGAAAAAGAAATATCCTCACTGAAACCTCTTCAGACAAGGCCTTTGCATAGAAATCGTCAAAGCACATTAGACACTATGTCATCAGGTTCCCATGAAAATATGTCATTTTGCGTAGAGTGGATGTCCTAATTAAAGAGTTGACGAAGCCGCGCTGCCGATGGATTATTCAGGCTGCTTCAACTGAGTTAGAGCGGACAACCGCAAGAAACAGTAAGAGGGCATAGAGTTACTTTATTGGAGACAATGAGAAGGCAAGGCGCTTATAAAAAAAGAAACCCAGAAAAACACAAATAATGGTCTATTTGATATGAAATGGCCTAATTAAGGAGGTAGAGCTGAAGTTTTAATGAAATATACTGACAGAAAATAATTGTTTTTAGAGCTTAATCTCAAAAAACTTGGAAAAGAAGATGTATTAATTAGCATCTTTAATGTTTGGCATTCTAGCAGAATATATAAGTTATGTGTTTATGTTTAGGCCAAATAAAAAAAAAGGGGAACTTTAAAGGAAGGAAAAAACATGAGAAGCAAGGTAATTACATTAGCGGCGCCTCTAAAAGTTGGACTATGTTGCCCTCTACTGACCGCGGGATGAAAGATCGTTTTCTCCATTCTAACTAACACACCTTGGACTCAAAATGTTGCAGTGTGTTAAAAAAACATAAATTAATAAATAAGATGACCATCGTTTACCAGTTTAGTTTCATAAAATAAAATTAGGTTGTTGAATGTAATTTTTACTGAAGGATCATATTTTGTAGGTAAAGCCCAGTGTTTTCCCAGGTTGGGGTCGGGACCCCACTGGGACGATTCCGCACATGGGGGGTCTTTACCTTTTCTGGATAAATACTTAAAAACAGTATGGTTGGATGTTGATGTCTTGCCAATGTACCTCTGTCAATATGACTTACTTGTAATGTGTACTCAACTGATATCCAGGGTCTCTTCCTTTGTTAGTTTGTGGGTCTGATGCTAAAGTCTTTGGGAACCACAGATATGGCCTATCTACATTTATCATAAGGTCATGTCTAATTGTCTGATTTATTGTCAAAGATTTAGTATCAATGTGCAGATAATTGTTTCATCATGCTAAATGCAAAACTCTCTACATTAGTTGATAAAAATAGTCACTATTCTTGTCTTCACAGAACTGAGCATCCATAGTCATGGATGGCCTGAAGACATACCTGGTCTGTGGTGTTATCTTAGTGCTGATGGTTTCAGGTAAACATCTACATGAGACATACTGTGATCTTTTTTGCCAAAAAGGTTCTCTAACATTGACCCAACTGTCCCTCAGCTATGCCTGGACTGTCATCACCAACCATATGGCCAAAGGAGCAAGAGCTGGAGCTGGAGCCCAATTCCCTCATCAATATCAGCTGCACGGGGGAATCAGAAGTAGTTTGGGAAGACCCTCTGCCAGATGGTGCCATAGTTACCTCAAACGGTTTCACCGCAACCCTCCTAATTTACAACGCAACTATTAATCACACCCGCTATTACGACTGCAGACATAAAAAGAACGAGGGCGACCTGAGCGATTTGAAGGAAATCTATATCCTTGTCAAAGGTAAAAACATTTTTGAAAATGTTGCCTGAATGATATGCTCAGGCTGTTGAGTTAATACCACTTATCAGGACCACTATGCACAGCAGGAGAATTATCATTTTAACCTAGATTTAAATAAATAAAAAATATCAAGCAATGCAAAAATCATAAAAGCTTAATACAGGTGATATGCTTGACAATTGACAGAAGTAAACAAACTGAGGCCAAAACCACACATAAACACAAAACGTACTAGAAAAAAAAAAATGAATTTACAAAGCTGCATTAAAATGACTTAAAATGACTGAATTAAATTGGAATGGCTGCACAGTGGTGCAGTTGGTAGCACTGTTGCCTTGCAGCAAGAAGGTCCTGGGTTCGACTCCTGACCGGGGGTCTTTCTGCATAGAGTTTGCATGTTCTCCCTGTATATGCATGGGTACTCTGGCTACCTCCCCAAGGTCCAAAAACATGAGTTTTAGGTTAATTTTGTCTCTCTAAATTGCCCTTAGGTGTGCATGGTTTTTTGTCCTGTATATCTCTGTGTTGCCCTGCGATGGACTGGCAGCCAGTCCAGGGTGTACCTCGCCCGTAGACTGGTGGACATATGCACGATCTCTTCCGTGACCCACTATGGAATAAGCGGCATAAAAGAGGAATGATGAATTGGAAAAGATCTATAGAAGGATTTATGATGCAGAGCTGGAGACACAAGCCCAAAACAAATAGTCATATTCCAATTAATTTAGTTGTTTTAAGATGTGTCCATGGGGTGACAAATAATTGGAATACAAAAATTAAGCCAAACAATCAATAAGTAAATTAATAAAAACTGAAATATGTCACTGCTCATTTAATATCGAGGCATAATCTGTGAGTGTAATTGGTTGTGATGTTTTATTTCGAATGAATTAAAAAAAACTTGCCATGAGAAATAAAACTCTTACTTATAAAACATTACATTTTGTTTCACTGTAAAGGTATTTACAAAATAAGAATTAACATTAAATCGTGTGACAAGATAAAAAGATCTTCTCCATGCCCATTTCTAGATCATCATATCCTGTTTGTCCCAGAGGAACCAGAAAACCTGGTTGTTCCTCATGAAGCAGAGGTGGTCATTCCGTGCCGTGCATCACAGCTGAGCCATGCCGTGGAACTGATTAGAGTCCCCAACAATGAGAAGCTCCACAGGTTCTATGACCACAGGATGGGCTTTATAGGAGAGCTCCCTCCTGGTCAATATCTGTGTGAGGCCACATTGAATGGCCAGACTTACCAAAGTTCCACCTACACTGTAAAAAAAGTGGGTAAGTCAAAACAAAATCAGACATAGTCTGTTATGGTATGTCCTACAAATTTAAAGCCACATTTCAGACCTTTCTGCAATTTCATTCAATCTCACTTACATATAGTTTGTCACCTTTAAACAATACACCATGGTCAGTTTTTCTATTTGTTATGCTATTTTGTTGTAAATTGTCGTTTCGTAAAGATAAAATGCACCCCAAAACAGTCCTCCACATGCACAGGCCTCTGATGAGTTCTCAAAAGGCTACTGATCAGACATTAATTTTAATTACGTTCATATGAGTCTTGTTTTTATTTTGTCCTTGTTCACATGTTTTTAATTAAATCCCTCCTTCAAAGAAGTTAACTTGTATTTTGTTTTGGCTGCAGCAAAACGTTTAAGCCATATGTGAGATGATGCATGGAGTTTAGGAAAATTTGACAACAATAAAACATATGGACAACTATGGCAGACTGGAAGGGCCAGATGTAATTATCAGGAATCCTCAGCTACTATTTGAAGACAGATTTTTATAACACCCATATGGTCTGGTTTGTGCGTTCAAACAAGAGTATAAACAGATTTGTACCAGTTAGTGTTCTGAAGACGATATTTGTTATCATCACCATTTTGCTTTTGTGTCCTGTCTGACATGGTGTTTATTAATGCTAGCTGATCAGCTTGATTTTTTTGTGCATCCTGTGATGTCTTGACTCAAACACACGCAAACCAGAATTAGCAGCTTGTTTTCTTTAATGTGCTTTTTAAAAACACATTATTGTCTAGGTCTATTCTTTCATCACATTGCTATGATTTTATTGCTTGTTTACATTTGTTACAATAAATAAAACACTACTTTATAGTACTTTTTAACAAAGATGAAGAGGTTGGTTGTGAGGATACTGTAGTGAAATTATAAAAAACAAAGTGTGGCTAGAACTCTTCCTGTTTTTGTGGAATAGCTGCAGTGTGAATTCACTGCCTTGCATTATGACACTTATACAAGTTTAGATTGTAGTGTTTTGCTGCATTATGTGTGTGTGCCTGGGAATATCAAACTCATCAGCCATCACGCTATGATTGTTGAGGTCACGGTAATGTAGCTGTCACCCTGTTGGATCTTGTGAGACACCGTTGTTGATAGCCTCTCTGTTGTGGTCCTTCCTGCAGAACCTCAGGAGGTAAACGACTTTGAGGTGGAAGTCAAAGCCAGCAAAGAGACAGTGAGAGTCAGACAGCCCTTTAACGTCTCCTGCATCAGCCCCTTTGGCCCAGCCTTTCACCAGCAGTGGATCCATCTGAAAACACAGGCAAGATGCAGTCATTTTCTTCTCTTTATTTGTATTCCTGTTATCTCTAATTGGTCTTTTCTGAGGCTTCATCCAGCATTCCTTTAAGTCATATTTCTATTGTTCTCCCCTCATGTTTTCATGCCATTGAGATAGATAGCATAAATTTATTTAGGACTCAACTTTCCTACAGTAATCTAGCTCATTTCTTAGTAGTTGCAAAGTATTTGTGAGGAAATGATCTGTTGATCGGGATCATGTCCGTTAAATTGCTCACTTTGGCAGTTAAACCCATGTGAGAGGCCCTGACAGGAAGGTTAAAGGTTGATGACATATGGTTTCAGTAAAGGAGGCAGCTCAAAGGACAGTAAATAAAAGGATGGTAAATCCTTTGAACCTGCTGACTGTGGGACCTGTAGGGTGGATATTGTCTCCACATGACAGCCTGCTAAACATCTGAGACTTTTAAGACAGTTTTAAGAGTCTAAGACAGTTTAACATACAGAGCCTTGCAAAAGTATTCACACCCCATGAATTTTTTCACATGTAGTAATGGTAAAACCACAAACTTAGATTAGTTGTATTTCTGATCATTTCATGTCTTGATCGGTTTGCAGCTGTGCTGTATTTTTTTCCACTTTAGGGTGATGGATTAATCAGCACTGTGAGATGTTCAAAGTTTCTCCCTGACCAGGCTGCTGTGCTCCTTGGTTCATGATGCTGTTTGTTTTCTAATGCTCTCTAACAAACCTCTGTGGCCTTGCAGTTGCAACATGCCCAAAATTGAACATGTTTAGGGGTAGGAATATCTTTACAAACCGCTGTACAATTTATGTTTGTGCTGCCCAGATCCATGAATCTATACTGCACCATTGCTGTATCTTCTGTGAGGGATTCTTTTAAACCTTTTCCAGAGATATTGAGGTGGGGATCCAGGAAACCTGACTTCTGGTTCTGGTCTCAGGTTTCCACTACAGGCCATTAAAAGGGTCTTGAATGCTGATTTATCTCTTCTGGCCCCACAAGTGTTTTAGCCGTTTGCCTCGTGCAGTAACTGTGAGATGGAAAAACTGCATAAAAGCTAAAATAATCAAATATATGTTTTAAATCAAATACACATTTTTTTGTGATAACTTGTTATACTTGTGAGTAGTTTGCAAAACATATTCTATTGTTGTTTGTCAAAGGCTGTTGATGCAATTCAGAAGAAGCAAACTCTTCCTGACCGGGTCATCTATACTCTGATTATCCCACGAGCCACCCCTCAGGACAGCGGCAGCTATGAGTGCTCGGTCAGGCACGAGGCCAGTGGAAAAACCAGAGTGAACAGCGTGGCTGTAACTGTGTTTGGTAAGTCTTCCTGTCAGAAACATTCCTTGAATATTTTTAAAAAGGCTTCCAGCTGGAGTGTTATGCTGTGGGCTCATAGTGATGACTTACAGTCCCTAATAAATATTTGATATTCTCATCATCATTCAGGTGAATTAGCGTATTCACATATGTGCACACTGTGCATTTAGTTGTGTGTAAAAGTCATTTTCTTCTATGCAACATTTAAGCTGGAACTCTGTTTTTAACATCAGCTAGCACATTTTATGGGATGGCTTCAACAGATGTGTGTCAGGCCTTCATTTCACCTGAGCCCTCCCCATCACTCTTTCTCATTTGCTTCTCTGACAATATACCTGATAATATCATACTGACTCTATTTCTTTAGACATTTTTCATCAATATTCATAATTATTAGCGGCTCTTTTTGTATTGCTGTTGTAGAGGAGAACTCCTTTGTCACTTTGGACCACAGAGGGATTCTACAGATGGAAACTGTCAGCATTTTAGCGGAGACCCAGTTCACCATCTATATTAATGCATACCCAGCCCCTAAAGTGTCATGGATGAAAGACGGCCAAGCAATATCAGAGAGATATTACATTTTCACCAAAACTAGCCACATAGAAGAGAATCGGTGAGCACAAAGTTTGTTTTCTAAAATAAAATGTGTATGAGCAGTAAGTTAAGACATCCTTAAGGCACATGGAATTACTCTTACCTCTTGAAATATTTTCACATTATGTTACCTTACAACCACAAACTTCATTGTATTTCTTCAGGATTATATGCAATAGATCAAGTAGTTAAGTAGAATAATTGTGAAGTGTGGTGAACGGGGCAGGGGCACTAAATACAGATTTATTCAGTAAAAAAACTGTAAAACCAGGGACCCTTTCCTTTCCCCTTCACAAGTCATAGGCACTATATTGTTTGGATTTATCACATAAAACCCCCATGAAATACTTTATGGTTTGTAATGTAACAAAATGTGAAAAAGCTAAATGGATTTGAATGCTTTGCATGACACTGTAAATGAGTACACATTCTCATCTGAGCCTAAGCAAGAGAACCAACTTGCAAATAAGTTATAATTTCTTTAAAAAACACCTTATCAGCTAGAATGTTCTTCACAGGTATCAGAGCATTTTGACATTCCAACAACCTCTGGAGAAAGACAGTGGAAATTACACAATAACAGCCATAAGTGGATCTCACACAGCTCATTTCTCATTTATCCTTCGAACGACAGGTAAAATAAACAGATTGAAAAATAAATACTAGAAAGATGCATGAGTAGTTTAAGATTTATAAATTATAACTCCTAATACGTGTCCTGTTGCAGCTTCCACTGGACTCCATATCAGACCATCCACTGTGCCCATTCTGCTACCAGACAAGGATGAGATGGTTGTCCCTCTCCACGCTCCTTTTACTCTAACATGTCATGGAGATGCAAAACTTCAATGGGAAACACCATTTCCTGGGTCAGAGCACTCACAGGAAGACAACAGCGGCCTTTTTGTCACCACCATGAGAGTGGATGAAGCGACCGTAATGCACAGTGGTTACTACAGTTGCCTCTATGGTAGCAACATCACAGATGAAACCAAGAGCAGCAGCATTTACATCTATGTACCAGGTATGAAGTGTACATCTACTTTTAATGTTTTGGTATTTGACTTTTTTCTTTGGTTTGAAATACTTATTTTACCCCAACACAGATCCTGACTCTCCCTACATTCCATTTTTCGTGAACCATGTGCTGGTTGACCGAAATGAAATTGAGATTCCATGTAGGGTGTCTGATCCCAGTGCTAGCGTGACACTAGTGAATGTTGACACAAACCAAACTGTACCTAGTGACTATGACAGTAAGAGGGGTGCTTTGGGAATATTTCCTACTGGAACTTATGTCTGCAAGGCCATCATAAATGGAGAGGAGCACACCAGTGAACAATACATCGTCCATGATTCAATAGGTGCGTGTTTTGGGGCATTTTTACTTAACTGTGATTCAACTGCAGAATGTCTCTGATGTCCCTCACAAGGCTTTTAATGTTATAAATTGCCCTATTCAAGATATCTTACAAGTTGAGCTGTCTGCCAAAAGAACTGCTCTGCTGGTTGGAGACACAATAACTGTCAACTGCCTGGCCCAAGGACCTTACTTATTGGAAGATAACTGGAAATACCCTGGCAAACCGGTGAGGTCACATGTCAATCTGTAAAGCCCAATTAATTTTCCAGTCTTTTTATGTGTTTTAGTTGTAAAGTAGGACTGATCTCAAGGTATATGTTGATCCTTTTTGTATGACAGGCTAATCGTGGTACCATAACTGTATTGGAAAATAGGAAAGATAGAGAGATCCTGTACACCCTGACAATCCCACAAGCCTCAACCAAAGACAGCGGCATCTACTCTTGTTCCATCACTGCCGTAGCATCTACAGACACCCAGACAAAGGAAATAGCTATTCAAGTGTTTGGTATGACAGTTTAGATTGTTTACTTACAGTAAATATTCTGTTATGCAATTTCATGTAGTCTTTTCAAAGGTAGTTATGAGCATTGCTGACCACGATTTTTCCAACAGCCGGTGAGTTTTTGTCCATTAAGCCGGAATTCAGGGACCATGAATCTGCAGAACTGGATGACATTCGTGAGTTCACTGCTACAATTTCCTCCTTTCCTGATGCCCATGTTACTTGGCTCAAGGATGGCGTCCCACTCAGCGATGTGACCGCTGAGATCTCCACTAGTCTGCGACAGATCAGTGAGACCAGGTTAGTGTCTATCACTATTCATTTAAAGGCAAACGAAGAGTTACTGCAAATTGTCTGATGCTATTTTGAGCTTCTGTGGTAAGTGCAGTTTCTGTTGCTCTTATTTTGCACAGCTATGTGAGTGTTCTCACCTTGATCCGAGTGAGGGAGGATGACAGTGGAAACTATACCATGAGAGTGGAAAATGGAAACCAAAGCCATGAAGTCAGCTTAAACCTGGTGGTTAAAGGTCAGGAGGAACACTTCATCTTACACAATCAATTGGAAATTAATGATACCAACATTTAGCCACAGTTAAGGTCTGCCTACTTTCCATCTTTGCACACACCGATTTGCTAAAACCCTGTATTGCTCATAATGTTACAGTGCCTGCAGTCATTGTGGACCTTATGGACCTCCACCACGGTTCGGCCACAGGACAGTCTGCAGTGTGCATTACAAGGGGGCAGCCAACTCCAGTTGTGGAGTGGTTCATATGCAAGAACATCAAAAAGTATGATCTGTTTTTTTCAGTTTAAAAGTGACCCTGTGTTTGTTTTTTGAAATATATGTATGTATAGCCAGTGCAATTTAATTATTCTTTCTTTACTCCTGTCAAGATGCGCCAATGACACGTCTTCTTGGGCACCCCTACCCACCAACTCCACAGAGATCACGATGGAGGCTCACTTTGATGAGGAGAGCAACCTGGAGAGCCAGGTCATGTTTGGTCATCTGGAAAACACTCTGGCAGTGCGATGCCTTGCCAAGAATGAAATGGGTGCTGTTACCAGGGAAATCAAATTGGTATCCAATGGTAAGAACACATCTACCCTCCACCCACTTGGCTTTGATCTATCTTAGGTGTTCTTTACTTTGCAATTGTAATGAGCCTTCTAATGAACAGTGTTAAGGCTTGTCAGATTTGCAACAGCTGGAAGATAATGAGTTTGTGATAAGACAGCTGATATTGGTCTTTGGCAGGAGTCTGCAACTTGTGGTTTCTGAGACTCATGTGGCTCTTTAGACCCTCGACTAACTTTGGCCAACAGTACAAAGGAATTATGCTTTGTTTAAAATGTAAAGGTAAAAAAAATGCTAGCTTAAGCAGTTTTCCCTTGGTCCTTGGTGTTTTCATGCAATATATACATCAAATCTCCACAAAGAATGACACTAATAGGAAGTTCCAGGAATATTCATTTTTAGTAAGTATTTTGTTTTTGTCAATAGGTTTGTTATCAGAAAATTATGGAGCCCATAAAGGAATATTGAATAAAAAAGGGTAAACAAACTTTCTAATGTGCATCAGATACTTATATATATATATATAGTATTTATTCAAAGTACAAGTTATTTTGTTTGGAATAGTCATGCGGCTATTGTTGTTCCAAACAAATTTTGTTTGACTGGAGTGAAGGTAAAAATGGCTCTTAGGGTTGTAAAGATTGCTGACCAATGGTCTATGGAGATAGGACAGTCATCATTGTAAGAGATAATGTAGGGAAATCACAGATATTTACACCATTTGGTTCACATAGATGAGCTTTACACCCATGTCCTCATGCTCTAACTATATTCCAAGTGTCTAGTCTCCCTACCTGCCCTGTATTTCAATATATTATTTTCCAGCACACCTTCTGGGGGCTAGTTGTCAGGATACCCTACGGTTTAAAACCTCATCCTAAAGGAAAATTTGCATTGCTCCACATAAAGTGTATTTCATTGCAAGCATACATGTGATATATAGTGCTCAGAATGTAACATATGCAATCACTGGCTTTCCTTACAAACAGGCCCTCACCCTGAGCTGACGGTAGCTGCTGCTGTACTGGTGCTCCTGGTCATTGTCATCATCTCACTCATTGTCTTGGTTGTTATCTGGAAGCAGGTACTGTTGGAATCATTCAGCACAGTTTCACCCCTTGCATGCTGATCCATTCTGTCGCTCATTTCCATAATTCAAGCATTCATATGAAGTTCAAAACCAAAATTTCACGTTGTCCTGTCCACGTTTGTGCTAACATAAGATTTAAATATAGTGCATTTGGTTTTGCTGCTCTGCTCGTTCAAAGATGGTCATATCTTAGAGTTTTCTATGGGTAACCATTAATTTATGTGTTCTCTGCTTTCCAGAAACCACGGTATGAGATTCGCTGGAGGGTCATAGAGTCCGTGAGTCCAGACGGCCATGAGTACATCTATGTGGATCCCATGCAGCTTCCATACGACACCAGATGGGAATTCCCCCGAGACAGACTTGTGCTTGGTGAGCTAAATGTCTTGAAAATGCTGTAGAATCATCTGGTGATGTTGCAACTTGTGAATCTCACTCTGCCTTTGAAGTGAGGTTGAGTTAAGATAGCTTGGACTAAGAGGGTTTCTGATGTCTGGGATTCGGTTTGACCCATAGATCAAGGGGAAATTCAACTACTGGAAGAGTAACCGATGATAGAGCAGATTGTTTGTGTCTCATTTCACCCTGGATGACAAACCCGTAAATCTTCTTGTACCTCTCAGGTCGGATCCTGGGCTCTGGAGCCTTTGGGAAGGTGGTTGAGGGCACCGCCTATGGACTCAGCTGCTCTCAGCCTGTTATGAAGGTGGCAGTGAAAATGCTAAAACGTAAGTTTAACAAACCTTAATGTAGAAGACAGCTAAACCATTACAATAAGCATTCTCTAGCGAATAGGGTCCTTCTGGTCTGTTCTTGTGCTTATTCAAACAAATTATAGTTTTTTGGACTGTGAAGCATATTAACAAAGTCAGCATCAGCATCACTGAACGCACCATTAACAGTTTAAAAACCATTGTTTCAGCCATTGAAGATAAAGATGCCTCGTTGGCTTTGTTTTAAATTGGTTTTGATGAAGGGGTGTGATTGTCAGAGAGTGAACTAATAATATTGTCTTAAATTTACACATATTTTTACTGTGCTTTTTGTTTTCTGAACTGATAAAGTATTATGTTGACTGGTTAAAAACTATCAATTTTTAAACATTTTACAGGTCTTTTCTTCCTAGTTTCATTAGATTTAAAAAGGAAAAGAAAAAACTCAAGTTTACCATTTATTGAACCTTGCAAAATGTTTCACTCGTATTAAACCCCATCTAGTCCGTTACCCCTAAATCCAGTCTCACCAGCTGTCTTTAATGGTCACCTACTGTACAGAGTCCACTGTATGACTGTATTTTATTAGAATTTTATATGATAAACCAGCACAAAGCAGTGCATACATTTATGTGGATGGTAAAGAATACATGGTTTCAAAATGTCTGAAAACAGTTGGTTGCAAAGCATTTCATTTAAGAGTGTCAGAGTTAGTGGGGTTAAATATTAATCTGTGCCACACTTTTAAAATTGGCATTTGTGAAAAACTTTGAAAAAAATATGCCACTTAAAAATGTTGCACTACTTTTATCTAGCACATACAATCCCAACAAAATACACTTAAGTTTGTGGAAAAGGTTTAAATGGTGTGAATACTTTTGCAAGACACTGTAAACAGTAGCTGTTATTAGTAAAGATGGGTTGATTTGACTCCTACTACCGTACTTAGGAGTCTCACAATATACCAGTATTGAAGGTAATCTTGATTTTTGAAATAATTATCAATACTGTATTAATATTAAACATATTGTGTTTTGTAATAAATAGATTAAATCACATATTTACTTTAATAAACTTACAATTTTATAGACATTTTACAAATCTTTGCTTTTTATTTTATGAAAGATAAATCTGAAAATACTAAAATTTTCTATTAATCTTGTAGTAATATTGTCGTCATTAAGATTCTGGCTATAATTATTCACAGAATATTTCATATGTTGACAGTTTGACTGCCGGTGGTGCCAACCTGCCAAGTGTTAAACCAATACCATTCTGTTATGTTAGTTCAAAAATTTCAAAGACTTCAATAACACATTAGAAACTTTTGAAACAGTAATATTTTAGTATTTTACTTTTTTCTGCACCATTCTCATAGCAACAAATTACTGAAAAGACTACAGATTTAGCCATAATAACACCATCAATAACAGATTGAAGGGTAACTTCTTAAGGCAGTTGTAAAGAAAGACCAAGACTCATCTGTTCTATGACTGAGTTGTGTGATAGTCATTGCTGCTGCACATTCTTTCAGCCACAGCACGTTCCAGTGAAAAGCAGGCTCTGATGTCTGAACTGAAGATCATGACACACCTCGGACCCCATCTCAACATTGTAAACCTCCTGGGAGCATGCACCAAGTCAGGTGATAAATGCACACATATAAACAGCAGATCTTTAGTAAGCATGCTCACTTGTCGGCAAAGACAAGCTGCATAATAATAGTGCAATACTGCCATTGTCGTTTCTTTCATATAATTTAGTCACCACAGTCATGGAAAATTATGCTCTCATTCATTCACGCACACACAAACACGAAGACATTTACAGCTCTAACAGCCACAGCAGACTGACAGTACTTGGTGGGCGTGCTATTTTAATAGGCTTTTTATGGGAAAGTAGAGGCTTGCTCTCCTGGCTGTGCTTTTAGCCTTTATGAGCCTCTGATAAGATTAGCCTGCAGACTGACGCCTGTGCACGCCTTTATCTTCTGTGTTGTTCCCAGGCCCTATCTACATTATCACTGAGTATTGCTTCCACGGCGACCTGGTCAACTATCTGCACAAGAACAGGGAGAGCTTCCTGAGCCTGAGTCCAGAGAAAAACAAGAAGGAGCTGGATATCTTTGGGATCAATCCTTCAGACGAGAACAGCAGGAGGTACAGTATCCAGAGCGTATTTCCAAGAATCACAACGTGTGCTTTCTTCTCCAAAATGACTTTCTTTTAATCCATACAGTATTTAATATTGTTGTTACACCATTAATGCTAGGAAAAGATTAAAAAATAATTCTATGCCTAAACAGTAACACAATCACAATTTTCTCAGTGGTAGAGGACATTGTCTGGCAACTTCTAATCAGATCAAAACTTGAAGCGATCTCAGCTTTCAGCTTAAATGTCATTTCTACTGCGCAACCTGTTAATTGTATCTGCCCAAACGTTCAGTGAAACATCAGCCTATCCTCTCCTTTTTGAGGAATATCTTGCGCTGATGGATGACTCACAGTGACCACACCTCAAAACACCCATAACATGATTTAATCCTGGCAAAAATGTTAGCCTGAACCACATCTCCCCCTAACATCACCCAAGAAAAGAGAGGACAACTAATTACACAAACTGATGGGCACTCCTTATCACATGTAGAACCTGCAAAAATATTCATGCCCTTTTGTCGTATTACAACCACAAACATGAAAGTATTTTGTCCAGATTTTACATGATAGACATACACAAAGGAGTAAACAATTGTGAAGAGGAGGGAAAACAAAACATTATTTTGTTATTATATAACATTTTTGAAAAGTGTGTCTTCCAGTGACATATGAGTCCTGCATCCTTTACTCTGACGCCCCTAAAAAAATCCACCTGTTCAATTAAAGCCTCAGAGGTTAATTAACATAAATGAAGAAACAGCACCATGAAAGCCAAAGAACACACCAAACAGGTTAGGGATAAAATTGTGAAGGTCTGAAACAAGGTTAGGTAAACAACACCGTTTAATCCCTCATCCATACATGGAAAGCTCTGGCATAACTACCAAGATATAGCCGTCCACCTACACTAACAGGTCAGGCAAAGAGAGCATTCATCAGAACAGCAGCCAAGAGACCCATGGTAACTGTGGAGGAACAGCATACATCCATAGCTCAGGTGGGATTATCTGTCAACAGGATATCTATTGTTCATCTATTAGTTATACCAAAAGCCATGTAGGGAACACAACAAACATGTGGAAAAACGTGCTCTGATTACATGGAAAACAGTATTTGGTGGTGAGAAAATAACACTGACAATACCCCAAACACACCATGAAATATGCAGATGACTTCATCATGTATTGGGGATGCTTTTCTTTAGCAGATATAGGGAAGGTAATGGAATTCATGTTACTTTTGTTATTACATTAATCAGTATTCCCCCAACCTGCCATCACTAACAAACCTTCCTCTCATGTCTTTGCTTCCAGTTATGTGATCCTGTCCTTTGAGTGTAAAGGAGACTATATGGATATGAAGCAGGTGGACAACACTCAGTATGTACCCATGCTGGAGATGAGCATTCAGGAATCTAACTACGACCACCCTTCATCACAGAAAGGCACGGGCAGTATGCACTGCAGCTCTTCTCTCTTTCTAAGTCTGTCCTCAGGGTTATTGGCTTGCGCTTGCTTGGCCTCGGTGTTGTGTTTGAGTCATTGTTGGTTAAAGGGGTACACCCTTGTCAGAATTTAGGCCTGGAAGTAGCCTATAATTACACAGAGAAGATAATTGTAGCACACACATAATAATGCCCAGTTTGAGGCTGCCATTAAAAGCCAGGTCTGAGAAAAGTGTGCTATATTTACGACACATGTTGAACATTTCCTCATATGTACCCTCATCATGTGTTTTCCAAACCAGAATTTGATATGGACAACCTGCCGTCAGATGACACGAGTGAAGGCCTCACCACTACCGACCTGCTTAGCTTTACCTACCAGGTGGCCAAAGGAATGGAGTTTCTTGCTTCGAAAAATGTAAGTTTGAAGAAGTCAAACACTCTGCCAATCGTCACATTCCCCTGATTCTCGAGGGTATAATGACAGGTTGTATATTTTGTTTCGTGCTCTTTAAGATGACTGCCAAGGGTAGGGGGTGGAGACTGAGGAATGCAGCGGTTATATGATAAGCAGCCCCATAAAGGTTGCCGAAGCCACTCAGGAGAGAAGCCAGACACTGAATATAGCAGCAGGAAAATAAGAGCTAGAATTACCAGGCTGAGACAAGCTGCAGCCAGAAGCTATTCATCCAACTTCATAGTTATTATCCCTAAATATCCCAGCGGTCATGGTCGTCTCTCCAACTGAGCTGTTTACGCAAAGTTTATGCTTTATAAAGCAAAATTAAACAGTATTAAAAATGAGCTTGGCTCAAAATGAAACAGGAATAGTCTTTGGCTGTGGAAGCAGAATGTGCTGGATCAACAGAAAGTCCTTCATGCTTGTAATCAACTTCTTTTTGACAGTGCGTGCATCGGGACCTTGCAGCTAGGAATGTCCTGCTGTCCCAGGGCAAAATTGTTAAGATTTGTGACTTTGGGCTGGCCAGAGACATCATGCATGACAACAACTACGTCTCCAAAGGAAGCGTGAGTGTTTGCTCATACATTACCTTTTAGCTAAGTCATGCAGTGCTTTAATGATACCCATTTTTTGAACAAAAACATTACTTCTCTTTATAATAGACCTTTTTGCCAGTGAAGTGGATGGCACCGGAAAGTATTTTTGACAACTTGTACACCAGTCTTAGTGATGTTTGGTCTTACGGAATCCTCCTCTGGGAGATATTTACCCTTGGTAAGTTTTTAAAAGACTTCAGCTTATAAAACAATGCAATGATAAATAAAAGTGTTGTAATGCTAAATCTAAATAGGTGCTACAGCTGGGTTCATACTGAACATTACTGCAGAAATCCCAATCAAACCCAGCTGACCCCTAAAAACGACAGAGTGTGAGTTTTAACTATCTCCGCCATGCAAGATAAGCCATTAGACAGTCATGATGCCAATGGGTTTCACTATGTTGTTAAAGGCATAGTTCACAGTCAGTCAGTCAGTCAGTCATCTTCTATACCGCTTCTTCCATAGTGGATCGTGGGGAAGCTGGTGCCTATCTCCAGCAGTCTATGGGCAGGAGGCGGGGTACACCCTGGACAGGTCACCAGTCCATCGCAGGGCAACACACAAACAACCATGAACACACTCATTCACACACTTAAGGGCATTTAAGAGAAACCAAACTGTGGGAGGAAACCGGAGTACCCGGTGAGAACCCATGCATGCACGGGGAGAACATGCAAACTACATGCAGAAAGACTCCCAGCTGAGAGTCAAACCCAGGACCTTCTTGCTGCAAGGCAACAGTGCTACCAACTTGGAGTTTTTTTTAAGTATGAATTCACATTAGTTAATCTTGGAGGCTACAGCTAAAGGCTAGCTAGTAGGCCAAGACTAAAGGAGACTTCTACAATCTTAAAACAAATCCAATCATTGAAAACATCATAGCGGTTCATGCAAAACACTGTTGAAATTAAGTAGAGGTTGTTAATTTAAATATAGCACATACAGTGAATATAAATTAAAGGATGTAGTATGAAAATGTGCCAAATTAGGCATAACCTTGGACAATGGATGGTGGGAAAGTTCATACACCACCCTCGCTGTGTGGTGGTTTGAGACAACTTTGTGACAGTCATCTACAAAGCTTTAAACCTTCATTTCATTTTCATTGTGCAACATGCCATTCAAATAAAGCGGATGCATACTGATCTTCATAAATCATAAAGTGGCATCAAGAAAATAATGTTGACCACAGCCCCAGTCAGAGCAGTAGTTAAGAAGTTCAGAATAACTTAAACTGCAACAAAAATAACTTGATGAGGACCAAAGTACATATTGCCAATCTGAACAGTGAGCAGGTTGGTAAGGAAAGCTAAAAATCTACAAAAATACACGCCTCTTTACCAGCATTATCAATCATTGCGCAGGGATCTGTATATAATGCACATCGATAAAGGTCATGTAAGGTTAAGTGAAGAGAGAAAAAGACGCTTGAGAACCGGATCTGATTCTCACTCATTAATAACTGTCTCTTTGTAAAAAGGTGGCACACCGTACCCTGGGATGGTGGTAGACTCCAGCTTCTACAACAAGATCAAGAGTGGATACAGGATGTCAAAACCTGAACATGCTCCTCAAGAGGTGTACGTGATGACACATTATAGACATACTATGTTTGTCAAAACATCCTGACATCATGTGAAAGCTCTAATGTGCAGCTACTGACATCCATCTTGGAAAAATTACAAGGCAAAGATTGTGCTTTTTCAGTAACATTGTGTACTTTTTTAGGTATGAGATGATGATGAAGTGCTGGAACAGTGAGCCAGAGAAGAGGCCTTCCTTCATGGGCCTGAGTGAAACTGTGGCGTCTTTACTGCCCTTCAGCTACAAGAGAGTGAGTGTCTCCTGTGACCTCTCCTATCTCAGGGACCTCTGTATTTGTAACACCTGCTTTTTAAATTTACTACCACTCATCACTGAGCTATATGTCCTGCCCCCCTCTTAGTTTTATCATTCATGGGTCTTTTAATGGCCTTGTTGGTATCAATTTGCCAAGCAAAGTGCAGGTTTGGAATCCTTTATATCCACTATTAAAGTAGTGGGGTAGTTTCCACATCCTCTGTGAGAGCACTGGGAGGGTTTCTGGAGGCTCTGTCACTCCATCTGTGTAAAAGTGATTAGAGCCTTAATGCTGCAGCTGGATGGTCATAGTGGCTGGCCTCAGTCTGGGTAATGACACAGCCTTGGTTCTCGCCTCCACCACCCAGCCTTAATTAGACTTCCACACCAAATATTGTGCGTCAGAACAGGTTTGCCCCTGTCCTACTCCCAGTTTTAATGGCTAAAAGTTCTGGAGCGACTAGTTTCAGCACGCTGGCCTTGTGTTTGTGATTGCAAGTTTGGATTACAGTTTGGAGCCTTTTTTTCTGTTGATATGTATACACTCCAATCACTGTATTCCATCTGCATTTCTTCTCTGCTGCATGATCAATGCAATATATGAGTATTTATTGTAGTTTTGCTGACTAAAAGGACAAGCTTCTTTCCTGTGCAGCATTATGAGAAGGTGAACCATGAGTTTTTGAAGAGCGACCACCCCGCCGTTACTCGAGTATGCGTGGAAACTGACGCAGACTACGTCGACATTCCGTATAAGAACCAGGGAAAGCTAAAGGACAGGGAAAGCGGCTTCGATGAGCAGCGGCTGAGCTCAGACAGCGGCTACATTATTCCACTCCCTGACCTGGATCCTAGATCTGATGATGACTATGGAAAGAGGAACAGACACAGGTGTGGGGTCATTATTTAATTATGTATCTATAAATACAATGCTTTGTGAAATTATGAATATCTCTTCAACCTTTTCACATTTTCTGAGCATATAACCACATTCTATTAAGTTGGTCTATGACATAAATTCCCTTACTGGGTTCCCAGCGAACCCGAGGATCATTCTCTCTTAGCACAAGATGCTTTCCCCCACATAGAGGACTTAATGATATAATTACCTCTTTAGAAAGATTGGTTTAGAACCAACTCTAACCAGTAAAACCCAAAGGATTATTAATGTTATCTGTATCTTTGTAATGTTGGCCAGAGATTTTTAGATTTCTTAGAAGGATTGTAGTATCATTTGATTTGTTTTTCTGTGTCTGTATCTGTGTTTATTTTCTTTGTGATTGTAATGTAGTTGTATGTACAGCGCTTTGAGTGTCTCATTACTGAAAAGCGCTATATAAATAAACTTACCTTACCTTACCTTACTGGGGATTTTATGTCATAAACCAACACAAAGACGTTTATGGTTTAAATTATAGTTTTCAACATTTTTATGAATAACAAATGAAAAAGTATTCAGCTGCCTTGCCTCTGATACCTCTAAATAAAATCTAGGACAACCAATTGCCTATAGAAGCCACCTAGTTAGTAAACAGAGTCCATTGTCATGACATATTGTGTCTTGTAATCTCAGTCTAAATACAGCAGTTCTGTGAAGGCCATGGAGATTAGTCAGAGAACATTAGAGAACAAACAGCATCATCGAGACCGAGGAACAGAGCAGACAGGTCAGGGAGAAGATTTGGAGAGGTTTAAAGATTTTATAACAAGATGCCTTCCTTTACAAGGGACAGGGAGACTGGTCAGAGTTGATGGAGAGATAAATGAAGCTAAATGTTGGGTAAGCTTAGAAGAAAACTTGTTTGGATAATAACACTAAATATACAACCAGAGTTACAATGCAATTGTTTAGATCAATGCATATTCGTGTTACAATGGTCCTGTCAAGGTCTAGACCTAAATTCAATTAATAATCTGTGCTAGAACTTGAAAAAACTACTGTTAACAGAGGTTTTCCATCTAATCTGACTGAGGTTGACCAACCTTGGAAATAAGAATGTCCAAAAACTTGGCGGCTGGTGATTTGTAGTAATGATGTGACAAAATATATTAAAAAAAAGCTAACAAGATGTGTTATTCTTTCCTCATGTAGCTCTCAAACGTCTGAGGAGAGCGCCATCGAGACTGGCTCCAGCAGCTCCACTTATGCTAAACGTGAGGGTGAGACCCTGGAGGACATAACACTGCTGGATGAGATGTGTCTGGATTGTGGTGACCTGGTGGAGGACAGCTTTCTGTGACAGTTGCTCAGCCTCAGCAGAATTAGCACAGGGCAGAGCTGCATGGGCATGGGACACTTGAGTGAGACCTGTAAATCAGCCAAAGACTCTGGCCATGCCATTTGTTCTAAATGGACAGAACAAAACCACTTCACAGTCTCGGCAAGTCTGAGGTGACGTAAGATACACCCATCACTTCTGCGTGGACAAAGACCCTTTTTGGGATAGAGAGGTGGATGAGCATTAATGAAAACATGACTGAAAGAAAGGATTCCAAGAGGGAGCAAGCCT
This sequence comes from Girardinichthys multiradiatus, assembly GCF_021462225.1. Classification (NCBI taxonomy): domain Eukaryota; kingdom Metazoa; phylum Chordata; class Actinopteri; order Cyprinodontiformes; family Goodeidae; genus Girardinichthys; species Girardinichthys multiradiatus. The sequence continues at coordinate 37,388,474 of NC_061802.1, read as the reverse complement.
TTATGTTGGACCTATCCAGATCAAACAAATCAGAAAACAATATCTTCAATTTGAAAAGCTTTATTGTGTTGGGCATTCTTTTACCTGCAGTATAAGCAAGAAGGAACAAATCAAATTTGTTGGTTAGAAACTTCACATGACTCCTACAGCATACCACTACAATGCACTATTATTACTATATAATTCCAATACCAGGAACTGTATTTTGAGGAAGGAGGACCTGTTACAAGGGAAGTACCTGATGCTGGCACAATCAGTAACAATACTTTGAGTTTAAGCACATTTGGACTGAGTCAGTCTTTTTCTCTGTGACTATATAATGTTCTCAAATTGCAAATTACATGCAGTAGCTCAAATTTATTTTTTTACGTCATCGATATAAGATGTATCATTGTGAAATGAATTATTAGTAACAGATCGCTGCTGTCTGAGTGGGTGTGATAAGAGCTTCTGAGTTGCATTAGTCTGAGCTTGCCTCTCCGTTTTTGCCCCAAACACAAAATGATCTTCAGCTTTATTCCAGATAAAGACTTAGCTCATATTTTACATGTAGGCCCTTTTCAAATAAGGCGTTATTGTAATGTAAATAGCTCCGGAGTTGTTTTATAAGAGAGAATTAATGGGGTAATACTCAAGTAATGTATGTGAGTACACAATAAGCTTCCTCATCTGTATTTGCTCCTATGAAGACACTGCTTTTTAAAAATAGATTTGAAAGCCCATTGAACAACATTGGAACATCACAATGAAATATTTGTGGATTAGAACTAGGCATGGGCTGGTTTAAGATTCATGTATAGAGTAAAGTCAGGAAAAAAAGAGTGATGGATGGAGCTTCTTCACTTTTTACACCATTAATTATTTCTTAAACAGCTACATTTGGTCTTTTTTGTAAGTCAGGGGAACGTGTAGTAGCCTTCCTTCAGCCTGCTAACCGGCAGTGTGCAGCAACAGGTGGGGTAGCAGCAGTGCTGCATTAGTTAATGCTCCACACAGCTGAAGCACGCTTTGATTGCTAACTGGAAGGATTTTAACTTGTCGAAATAATTTTATGGAAAGTTTTAGCCTTGATATGAATAACCAGCCCATGCCTTTTTAGAACATGGCTTGAAAAAGAACTACCCACATTTTGTCTTAAACAGACGGATTGAAGTATCAGTGCAAGACCTGGCACCTACATCTGTGGGAACTATAAAATAACATGGATTAAGGTCAACCTAGCCTCTGAACAGGCATGTAACGGTCAAAGACCTTATATTATGTGGCATGTTGGGTTTCCCCCGTCTCAACTTTTTGACTTCTAGCAGCTTCTAGCCATAATGAGACATTACTATTAAGCGAAGTTTTCTTGCTGATGTGTTGTGGTACATTTTTTACATATACCCACGTGTTACCCTACTATCATCTTTTCTCTTTAGCACCTGTACCTCTGCCTCCTCCCACAGACTGTGATATTAACTATAATCATTGTTGCACTTTGCTTTTTCTCCCATGTGTCTTAAATGTTGCAGATAAATACGCAGGTGGAGCCTAAATACTGTATTCGTCCTTGGCCTTAGATGTTTAAAGCAGTGTGGATGTGAGTGTTTGTCAGTAATGTGTTGATGATGGTACTCTTATCTGTAGTCAAAAATGATCACACCCATTAAGATGTTTTTTTAATACTATGCCTCATTATTTGACGTCATGTACATTCAGATGATTTATATTTCAATAAATGGTTTATAATGTAAACAAATGCCAGGTTCCATTTCCCTGTTATTAATGCATGCGATAGTGGAAAATGATTAATGAAACATTTTGATGATGGCTGGAAAACAGGTAAAATGGATGGTTTATTTTTATTCTCAAAGATATTGTATGCAGAGAAATCGGAATTCAATGCATAGATGAATAGGTCATTTTTTATGTGCGACAGTTTTATATTTTGATACACTAACACTGTATAAATCACAGAGTGGAGCAGAAACAGATAAGCCCTATGTAGATTTTCCTAAAGTACACTGTTAAAAAAAATTAAACACTTTGGAATCAGAACATTATATCAAGTCTGGTAAACTTCTGGAATATTGCCTAGATCAAGGTTGACTGATTGATTGATAAATGATGATGCCTGGCCTCATGTGGAAAGAGTATGTAGTCAGTTTCTGGAGGATGAAGGAATTAATACCATTAAGCGGCCTCCACGATCCTCTGACTTATGTCCAATAGAACAACTCAGGGACATCATGTTTAGGTCCACCTGACACCACTAGGGGACCCCTCCAGACTGTCCAGGAGCTCAGTGATGTCCTGGTCAGGATCTGGGAGGAGATGCCCTAGGACACCATCAGTCTTCATATAAGGAGCATGCCCAACATTTTCAGGCATGCATAGAAGCACATGAGGGCCATACAGACTACTGAGTACCATTCTGAGCTGCAGCAATGACATTTCAAATTGCTTAGTGACTGTGAATTAAGCTCTTTGTGGGTTGATAATTTTTATTTTATTTTAATTATGTGGTGTTTGTTCCTTATTCCATATCAGTATGAATATGTTGTATGTTTTTTCCCATTTTTTTTTTTCCAAATGAGATCTGATGTGTGTTTTAAGTGTCCCTTTATTATTTTGAGCAGCATAAACACTAACACATAGAATGAGAGACACACACCTTCTGTACTGTGAACGATTTACCTACATCAATATTCTGTCAGAAGCCAAAACAATTACTACTTGTAAAATATTATTTAGGCATAGATGAAAATTGACTTGTCTATGTGAAAATGTCCAATATGTCTTGAATTTGCAGCACCATACAGCTGCAGAAAGAGAACCACTGTAGCCAGGTAATTTTGTTCAGTGATTCCCATCAAACAGGACACAGATAAATATAGATTATACATTTTTCTAAAACTTACATAATTAACTTTAGGCTTTTAATTAAGCATTTAAATTGTTCTGTTGGAATGGGTAAAATGATAATACAACATATACCCTTAAGGACTTTTAAACACAAAAACCAAGTGGACAAATTAGAATTTAACCTGATTTTTGTTTTCAGTTAAGGTTGAGAAAAATGTACACATGTGGGTTTAAGCAAATACATATCTGGTTTGCAAGTTGCACCTTGATCACATGCTTTATTGAGCTATCAGTAAGCTGTGGGGCATAATTTGAGCACTCTTCTTGGTTGAGATGATAAAATACATTTAAACTACTCAGCTTCCATGGGCCCAACTATTAAGCATAGTTTACTCAATTTTTTTAGATTAAAGGCCAGGACCATTCCACAAACCCTTTGTTAACCTTCCAAAACCAGTCTGGGGGTGTGTTTGGAATCTTTGTCCTGTTGGTACATCAAGCTGTGTCCAGGTTTCAACCAAATGATCATAACGGTCCTTCTCACTTGAAAGAAAATAGATTATGATGTTCTGGAACAACCCAGGAACCACCAGGGTCAAAGCAATCATAAAATGGAACATGCTAGAATATCAGCACCACTCTCCACATTAAAGCCAGTTTAACATCAAAATGGACTAAGAGAGAGTTGGACAATAAATGCGCTCTTACTCAAACATTTCCTCTTTCTCGCACTCAAAACTTTCCATGAAATTTGCATATACCCCAAAGGTCTATCCAAACACTAACTGGAGAAAAGTTTGATGGTCAGACAAGTAAAATATTGAGCTGTTTGGCCTTAATGAAAAGATTAATGCTTGGAAGAGTCAAGGTGAGGTTTTCAAACCTAAAAGCCCTATAGCTACTGTCAAGCCTGGTGGTGGTAACATCGCTTTAGAGGTTGTTTCACTGTGGACCCCTGCTGCTGCATTGAAAAAGGTGGACTGTATAATAAAGGAGGACCTGCAAATTATTTAACTTTACTTAAAGCTAACAGCTGGATGGTTGAAACACGGACACAAATGGGGGTTCCACCATTGCAATAATACAAAACAAGCATCAAAATTGGATTTGGATTGGATAACAATAACAGTCCCACCCTTGGGCCTATCAAAAATGGATTGAATATGCTTGAAAACTGGATATCTGCCATGGAAGCAACCAGTCAAAATAAACTATAGTATTTCTAAGAGAAGTGGTCAAAAATCCAGCCAAGATTATGTGGGAAACTTCATGGCTGAAAATGCATGTAGATTTTCTGCTACATACTAAGGGATGTTTATCAAAATGTTAGTCTGGTTGTTTGTTTGGCCCTGTGTGAAAAGGAGTAATTCCACAATTAAAGATGTGTGATGTATTATGAGACAACCCTGAAAATAGAACGTTTAAAGTGAATCGTTAAAATGACAATATGAATAAGACATTCATGTTACTGAAGCGTGTATGTAAACTCATACCTTATACTTTCTCTATAAAATCATAATCCTTTTAACCACAAACATTTCATAAGCTCATTTTGTTGCTGTATGACAAATGCATTTAAAATACACAATACAGTTTTCAAATAAATGTTATGAAACAGTTTTCTTATTTTATCAGTTTGTTTATTGAAATATGTTTAGCCTTTTAGAGTAAATTCCTCAATTTTTTGAAAGTGTTTTTCAGACTCAGAAAACAGTTCTTGCAATTGTTTTCTACCACTAGAGGGAGACAGCATACAGATTATGCTTCTTGCAGATTGGGTAAGAAATGAGATGTTGGCAAGACACAATACAGAGATGAAGCCAGCACACATTAGTGGGCCCCATTCATTAAGAAACACCCTCTTTAGCTTTGACCCTGTGTGTTTTGATGTGGGTGCAACAGGATGAAGGAGAAGATGCGAAAGGGAGACCAAGACAAATATAGTCTAACATTACACTGCTGACATGAAGCTAATTTTTGATATTTCAAAGCTATGACATGCTATCCATACAAAAAGGTATGATATATTTTTCTAACCTCTCCAAGATTTTAAAAAATTTTAACATGCAAACATTTTTCTCTTTTGACCTGTTTATTTGCTCCTGCTGGGATGTTTTTACCAAGTTTATTCTGTTTGAACCAGCTGGTGATCCTAAAACTGAAACCTTTCAAGGACCCATAACGACAAAAACTAGCTACAAACAACAGGTTGAACTCTTGAGAGACGTTACAAAACAAAAAAGTAATAATACTCAAAGGAGATGTTCCTTTAGGCTATATTTAAATGATGTTAGACCTGAACAAAGTAGGTGAGAAGGACTGAAGAATGAGCAAAAGTAAAGCTTAACGGCCGGGTCAGGCTTTACACATGGGCTAAGAAAGCAACAAGAGTCTTCACATCTGGCATCTAATTGCCAAACAGAGGCAGCCTGTACAAAGGAGACCTGATGTTAGTAAGAATGGACAGAAAATGGAAGAAATAGACGTTATTATCATTACACCCAACATTATTTCTATAAATGTCATGATAATAGTTTGAGGTTTTTTTTAATTTGCAAAGAGATAGCATGTCCATATCTACCACAGAGAAAGCTTTGTGTTTTCCAGTGGTATGCATAGTGGGGAGCGGGCTGTGGGGGACTGGCTCTCCCCTCCCCCCATAATGATAACAAATGTGGCATTCACTGAACTTTGCTAAATGCGAGATATGCATGCAAAGTGTTCTGGTGAACATGCAGCAACAAAATAACTGAAGTTTTTCCAGAATGTTAAAGGGTGTTCTTCCACTCATGCAAATGATCAAATACCGCACCTCTCACCCATTGACCCTTGGATGGGTGGATGGATGAATAGATTTGAATTTATAATAGACTTTCACAATATAAAAATACACATTCAAGCCCAAATATATATACACTCCCACCTATATTTGGGGGAAAAACTGTCCTTAAGGAAGTTGCAGCAAAAAAAAACCATGATTTTTTTGAAGCTATCAGCAAGATCTGACTGGATATTTCATATCTCCTCTTACCAGAAATAGCAGAGTGTCGGAGTTCTGGGAGTTTCTTTCTGTTCACCTGTTTTGCCTGCTACTAACCCCATCCAACCTCTAGATGGCACCAGACGCACGGTAGGAGCTGGGTCCACAGGTGTTCTTCATCAGTCTCATCAGCTGATCAAAACAGCTTGAAAAATAATGACAGAGTTTATTAAAATTGGTTGGTGTCCTTTTACAGAGACAAATTTTAAACGCAGTCAATACCTTTTTAATCAAGTTGAGGTCAGGGTCATTCAAAAAGCTTAATGTTTAGTCGACTTTATCCATTACAAGACAGATTTTCATGCATGTTTTGTCCTCTCTCAAACATCCATTTGTATCTGACCCAAACTGTTTCCCACTGACAAAATGAAATTGAAATAATGATATATAGAAACAACCCAAGAATAACTCCAGCCTATAATAATCTAAAAATTGTTGGTCTCTGCAGTGTGACTATTTATAGTGGTGCAAGTTTTCCATTGCCATGAACAGACAGGGTGCCACCAAGAAGGAATCCCCTGCTCCAAAAAATCAACATTTTTAAGCATGGGTAAACGTTCCAGCAGCTCATACTGGAAAGCTAATTGTTTTCTTGAGAAAAGCTTTTTGGCCAGGAAAGATTTTAAGGTATTTGACCACACTGACAGCAACTATATGTGGAGGAGTTAAGGTGAGGCTATCAAACCTAAAAACACTGTCATGGTTGGAGTTTGTGTGGTGGACCAAAGGCAGACAAGCACAGAGAAAACAGTGTCAGTAGAAAAACTCCTTTAATTTAAAGTGTCTGCTTACTTGCTGGCAAATCACAGGATTACAAAAATAATCCTGATCACCAGGAGTCTTCAAACAGGAGCAAAACATAGCAAGGTCAGAAGCAAGGACTAATTTCCAAAAGAGTCATCAAAAAGACATGACGACACTGCATGGAACAAAGGACAAGGTCGAACTTAAATACAGACACAGGTGGACATGAAACAATAGGGCAGGTAATCAGGGAAAACAGACACAGGTGAGACATGGAAGCAGGGAGGCAAAGGGAGCAGGTAAACCTAATAAAACTAAAGCATGAGGAAAGGGACTAAATAACAAGGCAGTGAGCAGACCAAAATGAAACCATAGACCAAGATAAATAAAGCATAAGAATCAAGAATAAACATGTACTGAAGGAAACTGAGAAATTGGAGGGAACAGAAACCATAAGGAAACCCTGACTACAAAAGTCATCAAACCTAAACCAACACTGATAGAACAAACTGAGAATGAAGCAGAGAAACGAGGACTAGAATAAAAGTAAACAATAACTAAAGCTAACCTATAAAGGAGGGACTGGAGAATAAAGATGAGCTAGAGGAACAAAGCTAAGAGGAACTGGAGAATAAAGGGAACTAAAAACGAGTAATAAATAACTAAAAGAGGTAAACTAATGACGAGAGGAGTAACAGAAAAGAAACTAATAAATATGAGAGTGCAAGAGAACCAGAGAACTATAATTATAATAATAATACTAATAATGAAACCCTTCTGAGAAAATAAACAGGAAAGCAATGCCAATGGATCTAGGAGTGAGAGGAGAACACACTGGGGCAGAAGAAAACCAAAACTGTCAGAAAACAGAAACCACAAATAACATGAATACAAAACACAAACAAGAAACATCTAGCTAAAAGTAAACAAAACACAAAATCACAAACAAAGTCCAAAATGTGCAAACCCTGACAAACACTGTTTCAACTGCCAAGTATGGTGGTGCTAGTATGATGCCATGTGGTAGTATTGGTGCAGTACTGGTAAAAGATAGCTGAAATAATAAGGAAGATTACTATATCCAAAATTATTAACATCACTTTAAATCCAAAACTGGTTAAATGTTTGATACAATTAGATATTCCAACATGATCCCAAGCACTCGTAAAACTGGTTGTAAAATAGAAAAGGCTGAGATCATGAATCTCCTGATCTCAACCCTTTAGACAATTTGTGGACTGTGTTAAAAAGCCATTCATGGTAAATTGCAAATAATCTCTATTTTGATCATAGTGATGGGCCACGTTATCTTCAAAAACAATAGTAGCTAGTCTTTAATTTAAACTTTTAAACCTACTCTTTCAGTTATAATTTCTTCAACATATTTTTCTTGTAGCTGGAGTTCTTGAAATTTCACCACTGCCCTACATTGCTGTTCACACATTATACAAAAACAGTAGTATGCAATAAAGCTAAGCAAATCCGTTGAACACCCTAATCTAACCTGACTGAAGTGCTCTTACTTGCAAAGAAATCCACCTCTCTGAGGGGAAAGGGAGACAGCACAAAAACATGCTTTATCAACTGTTTCAACATTTGTTTATTTAATAAGCCAGTGATGCACTACTTCATAATGTTTTCTTTATTTCCCAGGAAAATTCAGAGAGGCTCTATAAGCATATAAAGCCCTGGAGCTGAATGAGGTTTGTCAATATATGTCAAATATAACCTGTGCACAAAGAAACTACTGCTGGGCATGTTAATGTGCTGCAGCAATATGTAGCAATGCAAATGACAGAAGATTTTATTTGATCCTACTTTTCCACATGAACTGCTTTATTTTTAACTGGCAAACCCTTTGCAACTATATGAACTTCACTTACTCTGTCAAAGCTGTCCACAAGGTTAAGAATCTATCTAGGGAAATATTTGACCCAGGGGAGCATTTCAGAGGTCAGGCACTGATGTTGGAGGAGAATCTTTGCAGTCTGGAACTGGAAGAGACCATTCCCAAACTCCACAGAGACCGGAGCATGTAGTTGTCCAAAATGCTTGCGTATGTGGCACCATACAATTCAACAAAAGGAAGGGGTGAGGGTTGTCCCAATGCTTTGACAACATAATGTATGTTGTGGTATACAAAGCACAAGTAAGACCCTAATTATATGCTTTGAGAACAACACTGACAGAGAATTTGATTTAACATGACAAATAAAGATCTCTTTAACAATTTGAAAAGACTTAGTGAGACCTTACCAGATCATAAGTCGCAAAAGAGATTGAGGGAAATTTGATTGTATAATGTTTTACTTTGCGAGAGTGAGAGGCAATCTGATTTTGATATATTTGGCTGCAAGAGTGAGTGTGACACAATTAGATTAACAATCTCTTTGGTTTGTTTGAAATGTAACATCAGTCTCCTTTGTGAAACCTGACGCCCCGTTGCCGTCACTGTGGTCTCCATCCACTGCTCCTCTGGGAGATCAGGCCCAGGAGCAGCTTAAGGTTTGGAAATATCTGTTGTAAAAGATATTTGCCTCCTGGCCAAAGCGTGTCCTCAAGGCTGGTGTCTTGTTTCAAGTTCTCCGAGGAGCTTGCCTTGTTTGTTCTCCCCAAGCTTTTTGTTTAACAGGGGAGCGTCATATCCAGATTAAAACACCATCACTGTAACAGATGTGGACATTGATCTTTCTATGTAGGGCGGAACAATAAAAGGCAGTCATGAGAAAATAGTTTTTTAGCCTAACCTAGACGTGCCACACATATAGAGCACATATATTCTGTGTATAACCACCAACATATTGATCTCCTGGCCTCAAATTTATAGTTCTGATCACATAGGCCTGGTTGTTGGGTAATTGCTGCCAGCCAGGAAAACATGCTAACTCATGACCATGAGAAGCATTTACTCTCAGGAATCATATGAGCCCGCTCCAGGCTGGGATAGTACAAGATCCAAACAGCATTTTTTAAAATTCATTTTATATTTATTTTTTTAAAGTAACTAAGATAACTGTTGTTTGGTCACATTTTCCCCTCAATTATTAAGTCTAATACTGTTTTATAATATAACCATATAACTCTGAGGCCATAAAGTTCTTAATCGACATCAAAATCTCTGACTGAGCTTATTTGTACTGGTTTTCACTTTTATTTTGCATTGCATCAAGAGGAATCCTATGCCTATTATCAACACAAGATGTTGCACATATTTTCTATTTCTTAATATTTCACTTTAAACAGAATGTATATTCTAAGTTGTTACACTTGAGGAAAAATGCAATAGGCATAACCCAGAAAGTTTATACCAACTATTTTACCTGACAGCTTGATTTTTTATTGTTGTTCATTCAACTGCAAAATCCCTTGCACAGAGTGACACCAACTTAGGTCATTTTAATAAATGATATAAAAAACAGCTTAAAACATTCACAGGGATATTTATAATGTCTTTAAAAATACAGTTCTGTGTAAAGGGTTATGGGTAATTAGTATCTTAACACTGTAAATATCTTCAAAAAGTGCACAAATAAGATGAAGAGAAAAAAGCTCAGACTGTTGCCATGATCTAAATACAAGTCAGAACTGGTCCATGACCAAAGCAGCTTTTATCTCAGATGTCAAATTTTATATAGGTAGAACAAAAATGTATATTCTTACAAGTGAGCCCTTTTTATTGAGTTGCACACTATCTTTGTTTTGGAACAGATAGTTTGTCTATTTTGATTCAGATGGGAAGATCTTTGAAGTCTGTACTTGTTCACAGTGATACCATTGTTACCTGTGAACAAGTACAGACTTCAATTTAAATAACTGACTAATGCAAACATGTTGCTGTTGTAAAGGTTAAAAAAATAGCATACACATGAACCACTGGAAGATTTTTGAAATTGACAAATGATATGAAACTACTTTGGTCGTGGTCCTTTCCAAATAGGTTTAAACTCTCTGGGAGAGACCAAATGTCTATTTGTTTAAACTGAGGACATTACTGATTGTCATTTACTTTAGATAAGGCCCTACATACTCAAATCCTCTCCAGAACACATAACTTCTAAGAATCATATCAACAAATTAAAATGTTTGGAAGTGTGAGAATGTTGATGCTGCATGGATTTATCAATTTACTAAATTTGGTAAAGAACCACCGAAAGCTTCGACCCAAATATGTAATTTTGAGATGTTTGAACATGTTTGAACATGTCAGAGCACTGCAGAAATAATTAACCATGTTAAATTAAATGGACAAAAGTGAATGTTGAAAAGCATTACTTAAAACACACTTCCAAACTGACCTTTTTTGTAGCCTGCATGCATGACATTAATGGCAGATATCTGGGGCATACATGTCTGATTTAAATCTTAAAACAGAGTAAAAATGTAAGACCATGGCCCAAAAAATCCCATAAAACAGAACTAAAAACTGCCAAAAATCCTCAGTAGTAAGTAGCCCCACTGTTACTCTCGATCCCTTCAAAAATTTGTTTAGACATTCTTGATGAGAGTGATTCCAGTAGGCTAGTGGTCCATAAGGGGAAGATGGCTTCACCATCCGCAGTCTGTAATTTACATCTGTATTTGTAAATTTCCCTTAGCCATCCATCTCCATAAGTTTGGAATATGTTTTCGATCAGGTGAACATATAGGATGGTTTAAAAGAGCACGGTTATTGTCCTGATAGCAGTTTACAGCCCCTTGAAAGACTAAGTCATGAACTTATGGACAAGCAACCTCAGACAGGAGGGATTTCCACTGCAACATTTCCACATAGCGGGCCATGACTGGATGCCCCTTATAACATGAAGCTTCTTGGTTGTGTTAAAGAAAAAAGATTCCCAGATCTTGATGCAGTGTCCTCCTCTGTATGGTGTAGAAAACATCTACTGTGGAATCTCCTTGACATGCCATATTTATTTTTTGTCATTGCAGAACAAAACTAGCTTTCACCTTTCAATGTCCCATTTTGGTGCTCCCCCACCAAGTGCAAATGTTACTAAGACCCAAATAATGCATTACTGTTGAACATTGTAACTGTAATGATGTTTCTCCATAGCACTCTGTAGCACCAACCTGATGGCAAGAGTCTAAACAGCTTGTCCACAGGATGCGTGGGATCTGGAGAGATGTTTGCTGCCATTTCACTGACCCTAGACCTGTACAATTCCTGAATGGAGGGATGGTCAGCCTTGATGGTCCTCCCTGCAGACCTGTTTGTCTGCCTATAGGTTGGAATGAGATCAAGCAGACATTGATCACAAAGTCCCTAACAGCCCTGGTGACAGTCTGATATGCATGTTTTAAAGTTGTGTAGCATTGGTCCAGTGGGTTTTTATCCCTGGTGGGACCCTTAATATGTTGTCTGTATTTTGAATGTTAATTGGAGATTATAGCGCTGTTAAAATTCCCAAGAACAATGATGAGAAAGTCTGGTTGTTTTTTTCTCCATGCCTGTTATCAGGTCAATGAGCTGTTTTTGAGCCTCTGAAGTGCTGACTTGTGGTGGGATGTAAACACTGCTCAGGACAAACCAGGAAAACTCCCTTGATGAATAAAAGGGTTTAATTGTTATTACAAAATGACTCCAGTTGAGGACTACGTGTCTTCTTTAACACTGTGACATCAGTACACCAACCTTTGTTTACGTAAAAGCAAATTCCACCTCCTCTCTTGTTTCCCAATAGCTCTGCATTGCGATCCAGTCGAAACAGATGAAAATAGATTGAAACAGTTGATCCACAGAAGCTCAAAACAGCCGATTTACAGACTTTCGAGATTTGAGAGAGGTGAATTGTTAATTTCATCAAATACAGCAGATAGTCCAGGATCAGAAGCAGCCAAGCAGCGCCAGATCATCACTCTGTCACAACCATGTTTGACTGTCGCTATGATGTTCTTATTCTGAAACGACAGGCTGCATACCTTTTCAAAGGGTTCCACTTTTGTGTCATCAATCACTATAATTTTTTCCCAAATGTCTCTGGGATCACTAACGTTTTTTGATTAATCTGACACAGATGATTGTGTTCCTTTTGGTTGGTTATTTTCACCTTAGTAATGTCACAATTATGTATGTTTGTCCAGTCTGATTCTTATTTTTGAACTATGAACACAGTTCATCACAGTTAGATACAAAATACAATGTGTCATTAACTTCTGGTATTTATACCTAACCTTTAAACAAGGTTATCACACCATGAATTACTTGATTAAATGAAATATCATAAATTTCATTGACATTTTTTTAGATTTAACACAGACTGACTGACATCTCATTGAACTCCATACATTTCTTGTTTGCCAGCGTGACCAGTCTAACTTAAAAAATAGAATCCAAAAACATACAGATATCAGATAATTTTACTTTGGTTTAGGGCCGCTGTTACACATACAAATTTAGTTGTGAGTTGTCTCAGTGCCTAGCCTTGTTTGCTCCACAGCCATTTATAGCGAACAAGCAATCTATTGATGCTTCTTGCCTCCATACTTTTACAAATGAACATGCCTTGCAGCATCTGTATTACCACCATCTCCTTCCCATCAACCTCTAACACACCAAGACACCAAGTGTCTTGGAAATTCTGAACAGAGTGATGATTGTTTTATTTTTTATTTTTATTTGTTCTCAGGCCCTCCCCAGCCTGTGTTTTATACCATTCAGTCTGGGACATCATGCCCCTTGTTGCCTCCTGTTGGTTTGACCTGGATAGATAAATGTTTACTAAAAGCAATTAATTTGTGTATGTGTGTGTTTTTTCCAAATTGTGAAATCTTGTTTGGGCACAAAACAGTTTTTGTATTTTACAGTATCTTTAGTTTAGCTGTAGTGTGTCTAGTGACTGTTTGTGTGGATCAATGTCTGCTTGCATGCTACCAAACGACAGTAGTGGTCATGTGGTTACTGACTTGTGGCCTTGGCCTGGGGATGATATTCTTCTATTCATGTGATCAGTGGCAGTGGGCTCTAGTGGGATTCATTTCCAGGCCGTGGGCCTTGGTGGGGTAGACAGGTTCTTGTCATATGCCTGACAAACTGAAAAACAGTCTCCAAAGTCAGCACAGTTAATCTGTCTCCCGGACTGTTGCAGCCTTAAACGCCCTATCTGGCAATGGTTTCTGAAATGGACCTAACAAAGCAAGGGATTTTAATCTTCATGCGATGCAAAGATTGAGACTAGTCTCAACCTAGTCTTAAGTCACATTTAAGCCGCAAAAACAAAGACTTACGCTGTAAAGAGTCCAGAATTGACTCCCATTCCAGTTCTGGCACTTAAGTCTTGAGAAAAATATTTTTCTCAGGTAATCAGGGGTGTATATAAAGTGTTAAATTTATACTATTTTAATAAATGATTTATGTTGTCCTCTCTGAGTTATCACTGTATACCAGCCTTGTGTCTGTCTGTCTGTCTGTCTGTCTGTCTATCTATCTATCTATCTATCTATCTATCTATCTATCTATCTATCTATCTATCTATCTATCTATCTATCTATCTATCTATCTATCTATCTATCTATCTATCTATCTATCTATCTATCTATCTATCTATCTATCTATCTATCTATCTATCTATCTATCTATCTATCTATCTATCTATCTATCTATCTATCTATCTATCTACAGGTCCTTCTCAAAAAATATTTCAGGTCTTTTATTGTCTTAATACGGATGATTGTGGCATACAGCTCATGAAAACCCAAAATTCCTATCTCACAAAATTAGCATATCATTAATAGGGTCTCTAAACGAGCTATGAACCTAATCATCTGAATCAACGAGTTAACTCTAAACACCTGCAAAAGATTCCTGAGACCTTTAAAACTCCCAGCCTGGTTCATCACTCAAAACCCCAATCATGGGTAAGACTGCTGACCTGACTGCTGTCCAGAAGGCCACTATTGACACCCTCAAGCAAGAGGGTAAGACACAGAAAGACATTTCTGAACGAATAGGCTGTTCCCGGAGTGCTGTATCAAGGCACCTCATTGGGAAGTCTGTGGGAAGGAAAAAGTGTGGCAGAAAACGCTGCACAACGAGAAGAGGTGACCGGACCCTGAGGAAGATTGTGGAGAAGGGCCGATTCCAGACCTTGGGGGACCTGCGGAAGCAGTGGACTGAGTCTGGAGTAGAAACATCCAGAGCCACCGTGCACAGGCGTGTGCAGGAAATGGGCTACAGGTGCCGCATTCCCCAGGTCAAGCCACTTTTGAACCAGAAACAGCGGCAGAAGCGCCTGACCTGGGCTACAGAGAAGCAGCACTGGACTGTTGCTCAGTGGTCCAAAGTACTTTTTTCGGATGAAAGCAAATTCTGCATGTCATTCGGAAATCAAGGTCTGGAGGAAGACTGGGGAGAAGGAAATGCCAGAAGTCCAGTGTCAAGTACCCACAGTCAGTGATGGTCTGGGGTGCCGTGTCAGCTGCTGGTGTTGGTCCACTGTGTTTTATCAAGGGCAGGGTCAATGCAGCTAGCTATCAGGAGATTTTGGAGCACTTCATGCTTCCATCTGCTGAAAAGCTTTATGGAGATGAAGATTTCATTTTTCAGCACGACCTGGCACCTGCTCACAGTGCCAAAACCACTGGTAAATGGTTTACTGACCATGGTATCACTGTGCTCAATTGGCCTGCCAACTCTCCTGACCTGAACCCCATAGAAAATCTGTGGGATATTGTGAAGAGAACGTTGAGAGACTCAAGACCCAACATTCTGGATGAGCTAAAGGCCGCTATCGAAGCATCCTGGGCCTCCATAAGACCTCAGCAGTGCCACAGGCTGATTGCCTCCATGCCACGCCGCATTGAAGCAGTCATTTCTGCCAAAGGATTCCCGACCAAGTATTGAGTGCATAACTGTACATGATTATTTGAAGGTTGACGTTTTTTGTATTAAAAACACTTTTCTTTTATTGGTCGGATGAAATATGCTAATTTTGTGAGATAGGAATTTTGGGTTTTCATGAGCTGTATGCCAAAATCATCCGTATTAAGACAATAAAAGACCTGAAATATTTCAGTTAGTGTGCAATGAATCTAAAATATATGAATATTAAATTTTCATCATTACATTATAGAAAATAATGAACTTTATCACAATATGCTAATTTTTTGAGAAGGACCTGTATATGCATTTCTTCTATGAAAGCAAGATGTTTCTGATTTTTAGCACCAGCAGATGTTCATCATCTTGATTTCTTTGGAGCTAAAACATGTTCTAATTGTCGAACTATCATTCATGTTGTATTAAGAAGTTGTTTATTGTTTGTCTCTGATAAATGTTTTAGGAGGTGTTTTCAGAGAAAAACTTAATCTTAATAAACAAAACAATTGCTCTGAAAACTATAAAAGAATGGAATGAAGTAAAATAGAAACCACCAAAGTCTAAGGAAAAGTTTTAAAAAACCCTCAGAAAACCAGGAGATCAAATTAAGAGTACTTTAAAAGAAAGTCTGGTCTTAAGAGGTGATTTTGCCGAGTACTACATATTGAATGATAACAAGTGTACAAATCTGAACAGAGAGTAAAAGGGTTGAAAAACAAAACCTACACCTATTAAACTTTTTCCAGTTTTCTATTAACTTAAATACATATTTATATTTCTAATGCAGTAAATGGTGTGCCTTAGTGTTTTTCAAAATAATTGAAAACAGTTGATAACAATATTTAAAGCTAAATTGAACAATCTGAAAAAGGTAATGAAGATGTTAAATATTCCTGTGTTAATTGAGGCTTAAGAATAATGATCTAAATTAATAACAAAGCCAGGCAGTATTAGGCAGACTAAGGGGCATGCATTGAAGTGAGAATGTTAATTTCACTTCATTTCAGACAGTAGACCCTAGAAACTTGACTTGGACTTCCTCTTCAAAGAATTGAGACTTGACCTAAAGAAAATAAATTGTGAACATCTTTGCAATGATGCAAGGTTTTGTTACTAAATCTGCTTCAAGCCACAAATTATCACAAAAATGTTACTGAGAGGAAAGAGACACTAATATGATGGTTTCAGAACTTGTCTGCATTGCATTTCACCTTTCTAGTTAATTTGTTTTTTTTATTTATGCCCTCTTTCAAAATGGTTTTGATAAAAATATGTGTACAATGCTGTTGATTGTCAAAATGTTCCAACATTTTATGTTGACTCTAATTAATAAAAATCACAAAAAAAAACCCTCAAAAGCCTTAATCTTATTTGTGTGAATCAGTTTATAATAACCTGTAGCACAGTATCTGTCTGACACAATTGTATCAAAGATTTAGCCAGCCATAGCCATTAATAAGACACCATCACAGTGAAGAGGCCAATGAAATTGTTAGGACATCAGTGTTATGAATTTCATTTCGTTACAGTCAAGGCCCATCATGAATCTAACAGATAACTCATTTTTCCTTTCTTTATGCTTTCTGTTCATTCATTCATTAATTGTTCTACAACTGCTATCATCCTGTTTAGGGCTGCACACTATTACAGCTGTGTTACTGCAAAAAGCTGCAGACACTCTAAACTGATGGCTATTCCATACTGAGGTAAATAGAGAGACAAACAACCATGTCAGTTATTAACTTAGCATGCATACTTTTTCAGTTTAATGGAATCCAGAGTAAACAGTGAAAACCACAGACAGTGTATATACAAACCAGCAACATTCTTACTCAGAGGTGGGACTGGTAACCATAACACAAGCACACTAATGCTTAAATGATGTTGGCTAAGTATGACTGTTTTGGAACAGAGTAGTGATAGTCCTTTCAGTTCAAACATATCCATAAGGACAAGAGTCCTGTCCTCAACCCAATTGCGTACATTTGGGATTTATTGACCTCATGATCAGAGACACATTTATCACATTAAGAGCATAAGAACTGATAAAGGTAAAACATCCTTAAAAGATTTAGCTGGAATGGGATCCAGCAAACAAGTAGAAGGCTTAGAGGTCAAAATAACTGCCATTACCTCAGCTACATCAAAAAGAGTGAAACACTGAGTACAAAATATGTGAGAATTGTCATAATGATGTTTGGTGCTGGACCAAAAATGCAGACAAGCGAGGAAGCAGAGTGAGTTGGAAATTCCTTTAATTTAAAGAGTCCCCTTACATGCAGGCGTGGCGCAGGGTGACAAGATAATCCTGATCACAAGGTATTTCAGAACCTAACATAACAGGATCCGAGGCAAAGGACAAAATCCAAAAAGACATCACAACACGGGGAACAATAAACACAAACAGGCTTAAATACAGAAGTAGGTGAAAAATAGGGCAGATAATCAGGGGGGAACAGGACACAGGTGTGGACAGACTATGAGACTAAGAGGCAGGTGAACCAAATTAGGAGTAACAGAAACATGAGGAGCTAAACGAGGAACAAACTGTAAACAAACCCAGGGAACCAGAACACAGGGGAGAGAACAGAGACTAGAAGGAAAGGGCAGGAAATAAACTGCGAAGCAGCAGGCTGTCAAGAGGCCGGCAGCAAAGAAGCAGAATGTCAGGAGGTCGGTGACAAGGGCAGGAGAACCCACGATGCTGGAGCCTAAGAGGTCTGCGGCGTGGCCAGAAGAGCCCACAGAGCAGCCTGTCTGGAGGTCTGCGGCGTGGCCAGAAGAGCCCATGGGGCGGCCCGTCTAGAGGTCTGCGGCGTGGCCAGAAGAACCCACGAAGCGGCTCGTCAGGAAGCCTACGGCACAGAAGCTGGAGTCCAGGAGGTCTGCGGAGTTTCCTGATCCGCGGCGGAGACTTGGGCCTAGCATCCGGCTTGGACACCAGGCAAACCTAGGAGGTGCTCAGGACCAGGACGTGGAGGCAGCCTGCCCACGGGCTCCTCCGGAACATGACGTGGCAGTGGAGGCAGCCCTCCCACAGGCTCCTCCGGAACATGACCTGGAGACCTGCCAGCAGCCGGCTGTAGCTCTGGAGACCCAGCAGCAGCTGGCTGTAGCTCTGGAGACCTGATGCAGCGGCCGACTGTGGCTCTGGAAGCTTGGCTGCATGCTGAGACTCTGGAACAGGAGCTGAGGGAGTTGACTGACTTCCAGCGACACCTAGAGATGGACCGTCTGTCATCTTCTCTGTGCCTGCTGAGTCTGGGGATGATGAGGACAGGTCTGAGGCTCCGGAGCTACCTACTACGGTGGCCTGAGTTCTGCATCTGTCGAATCACCAGCAGACGCTACAACATAAGCTGGCGTGGTGGTCTCTTTAATAATTTTCTGTCGCTCAGCCTCAATAATCTCCATGGTTAATGAACTTGGCGAATAGCGCCCCCACTCAGCCTTCCAATCATTTAACTGTCCCAGGACCTCTAGCGTTTGTTCCGGTGAGGCACGAGAGCTTAAAAGATGAACAGCCAAGACCGTGAGGACCTTGCCCCTTATGAGTACTTGTTTCATGAATTCTAATGAATAAGGAGAATACGTAACGAGCACAAAAACCTGGTTAGGTTCTGAGGAGGGCGTAATAGACTAGACAAGGACAGGGCAGTAAATAAACTTCATAACTAAAAATAGGAGAAACAGATCTAAACAGACAATCATCAAACTCATAAGAACACAGAGCAAAGCAGAACCTAGACAACCTATAAGAAAAGGAAAACGCACCTGAAACATAGAACCACAAAATAACCATGCACTGGAGTAAACAGAAAAACACCTGACTGAATAAATGTAAACAAATACCAAACCAAAATTCTACAAAGTGACAACAATTTTGTTTTCAGACACTGTTTCCAGACCAATCAATAGCTAAAACTCTTTTGAATATTTAATCTTTAGTTTTCCTCATCCAAATTGAAAAGCATTAAAACCACTTCTGTTTGTTGTTTTGTACCAGGTCCTTTTCTCAATTTTTAGATCAGTTTTCAGACCTTTTATCTGATTTAGTGTTAAATACAGATGAAGTTATTATAGTGGGGGATTTTAACATTCATGTTGATAATGAAAGTGATAGCCTAAATATAGCGTTTAATGCTATCTTAGACTCAATTCGCTTTGCACAAAACATTACAAACCTACCCACCTTTGTCTTCATTCTCTGTACCTTTTGCTGACATATGGCATTGAGTGTAAAGACATAACAATATTTCCTCACAACCCTGTCCTGTCTGACCATTTCTTAATAACCTTTGAGTTTAATTTAACCGAGTACTCCACACCTGAAAGAAAATTTCATTATAGTAGATCATTATCAGACAATGCTGTAGCAACCTTTAAAGAATCTGTTCCACTTTTAATTTCCTCATTATCACAGAAAAGCACAGTGGAGGGCAATAATTTTGTTTCTGCCACTTCACAAATTGATTCTCTTGTTCATACTGTTACTTCATCATTGCGTGGTGCACTAGACAATGCAGCCCCCTTGAAAAATAATGTAATTATTCACAGGAGGCCGGCTCCTTGGTTTAATTTATATCTGTGTACTTTAAAGCACAGTGTTAGAAAATTGGAGAGAAAATGGCGCTCTACACACCTAGACGATTGCTACTTAATCTGGAAAAATAGCCTACTGTTGTATAAAAAAACACTTCGCCAAGCCAGAACAGCTTATTTCTCATCATTAATAGAAGAAAACAAAAATAATCCTAGGTTTCTCTTTAGTACAGTTGCTAAACTTACACAGAGTCATAGCTCTGTTGAGCCATCCATTCCCTTAGCTCTCAGCAGTCATGACTTTATGGGATTCTTCTTAAATAAAATCAATTCTATTAAAAATAAAATCTTTGACATACTCCCGAAGATGATTACTTCATCCTCAGCAAGTGAGACAATATTAGAAATAACTGCAGAACCTGATTTGTGTTTGGACTGTTTTGATCCTGTGGAGCTTCCTGAGTTTTCAGAAATATTAGCTTCATCTAAACCTTCAACTTGTCTGTTAGACCCAATCCCAACCAAATTATTTAAGGAAGTGTTCCCTCTGATTACCAGCCCCATTTTAGGTATGATTAACCTATCCTTAGTAAATAGATATGTACCACAGGCTTTAGCTGTAATTAAACCTTTACTTTAGAAACCTTTGCTTGATCGAGATGACGTGAAAAATTACAGACCTATATCCAATCTTCCATTCTTAACTAAAATTCTTGAGAAAATAGTTGCTAATCAAACATGTGAGCATTTACACAGCAATGACCTGTTTGAAGAGTTTCAGTCAGGCTTCAGAGCTCATCATAGCACTGAAACAGCTCGGCTGAAAGTCACTAATGATATTCTTATGGCCTCAGATAATGGACTTGTGTCTGTACTTGTACTCTTAGATCTCAGTGCTGCATTTGATACAGTCGATCATAATATTCTCTTAGAAAGGCTTGAATATGCTGTAGGGATCAGGGGAACAGCGCTAGGCTGGTTTAAATCTTATCTGTCTGACAGATTCCAGTTTGTTCATGTAAATGATAAATCATCTTTAAACTCCAAGGTTAATTTTCACTGTTACGCTGATGATACTCAGCTTTACTTATCCATAAATCCTGATGAGCCCAACCAGTTAGATAGACTACAAGCATGTCTTGAAGAAATAAATTCTTGGATGACTTTACATTTTTTGCTTCTAAATTCAGACAAGACAGAAGTTGTTGTCTTTGGACCAGAGTCTTTAAAAAAGAAACTGCTTAGTCAATCACTTAACCTGGATGGCATTAAAATGACTTCCGGTAATAAAGTAAAAAACCTTGGTGTTATTTTTGACCAGGACATGTCATTTAAAATCCCTTATTAAACAGGTTTCTAGGATTTCCTTCTTTCACCTCAACATTGCCAAAATTAGAAATATCCTATCCAGGAGTGACGCTGAAAAACTAGTCCATGCATTTGTTACTTCAAGGCTGGACTATTGTAATTCTTTACTATCAGGATGTCCACAAAATACAGTTAAAAGCCTTCAGCTGATTCAAAATGCTGCAGCAAGAGTTCTGATGAAAATTAAAAAAGATAGATCATATTTTTCGCATTTTAGCTTCCCTTCATTGGCTCCCTGTTAAATCCAGAATATAATTTAAAATTCTCCTCCTCACA
Source organism: Girardinichthys multiradiatus (assembly GCF_021462225.1). Taxonomy (NCBI): domain Eukaryota; kingdom Metazoa; phylum Chordata; class Actinopteri; order Cyprinodontiformes; family Goodeidae; genus Girardinichthys; species Girardinichthys multiradiatus. The sequence continues at coordinate 37,366,845 of NC_061802.1, read as the reverse complement.
TATAAAGCCCTTAATGATCTAGCTCCATCATACATCAGAGATCTGATTGTTCCATATGTTCCTAACAGAGCACTTTCTTCTCAGACTGCAGGTTTACTGGGGGTTCCTAGAGTCTCTAGAAGTAGAATGGGAGGCAGATCCTTTATCAGGCTCCTCTCCTGTGGAACCAGCTCCCAGTTTTAGTCCGTGAGGCAGACACCCTGTCTACTTTTAAGGCTAGGCTTAAAACTTTCCTTCTTGATAAAGCTTATAGTTAGAGTGGCATAGGCTATCTTCCTTATTTTTTACCTCCGCCTTTCTCCCTCCCTGTTGGAAGGAGTAAGAGGGAGTCAGGTTTAGCCTAAACCGGCTCAGTTATGGTTGAGATGCACACACACACACCCTGCTACCTGTATGATCCCTTCTCTATTCCAATGGTTATAATCAGCCAGACAGAGAGAGGTGTCCATATCCTTGTGGTTTTTAGTATAACAATGGCCATCAGTGAGCTCTAGATGGACCAACTTTATCAATTTATTATTTTACTTAGTGCCCCTACACATGGCCCGTTCTGGGGTGGCCGGACTTTGGCACTCGGTGGTTTGGTCTGGCCTCCCCGGCGGCTCCACGCCGTTCTGGACCTTTTGTGGGGTGCCTTGAGACGACATTGTTGTAAATAAGCACTATATAAATAAATAAACTGAAACTATCTCTGTAGTTATGATGCTATAGGCTTAGGCTGCTGGAGAACATGATGACCACTTTCACCCTCTTCGCTACATTCTCACACTACTCTCCAATTTTGCATTATTTGCTATTATTTCAGTTTTTAATTTTATGTTCTCTCTCTTTTCTCTTCCTAGAAGCTACACCTGGAATGACTCTGTGTCTACCTGTGACACCTTTCAGGAGAGGGGCATTGTCCAAGTTTCTGCTGGCAACAACTTAATGCTCACCTTCTACAGATTCTCTCTCCTAGACATGGCGATTGACTGAGCTTTACAGTAACTAATTATATGTGCTCTTTTTCAGACTCTAACCTTGAAAACTGGCTCAGAGTTGATCTTGTCATATTGGTTCTTACGGATCAAGAAGTACTGGCAATGAAAGGTTTAACCTGAGAAACATGAAATACAGGATGAATGCGTAAACTAGAAGGCAAATGCAGACGTAGAGCTGATGGACTGATGACTGAGTCAATAGTGTAAGGACCAATGAAACGAGGAGACAGTTTCTTTGACATAGCTTTCAGTGGACAACCAAACCTTTTGGCCAGGATGGTATGCAGGCACATGCCGCCGTCTGCGGTCTGCGTATTTCTTGTTTTGATCTACCATACGGAGAAGTGCTCTGGTTGCATCCTCCCAGATTTGTTTGCAACGGCGTATATGATGCCGAACAGATGCTACACCTATATCTTTTTCGTCAGCGGGAAACAAAGGACGTTGATAGCCCAAGGAAATCTCAAAAGGTGAGAGAGCTGTGAGTGCTACAGTTCTGCTAACTCCTGGGTGACCTGAGAACTTGGCGGTGTGGAACCAGCGGATGAGCCTGAACCTAACAGAGGTAGGTACATACCTCTTATTAGGAGGTCTACCTCTAAAATAAATTGTCTGGAACAATCTGGGTGAACTAAAATGGGTGCTTGAGAAAAACTCTCTTTCAAGGTCTGAAAAGCCTTGTCTGCTTCGGGTGTCCAGGTAAACACAATCTTTGTAGAAGTCAGGGCAGTGAGTGGTGCGGCGATCAAACTAAAGTTCTTTATAAATCGTCGGTAAAAGTTTGCAAATCCCATAAAACATTGTAACTGCTTGCGAGAGTCCGGAACAGGCCATTCTAGCACTGCCTTAACCTTCTCAGGGTCCGAATGAACCTGTCCACCCTCCAGAATGTAGCCCAAAAAAGTAACTGAGGTTTGATGAAATTCACATTTTTTGGCCTTCACAGTCTATTCTCCAAAAGTCTTTGTAAAACAAGACGGACATGACGGGTATGTTCATTAATGTCTTTTGAATAGATCAAGATGTCATCCAGGTATACAAAAACAAAAACATTCAAAAAATCCGTCAGTATATCGTTAATGAAGGACTGGAAAACTGCAGGTGCATTGCTTAATCCAAACGGCATGACAAGATACTCAAAATTGCCCAACGGGGTCTTGAAGGCGGTCTTCCACTCATCCCCCTGGCGGATCCTAACTAGATGGTAGGCGTTACGGAGATCTAACTTGGAAGAGATAGTGGAACAGTGAACAGGTTCAAAGGCCGAGGACAAAAGAGGTAGGGGATATTTGTTCTTTACGGTTATCTGCTTTAACCCTCTATAATATATACATGGGCGTAGCGAGCCATCTTTCTTTCCAACAAAGAAAAAACCAGCTCCGAGTGGAGATGAAGAAGGGCGAATTAATCCTGTGACCAGGGACTCATTAATATAATCCTCCATTACTTTTCTTTCTGGTCCTGAGATGTTATAAAGCCTGCTGGAAGGCAGGGCACCGGGAAGCAAATCTATTCCACAGTCATATGGTCTATGTGGGGGGTAAAGACAGCGCCTTTGCTGAAAACTAATCTGAGATCATGATACTCTGGTGGCACGTTTGTGAGATCGATCTCATTCTCTGCTGGATCTGACTCAACAGGGAGTGAAGCTACTGCTGACTGTAAACAGGAAGAGAGACACTTTGTGGACCAAGACTCTACAGTTTTCAGTCCAGTGGATGTGAGGATTATGTTTCTTTAACCAAGGGTAACCCAAAACTATGGAATTTAAAGCTATGGGAAACACAGAAAAATAAATCTCCTCCCTATGATTTCCCAAGAGGATCAAAGTCACTGGTGTGGTTTTATGAGTTATTTGGGGTAATCTCTTCCCATCTAAGGATGAGACAGACTGTGCCAAGGGAAGTGGTTCTGTTTCAATCCTTGCTTCTTTAACAAGTCTTTGGTCAATGAGATTCTGATTGCTACCGGAGTCAATGAGAGCGGATATATTCTGAAAAGGTCGGTAAGAGATTAATGTGGCAGGCAAACTAAGTCTGGGGGTTAGAGGCCGGTCCGTCAGAAACCCCTCACTTACTGATGGTCCTGGTCTTTTGGTCACGAAGGACGAATCGGACAGCTTGCAAGAAAATGGTCAGCAGAGCCGCTGTAAAAACACTGATTGGATCTGCAACGTCTTAGTTTTTCTTCTGTAGAAAGCTGAGTACGCCCAATCTGCAAAGGTTCAGCTCCAGAATTCTGCGGGGCTGAGATGGGGTGAATGGGTTCAAGTGAGGGACTAGGTGAATGAGTCCTACTTGCTCTTTGTTCAAGTCGAGATCTCTTTCTTTCTCTCATTCTGTTATCTAGTCTGATGGCTAACTTGATTAGCCCATTTAGTGTCGATAGCTCGTTGACTAACGCTAACTCATATTTCAATGATTCATTTAAAGCCTGAAAAAAGGCAGCTCTAAGAGCACAATCATTCCATCCAGATGCAGCCGCCAAGATGCAGAAATCAATAGAAAACTCAGCCACAGACCGGTCTCTCTGTTTAATCGACCAAAGGCTACGAGCATTTGCAATTAAATCCTCCTCACAAGAAAATGCCTGTCGAAATTCCTCCTCAAACTCAGAAAAAGTGCATTCGAAGTCAGAACAGTTAGAAAAACAAGCCTCTGCCCATCTCAAAGCCTTTCCAGAAAGTAGGCCAAGAATAAATGAGATCTTTACTGAATCATGAGGGAAAGACTGTGGGGAACGATTAAAGACTAAGGTGCATTGCAAAAGAAAACCCCAACAATCCTCTCTCTCACCAGAGAACTTCTCAGGATTCGGGGAAGTGACGATACGTGAATGCGGAAGTCGCTGGGAAACCTGAGGAGCTGAGGCGCCCTCTACTGCCGGGGAGGAGAAACTACTCAGGGTGTGCTGTAACAAGGAGGCTAGTTGTTCAATCTGTTGATTGGTCTGATTTTGCTGTTCAAACAGAACGGAGTGAAGAGTCATGGGTTATGATTTGGTGGTGTAGTTCAGACAGAGTTCTCCTGATTGCTTCTGCTGGGTCTGTTTGGCCAGAGTGTTCTGTCATATTGGTTGTTACGGATCTGACCTACATGCAGAAAAGCAACTCAGGAGACAAAGATTTACAGTAATGTGTTTTATTTACAGTGAAGTGACTTGGACAGGGAAACAGGAACCGGGAAACCAACTGTAAAAACAAACAGGTTGATGAGCAGGATAACTCAGGGTCTTGAACTATTACTATAAGATTTAGTCTTACTTGGTTAATGGAGTGATCTGCCAGAGGGAGGAAAGTGGAGAGACCAAGATGTTGTTTACCCGTGAGACTGATTAAGATGAAGGTAATGTGTGCCAGAATGATTGACGGGTCCAGGAATACAGTAGATGGCGTGGTGAAAAAAGGAGGAGGGTGGACAAGGTTCTTGTAGGCTCGGTGAGGAGTGAGGAATCCAGGAGGCTGCCAACCAGCGAGGTCCGAGAGGTGCGGTTCTTGATTCATGAAGAAGAATGGCTCTTCCACAGGAAAAGGTAAATCCTAGCTGTGTTCACCACAAGGCAAGGTCAGATTCTGGTTCAGGTATTCCACTAATGGACAACACTCTGGCAACGAGTTGTTGACAGCCTCCTCCTTAAATACTCCTCTGCCGGTGATCAAGGAAATGGTGAACACCTGTCGCCTCTCCTCCAGGTTCCGCGCCATCTAGGGGCTAAGCAAAGTAACAGCACCAAACCAGACATAAATCCAGATCCTGACAGATCTGTTCTTTCTTTCTAGGTGAAACGACTAAAGGAGCTACATCCATTAACATTTACTTTTCCTTCCCGTAAAAAGGACTCCTGTATCAGTGCTTCTTTGTTCTTTTTGTGTCTCTGCTCTGTTTTCTCAAACCCCCATTTGGTCGTGACAGATGGCCGCTCACACTGAGCCTGGTACTGCTGGAGGTTTCTTCCTGTTAAAAGGGAATTTGTCCTCTCCACTGTCGCTACATGCATGCTCAGTATGAGGGATTGCAGCAAAGTCAACCCAAGTGACTGTCCACTGTCTCTACATGCTCATCCAGAGTAAATGCTGCAAGTCACTGACTGGATGCAATCTGCTGGGTTTCCTTAGACAGAAAAACTTTTTATCCAATTTGAATAAATAACTAACTCTGACTGCACTATTCAATGATTAGGACTAATTGGAATGTATGTACCTGACTGTTGTGAAGTGCCTTGAGACAACATGTGTTGTGAATTGGCGCTATATAAATAAACTGAATTGAATTGAATTAGTAATGATGACTGTGCGAGCACTGGGGAGGGAGAGAAGTACGTTTTCTCTAATGACAAACATTTTACGAGTAAAATAATCAATAAAATCATCACAGTTAATCCCAAAAGGAGTACAATAATCAACTGAGGTGTTATTGCGAGTCAATTTTCCCACAATAATAAATATATTATTTTGGTTCTTATATTCATTACCTGCATTTCCATTACAAATGTGCACAAAACTTTGTCAATATTCTGCCAATGTCAAAAAAACACAATTTCGCAATTCCGATGTTTCCATTAAATAAGAAATACAATTAAAATCACACGTGAATAAGTTTGTTCACGCGATAACTCATTAAAAAATATGGCGGCGATGGATGGTTGCATTAAGATCTTGGTAAATGCTTGCATTTTTTTGCTTTTTGGAATATCAAATCCTGGTAATGCACGTTTAGCAAACTCAATTTAAAAAATACTCCGTCTCCTGGTGAATCCAACATCCCCCGCCATCATCCTTCTACTACTTCCTTTCATCTTCTTCGTCTTTTTCACCAGTTGTACCATCTGGTTGTTGATCATGTGACTCGTGTGATGTGAAAAGTGTTTCCATTTCAGTTTTGCGAAATACACAAATTTCGATACAACCACAAAACCACCTCATCCTAGTGCAAAAACTTTTTAGCGAAAATCGGAAATCAAAATTACCGTGTTTCCATTAAGTGATTGTTTTTCATAATTACAATTTGCACAATTTGATGGTCAATGGAAACAGCTGTTGGCGTTCGCCATCTACATCCATATGGATAGCAATTTCTCATAATACCATAATTTAATCAGACATTAACACTGAGTCAGATAAAATTCTTAGATAAATTCTCAGAGTCAGATAAGATTCTCGCTCTTCCACTGAGCTTTGATTCTCCCTCTAAGCATCAATGACACAGTCCTGCCTGTAACCCAGCTCCCGCCGTCTCCAGCAGCAGCTTCTCTTCCAAGCGATCATCTGGCACCCCAGGCTTCCACGTCTTCCTCTACTCTGGTTGTCCCTCAAATCCTTCCTGTTTCGTTCATTCTGTTCATGGACCCTCTCCAGTGCTCAAGTCATCCATTACTCAGCTTCTTCAGGAGTCTGCTTCCAACTCTACCACGTCAGCACTTCCTAGTCTCCGCTGTCGTCGCTCAACCTGCTCCTTGGTTCCTCCCCCTGTCATTCACCATCGCAATGCTCATCCTGGCTCGTCTTTAAGGAAGATCATCTGGCACCAGGGCTTCCATGTCTTCTTCTACTCCGGTCGTCCCTCAATCCTCGCTGCTTCGTTCATTCCGTTCATGGACTCTCTCCATTGCTCCATATCATCCATTACTCAGCTTCTTTGGGAGTCTGCTTCCAACACTGTCACGTCAGCAGTTCCTAAGCTCCACTCTGTCGACGCTCAACTCACTCCTCGAATCCTCGACTCTTTCCACTGTCATTCCCCAACTCAACATTCATCCTGGCTCGTCTCTTAGGTGAGATGTATCACTTCATTCTCTTTTCTAAAACCGTTTCCTCATTCATGCCCTTCAGCATGCTGTGTTTCGCACTCCTCTTTTCATTCCGGTGGTTTATATACTCCTATGCATTCTAACATCTCAGGCTCTGCTCCAAAAAACATCTTCTGCTCTTAACCCATAGAATAAGCTCAATCCCATTTGTCCCTCGTCATCGATCTAGATTTCAAACTGGCTTTCCGATTTTCTATCATATCATAATTCTTCGCTGCCAAGCCACATCCACCCTCACTCAATCAGGAGTCTGCTAGTCTAGTTTATTCGCACATCTAAAATTATACCATGGGCAGAGCGCTGAAGGTGTAGGGGTTAAGCACGCGACCATATGCAGAGGCTACAGTCCTCAAAGCGGCTGTCCTGGGTTTGAGTCCCGGACCTGGCGACATTTGCCGAATGTCTCCCCCTCTCTCTACCCCCTTTCCTGTCCGCCTACTGTCAAAAAATAAATAATGGCCACTAGTGCCGAAAACTCAGATTCCTGCGGCTCAGTTAGTCAGAGCACCCTTTGTTATTGTCTTCCTTTCTTCCAGCACTCCTGCCGACCAAACTCAAGCCGCTGGCTTCCCGCTCCAGTCTCCTTATGATCTGGATTCGTATATCCTTCTGTTACGGCGACGTCATTCTCTCGGCTGACTCGTTACAGCTTTACGATCTCTAGTCCCCGTTGATATGGCCTCTGGAACAAATGGTTCATTATCCTTGTTGACAAGTTTGCATGTGAACACATATTAGAGCTAAGAATTTTCAGAACATAATACCTTAGTAACTTTAACAATATGCTGCTTTTAACCTCTTGCCTTATCATTTGACTAAAATTTATTATTTACCTAAAAATATTACACCCCCTTTCATTGTTGTCAATTTTCCCTTGAGTGCTTTTACCCTGTTTTTACCACTTGTATTTTTAAACTTGTAAATATTTTCTTCTTTATTTTCTCTGTAGCACTAATCAAAATATGCAACATATAATATTTCAATTGCTGTGTCTTTACTTAACTTTTAATTTGAAACTAGTTAAAATATAACAGCAACCCGTTTGCTCCGTAAAATACCTAAATATTCATTTACGCACTCGTACTTTTATCCCAACCTCGTTCCCTTATCATCCAGGCGCTAAGGATCATTTACTGTTTCAATACATCTTAAATTATATCTTCCTGTCATCATCGTGGTGCACTTCTCTCGGCAGACCAGGTCTACGCTGTTCTGTTTGCTTGCAACTTACTGTTTTCACAGTAAGTATCTGCATTACTGCCGCAGCAGAACAACAAACTCCAATGAAATAAATCATGTACAGACATATTAGTAAGGCCCCGTCTCATTTTAAATTTTCACTTATTCTGCCTTCTCTGTCCATCAGCCTACTTTCACCCTACTCCGATTATTCCTCACTCTCCTTCCTTCGTCGCATTCAGTCTAACTTGACTGTATCTCAGGTCCAGCCTTTTCCACTTCCCTACAACAACTCAGCCACCGGTTGACTTTAGCATTCTCTTCATATGTCCGCCCAAACTTTCATTCTGTGCTCTGCTCAATTAGCTCTTAGGTAAGAGCTTCTGCATGAACTGGCGATGGTTGGCCTGTTCAGTTTAAACTTATCCTTGCTTCCCCTTTTTGCTCGTCAGGCATGACCAAGTCATTCTCTCTGCCTGCATTGTCAGGTTTACCAGTTCCCATTTTCTTGCTTATCAGCTATCATGTATTTTCTCAGTTCACTGTCAGGCTTGCCCAAGTCTGTATCCGCAGGTCTAGTCAGGGTTATCACGTCCCATCTTCGCCTCATCATGCTCATTCCAGCCTAAGCAGCTTATTCCATTCCCTTTCCAGCCAGTCTGCTTCATCTTTATCCTCCACTCAATAGGCTCAGTTTAGCACTTACTCGACACTCCGTTATGTTTCCTTTCCTTTGTCTTTGGCCACAGTCATGTCCTTCCCCTCTTTCGCCTGTCAGGCTCTTATCATCCTTTTCCTCCCCTAGTCATCCACTCATATTTCTTTTCCTCGGCCTTGGCCTCGGTTTTGGGGGGTATCATATCTAATCTTAACTCTTTGATGTTCAAGCCCTCTACGGGCTTCCAGTTAAGTGCATTTACCTCCTCTAATAACTTTCGTTCCATTTAGATATTTAGTCTTTTCTGACTTTAAGTTCTATCCTGATCATTTTGAACCCATCTCAATATTCCAAAGGGAAGGCCCATGTTTCATTTTATTGTTCGCCTCGATGACCATTCAGCTAATTTCAAGCCATGCTTAAATTCGCACTCAAACATCACCCATCATGCCCCCTTTTTCTCTCTACAGCAGGAGCCCTATGTCTTCCTCCTGGTTCCTCATATTTTAGACAGACTCTAATCCTATGCAACCTGCCCTGGTCAGTTTAGCCGTTCATTTAGAATAGGCGCAGCCATTATTGCAGTCATCCGAGGATTTCCTCAGCTTCACTGCAACAACTTGGCCGCTGGTCATCTTCATTATTTCTTGGTATGTTCGTCCAGACTTTCAATCAGTTCCTAGGTATGAATTCGCATTTCCGGTGGTGGATGGCCTCCTTTTCACTTCATCTCCTTTAATCAATTTATCTAATTTATATTTATTTCATGTTGCCATTCCAGTATTCATCAAACTCATCAATCATTTCTTCATTCATTTCATCTTTAACTTGTTTGCCAGCAGGTATTCTCTTTCCATTTTACCCTCTTCACTCTCTCACTTCTTCCCCTATTCATTATGCCTCTTCGGCATTACGCATTCCTTCTCGAATCCTACACAGCTTGAGTCATCATGTATCGCATTGCAGCATCAAGCAACAATTCATATGACTTTGGGGTGTAACGCATTCCTAATCTAGATGCCTCCACAAGTCATCATCCTTCGTTTTCTTCTATCATCAACTCATATGCCTCCACGGCATAATGCATTTGTCCTTAATCTTTCCATCTCAAACCTTCTATTTCTCATTCTTCTCTAAATTCCTTAATTATTTAATTCTCCTCTCTCCTTCTCTTTCTTTGTTTCCGCAATTCCTTCATCTTGCCCGTATTCTATTTCTATGTCAACTTCACCCATTTTCCTCCTACCCGTTAATCTCCATTCATTCCCGTATCAGCTTAATTAATTCTCAACCATATTCTCCTTTCAGAACTTCTTCCTCATGCTTTCTCTTTTTTTTAAAGATATTTTTTCAGCACTAGTGGCCTTTTATTTTTTATGTTTTGACAGGAGGCAGACAGGAAAGAGGGGCAGAGAGAGGAGGAGACATTCGGCAAATGTCGCTGGGTCCGGGACTCGAACCTGGGACGGCCGCTTTGAGGACTGTAGCCTCCGTATATGGTCGCGCGCTTAACCCCTACACCATCAGCGCCGCGCCCCATGCTTTCGCATTTTTCACCCTTTTTACTTCGCTTCTCTAAATCCTTCATTAACCAATCATTATTTCAGCCGGCCTCGGCCCTTGTTGAGGGGAAGACATCCCTACTCAATCCTATAAAAATACTCATTCAAGCTCTCATCATTTGCAGCGTTCAGGTCTTCTCCCCCGGGGTCTGAGCGCCAAAGGAAAATGTATATAAATAAACTTCTAATATCCTTTCTTTGTGTTTACATTTATGAGACTGACAGGATTGAATTGTAGTTCTGAAAAACATTTTAAAAAGTTACAAATAATAGCAATTTACAGCTTCAAATTTGCTGGTCAGCTAAAGTCTTTTCTGGTTGACGTTGCATTTTGCTTAGATTTAAAATATGCAGTATGGGTTAAATGGGAATTTCTAATTGTTTTAATTGTGTATCTGAGTGTTTTCTTTTGTTATGCAAAAAGTCCAGTCCAGCCTTTCTCTCGACTCGAGGTTAGCTGAGATATCCTCCAGTTCCTATGTGACAATCAGCATGTGCAGCTACTGAATGGATAGAATTTCATGTCAGCATGAGCACTATATCTACAATATTGCACGAACCTCTTCTCCTTATTATTATTCATAGATGCAGGTGTCCTTCAAACATTACTGTTCTTTTTATTAGGGACTAATCCATATGCTTTTAATTGAAATAAAAATAGAAAATTTAATTAAAAAATTGAATATGTAAAATGAATAAAAATATTTGAAATCCTCTTTTTTATTTGATCAGGCAAACAAAATATTACAATAACATGTAGCATCTTGCATTTGTTAGTCACAGATTAACTGCTTGACCTGAAAGCCACTATGGATAACAAGAGCAGAGCTGATTTTTTAATCTAAGGAGACAGATAACTTCATGCACTTCCTTGGGTCTGATAATGTTGAACGAGACAACAGTAAACTCTGAATCACAACAAAACTGAGGACCAATGGCTTTTAATTAGCCATTAAAGAGTTTTGTTTGGTTGTTTGTAAGCTGAGTGGAAGGTGCACACGTTTTGCTTTGACTAGATTGCCAGAATTTTTATTCCCTAAAAAAACATGCCATTATTACTCAGTTGAAACCAGATGCACTGTATGAAGAGACATGTCACCTTTTATCTCACTGTCTGACATTAGATCAGACTAAACATTTCCTGTTTACGTCAGTAAGGACTAAAAAAATATTTACATTTGCATAACCTCATAACAATGAGAGAAAGCTTCTTCCTCTCTGAGGGGCCTTTCAGTCCAAGTGGGTATAAGAATCATTTCACTGTGGGTAATGACAGTATGTTTGAGGTGTTGCTATAAAATACATCCATAGTTGTGCCCCCATTTTCCCCAGGGCCCAATGTTGTGAATTAACAAAAACTCAAAAAGTCATAATGGAAAAAGAAGAAAATAAATTATTCTCTAAAAATTATCTATCTTCTTATTCTGGCATTTTGCAAATAGAAATACTTTTGGTATTCCTAACTGAACAAAAATAACAAAGGATTCATTCAATTTACTTTTGGTGACAACAAAGAGTTGTGTGTTTTTCTTACATATTATATGTAAGCATTTCAACTCCATATATTGGAAGCAGGAGATGCACCACCTGCTGCTCGTCTAATTTTTCCCTGTTTTTTTTCAAAGGCAACATGTAATAATGCAACAGACCCCACCCTTTAGGTATGTAGACATGCAAAACAGTACTGAATTACTGCAGTTAGATCCTCAGGACAAACTGACCTGCTTTAATACAGTCTGACAGCCTTTTAATGTATTCAGTATGCTGGGAAAAGCACAACAGAAGGCTCTGAGATGGGGATAAGGCAATGCTTTGTAAGCTTCTTTAGTGTTTGGGTGCACAGGATCAAATGTGCTAGCTCCTCTAGCTGGGAAGTGGCGAGATCAGTGAATTTGGGCAGAACTTTTTAATTTTGTCTCATTTAAATCTCCAGGAAACATAATGAAACTGTCTGGATTAACAATTTTCACTTCATGGATGGAAATTATTTAAAAGGTATCTACTGTACAGCTTTTAACTACAACAGACAGTCAATGGTTTTTCCACAGAGTTTTTAGAGTTCCTTTTATTTCTCATTAGCCAGCTTTGTCATAATGTTGCTTGTAGGCAAAAAAAATGGTTACAGCACAAAGTGTGTCCACTGTCTCTTTAAATTACTCAATCATTTTTGCAAAAGAACTAAATGAGGAAAGAGAGTAACTTCTTACCTGGGATTAATTGGGTGATTTTGTCATACTCATCTCTAAGTGTAATATTTTTCTTGTTAAAAAAACCACAAAACAACAAATATGTTTTTTAAACTATTCGTTTTTCTCCTAAAGACACAGTTGTACTTCTATTTTTCTGAATATACCATGCCCATGGCAGCACTATTCAGTAATGGTGTTGCACGTGTTGTCATTGCAAACAGTCAACACAGCAAAATCCAGGGCTGCACATGCTCGCCAGTGACAGTGACACCTTTGCAAACTGCTCCATATGACAACATGGTCAAAGGTTTGTACGCACAGTACAGTAGGTAGAATTATGTTGTAAGCTTTTGTGATGGCACCGATAACAAAGAAACTCAAACTGTGAAAATAATTTTGAAGGTATTTTTTCATACTTTGTAAAAGTATTCATACACCCTGGTTTTTCTCACATTTTGTCACACTACAACCTCAAATATGCTGACTGTCTATGGTAGGCCATCAAAAGTAGCACATACTTGTGAAATGGAAAAAAAAAATACATGGTTTTTATGAAATTTTTTACAAAGACAGATTGGAAAATGTGGTATGCATTTACATTTTACTCCTTACTTTGACACCCATAGAAGTTGCTTTCCCAAGTTACACACAACAATGGCATCAACACCTGTAGAAGTTTCTGTAAGAATGCAGCTGGTGGTTTCTAGGTTTTAGTCACCTGCAAATGGTTGACAATTGCTTAAGTAAATAAAAAGTTTGTGGTGGAGATCATAAAGCTGCATGACCTTCTCTAGCCAAATGCTAGAGTTATAAACAAAATAAACAATTCACGGTGGAATAAATAAAACTGCCATCTTAAAACTGTCCCGTCCCTCAGAGTACCTGATTCCAGTTATGTCTACATCGTAAATTTGTCATAAGTCAAGCAATAGCTAGGCCACTCTTGCTGGAAAAATAGATTTTCAATATTTACATGGTGAACTATCGTGACAGCTGCGCCCTTATGTGAAGTAGACAGTATTAAAGTATACAGTTGTGTTAGGCTTGCGACTTCCTCTTTTGTGACTCTCAGAGGTTTATTGCAGCCTGTAAGTGTCATGTTGGTAGTTTTATGGCCCATAACAAAGTATTATATGTGGCAGAGATTGCAACATATTTTTCACCTATAAATGTTTTTTGAATGCAACCGTTACTGTATTCCAAGATGTGAAAGTTACCCAAAGAAAAAATAACAAGTGATTAAAAAATTGACATGAGCTGTGCTTGGTGCTGGTGTGTATGAAAAGACACATTGGTAAAATAATTACCTAAAATGCAATGATCACCAAGTTACATCATAACCACAGAGTGAAAGCTGCTACAATCTAACAAATAAGAAGTTGATACTCAAAGTTAGGTACTTTAGTAGGATTTATTATCTGTGGCTCGTCTGCGGCTAAATCCCATCTCATTGTCTTACTCCAAAACTTAACCCTATATCTAAAATGTAATCCTACGTTTTGATCCATAATATAATGCCGACATCAGTACGCACCTGGTGAAAGAGCTTTTCCATGCTTGCTGTGTTTTTGTTTTCCTGTACTTTATTTTGGGATTTAAAAAAGAAAGTAAGATTCTGATACTGCATGTGGAAAACTGATCATTAGCAAGTGAGCACCTCTTTAAAAGAATAAGGTTGGGCAAATTCACCCCAGTGTCAGACCATGCAAAGATCTGAGAAATTGCACACAAAAAGAATCTTCATTGCTGACTTTGGTTAATTTGGATTTTACATTTTAAAGCTGAAGACGGTACAATGACAAATTGACTAACCAACTACAGTTTGTTTGGAAGGGCTGTTAGGGGATAGATTAATTTTTCAAAAATGGCAGCACAATCTGGGTTTACAAAATTGCATCTGCATGAACCGCAAGATTTCTGGTGCAATGTTTTTTCACAGAGTAGAGAAAGAGAGGCAGTAATATGACTGGAAAACACTCTGTACAACACAATACCAACTGTTAATGGTGGAGGGGTAATGATTTGGACTTATTTTCCAGACACAGGACATTTGTTTTTGCTCTGATTCACACATTTTGCACAAACATGTTCATCCAACATAATTGTTGCGGTTTAACCTACCGCAGGCTTACAAAGCCATGGAATCATCACCCCGAATTATTTAAAAACATTGCAGTCTTAATGTATGTAGAATCCTGTATTTGAAAAAAGCAAACAACGATTTTTCATTATTCTGACATTTAGCAAATAGAAATAATTTGGGTAATTAGACCAGACCTCATAACAGGATTATTTAGTATTATTTAATGCTAGGCAGTGAGATAAAAAAGATTATGTCTCTTTATAACAGTGGATGTAAACATCTGTTTTCAAAGGTTGCTCCGAAGCTTCCATGGACAAAGAAATTCCTCTCTGGTTTAGATGAGGGAGAGGTTCACATTTTGTGGAAAATAAGTTTTTATAGTTTTTCAAATTCAAAGCCAATTTTGTCTCTGGGTTCTTCCACGAAGGCCACTCCATTAGGAGAATGGCCTTTTTCAGTTCATTCCCAATGTGGTACACACCAAATATTTAACTTCCCTTGCTCTGGTTTTCCTGTGTATGTGTATTTGAGTGTGTATGAATGTCAGTGTGTTTTATCCAAATGCTAAAGGGTCTCTCTGTTAACCAGGATGTGCCTGTGCCCTAACTTCCATGTTTTATTTTCGTTGAACCACTGGCACCCCAGTGGCCGCAAATTGACCTTCTTGCCAACTCAAAAACTGCCTTGTCGGTCAACGTGTCATTCTATGGGAACTTGTGGGAAAATCATAACATGATTCAAAATACAGAACAATAGAAAAGAAAATCTGTTGTTTCTACATTTAAAGGAGGCCTAAAACTCTGTTTAGAGTACATCCCTCTTTTGTAAAGTATATTTGATACAGTACATATCAGATGCAACCAGGCATTTAGGAAATTATGTTTATTTATTGAGTACTAGCTCACAGCAGTAGGCATCTGAGGGCTTTACTATAGAATACTGAATAGTCAGAAAAAATACCGATCATTTAAACTCATTCTTAATACTTTAGTATTTTTCTACCAGCCATAAAAACTTTTTTTTTTCCTTTCACCCAACACTTAACATTTACTGTAAACTATTTAATTTCAGAAATGTATTGATTTTACTTAGTAGAGTGTTTCAAATATCAACCAAAAGTCTTTAATTAAAAAAACAAACAGCCAAAATATAGTTCTTTATTTCACCATGCTCTTGGCCTTTATTACTGCTTATTATAATGATACCTTTGGATCTAACAGGAACGAGCCTCTGGGGCTGGATTATGAAAACATTTAAATATTAAGTTAAGAAAACAAAGATTAATAGTTATACCTTTTTACAACAGTGATGCTTCCAAATTAGCTTTTTATCCATGATTTTCAGTGCTTGATTAGATGGGACACATCTGGTGTTATAGTGCAACTAATATACAGCAGGAAGCATGTGAGAAAATCATAGGATGCATAAATGTCTGAGCAGCTTGAATAAGTATATAATCTTTGATTAACTTAAAACATTTGAGGTTAGTTTTTACTACTTTTGACTTTTTAAAATATATGTTTTATTAAATTTAAGCTGTGGGTCCATAATGATCCCAAGAAAATGTCATTCAGTAACCTGTTGCATTTTGTAATTTAAATGTGTGCACGAGGTACTGTGTTTTCTGATTGAACAGCAAGCAGAAACTCTTTTTTCAAACTCAGTACAAGATTATTATGTTTCAACCACCGATGTACATCACTCTACTTTGTTCTTTCCTATCTTAAATATATTGTTCAAAAACTATTATGGTCAATTTAGATGCAATATTGCAAGATTTCATACAAGTTTGGTCTTTCTATTGATGGACTGTTTTCCACCTGCCTAATCCATGTCTCCACTCACCAAGAGCATTACCTGCTGCTCAGATCTTCCCTTATTCAGGACGTCATAACAAGTCAAATTTGTTCAATAAACATTTTCTTTATCGTACTTGCTTTTTGTTTGGTCATGCATTTGGGTCACAGATGTAAAACATTAAACATGACACGTGATCTCAGAATCTGAAATGGAGCTGTTCGATTTTTCAGCCTTGGCCTCGAGGAAAGATCCATTCCTTGAAAGATTGGCAGTTTTACTCTTGTAAACAATCTCACGTTAGAATGATGGACTTAGAGCAGCAAGCTGGCAAAACTCTTGCTTTTATAGAGGTGATCACACTTTCTGACAGTCAGGTAAACAATGGAATATTATTGGCAGCACCTGCCTGATATTAAATTCTGTTGAAGCAACTAGTCTACTGTATTTCTCCCATGACTGTATTGGCAGTCATAGAAACTTTCATGTTCCCATGACTGTAGTTATAGAAACAGGATTAGAAAATTAAACTGAGTTATTCTGCATACTGGGCTTCATATAATGTCTGTGTAAAGTTATCGAAGATTAGAGTCAGCTATACTGTTTCAGAACATTTCATAGTATCACTGTTCTGTCAAACTCTGCAGGGAAATGAAAGGATAGTAGCAATATTACATTACTCAGGTATATTATTTTGTCACGCCCAGGTTACACATTTCATCAAACATTTTATGTCCAGAAACAATAACCTGTTTAAATACAAAAAGCTAATTTTAAACACACAAACTATCCAAAGCAGCCTGCCCCTATGTAAAAAGTAACTACTCCTTAAACCTAACAACTAGTTGTGTGCCACCCTTTGCCTTAACAGCCTCCATCAAGCATTTGCAATTATTGGCAATGAGTCTTACATTATTGGGAAGGAGTTTTGAGCTCTTCTTTTCCAAATTGCTTTAATGTATTTAATTGAATCACACTGGAAACTTTTTGGTTCAGGTTCAGATGCACACCACCAAATTAGAACTCCCACGACCAAAGACACACTATGACAAATATCACGCAGTGTCTGATATGTTCTGGTAAAATTGTGCTCAGATTTCTTCTGTGACGACTTTTTGAAGAAGCAAACAATTGCGGTAGAACCACCATGTTTAACTGTTGGTACGTTGTTCTTTTTTTAAAATGTTTTAGTTTAACACCAAACAAAACGGAAGAGATCCCCTTAAAAGTTCCTCTTTTGTTTTAAAGTCCTCAAAATATTTTCTATTTTTTCTATTTAGTTTTTAACACAGTTTGAGATTTTGACTTTTATTGTTTCATAGTCTTGACTGTTTTGTTACTTTAATTATGTACAACATTATGATAAATGATGTTGTTTTTAAAGTGCTATACATATAAAATTATTGTTGCTGTACTTTGCTGCTGATACACCTGCATTTCCCCACTGTGGGACAATAAAGGATATTTCTATTCTATTCTTGTCTTACAGTGCTTTGCAAAAGAAGTCATACCTCTTGAACCTTACCATACCCCATACCCCTTTCAGTGTTGCATCACAAAAATAAATATTGCACATAAACCACAGCAAACCATCCATATGATGAAGTAAACGCAAGACCAATGGTTTCTGTGGAGGAGACATAGGTGAAAAGACAACCACTAGTTGGGAACCTAGAAGAAAGCCATGTTTGAAAGAAAGACATAAGAAATTCTATTTGGAGGCAGCCACAAACCAAGTAAGGTAAACATCCAACATGTGGAATAAGATGTTCGGTTCAATGCGACGAAAAGTAACATACATACAAAACGCTATGTGTGGCAGAAATGTAGCATTGCCCAAATCATCCCCACAGCAAACATGGTGCTGGATAATCAAGCTGTTGGAATGGTTTTTATCAGCAGTGAGAGGGAGGCTGCTAAGATTTAAAGGGAGGAGGGATGGAACTAAATACAGGGCAACATTGGAAGAAAACCTGCTGGAGATCACTCAAAACCTGAGAATAGGGCAGAAGATCATGTTCCATTATAACAACAATACTAAATAAGCCCAAACTACAATTAAATGATTTGGATGGAAGCATATTCAGGTGTTACAACTGCCTAGTCAATGTCCAGAAAACCAAAACCTGCAAATTTCATGTTGACAGATGCTCTCCATCTAAGTTTGACCTATTTTGCAAAGAAGGGCAACACTGTCAATCTGTAGATGTTCAAAGCTGGTAGAAACATTCCCTAAATGATTTGCATCTGAAACTGCACTCAAAGGTGGTTCTTCAAAGCTTGAGAAGGGGTCAATACAACACCAGATTTTTATTTGTAAATTGTTTTAAAATCATTTAAAAATATGAAAAAGTTCATTTGATGTAAAGACCTTTGCATGCCACTTGTTGCCATCTTTCCCCATAACTCCATAAATCAGGATTTGTGCAGTTTACTGAGTGTGTGCACTGACAATAGCAGCTGCTTCATACTCTTTTCCTCTGATCTGTTCATGACAGATTATAAATTATTAAAAATGAAGAAGATTTTTACAAGCTCAGTTATATTAAAAATGTTGTTATAAATACACGTTCGTTTTTTGCAATAACAGCAAACTGCAAAACAACTCAATAAAAAAAAGATTTTTTTCTTGTGTTAATATGCAAAAGCCAAATTTGAAAGCTGTTTAATTTGAACTTTAAACTAGAAAAATTGACTTATCATTTCCAAAACTTACACACATCCATATTTACCTAGAGGTTTTATTGGAAAGTAGACCAAACTCCTGCCAGACGTCTGGGGGCAGTGATGACTCAAGGGCAAGCTTAAAAAAGAAGACTTTTATTGTGAAGAAGCTGCAGGCATGTGATGGTCTACATGGAAGTGTTTAGCTAGCCTGAGGTCTAACTCAGAGCTTAACAAAAGCTGGTCTATTTTTTATGTCGTTTTGAGAGATTGCATGAGGAGCTTCGGTCTTTCCAAAAACAAATAGACTCTGTGCATGGTGTTTATCTGCTGTTTCTCAGCAGGAAACACATTCTGTTGTCAAAAAAGCATGCAATGCTAAGGGGACAACTTTATGTACCTTCCTGGTTTGATGGATTCCTCTTTGTTAAACATGCAAAACCACATCTTTGATGTCATGCCTCTAATACGTACAAGTGTACTCAACACTTCTGCAGCTTACGGTTCTAAAGGTCACAGAGAGGCAGCTTTTTGCTGCATGTCCGAAATATTGAGCATCAGTATCTAGGCAAACAGAAACTAAATAAACAAAGGTTTCAAAAGCAACAAGTACATTACAAAAAAAAAACATCTTCACTGAGTTTACTAGAGTCAAATTTCTTGTATGTGTCACAAACTTGGCAATAAAGTTGATTCTGATTCTGACATTGCAGTGGAAAAGTATTCACTCCCGTTGAACTATTTCACCTATTGTAACATTACAACCATAAGCTTTAATGTATTTTTGTAGGATTTTATGTGATAGATCAACATAAAGTAGTGTGCAAATGTGAAGGTGAAGGAAAGGGATTCATGGTTTTTAAACGTTTTTATTTTACAAATAAAGGCATTTGCATTCTGCCCCTATGACTAAAATACTTTGTGGACCTAGCTTTCGCTAGGATGAGAGCTAAAGTTTTTGGGAGTATGTCTCTCCCATCTTTTACATCTAGACTGAAATTTTTGCCCATTCTTCTTTGGAAACAAACTGAAGCTCATTCAGACTGGACAGAGAGGATCATACATTTTCAAGTCTTATTATAGCTTCTAAAATAGATTTATTAATGTGGAAATATAGATTTTCCATATTCAAATGATAGATTGAACCGTGTCCTGTTTTTTTATAACTACACCCTCATTTAACTTGTCAACAACATTATCACTGAATTGTCTGCTGTGTTCCTTGGTCATCGTGATGCTGTTTGTTGAACAGTTTTAACTAACAAACCTCTGAGACCTTCACAGGATAGCTGGATTTATATTGAGATCATATTACAACCAAGTGGAATCTCGTACTCGTCGTCTTCCGCTTTATCTGGGACCGGGTTGCGGGGGCAGCAGACTCAGCAGAGACGCCCAGACGTTCCTCTCTCCAGACACCTCCTCCAGCTCCTCCGGGGGGGAGCCCAAGGCGTTCCCAGGCCAGCTGAGAGACATAGTCGCTCCAGCGTGTCCTGGGCCGTGTCTTGGGCCTCCTCCCGGTGGGACATGCCTGGAACACCTCCCGAGGAAGGCGTCCGGGAGGCATCCGGTATAGATGCCCGAGCCACTTCAACTGGCCCCTCGCAATGTGGAGGACCAGCACCTCTACTCCGAGCCCCTCCCAGATGGCCAAGCTCCTCACCCTATCTCTAAGGGAGTGCCCGGCCAACCTACGGAGGAAGCTAATTTCACCGGCTTGTATCCGGGATTTGGTTCTTTCGGTCATGACCCAAAGTTCATGGCCATAGGTGACGGTAGGAACGTAGACCGAGCGGTAAATCGAGAGCTTCACTTTTCAGCGCAGCTCTCTCTTCACCACAATGGACCGGCACAGTGCCTCCATTACTGTGGCAGCTGCACCGATCCGTCTGTCGATCTCCCGCTCCATTCTTCCCTCACTTGTGAACAAGTCCCCGAGATACTTGAACTCCTCCACTTGAGGCAGGAGGTCCCTTCCAACCTGAAAAGGACAAGCCACCCTTTTCTGGTTGAGAACCATGGCTTCGTACTTGGAGGAGCTGATCTTCATCCCAGCCACTTCACACTTGGCTGCGAACCGCTCCAGCGCATGCTGTCGGTCTTGGCTAGAGGGGGCCAGTAGGACCACGTCATCTGCAAAAAGAAGAGACAAAATCCACTGGTCCCCATGGCCTCACCGAACTCCTCCCAGGTCCGGGTTTTTGCCTCTGCCACCACCCGGGCCGCGGCACGCTTGGCCCCACGGTACCCGTCAGCCACCTCAGGAGTCCCACAAGCCAACCACAGCCGATAGGACTCTTTCTTCAGCTTGACAGCGTCCCTTAATGCCGGTGTCCACCACCGGGTTTGGGGATTGCCGCTGTGACAGGCACCGCAGACCTTACGGCCGCAGCTACGGGCAGCAACATCGACAATAGATGCGGAGAACATGGTCCACTCGGATTCTATGTCTCCAACATCCCTCTGAATCTGGTCAAAGCTCTCCCGAAGGTGGGAGTTGAATACATCCCTGGCCAAGGGCTCCGCCAGACGTTCCCAGCAGACCCTCACTATGCGCTTGGGCCTGCCAAGTCTGTCTGGCTTTCTCCTCTTCCAGCGGTCCAACTCACCACCAGGTGGGAATCAGTGGACAGCTCACCCCCTATCTTCACCCGAGTGTCCAAAACATGCAGCTGAATGTCTGACGATACGACAACAAAGTCGATCATCGACCTCCTGCCTAGGGTGTCCTGGTGCCAAGTGCACTGATGGACACCCTTATGCTTAAACATGATGTTCATTATGGACAATCAGTGACTAGCACAGAAGTTCAATAACAAACACCACTCGGATTCAGATCGTGGAGGCCATTCTCCCAATCACGCCTCTCCAGGTGTCATTGTTGTTTCCCACGTGGGCGTTGAAGTCCCCCAGCAGAATAATGGAGTCCCCGGGAGGGGCACTATGCAGCACCCCCAACAGGGACGCCACGAAGGCCGGGTACTCCACACTACCGCCTGGCTCGTAGGCCAAAATGACAGTCAGAGACCTGTCCCCAACCCAAAGGCGCAGGGATGTGACCCTCTCATCCACAGGGGTAAACCCTAACACGAGACGGCTGAGCTGGGGGGCAACAAGCAAACCCACCCCAGCCCACCGCCTCTCCCCGTGGGCCACTCCAGAGTAGAAGAGAGTCCAGCCCCTCTCGAGGGGATGGGTTCCAGAGCCCACGCTGTGCATGGAGGTGAGCCCGACTATTTCGTGTAAATATTTCTTGACCTCCCACACAAGCTCAGGCTCCTTCCCCCCCAGTGAGGTGACATTCCACGTTCCTAGAGCCAGCCTAAGCATCCGGGGATCAGGCCGCCGAGGTCTCCACCTTCATCCGCCGCCCAATCCTCTTTGCACCGGTCCCTCACAGGCCCACTGGGGGATGGCCTCCTGTCTCTCCTTCGGGCTTGGTCATGCCGGGTCCCGTGAGAAGCAACCCAGCCACCAGGCGCTTTCTGACGGGTCCCGACCCCAGGCCTGGCTCCAGGGTGGGACCCCGGCTCTGCTGTACCCGGCGACGTCACACGTCTCGTTTGTGCAGTCTTCTTGAGGGTGTCTTGAACTGCTCTTTGTCTGACCCGTCACCCAGAGCCTGTTTGCCATGGGAGACCCTACCAGGGGTATTTAAGCCCCAGACAACATAGCCTCTATGATCATCCGGGCACTCAAACCCCTCCACCACGTTAAAGCGGTGGTTCAAAGAGGAGCCGAGGATCTATTTACTTATAAGGTGACTTTTGAAGGTAATAGTAAACTGTAGTTTAAAGAAGGGTATAGGCGTAAAGGGGGCTCAGTACAGATAAACTTCAAAATTTGAAAAGCTTCCACTTCACAATTATGCTCTAATTGGTGTTGGTCTATGGAACAAAATCCCAGTACAGTACACTGAAAAAGTGGATGTAATTTGACAAAATGTTGAAAGTTCAAATGGCATGAATAAGTTCTCATGATACAGTACATACTATAGATCACTCAAAAATATATAATAGCAAAGGCTCAGAAACAGGAGGCAGGCTGGTGAGAAAAGGAAATGTGAAAAGTAAAGGCGCAGCAGTGAACCAACTCCAGAAAACTTGCATCTAAAATAAATAGTGTAGCAGGAGAGAAACCAAACTTATATATTATATTATATACACTGCTCAAAAAATTAAAGGGAGCACTTAAACAACACAATATAACTCCAAGTAAATCAAACTTCTGTGAAATCAAACTGTCCACTTAGGAAGCAACACTGATTGACAATCAATTTCACAGCTGTTGTGCAAATGGAAAAGACAACAGGGGGAAATCTTTGGCGATTAGCAAGACACATTTAATAAAGGACTGGTTCTGCAGGTGTTGACCACAGACCACTTCTCAGTACCTATGCTTTCTGGCTGATGTCTTGGTCACTTTTGAATGTTGGTGGTGCTTTCACACTCGTGGTAGCATGAGACGGACTCTACAACCCACACAAGTGGCTCAAGTAGTGCAGCTCATCCAGGATGGCACATCAATGCGAGCTGTGGCAAGAAGGTTTGCTGTGTCTGTCAGCATAGTGTCCAGAGCCGGGAGGCGCTACCAGGAGACAGGCCAGTACACCAGGAGACGTGAAGGAGGCCGTAGGAGGGCAACAACCCAGCAGCAGGACCGCTACCTCCGCCTTTGTGCAAGGAGGAACAGGAGGAGCACTGCCAGAGCCCTGCAAAATGACCTCCAGCAGACCACAAATGTGCATGTGTCTGCACAAATGGTTAGAAACTGACTCCATGAGGATGGTATGAGGGCCCGACGTCCACAAATGGAGGTTGTGCTCACAGCCCAACACCGTGCAGGACACTTGGCATTTGCCAGAGAACAACAGGATTGGCAAATACGCCACTGGTGCCCTGTGCTCTTCACAGATGAAAGCAGGTTCACACTGAGCACATGTGACAGACGTAACAGAGTCTGGAGACACCGTGGAGAGTGATCTGCTGCCTGCAACATCCTTCAGCATGACCGGTTTGGCAGTGGGTCAGTAATGGTATGGGGTGGCATTTCTTTGGAGGGACTGCTATTAGGTACAGAGATGAGATCCTCAGACCCCTTGTGAGACCATATGCTGGTGCGCTTGGCCCTGGGTTCCTCCTAATGCAGGACAATGCTAGATCTCATGTGGCTGGAGTGTGTCAGCAGTTCCTGCAAGATGAAGACATTGAAGCTATGGACTGGACCGCCTGTTCCCCAGACCTGAATCCAATTGAGCACATCTGGGACATCATGTCTCACTCCATCCACCAACGTCACGTTGCACCACAGATTGTCCAGGAGTTGGCGGATGCTTTAGTCCAGGTCTAGGAGGAGATCCCTCAGGAGACCATCCGCCGTCTCATCAGGAGCATGCCCAGGCGTTGTAGGGAGGTCATACAGGCACATGGAGGCCACACACAATACTGAGCTTAATTTTGACTTGTTTTAAGGACATTACATCAAAGTTGGATCAGCCTGTAGTGTGTTTTTCCACTTTAATTTTGTGTGTGACTCCAAATCCAGGCCTCCAATGGTTAATAAATTTGATTTCCATTGATGATTTTTGTGTGATTTTGTTGTCAGCACATTCAACTTTGTACAGAACAAAGTATTCAATGAGAATATTTCCTTCATTCAGATCTCGGATGAGTTATTTGAGTGTTCCCTTTATTTTTTTGAGCAGTATAAATTATATTTATTAAATATATTCATGAGAAACTGAAATTAACATCAAAGTCCAACAGACCAAAAACAAACCACAAAAACAAGAACACAGTGAAAAAAAAAACTTAAAAGAAGAAGTAAGGCTGAAACACAAAACATGAAATTCAAGAAGTCCAAACTTGAGCAAAAAAAAATAAATATAAAACAATAATTGCAAACACCATCAAATGATGATGTCCAATGTTCCTCTTAAAATTTGCTTAAGGGCAGAAGATTTTGTACTATTGTTCGCCTATCTGCATCCAATTATTTCCAACAACAAAAAAATCAGCCGAATAGTTTTCGAATAAATGGATTGCTTATTTTGTCAGATAATACTCTGAAAGCTGTAGCTAATAGGATAATTGTTTTTGAAATACTTTTATACAAAACAAATTGTATTTTTTATACAGACATTTTTGCTTGCACAAACCTTTCTTTGCAAAGTTTAAATGAGCTGTAGTCAAAATGTAAAATACTAGGAGTGAAGCACAGCAGATAAGAAAATACACTTGGTAAACTGCTCCAACACATCAAAATTTCTGTAAATTTTAATTAATTAATTAAATACTTAATGTTGGTAATGTGAAGTTTTATAAGCTTTTGTACAAAATTAAATACATCAGCCAAAATATTCAGATGGAAAAACATTCAGTAGATAAAACTGAAGAATGGGAACACAGATGCATCCACTTGTTTGCATCTTATTTCCATATAATTTGTTTACAACCAGTTTTTTGTATCTATCATTACGGTACATTTCATGGATTTTTCTGTTGTAGTTACAATTTAGATGTGAAATGTATGTATTTATTTGTTTGTTTTACAATTACATTTATGAATGTATTATAAATAAATGTTATTATAAATGAAATTATAATTTTTATCATTTTTTTTTTTGTAGATTTTCTTTCAGGCTGACATGTAGCAAACAAAATAATACAAAGAGCATCTGTTCCATCGGGTTCTGTGGTTCTGAGATGAAGACTTCTTTGGGTTTGTTGACTAAAATCATATATGCTGCTTCTAGCAACCAGCAGCTACCCTCCATCAAATATATTTTCCTTTAATTTGTTTTATTTGAATGCAGCTTCGTGTCCTTGTTGCTAAAGCATCAGTTAGCTTGTCAGAAGGCTGGCACAGACCTCCGCAACAGTTCATTTGGTGTCCATTGCTTATTTTATCAGGGGAAATGTTTTGGACAGAGGAACAGTAAAAACTTTGTTTTGGAGCTTAGGGGAGATTCTGGTGTCTCCTCTTAAGAACACACAATAGACAAAACATTCTTTTGTTTTTACAATCATGATTTTATATGTTGAAATAAGGTTCTGCCCAACAAGAAACAAACAAAACAAAGATTTGCTTATGAGCAGCAAGTATGTAAAGATTCTTACAGAACATATGTTTTTCACTTTCCAGGCTACGATAACCAACTTCAGCTCTTTTTTTCTTTTGATGTTGATATTAAAAATAGGTTTAAAATTCTTTCTCTTGAACACCATTTACAAAGTATTACATTACATTTCCGCACATTAATCTCGTTCCTTTCGCCTGCAGCAGAAACCTCCTTCATTAATAATGTTTGGACTGTGCTTCTCAAAACAAAGTGTGGATTATTTTTAAAATGTTCTCCACTCAAATTCATTGTCTACAATATTGTGTTTGTGCATTTGGACCAGACAACAATCATTTTAAGTTATCCAAACAGACATATATGTAAGTTGAAAAATCAATGGGCAATAATTGATGGGTCTTTTCTAGGAATTGATGCTTCAAGGAAATGAAATTAAAGATTTGGTTTCAGTGCGTCAGCCATTTGAGACTTTAAGAGTGGTCTGTGATGCTCGATCTGTGCAAATGCTATTGAATAACAAAAGAAATCTATTCAGGCTCCCCTTTACAGATCCTTAAAGGTTCAAGCTGTGGCATTCTGATAAAAAGCTAAATAAATAATGGGAACGCATTTAGTGCAGCAAATCATGGACAGCATTAGTGTTAACATTATGCTGCAAATACAATGAAAGTCGAAACCCTTTTTTTCCGAGTTATGTTACGTCCCATGGCTTGGTCTAGGGGATATAAAGGATCAACATAAGTTCATAATTTTAGACAGTGAAATGATGAGTCAAAAGGGCAATTAAAGAGGTTTATTTTCTGCCATTTTTAAGTTTATTTTCTGTTCAGACTGGTGAAAGCTTCAGGGAGAGCTCATGCCAATATAACAAACAAAACAACTCTGAGAGAAAAATAAAAGATAACTTACCTAACTCCAATAAAAGCAAAATATACAAACCTACAAAACAACCTACCTAACAAGCACATAAACAGGAGAAAACTGGGGTTAAACATAAGGCAGCTCTCTTCTACCAAGGCCGTCTGACCATGTTCACATTAGAACAAATATACCAATAGGCATTCAAGTCTACACAACAACTAGGGGTGTATGGCAGTCAAGTGGCCAAAAGGCCCTGAAGTGCAGCTCCACAACCATTAAATAGTGTGCAGGTAATTGCTGACTGGATTGAAACCCAGGAAGCAGCACCCAATCTTGGAGGAGGCGGAGCCTAGAACAGAACAAGGCATTACTTCAATACCAAAACAAAAACATCCAACTTGGGGATGTGACAGCAACATAGAAAATTACAGTGTACAACAGCCATGTTTAAAAGCAAGAGGTTAGCATTTCAAGTCACTGCAGGTGTGTTTTGGTTTGCTGGGACACCTATTGGTTCAGCTCAGTCAAACGGGTCTGCCAATTAGGCATGTTACTTTAAAAAAGTAATTAGTTATAGTTACTAGTTGCTTCTCTCAAAAAGCAACTCGGTTTGTAACTGAGTTATTCCACTATAAAAGTAATGAGTTAACAGGGAAAGTAACTATTGCGTTACTTTTTTAAAGTTCAAATATGTCTATGAATTTAGACTTTTTTTTAATGTTTCACAAGCCGGTAGCATAAAGTGGAATTACATAGACAAGTAGCCTACTTACAGTGAACTTTTATTATTTACTTCACATGTAAGTTCTTGCCTTTTACCTCAAGGGGAATAAAGTAGTGGTTCTACTTCCACTTTGAGACCGCAATCTAGGTATAACATGCACAGGAAATACTAAAACAGTGCACTTTCTCAAACATACAAAGGACGAAAAAAAAACAACTGGATGGACAGGGATAGTCTGATTGAGTTTTATTTTAGGCTAGGAAGGAGCTACAAAGAGATTCTGAAAAGCCTGGCATCATAAGGAATTCTCATTATTGAGAGGCATTTAAATAGAATATTGAGAGCCAGGTATTAACCCTTCTTGCTTCTGTTTCCTGACCATGGTTGGGAAACGCAGTGGAGATGCTTCCTCCAGGAACGAAATGGTTGTTCACTTCAGGATTAATTCCGTGTACTTGCGTGTCACGGGGGTGAGACTTCTATAGTTATGAAGGAACTGGATTGCTGAAGCAGCAGAGTTTTTAATAACTGTACTGTACACTGATTGCACGTTAAATATACCGTGGCCAGCTGAACTTCCTCCCTGGTCGCCGTCGTGCATACTGCCAAAACACACAACCGCACGCACACTCTTCTTCTTTCTCTCTGAACTTTTCTTCATGGTCTCAGTCTGACAGCACACAGCACCACCGCACGTATGCACACAGACACATTTACACACCCACCATACACTGAGCTCCATCACATAAGAGTTACACATCTCCTGCAACACAGGTCACTTCATGGGAACGAATTAGTATTTCGTGGGCACAAATTAATATTATGTGGGAATGAGTTAGTACTTCGTATTTTTTTGTCCAATGTCAGTTCCATAAATCACTGCTCTGGTAATTAAACATATATTTTCAGATTCAAAATCTTAGATGTTGATTTTGAACTGTATTTTGAAGTTACAGCCATTTATAAATGCAGTGTATAATCTTTTAAATTTCAGTTAACTCAAAAAAGTATTTATTCAACTCTACTGAAACTGAGCTCAATATTACCATAGAAATTACAAATTAGAAACACTTTTTCAGACGTTTGATATGCAGATGGCCACTGTAGTTAGAAGCTTGTGTAACACTCTTCACTGCAGAGCAGTCTCTCACTCTGTGCAACAGAGTTTTGTTGTGTCACTGTTGGGGTTCTGCAGCACTAACAGATGGCTGCAAACAAATCATTCTCCACATGAACCACTTATGTGTGCAACATCTTCCCAAAACGTTGAAGAACAGATTGTAAGTTTTGTTTAACAAGTTTCTGCTCTCTCTTCTTCCTTTAGTGTTGCATTCAGACTCAAGTCTATAGTCAGAGATATTTGTTAAAATTAATTACCTATTTAACTTCACTAAGAATTTTCTTTTTTCTGAAAATGTAACTTTTCCCATTTGTCAACCTTCTGTCCACTGCTGATACAATTGTATATTCATTTTTGTCAATCTTCAATGTTCCCTGTTACTATTATGTGAGATTGGAAGATATCAGAAGGGTATTTTTGATTCCAAATTTTAAATTGAAAAGTTGTAATCAAACATGATTCACCTGTTTTGGATAAATAAAATCAGTATCAGCTTTATTGCCAGGTTTGTGCACACAAACAAGGAATTTCACTCCGGTACACTTTGCTCTCAGTGAACTCTTTTTTTTTTTTTGTCAATATAAATGGAAATAGAAAATATATTTGAAATATACATATACATAAATGTCTTTCAAAGAGAAGATAATGTGAGATCAGTTCAGGTACCTGCATTCTGCTTGCTATCATTTTATCACCCAGATCTAATTAATAGCATGCATTTTTATGACAAAAAATATTTATTCCAGTCATTGGAGACCTAAGATATTATTTGGGGGAATTTGTTTTTGGGAAACGTCTTTGATGTTGTATATGACAGCACTAGTGTAATCATCACATTCAGAAAGAAATAAAACTTGCAGTACCTAGATTACAGATAACAAAAAATTTAAATGCATTTTAAGCCTAAGCTGTATGGCTTTTTTATACGGCAGACCGCCCTCTCAAATGCACATCCACATCTACTGACAAACAAACAGGTCTTGTTGTCAGGTAGTAAACAGCGCCCATTTACTGAAACAAGTTTGCATACACTTCCTTCTTGGAATCAGACTTGAAATGTGCTTTTATGTCAGCTCACAAAGAACAGCCTGTTAAAATCAATAATCACCATAAACAAAATTCATACAAAACACCCTTCATGAAAAATTAACAAAATTTTAAACTTATCTTACAAAGATGTTGACAGCTTTATTTAAATTTGAAGCACAAATTATTTGATTGATCGATTGATTGATTGATTGATTGGTTCAATCATTGATTGATTAATTCATTCA
Source organism: Girardinichthys multiradiatus (assembly GCF_021462225.1). Lineage (NCBI taxonomy): Eukaryota > Metazoa > Chordata > Actinopteri > Cyprinodontiformes > Goodeidae > Girardinichthys > Girardinichthys multiradiatus. The sequence continues at coordinate 37,336,871 of NC_061802.1, read as the reverse complement.
TTCATTCATTTATGGAGTGATTGAGTAAAAACTAAAGATTCTGTCTTCAGTCAGTCAGTCATTTTCTACCGCGTCTTCCATAGTGGGTCGCGGGGAAGCTTGCCTTTCAGCAGTCTATGGGCAGGAGGCGGAGTACACCGTGGACAGGTTGACAGTCCATCGCAGTCGCCAGTTCATTGTAGGTTCTGTCTTATGAAGGCTAAATAATACCCAGATTGTTTTTTATGTGTTGTATTAAGAGTGAATATATTAGTGTTAAAATAGTTAAACTTTCCACCACCCACCCTGGACCGTCAGGGGCACACAGTCTACGCAGTACGACGGATCGTGGATGCCCGTCGGAGGGGTCGTGGTTGGCAGTACCTCGTCGACTGGGAGGGTTACGGTCCCGAGGATTGCACCTGGGTGCCCCGGTCATTCATTTGTGACTCTTCTCTCATTGATGACTACCGTGCCTCCCTACCTTCTACTTCTTCTGGGCTGCCAGGAGGCGGCCATTGAGGGGGGGATGATGTCAGGATCTGGGTTGTGCTGTGTTTGTGTTTTGTGCTTGCTACATGTGTTCAGTGTTCTCAGACAGTGCTGGGGTTCTCAGGTGTGTTGGGTGGCAGGTGCAACTTATTCTACTGATTACTTTGAGAAGTACTTAAGCAGGAGGCTGCCAGCACTTCGATGCCAGAGTGTTTTGCCCACAGTGGTAACAAGCTCAAGCCAAACACTAAGTCTGTGTTTGGTTCTTCGACCTCGTGTAACTTTGTTTATGCTCCTTTGCAGGCTAAGTAAACCTGTACCCTCGATTTATGTCACTGAATACTGACTACGTGTCCGGAGTTCTTTCTGGATGATCAAGGCTATCTACATTCTGAGGATTTAATTTCCTATCTACTGTCTTCGTTTGGATTTGCATCTAGCTGGCAGTTTCCTGCTACTTTCGCCTCCTGGACCAAGCCGTAAGTGTACCCTGTCCACCCTCCAATGTAAGCATCTGCACACCGAACTCATTCCTGTTTTTCTCCGAGCTCACACTGAACAGCACCTAAAGAAACGTCTACAAATCTGGATCCTGAATGCCTCTTCCCCTGGCGACCTGACCACACCTATTTAGTAAAATGTTCTCTTGATTGCATTAATTCATTGTTCTTAGTTTGGTATCATTCAGTTCCCTATTTTCACCAGTTCTCTTCCCTTCTTCCCATACAGTTGGAGAATCATCCATTACGTTCCCAATTACCTTTGTCACAATAAACATCTTCTACATATTCTGTTCTCCGGAGTACTCTCTGTATGTGGGTCAGATCTATTGCAAACAAATGACAGGAATAAACAAAACTGATGAGCTATATACAAATAAAGGAACAAGAAAACCAATAAAAATGGTTGAAAACCCTAACCAAATAAATTATGTAATATTACCATTAAGTGTTATCTATGTTTGAAAACCAATGTTTATCTTTTTAATTTTTATCATAACTCTTGCTGCAGCATAAGCTGAAGACTTAAACCTGTACATTTTGGACTTCGTGATAGTAATGAATTATAATAGTCCAGCCTTGAAAAGACAAATGCATGGGCTAGTTTTTCAGCATTACTCCTGTGCATAACATTTCCAATTTTGGCAATATTCAGGAGGTGAAAGAACTCCTAGAAACCAGTTTAATGTTGGATTTTTAATGTCCTGTTCAAAGGGCTTTGCTTTATAACCAGAGGCCAGTTGAATGCCATTCAGATAAGGTGACTGACTAAGCAGTTTCTTTTTTTAAAGACTCTGGTCCAAAGATGACATCTGTCTTGTCTGAAGTTAAAAGCAGAAAACATTAAGTCAGGCACAGTGTTTATGTCTTCAAGACATATTCTACCTGACTGACTGAATTCATGAGAATTTATGGATAAATAGACCTGTGTATCTTTAGCATAACAGTGGAAATTTATCCCATGATAATTTTACCAAGTTGAAGCATATATACAAGGGTTGGACAATGAAACTGAAACACCTGTCATTTTAATGTGGGAGGTTTCATGGGTAAATTGGACCAGCCTGGTAGCCAGTCTTCATTGATTGCACATTGCACCAGTAAGAGCAGAGTGTGAAGGTTCAATTAGTAGGGTAAGAGCACAGTTTTGCTCAAAATATTGAAATGCACATAACATTATGGGTAACATACCAGAGTTCAAAAGAGGACAAATTGTTGGTGCACGTCTTGCTGCCGCATCTGTGAGGAAGCTGTCTGAAAGGGATGTTCGGATGCTATTGTATCCAAAAAACATAAAACCACGGCTGCCCAAATCACGGCAGAATTAAATGTGCACCTCAACTCTCCTGTATCCACCAGAACTGCCTGTCGGGAGCTCCACAGGGTCAATATACACGGCCGGGCTGCTATAGCCAAACTTTGGTCAATCATGCCAATGCCAAATGTCGGTTTCAATGGTGCAAGGAGCGCAAAACTTGGGCTGTGGACAAAGTGAAACATGTATTGTTCTCTGATGAGTCCACCTTTACTGTTTTCCCCACATCCGGGAGAGTTACGGTGTGGAGAAGCCCCAAAGAAGCGTAGCAACCAGACTGTTGCATGCCCAGAGTGAAGCATGGGGGTGGATCAGTGATGGTTTGGGCTGCCATATCATGGCATTCCCTTGGCCCAATGCTTGTGCTAGATGGGCGCGTCACTGCCAAGGACTACCGAACCATTCTTGGGACCATGTGCACCCAATGGTTCAAACATTGTATCCTGAAGGCGGTGCACCAATACACACAGCAAGACTGGTGAAAGATTGGTTTGATGAACATAAAAGTGAAGTTGAACATCTCCCATGGCCTGCACAGTCACCAGATCTAAATATTATTGAGCCACTTTGGGGTGTTTTGGAGGAGCGAGTCAGGAAAGGTTTTCCTCCACCAGTATCACGTAGTGACCTGGCCACTATCCTGCAAGAAGAATGGCTTAAAATCCCTCTGACCACTGTGCAGGACTTGTACATGTCATTCCCAAGACAAATTGACGCTGTATTGGCCACAAAAGGAGACCCTACACCATACTAATAAATTATTGTGGTCTAAAACCAGGTGTTTCAGTTTCATTGTCCAACCGCTGTATATAGCATACAGCATATATATCCCTTTATCCCAACAGCATGTTCAAGCCTTTCTAAGAGAATAATGTAAACTGTGAACTGTATCAAATGCAGCACTGAGATCTAATAGGACAAGTACAGACAAAAATCCACTCTCTGAGTCCATGTATATATCAGTAGTGACTTTCACCAGTGCTCTTTCAGTGCTATAATGAGTTCTAAAACCTGACTGAAAACTGACAGAAACTCTTTAAATGTCTTCAAAAGTGTTTACTGTGTAAATGTTCACACACTTAATAATTAACTATTTGTCAATAATTTTAGATTAGAAAATTACATTAGACATAAGTCTGTAATTTAAGTCATATTGATCGAGAGAACATTTCTTAAGTATAGGGTTTTTTACAGCTACCTTAAAAGCCTTTGGTACGTATCCATTTACTAAGGTTAGATTAACCAGATTTAAAATGGGTGTGGTAATCTACAGAGCCCGTGGAATTCAAATGTTAGAGAGATTCAAATGATTTCATTTTTAATAGAACTAGTTTTAGTAATAAAAAATCCCATCAAGTAATTACTGCTAGAGAGCTGAGGGAGCAGACAGCTCAACAGAGTAATGACTCTGCAAGTTTGGCAATTGTAATAAACAAAAATCTCAGAATAATTTTTGTTCTATTTTATTGATTACAAAAATATGGTGCTCTAGCTTGGCGAATGGTCTTTTTGTACAACATAGACTATTTTTCCATGATTCATAAGGACTGCTCTAGACTTTTTCTCTAATTTCCAAGAGTTGTGCCTTAAAGTTCACAGCTCTGAATTAAACCAGAGTATGAAAAATTACATTCTTTTTAAAAGAGGGTACATTGTCTAATGCATTACACAGTGAGGAAGTAACATTATGAACATTAATATCTATTTGTAAAGACATAGAAATGAAGTTGCTGTCATTTGAAGTCATTTTCTGTGATACAGAGGAAATTTAATACATAGAAAAGATTCATTTTTTGTTGTTACAACAATATCTGATAAATACCTACTATAAAGTCATTTTGTCTCAGGGGGAGGGTGCTCAGTTATATTAAACTTAAAGGTTATTAAAAATAGTCACACAGGACAGGGATATGATGAAATATGTTGTGTGTGAACAAACACAAGGTCAAACACGACAGAACAAGGTCCACCGTATGAAGACAAAAGTGGGTAGGTCTGCAGAGATTTTGAGCAAACCAATGGAATCTAAGATGGCATTAACGGCTATATTTAGGCAATCACTTTTAGTGTCAACCCGCTACAATGACCTTATCTGTATTAACACTAAATCAGATAAGAAATCTGAGAACTGATCGAAAAATTAAGAGTTAGGGCTTGGTTGATGGTACATAACTATACAAACAAAAGTGGTTCAATGCTCTGTAATTTGAAAGTGAAAAACTAAGAATTTGATATTCAAGAGAATTGTTGCTGACAATTGTTAATAATAAATCTGATTGAAAGATGGTCACTCCTCCTCCTTGCCAAGTATTTTGAGGAATGTAAAATTGTAAATAATAAAAAGAAGCTGACTGCAGCCAGGTTTCTGTGAGATGGTTAACATGGAGATCATTTTCATTTGGTATAGAAATCTTCTTATGTTTGTTTATGAGTCACTTCGGTTATTGTTTTTTCAATTAACTGCCTGTTTCATTTGTTTAGCTAATGTTTACTTTAAACATTACATCATCACTAATTCTCTGACATTTTGCTGGTTGTTCTGTCAGAAACACTTCCAGTGCAGCCTTCAGTGAAGCCTTCATTGAGATCATGATTATTATCCTCTCCTAAACTATCTTCTTCATCCCCATTATTACCACCATCTAACTCTCCAGCACCCATTCTAGTATCATCATCATCAGTCTCTCCTACGCAGTCTGGAGTGCATCATTTCCACCAGCTGTGCCATCTTCATCACCATCTCCTGTTCCATCTTCATAATCACCCTCTTATGGAATGATGCCAGGGACATCTCCTCTGCCTCCAGAGGATTCCAACAAAGTTCTTGTTCCTGAGTTCTCAGACAAGGGGGCTCACATGGACTCTCCTCCATCTCAAGTTTCTATTCCCATGTTCTTTGAAGAGAGGGCACAGCTCACCTACATCTCACATTCCTACTCCTGTGTTTCCTGACAAGCTTCTTTGTGGGTTCACGCCACTCTCCAACCATCCTCCAGAACTCCTGTTGCTTCCCTCCAGATCTCCTTCATTCAGGTCATCCGCCAGGGCTTCTTCATGAGCCTATATGGCTTCATGACTGGCCTCCAAAGTTTCTCCTCCAACAACCTCCAAAGCTTCTTCTTTGGGTTTCTGACACCTTTTGGGCGAACCTCAGAGCACCTTCAACACCAGCCTCAAGGTCTTCTATGCAGCTTTAAAATGGGCCTCTTGCGCTCATTTACTGGATCTCAGGTAGCCTGCCTGCACTCTGAATCTTCTTCTGTAACAATAGAAATAAAGGCCACTAGTGCCACAAAATGGATAAACACTCTAGAATGTGGATACACAGAGCTGAATACTTATTTCTGTGACTTAACTAAATCAGGTGCTGAATTCTGAAGGTTTGCTCATTCACTCACTACAGCATGCCTTCTTCTTTGTCTGTTCCACTTTTTCCTGGTACTCTTCATGAATCACTTATACTTGTTTTTTATAGCCAAATTACCTAGAAACATATACAGTGTTCTTACAGGAAGCACAGGGATTTTGTACTGAATACAAGTAAACACCACTGCAAAACTAATGTGAACAAAGGGACAGAGAAAATCACTAATAGATATACTTTTAGCACACTAGCATTACAGCAATCCTCCATTATATTAATTAATGCTCTATGGCATGTATGAGGGAGATGCAAGGAACACGGAATTTGCTTTGTTATAAGGGTAACTTGTATCCAGTTAAATAACGATTTACAGGCAAATAACAACATGAAAGTGAAATTTTTAATGCAAACTGTAAGTAGCTTGAATCTGATTGATACTTAGATATATTAATTAAAATATATCTGAAACAAATGTATGCAGTTTGTTGGACACCCTGGAAAATTCAAACAGTTTTTAAGGAGGAATTTATGTTGTCCTTTGGTTCATTGTTTTGCTGCATAAACCAAGTGTCTTTGAGCTGAAGACCACAAACTGATATTTGAATTGTCTTTGTAAACCTTTCCAGGCTCATGATTGTCAATCTGCTTGTCAACTGTCCTTAAATTTATTGAATTCGGTGCACGTTCTTTAGATCTTTAAGCCTACTACATGTTGACAAACAGGTTCTATTTGAGGGCTTTGATTCTACAAGTCAATGTAAAAGTGACTTAGGTTCTGTAAAATGTACAAATGGTGTTACTAAATAATAGACGTTTATACTTGTCTGTCTGGGTCCTCTGGGTGTGTATAATTTAAGCAACCTACAAATGTCTCTTTTCTTCATCTTTCGGTCAGTCTTTGTATTTTTTTCGTGGGGAGGCAGAGACAAGTGGCCACAGACGCCTCCCTCTCTCCCTCTTTCTCTCTCTCTCTCTCTGGAACCGTGTGAGTAAAATAGACTCCACAACTGCGCTCCTACAAACATGCTCTTGACTTTCCTCCTCAGGCAGAGCCACCTGGTGGGCCCGCACCGTCCCCTCCGGCACGCTGCAGGACAACAGCATGCTTTCAGATAGGCTGATGAGCATCTGTGCCTTTAAAGCTCTGTGAAGCGCGCCTCTGTCATAGCCCCGCAGTCAAACTTCCCCCAAGCCCGACGCGCTCGGCGAGCGAGAGCTACCTTGACCATTGCGGCACTGGCTCACCCTTACAGCTAGACCCATGGAATACTAACTATGGAATACCTCTGGATACTGCTGTTTGTGTTTTTACAGCTAAGCTTCCACCCAGGTAAGACTCCAGAGCATGTGTGCCTTGACTCGCCACTTTACGCGCACAACTTGTTGCTGCTTACTCAAGGGAAAGGGTGGATTGAAGTCTAGCCGGCTATAGTAAATCATCATATTTTGGAAGATTTGTTTTGTTTTATTTTGCATCAGTATTGTGACACTTTTTCTTTGTATGTGGAGCCAGATCCCAAGTCTGTAAGGACAACCTGAAGCCACAGAAACCCAATGAGGGAAGCAGATACTCTGAATTGAATGCGAGACGTATTTAAATAATTCACGATTTAATCAAGAAACAGGGCGCTATTGAGGAAACCAAAACACAAAACTCTCTAGGGGTGGAGCTGGATCTTTAGTAATAATAATAAGATGCAAATAATCTAGCAGCATAACCGTCAATATTTAAAAATAAAACATGCAAACGAGTTCGATACACGACCGTTTGACGGGTTCGCTTTTTCCGTTCCGAGGTGATCTGTGACTCAACACTTTAAAACCTGTACCCACTCTGGGTGGGCTTTGGCTTAAAACACATTGCATTTGTTATGATTTGGCATTATCTAAAGGACCCTAGTTATGAAGGTCAAGGTCCACAATAGCCAAAAGAAGACACTTTATTACTTATTTAAACAGAAAGAAATAACCACCTTTAGGATACGTTGGACAATGTTGTTTCAGGGAAGTAGATACATGTCCAAGTTTGTTATCCGGAGGCATATTTGTAATCTTTTTAAATTAAGGGCAGTTGGAATTCCTCAGAGATTATAGGCAAATATATGGAAAACGTGTCTCGGTGGAGACGGTTTTGAAAGGAAAAAAAAAAAAAAAAAGTGAATCAACGAGGTGTTTTTTATTTCTGCTTAGCGCACCTTTGCGCACTCGCTGCGCCCGTGCGGAGGCTCCTGTTTTTCAGGGCGGCGTCAGGTGAACCTTCGTAGCCGTTTCCATCCGATCAAAAGCTCCTTGAGACCTGATTAAGAAGCCTGAAAAAGCCATATCGATCATATCATCTCGGAATTTGAATGAGTGCCACATTTCGAGGGAGTGTGCTCAGGCTGAACTGTCATGTGACGCAACAGGGCACGTCAAGAAGTTACCTAGAGCTGGTCAACAGATAATAAGCCAGGTTTTATGATGGTGATGATGATGATGCAGTGAATGAATACGTTAAATAATTAATTTTTAAATAACATGCATGAACGCTATATTTTCATTTTTTTCTCTTTACTATTGTTTGTAAAATAGTTGGCGTCAGACAAATAGACAGCGTTACCAGCAGTGTTAAACAAAGTAGTTGTAGTTATTAAAATATTTACAGCTGGTTTCTTCCGTGGCGCCACCAAATCGGGCTGGGCTGGGTTGTCTATGGCTACCTCTGTGTATTTGCTGCCCCCTCCCTCCCATTTAATCCCCTCTGACCAGATATAGGTATATTTATGTTTAGGAAATTAATTTAAGAGAGAAAAGACAAGTTTTAGTGAGTAGCAACATTTGTGCGTTTATTTATTTAGCTACTTTTCATTTTCCATAGCCCAGTAGTAGCCCAAAGTAAAAACGTTGTAGGGCTCTCAGTTTTGACAGGCCACTCAACGATTGTTAGCGGCCCTGGTCTGGCCAAACCTCTCTGGAGCCATTCCTGGTTAGCCATTCATTGATATGACAATCCTGCATTTAAATGGCCAATGCATGCTTTACATAACGCCTCAGTGAGGTCTTCGCCAACTGAGAGCACATCTCTGTCAGGAGCTGCCTGTTTCATGCTCTCACTGGGGTTTCTCATAATGATCATCTTAAGAAGGTTTGCTCTAAAATACATGATGTGTTTTTTCAGAGGATGTACAGTACAGCTGTGACTAACTTTGTCTGTTTATAGTGGCTGTGAAGGATTAAAAGTTCTCTTAACAAAGCAATGGATGATAAAGTCAACATATGGTGACAAGTGAAATGTTCTGGGTCATTTCCAGTCACATTTTTATTGGTCTTGTGTTAAGAATGTCAGCTCATATGCCAAAACATTGAGTGTTTAATTCCCTCCATTTGAACAAGGTTGTTACATATTTCAAAACTTGCTGGGTCATCTGTTTAACCAAAATACTGAAATTATGCACTACAACTGAAGTTGGTTAGTCTTTGACCAAACACTGGGTCAAAAATTGTGACCCAGTTCGTTGGGTTGGAGAAATGAGTAAAGAGACAACTCATCATTTTTCATACTGCCATTTTAAATAATACAATGACCTACCATTGACTTCTGCTCCAGAATGACATCTCAAAATTTTTGTACATGGTGAAAATGACCAATAAAGATATGGTCTATTCTATTCTGATTTGACTTAAATGAAACCTTCACAAATGATAAAATTAGGAATTATGAAATGATAAAAGTGTGCTCTATTCTGTTCTATCTAAATGATATTAATGTCAGAGAGTTGTGTTAATGTATTTAGTTCACACTAGAGTATGAGTCTGTTCCCTTAACAGCTCAGAGTACTCCTGTCTATCCTGTATGTCTCTGTGCTCCCCTGTTATGGATTCTGAACATTACCTCTTCTCTCCCCTTGTCGCCTTTAGAAGATTTGCTCCTGAGACCCAGTGAGGGTTAAGTGGGTATGGAAAATGAATCGAACATTAAGCCTAAAAAACCTAGTTTAGTAAACCATTTTATTGTTATTTTTTTTCAAATCACTCTTTGATAGCTTTAGTGTTGCACATTTGTCACATTAACTCAGTTTTGGAAAGAAAAGCTAACCCAGTATGTGGAACCATTACAAACCCTGTAGTGGAAAATCAACCCAGTTCTGGATCTTTCCATAGTTAACTGTCCTGCATTGTTTGGAGTAAACAAACTTAAAACTCTGATCAAATTAAAAGGTCCTTGAAGGTATTTTGCTTGTGAGTTCTTTGCGCTTTGACTTTCCAACTGAAAGAAATTAGTATTTGGTTTCATGTTTTATATGAAGCAAGATGGGAATCCTACCTAATTCTTCTAATTAACTGCCTTTGCCTTGTGTATATTAACATGTTAGTTAATGGCACTTGTCGATCCAGACTTAATGTTTGATGTGGGCATTATTAACCCTTTCATTAGAGATGTCTTGTTATGATCTGGTCATGCACAGGCATTGTGTGAGTAGTGTAGATGCTAGGATATGTCAGCTCTAGAGAGCACTGCTGAAGCATAACCCTCTCTCCAATCCTATTTTAGGCAACACCAAGCCCACTATTATCCCTGACGAGCCCCACCTCGTTGTCCTGCTCCACCATTCCATTACCCTGCGCTGCAAGAGTGAAACCAGGACACTGTGGTGGCGAGAGAATCGGAACAAGCCTCTTAGAGCAACGCTCATAGGTGGGATGTGGACAATACATTACCCCAAAGCTCAGGCTTCCCATATGGGCCGCTACCTCTGCCGGGATGAGAAATCCAGTGAGGAAGCTTCCATCTTTGTCTACGTGAAAGGTATCTGAATGAATTTCCATGATCATAACTGTATGAAACTATGATTGGTTTGTGTGTGAGATAAGGGGAACTTAAATTAGGAGGAAATGGAATCAGACTCCAGGCAGCAACAGGCAAAGTATTTTGGCAGTGCTGTCTTTACTGACAGGAAACAGAGTGTGTGGGTTTGTTTGCAGAATAATGTGTATGTAACTCTGCCCCGGACAGGTGAGGTAGATTCTGGTGCTATTTATTGAGTGCATGACTGAGTTTTACTGTATTTTCTTCTCTGTGTGATCCCCACATTCCTTTGGCCCCATGCCATCACTGCTGGCTCTTATCATGTGCTGATCATTCGCTCAACCGTCTTGCATCTCTCTTAAAAACAACAAACAATACAATTCGAATGTATCATTTCATAAAACTACCTTGTTTATTTTGGGATATTAAACGCATCTTGAAAGAAATATGCGAACAGATTTGATGAGATTAAGCCACTAAAGTTTGTTTTTGCCTTAGTAACTGGATATTTATGTTGACATAACAAATCCTGAATAATAGAGCTCCAGGCAGTTCAATATTCCAGACCCTAACCCTAATTTCCAAAGAGGCAAACCTGGTTTAAATTTGTGTGTGTAATTGCTGCCTCTGTCGGCTTTGTTTAGCAGTTGCATTCAGCAGTTACAATGTAAACCAACCCCTTTTGAAAATCTACAAACAGTGTAAAAATGGTAGTTAAGCTAAGTGAAAATTCTGGGAAAAGTCACGATTACTTAATAAAAATAAGGGTTTACTTTTACCAGCAAAGGGATGGTTATATATATATTCCCCATTGCAACAAACTGCAGCAGAAGAAAAAACAGAGCAACTCATGACAAGCATGAAGCATCTGACTTCAGCATTCCCTGAAGCTGCTGTTCCCCTACACACAATTGCAGTTGAGGAAGATTTTGCCCAAAATCACTTTGTAGTTGCTTAAACTCAAAACGTTACCAGAACTGTATAATTATTTTATTGTTTGCCCTTGAACTGATTTGAATACAGACTTTGTAATGGCTTTTACATCAAGTTTTTGTTTGAGGCATTTTCTGTGAAGTTGTGCTACATGGAAATGTGGAAAATAATTTTATGTATTCATCGGCAGGCAGAAAACCTAATCGTAAAGGCATTGTTCACATAAATGTACTTGCATCAGCAGCATTTTATTTTCATTATTTTTACAGCCTATCACGCCGCCAAGATGTCAGCACAAAAAACACAGCTATAAAGGTTCAACAACTCAGTGTGAATCCCTGCTCGCAGCTCTCTGACACCACCTGTGCAATTACATTTTCTTGGCAGATCCTGAGAATCCTTTCAGAAAACCAGTGGTGTCCAGCATTCTTACTCGTGAGGGAGACACTGCTTCCATCTCATGCTACGCCACTGATCCAAGTCTGAGCAGTTTAAGTTTGGAAACATGCTCTGGAGAAGCCCTCTCCCCTGGTCTCCAGTTTTCCACGAGCCTGGAGCAAGGCATCATCATCCACAACATAAAAATGACTTATGAAGGTTGCTATGTATGCACAGGGACATTACAGGGAAGACACATCAGATCAGAGGAATATTCCCTGACAGTTAGACCAGGTAACGATGTGCCTTTATGTTCAATGCATGTGTGTTACTGAGTTTGCATAGATGGTGAAGCCTCCTTTTATGTAATTCTTTTCAATCTAACTCTAATCTAGATCATCTTGTTTTCTTTCAGTACCTGTTGCTCCTCCTGTAATTCAGATGCATTATCCCAGAAGAATTATTTTAATTCGAAATCAGAGTCTGTCAATCACCTGCAATGCCACTAATGTCAATGGAGACCTCACGGTGAAGTGGGTGGCACCACCTGGCTCGGTGAGACCCATCAGCTTTGTCTTTGCCCTAGAAAGTGCTTTAGAATGTTTGCTTGTCCAAAAACGAGTTTACCTTTCCTGTGCCTTCTCATTATCTGTTTGAATGTGCAAGAGGGAAGAGAGTCAAAGGTCTCTCTGCATGTGCAATGGGATCTTGGATGTATGTATATTCTGCAGACCACAGTTGCGGAATGGAGAGTTTGTGTCTGTGGTCGCATGCTTGCAGTTGTGTGTCTTTGCTAGTATTTGCTTGGCAAGGATAGACATAAATTCGGGGTTAATCTCTAGAGATCTCTGGGCGTTGACAGGGTGCCGTCTGGTATCCACAGCAACAACCAAAGGTTGATGGCGATGCACGTATCCTGATGGCGAACTACCTTCATGTGCACAGTGCCACGCTGCAAATATCGGCAGTGCATCCACAAGATACTGGGAGTTACAAATGTGAAGCTGAAAACGAAAAAGGGAACAGCACCAAGTCAGTGTGGCTGGATGTTTATGGTGAGTATGCAAAAGCCAAAATGTTTCTCTACTCGCCTTTCTGATTAAATCTAAATTAATTCTGATGGAATTCTGATGACCAATCTATGCCTTTCACAGATGACTATGAGCGTACACCATTCATTTGTTGAACCCCTGAATACTTGTTTTCCTGCTTCAGAAAGGCACACAAGAGCTTTAGGTTTCCGGATGTATATGTTTCAAAAGTGTTTGAGATTTTGAAACACTCACTAGAAACTTTACAGTGCAGCAAAGTATGTGTGCCTTGATCATCTCCATATTTTGTCACATCATAACCAGAAAGATCAGTTTATTATATTGGGATTTTATCCGGTAGACTGACATAATTTAGCTAATCATTGTGAAGCGAAAGGGAAATAATGCATGGTTTTACATTTTTTCACAAATAAACATCTGAAAAGTATTTGCGTGAAATTTTATTTAGCCTCCTTTACTCTGTTACCCTCAAATAAAAGCAAGTGTGACCAAGCAATCACCTAGACATATAATTGCACAGAGCTAGACTGAGTGACTTCTAAAGGCAAGTAGTTGCGCTGGCATTTTTGAAAACTATGCCCCCATAAAAGCCCCCTCCGCACTTCAAAATACGTTTCTGGTTATAATGTAACAAAATGCAAAAAAGTTTAAGGGGTGTAAATATTTGTGCAAAGGAACTTCAGCAATTTCACTCCAGTGTTTGAACAGATAATATCAAATTACCACAAGATGCCGATTAGCCTTGCTTAGCTCACATTAGCTGAGGGGTTCCACAAAATTAACAAGACAATGCAGCATTTAGCTTAAAATTTGCATTTTTAAATCAGTAGGGACAGCACTGAAAGAGCAGAAATGTCCTGCCTTCAAACTGAATTTTTAAATAAAGATGGTAAAACAATACCATCTTTTTCATTCTTAATAACGGGGTCAAGCTTTCTAAATCTAGCTAACTGAGAGTAGTTACCAGATTTCTATTAGTATGTAGAAATTTTGTTTAAAGACAGAGTCGGTGTGATCCCTTCAACTAACTCCTGACAAGACCATAGCTAAGCACAGTCTCTAATCAGCCCTCAGGCTGATCAAAGCAATTATGCTGCCCATTGATGCCTGAAATTGAACTTTTAAATATGTCAGTACATTACACCCCCCCCCCACGCTTCCCGCTCCCCAGGATCTTTCCCAAAACGTCAAAACTTATTCTAAACCGCTCACACGTTGAGTGATCTGTCATGTATTAACTTAACACTTCTAGCAGATGTGTAGTCTTAATGTGCATATTTTGTTGATGTGATATACCAGACAGTCCTTATAACAGCTATCCTCATTCAAGTAAAATATGGAGTAAACTTTCCACACTAATATCTCATATTATTATTTTTCAGAAAGAGGATTTATCAGCTTATCACAAATCTACAACAGAACCTTCCATGTCCGTTCAGGCGAGAGTTTGACTTTGAAAGTTAGCATGGAGGCATACCCAAAGCCACACACTGTCTCCTGGAGCTTCATGGGCCGCAAACTAAAAAATACCAGTGACCACGTCATCAGTATGCACAGCAAAGACTACAGGTATGAGCACACTCAAACTCAACAAACTCCAGCCACACAGAAGAAAATGAGTTTTACATTTTTTGGAATTTAGCAGCTTTGGCCGTGCTGTAGCTTCCTGAAAAAAACAGCTGGAGCAAAACTTCTCGCCCCAGGGTTTCTTGTGAAGCACTCACGACCAGATTGCAAACATCAGTTGGTGTTTTTCTTTAGAACATCAAGCCATGAAATCCATGACTTTTGGGGAATAAAATATTAGGTGTTATCCAGGCCCACATGTCCACACCTCCACCCAAACATCTTTGTTAATATGGGAAGAGTTAAGACATAACATTCGATCCTCAGCTGGACATGAAAACAAATGTTATGCAGATGTGAGAAAGGGAACATGTTACTAAAGTGGAGCACTGATTATCTAGAATGCATGTATTTTCAAATGTGACATTGTTTCTCAGGCAGGGCTGATGTCAGTGATTATTAGTTATTTTCTATTTGCTCATAACTTAAGGCAATTAGAAAAACATAATGTATTCATGATTAAAATGTATTTATCTCATGTTCAGTTACAGCAGCGAGCTGAGGCTGGTGCGGTTACAAGTAGCAGAAAGTGGCATTTATAGCTTTGAAGCATGCAACAACGACGTGTCGGTAAATCAGACCTTCACCATCTTTGTGATCAGTAAGTAATGTTATGCATTTCCTGAAAGGTTCTCTTTCTCCTTAAGCCACACATGAAATGTGTTTTTCCAGACTGCATTCATCTTCGGCAAATGACACAAGGGAATTGACCTGTAAGAATGTACTGTAATAAAATTAAGTCTAACTCTCCGGACTCACCAAACCCTCCGGCTACACCTTATAAAGGTTACAGCTGTGCAAAAAATAGGGCAACCACCTTTTGTACAGCCTGAAATTTATTGCTTAAAGCTCTCAGTCTGACGTTAACTTTTGTTTCCTAGGTAAGCCTGAGATTACATCTCATGAGGGCCCAGTGGATGGACAGGTGCGTTGTGTGGCTGAAGGGTACCCTGCACCCCAGATCAAATGGTACTACTGTGATCAGTATGTCAGGTGAGACTTTCAGAAGCTGAAAAAAAGATTCAATCATTTATTATCAGCATGAACACAAGATGTCTGTCAAAGTCTTCTTGTTTCAGCCTTTCTCACTGGCCTTATAAGTTTGGATGAATTTGAAAACATTGACAACACCCTATGTCAGTCATTTTATGATGAGGTATTAATATAAAGAAAATGGAGATGATTAATTTTAAATCCTATGATTTAAAATCTTTGGCTAATTTAAATAGTTATATATCAATCAGGATGAGCATCTGCCTCACAAAGTGACAAAGTCATGAACAGCCCATCAAAGTAAAACAAAAGCTGAGCTGCCATGAGTTATCTTAATGAAAAAAATATAATAATAATCATTCTTCATACTTTCAATATGCATTTGTTAATTTAGCTTATTTTTTTCCATTGCATTTGATGTTCTTTATTTACACTCCTAACAACACATTTACCACGCAGCCACTCTGCGCAGTTCAGATCTGGTTTTTGTTTGTTTAATTTCTATAATTAAACTTGAACAATTAGCCATGAAGTTTATCCCGAGGTTTCTAAAGGTCACATAAGGCACATTGGATCGAGTCAGGAAATTATGATGAGGGTGGAATGTGCGATTGTTGGATTTGACAGGGCTGACTTGTGATTGGTTGGCAGTGATGAGATGATTTCCTGCATCCCCTCCCATATGACAATGGATTGTTAACAATCGACTTATGATTGGATGAAGACGGGCACATCTGCTTGGATACAACTTGTTAAACATTTACAGTGATGAGGGAAGAGCATCTTATTGCCATAGCAACACCAATCCCAAGCAGCACATGCAATGAGTCACACTTGATAATCCTGCCCAGTCATTTTATTAAGAAATGAAAACAAATCCACTTAATGCTCATTACATGCACATTCATGACAGGTGCATTAATGTTTAAACATGAAGAGCAGGTAGCATGACCGTCTTGAGACTATCAGCATGGCGCAACAAAGCAAACCTTTGTTTGATAAACACAGAAACTTCAGGGGTTTTTTTTCTCTTGAAATAAACAGCAGGTGATCTATATTAAAATATAAAGATGTGTTACTGTGGTTCTGCTGTTTTTTTTAAACGCTCTCTGTCAAAAAGAGTATATGCACTGATCAGGGTCTTCTTGATACCAATACAGATTTACGCCTTTCTGATCTGCTAATTAACTGTTTCCAATTGTTGTTTTCTAAGGGCTATAGTGCATACAAGAGAAATAATGTGCTATAGGTTCTTTGATAGCGATAGTAGTTTTGAATACCACAGAAAAATGAAGATTTTATAGGATTATCCCAATATAAAACATTTAAAGCATGTGCCCATAACCTTTATATTATTTTTCTTCAACTCAAAAACTTACATCTAAAAACATATTGTTAACTGATCAGTTTATAGACTAGAAATGATAGGAGTTATTACGTTATGCATTTCATAAATGGGAAAAACAAATCTGATTTGTTAGCACTTCACTTTCCAGTAACCCAGGAGAGCCGGTCAAAGGCAGATTGTTTGATTCTGATCAATGGCCAGATGTTTGGTGCATCTATAAATCTGGGGTTTGTAGACTGTAAAGCATAGATTTGCTGAAATGATGTGATAATGAAATAATAACAAAACCATCTGACTTTAGGTGCTCCCAGCAGAAGAATGCCACACAGGAAGAGCGCAACGTCAGGACTGTCACATTGGTCAGCCCCAAGTTCGGAAAGACTGGGGTGGAGAGTCGAGTGAATGTCAACAGAGGACGGTTTAATACGCTGGAGTGCGTCGCCACAGCGGAGGGAGAGCAAGCCTTTATACTGTTTTCCATCAGTGGTAAATAGGCATCCAGTTTATACATTCACAAAAAAACTGTTTTCACTTATAAAAAAGAAGTGTGGTCTTGGTGCAGATCGGCCAAGTTCATGTAGTCTTCTGCATGAAGTGAAACATTGACAAAAAACATGAGTATTCTTCTTAAATTAAAAACTGTTGTATACAGAATATATTTTTTGTTTAAACCACAATGGCTGTGGTTGATTGATTGAGGAATGCAGATTAAATATGTGTTTAATAACTCATAAAGTAAGCCTCTATGTTTGCATTTGTAAAAATGAACAGAAAAGTCCATAGACGTTGGAAGTCAGTGTTGGAAATTTCTCACCAACTAAAAACCAAATATTACCACATGCCTTGCATGTAAAGGTAGTTATGGTACAGATGCAAGAAAAAAAAATCTATGAATTGGTACTTCATTAAACATTTCACACATACAGTACTTTAAAAGCCTCTTTTGGTGAACATGTTTGCAGAGTGTGAATGCTTATTGCTAATATTAGTTAGCCTGGTTACTGAGTAGATCAAATCCCACTGGTTTCCAAAACGTTTTCTACTGCTGTTCTCTTCTGAGTATTCTGAGCTCTTTTGGGATGCGACCAATGTGCTTGAACAACTCATCTGTTTGGCTGTAGGCATTTATTAGCTCTACATCACAGTTAATTTGTTTTGTAAATAAGTATTTCCAAAATTTCATCTGTGCTGCTAATAGTGATCATTTCACAGCTTAAGAACCATGGGTCTAAAAACACATCTTTATTTAAACAACAAACCTAATCCAAATTGCCTGTGATTTCCTGCTCTGTTGTCTTGATTATCTCAGTTGCCTTGCACCCTCAGTAAATCCAAAAAGGGATAATTCCTCAGCTCAAAACTGTTTACTAAAAACAAGGATTTTAGTAAAGATTAACCCTGGACTCACTGCTAACTCTTCGTTGGTTATAATTCGTTTGGTAAACATAAGCAAAGGGATGCTACCTTAGACATGATTGGCTGCAATAACATGTGGTCTTGTAAAAACGGGAATTAGCTTTAGTGATTTGTGTATGTTATGACTCTAAATCCCCTCTCTTGCAACGGCCTCCCCATCTGCTGCATGATGTCCTACAAGTGGTGGTGTAGCAGCTGAATCTACACCAAAGTGTCCTGTCTAAGCTTGCAGGGATATCTACATGTGTGTGTGTGTGTGGACGGGGGGGGGGGGGGGGGGGGGGGGTGTTCTCTATCTGTGGGTGTGCATTATGGGGACAGTGAGTGTCTGTGACCAGGCAGGACATGGCTTTGAGAGCGAGTCCCAGGAATTGTTGAGTACTGAGTAACAGCAAACCAGGCGGAGGCGCTTGAGAGTGTAGGAGCACAGTAGGAGCCCCGGCAGTGGGCATTCGGTGGTCTGTGGGAGGCTTGTAGGTGTCAGGGAGCTGCAGCAAAGAAAACAGAGCTTTAGAACCCACTGACAGGTTTACAGGGGATTAGTTCCTGCAGACTCTGCATTCTCAGATTTGAAGTGGAGAGAAAGCTTCTTATCGCTAAAGAGCTTATTACACCCCGGTGTGTACAGAGGAGCAAAACAATGAGACATCACAACCGGGCACACACAAAGGAACAGAACACTGACTACAAACAATTGCTCACCAGCACAGCTGCAAAGGCAACAACAATACTGAAAACAGAGTGAAATCATGTGACATTAGAACAAAATGAGGTGCAAATGTTGTGTTCAATGAATAAAAGGGGTGAATTCATGTATGTATACATGAGTAATTGGATTAGTTCACTGCTATTTGATCAAAATGTGCTTCACTGTAGCTTAGTCTTCTCTGACTTACCTTAACGCCCCTTTGCAATGTCATTTACAGTTTATAAACATGACAAACCAAAGAAAGAGTAACTGATTAGGTCTTTCATTATCTAACATTATCACTTCTGTCTCCTTGCAGAGAAAGGAGTTATGCATGATCTGTTCACTCCTCTGCTAATTGGCTTCATATCAGCAGCAGGCATCCTCTGCCTCATTGTTATCATGCTGTTCTACAAGTACATGCAGGTAAGACAGTGTTGCGTTTTCTCAGCGTGAGGCACACCCTCAAATCAAGCGTACATGGGGCCTGTCACAGTTATAAATTTATTTGTTCCTCTGTTTTTCATGCCAGAAACCCAAATACCAGATTCAGTGGAAGGTCATTGAGGGAATTAATGGGAACAACTATGTGTACATTGACCCCACTCAGCTGCCTTACTCTTACCAGTGGGAGTTCCCACGGAGCAACTTGCGTTTCGGTGAGCACGCCTTTATCAAAGTCCATTAGAGTGGGCGTCCTTGAATTGCCACCATAATACCATTAATCCATCATACCTGACGGATTAAAATCATGAAGCCAGACTGTACAGTGAAAATGACATCACACTAATGCTGACACCTTCCAGCTACTTTACGCTGATTTACCCTTTTCTTTTTACAGACGTGTACACAGAATTAAGGTATTTGTTGTGTCTGTGGTTGTTACTGACCAACTCGTTCCTCAGCTCAAAAAAAAAAGAAACCACACTCCTCCAATGCAAACATAATATTGTTGACATATTCTGGGTGTTGTTTTCAACAGCCCTCTTCAAACAGGATCCTACATGTCCTGGTGACTGCACACAGCCTGAGGGCTCAAACTGTTGCTGTCCTGGAAGCGCTGGTACTCTGTCTGTTTGTTGAAGGAAAAAGAGGACAGGGGATAACATTTTTGTGTCTGACTTCTTTTTTTTCAGGGAAGACGCTGGGATCTGGCGCTTTTGGAAAAGTGGTGGAAGCCACTGCATATGGACTCTCCAATGCTGACTCAGTTATGACGGTGGCAGTGAAAATGCTGAAATGTAAGCTCTGTCACTGCATATACAAATAACTAATATGACAAGTGTACACAGTAGCTCTAAGACGTGCCTGCAGGTGTTCAGAGCATGCCAGCTGTTTTTTTAGGTACCTTTATTTCAAGGTTTGCATTCTGCTGCTTAAGCATCATACTTAATATTTAGCCCGCAGTAAAAATCTATTTAATCAGTCCACAAAAGCATGAGATAAGAATATTAAATCCTATTTCAACACCAACTACCTTTGCTTCTAACCCTTTTGCAAATACTGATCATGTTGCTTTTATTACAGCAAGCGCTCATGCCACAGAGAAAGAGGCACTGATGTCAGAGCTGAAAGTCCTCAGTTACTTGGGAAACCACATAAACATTGTCAACCTGCTGGGAGCCTGCACTGTTGGAGGTGTGGCAATCATGTTGTCCTATGTTATTTGTTTTGGTGTAGTAGATTGAAACTGGAAGACTCAGATTTATTTAGTTGTAATTGAAGAAAAATGATATATGGGTTATATTTTTTACAACTGTAAATCTCAAAAGTGTGGAAAGAGTGTGTCTCAAAATACATGGTCGAGGCAGCATCATGCTGTGGGGATACTTTGCTTCAGCAGGGACAGAGACACTCGTCAAACTTGGTGGAAAATACAGGGCAATCCTGATTATAAAGCCAGAGCAACTATGAAGACCTTTTGGACCTTACAAATTTAAAATCAGACAGTTTTGTTTGATTCATTAAAATATCCCAGGCTTAGTTTCTTGTGCAACAGGTAAAAACTTAAAATGTTCACAGTGAAAGTTTTGCATTTCTAAATTCGAGAAAAAATAAATAAAAGTCTTGCGGACCAGGAGTACTTTTAACTTGACAATTTTGACCTTCCTAGCAAAAGGTTTGTACACCACTGGCTTGGATCAAAGTGTGTTTATGTGTTAAAATGACCTGGTCAAAATACAGATCTAAATCCAATTGAGAATGGTTGACATGAGATAAAAATTGCTGTTCAAACTTTCAGGCTTCAGATGTGCACAACATCAAACACATACCCCAAAAAACCTTAGAGCTGCCATTCCAGTTAAAGGTAGCTGTACAAAGCATTGCCCTAGGGGGCGTATACAAATGCACGCCACACTTCTCATAGCTTTATTTGCAAACGATTTTATAAACAACTAATCCTTTTTCTTCCACTTTACAATTTCAGTGTACAGAGTTTTTTTCTATTGGTCTAGCACTTGAAATCCCAATAAAATACAATGAAGCTTGTGCCTGTAATGTAAAATAGTTTTGCAAGGCATTGTAGGTGTCATGGATTTGGGAAGCTTATTCTGATGCTTCTCCATCTATAGGCCCTACACTGGTGATCACAGAATACTGCTGCTTCGGAGACCTTCTTAACTTTCTCCGGAGAAAGAGAGAATCTTTCATCACCTATAAACTAGAGGACAACTACTACTATCGCAACCTCATGCAACAGAGACTTGCAGATGGGTGAGGCTTGTTTTCTGTGTGTATTAAAAGTGATTAGTTCCGGAAAAAGAAAATGAGAGTACCAGTATTTTCAATACAGTCTGTGCGTGGGAGGGTATTTGGATGGCAGGACTCAACTCAGACCAGACTGCTCCTTTCCTCCTCACAGTGACAGCTTGAATGGCTACATGAGCATGAGGCCTTCTGTTACTGGCAACCCACCGTCGAGCTCATCTTCCGAGCGGAGACAGTCTCTACGCAAAGGCAGGCCAGCCAGCTATTCATAAAATTTCAACTGTCCTAAAAAGTTAAAAACAGTAAAATAAAGAACCAGAAAATTGTCTTCTTTGACCTGTTGATCCTCTCAGGTGGCCCATACATCGAAGCTGATGGAGATGGCGAGATGTTCAATGAGGATGATTTGTCTCTAGACACCGAGGATCTCCTCAGTTTCTCATACCAAGTGGCCAAAGGCATGGAGTTCTTAGCTTCCAAAAATGTAAGCTTCTGCCTCACAGTTTGCAGATTTTATATGAACAGCTGCCGAATTTGATTTTTGGATAAATCCCTTTACATCTGATGATTTGACTTAGTGTGTGTATAATGTGTGCTTTTATGAGAAGAGCTGATCGCATTTCCACAGCTAGTAAACGGATCTAAAACGCACGTTGGAGCATGTTGTTAAAAATGTATACCCTATGGAGGCACAGATACTGTGTCCTGAGATCTTGTGTGTCAGTGGTCGTGCGAATCCAGCATGGAAAATTCAGCACCAAAGGCTGTTACAAGAAGAAGCTCATTCATGACTAATTCAAGTCAGTTGTTTATGTGTCATCAGATGTTCAGTGGTATGTCTCTTGTTTTAGTGTATTCACAGAGACCTTGCGGCCCGAAACATCCTACTGACACAAGGAAGAGTGGCAAAGATCTGTGATTTTGGCCTGGCCAGGGACATCACCACAGACTCAAATTACATCGTCAAGGGCAATGTAAGTCTACACACACCTGAGATGTCATTCTGATGTAGTGGCAGCAAAAATACAGCAAATAAACAAGCAACATTTTGTGTGAATAGGTAAAATGCATTACAGAAGGCCCTATGAATCCCAGCCTTGAGTACCATGTGAGACCCTTGTTTGTTTTTTCTTGTCACTAGCTGTTTCGCTTGGTGTCAAAATAATCATATGTTATGATATGTGTCTTGAAATATACACACACAAGGATTCGTGTTACAGTACTTAATGCTTTACAGTTTGAACGTTGCAGGCTTCGACTTATTATGTGGCAAGTTTAGAATTAAACAAGATTGTCTTAGAACCTTCAGCTTATTCACAATTTGTGGTTTGCCAACACTTGTGTTGGCTGTTGATCTAAGGGTATGATGCTTGGGGAAAAATGATGCTGTTCTTTACTTTCCTGCTTTTCAGATGCACTCTGTAAATTACACTGAGACAAAAAAATATTAGGCTTTATTTTGAGCATAATTAATGGTGAAGTGGAAGCAAAAGAATACATGATTTTGAAAACAAAAAAAGGAAAGAAAAGTATGGCATGCATTTGTATTCAGCCCCTTCACTCTAGCGTCTTTCACAAAATATTTCCATCATAAACCCGCAAAGGCGAGTCGCCTCTGAGCTGGTTCTGGCAATTCATAATTCACAAGTGGAGACGTCAATATCCTGTACAGCTGTGAGGCTTTAGAAATGCGGCTTGCGGGGCGGGATGACAAGATGTGTGGTGCAGCATTGACAACAGTTCCTATGCATAAGTCTCCACATATTGTTCATTTCAAAAGAATAATGATGGATGAAAAATAACGGACCTTGTTGTTGGCTGAGCAAATGCGTCAAATTTAAGTTATAAATTTCACCTTCCATCTCTTCTTGTTAGAAATGATTTCTGAGTTTTGTTAATGCTTATTAAACCTCTGGTTGCAAAAACTATACATCATTGCCACATCAGTTTCTTGACCTGGAAAGTTAAGCAAAGTTAGCCAATGCGGGCCACTTGACTACCTTACTTGGAGAATCGGGGGCTTAACAGAAGCAGTCTGATTTTGATCCCCCTCACTGCATCAGTCCTTTCACAGGACACATGGAGGAAGCAAAAAAGTTCCTTAATGCATCCTTGTTTTGTGAAAAGGGGTTCTGATACCTGTAATAATTCCAACATAACAATTTTCTCCAAAACATCAGGGGCCATCTGAGTGTAATTTATTCTCAGTAGGAATCCAGCAGTTCTGTGAAGGACTCAGTTTAGAGAATATTTGTGAAGACCAGGGAACACAGCAGACAGATCAGGGATAAAGTTCAGGAGATGTTTAAAGTAGGGTTAGGTTATTAAACAGTATCTAGCCAGAGCTATAATGAAAGGATTTAAATCAGGGGTCCCTAACACTAGTGCTAGAGAGCTACTATCCTGCAACTTTTAGATGCATCCGTGCTCCAACACACCTGAAATCTCTCCTCAGCATTCAGTCCTTCAGGTCTGCAGATACCTGCTTATGAGACATTTATCTGATGTTGGTGTGTTAGAGAAGGTATATAGCTAAAAGCTGCAGAATGGTAGCTCTGGTGGACTGGATTTCGGCACCCTGGCTTAGATCATGTGTTGAAATGGGCCAATCATAGATCAGATCTAAAATCAGTTGAAAATCTGGAATGGTTTACCTCAAAGCCAATTAGTCATTAGTTTCTGAAAAATTATTCAATCAAAGTTCAGACCTAAATCTAATTAAGAATCTGTGACAAAACCTGAAAATTTATGTTCATAGATGCTATCCATCCTAGATTAATGAGCGATGTACAAAAAAACATATTGTTTTTCATTCTACATAATATTTATGCACTTCTTTCTGTTAAATCTATCTTGTAAAATTTTAATATTGAAGTTTGTGGTTGTAATCTTAGGTAAATGTTAAATGTTGTGTTGGGATGTTGGGGTGGCACACAATGTATGGAGGTCTTAGCCCTCAACGCAGGCTGTCGTGGATTTGAGTCCTGGCCTGTTGGTGTTTAATGCATCTCCTCCACCCTATTTCCTTTCAACTCATTTATGAATAATAAAGGCCACTACTACCTACAAAAGTTGAATACATTTGCAAGTGAACCAGTTTACTGACCTGTTGTATGTTGTTTGGCTTTTCTAAATTGTATTTATGTTGCCTTTTGTTATGCTAGAACAAATCTCCAGTACAAGCTGTTACAGACAGTGTAGCAGTTAATTAAATCACTACAAAAGTGAAATATTAAGAAATCTAAATTCCTAAAAGGCACTTTCCAGGTTGCTACACACTTCTGCTCTATTCTGTTGAAAGAAAACCTTTTTCTAATTAAATGGGGCTTCTTTTAAGTATTTTTTATGAGTGGAAAATGAGTGAAGGGTAGTTTGTTTTTGTAATATTTTGTTCTTGCAGCTATTGGATTTGAAAAAAAGCAAGCATCTCAAATTCATCTGCACTCAACTTTTATATTCATAGTTTCTGGTTACAGCAGAATGTCCTCCCCTGAAAGACAGACTTATGAATGAAAACGTCTCTGTTTCATTGCTGTAATTGTCAGAGATTCAAAAAAATGTGTAGAGTGAACTACTTTTGGTGTTTTTTACAGACCTCAGACAAAAGGTCATGCATTCTTTTATGTTTTGCTTGTTTTACTTATGAAACTTCAATCAGTCAAGTTTGTTTTTGAGTGAAAGATGAAAAAGATGCATCGCAACTATGTATGTGTTCACTGAGTGCCTCTGTTTCAGGCCCGCCTGCCGGTGAAGTGGATGTCTCCAGAAAGCATCTTTGAGTGCATGTATACGTTTGAGAGTGATGTGTGGTCCTACGGTATCTTGCTTTGGGAAATCTTCTCACTGGGTATGTTTCTCTATCCACAATGATTTATGTGCTTAGTCTAGGCCATTTGGATGTTATCCACATTGCATAATGTAATGTGTGTAATGTGATTTCTGCTGAACATAGGAAACAGTCCTTATCCTGGTATGCCTGTGGATGCCAAGTTCTACAAACAGATAAAAGAAGGATACAGAATGGACGCTCCGGAGTTTGCACCCAATGATATGTGAGTTTCTGTTGATATGGTATTTGACCATCTTCAAAAGTATCATCCAAAGGAGAGATGGTTTCATTAGATAGCTGGAGATTCTATGCAAGAATGCAACATCGGGGAGTTCAATCACAGCCTGCCCTATTGTATTTGGCTTCACACAAGAATAACAAAAAAATATATAAAAGATCCTTTGGTAAAACAATATAACACAAAAAAACTGTTAGATGGAGATACATAATGCTGTTTGTGTGTTTGGCTGCTTCTTTGCAGGTGTCAGATCATGAGCTCCTGCTGGGATGCTGATCCCTTTAAGAGGCCCCCTTTCACGAAGGTGGTTGAGAGCATTGAGCAACAGCTGTCAGATGCCACTAAACATGTAAATTTTCACTGTTTCTGTATTGTTTTCTATTATCAAAATCACATTCCTAGAGAACTGTATATCAGGAAGCCCTAACAGGATGCAATTTAGGATTTTGAAGTAATGCTGGATCTACCACCAGGGCTTGAGAATTAGTAAAGGTTTTATCTGGAGATCTGAAGACAACCTATACATTACTTTAGAGCCTCCACAAAAAATATTTAAATAGTTAGTCAGTCAGTCATTTTCTATACCGCTTCTTCCATAGTGGGTCGGGGGAAAGCTGGTACCTATCTTCAGCAGTCTATGGGCAGGACGCCAGTCCATCGCAGGGCAACACACAAACAACCATGCACACACTCATTCACACACCTAAGAGTAATTTAGAGAGACCAATTAACCTAACATGTCTTTGGACTGTGGGAAAAAGCCAGAGCAGACAGGGAGAAACCTCACACGCACAGGGAGAACAGGCAAACTCCATGCAGAAAGATCCCAGGAGTCCAACACAGGACCTTCTTGCTGCCAGGCAACAGTGGTACCAAATACGCCCCTGTGCAGCCCTGATTAAAATATTTATACAATTGAACATTTTAAAATGAAATGTGACATTTAAAATGAAATGTGACCCAAGAACAGGCTTTACCTTGTGCTAGCTACAAAACCAGAGGTATAGTAAATGACTTAACAAAACCATTTCTCAAGTATTTATCATTTGTCCATCAAAATACGCTCTCATAATAGTGCAAATGTACTGCACAATACATAAGCAGTATTTTTTCTCAAGACACACTGTACACAAATGGAAGTTTTGTGGATCCAAGATGGCCAATCTACCCACTGATCTACAGCACCTACCTTGAATAAGGAAACCACCCATTTAGCTTTAACATATTTTTTGTGAAAATATAAAGAAATCATCAAGTTCATCAAGACAGAGGCTAACACAAAAGTTGAACCTTTGCGTTGTGAACTAGTTGTGATGACATTAACTTCCTAACAAAAATCCATCCAGCAACCCATCTCTCTTTTGACAGTCTTCCTACATTCCAGAAACCTTGATGTTTCCTAAGGGTATGAGCTTCATGTCAACAGGCACTTTGCAAAATAGACTTGTCTTGCAAAGTGTAAACATGTGGAAAGATTCTTTGGCTCAGTCATCGCCATGTTAAATGATGGGTTAATTTTTCTCTGCAATCAATAGCACACTTTGTTTTGTAAACACAAAACTCTGAACTACAGAAAAATGTAAAAGTAGATTATAGAAATTCATGATAATGGTTATTTATTCTCCATCAATTATACATAACATTACTTGCACACCTGTTCATGCAACATTAAGAGGATTTTCTCCATGTACACAAAAAAACAATAATGGTGTCTTCCAAAAGTACCCCTTAAATGACAAATGTCAACCTGTATTTTATTGGGATTCTTTTGTGGTAAAACAACATAATATGTAATTGTGAAATGGAAAAAAAAAAAAAAATCACTC
Source organism: Girardinichthys multiradiatus (assembly GCF_021462225.1). Classification (NCBI taxonomy): domain Eukaryota; kingdom Metazoa; phylum Chordata; class Actinopteri; order Cyprinodontiformes; family Goodeidae; genus Girardinichthys; species Girardinichthys multiradiatus. Next base: position 37,309,399 of record NC_061802.1, on the reverse strand, counting down.
TTGGGTTTAAAATGTTTTTACCAATCAAGATATGAAAAGTATTTGTTTTCAGCCCCCCTGAGTCATTAGGCTGTACAGTTACTTTTTATGTTGGGCTCTACCAGCTCTACACCTAGAGACTGACTGTTTTACCCATTCTTCTTTTCAAAATAACTCAAAATCAGGTAGATTGGATAAAGAGTGTTTGTGAAAATCAATTTTTCTAGTCTTGCCACAGATTTTCAGTCAGATTGAGGTCTGAAATTTGACTGGGCCATTTCAATTAATAATTATGCTTGATGTAACCTCAATCTCATGTCTGCAGCCTTTAACAAGATTTCTTCTAGGATTGAAATTAGTTTCATCCATTTTTTTCATAATTTCTGAATATTATGAAAAATATTATGAATATATTTCAGAATATATCCCCACAGGATGATATTGTCACCACCATGTCTCACTGTAGAGATGGTGTGTTAATGGTTATTAGCAGTACTAGTTTTCTGCCCCACATACTATTTAGCACAGGGATCTCAATCTCCAGTCCTGCAACTTTTACATGTGTTTCTGCATCAGTGCCCCTGACTCAAATACTTGGCTTGCTCTCGCCACTTTTCCAGAAAGACCAGATTTCGGGAGAGCATAAGTAAATGTTGTATAATGGTCTTTATGATGCTGGTAATTCACTAATGTTCTCGAACAAATGTCTGAGGCTTTCACCTACCACTGGAGTTATAGTGAAATTAAATCACAAACAAGTGGACTATATTTATTATTTAGGTGACATCCAGGTACCACATTAACGGGGCATGAATGCAAGTGAACAGCATGCTTTTCAGATTTTTATAGGTAGAAACTAGTGTAAACCATGTATCCTCTTTTCTTCCACTTCACAATCATGTGCTACTTTATGTTGGTCTATCACATAAAAATCACAGTAAAATATACTGAAGTTTGTGGTGGCAATGTAACAAAATGTGTAGTTCAAGGGCAATTATTACTTTTCCAAAGCTTTGAAGATGTCTAAGCAATTTCAAATGTTACAAGAGAAGAAACTTAGGCTTAAAGAATACTGGGTTCTCACGAATTAAAGCATCTATAAATCCATTCCAACAGATTATTTTTCTCCTTTCTCTCAGATTTATTTGAACTTCAGCTCCAGACTCCCCGTGTTGCCTAGAGCGAGGGAGGAGCCCAGTTCTGACAGCACAGCAGCTCACAGCTCTCAGTCATCCAGCAGTAAGAGCGCTCCAACACAGCCCTTACTGGTTCAGCATGAAGTCTTCATAGAGGGGACAATCCTTCAGGCCCAGAGGGTGTAAGGACCCACTGGACTTGTTTAACTGCCTCAAAGTGCCTGTCATGTTACGCAAGAAATCATCCAACCATTACACCTGTCCGCCTCCCTAGCACCAGCAAACGTTGTTGTCGGAAGAGTAAATGCCATCTCTTACAAGAGAGAAGTTCTATAGATGAATGGCTTTTACCTTTGCAATCACTGTTCTTGCATACTCAATGCTGGGAGGACACATGGACCATTGCTCCCAATCTCAAGAACTCTGAAGACATCACGGAGGGTGGACAATCATCAACCATTAGTCTAATACTGTCTCAAAGTACATTATTACACTGTTAATATGTTTGGTTATTTTACACTTTTTCGGGTTTCCTTTACATTTCATTAAAACTGTTTATTATTTTTCCTTCTGTTTTTTGGGGTTGGGGAGCAGTTCACATATAGCAGCTGTCTTCTTTCTTTTGGAGTTTTTTTTATTTTAACGTTTGGTGTGTTTTTCTTTTTTGGTTACTCTCTAATGTTTTCTATCATGGAGCGCCATTTGCAGTTTCCTTGACTGTTGCAGTTTTTGGGTGGAAAACAAAGCACTTGAGGCACTCAAACTTTACTTTATTCCATACATCACATGATGCATATAATACAACTTTTGTTTTGTCTTTAGTTTTTTTTTTTTATCACTTTCATTGTCAGTATTATTTTCCAACTGTGCAGATCTATGCTGTATGAAAAAGAGACTTTTGGGGGCCAATTTGAATTGAGATATGATAGCATGGATACGTAAATAAGCTATTAGCAGCATGGTCGTCGACATGTCCATAAGTGCTTCACGTTTATTAGGAAGTCGATACAGGATTGCAGCACCTAAAGGGCAAATGACTTTTGGGATTTTGTTAGCAGATACCATGATCAGTGCATGACTGCAGATACAGCTTAGATATAGATATGCAACTGTTTGTGCTTTGTTACATTGAGAACAGCTGGACTGCGAGAGGTAAAGATCTCTTGTAAAGATGTATATAACTGTGTTCTCCTGTATGTTCCGCTGTATATTTGTTTACAAGCATGAGGTAGGTACTGCCATTTCTTAGGTGGGTTTTCTCTGCTTTTACCCTTCATCCATTCATGAATGGTTTGGAAACTGTTTTTACCAACTTGGAGTAGTGTGTTGTCACCCCATGCTAGCAGCGTAGTTCTTCAACTATATATCATGCATTAAGTCAAGCTGAACCTGATGTTATATGCCATTAAGTGGATTGCAGTATTCCCTGTGGTGACAGGAGCAAGAGAAAAACAGGCTCTTCTTAGCTCTGCCTTCAGACAGTGACACTCAGTGTGGAACGTATTGTGTTGGCCGTCTCATTGTTGTCCGGCCAGTAGCTGGTTTCCTTGCTGTCTCTCTCTTCTTTTTTCGTCCAGCTGTTTCCTCTATCGGAAGCGGGGTTTTCAGCACCTCTATGCCAGTTGTCTGGAGTGGTCCCAGCATCTCTCCCAGCTGTGGATGCTGTTCAGAGGAGTGCAAGGAAAGTGTCCTGTTTGCTTGGACGAATAAGTGTGTGATTGTGTTTGTGTGCATGAGAGAGCATGCACATCCTCCTTGATGTGAATGACTGTATGAATGTTTAGTTTAAAAGAGTTACTGTCAAGAGGTGCCACTACTACAGATTCATCAAGTCACTTAGCTTACTAAAGACCCCAAAGTCTTACTGCTCGTCTTTTTGTAAATATAAAGGAGCGTATATTACAAAGTAATGTCATTGCTTTGAAAGATGTCTATCTTAATGAAGAAACGGTACATGATACAGAAATTATAATGCTTTATTTTCCTATATGTGCACAGACTTCCCTCTGTAGATTTAACCAGAGATTCTGCTTACTGCTCTTCTCACTATGACATCTTTAACAGAACAGATTCAATTTGGTGTTTAATTTGGCCAATTCCTACTTTTTTTCCCATTTTTTCTAGTTTCCCCAGTAACATTTGTCCAAATGGGCTGATCTGATGATCCAAGCAACTTTTCAGTGATTTACTATGAAAAGATCCTACAGTTAGGAAGGAGATTTCTTGAATACCAGATTATTTTTCATTCAGCTGCTTGCTGCATTTCCCTATGTATTTATTTAAAGCTTTAAAGTTATTGTGAAAATCTGATATGTTGCTATTACAAGTGTCAATGTAAATAAAAATTGTCTATATTGAACTCTCAGTTCTGATTTTTTGGTCATTATTTAAATTTTTCCTATTTTCCTGATTTTATGTTGTTTTAAGAATTTATCTACGGTGTCTTGCAAGATAATTCCCCAAGTTGTTAAAGCCACATTTTGCTGCAATTACAGCTACACGTTCTTTGAGGTATGTCTCTACCAACTTTTCACATTTAGAGACTGAGATTTCTGTCCATTCCTCTTTGCAAGGCAGATTGGATGGTTTGTTTCTGTAAACATCAGTTTTTAATTTTTGCCAATGATTAGGAAAAGGATGATTAGGAAAGCTTTCCTACTGGAAGAGCAGCTACTTGAGACTGGGGTGGCCACTCTGTCCTCCCCAGTCTCAAGACTTACACAGCCTCCGACAGGTTTTCTTCCAGGTTCGCCCTGTAATTTTCAAATATCTGCAACGGCTGAAGAAGAATATCCCCATTGCATAATGCTGTATGGATCCTCTTTCTCATGCGCTTATCCCCTCCATGACTCATGACAAACTGTGGCTTTACAGTCACTTTTCTTATAAGTAAGATTTGTAGAGTGCATCAATAACAGTTGGCCTTTACTTTAAATAAATTTTCACAATCCTCCCGTCCTTTAAAGTTGTAAAAATAGTTTAATGTGTTTCTTGGGGTTGTTAGAAGGACTTTAGCAATGTCAGAGAACCTGAAAATAGTATGTGTCGAAAGCTTTATTTTTGCAGGTGGTTATACCAACATCTTAAGTTCATTTCACTTGAGCCATTCTGTCTTTTCTATTATTTGTCTTCATGGACTCTAGTCCACAAAAACACATCTGGTCATTCAAAGCAACCCCCTGTTCAGATGGGGAAGGTGCAGAAAGTTGTGGGGGCAGTGACCATTGTTTTAGGATCTAACTGATAAGAGGTGGCAGGAAATCCCACCATTGAAGCTAAGAAGTTTGTTAGTCAGAGTTTAGGAAGCTTTGGAGGAAAATGAGAAAGAGATTGGGAGAATTTTCTGTAATGGTTAAACGTTTATTCCTTGGCAAAAGGTCGATACTACCCGTATGTCTCACGACATTTTCTGAATGACATCTAACACAATTAATGTTATTTGTGTTTTCATCACAGGATGGATTTAATGAAGGTACCAAATTTAATTTTCTCGAAAAACATTCACAGTGCCAGTAAAAAACATCTATTTATGCAAATTCTTGGTTTCTGTGCCCTTTCAAACAATTACTGAAATTATAGTTCTTCTATTGTCAATTTCAGTAAGTAAGCAGTTTATTCAAAAAAAGAAAAATTGCATACAACCCTTGTGTTTTGTGCTGCAGCTCTTGTGTTGATATATTGTATCTCCAGTTGCCCAACACGCTGCGGTTCCTCGCAGTGGTTGTAAATTTGATAACCATGTCACTCTCATAAAAACACAGTTTGTGGTAAATCTGGCAGTTTAATATGAAAAACCACCTTGTTTAGCACACGGTTGGAAGGAAACAGAGAGGCCTGTGAGCCATGACCATCAGAGATTCCAGGCTTCTCTCTGGACAGGAGCAGAACGTTTTCTTGATCCTGATCCAGTTTTCCAGAGAAAAAACATTGCTTCAAGTACCTAGTGAGAGAAATAACTTCCAGCCACGGTGAAGCTGCCCAAACATGGATTTATTCTTGAGAAAAGAAATATTTAACAACATCCCTCCAGGGTCTCCATTAAATGACCCCTCCAGAAAGGATCACAATGTTTTTCCTCTGCATCATGTGATGCTTCATGCTACAACATGTGATGCCCAGGCTCCATCCTTGCTGTCAGTAATCTACTATTGTAACGCAGATAGCATCGAGTCCTCCTTTTAAAATAAGGGTTGCCTTGATGTACACTACAACAAATTCCCATATGCACTGGTCTCCCATGACTGGGAGCTGAATACCAGCATTGTCACAAACTTTGTTCTTCTTTAGAAAACATATCGGTTCACACCATTTTAAGCAAGTAAAATTTCTTTAAAGGGATTTTCTCGTAAACAAACTAAACTCTACTAAAAAGTAATTTCAGTGCAGCAAAAAAGTATTTCCTCTCTTTCAGATTTATTCGATTTTTGGTTTCTTGTCACACTTCAAAGTTTAAGATTTTCAAACTAATTTTAAAATCAGAAAAAAATAACTTGAGTGAATACAAAAAGCATTTTTAAATGATGACTGTATTTGTTAAGGGAGGCAAGCATTCCAAAACAAACTGGCCATATGTAAGAAAGGATTTGAGCATTAAACCATCAATAAATCTTTTACATCACTGTAAGAGACACCAATTCCTCTTTAAAAAAGTGTTTTAATTAAGCCACACTGTCGTGTGTTTGAGCTTGAACAGTTTGCTTAAGGTGCCACAGAATCTCAATCTGACTTAGATCTGGACTTTGATTGGGCAACTCCGAAAAAAGGATTTTGGCTTTTTGAAGCATTCACTGCTAGACCAGCTGGTGTTTTTCAGTTTACTGCATAACCAGAGTGCACTTGAGCGTAAAAACCGATGCCCAGATATGTTTGCTTCAGGATTTTATACCACAAAGCAGAATTCATGGTTCCAGCAATTCCTGCAATTTGTGCAGGTCCGGATAAAGGAAAGTCGCTACAAACAATTTAACTACAATCACCATGTTTAACTATGTGTATGATATTCTTTTAAAAAATGCTGTGTTGGTTTTATTATACATGTAATGGGAGATACACTTCAAAAAAGATGTACTTTTGTCTCGTCAGTCTAAAGAATCATTTCCCAGATGTCTTGGGGCTCAAGATGTTTTCTGACAGTCCTTCGTGTTGTTATTGTCAGCAGTGGTTGTTGATTTGGAACTCTCCCATAAATGCCATTTTTGCCCTGTCTCTTTTTGACTGTTAAACCATGTACACTGATATGTGTGTCTGATCCAAGTGAGACCACCAATGCTTTAGATGGTCTGAATTATTTTGTGACCTCCTGGATGTACATATTGAGTAATTTTTGGTAGGATGGCAACTGTTCCGTGTTTTTTCCATTTGTGGACAACGGGTCTCAATGTGGTTACCTTTATGTAATTCTTTGATCGTGCAGGTCCCACAGTGATCAGGCCTGGGTGCGAAAAAAGTAAAAAATAAAATTAAACCTACAAGTTATAATTACTTCATGATTTAGTAAGAGGGGCAAATCTATTTACATGTACTGAAGGTTAATTTCAATAGCTTTTTGTCCTTATTAATTTAAACTATTGTTTTAAAACTGATGTTAGTGTTTACAAATTTAGTCTTTATCTTATTTCATGTTTGAATAACTGAAACATTTAAGTGTGATAAATTTAAAAACAGAGGAAATCTGTAAGTGGGTTAATACTGTCTCATAGCACTGCACCTTTTACTGTCCAAATTCAGTTAACTGATATGTTGTGGTGAAAAAAGAAGACAACGAGAGTGCAGCATATGGGCAATATTTTATGCGTCACCACCCATTCTCATAGTTGCTCAAGCTGCAAACATGTACCCCTGAGTGCACCCTGACAGGACAAAGAGGCCTGGGGGGGGTTCCAACTCAGGAGCCATGAGATACAAATCCCACAAAGGAAACAGGCTGAGATGGCACAGGCCTGATGAGCATGTATGTGTGCATGTGCAGATGGCTGCTGTGGGTTTGCATGTGTTTGTGGTAGGGGTGTTAGGGGAGGCAGAGTTTTATCTAAGGTACACTGCACTTCCTCATATGGTAAGAGTGAACGTTCTGATCTCAGCACTTATGTATGAGAGGTTATTAACAGGCTAGATCCAGACCCAGAGCTATCGAAATCAAGCAGATGGCTCCCATAATGTTGTATAACGGTAATGGTGTAAAAATCTGAAGTGTTAAACAAACTTCAAGACAAACTTTTATAGACAGTTTTCTAATAGTATGTAAATTAATTTGTAAAACCGGAATGGGTTTTCTGGTTATATGGAAAGATCAATGGGTTGTTCTTGGGCAGTGCTGGGGATGGCAATTCACTCAGTAAGGTATGGCCTGAATCAGTGGTGATGCCTGAAGGCAGTTGCAGTCTATGTGGTTGTGTTCCTTTGCTTTACGGAAACTTTGGGGTGCGGATGGTCTGTTGGCTGCCAAGTTTTGGCGGGTTGTTGCATTGTATGGATGCCATTGGTTTGGGGTTGGCCAGGGTGGCCTGCTGGGTCTTGAACATTGTCCTCCCTGTGGTCCATGCTGTGTTTCATTCCTACATGCATGTTTTAGCCAAATCTGCTACAGAAACAAATGATGCCTCAAGATTTGAAGACACTACTGTCATTCTCACGGAGATCTGCGCAGGTGTTTTGTGGTTGTGGCTCTTCTGACAGGTGGGTCTCGCAGCTGCCGCTTGTTGGAGCAATCAGGAGGAGCATTTAGAGGATCAGGCTGTTTACGCTTACTGTGTGGTAACTAGGCCTCTGTTACTCTCTCTCTCTTTGTGCCTTCTGTCCAGTGTTAACCTGAGTTGTGTCCTCCTTTTCCAGGATTCTCTCCGACTCGTTGCGTGACGATTTGCCGAAGCTTGGTGCGGTATTACTCACCAGAAGCTTCACTCTCTTCTCATTGTTGGTCTCCTCTCAGCTCCTCCAAGCCTCCTCTTAGAATTTAATTCTAACTGCCATTCGCCATCGATCACCTGCCTGTCCACCCTCTGTACTTATCCACTCCACTGGATGCACTCTCATGGATCCACATCTGCCACCTGCCTAAAGACACACCCACCTGCTGGTCTCAGTCTATGTGAGTTTGTTCATTCCTCCCAGACCTCATCTTACGTTCTAATAGTAAGCTCTCAACTCTCTGTCTTCCACTTCTCATCTCATTCCCCCGTACTCCACACTAATAATCTCTCTCATCTCAGTGACAATCCAGAGTCCAACACAGAATCCCAGAAGAAGCAACTCTGTTTACCCATCAACAATAAACTTTGTAAAACTTCTCCTGTGCCTATTTGTTGCACACACTAGAGTCTGACCACTAACCATTATGACAGAACAGTCTGGCCACATAGACTCTGCGGCTCAAACACAGGCACAGTTTCAAACAGCTCTCACTCAGCAGGGCATCCTACTTGTGACTCTACACATGACGATAAAAAAATCTTAGGTATAACAGGTTTGGTCCTACAGTGAGGGATGTCCAGAAACACGCCAAGCACAACACACCACACACCAACAGATTTCACTTACAAACATTCAGATGTCACACAGGAAATCTCGCAAACCCTCTCAAGATCAAACGTTAATTCAGAGTAATTCCCTACCATGTTTCCATCACATCGCTTTCTGATTGGCCAACATTTCATTCAACAGGCTGCATGATCGCTGGTCCTCAGGGAACAACCCATACAGTAGCAAGCCCAAAATGTTGAATATCCCTGATTTCAGGTCAGAGAGGTCCTGATGTCCTTCTGAGAAGACTCAAAAGATCTCAAAAGATTATTTTAAGAGCCATCACAATAATCGGGGCATGCCGGAAGGAGAAGATTTGGGCAAATATTGGCATAAAAATTCTACTGTGTGAACCAGACATTAGCTGCTGAATCTGGCTGGAATGCACCAGCTCCCAAGGGGGCATTACTTAAGTCCTTAAATGAAAAAAGCAAAGATGAAGTAGTCGGGTTATATGTAGCTAAGATGAAACCAACACACTGGAGGATTTCAGTCTGTCCATACGCATTGATAACCGTCTCAGAGAAAGGATTAAAGAAAAGAGGACTCATCTACCCTCGGACCCACTATAAAACAATACATCACCTCGTGTGACGTCAGAAGGTAAAATTGCATTAATTCCCTCCCAGCAGCACACATCTGAACCCATACAAATTGGTCGCACCCACCTTTCAGTTGAAGAGAGAAATAGGAGACTATCTTCCTGATGTTGCCTCTTTTGTGGTGCTCCTAGTCACATCCATCCGACATGTCCAATATAGCCAAACGACCAAGACCGCAGGATATTCAGGGGATACTGGATTCACTAGTCCAAACATACAAGTTTTTTGCTAAATTCCATAATTTGTGCTAACCGAAGAGACTTTTCTGTTAAGGTCTTAATAGATTCAAGATCAGAACAAAACCTCATCAGCCCAGCAGCTGTTCAACAATTTAACATTCTGGTACACAAATTACCTTTCCCTCGCAAAGTCTCAGCACTAGATGGGAGTCCTTTAGAGAGTGTAAGACATCAGACCACTCCTTTGCACCTTGTTGTTTCCGGCAACCACCATGAACACATTACCTTTTTTATCTTTCCCACCAAGGAGGTTCCTAATGTGCTGTGGGATGCCTGGATGAAGAAACACAACCCCCCTCTCTAGTGGTCTAAATGCAGAATTAAATCCTGGAGCACACACCGTCTCTCCACCTGTCTTCAGTCTGCAGTTCCTCACTCATCCACTAATTCATCTGAACTTCTCTCATCCTCAGATCTCTCCGGGGTACCACCAGAGTACCATGACCTCCAAAGGGTTTTCAATAAGGATTTCCCTCTTTCTCTGTCCACTCATCGACCTTATCACTGCCCCACTGATCGCCTGTCAGGGGCTCCTCTCCCTTCAGGACGGCTGTACAACCTTTCACGCCCCGAAAGAGAATATATGAAAAAGCATATAAATAAATCAGTCTAAACAGCCATTGCTCGGGTTTGTAAAGACCTTTATTCTGCTCTGGAACCCAAATTTCAACTTTGCTGTGGTTTTCACCCCCAAACCAAAGGTCAATGCGAGCGCCTAAATCAGGAATTTGAAAACATTCTCCACTGTCTCTATGTCAACAACCCTAAATCTTAGAGTGTATGGGTCGAGTACGCCCATAACTATCATACCTATCTGCAGCCTCTGGGTTGTCCCCATAGGAAGCCTCAATAAGGTATCAGCCCTCCCTTCTCCCTATGTCCTTCCCTGACACAGTCATCCAATCTTTCAAGACGCATCTGCTCCATTACCGCAGAATATGGGATCAAACCCAACCGCTCTTCAGCGCACCTCCCTCCAAAATAAATAATAATAATAATCATCATCTTTATTGGTCATTGCACATGTACATTACAACAAAATTTGTCCTCTGCATTTAACCCATCCCTTACAAGGAGCAGTGCAGACAGAAAATGTATCCCGGCTCCTGTATACTCACCCGGGCAGAAGGTATGGCTCTCATCCAAAGACATCACTCTAAAATCTTACTGTAAAAACATTTTCCCCGGATTCCTCGGCCCATTGCATATTGAATGCGTCATCAGTCCTTCCACTGTTCGCCTGAACCTACCACCTCACCTCTGTATTCCCCCTACCTTTCATGTTTCACAAATCAAATCTGTTCTCTCCAGTAACTTTTCTTTGGCAATCTTTTCACATCAGATGCACTGAACAGCATGTATAACATCTGCTTTCAATATTCTCCATCGCCTGTAAGATTTCCCGACCTCTGAGATAATTTATCTTGCGAATTCAGGTGTTTCTTGTTTTAATCAAAGTACTCTTATCACAACTGGCTGCTTGGTCAGACCAGCCCATCTGTCCCTCGTCAGTTTTCCAGCTCTGATCCAGGCAGTTATTCATCCTCTTCACTTCAGGAAAGTAGTGCAGACTAACAGCTGCTGTCGCAGTATTGCTGCCACCACCAGCAATGCACTATTTCACTATATTAACGCTGTTTTTACGCACCCTGGTTTTTACCTGAACAGTTTATCATTGACGCTCAACACAATGAATGACCGGAGATTTCCCCTTTCACCCAAACGACTGTGAACTTGCAAAGGACAAAGAAATATGCCTTTTTTGTGTCACAATTGTCTTTTATCACATCTCTAACCATAATATAATGACAATTAATGTCCAATTTAATCAATATTAAGATGTTTTCTTTCAATTTCAGCATTTGTGGGAAAAGCGGTTAACAGGTACTTTAATGCCAAAGCAGCATACCTCAGCTTCCAGTATTGTCCCTTGTTCATGCTGATAAGCAGACAAGCATGCTATGAACACACTTGCAGACCTAAATAACCTGTTATGTTATCCTTCAGATAAACATTAAGTAGGAAGGGACAAAAGGGTGAGTGAGACAGAGCTGAAACACCAGAACAAAGAAGTGCAGTAAATTTGTTTAGACTTGCTTAATTTGATTGACAGACCATAATAACTTTTGGTCTATTCCTGTTAGATCTGCAGTCAAAAACGACAGAATTTTGTAACGATGATGCAACTCAACCAGAACCCAAAACGCAGCCAGACAAGAGAATGGTCAACCAAAAGTTTTAATATAAAAAATAATAATAATAATAATTGGGTAGAAGAGGTTCCACTGAAGTGGTCAGACAGGAAGGACAGGAATGGAGGTTTATCAGGGAATTGAAATCCAGCCGGGGAGGAAGGGGAAGTGGACAACAGGAGGTCTTGGGGGTTCCAGGAACAAACAGGAGACAGAGAATATTTCCACCAACCAGATGCAGAAGCGGGAGACAATCCAAGGTAAAGCACTGGAGGATTTCAGGCAGGGATAGTCCTGTAATCCAGAGACAAAGTCAGAGACAGGCAGGTTTCAGCAACGTGAGGTCAGGACTTTTCCGAACAGCAGAAGGACAAGGCAGAAATCTGTGGTCAAAAAACAGGCAGGATCAGATAACCAGAAAAAACTCTTGAAACATGAATCAAGGCTTGAAAGCTGTGACAGAGGCAACAGACGATCTCGCACTGAGCTGGTGACGAGCAGCTGATTAAATAGGAGCAGCCCAGTGCAGGTGAAGGCAATGAGTAATCAGCACAGTCAAGGTGAGCTGAAGGGCTGGAATCATGACATCACCCCCTCCTCAAGGGGCGGCCCTTGACGCCCCTCTGGGCTGGTCCGGATGTCGGCGATGAAAATCGCGGATAAGGCCCTTATCCAGGATCAGGCGAGAAGGTATCCAAGACCTCTCCTCAGGACCATAGCCCTTCCAGTCCACCAGGTATTGGATGCCACGGCCCCGACGTCGGGAACATAGCAAGCATTTTACAGTGAAGACAGGGGCTCCATCTATGAGTCGGGGGGGTGGAGAGGGTCTGGAAGGAGGGCAAAACCTGGATGACCTTACAGGTTTGACCTTGGAGACATGGAAAGTGGGGTGCACACGTAATGAAGAAGGTAGACTGAGACGCACAGCTAGTGGGTTAATGACCTTGGCAATAGGAAAAGGACCCAAAAACGGGGTGCCAACTTGCGATTCTCTACCTTGATGGGTAAATCCTTAGTGGATAACCAGACCTTCTGACCCACCAGGTATCTTGGAGCTTGGGATCTGAGACGGTTGGCATTACGGGCATAGACAGCTGAGGTCTTGCAGAGAGATGCTCTGGCCTTTCTCCAGACTCTGAGACAACGACGTGCTGTTAAATGGGCAGCAGGAACCTGGGTAACCCCTTCCTGAACAGAGAGAATAGGCGGTTGATAGCCATAAACAACATGAAATGGTGACAGACCTGTGGCACTTGATGGCAATCCATTGATGGCGTACTCCACCCATGGTAAATTCTGTGACCAGCGACTGGGAGCATCCATGCATAGGATGCGTAATTTGGTCTCAACTTCCTGATTCATCCTTTCCGTCTGGCCGTCCGTCTGAGGATGGAAACCTGAAGAAAGGCTGACGTCAATGCCAAGAAGGGTGCAAAACTCACCCCAGAAACGGGAAATGAACTGAGGTCCTCTATCTGAAACGATGTTACGGGGAATGCCATGAAGTCTAAACACCTCTCGGGTTATTACATCAGCGAGTACAGGAGCTGAGGGTAACTTACGGAGAGGAATGAGGTGGGTCATCTTGGAAAATCTGTCAACCACATTGAGGAGTACAGTGTTACCATGAGAAGGAGGTAGGCCGGTGACAAAATCCATAGAGATGTGGGACCATGGTCGGTGTGGAATAGGAAGAGGCCTTAGTAGACCGGCTGGAGGGCGTCTTGAGGGTTTAACTCTGGAGCAGGTGGTACATGCTGACACTAACTCTCGCGTGTCCTTTCTGAGTGTGGGCCACCAGAAACCTGACTGGACCACTGCCAGGGTCCTAGTAATACCTGGGTGACCGAAAAGTTTAGAGCCATGACAGAACTGAAGGACTTTAGACACCATTTCCTCAGGAACATACAGAAGTCCCTTAGGACACTGAACAGGAGGTGGTTCTCTCTGATGACTCCTCTTGAGCAGGCTTTCGATACTGGTAAGAGCTAGCCTGGTCTTGGAGGAAAGGATGTAGTCGTGATCAACAGAATCAGAAGGACAGACAGAAAACTGATGAAGTCTAGAAAGTGCATCAGGCTTGATGTTCTTGCTGCCAGGTCGATAGGCTAGGGTGAAGTTAAATCTACTAAAAAATAGTGACCATCTAGCCTGGCGTGGGTTAAGTCTCTTGGCAGATTTGAGATATTCCAGGTTCTTATGGTCTGTCCACACAGTAAAAGGATGTGTGGATCCCTCAAGCCAGTGCCTCCATTCCTCTAACGCTAGTTTGATAGCCAATAGTTCTCTTTTCCCAACATCATAGTTTCTCTCAGAGGTCGAAAGCCGGCGAGAAAAAAAAGCACAAGGATGTAACCTAGCATCGTCTGAAAACCTTTGCGACAGGACAGCGCCAACCCCAGTCTCCGAGGCATCAACCTCCACAACAAAAGGGTTCGATGAATCTGGAAAACGCAGAATAGGAGCTGAGGTAAAGAGATGTTTTAGTTTGTCAAAGGCCTGTTTGGCTTCTGAGGACCATTTGAACTGAGTCTTTATAGAAGTGAGTTGATAAAGAGGGGCGGCCACAGAACTATAACCCTTGATAAAACGGCGGTAAAAATTGGCAAACCCAAGAAAACGTTGAAGTTCCTTCAAACTGGATGGGTCAGGCCACTCCAGGACTGCAGCCACCTTTGAGGGGTCCATGTGAATTCTACCAGGAGCTATGACAAAGACCAGAAAGGATACAGATGATTGATGGAATGAACATTTCTCGGCCTTAACAAATAGTTTATTTTGGAGAAGCCTGAGAAGAACCTCACAAACATGTTTGATATGGGTAGAAAGATCCTTTGAAAAAATTAAGATGTCATCAAGGTATACAAAAACAAATCTGTTTAGCATGTCCCTTAAAACATCATTAATCAATGCCTGGAAGACAGCTGGGGCATTGGTGAGCCCGAAAGGCATGACTAAGTATGCATAATGACCTGAAGGGGTGTTAAAAGCTGTCTTCCATTCGTCTCCTTCTCTTATGCGGACCAGATGGTAGGCATTACGCAGATCCAGTTTGGTGAAGACAGCACTACCTTGAAGGAGCTCAAAAGCAGAAGTCATGAGAGGTAGAGGGTATCTGTTCTTAACTGTAATTTCGTTTAGACCTCGATAATCGATGCATGGTCTAAGTGAACCATCCTTCTTGCCAACAAAGAAGAATCCTGCACCTGCAGGAGAAGAAGACTTTCTGATAAGTCCTGCCTTGAGGGCGTCAGAAATGTATTCCTCCATTGCCTCTCTCTCAGGACCTGTAATGGAATAGATTCTGCCTCAAGGAGGGGTAGTACCAGGGAGAAGGTCAATGGCACAGTCGTACTCTCTATGGGGTGGTAGAGAAGTGGCCTTAGATTTGTTAAATATCTCACACAAATCATGATAAATCTTAGGGACCTTAGACAAGTCTGGATAAACAAGGTTGATCTCACAGGGAGATGTCATGATAGGGGCTTCCCTCAAACAATTAGTAGAGCATGATGGCCGCCAAGACTGAACCTCACCAGTGAGCCTGTTGATGACTGGACTGTGTTTGATGAGCCAGGGGCGTCCCAGAATCACAGGAATCTCTGGAGACCTGGTTAGCAGAAACATGATCCTGTCGTGGTGGTTTCCTGAAATGAGTACAGAAACAGGCTTAGTGCAGCAAGTTACTTGATCAATGAGATGCCCATCAATAGCAAAAATCTCACATGGTCTCTCTAGAAGTTCCAACTCCAGTGCAAGCTTATGAGCTAGGCTGACATCAATAAAGTTAGCATCAGCCCCAGAGTCAATGAAAACAGGTACCTCCTTATTTTCAGGAGAGTCGGGAAATCTGATGGTGCACCGATTATGGGGAGGGTTCTGAGACCTGAGGATAGGGCTAAGCAAAGACCTCCCGAACTTTACTAAGCCTGCCCTTTTAACGGACAGTTAAAGGCCCGATGATTCCTCTCTCCACAATAAAAACATAGTTGATTCCTGAATCTCCTATCCCTCTCTTCAGTGGAGAGTCTGGTCCTGCCCAGTTGCATGGGCTCCTCAGTGTTAACAGGAAGAGGAGTGAAGACTTGGGGCATAGTGCTTGAACTGACCTGGACGGTTGAGACTCGTCTTTGATAGTTAGATGATTACCTCTCCCTCTTACGTTCACGAAGGCGTTGGTCAATCCATGTGGCCAGCCTTTCTAAGGCCTCGAGGGTCTTGAGAGGGTCACGAGTAGCAATTTCATCCTTGATATCATCTGACAGACCCTGGTAAAAAACGTCAAACAGGGCTTCACTATTCCAAAAACAACTAGACTTCAAGGCATGGAAATTGATAATGTAGTCAGTAACAGGTCGAGAGCCCTGTCTGAGAGAGAACAGTCTCCTGGCAGCCTCTCTCTCAGGTCGAATAGGATCAAAAACGCTCTTCATCTCATCAGAACACTCTATAAATGAGTCACACCAGCCAGCATCATTCTCCCACTCAGAAGTTCCCCAAAGCTTAGCTTTACCAGACAGTAGAGAGATTGTATAGGCCACCTTGGCCCGTTCCGAAGGAAAGGCAGTGGGCTGGAGTTCAAATAGCAGGGAACACTGGGTCAAAAAAGGTCTGCATTGTTCAGAATCCCCATTAAAACGCTCAGGGGGGGAAACTTAGGCTTGTTGTTTGCGTTAGCCGTCGGAGTAACAGTAGAGGGGAGTGGTTGAGCAACTGAGGAACTAGCTTGGACCTGGGTGATTTTAAGAGAAGAAAGTCCCCGTAAAAGCTCCTGGACATTTCTTTCTAGGCCAGTAATAGCCCCCTCTACTTTAGAACACCAATCGAGATTCGGCTGTGGGTTCATACTGGCGAGATAGTACTGTAACGATGATGCAACTCAACCAGAACCCAAAACGCAGCCAGACAAGAGAATGGTTAACCAAAAGTTTTAATATAAAAAATAATAATAATAATTGGGTAGAAGAGGTTCCACTGAAGTGGTCAGACAGGAAGGACAGGAATGGAGGTTTATCAGGGAATTGAAATCCAGCGAGGGAGGAAGGGGAAGTGGACAACAGGAGGTCTTGGGGGTTCCAGGAACAAACAGGAGACAGAGAATATTTCCACCAACCAGATGCAGAAGCGGGAGACAATCCAAGGTAAAGCACTGGAGGATTTCAGGCAGGGATAGTCCTGTAATCCAGAGACAAAGTCAGAGACAGGCAGGTTTCAGCAACGTGAGGTCAGGACTTTTCCGAACAGCAGAAGGACAAGGCAGAAATCTGTGGTCAAAAAACAGGCAGGATCAGATAACCAGAAAAAACTCTTGAAACATGAATCAAGGCTTGAAAGCTGTGACAGAGGCAACAGACGATCTCGCACTGAGCTGGTGACGAGCAGCTGATTAAATAGGAGCAGCCCAGTGCAGGTGAAGGCAATGAGTAATCAGCACAGTCAAGGTGAGCTGAAGGGCTGGAATCATGACAGAATTTATGAGCTTGTACACACCATCACTGCTATGATAGACAACCTCCTGACAACCTTCTGTATGTTTACTGAC
The DNA here is from genome assembly GCF_021462225.1 of Girardinichthys multiradiatus. Classification (NCBI taxonomy): domain Eukaryota; kingdom Metazoa; phylum Chordata; class Actinopteri; order Cyprinodontiformes; family Goodeidae; genus Girardinichthys; species Girardinichthys multiradiatus. Next base: position 37,292,188 of record NC_061802.1, on the reverse strand, counting down.
ACATGCTAATGTGTTGACAAAATGATCAATTAAAATAGCAATGAAGTCTAAACGTATAGACACCAAATGTTCTCTTTCTGCCGCACCCCCCAAAAAAGGAATCCTTTCTCTATCCTGGCTGTAGTTCTCCTCATTTCTTACTTTTAAACAAAAAGTTATAATAAAAACTAATATCTAATTGTATAATCCGACTTATAATTAATGCTTGAATAAAGGGAAAATTACCTTGACTTGAATTACAGCCTGTCAGTAACAGGTGATGGTGGATCCAAAACCCTAACCAGTTGACAACCACTGCTCCAGGATGGAGAACACACCATGATGCCATTTACAGGTCCTTCTCAAAATATTAGCATATTGTGATAAAGTTCATTATTTTCCATAATGTAATGATGAAAATTTAACATTCATATATTTTAGATTCATTGCACACTAACTGAAATATTTCAGGTCTTTTATTGTCTTAATACGGATGATTTTGGCATACAGCTCATGAAAACCCAAAATTCCTATCTCACAAAATTGGCATATCATTAAAAGGGTCTCTAAACGAGCTATGAACCTAATCATCTGAATCAACAAGTTAACTCTAAACACCTGCAAAAGATTCCTGAGGCCTTTAAAACTCCCAGCCTGGTTCATCACTCAAAACCCCAATCATGAGTAAGACTGCCGACCTGACTGCTGTCCAGAAGGCCACTATTGACACCCTCAAGCAAGAGGGTAAGACACAGAAAGAAATTTATGAACGAATAGGCTGTTCCCAGAGTGCTGTATCAAGGCACCTCTGTGGGAAGTCTGTGGGAAGGAAAAAGTGTGGCAGAAAACGCTGCACAACGAGAAGAGGTGACCGGACCCTGAGGAAGATTGTGGAGAAGGGCCGATTCCAGACCTTGGGGGACCTGCGGAAGCAGTGGACTGAGTCTGGAGTAGAAACATCCAGAGCCACTGTGCACAGGCGTGTGCAGGAAATGGGCTACAGGTGCCGCATTCCCCAGACCTGGGCTACAGAGAAGCAGCACTGGACTTTTGCTCAGTGGTCCAAAGTACTTTTTTCGGATGAAAGCAAATTCTGCATGTCATTCGGAAATCAATGTGCCAGAGTCTGGAGGAAGACTGGGGAGAAGGAAATGCCAAAATCCCAGAAGTCCAGTGTCAAGTACCCACAGTCAGTGATGGTCTGGGGTGCCGTGTCAGCTGCTGGTGTTGGTCCACTGTGTTTTATCAAGGGCAGGGTCAATGCAGCTAGCTATCAGGAGATTTTGGAGCACTTCATGCTTCCATCTGCTGAAAAGCTTTATGGAGATTAAGATTTCATTTTTCAGCACGACCTGGCACCTGCTCACAGTGCCAAAACCACTGGTAAATGGTTTACTGACCATGGTATCACTGTGCTCAATTGGCCTGCCAACTCTCCTGACCTGAACCCCATAGAGAATCTGTGGGATATTGTGAAGAGAACGTTGAGAGACTCAAGACCCAACACTCTGGATGAGCTAAAGGCCACTATCGAAGCATCCTGGGCCTCCATAAGACCTCAGCAGTGCCACAGGCTGATTGCCTCCATGCCACGCCGCATTGAAGCAGTCATTTCTGCCAAAGGAGTCCCGACCAAGTATTGAGTGCATAACTGTACATGATTATTTGAAGGTTGACGTTTTTTGTATTAAAAACACTTTTCTTTTATTGGTCGGATGAAATATGCTAATTTTGTGAGATAGGAATTTTGGGTTTTCATGAGCTGTATGCCACAATCATCCGTATTAAGACAATAAAAGACCTGAAATATTTCAGTTAGTGTGCAATGAATCTAAAATATATGAATGTTAAATTTTTATCATTACATTATGGAAAATAATGAACTTTATCACAATATGCTAATATTTTGAGAAGGACCTGTAATGATATGATGGAGGTTGTTTGTTCATACCAAAATAAAGAAATAAATGAATTAAAAAAAACGTTCCCACCATCTCCATCATGTCAAACAGAGGGGTGTCCCAGAGAAATTGTAAGCATTGTCATTATTTTCTATTGTTATTTTAATTATTTATAGTAAACCTTTTCATTATTTATGGCTCCTGTACATTACTCTAGCCACTTGGTTTTAGCATCCCATGTATGCTTGTCTTGTAGTGTAGGTTGTTTTCAGAAAAAAGTGCAGACAGGAACTTGGGAGCAGCATGATGAATATAAGGATTTAATATTAACAAAAGGTGAAGCTTACAATAAGGTACAGGACACAGAGCACGGCACTAGCAGAGAAACTGAGTAACGGAACATCTGGCAGTGCAATGGACGAATTCAGCAGTGAATAATGAGAAAACAGGAGCTTAAATACTGAGGCAGGGGTGAAGGATGACAAAGTAACCAGATGGAGTAATTAGTGGAAATGTGTAGCAGCTGTGGCAGAGTGAACTAGCTGAGTAAGGGAGACTATTCTGAATTAAGACACAAAGGAACTATCATTCCAAGGAAGAAATCTAACAGAGATGTGACAGAAATAACACCACATGTGCAAGCAACAGAACACAAGAAGAAACTAAACACACTAATGAGTTGATGCTACCCAAAACAACCGCTACGCTGTGTGACATAACTTCTGGCAACAGCGTAATGGAGAAAATATATATAATGCACCGAACAAAAGAGAAAACATCAGGACCATAAAGAGAAAAATTTAATGAAAATGCCAAGGGGCGATACTTGGAAAAACTAAAAGGGATTAAAGGGTTAAATCCTCATGAATACATTGAATAGATCAAAGATGTCCGCTTGTTTCCCAACTTTAACCACAGACAAATATACAACTGTATAATTTTAGGTGTAAGTGCATACACTCATGAAGTCTTTAGCAATTTCAAATCTTTGCAGCAGGCACAATTCCAGTTCACTGATGGATGGCTTCAAGATATAGAAACTTTCAAAGTGGAAAGTGGAAAAGAAAACTGTTGTGCGTAGCAAGGTAGATTTACTGCCTAGTCTAGTCACACAATATTACTATTCAAAACAAGCAGTAGTGTTATGTCCTCAAGTAAGTAAAAGCAGCACACAGAGCTAAAATAAGCAGACGGCACAATGTTACTTCTGTCAAAACAATGACCTGGACGTCATAATAAATTCATGTCTAAAATAAAGTTTGTTGTCATTTTAGCTTTGCTGTGTCTGTTGTTTCCATAGACAGAAGGAACTGATCTCTTAAGCAGATGAAGTCTTTCAGCAAATCTTTCTTGATACTGGCGGAGGATGCTGAAGGCACTTGTCCTTGAAGTGGGGAAATATGAATTTCCCCACTGATGTGGGAACATTTCCACAAAAAAATTAACCAGGTACTTCAAAGAGGTTCTGATGCTGGGGAATGGTCTAATTAATTGTGTGGGATAAAACACCCAACAACCGAACCAAACTTATCCTCTTTCAGCATAGTCATACTTGAGCTTGATGAGCTGGAAGTCCATGACCTTATTTAGCTGTGCCCCAGCAAATACTGTGACAAATATGTAACAGATGATAGAGAAAACTCAACAGACTGTTATCTCCGCAACACCTGGAGAGACTAAATTCAACATTTCTGCACTACTACAGAATCCAAGTACACAACAAAATTACAGCTAGTTCATTCTTCAAGACAATTCTGGGACACATATTAGTAGAGCACATGTAACAGTCACTATCTTGTCTAGCCAAGTCGTATTTTCACCTTCACATGCACCAGCAAATTCATGCGTATGGTCTCATTAAGTATTTACTTGAAGCAGATACGCCCTAATGGTGCGTTCAGACCAAATTTTTCACTTCATTCTCGTACTGCAGCTTGCCTAACATTTTTTCAGCAATTTGCGTGGCCAACGGGCAACAACGCTCCACTCGCTTTCCCGCATCATTAAATAGGAGGGACTTCTATCTGCTGCTTGCCGGTTTCAACTCAACATGGCGGACCTGGATTTATGGAGTGAGTCACGGTGCTATTTTTATGGAAAGATGAAAAATGCTGCCGGTGTCAACGTTTTTGGGTCCACCAGATTCTCCAGAGACGGAACCAGTTTGGAGCTGTGTCTTGATGACAGTTGTTCTCAGCGGGCAGGCACTGTATCCCCACTGCATAACACCTGTCCATCTGTCTTTGGTGAGTAAACAAATCTCTTTCCTGGACTAAATTTCAACGGGCTTTTTTCAAAGCCACCCACAAACCTCTTAAGAGCAAACCTTCCTTTCTATCCTATCATTCCTATCATCCTATGTCTACATTAATGTTTGTCTTTTTTATATATGTTATGTTCGCGGATTGTAGGTATTGTTTTCTCTTCTTTCTTTGCAGGGACTGCACTGACTGATTCGGGACGTGAATTGACAGAAAAGTTCATCCTTTTCAATTCCGCTTCACCAGCTTCACGGGTTTCGCTTTGCTCTCACTTTGCTCTACCTGTTCGCATCGTGTCTTTCGTTTCACTGCGCTCCTGAACGCGCCTCTACATAGGGTTAACATGTAAATCACTCACTCCTGCCCTGTCATTCGCGGCCGGTCTGAACGTACCATAAGACTCGCTCCTACTCATTAGTTGAGCTTCCTTGTCCCTTCTGCATCTCTTGCTTCTAGTTAGCTACGAACTCTTGTGAATGCTGAAACTTTTAGTGTGGCCCGCATGAGGGCGACATTTTCCTTAATATCAAATTCATGATCTGCAAGCTCTATGTCGCCTGGTGAGAGTTTAAAAAAAAAAAACACAGCTCTCCAACCAGTTTGTCACTAATACGCCCCCCACCCCCATATTTTGAGCTTTCTCAATATACAGTTGAAAGCAGTCAATAATTACTCATATTGGTGTGGCATGCGAGCATGTATGCAATGCCTTTCTGGCCACTGTACAAATGGGCTTAGATGCGCATACAGTACATTAATCACTTCATTTAACATGTTGGAAGCTAAAGTCAAAAATGTGAGCGAAATGACACAGGGGTAAATTTAGTCTTAGGCACTTAAGGGGTGTAGCAACATTTGAAAATTACACAGCTTTCTCTCCATCATTGGTAGGCTGGGGACAATTTGAGACAGCACACCCATTAAAAGGGCAAAAGATGGAAGCCCTGTGTAGAATCTAACCTTGTTACCATTGTCCTCCAGGAAATTCTCATCCATTATTTTTTTGGAAAGGACTTCTTTTAAATTTCTGTTCTCTTCCTGTAACCGTGCAATTTCCTCAAGCCTGAGAACACACAGTCTGCACTTCATCCTCTTCAGCCATGAGTACAGTGTTGTTTAGTGATAAAACAAATAATAAAATGAAGTAAACATGTTAGGATAGGTAAAAAAAATACAATATGATTGATAAAAGTCATAAAGAGAGACCTTTTTTTATTACATGGCATTGACAGGGATATTTGTGATATTTTGTGCAGACCTACTACGGTTTAAAAAAGCCTCGATCAAAACCTCCGGCCAATACCTGGGATAAGATTGGAACATGTCAACCCTAGATATTAAAGGGAGTGTATTTTCACACACTGTGCAAGAGTTAGTCTTCTGTGCATTATAGAGAGGATGTCTACATGTTTGACTGTTCAAACGATAATGATTTAGGCAATGATTATTCACTCTTGTGTTCAATCAGTCACACTCAGCCTGTCATTACAACCTTCTGTTTTTTTTTGTATGTGAGCCAATGTTTGTGAATACTTGGACACCCTGAGGTGAGTCATAAAATCTCATATTCTAACAGCGAGAGAGTAACTGCTGCGCTTTTAAAAAAACTTTTTTAAACATTTTCACGTTGACTAACAGGACAAATGTCTTCTGTAAGATGTCCTCTGTTTTCCCTTGTAACATTCCATTGGACAACAGGGTATCGCCTGTCCGCCTATGAAATATTTAGTTGGTGCTCCAAGGTACAAAAAAGCAAGGTATTAAGTTTACTTTAATCTCCAATTTCCTTGGCTCTGATACATTCATCCCAATGTTTACCCTGAGTTATCTGTGCCAAACATACCATTCATCCCAATCCCACAGTGTTGTTTGAACCAGGTTATGAACTATCTGGAGTCATGACGCTTTTTGCTTTATTGTGACAGTTAGGCCAAGCAGCCATGTTGAAAAATTATGTAATTGTCAATATATTTCAAGGACATCATTTTTTTAAATTTTGCACATAAAATTGCACATAAATAAATGTGATTAAACACAGAGATTTCCTGTCATTTATAAATCTTAACTGTTTCCACTTTCTTTTCTGTTTTGAAGGAATGTCTATGAAATCTAATCTTACTGCAAATAAGGGTAAATTAAAATTAGCGATAGCACTACTTATCTGTGTGAAATTTCAAAATGTAAATACCTTTATTTAAGTATGACCTCTACAACTCAGAGCCTAAACTCCTTCAAGATGTATCTACAATTCAAGTATTTAATATATTTAATCTGATTTTCTGGTAGACCAACTTAAATGAGAGCATAATTGTGAAGTGAAAGAAACATTATACTTGTTTTATACTTTTTACTGGTAAAGATCTAAAAAACCTGCCCATTATATTTGTACTGACCCCTCTTTACCCTGATACTCTTGATTAAAATCCAGTGCAACTTTGTATATCTGCTTTAACACACCTGAGTCAAATGTATGGCTCATTACCAAGCCTGTGCAGAATCTGACTGCATACTGAGGAGGTAATTCAGCAATTTTATTCAGGTGTGTTGGACTAAGGAAACATCTAAAAGTTGTAGGTCACCGGCCCTCGAGGACTGGGGTTGCCCATCCCTGACATAGAGTAAATGTCTGTGTTTACTTTCAGAATAAATACTGGTTTTCTGTGAAGTCCTCAGAGGTTTATTAGAAAATGTTAGTGAACAAATGGAGTTCAAACGATAATTCAGAATGAAAGACTCACCCTCGCCGTCTCCACTGTCCTATGACTTCCCTGTGCATCTCCCGGCCTTCCAATCAGCATCCTGTCTGCCTGATTCTCCATCCAATCCCCTCCCGACGCCTCGTTTTTAAAGGACCTTTGGCTGTGTTCCTCCTCGCTTGTCAGCTGAGCTCATCCCTCCTCCACCCCACCTCCACCATCTTCCTCCACATATATTCTGGCTTCCTCGCTCCCTGGCCGCCAATCCACCACCAATGTCGGATCAGGGGGAAGACATCTCTAAATCTAAGCCCTACAAATGTTCATCTTAGCTCATATCATTCACAGCATTCATGTCTTCCTCCCGGGTCTGAGCGCCAAAGATATAATAATGTAATTTCACGTCATTAAAACATTTTTAATTGCCAACCCTCTCTTTGTGAGTCTTTTCAGATTGAAATGGCAGTTCCACATATCCAGTGAAATCCATCTATTGCATAAGTGCCCTTCAGATCATGGACCTTTCGCCCTGGTCCAGCTTGGTGGGAAGAATAATAGTAAGTTGTGTTAGCATGAAGACCAAGCTTGAGGTTAAAGTTGTGCAGACGTTTAAAGCAGGGTTAGGCTGGGTAAGGCAAGCATTATTCAGAGAAGCAGCCAAGAAGCCAGTGATAGAAATAGTCATGAACTCTGGGGTCTCATTTGTAAAATATTGCGTAGGATCTATACTAAATATGTACGTACACCCAAAAGCCAAAAATGGCATACGCCAAAGACAATCCAGACTTATGAACCATGCGCAACAACCCCAGCAAGCAATTTCCCCTTAATATCACAGCTGCACCTCAATATTGCATACAAGGGTCTGCCTCATGTTCTGCCCTCTACACGCCCACATTCAATCATAAATGGTTAATGCAAAACACCTCATGAATGTCAATGTGTATTTATTTCAAGGTTAATAATGGCAATGGAGAAAAGAGCAAAGGAACACAATTTCACCGAGGCAGAAATCGTGGTGTTGGTGAGTAAGGTGGAGGGTCGAAAATATATCCTGTTTGGCAGCCACAGTGTAGGGAAATCTGATGTATCGACTGGTTATATTAACAATGCCGTCCAGGATGGAGGGCAATGTTCGGCTAATGGCTTGGTTCTATCAGGTCAGTCTTTCCAATACTGGAACCAGTTCAGCACACAGATCCAAGAGCAATGCTCTAGGGAGTCTAAATCGGCATATTAGCCACTCATCACCATGGGCCAGGAAATCTTAGTGGTCCCTGAAAGCCCTCCTAATTTGCAGGGTCTTCCGGCAATGCCAATGCATCCGTCGCGCAGCATTACGCACAAATATCACCACGGTCTTTAAATTTAGAATCTGCAAAGGAATGTAATGGTGACAAAACTTGGATGAAATGTGTAGACTTTAATGCCACATTTATAAATGAGACACCTGGTCAGAAGAAGGTTCTAGTTCAAATCCATAAGACACCCTGTGTTTTGCACAAGCTATGTAGGGAATGCAGTAAATATGTCATATCATTTATGAACAATATTTGACTTTTCGGACTACATGCAAAGTGCTATGTTGGCCAAATGCTGCAACATCCCCAGAACACACACTTTCTGTAAATAAATTAAGTTTCAATTCAGTTTATTTATATAGTGGCAATTCACAACACATACCGGCCGACAGAACAGCCGCCACTCCACACAGCTAAGGAGGTTAGCTGTAGCTAACCGTTTAAAGACTATGGACGTTTCTTCAAACTTCTCTGCCTTGGACAACGTTCCTCATCACAGTTCATGAGGTTAAGTGTTTGGGCAGAATAATATAGAAAGATTTAGATTGAAATGATCCAAACGTTTTTCATTTTATGAAGTTTGGTTTTGTTTGTGTTGAACTCAGCTATCTTGGTGCTATCAGACTATCTGCAGCACACATGTTCAGTTTGTGTTCTGTGTTTGTGTGTTTTTAAAGTTAAGAAACACTTTATTAAAGGGTGTTTTGAAACAGAAAATTGATCATAACGCGCTGTCCGTGCTTATGCATTTTAACCCTTTTATCAACAGTAATTTTAAAGGTGTGTGTTTGATTCTGGTGCTAAGCTATCAGCTTCCTTTGTTAGCTTTCACCGCTAACAAGCTAAGAACACATGCTTGCCTGCTAGGGAACATTTAACAGAAAGGTTGTTAGTTTTCAAGCTAGTAAATAATGGTCCCTAAACATTATTTTACTAAATCTGATAACACCATTAAGCCCCATTTCTCCAAAAAGATTTGGCTCTTCCCAAAATATTCCCTTAATAATATTTCTTCAAATATTATTTTAATAAAGAAAGGCAGCTAATTAAACACCGTTGAGAAATGGTAATCCAGAAGGTTGGTTTTTATTCAGCAGATCATTATTTAAAACATTATTTTAATAAAATAATATTTTATCTGATCTTGCATTATGAATGGTTGTCTAAACGTTTGCTGATTATTGCCTAAGTTAGTTCCAAGACTAACTTAACTTCATTTCCAGATTCTTCAAGATAATCCTTGGTTCTCAAACATAAACATTGCATGGTAATGTTGCATCACTCTTTTGGTCATGATTTTCAATCATCTTTAATCAACTTGTTTATATTGTACATAGCCCATTAGTTTTTGTTATTCTTTAATTTTGCTTGGTAGTTAGTTGGATTGTTTTAGCATAGTAAAGAGTTTGTTGATTGAAATATGTTTGACTTTGCGTTGACTTATTAAATTCTTGTATTTTAAGAAATTGTGTGAATTCATTCCATGTGTGTGCAGAGTTTTGCTGTTCAATAATGTCAGAGCTCGTCTCACACCTTTCTATTTTGTCCCAATACCATCGCCTTACTGAGCTGGTATTCACAGGACAACCCTTAACAGACCGAAATATTATTTGATAAAATATTAATATCAAATATTAAATAATATTCTCAGATTCATAATCCCAACAATAGCCAACTGCTATTTTTAGGAGAGAGACAGGGTTAAACACTGAAAGACATGGCCAAGAGTATATCTATGAAAACAGAATATGAAGTTATTGGATCAGTCGATTCCCCATTGTAGGAAGGTGTCACAGCTAAACAGAACGCCAGGCCAGATGTAACTTCTATGAGGGGGAAAAACAGGGAGAGAAAATAAAGTTAATAGTTTAAAATAGCTTCAAATAATGCAAAATTTGAGCGTAGTAAACCTGTAGGGGAAAACATGGTGGTTGTAGTATCATGGTGTGGCACCCCATAGTAATGGCACCTCATAGTATGGGTCAAAAATTGACAGCAAAGTGACGGTAGTATTTTCAGATATTTAGCGAATTATTAGAGAAAAAAAAAGGGAGTTAAATTTTCAAAGTCCGATTTTCACCTTGTCATTCAAACATTTATAATTGTCACAGTTCCAAACTAAATATTTAATTAGCACGTTAAATATTTAGTTTACAAACTAAATATTTACATCCAAGCTAAATATTTCGTTTGCAAATTTAGTTTGTAAACAAAATATGTAGCTTGCTAACTAAATATTTAGTTTGGAGCTAAATATTTAGTTTACTAAGCTCGATATTTAGCTTGTAGTTAGCAAGCTAAATATTTAGCTCTAAATTAAATAATTAGTTAGCAAGTTAAATATTTAGCTCCAAACTTAATATTTAGGTCCAAGCTAAATATTTAGTTTGTAAACAAAATATTTAGCTTGTTAACTAAACGTTTAGTTTGCTATTGAAACATTTTGTTTGGAACTTCAACATTTACAAATCTAGGAAAAACATGGTGAAAATATGACTTTAAAAATTAACACCCATTTATTTTTCTCTTACGACAGGCTAAATAACTGAAAATATTACTGTCAATGGTTGACTCAGTAACAAATGTCACCTCATAGTGGGGACGGCTTCTAGAGCTGGGATAGGAAAGCTGATCAAATGTGATGGGACAATGCAGCTCAACAACCCTAAATTTACAGCAAAAGCTACTGAGCAAAGCATATTCATGTGTTAAAATAGTCCAGTTAAGGACAAACCATTAATTCAATTAGCAAGACTTGAAAACTGCTGTTCACAGAGGGCCATCGCCTTTTTGTGACAACATGCCAAGCTCCTGAAGAAATTTCTCAAGCTTGCGCACAGCTTGGAGGTAAAGATGACAACATTGAGTTAAATCACATTTAATCTTGTTTTTCTGTCATGCCCAAGTCATGCAGAACAAATTAAGTTCACTCCTAGTTTAAACCTTATATTGAAAGCCTAACCACACATATATTTTCTGTTGTATCCTATGTAATCTCTACACTTCCAAAGTCCTTCATGCATTCACAGCTTTCATTATTCAAAACATGTTCAAAACATTGACAGACGGGTGAATTGAGATCTTGACAGACAAGAACAGAAAACACATTACTGCGGTCAAGGTCCCAATACATCTATGCATTTACAGCTGAGACTTCACACTCATCTGTAAAATGCTATAGTGTACGCTGATCATTTGGGCCCTGAAGCTCCCAAATTTCCCAAAACTACACCTTAAGTTCACCCATTAATACCACTTCCAGGATTGGTGACAAAGGGCAGCACAGGAAGAGTTAAACTGTTTACTTTTTTAAACGTCCATCTTATCTAACTAACAGTCAGAGTTAGTTAGCAATCCAGTCACGGTAGATTCAGAACAAATTTAAGAAATGCAAATGTAGAATTACGCAAGTCTGGAATGTCACTTGGAGCTATTTTCCTAAACCTGTACATTCACAACCACAAGTTCAGGCAGATTATTTCCAGCAACAAAATGCTACACTCAGGCCATGATGTTGTGTCCTATCCCTCTTTTTTATTTCATTTCAAGTTTCCAAGAGTTTCAGAGAGTAGTTATTTTATTAGTTAGGTTTCTATGCTTGTGCCAAGAAAAGTTAATAAATAATTTTTCATGAAATGCACTGTGCAAAAATGAAAGAGAAATGCTGTATAACATATGTTGAATTGGGAACCAAATGTTTAAAAAAAGAATAGGTTTTTTGCAGTAGACAGCACAGAATAACTTTATTGTGAGAGTCAAATGTTTCAACATGACAGTTTTCCATTTATGATGAAACATTTTTTCCACAGATTTAAATGCATGAGATAAGATAAGTTATGCAATTATGTCTTACAGGAGAAAATACAGTCTAAATGTTTCTGAAGGCTACAAAGAAATTGCAACCACCTTCTACATGTCAGATGTTAAATACATCATGATCAATTTAGTTTGTTTTAGTCAAAGGTGACAAGGGTCTCTGCTCATATTAAAAAATGAAATTACATACAGGCATTTGGGCATTTTAAAACAATGCCTGAGGTTCCTTTGCTTTATGCAGTTTATGAAAATTGGGTGTGGACAGGCTCTGAAAGGCTCCACTGTCTCCTTCAGGTTTATACACTACCACAAACAATGCAAAAGGCAAATACTGAGGTTAGCTTTCAAGAGTTTATACTGCCTATCAAAATCGTCAAAATGTTTTGGCAATTCACGTCTGTTATTTTGGTTTTGAATTAATTTTGAATTGTATGTAGCAGTTTGGATAGCAGGCACAAAAGCTTTCTGATAATTACACAATGTCCTTAGTTAACCTCTTGAACCAGAACAGAGAAATACTTTAATATATACAAACTATGCATTGAATATTATCAGGCAGTCGTATTACTTAGTTTCAAAATCCTTTGAAAAGCCTTCCAGTACCATTCCACATTATTTTCATTTCAGGAATTAGACCCACCATCCCTGAGGGGCGACATTCCAAGCTTTAAAGTGGGATTTACTGTTAAGGCTCAAAGTCTCCATGCTCAGAGTCAGCACCCATTTTGGCAAAATATAGTGTCAGGAACTGATGGAATAACAGACAAATATGAGAGGACTATAATCAAGCACACATGCTTTATTCTCAGATTGCTCATGGGACTCTGTCACCTGCAGATAATTTTAAGGCTTTAAATATTTTATTGGACCATTTATTGTGCTTTTATGAGTAAATTATTGGCATTCATAGGTTTATGCCCTTTAAGACTGATTGTTCACAAGACTCTAATGACCCTCTTTTTTTTTTTTTTGTTATTGATGCTTTTAGAAATGCCGTAACATATTGAAACATTGTGTCTGAAAAAAGAAACACTTATTTCAGAGTAGGTTATTAGCTTAATAGTTAATCTAAACTTTAAATTATTGTTATTTCTGTTTTAATCCACGTTACAATCAGTTTTAATCATACAATTCATGATATTTAAAGAGCATTTTAATAAGTGAACCAGAAATAGTGCAGTTTTTGGGTAAAGTTTAACATAGAACAGTGCTTTGCTAGCCCACCTGCTGCTGTGAGTCATCAGTCAGCTGCAAAAAACTCTCTGGAAGTTCAAACCTATCCCCACAAAGTTACCATAGTTAGTCTGCCAGAGGACTTCAAAGAAATATCTTCTGATCATTGAGTCATATAATGTTCCCCTCTGTTAGCTATACGACACTTATTGCTTCTATGAAAGTCTGCTTTTGCTAGCTTGTTTTGAAACAAAAGATCACAAGAGTATGTCTGTCCTAAAGTAAACAGCCTCCTGCAGATCGAAGCAAAAAATACTACCAGTAAACTACCTAAACTCAACTTAAAAGACCCAAAGCCACTTTACAAAAAGCAACAGAATAAAATTCATTGGTAATTGGTAATATTTCTCAGCATAATGTAATTTAACATTCATATGATTTAAGGTTTTAATTTTGTTTTAGACCATCAACCTGCCAGGGAATGAAAATGAGAATTATCCTTTATGGCTACATCTGACAGATTGACATGATGGACTGAAATGCCCGTGTTGAATAATGTAAAATGTTTTAAAATATTACATTGTGTTGTTTTTAAACACACTGTGAATAAACTCATCTTTGTTCTCTTACTCCCATTGTATGTGAATAGTAATAGAAGTAGGTAATTTTAACAGAAACTAATTTTGATCTTTTTTCATAGTTTTAGATTTTTCTATTATGCTTTTTTCATCAGGATATGCTGAAACTGAACAAATGTTATTTTCTGCTATATATATATATATATATATATATATATATATATATATATATATATATATATATATATATATATAGTTTCAGCATATCTCTGATGAGTCCATCTTTACTGTTTTCCCCACATGCGGGAGAGTTATGGTGTGGAGAAGCCCCAAAGAAGCGTACCACCCAGACTGTTGCATGCCCAGAGTGAAGCATGGGGGTGGATCAGTGATGGTTTGGGCTGCCATATCATGGCATTCCCTTGGCCCAATACTTGTGCTAGATGGGTGCGTCACTGCCAAGGACTACCGAACCATTCTTGAGGACCATGTGCATCCAATGGTTCAAACATTGTATCCTGAAGGCGGTGCTGTGTATCAGGATGACAATGCACCAAGACACACAGCAAGACTGGTGAAAGATTGGTTTGATGAACATGATAGTGAAGTTGAACATCTCCCATGGCCTGCACAGTCACCAGATCTAAATATTATTGAGCCACTTTGGGGTGTTTTGGAGGAGCGAGTCAGGAAACGTTTTCCTCCACCAGTATCATGTAGTGACCTGGCCACTATCCTGCAAGAAGAATGGCTTAAAATCCCTCTGACCACTGTGCAGGACTTGTATATGTCATTCACAAGACGAATTGATGCTGTATTGGCCGCAAAAGGAGGCCCTACACCATACTAATAAATTATTGTGGTCTAAAACAGTTTCATTGTCCAACCCCTGTATATATATATATATATTTGTGTGTGTTTGTGTGTGTATGTGTGTGTGTGTGCCTGTGTGTATGTGTGTATGCTTTAGATGTTTCAGGTTAAAACAGGTTGAATTTTATCATAGTTTGTGCGTATGTCTGATGATGAGATTCTCAGTATTTCTGTCATTTCTAGAAAAGATGTAAAAAAACTTGTTTTTTGATGTCACAACTGGTAGGGTGCCAACAAAAATCATTTGCAGCTCTCTAACCCTTCTGCATACAATATAACTATCTCTTTGCTCTGTGTAGTGTGCTCCAAACATCCTGTTTTTGCTTTCATTATTTTAAGAGTGAGGATATCAGTCTTCCTTCCCCTCCAATCTAGGTTCTGTCCACAGCAAAATAAACATCCATACACACACATGCACTGATTATTCTGATTATTCACACACATCATTTGTCCTTACCACTATCTATTGATATGTAACCTAAACAATGAATTAGTGTACTCCATGATTTGCAAAAGCCAAATTAACTGTCTTCTATGTTGTGACCCATTAGAGCCTAAAGTAACAACAGTGTATGATACCTGACCAAAAATGTACTCTCTGCCTTTAAAGAAAGTGATTTGACTGTAATGCCAAACAAAGCTCTGTCTGAGAAAGGTATTAATTTTTCAATCTTTCCTAACAACACCCTTCCTTTTAGAAAGACATTTAGACCCATTACATCAAGCATGCATAATTGTAATAGCAGCAAAGATGGCTTTACTTTATTAGATGCCTTAGGCTTGTCCACTGCAAGGTTTTGCATTTTGCCTATATATATATATATATATATATATATATATATATATATATATATATATATTTGTTAGGCTAAACATTTTTTATAAATCCTTTTCAAAGATTCAAAACTGAGGTTGTGGTTGAAACAATGTCCTTCCAGGCAGCTTCAGGCATTCCTACTATTGGTTTGTACATTGAGCATGAACTGAAACCACATCAAGAATACCACCTACATGCTGTCTGGCTAGCTTTTTCTGGATTACAGTTTTGCTGGAAAGATTATGAATAAATTACACAGAACTTGTCAACAATTTGAAAAATTAAAACAAATATATTGTTTTGTGCTGAAGTTAGATCCAAAGATGAAAGAATAGTTCAGCTTAAAATGCATTTTTATATTTTGAATTAATTTCCACATTAACACTGACACTGAGATGATTTCTCCAGAGATAGTTGAAATGTCTTTGTTCTCTCCTGGACAAGGATATTTTTTTCAGAGGGGATGTTATTCATTTAAAATGTAGCACTCATTATTTCCTCCCACCACACACCAAAATGACAATGATGGTTTTACGTCATTATCATGTGTGGAAACACTTAAGTTACAGTGATTGGCAGAGTCTCTTCTGTCAAATTTTTATTTTATGATATGGACCTACACAAAATAGGCAGCATGAAGAAGGTGACTGCTAATCAGTAACATCTGAGATAAAAGCATTTATATATTGTCTTTGACTTAAAGCTCTACAGTTCTGTCTGTGCCTATTTGTTCGCAGAAATCTCTCTTGCTCCAGGAAAACTATGTTTACTTTTGGTTTTTGGCTGAACTGTGTGACCTGTCTTAGATCAAACCCTTTGCGTATCCTTTCACAAACTTCTCACAATAGTTGCTAGTATGTTGACCCATTCCTCTATACAGAACTGGTGCATCTAAGTCTGGTTTGTATGCCACCTTGCTTACATGCACCTTTTTAACTGTTTCTTGATGGCTACTTGAAAACATTGATTTTATTGTCCTTAAGCTTCTTTGCAACTAATTTGCCAATATACTTAGGATCGACCCATTTGCGTCTAAACTTTATCCTCCTGGCTGATGTCTTGAGATTAGAGTGACAATGTTTCCCGCTATCTGCAAGACCCCACAGCAATTTAGTTGTTTTTTCCCCTATTTTGCAAATTGAGATGATGTCTCATATTTTGATTGGTTCTAAAAGGCTCTCAGCATATCAGTGGCTGCTTTTGCAGTAAATTGTACTGTGACCAAAGTACAGGGGTTGGATAATGAAACTGAAACTCCTGGTTTTAGACCACAATAATTTATTAGTATGGTGTAGGGCCTCCTTTTGCGGCCAATACAGCGTCAATTTGTCTTGGGAATGACATATACAAGTCCTGCACAGTGGTCAGAGGGATTTTAAGCCATTCTTCTTGCAGGATAGTGGCCAGGTCACTACGTGATACTGGTGGAGGAAAACGTTTCCTGACTCGCTCCTCCAAAACACCCCAAAGTGGATCAATAATATTTAGATCTGGTGACTGTGCAGGCCATGGGAGATGTTCAACTTCACTTTCATGTTCATCAAACCAATCTTTCACCAGTCTTGCTGTGTGTATTGGTGCATTGTCATCCTGATACATGGCACTGCCTTCAGGATACAATGTTTTAACCATTGGATGCACATGGTCCTCAAGAATGGTTCGGTAGTCCTTGGCAGTGACGTGCCCATCTAGCACAAGTATTGGGCCAAGGGAATGCCATGAAATGGCAGCCCAAGCCATCACTGATCCACCCCCATGCTTCACTCTGGGCATGCATGCTGGTCCAATTTAGCCATGAAACCTCCTACACTAAAATGACAGGTGTTTCAGTTTCATTGTCCAACCCCTGTAGGAACCTGGAATTTCTAAAAAAAAAAAAAAAAACAATCGTATTCACTGCCCTGCAATGATCTGGCGACCTGTACAAGCTGTTCCCCGCCTTTCACCACTGGACATAGGCACCAGCTCCCCCTCAACTCTGTATGGAAAAACCGGATATAAAAAATCGATGGATGGATGGAATTGTTCATTCAGAAGCCAGGTCCCCTATTGGTGCAACTTTGCATCATGTAAACTAGTGGTCTCCAAATGCATTTATCTAAGCCAGTTTGTTGCATGTTTAGGATGTGTCGCTCCCCCAACATAGCTGATTCAAATGGCTTCTCAGTATGCCATCAGATTCTGTATGAGCCTGCTAAAGACCCCTTCATTTGACTCAAGTGTGCTGAACCAAGGAAACAGGTAAAACTTGCAGGACATTGGACCCTAAGGACAAGGTTTGGACAATAATGTAATAATTTAAGCAATCATAAGGAGGAGAATGTAGTGAAAAAGACTGCTGCTAAACACAGCATAGAACAGCAAGTCATAGTGCAGGTGTGAGAAAGTCTAGATCAGAGAAGCAATTACCTGAAACAAAAAGCATAAATTGCAAAAGATATGATAACTTTTGTTATTGCGTTTTGTATAAAACAGTATTGAGCATACAAGGTAAATTTTACTGTTGTGCTGGTGCTGTTTTAGTAGTTTCCATGGAGACACTACATGTGGGAGTGGCTGCAGTTAGTGTAATAAATGCTGAGGGAGTAGTACTAAATGTTTATTTTGTTGCATCCTGGATTAACCTTTTTTTTTAGCTAATATTTGTCTGCATATAGTATTAGTGAAGTCCAGTGTTTGAATTTGGATTAGAAAGTTGATTTAAAAGACAAAAAGCAGAGTTCAGGGTGGTACGGTTTAGTAAATGGTTGAAACATTTTCTTATTAGGACCGAGCAGAAAGCCTGCAAGGGCCTATTGTAATCGTAGGATTTCTTCTTTCTTTCTTTCTTTCTTTCTTTCTTTCTTTCTTTCTTTCTTTCTTTCTTTCTTTCTTTCTTTCTTTCTTTCTTTCTTTCTTTTTCCGTTGCCTCTTTGTGGGGCAATTTGGGGACTTTGCCATGCACCAAAACTCATAAGATTTTACCCAAAATTGTCCCCCGCGTGAAATTCTTGTTCCTTAATGCACGAAAATGGCATTCGCGCCCCAAAGTGAAAAAATGCAATAACTTTCCCAAAGAAATGCCAAATCACACCAAAGTTGGCATGAAGGAGGACCTTTGGGTTTCTGACGATCCTGTGGGGTCATATGCTGACATCATCAAAGCCACGCCCCCTGGGAACAGGAAATCACTTTTTTTACTTGGAAAGCTCGCTATCTGCCTGTCTACACTCAATCTGCTTCAAACTGTGTCAGGTGACTGATAACTAGTGGGTCTAACTTTGTTTGAAGCACAGTGACTTTTCATAAAACGGCTTGGCAGTGGTGGCGCAGTGAATTTGGACGTCACGCCATGGCCATACGTTTGGCTTTAATTTCCACATACATCATCTGATCTGCACCAAATTTAATGTGATTGATCCTAGTCCAGTCCCCAACAGAGATCTGATTACATATTTGGTGGGTGTGGCCTAATTCGTCCACAGCGCCCCCTAGAATATTTTTAAAAATCAGCCCCAAGCCGTGCTTTGACCGAGGAATCTGAAATTTGGTACACATATGTACCTTGTCAGGACCTACAAAAAAGTCTCTTGGAGCGTTGGTCCAAACCCAACAGAAAGTCGGCCATTTTGGATTGAAGTTGCCATTTTTTGCCCTTTCTAGCCCGCATATCTGAGCGAACTCCTCCTACAGCTTTTGACTTACAGACTTTGAAATCAATGAGTATAGTCTTAAGGCACTGGGGATTAAAAGTTATCAACAGCTTTTTGCTACATGAAAGCATGTGGGCGTGGCTAAGCCTCAAAATCTTACTTCTCGCCATAAAAGACGAAATTGATATAGCTCCTACAAGGAAAGTCACAGAGACCTGAAACCTTCTGAGATTGATCTGCCTCTGGTCCTGAACAATATTCACTGACCAGATGCCCCGCCCCCTAAGAACAGGAAGTGTCATGTTTTCCTTTAGAGAGTCAATTTTTGATGTTTTTCACCTAATCAATGTGAAACTGTCCCAAGTAACAGATAACATGATGGGCTTAGACAGTCGCCAGTACTGACTGCTTTAGCTGGAGGGTGTGGCTATGATGGCGTGGCGAATTCTGATGTCACGCCACGGCCATACATTTGGCTCTAAATTGCACATGCATGGTCCGATTCACTCCAAAATAAATATGGTTGATATTTGTCAGCCCCCAAACAGCTCTAATGGATTACATTGGAATTTGGATCAATAGCGCCCCATAAGACACTTCAAAGGCTATATCTCCCTCATACATCATCGAATCCACTTGAAATTTTGTATACATGATCATGACTTAATGATGGAAATGTTGACACAGTCAATTGATGACATCACTTTAGCCCCACCCACTAAGAAACAAATGAGTGTAGCTTCCATATGGAAGGTCCGATTCACTCCAAACTGAATAAGGTTGATCTTTGTCAGTCCCCAAACAGCTCTATTAGATTACATTGGAATTTGGATCAACAGCGCCCCCTAACACATTTCAAGGGCTCTATCTCCCTCATACATCATCAGATCCACTTGAAATGTAGTATATGTGATCATGACTTAACGATGGACATGTTGACACAGTCAATTAATGACATCACTTTAGCCCCACCCATGTTGGAAAATATTTTAAATACTTAATAGGGTCTGCATTGCTATGCTCAAGTTAGGTTTAATAATGTGTGAAATAAAATGTATTGTGTAACTTAGTGGCTTGCTCAAAACAGCTGTGTATGTGTGTGTCTGACTTGGCTTGGTCTGCCTGGCACCAGTGAAGATATTTCTGTACATGTCTGAAAATAACAGCCAAAAGTAGAATAACAGGAATGTTGTGAAGGTCGAACAGACAGCTGAATGCCAGGTGTAAGAGTTCAACTGACACTCAGCTAAAAATATGTGTTTTTTCTTTGTAATTGTACACACCTTGCTTTTGAATAAAAACCCTGTTCTGGGGAGGAAAAGTCAGAAGTGTTTCTGGTGACTCAGCTGGAACACCTCTCCCCGGCCGGGCAGAAGAAACTGTGCAGACTCTGTGCTTCCTTTTATTATTTAGTTTTACTAAAACAGTATAGCATATGACTTAGTTTTTCCAAAACAAACGAGCACGCAGGAGTTTCTGGGAACAACTCCATCACCCACTAAGAAACAAGTGATTGCAGCTTCCATCTGGAATGTCGGATAAAATAGAAGACTTACAGGGGAGCACAAGCAGAACTTGACAGTGTGGGAGAATGGTCTTCTGTTATGTTACTTGAATGTTTTGTTTACTAATTTGCTGTGTAATTAGTTTGGATTTGTTTAAGTGTGCAGCACTGCATGTTATTTCAGTTGTGTAATTTGTATCTGTGCATGTTAGTTTATTTGAGTCAGGCCATGGCCCACTACACAGCCCAACCAGATATGCTTACTACCCAATCACACAGGTGTTTCCTATTAGTGAACTGGTGTGAAAGTGGAACAGGAAATAAAGCGGAGGGCTATCGCAGTTGGAGCGACCACAAGTGGGGCAGAGACAAAGGCATATGGAGAGTGACCCTCAGACAGCGGCCACCAAGGTCTGTGGCAACGGAGAGGTGTAGCTGAGACAGCGAGCCAAGGACCCACCAAGGTGCTTTGCACGTGTACTGAAAGATGCTGTGCCATCCAGGCCTTGGGACAGACGGGACAGAGTGAGACGGAACCAAGGGTTGGGTTGATCGCCGGGGGTTGAGGCTACAGAGAGACGCCTAAGAAACAATGGACAATTCCCTACCATTCCTTTAGTATTGTAGTTTTTTTCCCTGTTCTTGACATTGGTTTTAAGTAATAGTCTAACATTTCTATTGTAATGTTTATATTGCCAAATTAATAACTATTGGTTTGATTTAGGCCGCACGGTGGCACAGTTGGTAGCACTGTTGCTTTGCAGCAAGAAGGTCCTGTGTTCGACTCGCGGCTTTCTGCATGGTGTTTGCATGGTCTCCCCGTGCATGCGTGGGTTCTCTCCGGGTACTCTGGCTTCCTCCTACAGTCCAAAGATATGCCTGTTGTCATTTTGTTTGCAATAGATCTGACCCACATACAGAGAGTACTCCGGAGAACAGAATATGTAGAAGATGTTTATTGTGACAAAGGTAATCGGGAACGTAATGGATGATTCTCCAACTGTATGGGAAGAAGGGAAGACCACTGGTGAAAAATAGGGAACTGAATAATGTCGAACTAAGAACAAGGAATTAATGCAAACAAGAGAACAGCTTACTAAATAGGTGTGGTCAGGTCGCCAGGGGAAGAGGCATTCAGGATCCAGGTTGGTAGAAGGTTCTTTGGGTGCTGTTCAGTGTGAGCTCGGAGCAAAACAGGAATGAGTTTGGTGTGCAGATGCTTACGTTGGAAGGTGGACAGGGTATGCTTGCGGCTTGGTCCAGGAGGCAAAGGTAGCAGGAAACTGCCAGCTAGATGCGAATCCAAACGAAGACAGTAGATAGGAAAATAAATCCTCAGAACGTAGATAGCCTTGATCATCCAGAAAGACTTCCGGACATGTAGTCAGTATTCAGTGACATAAACCCAGGGTTCAGGTTTGCTTAACTTGTGAAGGAGCATAAACAAAGTTACAACGAGGTCGAAGAACAAAGCATTGATTTAGTGTTTGGCTTGAGCTTGTTACCACTGTGGGCAAAACACTCTGGCATCGAAGTGCTGGCAGCCTCCTGCTTAAGTACTCCTCAAAGTAATCAGTAGAATAAGTCGCACCTGTCACCAAGCACACCTGAGAACTCCAGCACCGTCTGAAAACACTGAACACCTGTAGCAAGCACAAAACACAAACACAACCCAGATCCTCACACCTGTTAGGTTAACTGGTCTTTCTAAATTGCCCTCAGGTGTGTGAATGAGTGTGTGCTGTGTGCATGGTTGTTTGTGTGTTGCTCTGCGATGGACTCGCGACCTGTCCAGGGTGTACCCCGCGTCCTACCAATAGACTGCTGGATATAGGCACCAGCTTCTCCGCGTCCCACCATGGAAGAAACGGTATAGAAAATGACTGACTGGTTTGATTTAAAGCACTGCTCATCAATGTGTCAGGCCACAAAGCTGTGTGCAGGTTTTTCTTGCGAGTGTAAGTGTTGCTTCTCCTTTTCTCCACCAGGGTGTGACTGGTAGGTGCAGCCGCACAGCTGCACCGCATCAAGAGCAATCACTGAGGATCTTCTTAAGCAGCTGAGACCTTGGTGGAGGCGTCGGATTGTTTACTCTGTCGAGTGGTAATCAGACCAACAAACCCTGCTCTGTGTTTGCCTTTGTGTTAACCTGCCTTTGCTAACTAGTGATGTCAAAATGAGGCTTTTTGAAGCATATAATCATTTTGAACCATTGTGTCATAAAGTGCTTCACTACCAGAATGTCCATTCAATTCCCTTGGGTGACATCTACTGGCAGAAGTGATTGTTGCACCAAATAAAGCCCTGCGAATGCGATGCACCTCTTGTGTAAATAATAGCACTTATGTATGTATATATGCGTGTTGTACATATGTGTTTTTATTAACCCACTAAAGATTCTGAGTGATTAACTCATGAAAAAATAATAATTTAAAAACAATGTGAACTGTAGGGGATTACAGATGAAAAATAGCCATTAGGCTAATTCTGGCTTCTTAAACTTGAATTGTCATTTGCTTTGTGAAATTCCACTGCCCCATATGAAGCGAAAATTTTTGATTTGTCATTCATATCCATCCAGGACTTGTACAGGTATAGGGTCAAGAAAAGAGCTGCAAAAATCTCTGCAGAACCCGCACACCCTTCACATAAACTGTTCAGAGTTTTATGCTCAGGCTGTCGCTACAGAGCACAACTTACTAAAACCAGCCCCCACAGAGACAGTTTCTTCCCCCTGGCTGTTTCTCTGATGAACATTTAATAGAGTACCAAAGTCACAATTCCACCTTGTGTATGTGTATATTGTATATATGTATTTAAGGACATAAAGATATATGCAGAATATATCTTATAACGCAAAAACAAAACAAAAAAAGAAACCCAGAGAGCAAAGTGTACCGGAGTCAAATTCCTTGTTTGTTGTATGTACGACCCTGGCAATAAAGCTAATTCTGATATTTTCTTTGGGAGTGTGCTTGGTGTACTGAGTGTTTTTTGGACATTGTGCTTGGTGTAATAAAGAGGGTGCTTGTGTTACTTCAGGTGTTTTTATTCAAGAAAAGTAATTTCTGCACAGTAGAAGGGATCAAACAATTTCTCCACAGGGTCAATATACACGGCCGGGCTGCTATAGCCAAACCTTTCGTCACTCATGCCAATGCCAAACGTCGGTTTCAATGGTGCAAGGAGCGCAAATCTTGGGCTGTGGACAATGTGAAACATGTTTTGTTCTCTGATGAGTCCACCTTTACTGTTTTCCCCACATCCGGGAGAGTTACGGTGTGGAGAAGCCCCAAAGAAGCGTACCACCCAGACTGCTGCATGCCCAGAGTGAAGCATGGGGGTGGATCAGTGATGGTTTGGGCTGCCATATCATGGCATTCCCTTGGCCCGATACTTGTGCTAGATGGGCACATCACTGCCAAGGACTACCAAAACATTCTTGAGGACCATGTGCATCCAATGCTTCAAACATTGTATCCTGAAGGCGGTGCCGTGTATCAGGATGACAATGCACGAATACACACAGCAAGACTGGTGAAAGATTGGTTTGATGAACATGAAAGTGAAGTTGAACATCTCCCATTGCCTGCACAGTCACCAGATCTAAATATTATTGAGCCACTTTGGGGTGTTTTGGAGGAGCGAGTCAGGAAACGTTTTCCTCCACCAGTATCACGTAGTGATCTGGACAATATCCTGCAAGAAGAATGGCTTAAAATCCCTCTGACCACTGTGCAGGACTTGTATATGTCATTCCCAAGACGAATTGATGCTGTATTGGCCGCAAAAGGAGGCCCTACACCATACTAATAAATTATTGTGGTCTAAAACCAGGTGTTTCAGTTTAATTGTCCAACCCCTGTATACTGACCTTGATTGGTGGCACGAGGCATAGTATAACACTACTGCATAGTATAGGCTATAGGCTTTCTAATAAACACTTTGAATGTACATTACTTTATTAGGTGGCATCAAATCAAAATTTTCCCACATTTGGGAACGCTTCCTAGATGGTTGCGCCATAACAGAAAAATTCACCAAAACTCAGAATATCCAAAAACGAGAGCTGTTCGTAACGTATAATACGTGTAGAACGGGGATGTGAACTGGGGCTTGAGCCATCTTAAATGCACTAAATCGCGCCAGATGTTTGAAACTCCACCACTCAACTCAAAGCAGTCAGCTGACTCGGTCTGAATGAAGCAGTTAAGTGGTTCACACGTGATCGGTGACGTCATATGAAGCAAGCTCCAGCCCACTGCTTCACCATATCTACCCTGTCGAGTTTGAAGCGTACTTTGCAGCCTCGGTGTTAGAGGTAACATCTCTATTGCTAACCCCAGCTCTGTTCTTCCCTGAAGGTTGCTGACAACAAGACTCTGCTCTGGATAAATCCTCCATAGTTCTGGCTTTACCTTGCTGGTTGTCAGCAAACCCGCTTCCTGGAGAACCCGCTGTGGTTCAACCTCCTGCCGAATGGTAAATACTTCATTGAACTTACCTCAGTCCAAGGACCGCTCTGGATCCACAAGATCAGACTGCAAGATCACTCCTCGCTTCACCTGCCCTGCCTGTCCACCCTTCAACGCTATTCACCATCTAGAGGAATTCGCTCACACAGCGCGCTTGCCTGTCAGCCTCAGTCTCTGTGGTTTGCTCACTTCTTCCCAGAACCAACACACTCATCTACAAGTAACCCTGCCTGATAGTAACCCCTGTCTTTTCCCTAGTGAGCCGATCCCTGAAGCCCGCTGGCTACGGAATCCTGACACTGCCTAACCTGGTTTTTTTAAGAGTTGGCCACCTAGCCCCATGGTCTAGGTGGAGTTGTTGAGTTCATAACCAACAACAATATATTGGTTCAAGTAACACAAGCAGAGAAACAAGCAAGGAAACACTAAACCAAGAGAAAAGACAAATACAACTAGACAGGGGAATAAACTAGACTACACAGGGTGCAGAACAGTAGAAACAAGAAACTAAACCTGAAGGAATAAACTAATACAGCAAGACCTTACTGTCAATGAAAACAAAGAAATGAACTAAGTATGGATTGACCATTCCAAACATAATCAACAAGTAAATGAGAACCAAAACACAACTAAAACCTAACGCTCAAGGACCATTACAGATAAGGGATTATGCTGAATGTCCTAAAGTAAAGAGCATGAAAACCACTGTGTGAATTGTGATTTATTTTGGGAATAAACAAACAGGAATACTAACTGAACAGCAAATGTCCTTGAATTAAATGTGCGTGGTTGTTTGTGTGTTGACCTGTCCAGGGTGTACCCTGCCTCTCGCCCATAGACTGCTGGAGATAGGCACCAGCTCCCCCGTGACCCACTATGGAATAAGCGGTAGAAAATGACTGACTGACCTTTTCGTATTATGATATAGGCGGAAAGGTATTCTTTAATTGTGCTTGGTAGTTTAGTTGGATTGTTTTAGTATAGTAAAAAGTTTGTGACTGAAATATATTTGACTTTGCGGTGACTTATTACTGTTAATAAATTCTTGTATTTTAAGAAATTGTGCGAATTTACTCTACGTGTGTGCAGAGTTATGCTGTTCAGTAATGTCAGAGCTTGGCTCACCCCTTTCACTATTGTCCTAATACCACCGCCTTATTGGGCTGGTATTGACAGGACAACACTTAACAGACTGAATTATTATTTAATGACATATTGAAATATTGACATTAAATAATATATTTATAATAATTATCACAACAATATTGTAATGAATTAGACAACAAACGTGCAGCTACATTTCAGCATACATGCCCCAAACAGTCCCACACAAACATGTTCTTTCTCCCACATTGTGTTGGAAAGTGTATGGCTACCCTATTTGAAATGATGCTTTAAAATTTCCACATAGTGTTATTTCTTTTATTGTGAAGACCACCCATCCCTACTAAAGAAAAACACCCACACAGCACGATGGTGCCACCAATGTAGTTCACTGCTGGAATGGTATTCTCAGGCTGTACACTCTACAAAGGTTTTATGGAAGAATAACCAAGCCATTGCTTTTTGATTTTTTCCCTTAAATTATTCAAAAGGCTACTCAAAAAATTTGATGGTCTTTGATCCTAGGCATTGTTGGATTTATCTCATTTTCATGGTCTGTTACTATTGTAAAGGTGTTTGTTTTCTTTGTTGGTTTTGCTTTCTCTTCCTTGCACACTAGGGCCGGTCTTCACAAAGAATCCTAAGACTAGGTTGCTCCTAATCACGTCATTCTAAGAAAAATCTTATAATTTCTCGAATTCTATGATTGTTCTCAGAATTTTACTTTGGAAGATGAAAGTTGTTTACAAGGCACCTGTTAGGTATTATTCAGTCAACTCAGAGGTAAGAACGATACAGAGTCAGTTTTACTTGTGACAAGGGTAGCCCACTTTGCAGTGCAACTACAAAGTTTTGACACCCTATCTCTTTATTTATATGCACAGTTCAACAGACAGTTCAGACAGGGTGTATGTGTGTGTGTGTGTGTGTGTGTGTGGCTGGTAGGAGGCTGGTTCTCTTGGGAAATAGATAACAGGGATTTCACACACAGGAGGGAGGACTGCACTCAGAGACAAGCTGCATACCAAAGAGCAGACTGCAGGTGCATTACAGCACAAAGTTTTTACACGAGTGATAACAAGTCCTCGCACCCATCCAACAGTCCCTCCTTTTATCACAAGTAAAAACATTTAATATAAAAACGAGTAAGAAAAATACTCTGTATGAGCGAAAACCCACGGACGGTAAACAGATTATATTTTGTGGGAAATACTCATACGCTGCCCATTAAAAGTTAAATGTTGAATAATACTTGAAATCATAAAAATAAAAGAATAAAAAAATCTGCCCTGTTTATGTCATCATTGTAATTTTTCTCATTTCACTTAAGCAACAACTTCTTTCGATTTTCTGCTGTAATGTCATTTTATGAAATACAATGTATGAGTACACTCAGGCTTTTGATGTGATTTATTTACAACATGTCATCATAATCGTCCCCTTCATTTTTGTGCATTTCTACCTAGTTCAGTGTTGCATATGCCACCGTGAACGATACCAGAAATTCTGTAGGAATGGATGTGCGTCATGTTCTTCCGTCAGTGGTCTGAGATACGTTCCATCAGATGTCCATCTCTTCTGGTGCGGTATCACCTCCTGTGGATCCTGCTTTAGACAGAGAAAGAGTCCTGCTACCAGAATTAAGCTCAGGCTTATCAGTCCTGTCCACATGTTACAGAGAGCCATTTTATAATTGGGCGCAGATCAGCTGTTTTCTCCACCGGTTTGAGACGCTGGGCCATAGGGGTCCTCCAACTCCTTTGAACCCGGACTTCCTTCTGCTACCCCGTCGGTTGATCTGGCTCCTGTAACGGCAAAACTGGCTTACAGTGGCTTTTATGAATCCAGGAAGGCCTCTCTGCTATTTTCAGAGCTGTGGGCATTGTCAGGAGTATTTGAAACGGCCCTTTCCACCAAGGAGTGCTCCAATCCTTCCGGTGGAGTGTCTTAATCAGAACCAGGTCTCCAGGCCTCAGGTCATTCTGTGGGATAGGAGCAGAGATTATCGGCAGACCACTGGACATTTGTTTTTCTTTTGTCTGCAACATTTTATTCATCCACTCAGCTAATGAAGTTTCCTGTTGTGCTTTCTCTATTTCATTCATGTCAGAGGGCAAAGAAAACGGTCTGCCATGTACTATTTCTTTGAGAATACAAATTTACATCAGCAACTTGGTATCACGTGATCTCAGGCTCAGAATATAGTGGGTGGAGTTATACAATGATGTACAGTAGGTGGCAAATGGAGTGAGACCAGTTTGATTTGGAGTTATTCTCATCCATAATTTAACCAGGGATTGGCATTCGGGCCATGGCCTCCCTGTTTCTTCCATTGTTTTCCTTAATCTTTAACTGAAACCCTAATGCTTTAGAACTTAGTTCTATTACACTATTTACAAAATGAGTCCCATTATCTGACCTTATAATCTGTGGGATACCATATGTGGGGAAGAAATGTGTCACTAGGTTCATCTATTACAACTAGGCAATATTTCTTCCCCCGTGTTTGCCACAAATTATGCATGATCTGCAAAAATTCTTTGCATAGTCAGAAAATTTTATAGGGTAGCATTAATGCTTTACCAGATGTGACATATTCCCCCCTTGACACGTGGGTCTTCCCAATGTGTCACTGTAGCCGCTGTGTTGTATAAATTTTTTGGGAGGATTGGTTTATCTTCTATCTGATAGATGTCATCTTTTTTCTGTGCTCCTCTCTTTAGCCAGGCCTTTATTTCTGTCTTGGTTGCTGACTGTTGGGCGTCTTTCAGCACGTCTGTGTCTATAAATAGCAGATCTGACATTTTCTCTTTAATAGGTTGAAATGAGTTAGTTCTGTATTTGTCCCTCATGTAATTCACATGCTCTCACTACAGCATATAATTCTGCTGTTTGGGCTGAGCATGTATTGGGTAGAGATTTAGCTTCTATTATCCTATCGATGGTTGTTACTGCATAACCAACTTTATTCTTTCCATATTCATCTTTGTATGCTGAGCCATCTACAAACACAACACATGAATCTGGTATAAGGGTTTGAGAAATGTCTTGTCTGAGTTTGGTGTCTTCTTCAACTTTTGCTTTATAAGAATGTGGTTTTCCATCTTCTGCAGTAGGTATTAGAGTACTTGGATTTAAAGGGCACATCTTTTTAGAGTTATGTTTGGCTGTGATAATAATAGCGATGTCAGTGTGATATGCCTTGCATGTAGCGTCAGGTGCTTCTCTTAATATTCCTGACTTCAACATATCTTGTATTACTGGCTTAGTACCTTCTTCAGCTTCTGGCTTGAAGGGGTATTGGCGGACTAA
Source organism: Girardinichthys multiradiatus (assembly GCF_021462225.1). Lineage (NCBI taxonomy): Eukaryota > Metazoa > Chordata > Actinopteri > Cyprinodontiformes > Goodeidae > Girardinichthys > Girardinichthys multiradiatus. The sequence goes on along the minus strand of NC_061802.1, from coordinate 37,262,766 downwards.
TGGCCTTTTTTCAGATATTAGTTTAACCTTGTATGGTGGGAACCCCTTTATAAGTCCTACATCAGTTGATGATTGGGACCACAGTTCAGGTGGGACAGCAGCTAGGGCAGGATGCATGTTGCTCTCTTTGCTCTCAGCTAAGCCCTGTATTTGTCCCTTTGCCTCATCTAAATGTGTCCTTGGATGAACTTTGACTGTCTACCCTAGAATGAGCTTCCAGATTCCTGTATTAGGATCCACTTTCGACAGTGTCAGTGCTGTGTCTGCAGAGGTTTAAAGCCTCTGTTTTTCCAAATTCTTATTATTCTTTTTTATCATATTTTATATGTCCTTATTACATTTAAAAATGAGATCACTATTTTGGTAGTTGCTATTATTTTAAATAATGCTTGGTTTAGTTCTTATTAAAAATAAAAAATAAAACCTCACTCACTGATGAACACAAAAAATGAAGGGCATATTATATCTTATAATCTTAGTTTGTCTTACCCAGTTTTATAGATACATCGTCCAGTTTCAGTCAGCTTTGTATTTAGTTCAAGTAACTAAAGTTTGTTTCAATTAACTCAAGTTTTCTCTATTTCAGTCCAGTCCAGTAATTCTGTTAAGGTTCATTTCATCTTATGTTAAGTTTGAGTCTAATTCAATCATTTTGAACCTGACTGGAAAAAGTCTAAACATCTGTTAAAATCGTTTTGTTTTACCATAGAGAACTGACCTAATATTATTATGGTAATGTTGAGGACTCTAATTTTTACATAACATGAAACAGACATTTATTTCACAAAAACAGAAAGTCAAACGCACACATTTGGCCACATGAAAGTTTAAATACCCTGTTTGTAAAAGAATTGTGAAAAATTGAAGACAGGTCTATGAACTGTCTTATGGTTATCAGTATTTTCAATACAGGTAGAACCTTTGCTATCTTTATATGATTTTTCGAAAAAGATTTTGGAAACCTTATTAAGATATAAATTTGGCAATGATCATCAGAACATCAGACCTTTATTGGCGCTTTTAAAGTCCCTCAAAGATGTATTACAATGAAATCAGTCATTCCCATTCACACACATTCACACACTACTTACTTATTTCTCTGTCAGAGTCATTTTATTTGCAAAAATTTGAACATAATTTGACTTCTATTATTCTTAAAATGTACATTGTTTCCTCATAACCCCTTTTGTTTCCACTAGGTCTGTTTTGAACGCTTCAATTCTTTTTTATTCACCAAGAATCAATAAGGTGGTCTTAGTGGGGTCCACCTTAAAGGTGTTGTCTGTTGGGTGTCATGTTATCATTGTCAGGTCAGTGAGGTTCATAAGTCAGTAAAACCTTGGTCATTTGGTCTGTGCTCATAATGTGTCATAGATCCAGCCTATGATTAGTCAGCAAAACTTCCACCTATAGGAGAAAAATTGATTGTTAATGAATGAGCTGCATTTCCTAGGAACACTGTCTTCCTTCTGGATGAGCATCACCTGTTGAAAAACTTTCATCATTGTTTGTTTCACATATTTACTCAGATCTTTATATTATACCAGTAGGTGAAGTTGTTAGTATCTCATGTAGACTGGCATATACTGTTGCATTTGGAGAGGATCTCAGATTAAATAAACATAGTTAGAGCTTCAATCCAGGTTCATTTTGTGTCGGCAGACTTTAGCCAATTTTTCTTTTTTTTTTTATACATAAAGAGCAAGATTCAAAACATTTTCAAAAGGCAGATTGTGGCAGAATGTAGACAAAACTGCTTATTGATTGACAAAATAACATTCAAGCACACAATCACCATGTTAAAAGGCTCTACTTCTAGAGAATCACTAAACTTCTGGGGACCGGTTTTGGCCCGCGGACCTTGAGTTTGACACATGCAGAGGTAGAGTTACAATTTTTTTTCAGACCTTTCAGCAGAGACAGGCTTCTGCTGTTTGCAGAAGTTTTATCTTTGTTTTCAGGCAGCTGCATCTCCCCGTCAAGGTCGCCTCACAGAGCTGAAATGTAACTTCTCTCAAAGAGGAAAAATCAAGAATGCACACAATCTGAGCCAAATATGGAATTATTTCCCTGTAAAATGAATCTTTTGCATTTTATCATGATAATGTTGGTAGTATAACACCATAGAATGATTTTTAAAGCACCTGTTTCTCACTAATGCTTGCCTACAAAATCTTTTACTCTCAGATTACTTCTTTAACAACATTCTGTTCTCTCTTCTCTAGTCATTGTTCACTGGGTTGTCCAGTTGGACAGTTTCCATGTTGTCCACATTGTCACCTCCTCTTTTAACTTCCTTTACCATGTCCTCTAAAACCACCACTTAGTCTTTATAATTTGGGGCTACCTTGGTTGGTATTCTAAACTGGGATGGGTGGCGGTCCGCCCCCCTTTATTTGTTTTCAGTTAAGCTGAAAGTTTTTTCCTATGCTTTTCTTAAGGCCTCAGTATTATGGCTATGTCAGTTAAAGGCTGCTCTTGTTGTTTTTTTAATTCATCTTTTAGTTTTAATCTGTTTATCAACTGTGTGCACTCAGGGACTGAAAGGTCCCCTTTGAAATTATAATCTGGCAAGGTTTTTTATTGTCTCTTGAATCTTTTGAATGCATAATCTCCAGTTTAAGATCCCCGTGTAGTTTTAGGATTTCAGTGATAATTAAGTTACCTGAAAATCCGTATTTTTATGCCATCGTGTACATATTTCTGTTAAATCAGAGCTTTTTCTCTGTCCCTTCCCCATTGTTCTTTGTTATTTTTCTCTTTTTAGTTTTCATTATTTCTAATTTTACATCCCCTTGTAATTTTAAGACATCCTTTGTATCTAATTTGCCCAAAAACCCATGTTTTTTATTTTTCATTCCATCTATGACAGATCATACCTGCTCCTTTTACATAGTTCTCCATAAACTTTACATCCCCTTCTAAGTCAATTAGTTTACTTTGTTTCTTCCCCATTATGTTTTATCTTAGTTTAATTGTAGTATGAATGTCCCAGATAAAAGGTCACTGGCCTGAGACTTTAAGGAGAGGACATTAACACGCCCTTCTACTGCGACTAATTCGCAGCGGTGTTAATTTTCTGGAATGAAATCCGACCTAAATCTCCAAAGTCACCAGTACGTAGTTTTAATCTGGGCAAAAGAAAACACAGGACTAGCAGAATCCTGCTGATTCTATTAAAATGCTTAGTCCTCCATATACACACACAACACAGTCACACAGTTAGTTTCAGGTACCTTGTAATGTTTCTACGTTAACTTGGTGTTATTTTATGAGCTCAATTTACTCCGTTCTTTTTACTTTTATAGCGCTTATTCTATTCCCTCGCAGGGGAATAACCCTTAGTCGTTTTATTTGGCCCCCTTCTTGGCGGGGCCCTACCTTAATTTGTCACTATTCCTTTCACGGTGGAATAAAACCATCCCAATGCAACGTCCTTACCGGCGACGCACTACCAACGACTTTTAAGTACTTTTCTTCTTTTATTTATATAGCGCTTTACTCTATTCCCCCGCAGGGGAATAATCCTCAGTCGTTTTCTTTAATCCCCTTCACGGCGGGATTGTACCAAATTTGTCACTATTCCTTTCACGGTGGAATAAAACCATCCCAATGCAGCGTCCTTACCGGCGACGCACTACCAACGACTGTTAAGTACTTTTCTTATGAACTGTATTTTAAAACTGTCTCACCTCGGAGTTGACTTCTTGGTGACTCTGTGGACCCTGTGAGAGTCACCCTGCGCCGAGGAAGGCGATAACCCACTGGCCAGGTGTGAATTCACACACACCGGGACTTTCAGCCACTCCGGTTAATCGAGGCTGTGCAGCGGTGCTTCGCTCGACGTCAGGCTTCCCCCACGGATCCCAGACTCACTGTTAAAGCAAAGAGAAATAAGGTTATTGAATTAATCCGGCTACGAAAGACCAAATAATGTTAGGTATTATTCAGTCAACTCAGAGGTAAGAACGATACAGAGTCAGTTTTACTTGTGACAAGGGTAGCCCACTTTGCAGTGCAACTACAAAGTTTTGACACCCTATCTCTTTATTTATATGCACAGTTCAACAGACAGTTCAGACAGGGTGAATGTGTGTGTGTGTGTGTGTGTGTGGCTGGTAGGAGGCTGGTTCTCTTGGGAAATAGATAACAGGGATTTCACACACAGGAGGGAGGACTACACTCAGAGACAAGCTGCATACCAAAGAGCAGACTGCAGGTGCATTACAGCACAAACTTTTTACATGAGTGATAACAAGTCCTCGCACCCATCCAACAGCACCTTAGGCCTTAAAAGAGCTCCTAAAGTGAATGAATGTTAAGAGTAGTGAGGAGGACTTTTAGTGAGTGAGGTGTGTTCCGACCAAATGCGATTTCAGCGAATTATGTGTGTTGTCACTCGTCTGACATTTCATTAGCAATTTGTGTACCCAATGGGTGACAACATTCCACTCACTTCACCGCGTCATCAAATAGGATGAGCTTCTATCTGCTGCTTGCCACTTTCCGCTCAACATGGAGCGAGTCACGGTGCTTTAGATTTTTCAACCCCAGCGAAATTCGCTGGTCACATCGCATGCTTCGCATACATCGCGGGTTTCACTTTGCTCTATTAGCGCAGTTCTCGTTGCATCCTTCGCATAGCTTCACTCCTGAACGCGCCTTCACATAGGGTTAACATGTATATCGCTCTCTCCTGTCACGTCATTCGCGTTTGGTCGAAACACACCTTAAGAGTGTCTTAACCAGGGACAATGGCGGAAAGACAAAAAGAAAGGAGAGATATTCTCCTTAAGCTGTGTGTACCACTCACAGCACGTTTTGATATACTTATCAAACTTAAAAATCACAAGCTACAGTACATTTAAAAAACTTTGAATATCATAAAAAATTTCAATATTTTTTGGTACTCATTTCAGACAGTAAAGTGAGTGCCTATAGATTCCCCAATGGGGCCTATTGGGGTCAGCCTGGGAGCTGGCTCACTGGGAGAGCATTTTGTCCCCCAGTCCTTCCCTCCCCAACCTCAGACACCTACCTTCGCCCGCTCCATCATACTAGCCCTCTTTGGGGTGCATCATTGGGGTGCTGGGAGGGTTTTCCACCTCCAAAGTCTTGGACCCTAATTTTATTGTACAACTTAAAACTTCTCACTTATAACACTTACTAGGGTCTTGGGGGTGGGCAAACTTAAAGGCATCCAGAGACGTGTAATGGAATTTTCTTATCAAAGTAGGAGAGAAATGTACTCATTAAAAGAGCAAAACTGGGCTTTGTCTTTATAAGTTTTATTCAAAGGCATTCAGTGTTTGAATGACTGTCACTGAGCACGTCAGTTAAGCAGAGCCCCGATCAATATTTACACACAGTATTTATACCAAACATGACAGTGTTATCTCAATTTCAAAGAGTCTGTGTTTTATGGGCCTAGACGCTCCCCGGGTCAGAGGTAACAAAGTTATCTACGAACAGACCCATCTGCTCTTCCTGAGGCATCACCCTAAAGCATGGGTTTTTACCATTAAACTTCTGATAATGGCTTTTACAGCTTCCTCCTCTAACACAGATGTTCTGAGGAGTGAGGTAACCTAAAGGTTATACACTTTGGAACACTTAAAAGAATTTCCATTACAACTCCTTTCTTCTGATTACAAGATAATCACAACTAAAGGAAAATTCTTCAAAACCATCACCCCTCTCAGCTAACAGATAATCCAAAGCCATTCTATTTTGCAAACTCATCGTTCTAAGAGCTTGCTGCTCCTTGGTCAGAACAGTGAAATCTTCCTCTCTAATAATGGGCTGATTGAATTATAAGTTGTAGTAAGTGAGCTAGATAACATACTCCAGACCAATTAGCAGGCAGATACAAATATGATCTATTTCCACACATCCAAACCATGTTCTTAGGACATGAGTACCCATATCTACAAGGAAAAGTAACAAGAACCCTGGTTAATTTACCTGCCTGGCCATAGAACTTACTTCCATTCAGTACGGCTCTCAGATTAAGAGTTAACACAAAGGGATCTGGGACCAAAGATTCTGAAATAGTATAAGCAGCAATTCTGATAGGACATGACTCAAATTTATGTCTGTTGATTAAAGCACATGAAACAGATATAATAGTTTTGCAACCTTCTGTCTTCCTAAGGAAGTAAGGTGTGTTTTCCTCCTGTGCAATACAAATATCTGTACCTATATCTGGATATCCAATTGATTCCTATTACCCCAAAATCTATAAAGAATTCCTGTAGTAGCACATATTAAATTAGGCTCACTAGAAAACCTACTAACATTTCTGCTTTGCCTTACAATATAATTCCTCACCCAAGGAAAAACAACCTCCACCAGCTGGTTATGTTGCCTATCTGGAAAGAAAGTAGTTAGAATAGAAACAGTTTCAATAGGAACAGGTACCAAAAATGGTTGATGCATCAGTTGCCACCAGACATTTTCAGCATGATCATGGTAGTCAGAAAAGTGATGAATCTCTCTTCGAATCAGCTGATGAGTATTATTGGCGTGATTACTCAGATTAGCCACAAATTATCTTTGCTGTACCTTTCCCCAAATGAACACAAGAGTAATAAAATACTTGCAATACCAATCATTAGCATCAGAACAGACCATCTTCCACATAACTGCATCATGACCTTGAAGTGGAATGTCCTTTCTTCTAGTACTGAAAGCAAACTGTTTTGTTTTTTTTCTCAAAGAAAAGAAATCATAAACAAAACTCAAAAATCCTGCTGCCTCTCCTGAGTAGCTGCCCTGTTACCAGACTGGTACAGGTGGGCGGTCGTAGGAAGCTCCTTCAGAAATATGTTTAGAAACAGGAACTCTAACCTGCTGGAAGTTAGGCTTCCATAGTCCAAATAAACAACGGTGGAAATGAACACATTTCAAATTTGTAATAATACCATAATGATATGATCTCGTGTTGGGGTTTACCCCAGTGGATGAGAGGGTCGCATCCCTGCGCCTTCGGGTTGGGGAGAGGTCTCTGACTATCATTTCAGCCTATGGACCGAGTGGTAGTGCGAAGTACCCGGCCTTCTTGGCGTCCCCGTCAGACCTTCGGCCGCATGTTTTGGACACTCGGGTGAAGAGAGGGGCTGAGCTGTCCACTGATCACCACCTGGTGGTGAGTTGGATCCGCTGAGGGAAAGCCGGACAGACATGGCAGGCCCAAGCGCATAGTGAGGGTCTGCTGGGAACGTCTGGCGGACCCCTTGGCCAGGGATGTATTCAACTCTCACCTCCGGGAGAGCTTTGACCAGATTCCGAGGGATGTTGGAGACATAGAGTCCGAGTGGACCATTTTCTCCACATCTATTGTCGATGCTGCTGCCCGTAGCTGCGGCCGTAAGGTCTGCGGTGCCTGTCGCAGCAGCAATCCCCGAACCCGGTGGTGGACACCTGCAGTAAGGGACGCTGTCAAGCTGAAGAAGGAGGCTGAAGGCTGAAGTCACCGAGGTGGTTAAAAAGCTCCGCAGTGGCAGGGCTTCGGGGTTGGATGAGATCCGCCCTGAGTACCTCAAGTCTTTGGATGTTGTGGGGCTGTCATGGTTGACACGCCTCTTCAACATTGCGTGGCGGACAGGGACAGTGCCTTTGGATTTGCAGACTGGGCCGTGGTCCCCTACATAAGAATGGTGACCGGAGGGTGTGTTCCAACTACAGGGGGATCACACTCCTCAGCCTCCCTGGTAAGGCCTAAGCCAGGGTATTGGAGAGGAGAGTCCGGCCGATAGTCGAACCCCGGCTTCAGGAGGAGCAGTGTGGTTTTTGTCCCGGCCGTGGAACACTGGACCAGCTCTATACCCTCTACAGGGTACTCATGGGTTCATGGGCGTTTGCCAAACCGGTCCACATGTGTTTTGTGGACCTGGAGAAAGCATTCGACTGTGTCCCTCGTGATGCCCTGTGGGGGGTGCTCCAGGAGTATGTAATCGGGGGCCCTTTACTAGGGGCCATCCGATCTCTGTACAAGCGGAGCAGGAGTTTGGTCCGCATTGCCGTCACTAAGTCGGACCTGTTCCCGGTGCATGTTGGACTCCGGCAGGGCTGCCCTTTGTCACCGGTCCTGTTCATAACTTTTATGGACAGGATTTCTAGGCACAGCCAAGGGCTGGAGGGGGTCTGGTTTGGGGACCACAGGATTTCGTCTCTTCTTTTTTGCAGATGACGTGGTCCTGCTGGCCCCCTCTAGCCAAGACCTACAGCATGCACCGGGGCGATTCGCAGCCGAGTGTGAAGCGGCTGGGATGAAGATCAGCTCCTCCAAGTCCGAGGCCATTGTTCTCGACCGGAAAAGGATGGCTTGTCCTCTTCAGGTTAGAGGGGAGTTCCTGCCTCAAGTGGAGGAGTTTAAGTATCTCGGGGTCTTGTTCACGAGTGAGGGAAGAATGGAGCGGATGGATCGGTGCGGCTGCCACAGTAATGGGGGCGCTGTGCTGGTCCATTGTGGTGAAGAGAGAGCTGAGCCGAAAAGCGAAGCTCTCGATTTACCGGTCGGTCTACGTTCCTACCCTCACCTATGGCCATGAACTTTGGGTCATGACCGAAAGAACGAGATCCCGGATACAAGCAGCGGAAATGAGCTTCCGCCGGGCACTCCCTTAGAAATAGGGTGAGGAGCTCGGCCATCCGGGAGGGGCTCGGAGTAGAGCCACTACTCCTCCACATCGAGAGGAGCCAGTTGAGGTGGCTCAGGCATCTATGCCGGATGCCTCCTGGACGCCTTCCTCGGGAGGTGTTCCAGGCACTTCCCACTGGAAGGAGGCCCAGGGGATGGCCCAGGACACGCTGGAGAGACTATGTCTCTCGGCTGGCCTGGGAATGCCTTGGGCTCCCCCCGGAGGAGCTGGAGGAGGTGTCTGGGGAGAGGGACATCTGGGCGTCTCTGCTGAGTCTGCTGTCCCCGCGACCCGGTCCCGGATAAAGCGGAAGACGACGAGTACGAGTACCATAATGATAGATATCAAGCAATAAACATGAAAAGTAGATAAAAGCATCCGAGATTTCCTCCTCAGAGTCAGTTTCGCTGTCAAAGTGGGAGAAAAGAATTTGGCTGACCCTTGTTGTCCAGGCAAAGGAGCCTAGTAACGACCAAATGTTAAGAAATTAAGGAGAATAAGCATAATGGCGCATGTTTGACACTCTCTCTGTCGCAGACGTCGCCAGTCCATCATCCAGAGAAAGGTTATGTGCAATGTGTAGAGGTCTTCCCTGTATGTTTTCTATGTGTCTCTCACTGTGGTGTGTGTGCAGTGAGGCAAATGACCTTATGATTTCTAACTTTCAGGCAATGCGATGGCCTTAAGTAGATTCGGAAATAACGTTGCACTGCCCAAGGGATTGTGCCCTTGTAAGAACAGTGTTCTTCAACCACCTCTTCAATCACTCGCCAGTGATCAGCTTACAGTTTTTGTCTTGTGGTGGTCCGCTGTCCTCACACCTTTCAGGCCGTGGATGATTCAGTTGGAAGATGACTTGTGTCCTGGAAGCCAGATGAAGCTGGAGGAGCTGGAGCTTTCCTGCAACTTTCCTGGGTGACTAGTAGGATCTGATATGGGCCATTCCATCGCCTGGACTTCCAGTGTTTTTTCCTAGATTCTCTGACCAGAATCCAGTCACCAGGAATAAAGGACTGGAGGGTGAAAGTGGCTGTTTCTGGTAATGCAGCCTTCACCGTCTGTGAAACTTGGAAAACACAGTGGACAAGTTTTGACAGTAAAACAACATCCTATCTTCACACAAAGATGTAGAAGAAAATAATCTTGGCAATATCCCCATGCCCAAATTAGGAGACCTGCCACACAGCACTTCAAAAGGACTGAGATTTGCCTGTGCTCTTTGTCTCAATCTCATATAAGTGAGAACAATAGGCAGAGCCTTCACAACGCTTGGCTAATTTTAATTTCAAAGTCCCATTCTCAAGCCTAAGTGATTAACTACATGAACTTCATCAAAACATCCAACAAAATCAAAAGAATTGATCTTCTGACTTCACCTGGTGCACTAGCAGTGACCATCAGCTAAATATTCGGAATATCAAAAGGGTGACATGATGTTTGTGGAAGGTCTGATTACAGGTCAACATTTCCATAGTTTCAGAATACGCAAAGAGAATTTCAAAAATGGTCTAATTGGTGGAGATGTAAAATTTCACAAAAGAATCAACACCATAATTTCAGAGAGGTTTTCAGAATGTGGTCTTAGGGAGCTATGCACCATTTATATAAACAAAGTACAACGTCTCTCTCGCATTGTCACTAAGTCCTCACTGGAGGTATGAGCTACCCTTTTTCCCATGAGTGCTAAAACTTTTGGAACCCCATGTTACTTTATTCTGACATTCCCCTCTTCTGGTGCAGGGTCCAACCCATGCGACAATCCAGCAAAAAGTTTGTACAAAAATGTTCTAGTAACCAAGATCACATTACATAGAACCAAAGAAATGAATTCTGACATAACTATGTGTCACTATGAATTTAACGAAAGCAACATAAAGAAAATCCAGATGATTTTAACTGCAATTCAGTTCCATTAACAACAAAACACAAACTTTAGTTATTCAGTTCATCAATGTCTCACTTAGAAATTAGTCACATATCATCCTGATTTGTCTTGTATGAAGATGAGTATTAGATTAATGGACATCTAATGTAATTCAGATGCATAAACCCTACAAATTGAATCTAATAAATAATTCCCACCAAGCATGAAGTCATGACTCAGATTCTTTATCAAAAATATATTCCTTACTTTTGGCATATCTTGAACTGTCAGCTAGCTTAATGGCACCAGGGAAAACTTTCAATCTAATAGGAGGTGCTGAGCGTTACCATGACAGCAAAGGCATGAACCAACCTGGTTGGTGGGCAGAGTCAAGCAGAACTAACCTCTGATGGGCAGCCTATGGGCGGACCCACAGTTTCTACATTCCAACCCATCTTAGTGAACCTTAAACTGCAAAACTGTTAACATGCACCTACCTCAGAAACAAGCTGCTTCTGAACTCTCCTGAAAACTCAAGGTTTAATCAATCTAGGATTTGGAAACATTATTCTAAACATGGATTATTGTGTCATGCAACATATAAACAAACATTTATTCCAATAAAACAAAGACAAAACATCAAAGACAGACAAATGGCCAAATTTGAAGCTTCAAGAATTCAAAGAAATTTTTAACAATCTCTTTGCAAAATATGTTTTCTCAGCCTTATCTCTTAATGCTATAATTGATCGATTTTGTTATGACAATCGTCAGGATCCTTTTTAAAATGAGTGCACATAGTCCAAAAAGATCTCAAACTATTTAGAAGGACAGCAAAAGTTTTCATTAACATTAATCCAAATTTACTGATGCTGAAACCTTTTGCCAATTCTTTGTACTGTAACTCTGTAATAATAATAACTACAATCCTCAGAGTTATTGTTATAATTCTATTTTTGTTTGGCTCAATTTGATCGCAGCTGCATTCAAGAATTTCTCTGCTCAGGTTAAATGCAAAGAAGTATTTTAAGTCGGCATTGACATTTTTATGCAGTGTTAAACTTAACCAGAAATGAAGCTAAGAAGCTTTACTCCAAACTGGACTTTGTTCCAACATAGTGTTTCAAAAGGAGAACAGACATCTTTTTCTTTAATTTGTCTATTTAAATTTTGAGAGTTGGGGAGAAACTTATTACTGGAACCCCTCTTTTACAATCCAAATGCTGATAAATGTTCCAATATTTTATCTCTTAGTAATCTGAAATTACCTTGTGTACCTTTGTACTCCTAGGTATTCTTTTAATCTTTAAACCCTAAGAAATCAAACAAGGAGACTGGAGTTTGAGCCGACCATCCTCTTTAGTGTTGAGAGGACCTTTATTTATTTTATTTTCCTAAAATAAAGGATTTTTTATTTGTCTTTATTCCGTTATAAAAATCCTAACCTTCGTTCCAAAACCCCAATCTGTGTTCCCCAGAGTAGAAATTTTGAGTATTAATGCATTTCAAAGCCACCAAAATTACTGGAACTCATCATTGGCTTACATCTGTTTTAATAGGTAATCGGTCTACCTTTAATTAAGTATTATAATTTTATGGACCCAAAATCTATGGCTTACGGGCTTCAGGAGTCCAGGAACCACAGGTTGAGTACTACTGCATTGAACAATGATGTTAGCTTTCTGCAGAGATTGAAGGATTGGCTAAATATCCACAGACCTGTTAGTGTATTATTTCTGTTTGGACAATAATCAGATTTAAAAATCACTAGTTCACAACTAGTAATTTACCTCGGATCATATTTGCTTCTAACCCAGTTCATAAGAAGCTTCAGACAACATTATGCTAAAAAGCCAAAAACAAAACAAAACAAAAAACACAGATCTGCTTTAAAATAAAGAAAAAGCATGCTTAAAAAACTTGGTACTGTGGTGGAAAATAACTCCACGGTTCTGAAGGCCTTTTCATGCTGAGTCTTTTAGGAAACATGAGATTAGTTTAATTTTTGTGTGGTACCACTGTCCAATCAGAATCTTTCTTACCTTCAAAAATAACCCAATTTTTCCCATTCTCATTTTAAAGGTTTGTTTTACCAAGAGAAATGTGTTTAACAAAACCAATTACTCTCAAAAGTTTTAAAAGTTTTATCTGGTGATATCTTAGAAAACAACAAGTGTTTTAATATTCCTATGCAACACAGAACTGATGAGGTTTCCTTTCCTTCACCAAAGGGAAAAAAAAGAAACTGCAGAACCAAGCCTTTCATAGTTTTTGTCAGGACCTGATATAAGGTACAGTGTAAATCAACACGCTGCATGAATCAGAAGAGGGAAGAAAAAACCTAACATAACCTCATCCCAGCAGCTGCTGCGAAAAACAATGAATTTCCATAAGCGTCAGTTAGCACTTGCTGACAAAAACTGCACCAAACTGTAAGTACTGTGTCAGAGACTGTATGAAGACCATCTGCAGTAAAACTATGACTGTTTTAATGAGGTCTCTACCCATTAGATTTATGGGATACAAACTCTGACAACAGAAAATAATGCCTGAAGGAGAAGCCCATCAGGTGTTACGCATGCGCTGGGTTTTAAAAATGTTCCTTCATGAGATCTGTCCTGACAATAACATAGAAACACTTGGTTACTGCTGAGTTTTGGAGATGTTGTAACTTCCTCTGCTTTTAAATAACTTTTAATAACTAGAATAATTGACCATAAATATTCCACGACGAAAGAGAACTTGTTTCTCTAAAAGAATTAACCGGAAAGTATCAAACGAGTTAAGTTATCACCCTTTTGAAGATACTTTTCTAACCCTAGAATAATATTTTAACCCGCTATATCTGTCAACGTCAAGCAAGCGTCACATGAGCAGCGGTTAATAAGCGTTCTTCATTGCAGAAAATAGGAAAAGATTTATGCAAATGTGTGTGTGTTTGTACGTTACCCCCATCAGTTTCTAAATCACTCCAGAGTCAGACTGTCAGGCACACAGTCCTCTATCGGTCCAAAAAACAACCCAGGCCCTTCCTAGGTGTGTTGGTGGGACATTCACTCCTTCCTTGTCCACTTTAACATCTCCAGGAGGGAGAAAGAAGAAACGTTGCTCCGGCCTGTTTCTCTTCTGCCCGCATAAGATGTGCTTTCAATATAAATTCAGTGTATCGCTCTTCTGGCTCTGGCAAACAGCATGGATCGTTGTCCATCTCAGTGGGTTTGGGGCCAGACTTCTTCTGAGTTTTGTTTTGGTGGAAACTCACACTGTGATTTGCATCAAGCAAGCAGGCAGGCAGGCAGACCCTCTTAAAAGAATTTCCATTACAGACGCATCTGTTTGTCTAGCTTAATTTCTGGTGCCTACACACACCTCTAAATGTTAAGTTGTATGTAGTATGTGGGGGGGCATGCTGTTGCCAGCTGCTGTATGATTAGGGGGGTGGCTGCACCGGTGGTTCCCCGCCCCACCACTAGTTTAAATGTTTGCCATCTGGGGCTGTAGGCTGGGAGGAGGAGCGTCGGGTCTTGGGTCCGATCGCCCTCATGCCACTCCGCATTGATGCAGAAATTCATAAATGATAGAGTTAGAAAGCTGATAAACACAGACCAGTGTAAAATAAGACACAAGTGAACCAAGAAAGTTTGACTTGCAAGGGTGAGACAGCCCTCTGCCAGAACAGCAACTTCCTTCTCACAAAGGGAGAAATCCTTGCACCAGCCTTTTATTTACAACTCACATTACTACAAGCAAAAAGCGGGAATCAGTTCAGCAAATTCTTACAGAGATTTCAACCTAAAAGAGTAGTCATTCCCATATATGGTATAAGCTTGTGTCCAGAGAGTGATCCACTCCAGACCGCATTCCTAAACCTTCCACAAACACTTTTTCACACTAAAAAACAATCATAGGAATCATCTTAACTATAGTAGAACTTCAGACATAAACATGATTTAAAGTAAACAATGATAACTTGTATACATTTTTCCAACAATTCCCTCATGTTTATTATTGATTAGTTTAATATCACATCCATGTATACACTTCCAAAAGGCTTTATGCATACACCTCATTAAACATTGAACTATTGTTAAGTTTAGTGACTCCTCCTCCATAATGTCATCATAGTTCTGGTCCTCATCCAGAAGCTGGTAATCCTGGGACAACATTGTATCAACAATTCCTCCAACCATCCTTAATATCATTGCTCTGATACAGGGCACAACACACAGAACAACAATAACACAGCGATGACAGGGGTCATGATTTTCAAAAACAGTTGCCACCACGGTCCTGAAGTAAGCCACGAAGAAAGGCTTCCTCGGCTGAGATGGACATCCTGCTGCATACCCCTTTTAATTTCATTTAATTGGCGTATGGCAGAGCTCACTCTGTGTCCATCTTCGCCGTTGGTCTCATCAGGGATGTAGGTGCAGCAGGTCTCATTCAGGAGAACGCAAACTCCCCCAACCGAAGCCGTCAGCAGGTCCAACACCATCCTGTTCTGCAACACCACGGTTCGAAGAGCTGTCACTTCAGTGGACAGTCCTGTAAGAGCTTTTGTGGTTGCAGTAACAAACAGTCCCAGTCGATAATCTATAGTTTCTAATCTAAGCATGTTCTTTCCTACTCTCAACCATGGGAATAAACTTAGCAAAATCTTATTTCCTGTTGATCTATGCTTGAATTCCTCAGGAACATCTGATCCCCACACACTGTCATGTGGCTTCACACGGATGAGTTCCCTCATACTCCTATTTAGGGAAGGTTGAACTGAAATGACATCAGTGTGATCAGTGACATAAACAGGTGCATAAACACCACTCCAACTTGGAGGCAACTGCAAATAAATGGAGTTCAAACGAAAATTCAGAATGAAAGACTCACAGTCGCCGTCTCCACTTTCCAATGACTTCCCTGTGCGTCTCCCGGCCTTCCAATCAGCATCCTTTCCGCCTGATTCATCATCCAATCACCTTCCAACGCCTTGTTTTTAAAGGACCTTCGGCTGTGTTCCTCCTCGCTTGTCAGCTGAGCTCATCCCTCCTCCACCCCACCTCCACCATCTTCCTCCACATCTATTCTGGCTTCCTCGTTCCCTAGCCACCAATCCACCATCAGTGTCGGATCAAAGGGAAGACATCTCTAAATCTAAGCCTTACAAATATTCATCTTAGCTCATATCATTCACAGCATTCATGTCTTCCTCCCAGGTCCGAGCGCCAAAGATATAATAATATAATTTCACATCATTAAACTTTTCTAATTGCCAACCCTCTCTTTGTGAGTCTTTTCAGATTGAAATGGCAGTTCCACACATCCAGTTTAATACATCTATTGCATAAGTGCCCTTTAGATCATGGACCTTTCGCCCTGGTCCAGCTTGGTGGGAAGAATAATAGTAAGTCGTGTTACACATGCACATTGGAATAGTCCCCACTGGGATGGAACCAGTGCCTACGACACAATGAGAAAAATGGGAACCTGCAAGAAGCTCCACATAGTTGGACACAGGGGTTGTAACATTAAACTGTTTAAACTCTGTAACATCACAGTTGTAAAATGTTACATTACCCATTACCACGCAGAAACTGGTACTGGCACCAGAAACGCTATTTCTGATAAAATACTCATTCCTTGGCACTGGTACTGGTCTAGCTGTCAACCTGGGCTGGCTGGAAGAGATAGGAAGTTCAGGGCATACATAACAACCAGAAATGTCCCTGGACTTGTTTACAAATTCTTTGCATATTGGTACCAGCTGTTAGTCTCATACAAGTAATTTATATCTTGTATAAACATTCCATGGAAATCTTCATTTATCCACCTCTTTAATTTCTGGAGATCATGAGATTGTGGAAATTTCTAGCATATTGTTAACACAATTAGGGCACACGTGATAAACAAAACTAAATGTTTCAACAACATCTTTCCTTTACATTTATCTGTTAGTCTCTCTCTCATCCCTAAGGGCTAGGAAGGATCGTTGGTTTCTTCACTGACGTTGAGACGAAGGCTCCACTAGATGGCGACAACCCCTTTGTAGTCAGACTATCACTTCCTAGCCTGTGGGTGGAAAGACTGACAGGCTCACCGGTGTGCTTTGTGTATACAAGTTGCCCACTCTTGGATTTTCACAGCGGTAGGAGTTGTCAATAACACTTGGGATGGACCCTCCCACTTTGGATCAGACCACGTTTTCTTCTTAATGGTCTTAATCAGCACCCAATCACCTTCTTCCACGTCATCAGGAACCTGTAAGGCATCAGAAGCCTTATTTGACAGATTATTAACATTTTGTATGTCTCTAGACTGTAATATCTTCCTCATGTAGTCTGCTAACGTTGCATCTTGTTGTGGATCTTTTCGGTCTTTTTGTAGATCTGGGATTTAATAAGGTCTGCCATGTTGTGACGGAGCAGTTCTGTCCCTTTCCGTTGAGAGAATGCACACACCTGTTCACACCCACACATCGCAATGCATGTGCCTACATACCCATTCAATTACATGTCCCTCGCAGTATATGACAGCTACCGCCAGATCGCTTTACACATTCATCTTTCCTTCTTATAGTCCGTGGCGACCAAGGGAGCACACTTGGAGGCGCACGTAGAAATCGGTACTCATACATTCACATTTAAACATAATGATATAAGTTTGTACTCACTCATGTAGCGTTGTACAGGTGCCTGTGGCAGCTTGAGCAAAAGTGGGCGTAACGCTTCGTCCTGTTTATAAAGGAAGTCGGTACTCTTCCGCCAGAAAACTTAATGGTAGATTATTTTTAACTAAAGAAAACCAAGAGCGTCAGAATGAAAGGAAGAAGTTAATATTGATTGGTTTTGGGGTTATTAATGTGTTGGTTTTTCTGCGTAGTAAAATAATTGTTGGCTGATCTGATTGTGGGTTGGGGCTTAGGGTTTATAAGAAGAGCTTCTGACTGCTGGTGTCAGTCTGGCCTGGTTACAGAGGAGGTAATGTTGATGGGCAGCACTAAGATAAAGATAAGATAAGGAGTTGTAAATATCATGTATATATCAAGTTTTTCCTCTCATCTTTTCTGCTATTCTGCACTTCAGTTTTTGGGAGGTGTGTAAATAAAAACCTCAACCTTCAGATGCTGACATGCCCTCCGTGATTTTTTTCGACTTTTTGGAGTCAAGTTGATGGTGTCCAGGCCCACCACATGGGCAACTAGAAGGAACCCACGACACATGTATTATTTCAAAAGTTGTTAATCCACCATGAGCTGATGGGGTTATCCTCATATTAAGTTTTACTATATATAAACATTCAACCCAATTTCTTTTTGTTTCTTCCATTGTCTTTCTAAGCTTACTTTTAACTGTCCTACTTGTTCTCTCTGTCAACCCTGCACTTTGGGGGTGGAAGCTACAATGTGTTTTCAGGTCAATCTTAAAACATTTACCAAGTTCTTGTATGACTTTGTTAACAAAATGTGTTCCATTATCACTATAAATCCTTCTTGCAATTCCAAATGTGCATAGCCCCTTTTGCCAATGTTATAACATTTGGTCCTTTGCAAGGAAAGATTTCCTTGGGAGTTATGTTTCAGACATATCAAACAACATGCACAAATTGTTTTTTATTTTCTTTTTTTAAGTTTTTTTTAAGTATTAAATACATATGTAGGCCAATCATCCCCCCTGTTGAGACATGGCTCTGCCCATGGCTCACATATCAGCCCAGTGGAACATTGATTTAGGTAATATAGGCTTTCCTTCAGGGCATCTAGTAATCCCAACATTTACACTCAACTAATTTAGCCAGTAACAGCACAGCATTTAATAATTTCAGTAATAACTCTGCATTTTTCCATTGTACTGCCAATTCTAACTTTTTTTATTTATTTTTTTATTTCCATACATAATATGTGCCGTCCAAATGTTGACCTGTATGTTATCACGATAGATAGCGTTAAATAAAATTAAATAAAGTTGGATCTTTCCTACAAATGTTTTTGTTTGCCATGATAAAGTTGCTCTCTTTTAATCATCTGGTTCCATAACAAATGTTTGTGGTATTCATCAGCAAGATTATAACGGCTCTGAATGTTCTATTGTAATCTAGTTTTTTTTTTTAGATGTATCTACTTTTTTCTTTAATGCAGTAAGTCCTTATTATAATTAAGAATGAGGTCACTAATTGTGTTAGTTGCTATTATTTTAATAATGCTTGTTTTAGTTTAGGTTTCATTAGTTCTGGAAAAAACTCACTCCTCATCCGTTTAGAAGGCTTAATAAAATTGATGAACACAAAAATGAAGAGCATGTTATGTTTTATAATCTTAGTTTGTCTTACCCAGTTTTATAAACACACTGTACCGTTTCAGTCAGCTATAGTTGCTCCCTTTTAATTACACTTTGTATTTATTTCAAGTAACTAAAGTTTGTTTGAATTAACTCAAGTTTTCTCCATTTTAGTCCAGTCCAGTAATTCTGTTAAGGTACATTTCATCTTGTGTTAAATTTGTGTCTAATCTGATCATTCTGAACCTGACTGGAAAAAGTCCAAATATCTGTTAAAATCCTTTTGTTTTACCATAAAGAACTGACCTAAAATTATTATGGTACTGTTGAGGATCAGAGTTGCTCTTGTTTAATTATTATTGTGCACACATACCCTAGTTTTTACAAAAAACAAAACAGACATTCATTTCACAAAAACAGACAGACAAAATGGGCAGACATTGGCCACACAAAAGTTTGATTACTCTGTTTGTAAAATAATTGTAGAAAAATTGAAGACAGGTCTATGAGCTTTCTTATGTTTATCAGTATTTCAATACAGGTAGAAGCATTGCTATCTTTGTATGATTTTGGAAAAAATCAGGAAACCTTATTGAGATAGAAGTTTGGCAATGATCATCAAAACATCAGACCTTTATTAGCACTTTTAAGGTCCCTCGAATACGCTCTATAATGAAATCAGTTATTCCCATTCACACACATTCACACACTCACTGTCGGTGTTTGACATTTTTGGACTTTGGTTGCGGTTTTGAGTTTTGTTTACTTTCAGCTAGATGTTTCTATTTTGGGTTTTGTAGTCATGTTTATTTCTTTCTGTTTCCTGACAGTTCTGTTCTCTCTCCTACCTCCTATTGTTTGTTGTTTTCTCTCCCCTCGCTCTTAGTTCCTTTAGTGGTTGCTTTCTTATTACTTGGTATGGTTTTCTTATGATGATGATGATTATTATTATTATTATTATTATTATTATAGTTCTCTGGCTTCCTTGGGTTATCTAGTTTAGTTTCCCGTTTAGTATCTTTGTGTTTATTTATGGTTAGGTATTTGTTTCTTTGTACTGTTCTAGTTTATTACTTTTTTTCTTGTGCTACTCCTTGTCATTAGTTTTCTCTTCAGTTATAATTTGCTCTGTGTTAGCTTTTCAATTACATTTCTATTCTTCCAGTTCCTTCTTATAGGTTAGCTTTAGTTATTGTTTACTTTTGTTCTAGTCCTCGTTTTCTCTGCTTCATTGTTGTCATTCAGTGTTGGTTTAAGTTTGTTTACTTTTGTAGTTAGGATTTCTTTTATTAGTTCTTATTTATCTTTGTCTATAGATTTGTTTAGGCCTGTTCACTGTATTGTTAATTAGTTCCTTCTCCCATGCTTTAGTCTTTGTATTAGTTTCACCTGTTCCCTCTGCCTCCCTGCTTCCATGTCACACCTGTTCCTAGTTCTTTTAATTACCCGCCCTTTGTTACCCTCTGTATATTAGTTAGTCTAGTTTCTTTGTTTGGTGCTGGTTTGTTATTTGTCTCTTGGTCTCGCTTAAGTGTACCTTTGCTTCATCTAGTCCTTTAGTTTTAGAGTTTTAGTATTTTGTTTGACCTGGATACTTTGATGTGCTTGCTGCACCTGCCTGCCTACTTTGAGTTTTTGCTTTAGTCTGGATTTAATAAATCATCGTTCTGCCTCGCCATGACGACTCCTCGCCTGTCTCTGCACTTTGGTCCGCAACAAAAACCTACAACTATGACACTGACAACTTTTCCCCCATGGCTGTCATGAACATCTGCTTAATGGTTTTTAGGATTTTGTGTTTTTATAATGTAAAGCACTTTGAATTGCCCTGCCACTGATATGAGCTATACAAATAAATTTTACTTACTTACTTCTCTATCAGAGCAATTTCATTTGCAAAAATTCCAATATAACTTTATTTTTATATTCTTAAAATGCACATTGTTTTCTTATAACCCCTTTTGTTTCCACTAGGTCTGTTTTGAATGCTTCAATTCTTTTTTGTTCCACCAAGGATCAATAAGGTGGTCTTAGTGGGGTCCACCTTGAAGGTGTTGTCTGTTGGGTCCGTCCAGTCTGGAGAAGTGTCAGGTTGTCATTGTCAGGTCAGTGAGGTTCATAAGTCAGTCAGAACCTTGGTCATTTGGTCTTGGATCGTTTGGTCATTTGGTCTGTGCACATAATGTTTCATAGATCCAGCCTATGATCAGTCAGCAAAACTTCCACACAGTGTGATGTTATTTCTCAAGCTTCCACTTATCAAAGGAACAATTTATTGTTAATAAATGAGCTGCATTTCCTAGAACACTGCATCCCACTGTCTTCCTCCTGGATGAGCATCACCTGTTGAAAGACTTCCATCATTGTATTAGTCAGTTTGTTTCACATATTCACTCAGATCTTTATATTATACCAGTAGGTGAAGTTATTAGTATCTCATGTAGACTGACATATACTGTTGCACTTGGAGAGGATCTCAGTTTATCCATGTATGTTGCTGCAATGTCTATCATCTCTTCATCTTCATCATGAGTATTATCTATAGTGTCCCCTCTATCATCTAGTCATGGTTGACTGGGGTGCCCATTTGGACTGTTTCTAGCCCAATGACCATGCTGTCCACAAGCCCAGCATGCATCATTTCTTCTATCATCTCCCCCTCTCACTTGCCTCCGTCCACACCCCCTAAGGCCTCCTCTTCCTCTGAAACTTCCTACCATTCTATCCCTCCCCTTACTTTCTGGTCCTGCATAAAATATGTATCTTCAGCATAGAAGGTATCAGTAGGGGGTTGTTTTTTCTTTCCACTGACCACCTTTTCAGCATGCATTGCCCAGTTCTGCCAACTGCTAACCGAGCAGGTGGGTAGATCAATATTATGTTTTGTGACCCAGTTACGAATCTTAGGTAAAGCATTTGCCTGGAGGGCATTTTTTAATTGCTGTTGACAGGGACTGTCATCAGCATTATCATGTTGCAATCCACTATTACTTTTAAACACTTCTACCATTGTTATTTTGTACTCAATGATAGGCTCCCCTATTTTCTATTTAGTCTGGTTAATGATGGTACAATCTGCTCTCTGTCTAAACTCTCCTTCTAACATTTTCCCACAACACCGCAAATCGTGGATTATCTGTTCCACTGGCGCTGAGGGTTCAGGGCAGTCGCAGCTGCAGCAGCGCCCTGGGGTTGTGGCTGCCTGCCCCTCCCCCTTAGTACACAAGCGCCGTTATCTTCCTCTCTGACTTCTGCTACATAAACCTCCTTGCTTTTTTTTTTTTTCTAAGTTTGTCTTTCTGTTGCAATCTCTGTACCAAATGGGTACAAGCAGGACATCCTTTAAAATTATAATCTTTCTACCATTTAGCGAGGTTTTGTACTGTATCTGGATCTTTTGAGTGCATAAACGTTGCATCTCCTTGTAACGGAGGCTGCTTCCGGACGCAGTTTCCCATTTTAAGAGTTGTTTTTTTATTTTTTATTAAAACGTATTGATAAGAACTGAGTTAATTTATATTAGCGCTATTTATTTGATGTTTTGTGCTTTATTATATATACTTTTATCCTGTTTACTCTAGTTTATTATTATTATTATTAGGACTCCGCTCTATTCTTATATATATATTTATCTAACAGGGGTATAGTTGTTATATATATTTTTGTAGCCTACCATCAAATCAAAACAGAATTCCTCAACAGGCCCCCAACATCTCCCAGAAAACAGGCTTCTAGATCAAACACCTAGTTGTGATCCGGTTTTCCGCATTGAGTTCTACTTTCGGAGATTGCAGGGGTTTTAGACTGAGATCTGATGGCACCTAATATCCAAATCAGAATTCCCCATGATACACCTCAGCAATCAACAACTTTATGTTAACACCAGCAAGGTTTCAGGTTGTCTCACTGAGTGAATCATGTGATTCTGCATTCATGCACACCCCCTGTTTATTATCAGGCCTCTTCAAAAACTGCAGTTCTGTTAAATGCCAAGCATACCGGCTCGTGTATTTCTCTTTTATATACTTAGTTGGTTCTGTCTTACCTGAGCGTTCGTTCACACTATCTGTCGGAACGTGTTAATCCACCTCCCTGGTGCCCCTCGGTCGATTCGGCGGTTACCAACACAGAATTCACTGTGCAGGATTTTCTTTCTCCAGACGTTCTGGAGGCAGACTGAAACCCCACATGCACCGCAGGACCCCGGGCAGCAGATTTCTAGCCCTCCGGCTGAAGGACCAAGAAATAATAGAGTTAGAAAGCTGATAAACACAGACAAGTGTAAAATAAGACACAAGTGAACCAAGTAAGTTTGACTTGCAAGAGTGAGACAGTCCTCTACCAGAACAGCAACTTCCTTCTCACAAAGGGAGAAATCCTTGCACCAGTCTTTTATTTACAACTCACATTACTACAACCAAAACGCTGGAATCGGTTCAGCCAATTCTTACAGAGATTTCAACCTAAAAGAGTAGTCATTCCCATATATGGTATAAGCTTGTCATGTCCAGGGAGTGAT
Organism: Girardinichthys multiradiatus; assembly: GCF_021462225.1. Classification (NCBI taxonomy): domain Eukaryota; kingdom Metazoa; phylum Chordata; class Actinopteri; order Cyprinodontiformes; family Goodeidae; genus Girardinichthys; species Girardinichthys multiradiatus. The sequence goes on along the minus strand of NC_061802.1, from coordinate 37,239,474 downwards.
CCACTCCAGACCGCATTCCTTAACCTTCAACAAACACTTATTAAACTAAAAAACAATCATAGGAATCATCTTAACTATAGTAGAACTTCAGACATAAACATGATTTAAAGTAAACAATGATAACTTATATACATTTTTCCAACAATACAAAAGGAGCCTCAATGAAGTACTGAGTGCATAGTGCATGGAATTAACATACTTTTCAGGAGCCTGGCATTTCTATTTGAAAGATCAGTTTTTTATTGGTTTTACGTAATATTCTAATTTTCGGAGACACTAATTTTTGGGATTTTGTTATCTGTAACCCATATTCTTGGTTCTTGGAGCTCCGCCATGTCCTCCTCTGGACCGGAGCAGACACAGTGTAAATCCAGGCTTACAGTAAATACGGCACTGAGTGAAACAATTGGAGGCAAAGTGAGCAGCATGGAGCAGAAGCGGCAGGCTCTGGAGGACCGATCCTGACAAAATTAAAAATAAAAGCAGAAATATATATATATTTCTTTTTCCTTTTCCTTAGATATGGGTTTTCATCATGAAATGTATATATTTTCTTTTTCCTTTTCCTTACACATGCCTTTGTTCTCTTTACATTTCCTCGTCTCTCTTTTTCCTTTACTTTATGCATTTCTCCTGCATTATGCAAATGAGGAGGGCTGTCTTCTTCTCTCCAGCTCCTCTACTATTGGTCAATATACAGGAAGGAGGAGGATCCATGTGCAGGCCGAGGGTGTGTCCCAATTCAGGGGCTGGATCCTTCCAAGTCCGTATTTGTGGGCTGATTACGTCACAGCGCGGCGCGGAAGGTCTGTCAAATGCGGCAGACAAATGCGTCCTTCTTTTGCCCGATTTGAAGGATGCGTTGTGAGTATCCTTCGCGGTCCATCTTTTCCCATGATTCATTGCGGGTCGAAGCGGTTTGGTCAAACAGGGGCAGCCATGGTGGACCACAGTGGCAAAAGCTGAGAGTAAACTGTAAAAAATTACAATTTCTGTGACACAAATGAACTTTTACAATGTTTTTAGTGCAGGAATATAACTGTGTAGACGTGAAAAATCTGCTTGATTTATCAAGACATCGCTTAATTTCAAACGTGCTCCGACGTGTTCGGAGTTTTCCGATCCATAGTAACTGCCCGCTTGCCTCCGCCAGCAAGCTAGACCCGGTGAGATCAGACCGGACTGTCGGCACTGAGCTCCCGCTGGCAGTCATCACAGTGAACGTTTAACACAAGTGATTTCTAACAGTTTATGTTACTTTTATTTTATTGTATTGTGTCATTTGTTCATGTAAATCGATTTGACATTACAGGTGATATTAAAGTTAACCTGAATAAATGGACGATTTTATGTAATCTTACCGTATCGCTGGAGAATGATTGAGAATAAATAAGCTTTTAAATATAAATTTTTGATGAAGAAATGTGCTATGTATGTTTTTAAAAGTATATTTATAATTCAGCTAGCATTATAATTCGTGATTCCATGTACAGCTGAAGAGAAATACAATTTCAAATGCAAGCAAATCTCAGTAAACAAGTTAAAAGTTTGAAAGAGCTTGTTTTAGGCATTTGCATAGAAATATTTTAATATGTTCTGCAAATTAAGACAAATGTAAAATTTAAAAAAGGCTTTTTTTATACTGATATTAAGCAAGATAGGTTTTTTTTTTTTTTTTTTTTTTTTTTAGGGACAAAGGAGCAGACGGGCCAGTTTATTAAGCTCAGGGGTGAGAACCACTACCTTTTTACTGGAGCTAAAAACTCAGCCACCGTGGCTTGGAGGTACAATAACAACATTCTTTGCAGTCAGTTTCTGTCCAGTTTCAATAACTCCTATCTTTCTAACTTTCATAAATATCCATCCAGTGATTAACAAACTTCTTTTGGTTTTCCCTCTTTCCTTTTGCTTGTTTAGGACAATTCTGGAGAAGATGGTCCAACAGGTGTCTTCATGCAGCTAATGACCTCAAACAGGTGCTTCTAATTTAGAATAATAAGTGGAGTGGAGGTGGACTGTTTAGAGGCGGACAAACAGGTCTTTGAGGGCCAGAATTTTTGCTGATTGGCAGGTGTTCAAATACATGAACAAATAACACAATAAAATAAAAGTAACATAAACTGTTAGAAATCACTTGTGTTTAACGTTCACTGTGATGACTGCCAGCGGGAGCTCAGTGCCGACAGTCCGGTCAGATCTCTCCGGGTCTAGCTTGCTGGCGGAGGCAAGCGGGCAGTTACTATAGATCGGAAAACTCCGAACACGTCGGAGCACATTTGAAATTAAGCGATGTCTTGATAAATCAAGCAGATTTTTCACGTCTACGCAGTTATATTCCTGCACTAAAAACATTGTAAAAGTTCATTTGTGTCACAGAAAGTGTAATTTTTTACAGTTTACTCTCAGCTTTTGCCACTGTGGTCCGCCATGGCTGCCCCTGTTTGACCAAACCACTTCGACCCGCAATGAATCATGGGAAAAGATGGACCGCGAAGGATACTCACAACGCATCCTTCAAATCGGGCAAAAGAAGGACGCATTTGTCTGCCGCATTTGACAGACCTTCCGCGCCGCGCTGTGACGTAATCAGCCCACAAATACGGACTTGGAAGGATCCAGCCCCTGAATTGGGACACACCCTCGGCCTGCACATGGATCCTCCTCCTTCCTGTGTATTGACCAATAGGAGAGGAGCTGGAGAGAAGAAGGCAGCCCTCCTCATTTGCATAATGAAGGAGAAATGCATACGGTAAAGGAAAAAGAGGGACGAGGAAATGTCAAAAGAACAAAGGCATGTGTAAGGAAAAGGAAAAACAAAATATATATATTTCTGCTTTTATTTTTAATTTTGTCAGGATCGGTCCTCCAGAACCTGCTGCTTCTGCTCCATGCTGCTCACTTCGCCTCCAATTGTTTCACTCAGTGCCGTATTTACTGTAACCCTGGATTTACACTGTGTCTGCTCCGGTCCAGAGGAGGACATAGCGGAGCTCCAAGAACCATACGCAGATCGCACAATAAAATCCGGTAATAAATGCGGTAGCAAGTCCAAAACAACTCATTCTGTGGAAGTTAAACCAATAAAACTGCTTCATTTTATGATTCATGCATCCAGATATTTTAATGTGTTTTTCATGTTTAATTGCTTGGTTTATAATACCTTAGTTAACCCAGTAACTGATCTAATTGATCTAACGTTATCAACTGCTAATATATACACATGTATGTATTTAAAATAAATGTGTGTATTAATTAGACTAGATCTAGTCCATCTTCAGTGAATTATTTTGAAAATGCGGATGTTGTTCTCATTCTGTTTCCTGGTGGTGTGGTATGATTCATGCATATTGACTCCGGCATCTGGCAAAAATAGACTCTGGTCGACGTCCGCAGGTCGCATCACTTGTGCTCTGCCATCTGATGATTTTGACTTTGTTGTTCTGTCTCTGCAGCGTCTCTCTGTGATAGTGACTGAAATATATCTAAAGAAATATCAGATTTTTCGCTGCTGTCTGTGTTGCTAGTCATTGTAGCAGCAATCAGTTTACGTGCCGGGGTTCCCTATTCATCTGGGGGCTGTTAAGACCTTCAAGTGTGCCGCAGCAACATGCAAAGACACGCAGGTGTCATACAGTTTGTGCGTGCTGCTCCCAATTGTTTAAAAGGCATCCCAGTTCTTAAACTAAACCTAAGTGAATAGGTTGGAGGAGAGTTGGGTCCTGATTATGTTCTATATTCTACCCCATGTTATTATATGTTAAGGCACACACAGGGTTAAGGAAATAACTCCATACAGTCTAGTGAAATGGTCTGGAACTGTTGAGAAAGAAATTCGTTTTTTCATAGAATTGGTACTTAGAATGAGGTTTGTTTTTTATCATAACATTGATCATATGCATACAAAACACACAATTTGAGTAAGATAATATTTCAAAATGTTTTGGTCAATACCCAAATATCTATTAGGCTAAAATTCAGTGGTCTGACTTAAATATTTCTTAACAGCAGAGGAACCCCATCAGTTCAAAAAAGCTGCTTGGTTTAAAGGAATGGGCAAAAATAAAAGTGGGAGAATGTGTTAGAACTTGAGACATAAGCCAAGACACTTGCAGCTGCAAATGCTGCAAGAACAAGGCTCAACAAACATTATCTCCCTTCCCAGAATAGGTATTCTAATTAAATCATTTTTAACAAGAAAAGCACTCATAGATCTCAGAATTCTGCCAGGGCAGTAGGGTCATTGACACATGTCAGCTGCTTGCCATACTGATGAGCTATAGTCTGGGTGACCTCTGGCAACTGCATGTCAACTGCTGACAGGGTGACAAACCATTTGGGAATCCCAAGTTGTTTCACAGTGGTCTGGAAATGATAAAGAATCCTTAAAAAATCCTGGATCCAGATGGGGCTCCTCATCACCATCTAACAAGCATTTTCTTCTCCTAATACGCACCTTCTAAATTATTGGCAATTTGCAATCTTAATACAAAGTATTTATCTTAAACATAACTTTCTTTTTCTCTTTATTTCTAACATTTAACCAAGTAGTATAACTTAATACAGGAAGAGATAAAGTCTTTCTGTCATAAAGTGGGTTTTTGATGGACCAAAATGCAGGGAAGAACTCCTGAAGCTCGAGGTTTTCAGGTAAGATGAGTGTTTATTATCCATGTCAGAACACAGACAAGGTAGCCAACACACGAGATCGCACATAACATAACATAACATAACATAAGGAACCAGCGGGGAACAAAGGAAACAAACGGGGCGAGGCCATGGAGATCTGCGACGGAGCCGCCGAGACACAGCAGGCGGAGAGGGTGCGTCCTCGCACCCCTCAGGGACAGGAACCGGAAGTGGAGACAGGTCCTCCACGAACTCCTCCGGAACGGGAACCAGGGATGGAGGCAGTTCGCCCTCAGACCACTCCAGGACAGGACCAGGAACAGGAGAAGGAAGTGGAGGCTGTCCGTCCATGGACAGGAACAAATTGTGAGGGTGGCTCAGCTTGGGACCTCTCCGTAACAGGACCAGAAACAGGATTAGGAGTCGGAAGCAATGGCGATGGCTGATCAGGAGCCAAACCATGAGCTGGAAAGCCACCTCCAGCTTCAGTTGAGAGGCGAGCCGAGGAGGGGGCACGAGGCCTCCTCATTGAAGCGGCGATTTCTCCCAGGGCCCTTTGTCGCTCAGCCTCAATGATGTGGTGAATCCGAGGATCAGGAAAAAAATCCCTCCTCGACTCGAGCCAGTCTTGAAGGCTGCCAGCTATTTCCAGACTTCTCCATGGTGAGCTGGGAGAGGTCACCAGGTGAGAAAATAATTTGGCCAGAATCTCACCCCTCTTGAATTCCCTGACCATTCCTCCCATTTGGTCCCATTGGCTGGTTCCTTCTGTCATAGTTTGGTTTCTGATGGACCAAAATCCGGGGAAGAACTCCTGAAGCTCGAGGTTTTCAGGTAAGATGAGTCTTTATTATCCATGGCAGGTAGCCAACACATGAGATCGCACATAACATAACATAACATAACATAAGGAACAGCGGGGAACGAAGGAAACCAACGGCTTAAATACAAAAACTGAACAGCAGGGGGAACCAATGACAAACGTGACATGACAATCAGGGGAAAATACAGAACAGGTGTGGGCTTGGGGTGCAGGGAGACAGAAAACAAAGGACTAGACCAGGTAATATGGCAAAAACACAAGCAGGTATGACACTTTCGTTTACTTGAGATTTATTTTGATTTACCTCCTTAATTAATGTATTTTACATTCGTTGTCAAATATTAGAATTTTAGAGTTCCAAGTTGGAAAAATAAATTAGGTAGTCAAAATGTGTCACCAAGTTCAATATCAAAATCCAAGATGGTTGCAGTGCATATAACATGTAGTGATAGCATTGCTACATTGTTAGCTGTTTGTTTAGCTGAAAGTCTTAAGCCTGTTGACTAACTAAAGACGCTAAAGTTGGGTGTGAATTCTGAATTCTGGGGATAAATAAAATCTGATCATTTCTAGTTTTGTTCAATAATCTATGACCTCAGATTTCAGCATGCAGTCTGGTGTCCACTCCCAAGATTTCCTTCAGTGAAATGTAATTGGGAATATGAAAAACATCTGCACTCAAATTGCATTTGACACTTAGAAATAACAGGCTAGCAATATCCCATGACAGAATACTATATAGTGAGTTACTAAGCACTTAACAAACAAATAACAATCTCAGTGATATTATGTTTTTGTCAGGAGTAAAGCCTACAAAATGCTGTACAATAATGATTTGTGTTAAATAAATAACACTCTGGGTAACGTCACTTCCTGTTTTTGCTGTTGCACTTGGTGAATTGTTTGGTGTGTGAAGGCTCTCTCGTTTGATCTGATTTCTCTCTATTGTGATATCTCTTACTTGTTATACATAAGCACGTTAAAACACATACTTTCTGTGGCTGCTTTTAACATTTGGGAACTCTCCGTGTCTTACACGGTTTTTCTAGTAGTGGTAAGGGGTCGCTAGCTTAGGGTTAGCTTTAGCTCCACCGTTCTGCTGTTTCTCTCTCTGAGTCTCCTCCTCTCTCCTGCTCTCTGTCAGATGTTCAGTTACTCCTCTGCCTCCTTTAGTGATAATGGTACTTGTAATAAATGTAGCATTTTTGTAGCTTTGGAGGCGAGGGTGTCAGAATTGGAGGCCTGGCTCCGTGCTGTTAAAAAACCAGCAGATAGCCGAGGCCCCTTAGCCAGCGTGGAGCCACTGAGGGTAGCTCCCCGTAGCAGTCCTCCAGCAGAGCCCGCGCAGCCGGGGCCTCAGGCCAGCTGGGTGACGGTACGTAGAAAGCATAGTCCTAGATCCCAGCCCACAGGTCACCACCAACCCGTCTGCATTTCTAACAGATTTTCCCCGCTCAGCAACACACACAGCGAGAAGCCAACTCTGGTAATTGGCAGCTCCATAGTCAGAAACGTGGCACTAGAGACACCAGCGACCATAGTCAAATGTCTGCCAGGGTCCAGAATGGGCGACATCAAATCATACCTGAAACTGCTGGCTAAGGATAAGCGTAAATATAGTAAGATTGTTATTCACGTCAATTGGAGGTCACCAAAGTTAGTGTTGTTTCGGTGTGTAAGTTTGCAAAAACAATGTCGGACTCCGTAATTTTCTCTGGTCCCCTACCCGATCTGACCAGTGACGACATTTTTAGCCGCATGCTGTCATTCAACTGCTGGCTGTCTAGGTGGTGTCCAGAAAACAATGCGGGCTACATTGATAACTGGCTAACATTTTGGGGAAAACCTGGTCTGATCCGGAGAGACGGCATCCATCCCACTTTGGATGGAGCAGCTCTTCTTTCTAGGAATCTGGCCAAATTTATTAGTTCTCCAAAACTCTGACAACCCAGGGTTCAGACCAGGAAGCAGGGTCGTAGTTTAATACTCCTCTCTGCAGCTTCTGTACTGCTACCCACCCATTACCCTATTAAGACAGTGTCTTGCTCACGGCCAAAACTGAATAGGTTAAAAAATTATCTAAAAGGAGGAAATCAGGAAAATCTCATAAAAATAAACACAACTCAGGCCGAAAAGAAAAATAAAACAATTAAATGTGCCTTACTGAACATAAGATCTCTCTCTTCAAAGACATTGCTAGTTAGTGACCTGATTTGTGACAATCAGATTGATTTATTTTGCCACACAGAAACCTGGCTGCAGCCATGGTTACTATAATGTTACTATAAATGAGTCAACTCCTACTAATTATTTAAAATTTCACATTCCTCAAAATACTGGGCAAGGAGGAGTAGCAACCATCTTTCAGTCCGCTTTATTGATTAGTCCCAGACCAATCAATAGCAACAACTCTTTTGAATATTTAATCCTTAGTTTTCCTCATCCAAATTGCAAAGCACTAAAACCACTTCTGTTTGTTGTTTTGTACCGTCCACCAGGACTCTCAATTTTTAGATCAGTTTTCAGACCTTTTATCTGATTTAGTGTTAAATACAGATAAAGTTATTATAGTGGGGGATTTTAACATTCATGTTGACACTGAAAGTGATAGCCTAAATATAGCGTTTAATGCTATCTTCGACTCAATTGGCTTTGCTCAAAACATTAACAAACCTACCCACCTTTGTCTTCATTCTCTGGACCTTGTGCTGACATATGGCATTGAGTGTAAAGACATAACAATATTTTCTCATAACCATGTCTTGTCTGACCATTTCTTAATAACCTTTGAGTTTAATTTAACCGAGTACTCCACACCTGAAAGAAAATTTCATTATAGTAGATCATTATCAGGCGACGCTGTAACAACCTTTAAAGAATCTGTTCCACTTTTAATTTCCTCATTATCACTGAAAAGCACAGTGGAGGGCAACAATTCTGTTTCTGCCCCTTCACAAATTGATTCTTTTGTTCATAGTGTTTCTTCACCATTGCGTGATGCATTAGACAATGCAGCCCCTTTGAAAAAGAAGGTAATCATTCATAGGAGGCTAGGTCCTTGGTTTATTTCAGAGCTGCATACTTTAAAGCACAATGTTAGAAAATTGGAGAGAAAATGGCGCTCTACACACCTAGAGGATTCCTACTTAATCTGGGAAAATAGCCTACTGTTGTATAAAAAGACACTTCACCAAGCCAGAACAGCTTATTTCTCATCATTAATAGAAGAGAACAAGAATAATCCTACATTTCTCTTTAGTACAGTTGCTAAACTTACACAGAGTCATAGCTCTGTTGAGCCATCCATTCCCTTAGCTCTTAGCAGTCATGACTTTATGGGATTCTTCTTAAATAAAATTGATTCTATTAAAAATAAAATCTTTGACACACTCCCGAAGATGATTACTTCATCCTCAGCAGTGAGACAACATTGGAAATAACTGCAGAACCTGACTTGTGTTTGGATTGTTTTGATCCTGTGAAGCTTCCTGAGTTATCAGAAATATTAGCTTCATCTAAACCTTCAACTTGTATGTTAGACCCAATCCCGACCAAATTATTTAAGGAAGTGTTCCCTCTGATTACCAGCCCCATTTTAGATATGATTAATCTATCTTTAGTAAATGGATATGTACCACAGCCTTTTAAGTTAGCTGTAATTAAACCTTTACTTAAGAAACCTTTGCTCGATCGAGATGACTTGAAAAATTACAGACCTTTATCCAATCTTCCATTCTTATCTAAAATCCTTGAGAAAATAGTTGCTGATCAAATGTGTGAGCATTTGCACAGCAATGACCTGTTTGGAGAGTTTCAGTTAGGTTTCAGAGCTCATCATAGCACTGAAACAGCTCTGCTGAAAGTCACTAATGATATTCTTATGGCCTCAGATAATGGACTTGTGTCTGCACTGGTTCTGTTAGATCTCAGTGCTGCATTTGATACAGTCAACCATAATATTCTCTTAAAAAGACTGGAATATGCTGTGGGGATCAGGGGAACTAGGCTGGTTTAAATCTTATCTGTCTGACACTTACCAGTTTGTTCATGTAAATGATAAATCATCTTTAAACTCCAGGGTTAGTTGTGGAGTACCACAGGGTTCAGTACTTTGGCCAATTCTCTTTACTATATATATGCTTCCAATAGGTCAAATTATCAGGCAGCATAGGATACATTTTCACTGTTACGCTGATGATATTCAGCTTTACTTATCCATAAATCCTGATGAGCCCAACCAGTTAGATAGACTACAAGCATGTCTTGAAGATATAAAAACTTGGATGACTTTAAATTTTTTGCTTCTAAATTCAGACAAGACAGAAGTTGTCGTCTTTGGACCGGAGTCTTTAAAAAAGAAACTGCTTAGTCAATCACTTAACCTGGATGGCATTAAATTGACCTCCGGTAATAAAGTAAATATCCTTGGTGTTACTTTTGACCAGGACATGTCATTTAAATTCCATATTAAACAGGTTTTTAGGATTTCCTTCTTTCACCTCCGGAACATTGTCAAAATTAGAAATATCCTATCCAGGAGTGAAGCTGAAAAACTAGTCCATGCATTCGTTACTTCAAGGCTGGACTATTGTAATTCGTAACTATCAGGATGTCCACAAAATGCAGCTAAAAGCCTTTAGCTGATTCAGAATGCTGCAGCAAGATTTCTGATGAAAATTAACAAGAGAGATCATATTTCTCCTATTTTAGCTTCCCTTCATTGGCTGTTAAATCCAGAATATAATTTAAAATTCTCCTCCTCACATATAAATCCCTTAATGATCTAGCTCCATCATACATCAGAGATCTGATTGTTCCATATGTTCCTAACAGAGCAATTCGTTCTCAGACTGCAAGTTTACTTGTGGGTTCCTAGAGTCTCTAGAAGTAGAATGGGAGGCAGATCCTTTAGTTATCAGGCTCCTCACCTGTGGAACCAGCTCCCGGTTTTGGTCCGTGAGGCAGACACCCTGTCTACTTTTAAGGCTAGGCTTAAAACTTTCCTTTTTGATAAAGCTTATAGTTAGAGTGGCATAGGTTATCAGGGAGGGAGCCTTCCTCCCTCCCTGTTGGTTGGAGTAAGGGGGAGTCAGGTTTAGCCTAAACCGGCTCAGTTATGGTTGAGGTGCAAACACACCCTCAATTTCTGCTACCTGTATGATCCCCTCTCTTTTCCAATGGTTATAATCAGTCTGACAGAGGGAGGTATCCCAATCCTTGTGGTTTTTAGTATAACAACATCAGTGGGACCGTTTGTGGGGTGCCTTGAGACGACATTGTTGTAAATAATCGCCGTTTAACTAAATAATCTGAACTGAAACTATCTGTGTAGTTATGCTGCTATAGGCTTAGGCTGCTGGAGGACATAATAAGGTGAATGTGGCTCAGTAGGAAGAGTAGTTGTCTTGCAATCAGAAGGTTGTGGGTTCGATTCCAGCTTCCTCCTGCCATATGTAGATGTGCCCCTGGGCAAGGCACTTAACCTCAAGTTGCCTACTGATCTGCGTATGGTGTGTGAGTGTTAGTGAGTGCGATTGGGTGTGGTGCTAGTGTAATGTGCTTTGAGTGGTCTGTATGACTGGAAAAGTGCTATATAAGTTCAGTCCATTTACCATTTACCATAATGACCACTTTCACCCTCTTCGCTACATTCTCACACTACTCTCCACTTTTACATTATTTGCTGTTATTTCAGCTTTTAACCTTGTTCTCTCTTTTCACTTCCTAGAAGTTACACCTGGCCTGGCTCTGTGTCTACCTGTGACACCTTTCTGGAGAGGGCCATTGTCCGAGCTTCTGCGGGCAACAACTTAATGCTCACCCTCTACCGATGATCCACATGACCCTGTCTTTTAGTGTTTAACCCTTTCTCTCTCCTAGATATTACAATTGACTGAGCTTTTACTGTAACTAATTATATATGCTCTCTTTCAGACTCTAACCTTGAAAACTGGCTCAGAGTTTATCTGTTCTTTCTTTCTAGGTGAAACGACTAAAGGAGCTACATCCATTAACATTTACTTTTCCTTCCCATAGAAAGTACTCCTGGATCAGCGCTTCTTTGTGTCTCTGCTCTATTCTCTCAAACCCCCAGTTGGTCGTGGCAGATGGCCGCTCACACTGAGCCTGGTTCTGCTGGAGGTTTCTTCCTGTTAAAAGGGAGTTTTTCCTCTCCACTGTCGCTACATGCATGCTCAGTATGAGGGATTGCTGCAAAGTCAACGTCGGTGACTGTCCACTGTCTCTACATGCTCATCCAGGAGGAGTGAATGCTGCAAGTCACTGAACAGATGAAATCTGCTGGGTTTCCTTAGACAGAAAAACATTTTATCCAATTTGAATAAATAACTGACTCTGACTGCACTGTTCAATGATTAGGATTAATTGGAATGTATGTGGCTGTTGTGAAGTGCCTTGAGACAACATGTGTTGTGAATTGGCGCTATATAAATAAAACTGAATTGAATTGAATAAAGGATTTCTACCTAATCCAGGATCTCTAATCCCAACAAAGTAGTTTTATTAGATAAATAAACATTGGCAAACATTAGATATTCTCTAAAAAAGCTATATATGGTCAATTAATCCAGTTTGTTGGTAGAAGGGTTAAATAATTCAGTTGGTTTATGACCATCCCAGTATTACAAGCTTTCTTAACTGACCCTCTACAAAACACATTAATTACTGGAAGACTTTGACCTCCCCCAACAGGAAACACACACATGCAAGTGAATGGTGATGGCAATTGTATTCTTTGTTGCTGCTTCAACATCCGGATTTACAGGGACACGTTGGAGGAACAGAGGCCATATGACTACTATCAGGCCTCTTTCCTTCTTTGACTATTCAAAACAAAACGACCAGTATTTCTCTTTCCTCTTCAGCCACTTTAATTTAGAGATGTGAAGTCATTTGATTTTATTGATTTTATCTAATCTATAGATTGCTTTAAAGTATTGTTAGTCCTTTTAAAATCCCACTAAGCACCTGGAAAGTGTAATGAGTGAACTATTAAAGGAACAGATAGTTTATGGTTAAGTGAAGGCATTTTAATTTACCTCCCACAAACTCAGTCCAGTACTAGGATTACTTTTCTTTGGATTTTGATTTTTTGATCACTACTTATTTCATCAAAACATCCGATCATTCATTACTTTTTTTCAGGGTTTTCAGTTGTGTTTTTTACAGGTTGTCCACTTCACATCATCTGGTGACGAGAATGTCGGGATTTTCAGTTTGATTAGTCTGACAGGGGAACGGACAGTTGAAAAGTAAAAATCGGACTATTTTCCGATCTGTAAACACTATACGGTCCCAGCTAATGCCTACAACAATACTACAGGTCCTTCTCAAAATATTAGCATATTGTGATAAAGTTCATTATTTTCCATAATGTCATGATGAAAATTTAACATTCATATATTTTAGATTCATTGCACACTAACTGAAATATTTCAGGTCTTTTATTGTCTTAATACGGATGATTTTGGCATACAGCTCATGAAAACCCAAAATTTCTATCTCACAAAATTAGCATATTTCATTCAACCAATAAAAGAAAAGTGTTTTTAATACAAAAAAACGTCAACCTTCAAATAATCATGTACAGTTATGCACTCAATACTTGGTCGGGAATCCTTTGGCAGAAATGACTGCTTCAATGCGGCGTGGCATGGAGGCAATCAGCCTGTGGCACTGCTGAGGTCTTATGGAGGCCCAGGATGCTTCGATAGCGGCCTTTAGCTCATCCAGAGTGTTGGGTCTTGAGTCTCTCAACGTTCTCTTCACAATATCCCGCAGATTCTCTATGGGGTTCAGGTCAGGAGAGTTGGCAGACCAATTGAGCACAGTGATACCATGGTCAGTAAACCATTTACCAGTGGTTTTGGCACTGTGAGCAGGTGCCAGGTCGTGCTGAAAAATGAAATCTTCATCTCCATAAAGCTTTTCAGCAGATGGAAGCATGAAGTGCTCCAAAATCTCCTGATAGCTAGCTGCATTGACCCTGCCCTTGATAAAACACAGTGGACCAACACCAGCAGTTGACACGGCACCCCAGACCATCACTGACTGTGGGTACTTGACACTGGACTTCTGGCATTTCCTTCTCCCCAGTCTTCCTCCAGACTCTGGCACCTTGATTTCCGAATGACATGCAGAATTTGCTTTCATCCGAAAAAAGTACTTTGGACCACTAAGCAACAGTCCTGTGCTGCTTCTCTGTAGCCCAGGTCCGGGGAATGCGGCACCTGTAGCCCATTTCCTGCACACGCCTGTGCACGGTGGCTCTGGATGTTTCTACTCCAGACTCAGTTCACTGCTTCCGCGGGTCCCCCAAGGTCTGGAATCGGCCCTTCTCCACAATCTTCCTCAGGGTCCGGTCACCTCTTCTCGTTGTGCAGCGTTTTCTGCCACACTTTTTCCTTCCTACAAACTTCCCACTGAGGTGCCTTGATACAGCACTCTGGGAACAGCCTATTCATTCAGAAATTTCTTTCTGTGTCTTACCCTCTTGCTTGAGGGTGTCAATAGTGGCCTTCTGGACAGCAGTCAGGTCGGCAGTCTTACCCATGATTGGGGTTTTGAGTGATGAACCAGGCTGGGAGTTTTAAAGGCCTCAGGAATCTTTTGCGGATGTTTAGAGTTAACTCGTTGATTCAGATGATTAGATTCATAGCTCGTTTAGAGACCCTTTTAATAATATGCTAATTTTGTGAGATAGGAATTTTGGGTTTTCATGAGCTGTATGCCAAAATCATCCGTATTAAGACAATAAAAGACCTGAAATATTTCAGTTAGTGTGCAATGAATCTAAAATATATGAATGTAAAATTTTCATCATGACATTATGGAAAATAATGAACTTTATCACAATATGCTAATATTTTGAGAAGGACCTGTATTAACTGTGGGTGCCGTTACTGAGGGATCAGAAATGTAAGAAGCTATTAAAAAGGAAACTCTTTTCTATGATTTGTCAAGAAACATCTGCAGGTCATTCTAAGAGAGCAAGAGAGAACGAGGCTGTCAGTAAATAACAGGAAGCGTGAACGGAGAACAGCCGAGCTGCTCTGTTTTTCCCATTTAAGGTTTCAACCTGATTTTCATGGAACAGAACTGATTTAGAAATGTTGCCAGCATTTTGGAAATCTCAGAATCTATATTCTCTAGGGAATAAGCACACTTTGGTTGTAGGTATGCAAGCCTTCTAAACTTCCTAATCGATCATGTAAGAACCTAAGCCCGGTTTAAAATGTTGACTCAGCAGTCACTCTATCTTTGTTTTTAAATGTCATTAAACTGTTTTACAACGACTTCTCTCTCATAAGGCCGTTCAACATTGCCTCTGCTCCAAATAGAAATAATTAATGACTGCTAAAGGAAAGCACAAAATATTTTCAGTGTTGTTTTTATATCTTCTTATATTATAGCTCAAATCAGAATAAAATTAAATCTGTTACAGCAGGTCAAAGCATCAGATGGATGCATCTCAAGTCCTATTGTTTAAAATTACTATTCCTGAAGTCCTAGCTATGGGAATTTGTTATTTTAACACATTTTCATCCAAACCTTGAAAAATGTAAATGGTATGATGGATGAACATGTTCGACACAAAACTGTCATTTTAGGCCAAAAGTCGTTTTGGAAAAACATCCTAAGATAAACTTAGATATAGATTTAACAAAGAATATTTCTTATAGAGGTTGTGTGGCTGTGGGACCTTCTCAATGATTATTCTTTAACATGTTTTCAAGAGTTGTGTTGCAACATCACCCAGGACTTCCCCCTCCATGCTGCACCACTGTAATTTCCCTGGCATGTCTGTAACACATCTGCACTGGACCTGGGGAATGACGCGAGTGTCCGGTAAGAGCAGCGATAACCTGAGAGGGTCTCCTTCCTGTACAGCTGGGCTTAACCAACACAACAACTCTCATGAATGAATTAGTCACCAAAGACAAACGCACACATAAACACAATTCCAGATTTAACTCTGGCATTGATGGTTCTCTTCTCCTTGATGTGAAATAAGGCCCTTGGAGGCTTGGCATATATCATGTAAGGAAGGAACAGCAATTTTATCATGACAGTAAAAATAACATCCCCACTCTCCAGAATCTGCATCCATCCTTCCAACAAACACACTGCCACCCGTTGTTTTTTAATATCCAACAGCTGAGTGACCTCATGAGAAATTTGTGAATGGAGAACAGGGCCGGTGCTCTTATCTGGCTCTGCAGGTTTCAGCCCCTTGTAGGTCTATGACTCACAATAACAGTGACGCAGCACATCCTGCTCTGCTCAGTGGATTTTGTTGCAATCAATTGTTGGTGGCATACAGTGCAGTTGTGTAGGAATCACTCTGGTTATGCCCTGATGGCAGCTTTAGATAACTGCACAAAAGTAACAGTGTTAGGATGTGGGGAATTAGACACTCGGTTTAATTACATAAACTTTACTTTAAAATCTGTTCCACGTGCACAATTAAGTCTGAAAGCTTAAAGTGTTACTACTTTGCTTTATCGGACATGATGAAGAAATTTCATAACCAAGAGCAACTCTTTCAGGAAAACTAATCTTTTAAAACAAAAATTTCCTACTGTTTATTATATTTACTTTACAGGAAATTAGTTTTAAGGCTTCTGCTCAGCCTTGTGCTGACAGACGATTGAATAATTAGAAGTAGACATGTATGTTATCTCATTCCTGTACCTAATTTAATTTGATTTTTTTCTTTCATGTAAGCAATGTGACAAGAAATTTTAACAAGGTTTCACACAGATTATTTAAGCCCTTTTTACACCCTTCTTTGAGGCAAGCAGGCAAGAATGATATGTCTGAACCTGATTAAATGACACTGGAAAACAAGTTAAAGATTGTTTGAAAAATCTTTCAATGGTTTTGGCTTTTTAAGCTCTCCTGAAGCTGCACAAAAGCAGTTTTGACCTGGGGCTGTAAATTTGCAGTTCTTAACACTGGTTAGACCCACCTGGCTCTGATGGGTGTTTGAATTTAAGGGAGGGTCTGCTAATCCTTATTATGTTTACATTTTCAAATCCAGTTTCAAAGCTTGATGTAACTGAACAGCCATTTATCGTTTTCATATCTTTCAAGTTTGTTTATCTTTTCTTTTTGCTGAATTGTGGATTACCTGCTTCACTTGAGATATACAATCCCTACAAACTTGGAAACTTGGAATTCTGCAGTCCCAGGTACGCAGATTATGTTATTTATGCTGCTACTCCTGCAACAGTTTTTTTAAAATGACAGCTAAATCGAAAAGAAAAACGGTCCTTTTTTAACATTTCATTTGACAGAGAAAAGCTATACTGGCAGCATAGGGACAGAAGCAGTGACAACGTGTTAGAATTAAAAATAAAAGGTGCCACATGATTTTTAAATCTCATATCGATTATGGTCTGTTATCACTCAAAGTCTATTTCAAATACATCTTAATTCAGTCAAGGAACAACAAGGTGTCATTTATACTCTTATTTTTATTTTACCAAATGAAAGCAATAATTTCTGCCTTCAAATGTTTGTTTTACAGCAAAATTATTTGAGATAATACTTTAGTTCAGGCCAGATCCTCTTAGACAGATAAGTTCATGTCCCATTTCTTGAACTAGTGAAAAGATGTGTAACACCTGAAAAAGGAATGGGAACCCTCTATAAAAATTGCTTTGGTTTGGTTTGGTCTTGTATAAAATGCTGCTATGTTTTTATTGCTGACTTTTCTTTGCTTCACATCGGAAGGGTCCATTTGATAGGAGCCATCATGGAGTGTGTGTGAAGTCTGAAACAACACTAAATAAACAGATGAAATAAAATGTGTAAACTAGCAGGTGACAGCAAGTAATAGTTAAAAAATATGAATCTTTTAGTTAGACTACTTAAATTGTTTGTAAATATTTATTTCTGAATGTGCCAACTGAACCAAGAATGTAATGTGGAATTTACTGACTGGTCAAACCTTGACTGAATTCAGCAGCAATTTGTGAAATCTCCTTGTGAAAAAAAGGGATTGAATGTTTACTCAAGAACATTGTTGAAATCATTCTCTTTATCTATCAGTAATATCTGCAGGTCTGTGTGCAGGTTGTTGTGTGTGTGCTTGGTTGTGCAGTCGCTCTGCTAGCAGATGCAGCTCACAAGTTAGGATTAATTGCAATGTATGTACCTGACTGTTGTGAAGTGCCTTGAGACAACATGTGTTGTGAATTGGCGCTATATAAATAAAACTGAATTGAATTGAATTGAATTGAATAAGGGTGCAGTATAGGGGAAGTTCCAGAACAGCCTAATTGTTCCCACATATTTAGAGGTAGCCTCCCATACTGCTAGAGATTGTCTTGCATGGCAATTTAATGTTGTCCTTTCAATGTCATAGCTTTCTGGTTTCAAGCATTCACACTAGAACATCTCCTTGGTTTCCTCTGTCATTTCCATGCAAGGCCAAGGCAAAAAAAAAAAAACCCTGCTGAAGATAGTCCTGAGGTCCTTGCCACTCCTCTAACCAGCTACCTGAAAAACATGTACCTGCCTGTCCATACAATCACCATCCCACTATTAGCATAGATGCCAGTCTCAGCAAGAACAAGATATACAGTACTCTCTCCCCATAGATAACCAACAAATCAAGTAGGACATACAACCAGCAGAACTTTGTTGCTTGAATTCAACAACAAATTCGACAACTTCTGTCAAGTTCTGAGTTTGGATCGGACCAAAGTGCAGATAAGAGCTTGGCAGCCGCATAATTAAAGGAATCTCCATCTTTAATTAGCAATCTCGAGGAAGTAGCAAAACACAAAGAACTGATCAGGGAAATGAAACATGGCAGAACAGTGAGTAAATAAACAGAGGAACCAGCAGGGAACAAAGAACACAGACCAACTAATATACAGGGAGAAAACAAAGGCAAGTAATCACAGGAACTAAGAACAGGTGTGACAAGCTGGCAGGGAGGCAGAGGGGACAGGTGGAACTGATTAACAACACAGGGAAACAGAACTAAACAAAAGTTAACACAAAACACAAACCAAGTCCAAGGATGTCATATCATGACAACTTCAAATCTTGCTGAAGTTAAGGGGGGTTAATGGCTTCACCCTCTTGACTAGTGGATGGCAGCGAAGAGCCCTCAAAATCATTGATGAGAGAGGGATCCAGGATAAAATTACAAGGCACCCATGAGCAGTGCTCTGGGCCGTAACCCTCCCAGTCTGCAAGGTACTGGAAGCCTAGATGGCCGCGGGTGGGTGGAGGGTGTCTAAAGTAGGGCACAAAGGACTGGAAGGGACGGGTTTGATCTGCCAAACATGAAAAGTGGGATGGACCCGATAGTGAGAGGGCAGTTTAAGACGGACAGTAGAGGGACTGATGACAGAGCCAATCTTAAAAGGACCTAGGAACCTGGGTGCCAACTTCTTGGAGAAAGCTGTAAGAGAATGTTCTGTAATGATAACCAGATTTCTTGTCCAGGCAAGTAGATGGAAGCCAGGACCCTCCTTTTATCAGCGAACCTCTTTTTTTGGGTGGATGTGCATTGCAGGGCAGACTTGGTTTGATTCCAGATACTTTGACAGTGGTGAAGATGGGTTCTGACGGATGGGAGGAGGGAATCAGAAAAAGAGGCAGGTAGAAGTGTGGGTTGGTATCCTATGGAGGCCTCGAATGATAAGCTTGTGGCTGCAGAAATGTGGCAGTTACGGGCGTATTCTACCCAGGCCAGATGCTTGCGCCAGGAAGTGGGGTTGTTATTGCACAGGCAATGAAAAATGTTTTCGAGTTCCTGGTTAAGCCGTTCACATTGTCAGTTTGTCCGGGGGTGGAAACCAGGAAAAGGTTGAGGCTTAGCTCCCAAGGCCGAACAAAAGTCTTGCCACACTTGAGTGATGAACTGGGGTCCCCATTGGAAAAGATTTCCACAGGGACCCCATTGAACCGGAAACATGACTGATTAATAGTTTGACAGATTACAGCAGCGGAAGGATGTCTGGTTAAAGCCAGGAAATGACATGCTTTAGAAAATGGTCAGGGGTTGCCGTAACCTGGCAAGAGGTTCATAGGAGGACTTGTTTCGGGCGCATGTAACGCAGGCAGAAACAAACTCAATAACATCCCTGTTCAGGGTGGGCCACCAAAAATAACTTCGGATGAGGGCAATGTTCCGACTGGAAACCAGGGTTGCCCACAAATCGGGATGAGTGAGCCCACTGAATAACTGGGGACCTGGTAACAGCGGGAACAAACAGGCGACCAGGGGGACCACCTCTTGGATCGGGCACGTCCTGTTGCACTCGGCGGATGCGATCCTCCAGATCCCACGACAGGGCACCACGACATAGGACGGAGGGACGATAGGATCTGGCTCAGCCTTTTCATCAGTGGCAGAAAACTGTCTGGACAGGGCATCAGGTTTTATATTTTTGGAACCTGGGCATTGATTGTGATTGTGAAGTTGAAACAGGAGAAAAATAGTGACCAGCGTGATTGGCATGGATTCAGTTGTTTTGCCTTCTGGATGTATTCAAGATTATTATGGTCAGTCCAGATAATAATGGGTTGGGACGCCCCCTCCAGCCAATATTTCCACTCATCCAGGGCCATTTTTGAGGCAAAAAGCTCCCGGTCTCCAACGTCATAATTCCTCTCTGTGGTAGAAAAACGTCTTGAAAAGAATGCACAAGGATGGAGCTTACCATTAGTGGAAGAGTGCTGGGACAGTACAGCTCCAAGCCTTGTGTCAGAAGCGTCAACCTCTATGATGAACTGTACCTTGGGGTCAGGGGAGTTGAGGATAGGTGCTGTGGAGAACCTCTGTTTGAGATCGAAGAATGCCTTATCGGCTTCAGGGGACCATGTAAATGGTTGATTGACTGAGGTGAGTGCTGTGAGGGGAGAAGCGAGGAGACTGTAATCATGGATAAAGCAGGGGTAGAAGTTTGCAAAACCAAGGAAACGTTAAAGTTGTTTACGGTTGGTGGGAATGGCCCAGTCCACCCCTGCTGATATCTTTTTGGGATCCGGCTTCACCTGTCCTCCCTCGAAGACGAATCCCAGGAAGGTCCCTGAAGGAACATGAAATTCGCACTTCTCAGCCTTGACAAACAGGAAGTTTTCTTGAAGTCACTGGAGGACTGATCGAACATGTCTTAAGTGCTCGGTTGGATTCTTGGAGAAGATTATGACATCATCTAGGTAAGCAAACACAAATACATTAATGAAATTCCTGAGAAAGTCATTTGCCAGGGCCTGAAAAACAGCAGGGGCGTTAGTCAGGCCTGTTGGAGTCATCAATTTTGGTTGCACGTTTTGACATGCGCAGCTCAACAGACGTCGCTGCTCTGACATCACCCGGGACTGTAAAACCCACAGAAGATGAAGTTTTGTTGCCATTTCCAGCGTGTCTCATAGGACGACGCAAAGGAGGCGCATATCTGGAGAGACAAAAGCTCGCAGGCGAACCTTTGCTCCACAAGGCCATTCCCGGAAGAGCATGAAAGATACAAGATACAAGAAGATCAGAAGATTTATTTGCCGATCAAAGACCACGCCGACACCCGGCGCAGGTGAAAACCCACAGAGGTTTATTTCCAAGGAGATGAGTTTCCTCCTTGTTGATTCAGTCGACTAACATTTCTTCATAATCCCACATTTTTTTCTGACTTGACCCATCCTCAGCTGCTGGAGAGAAGAAATCAACGTCAAAGTAATTTCATTCTTTTATATATATATATATATATTAAACCGGATAGGTGCATTTAGAGGTCTAGGGAGGATGAGGCATAGTGAAGGTGATTTAGAATCACCTAAAGTATCAACTTGTTGCATGCAATACTGATTGAAGTGTTTTATGCTGAGCTGTGTTTTGATTTGCTGCGCAAGCGGTGCTGAATCGTGCGTGTGCATGCTTTGTCTGGCTGATCCCAAATCAGCCAGGAGTTAGAAGTTGGACTTTAAATAAAAGTTTTTCATTCAAAGCAACTGTGGTCTGGGCCTCGCCGACCACTCTTTTGTTCCAGTTCTATTACTGGAGTTTTCCACTGAGTTCCCGCCTCAGATTTTATGACTCTTTGTTCAAGATTTGGGGCGTTCGGCTGGTAGTGGCTAAAGGGGCGTGGCTCCACCGTTTTATCAGCTGATCGCTGCAATCGACCCGGGGTCCCACCCTGGAGCCAGGCCTGGGGTCGGGACTCGTCGGAGTTGCTCCTCACAGGACTGGGCCGGGCCAAGCCCGAACGAGAGACGCAAGGCCGTCCCCAAGTGGGCCCACCACCTCCAGGGGTAACCATGAGGGACTGGTGCAAAGAGGATTGGGAGGCGGACAAAGGTGGAGACCTCAGCGGCCCGATCCCCGGATGCTTAGGCTGGTTCTAGGGACGTGGAATGTCACCTCGTTGAGGGGAAAGAGCCTGAGCTTGTACGGGGTGGTCGAGAGATATCGACTAGAAATGGTCGGGCTCGCCTCCACGCATACGGTCTGCTGGGAACGTATGGCGGAGCCCTCGGCCAGGGATGTATTCAACTCTCACCTCCGGGAGAGCTTTGACCAGATTCCGGGGATGTTGGAGACATAGAGTCTGCAGTGGAAACAGAGGCTGGGGACTCGAGGTTGGACTCTTTCATCACCCAGGCTGAAGTCCCTGAGGTGGTTAAAAAGCTCCGCAGTGGCAGGGCTTCGGGGTGTATAAGATCCGCCCTGAGTATCTCAAGTCTCTGGATGTTGTGGGGCTGTCATGGTTGACACACCTCTTCAACATTGTGTAGCGGTCGGGGACAGTGCCTCTGGACTGGCAAACTGGGGTGGTGGTCCCCCTTCATAAGAAGAGTGACCGGAGGGTGTGTTCCAACTACAGGGGGATCACACTCCTCAGCCTCCCTGGTAAGGCCTATGCCACGGTATTGGAGAGGAGAGTCCGGCAGAATGGTCGAACCTCAGCTTCAGGAGGAGCAGTGTGGTTTTCGTCCCGCCCGTGGAACACTGGACCAGCTCTATACCCTCTACAGGGTACTCGAGGGTTCATGGGAGTTTGCCCAACCGGTCCACATGTGTTTTGTGGACCTGGAGAAAGCATTCGACAGTGTCCCTCGTGATGCCCTGTGGGGGGTGCTCCAGGACTATGAAATCGGGGGCCCTTTACTAGGGGCCATCCAGTCTCTGTACAAGCGGAGCAAGAGTTTGGTCCACATTGCCGGCACTAAGTCGGACCTGTTCCTGGTGCATGTTGGACTCCGGCAGGGCTGCCCTTTGTCACCGGTCCTGTTCATAACTTTTATGGACAGGATTTCTAGGCACAGCCAAGGGCCGGAGGGGGTCTGGTTTGGGGACCAGAGGATTTCGTCTCTTGTTTTTGCAGATGACGTGGTCCTGCTGGCCCCTCTAGCCAAGACCTATAACATGTGCTGGTGCGGTTTGCAGCCGAGTGTGAAGCAGCTGGGATGAGGCTCAGCTCCTCCAAGTCCAAGGCTGTGGTTCTCGACCGGAAAAGGTTGGCTTGTCCTCTTCAGGTTGGAGGGGAGTTCCTTCCTCAAGTGGAGGAGTTTAATTATCTCGGGGTCTTGTTCACAAGTGTGGGAAGAATGGAGCGGGAGATAGACAGACGGATCAGTGCGGCTGCCACAGTAATGGGGGTGCTGTGCCAGTCTGTTGTGGTGAAGAGAGAGCTGAGCCGAAAAATCAAGCTCTCGATTTACCGGTCGGTCTACGTTCCTACACTCACCAATGGCCATGAACTTTGGGTCACGACCGAAAGAACGAGATCCCGGATACAAGCAGCTGAAATGAGCTTCGTCTGTAGGGTGGCCGGTCACTCCCTTAGAGATAGGGTGAGGAGCTCGGCCATCCGGGAGGGGCTTGGAGTAGAGCCCCTGCTCCTCCACATCAAGAGGAGCCAGTTGAGGTGGCTTCGGCATCTATACCGGATGCCTCTTGGACGCCTTCCTTGGGAGGTGTTCCAGGCACGTCCCACCGGGAAGAGGCCCAGGGGACGGCCCAGGACACACTGGAGGGACTATGTCTCTCGGCTGGCCTGAGAACTCCTTGGGCTCCCCCCGGAGGAGCTGGAGGAGGTGTCTGGGGAGAGGGACATCTGGGCATCTCTGCTGAGTCTACTGCCCCCGTGACCCGGTCCCGGATAAAGCGGAAGACGACGAATACGAGTATGAACACCAAATCAACCAGTTTAGCTTAAAACCATTTATTTTTTAACCTGTTTCGAGGGTTGATTAAAGAAATGTAAAATAGATTTTCAAGTCTGAAAAATTTATTTTTAGAGCCTCTCATCACATATCTAATTTTCTCCTGTTTTAAATTGGATAGCACATCTCTCATCCAGTGTGATACCGTGGGAGGGGCAGCATCCTTCCACTTCAGAAGGATCAGGCGATGAGCCAGCAAAGCTGATAAAGCAATAATCTTGTGCCCTCCGACAGACAACCTAAACCTTCAGGAACAACTCCAAAAAGCAACGCGAGCTGATTCATAATCATTTTCACAATAAGCACAGTAGAAAGAGCTTCACAAACACCTCCCCAAAATTCTTGTGTTTCAGAACATAACCAGAATATGTGTTTCAATGTGGCTTTCTCAGATTTACCTCAATCACAAGTTGGATCCACTTCTGGATAAATCTTAGCCAGTTTGTATTTGTGAAGGGGCACCCGGTGGACCACTTGAAATTGAATAAGGAAGTGTCTTGGACACATGCAGGAGGACTGGTTTCACTTCAAAACTTTAGTCCAATGTACTAATTGTGACTTGCAATTCTTGCACCCAAGCTATTTTAACTGCAGGAGGAGGGGGAGGTAGCTTCCCTACTTCTTATTTTTTTAGGTACCTACAATGTAGGTATTTATGAGGGGTCAAAGTAACAAAAATTAACTTGAAATTAATTGAAGGTGTGAAATACTGAACATGGTGAAATTGAGTTCCGTAAAAACCAACTTGTAATTAATATCGCCTCTGTGAAAATTAGAATCTGTAAATTTGGAGGTTATTAAAATGATAACATGGTAAACATTACCACTATTATCAATGATTATTTGAGTTAAATCCTTAGTTTGGTTGATTTGTTCCCTTTGACTAATAGTCACCACACATTATCTGAAAATAATCCTACAGAATCCCACTTATATTGGCAATTTGTGAGAGCGCTGTATGTCGAGTTCTGGACCCTAAAGAACTTCCAGCAAATTGTGTATTGTCCCATTCCCATACAAGGGTGAGCGATATCAATGCTTACTACTGAAAATGGTTGGGAATGGCGATGGACCACAAGTTCTCCGCAGGGAGATGTACCGAAAGTAACAAAAATTACACAGTGAACGCGATGAATAATAAAACTAAAGTGGTAAAAACAGAGGGGGTAAAATCAATTCAGTCAATAAAAACGGGTAATGTTAAATTTGATAACCTTAATATTTACTTAACATTAATATTTACCATGTTATAATTTTAATGACCTCCAAATTCACGGATTTTAATTTTCACAGAGGTGATATTAATCACATGTTGGTTTTTGCGGCATTCAATTTTACCATGTTCAGTATTTCACACCTTCAATTAATTTCAAGTTAATTTTTGTTACTTTGACCCCTCATAAATACCTACATTGTAGGTACCTAAAAAAATAAGAAGTAGGGAAGCTTTATTTAGAAGACAGGTGTGCAAACGTGGTAAACCTGTATTCAATAAAAAGATCCTTAAAATGCCTCAGGCCCTTTTTAAACCACATATTGAAAGTAGTGTCTTGCATCAATAGAGGAAAGAAATCATTTGATGTTGTTATGCTAGAAAGGCTCATATTTGACAGGCCAAAGTGTTTCTTAAACTTTGAATAAATATGAACTATGGGGTTAGTGATTGTCCGGTTTAGGGATAAAGGTGATGATACTCCACTTGCTGCTGTTGTGATTATGAATCTGAGAATATTATTTAATATTTAATATTAATATTTTAATATTTTATTAAATAATATTTCGGTCTGTTAAGGGTGGTCCTGTGAAAAGCTGCCCATTAAGGCGGTGGTATTAGGACAAAATGGAAAGGTGTGAGACGAGCTCTGACATTATTGAACAGCAAAACTCTGCACACACATGGAATGAATTCACACAATCTCTTAAAATACAAGAATTTATTAACAAAAATAAGTCAACTCAAAGTCAAACATATTTCAATCAACAAACTCTTCACTATGCTAAAACAATCCAACTAAACTACCAAGCAGAATTAAAGAATAACAAAGACTAATGGGCTATGTACAATATAAACAAGTTGATTAAAGATGATTGAAAACCATGACCAAAAGTGATACAACATTACCATGCAATGTTTATGGTTGAGAACCAAGGATTATCTTGAAGAATCTGGAATTGAAGTTAAGTTAGTCTTGGAACTAACTTAGGCAGTAATCAGCAAACGTTTAGACAACCATTCACAATGCAAGATCAGATAAAATATTATTTTATCTAAATAATGTTTAAAGAATGATCTGCTGAATAAAACCAACCTTCTGGATGACTAATTCTCAACGGTGTCTAATTAGCTGCCTTTATTTATTAAAATAATATTTAAGGAAATATTATTAAGGGAATATTTTGGAAAAGAGTCAAATCTTTCTGGAGAAATGGGGCTTAATGGTGTTTACTTAGTTATCAGATTTAGTAAAATAATGTTTAGGGACACATTATTTACTAGCTTGAAAACTAACAACCTTTCTGTTAAATGTTCCCTAGCAGGCAAGCACGTGTTCTTAGCTTGTTAGCAGTGAAAGCTAACAAAGGAAGCTGATAGCTTAGCACCAGAATCAAACACACACCTTTAAAATTACCGTTAATAAAAGGGTTAAAATGCATGATGCATTTTAACATTGCATTATGGCTGATCTTCTGTGTTTAAAATCACCTTTTAAATAAAGTTTTTCTTAACTTTAAAAACACATGTTGAGGATTAAAATAATTTAGTTTCATATATGAGTTCAGTTCGCATGTGTAACCATAAAAACTGACATAACATGTATTGTGAGCCTGAGTGGGAGAAGTCAAAGGTCACAGCAGACTTCAGGTTGGAGAAAGGGTTAATCTCAGGTTAGGATGTTCCCAGCAGCTGTAAGCAGTAAAATGCCGGCTGTATGGGCAGTAAAGCAATAAATGTCGGCTGTTGGGCATGGTATAGATAATAAAGTACTCACATGGGGTTAGCTAATTTACAGCGCAGACACAGACTTTGTAATAATTCCTGGAGGGGAGGGTCAGTCAGTAAGCTTTGAAGCAAAAGGTATAAGAGGTTTTAACATTTATTGTAAGACAGAGCACTCTGTGATACAGCCTCGTTTTGCTGACTGAGTCTCTCCCAGAGGGCCCTTTAGTAAACTCTTTCTTTTGTGTATCATTCTTTTGTATTCAATATGCATTGGGAATTATTGGACTTATCATTTACCAAATTAAACTTGTGTTAATCTTAATTTCCTGCTCTTCATCTGTTCTTTCTCACGACATTCGGACTGGGGTGTTGGACCATTTGTTTGCTGAATACTGGACCATTTGCACGTTGCTGGACGCCACTATGACCTTCATCGGCCATTTTGTACCACAGGATAGCCTGTTCCTACAAATCCCGGCGGGCACCGCGTCTGATATGACGGGGCGTCCCAAGTCTGACGTCACAAGACACTATATAGGAAGGCACCCATTTTGAGGGCTCGTCTTCAGCTGGAAACCGTGACGCGGTGACCACGCAACTGAAGCATCATCTGGAGAAGAGTCCCGAGTGGATTTCATTTATTCTCCTTCGTTGGCCAACGAAAAATTCATAACAGGTTTCTGGAATGAGAAGGCCAGAAATTTCACTTTGAAAAAACCACGGAGATTCAAGGAGACGAATCGCCACCTTGTTTTTGTCCTAGTCGATTGTGATGGTCAGATCATATTTTTCCCTTTGGCCAAGGAGGCCAGAGGACGAAGATTGACCGTTTTTCCTGAAGTTAACTGTGGACGCACATTAACTTCCAACTTCCACCCCACTCTCTCTCAACTCCGCTCAGAAGGAAGGCTTCAACAAAGTAAAACACATCCTTTTATTATTTTTTTTATTTCTTTATTAGGAATAGCCGGGCAGGGTAGAAGAGATTTTTACTGCGATTAGATTCGCCATTTAATCTAATGTGTTCTTAATTATATGTGCATGTAACCTTTTTATTGAAACTTTGACGTGCCCTGTTGGATGTCTGGAAGCCGCTGTGCTACCCAGCTTTGTGTGTGTTTTGCGGGGTTATTTACCACCTGAGAGCAAGCGCAGGTGCGCTGTGAGACTGGACTGTTATAATAACCTCATGGTGAAATTCCCCATTTTCTTTGTCTTCAACTTTACTGCCTACTAGCTTGCCGCCAAAAGTTTTATAACCCTTTGTGTGCTCACCCCACGCAGAGTTGGGGGATGTTTTATGACTGAGTTGCAGTTTGAGCTCCGCTCCCCACCTCCACTCACCACCACATCTCTTTGTCATATCATTTTTGTCATAACTGATGGTTTGATCCCATACGCACCCACTGCTGTTTTGCTTTATTTTGTTTAGTTAGATATTTTGCCTCTTTTGTGTAGAACTTTGCATGTTTGAGTAGGTGAAGATTATTAAATCGGAAGAGCGGATTGTATCAGGGCTGTGATTTAATAAATGTTCACATAGATAAACAGAAGGCGTTTTGTGTTTATTTTGTGCAAGAGTGACTCGTCAGTCAAGATAAGGTTGAAGTTCCACACGTTTCAGCAGAAACGGTCGATTAAACAGTGACATCTCTGGTAATAGTTATTAATTATTACTGAGTATTTAACGGTTATAATTATCAAAGGCGTTGAGCCACAATTACAACACCAGGAGACATCTTTGGTCTTGATTCATAAATGAGGATTTTGGTTAAGAAATTAATTTTGTCAAATTATGATTTTTAATTATAATTGTTGATAAAGATTAATTAATCAATAATCAGAATTCTAACAGGGGTGTTGAGGCTGTATTATGATATCTGGTGGAATTATTTTACCTCAACACACACAAACACAGAACACAACCTGAGCTCGTGTGCTGCAGTTAGCCTGCTAGCACTAAAATAGCTGAGTTTCACACAAACAAAACCAAACTTCATAAAATGAAAAACGTTCAGATCATAAATCTTTCTCTATTACTCTACCCAAACACCAAACCTCGTATGAACGTGTTGAGGAGTTGTCCGGGTGACGATGAAGTTTGAAGAAAGCTCTGTGAACAAAGGGTTAGCTTCCAGCTAACCTCCGGAGCAGTGGCTGGGCGGCCCGTTTTGTCCGCTGACCACACTGCACGTTACCACAGGATGAGGCTCCTGTTGTCCTCCTTTCAGACTGGGAAACTGCTCCACTCTGATTTGTAGAGACAGCATCTCTGCAGAGAACTCTCTGGGACACCGTTTGCTTCTGTAGGCCTCAGAGAGAAAGTAAAGCCAGGCTTGTACCTTAATTCCCGTTCATGAATGAATCTACCGGATACAGACAGTGATTCATTTGTACTTCTTAGTGCATATGATCGATGATCGTATGACACTCTCAGATCCAGTTGAAGAGCTATGTCTGTTTGCCAGCAAAGAGACATTAGCGCGCTTGCCTCCCCTATCCCGATGATCACTGGTGTGGAAGAGATCGGACCATTGGAAAGGGGGTGCTTTTATACACCCAGTGGCATCATGGGAAGTCTGCTGCTTATTACCTTTTGGCAAATGTGGCTTTTTGCTATTCCAGATGTATGTTAACAATACAGAATCAAGCTTCTTAAAGTAAGCAGTCAGTTTGTCATTTTCTATACCACTTCTTCCATAGTGGGTTGCCGGGAAGCTGGTGCCTATCTCCAGCAGTCTATGGGCGGGAGGCGGGTTACACCCAAAACAGGTCGACAGTCCATTGCAGGGCAACACACAAACAACCAAGCACACACTCATTCACACACCTAAAGGCAATTTAGAAAGACCAATTAACCTAACAGGCATGTCTTTGGACTGTGGGAGGAAGCTGGAGTACCCAGTGAGAACCCATGCATGCACGGGGAGAACATGCAAACTCCATGCAGAAAGACCCCCGGCCGCAAGTTGAACCCAGAACCTTCTTGCTGCAAGGCAACAGTGCTACCAGCAGCCCTTAAAGTAAGCATTTGAAAGAAAAACAGAAAGAACCTGGAACAGATACAGATACCTCGGAAGCAGGAAGGAAAGTGGATTGGGAGACAAGATAGCCAAACTCTGTTGAATTGCAAGTAATAATTTCTCAAAGTTGTCTTTTTGAATATTGGAGAAAACCTTAATTACAGTAATACATAGGTAGCAATACCTTGTTTACAAGAGCAGTATAATCCAAATTTAATGGCAAGAGCTCACTTTTGTGTAGGTTTAATTTATACACTGAAGTTTTCTCAAACACAGTGGGAAGCTCAAAAACAGAAAGAATAGTTGTCTCTGCCTTGGAAAAATAAAGCAGAAGGTCATCAGCATAGAGGGATGATTTATGTTCCATAAAGACTCTAGTAATACTATGGATAGAACTGTTAGGTTTTGTGGCCATAGACAACGGCTCAGTAGCTATCACTAAAAGAAGGGGACCGAGAAGACTTTGAATGGAAGGCATTTGTCAGGACCTTAGCTGAAGGGCAGGCATTTAATAATTTAATCCATGATATAAATACCAAACCCAAATCTTGCTAAAGTCTCATAAAGGTAGTTCCACTCTACTCTGTCCCTTCTTGACCTCCTGCACAAGCTCATGCCCCTTCCCCCGCAGTGAGGTGACATTCCCCGTCCCTGGAACCAGCCTAAGCATCTGGAGATCGGGCTGTTGAGGTCTCCACCTTCGTCTGCTGCCCGATCCTCTTTGCACTGTTTCCTCACAGTTCCGCATGCAGGTGGTGGGCCCACTGGGGGATGGCCTCACGTCTCTCGTTTGGGCTTGGCCTGACTGGATCCCGCGAGAAGAAGCCCGGCCACCAGGCGCTCTCCTACGAGTCCCAACCCCAGGCCTGGCTCCAGGGTGGGAACCATGTTCTCCGCCGTACCGGGCGATGTCATGTGCCTCAAATGTGTGGTCCTCATAAAGGCCTATCACACCGTTAATCCCCAAACCCAGTGGTGGACACCGACAGTAAGGGATGCTGTCAAGCTGAAGAAGGAGTCCTATCGGCTGTGGTTGGCTTGTGGGACTCCTGAGGTGACTGACGGGTGTCGTGAGGCCAAGCGCACTGCGACAGAGGCAAAAACCCGGGCCTGGGAGGAGTTCGGTGAGGCCATGGAGAGACTACCAGTTGCCTGAAAGCGATTCTGGCAAACCGTCCGGCGCCTCCGGAGGGGGAAGCTGTGCTTCACGAACACTGTTTACAGTGGGGGTGGGGAGCTGCTGGCCTTGACTGGGGACATTATCGGGTGGGGAAGGAGTACTTCAAAGATCTCCTCAATCCTGGCATCACGCATTCCCAGCGTTACTTTTTTTAGATTATATTATATGTCTAGAAGGTTTCACAAGACAGTTGCATAAAGTGGAATTACATAGACAAGTAGACTACTTACAATGAACTTTTAATATTATGTACCACACCAGTACATTCTTGCCTTTTACCTCAAGGATAATAATGTAGTGCCTGTACTTTCACTTTGAAAACGCAATCTTTGCCTCCAGACACACGATTTTTGCATCTTATCTGCTAAATTGCCTGAACAGGGCTGCTGTGTGTGTTTGTAGTTTGTGTGTAAACTGAACACTGCCTCTGATTGGCTTACCATGAAAGCTTATTCAACCTTAGCCAATAATTATCACTTATGCAACTGTCTCGCCCCTCGCTCCTCCCTTCACCAAAGAAAAAAAGCTTAGCTCCGGTGGCTGTGAGCCACGATAGATGACAAGAACATCAATGAGTAGCTTTAGTTTATAACACGCCCCATTTAATTGTCGGAAACGGTACACGTTACTTAAAAACGTAACGCTGTTCATAACGCCATTTATTTAACACCGTTATTCGCATCACTGGTCCTTACACATAGACATTGTTCATAAGAAGGCCCAGCAGAGACTATTTCAGGCGGCAACTCCAGAAGTACAACGTTCCACAGGAGCTATTGGTCATCTTCTACATTGCCATTATTCAGCCCTGTGCGCAACAATCACTGTGGTTTGAATCATCCACAAAATATGACAGGTCCAAACTACAACGAACAATTAGGTCTGCAGAGACGATCATCAGGACTTACCTTTACTCCATTCAGGACACTCCGTACAGGTCTAGGGTCAAGAAAATGGCAGCTTAAATCTCCCATACGTCCTGCATACAAAGTGTTTAGACTTTAATCATGCGAAGACTTATCAAAATGTCTGAGATGTAATACTTCACCTTTCCTTGTGTGTGTGTGTGTGTGTGTAGGGCGGGGGGGGGGGGGGGGGGGGTATCTGTCATAAAACAGATGAAAAAGGGAAAGATTGTCTAAGCCACTCCTCACAACAGATTCAATATGTTTTAATATATTTTTCTGGCTGACTTTCCTACATGAAGCAGGATTAGAATAGAATACCATCCCAAATTACCCTCTAACTAGAGATAGAACTTGAGCACCACAATTTCAAGGGTTTATTGCAACAGAGCTTCATCCAGCTAAAGAGATAGTGTTTCTATATGTGCCACCCAGCAGTTCTAGTCCTGCAGGGCAGCATGTCAGAGCAACAGACTCATGGAAATACTGCCTAACGCTTTACCTCACAGGCTTCAACAGAGCATGTCGCTTTACTGTTCCTGCCAGACCTCAGTCCTACTTTTAGATACTTGCTGCTGTGAAGCTGAATACAATGCACTGTCAGCCTCTAGCCTCAGGGAGCTGCACAGAAATCAGCCCTTACACACAACATATCATTAATGTTTGCTCCTGCAGATGATGGCTTATTTAATTAAATTACTTCAACCTTTGTTTCCACTGACCTTTATGGCAAAGGAGATTGGGTAAAATCATTCTGATGAGATGCAACCTGCTCCGTTTCCAAATATCAGAGGATTATTTGCTGCTAAAATGCTGTTGGATATCATTGGAGTCAATCTCGACTGCATGCAAGTGAGTGACTGGTTTGCGTAGGTAAAGCCTCATGCATCTGACATCCATATTAGATCAAGTTGCGATGAACCTGTCAATATCTGACAAATCTGAATGTGTACTGTACATCTTGTGCACTTCTAGCACTATATTAACAAGGAGACTTCGTCTGTCTTTCTGTCTAGGTAGGGGCGTTACATGTGAAGTGACAGTTTACTGACAGTGGCAGATAAAATGAAACTGCAATTTGCTATCTTGGTGACATGCTAATTATCCCTGACAGCTTCCCTAGCCAGTTCATTATTTTCAGACTTATACACATGAGCGGGAAAAAAAAAAGTTGAGAAAAATTTTTGCAGAGCGATGTTTCCTTGTGTCAGTTTCATTCCTTTAATTGTCAGACATCAGCAGCTTATTGAGATGCAGAGTGTAGGTTTATGTTACTTTGGTGTTGTTTATGATCTGTGCATTTATGATCTTAGTAGAGTCTGGTGGTCTGATGTTAGAGCTTGACTACCACTTAGTGGTTAAAATTATAGAAATTAGAGCTTAAATTAGCAGTGTGCCTCTTCTCCAAGACCACTGTGAAGGTAAACAACGTGACAACTTTTGTTGGCCTTATTGTTCTCAGTGTCCACTTTCATGATTCCTTACATTTTTTTGTTAGGTGTTACCCGTCAGTTAAATGATTTTATCTATTTTCATAATGACATCTGTTGGAAATGTTTTCATTTCAAAAAAGCATTTTCATATTTTAACATGAATGATTGCTTTAAAAAATGGCTCTTAAACAATTGCTCTACTTTTACTCCAATGAAAAGGTAAGAAACACAAACTTGTTTGTTTTCAGCATGGGGTTCAAATCTGTCTCCTAATTTTATATTTCTGTTTGCCCATAACTTTTAGTGTCAAACTTTTTGGATTAGTAAATGATAGTTTACAGTTTTTGAAATGAGGTGTCTGTTAGAAGGTTCAAGGCAGGTAATACACCTGCCCTAGAAATTTCCTTTTGTGCTCTCATTTGGTATAAACCCAGATTAGTCGGTCCTGGAGGCTGAAGCTAAAACTGTTAAACATAGAGAAGCCAAGTCCAAAGTCTTCAGCCATCTAAAAACAACTCCAGCCTTAAAAACATCACAGTAGTCTGTTTTGAGAACAGTTTAATCATCCTCAGGTTTGCACTGGATAGTTATTTACTAAGAAGCTAATAATTATAAACATGGGGAATGATAGCAGGAGCTGGTGCATCAACGATTCCTCTGTGTGAAACGCATAGTTAGAATGGAAAATTTAAAGCGTTTGATGTAAAAGTAAAGTTCTGTAAAAAGCAAATAAATATTGTGATGCTTTACAGGTTGTGTTTGCAGTATCTGCTTCACACAGGAGCATCACTGCTGACACACCACCTCCTTCCTTCATTTCCCTTGTAAATAATGATAACCTATTTTGTAAATAATCACCCAATGTTAACTTGATGACTACAGCTAAAAGCACTCAAGAACAGCTGAAACAATAAACCGGTTATTCTTAAATTGCCCTCCATGAGCCCAGATCATAGTTTATTGAACATCTAAGTAAATATCTAAAGAATGCCACTTTGAAAACCCGAGACACCCTAAATAATTTGCTCCTTAAAATAGGGCTAAACTACCTGTTGACAAATGCGGGTGCCATAAGATATTAAAACGATACTATTTATTGCCCATGCAATGATATTTCAACAAAATCAATAAAGCAAAGTTTGATTTGGGCTAAGTATGGAATAAACAACACAGGTCCTGAAAAATGCCTTTTTTTTGAGTCATCTGAAACACTTGGCACTTCCTTCAGAACAGCAGCTGATACAAATCCTGCAGTTGCATTCTTTTCATTTGTTTGATGCCTTTCCTTCCTATCTATCTGCATCAAATGAGCTTGCTGGCAGGAAAGATTTATATTTTCAGCTGCATTGTGAATAGTTGTTTCCAAAAACAGATTGTTTCTGAATGCCAAGTGATTTCCTGGCTCCTCAAAACTCTCCCTGCAGCTTGTTAGCTTATTCTAGAGGAAATTACACTGAGTTCCTGCAGTGAAAGACATACTGTTTTGTTACTGATCTAGTATCATGTCTGAATTTTACATAAAGGACCAAAAGACTGTAATACGAAACTATACTCTTTTCATACTACTTTCATGCAAGTTTGTCCTGAGTGTGTAATTACCTTGTTGGCACAGCAGAGGGCACTGTTGTTTGATTATCCGAAAACATCCAAGAGCTTGTTATTGTCAATCTTTGAGTTTAGTAGTAGGGCAGTTATACTGAGTTACGTAGATCTTTGAATTTTGATATTACTTAAGGCTTTTACCCTGAACACACACATCTGTGCTCTTACTAGAATAAATATGAACTCTATAGCATATGTATAAAAGTCATTGTCTTCAGTTTGCATACACTGTCATTAACCTGCTCGTCCGGCCTCCACAAACAGGAAAAGGGAGGACTTTCTAAATATACATCTACTATTAGAGGTGGAAGTGTGCCATAATTAGAAAAGCTTGTTGCCCTTGATTGCAGACAAAATACGTTTTGTTCTCATGCTTCTCATTCATCAGCCTCTCAGACTGCGTGTAGCCCCTCAGGCTTTTAGACGTCACTGTCTGCAGTAAAAGCACAAACTATTTACTGTTTCAGCTACCAATGCAGGTGCACAAGTATTCATACCCCTTACCACAAACTCAGTGTGTTTTATTGGGATCTTATGTGATAAACAGTAAAAACAACAAAGGATTTCAACCTTCTTTAGTCAGATAAGACTAA
The DNA here is from genome assembly GCF_021462225.1 of Girardinichthys multiradiatus. Lineage (NCBI taxonomy): Eukaryota > Metazoa > Chordata > Actinopteri > Cyprinodontiformes > Goodeidae > Girardinichthys > Girardinichthys multiradiatus. The sequence goes on along the minus strand of NC_061802.1, from coordinate 37,204,144 downwards.
ATTAAATCTAGTAAAACTAGTTGCCTTCAGATATCGCCTAATTAGTAAACAGAGTTGGCCTGTGTGCAGTTTCATATAATAAATGGAATAATAACAACATTAGTGAACAGTATCATGGAGACCAAGGAACACAGTAGAAAGGTCAGGGAGAAAAATTTTGAGAAATTTAAAGTAGCGTTGGGTTCATAAAATGATTTTCCAGCATTTCAGCAACTGTTCATCAGTCATCTGTAAATGGAATATGCAACAACTGCAAACCTACCAGGACATGTCAATCAACCTAAACTAACAGGCCAGGCAAGAAGAACATTAATCAGTAAAGCAGCCAAGAGGTCCATTCTAAAGAGCTGCAGGGAACCAGATTCCAGGTGAGAGAATGTGCTGACAGGACAACTACAAGTGGTGCACTTCACAAATCAGGTCTTTATCAAAGAGTGGTAAAAGAAATTTATTGCTGAAATAAAGACAAAAGAAATTCTGTTTGACACAAGCCATGTAGAGGGCACAGCAATTATGCAGAAGAAGGTGCTATGGTTAGATGAGACAAAACATTTTTTGAAAACCATGCATCATTTTCCTTCCTCTTCATAATTGTCCTCTATTTTGTGTTGATCTATGACATACAAAACATTTGAGGTTGTAACAAGTCAAAAGGAACTGTTTCTGAGTAAAATGCATTCAGCAAGAACATCCAGAAAAGAATATGACAAATTCTTTCATCCGCAAACACACTCTGTTGAGTGATTTTGTTTTGTTTTGTTTGTTTTGTGGGACTAGCGGCCTTTATTTTAATTTTTTTCAAACACTAAGCTGACAGGAAAGGGGTAAAGATAGAGAGGGAAAACATACAGTAGAGGTACCCTGGGCAAAGAGTCAAATCCGCAACGGGCTGCGTTATGGACTGAAGCTTCTGAATATGGGTCGCACATTTTACCCCTGCGCCACTGCTGCGGCCAAAACGCTTACTATTAAGTTTGAGCTGCAGCTCTGTTGACATATTGACCCCAAATCACTTGCCTTTGTTTGGTTATTACAATTTTGGGAGCTGAATAAACCCAATAAAATGCCCGAGGTTGACACAGCATTGTTCCTGTAACACACTCACACACAAAATAAGAGGCCAAAGCAGAGAAAGTATTGTTTTCTTTTGCAAGGCACTTTAAGAGGAAATTAGACATTTATGGTTCAGAGAAAAGGACAAAACAGCCTCAAGGATTGTCAATGATAGTGATGGAAACTTTCTATGTCAAATAAATGCTTATACAAGTAAAAGAAACACTCAACAACAGCAGATGGTAAGTATTTTAATTTTATAAAACTAGTTACATTAAATTCAGGTTTAGTTATCCATTTTTGAGAAAATGGGGTTAGAAAAGTGAATAACAGAACTGTACAAATGTGTTGCAGAAACACTTTTTGAAGACTGGCCATTCATTTTGCCAACAAAATGACACAAAACAAAGCATAATGAAGAAAAAACAATTCTTGATTTAATTATCTAAAACTCCAGATATACATCCTGCGGTAGAGGAAGTTGCTGGAATGAGCTTCAGGAAGTGGGCGTGCCCACTGATTTAACATTTCGCGCAAACGTCCATTCCTCTGGTTGTCCAAAGAGAGATGGACAACAACCTTATCATACAACCGTCCTTGTTCTCTGCTGACTTACTGGGTTTCCTCTTAAGAAAATGTCCAAGCACTAATGTAATTTCAGTTATGTCTTCTGTCATTGGTACTGGATTGTAAATACCTGTGAAAAGTAGAAACATAAACTGTATAGTGAAGGAACCCAAGGTCAAACAGGCGAGGAATACATAGGGTCAGACAGGTGGCGTGCTGTAGCGGATCTCAGCGCTGAACTTGTCCGCCATCTTGGGCATCGGAGGCTTTTTCAGCATGTTGTGCTTCATGATGACCTCCTCGTTTGCATAGATCGGAGTGTCTGTGTCGTCAGAGTGGTACCCTGACTGATATCCGCTCGTCTGATTAGATGACTCCGAGGCTACGGACTCTTTGCTTTTGCAACGCAGCAGTTGACTGTCAATTGAAATCATGTAGGGAACACAGATTAAATAGGACAATAAAAAGAATGGCAATTATATTGCAAGCTAGTATATATATATATATATATATATATATATATATATATATTTATGTGATTAAGTTTCATCCTCACCTGAAATTGGGTGTGGCTGGGAGCTGTTGATTTACTTCCCCTGGAGAGGAGCCCATCCCACTGTCTGTGTGACCCTCCTGCAGAAGAGCTAATAGTTTTAATTGCTCCATTATGGTATCTAAATATTCACCAATCAGGGAAAACATTATGACCACTGACAGTTAAAATGAATAACACTAATTATCTCTTCACCATGGCACCTGTTAGTGTTTTAGGTGTATTAAGCAGGAAGAGAACATTTTGTCTTTGGACTTGATGCATCAGAAGCTGGAGAAATTAGCACCTGCAAGGATTTGAGCGAGTTTTGATGTGAACCAAATTGTGATAGGTACACAACTGGATCAGAGCATCTCCAAAATGTCTGCTCTTATGAGGTGTTCCCAGCCAGTATGTGCCTAAAGCAGTTTAAGGAAGGAACGGAAGTGACTGGGCAACCAAGGGTCAAGGTTGTTATGACAACAAAAGGGAGACCAAAACAATATAAAGCCAGTGGTTATAATGTTTTACCATATGGGCTTCATTCACATTCTGCCTCATGTCATTCATAGATTGTATTTGGCAACAAATGTGCAGCTTAGAATGCAGCTACAGGTCCTTCTCAAAATATTAGCATATTGTGATAAAGTTCATTATTTTCCATAATGTAATGATGAAAATTTAACATTCATATATTTTAGATTCATTGCACACTAACTGAAATATTTCAGGTCTTTTATTGTCTTAATACGGATGATTTTGGCATACAGCTCATGAAAACCCAAAATTCCTATCTCACAAAATTAGCATATCATTAAAAGGGTCTCTAAACGAGCTATGAACCTAATCATCTGAATCAACGAGTTAACTCTAAACACCTCCAAAAGATTCCTGAGGCCTTTAAAACTCCCAGCCTGGTTCATCAGTCAAAACCCCAATCATGGGTAAGACTGCTGACCTGACTGCTGTCCAGAAGGCCACTATTGACACCCTCATCAAGAGGGTAAGACACAGAAAGAAATTTCTGAACGAATAGGCTGTTCCCAGAGTGCTGTATCAAGGCACCTCAGTGGGAAGTCTGTGGGAAGGAAAAAGTGTGGCAGAAAATGCTGCACAACGAGAAGAGGTGACCGGACCCTGAGGAAGATTGTGGAGAAGGGCCGATTCCAGACCTTGGGGGACCTGCGGAAGCAGTGGACTGAGTCTGGAGTAGAAACATCCAGAGCCACCGTGCACAGGCGTGTGCAGGAAATGGGCTACAGGTGCCGCATTCCCCAGGTCAAGCCACTTTTGAACCAGAAACAGCGGCAGAAGCGCCTGACCTGGGCTACAGCGAAGCAGCACTGGACTGTTGCTCAGTGGTCCAAAGTACTTTTTTCGGATGAAAGCAAATTCTGCATGTCATTCGGAAATCAAGGTGCCAGAGTCTGGAGGAAGACTGGGGAGAAGGAAATGCCAAAATGCCAGAAGTCCAGTGTCAAGTACCCACAGTCAGTGATGGTCTGGGGTGCCGTGTCAGCTGCTGGTGTTGGTCCACTGTGTTTTATCAAGGGCAGGGTCAATGCAGCTAGCTATCAGGAGATTTTGGAGCACTTCATGCTTCCATCTGCTGAAAAGCTTTATGGAGATGAAGATTTCATTTTTCAGCACGACCTGGCACCTGCTCACAGTGCCAAAACCACTGGTAAATGGTTTACTGACCATGGTATCACTGTGCTCAATTGGCCTGCCAACTCTCCTGACCTGAACCCCATAGAGAATCTGTGAGATATTGTGAAGAGAACGTTGAGAGACTCAAGACCCAACACTCTGGATGAGCTAAAGGCCGCTATCGAAGCATCCTGGGCCTCCATAAGACCTCAGCAGTGCCACAGGCTGATTGCCTCCATGCCACCCCGCATTGAAGCAGTCATTTCTGCCAAAGGATTCCCGACCAAGTATTGAGTGCATAACTGTACATGATTATTTGAAGGTTGACGTTTTTTGTATTAAAAACACTTTTCTTTTATTGGTCGGATGAAATATGCTAATTTTGTGAGATAGGAATTTTGGGTTTTCATGAGCTGTATGCCAAAATCATCCGTATTAAGACAATAAAAGACCTGAAATATTTCAGTTAGTGTGCAATGAATCTAAAATATATGAATGTTAAATTTTCATCATTACATTATGGAAAATAATGAACTTTATCACAATATGCTAATATTTTGAGAAGGACCTGTAAATGCGTTGTCTTATGTCTTATGATCTTGGAATCCAGTTCCAAAATACTGCATCATATTATAATCAGCACATTCCTGATATTTTCTAAACTTTATTTAATAGAAAAGTTACATGTCAGAAAAATATAATTTCATCACAAAACAAGCAGGTAAATCGATTCTCACCATTACACTGCTGTGCGCCAGAGGAATGTCTTCAAATGTCTTCACACTGAGAGACCGACTGCATCTCTTGCTCTGCTGGGACAGCCTGTGCACATAGGAAAAGTCAGTAAAGCTCCAACAGAGTGATTTAACTCTTACCAGTGATAGATGATGAGAGATTCATGCTGACCCAAGAGATGATGGGATGTCATAGTGAGTTTCCAGGGTTTCCCCACCTTGATGGCAGCTGTAGGGGCCCTTCGGCTCAGCGGAAAGGAGGCAACCTTCTGCTTCACCTGCTGTCAGGGGGATGTAATCCTTCCCATCCTGGAGATCAAGAGGATTTAGAAAACAAACTCACACACACTTGCTTAAGGTGTTTTACATAAAGGAGTCGAATAAGAATTTTAAACTTTAGAGATGAAACATTAACAACGTTCTTCACACTTACTTGAAATGGATATGGTAAAAATGTAAAAAAAAAAAAACATAAAATAAAATAATATTTTCTTGTTGTAGCATTATCTCACATAGAAGATTTTTGTAAAATCCATCTTTTAAACCGAGCACAAAACTCAAAAAACCTCTGCTTGGACTTTAACTGGAACCATGTACTTTGGTCAGATGAGAAAAATAAGGGTTTTTTTGAGTAACAAATACAAAACCAAAGCCAAATCAACATAGAAATGGTTCTCTAAAAGCAAAACCAATCTTAAAACAATGGAAAAACTGTGGAGTGAGCTGCAGGTGGTATAAGAGAGGACACAGGAATCTAACTGATCTTTAGGGATTTTGTCATAGATTCCTCTCTCTGTATTCTCCATCTTTGGGAAATGTTATATGAGAAGATAAGTGCTGTTCTACTGGCAAAAGGTGGTTGTAGGAAGCCATGACAACAGGTGTGCCAATAACTGTGGCACACCTGTTGTTTTGTTTAAAATTGTTTCTCAACAATTTATTTATTTTAACACATCTTTACCAGTAATTCCAATAAGTCTGGAGGGCACTCTATACTGTAAATCAACTGAATGCATTATATACACCACACCAGAAGTTTGAACACACCTTTGTCATTCAATGGCTTTTGTTGTTTTTATGACTTTCTACATTGTAGGTACTTAGTGAAGACCAGAACATCTTTCATATTTTACAATCTTCAAAATAGTCTCCCTTTGCTTTGATTACTGCTTTGCACTCTTGGCATTCTCTCTATGAGGTTCGTGAGGTCGTCACCTGAAATGGTTTTCCAACAGTCTTGAAGAGTTTCCAGAGGTAGGAATGAAAATAAAGACGAAACATTCAATAAGAAGGTGTGTCCAAACCTTCGACTGGTAGTGTATATTTACGGCTCTTTTATTGCAATTAAAAGTCAGTTCTTTACTTTTTCATGCTGAGAAAACAAAATATACTGTATATTTTCCAGTTTTTTGTTGCAACAATAAATGAAAGTAGTTTGAGTATCAGTTTATTGTATCTGTAACTGTGCTGTACATCAGTGCTCAGAACACACGGACAGCTGTAGCACTCATGCATAAAGGCGACTACAATAAGATGAAGAAAACAGTTTTAAAATTAAACCCACTGTAATAAATTGTACGTTCATGATCTGCTGGTTCTGCTGGAAAGACCTGGGCTTCCACATAACAAGGAAGATTTAATTAAGAATTCAGGATGTTTTGGTTATGTCTGGAGCAGACCTGTTGTGCACTTGCTTGAAGAAGATTTCCCAGATGTTCAACCAGTTCTGCAAACGTGGGCCTGTCTGTAGGGCGATCCATCCAGCAGTCCAACATGGTCTGGTATCTGTTTGGATCGCAAAGGGAATGAGTGTTGAAGCAAGATACGTTGTTGTGGGCTGTTCTGCAGATGTTTTATACCTTAAACTCACATTTCGGTGGTGGCATATTCAGGAGGTCTCATCCTTGTCCCTTCCTTCAGTCTCCTGCAGAAAGACTCATCGATGCAAACACCCGGATAGGGAGAAGCCCCTGTAGGTGAGACAAATGGTGTTGCAGAAATCCGGAAGTATATATGCATGTTGCAACATGTGATCAATGTTAGGTTTACCCAAGGAGAATATCTCCCAGAGGAGAACTCCAAAGGACCAAACATCACTTTGAGTTGTATAAACCCGGTCAAAAATGGTCTCAGGAGCCATCCACTTCAGAGGAAGACGGGCCTGTAACAACAGCAAAAAGTTACTTTTTACTGCACAATTTACATTTAATTATATGATTTATACTGCATGCATGATTTCAGATGACTTACATCTCCTTTGCGAACATAGTCTGGGTCTTTGTAGACATCTCTAGCAAGACCAAAGTCACATATTTTCACCACATTATTCTCTGAGAGCAGGATGTTTCTGGCTGCTAGATCTCTGTGTATGCACTAAAAAGAAAATAAAGGAAATTACAGTCAAAGCACTGAAAAGATAGATTACTACCTCCAGTTTGGTGGCCAAAATGACTGCAGAAAGACCCCATGTTCTTACTTTTCGAGAAGACAGGAATTCCATTCCTTTTGCAACCTGGAAGCTGTAGCTTATCAGGTCCTCCATGTTGAGATGGTCGTCAACTGAGCTCTCTGAAATCACATTTTAATGACAAAAATGCTTAAACTGCCCAAAAAGAATGAAAATGGTGAACAGATGCAAACATTGTGAGTTGTTTCGCAACCTTCGTTAGGGTCACCACTGGTGCTTGAAGCCTTGTCCTCTGCTGTTCCCGTGCAGATGTCCAGCTGGGCGACCTTCCCCAAACCAAGATCCCCTTCAGCCACATCCTCATCAGCAGGTGCCCACCTCTGGCTACTGACTCGCTTTCTCTGTTCACCACAGTAAATAGGAGCATCGGTACATTTTATTAAATGTACAGTTGTTGTATGGAGTTTTAGCAGTCAGAGAAATTTCATCTTTTTACTTGACCAGCATGTTTCTTCTGCCTAGAATGCATAGGTATATGTGTCAAAATATAATACAACAACTTGCCATAGATTTCAGTAAAAATTCACATTGCTGTTTTACATAAAATGTAACCAGACTTGCGGATGCACATTTTGGTAGTTCACAACTCAGGAAAGGGCTACAAGGCCATATCTGAATGTCTTCAAGCTCCGGTGACCAGAGTACAAAGTATTATTAAAAATACAACAATGCATGCTGGAAAATCTGAGAGAATGTGGTAGGAAGTCAAAAGGAACACCTGCTCTGGCAGTGGTGGCAGCATCTCAAAGCAAACTGTCCAATTTACACTTCAAACTGATTTATTCCATGGATGGAGGCCAAGGAGGAAGCCACTTTTCCAAGGTACACAAAAGCCCACGCTAGGCCTCATCTGGGCAAAGAATATGATTTCTGGTCTACTGTCTTGTTGTCAGATTAATTTTACTTTCATTTGCCATTAAAAAGCATTCCATCCCAAAAACCACAAGATGTTATTTCAAATCACTAAGCAACTTCTTGATTGAATGAAAATACCTTTAAACCTAAATCTGCCAGAGCTACGAATTACTTTAGGTTTAACTGTAACTTTCTTGAATTTCTTAATTAGGATAAATTGAGATTAGTTAGTCCCAGAGGCTCAAGCTAACAGCTAGTCCGTGAGCAGTCTTGGCCCCACTTGGACTAGCCCTTAGTTTCATCCAATGAAACCTGATAATCTGGGTTCATACTAAATAAAGATGCTAAAAGTGTAATCTACTGCAGCAAAGTAATTATCTGATAACATTTTCATAGTACCTCTCTTCAAAAATTCTGAATCACGCCCTTAATTAATTTTACACAGCATTAAATTTGCATAAGAAACATCTTTAAGTTGGATTTATTCGGTCTGTCTTACAGCACGGGTATTGGTTAGCTAGGTTTGAGCTCTGTGGCTAAATATCCTTGGGCAGTATTTGTTCCATCTGTTGAAGTAGCACTCTTTCCTCTGAGTCATTCAGATTTCTTCTTATTTTTTCCCAAAAAGGATGTTCTCTTTGCTTTGACAACCATTCAGTTTTACTGTATTTAGCTATTTTGGAATTAGCTGGGGAAGCATGTCAAAATACAATCAGCAGAGTGCATTTGTAACTACATGTAACTACACAGCCCAACATGGAGATGTTTTAGCTGTGTGAAAATGTAAACAACCATTTCATTAAAAACCAACTCATGTTGGTTGGTACAGGATTACCTCAAACCTGAACATGAAGTTTGCCTAGTGTTTGACAGCAGAAAATTGAAATTTGAAAAGCATTCTGCTCTAACTAGCAGTTAGCTTGACTTCACATAGAATTTCTTCCTGTTTTCCAAAACTATATATATATATATATATATATATATATATACATACACACGTTTGCTCTTTGTGGGTGACATTGAAAGATTGTGCAATAATGTGTGGCCAATGTTGTAACTTCTTCTGGGATGTAGGTAGCCACATTATAGTACTGGCTATGTTTAACATGCTGCATGTGGGTTGTATATCTCTCACATCCCTTACCTTGTAGGGGCTGTACTCTCCACGCTTGCTCTTCAGGTAGCTGGACAGATTTCCATGTTTACAGTACTCAACAATCACCATCAGTGGTCCTGAAACAAGATATATATGTACAAATCTCAAGGAAAAAGAGAATGCTTCCAAACTGCAAGTGGGGTGTGTGCATGTGTGTGTGTGTGTGTGTGTGTGTGTGTGTGTGTGTGTGTGTGTGTGTGTGTGTGTGTATTTAATAGGGGCAATGTGCAATAATAAATGTAAGCAGAAGTTATCTCACTACACTTTTTGTTTAAGAATCCGAAATAGTTTTTATAATTCAGGTTTAAAGCAATTGCAAAGTGGAGAAGCAAGACCGTCAATGACCTTGTTCATCAGATAAATAGTATTTGTTAATTTATTTTCCCAATTCAACAAATTATATGTTTTTTATTAGTAAACAATGGGAAAAATTTATGTTTGCTTATTATAAATTGTAATAGTTCTGAAAAAGTATTATTGGCATATGAAACAACTTTTATCCTTTCCTCTGAAACACAAGCATTTGGTTCTACAGTAGATGTACAGGTCCTTCTCAAAATATTAGCATATTGTGATAAAGTTCATTATTTTCCATAATGTAATGATGAAAATTTAACATTCATATATTTTAGATTCATTGCACACTAACTGAAATATTTCAGATCTTTTATTGTCTTAATACGGATGATTTTGGCATACAGCTCATGAAAACCCAAAATTCCTATCTCACAAAATTAGCATATTTCATCCGACCAAAAAAAGAAAAGTGTTTTTAATACAAAAAACGTCAACCTTCAAATAATCATGTACAGTTATACACTCAATACTTGGTCGGGAATCCTTTGGCAGAAATGACTGCTTCAATGCGGCGTGGCATGGAGGCAATCAGCCTGTGGCACTGCTGAGGTCTTATGGAGGCCCAGGATGCTTCGATAGCGGCCTTTAGCTCATCCAGAGTGTTGGGTCTTGAGTCTCTCAACGTTCTCTTCACAATATCCCACAGATTCTCTATGGGGTTCAGGTCAGGAGAGTTGGCAGGCCAATTGAGCACAGTGATACCATGGTTAGTAAACCATTTACCAGTGGTTTTGGCACTGTGAGCAGGTGCCAGGTCGTGCTGAAAAATGAAATCTTCATCTCCATAAAGCTTTTCAGCAGATGGAAGCATGAAGTGCTCCAAAATCTCCTGATAGCTCGCTGCATTGACCCTGCCCTTGATAAAACACAGTGGACCAACACCAGCAGCTGACACGGCACCCCAGACCATCACTGACTGTGGGTACTTGACACTGGACTTCTGGCATTTTGGCATTTCCTTCTCCCCAGTCTTCCTCCAGACTCTGGCACCTTGATTTCCGAATGACATGCAGAAATTGCTTTCATCCGAAAAAAGTACTTTGGACCACTGAGCAACAGTCCAGTGCTGCTTCTCTGTAGCCCAGGTCAGGCGCTTCTGCCGCTGTTTCTGGTTCAAAAGTGGCTTGACCTGGGGAATGCGGCACCTGTAGCCCATTTCCTGCACACGCCTGTGCACGGTGGCTCTAGATGTTTCTACTCCAGACTCAGTCCACTGCTTCCGCAGGTCCCCCAAGGTCTGGAATCGGCCCTTCTCCACAATCTTCCTCAGGGTCCGGTCACCTCTTCTCGTTGTGCAGCGTTTTCTGCCACACTTTTTCCTTCCCACAGACTTCCCACTGAGGTGCCTTGATACAGCACTCTGCGAACAGCCTATTCGTTCAGAAATTTCTTTCTGTGTCTTACCCTCTTGCTTGAGGGTGTCAATAGTGGCCTTCTGGACAGCAGTCAGGTCGGCAGTCTTACCCATGATTGGGGTTTTGAGTGATGAACCAGGCTGGGAGTTTTAAAGGCCTCAGGAATCTTTTGCAGGTGTTTAGAGTTAACTCGTTGATTCAGATGATTAGGTTCATAGCTCGTTTAGAGACCCTTTTAATGATATGCTAATTTTGTGAGATAGGAATTTTGGGTTTTCATGAGCTGTATGCCAAAATCATCTGTATTAAGACAATAAAAGACTTGAAATATTTCAGTTAGTGTGCAATGGATCTAAAATATATTAATGTTAAATTTTCATCATTACATTATGGAAAATAATGAACTTTATCACAATATGCTAATATTTTGAGAAGGACCAGTATGTAACTGTGAGAAAAATACCAACTGTTTTGGACACTACGTTGCAAGCAACACCACTCTATGTTTTCAAATGAACAATGGAGCTTAAGTCCTTTTGAATCTTGTGTCATTTTGGTACCATTTTTTAACAAGTATCATCTGCATACATATGAATCTTACAGTTAGAACACGCATACTTTCTCTTCCCTTTAAAATAAAAGGTTAACGATAGTGGTCCAAAGACAGATCCTTGCAGAACACCTGTGCACATCCTTACAGCTTTTGGGACCAGACATGGATGGAGAACAATGACTTAACAACATACAGAGAACAAAAGAGACTCTGAATCCTAAAATACATAGCATTAACCTATTTTAATGAAAGCTCCCAAGAGGAGTTTCACAGCTGGAATTTCCCGTTGCAAAACTCTGTGTGTGCAGCATTTCTTTCTCTTTGTCTGCAGCTCTGCACTGGGGAGGACAAATGCATTAACGCGTTCATCTCGCTAGCTTAATAAAAGACTGTATCTTCGATGAAACCTTGGATCCAAAGCAAAGTACTGTCTGTTGTATGTGTATCTGGTAACCGTACACAGGCTGAAAATAAGACTAGCTGCCTGAACCTAGCTATCTGAGTTCCCAGAGAAAAGAATCTGAGCCAAAGATTCTCCAAGAAGAGACGGGTGGTCTCTAATTACAGAATGAAGCGGTTTTTTATTAAAATAATGTTTTATTTTCCCCTTTGCCTTGCCTTGTGAACTGTTGTTTGAACACCTTGGCTGTTGTTCTCTGTTAGTGTTCAGAGCTAGTTTTCAGAAATTTGTTTTTATAAATGGTTTCTCATAGTTTATTAGTTTTCCACATTATTTTTATTTTTACTAGGTTGTTTAGATGAATGTTACTAGTCTGGTTAAAAGGTTTGTTGACTGACATGTTTGAACTTAAAGTTGAAGTTGTCAGGGTTTGTTGAGGGTGTGACCAATTGGCAGATTTGAGTGAGGATGCGGCATGGTGAGTAGAAAGTGTTTTATTTTGAACTGAGCAATATCTCATAAGAGTCTCTGAGATGAATGGCGGCAGGAAACACAAGCTTGGATCAGAGCACAACAGAGACCCAGACGGGTAGCAAGCAGAAGGACCCAGTGGCAAGAACAGAAAACCAGAAAGAATAAATACTAAGGGAGGTGAGGAATGGACAAATGAACTAAGGGAATTAATCACGGAGAAAATTGGGTGCATCTGGTGTTGAGGGAAATGTGATTAATTTTTGTTGGTGAGCAGGGAGTGCAGGGGGGTAACAGAAAATATCTAAATGAAACTGAAATAAGTAAACACTGAGACTTACACGAACAAGGGGAAAACAGATCTAAAGGAGAACACAAACTAAAACTTTTAACCAGGGAGTAACAAACACCTAAACATGAATCTAATAAATCTGAATGAACTGAAATAAAGCAAGTGCAAAACAGGGCAGTAAAGAGAAACTAAACAGCAACTCTAACACAGGCAGATTCTGACAGAAGTATTTTGTTAGTAAATTCTTGTATTTGGATAGAAGTGTGTATTTTCGTTTATCCTGTATATGGGCGCAGGGCTTGCTGTTTGAAAACACCAGTGCAGGAATTCCCTCCTTTTTTTTGTTCTATAATTTTGTTTAAAATTACCACCTTTTTTAATATCTACCATTAGCCCTTAATTAATTCATCAATAGGTATTCATAGTCAAACCAAACCTATTGTTGTACAATGCAGCAGACAATTTAAAGTTTTGTCTGTGGATTACCTGCTATGGATCTGATTAAAATCATTTTACCTTTGAAAGTGTATGCAAAGACAAATAAAAACTAGACAACCTACATACAAAATGTGTGCTGAGTGAAATGCTTTATTAAGCTGTGGAAATATAACTCTAGCAACACCTTTACCTCATATAGAGTGATAGACAAAAACAAATTATTAAAGGACTCCATCCATCATGACTTACCCCCGGGTTTGGTGCAAGCTCCCAGCAGGTTGACAACATTGAGATGATGCCCAATGTGGATAAGAATTTTTAGTTCTGACATCAAGGCACGATATTCACTGGAAGTAGCTCCCTCTATAACAGAATGACAAAATAAATAATATATAAATAACAAAATAATAATAAATAAAATTAATTGTTTCTCAGTGGGGAATCTCTACGTGACAAATCGAAGCATACAGTCTTTGTGTTCACAGATTTCTATTGCAATAACAGTTTTTTTCTCAGGAAAGGAAGAGAAAATACTGACCCTTCAGCATCTTGACTGCAACAGTAGTGCATGTAGTAGCTTTCTCGATACCAAAGGCAGCTGCTTCTACAACCTGACCAAATGCCCCTCGTCCCAGTGGTTCACCTTTATCAAAAAAATATTCATCAAAGACAACAGTCAGTGCTAGCTTTGTTGCAGTAATTATTAATCATCATCTCCTTTCTTGAGGGCATGAAGCAAGATTTGATATACAGTGTTTTCAATTCATTAAGCAAGATTTGCTTTTTTTTTGTAAATTTGACAGTAAACAAGAAATGCCCAATTACAAAGTATGGGAAGACCATGAAATCTAAGGTCTGAAGCAACTTTTACCTAGACCTTGGGTAAGGTTGTATGGTCAACCACTTGTCATAATCATGAATAGTGATGAAGGATAGGAGAGATGGCTAAACCAAGTCATATAGCCATATTCTCACTGAGCAAGACTGAGCAACGGCATGAATATCAAGAGCCTTTGTGTGTGGAGTTGGTCATTTCCCTGTGCCCACGTAGAAATGTCTAATTCTTTGTCCCATATCCCAGAAATATGAATGCTAGGTAATTGGCCACTCCAAACCTGGCCTTGCTGTGAATGTATGCATGCTTGCTTATCTGTTCTGTACATCTCTGTGATTGCCTTGTGATGCATTTGTAATCTGTTCAGGGTGCCCCGCCTCTTGTACACTGGCCAAACAAACTCCTAACCCTACTCCCACCCCTCCTCCAGTCTCCCAATCGATAAATAAGAGGATGCAGTATAGAAATTGGATGGATTGATAGATATTCTCTCAGTTGGAAATTAGATTGTGAAAGGAGAGTTAAAAAGAACAAAGAAAGTAAAAAAAACACTAAGGTTCATAGTGTGCTGTTCCATTATGCATAACCAAATGTGACATTCTAAGAGCCATATGAAAAACTGTTTCCTGCCAAGCTAAAGGTGAAAATTTCTGCAGCAGTGAGTGGAGATAAGCTTGACGACAAAAGGATTCAAAGTCAGGGAAGGTACAACTGGTAGGCACGGGAGTGGATTACTCTTAGATTTAGCTATACACTATATTAACAGCATTAACCTAAGGAGTTTGGAAAAGTCCGGAAGTTGATTTCTTCTGTACTTTCTGCCAAGTGTTCTACCTTACTTAATTCCTTCCTTGTTTCCTGCAACCCATATCCTCCCTTTCTTTCTTGTGCCTTTACTCCATTCTCTCCTTGGTTCTTACCTTTTGTTCTCCTGGTGACCCACCTCTCTTCTTTCTTTCTATTCTACCTTCCTTTTGTAATCCCTTCATTGCTTCCTTGTGTTCTCTCTCTATTCCTTTCTTGTGTCCCTCCTTCTTTCCTTCCTTCCTTTCTTATCTTCTCGGTGTCCAACTAACCTCTGGCTTTTCTTCCTTCCTTCCTGTCAATATCTGAGGTTTCAAGCTTGTGTTTCTAAAGTGTATGCTTTGTAATGTTTGCTATAAATCAGTAATGTTTTAAAATGAACATAAAGAACTGACAACTCTAGAAAGCTGAGTCTTAAAAAATATGGAATTTTGAAAGTGTGTGAATGTTCTCTGTATTCAGAAAACAAACTCACTGTCTGTAAAAAATAATGTAGATAGAAAAACAAAAAGTTCTACAAAAGAATAATGAACATATACATTCTTCCTAGGTGCCAGTTGATTGCCTTAAGAGTTGCAAGTTAAAGGTTTTTACATGACCCCCAAACTTCATCCATTAATTTTTCGTAACTGTACAAGCCTTGCAGGGTCACAGAAGATCTGTTCCAGTGGTCATTGCGGGAGAGGCGACGTACACCTTGGACAAGTCTAGGCAAGCCAAGGAAATTACTCATGTTGAAGCTTTTTGCAGGTAACAATTGGAAAATCCTTAAAAGGTGAATTGAATACTCCATGAATATGAGTTCCTGAAATTGCTTCATGGTATTTTCTTCCTTTTTCTCTTTTGAAAATCAGGTCATATTTTATTAATTTGACCACTAACAAAGGCAAAAATCTTGGCAAGGGCTTCTGCCACTTTGCCATGTAATTGTGTAAAACTCTTTTTCATTGCAGACTGATCATCAGCTGCCTCAGTGGATATTGTGTTGGGTTAACAAAGTGAATAAATTGAGTATGATTCCTGCACACTGCACTGATTGTCCAAAATTAAAAGTAATGTTCTAACAGCGTGATGTGATCTAGATATCTAATACACTTTCACATTGGTTTTAAACAAAACTGGACCATGTTTTCAAAATGTTCTCCAGACTTAATGGTTATCACATCTTACCAAGCTTCAGCCTGTCACGAGGAAACTCCCATTTGTTTGCATCATACGTGAGCCTCTCACACTGCTCATCCATGGGCAGGTCCTCTGAGTCCAGAATCATGGATAGGTAGCCGGTCTTCAAGTCTCCTCCAGTTGGCTGAAATAAGGATGAGGAAATCTCAAAGATGAGCACCGAGGTACAGAAAACTGAGAGCTAATGAACTGCTGTTTGTCTCAGCTCTTCATTTCCAGTACAATAAACTGCCTCTGTTGCCATTGTTATAAATGGGGCCCATTCACTGTTGTGGGCTTACGTGACTTATGGAATCTGAGTTTGGACTTGTTGTTCCTGGATACAAAAGAGAGTGTCCCCTCAGAGCCAAACCAGTCGCTTCTAATCAATCATAAACCCTCCAAAATTGTGTGTGTTTGTGCAAATGAGTGTGCTCTGCTAATTGTTTCTTGTTATTGGTGGGAACACACAATAAGGGAAGAGTGAAAAGTGTGAAAACACTGAGAAAGTAGAAAATACTTACTTTCTTTCGTCCACGGATGACGAAGACGATCAAAAGCCAGAAAAACATGGCTATAACCACTGAGCCAATGGGAACAATCAGCTCCACATTAGTTTTTTCCTCTGCACCTAGGATATACACAAACAATGTAATTTAAGTGATAATTCAAAGCTATAGATCAGACCAAACATATGTGTTTAAGAACCAGTCTTTGAGAGAGTCAGAATGTTGATCATGATTGTAGTGGCACGTCTTTGCAGCATTGCATGATATTCAGCAGGGTTGTTGGTCATTTTATTTGGCTTGTATGTGTGCATGTCTGAGTTTTGGATATAGGAAGGAGACTGTTGGAATCTGGACTGTAATCAAGCTGATATTTTTTCCAGTTATAACAAATGCTCTAGAGTCAGGGGGAAAGGTTTTTGCCAAAAACAACTAGGAAAAGGCTTACTAAGAACGCAGTAGGTTGTCACAGCATAACAGACCACTTCTCTCCACTACCACTCAGAGTGGGGAGTGCTGTAGAATGTTCTTTGGGGTGGGTGGGCGAGCCGGGGTCAGGGAGTTATTTGTATTCTTTCATTTTCTAAGGGAACGTTAGTCTGGGACAATATTAGGGGATTTTTCCCTCATTCCAGACCCATTTTTTCTTGTGAAGAACAATTCATATGTCACTCATGTGACTGATTGGAAGGACAAGTATTATTGTTCATATAGCTCCACAATAAAGGTCACAGTATTTCTTTTGTATTTTCCTTATAGAATATACAGGGGTTGGACAATGAAACTGAAACACCTGGTTTTAGACCACAATAATTTATTAGTATGGTGTAGGGCCTCCTTTTGCGGCCAATTCGTCTTGGGAATGACATATACTAATCCTGCACAGTGGTCAGAGGGATTTTAAGCCATTCTTCTTGCAGGATAGTGGCCAGGTCACTACGTGATACTGGTGGAGGAAAACGTTTCCTGACTTGCTCCTCCAAAACACCCCAAAGTGGCTCAATAATATTTAGATCTGGTGACTGTGCAGGCCATGGGAGATGTTCAACTTCACTTTCATGTTCATCAAACCAATCTTTCACCAGTTTTGCTGTGTGTATTGGTGCATTGTCATCCTGATACACGGCACCGCCTTCAGGATACAATGTTTGAACTATTGGATGCACATGGTCCTCAAGAATGGTTTGGTAGTCCTTGGCAGTGACGCGCCCATCTAGCACAAGCATTGGGCCAAGGAAATGCCATGATATGGCAGCCCAAACCATCACTGATCCACCCCCATGCTTCACTCTGGGCATGCAACAGTCTGGGTGGTACGCTTCTTTGGGGCTTCTCCACACCGTAACTCTCCCGGATGTGGGGAAAACAGTAAAGGTGGACTCATCAGAGAACAATACATGTTTCACATTGTCCACAGCCCAAGATTTGCAGTCCTTGCACCATTGAAACCGACGTTTGGCATTGGCATGAATGACCAAAGGTTTGGCTATAGCAGCCCGGCCATGTATATTGACCCTGTGGAGCTCCCGACGGACAGTTCTGGTGGAAACAGGAGAGTTGAGGTGCACATTTAATTCTGCTGTGATTTGGGCAGCTGTGGTTTTATGTTTTTTGGATACAATCCAGGTTAGCACCCGAACATCCCTTTCAGACAGCTTCCTCTTGCGTCCACAGTTAATCCTGTTGGATGTGGTTCGTCCTTCTTGGTGGTATGCTGACATTACCCTGGATACCGTGGCTCTTGATACATCACAAAGACTTGCTGTTTGGTCACAGATGCACCAGCAAGACGTGCACCAACAATTTGTCCTCTTTTGAACTCTGGTATGTCACTCATAATGTTGTGTGCATTTCAATATTTTGAGCTAAACTGTGCTCATACCCTGCTAATTGAACCTTCACACTCTGCTCTTACTGGTGCAATGTGCAATCAATGAAGACTGGCTACCAGGCTGGTCCAATTTAGCCATGAAACCTCCCACACTAAAATGACAGGTGTTTCAGTTTCATTGTCCAACCCCTGTAAGTAGATTAGAAGCCACATAGTTACATACATTTTATCTGTAGCTAAAGTATGTGTTTAGTTTTCAGTATTTTCTGTTGAATAAGAAACATTTCTGATTTTGGCTAATGGTATTAAGTTTTTTATAAATTTCAGTATGGTGGTAGAATAACTTAAATAAAACCTCAACCTCATTCTTGAATGTACATTTTGCAAAAGACCAACACAAAGTAGAGTGTACTGTCAAATGAAAATGACATATAGTTTCAAAACAGTTTTTTAAATAAAATCTTAAAAGTGTGGCTTGCATTTATTTTCATACCCCTTGATCTAACCTAGTGCAACCAGTTGCAGTCAGAAGTTACCTAATTGGTAACTGGAGTCCACTGTGTGTAAGTTAATTTCACAGCTGTTCTGTGAAAGTTTCAGAGGTTTGTTCAAGACCATTTGTTAACAAACAGTATCATGAAGAACACAGAACCCAGCAGACAGGTCAATGATAAAGATGTGAAAAGGTTTAATGAAGGGTAAAGTTATAAAACACCTCAGCCCGGTTCAATCCATAATTGGAAAATAGGAGGAAGCACAACTGTAACAACTGTAAACATACAAAGACATTGCCATGTACCTAAACTGGCAGACTTCAGCTACAGGTCAGAAGGGACAATCTGTTGACAGCAAAACTATTAGTCTATTAGCCAGAACTACAATGGTATGGCTTCAGTCAAAGCATATTCATATTATGTTTCAATAGCCTTGATAAAGTCTGGCCTAAATCCAATTGAGACATTGTGGCAAGAGTTGAAAATTGGTAGACATAAATAATCTTCATTCAATCTGAGCTATTCTGTCATAGCTCTGTCTGAATGATTACGGTTGTTGTTCTGCTAGACAGTGAACGTCTGCCCCAATTTTAAGTCTTTTGCAGGTTTTCTTCTAGAGTTGGCCTGTATTAAGCTCCACCTATCCTTCTTTAAACTCTGAAACTATTCTTCTATTTTGCAAAGAAAAATGAACAAAACTTTCTCTAGATGGGAAAAGCTGGTAGAGACCAACCCCAAAACACTTGCAGCTGTAACTGCCGCAAAAGTCGGTTCTAGAAACCTTTGACCCAGTGGGGTTGAATACCAATCCCTGGCATGCTTTTTTTATTTTTATTTTTTTACAGAATTTTGAAAATCCTACATTCTTTCTTTTCCTCTTAACAACTGTGCAATACTTTGTGTTGAGTTGCAATATGACAAAATGTGGAAAAAGAGACAGCTGTGGCAGAGCTAACGGCAGCAGAAGAGGTCAACAATCATATGTTTATTGCAGCAGTCACACTGCATGATTTCTTTTCCCTGGAAAAGATCAGTGAGCTCCTTTATTGGCTCCATATACGGGAACGGGATCACGTAGACCCTTCTAGTTAGAGTATTTGTTTGTTTCTTGTTTTTGCTCCGTCTCTGCGTTTTGAACAGAAAGGCACAGAGTAGAGGCTGAAGCTGGGGCAGGGCTGGCCTCTCCCTTTGTCTTGCAGTCTCCTCATTGTTTTGGATTTAAAATTATGCAGGAGGATGTGTGTTAACTGGGCCAGCTTCCTGTCATGTGGAAGCAAAGTTATTCTTGCGCTCTTTGATATCAAAAAATTTTACAAGTGTTATGTGAAGGGGGAAAATCTTGATGTCAGTCATAAAAATAAACCACTTGTGGGTGTATTAAAAAAAAAGGCTCAAATCTTTTTTGTAAAATTGTTCCTACTGGGAACCATGGGCCATCAGCGAGCTGGCTAACTGTGCACAGACCCAGATGTCCAATGAGTATAGAGGCCTTAAAGCTTTCATGCAAAGACACGAAAACAGAGACTGAAAGGATCAACTACAAAGAGACACTAAAAACAATCTCAAAAACTAACAACTTGCAGAGCCGTAAAGACTTACACTGCCATATTTATAAGACTTATTGTTATCAGCTAGACTTCAGATCATCCTGGAAAGACACCTCACAGATACTAGCTGTGGCACAAACTGACCTTCAACACTCAAATAGGCCTGTGAGGTATCACAGCCACGGGTGTTGCATGCCGTACAAGTATACAGACCGCTGTCCTCCTTCTTCACACGCTGAATTGTCAGGTTGTTCCGGTTCAGAATCACCCCTGAAAGCAGCAGATAGACAAATTGCTCCTATAAGTGTGGTAACGTATGGAGTGATGAGTGTGCAGGGCAGCAGAGCAGTGCTTGACCCACCTGAGCTCTTCTCCACTGTGTGATTGTTTTTGGCCCATACTACTTTTGGGTTTGGCGTCCCAACAGCGTCACAGTGAAGAGTGATGGTCGCACTCACATTGACCTTTTGGTCAGTGAAATTGTTGAGTATTCTTGGAGCCTCAAGATCTGAGCAAAAAATACAAAGTAAAATGTGAGAATTGACAATGACTTGCACAATTTGATATTGGCCAGGTTTTATTAAAATATTTATTCTGCCTGTCTTTAACAAAAATATTTATATGGTTTGTTTTTTAGGCGTTTCAATCTTCACTGACCTCTGAGAGACAGATGGCGCAGAATGCAAGTGCTCTTCGCCGTCTTGGTGTTTTTCACCTGGCATGCATACAGACCCTCATCCTGACGGGATGCATTGTGCAGCCTTAGCTCCAGGGTGATGTTGCCCTGCAGACTGGACATCACGGCCTGCGGCAAGGGCTGCAGAGTCAGCAAGCGACAGGGCAGGGTGGACTCAGCGTGCTCTGACTTAGACAGGTTGGCAACACGAAACCAAGCTAGTTTATCATACAGCACATTGTCCGCTTTACACCGCAGGATGACATCGTCCTGCTCCATGGGCTTATTGGAGGGAGACATGCTCACCTCAACGTCACCTAAAGGTGTACAGATTGTAGATCAAACAAGTTAAGGTGCCTTGCATAAGTATTAATTTTGTCACTGAAATACAGACTTCACAGTATTTTACTGGGATTTTACAGCTGTTGAAGAACATATGAAGTAGAAGCAAAAGATACAAGGTTTTCAAAACAAATTCACAAAGTCTAAAAAGTATTTTTTGAATTTTATATGCAGTCCATTTTACTCCCTACACCCCCCACACAAACAAAATGCTACCAGTTGCCTACAGTAGTCACCTTATTAGTAAATATAGTCCAACTGTGTGCAGTTTATTTTCAGTATGAATATGATGGTTTTATGCAGGAGGCTTGAGAGGTTTGTTGAAACATAAAGGCTGGCAAGAACAAAGCCATTACTAAAAGAGAGCAGGAGGAAACTACCAAGACATGGCCATCCATCTGAACAGAGAGGCCAGGCATGGAGGCTTATCAGAGAAGCCGCCAAGAGGCCTTTGGTGGCTCCGGGGGAGCTGCAGAGATTCACAACTAAGGTGGGAGTATCTGTAGACACAACAACAATATAACTTGTGCACGTCACAAATCTGCCCTTAATGGAAAGCTGCTGTTGAAAAAACAAGCCATGACAAGTCCTATTTTCTGTTTGCCACAAGTCATGTATGGGGCACAGCAAACATATAGAAGAGGGTGCTCTAGTCAGGTGAGACCAAAACATAAATTCTTGGCCTGCAACCAAAATGTTAGGGGTAATATACATTGCTCATCACTGTGGACAACCAGACTTCACATGTTGGTGGCAGCAGCAACTACTTATCTATAGCAGGGATAGGGAAACGGGTCAGAGTTGATAGGAAGATGAATGGAGCTACATATAGGGTAATACTGGAAAAACAACTTGTTAGTAGCCCTTCATCCAATCTGACTTAGCTTAAGCTGTTTTGCAAAGAATGAGCAGAAATGCTCTAAATGTGTAAAGCTAGAAGAGAGTAACAGCTTTGACTGCAGTAAAATGTGGTTTGACAAAGTATTGACTCAGGGGGTTGAATACAAATATATGCCACACCGTTCAGATTTTATTTCTGAAAAAATACATTTATTTTGTTCCTCTTCACAGTTACTACTTTGTTTTGGTCTGTCACATAAGGTTCCAAAGGTTTGTGGTTTTAATGTGACACATTTTGAAACCATTTAGGAAGCATGAGCACTTTTGAAGGCATTGTGAATGCTTTAACTGAGCTCACAAAAAACACAACATGAAACAAAAAAATAAAAACTTACGTGTGACATGGAAAAAGATGTTTCGGGAATCCTTTCCTACTTTGTTGGCAGTCTTGCATCTATAGAGGGCATGGGTCTCTGCTTTTTGAATCTTCAGTGCGCTTATAAATTTCTACAAATGAAGAAATTAATTTTAATTTGCAGTTTTACCCCACATTTTTAAATGAAAAAAATAAAGATTTAGGGTAGATATGAGAAAAGGATGGAACTGGAGAACTACTTACATTTTGAACTCGATTAATATTATCTATGATTTCTATTTGGTTGTGAACACCGCTAATGGTGATATTTTTCCATGCTGTGCAGTTCTTCAGCTGCTCCTCAATGTTGTTTAGCCCTGGCCTGATATACAGAATAAAACAGCATGCAGTAAATACTGAAATGTGAATACCATTTACAGTATTTATAACAAAATTTTCACAGACATAATCACAAAGCACTGTACAATATGTAAAATCCAAAACACAGGATATGAAAACATGGGCATAAAAACTATAAGAGTTTAAAATAACATGTCAGAACAAGCATGATAAGGCATATATAAACAGATAAAAATGCTAGAATATACCCTGGGTAAATGTCTGACTATATATGTAGATCTTTAACACCTTTTTCTAAAGAATCCAGTGATTCAACCACAACCTGAAAGTTCTCAGTATCCTGTCCAGGGTGTACCCCGCCTCTCGCCCATAGACTGCTGGAGATAGGCACCAGCTCCCCCACGACCCACTATGGAATAAGCGGTAGAAAATGACTGACTGACTGACTGACTGAAGTTCTCAGTCTTCTGTAGGTAATGACAATGGTTGTGTCTTGCTTGTTAGAACGTGTTAATAACCTGCCCACGGCATTCGTGTAAACTTGTAAACGTTCCAGTGTTGCTGGTCAAGTCCAGTGAACAATGCAATATATTAAACTAAGCACCAAAAAACAATAAACAACTTATTTCTAGTTCAGTGAACAGCATAACAGGTTTGAGTTTAGCATTGTTCCCTATTTGAAAGAAACAAGATAGTAAAGTAGGTTTTACTTGTTAATCCAGAGTTAGATTGGAATCAAAAATTACCCTCAGTGTTATGAATACCGAAACAGGTGGATTTAATATTATTCGCTTGACTAATGTTTAAATATATTTCAGGTGGGGCTGTAATCATTGTTTCTATTTTACTGGAATTTTGATAAAGGTAATTATGAACCAGCCAATCCCTTCATCAGAGCAAGACAGTGGCTCAAGGAGGATAACTTATAAAGCTAGTGTGGTTAAAAAGCACATATAAGAAATAGATAAAACTGGTGATAAGAAGTTTCATTAAAAGACTCAATAATACCTGTCGGGAGAAGTGCATAAAATAAAAAATTATTGTGGAACAAGGAACAAACCTTGGGGAACCCCACAACTTAAAGTTTTCATGAAGGAGTATTCACCAGACAGGGGCTGCAACCTTTACAACCCTAAGAGCCATTTCTGCATTCAGTCCACCTAAACAAAATTTGTTAAAAGCCACAAAGATACATGACTCTTTTAAACAAAAGTTTGTTTTTATAATACACACTTAAGGAAATTTATTTCGATCTTTAAATTAAACAACAATTTTATATTTTATACATTGTCTGCAATAATGACGTTTTTTTTTTTTAAAGTATGCATTTTGCAACCTATTGACAAAATAATTACTTAATAAAAAAGAATGTTCATAATACATGATTAGTTTTATTCTTTGTGGAAATGTTGTGCATATATGGCATGAAAACTCCTAGCAAAAAACTTTACTTTTTAAATTACCTTTGCATTTTAAAACATTACTCAATTGATTAGCATTTTTGGCCAAATGATCAAGAGCCACAGTGGAGGGTCTAAAGAGCCACATGGGCTCTACAGCCATAGGTTGCAGACCCCTGCACTGGACTTTACAGAGTAACTCCTATCCTTTAAATAGGAGGAAAATCCATTCAGTAAAGTGCCAGAGATAACAGCCAGATGTTCAAGCCTGTTTACAAAAATAATGGAGTCCGAGTAGGCTAAGCATAGAACAATTTCCAGCATTTGTGGCCATCAAAAGGTCACTGCATAGTGCTGTTTCTAAACACCAGATCATGCCTTGATTTTTTTTAAATCATCACAATATCTCTACAATCAAAAGGTTAAATTATATTTATATACTTTCGCTTAAGATTTTTTTTTTTAGATTTTTACTCGGTCATTCTTAAATGAACTTTTTCTGCTGACATACACTCCATGCCCAATGACAAAGATGGTGGAAAAAATAGAAAACGTATGAGTGTTTTGACAAACAAAGTTGTAAAATTAAATGGTAATAGAAAAAAATAATGCACCCAAAAGAAGATACAGCACCAGCAGGGAAACACTTTTTCTTTGTAAAGTGACTCAGATAGAAACAACAGGAAATATATATCCAGACCAAGGAAACACTCGGACGTGTAGGCAGAAGATAAGGAATGAGCTGCCGGCCTTGTCATCTCACAGGCACAGAGGCTATATTCTTTCTATCAACACTTGTCAAAACACTGCTGGATTCAATAGGGATGTTTTTGTGTAACTGCAAAAATGTCCAGGATGCATGTGGACAAACTTGCGACCTAAACCAGACGAAATTACAACAATTGTTGTGCAAGTTCTTGTTTGAGCACATTTGAGAACATTCTGAGTCTCAATAATTGATGTTGTTTTAAAAATGGACATTGTGATGGGAACGAATCACATCCGCTGATCTGCATCAAGGTCAAAGTGCACTCTCATTGTCCCTTCTCGTGTTTTTATCAACATCACGACAGCAGCTATTCCTCTTCTAAATTAACAAGTTGTTGACAAGGAGTGAATGAGGGGAAATGCCCCACTGCTTGAATTCAGAAACACGAGTCTGTCCTCTCCTCCTTGTCAGCTTCTTTTGTTCATGCATACAGAAACAAAGGGTGACTTACACGAAGACCGCCGGACAGTCGTCCTTGGACATCCACTGCCACTGGATGTACTCAGGTGTCGGAATACCATGGGCGGTGCACCACACGGTAGTGCCTTTGCCATACTCATATACATCACTGTAGCCACTCCCTTTCTCGATTATCTTAGGAGGTACTGTAGAAGACAACAAAGTCAAGTTCCCAATGTCTCTTGACAGAACACACTGTCATGAAAAAGTACTTGCCCTCTTACAGAGTCATGGTTCCATCAATTGCTGCAAGTCCTCCAGGTACTAAAGTAGCAAAGCAGCCCCTGACTATCACGCTACCACCACCATGTTTGACTGTCAGTACAATGTTCTTGTTAAAAAATTGTTTGAGGCCGGATGTAACGGGGAGCACACCTTTCACACAAAAGGACACTTTTGTCATCATCAGTCCCCGAAATGTTTGCCCAGAAGTCTTTCTACACATACAGGCAGGTTTCTGTGTTCTTGTTGCAGTTCTTTTCTCACTGAAACTCTATTATGGGAGCAATTTTTGCACAGTCCTTTTCTTTTTGTTGAATCATAAACATTGGTCTTAACTGGGCCAAGGAAGGCCTGCAACACTTTAAATGTTAGTCTAGGTTTTTTGTGACCTCCTGGATGAGTCGTTGATAAGTTCTTGGAGTAATCTTGGTAGGCTGACCTCTCCTGGGAAGGTTTACCGCTCTTCCATGTTTTCTCGGTTTGTAGACAATGGCTTTCACTGTGGTTTCCTGAAGTCCCAGAAGTCTTTCCAGACATCTATTAGTCTGGAAAGACTTTAGAACCCTTTTCAGACTAATATATGTCAATGGTTGATAGATGACTTTGCTTCTTATCTGTTTTTGAATGTATTTAAAATGGGGCATGATGTGTTGCTTTGTTCTTGGCAATAACAGACAAAATCTGTAAGCGGGCAAGTATTTTTTCACTTTACAGTACCTTTTCAAGTTCAAGCCAACATGGTGTAGATGCAAAGAATACCTACCATTGACCAGCAGTTTGAAGGAGCGTCTCTGTTCATCTTTAGTGATCTTGTTGGTCAGGACCACAGTGTAGATGCCTGCATCATCCTCAGTTGCTCCACGGATTATGAGAAGATCACCTTTGTGCTTTATTCTATAGTTATCCTTGGCCAGAGCTTGGCCATCTTTTAACCTGAAGGATCACATGAAAACCATCTGCAACATGCATTGTGCAACATTTTCACACATTGTAGGAGAGATCTAGCTGAAGAAGTGCATCCAAAGTAGCAATTATTCTCATTTGAGGTTAAAACAATTTCTGTGCTGTGGACATACCATTTCAAGTTGGGCTCAGGGTAGGCTGAATACTTGACAGGGATATCCGTGGGTGCTTGATCGCCCACGTTTACTTCCCACACCTTTGCCCATGGCTCTGTCATATAAATAAAAGGCATTTCTGCAGAAATAAACACAGTATGTTACTGTTCTCTTTTAGTTGCTATTTTAACTAATCTCACAGAAGATTTTATGGGGGAGATCAACTCTAACAAACCATAAACAGAAAGTTTGAAGACAGACAAAACACTCTGTCAGGTCAGTGCAGTTTTGTTAGTTAAACTAATGCAGATTTGCAGTGTTTGTCTATCTGTGTATTTTATAATACTTTATGTGACAGACCAACACAAAGCAGAAGAAAAATAAATATATAGTGTGAATTTCTTTCAAATAAAAATCTAAAATATAATGTTTGTTAAATAACTAATCTAAATAATCTCTGACGCCTTTGCAGAGCAGCTGTACTGATATTGAGATTGAATTACAGTCCTTTCTGCTGAAAGCAATTAGTTGTAAAGGTTTTAATGCATGGGGCATTAAAGTAAAGAGGGGTAAACACGTTTTAGATTTCCATTTGCAGAAAATTGTAGAAACTAAGTATCCTTTTCCTTCAACTTCACAACTATGCACCACTTTGTGGTACACTATTACATCAAACCCTAAAGCGCCCTAAAGCATATTGACGTTTATGGTAGTAACACAAATTATAAAAAAGAATCAAAAAGTAAAAATACTTTTCCAGGTTGTAGACAAACATTTACACCTTAATAAACTGAATATTTAAGAGGACAGTTGTGGAGTTTTTAGCATGAGTTTAGATCCTCCAAGACTGTTATTAGTTTTCTGTCAAGCACAGTTAAGAAACACAGAGTTAGTATTCCTGCTTTTAACATGATTAGGTTTGTTCAAAACCCCTCCTTGAACTGCCACCTCAACGGGGCGGAGGGGTTTGAGTGCTCGAATGATCCTAGAGGCTATGTTGTCTGGGGCTTAAATGCCCCTGGTAGGGTCTCCCACGGCAAACGGGCTCTAGGTGACGGGTCATTCAAAGAGCGGTTCAAGAATCCTTCATGAGGACTAGTAAATCGAGGCACATGACGTCGCCCGGTACGGCAGAGCCGGGGTTCCACCCTGGAGCCAGGCCTGGGGTCGGGACCCGTCAGAGAGTGCCTGGAGGCTGGGTTGCTCCTCGCAGGAGACACCCGAGACCATTTCCCAGTGGGCCCACCACCTGCAGGGGGAACCGTGAGGGACCGGTGCAAAGAGGATTGGGCGGCAGACGAAGGTGGAGACCTCGGCGGCCAGATCCCCGGATGCTTAGGCTGGCTCTAGGGACATGGAATGTCACCTCGCTGGGGGGGAAGGAGCCTGAGCTTGTGAGGGAGGTCGCGAGATATCGACAAGTAATAGTCAGGCTCACCTCCACGCACAACGTGGGCTCTGGAACCCATCTCCTCGAGAGGGGTTGGACTCTCTTCTACTCTGGAGTGGCCCACGGGGAGAGGCAGCGGCTGGGGTGGGTTTGCTTGTTGCCCCCCAGACAGCTCCAACCATCTGATGTATAGCTCTCTGTCTGGCAGACTACTAGAGAGCTGTGAAGAGAGGGGATGACCTGTCCACTGATCACCATCTGGTGGTGAGTTGGATCCGCTGGAGGAGGGGAAAGCCGGACAGACTTGGCAGGCCCAAGCACATAGTGAGGGGTCTGCTGGGAATGTCTGGCGGAGCCCTCGCACAGGGATGTATTCAACTCCCACCTCCGGGGGAGCTTTGACCAGAATCCGGGGGATGTTGGAGACATAGAGTCAGGGACGCTGTCAAGCTGAAGAAGGAGTCCCACCGGCTGTGGTTGGCTTGTGGGACTCCTGAGGCGGCTGACAGGTACCGTGAGGCCAAGCGTGCCGTGGCCCGGACTGTGGCAAAGGTAAAAACTTGGGAAAATCTTCACAATTCTCCACACACACCTGTTCCAGATGAAGACCAGCAGGAGGTTAGCCATCAGACTCCACCACCTGAGTGTCGAGTTTCACTGAGAAGTAGGAGACCCCCAACCTATCTGGATGATTATATTTGTTCAAACGAACTGAGTGAGTTTCCTGCATGGGGCAAAATAATCCCCACACTCAGATAGAGGATTTGGGTAGTCCACCCCTCCCTTTTAGTAGCTAAAGTTAAATGTTATAGAGATAACTTTAATGTTCTGAGATTTATATATACCTTAGTTCTAATGCTGGACTGTGACTGGAACGAGATTTAAGTTTGTGCGCTGTTAGTGTAAAATAGATAAATAAACAGTAATAACAAGTTAAGGTTCTAGCACATTCTGCTGTGGAAAAATACTAGTAAGGTACTGAGTTAATCTTGGGTATCTCACAAGATGCATCTTTCTGGTGTTATTTAAGTTTACATTTCTACATGTTCTTATACAGACATTTATAACAAATCCCATTCAGAAAGGGGGATGTAGTATCAGGCTATCAGTGGATAGGAACCTTTGTGCTGTATTGTGTTTGGAGGGGGGGAGCGAAATAAAGGAGTACCAGCTAAGATGGAGATGTCTCACACGTGCTTCTGTGTAGCCTCAATATTCTATTAGATAGACATATCGGAGAACAGAACAGGGAGTTCCTGCCTCAAGTGGAGAAGTTCCAGTATCTCGGGGTCTTGTTCACCAGTGAGGGAAGAATGGAGCTAGAGATCGACAGACGGATCGGTGAGGCTGCCACAGTAATGGAGGCACTGTGCCGGTCCGTTGTGGTGAAGAGAGAGCTGAGCCAAAAAGCGAAGCTCTCGATTTACCGGTCGGTCTACGTTCCTGCCCCCACCTATGACCATGAACTTTGGATCATGACCGAAAGAACGAGATCCCGGATTCAAGCGGCTGAAATGAGCTTCCTCCATAGGGTGGCCGGGCACTCCCTTAGAGATAGGGTGAGGAGCTCAGAGTAGAGCCGCTGCTCCTCCACATCGAAAGGAGCCAGTTGAGGTGGCTCAGGCATCTATACCGGATGCCTCCTGCACGTCCCACCGGGAGGAGGCCCAGGGGACGGTCCAGGACACGCTGGATGGACTATGTGTCTCGGATGGCCTGGGAACACCTTGGGCTCCACCCGGAGGAGCTGGAGGAGGTGTCTGGGGCGAGGGACGTCTGGGTGTCTCTGCTGAGTCTGCTGCCCCCGCAAGCTGGTCCCGGATAAAGCGTAAGACGAGTACGAGGTTTGTTCAACACAGATAAGAGAAACACTAATACAAAAATTACAACAATTTCCACACAAGCTCTTTCATTTGTGTTTCAAACTAAGGATTTGCTTCCACCCTGGTCCATTTCTTGACTCTTTTTAATCAAAATAACATTATGCAACAATATGTTTTCAGTGCACCCACCAAAAACTGTGAGGTAAGCTGAGGCGCTTTTCTCCATCTGTCCGCTGGAAGCTGTGCAGGTGAAATCTCCTGAGTGATCCACTGTCACATTCTCCACTATCAGCGTGTTTGACAGCTCCAGAGAGTCCCACAGCTTCTTCTTGTGGGATACTGTGTGGAAACCACTGCCTAAGTTCTGATGTGGGAACACACAACAAACAGATAGTTTGTGTTTTAAAACAGACAGATGACTTACAGCCACACAGTAATCTAAATATGTTAGCATGTGTTTCTTTTTTTAAGGAAATACATTGTTCTTATGCACTGTGCCTCGAAAAAGAGTTCACTTGAACTTATTCACATTTTCTTTACAACCAAAAACCTGAGTGTTTTTATTTTTTCAGATTTCACCAACAAAAACTAAAGTAATGCATACTTGTGGTGCATAAGATAAATGATAACTGGTTTTCAAAGTTTATTTTTTACAAATAAAAATCTGTAAAAGCTGTTGTTCTTTTATCTTAACTTTACCCTCATACATTGAAATAAAATCCAAGTGAAATGTTTTCTTACCAATCACCAAGTCCAAATGAATGCAATTTAATCTAAGGCACAAGACTGTGTTAAAACGGCCCAGTCAAAGTGCAAACCTAAATTCAATTCAGAATCTGTGAGTAAATAGGCCTGAAATTAATATACACATATGTTCTAAAGACTATGCTTGACTCATTTTGCATAGAAGAATGGACAATAATTCAATCTCTTAATGTGCAGAGCTGATGGAGACATAACCCAAAAGACCCGCAGTGAATTGTAAACTTTTCAGATTTTCACTTGGAACAAGTTTTGAAAACTATACATGATGTATAGTTTTCAAAACTATACATCACCATTCACAGTCAGGTACAATATTTGTTGCTCTATCTCATAATGTGAAAAGGCTCAATAAATACTTTTATCAGCCACTGTAAGCAGTCTGAGCATAAAACGCTAGTGGTCACCTTTCACCTGCTGGTGCACAGATAGACTCATGGATTCCTGAAAGCACGAAGTCACAAATATTTGCAAGATACAGAGGAAGAGAGGGACAGCTTTTCTGATTTCTGTCTCTGTCCTTCTCAGTGAGTCAAAGCGATTCACTCCAGGGTGTGTCACATGAGTTCACTAAAGATTTACAACAACAGTACTGTAGATTCAGAGGCTTGTGGACTGACCAGGGCCCCTCCAGAGTGAGTCCAGTTGAATTCAATGCCAACGTTAAGTTCCGTGTTGGCAGTGCAGCTTAGCACCAACCTCTCCCCTACAGACAGCCTCTGCTGAACGGGGGTCAGGGTGAGGTCATAAATCTTGTATCCTGCGGAAAAGGGAGGGAAGGCACAACAGTTGTGGACATGCTATTGTTCTGCTGAGACTACACACGCTCAGAACAGGCCCAATCCAGCCAACACAAAGCCCCTACTCATTTTCAGAAGTAATATTTGGATCTACGTATGTCTCTGTCATTCTTTATCTTACCAACAACAGCCACGATGTAGAGAGGGGACTTGAATGTCTCATTTTTAATACGAGTCTGACAGGACACAACCCCAGCATAGCTTATCAGATGGGTGGGTAAGATGAAGCCCTTCTTGGGGTCCCACACGGAATCCTTC
This sequence comes from Girardinichthys multiradiatus, assembly GCF_021462225.1. Taxonomy (NCBI): domain Eukaryota; kingdom Metazoa; phylum Chordata; class Actinopteri; order Cyprinodontiformes; family Goodeidae; genus Girardinichthys; species Girardinichthys multiradiatus. Next base: position 37,172,572 of record NC_061802.1, on the reverse strand, counting down.
CCATCAGGATGGATCTCCTTGATCGGGTAATTCTGACAAACAGAGAAAGTTCATTATTCTTAAACTAAATGTGTAGATAAAGAAAGAGATAGCCTTCATTATGATGCAAAGAAAGCCTTGCAAAAATATTCTTACATCTGAAACGTTCACATTTTGTCACATTTAACCATGAATTACCATGTATTTTATTGGGATTTTATGTAATAATCCAGCACGTAGCAGTACATAATTGTTGTGTCCAGGCCTAATCAAAATTAGATTTATTTTTGGACTATAACTGGGACAGGGAAATCCTATTTTCACTGTAGCTCTGACTGTATGCTGTGGGTTGTGGTTCCTCTGAAAGGTCAACCTTCACTGTGATCTCAAGTTTATCATAGCCCCCGATAGGTTTTCCTCCAGGATTGCCCTGTATTTAGCTCCATCCAGCTTCTCACCAACTCCAACCAATCTTTCTGTCCTTGCTAAAGACATGCAACCCCACAGCATAATGCTGCTACCACTATTTATCATGGTTATAATGGTGAACTCAGGGTGTGTACTTTTATTGTTCCACCACAGAAAGTATTTTGCATATAGGGTAAAGAGTTTGTGTCATCTGAGCAGAGCACCTTCTTCCACATGTTTGCTTCTTATGGTTGTATTTAGTCTTGCAACTTAAGTGGAAAATCCTTCAGAATTACCATGGACCGATTGGTTGCTTCTCTAATTAATGCTCTCCTTCCTCATCTTGTTAATTTAATTTAAGTCTTAGTAGAGGTATTTACTATTTTAATTTTTAGATGATAAATTGAACAACGCTTCCAAGAGATGTACAAAGCCTGGCATATTTTCTGATAACCCAACCCTACTTAAGGCAATTATTAGTACTGAATTTTTATTTATGGGCATCAGAGTAAAGAGAGATGAAAACAAATACAAATTTCAGAATTTTATTTGCAAAGAATATGTTTTCCTTCCATTTCACAATCATGCACTACTTTGTGTTGTTTTATCTCATAAAATCCCCAAAAAATACACTGAAGGTTATGGTTGTAACAAGACAAAATGTTATTAGGTATGTTTAAAATGATGCAATAGCCTTACTCTGAAAATTTATTTTTCACTTTGTTAGCTTTCCCCACATTAAACATTTTGTCACTGTGCCAATGATCCAAACAAAGCCCCTCATTCCTTCCAAGTGCTGTTGGAGACTAAGAATATATAAGAGAAGCCCCGCGTTACGAACTAGGACTGGAGTTGCTTAAAGATGTATGATTATCAGGTGTCTGCTTCGATCACACTGTAATAATTAAAAGAATTTTGAAAGCCAAACCTTAAAGCAAAAACTGCAATAATGTATTTTAGCTTTGTTTTCTGGTGAGTTTTTTTTTATTAATGTTCTATGGAAACCACTTCTTATGCCTTCATCTTTCAAGTTAATGACAAAACAGAAAATATGCCTCTGGAACAAAAAAATGGTTTGATGTTCTAAGGGACATTGTGTAATTTACATAATGTAGTAAAGTGAAAAAGTATTTTTTCCCTTATCGATTGTTTTACACCAAAAAGTTATTTTGGTGTCTCAAACAAATTTTTATATCAGACGGAGATAAAGAGAAAAGATAAGTACAGAAAGCAGTTTTTAAATGATGCTTCAAAATTTTAAGGGGGAAACCTTTCCAAATCAACTTGGCCCTCTATTAAAAAGTTATTGATCTCTCGCTAAATAAGGAATTTACTGTGATTAAGCAAAACTTTTGTCAATTTGACTATTCACACCCAGGCCTCATTACTACCAGAATAATAAAATTAGCAAATGAATTTAATAGAACTAGTCTGACTACCCGAAGAAGGCTAAAATATCCCATAAAACAAACCCGTCATGCCCCGTTCTAAAAATCATCTGGTGTTAAATGAACACACCTTTTCACAAAAGGAACATCATACTGATAATAACATGGTGGAAGTAGTGTAGTGGTCTGGGACAGGTTCTTCAGAACCTGAACAACTTGCTGTAAATGGACCAACCATGAAAATCCCAACACCTCTTTAACTTAAGCTAAAGTGCACTTGGTTTATAAAACAATTGCGATGCTGTAACATGACCTAAAACGACCTGATCATACTCAAACCCCTCCAATGTGGCTAAATGAATACAATTCTGCAAAGAAGAGTTGGCCGAAGTTCCTCAACAGTGATGTAAAAAGACTCATTGCAAGTTAAGGCCACTTGATGGTAGTTGTTGCTGCCAAGAGTGGAACAACCAGTTATTAGATTAAGGGGAAAATGTTTTTTCACACAGGATTTCTTTTTTTTCCATAAATAAATAAATGGAATCCTGTGTGAAAAAAGGCTGCTTTTTGTGTCTTTATTTGATGATCAAATTAGTTTGAATGTGTAAAATATTTAATTGTGACAAACAAGGAAAACCCGAAGAACCCTGTATGGGGGAAGTACTTTACACCCTACATGGCTAAATGTTGTAAATGTTTCTGAATTTCTGTAGGAGAGAATAAAACAGAAAAGAATCCTCCTTACAGTGTTGAGTGTCACATTGAGATTCTCCACTGAGCCTCGGCAGGGTATCACCACCCGCTCGCCTTCACGGATAAAGACTACCTCATATTCCTTTTCAGAGGGCACAAACGGCACCTTCGAATCTTAAAGGGAACAAAATTATCATTAAACATGTTTTCAGTATAAATTAAGAAAAAGTGAAATGGGAAATATGACTTATGTGAAAGGTGTCTAAGACAATCTAACAAATGTGTTATCTTAGCTTTTCCTTCATTAACTGGAGTAGGATGGATTTTGATTTAACTTTATAATAAAAACCGTCCTAAAAATACATGAAACAAGGAGTTATACCATGGACAAAGACATAAACTCCTGCTGCTGTCTTGCCATCTTCAACTTTCAGGTCTTTATAATAACACTGATACTGTCCAGTTTCATTCACGGTTGCATTTGTGATGGTCAGGGTCAGGCAGAAAAGTCCTGAACCACTGCAGTCACTGGTGGAGAGTCGAGTGCTCGTAGGAGGGGTGGACCACAGCAGGCGCTGCCGACCTCTGGAAGAACAACACACACACAAGATTTTTCTGCATACTCTGAAATATTAGCAAGCTGATGGATGAAATGACAAGAAGAGAAGTTTAACAAACCTGCATGTTAGATCGAGGTTGTCAGATTTGTTCATCCGGTGGGTGCCGTAGGTGTTCAGCGTTGGTGGATCGGGCATAAACCGCAGCTGGATGGCTGAAAAACGAGAATTAATGGCAAAAACAACTGTTTCAAAATACAATCAGCCCTCATGAAATCAATCTGTAAAACCCAACGAACATGATTTAACCCCCCAATTTGGAAGAAAAAAGAAAAGATTACTGTTGAAGTCTAAATGTGGTTAAGGTTGATTAAATGGGATTTTTTTACGTCTTTGCTTATGCTGAATCTGGACAGTACATGTGGGCAGAAAAAGTGTTTTTTTTCAGCATATTTTCTGGATTAAACAAGGACTGGCTAAATTGAAGTAGCCATAAAGTAGAGGCTAAAGGACCTTCAGGGTTTTCTAGGTGGAATTGTAAGGCAGAAACTGAGAGCACAATCTAGAAAAACAATTTTCCATTGTATCTTATGTTTTTGAACTGGTGCTCTGGGACATTTTTTTTTCCACTGCCACTGAAAATGGCGAAAGCTATGTCAAAACAGGAAGCGGGGGAAGATGGGCTGGGTCAGGCTCAATAGTCTAGCACAGTTTGACCTAGGTGGGGGTTCCTGTTACAGAGGATATAGGCTGACCACCACCTCCCTGTGCGACCCTAAAGGACACATTTGATTGTATGGAATAAAGTCTATATTGGTGGCCAATCAGAACCACAGCACACACTTTTTTAACTGTGAATGCAAAGTAATGATCATAAATTACCATGTGACATTATGTTCTACAAAACGAAAGCAGAAGTTTATAGATTTAACTCACTGTGTCAATACAACATAAATTTACCAATGCTAAATTTAGTTGTTTGTATTGTGATTTATTATTTATTTTCTCCCACTCTGGACTCCATTGCCAAAGAGATTTGGAAACTTAATGGGATTATTCCTGGTAAAGTAAGGGTTAAAGAAAATTGTAAAAACTTTTAAAACTTTTACAACACAGAGGATTTTTAGAACATATCGTATAATTTGAGCCACTTTTATGCATGTGAAGCAATGTAACCATGTCAGAAATAATATTAAAAACATCTCACTGGTAACAAATAATTTTTCTTTAGCAACAGGTCTGAATGTCCGAAAATGCTCCAAAAACAGGGGCTAAATTTGGATGATCTGACCTCAAGAAAACATCAACATAAAAGTCAGTCTGAGATTAAACAGAAGACAAAAAGTCTAAATTTGTTGAATAACTGCTACTGCAGTTAAAACTAAACTTAATTTGTTTTTTCTTGTACTTTCATATGACATAGTACAACATGTGTGACACTTTTTATTCAGCTTAACATCAAGAGAAAAGAGTATCTTAAAAGGTTTTTATTTCATCATCTTACCAGCTACACCAGTTATTTCCAGAATAATGCCCAGCAGTAGAAGCACTGAGACCGCCTGCTTCATCATCCGACAAAAAGCAAAGACTGAATCCTCATCAAAGTATAAATAAAAACTTCAGAGCAACAATAAAAAAGTATCCAACTGCCTCTTTAGGAATCCATGAGGCACTGAGATTTTACAGTATATTCCACTTCAGGTAAAGTTTGAGTTATGGACACAGCCAGTGGTCAAAACGCTGTGCAGTGCGCCTGTGCTTGTTTCTCACTGAGCTACTGCTGCTGCTGAGGATGCAGAGAGGTGCCTCAGTGAGAGGCCCGCAGGGAAGGAGGAGCATCTGAAATTATAAAATACTGACAACAACACTGCTGAACCTATTCCTGAGGGGCAAAACATTGAACTTTACCAAGAGATTTTCAATTTACTCAATATGAAATGTTTGTCTTCTTTGCTAATCCGTTTAGGCTAATGTAGCCTAGGTTTTGTGCTGGTTTATGAAAAATAATCCAATCCTTATATAATAACTGCTTGTATGTTAAAAATATTAGCAGGAAAAAAGTGCAGAAGCCACGAATATACAAGAAAAGTGATGCAATCTAAACAGAGTCTAGGTAGAATGCTCATCCAGGAGGAGTGAATGCTACAAGTTACTGACTCGATGCAATCTGCTGCGTTTCCTTAGATAGAAAAACTTTTAACCAATTTGAATAATAAACTGAATCCGACTGCACTGTTTGATAATTAGGATTAAGTGGAATGTATGTACCCGACTTGAAATCGGTATGGTTCGATTGAAATGACTTTGTAAAGTGTTGTGAATTGGCGCTAAATAAATAAAACTGAATTGAATTGAATTAAATTACAGAGCTGCAGACAATTGTTTAGTTTAGTTTTATTTATGTGTACAACAATAATGCATGCAGTAGGGCACCTGTAGATCAGAGGAAAGAATAATTGTCTTGAAATCCAAAACAAAAAAGACAAAAAAGTTGTTGGTCCAGTTCCAGCTTCTTTCTGTCACATGTGCCCCTGGGCAAGATATTTAACCCTAAGTTGTTTACTAATGTGTGTACTGTTGTATGAATGTGAGTGCAACTAAATTAATGTGGCTCTAAAAAGTGCTTTGAGTGGTCTGTATGACTAGAAAAGCCTTATTGAAATTCAGTCCATTCACAGTGTCTCAAACAATATTCATGCAACTGTCATGTTACAGCACAAACCTCAATGCAAAACACTGCTTTCACTAAATCAAAATGAACATTTTCACAATTTATTTGCTTTTAGCATCATGTGATTACTTTGAACTGTGGCCCAGACTCAGACAAAGAAAATACAATTTTATTTGAAGCCTTCAAAAGAAATACTTGATTAGGAAAGAACTAAACAAAAAAACTTTGTTCTAGTTCAGCGTTTTACTCCTCCTATCAATTCTTACAATAAAACTGGAAAACTTCCAAAATAAATGGAAACATTCCTTGATTAAACCTGTCTTAAAATCTGGAAATGAAGAAGAAAATGGTACAACTATAGACCTGTAGTCTTCTTCTAGTCCTGTGTAAAAAGAAGATCATTAGAGAGAAACCACATAGAGATAAACCATTACCTGCACACAATAGAATTCCTCAGTAAAAATATCTTGGGCAACATAAAAAGGTATTTGATACAGTAAGTCATAATTAGTCTTGATCCTTAATTATTTTTAATCCTTGAGAAATTAAAACAGGAATTCCACATGGAATCATTTTAGGCTCCATTGTTTTTAGTCTGTTCATTAAGCATCCTCCAGATGTGTTTTCAGACCTTCAAATGTATGCTGATGATATGCTTGTTTATATTTAAAACAGTGAAGCCAATGGAGAACAGCGAAATGCAATGTTAGAGGAAGCTGCCAGTGTAGCTGGATACCTCATACTTCATATTTTTTGGTATATTTTATTCACTTTACTGATCTAAAGTTTCTATAAAGAATTTGAGTGGACTTACACATGTAAACTTTTTATGTTGTCAGTTGATCTAATTGTGACATTTTTTGTCAGGTTTCGTTTTGAGTCATTCCATTTTTCTTGGTATAAACAATCAGATGAGCTCATGTGGAAGATTTCTATGTTTATCTTTGCTTCAGATATATAGCTTTAATAGTAGAGCCCTTAGAGAGTTGTTAAGTTTTTTGTTCTTCAAAAGAAGCAAAGGTCAATAAAGGACTGGATCAGCAAATTATCCAAGGGTTAGACATTCTACAGTCATGGTAAAAAGGAAATAAGTCCACTATTCATTCTGTGGTTTAACCATGAAAATAATCAGGCCATTACCAGATTACAAAATTATTTAACCCAGCGTTACAGTGTCTTTGCAAAGATATTTATCCATATTTTGTCACTTACAGCCACAAACTATAATGTGTTTTATTGGGATTTTATGTGGTATACCAACATAAAGTAAAGTAAACTATGGAGTGGAAGCAAAATTATTTCATGTTTTTTTTTTCTTTTTTGCACAAGTAATCTGAAAAGTGTGGCACCAGCCCCTTTAGTCTATTACCCCTAAATAAAATCCAGTGAGACCAAATACCTGGTGATGCTGGTTCTGGGCTGGGGCGTATAAAACTTGCTCATGACGGTATAACCATGGGTCATGTCTGTTTCACCCAAGCTAAAAACTCAAAATCAACGTACTTGTTTTTCCTGACTCAGTACTAAATTTCTGCCACAGCAGGATGCACTTTCTTCATACCATGATTGCATGTATAGGGTAACTATTACATTTTCTAAATATGTATCATTTTTATGTTCTGATCTCAATGAAATTGACTCGCAATAGACGGCTCCACTTCAGAGACATTTTGACAGAGTAGTTATCTCAAAACTCAAACTTGCATCAAAATCGCATATTGAAAGATCGAGTCTTGTAGAAGGTTTCTTATCATCTTGCATGGGTTTATATTCTCAGATCTCTGGTTGGATTTTAATGGTCAGCATCCCACAATTCAGTGCAAAAGAAATTAACACAAAACATTTACATGAGAAAACTGAGAGAGAGGGAAACCATTTGTATGAAACATTTAAATTGTTGTGAGGGAAACATTAAAATGGGTGGACTGGGCATTAGACTAGAGAACAATGCTGCTAAAATGCAAGGCTTTACCACTTCCATGGAAAATGTTTAAAAACACATATTAAGAATATTTTTATGCCTTTACAGTTTCAACATTTTTTCTCTCAATATTCAACACTGTTGGAGCTCAGAACAAAATACTAACTACTTGTGGAGGAAAATTATCTAAAGGAATGATTCATTTGCATAAAAATTACAGATTTTAGAAAAACATACATTTGTTGACTTTACAGAGAATTCTAGAGCTCATGGGTGACCCCTGCTGGTGTGGAGGCCCTAAGCAGCTGCAGCAGGTTAATGTTTTCTTAAATGTATCAGTTTTTGTTTTTTTTATTTATTTTGTGATGCTGATGGGCATTTGTTAGAGATTGTCATAAAAGACATTTGGTCCAATTATTTTTGAGGTAAACAATTTATTAGAACTAACCAATAACACCCCCCAAAGAAGAGCTGTTCAAGAATGTCGGTCTTTGCTGCATCAGAAACGTCCCAAAAAAGAGTTGTAATGTAAAAGTCACAAGAACTCCTAGCACAAACTAAATCAGACACCAGAAAATGAGCAGCAACTATTAGTGGCTACTTAATCCGTGTACAGTTTCTCCACCCCTGCTAAAACTTGGTTCTGGGAATAACACTTAATCCAATTTAACCAGGTTCTTTTTTCAAGTTCAAATCAGCTGGACCTGCTTCTTTTTATACTCAGTGACCAGGCTAACTACTTTTGGCAATGAGAACAACCCAAGAGGTTTTTGTATTAATGTGTGGAAGGTTTATTTAGATTTTAAAAAATATATAAAAACCTTCAACAGTGAAAACTGTTTACTGTGCATATCACTAAATTGTAACATGCCAGGCATATTGGATTTTGAAATCAGGGTGTGATAAGAAACCTCAAAATTACCCAACTTGGACTTATGGGTTTTTCTACTTGACACCTGGAATATTCAACATCTGAGTAAAAACATATCTGAACTGCATCCCAGCAAATTATACAGCCCCAAGTTAAAAAAGTAAAAATTTAAAAAATGACATAATATAACAATGGAAGAAGTCCAACTACTGTTGTAATATTTACTTAAAATATGTCAGTATGGGATACTTCAAAATTTTGTTTATAAAATGTTTGGCAACTACTATTTAAACAAACACCTTTGAGGGCCACCTGAGGGTCCTATTTTTTGGCTCTAGAAAAAAGAAAAAGACACTGGGACCAGGAAAGGGGAGAGAACAGGAAACAGTCCATATTTCCTCAGACAGGATACCATGCTCCTCCAAGAGGCATCCTGGAATCTACTGTCTCAAAGGCCAGGTTTTCCGCTCAAACAAACTGACTTTGAGCGTCACATTGTAAAGAGGGAATAAACACTGATGACTGGTCAACCTGTGAGAACAAAGCTCACCTGGAACTGAGGTTGTAAATGATTTCTATTATTATATATATTTGGTTAGGTGGACTTTACAAGATGTCTCTCAGCCACCGGTTCACACACACACACACACACACACGCACACACACACGTACACACTCATGCCAGGGGCTCCTGATCTGTGAAATAAAAAGACGTTGACTTGGTTTGACCCATCCTACTGCTTGCTGGACAGTCCTTGCTCCACTATCAGAATCTTCAATCAAAGATTTACTTGTATTCTGTGTGGCTCCTGCAAAACATTAGAGCCTTATTTTGGAACAATGAATGGTTTCCAGGAAAATTCAGCTAGATTCCTCTGTCTACAGTGATGTCATCTAGACACATATGCACAAAGCAGGTTTAGCAGTTTTTTACTTTGTTGAGCTTAAAATTTTGTATTTTGTAAATCCTGCAGAGATAATTCATACTTTGTCACAAAGTTGTGGTTTTATAAGTGTACCAAAAGTTATTAATTGAGAAAATATACTACTGGGTGGTGTCTTTAAGAGTCAGATTTAAAATCCAGTGTAGCTTATATTGATGCATGCATGGAAAAAATGCATTTGCATAACAAAAATGATGTCTCTAATGAAATGTGGAAGTCGGTTTTCACTAAAAATATATAGAAAAAGTACGCAAAGAAAACCTATATGCAAAAAAACAAATACATTCTACAAAACTGAAATCTTCTTCTGAAATGGAAAACCTTGCTTGATTTCTTCATCTTGAGAAATGTTAGGTTAACTGCATAACTGAAAGGATCTGTTGTTTATAATTATATAGCTCAAGCTGAGAACAAAACCGTATTTACCTCTAACATGACATGTACGCCTTGATTACAGGCAATAAGATATCCTGATTACTGTTCTCAGATAATTTCACCATTCCATAAACGAAAAAAGGGTTGAATCAAAAACCAAGCTTGGCTTGTCTCTGTACTGTAAAAAAAAAACTATTTCATCACTAAATATGCTTGACAAGATAACCTGAACTTCTTATCTTAAACCTCCATTAAGTCGTGCGGATGTCAGTGGTCAATGTCAATGGTGTTTGGGATTTGCAAAAACGTGCTCTGATCAGATGAAACAAAACATAAACTTTTTGGGAGACATGCAAAACTCTCTGTCTCTATCTGTGGAAGAAATTAACACTGCATACAACTCTGAATACACCATCCCCACAGTGACAGAAGGTAGTGGCAGCACCATGCTGTGGGGAATGCTTTTTTTTCATCAGAGATGGGAACACTAGTCAGAGTTGATGGAAAGATTAATGTAGCTAAAAACAGGGAAAACTGGGAGCAAAAACCTCAATAAGACTGGGGGTGGATGGAAGGGTTTTGCTCAAAGCTAATTTGTGTATTAGTCTGTCCTAGTTAAAGCACAGACCTTAATCCAATTGAAAATTGCTGTCAAGACTTGAAAATTTATGTTTACAGTTGCTTTCCATTCAATATGCCTGAATTTGAGTTATTTTTCATTGAAGAACTGTGCATCTCTAGATTTGCAAAGATAATACAGACATGTCCCAAACGATTTGTGGCTGTATAAATATATATATCTACACACTTTAGATTTTTATCATTTTTCATCCACTTCACATCCATGCCCTCATTTGCGTTGAGCCATCACATTCCGATAAAATACGCGACATGATAAAAAAGACGAAAGGGCGCCCTCTGGAGTCACAAACTCAGAACTTGATTTGACAGCGGAACCATTAACTCTGTCCGTTTTCCAGGGGTTCGCTGACTGCGTTGCACAAAACAATGTCCACGCCCAGCAGAACTCAAACATGACTTGGAGCTCAGTCAGCTTTAGTCTGCTAGATACTTTCTGGTTATTTCTGGCCCTGTGTTTCCTTGTAGCTTTTTGCGTCCACAAAGCCTCAGCTCAGCTGCCGGGATTGTACCGGAAGTCCAGTTTGTTTACATTGTTTCAGGATCTGATTCGTTACGGAAAAACCAAACAGAAGCTGAACCGAGCAGAGTGGCTTCGAGTGTTTGACGTCCCGAAACGGTAACAGAGAGGCAAAAAAGCAAAACTGTTCTATATATTGACTAATAGTGTCTTATTTGTTTGTTTACTATAAATAAGACGAGTCTTTGAAGTGAAATATCGTTAACTATTGTGGATAAAACCTCTACTTAAGCCTGTTTTGTTCATACAGGTGGTTTTGGCACTTTTATGCCATCTCTGTTTTCTGGAATGTTTTCCTTCTGCTGTTGTCTATTAACTTCATCTACCAGCTGCAGTCTTACCCATCATGGCTGACTGGGATGTTGAAGATTTTAACAGGTGTGCCCAGCTTTGACGGCCAAGGTAAACTGCCTAAACTTTTCTATAAAGTGCGCATTTGCTGTCTGATCCTTGCTGATGGTCCCCTCTCTGCAGCCCCACAGCTGGCCACAGTCCTGGTGCAGCTGCTGCTGTGTGTCCACTCCCTCAGGAGGCTGCTGGAGTGTCTGTTTGTCAGCGTGTTTTCTGATGGGGTCATGCATTTGGTGCAGTATTTGTTTGGTCTGGGGTATTACATGGTGCTGGGATTGACTGTGCTTTGCTCGGATCAAATGGCAAAAGGTTAGATCCTCTACTAATCTTGTGTTAATCCTGTCATATGTCGTTCTGCTATGGTGCTGTAAAGGCCTATGCTGCTTTTTTAGGTCCTGGCACTCTCCTCTCTCAATTGGATTGGATTCATGTGGCTGGATTTGTTCTCTTCATCGCAGCCTCTCTGCTGCAGCATCAGTCTACGGTCCTGCTGGCCAGGCTTCGCAAGGGGAAATCAGGTCAGTCTGTGATGGAGTTTAACTCCACCACTACTGACACGTCTAAATTGACTGAAGAGACTTTAGGTGTCAGTGAAACACCAAAACATAGGCATCTGCCGCTATGAAGTTCTAATGTTATAATAACCTTGTGGCAAAATACCATATTATCATGGTATTTACACTTTAAAACAAAAAGTTTAAAATAATTTGGATCATTTTATTTAAAACAGAGATTAAACAATTATCTCTACTGCTGCTGAAATAGTATAGTTATTAGTACTGTTGCTATCTATAACATTTATTGTCATAAATGCAAAAGGGGGAAATAATTTTCAGCTTATCAAAATTTGTGCATGAAAATCCTTTAATAGTTTGCAAATATCCTTGAGAAAAGTTTAGTTTGAAAGTGCATATATGGTAAAAGCTATCAAGATATTAGTTGTAATTTCTTGGCAAAAAAAAAATAAATATATATATATATATATATATAGTGTTAATACTGACCATAAAGTAATAGAAGCTTCAGTAATTCTGAATTTCATTGCGATTTATTAATTGTTTGATTGTGTTCGCAATAACCACATTAGAGGTTGGCAATATGGACTTAAAATCACAATATTTTGAGGTGCTTTTATGATAACAATAAAATTGTTGATAAGAACTATAACCTTTTCAGTCTTTTTTAGGTAACTGTGTGGCTGTGACTGCGTGTCACAGCAATCATAGTGCCACAACCACAAATACTGCTGAAATAGGCTTCTTCAGGACATCAGTTATATAAAGTGTGATTTTCATCACAAAAATGCACACAGTAACTGCATTTTAATCATATTTTCTGGTTTATTGATGTTAATTGATGATCTCATGGAACAAACAGTAGAGAAAATAGAAAAAGCACCAATCCCAACAATACAGCCAGTTTTTGGAGTTTTCCAACATCATTAATTGGAATTTATCGTTCTCATGTTAAATCTAAATTCTTATTATGATAAGAAATTTTTCACGATAAACAATAAATATCAGACTCATCCTCTGCCAGGAGCTGGGTCACATTGAACGCCTCCACCAAAGACCAGATAACTTGTTGTGACTATAGCCGCATTTAGTGAGAAACACATCAGAAATGCGTTATCACAGCCCTTCGGTTGTTTGTTACACACCTGCGAATTAAATGTCCTAGCTAATGTGTAAGTCTTTGGAGCAAAACATTTGTCAAGTGGTTCTCACAGCTGAGAAACCCTGCTGCTGGAGGCAAAAACAAAGCAGGCCTTTCATCTGGAGGGGTGATGTCCAACAACATGGATTACCTGATACAGCCGCTGTGGGAACTCGTGACATAAAAAGTAATAGGCAGCTTTTTATATCTGGCTAATACAATAATACTATCTCTGCTATTTAGCACCATCTACTATCTTACTAAGACAAGACAGGAGGATAAAGTACATTCATCATGCTTTCCAGCAGAAAAACATGAAATAATTTCTAATAATTAAATCTTGATAAAACTACACATGCTTCATATAAAGAACATTATTTTTAATAAAAAATTGATTATGCATTTAGTAAAGTTGATTTTTATTACAAGTTTTTGTAAATACTTTGTGACACTCATTTACTTTTTTAAATCACTATTTCCATTGAATGTAATAATGCGGTCAGTCAGTCAAATAATCAAATAGTATTAAAAAAATTCAGGTTAGTTTATTTCAGTCGTAAGATTTATTACAAAGACACTATTTAATTGAATAGCAAAACCCTGACCCCAAAAAGTGTAGTTAAAGCTATTCTCCTTCCAATTAATACGAACAAATCATGTGTCAGGAAATTAAACTCAAATTAAATGATCTAAACTCTTCATTAAACAAAGAGTTCATAGAAAAGTATTTATTTAACCGATGAAATGTTTGTTTTTCTTTTTAAACAAAGAAAGTTAGATACACATTTTCAGTGCATTCTCTCAGCTGTATCACATAAAATCACGGACTTGATACATAGGCATCCAAGTTACTAAATAGTGGATTTGTTAACAATCAGATCACAACAACAAACAATCAAATGTAACAAAGAGTACTTTATAAAGGTTTACAACAAAGGTGAGCAACAATCAACAGTCACACTAGAAAATGCCAATCTATGTAAACAAAACTATAATAATTTTTAGACAAATAGACAATTTTTTCTTAAATATAATAAATATGATTAAAACTAAGACAGAAGTATTGAAATTAAAATAGAAGCCTGGCAACAAAGATACAATTGATGTGCTTTGCAAACATAATGGGCTGATACAAAGAAGCATAGGATGGCGTCAATAGATCTAGATCCTCAGTTTGTGCTGCTACCCAGCCACTCTCACATGAGTAGGCAGCAAGCAGTAAAGATACCATTGCAGCAACATTTATCAACATGAATAAAAATACATGTTTTCACTCATTTACTGCCAGATTCTGCTATCGGGTTGTCAGCTGGAGAGACTTTACAATAGATCTGAACTGAATCTTTCAAATTTTGAGTTATCCTTGAAACTGCTGTGAGAAATGTCTGCAAAATCTAAATGCTTGATCTAAAGTTGGAATAACACTGTACTGAACTGTTTGTATCTGCTTTTAGGAAGAGTGGAGACTCTGGCTCACAGGGTGCCAGAGGGAGGCTGGTTCGACCTGGTTTCATGCCCACATTACTTCGCCGAGCTGCTGATTTACATCTCACTGGGCTTCGTTCTCGGCGGACTCTCTCTCACCTGGTGGCTTGTGGTCCTTTATGTGCTCTTCAGCCAGGCGCTGGCAGGACAGCTTTGTCACGACCTTTACATTAGCAAGTATGAGTTATACCCAAAGCACAGAAGAGCATTTATACCTTTTGTGCTCTGAGTGCCCTACAACAGTAACAAGACCTGAAGACACTGATAAGTAAAGAAAATAAAAGGAATGAACCTTCAATCAATATTGTCATTACAGCCAGATCCTGTTGAATACAAAACGTAACATAAATACTTTTATTTTATGCCAGCATATCTTTCCTTGTTACAGAATTCCATCATGTTGATTCCAAAGTGCTTTATATTAAAACAATAAAAACCATAAAAACCATTAAAACGATTTAGGGGAAAAAAGCAAAACCGAATTTCTCTGTCATACAGAAATAAATACAGCAAGATTTGGAGCCTGTATATTTAATATACAGGGAAAATTTATTCCACAACTGTGAAAACCCCTTCACCTCTGTGCCAGTCTGGACAGTGGTACAGTTAGAAAAAGGTGATCTTTAGATCTGAGATCTGCAGGACGCATAAGGCTGCAGGAGATCAGACAGATATACAGGAGCTTGAAACAGAAAGCCAGTGAAGACAAGTTAGCATTAGGGAGGTATGTTCGTGCTTTTGGGTAAGATTTTAGGCAGGACTCACTCAGGTTTGTGTTGCAAGGACAGTGTCCGGCTTCTGGACGAAAATACAGAAATTTGCTAAAACAAAGGTCGGATGTGACAAAAGCATGGCTCTTTTAACACTCCAGAAAGATTTAAAAAAAAAAAAAAACTTACGGTACACTTCAGTTTAAAAATCTTTGATATTAAACTAATCACATTTCATATCAGGATGCCATGTAGTTCCCTTATCACGTGGCAATGGAGATGAAGATGCCATCATACATCTGCTTCAACAAACCCACTGTCATCTGGACAAAGCCAGCAGCACTGTGAGGATCATGTTCTTTGATTTCTCCAGTGTATTTAACACAATTCAACCTGATTTACTTTGTCAGAAACTCCAGAAGACTCAGGTGGAGGCCTCAACAATCTCTTGGATCAAAGACTACCTGACAAACAGACCACAGTTTGTGAGACTGAAGGGTTGTGAGTCTAACCAGGTAGTCAGCAGCACAGGAGCACCACAGGGGACTGTACTCTCACCATTCCTTTTCACTCTGTACACCTCAGACTTCCAGTACAAGACAGACTCCTGTCGTCTATAGAAATACTCGGATGATTCTGCAGTCGTGGGGTGGATCAGAGATGGACAAGAAGCTGAGAACAAGAAGGTGGTGGACCGCTTTGTGGCATGGTGTGGAAACTATCATCTCATCTGGAACGTGACTAAAACTAAGGAGATGATTGTAGATTTTAAGAGAAACAAGAATAAGTCAAAAACTATTTCCATCATTGGAGAAGAAGTGGAGGTGGTGGAGGAGTATAAATACCTCTGTGTTCACCTGGACAACAGACTAGAGTGGAGATGCAACTGTGAAGCCATTTACAAGAAGGGACAGAGCAGACTGTACTTCTTGAGGAAGCTTAGGTCCTTTGGTGTTTGCAGCAAGATGCTGCATATCTTCTATAAGTCTGTTGTGGAAAGTGTGATCTCTTCTACCATCATCTGCTGGGGAAGCAGCATCAGAACCAGGGACTTAAAAAAGCTCAACAAGCTGATAAAAAAGGCTGGTTCTGTTCTGGGGACTCCTCTGGAACCTCTGGAGATCATTGTGGAGGCATCCTTTTTTTTCTCACTTGCCTCTCAGGGCTTCCTACTCTTCCTACAGAAGGTTATAAAAATGTTTTGGAGTGGCCTAGCCAAAGTCCCATCTGGAATCTCATACAGAATCTGTGGACAGAGCTAAAGATTAGGGTGTTGACATTGAGGGCTTCCAGCCTCACAAACTCATCATAAATACCAGTAGAAGCTTGCAAAAAGCTTTTCAGCAAATAAAAACAGTTTGATTGCTCTAAGGCAAGTAAAGTCCTTTTCCTTAATTATGGAGAAGGGTATAAATAAATTTGTGATTACAATAAATTATAAAAAAAGATGACAGCCCTTTTACAACATCTTGTCTTTTAAGAGAAGTCTGGTTTCTATCAGTTATATGAAGTTAGTTTTGAATAAAAATCTGCAAGGGAATGAATAATTTTGGGCAAAATTGTAGGTATTCATTAGCTCCACTGTTTTTAGTCCAAAACCAGCTTTTTGGTTGTCTTTTCTAAAACAAAATCCCTATTTAATGGCACCATTTCATGCATGCAAAAAAAAAGACCCAAAATATTACAGTAAATATGCCAGGCCTGCGTGTGGCGATATAATGTCACCACTGACATACAGCACCAACAAAGAAGAAGGTTTGAAGTTTAAAGCTTGCTGTTGTTGGATTGGGGCCAAGGTTTTAGTATCTGTTTATCCAGGGGAGCTTCCAGAAAATGTTTTAAGGAGTGGCTTGATTGGGGCCATTAATAATCTTTGGGGGGGCAGAAGAATACCAAAAGCCATGATGTCAAGAGTGTTATTTAGGTTAACTGGTGTGGTGGGAAATTCAGGCCTGGACATAAAATATATATAAATTGTTCCTCATTAGAATTTTTAAACTAAACCACAAAACTGTATTTTAAGGTCTTTTATACCAAAAATCCACTTGGTATGTTAACACATGCTTCTTTTTTTTACCCCTGAAATACTTTGTGTCCAGGATTTTAAAATACTGTGACTCCCTATTTTGGACAGAAATTTCGGACCCTGATAATATTTGAGCTTGGGTCCAGAAGCGAGTGACAGAAGTTCCTGGCAATTTTTGATCAAGTTGCATATTGATTATGTGCACCAAAATCTGAAAAATTACAACAACCCAAAGTGATAAGAACTGATCAGTCATCTGTGGAAGAATTATGTTTGTAAAACATTGATTAATTGCAGTAGATTAGAAATTAATGTAAAGTATTTTGGGGGCCCCAAAACATCGGGGGCTGTAAGCTGCCAGCACGAGTAACACCTGCTAAAGTCAGGCCCACACTTTAGTCATTTATGTGAGATTTTAAAAGAGCCTCAAAGCTCCAGAGAGGGCTGGTGCAATTTCCACTGGGTTAAAGATGATAACCTCGTCTATTCCTGGCTGAAAATAGAAGCTGTCCAAGCTTTGATCTTTGAAAAACAGTCAAAGAGTGTTAATTGTTTTTAATGGATCCTCGAGGGATTATGTAAATGGAGAATAAAAAACATTCAACTACAATGCATGTATAGACACAGTGCTCCAAATGAAAGAAAAGCAGCTGGAAGTTCTAAAAGCAACTAAATGTTGGAGTCTCTTGAATCACTGGCTAATAAAAGATTTATATGCTTGGACTAAGTTGATTTCTAGTTCATCTTTAGCAGCATACTGTGCTTGCATTACCGTACTTGTTTTAAAGTTGAACAAAAAACTACTTTGGTTCAGTCTTCAACAGGCCTGCTTTATTCAGAGATGTTGGAATACTCTAGAAGGTATTTTTGTTCAAATAAGAATAAAGATTTGAGAAAATATATTTAAACAATCAAGATACAACAAAGGTATTTTCCCAACTCCACCAGTCTTGATTAGATATTTTTGGGGTGACTAGATCCAGAGAGGACTGGATGCCAACTCTTTACACTCCTTGAAATGAACACCTACTTCAGAGAGCTGTTAGCTCATTTTCACCCAGCATTGATGTGAAACCAGTCAGTAAACTGAGCTGTCTGGGTCACATATCTGTGATGCTGTCAGAACTGAAGTATGACTAAATGAGAAACGGGCCGGTCAGTTCAGACTGCTGGAACTGCACAAACATTTATACAGTAATGGTTGCATCGTTTGAAGATCCATTTGCAAAGTAGGACTGTGGTGTTTAAAATAATCTTACAAATTGCATAATTAAATATTGATGTTTTCCTATTTAAATGTTAATTCTCTTTAGTAATAACGGCAAATTATTTATCCCACTTAAGTATCAAATACTCACAGAACACTTTACATTCTTTAACAGGGATAGACCATGTAGACTAAAAGTTTTATCAGCATAGTTTGTGGGTTTTTTCAGTGCATACAGCCTTTAAAAATCATTTACTGTTCAATGTAAAACCGATTGTTGAAAAAGGTATTTCACTAACACTTTCCATGTGCTAAACAATGCATAATATTTGTGTTCAGTCATATTTTGAACCCTAAGCGCAGCATGTATGGATGTTCTTCAAATAGCAAAAATAACTATGCTGACCATACTAACAGTTTTTGGTGTTTGTTGACATCATTACTTAGAGTGTATTTTAATCATTAATAGCACACCTGTTTTTGGTAATTGAAAACGATAATATAAGTGCCCTTGTCTGATGTTCATTGGCAATCACTGATTATATGCTCTGAAATTTGTTTTATTGCTATTTTAATGGCTATAAAAATAAACAAACTGAACATTACTTAGATTTGCAAACAGCAATATTGCTTTTATGTTCATGATAGATTTTCTTCAAAGAAACACAGTACTTATACCTTTTCTTAGTATTTTTATGACAACATAAAAATGGTGGCTTTTGTAAAACACAATGCATACATGCTAAGTGTTTATTATATAACTCTACTTAAATACATAATTAGATCTAAAGTAATTTACCGTTCAAAATTTGACAATTTTCCAGCCAGGGGTTTGTACATTAATACAATTTAAGATTATTACTTTAATTCAAATCAAAAATACTTTATTCATCCCAAAAGAATATGAAATGTTGTAGCTCATATTATGAAGGTTTCTTCAAAGAGCCGTTGTAGATGCTGATGGTCAGGAAGGATCTCCTGTAGCGCTCCGTCTTACAGCAGATCTGAAGAAGCCTCTGACTGAAGACACTCTGTTGTTGTAGGACAGTCTCATGAAGAGGATGATCAGGGTTCTCCATAATGTTCTTCATTTTATGAAGAATCCGTCTTTCCACAATGATCTCCAGAGGAGTCCCCAGAACAGAGCCAGCCTTTTTTATCAGCTTGTTGAGCTTTTTAAGACCCTGGCTCTGATGCTGCTTCCCCAGCAGATGATGGCAGAAGAGATCACACTCTCCACAACAGACTTATAGAAGATATGCAGCATCTTGGTGGAAACGCCAAAGGTCCTAAGCTTCCTCAAGAAGTAGTCTGCTCTGTCCGTTCTTGTAGACGGCTTCACAGTTGCTTCTCAGTTGTAGATGACAGGAGTTTGTTTTGTACTGGTAGTCTGAGGTGTACAGCGTGAAGAGGAATGGTAAGAGTATCAGCATATTCTGATTTGGTTGAAGGCAAACGTGTAGAAGCAGAAGGGTCCATGGCTGAGGTGGAAAATAAAACATTTGAGGTGTGATAGGAAAGCTGTGGGTCAAATGAGGGTGGGATGTCTGTTTTAGCTGTGAGCAGGAGAGAACGATGCTGACTTTGTTTCTAAACTGAACCTATTGAAGAATGTGTTTAGTTCATGATATTGTTTTGCTGGAGCTTGCTCTCCTGCTTCTTCTTGTACACCTCCTTGCTGTCTCTTATCTTGACTTTAAGTTGCTTAAAGTCAAGATAATTATCTGTCTCCCTTTCTGAAGGCTCTTTTTTTCTTGTTAAGCAGGTCCTTCAGGTCACTGGTGATTCAAGGTTTGTTATTGGGGAAGCATCTCACGGTTCTGGTGGGGTTGATGTTATCCACACAGAAGTTTACATAGTCGGTTACACACTCAGTTAAGGCATTGATGTCCTCTCAATGTGGCTGGCTCAGTGCATCCCAGTCTGTAACCTCAAAGCAACCTTGCAGAGCTTCTTCAGCTTCCTGTGACCATTTTCTCACAGTCCTCTTTATTACAGGTTGTCTCTGAACAAGGCGCTTATATTTCGAGCAGAGAAAAACAAGATTGTGATCTGATTTGCCTAGAGGAGGTCTTGCTGTAGAGATGTATGAGTCCTTGACATTTGCATAAAAAAAATCCAATGTTTTGTTTTCTCTTGTAGAGCAGCTGACAAACTGTTGAGACGTTGGAAGTGTAGCAGAGAGTGAAGCATGGTTAAAATCACCAGAAATTGCCACAATTCAATGACTTCCCTTGGCCTCAGAACCCCTCAATAATGCAAATATAGAGCTGAGCCATTTAGAGGTCAAATGAAAATACACTAAATGGTATAAAGGAGTGCATCTCTGTGAATAATGAGGCTAGACAGATTAAAAGTACCTTTTGACAACAACCGTTAAGCAGGTATTAAACAGACCTTTCATTAAGCCCACATTTCTGTATTAAAATGTTTTTAATTGATTTAATGCAATATTGTTATCAAATAAATGTTGTGTTTGATTAGCTTTTAATGGGAAATCATCATAATTCATAAATAGAAAAGCTTTTCATTGATAAAATAAGTTATTGAGATGCACCTATATTGTTACTGTAGGTTCTTTGTACTGTTCTAACACACACACACACACACACACACATACAGCCAACACTGATAAATTCATACTTTTGTAACCCGTTTGAATAACTTTCCATTAAAAACCTCCTTTAAATGTCAGCTAATATCGACAAAGATACCGTCCAATCACCAAGCTCTCCACTCAGGTCGTCATCAAATACGTAGAACGCTGTCCAATCAGGTGTCGGCTTTGTTAACTAAATGCGGGAGCGACATTGCAACTTCCCTTTTGAGTTGGCCCAGTTGGTTTCACCGTGACGTTTAGCACCCAGCAGTCCGTCAAGCTGAGCAGTTTCTCAAAATGAAGTTTGTTCGTTTTGCTTAGGGCGAAATGAAGTGACTTCCGGGGAAGAAGACAGTCATTCAGCTCGCTTGGGGTCGCTTTCGGCAGCAATAATGCCTGTGTTGGTGGGGAGAAGACATGGAGGAGCCAACAGAAATCTGCTCTATCCGCTCGCTGTTGTGTTGTTGCTGTCGGTCGGAGTTGCTGCCATACAGGAAGAGCAGAAGACAATACAGGAGCAGCCCCAACAGGAGGTAAAAGGGTTCTTTTTCGTGCCCGGTTTGATATTTCGTTGTGTCCGGTTGGGTGTTTCTCTGAAACAGCTAGCACCTCTGAATTAGCACATGCTAATCAATACATATGAGCGTTTTCCGGGTGGGATGCTTCTGCAGTGGACCAATTTTCTCTATAGTTTCTAGTCGGTGTCAGCAAAGCCATTGCTAAAAGCACAGATAAACAGGGATCATGGCTGGTTTAAGGTGGTACCACAGTTTCGTGAGTTTCGTTTACTATTTATGTTCTCATGTGACCTGATTTTGGGATCCAGTATTGATTTCTACTCTAAACTTTGTAACTTGGTTGTTTTGTTTGTTACACAGAAAGCCTCCAGTCCCCATCCAGTAGGGCCGATCGTTACCGTGGATGGCTCCAGGAAAGGGAACCTGGGTTTTATCCATGCCTTTGTGGCTTCTTTCTCCGTCATCATCGTCTCAGAGTTGGGAGACAAGACGTTTTTCATTGCAGCCATCATGGCCATGCGTTATAACCGTCTCACAGTGCTGGCAGGTGCAATGCTGGCTCTGGGGATTATGACTTGTCTTTCAGGTTTGTGTCCGCTTTCTTTAACCTACGTGTACTTTAGACTTATTGCTGGCTAAATGGCAATAAAAAAAAGGTCCTGCCTTCTCTTTTCAGTACTGTTCGGCTATGCCACCACAATCATCCCTCGAATCTACACATACTATGTGTCCACTGCGCTGTTTGCCATCTTTGGGGTGCGCATGTTGAGAGAGGGGCTGAAAATGAGCCCAGATGAAGGGCAGGAAGAACTCGAGGAGGTGCAAGCAGAGATCAAGAAGAAAGATGAGGAAGTGAGTACAATTTGCCTGTTTAAGTTAATACATCCATGGCATGTACATTTTTGTACATGAAGCTTTTCCCTTCCGATACAAGTTTAGTTGAGTCTAATTTCTTCAAGAACTCTCTGACAAGCCCTCCTGGTGTGAGCAAACATCCATCATTTACAGTAAAAGAGAGAGCATAGTGGGACATCACGTCCCTCTTTGTCTTCCCTGGAGAATGTGGACCCTTGAATGATGAGATTTCTGAACAACTGCCAACATTTCAGCTTTGAACAGAACCATTAATAGTCAGAGCTCGAAAGCTTTAAAGAACCAAATAGAGCAACTTTGCAGTTAAACGTTCAACCTTTCTTGTACCTATTGAGTTAATTTGCTCTTTCAGCAGTTGGACAAAACATCCCACAGGTGGGTACGGATGGATATTCTGTGGCACACGGTTCCTTCTCCGACATAAAACATCCAAAATGGTATAAAGGGTGAAAAGTGCAAATTGGTGATGGGCCAGCAACCATCAAAATCTGTCTGTAGCAGCCTGAATGAACCGCTGACGGAGAAAGGTTTCCTTGAGGCGACTGTGGCTCAGTAGGAAGAGTAGTTGTCTTGCAATCAGAAGGTTGTGGGTTCGATTCCATCTTCCTCCTGCCATATGTCGATGTGCCCCTGGGCAAGGCACTTAACCTCAAGTTGCCTACCGATCTGCGTATCGGTGTATGAATGTGTTTGCGATTGGGTGAATGTGGCTCTAGTGTAAAGCGCTTTGAGCGGTCTGTATGACTGGAAAAGCGCTATATAAGTTCAGTCCATTTACCATTTTTCAAAAACCATAAACCTTTTGTGCTTTCTTTAAATTCCTTTTTAAAACACCTCACACATACTGGAAATGGGTAATGTTCAATCTTTTGCGCCCTGTGACAGCTTTCACAAAGTCTTGAGTTTAGTGTTTTATCGCCACCTCACAGCACATGGGTACACTGCGTTCATCGGTCGGTAAAGTTTTTTGAATTTCTGACCAACCTCTCCAGGGAAGCTAAATATCATCTGATTTCGGTCACCTGCTGATATTTTGGTGCATCTCTGATTATTACCGTTCTTTAAAGGCATACTCGGCAGCCTTTTAAAGGAACCGTTTGCAATCAACATTTAAACGGGCTTTTTCTGTGACTCAGCTTTTATGAGCCAACTGAAGCAGGAGAACTGTCCAAAAGAGCTTAAATATCACCTTTGAATTTTAGTTTTTATTGGCTTCAATCAGTCAATCGTGAGGTTAACATGGGGTTTGATGTTAATTGTACATAAGCAGTGGGAATGTGAGGATTAAATGATTGCTCTTTTATGTGCAAATGTCTACAAAATCCTGCAGGACGGTTCCTTGGTGCTGATTGTTTCCTTAAAGTCGCTGTTAAGAAGCTTCCTTTGCTGATTTAGACATGGGAAACAGCATGGTATCAGCGATGCTTTGTCAACACAAACTTATTCAATTTAAGACAGATAATGTGTTTATTATTCAACATGCAAAATTACCGCCCTCTAGTCTTTCTGTTTGATTGTTCAACAAATCTGAGAAGATCTGCAGTTGTGTGCTTCTCTAGATTGTTTTTATTTCTGAAACGTTCAGCTCAGCCTGCAGTTAAAACCTTAAATCCGCTATTGACTACAGTGGAGATGTCGGGTAACAGTGTTCACATCCTTCAAAGAATAAAACCTAGATTTTTCACACACTGTTTTTGTTGTGATCCTTGTTGTTTCTGTCTGCAGCTCCAGCGCTCAAAGCTGCTCAATGGCACTGCAGATGTGGAGGCGGGAACAGGAACCACCCTACCACAGTCAAAGTGGCACACACTAATTTCACCAATCTTCATCCAAGCCTTCACTCTTACCTTCCTGGCAGAGTGGGGGGACCGTTCACAGCTGACCACCATTATCCTGGCTGCCAGAGAGGTTTGTCACAGTGCAGCTGTTGGCAGATCACTGTTCTGTTGTTTCCTAATTTAATCTAAAGAGGGTTTTTTTTCATATGTAATTAACAGAATCCATTTGGAGTTGCAGTAGGTGGCACAATTGGGCACTGTTTGTGTACAGGACTGGCTGTGATTGGAGGAAGAATGATTGCTCAGAAAATATCCGTGAGGACAGGTAAGATGTTTTCTGTCACTATAATCCAGTTAGATTTGTTTGAGAAGTTATGTGGTGCTTCCATAGTAACATTTCATTTTCTTAAAATGTGAGATTCCTATTTATATTTTTAAACCTGAAGTTATACTTTTTGAAATTGGTTGTTGAGATGTCAGTATAATTTTCTGTAGATTCTGAGAAGTGATGAGCACCTGTTTCCAGGAAAAAACCTCATGGTGCAGAGTTTCATTTAATGATTGATGTTCTTGTCTCCACAGTCACAATCATTGGAGGGATTGTCTTTCTGGCATTTGCCTTATCTGCTCTGTTCATCAAGCCAGAAGCTGGACTTTAATTGGTGGAAAAGAGAAACAGTTTGTTATGTAAATAAGTGTTAGACATGGCCAATTTGCTGTAAAGAGACTTTAGAGAGACTTCAGGTGTCTGATTGCATTTTCCCACAGGTTCAAACATGTACACATCACACTGATGGAAGGTGCAGCTGCTCAGTTTCAACAATGTGTTTCACTTCAATTAAAACGTTCTGGATTCATCTTGGAACAGAAATCTTCTTGAAGCATTTATTAAGCGTAACAAAAACACTTAGTTACTGCGGCTGGTGGAACAGGCTGCAGCCTGAAGAGGAAGAGTAGCTGTGCTCTCTGTAAGAGCTTTATTCACATCACATGGAGAAACACTTTGTTGAAGCTGATGGAGGACCTCCAACTTTCTACCCTGTCTTTCAAACTGAACCTGACATGCAATACTCCCTCTACTTTGTAGTCTCATTATAGACACTTACATCTTTGAATTGCATGGTACAGTACAGACCTAGTGAATCTCCTGTACCTTTCATTCATGAGTACCTTGTTTCGGTCAACTGTAACAGTAAACAAGTTGCTGAGTGTTGGTATCAACGGTACTTATCTAGAATAGGCCAGCCGTACTGTACCGTGTTATGCAAGAAGCCTCAAGTCTGTTGAGCATAAACTCTTTGGTTTTTAAATGTGAAGGAAATTTTTATGTTTAATATGAGCCTCTATTATTGACAGATCTACCAGCTGCCTCGTCTGCATCAGTCAGTTAGACTTGCTCTTATATTTCTAGCTTCCACTAAAATGTCTTTTTTTTCCCTCTATGCATTAAAATCGAACCCGCTGCCAAGAATACCGTGGCAGTAGAACAAAGGCACATATTGATGCCTGTTCCAATTTTAAATGTTTTATTTGTTGCAAAATCTGGAAGTCTGTCATAGGTCTACGTATAGAGAAATACCTAAACCACTTTAATACCTCTGTATCATGTAAGCACAGTTTTTGTAAAGTTTTTACATATTGGTTTTATTTCAAACAAAAAAAAACTTTTCACACACTCTTCTTCAGGTATGTTTTATTTCTGAATAGCTCCCAGTGCAGATGATCAAAATGAGCTGTTCATAATGAGGAATGGCCAGTCATCAACCTCCTCAGTTTGACCATTTCTTGTTTGTATCACGCTCCAAATCATAAAGTCAGTTTAATGCCGATGAGAAACAAACACATCAGGTAAAGGATCAGTGACTCACCACTTCTTAAAAACCTTATTTAAAGTCGTGTATTTATTTAGCTTCATTTCTTTTCGTCATGTAGACAGTGGTAGAGGTTTCTGTAAGTGGGGTGTGATTTTCTTTTTGTTTGTTTTTTTTGTTTGTTTTTAATGAATGGACTTCAGTTGTGCTGTCAGTATTTGACAGGCTGTACCGACCTGTGAAATACACCTTTGTTTGATTTAAAGAAATGTCTATAAACCTAGGAAGATTAATAAAATGCTACTTGTCTCATTTCTGGGTGGCAAAACTGAGTCCAATCTTAAAACAGGACCAGAAAACTCTCATAAAATGTCACTAAATGAGTTCCTCAGGGCTGTGTGATAGGTCCAGAACTTTTTATTTTTTACAATTTGCATAGATGATGTGGGTTAAGGTTGCTTGTCTCTGTCCTTATGCTGATGACACAGCTGGTTTATTTGCAAGCAAACACTGTTTCCCTGTTGTTTGTTTGCAGGTTTAATTTGTTGTGGTCACATTGGTTCCACCTCGAACTATTTAACAAAACACAAAAAGAACACCCTTGTTTCTTTCAGTTTAGAAACATTCCTGATGTAACATCTACACGAAACAAATCAATAATGGGTTTATAGATCACTCAACAGTAGAAATTAAACCTCAAATCAGAATATTGTTACATTTCCATTCAAACCCTTGTTACATTAGTGGGATACTTCGTGTCCTTTCAGAAGTTACGATATGGGGAAAAGAACATTTTGCTATAATGGAACAAACTACAAGAGGACCTACAGCTGTGCAGCTTAACCCTTATCAAAATCATCAATTCTACAGTGTTATTTTTAATGGGTTTTTTTTTTTTTGCACCACTTCTCATCTCATACAATAAATACCCATCACTCCATACATTTTTGGAAAACAACCTAAGATATCACCTTTTGGTTTATTTGCAGTACTTCTGCTCTAACTGGTGCTGGTAGCAGCACAATCTGGGAGATGTAACAAATTAACAAAAACACTGGTTACTACGCAGTTATTTTTGAGTTGTAAAAGCAAAAAACACCCACTCAGTATGTTGGTGGCCAAACAAATGCTCCCCCTGTCTTGCATTGCCATGTAAAATTACTACAGATCCTAATATTTTTCCACTTTAAACACTTATTTTAGATTAGAATAAGGATTTTGTTAAAAAAAAAACTGTCAGATTCAGAATTTTTACTATTTTAAATGCATGATAGATGACATACTGTTAATTAGGCAGAAAAAACAGTTTTTAACTAAATATATACCTGATTTATTTTTTAATCATAACTACAGCATGTTAATGACTAATAGGTTTTATCCACAAATACTTTTTGTGGAGACAGAAAAACAATAAAAAACTTACATATATGTCTATAAATGCATTTCATTGCCTTCTTTTTTAATTTGGCATCAGTCTTAATAATGAAATTCACATTTTTAAGCGATTCCAAAGTTTTAGCCTTTAAAGTAATAGATTCTTCAACAATCCCTCATGAAGAACAAAATATCGAGGCACGTGACGTCGCCCAGCACGGCGGAGCCAGGGTCCCACCAGGCCTGGGGTCGGGACTCGTCGGAGAGCGCCTGGTGGCCAGGTTGCTCCTCGCGGGACCCGGCCGGGCCAAGCCCGCACGAGAGACGCGAAGCCATCCCTCAGTGGGCCCACCACCTGCAGGGGGAACCGTGAGGGACCGGTGCAAAGAGGATTGGGTGGCGGACGAAGGTGGAGACCTCACCGGCCCGATCCCCGGATGCTTAGGCTGGCTCTAGGGACGTGGAATGTCACCTCGCTGGGGTGGAAGGAGCCTGAGCTGGTGCGGGAGGTCGAGAGATATCGACTAGAAATAGTCGGGCTCGACTCCACACAGCGTGGGCTCTGGAACTCATCTCCGTGAGAGGGGTTGGACTCTGTTCTACTCTGCGGTGGCCCACGGGGAGAGGCGGCGGGCTGGTGTGGGTTTGCTTGTTGCCCCCCAGCTGAGCTGTCTTGTGTTGAGGTTTACCCCAGTGGATGAGAGGGTCGTATCCCTGCGCCTTCGGGTTGGGGAGAGGTCTCTGACTATCATTTCAGCCTACGGGCCGAGTGGCAATGCAGAGTACCCGGCCTTCTTGGCGTCCCTGTCGGGGGTGCTGGATAGTGCCCCTCCCGGCTACTCCATTATTCTGCTGGGGGACTTCAACGCCCACGTGGGGAACGACAGTGACACCTGGAGAGGCGTGATCGGGAGGAATGGCCTCCCTGATCTGAATCCGAGTGGTGTTTTGTTATTGGACTTCTGTGCTAGTCACGGATTGTCCATAACGAACACCATGTTCAAACATAAGGGTGTCCATCAGTGCACTTGGCACCAGGACACCCAAGGCAGGAGGTCAATGATCGATTTTGTTGTCGTATCATCAGACCTGCGGCCGCATGTTTTGGGCACTCGGGTGAACAGAGGAGCTGAGCTGTCCACTGATCACTACCTGGTGGTGAGTTGGATCCACTGCAGGAGGAGAAAGCCGGACAGACTTGGCAGGCTCAAGCGCATAGTGAGGGTCTGCTGGGAACGCCTGGCGGAGCCCTCGGCCAGGGATGTATTCAACTCCCACCTCCGGGAGAGATTCGACCAGATCCCGGGGGATGTTGGAGACATAGAGTCCGAGTGGACCATGTTCTCTGCATCTATTGTCGATGCTGCTGCCCGTAGCTGCGGCCGTAAGGTCTGCGGTGCCTGTCGCGGCGGCATTCCCAGAACCCGGTGGTGGACACCGGCAGTAAGGGATGCTGTTAAGCTGAAGAAGGAATCCTATCGGCTGTGGTTGGCTTATGGGTTCCTGAGGCGGCTGACGGGTACCGTGAGGCCAAGCGTGCTGCGGCCCGGGCTGTGGCAGAGGCAAAAACTCTGGCCTGGGAGGAGTTCGGTGAGGCCATGGAGAAGGACTAACGGTTGGCCCCGACGCCTCAGGAGGGGGAAGCAGTGCTTCGCCAACACTGTTTATAGTGGGGGCAGGAGACTGCTGACCTCGACTGAGGACATTATCGAGTGGTGGAAGGAGTACTTTGAGGATCTCCTCAATCCTGCCATCACGCATTCCGTGGTGGAAACAGAGGCTGGGGACTCGGGGTTGGACTCTTTCATCACCCAGGCTGAAGTCACCGAGGTGGTTAAAAAGCTCAGCGGTGGCAAGGCTTCGGGGGTGGATGAGATCCGCCCCGAGTACCTCAAGTCTCTGGATGTTATAGGACTGTCATGGTTGACACGCCTCTTCAGCATTGCGTTGGGGTCGGGGTCAGTGCCTCTGGACTGGCAGACTGGGGTGGTGGTCCCCCTTTATAAGAAGGGGGACCGGAGGGTGTGTTCCAACTACAGGGGGATCAAACTCCTCAGCCTTCCTGGTAAGGCCTACGCCAGGGTATTGGAGAGGAGAGTCCAACTGATAGTCGAACCTCGGCTTCAGGAGGAGCAGTGTGGTTTTCGTCCCGGCCGTGGAACACTGGACCAGCTCTATACCCTCTACAGGGTACTCGAGGGTTCATGGGAGTTTGCCCAACTGGTCCACATGTGTTTTGTGGACCTGGAGAAGGCATTTGACTGTGTCCCTCGTGATGCCCTGTGGGGGGTGCTCCAGGAGTATGGAATCGGGGGCCCTTTATTAGGGGCCATCCGGTCCCTGTACGAGCGGAGCAGGAGTTTGGTCCGCATTGCCGGCACTAAGTCGGACCTGTTCCCAGTGCATGTTGGACTCCGGCAGGGCTGCCCTTTGTCACCGGTCCTGTTCATAACTTTTATGGACAGGATTTCTAGATGCAGCCAAGGGCCAGAGGGGGTCTGGTTTGGGGACCAGTGGATTTCGTCTCGTCTTTTTGCGGATGACGTGGTCCTGCTGGCCCCCTCTAGCCAAGACCTACAGCATGCGCTGTGGCGGTTCGCAGCCAAGTGTGAAGCGGCTGGGATGAGGATCAGCTCCTCCAAGTCCGAGGCCATGGTACTCGACCGGAAAAGGGTGGCTTGTCCTCTTCAGGTTGGAGGGGAGTTCCTGCCTCAAGTGGAGGAGTTTAAGTATCTCGGGGTCTTGTTCACGAGTGAGGGAAGAATGGAGCGGGAGATCGAAAGACGGATCGGTGCGGCTGCCACAGTAATGGGGGCGCTGTGCCGGTCTGTTGTGGTGAAGAGAGAGCTGAGCCGAAAAGCAAAGCTCTCAATTTATCGGTCGGTCTACGTTTCTACCCTCACCTATGGCCATGAACTTTGGGTCATGACCGAAAGAACGAGATCCCGGATACAAGCGGCTGAAATGAGCTTCCTCCGTAGGGTGGCCGGGCACTCCCTTAGAGATAGGGTGAGGAGCTCGGCCATCCGGGAGGGGCTCGGAGTAGAGCCGCTGCTCCTCCACATCGAGAGGAGCCAGTTGAGGTGGCTTGGGCATCTATACCGGATGCCTCCTGGACGCCTTCCTTGGGAGGTGTTCCAGGCACGTCCCACCGGGAGGAGGCCCAGGGGACGGCCCAGGACACTCTGGAGGGACTATGTCTCTCGGCTGGCCTGGGAACGCCTTGGGCTCCCCCTGGAGGAACTGGAGGAGGTGTCTGGAGAGAGGGACGTCTGGGCGTCTCTGCAGAGTCTGCTGCCCCCGCGACCCGGTCCCGGATAAGCGGAAGACGACGAGTACGAGTACGAGTAATAGATTACAGCCATCTCTTCAGAGGAGCTGGGGGTGTGGCTCCGGTTTGCAGGTAAAAAAAATTAAAACATTTTGGTTTCTTTTTTAAATGTAATACGGAGACTAAACAGGTTTGAAAACCAGTCTGAAAACCGCCGATATAAAGGGTGTTAAAACTCAAGATGAACAGCAGGTGGCAGTAGTGGGATTTGAGAGCTTAAAAACCTTTGCCAGAGGCCCAATAGAAATTAGTTTTTTGTATGACAAGACATTCACGTTCAGTAAATCGACAAGCAGTTATAGAAGTTGT
Source organism: Girardinichthys multiradiatus (assembly GCF_021462225.1). Lineage (NCBI taxonomy): Eukaryota > Metazoa > Chordata > Actinopteri > Cyprinodontiformes > Goodeidae > Girardinichthys > Girardinichthys multiradiatus. The sequence goes on along the minus strand of NC_061802.1, from coordinate 37,141,578 downwards.
GAAAAAGGTTGCTAGTCCTCCTGAATTTAGCAGGAAACATAAACAGACAGGCTATGTCATTAAATTTTTTTACTTGTAACACTGAGGAACATTTGTGGAGAAAAAATTAGCTGTAGGCATTCAAGTGTCTTGCAAAAGCATTCTTACCTTTTGAACTTCTTTTGTCTACACAATAGACAAACACAAAGTAGCCTCTAACTGGACAAAGATAGATGGTTCTCTTTTTCTTTCGATAAATAAAAATCTGAAAAGTGTGGCATGCATTTGTGTGTAATGTTGTAACTGAGAAAGACCAAAAAACAACAGTTTTCTGTCACTTAAAACCATCCTGTAAACCATCACTTAGTTAAATGAATTGATTATTTTTACCTGAGTGTGAAAGAAAACAATGGAAATTGGCCTGATTTGCACAAAATTCCCAGTTTTGGAACTAAAGTCAAATGTACCCTACATTGCCAAAAGTGTTGGGTCACCAATCCTAATCATTGAACTCAGGTATTTCATTCACTTCCATGGCGGCAGGTGTGAAAGAATGGGTCACTTCACCATCTTTCATTGATCCGAGGTTCACTGAGCTCCTGGCAAGCGGAGCCGCGGCTCTATATGGGATTCTGCGCCGAAAGCGGCGGAGGGGGAAACGTGCTGGCACGCTGGTAAAGCTCCGCAAAAGAGGACTTCGCACACCACTGCCTTCAATCCACCTGGCAAATGTCCGCTCTCTAAACAACAAGATGGACGAGCTGCTTCTCCTCACCGGTAAAAACACGGACCTCCGCGGATCAGCGGTTCTCAGCTTCACCGAGACATGGCTGAGTGAAAACATCCCGGACCGCGCACTGCTGATGCCGGACTTCCAGCTGTTCAGAGCGGATCGCAGCGCGGAGCTATCGGGGAAGAGGCGAGGAGGCGGAATCTGCTTTTATATAAATGAAGGTTGGTGCAGAGACGTAAAAGTGCTGGGAAAAACATGAAGCCCGGATCTGGAGTCATTTTCCATAATCTGTAAACCGTTTTATTCACCGAGAGAGTTTTCCTCGTTTATTATAATCGGCTCATATTTTCCACAGCATGGATGCACTTCTGCTGCTGAAAAACATCTTGCTGAGCTGATTACAGACGTGGAGAAAAAATACACGGACTCTTTCATCATAATACTGGGAGATTTTAACAGCGCAAACCTCTCCAATGAACTCCCCAAATACAGACAGGATATTAAGTGTCCCACCAGAGACAAAAACACACTGGACCATTGTTACACAGCTTTAAAGGACTCATATCATGCTGTTACCAGGGCTGCTCTGGGTTTTTTGGATCATTGTCTTATCCACCTCATCCCAACCTACAGACAGAAACTAAGAGCTTCCAAACCCGCGGTTCACACTGTTAAGAAGTGGACTGAGAAATCAAAGCAGATGCTACAGGCCTGCTTTGAATGCACAGACTGGACTGTTTTTAAAACCTCAGCCACTGACCTAAACCAACTAACTGATGTGGTGACATCATACATCAGTTTCTGTGAGGACGTGTGTGCAGACCAAGACCTTCTGCACCTTTGGGAACAACAAGCCATGGTTTACTCCACACCTCAGGAATCTGCGCAGGGAAAAGGAAGAAGCTCACAGCAGTGGAGATTGGGTGCGGTACAGGCAGGCCAGGAACAAACTAACAAAAGAGATCAAAGCAGCTAAGAGAAGCTTAAGAACAGCCTTTCTACTGGTGACACTTCAGCTGCATGGACTGGTCTCAGAAACCTGAATGTCTATAGGAGCCCCCCCACCCATCCTGAACAGAGTCGTCTCCTGGCCAACTGTCTGAATGGCTTCTACTGCAGACATGACAAGAAGCCATTCACTCCTCAAATCATCCCCTCCACATCCCATTCAGGAACAAATTCCTCCCATAAAGCAACCAACCCCCTACTATCAGATCCTCTGCCTGCACTAAAGATCTCCGAGGAAGATGTAAATAGGCTGTTTCAGCGCATGAAACAAAGAAAGCTGGAGGACCTGATAACGTCTCCCCATCATGCCTGAAAGCCTGCGCACATCAACTTGCTCCGATCTTCACAAGGATCTTCAACAAATCACTGGAGAAATGTGAGGTCCCCTCCTGCCTCAAACGATCCACCATCATCCCAGTGCCCAAGAAACCCACCATCGTAGGATTAAATGACTACAGGCATGTAGCCCTGACGTCTGTGGTCATGAAGTCCTTTGAGCGGCTGGTGCTGAAGCACCTGAAAGACATCACAGGCCCCCTGCTGGACCCCCTGCAATTTGCTTACCGAGCAAACAGGTCGGCAAATGATGCTGTTAACTTAGGTCTACACTTCATCCTGCAACACCTCGACCACCCAGGGACGTATGCCAGGATCCTGTTTGTAGACTTCAGCTCGGCCTTCAACACCATCATACCAGACATCCTCCACCAGAAGCTCACACAGCTCAACGTCCCAGCCTCCACCTGTCAGTGGATCAACAGCTTTCTGATGGACCAACAGCAGCAGGTGAGACTGGGTAGCATCTTCTCCCGATCCAGATCAATAAGTACTGGTGCCCCCCAGGGGTGTGTTCTATCCCCACTCCTCTTCTCTCTGTACACAAATGACTGCACCCCATCAGACTCGTCTGTTAAACTCCTTAAGTTTGCAGATGACACCACTGTCATTGGACTGATCCAGGACAGTGATGAGTCTGCATACAGACAGCAGGTGGATCGGCTGGTATACTGGTGCGGTCAGAACTACCATGAACTCAACCCACTCAAGACTGTGGAAATGGTGGTGGACTTTCGGAGAACACCACCCCCATACACCTCCCTCACCATCCTCAACAACACTGTATCGGCCGTGGACCACTTCAGGTTCTTAAGAACCACCATCTCTGAGGACCTGAGATGGTCTTCACACATAGACACTGTTCGGAAGAAGGCCCAGCAGAGACTGTACTTCCTGAGGCAACTCAAGAAGTTCAACCTTCCACAGGAGCTGCTGGTCATCTTCTACACTGCCATCATTCAATCTGTCCTGTCTTCATCCATCTCAGTGTGGTTTGGCTCATCCACAAAACAGGACAGGTCCAGACTGCAACGAATAATCAGGACTGCAGAGAGAATAATCAGGGCTGACCTTCCCTCCATCCAGGACTTATACAGTTCTAGGGTCAGGAAAAGAGCTGCCAAAATCTCTGCAGACCCCACACAACCTGCACATAAACTGTTCAGAGTTTTACCTTCAGGCCGCCGCTACAGAGCACTGTTCACTAAAACCAGCCGCCACAAAGACAGTTTCTTCCCCCAGGCTGTTTCTCTGTTGAACATTCAATATAGTACAAAACAACAGCATACAGATGTTGCAAATGCACCTTTTCTATTAGATATGTGTATATTGTACATTGTAAATTTGTATATTCTGTAATGCAAAAACAGAACAAAAGAGCAAAGTGTACCGGAGTCAAATTCCTTGTTTGTATGTACGAACTTGGCAATAAAGCTGATTCTGATTCTGATTTAAGAAGCTCAATGAATTCCATCATGGTAAGTGATTGGGAATGGGCTTTCTTTAGTGTCAAATCATGTCTATCTGGCAATCAAATGAACGAGTCTGGGTTTGGTGGCTTTCAGTAGAATGACTCGGCCTGACTGCATTGTGTGAAGTGTTAGGTGCTGGGGCAATAATAAGGTGGGACTGTTTTTTTGGGAGTTAAGATTAGACCCCTTTGTTCCAGTGAAAGTAACTCTTAATGTTTAATCATACCAAGAGGTTTTGGACGATTTCATCCTCCCAACTTTGTGTGAAGAGAGAGCTGAGCCGAAAAGCAAAGCTCTCAATTTATCGGTCGGTCTACGTTCCTACCCTCACCTATGGCCATGAACTTTGGGTCATGACCGAAAGAACGAGATCCTGGATACAAGCGGCTGAAATGAGCTTCCTCCGTAGGGTGGCCGGGCACTCCCTTAGAGATAGGGTGAGGAGCTCGGCCATCTGGGAGGGGCTCGGACTAGAGCCGCTGCTCCTCCACATCGAGAGGAGCCAGTTGAGGCGGCTCGGGCATCTATACCGGATGCCTCCTGGACGCCTTCCTCGGGAGGTGTTCCAGGCACGTCCCACCAGGAGGAGGCCCAGGGGACGGCCCAGGACACGCTGGAGGGACTATGTCTCTCGGCTGGCCTGGGAACGCCTTAGGCTCCCCCCGGAGGAACTGGAGGAGGTGTCTGGAGAGAGGGACGTCTGGGCGTCTCTGCTGAGTCTGCTGCCCCCGCGACCCGGTCCCGGATAAGCGGAAGACGACGACGACAACTTTGTGTGAACAGTTTAAGGATGGCCCCTTCTTGTTCCAACATGGCTGTACAGCAGTGTGAAACAACATGACTGGCCTGCACAAAGTCCTTATCTCAACCTGATAAAACACCTTTGAGATGAATTAGAGAAGACTGTGAGCTAGGCATTCACAACCAACATCACTGTCTGACCTCATCAATTATTGAAACTATTGAAGAATGGTCAAAACTAACGACAAAACACAACACTAAACCTTATGGAAAGCCCTAGAAGAGTTGAAGACGCTCTAGATGCAAACTAAACCCTATGGATTAAATATGGGCTCTCACTCACGTTCAAATGTGAGTGAAGGTGGACAAGCAAATATTTTTGCAAATATAGAGGATATTGTAGGACTTTAGTGGTACAGTAACTTCCGGAGATGCTTAGCAGTATCAGAAAACATCTTTAAACAAAGGTTAAGCACTTTGTGGCCATTCGCTTAGCTCACTGCATCATTCCCCATTACAGCAGAGGCCACAGAGCCATCTGCTAGTGAATAAGATCAGATGGTGAGAAGGCTGTCAGGATCAATCCGACAGAGCCAGAATGATTCTGGATACCCAGGAGGGAGATGTCAGTTAAGGTGTTTGATCGGTCCCTGCAATGTGAGTGAGTCTCGATGACCTTTTCATCTTGAAGTGGAAGTGGGTCTATGTGTTTATGCTGCTGTGTAAAGAAAAATAATGTAAAGTTAAAATATTTGACTGCTATTGGAGAACTACAGAGCAAAAGAAAGGGCACATTATACATTAAGCTGTCATTTTTGTGTCCTGGTGCATGTTTCCATGTTTATGATGATGAAAGTTTTATATGTAGCATCTGTTTCAACACAACTGTCTCAAAATAATGAGTGTATTGCAGCATGGTTTGAAAAGCCATGTCTCACACTAAATGTTAGCTTTATTTCCTTCAGGAGCCTGATCATTGACAGGAATGAAGAATAAAACATCTTGATGTCATGTTGGATGTCCATTTAAAATCTGACAAGCATGCCGAGACGTTAGGCAGAGATGCGAAAGGACACTTGCATATCTTCAAACTAATTATCTATCTAGCATTTCATGGTGAAGATTTTCAAGTATTTTGGGTTATGCCTTTCACAGCTTTTGCTCACATACACGTGCAAAATTTCTCATGTTGTCAGACTGGATGAAGAGCGTCTCTAAACAACGATTTGAAGATTGTAACTGGTTGTTATCCAGGCTTGCCCCATGTTTAGCTCCATCCATTTTTTCCATAATCTCTTGAGCAGTTTCCCTCTCCCTCCTGAATTAAAGCAATACCCCACAACATGATGCTGCTCTCACCCTTTTGCAGGTAATCCAGAAAGTTTAATTTTGGTTTTGTCTCATCAGACCACCTTTTCTTGTGTCCGCTCATGGCAACAGAAGCTTTACTCTCCTTTAAAGACCTGATTTGTTATGTGCACAACTAATAGTTGTCTTGTCAACCTGAGATGTTTATGTCTGCAGCTACCCCAGAGTTACCACAGGTTTTATTTGGCTGCTTCTCTGACTAATGCTCTCCCTGCCAGGCCTGTCAGTTTAGGTAAGTCATTTATGTTAAGATATGTTATGTTAAGATGTATATGATATAAGAATTTCCAAGGTCTAAATAACTGAGTATAGATGAATGACGGTACAAATAAGAAAATTGTTTACGTCTGACGTATTTCCATTTGCAAACAAAACAAAATATCACGGGACAAATTTCCTTTTAAATATTTCCATATATTTTTAGAAATGTGGAACAGAGCAATTTGAAGAATGACACATCAGAGATGAGAGACTGAAAGCACAAATCAGAAAAGAAGTGAGACAAATAAATTACGATATGAATGACAGTGATGACAAATCTTACAGCTGCTTTAGCTTCATCTTGGTAGTAGGTAGTTTGTATTTCATGAACAAAATCTGACACTCAGGGTTTACAGCCTCCACTGTTTGGATGTTTAGCACAGCTTTTAAAAAGGACAAAAATGTGCCCATCAGTTGAACAGTTGATGTAAACTGCGAAAAATAATGGTCAAGAATTAAAATAATGGGACACAACAAACAGTATCTGCTTTGTCTGCTATGCAGACGCACAAACACCTCCCTGTGGGAGAGAGCAAGTTGGAAAACATGACCCTCTGAGCATTTAAGATCGTTTTTCTTAGAATCCTTTAAAAAAAAAAAAAAATGCATATTGAAAGCTGCAAAGAACAACTATGCATTTCATGCATCATATAAAATATTAGGTATTTCTTTTTCTGTATATTTACATTATATATTACACATGATATTCTGTACAGTTAAACTATCATCTACACCACATTCATAAAAATATTTTCTGACCCATAATTATTTTTATACAGAAAACACAAGAACAGCAATAAACATCCAAACCGCCTGATCCTCCTGCTGCGCTGCTAGGCGATGTTGACGATAAAACCCTAAATCCATAGTGGTCCAAATCTAAAGGCGGAGTCATAGCGAGCCCAGTCCCGGTTCTCTGCTAAACTCTTCCCGTTAGGAATTTTTTTTTGCAAACAATAGGTCGTTTTGAGTAGCCTGACGGTCTCTAATCAGTCTCTTTTCTGCCTCAGAGGCAGGACCCCATCTGTGTTTTCTGTAGAACCAATGATGTTTCAAAACCTCCATGTCTGAGTTTTACTTCAATCAGCTACTGTGGCTGAGTAGACAGACCGTTGGGTCGGTGAGCAGTCAGTTGCTGCTGCTGTTTCTGCTGCTGCTGCTGGGCCGGGGCAGTGAAGGTGCTGTGCTGCTGCAAAGGGAACGCTGCTTGGAGGATTAGCTGGGTGGACTGGTTTCCATGAAGCAGCCGAGGAGCCTAGAGTTACAACATTTAGATTAATATGACAAAGAAAGTGTCAATTTAATACAAGATGTTTGATTAACAGTCAAACAAAATAGTTTGTAATCATCTCACAAGCTAAACAAGTTCATCAGTTGAACTTGAACGGGTTAAATGACTGAAAAACGTTCTTAACAGGAATATTAAAGTTTCAGAGCTTGGTAAAATTATTCTTACCCCTAAAACCTTTCCATATTTTGGTAGATTACAACCTCAAACGTCAACATTTTGGCATTTTTCTGACAAAAACAATGTAGCAAATAATTGTGAAATTCTTAAAAGTGTGGTGTATATCTGTATTCACACCCCTTTACTCTGATTCCACTAAATAAAATCCACTGCAACCTATTGCCTTCAAAAGTAAATACAGTCCACCTGTGTAATCTCAGCATGAACACAGCAGTTCTGTGAAGGCCTCAGAGGTTCTTTAGAGAACATCAGTGAACAAACAGCATTATGAAGACCAAGGAACACAGCAGACAGCTTGCAGGGTTAGGTTATAAAAGAATATCCCAAGCTTTGAACACCGGACAAAGCACTGTTCAATCAATTGGTAATAAAAAAATAAATAAATGGAACGAATATGGAACAACTGGAAACCATCCACCTACACTGACCAGCTATTAATATGGGAAACAGCCAAGAGGCTTATGGTAACTCTGGAGGAGTTGCAGAAATTAACAACTCGGGTGGGAGAATCTGTTGACAGGACACCTAGTAGGTGTGCACTCCACAAATCTGTTCCTTATGGAAGAGTAGCAAGAAGAAAGCTATTGTTGAATAGAGCCGTAAGAGTCCTGTTTGCATTTTGCCAAAAGCCGTGTAGGAAACACAGCAAGCATGTGGAAGAACGTGTTCTAGTCCGATGTGACCAACACAGATAGGTGCCGAAGCAGGCAGAGACATATCCCAAAATACCTGCAGTTGTAATCAAAGTGAAAATTGTTCCTACAAAATTCTGGCTAGGTCGTGTTGACTACAAATGCATGCCATACTTTTTTCATTTTCACTTTCCAATTATGGACTACGTTTGTATTGGTCTATCGTGTAAAATCCCAGTAAAATAAACTGAAGCTTGAAATTGTAACATGATCGTTGTGAGGGTATAAATATTTTGGAACAGCTCTTTATAAAATATTGTCAACAAGATCATCTATTTCTGAGATAATGTAAAACAGAAGAAGATGTGCAGCACTGAAATGTGAAAGGAAACATTAAATAAGAGGCTGCCAATAATTCGAGTGGTGTCATACCTGTAGGAACTGTGGCTGCTGCGGGGCCAGTTGAGCCCGTCCCGCCTGCAGGGCTGAAACCTGGGACTGTGCCTGTAACTGCTGCTGCTGCTGAGAAATGCTGATGGCCTGAGTCTGGCCCTGCTGAGGAGCGAAGGCCGTCACCACCTGACCCATAAACATGGTGGTGGGTACCATGACTGCCCCACATGGAATCTGTCCCGTGACCAGTTTAGTCAGCAGCTGAGGAGCTGTAGGAAACCTGTAAAGTGGACGCAGATCACGAAGTATTAGCTTGATCAACAGAAAACAGGGTCTGAATATTTTTCTCCGGCCGTCACCACTCCAACTGAAGTGGGAGCGATAATCATCAACCAAGGACCGAGCCATGAAAAACCAGATTCATCACCTTATTGGAGCAGCACGGTCCTGTGCAAATGTTGCCACAGCTGGAGTGCTGGGTCCGGTGTTTTGTGCCAGGCTTGTGGAAATCTGAACCATGTTGGCTGGACTTTGCTGCGGGATCATCATAGTATTGTAGATGGATCCAGGGAGGGGATTTTGTTGAGGCTGCAGAGTTAGTGTCGAGTGCTGACACTGAAAAACCAAAAAGCCTGAATAAGTGACGATTTAGAACTAACTTGTGGAAACATCTTTAACAGTCATGGTGGCAGGCAAGGGGAATAAGTTAAAGACTGTGTGTGAAATACATATATTCATTAAAATCTTATAGTAGAGCAGCATGGTGGCACAGTTAGTAGCACTGTTGCCTTGCAGCAAGGTCCCTGGATTAAATCCCAGCCTGGGGACTTTTTGGATAGAGTTAGCATTATTATTAAAATCTTACTAAGTATATTTTTATAATTTCTGATCAAAACCTCTCATCAAATTTAATATAATTCAAATAGTTTTAAAAACATCTTGTTTTCAGTCATTTCTTAAATGAAACAGGCCTTATTTGACATTTTATAAGAGTTTGAAGCTCCCGTGAGGTTTGTAAAACATGAAAAATCTTGTTTCAAGAAAAATACTTTACCTCAATTAAGACAAATCTGCTTTAATGATAACTGCATAACAACAACATTGCAAAACCTTCCATAAGTGTGGCCATTTGTAATAAATTTCCATCAAACCAAACGTCCAAGTGATTTGGAAAGAAGACAGTTAAAATAATATTTCATTCTCTGTCCTGTTCCACTCTGGACAGCTTCCACCACATTATTCCAACGGTAATGAGTACAAATGCTGTCCTATACTACAAGTAACTGGCAATGCTTTAAAACATTGTTTGGTCTAAATACCCAGACTCACCACTAATTAGGTATTGATATTTGATGATATCTGTGAGGTCATACTTCACTATAATGTACTTGCTATTATTGAAATTCACACAAGAGAATCAATGTGCTTGTCAGCATCCATGGAAATATTGGCTTAAGCTAGGTAGGGAACAGTTAACATTTTTTATTTTGTTGAGAGTGTTTTATTATCTATTTTGTTGAAGAGTGAACTGACTAAGCCATTGTAAAGAGAGCATAGCAGTATTGTGGTTGCATTGGATACTGGATGCAATGTCAGTCTGTTTAAAATAAATGCTTTTAAGCACAAGAACAGCTTTTATTTTTTTGCTGTCTTTTGTAAAATGTTGGAATGTTTTGAATTATGACAAGACATCTGTGTTATTACATTTTCTGGTTAAATACTAAGATGAAAATGGGTTGGAGAAGGCTTATAATGCTGTGAATGCAATTCTTAATAGTCGTCAGGAATGCTTACTTATAATTTGTCTTAAAATGCAATTTTCTAATCTTGATTAAAGTAGGCTGTGGACCTGGATACAGAGCATCGCCACAGTTATGGAACTAAGAAGGAGTTAAATAAACTTTAAAACAAGATGACTTGCAAAAGAAAAAAATATGCTATCTTTTTTTTTTTGGGTGGGGGTTGGTTATTTTAAGCATCACAAGCTTAATATGAGACTCAAAAGCTCACCATTATAGTAAAATATTGCTCATGGTCAAGATTCCCTTTATGTTGTGAGGCTTCAATAAAATGTCTTATTTCTAGAAATCTTGTCAAGTTAATCTTTACTTGATCCATTGGCAGATTTTTGTTTTATGCTTATTTCAAACCAAAAAATGTAATTATTATGTTTTTAGACATTGAATAGTTTATCCGACCTGTGCCAGAGCGGTGCTCTGGTCCCTTAGTAGTGTTTGCTGCTGGGACTGGGCTTGGACTGGCAGCTGTTGCTGGATGCTGTTCTGTAGAGGTGCTGCAGGGACCACCTGGCCTTGCATGCTCAGTGCACCTCCCTGCTGACCAAGGCTGCCATGAAGAGTCTGAGCAGAAGTGAGGTTTAGTCCTTCACCCCCATTCTGTTGAAACATCTGAGACAAACATCTCAAATTCAGATATAAAAGAAAAAGTAGAACAATAATTCCTGCATCCAAACAGAAAAGGAAACAATAAATTATAGTGAGTGGTTCCATGTATACTCTTTTCCAACAAACGTCAAAGCAACAATTAAGCAGCACCTGCAGACTCTGTCCCTGCACGCTCTGCAGTTCCACTTGGATCTGCCGCAACTCATCCAACTGCCGCTGAATGTTATCCTCGATCATCCTGGTCTTCTTCTCTAGCTGCTCCTTCAGGTGCTGCATGGCCTCCAGCTGGCTAGAATACTGCACTGACTGTCAAAGAGTGGACACACATAAACATGGCAGAGAGACAGAGGTGCTAACTGTCCACTGTGTGCACAGAGACCAGGAATGCTGCAAAGCAGAAGTATTCACAGCCCAGGAACCTTTCAACATTTTGTCACATTGCCACCACACACTTTAATCTATCGTATTGGATTTTATGTCAGAGACAAACACAAAGTATTGCTTAGCTGTTAACTGAAAGGAAAGGATGATTTGTTTCAACATTTTTACATAGAAGATTGAGAGAAGTATGGTATGCATCCATAGTCCCCCCACCCGAACAAGTAAAGCAACCACAGCGGCGACCCTTTTGGTGGTCATCTCTACCAGCTTTACACATCTAGAAAATGGAAATTTGGCCCATTCTTCTTTGCCAAACAGTCAAAGCTCAAACGGTTTGAACGGAAAGTTACAGAATAGACCTCCACCCATCTTCCCGTCAACTCCAAAGAGCTTTTCTGTCCCAACTGTATCCCCACAGCTTGACGCAGCCACTACCATGTTTCACCATAGAGATGTTGTGTTCAGGATGATGCACGTGATCAGTTTTCTGCACCACGTGCCACTGTATTCGGGCTGAAAACTTCAGGTTTGGTCTCATCTGATCAGAGAACATTCTTCCACATGTTTGGTTTGTCCTCCACAAGGGATGGAGAAAATTGAATAAAATGAGAGTCTTCTTGCCACTTTAGACCAGATTTGTGGGGTGCATGACAAACACCTGTCCTATCAACAGATTTTTCCACCTGAGCAGTGGATGGCTACAGCTCCTCCAGTGAGCAAATGCCTCTTTACTGCTCCTTTAGTTCATTTTCTCCTTGCTCTGTCTGTCCGTTTAGATGGATGGTCATGTGTGGCAGGATTTTGTTGTTTGTTCATTCTCATATCTGTTTTAGTTTTAGTTGTGATTTAACAGTGCTCTGTAAGACATTAAACACCTGGGATTTGGTTTTGTAGTCCATACCTGCTATAAACGTCTCTCCAGCTTTCTCCCAGACCTATCTGCTGTGTTCCTTGGTCTTCATGATGCTTTTTGTTCACAAACAAATCTCTGAGGCACCAGCAGGACAGCTAGGTTTATACTGAGATTAATGGATGACAGGTGGCATCTGAACGCACCTGGTGGAACTGGAGTTTATGTATTGGTATCAGGGAAAAAGGTGGATGAAACAACCATGGATAATTTTCCTTTCACTTCCAAAATACTCACTACTTTGTTTTGGTCTATTCACAAAATCTTAATAAAATACATTGAAGTTTGAGGCTGCAGAATAAAAACATGTTTCAATGTTTTTCAAAGCACTATGCCATATTCATACATTTCTCATTAGCACCTTAGCAAAGGTTCCTCTCTATCTGAGCAGATACTAAACTGACTGCTGATGGATCAGAGAAAATAATCATCTTTGAATAAAAGCGTGATGTTTCTTACTTGGTTGTTTTGAAGTTGTTGCTGCTGCTGTTGTTGAGGCTGCTGCTGTGATTGTTGTGAAACCATGAAGGGTGCCGTGTTCTGACCCGTGTTCTGGGAGCTCATTGATTGCTGAAGAAACAGAAGTGACTCATAACAATTACAAAAGATAAAGCCTTGTAACTCAGGCAAGGACAAGGTCACTTAGAAATCATAACTATCCCTTCTGCTGACCTGACTGCTGACTGACGATCTTCGTTGTGATGTCATTTCCACAGCAGAGACAGACTGTCGACCTGGTGTACTTCTATCTCCCTGAATCCGTATCTGCGATGCTGAAATAGAAATTTCATCAGATAAACAGAAACTCATCCTCTTGGATATATTTAGCGATGATAAACAGCAGTGTAGATTGTGCTCACAGGCTGGGTCCGAAACGGCAGTATGGGGGGATTTGCGGGAGCTGCGTGATGAGGCTGAGGGAGTCCGGCTGTGGTTAAAACGCTCCAGGGCTTCTTTCAGGCTGGAGGCGTTGAGCTGGGACTCGGAGCCTGAATCATGGGACTGGTGTTCCAAAGCATCACCAGACGTCAGTGCTCATCTTTGTTCTTTACAGAATGCGAACACATGCTGAGCAAATGTCTCACCTTCTCAGCTGTGATCTCAGGGGGAGAATCTTCAATTCCAAGCTCTCGCCGTTGTTCTGCTCGTACTTCAGCGTAGCTGTAGAGCAGAGACATTGGATGAAATCCATATGTCCAGTGCCTCACAAGAGTTTTCATAACCCGAGAACTTCACATTTTGTCACGTTACAACCACGAACCTTTATGTGTTTTATTGGGTTTTTAGGTGATAGACAAACACAAAGCGCATAACTTCGAGGTGAAAGAAAAATAAGACAAAGTTTTCTATTTTTTTTAATTTTGCAAATTAAAGTTTGAAAAGTTGTTTGTTCAGCTAAAAGTTGAACTATCACCCCAGTTTCAAGTCTTCTGCAGCTTTTAACAGTTTTTTCTTTCATGAATGCCATGTTTTTAGCTCCATCTATTTTTCCATCAACTCTGACCAACATCCCTGTCCCTCCTGAAGAAAAGCACCTCCAAAGCATGATACCCCCACCACCATGTTTCACCAAAAGGATGGTTTGTTCAGGTAATAGGATAAATATACTGACAACCAGAACGTCTCTGGTTCTAGTTTGAATTAACTGTACAGGAATAGACTATATTTCACTATTTAAATAGAATCTGTGGGTTTTGTAAAGTGCCTTGAAATGATGTTTGTTGTTAATGGGCATTTTATGAATAAATATTTACAATATTCTGGTGAATGAGATTCTACATTTTAAAAAGGTATTTCCTGGTTAAATAAAGAATAAAAAAAATAAAACATATTTTTAAGTGTAGTGACTTCTGAGGCCAAATGGTTGCATAAAATTTATTTTAGGGGTATCAGAGTAAAAGTGGGTCAGTACAAATGTCATAATTTTCATAATTTATATTTGTAAAAACCTTCCACTTCAGAATTATGCACTGGTTTGTGTTGTTCTATGGAAAAATCCCAGTAAAACACATCAGAAATCTGTGGTTATAACTTCACAAAATGTGAAAACGTTTGAGCTGTTTGAATATTTTTGCCGGCCACTGTAATAAGTATCAATACATATTCATGAATAACTGTGAATAATGTGATAAAAATCATGTTGCTCTGACACATACCTCACAACAGTGTGTGTGCAGACAATAAACTCTGGTCTGGAGTTCCACTGATGGTAAGTGATGTAGTAATGGGTTTGTAGCCAAATCCACTGCTGCCCTTTGGTCAGGAACCTGTAATAGCAGGACTTTCCTTTCCCATATTGCATCACTATACAGAAAAATGGAAGTGACATTTATTCTTTGGGCATTCGAAAAGAAGCTGGTGTCGGTAAGCGGTCCGGATACTGATTGCAGGCAGAGGAGCCCTTACAGTGTTCGTGACATTTGGCCAGTGTCTCCAGGTCATCTACATGGTAGTAGTCGTATCCTGAAGTACCCAGGACTTCAAATGGGAGGTACCCTATGATGGGTGGCGCTCTGGACAAACCAAGGTAGTGGGATGAATAATTTGGGGGTCATTCTGTAAACCTTTACATACAATTAAACTGAACACCTGGTCCAACAACTCACTATGGTCAGTTAGAAGCCATTATTCACTAAGTCCAAATAAAGTTTGTACACCCTGGGGTGTGACACATATATGAGGAAAATAATAACCATTTAGTCCTCAACGAGTTATGCAATTATTTCAATCTAACCTCAAGTGCACAAAATACAAACAAATTCCACACTGCTATCATTTTTAAAACAACGAGGCCAAAATGGAAACTGTGAGGAAAAAGTAAGTACACCCCATGATTCAACAGCATGAAGAACCACCTTTATCAGCAGTAAGTTGAAGTAGTTATTTTCCGTTGGACTTATGAGTGCAGGTGGTTCTAAGCTATTTGTAGGGGTGCATCAGACAGCAGACTGTCTTCTATGTTATTTATTTATGTTTATTTCTTCTTCTCTTTTCCTTCCTACAGTTTTATTTATGGCTGGCCCACCACAGAATGTTGAATTACCACCACTGGTGGGTTTCTTACTCGTTCACTTAGTTAAAAGCAGCAGAGATAATACTCCATCATACAAATGATGGTGTGAACCGTTTGATAGATCTAACTCCAAACCAGCAAATGTATTCAATTCTTTATAATTATCTCAAATCTGCAGCATAAGGGCATCTATTTTAAACATGAATCAATTCTTCAAACCAATTGAACTAATTTATTTCATGTACACAAAGGCGATCTGTTGTAGAAACAGCAGAACAGAACATTTAATACTGTAACATGACTCTTTGGCAATCAGCACATGAAAGGCTGTGCTGTAGATCAATTAATATAGACATGAATTCTTCCAATGACCTGAAACTGGGTAAACTTATTTTCTTTGCAATATCTAGGTACAGCAAAATACTAGAAATAAGATGACCTAATATTTTTCCTGATATTTTGCAAATATGTCAGTATTTCTGTTTTTCTTTCTCCTGAATGTTGAAACTATAAACAGACAACTATGTAAAAATGTCATCTTCTCCCATAAGTCCTTCACACAGCAGTAGGAGATGTATGTGTTCGAATTTTATACTCAACTGTTGAATTTTGACTGTTTGTTAAATTTACTTCTGATGAAGTTTTAAACAAAATATGCTTGGGAAAGAAAGTTCTGTTGGTTTACCGTTTAAACTTTTTCACCCTTGTGAGAGTTTGCACAAAATTTGTGAACTTAGTTGACGTTGGTTTGTTTGACAGGTCATGCAGTCTTTATGATGTCTGTCATCTGAAGCTTTGTATTAGGACACACCTACATTCTCCAAAGCTGTCAAAAGCCGTCATCATTTAATCTAGAGCATTTAACAAGCAGCACCTGACAGAGCTCCTTTATTTCGGCTCTGATTTCAGGTAATAATGACCGTTAGCAATCTGTTGGGTGCTTTTGTACATTTGAGGTTAGATTTAAATAATGTTAGCAGCATGTAAAAACAAGATCATGCCCTGGCAGGTAGGGCCCTATAATTGATAAGAGCAACTACTTTTTCACACGACAACTATACCAATCAATTCAAGCTAAGTAGCTTGACTGGCTGCTGCTCTGCATATTATGAGTATGCAGAATTAAAAAAAACAGCTATGCTGTTCAGTTCTGGTGAAAATAAAACTAGTTTTTGGCAAACGGGTCAAGAGGACTCAGCTCGAGGTCGCACAGCGTGAATCTTGACCCTTCGGCTAAACGGTTTTTGTGAGGTTTCTGGGCATCAGCAATGCCACATAAATCACTGTGGGAAAATACTGATGACTGATTGCACTTCAGGCTGTGCCTACTGTTCTTTTACATATTTAATTGTTATCTCTGGAAACA
Organism: Girardinichthys multiradiatus; assembly: GCF_021462225.1. Classification (NCBI taxonomy): domain Eukaryota; kingdom Metazoa; phylum Chordata; class Actinopteri; order Cyprinodontiformes; family Goodeidae; genus Girardinichthys; species Girardinichthys multiradiatus. The sequence goes on along the minus strand of NC_061802.1, from coordinate 37,125,112 downwards.
CAACGTGCATGTATAAAAAAAAATAAATAAAAAAATAGATGCCACTGTTTGTAAGCCAGGGTGAAAAAGTGACACATGCATGTGATAAACAATGACAGAAAACAGAAAACAGAACAAGTTTAGAAGAATAGTGATCATTAATGTTTAAATGATCATACCTGTGGTCCAAAAAGAGGAATTTCCACTCCAAACTATGTCTGGAGGTGAATTCCTCATTAGGCTCCTCAACAACACACATCTCCTGTTAGAGAGAAGAATAAAGCAGCACATTAAGGCCTGAAGATGTGCAAGGCCATTTATGGTGGAAATAACACAAACACAGAGACACATCTAAAAGGATGCTCGACATGGCCTTAAAACGTTGTCACAATATGTTGTGGTATTTATTGGAAAAACGATGAAAGAGACAATAAAAAGCAATTAAAACGTTTTTTACAGCCTTTTTTTGAAAAAAGAATGTATGGCTGTGGCTGCATATCACTGCAGTCAAAGCCCCAAAAACACAAGTAGTGCTCTTAAAAATGTAATCATGAATGAGGCTACAATATGAAATAGGCTACAATAGGAAACCAGCCAAGCGATACCAGCATTTAATCAATTTTCAGATCAACTACATTGACATTTATTGACGCACTCACGGAACCAACTATGGAAAAACTGGGTTAGTTTTGAGGTTTTCAAACATCAGAGTCCATAGTTGCCAAAATAAATAACAATTCTTATTATGTTAACAATCTTCTCACAACAACAATAAACAATACTATAATTGCCCAGCCCTACCGCCACGCATTATTTATAGAAGAGACCGAACTTGATGTTACACTTAAGGCCTGTTTACAAGACATACACCCATTGAAAACATCTACATGACGTTTTAATTATAGATGGAACAGATGTTCACATGGCAACAGTCGAGACATTACGCAACAACAACTGAACAACATGTGCGAAGCACCTTGTTGGAGAACCATTGTTAGATTCAAAAGAGTCAGCAGCACAAGTAAGTACTCTGCAATCCGCCATTGATATTGTTAACATCTTGTTCTGAGGGTTTTAAACTGGTCGGCATCTGTTGTGCTGTGCATGTGCGCATTAATGTCACATTTTTCCCCATCTACACAAAGGAGACTGGGATGTTTCCAAAACGTTACACTCTGGAACCCGTTTTCAAATTGTGCCATTTTTAGAGAAAAAAAAAAACATGATGTATACTAGGCCTAAATGTGCTTAATTTCCTCATGTATGCACCCACATACCATAACATGTTTTTCACTATATCAAATTATATATGAAGATAAAGACTGTGAGAGTGGCTTCAGAAGCACTGTTTCTGAACTAATTTGCAACTCTTCAAACAGCTGTCTTAAATATTCGACTATTAAGCATAAATGTAGAAACTGTTGTTGCCACAGTCAGAAATAAATAAAAAAGTCTGAAACATGTTTTTTTTTTTACATCTTTAAAAACAAAAGAAATAGAACATTTTAATAACTGTGAGAGGAATAAAAATAATCTGAAAAAATATGTGTAGTGCAGTTCAGGAGCATCACCACTCTGGGTGACGGGGGGTTTACTGCATGGCAGAGGCTAACCTGTTCCTCACTAACAACTCAAAATAATCACACAGGTCAAACCGAAGTGCCTCAGACAACTTCTTCTTCTTCTGGATTCCCCTGCACTAACAAAAGCAATTCACTGATTGTGCATCTAGCAGAAGAAAAGAAATCGACTCTCACCTTTAGGAACTGTGGTTTGGCCAGTCTTACAGTCGCAATCAGACACACTCTGTCCTGAACTGTAGAGTGAAGCGATCGCTGGATCACTCCTTCATAACCGTTTCGGTTACAGTTAGGCACTATTTACAACAAGGAAGGAAAGTTAAAACAATAGAAAATTAACAAAACATCAAAACCGCAGGCAGCGACTTTGTGCAACACATCTTACCATTATTCAAGGATTTGAAGTTTCCTATGACTTTGACATATTCATACACAGGAGGCGCTTTGGGATCGATTTTCCCTCGAAGCATATGGCAACAGAACTCAAGCTGATTCTTTGCTGATAAAAATAGTAAATAAAATACACCAAAAAACGTATTTTAAAAACCAACTTTTCAAGTACAATAATGAATACTGAAAACAACATAGTAAACAAAAGATAGGTTACTTTTCAGGTACTCTGGTGTTAGAGTCTCTCCCTCTATGACATGTGAGGACAGAGCTTTGTACACATCAGAGTACTCCCCCGAGGGCAGAAAGTTTAAAAGGTTCTGATCCACAAGATCCGACTGAAACACACAACATGGGTTTTTCAAATGTGTGATGTACCTATCAGGTGAAATCAAGTTAAAAGCTGAAGTGAACAGGTAAAACTCACAGGTAAGTGTTCAAGAAGAGAAGTCACATTCTCAGAAACATAGATAATATTTCCATCAGTCATAATAGCGAGGAAAAATCCATCCAAGGCCTGAAGGATAAAAATGTTTAGCTTTATTTAGCGAATGTCTTTTTCTATTGAAAGAGAAGTTCAACAAGCACAGAAACAGCCTTACCTCCAGCATCAGCTGAGTGAACTCTTCATTACTAAGAAACGGAGGCTTCCAGTCTTGTCTGATCTCTGTTGATTCTGACTGAGCAGCAATTTCTGTTCAGGAAACAAAACATGCAGGTCAGAGAAGGTCCCGGCTGAACAATTTTCTCAGCATTCTGACTGTTTCTCACCCTTGTGTTTGTGCAGGAAGTCAATGCTTTTCTGCAAAATAGTAGACTTGTCCATCTTGCGGGTGTTGCCTGGCAACATGGTGCCCAGCTCCTTAATGAGGACATTGAACTGGTCTCTGCGTTTCTTCTCAGACTTGTTACGGGACACGCTGTTGATTAAGGAACAAGACGAACCTCAGATTTTAGATTCATGACAAGATTTGACTGTTGTGTAAAGGAGTCAACTCTGGCTATGGATCTGAAGCTAAACCCCTGCTACAATACCTGTGTCTCCAAATGATTTGTCATAAACCCTCAGTTCACAAAACAGAAATTAAATTCCTATGTTGTTCATTTGCATAAACCTTAATTACTAGTAGACAAGCAATTTTTTTAGAGCTAATCTCTCATTAACATCACTGATCTTGACATATAGAGAAGTTTTGAAAAGAATCAATGTTACAGGGGTCTACATATGAAAAAATATTTATTTTTAAGTTAGTAAGTTAAGTTAATAAGTTATAATATCTTGTCATGTCTCTAAAGTATTTGTGCTGCTTTTGATGTGCTCCAGTGCCATGTATACTCAAAAGAATGTGGTGGAGTTCACAGTGTTCTGCTGCATCATGTCTGATTACATCCTATTTATTTATTTCTTTATGTTAATGGATCCACTGACCATCTAGATATTATATTTCAGTGCTCCGTGATAGCACATATAGCAGTGTGCTATGCCGTTATTTTAGTGGTGTTGTCATTCAAATTTAAAATTATTATTTGGGTGTTAGGCATGTAGTTTTAGGCAGTGTACTTTAAGTTGTTAGAATGCCGATGTATTTATTAAATGTCAATCGTGCATGAGACAAGTTGGCAATGTTGGACCACTTGTTTGCTGAGTATTGGATTATCTGCACGTTGTTGGACATCACTGTGCCCCTCCAATGGCATCGGCCATTTTGCACCCAAGACAGCCCGCTCCTACATATCCCATCGAGCATTGCGACTGATATGACTGGGCGTCCCCAGTCTGACGTCATAGGGTGCTATATAGGAGGCGCCCATGTTTGAAAAGCCGCCTTCTGCTGGAAACCGATCTGGTGATTGAAGCGCGTCACTTTAAGAGAAGAACTCTGTGAAGAGTTTCATTCATTCTCTCTCGTTGGACAACGAACCATTCATAACTGAAGTTTTTGAACTAAGAAGGCCAGAGATTTCACTTTGCCGATCGAAGATGTGAGTTAACACGTAACTGGAGACACGAAGCTTCGGAGAGACGAACCGCTACCGTGTTTCATTTTCAAGTCGACTTTGATGGTCAGATCATATTTTTCCTTTTTGTCAAGAAGACCAAAGGACAAAGACTGACCTCTCCCCTAAAGTTAATTGTGGACGCACATTAACTTAGCCCCACTTTTCCTCGCTTGAATTCCCTCATTCGGAAGAAGACGACACAAGTAAAACCCATCTTTTATTTCTTTATTAGAAGGCCTGGGCAGGGTCAGAGGTTGTAGAAGCGATCAGAATCGCTGGTTAGGATCTCATGTGTTCTGAATAATATGTGCATGTAACCTTGCTTGTTGAAACTTTGATGTGTTATGTAATATCGGGATCCGCCGTGTCCCCCAGAGCTGTTTGTGTTTACTATCTGAGCGCGGGTGCGTTGCAAGACTGGACTGTTAAAACGACCTCATGGTAAAATTCTCCATTTTACCTTTGTCTTCAATCTCACTGTGCTAGCTTGCCGCCAAAAGTTATCAATCCTTTGTGGTCAGGAGTTAGAGGGAAGTTTTATGATCAGAAGATCATAAAGGACAGTCGGAGCTGCGCTCCAACCCCCACCACTCGCCACCACTCATATCCCCCTCTCCCTTCGTCTGTAGTGCCATAAACTGCTGGTTGACTCAATACATACCCACTACCGTTTGTTGATTTTGCTTATTTAGATGTGTTACCCCTGTGTTTGTAGAATTTTGCATGTTGAGTAAGTGAAAATTAATAAATATTCACATAGATAAAGAGAGAGCGTTTGGTGTTTCATTGTGTGCAAAAAGTGATGTGTCAGTCAAGATAAGGTTCAAATTCCACACGTTTCAGCAGAAACGGTCGATTAAACAGTGACATCTCCGGCAATAGTTATTAACTATTACGGAGTATTTAACGGTTGTAATTGTCAGAGGCGTTGAGCCACAATTACAACACCAGAAACATCTCTGGTCTCGATTCGTAAATGAGGATTTATGGTTAAGAAATTGATTTTCGTCAGATTATGATTTGTAATTATAATTATTGATCAAGATTATTCAATCAATAATCATACTCCCAACAGCAATATAGTGTCAAGCGCGAATATATGTGTAGAAATGCACAACAGCCTCTGTGCTCAATTATGTTCTTTTCTTTTACAGCTATGCTTTTATGTAGGAAATTCATGATTTTGATTTTATTGTATATAAAATAGTTTTTTAATATTTGTGCCATATCGGCGACCCCTATCCAGGGCCATTCCAACAAAAGGCTGAAACGCAATTGTGTGATGGGGTTATTACCGTTTGGCCTTGTCCTTTTCATCTTCTTCCATTAACCCATCAAAAATGCTGCTGTCATCTCTAAACAGTGGACAAAACAGCAGTTTAAACACTATAATAAGCACCTAAATAAGACTTTTCAGTTACAGTGGGGCACAACAACACTTTTCCAATGTAGATGGAGCATAACTGAAGTTATCTGACATTCTGTGCACAGTTCTACAGGATTAGTGGCAGCATGAAATACAGAAGTCTCATCTGTACACAACAGATTAGATCTTGAGAGTTTATGAACCAAGAGTTTAGAGTCACACATGGATGTTTTTTGACTGAGGACTAGTAGTGAGCTATCCAGAACAAAGTCATTACAGGCCACCCAAAAAAGACATTAAAAAAAAAATGTTTTCTAAACTTAATCAGCCCAGTACTCATTCTACCCACAGAAAATGTTTGTTAGGTTACAATAAATTAATTTCTAGCAACAACAAACATGTAGACCCCAGCACAATAAAACCAGCACTGGAATCACCAGCCAACAAAACTAATGCTGAAATTTTTAAATTATCAACATGAAAAAAATATATATAATATTTGAAGATACTTGTTTCCATCTCAATCAATATAAACTGGGGTGTTTTCATACAATTTGGAAGAGCAGCACTGCAGACACCCAGAGTCTTCGCCCCTCCCCCCACTTTGATACTGTGATGATCACTGCGATTTAATATAATGAGTAGCTCCAGCTTCTACCAGCTGTTTTCTTGTCAACTAGCTTTACAGTAAAGCAACACGTTTTCATTTTTGCTTTTCCTAATGTTTACTATACTGCCTACTATGCATTTGTTCTGTACCAATTAAGACAATAAAACCACTGTTGGGCGATAATTGGTTGTATTTTTCTGGTAATTATTGGAAAGATCCCTATGCCTGCTGAAAACATTTCCACATTATTAAAAATGGCATTGAGTGTTCTTCTTAGTATTAGTAACTAAGTTTGAACTTCAAGTATAGTGACAACTCTACTGTTAGCTAGTTAAATGTTAAACAATACTAATGTAGACCATGTAATACTGAGGAAACTTAGAAAGCTCGCTGTCCTTAATATGCAGTAGGTGAAATTGATTTTAATAATGTATCAGACTGAGATTCTTTACCTGTATTTTCTTACTAATTGGGATCCTAATAAAATATGTTTTATAATCTTGATCAGGACATCATTATGTAGAACATTTGGACTGTTCACTATAACACAAATTGATGGCATTCTGAATAAATAAATATATATATTTAAATTGTTAATCTCACCGGTCAATGCTTGAGGTCATTTTGTAGCCTGTTCAGGGTTTTCAGGGTTGCAGAGTTGGAGTGTAGTCTTTTAATCGTGAGGTAGACATTTGTGAATGAACCTTTAAAGAAAGAGAGCAAATTAACCACTTACAGTGTTGCCATAAAGAATGAAAACCATTGCCGAATATAATGCAGTCAGGGCAGAGCAAAATCATATCCTCACCAAAAATAAAGCCAGTCCTGTGAGAGGAAAGTATGTCTGGATGAGTGAAGAGTCTCAGTGGGTGGGCTGTGGCAGTGGTTGATGTTGGACTTCAGTCTGGGAGGAGAGTCACTGAATGTTTCTACAATAAAGGAGCTGAAAGCTTGCAAAAGGACGTCAGTCAGATGAGTTTCTGGTCTCCTTTGGATGCAGGTGTTGTACATGGCAGCAACATCTGTTTCTATAAAAGAAAAAAAACAGGCATAAGATCAGATATAAGCTCCAAGCGTGCAACACCTGAGCTGGTAATGTTAACACTTTACCTTCATAGATACAGGGGTTGGACAATGAAACTGAAACACCTGGTTTTAGACCACAATAATTTATTAGTATGGTGTAGGGCCTCCTTTTGCGGCCAATACAGCGTCAATTCGTCTTGGGAATGACATATACAAGTCCTGCACAGTGGTCAGAGGGATTTTAAGCCATTCTTCTTGCAGGATAGTGGCCAGGTCACTATGTGATACTGGTGGAGGAAAACGTTTCCTGACTCGCTCCTCCAAAACACCCCAAAGTGGCTCAATAATATTTAGATCTGGTGACTGTGCAGGACATGGGAGATGTTCAACTTCACTTTCATGTTCATCAAACCAATCTTTCACCAGTCTTGCTGTGTGTATTGGTGCATTGTCATCCTGATACACGGCACCGCCTTCAGGATACAATGTTTGAACCATTGGATGCACATGGTCCTCAAGAATGGTTCGGTAGTCCTTGGCAGTGACGCGCCCATCTAGCACAAGTATTGGGCCAAGGGAATGCCATGATATGGCAGCCCAAACCATCACTGATCCACCCCCATGCTTCACTCTGGGCATGCAACAGTCTGGGTGGTACGCTTCTTTGGGGCTTCTCCACATCGTAACTCTCCCGGATGTAGGGAAAATAGTAAAGGTGGACTCATCAGAGAATAATACATGTTTCACTTTGTCCACAGCCCAAGATTTGCGCTCCTTCCACCATTGAAACCAACGTTTGGCATTGGCATGAGTGACCAAAGGTTTGGCTATAGCAGTCCAGCCATGTATATTGATCCTGTGGAGCTCTCGACGGACAGTTCTGGTGGAAACAGGAGAGTTGAGGTGCACATTTAATTCTGCCGTGATTTGGGCAGCCGTGGTTTTATGTTTTTTGGATACTATCCGGGTTAGCACCCGAACATCCCTTTCAGACAGCTTCCTCTTGCATCCACAGTTAATCCTGTTGGATGTGGTTCGTCCTTCTTGGTGGTATGCTGACATTACCCTGGATACCGTGGCTCTTGATACATCACAAAGACTTGCTGTTTTGGTCACAGATGCGCCAGCAAGATGTGCACCAACAATTTGTCCTCTTTTAAACTCTGGTATGTCACCCATAATGTTGTGTGCATTTCAATATTGAGCAAAACTGTACTCTTACTCTGCTAATTGAACCTTCACACTCTGCTCTTACTGGTGCAATGTGCAATCAATGAAGACTGGCTACCAGGCTGGTCCAATTTAGCCATGAAACCTCCCACACTAAAATGACAGGTGTTTCAGTTTCATTGTCCAACCCCTGTACATTACCATGGATGTTCAAATGTGATAATTGTAAAAAATACAGAATATGCACTTTATAAACAGTTTAAGAACTAAACGGTAGCCTGAAAGTATGCTGAATGAGACCGTGGTAAAATCTAGTGTAGTTATATTTAATTATAATAACACTCCTTGACTTGCTGGGTTTGAAACAATTGCAGTTTCAAAGAACTGCTACAGTGTAACGAACAAACACTGTAGGTGTAATAAATTATGTAAAATGACACTGGCTTACATGCCACTTCCCCAGATAGGTTAAAAAATATAAAGCTGTCATGGGAATGGAAAATAGTTACTATCAAAGTGAGTAAAATCTACACAATTAAGCAGAATATAGAAAAGAAAAATACATATATATGTATATATTCATAGATTTTTTGAGGCATAAAGTTGGGGTTAGTGTTTCCATTTGATATAAAATGGCACTCAAAGCCTATGCTGCGTTGACTAAGATTTGAGTGATCCAACAATAAAAAACATGCTAAAAAGTATATTTAATTAGGAAGTTTTGTGGCCTTTAATCACAGTTATTAGACAGGAAAGGAGCACCAATAGTCCAAAGATTGGGACTAGCTTCTGTATGTGGTGGTCCTGCTCAACTACTACAGCACATCACGTTTTAAACACACTAAAACAAATAGTCACAGTGATATTACTGGAATGTATAATTAATGAAATCTTTTTTAAAGTATTCTGCCAGGATTCTTGCTCAGCAGATCAAGACACACTAGCCCAGTTGAATAGGTCTGGTTTGTTTCATAACTGTGTGGTGAAAGCAAACCAAGACCAGCAGAATGTGCTAACCTCAATATGATTCCTCAATTGCACCAGGTCCAATGGACAATTAGGTGCAAAAACGACCTCTTGCTAACCCCTGGCCTCCTGCTAGTGCAAATTTCCCACACTGCAACCCAAGCTGTAAATTAACTGGCAACAAGTAAAAGTGGTTTATTTCATGAATCAAATTTGAAGCCATGATGCTTGTTTGTTTTGCCCGAGTGCGGCGGTCAACCAACGCGTGACTACTCTTGAGTGCCGGTCTGTGGGCGTTGCTCTTAGCAATCAGGCGCCTAGGACCGCTTCCCTCCTTCCACTGGGGAAGCACTCCAAGGGGCTGTTGCGGAGCTACGGTAATGGCAGCCTGCACAGGGGGCAGGAAGCTGGAGAAGTGGCTGGTTCGAGGATTGGGACCAGTAACGCATCAGCGATTTGCCCCAAGATTTTGCTGTGCAGTCAAGATCGGGCTCTGATGGAAAATACAATGATGAAGGATCCTGTTGTTACGGAGCTCCTTACGTGCTCCCCTCGATGGAGTAAAGTTGTTAAGAAGGGCAGGCCTCGACGGAAGCCAAAGATGATTGATTCAGGTTCAGGAATGCATGTTGCTACCACTGAACGCAGCAGGAGGCTTGGACCTGTATCGATCATTGGGACGGGACCTGTGATTACCATTAAAACTATAAAAACTCAAGTAGTGAGCGAGTTCAACACTAAATGTGCCTCAGATGTAGATGCAGAAACGGTTTCTTGGCATCTTAGAGAGAATCTAAACAGAAATGTGATCTGTCAGAAAATATGTGCCAACCCATGTGCAGCAGGTTTGGCTCTTTTAAGGTTACAATGAATGTAATGACAATAATGTAATAATGTAATGACAATGTATATTCTGTAATACAAAAACAAAACCAAAGAGCAAAGTGTACCAGAGTCAAATTCCTTGTTTGTATGTACAAACTTGGCAATAAAGCTGATTCTGATTAGTGAAATGTACAATGCCAATTCTGGCCAAAAGGGGCTCTGGTCCGGCGCTATTATGAACCACGCAACAAGCCTTGGACTGTCAAACATAGTGGATTCAGCAGGGGTGATAACTGCACCCTCTGGTGCCAACATAACACGAAGATGTCTCTTCAGGCGCCATCTTACAACTGTCGCGGATTGCATTTGGGACAGAGTGCAGGGGATAAAGCCCGACAGATTGTTGTGGACAGTCTGCTTGCAGAATATGACATTTTATGTTTGCAAGAGACATGGTTGTCCAACCAAGACCAAGGAGAACTCGATGATCTCAGTGCACGATTTCTGGGAGTGGGAGAATCAACAAGAGATTTCAGCATCAGCACAGCTATAGTTAAGAGGTAGAACACCAGGGAGGGTGCTGTGCTTTGGGACAAAAGAATAGACCCTGTGATAGAGCCCATTAGACTGGGTGTAGACTGGTGCATTGACAATATACACAGAATAACAATAGTTTTGTTATTCGTAATGTTAATACTCCCTTTGAATCCTGTGAAAATGAGGAGGAATAACTTAGCAGACTGCCGTTTATTAATGCATTTATCCAAGATAATAGTATTTACAGTATATATGCTGTGGGTCACTTTAATGCTGATCTGTCTGACAGTAATTCTCGGTTTGTTAACCACTTTATTCATTTTTGTGAAAATAATAATTTTATCATGTCAACCAAACTGCCCACTGACAGCTAAACATTGATAAGTGAAGCTTGGCATAGTACATCATGGCTGGACCATTGCATCTGTACAGCAGACGGACCTGAAGCATTGCAAAGCATGACTACAATGTATGGGGTAGCTGTGTCAGGCAATATACCTTTTGGGTGTAATGTAAATGTGGAACAACTTGCTGCAACCACTAGAAATAATAACACTTAAGAGTGTTTCCAGTGTAAAATTAGACTGGTCTGCATTTAGTAAAGACGACCTCTTGGCTTATTAAAATAACAGATATCCATCTGAACAACATTTATTTACCTAAAGAAACTATTTTGTGCATTGATGTCAAGTGTAAAGATGTTGAGCATAAACATGAACTTTACTCTATGTATGATAATATAGTGGCTGCTCTGTATGAAAGTGGTAAACCCCTTGCTAGGCATAATGAGCCTGAGAAAGCAAACGTCAGACCTGGCTGGAAAGAACATGTAACCATCTACCAGGATGAAGCTTGTGTAGCTTATAAATGTTGGCACATGGCTGGAAGACCCAAGCAAGGACCTGAATTTGACCACAAAAAATATGCGAATGCCAGATATAAGTACGATATTCGCTTTATATCTAAAAATGAGCAAATGATGAGAGCAGATTTTTTGACCTGGAAAATTCTGTGTGAAAATGTCACTGATTTTTGGAAAGAGGTGAAAGCTCTTAATAACTATAAACCATCTTTACCATCAATGGTTGAAGGAGTTTCAGGGGCATATAATATTGTTGCGTTATTGTGCATTGTTCAAAAGAAATAAAAATTGACCATATGATGACGATCCTGACACCGGCGACGCATCTATAAGTATATTGACAGATTGACAGTAAATTAAGCTATTCATAGCTTATCGGACAATAAAGCCTGTGGTTTGGATGGCATTACCACAGAACATTTAAAACATACTACTTTAAGGCTAGATCCTCTTTTAGTACTCCGTTTCTCTGGTTTTATGACTCATGACATACCAGACTCAATGCTGGGTATTTTGCTTGTCCCAGTTCTTAACGACAAGGTTGGAAAAGTGAGCTCTAAGGATAATTACAGGCCGATTGCAGCAGCCAGAATTTACCCTTTGGAGTTGGCAATGGTGTTAGACAAGGCGGGATCTTATCTGCAGTTTTATTTAATTTATATGTTGATGATTTGTTCATACAGCTGAGAACCTGTTATACTGCATGTATACTATGTGAAACATTGATAAACCATCTTATGCATGCAGATGACCTGGTAGTATTCAGTCCGAGTTGTGCTGGTTTACAGCAATTATTTAATATCTGTACTCAATACGGTGTGCAAAATTTAATACAGTACAATGCTGCTAAAAGTGCTATTTTAATATGTAGAACCAAGCAGGATAGCTAAATTTCCATTTTCTTTTCAGTTTCAGTAAAAGTATCTTTGTTTAAAGCTTATTGCACGCCGCTATATACTGCCCCCATGTGGGCATCCTGCAGGCAACGTAGCATGAAGAAGCTGCATGTTGCATACATGGATACAATGAGAATCCTTTGTGGGATGCCCAGAGGGGGAAGTGCCCGTCAGATGTTTGTAGCTGTGGGTGTTTCCACCTTTAAAGCACTTTTAAGAAAGTTAATGTTTACTTTTAGAGAATGACTGGATGATTCTGGTAACAGTATAATTTTAGCACTCACAGACCCGATAGTGAGTAGTTCTCGTTGCCCATCCAGTCTAAGAAAGCACTGGTTGAGGTGTCTGTGTATACACTGATTAAGTAATTTTGATTTTTACCTATTTTATAGATTGTTGTTTATATTCTTGTTCTGATTTTTTTTCTTTTATTCATTATTGTCTGTTGTTTTATGTAATATGGAACATGAGTCTGCAACAGAAATCAATCAAATGCAGGAGCATCTGAAACACAAGCACCCTACAGCCCTCTCTGTAATGCCAGCTTCTGAAGAGTAAGTTAGGTTTAAGTGAAAGATTAACTCCTTCATTTGGTTTCCCTAAAAAGTCAACTTAACTGAGATTAATTCTTCTTTTGGACGGAGTAGAGATAGCAAGAGGGAGGATGTGTGTATTTTAAAATGTACAGCATTGGTACGGCTGCTTGCGTTGAACCAGTGTAGCTACAATTAACTGCTTGCATTTTTTAAGTGACCCAAGCGTCAGGTTCAGTCACACAGCGATGATGAATTTCATTAAAAAAAAATAGTTGCAGCCCTAGTTGGGAATGGTAATAAAAAACTATCTATAAACTTACTTAGGTTCTCCTGACAAGCAAACACAGGTAGCTTTTCACTCTCGACTCCACAGTCTCAGAGTGAAAATGGCCGAGATTACTAGATAACAAGAGATTAGGAAAGAAAATCGCCACATGCAGGAAAACGAAATAAAAGCATTAGTGATACATATTGAAAATGAGTGATGAAAGGAAAATATTAAAAATGTTCACTGCTGAGTGAGTGTTGAGCAAGTGGGAGAGCAAGGCTTGTATAACCATGATATCATGTGTGATTCACTGACCTGCTGGCCCATTGACCTACTTTCCCCCTTCTCCTTTTCCTCCTCCGATCTAACTTAATTACAGCTCCACAGGCAAAACCTTCTACGTTTTAAGCAAAAAGCCCAGCATGCTGTCAACATGAAAACCTTAAAAGCGCAACACATTACCTGCCAAGTACCTTCACACATCCAGCATTGTGTGTTGTCATTAAACCACACAACATACAAAGACTTCCTGGTGCCTCGAAGCCTCACACAGAACAGACGGTCAAGTAAAGGGATGAAGACGTTCCGAAAAACTGAAATATTATACATCAGCCATCAAATGCTTCCAAATAAGCACAGAAAATGTAAAGAGTGTTCTTCACTCTGACAGACGACTGACTTATCTTTTCTGTTTTGTTTTTTACTGCTCAATGAGCAATGTGGGATGCTTCGAGTGTTTGCATGTATGTGGGTGTGTGCAAGCCAGCTCAGATTTAGGGCAGCAGAGCTCTGAGGATATGAGTCACTGTGAAGTAGATCTATGACGCCTCTCGTCACGCAACGCACCACACCCAGCACTGGGATGCCAGCGTAGCAACGGTGCCAACGGGCAACACCACAGCAACCAGCCTCGCTGCGCAGACTAAAAATAACCTGGATGAATTCCTCCACAGCTAACACTCCCTCTGTCATGTAGCGGAAAAATGAACAGACCACCGGGATCACCACTCTGTCATGAACTTGAGTCACTAAATATTAAATACTAAATACTGGGACACTGCAGTGGCAATGTTTTCTGCAAACACACGCTTCTATTCTGTCATAAAACGAATCGGTTTTTTTTATGACAGGAGCGTGCATGCAACCCCTGAGAAAGCTGTCTGTAAGTCATAGTAATGAAGAAGTTATTATAACTTTCACAGGTGACAAAGAGTACTAAAGCAGATCCTGCTGGAATCTTAACTGTTGTGCAATCTAAGGGTCCTTTTCCATTTTCACTTTTGCTGGCAAATGAATCATTTAGTCTTATTGAAAACACGACATTTATATAATTCTAATATGCATAAAAGATTCTGGAGTGCCAAAATGTCATAAATGTGTAAATCATTAAAATATTTGTTAAAGATAACTGTGTCAAAGATAAATACTGGAAATAAATGAATCCAATTTTGCATGGTTATATAAATAAATGGGAACATTTTTACAATTACTTTTGAAGTCATGTTAAAGTCACATATAGTTATTTCAGTATTTATTCAAAGACTTCATAGCTTTGTTGATGCAATGTCAAACTTAAGCAACTTAATCTGTCACTGTTTCTTGTCAAATATTTTCTAACATCTGGTGGGTTAAACCTTCAGATCAATTATCTTGACCATAGCAATTTTAGCCTTGCCAACTGACTTTGTGAGCGACTCTGATGGATACAATTTATGATTTAAAGTATTATTAAATAGCGAAATAAATCTGCTTTTGGAAAATCAAACACATTTATTTATGACATTTTATTTACCTATATTTGTAGTAAATTAGGCATTTGTTTCAAATTCAAGATCAATTTTGGTGCAGCTAAGTAATAATCTAAATATGTATTTGCTATTATGAATTGTGGTACACTTAGACCTTGATAAAAATGAACATTTTCACCACAGCTAAGTGAGAACTGTTTTTGTTTGGTAGCACAGCAACCCCTGTTTTCTCTCCATGATACCTGAGACCCGGGGATTTGTGAACTCTCAGTGAACCCAGGTATAACAAAACAAACCAAAACCCAGCACCTACAACATTAAACCCTACACGTGATGATAAACATCTTCCTCTAAGCAGATTTAGTTGGGAATATCCTGAAAAATGTGTTGTACTCATAACAACCAGCCATCAAAAGGCTGTCTGCCAAGGAGATCATGATTATTAAAAACACTTCATTTACACGGTGCTTTATCAATAAGGTCATGTGAGAAGCCGTTTCAAGGTCCACCTATCAGATCAAAGATAAAAATCCTTCTTCAAAGATAAATCTGACAAAGTTTTAATAATATAAGTTTTTGTGTAAGCTAATAAATCCACAACTTTACCAACTATCCACAATGCAGCTGAACTGATACACTAACCTCAGTGTTAACAGTGGGCAGCCAGCTGTGTTTCAACTTACTGCACACACTGCCGCAGGCCTAGAAATATAAGGGCAGGCTTTGTATCGTATTTTGACTCGGCAGCACTCAGACAAGAAGGGTTTAGAAGCCAGCAGCGATGACTGGCGAACGCCCCTCGACTGCTGTTGGCTGCAGGTCTCAGAGGAGCAGGACCTCTGCCAGGGGCCTTGTCCTGGTGCCAAGTGGGTCAGTGTGGTTCAGGAGGATGACAGGCTGTATGGGGGAATCAATAATCACTGTGGGTCTAGAACCCTATGAAACTATTGTCAAAATTAAAAGTTTTTTTTTAATCACCAAACCGAACCAGACAAAGACAGAACGATTCCAAACAGGGGAGTACTCATTAAGAAATTTCCTTAAGGGGGAGGTGAACTTGTTAGTCAGAATGTAATTGTTGGGTTTGACTCTTTTATACAGTTTTTGAATTCTTCTATTTAAAGTTGGTATGGTAACAGTCCAATTTGATTATTGCATTTTGCTCACTGAGAAAAAGGGAATCTCTTGGGAAGTACCATTTCCTTTTAAAACCATGATAAAGAGACTAACATGTTCTGCCTGATTGTGTCTTACTAGTGTTTTTTACGTACCTACGTAAATTCAGTCCCCCATAAGGTGTGTCATGAGTGCACTCATGTGATATGAAAAATTTGCTATTTTTTTCACAAAATTGTTTACAAATTTAGAACAAAGACTACAACTATTGTTGTAGCCTGAATGAACATGCCTCTATAGAAAATGTTTTTTTTTTTATATATATATATAATTATAACACATTTTGGGCTTCCTCTGATTTTATTTTAGACACACTGATACTAAAAATAGCTAAGTTTAAGTCTTCGTTACTCAAAAACCACTTCCATATCAAAGACTGTTGCTATACAGAGGGAGAACAAGTATTTGATACACTGTCGATTTTGCAGGTTTTTCCACTTGCAAAGCATGTAGAAGTCTTTAAGTTTTATCATATGCCCCTTTTCCACTGGCTCGATTTGGCCCGACTCGGCTCCACTCCACTCGGCTCGCTTTCTGTACCGGTACCTACTTTTTTTGGTACCTCCTTCTTAGCAGGGCTAAGCGAGGCCGAGTCGGTACTGTACGTGACGTGGACAAACGGCCATTCACTGATTGGCCGTAGGCGCGGCCACCCGTAAGAGTCGACCAGCGTAAAAAAAACAAAAACCCGCCATTTTCAAACGTGCATTCAAGCGAGAGAGAGAAACATATGATGGAGTCCGCACAGTTCTCCGGAAAAGTCACCCCTTGGAGCAACAACGAGCTTTTCTGGCGATCATAGGAGACTGCAGTATTCAGCGGCAGCTGGATGGGCCAACAAGGAATGAAAAGGTGTTTGCTGATGTAGCCGATCCAATGGCCAGCATGACACACGCTGCTTTAAAGCCGCGCCTCCAGGAGGTGTTCCCTTCAGCAGAGCGAAAGCGGGTCTATGGAAATGCAACACACAACGTGCAGAGCCGTGCGGAGCTGTTCCGGGCTGGCCAGTGGAAAAGGGGCAATAGGTATTTTTCAACTGTGAGTGAAGGGATCTAAAACAAAAATCCAGAAAATCACATTGTGTGATTTTTAAGTAAATAATTTGCAGTTACCAACTAATTTCTCAGTGCAAAACTAATATTTAGCCACAAAAGAATTGAGAGGACTGCTCTTAATAGCAGTTCCTTCTTGAACTTTTAAGTAGCAACAGCGGGACCTCCCACCCCCATGCATTTTGGAGACAGTAGGAACGCAATCCGATACGCAGGAAGACTCGCATAAATTCAGCGGCTTTTCAAATGATTGTGAACAAGAGCATCAATGACCTTTTTTCCATGATGACATATTTTTGACATTAAAATAGATTATTTCTAACATTGTGCATTTTATTTCTAATCAGAAACAAACTTCTTGGTTGAATGAAAATTATTTTAAATCTAAATCTGGATTTATAACTTTGAGCCTAACTCTTCATTAACTTACAACCTGGCGAAGGTAACCGTTGTTTACTATAATTTAAAAAGGCTGTTTCCTTTATCCTTTAGGATTAATCCTTCTCAGTTAAACAAGAAATACCCTACAAAACGAATGCAAATTGCACCATTTAATAAAAAATACTGCTGTCTAAACCAATCTACCCAATATGAGAGAAGCTAAGGTCCGACTGTGCTTGACACAATTAGGATGTACTATACTGGAGTGTACTATAAACATCTGAGGAATGAGTTCAAATGTCCACACACTATCCAGCCTTCTGAAAAGTCTGGTTTTCATTTTAAATTCATTGCTATCAAAGGCTATGCAGATTTTCTCTACTGCTTTATTACACACTGCTCAAAAAATAAAGGGAACACTTAAACAACTCAATATAACTCCAAGTAATTGTGAAATCAAACTGTCCACTTAGGAAGCAACACTGATTGACAATCAGTTTCACATGATGTTGTGCAAATGGAAAAGACAACACGGGGAAATCTTTGGTAATTAGCAAGACACACTCACTAAAGGAGTGGTTCTGCAGGTGGAGACCACAAACCACTTCTCAGTACCGATGCTTTCTGGCTGATGTTTTGGTCCCTTTTGAATGTCGTGGTGCTTTCACACTCGTGGTGGCATGAGACGGACTCTACAACCCACACAAGTGGCTCAGGTAGTGCAGCTCATCCAGGATGGCACATCAATGCAAACTGTGGCAAGAAGGTTTGCTGTGTCTGTCAGCATAGTGTCCAGAGCCTGGAGGCGCTACCAGGAGACAGGCCAGTAAATCAGGAGATGTGGAGGAGGCCATACAACAACCCAGCAGCAGGACCGCTACCTCCGCCTTTGTGCAAGGAGGAACAGGAGGAGCACTACCAGAGCCCTGCAAAATGACCTCCAGCAGGCCACAAATGTGCATGTGTCTGCACAAACGGTTAGAAACTGACTCCATGAGGATGGTATGAGGGCCCGACGTCCACAAATGGGGGTTGTGCTCACAGCCCAACACCGTGCAGGACGCTTGGCATTTGCCAGAGAACACCAGGATTGGTATATTGACCACTGGCGCCCTGTGCTCTTCACAGATGAAAGCAGGTTCACACTGAGCACATGTGATAGACATGACAGAGTCTGGAGACACCATGGAGAGTGATCTGCTGCCTGCAACATCCTTCAGCATGACCGGTTTGGCAGTGGGTTAGTAATGGTGTGGGGTGGCATTTCTTTGGAGGGGCGCACGGCCCTCCATGTGCTCACCAGAAGTAGCCTGACTGCCATTAGGTACCGAGATGAGATCCTCAGACCCCTTGTGAGACCTTATGGTGGTGCGGTTGGTCCTGGGTTCCTCCTAATGCAGGACAATGCTAGACCTCATGTGGCTGGAGTGTGTCAGCAGTTCCTGCAAGATGAAGACATTGAAGCTATGGACTGGCCAACCCGTTCCCCTGACCTGAATCCGATTGAGCACATCTGGGACATCATGTCTCGCTTCATCCACCAACGTCACGTTGCACCACAGACTGTCCAGGAGTTGGTGGATGCTTTAGTCCAGGTCTGGGAGGAGATCCCTCAGGAGACCATCCACCGTCTCATCAGGAGCATGTCCAGGCGTTGTAGGGAGGTCATACAGGCACTTGGAGGCCACACACAATACTGAGCCTCATTTTGACTTGTTTTAAGGAGATTACATCAAAGTTGGATCAGCCTCTAGTGTGTTTTTCCACTTTAATTTTGTGTGTGACTCCAAGTCCAGGCCTCCATTGGTTAATAAATTTGATTTCCATTGATGATTTGTGTGTGATTTTGTTGTCAGCACATTCAACTTTGTACAGAACAAAGTATTCAATGAGAATATTTCATTCCTTCAGATCTAGGATGAGTTATTTGAGTGTTCCCTTTATTTTTTTGAGCATTGTATTTTTATTAAGTTAATTATACAAGTCATCCATGCCAAGTTTAAGGTTAAGTTCGCTTTATTGTTATGCTGGCTAGAGTAAGTGCAAGGATGTCACAAAGAAAACAGTACAAGGACACGCAAAACTGGGTCAAAAAGCACAGCGCATGCCCGAGTTAGCTATGGACGAAATAATATGTCGTATAATCATAAAATATAACTACAACCAGAGTTGAAAATATTGAAATAATCAATAACATCCAACTTTAAAATATGATTAATATTGTTTTTGTGTTTGCTGGTGTGGATACCTTTCAAGGGTGCTTTTTTTAAAAATTACTTTCACTTCTGGCATTAAAACCTTGTGTCATTTTAAAAGGCATTTTGCATTTGTTCTGAAAGATATGGATTCATAGTGTTGTTGTAACAGAATTATTCAGATTTTCTTCATATGAACATTTGGAGAGCATAGCAAAACAAAAATATTTCAACAACTTAAACAGACAAACAATAGTTATAAGTGATAATCAAAATTTCTTCCAGCACATGCATTCATAGAATCCTGATACATCTTGCTGCTTCTTCACACAAGAAAACAATTGGGGCTCTGGTGACTCAGTCAACATCGTTCTCGGATTAATATTTCTATTTTCACGACAGATTGTGGAGCAAAAATAGAACACAATGAAACATGGATGAATAGCAACTCTGTCACAGCACTTAATGAATTAGATTCAAACAGCTTAATTAGCCCAGACCGGGTGTCTCTGAAAATAAACTTTTTCCACCTAGCACCTCCGCGACTAAAAGCACAATTTAGTAGGCTATTGTTAAAAAGTCAACTCCTTCACCTCATTACAGATAACTGTGGTGAATTCTCCTGAGACTTACAAGAACACAATATACCAATCAGAACAGAGGCTCTGGTATTACTGAATCAGAACTAAAACCTCCAGGTCATCTTGAGGCTCTTGCAGCACTGCAAAAGCAGAAGTACAGCTTCGGGTCTCCAACGTTAATCACTCACATCTCTCTGAACTCTGTTCAAAGCTAATCCGCTTCCAGACCTCAACCGTTTGCAATAAAAGGCCTTGAATGTTACCTTATGGCAATGTTAGCAAGAGTGGCCTCAGATACCATGGTTCAGTGCATCAAATTAACTGCAAAATATGGATAGGTTACAACCTTTGTAATAACCTTTATGTTATTGCTTTAAGTCAGGGGTCTCAAACTCACGGCCCATTGGCAAAGGTTTGTGGCCCCACCTTGATATGAAAGTTTATTGTTAGTGCGGCCTGTGAGATTTTATGAATGGCACTTTATTGCATTGTGTTTGGAAGGTCCCTTTATTGAGCAAGCTAGAGCTGAACGAATCTACCAATCACAGTACGGTATATGGCTTCCAGGGGCGGGCCATCAGCCGGGTTTGAAGCAAGAGAAGAATCATTTCACAATTTTGACATTCCGTTGACGATGTCACTGAGGCCAGTGGACCTTCGACGGAGCAACTCGGCCAGCTCTACCCACCTCATTATATAGTCAACGTAACATCGGTGTTGGCTTGGACATACAACGGTACTTTCTATCATCTACAAGTGCCATGATGTCCATGTCATCATGAAAGACAAAAACACAGAGGACAAAAGGAAAGGCGACCGCTGCCGCACTGTTCTTTTTCCGCCGTACAGAAAGAAGGAGCGGAAATGACGCACACTGCTGAAATGACGTTCTCCATGCGTCGCTGGTTGGCCCCCAAGTAGTAAAATTCATTTGTATCAACAGCTAGTTGACGGGCAAATGGAAGCACATAGTGACACACTAAAGGTAAGCAATTATAATAATATACAATTTTCACGACTAAATCAAACATACGTACTTCCATAAAGGATATTCACAATTATATAAAGCGTTATCTTGTCTACTGTTTTGGCTAAACAGGGAAGTGACACTTTCAAATTATAAATTTTTTCTAAACAATGGATGCATTTTCCCTACTTATTAGTTTTGCCCTCATTGAGGAAGTTAAAATATTGTGATATTGTAATTACCGTAATCATGGTTTTTGCTCTTAACTAGAAAGAACCCTGTGCCTTCAAAAAATGTTGCCGCAGTATTAAAAATGGTATTGCATATCAAGTATTTTTCTTAGTATTGGTATCTTATTTGAATTGTAGTATCGTAAGAAACCTAGTTACTTATAAAGAGAAACCTGTTTAGGCAGAAAGCAAAGTGTAAAAATGACTTTAGCCCTCACTGTAACAAGCTTGTTCCTGTTTACAAGAACCATAATCCCTTGGTCTCATGAAAGCATTTTTCTAATGTCTACTATTAGAAGTAATGATCCATTAAACATATTTGTGGTTTTACACTACATTTTAGTGTAAAATATTAACCCAAATTTTACTTAAGAGAACTAACATGAGTACAAATGAGAGTAATACTGAAAAATATTTCCACCACTTAAATTGTGTCAAATTTAGAAAGCAAACAAGAAACTACACACAATGGAGCAGACTTTCATTATATTTATTTTCATTTATTTAAACAATTTTCTTTCACCCCTAGATTGTTTTTTTTTCCTTAACTGCCAAGAAATAACCGCTGACAAAGGCATTAAGTTAGACTTGCTATGTCTTCAAGATCAACAACATTCCCTTAGCTCTCAGAAAAATGTCAGTCTGACACAAACAATCCTGTGTGACAAAGGAATTTCTCTGCTGTTAGACGTAGTTGCCACGTCATGAATTCCTCTCAGAGTTTTAGAAGTAGCCTAGCTGTTTTAAGGAGACACCTTTCGACCTCTACTCCAGCAGCTTCTAAACCTTTCAGCTTCTGGTCCAAAAAATAACAGGGAAAGACACTTGTGACCCCCAACTCTTGGTTGAGTATACAAACATTACTACCAAGTCATTAAACAGTGGGACAATGATGACACAAACAGCACCTACTACCAATATAATGGCAAATATATTACTTTTTCCTAATTGCAAATGCAGTTTTTGTTTTATCTCTTCCAAGATTACTAACATAAAACAGCTTTCCTTTTCAATAATATGTTTGTTGCTCAGTTCAAAGTTGAGATGGGGATCATTTACTGATCTCCATCTCAACTTTGGGAACCAAAGCTGTACTTATTCAGTATATAACTGAGCTCATGAAACCAAAAAAAAGGGTTTCAAAGAGGAAAAAACATTTTTTAGACATGCACCGATTAGGCTTTTCTTGGCTTTTTCCACGATCAGGTGCACTGAAGCATAGACGTGTTTATAACATGGAGGATGGCCTTGAAAACCAGGACTGGGAAACTGCATCAAAGCATACGTCATTAACCTTTAAATTAAACTTAAAAAACTAAATCAAGGTACATTCTCATGGTTGATGCATTTATAGAGCAAAAATGGTGGGAGTTCTCATTTTTAATGCATTTTTTGAATAAGGTGGTACAATTCAGGCTTATTACTATTTAAATAGTGCAGTTCCAATTTATTTTATTATTTTTAAGCATACACACTTCTACTATTTAGAGTCAAGCTGCCACATCAAGGTATAAAGTCAATCAATGTATTAGATTGTGTGCTGATATTACTTTCCAGTTGTAAATTATAATAACAGTTATGTTAGTGTTGGAAAATATTCATGCTATGCTTAAAGGATCTGTATTGCTATGCTCAAGTATGTTTAATAATGTGTGAAATAAGAAAATGAGTGTAACTTAAAGGCCCGCTGACAGGCTTATATTTGTGTGTGTTTGACTTGGATATCATTTGCTCAGTAACAAGAAGATATTTTTGGATGTGTCTCTGTAAGATCTGCCCTATGACAAGAAGATATTTGTAGAAAAACAGGAAGTGCTGAAAAGTCATGTCAGAAGTGCCAGACAGCTCTGAAACTCGATTAAAATGTATGTTTTTTCTTTGTAATGTATTTTTGTCATGTTCACGCCTTGATTTTGAATAAAAACTACTGTTCGGGGGGAAGTAATCAGAAGTTTCAAAAGTATTTCGGACGAGCTTCTCCCTGTACAGGCATCTAAAGACTGCCTCCTCGTTCTTTTATTACTTTGTTTTATTAGTAACAGTATAGGATGTCTTAGCTTTACCAAACAAACGAACACGCAGGAGTTCCTGGGATCAACTCCAACATTAGACATATAAAGTATTAACATTTGACCATGGGTAACATGGAGGGGATGTTAGTAATGTTTAAATTTAAAGGCCTCCAAATCAACTCCTGTTTGGATCTCATACAGTTTTTGAAATCTGACTGCTGATTATGTTGTTGGTTAAGCAAATCTAACTCAAGTCTGGTCCGCCTGTCAGTTTCCGATACAGGTGCAGCAGGTCTGTCTGTCCCTGCCCCGATGCCAGCGTGATAGATTAATTGGTGGCGAGATTATCTTGTGGTGGCAACTGGTAGAGGCAGATGTTTTTGTGGGTGTGGCTTTTTAGGACCCCTTTACCGAACCAGGAAATAAACAATGCGAGTTCAACTTAAAGAACTACAAATGTTTGCAAAATACTATCTGTTTCCATAGGTTATCCATAAAGATCTCAAGAATAACTAATTAAAACGACTTTTTATTGCTTTAATATTGTATGTTGCTTTTTTTGAAATAATATCTGCAAAACCGCTGACACAGAGCTTGTAAATTACGCTGAACTTATACTGGTTTTATGTGTTGTTTGAGAGCTTGAAAATCATCAAAGGAAGATTGAAATAGATCGCAAGATGCCATAAAAAGATCCCAAAGTACTACTTAATCCCTGAAATTAGTGTTAAACCATGGCAAATAAAATATAAGGTTTTAAAAGAACGATTGGGGTTTTTATTTCTCATATCTCCCTCATATGATATATTTAAATTACATACTGACTGAAACAATAGCAATAAAAATCAAGTTTCTGTTTATGTCATTTGTTACAGTTCACCACACAGGACGGCGTTTTGAGGTCTCTTAGAAAACAAAAAAAAAACTACCTTTGTAGAGGCTTGTGTTCGTGTCAGAATGACAAAATCAAGGTAAAGTGAAAACTTAGAATTTAATAACAAGAAAATGGTGAGGAAAAAGAACTTCAACTCGAAATTGGAAAAATAAAGTGGGAATAGTTTGAAGAAAGGATGAGAAGCTTAAACTGCTCTGTTCGCAGTCAGTGATATGTCGGGATAGCGGTCCTTTGCTGATTAAAGTGTTTCCACAGGATTAAGTAGAAATAATTTCTTTAATACCAAAGTTCCTAACTCATTAACAGCAGACATTGCTACCACAGGTTTTGCACCAGTTTCATCTTCACCTATTGATATGTTGTTCTCATCCTTTTACTTAAAATAAAGTTCGTCTTTATTCTTTTCATCAAGTGACCTTAATACTCCGTCGTAAGAGACACCGGGGAGAAATATATATTTACCCTTTTCCATCCAAATTACCTCAAAATGTTCTCGTAACTGTTTTAAACTGACTGTCACCTGTTGATCTAAGTCTGTTCTCAAAAGCATCAATAGCTGTCAGTCCATATCGAACTGATAACAGGCAGGGATGGTTATGGAGCACGCTCCATGATAGTCTAGTGGTCAACCCGGCGTCATTTCAACTGGTAGTTGATGCTGGCACCAGTTCGAATCTAGATCTTTTTTTTTTTTTTTGGAGGTTTATTTTATGGAATAGAAAAATGCTTGCTGTCAGCGTTTGACATATTAAATAGGCTCGCCAGTGAGGGTTATACCTTATTCACATGCTTTAAACAAAAACAGAGTACCACACATTCTTACAGTGAAACTGATAGTAACGTAAGTAACCATATGTAAAATATATATAAATCGCGCAGCCTTCTAATTTCTGTGATGAGTCTGCAGCAATGTGTCTTTTGTTGCGCGAAGGCGCAATTGAGGGGCTCCCCTTACATAAGCAAGGCTTTGTTTGCATGATACAAAAAAATTACCAAACTATTTGTGACGTTAGCAGGGTTTTGAACAGGCAACGACATAGCCACCTAAAGTTTACAAACATCTGCGTGCGGACCTCGACTATCACTAGTTAATCTGGTTGGATCTGCTAAATACAGTTGCACTGTTATTCTCGGCACAAATGTGAGCATAGTTCACGAACTGCAGATATGGTAAAGGATCTAGCTATATTCACAGCTTAGTTGCGATTGAAAGAGACGCCATTAACGCTCAGCTTGGACTCCTGCCATACTTGCACAATGATCACCTGCACTGTTGTATTGCTCTTGCATCCTATACTGCTCTACATTTACTCTCACTCACTTAAAACTGTGCACATATATTTACATTATATTGTAGATATGTTTATACTGTTTAATTTGTATTGTACTGCACCGACTACGCCAAAACAAATTCCTTGGATGTCCAAAAACGTACTTGGCAATAAAGCTTTTCTGATTCTGATTAAACCGTATTTCCACGTCCTAATCGTTCTATGATGTGTAGCTGCCTGGGTTGACCCTGCAGGGGTCATGCAGAACTCAGTGTCTGAAGTAGTTCCATGGTTGTCATATTTGCACTTGTGTGCAAAAGACTTGTGTGTCTTGAATAATACGTGGATTTATATTTGCATTCAGGAATTTACATAATGGGGAGGACTTGTTGCTCAAAAATGTTTGTTTCGCTTTACAGCATATGGTGAGCAAGAGGAAAGACACTATGATGTCTGATTAACTTTTTGCGAACAGTTTTGTTACGTCGGGAATATTTTCATCAGGCATCAACACAGCCACCTACGCTTTCGAAACATCTGCGGTGCGCATAGATTTCAACCAGTTAATCTTGCCACCATTTAATCTATCACACCGGCCGACAAAACCGGGAAGAGACCGCTAGAGGGCTGTTATCGCCACCCAGTTTACCGGCTAACGTGATTTACAGAAATAAAACAATAGCTCCTCAGTTTACAACACAGCGACATATGGCACCCGCAAGTACCCGATGTTAAGTAGAAGGGTTAAAGAGAAACATTTTTATAAGTGGCAAGCAACTTTATCATGCAATACATCGTTTGTATTTAACTCGTCCGCATAAACGTGATGCACTCAAGTTAACCCAGTTTTAGCCGACGCTAGCTAGCTAGCATTAGATAAGAATGTGGGTCACCGGGCCTTCGGCTGGTCTCTGTTACTAAACGGGTACAAGCTGGACGTTTTTTTTTTTTTAATCCGTTCAAGCCTGTTAAAAGTATACACGTACCACGCCAAATAAGATGCAACAGTCCCGAGTGGCTTCGGGGGTAGAACCGTCACACTTACCTCCGTGGAGTCTAGTCTTTCATCGGGATACTCCAGCACCCAGTGGCGCTGCTGGCGGTTGACTGCGCAGACTGGATGGAGTTGGAACTGGAGCCAAAACGGCCTGCCGCTGTTCTCCAGAAAACACACACGCCCCTGCGAAGACTCAAACACAGCACTTAGTTACTTAGACTGCTTATATCATTTAACATGAAATATATACTGGAAGAATTTATAATATTTTCAGGTGTATTATGAAATAAGACCGTTTGTAGATTCTACTAAATCTTTCACCAATTTCTTTCACTCATTAATTATTCCGCTAATGCAATCTTTCTTTCTTTCTTTCTTTCTTTCTTTCTTTCACAGGGAAAAATAGTAGTAAAAAACTACACTATACAAAGTGGATATTTTATTATTTATAGATAAGTTCTTTTTCAATATAAATACTATATTTATAATTATATATTTAACTTCAACAGAGTATGTTAGTGTCTTTAAGTCACTTGGCTTTTAAAATGTTGTATTTTGAATGTTTTCCCATCTTCAGCGTGGTATTATCACCATGGCAACAGACAAACCGCAGAGAGCCACAGTTCTCTGTTTGACCACAAAATTAAGTAGATGGAAAATGTGGCGCTATTTCTACACTTCTTAAAGGTTATATAAACTGTGGAAAACAAGCCACTCTAATTTATTTATTCTCCTTTATAACTTGTGAAATATTCCATTTTAAGAGCTTTACTGTAGGCTTTACACGACTCTTTCATGCATAAATTATTTAAACCTTTCTAAGGATTTTTTCCTATGTATTTTGAATAATTCTTAAATATGAAGAAAAATATAAACATTTGAATTCAATTCAATTGAGTTTTATTTACGCCAATTCACAACACACGTTGTCTCAAGGCACTTTACAAATCAATTCAATTGAATCATAAAGATTTCAAGTCGGGTACATACATTCCAATTCATCCTAACTATCAAACAGTGCAGTCAGATTCAGTGAAACTGAAAGATAGAAAGTTTTTCTATCTAAGGAAACCCAGCAGATTGCATCCAGTCAGTGACTTGCAGCTGCCATCGCGATCTGCCACGAGCGACTGGGAGTTTGAGAGAACAGAGCAGAGACACAAAAAGAACACAGAAGCACTGATCCAGGAGTACTTTCTACAGGAAAGAAAAGTAAAACAATAATGATAGTAGTTCCTTTAGTGGCTTCATCTAGGAGAGAATGATAGCTAAACAGATTAACTGAGCCAGTATGAAAGAGAGCACTTACAGTTAGACACAGTCGAAGTTCAGCCATTAGCTATGTCTAAGAGAGAGACGGGGTTAAATATCAAAAGACAGGACCAAGTGTATCATCTGTATAAGGTGAGCATTAAGTTGTTGGCAGCAGAAGCCAGGACGATGCCCCCCTCCAGGAAAGTGCAACAGATAAACACAGAACCAGCTCAGAGGTTGCTTCTATCAAGAGGAAAAAACAGAGAGAGAACATAGAGTTAAAAGCTGAAAACAGCGAAGAATGCGAGATTGGAGAATATGAGAATGTAGCAGAGTGGAGGGAATGAGTCATTGTGTCCTCCAGCAGCCTAAGTCTACAGCATCATAACTACAGAGATAGCTCAGGATAACCTAAGCCACTCTAACTATAAACTTTATCAAACAGGAAAGTTTTAACCCTAGCCTTAAAAGTAGACAGGGTGTCTGCCTCACGGACTAAAACTGGGAGCTGGTTCCACAGGAGAGGAGCCTGATAACTAAAGGATTTGCCTCCCATTCTACCTCTAGAGACTCTAGGAACCACCAGTAAACCTGCAGTCTGAGAATGAAGTGCTCTGTTAGGAACGTATGGAACAATCAGATCTCTGATATATGATGGAGCTAAATCATTAAGGGCTTTATACAGGTCCTTCTCAAAATATTAGCATATTGTGATAAAGTTCATTATTTTCCATAATGTAATGATGAAAATTTAACATTCATATATTTTAGATTCATTGCACACTAACTGAAATATTTCAGGTCTTTTATTGTCTTAATACGGATGATTTTGGCATACAGCTCATGAAAACCCAAAATTCCTATCTCACAAAATTAGCATATCATTAAAAGGGTCTCTAAACGAGCTATGAACCTAATCATCTGAATCAACGAGTTAACTCTAAACACCTGCAAAAGATTCCTGAGGCCTTTAAAACTCCCAGCCTGGTTCATCACTCAAAACCCCAATCATGGGTAAGACTGCTGACCTGACTGCTGTCCAGAAGGCCACTATTGACACCCTCAAGCAAGAGGGTAAGACACAAAAAGAAATTTCTGAATGAATAGGCTGTTCCCAGAGTGCTGTATCAAGGCACCTCAGTGGGAAGTCTGTGGGAAGGAAAAAGTGTGGCAGAAAACGCTGCACAACGAGAAGAGGTGACCGGACCCTGAGGAAGATTGTGGAGAAGGGCCGATTCCAGACCTTGGGGGACCTGCGGAAGCAGTGGACTGAGTCTGGAGTAGAAACATCCAGAGCCACCGTGCACAGGCGTGTGCAGGAAATGGGCTACAGGTGCCGCATTCCCCAGGTCAAGTCACTTTTGAACCAGAAACAGCGGCAGAAGCGCCTGACCTGGGCTACAGAGAAGCAGCACTGGACTGTTGCTAAGTGGTCCAAAGTACTTTTTTCGGATGAAAGCAAATTCTGCATGTCATTCGGAAATCAAGGTGCCAGAGTCTGGAGGAAGACTGGGGAGAAGGAAATGCCAAAATGTCAGAAGTCCAGTGTCAAGATATTGTGAAGAGAACGTTGAGAGACTCAAGACCCAACACTCTGGATGAGCTAAAGGCCGCTATCAAAGCATCCTGGGCCTCCATAAGACCTCAGCAGTGCCACAGGCTGATTGCCTCCATGCCACGCCGCATTGAAGCAGTCATTTCTGCAAAAGGATTCCCGACCAAGTATTGAGTGCATAACTGTACATGATTATTTGAAGGTTGACGTTTTTTGTATTAAAAACACTTTTCTTTTATTGGTCGGATGAAATATGCTAATTTTGTGAGATAGGAATTTTGGGTTTTCATGAGCTGTATGCCAAAATCATCCGTATTAAGACAATAAAAGACCTGAAATATTTCAGTTAGTGTGCAATGAATCTAAAATATATGAATGTTAAATTTTCATCATTACATTATGGAAAATAATGAACTTTATCACAATATGCTAATATTTTGAGAAGGACCTGTATGTGAGGAGGAGAATTTTCTGGATTTAACAGGGAGCCAATGAAGGGAAGCTAAAATAGGAGAAATATGATCTATCTTTTTAATATTCATCAAAATTCTTGCTACAACATTTCGAATAAGCTGAAGGCTTTTAACTGCATTTTTTGGACATCCTGATAGTAAAGAATTACAATAGTCCAGCCTTGAAGTAACAAATGCATGGACTAGTTTTTCAGCGTCACTCGTTTACAGGATATTTCTAATTTTGGCAATGTTCCGGAGGTGAAAGAAGGAAATCCTAGAAACCTGTTTAATATGGGATTTAAATGACATGTCCTGGTCAAAAATAACACCAAAGTTTTTTACTTTATTACCGGAGGTCAATTTAATGCCATCCAGGTTAAGTGATTGACTAAGCAGTTTCTTTTTTAAAGACTCAGGTCCAAAGACAACAACTTCTGTCTTGTCTGAATTTAGAAGCAGAAAATTTAAAGTCATCCAAGTTTTTATATCTTCAAGACATGCTTGTAGTCTATCTAACTGGTTGGGCTCATCAGGATTTATGGATAAGTAAAGCTGAGTATCATCAGCGTAACAGTGAAAATTTATCCTATGCTGCCTGATAATTTGACCTATTGGAAGCATATATATAGTAAAGAGAATTGGCCCAAGTACTGAACCCTGTGGTACTCCACAATTAACCCTGGAGTTTAAAGATGATTTATCATTTACATGAACAAACTGGAATCTGTCAGACAGATAAGATTTAAACCAGCCTAGCGCTGTTCCCCTGATCCCTACAGCATATTACAGCCTTTCTAAGAGAATATTGTGATCGACTGTATCAAATGCAGCACTGAGATCTAACAGAACCAGTACAGACACAGGTCCATTATCTGAGGCCATAAGAATATCATTAGTGACATTCAGCAGAGCTGTTTAAGTGCTATGATGAGCTCTGAAGCCTGACTGAAACTTTTCAAACAGGTCATTGCTGTGTAAATGCTCACACATTTGATTAGCAACTATTTTCTCTAGAATTGTAGATAAGAATGGAAGATTGGATATAGGTCTGTACCTATATAGGTCTGCTACAACATTTTGGATCAGCTGAAGGCTTTTAACTGCATTTTGTGGACATCCTGATAGTAAAGAATTACAATAGTCCAGCCTTGAAGTAACAAATCCATGGATTAGTTTTTCAGCGTCACTCCTGGATAGAATATTTCTAATTTTGGCAATGTTCCGGAGGTGAAAGTAGGAAATTCTAGAAACTTAATATTGGATTTAAATGACATGTTCTGGGCAAAAATAACACCAAAGTTTTTTACTTTATTACCGGAGGTCAATTTAAGCAGTTTCTTTTTCAAAGATTCAGGTCCAAAGACGACATCTTCTGTCTTGTCTGAATTTGGAAGCAGAAAATTTTAAGTCTTCCAAGTTTTCATGTCTTCAAGACATGTCTGTATTCTATCTAACTGGTTTATAGATAAACAAAGCTGAGTATAATCAGCATAACACTGGAAATGTATCCCATGCTGCCTGATAATTTTACCTTTTGGAAGCATATTTATAGTAAAGACAATTGGCCCAAGCACTGAACCCTGTGGTACTCCAAAATTAACCATGGAATTTGAAGATGATTTATCATTTACATAAACAAACTGTAATCTATCAGACAAGCAAGGATTAAACCAGCCAATCGCTGTTCCCCTGATCCCTACAGCATATTCCAGCCTTTTTAAGAGAATCTTATGGTCGACTGTATCAAATGCAGCACTGAGATCTAAGAGGACAAGTACAGACACAAGTCCATTATCTGAGGCCATAAGAATATCATCAGTGACTTTCAGCAGAGCTGTTTCAGTGCTATGATGAGCTCTGAAGCCTGACTGAAACTCTTCAAACAGGTCATGGCTGTGTAAATGTTCACACATTTGATTAGCAACTATTTTCTCAAGAATTTTGGATGAGAACAGAAGATTGGTTATAGGTCTGTAATTGATTAATCTCAATCAAGCAATGGTTTCTTAGGTTTAATTATAGCTACCTTTAAAGCTTGTGGTACATATCCATTTATTAAAGATAGATTAATCGAATCTAGAATGGGGCTGGTAATCAGAAGGAACACTTTCTAAATAATTTGGTTGGGATTGAGTCTAACATACAAGTTGAAGGTTTAGATGAAGCTAATATTTCTGATAACTCAGGAAGCTCCACAGGATCAAAGCAGTCCAAACACAGATCAACTTCCACAGTAACCTCCATGCTGTTTCACTTACTGAGGATGTAGTAATAATGTTCAGGAGTATGCCAGCGATTTTACTTTCAATATAATCAGTTTTATTTAAAAAAGAATCCCATAAAGTCATAAAGTTTATAATCATTACACATGGAGAAAACTATAAAATTTTGACCTCCTGCCATCCAAACAGTTTTTCACATGTTCACTCAGATGAACAACATGCATTTAGACTTTTAGACTATGTAAGTGATAAACAACCAAATTATACCATATATTGAGGGAAAGCTTTGAAAATGAAATGTAATTATTGCCATTAAACTAATTTGCCCCTTCCTACTTCTCTCTGAGTTTCATCAAAATACATTTCAATCAAAACAAGCAAAATATTTTTCATAGCACTTACTAAAAGGGAAATAAGAGAAATCAGTTAACTCAGTGATACAACTGAGGAACATAAAAACAAGACTCACACTGAAACAGGTTAAACAGGTGAAACAGATATCTCATAATGTGATTTTTTGTCTTTGAGCTCTGTGAGGTGGCAAATCCTCTGCTTCCTTATCATCTTGGCTGCTTCAGCCTACTTATCTCCCTCAGGTTTGGAAGGCCCACTGCCACTATATCTAAGTTTACTCAGATTATGTAACCCGCATTGCATGCACACAGGAAACTCTTCAAATTCAGTCTTATTATATTGACTGGATATTGCAGTGAGGATTTGGTCTATTGGGTTCATACTAACTGGCACATAATAAAAATAAATAAATAAATGGCTTCTAAACTTCTTAAGACTTGACAGGAGAAAAACACATAACATAATTATTGCTCCCTTAAGTGAGATCAATTCAAAAAACCTGTAAAATATACTTTTTAATGTAACACTGAAGATGTTTTCTGACACACTTACATTGAAGTCGTTGGGTTTAAATTGTAATTTTAAATATTTTGTCCAAAAAGGAAAAGTGCTTAGCCTTGATCAACTGTGATAAAGGTAAAAAAAAACACAGTCAGTATTAAAGAAAATCTGTTCTATCACAGTTTATGGTTTTAATTAGAGTTATTGAACAGTCAAAGCAATAATTTCTATATGTACTCAATTCTAAAACATTTTATGATACATAAACAGTGCTAATCTGCCAATTTAATGTATTTGTTGTGTAATTACAGTTGCATCTAAAATTATTCCAGCAAATTAGTATTATAGGCAAATTGTGCAAACTATCACATGTTTGACATTTGAAACAATTTAAATAGCTCAACAAAACAAGTATTACAAGGGGTCTCCCTAAATAAACATAAAATGCCTTTGCTAATTACGGATGCAGTCCCAAATGTATTAAATCCCTTCATCAAAGGCATCTCGAGTATTTAGTAGAGCATATTTTTGCTGCTATGACCTGCTGCATGAGGACTTTGCCCTCCTTATGGCCAAAGTCCTGTTCAGTGATACACTTGGGTATGCATGCTGTCTTTTTCAAATGCCATCCGAGATTTTCATCAGAGTTCAAGTCAGGCAGCTATGAACCAGACTGAAATCATCACTCCACACAAAATAATCCCTAAACCTCTTTGGCTTATTGATATTGTTGTGAGCATGTTTTAGAACTTTTTTTGTTTGTGGATCAGTAGTAGTGGACGCGACGGAGTTCAGAGGTGGATCCCTTCAACATTTAATATTTCCCTTATTGCGGAAACTGTGTGTGCAATCGTTCGATGGTTATTGACCATCTGCTTCCTCAGGAATGTAGAGGCAGACATTGAAAAGTCCCTCCTCTTCCCACACCCAGGCACCATAGCCACTTCTCCCTAAACTTTAAGCAAACTATACTTTCAACTCTTATCTCTTACTGCATTTCTAACATGCAATAAATATTTTTACTGTCAACAGTTCAGGTATTTGGGGTGGTTTATCTAAAGCACAGCAAATGCATCTAATATAGTCCTTGATTGCCTAAGAACACCCCTGATTTGTAAATGTGGGCTTTTATGGAGAATTATATTTCGGGGGTTGAATAATTTTGAAGCAGCAGTACTCATTGAAAGTACGATTTAGTGCTGAATTTGGCTAAAATCCTTTCAATATTACTTCAAAATAAAATTTAGACTGTTTGCAGTTTGATTATAGTGACCAACTGAATAATTTTGAAGTTTTCCAGTAGCCCTAAACCCAATTTGCATTGAGTGTTAAATGAGTTTTGGCACAACTGTACAAGCAATCTCATGCTGGAAATATACACGCATTAATAGTGGAACAATGGCGACATCTACTGCTGGTAATTATAATCGCATATAAAGATTCTGCAAGTACTAATGTTATAACACAAATGAACTAATAGAGAACAGACTTCAAAAAAGTAAATGTCAAGATACTTTTATGGTAAAGTGTATAATTGATATATTGTTGTTCCATCTGCTGATCAGTTCTTCAAAACACAAATACCATTCCAAACATGCTGAATCATGCATGAATCAAACTTACACAACCTAAATGACTCACACAAAATAATATCTGGACAAATGATTGGTAGTTTAATTAGTATTCATGGTACAGATTCGAACATCACTGTACAGGAGAGGCAAAGGGCTGTGGTTGGAGTCTGGATTACTCGGTCATCATGCAGTGGCTCGGGTCTCAGGGGTCCGTGTTGTCTCTATACACTCGCAAGTAGAGTTTCTGCAGCATATTCATGCACAGAATTGGTTCATAATTAGAAACATCACCATGGGTAAACTTCTCACATAAGTTTGTGTATTGTTACCTTTTTTTATTCATATTCTAAAGACCGTCTTCCATTTCGTGGCTGTAAGAGTAAGAAGAACCTTTTAATTTTTATGATATAATGGACAACCTCTATTTGTTAATACCTGACCCAACCATACCCGATAGAGGAAGTAGCCTCTGCTTTCAATTCCACCAGGTCCCTGGAGTTCAGACTGTATGAACACAAAAGACAACAGCATTTAACCTTCCACACAAATGATGATGGATTGTATTGACGTAGAGAAGAACGTTTCTGCCCCAGCAGAGGCAACAGCATATACCCACTTAAACAGTCACTCTAAAACAAACTCCACATTTCTCATCCACATTTGCTCTTTTTATCTGTTTTGTTTGATAGCAAAGAATGATGTGTTCCCCTTCCAGCAGCAGCACTGAGTTTTAGACCATAATTACTCTCAGCTTGGAACATACGACTAATGCAGACTGAACATTACTGACATGTGAAGCTGAGGACACGGAAAAACACGTTTAAGTCCACAGCAGAATGAAACATGTGCGTTTTGTATCAACATCTGCTGGCTGTGCATGCTGCAGCTCTAAGTTGTTGTCGTCAGACATCTAAATGTATTTGTTAAGATTCACGGCAGGACATAGAATGTGGTCAAAGGTCGAGCAAATAGAGCAGTTTGCATCTGTGGCTACATTTGGTTTCTGCATGAAGTGCACATAATATATTACGTTTTTAAGAAGTGGGTATAACGTTTTTTTTGCAAACAAATAAATAAAAACAATAAAAATGAAGCGATGTGAGTGGTGCATACGCTCATTATGAGTCCTCTCTCTCTTCTGGGATGGAGCTGAGAAACGAGATGCAGTAGAGGGTGCAACGAAGAGGTCTGACAACGCACACACATAGACAGACAGAGGCAGACACGCAAACATTACCAACAGTGGAAAAGAGAAGACAACATGGAATGTGCACAGTTTTCCTCCTTTCTACACAGAAGAGTGTGCAACACAGAC
Organism: Girardinichthys multiradiatus; assembly: GCF_021462225.1. Taxonomy (NCBI): domain Eukaryota; kingdom Metazoa; phylum Chordata; class Actinopteri; order Cyprinodontiformes; family Goodeidae; genus Girardinichthys; species Girardinichthys multiradiatus. The sequence continues at coordinate 37,089,365 of NC_061802.1, read as the reverse complement.
AGATGCTTCTAGCCTGCAGTCATGTATGCATGGGTGACATTATCCTTTATTTGGGATTTATACTTCGTAACCACTTTTATTGATTAAAAGGAGCCAATGAATATGTGAATGTTAATGGGGTTGTCAGTATTGGTTTAGATTGGTGGTTTACTTATATGCATAGGCAAACAAAATGGAATATCTCTAACATCTGTGTGAAAATTAAGCAGCCCATGAAAATAAAAACAAATTCATATTTATTGAAGAACCCTTTAGTCTCTAATCTCCCATTTTCTTTTTTCTCAAATCTTTTTTAATACAAAGAAAAAGGCTTGTCTAAACCTAATGAAACTATGGAGGGCCTTCATTGCCATCATCTGCAAAATAAATAAATAAATATTTGTATTTGTGATGATTTAATTGAACTAAACAAATAAACGTGTCAAAAACATATAAATTATTGTGGAAATCCTTATTAAAAATTACATAAATTTATATGGTTAAACCAGTCAGTCAGTCAGTCAGTCAGTCTGACTGGTTAAACCATATAAATGCATTTCAGTATTTATTGGAATATATAGTTTTTATTTGTTGTTTTTTACATTAATTAGTTCTTTTAGCCTCAGCCTTCAAAATCAGTGGCCTGGCTTTAACTGCTATAGAAAAAGCTAATTGTGCTATATGTGTATAGTCTGTTGTTCCTCAGATTAAGAAAACCACTTCATGTAAAAATGGGAAACTGTAAGCAGATTTAATAAAACAAAGTAATTGTTATTTACTGTGATGTTAGAAATCTCAATTAAGCTGACACAATATAAATGGGAAATTATGATCAAAAGGGCCTCTGAGCTTTTCATCCATCATGTATTCCTGCTTTTCCGTGCAAGATAGTGGGAACTGGTGCGGTCATTGGGCAACACAGTGGCCCAGTCAGTCACAGAGACACACAGGACAAACAACCATGCATGCACACACTCAACCCACATGCACACACCCACACCTAAGGGTAATTTAGAGGAACTAATTAACCTAATGTTCATGTTTTTGGACTGTGGCAGAAGGCCGGAGTACCCCATGAAAACCAATGGAGAATACTGAAACTCCATGCAAATATAGTCCAAGCCAGGATTCAAGCTCGGGGCTTCTTGCTGTAAAGTTCGTACTTGTAAAGGTGGGCACTTTTTCATGCAACCAAGAAATTAAGCTTTTCATTGAGCTATGACGTTGCCCTCCTGAACAAAACGTTTTCCGACATGCATCACACTCATAAAGGGAGGAAAGCCCTGTGACAGGATTTTTTTTGTATTATATGCATGTTAGTACTTCGTATGAATAACCATGCACTCTGTAGCTATACTTTCATCCTGCATGCATGGTCTGGGGCGAATGACATGCAAATATTTTAATCTGTTGCTGTTATCAGTAAAGCAAAACTCAGTTCAAGGGGTTTAACAAAATAAGTGCAGGGCTTACATAAAGTTGTCTTTGTTCAGTCAAACAACACATTGTGACAGTGTAGTTTTATTCACTTTTATCTTTTCACTTACCACCTCTTGTGATAAGATGGAGCCTTGTGGTCTAGCGTAGTGAAATAAGAACTGCACATACAGCACAGGATGTCACACATAAAAAAAAAAAAACTCACATGCAAACAAACAGCTGACACATATGGATTCTGACTATTTTGAGATTAAATAAATTCCACTACGGAGAAAAAATATAAACTTACCCGTTTACTATTGTCTTGGATTCTCACCTCCTAAAAATATAAATGAGATTACTGATGAGGATATGTTTCAATTTTACGACCAATCATTTTGAAAAGACGGGAAGCCAGTACATGATGTAAGGTACCTTTGACTTCTGAGCCAGCATCAAGATACAGAGTTCTCCTATGACATCTGATGTCTGGAAAAAATAAATATAGCAGCTGATAGAAATTATTTTAATGTAACTAAGGCGGGATGTTTCACTCTAAACTGAGCTTGCTTCAGCAAGCTGTTTCAGACCTCACCCAGTACTTCAAGTCTGCTGAGAGGTAGGATGAGCAAACGGCATCTATCTGTGGAGAAGCACAGAGGATGATGGAGGACTGCACCAAGAAAAAGGATGGAGAATACAACAAAGTAAAAGTGTACCTGGCGAAGTAGCTCCCTCTGATCTGTTGTGGCCTGCTGAAGATTGGCTGGAGCACCTTGTATTTAACAGAATAACACAAAAAACACACAGTTAATGCTTAAACCAAAGAGTCTTCTTCCTTCCAGCATCCAAAACACGATAGTATGGTTTTATTAAAAGAGCTAAACAACTGCATTATGGCTTTGTGGACGCTGCAGCTAGAGTAGTAATGATCAACAGTGTTTTCCCAGTATGTTTAGACATGATTGCAGTAAAGGTCCATTAGCAGGGTAAGAGCTTTACTGTCAAATACAGAGGGAGATATTATCAACCAGACACAACATTATATCTGCTTTGATAAAAAAAAAAAAGATCACATATAATAAAAAAAAAACCAACATTAACTATTCTATATTTTGTGTATCTATGGACAAAAAACAGTTTTGACATTGATGTTGAACCCTTAAACCATACAAACAAATTCATAGGGCAGTTTGATTGGAGGACATCATAAAGTGTCAGTCTACATCTGTACTCCCCTCAGTCATTTTTGACCTCATGTCAGAGTAAACACAAATGGGAAAACTGTCTTGTTAGATAGATAGATAGATAGATAGATAGATAGATAGATAGATAGATAGATAGATAGATAGATAGATAGATAGATAGATAGATAGATAGATAGATAGATAGATAGATAGATAGATAGATAGATAGATAGATAGATAGATAGATAGATAGATAGATAGATAGATAGATAGATAGATAGATAGATAGATAGATAGATAGATAGATAGATAGATAGATAGATAGATAGATAGATAGATAGATAGATAGATAGATAGATAGATAGATAGATAGATAGATAGATAGACAATCAGTCACAGATGCCAAATTGTAATATGCATATATATTAAATGTCACATATATTGTCACACCAATAGAACAGTTTGGAAATGTTTATTTAGTTTCTCCAACAACAAAAAACATGCATAAAAAACAGTTGTTGCACGTGATAAATAAAAAATATGTATCAACCTACTGGTACAGGCTGGTATGGTGAGGATGAACAGGACTGCCAGGGTGATGCTGGCCGTGCTGAGGGGACTCATGGCGCTGCTGCTGAGGCTGTGCAGGCTGCTGAGGGCTCCGCGCCGCTCAGGCTGGCTTTGGCTTCTGAAGGTCTTCATCTGGCCTTTCTTCTCTATTGTGTTTTTTCCTCCCACTTCAAGCTCTTCTGACACTTTCTGTCTGGCGTGGGAGAAATATGAAGGCTCGCGCGCCCCGCACCCTCCGCGGAGGAACGTTGCTGCGTCACTGGGAAGGGAGCCCCGCGTGCGTGTTAAGTTATGGATCAACAAGTTAGAAATGCGTCTGGGAAATGTGAGCAATGCGATAATTTAGGTAAAAGTGGTGAATTAATTGGAAGTTGTAAGTGGTAAGAAAAGTTTAAACATAATTCCGAACATTGTTTTGGCGCCCACATTTCCATTACCATTTCCAGCTTAATAGCTGTTATACTTAAGTTAGACTAACCATTACCAAGGGTAATATTATGTTAATGTGATGTTAATATGATAAGCAAAATCTTTTTTCACATTAGCCCTGTCAAATTTACCTAAATGACTTACAGTAAACAGAGTTTTTCATTTTTCTTTGTGTGGTTTTACAGCTCCCTGTACCATAAAAGTAGGTGAATTTGTAGTGTTTTTATCGGTACATCCATTTCTACTTGTTTTGTTGTTTTCATCTTTGTTTGCATGTTTTTTAGAACACTGCATGTAAGGGCTTACTTTGGGTCTACCATTGGGAGTATAGCTCCCTGCCTATTTATTTATTTATTGATTTGTTAAAGAAGTAAGGATAATTTGGCGCTTCTGTGTTAGAAATTCATTGTAATGGTTTTACTGTAATTTACAACAAGTTCAACAGTTAATAAAAGACTCATTTCTTTCAAGAACCCCTCATGACGACTATAAAATCGAGGCACGTGACGTCGCCCGGTACGGCGGAGCCAGAGTCCCACCCTGGAGCCAGGCCTGGGGTCGGGACTTGTCGGAGAGCACCTGGTGGCTGGGTTGCTCCTCGTGGGACCCGGCCGGGCCAAGCCCGAACAAGAGACGTGAGACCATCCCCCAGTGGGCCCACCACCTGCAGGGGGAACCATGAGGGACCGGTGCAAAGAGGATTGGGCGGCGGACGAAGGTGGAGACCTCGGCGGCCCGATCCCCGGATGCTTAGGCTGGCTCTTGGGATGTGGAATGTCCCCTCGTTGGGGGGGGAGGGGCCTGAGCTTGTGCGGGAGGTCGAGAGATATCGACTAGAAATAGTCGGGCTCACCTCCACGCATAGCGTGGGCTCTGGAACCCATCTCCTTGAGAGGGGTTGGACTCTCTTCTACTCTGGAGTGGCCCACGGGGAGAGGCGGCGGTCTGGGGTGGGTTTGCTTGTCACCCCCCAGCTCAGCCGTCTAGTGTTGGGGTTTACCCCAGTGGATGAGAGGGTCGTGTTAGAATTATGATTATTGATTAATTAATCTTTAGCAATAATTATAATTAAAAATCATAATTTGACTAAATTAATTTCTTAACCAAAATCCTCATTTATGAATCGAGACCAGAGATGTCTTCTGGTGTTGTAATTGTGGCTCAACGCCTCTGATAATTACAACTGTTAAATACTCAGTAATAATTGATAACTATTACCAGAGATGTCACTGTTTAATCGACCGTTTCTGCTGAAACGTGTGGAACTCCATCCTTATCTTGACTGACGAAAAATAAACACAGAACGCCTTCTGTTTATCTATGTGAGTATTTATTAAATCACAGCCCTGATACACTCGCTCTTCCGATTTAATAATCTTCACCTACTTAAACATGCAAAGTTCTACACAAAAGGGGTAAAATATCTAACTAAACAAATAAAGCAAAACAGCAGTTATGGCAAAAATGATAATATGACAAAGAGATGTGGTGGTGAAGGGAGGTGGGGCGCAGCTCCAACTGTAACTCAGTTATACTCAGTCATAAAACCTCCCCCAACTCTTGAGCAGACAAAGAGTTATAAAACTTTTGGCGGCAAGCTAGCAAGCAGTAAGGTTGAAGACAAAGAAAATGGGGAATTTCACCATGGGGTTATTTTAACAGTCCAGTCTCACAGTGCACCTGCGCTTGCTCTCAGGTGTTCAACAACCCCGCAAAACACACACAAAGCTGGGTAGCGCAGCGGCTTCCAGACATCAACACGGCACATCAAAGTTTCAATAAAAAGGTTACATGCACATATCATTCAGAACACATTAGATTAAATAGCGAATCTCATCGCACTAAAACCTCCTCTACACTGCCCAGGCTTTCTAAGAAAAAAATAAAAGATGGGAGTTGGAAGTTACTGTGCGTCCACAGTTAACTTCAGGAAAAGCGGTCAATCTTCGTCCTCTGGCCTCCTTGGCAAAAGGGAAAATATGATCTGACCATCAGAGTCCTAGACCGGGACAAAACACGGTGACGATTCGTCTCCTCGAAACTCCGTGTTTTTTTGTTACGTGTTAAACTCACGTCTTCGATCGGCAAAGTGAAATTTCTGGCCTTCTTATTCCAGAAACCTCAGTTATGAATTCTTCGTTTGCCAACGAGAGAGAATAAATGAGATCCACTCGGGACTCTTCTCCAGGTGATGCTTCAGATGTTGGTAACCGTGTCACAGTCTCCAGCTGAAGGCGAATGGTCAAAATGGGCGCCTTCCTATATAGCGTCCTGTGACGTCAGACTGGGGCGCCCTGTCATATCAGTCGCAATGTCCTGGATACAAAATGGCCGAAAACGCCAGGAGGCCTGGTGGCGTCCAGAAAATGGTCCAATATTCAGCAAACAAGTGGTCCAACAGTCGCATCCCTGCGCCTTCGAGTTGGGGAGAGGTCTCTGACTATCATTTCAGCCTACGGGCCGAGTGGTAGTGCGGAGTACCTGGTCTTCTTGGCGTCCCTGTCGGGGGTCCTGGATAGTGCCCCTCCTGGGGACTCCATTATTCTGCTGGGGGACTTCAACGCCCACGTGGGAAACGACAGTGACACCTGGAGAGGCGTGATCGGGAGGAATGGCCTCCCCGATCTGAATCCAAGCGGTGTTTTGTTATTGGACTTCTGTGCTAGTCACAGATTGTCCATAATGAACACCATGTTCAAACATAAGGGTGTCCATCAGTGCACTTGGCATCAGGATACCCTAGGCAGGAGGTCAATTATCGACTTTGTTGTCGTATCATCAGACCTTAGGCCGCATGTTTTGGACACTCGGGTGAAGAGAGGGGCTGAGCTGTCCACTGATCACCACCTGGTGGTGAGTTGGATCCGCTGGGGGAGGAGAAAGCCGGATAGACTTGGCAGGCCCAAGCGCATAATGAGGGTCTGCTGGGAACGTCTGGCGGACAGGGATATATTCAACTCTCACCTCCGGGAGAGCTTTGACCAGATTCCGAGGGATGTTGGAGACATAGAGTCCGAGTGGACCATGTTCTCCGCATCTATTGTCACTGCTGCCGCCCGTAGCTGCGGCCGCCCGTAGCTGCGGCCGCCCGTAGCTGCGGCCGCCCGTAGCTGCGGCCGCCCGTAGCTGCGGCCCTAAGGTCTGCGGTGCCTGTCGCGGCGGCAATCCCCGAACCCGGTGGTGGAGCAGCAGTAAGGGACGCTGTCAAGCTGAAGAAGGAGTCCTATCGGCTGTGGTTGGCTTGTGGGACTCCTGAGGCGGCTGACGGGTACCGTGGGGCCAAGCGTGCCATGGACCGCGCGGTGGCAGAGGCAAAAACTCGGACCTGGGAGGAGTTCGGTGAGGCCATGGAGAAGGACTACCGGTTGGCCCCGAAGCGATTCTGGCAAACTTCCGGCGACTCAGGAGGGGGAAGCAGTGCTTCGCCAACACTGTTTACAGTGGGGGTGGGGAGCTGCTGACCTCGACTAGGGACATTATCGGGCGGTGGAAGGAGTACTTCGAGGATCTCCTCAATCCTGCCATCACGCATTCCCTGGTGGAAACAGAGGCTGGGGACTCGGGGTTAGACTCTTTTATCACGCGGGCTGAAGTCACCGAGGTGGTTCTAAAGCTCCGCGGTGGTAGGGCTTCGGGGTTGGATGAGATCCGCCCTGAGTACCTCAAGTCTTTGGATGTTGTGGGGCTATCATGGTTGACACGCCTCTTCAACATTGCGTGGCGGACGGGGACAGTGCCTTTGGATTGGCAGACTGGGGTGGTGGTCCCCCTACATAAGAAGGGTGACCGGAGGGTGTGTTCCAACTAAAGGGGGATCACACTCCTCAGCCTCCCTGGTAAGGCCTACGCCAGGGTATTGGAGAGGAGAGTCCGGCCGATAGTCGAACCTCGGCTTCAGGAGGAGCAGTGTGGTTTTCGTCCCGGCCGTGGAACACTGGACCAGCTCTATACCCTCTACAGGGTACTCGAGGTTTCATGGGAGTTTGCCCAACCGGTCCACATGTGTTTTGTGGACCTGGAGAAAGCATTCCACTGTGTCCCTCGTGATGCCCTGTGGGGGGTGCTCCAGGAGTATGGAATCGGGGGCCCTTTACTAGGAGCCATCCGATCTCTGTACAAGCGGAGCAGGAGTTTGGTCCGCATTGCCGGCACTAAGTCGGACCTGTTCCCGGTGCATGCTGGACTCCGGCAGGGCTGCCCTTTGTCACCGGTCCTGTTCATAACTTTTATGGACAGGATTTCTAGGCGCAGCCAAGGGCCGGAGGGGGTCTGGTTTGGGGACCAGTGGATTTCATCTCTTCTTTTTGCAGATGACATGGTCCTGCTGGCCCCCTCTAGCCAAGACCTACAGCATGCACTGGGGCGGTTCGCAGCCGAGTGTGAAGCGGCTGGGATGAAGATCAGCTCCTCCAAGTCCGATGCCATGGTTCTCGACCGAAAAATGGTGGCTTGTCCTCTTCAGGTTGGAGGGGAGTTCCTGCCTCAAGTGGAGGAGTTTAAGTGTCTCGGGGTCTTGTTCACGAGTGAGGGAAGAATGGAGCGGGAGATCGACAGACAGATCGGTGCGGCTGCCACAGTAATGGGGGCGCTGTGCTGGTCCGTTGTGGTGAAGAGAGAGCTGAGCCAAAAAGCAAAGCTCTCGATCTACCAGCCGGACTACGTTCCTACCCTCACCTATGGCCATGAACTTTGGGTCATGACCGAAAGAACGAGATCCCGGATACAAGCGGCTGAAATGAGCTTCCTCCATAGGGTGGCCGGGAACTCCCTTAGAGATAGGGTGAGATAGGGTGAGGAGCTCAGCCATCCGGGAGGGGCTCGAAGTAGAGCCGCTGCTCCTCCACAATGAGAGGAGTCAGTTGAGGTGGCTCAGGTATTTGTACTGGATGCCTCCTGGACGCCTTCCTCAGGAGGTGTTCCAGGAACGTACCACCGGGAGGAGACCCAGGGTATGGCCCAGGATACCCTGGAGGGACTATGTCTCTCGGCTGGCCCGGGAACGCCTTGGGCTCCCCCCGGAGGAGCTGGAGGAGGTGTCTCGGAAGAGGGACGTCTGGGCGTCTCTGCTGAGTCTGTTGCCCCCGTGACCCGGTCCTGGATAAAGCGGAAGATGACAAGTACGAGTACGAGTAATTTCTTTCATATTTTTTCAAACACAGCACCAAATATTTAATATTTTTACAGCACCTTCATATTCAAGATTCCTGCATTGTGGTGTTTTGGTGGACTGGCACATATTAATTGTATTTCAATGAGGAAATTGATTCCACATATGGATAATTCCAGTTAATAGCTCCATCACGTAACAAATTCAGTTATAAACTAGAGGTACCACCAGGACCATTTTTAGGGTCTTGAAGACCAAGCCCTAAATAGCTTAATTTTCATAAGACAGCAGTCATATAATGTTAGAATAACATAGGACATGTTGTAGTTCTCTGCCTTGGCTGGGTTTCCACTGAATGCAAAATTATTGTGAATCTAACAAAAAAGGTTTACAATAATTCTACTTGGTTTATATTTTCTGTTAGTTGTTGACTTGAAGGATGAAGATAAATGCAGTTCAGGATTGATGAAAAAACATTTTGCTAAAGTAGATAATTAATTTTGTGATCTTTAGAAAAAACGTAATCTGAATTTATGCTCAGTCCATCTGACAAAAGTTGTTCTTTAATTCAGAAACACGTTGTTTACTATGGGTCAAATAAATGGGCTTCTTTTCTCATCTACGTAAATCACCGTTTTAAATGTTCCTCTCTCAACAAATTGTTCCATGCCATGGTCTTAATTTTTTATTTCAAAAAAGGAAACTGGTATAAAGTTGATTTTCTTAAATCTAAGTCAAATGATAGGATCCTAAAAACACGTTTATTTATTTTAATTATGCAGACAGCTTTCCAAAAAATTCAATAAAATTGCTTCTTCTTTCATGAACCTGTTCTGTTCTTACTGCCATCTGTCTAGTCCTTCATTCCACTTATGAAGATATATTTTCATTTGAACTGCCAAAAATAAATTAAACATTTAACAACACCGTCTGTTTTTCTCAACTGAGCATGTGAGTCATTAGTGCAGTCTTTACTATTAAACACTTTCTAGAACAAAAAAGGTGTTTGAAATATAACACAGAGCCTTAAACTGAACCTTTCTTGGATTCTAACATTTTGTCCTGTTATTAGAATTAATATTACAGTTATTAATAAATGCATACATACAGTGGTATGGATGTATTAACTTGAGTAAAACTGTTTCATGAGTTTAGTTTATATAATTTTACATATTACCTGTAATATCCAGAAAAACAAAAGAGTTCACTAATTAATTATCCACCTGTACTTAATTGCTATAATTCAATTTTTTTTTATTCAAAATTTTAAGTTCTGCACCTTTAAACAACCTAGGGTTGTATGTTTAGAAACAGCAACGAAGCTATGAAAGAGAAGAGGTAGGCTTACTTTTGCACTTTCTACTATGTCTTACTGGCACCAGGAGATATTTTTCCAGTTTACTGAGCAACACTTTTTTCTGTCTGCATGTAGAACTGGACTATAGGCCAAGTTGCAGCGATGAGATGCAGTGTGATCTGAAGGACCTTTTGCAAGGTGTTTAGTAACTTTATGAGTAGATAATTTTATTTTGACTGATGTAAAGGACCAGATATTTTTCACATCATGATGCAAATCCAGCTAGAAGCTCATAGAGAGGGTTTCTACTGTTTTCCATCACGGCCAGGCCATTTAACTCTACCTGTAGCTCAGGTGAAGGTCGCTCTACTCTCTGTTCCTCATTATGACCCTGCTCATTAGAGTAAATAAGTGGTTAACTGTACCTTACAATTAACCCGTTCTGAGCTGGCATTTAGGTTTTACTGCTAACTTCAGCCTGAGTTACCACTGTAACTAGGAGCTAGCCTAAATGCACCGGCATTCACAGTGTGTCTGCATGTACAGGCATGTGCAAGCAGCATAGAGTCAACAAATTATCAGCTAACTTAACAATACATATGTAGTACAGTGCAACAATTTTAGGCAGGTGTGAAAAAAATCTGTAAACAAAGAATGCTTTCAAAAATGGAAGTGTTAATCAATTATTTTCATCAATCAACAAAATGCAGTGAACAAACAAAAGAGAAATCTAAATCAAATCAATATTTGCCGTGACCACCCTTTGCCTTCAAAACAGCACCAATTCTTCTAGGTACACTTATTTTTGAAGGAACTCGGCTGTTAGGTTGTTCCAAACGTCTTGGAGAACTAACCACAGATCTTATGTAGATGTAGGCTTTCTCATGTCCTTCGTTCTCTTCATGTAATTCTTGACACACTGGGTGATGTTGAGATCAGGACTTTGTGGGGGCTGTACCATCACTTCCAGTAAATCTTGTTCTTCTTTACGCTGAAGATAGTTCTTAATGACTTTGGCTGAATGTTTGGGTTTGTTCACTTAGCATTTTGTAAATTGATAAAAATAAATAATCGACATTTATATTTCTGAAAGCATTCTTTGTTTACAGCATTTTCACAGCTGCCTAAAACTTTTACACAGTATTGTATATTTACCTCATTTTGGTTCTTCCTCTTTTTACAATGGGGTTATTGTTGACCTGTTGGTGCACAATGTATGTCCACTTTTTGGCACTCTTTTCATGTTATCTAAGTACAACCATTCTCATCCGTGAATGCTTAGTAGGGAAAGCGCGTTGGGTGATACCATGTTTTTGGGAGGAGGAAGGGGGGTTACATTACAAGACAATTAACCATGATGCTATTTTGCTGGCAAATAAAAAATAAAATAAAATCAAAAGTTATTCATGCAAGATATTTCTGTAAATCAGAATGATATAATTTTATGGGGGGGGCGTAACCTCCTAACGCCCCTGCAAATTACAACCTTGATTGCATGAATTTCATGAAAATCTTGTAACAGGAAAACATTTGCCAAGAGGACCAGGGCAGACAGAAATGTGGTTTCACCATCAAAGGTCTTCAGCCATCATTTACAGGTCCTTCTCAAAATATTAGCATATTGTGATAAAGTTCATTATTTTCCATAATGTCATGATGAAAATTTAACATTCGTATATTTTAGATTCATTGCACACTAACTGAAATATTTCAGGTCTTTTATTGTCTTAATACGGATGATTTTGGCATACAGCTCATGAAAACCCAGAATTCCTATCTCACAAAATTAGCATATCATTAAAAGGGTCTCTAAACGAGCTATGAACCTAATCATCTGAATCAACGAGTTAACTCTAAACACCTGCAAAAGATTCCTGAGGCCTTTAAAACTCCCAGCCTGGTTCATCACTCAAAACCCCAATCATGGATAAGACTGCCGACCTGACTGCTGTCCAGAAGGCCACTATTGACACCCTCAAGCAAGAGGGTAAGACACAGAAAGACATTTCTGAACGAATAGGCTGTTCCCAGAGTGCTGTATCAAGGCACCTCAGTGGGAAGTCTGTGGGAAGGAAAAAGTGTGGCAGAAAACGCTGCACAACGAGAAGAGGTGACCGGACCCTGAGGAAGATTGTGGAGAAGGGCCGATTCCAGACCTTGGGGGACCTGCGGAAGCAGTGGACTGAGTCTGGAGTAGAAACATCCAGAGCCACCGTGCACAGGCGTGTGCAGGAAATGGGCTACAGGTGCCGCATTCCCCAGGTCAAGCCACTTTTGTACCAGAAACAGCGGCAGAAGCGCCTGACCTGGGCTACAGAGAAGCAGCACTGGACTGTTGCTCAGTGGTCCAAAGTACTTTTTTCGGATGAAAGCCAATTCTGCATGTCATTCGGAAATCAAGGTGCCAGAGTCTGGAGGAAGACTGGGGAGAAGGAAATGCCAAAATGCCAGAAGTCCAGTGTCAAGTACCCACAGTCAGTGATGGTCTGGGGTGCCGTGTCAGCTGCTGGTGTTGGTCCACTGTGTTTTATCAAGGGCAGGGTCAATGCAGCTAGCTATCAGGAGATTTTGGAGCACTTCATGCTTCCATCTGCTGAAAAGCTTTATGAAGATGAAGATTTCATTTTTCAGCACGACCTGGCACCTGCTCACAGTGCCAAAACCACTGGTAAATGGTTTACTGACCATGGTATCACTGTGCTCAATTGGCCTGCCAACTCTCCTGACCTGAACCCCATAGAGAATCTATGAGTGAAACTTCTACTTAATTAAACATCAACTATGAAAAAGTTGTGACCTAACATCAGTGAAGCGCACAACCTACTGTAAAACACTGCTGTTAATTCAGAAAAAGTAATAGCCCTCCCATTTTTTAGGTCAGACCACCAAACAACTATTAATATATATAATCACATTGTACTTTTGTTAAACTTGTAATACATTTAAATGACTTCATTGTAGAGAAACTCATTATCAGTCATTATGGAATTACCTTGTCTCATAGCACTTAGGTGCTTTGTTGGCCTTTGCAAAGCCATTCGTGGAAGCAGAATCACTCCTCAGTAGTTCTTTTTATCTGGATCTTTTGCCATAAATCAGAAAACATAATTATATATATTTATAAAGAGCTACAGCACAATGTAGGTGTCCCCTGCAAAAAAAAAAACAAAAAAAAAAACATAATGAAAACAGGAGGAATTAATAAATGAATACAGAATAAGGTGGATTAGGTTTCACTGAAAGTGGCTTCACAGATACAAGGAATTTAGGATTGTATTAAGGTCCCATGAAGAAGAGGTGTGGGAAATATGGTAAGAAGTTGTGCAGACAGATTCTGCTAGATTTACTGGATAAAATGTGGGTTTTATTGTAGGGTGTTGTTTCCATTTCAATAAGGTGTGTTGTCAGTTTCACTTATGAAGTTAATATACCCTTTTGATAAACTGACATCATTGTCTACATGGAGAGAGAAATTTGTTTAAAGCAAAAGCAAACTTGAAAATAGTACATGTGAAAACATCAAGCTGTTGATAGAGGAAAGCTGTCACAGGTCCTCCTCCCATATTAGCTTTAGTTACAGCTGATCATCTTAATCAAGCATCTGATCCATCTCCACCCTTGTAATCCTCCTACACTAATCCCTCTGTCATAAATTAAGTTCTGACAGTGGGTCAGGGGGCAGGCAATAACAACAGCTCAACAAGATGTTTGCTTTTCCCAGGTCAGTCACCAGATACATGAATTCATACAGTAAAGGGACTGTTCGTTTGTTTCATCACATAATGTGGTTGCTGCTATCATTTGGTCCATCATTCTTGATAACACTTGAAATGTCATGACCTTTAAAGAGTTAAGTTGTTGTAAAGTTGTTTGGCATTTACATACGCTGCTCTAATTAAATTCATATTGTTATTAATTTATAATGAATTAAAACCTAAAAGGTAGCCTCCAATGGGAAGGTTATTTATGTGTGATTGAGACAGTATTACACAGTGAAAACATAACACAGATTATGGGCTTCACTGTGATCTGTTTCTAATAATTTTTCAAAGATGGGAACCAGAAATAAACCTCTATGACATGGCTAAAGCCAAATATCCTGTCACGATCTGGAGGTGTTTGGGTTTTGATTTTTTCTTTGTGTCTATTTTGGTCATCCTGTTATGTTCCTTAGGTCTTTCCTTCTTCAATTCCTGTGCTCAATATTCTTACGTGTAGTAGTTTATTCTTTTGTGTGTAGCTTCACATTTTTTTTGTTATGTTCTTTGTACTTTTAGTTATTTCCTGTTTGTTCTCTGTTAGACTTTTCCCCTCAGTTTAAAAGTTTCTGTGTATCCCGTTTCAACCCCATTCATGCTAATTAGTCACCTTCCCTCAGTTCCCTGCTTTTATTCTCCCACAGCTGCTCTGCATTCTGTTGATTGTACTCATCTGGTTTCCATGAGGCTTATCTCCTCTGTATATAGATACTCATTGGTTGTCATTGTTCCCCACAGGATCCTTCCATTTGCATGTCGATTGTTTTGCTCTGCATTCTTTTTCCATGCCTGTTACTTCCGTGTGTTCCATGTCTGTTGCTCCGTCCATGTTCCATGTCCCATGTCCCGATCTCCCTGTGCATGCTATAAGATTTTGTTGTCATTTTATTTGCATAAAAATCCTTTAATTCACCGTGCCGCTCCCGAGATCCTGTCTGCCCATTGGTCCAGCTCAAAAATTGTACATTATTAGAGAAGGACCCAGCCAAAAGATGGACCAAGCAATTGGCCAAAGGACTCTGTTGGGTTAGACCACTGGATACAGCAGCAGATGGAGGAGCCTGTAAAGAGACAGTTTGGGAATCCTGTCTTCTCCACTGATGCTGGAAGAGAAGTAGCGGGACTGAGCCTTTCCTTGGAATGAAACTGGTGCAATCAGGTTATGGTCCCAAACGTTTTCAGGTGACATTTTACCCTGCCTCTTAGTTTGTCTGCTCTCTGCATAAGCCATCAGCCCGGTGCTGAGGACACCGGCATCATTGTGTCACCATGCAGCCTGAAAACGTATCTCACAACTTGTAGTTCCTCCGCTAGGATCGCGATGGTCCAATGCCTCAGTCACCTTTTCCACCACCGGTCTCAGTTTCCTCCTCTCGCGAAAGACAAGACCCACCATTCCGGAGGGTCAGGCTGGCGCCTCCACTCCTGTTCCAGAGGATCTGGCCAGCACCTCCACTTGCATTCTGAAAGGTCTTGTCTCGGTCCTTTAGATCCCAAGCCCACTCCCCGCCTCAGGCCCCCAGGTCCCAAGCCGGCTCCTGGTCTCAGGTCTCTATCCAGCGTGACCTGCAGCAACTTCACCTACCCTTTCTCCAGCGCCTCCCGCTTTCCAGCAGGTCTGCGATAGAGTGTGATTCTTACGTCTGCAGCTGCGGTTCCCACATCCTCGGGCTCTGTAGTGTTAGATGTGTGTAACATTCAGAACAGTAAATTTTACATTTCTCAGACATATCTGTCAGGTATTGTATTTAAATTACAACTTAAAGGGTTTGCCATGTTTTATGTACACATTTTGTTTTGTTGAAACAAAAACTGTAATATCTTCAAGGTGGTTTGCTAAAATGTGGTATAAACAATTAGGAGATACACTTCTTTCTGTAATATCTTAAACTTACGAACAGAAAACCGCCTTAGTATGCAATCATTGAGCCTAATGTCATCAGTTCAGATGAACCAAAACACATCCATGATGTTCATGATTGGAAAACGAGCAGGATGAGTCTTTCATTAACAACTCACATCCTCCTCCCAACACCATTTGTTAACTCTGCAAAATATCCTATGACTCCTTCTTTATTGTGTTTCAGACTGTTAAAAAATACTTTCACCATTTCTTGTCAGTAACAGTTGAATTGTTACACCAGTATGCTGCAAGCTATTTTACTTAAAAAAGAAACTTGCTTTATTTACAGTTTATGTACAGTTTGCTTTATATGAAAATATATTTTCTAAAAAATAAATGCATTTTTATTTTTTTATGTTGGCTGACACATTTGCTAAAGCCTTTCTGTCTGTATTGCATTTAGCATTGTTTTTTCCTCATGTGCAGTTTGCAAGTTGGTTCACTCTGCTAAATGGATGACAGCAGTGCAGTATCAACCTCCTCAAGCAATAATAAATACAATTTGCACAATACAGAGATTTAACAGGAATTTGTTCTTCCTAATTCTTTCCTACTACAAATTCTGTCATGTGACATGAGATATGTACAGGACCAAAATGCAGACAGGAACTCAGAAGCAGTATATTGAATAGAAGGATTTAATTATTAACTAAACAAACAAATGTTGTGGCATAAGGAGAACAGGAGAATGAGCATGGTCAGAAAACAGGAAGACTAAATGGAAAATCATGGTGCATGGTAGTAGAACGGAGGATCTAACAGAGAACAATGACCAACAGTGAACGTAAATACTGAGAGAAGTGTGGGAAAAGACATTGGAAGCTTGTGTGTTATTCAGAGATTGATGTGGAGCAGCTGAGGCAGAAGGTAAACAGGGAGACTGAAGGAGGAAGACTTATTAACACAAAGCTAAACTAAGACACAAGGAACACTTAACCAAGGGGAATCGACAAATATTAGCAGGGAGATGATGAGAACAAAAACCCAAATAGAAAAGCAAAGCCTGACACTTGCAGCATATAACAATTCAACTTCCAATGAGATGTAGGACAAGCGTATAAAACAAATACAATGAATTATGATATTTAAAGGTATTTTCTACTGATATACTGCCTGAATAAAGGAAAAGCTAAATTTGTAAACTAAAATCTTTCAATACGGCAGTGTTCCAGCATTTCCTGTTTATGTGATTAGTTATCTCTTAATGCATCATGAGTTAATGGACATTTACACTGTGATGTCATCCTGTGATTTATGTGGGACCAGATTTGCTGACTATCGTACTATGCATTACAGACATATGTAATGTATGACACATGTTGCAGTAGAAGAAAGCTCTGACAATTAACTGAAGTGCCACATTTTTCCTCTTTTACACTGGTACAAATGTATTTTCAAGAAGAGTATAGGTAATAAATACCTGACAGAAATAATAGGCTCATTGTTGTCGATCTTTATTATGTTTTGCTTGGTGGTTTGTCCTGTCAAGGAGTCATTTCTCGATCTAGATCTCGGCTTATCACAATACTTGGCAAACCTCACTTGGATTATTTATGAGTCCAGAGCAAGAGCTTTGACTCTTGAAACGTTTTCAGGCCAGTACAGAAAACCTCCTTAATGTGAGTACATCACCAGCAGGAAGGGACATCGAGGCTGGATGCAAGTGTGGGCGGGGCCCTTGTGTGTGCCATTTCCTGTTGTCACAATGTCACTCTAGGGACATGAAATGTCACCCCAGCTTTGGCAGTGAGATAACATTTTATGTCCTACAATGAGTGAAGGAATCCAATAATCCAGAAAATCACATTATGTGATTTTTGAGTAATTAATTTGCATTTTATTGCATGACATAAGTGTTTGATATTTTAGAAAAACAAAACTTAATATTTGGTACAAAAACCTTTGTTTGCAGTTACAGATATCAGACGTTTCCTGTAGTTCTTGATGAGGTTTGCACACTGCAGCAGGGATTTTGAACCACTCCTCCATACAGATCTCAGGGCTGTCGCTGGGCAATACGGACTTTCAGCTCCCTCCAACGATTTTAGATTGGGTTCAGGTCTGGAGACTCGCTAGGCTACTCCAAGACCTTGAGGTGCTTCTTACAAAGCCACTGCTTAGTTGCCCTGGCTGTGTGCTTCGGGTCGTTGTCATCCTGGAAGACCCAGCCACGACCCATCTTCAATGGCCTTACTGAGGGAAGGAGGTTGTTGGCTAAGATCTCCCGATACATGGCCCCATCCATCCTCCCCTCAATACGCTGCAGTCATCCTGTCCCCTTTGCAGAAAAGCATCCCCAAAGAATGATGTTTCCACCTCCATGCTTCACAGTAGGGATGGTGTTCTTGGGGTTGTTCTCATCCTTCTTCCTCCAAACACGGTGAGTGGAGTTTAGACCAAAAAGCTAAATTTATGTCTCATCAGACCACATGACCTTCGCTCATTCCTCCTCTGGATCATCCAGATGGTTGTTGGCAAACTACAGACGGGCCTGGACATGGCTGGCTTGAGCAGGGGGACCTTGAGACTGTGGTCCCAGCTCCCTTAAGGTCATTGATTAGGTCCTGCCATGTAGTTCTGGGCTGATCCCTCACCTTCCTCATGATCATTGATGCCCCACCAGGTGAGATCTTGCATGGAGCCCCAGACCGAGGGAGATTGACCATCATCTTGAACTTCTTCAGAATCAGAATCAGCTTTATTGCCAAGTTCGTACATACAAACAAGGAATTTGACTCCGGTACACTTTGCTCTTTTGTTTTGTTTTTGCATTACAGAATATACAAATTTACAATTTACAATATACACATATATAATAAAAAGGTACATTTGCAACATCTGTATGCTGTTGTTTTGTACTCTATTAAATGTTCAACAGAGAAACAGCCTGGGGGAAGAAACTGTCTCTGTGGCGGCTGGTTTTAGTGAACAGTGCTCTGTAGCGGCGGCCTGAAGGTAAAGCTCTGAACAATTTATGTGCAGGGTGTGTGGGGTCTGCAGTGATTTTAGCAGCTCTTTTCCTGACCCTAGACCTGAATAAGTCCTGGATGGAGGGAAGGTCAGCTCTGATTATTCTCTCTGCAGTCCTGATTATTTGTTGCAGTCTGGACCTGTCCTGTTTTGTGGATGAGCCAAACCACACTGAGATGGATGAAGACAGGACAGATTGAATGATGGCAGTGTAGAAGATGACCAGCAGCTCCTGTGGAAGGTTGAACTTCTTGAGTTGCCTCAGTAAGTACAGTCTCTGCTGGGCCTTCTTTCGAACAGTGTCTATGTGTGAAGACCATCTCAGGTCCTCAGAGATGGTGGTTCCTAAGAACTTGAAGTGGTCCACGGCCGATACAGTGTTGTTGAGGATGGTGAGGGGGGTGTATGGGGGTGGTGTTCTCCGAAAGTCCACCACCATTTCCACAGTCTTGAGTAGGATGAGTTCAAGGGAGTTCTGACCGCACCAGTGTACCAGCCGATCCACCTGCTGTCTGTATGCAGACTCATCACCGTCCTGGATCAGTCCAATGACAGTGGTGTCATCTGCAAACTTAAGGAGTTTCACGGATGAGTCCGATGAGTTGCAGTCATTTGTGTACAGAGAGAAGAGGAGTGGGGATAGAACACACCCCTGGGGGGCACCAGTACTTATTGATCTGGATCGGGAGAAGATGCTCCCCAGTCTCACCTGCTGCTGTCGGTCCATCAGGAAGCTGTTGATCCACTGACAGGTGGAGGCTGGGACGTTGAGCTGGGTGAGCTTCTGGTGGAGGATGTCTGGTATGATGGTGTTGAAGGCCGAGCTGAAGTCTACAAACAGGATCCTGGCGTATGTCCCTGGGTGGTCGAGGTGTTGCAAGATGAAGTGTAGACCTAAGTTAACAGCATCATTTGCTGACCTGTTTGCTCGGTAAGCAAATTGCAGGGGGTCCAGCAGGGGGCCTGTGATGTCTTTCAGGTGCTTCAGCACCAGACGCTCAAAGGATTTCATGACCACAGACGTCAGGGCTACAGGCCTGTAGTCATTTAATCCTAGGATGGTGGGTTTCTTGGGCACTGGGATGATGGTGGATCGTTTGAGGCAGGAGGGGATGTTGGAATAATTGTATATATAGTTTTTATCTTATATTCTTCTTTTCATCTTATATTCTGTTTCCTTTTCTTTAACTTGACTATTTGATCTTTATAACCTTTCATGATGTATGTATGAGTAAAAATGTGATGAGTTTGTCTGCAGGCAAGGATCAAAGGTGGAGCTGAGAAGGAAGCAGTCACAGATGAGGGTGTCATAAAGAGGGTGGCTGATTGTGCTGAACAGAAGACACACTGATCTTAAGATGGGGGAGACTGTGGAAGTGTGTTTTTACAAGATAATGGTGTTTATGACCTGTTTACGATGCAGCTGTTTTTCCCATCCTTTAGAGAGCGACATTCATTGTAACTAGGGAACCCCCAAAGATAATAAAAAGAGAGGTGCGGACAGATGGCTTACAGAGCGGTAGGAGATTTGTAACTGAAAGCACATCCCTGTCCGTTCTCCTCGCAGCGAGTGAAATAACTAATTATTTGTCTTTCTTTTCTTTTTGTGATGATTATAAATATTTTAGGTTGTTTGAACCTGACAGGGGACCTCACATTTCTCCAGTGATTTGTTGAAGATCCTTGTGAAGATCAGATAGAGTTGATTTACACAGGCTTTCAGGCATGATGGGGAGACGTTATCAGGTCCTCCAGCTTTCTTTGTTTTCATGCGCTGAAACAGCCTATTTACATCTTCCTCGGAGATCTTTAGTGCAGGCATAGGATCTGAAGGTAGGGGGTTGGTTGTTTTACGGGTCAAATTTGTTCCTGAATGGGATGTAGACGGGATGATTTGAGGTGTGAATGGCTTCTTGTCATGTCTGCAGTAGAAGTCATTCAGACGGTTGGCCAGGAGACGACTCTGTTCAGGATGGGTGGAGGGGCTCTTGTAGGCATTCAGGTTTCTCAGACCAGTCCATGCAGCTGAAGTGTCACCAGTAGAAAGGCTGTTCTTAAGCTTCTCACTATAGTTTCTCTTGGCTGCTTTGATCTCCTTTGTTAGTTTGTTCCTGGCCTGCCTGTACCGCACCCAATCTCCACTGCTGTGAGCTTCTTCCTTTTCCCTGCGCAGATTCCTGAGGTGTGGAGTAAACCATGGCTTGTTGTTCCCAAAGGTGCAGAAGGTCTTGGTCTGCACACACATGTCCTCACAGAAACTGATGTATAATGTCACCACATCAGTTAGTTGGTTTAAGTCAGTGGCTGAGGTTTCAAAAACAGTCCAGTCTGTGCATTCAAAGCAGGCCTGTAGCATCTGCTTTGATTCCTCAGTCCACTTCTTAACAGTGTGAACCTTGGGTTTGGAAGCTCTTAGTTTCTGTCTGTAGGTTGGGATGAGGTGGATAGCTCCGCGCTGCGATCCGCTCTGAACAGCTGGAAGTCCGGCATCAGCAGTGCGCGGTCCGGGATGTTTTCACTCAGCCATGTCTCGGTGAAGCAGAGAACCGCTGATCCGCGGAGGTCCGTGTTTTTATCGGTGAGAAGAAGCAGTCAACACAACACTTTAAATTGCACAATTACTCTAAAACAAAATAACACACAGGAATAATCGCTGCAGCGAGCTCTATGTGGGTTATGTAGTACCAGGTCTCAAACTTTATTTTACCTCATTTAAACTCATTTTATATAACTAATGTGTTTTTTTCAGTCAGTCAGTCAGTTAAGACCAAATACATTTTCCCAGGTGGAGACCTCAACGGCCCGATCCCCAGATGCTTAGGCTGGCTCTAGGGACGTGGAATGTCACCTCGCTGGGGGGGAAGGAGTCTGAGCTTGTGCGGGAGGTCGAGAGATATCGACTAGAAATAGTCGGGCTCGCCTCCACGCACAGCGTGGGCTCTGGAACCCATCTCCTTGAGAGGGGTTGGACTCTCTTCTACTCTGGAGTGGCCCACGGGGAGAGGCGGCGGGCTGGTGTGGGTTTGCTTGTTGCCCCCCAGCTCAGCCGTCTCGTGTTGGGGTTTACCCGAGTGGATGAGAGGGTTGTATCCCTGCGCCTTCGGGTTGGGGAGAGGTCTCTGACTATCATTTCAGCCTACGGGCCGAGTGGTAGTGCAGAGTACCCTGCCTTCTTGGCGTCCCTGTCGGGGGTGCTGGATAGTGCCCCTCCCGGGGACTCCATTATTCTGCTGGGGGACTTCAACGCCCACGTGGGGAACGACAGTGACACCTGGAGAGGCGTGATCGGGAGGAATGGCCTCCCCGATCTGAATCCGAGTGGTGTTTTGTTATTGGACTTCTGTGCTAGTCACGGATTGTCCATAACGAACACCATGTTCAAACATAAGGGTGTCCATCAGTGCACTTGGCATCAGGACACCCTAGGCAGGAGGTCGATGATCAACTTTGTTGTCGTATCATCAGACCTTCGGCCGCATGTTTTGGACACTCGGGTGAAGAGAGGGGCTGAGCTGTCCACTGATCATCACCTGGTGGTGAGTTGGATCCGCTGGAGGAGGAGAAAGCCGGACAGACTCGGCAGGCCCAAGCGCATAGTGAGGGTCTGCTGGGAACGCCTGGCGGAGCCCTCGGCCAGGGATGTATTCAACTCCCACCTCCGGGAGAGCTTCGACCAGATCCCGGGGGATGTTGGAGACATAGAGTCCGAGTGGACCATGTTCTCTGCATCTATTGTCGATGCTGCTGCCCATAGCTGTGGCCGTAAGGTCTGCGGTGCCTGTCGTGGCGGCAATCCCAGAACCTGGTGGTGGACACCGGCAGTAAGGGATGCTGTTAAGCTGAAGAAGGAGTCCTATCGGCTGTGGTTGGCTTGTGGGACTCCTGAGGCGGCTGACGGATACCGTGAGGCCAAGCGTGCTGCAGCCCGGGCTGTGGCAGAGGCAAAAACTCTGGCCTGGAGAGAGTTCGGTGAGGCCATGGAGAAGGACTACCGGTTGGCCTCGAAGCGATTCTGGCAAACCGTCCGGCGCCTCAGGAGGGGGAAGCAGTGCTTCGCCAACACTGTTTATAGTGGGGGCGGGAGACTGCTGACCTCGACTGAGGACATTATCGGGCGGTGGAAGGAGTACTTCGAGGATCTCCTCAATCCTGCCATCACGCATTCCGTGGTGGAAACAGAGGCTGGGGACTCGGGGTTGGACTCTTTCATCACCCAGGCTGAAGTCACCGAGGTGGTTAAAAAGCTCCGCGGTGGCAAGGCTTCGGGGGTGGATGAGATCCGCCCTGAGTACCTCAAGTCTCTGGATGTTGTAGGGCTGTCATGGTTGACACGCCTCTTCAACATTGCGTGGCGGTCGGGGACAGTGCCTCTGGACTGGCAGACGGGGGTGGTGGTTCCCCTTTATAAGAAGGGGGACCGGAGGGGGATCACACTCCTCAGCCTCCCTGGTAAGGCCTACGCCAGGGTATTGGAGAGGAGAGTCCGACCGATAGTCGAACCTCGGCTTCAGGAGGAACAGTGTGGTTTTCGTCCCAGCCGTGGAACACTGGACCAGCTCTATACCCTCTACAGGGTGCTCGAGGGTTCATGGGAGTTTGCCCAACCGGTTCACATGTGTTTTGTGGACCTGGAGAAGGCATTCGACTGTGTCCCTCATGATGCCCTGTGGGGGGTGCTCCAGGAGTATGGAATTGGGGGCCCTTTATTAGGGGCCATCCGGTCCCTGTACGAGCGGAGCAGGAGTTTGGTCCGCATTGCCGGCACTAAGTCGAACCTGTTCCCAGTGCATGTTGGACTCCGGCAGGGCTGCCCTTTGTCGCCGGTCCTGTTCATAACTTTTATGGACAGGATTTCTAGATGCAGCCAAGGGCCGGAGGGGGTCTGGTTTGGGGACCAGTGGATTTCGTCTCTTCTTTTTGCGGATGACGTGGTCCTGCTGGCCCCCTCTAGCCAAGACCTACAGCATGCGCTGTGGCGGTTCGCAGCCGAGTGTGAAGCGGCTGGGATGAGGATCAGCTCCTCCAAGTCCGAGGCCATGGTACTCGACCGGAAAAGGGTGGCTTGTCCTCTTCAGGTTGGAGGGGAGTTCCTGCCTCAAGTGGAGGAGTTTAAGTGTCTCGGGGTCTTGTTCACGAGTGAGGGAAGAATGGAGCGGGAGATCGACAGACGGATCGGTGCAGCTGCCACAATGATGGGGGCGCTGTGCCGGTCCATTGTGGTGAAGAGAGAGCTGAGCCGAAAAGCAAAGCTCTCAATTTACTGGTCGGTCTACGTTCCTACCCTCACCTATGGCCATGAACTTTGGGTCATGACCGAAAGAACGAGATCACGGATACAAGCGGCTGAAATGAGCTTCCTCCGTAGGGTGGCCGGGCACTCCCTTAGAGATAGGGTGAGGAGCTCGGCCATCCGGGAGGGGCTCGGAGTAGAGCCGCTGCTCCTCCACATTGAGAGGAGCCAGTTGAGGTGGCTCGGGCATCTATACCGGATGCCTCCTGGACGCCTTCCTCGGGAGGTGTTCCAGGCACGTCCCACCGGGAGGAGGCCCAGGGGACGGCCCAGGACATGCTGGAGGGACTATGTCTCTCGGCTGGCCTGGGAACGCCTTGTGCTCCCCCTGGAGGAGCTGGAGGAGGTGTCTGGAGAGAGGGACGTCTGGGCGTCTCTGCTGAGTCTGCTGCCCCCGCGACCCGGTCCTGGATAAGCGGAAGACGACGAACGAACGAACAAACATTTTCCCAGCACTGAAGGCATTAATATTTTTTCCCGAAATCCTTTGTGTAGATATTTTTATATCCGCCTAGATGCTGACAATACAAAACAAATCAAGTCTAAACCAGCACTGATGATCTCTTCTTCTAGCTTATTAAAGGCTGCAGAAAATGCCATCCAGATAGCAACTCCAGTGTTTCTGATTCCAAACCAAATTAGAAAATGCTATCTGCCTGTAATCACCAGCAGGAATGTCAAATGTAGATTATACAGATGGAAATCATCTTTCCCTGATGATGCAGCACCTCAGTGAAATGCCTCTTTGTTTACATGTCAAATCTGCATGTCACATGGCATGTATGTAATTGGGGATCTCTTGGCAGTCTACTGGCCCAGTGATATGACAGGTTTATTTAGAGGGGAAACCTCTCACCTGCAGGAGCTGCTCTGCCTCCCTCCACAAGTTAACAAATACAGTTTGTAACTTTTAATACACATCAATGTCTGCAAGTGTTTTCCTTTTTTTTGCATGTCAAAATGTCAGTGTTGGCACTAACAACTGTTCTTAGACATTCCTCAAAAATGTATGCCTATATGGATTTGTATTGCTTATTCTGATGTGGGGAAGTTTGTTGGCACCTCTTTTTAATATGAGTTAAATTATTTAAATACATTAATATTAGTTGTATTGTAGTAGCCTAATCTGACACTTTTTTTTTTTAATCCAGCCTTTAATTTAAGAACATGTATTTATTGGGATCATTAGTACAGAGTCTGGCAAGTGTCAGCGGGTGAATAAAAACAAAGCCGGTCGAAATTCGTTCTCACGCTTAACTAAACTGTGCGCTCAGTTTCTGCAATCCGTGCGCGCAGATTACTCACTGACATCTGGCGAGAGTTTGGACGCATGGCCCACACCTGTGATGTAAATTCAGTGGATCTGTTGTCTTATATTAAAGCACTGCCATGTACGAATTGCAAAACGGAGCACATTGTTTATCAACCCATGCAGACAGATTGCAAAAACCTAAGAGCACAGTTTTGTAATCTTTGCACACAGATTGCAAAACAGAGAGTAGTTTAGTAAAGCGTGGATTTCCCCCCTGTTTTTTTTACCCATTGACACTTTCCGGGCTCCGTACATTAGGGATAATTTTGGCACAGCTATTGGTAATTGGTACAACAATTCCTATAAAATAAATGTAATTGAGGTTGATTCAGATCAGAGTTTCTAGGAACTTCTGATTAGAAATTCAAAATGTTCTGTTTCCCTGGGGTATAAATAAGGCGTAAGAGCGGTCGCTTTCTCTAGGCTAGAAAAGGACATATGTTTATCACAAAAGCAGTGAACAAGATGGTAATAAGGGTAAAATATTTCACTGTTGGAGGACTGCAGCAAAAATCTGTTCCTTAGGTCAAGTCACTTTAACAACAATTAGCTATCTGTGTGCCAACAAAATGTTTTGGACTGATGTCAGAATAAAAACTGTCTTACCATCACAAATCATGAAGTTATCAAAATTCTAGTGCAGTTTTAACTGGAACAGTACATCTGAAAAGTTTTAGATGAGACTAAGATTGAATTTTTCAACAACAAACACTCCAGTTGGGTTTGGTATGAAACATAGGATGAATCTGTGGAAAAGCACCTCATCCTCATAGGAAAGTATGGTGGAGGATCTGCGATGGCCTGTTTTCTCCTCCAAAGTTCCTGGGAACCTTCTGAGAGTGTGCGGCACCCTGAGCTTTTATATTATGCATTTGGGTCCTTTATGTTTTTGGCATAAAGTCTGTGGATTTGAAATCCTGTCTCATAATCTCTATTAGCTTGATAAATCTGTTACAGTGTGACACATCATGTCCATGAAACATACAACTTATTTAAGCTACATCATGCTTAAACGCCCCTCAGAAGTGAAGGAAAATACATGGAATGTATTAAAACAAAAAGACTCCAAAGAGAGCCTTTTTCACTACAGTGATGCTGTTGTATTTGAATTAATAATGCATGATTTTTATAGTGCACCCTGGACATATTAGGCAAAGATTACATGACAAGAGAAACAAATGAGACAAAAACATCCTGTTTTGAAATATCTCTGCTGTGGTACCTTTATCGTAAGCCAACATCACACACAGGTCGAGGCTGTGACTTTAACTACGTGTGACAGAGCATGACACATTCAACAGCTGGGAAAACTAGCTGATGTCTGCACAGTAACTTCAAACATAGAAGTTGCACCTCAATGCATTGTGTGCAGATCACTTGTTAATCCCGGATTTCCATCTCTATTACACGTATGACTGAGTTTGCAGACGCTTGACTCCTCCTGTCCTGTGGACTTTGAAACAAAATTGAAACAGTTTTAGGATTTTTACTGTCTCAGAAATAACATTCATAAATAGAACATCAATTAAAGCTGCAAGCAGCCTTGATGGCCCTCGCACCTCAGCGCAACTCGGCCTGTGCAGCGACCGAGGGATCCTGGCATCGCCGGCTGCAAGCCACCAACGTTCAGTTCCAAATGTCACCTCTAGGTGGCGCTGTTGGAGTCATGTCATGATCTTCACTCATGAAGAATTCTGGTCTGGCGAGAAGTATTCAAAATTTGGGGGAGTCCGACCTTCCAGATGGAAGCTGCACTCACTTGTTTATTAGTGGGTGGGGCTGATATGATGTCATGAACTGACTGTGGCAACATGCACATCATTAAGTCATGATCATGTATACTACATTTCAAGTGGATCCAATGATGTATGAGGGAGATATAGCCCTTGAAGTGTCCTAGGGGGCGCTGTTGGTCCAAATTCCAATGTAATCCAATAGAGCTGTTTGGGGGCTGACAAAAATCAACCATATTCAGTTTGGAGTGAATCGGACCATGCATGTGTAATTTAGAGCCAAATGTATGGCTGTGGCATAACATCAGAATTCGCCACGTCATCATAGCCACACCCTCCAGCTAAAGCAGTAAGTACTGGCGACTGTCTTAGACCATCATGTTATCTGTTACTTGGGACAGTTTCACATTGATTAGGTGAAGAACATCAAAAATTGACTCTCTAAAGGAAAACATGACACGTCCTGTTCTGAGGGGGCGGGGCATCTGGTCAGTGAATATTGTTCAGGACCAGAGGCAGATCAATCTCAGAAGGTTTCAGGTCTCTGTGACTTTCCTTGTAGGACCTATATCAATTTCGTCTTTTATGGCGAGAAGTTAGATTTTGAGGCTTAGCCACGCCCACATGCTTTCATGTAGCAAAAAGCTTTTGATAACTTTTAATCCCCAGTGCCTTAAGACTATACTCATTGATTTCAAAGTCTGTAAGTCAAAAGCTGTAGGAGGAGTTTGCTCAGATACGTGGGCTGGAAACAGCAAAAATGGGGTCAAAGTGGCAACTTCAATCCAAAATGGCCGACTTCCTGTTGAGTGTGGATGATTGCTCCTAGAGACTTTATTGTAGGTCCTAAGAAGTTACATATGTGCACCAAATTTCAGATTCCTTGGCCAAAGCATGGCTTGGGGCTGTTTTTATTTTTATTTTCCAGGGGGCGCTGTGGACAAATTAGGCCACGCCCACCAAATATGTCATCGGATCTCTGTTGGGGACTGGACTAGGATCAATCACATTAAATTTGGTGCAGATCAGATGATGTATGTGGAAATAAAAGCCAAATGTATGGCCATGGCGTGACATCCAACTTCGCCACGCCACCGCAGCCACGCCCTTTTATGAAAAGTCACAGTGCTTCAAACTAAGTTAGACCCACTAGTTATCAGTCACCTGACACAGTTTGGAGCAGACTGAGTGTAGACAGGCAGATAGCGACCTTTCCAAGTAAAACAAGTGACTTCCTGTTCCCAGGGGGCGTGGCTTTGATGATGTCAGCATATGACCCCATAGGATCGTCGGAAACCCGAAGGTCCTCCTTCATGCCAACTTTGGTGTGATTTGGCGTTTCTTTGGGAAAGTAATTGTATTTTTTCACTTTGGGCGCGAACGCCATTTTCGTGCCCCTGCCCTGTTTGTTAAAGTTCGAGGTGAGTGAAAGTGAAAAACTGCCAAAAATTGGCTTTTGACCCAAAATGGCCGACTTGCTGTGCATTTTAGGGCATACCCCCAAGAGATTTTTTTTTCTTGGTTTGAGGAGCTTGACCCATGTGCCAAATTTCAGATCTCTACGACTTACGGTTCTGCCTTTCTCACTTTAGGGGCACTGTAGAGCCGTTTGGCCACGCCCACTGACAACGACATTAAGGAACAAGAATTTCACGCGGGGGCAATTTTTGGGTAAAATCGGGTGAGTTTTCGTGCATGGCAAAGTCCCCAAATTGCCCCACAAAGAAGCAACGAAAGAAAGAAAGAAAGAAAGAAAGAAAGAAAGAAATCCTACGATTACAATAGGCCCTTGCAGGCTCAGGCCTAACAACAGACATACAGGTCCTTCTCAAAATATTAGCATATTGTGATAAAGTTAATTATTTTCCATAATGTCATGATGAAAATTTAACATTCATATATTTCAGATTCATTGCACACTAACTGAAATATTTCAGGTCTTTTATTGTCTTAATACAGATGATTTTGGCATACAGCTCATGAAAACCCAAAATTCCTATCTCACAAAATTAGCATATTTCATCCGACCAAAAAAAGAAAAGTGTTTTTAATACAAAAAACATCAACCTTCAAATAATCATGTACAGTTATGCACTCAATACTTGGTCGGGAATCCTTTTGCAGAAATGACTGCTTCAATGCGGCGTGGCATGGAGGCAATCAGCCTGTGGCACTGCTGAGGTCTTATGGAGGCCCAGGATGCTTCGATAGCGGCCTTTAGCTCATCCAGAGTGTTGGGTCTTGAGTCTCTCAACGTTCTCTTCACAATATCCCACAGATTCTCTATGGGGTTCAGGTCAGGAGAGTTGGCAGGCCAATTGAGCACAGTGATACCATGGTCAGTAAACCATTTACCAGTGGTTTTGGCAATGTGAGCAGGTGCCAGGTCGTGCTGAAAAATGAAATCTTCATCTCCATAAAGCTTTTCAGCAGATGGAAGCATGAAGTGCTCCAAAATCTCCTGATAGCTAGCTGCATTGACCCTGCCCTTGATAAAACACAGTGGACCAACACCAGCAGCTGACACGGCACCCCAGACCATCACTGACTGTGGGTACTTGACACTGGACTTCTGGCATTTTGGCATTTCCTTCTCCCCAGTCTTCCTCCAGACTCTGGCACCTTGATTTCCGAATGACATGCAGAATTTGCTTTCATCTGAAAAAAGTACTTTGGACCACTGAGCAACAGTCCAGTGCTGCTTCTCTGTAGCCCAGGTCAGGCGCTTCTGCCGCTGTTTCTGGTTCAAAAGTGGCTTGACCTGGGGAATGCGGCACCTGTAGCCCATTTCCTGCACACGCCTGTGCACGGTGGCTCTGGATGTTTCTACTCCAGACTCAGTCCACTGCTTCCGCAGGTCCCCCAAGGTCTGGAATCGGCCCTTCTCCACAATCTTCCTCAGGGTCCGGTCACCTCTTCTCGTTGTGCAGCGTTTTCTGCCACACTTTTTCCTTCCCACAGACTTCCCACTGAGGTGCCTTGATACAGCACTCTGGGAACAGCCTATTCGTTCAGAAATGTCTTTCTGTGTCTTACCCTCTTGCTTGAGGGTGTCAATAGTGGCCTTCTGGACAGCAGTCAGGTCGGCAGTCTTACCCATGATTGGGGTTTTGAGTGATGAACCAGGCTGGGAGTTTTAAAGGCCTCAGGAATCTTTTGCAGGTGTTTAGAGTTAACTCGTTGATTCAGATGATTAGGTTCATAGCTCGTTTAGAGACCCTTTTAATGATATGCTAATTTTGTGAGATAGGAATTTTGGGTTTTCATGAGCTGTATGCCAAAATCATCTGTATTAAGACAATATAAGACCTGAAATATTTCAGTTAATGTGCAATGAATCCAAAATATATGAATGTTAAATTTTCATCATGACATTATGGAAAATAATGAACTTTATCACAATATGCTAATATTTTGAGAAGGACCTGTATCTGGAGGAGCAGAAGAAACAGGGATTAAACTAAATACTAACAATTTTGTGGATTAATAGTGCCACCTTGTGTTTTGAAAAGATAATGTTTGTTTGACAACGTGGCCCTTAGAGGATAGAAATGTAAAAACAATTTATAAACATCAAAACACAAGCAGAATATTGCATAAATGGTATCCTAAAAATGTGTATAACGTATTCATGTTGAATAATGTATTTTCATTACCCTGCTCTGTATGATTCTCTGCTGATTAAATGAAATTCTGCTATACATACTGGCTATATGAATTTACACTTACATTAACAAGCTGCAATCTAAGACATATGAAGATTATTGAATATGCTTCAATTGTCTATAATTCACCTCCCTTAAAATCCTGTTCATTGTGCATCATGACAATATAAACGTGCTCTGATCCAGGCTTGTTCATTCAGTCTTATATATTATTGTTGTATAGTTTGTGCAACTTGCCACTCAGCCCGTTTTGTGAGCGTTTCCATTACTGGTTCTTCCACTTGGTATCTGGTTTTTGGACCTACTCGATTGGTGGTGCAATCGGGGCACAGTAGGGATTACATGTGACATGAACAGACTGCTGTTCACTGATTGGTCATATGGGTCCAGGAGAAATGAGAAGGTATTCGAAAATCAGCACCGTGAAACAACTCGTTCAATAGTCCATATAGAAAAAAAAGTGCCTGAAATAAATTATCCTGCGATTCAATTCAGTTTATTTATTTAACGCCGATTCACAACACATCTCAAGGCACTTCATACATTTTCCAAGTCAAGTACATGTGTTCCAGTTGATCTTAGCTATCTAACAATGAAGTCAAATTCAATTTATGATTCAAATTGGTTAAAAAGTTATCTATGTAAGGAAACCCAGCAGATTGCATCAAGTCACTGGCTTGCAGGATGAGCATGTAGTGACAGTGGACAGTCGATTGCATTGTGACCTTGACTTTCCCTCATACTGAGCAAGCATGTCAAAAGAAAAATCCGGCAGAGTCTACCACCACGAAGTTAGTTTTAGGTTTGATATGGGATATTTCTGCCAATAATTAAAGTTAAAGGAGAAAATTCGTAGCTTAGAATATTTTGGAAAAGCTGCAACGCTGGTGAAGACTGTCGGGAGAAAGCACATCCAGTGAATGTTGTCACATGACAACTCCTGTCGACAACCAGGAAGTGAGAAGGCGGTGCTTTGAAGGGCTGGTGGGCTGATCAAAATTAAGGTAACCGCTGCGTTTAGGTTGTATTCTTTAAAAACTCCGAAAGATGGTATTTTGTTCGACAAATCCAACGGCGCTCTGGCTAGTCTTCTCCTTTAGGTTGCCGTACTTTTTGCTCGACATCTGTAGGCTGCGCAGCTGATGCTAGCCGCTGTTAGCCTAATGAAGCTAGCCGAGACAGCAGCTGTGTTATTGTTGGAAGAACTTCTGTACAGAAAACCGAATCCAAGATGTCGTTGAACTCATATTTTTGTGCTGTTTAGTTACTTCTTTCTGCTTATTTTGTTGTGTCATTAGTCTCATCTTTCTCTGAAACATCGTATTAAACAAGGTAGCGGAAAAGCACCAAATTCACAAAGTCAAATAGAACCTGTTAATCCCTAATTAAAATCTGAGAATTTCCTTTATGCTGGAGTACACGGACAATGAGATTGCTGGGGAGGCAGCATCAGAGCCAGTGGCTCAAAGAAGCCAAACAAACTGATAAAGGAGGCTGGTTCTGTTGTAAGGACAACATTCAGAGCTCACTGGGCAATCAGAATAAAAAAAATAGCTATTCAACAACATATTATCTTCAGGCCTCTTCAGATCCAGTTCAGCGCAGGCAGGAGGGTTACTACAATATCCATTACCCAGAAGGGTTAATAATGTGTTATTGACAGTTTTGTGCAAACTCTATTTAAATGGACATTAATGCCCTTTTAATAAGATGCAGGACATATCCCGTAGAGATGCACTGATCAGGCTTTTCCTGGTCAATACTGATTGACGATTTTTTTTTAGGTCCGAATGGATGATGCTGTAATTTCCAGTTTTGACTAATTCAAAAGTTATTTAACGATTGTAACGCATAAATTAGAAAAAATATGCTGCAGGTTATTTGGCAGAGTTCATACAATGTAGGCATTACAAAATCATCCCCATTTATATATTAATGATGAGAAAGAAAGAAACTCACATTTATATTTGACTGAAGGGACAGTTGTCCAATTCTGAGCTCAGGCTGATTGATTGTTGTATTTCTAATATCATTAAACATGGGAAAGGAACATTTAAAGTACACAAAACAGGATGCGGCATTGAGGTTTTGGTGTTGTATATTCCCATGTTTTTATTGTCATCGGTGTTCTGCCATAAAATGTTTGAAGTTCTGGTTTATTGTTGTGTTTTACTCCAGGACTCTTAGCTGCCTGTGTTGTATAGAAAACTCGAGGGCTTGTATTGATGGACACAGTGCACGTAGGCTGTTCCTAGTAATCAGTCTGTTCTGTGTGACAGCATCCACCATGACAGCCATCAAGCACGCTCTCCAGAGGGATATCTTCACGCCCAACGATGAGCGTCTCCTCGGCATAGTAAATGTTTGCAAGGCAGGAAAGAAGAAGAAGAACTGCTTCCTATGTGCCACAGGTATGAGGAAGAGTACCATCTGTGAATGATGAATTAATATAAAAGAAATTATTTACAATACATCAAATGTGTTCTGCCAGTTACCACGGAGAGGCCTGTACAAGTTAAAGTGGTTAAAGTGAAAAAATCGGACAAAGGCGACTTCTACAAGAGGCAGCAGACGTGGGAGCTCCGAGACCTTACAATAGTGGATGCTAAAGATGCAAGCAAAGTTAGTTTCTGCTCTCATTGAGTGTGCCAAGATTTTCTGATCATGGGGTCAGAAATAATATGCATTGTTTTCCAATTTAGGAAAATCCTGAGTTTGATCTGCATTTTGAGAAGGTCTACAAGTGGTTGGCTAGCAGTACAGCAGAGAAGAACTCCTTCATTTCCTGTATTTGGAAGCTGAACCAGCGTTATCTGAGGAAGAAGCTGGAGTTTGTCAATGTCAGTTCTCAGCTGCTTGAAGGTGTGTAAACCACTCTGTCATCAGCCATCGCTGCATGTCCCTCTTCATGATATGACTAGATTTCTTTAAAGCAGCGTCTTTCTCCCAAGACTTTGGGTTGACTAAAGGAAAGTGTTAAAGTGCTATAAATTAAAATTCAGTATACCTTTTCAGTTTTAAAGAAGGTTAATGCTTTTCTGGAATATATAGAGTTTTTTTTATTTGTAGCATGTTAAAAAATCTTTTTGTCCCAATTTATGTTTCTTTACATGTTAAATTCTTCTTTATTCTCACTTTTTTCTCTTAAACTTTCTCTGGCCAGAACTTCCTAAAGCGGAAGGTTGGTAGGAATAAATTTCCCCTTCCTCATTTCTTTCCACTGTGTTTTCATAATGTCAAACCATCATTCTCATCAGAGGTTCTCACATCTTATAGCTCATGGAAACATGGAAGCCTTTCTTCTTATTTATGCTGATTTTCGGTTTCATTTTTTTAATTTACTTTCAGCCTTTTTACCATTTCATCTCAGTTATTATAATCCTTTAGTAGCATATGTTCATTAATGCATTATATGTTTAGTTAATAAGACTTCACAGATTATTGTTTGAGTGTATAAAGTGCCTTGCAAATCATTCACAGGGCTTGAGCTTTTCCTTGTTTTGTCTCGTTATAGTCACAATCTTCACTGTATTTTAGTGGGACTTTAGTAAAAACAAAGATGTGCATTATGTTCATTGTCATTATCAGACAATCCAGAGACTGAAGTGTGTGCTCGTTTTTCTTTGTAAAATATCTCAAACTTGATCTGACTGGATGAAGGCAATCTGTTAACATCAAGTCTGGTCGCATTTTCTCAGTCGGATTTAGGTCTGGACTTTGACTGGGCCCTTCTACAGTAAGAATATGCTTTGATCTAAACCAGTCAAGTGTAACTCTGGCTGTATGCATATGCCGTCTTCCTGGAAGGTAAACCAAGTCGTTTGCTGCCTCTAACAGGTTTTCTTCCAGGATGGCTCTGTATTTACCTACATCAGTGATTCCATCCACTGTAACCAGCTTTCCTGTCCCTACTGCAGAAAGGAATCTTCACAACATGACACTGCCACCCCCATTCTGAACTGTGGGGATTTGCAGTGTTAATTGTACACCAAGCATAATATGTGGCCCAATTTCATACATTTTGGTCTCATAAGACCTGAGAACCTTTTCCACATGTTTGCTGAGTCTTCAGCATAGCTTGTGGCCAACTCCAAACAGGCTTTCTTTCAGCAGTAACTTTTTTTGATTGCCACTCTTCTCTATAGGTCAGATTTGCAGGTTGCCTAGCTTAACCTGCTTTAAATGTCTCCACAAATGAACTCCTCCATGGTCCTCATGATGTCATTAACGAACCGAATCATTTTCTACTTTGTGTTAGTCTCTTTCACAAAATACCAATAAAACATGTTGAAGCTTGTGGTTACAATGGGACAAAATCTGGAAAATTCCAGGCGGTATGAGTACATTTTCAAGGCACAGTACAGTATTCTTCATGCTACTATCAAAATTTGCTTTTAACTTTACGCTCATATCCCTACATGTTCATCACTGGTGGTCAAATGTACAAAAAAACTATAGTTTATGTGGTTAAAACAAGAAAACCGTCAGAATAGCACTTCCTTCTACTCGAAACCTTTATTGTGGTTTTGCTTTATAGAAATGTGAAACATATGACTCCCAACACACCCCAATTTTTTAATGCTATAATTGATCTAATATATTGCATGTCCTTTTGTTTCATTTCTGTTTTTGATGACTTTAGAGTCAGTGCCAAGTGGTGAGAGTCAGAGCGTTGCAGGAGGTGATGAAGATGCCCTGGAAGAGTACCAGGAGCTCAGCACTCGTGAGGAGCAGGACATCGAGAGCATGATGGAGATGTGCGAGTATGCCGTCTCCAATGCGGAAGCTTTTGCAGAGAAGCTCTTCAAGGAGCTTCAGGTCTTAGATGGGGTGAGCAAAGCGACAGGAATCTTGATATGACAATCCAGAATAATGTCACCATGTTTTTACTGGGTCTTTATTTCTTTATACTTTTAGGCCAACATTCAGTCCATCATGGCGTCAGAGAAACAGGTCAACATCCTGATGCAGCTCCTGGATGAGGCTCTGGCAGAGGTGGACACCATCGAGGGAAAG
The DNA here is from genome assembly GCF_021462225.1 of Girardinichthys multiradiatus. Classification (NCBI taxonomy): domain Eukaryota; kingdom Metazoa; phylum Chordata; class Actinopteri; order Cyprinodontiformes; family Goodeidae; genus Girardinichthys; species Girardinichthys multiradiatus. Next base: position 37,053,730 of record NC_061802.1, on the reverse strand, counting down.
CTGAGCAGCTATGAGGAGATGCTTCAGAGCGTCAAAGATCAAATGGACCAGATCTCTCAGAGCAACCGCCTCATTCAGATCAGCAACACCAACAACGGCAAGCTGCTGGATGACATCCAGTTCTTAGTGGTGAGTCATTTGTGAGGGGGTTCTCACCATGTGGGCTTTTAAAAGTAATGGATGAATGTTGATACTGTGGAGGAATCTCATTTAACATTTTATTTTTAAAGGCAAATTTTTTTTTTATCTGAATCTGATTATTTCTGTTGTTTTCATGTAGAACTATATGGACTTGTCAAAAGGACACATCCGGGCATTGCAGGAGGGAGACTTGACCTCGCCTAGAGGTATAGAGGCCTGCATCAGTGCCTCCGAAGCTCTGCTGCAGTGCATAAATGTGGCTCTACACCCTGGTCAGTTCACTCATTAGCCAAGAAAATCTTCTTTTTTTCTTATCATTTAATCACTTGAAATTGTTGACATTTTCTTTGTCTAGGCCATGAGCAGCTGGCAGCTGTTAACCAGCAGCAGAAACTGTTCTCTGATCTGAGAGATACTTTTGCTCGTCGACTCACCAATCATCTCAATAATGTTTTTGTTCACCAGGTAACAGCCTCAGTGTTATTTAATCATTGCCATCAGCACTGTATTAGTATTGGCATATGGTCTATGGTGCACACAATCTTTATTGTGTCATTTTTTCAGGGTAGGTTTTCAGTTTGTGATACTTGTGTGAAATCTAGTTTGACAGACAAATAAATCAAAGGAAATTAGAAGTAAACCTGCAGGTCACATGAAAGTCAGATTGTCTTTGCTGATAAATACTAAATAAAGATCTGACTCATTACAGCCACAAATGTCAAAGTATTCTGTTGGATTTCTTTCAGTAGTAGACCAACACAAAGCGGAGCATAATTGTGAAGTAAAAGGTAAAGGATCCATGATTTTCCAAACGTTTTGCAAAAATCTGATATGTGTGGCTTGCCTATGTCTTCAGCTCCATATAATCTGATACCTTTAAATTTGGATAAAATCCAAAGCAACCAATTGCCTTCAGAGGTCAGCTAATTATTAAACTGAGTCTGTAAAACAAATGTCTGTAAAAATCCAGGTGTTCTGTGAAGGCCTCAGTGGTTTGTTAAAGAACGTTGGTGAACAAACAGCATCATGAAGGCCAAAGAACAGAGTTTGACACACTTCAACCTTACAGAAATATGGCCGTCCACCCAAACTGGAGAGGCCTGGGAAGGATGGCAATAAACAGAAGCAGTCTAGAGTCACACGGTAACTCTGGAGCAGGCTGCAAAATCCACAGCTCAGGTGGCAGAATGTGCTGACAGGAAAACTTGCACACACCAGAAATTTGCCCTTTAGGAAATAGTAGAAAGATGAAAGCCATGAGAACTGCACTTTTCAGTTGGCCGCAAGCCATGAAGGTTACACAGCACCTTCTGTGATGTGATACAAGGTTATCTCGTCAGATTAAACCAAAATCAAATTCCATGGTCTACATAAAAAAGGCTATTTGTGATGGGAAACTCATGCTGGGGTGGCAGCATCCTGCTGGGGAGAAACTTTTCTTCAGCTGGACAGGAAAGCTAGTCAGAGTCGATGGAAAGATGGCTGGAACCAAATACAGGGCCAGGGTGGAGGTTCACTTTCCAGCAGGAGCACAACCCTAAACATACAGCCAGAGCTACAGTGGAATGCTGTAGATCAAAGCATATCCATGTGTTCGAACGGAGCAAAGGTCAGATCTTTATCCATTTAAGAACTGTGGCAAGACCTTAAAATTGATCTTCATAGACAATCTCCATTCATTTTGAGTGAGCTTGACCTATTTTGCAATATGTTGTTATACAAGTTGTTCAGTCAGTAGGGACATGACCTAGAAGATATGCAGCTGTGACTCCAGCAAAAGTTTGCTTTGAGAAGTACTGACTAACCACAAATGCACACATTAACTTTCAGATTTTTAATATATAACATCTTGAGAAACTTTTTTTCTTCCTCTTTACACACAACTGTGTGTTGGTCTATCACATAACATCCCTATAAGATGCATTGAAGTTTGTGGTTATATGTGATGAAGTTAACAGTATGAATACTGCATTATATGTAAGAGTTGATGCTCTGAAAACATAACTTTATATTTATTTCTTCTCCCTCTCCTTGATGTATTTAAACATAAGCAAACATAACTGTTAAAATCATGGGAATAAGATTCCTACTTTGCGGTTTCTGCACTTCTACCCTGTGTGTTTGAGCTTTGAAAGTATGGATCATAGTGGCCCTCCTGCTCTTTTCCAGGCTTTTTTTTCCACTCACGAGTTTCCTGTTTAGCAAGCACACTCTTCCTGAGTTTCCTGTGTTGTTTCCTGCATATTCTTGACTCTCTGTTGCTCACTTTGAATCATCCCACTCTGCTCTCTGTCTCTGTGTCAGTTCAACCACTTCAGTTACTTCAAAATGACCATCCCTCAGTATTATAGGTCTTCCTGTCTGTCACTTCCAGTGAGTACCCTCACAGCAACCCCCCACTTTCCCTCCTTTGCTAATGTTTGGCCTCTCACTTCCAATTTACATGCCATGAGATATCAGGCTTCTCCCTCCACAGAACATTAGTTGTTGCATGGGGTGTGTTTCTAACTACTTAACATCTCTCATCTGATCTCAAAGCTAAAGAGGCTCTGTACATTTTCCTCTTCCTTTACCACTGACTTGGCTGAGGGCTTTTCATGTTTGGGTGCTCACATTAGCTAATTTGCAATGAGCTCATATCATAAAATGCTGTGCCTGGGTCATGCTATGTGTGCATGGTTTGCACTGAAAAAGAATTGAGAACAAACTAATAGACAGAAGAAGGAATGAGGCCATAAGAGTTAAACACTTGGAAAGTTATGGGTCCAGACATTTGAGATTAATAGTAATCTACGTTATGCCAGCATAAGGCTGAAGTTAGTCTCAAAAGTAGGTTTCCAATCTAATGGGTGTTCTTGTTTGTTTCCTTGTTTTTTTTTTCCTCAGGGGCATGATCAAAGCTCCACCTTGTCACAGAACAGTGCGGAGCTGACCCTGCCCAAACACAGCCCCCTCCACAGGGACCTGTTGCGCTACGCCAAGCTTATGGAGTGGCTGAAAAACACCCAGAGGGAGAAGTATGAAGGCCTGTCGAGGGTCAGTACAACTAGCTTTTGAAAGATGTAAAGAAATGGTTTGAAATGTCTGTGCTTTAATTATTGCTGAGACCTGGATGAGAAGCACCTCTGTCAATTTATATTCACAACAAAACCCGGGTTGTAATTCATGGTTATAAAAACCTGACTGTCGTTTCGGCCTATGGGCTGAGCGGTGGTGCGGAGTACCTGGCCTTCTTGTCGGTGGTGCTGGATAGTGCCCCTCTGGGGGACTTCGTAATTCTGCTAGGGGACTTCAACGCCCACATAGGAAATGACAGTGGCACCTGGAGAGGGGTGATTGGTGGGAATGGCCTCCCCGATTTGAATCTGAGTGGTGATTCATTATTGGACTTCTGTACTAGTTACGGTTGTCCATAATGAACACCATGTTCAAGCATTAGGGTGTTCATCAGTGCACTTGGCACCAGGACACCCTAGGCAGGAGGTCGATGATCGACTTTGTTGTAGTGTCTTCGGACCTTCGGTCAAATGTCTTGGACACTTGGGTGAAGAGAGGGGCTGAGCTGTCCACTGATCATCACCTGGTGGTGAGTTGGATCCGCTGGAAGAGGAGAAGGCCGGACAGACTTGGCAGGTCCAAGCGCATAGTGAGGGTCTGCTGGGAACCTCTGGCAGAGCCCTCGGCCAGGGATGTATTCAACTTCCACCTCCCGGAGAGCTTTGACCAGATTCTTGCGGAGGTTGGAGACATAGAGTCTGAGTGAATCATGTTCTCCGCCTTTACTGTCGATGCTGCCACCCATAGCTGTGGCCGTAAGGTCTGCGGTGCCTGTTGCCGCAGCAATCCTCGAACCTGGTGGTGCACACTGACAGTAAGGGACGCTGTCGAGCTGAAGAAGGAGTCCTATTGGCTGTGGTTGACATGTGGGATTCCTAAGGCGGCTGACGGGTACCGTGAGGCCAAGCGTGCTGCGGCCCGGGCTGTGGCAGAGGCGAAAACTTGGGCCTGGGAGGAGGTCAGTGAGGCCATGGAGAAGAAAAACCAGGTGGCCTTGAAGCGATTCTGGCAAACTGTCTGGTGCCTCAGGAGGGGGAAGCAGTGCTTCGCCAACACTGTTTACAGTGGGGGTGGGAGGCTGCTGACTTCGACTGGGGACATTATCGGGCGGTGGAAGGAGTACTTCGAGGATCTCCTCAATCCTGCCATCACGCATTCCGTGGTGGAAACAGAGGCTGGGGACTCGGGGTTGGACTCTTTCATCACCCAGGCTGAAGTCACCAAGGTGGTTAAAAAGCTCCAGGGTAGCAGAGCTTCGGGGGTGGATGAGATCTGCCCTGAGTACCTCAAGACTCTGGATGTTGTAGGGCTGTCATGGTTGACACGCCTCTTCAACATTGCGTGGCGGACGGGGACAGTGCCTCTGGACTTGCAGACCAGGGTGGTGGTCCCCCTTCAGCTTTAGAGCTTCAAACAACAATCAGTCATCCACCCATTCATACACACTGACAGTGGTAGGCTACATTGTAGCCACAGCTGACAGTCGCGGCAACGACTGAGACGGACGGAAAGGGGGTTCGAACCGGCACCTGAGCCACAGTCACCAATTCAAATCAGTGGTTTTGTTCCAAATTGATGAAAATGTTTTTCACAATTTTCCTGTGATTTAAAGTCTTTTTATATGGCTGCCAGAGTGACCAAAGTTCTCAGTATGGAGTATAGGGCAACGCAGCATGTTGCATGTTGCTGCATGTTGCTAAGCAGTCGACTGAAAGAAGGCTACTACACTGTTCCTTTGCTTACAACAAAGACAAATTTGAGTTTCACTAATCGGAGCTTCATAAACTCTTAGCGTCCCCCTATGAAAAGCAGAATGACAAAAAGGTCTAATACTCTAGGCAGCAGGCAGGTTAACTTCAGCACTGTTTCTAAATTTTACAGGTGCTTATTCTAAATCTGCTTCAATCTACGTACTTATAAAATTCAGAACAAGAATAAATACATGTTCTAAATAACATTACAACTGGTAAAGTGTTATATTATTTTAGCATCAGTAGGGAATAATTATTGCTTTTCTGCTTTTATTAAAAACAGTAAGATCATGTTAAACACTTTTGCTCTAAATGTTTGTGTAAATACTGTGAAACCGTGATATTAAGGGTGTGACTTGTAGTTTTTACACACGAAGAAATGTCCTTGTTCTTGTTTGCAGACTTATGTCGATTATATGAACCGACTGTATGAGCGAGAAATTAAAGACTTCTTTGAGGTCGCCAAAATCAAAATGGCGGGTACATCCAAAGAAGCGAAGGGCAAGTTTGGTAAGAGCACTGTTTGAACTCTGACATGAAGTACGCCTTGGTTCTGCCATAAATGAGATTGATTGTGAGTGTAAGTTTTCTCTGAGGTCTCTTCTTATCTTTTACTCTCACAAAAAATGAATGTCATATGGGATGTTGAAGGAAACTAGCAATGCCTCAATCTATTAGAGCTTCTCTGCATAAAATTTTTAAATATATCTCACCAACTCATTCATGCCGTCCCAGGAGCTAAAGTCTGGCTTTGTGTTTTATCTTTTAATAATGTCTTCTTTTCCCTGTGCACAGGCTCTTTTCATTCTCAGTTCTGAATATTTAATGTCTGCATAGGACCCTCAGTTGAGCTTTGATTTTGGCAGAAATATACATCTCTGCTTTCTGCACTCTATTAGCTTTTCCTCTGAAAACAAAAAACAAGAATTTGTTTTCAAAAGGTTTGTCTAAACTGCTACCAAATGCACTGCAGTGTTATTGAGCGTTAACATAAACTGGTACACCTAACATCAAGCCTCCCCCTTCCCATGCTGCATGTTTTAACCTATGTCTGTCTTTGATGCCTGCCTTTTTAACTGGCTGCAGCCACGCTTCCTCGGAAAGAGAGTGCACTCAAACAGGAAACAGAAAGTAAGTATGATATTTGGATTGAGCTGTCTGTTACAGTGTGTGCTTTCTATCCCAGCACTAAAATAAATCCTATCCTCAAACTTTCTCCACCTAATACAGTCTATTACCTCACTGTGTAATTGCTTGGTTTGTGTTAAAACTTCTCAATGCATTTTAATCCTTGGTGTGTATTTTTTTAATAATGTAAAAGTCAAGAGTGAACATTTTTCATACTAAACACCAACCTACACCATATTGTGTTTACCGTGCTGTGTCAGGCCTGCATGGCAGCTCTGGGAAGCTTACGGGCTCCACTTCAAGCCTAAACAAGCTGACTGTGCAGGGCTCCAACAGCCGGCGATCCCAGTCTTCCTCCCTGCTGGACATGGGCAACATGTCCGCATCTGACCTAGATGTAGCAGACAGGACCAAGTTTGATAAGGTGATGCTAAATTTTCAATGTATAATACAGATAAGCATAGAAAAAAAAATGGCTGCTTTTTCCTGGAGTAAAATTTAAATGAAGAACAATGCATAATTTATTTAATAAGAAGAAAATAATTACATTGCTAATGCTTTCTTAGGATGAATTACATGTTTAGATTTTCAAAGATAAATGTGAAAAGTTTTCCTTTAGCTGAAAATTTCTCGTCAGTATTGCAAAAGACTGCTTAGGTCAGACACATAATAAGTTTAAATTATGACCACATAGCCATCTGTTTTTACCCACCCCACACCACACAGTCTCTTGCTTATGCGGTAGCAGAGGGTCACAGGTCAGGGAAAAAAAACAGACATTTCTCACCACCACGTTCTGGAGGATCCCAATGCTTCCCCATGCAATCTATAGTCCTCCCAGTGAGTTCTGGGTCAGGGCCAGGGTCCATTCTAAACAGACTCCCGACCCACCTCTGCTGACTGCCTTCAAAATACCCCCAGATGACATAGGCCCTTAACCTATCTTAAAGTCCATAGGTGAGGGTCGGAATGTAGATGGACTGGTAAATTGAGACCGTAACGTTTTTACACAGCTCTTCTTTCACCACACCAGACCAGAGCATTACCCACATTACTGCAGACAAGGCCTCAATCCAGTTTTACATTTCTGGTATATCATTTGTGAACAAAACACCAAGGAACTTAAACTCCACTGTCTGAGGCAGAGACTAAACCTGACCTACAAGGAGAAATCCACACTCTCTGGTTAAGGCCTATGACTTGAAAAGCTGACTCTCAATCTGACCTCTTCATATTACCTGGGAATCACTTGTTGAGAATGCAGGCACAACTCTTTCTTTGATTATACAAGGACTAGATGGCTGTCCCCGTCAACCTATACTGTGGGGAGAATAAGTATTTGATACACTGCCAATTTTGCAGGGTTTCCCACTTGCGAGTCATGTAAGAAGTCTTTAATTTCTATCAACTGTGAGTGACGGAATCAAAACCAAAATCCAGAAAATCACATTGTGTGATTTTTAAGTAATTCATTTGCATTTTATTGCATGACATAAGTATTTGATTCATCAGAAAAACAAAACTTATTATTTGGTACAGAAGCCTTTGCCATTACAGATATCAGACGTTTCCTGTAGTTCTTGATGAGGTTTGCACACTGCAGCAGGGATTTTGAACCACTCCTCCATACAGATCTCAGGGCTGTCGCTGGGCAATACGGACTTTCAGCTCCCTCCAAAGATTTTAGGTTGGGTTCAGGTCTGGAGACTCGCTAGGCTACTCCAAGACCTTGAGGTGCTTCTTACAGAGCCACTGCTTAGTTGCCCTGGCTGTGTGCTTCGGGTCGTTGTCATCCTGGAAGACCCAGCCACGACCCATCTTCAATGGCCTTAATGAGGGAAGGAGGTTGTTGGCTAAGATCTCCCGATACATGGCCCCATCCATCCTCCCCTCAATACGCTGCAGTCATCCTGTCTCCTTTGCAGAAAAGCATCCCCAAAGAATGATGTTTCCACCTCCATGCTTCACAGTAGGGATGGTGTTCTTGGGGTTGTTCTCATCCTTCTTCCTCCAAACACGGTGAGTGGAGTTTAGACCAAAAAGCTACATTTTTGTCTCATCAGACCACATGAGTTTCTCTCATTCCTCCTCTGGATCATCCAGATGGTCGTTGGGAAACTTCAGACGGGCCTGGACATGGCTGGCTTGAGCAGGGGGACCTTGAGACTGTGGTCCCAGCTCCCTTAAGGTCATTGACTAAGTCCTGCCATGTAGTTCTGGGCTGATCCCTCACCTTCCTCATGATCATTGATGCCCCACCAGGTGAGATCTTGCATGGAGCCCCAGACTGAGGGAGATTGACCATCATCTTGAACTTCTTCCATTTTCTTATTATTCCTCCAACAGCTGTTGTCTTCCCACCAAACTGCTTGGCTGTTTTCCTGTATCCCATCCCAGCCTTGTGCAGCTCTACTATTTTGTCCCTGATGTCCTTCCACAGCTCTCTGGTCTTGGTCATTGTGGAGAGGTTGGAGTTTGTTTGATTGAGTGTGTGGACAGGTGTCTTTTATACAGATAAGAAGTTCAAACAGGTGCAGTTAATACAGGTAATAAGTGGAGAACAGGAGAGCTTCTTAATGAAGAACTAACAGGCCTGTGAGAGCTGGGATTCTTACTGGTTAGGTGATCATAAACTTGCGCAATAAAATACAAATTAATTACTTAAAAATCACCCAATGTGATTTTGTGGATTTTTGTTTTAGATTCCGTCACTCACAGTTGAAGAGGACCTATGATAAAAAGTAAAGACTTTTACATGCTTTGCAGGCAGGAAAAACTGCACAATTGGCAGTCTATCAAACACTTGTTCTCCCCACTGTACCTCTGTAGTAGCACCCCTTGCAAATTGATTTGGAGGGAGAAAGTTGTAAGCCATTAGATTCAAAACCAAATAGGCGAACCAAACTCCCCTGCCCCCCTGAGCAATTTAGAGAGAGTACATGCTGTACCTGGTCTTCTGCAAGTTAACTTAGTTTTTAGTTGAATGTGGACACAGTGTGAAATAACTTTTATTTCTGAGGAAGTATTATCAAATATTAAAACATGATGAGGGCCAGAGTATGCTTTATTTCCTTCATTTACTCCATGCCTCTGTGTTGTTGTTTTGCATGTAGACTAAATGGAGTGTTGTTGTGTTCGCAGATATTTGAACAGGTCCTGAGTGAGCTGGAGCCTCTGTGTCTTGCAGAACAAGACTTCATCAGCAAATATTTTAAGTTGCAGCAGCACCAGACTGTTTTGCCTCCTCTCGCACAGGTACATCTGTTATTAATGGAAACTGCTGTAACATCCAAATGAATGATGTTCGTTAAACCCAGCAGCAACATTCATTCGTTTTTCTGTCCTATGCTTGGACATGCTTCCCCTCTGAAAGCACAGGGAGTCACAGTAACAGATGCTGGCTTGTTTTCAGTGACAGCATCATACATGTAGTTGTCACTAGACGTTTAATAAGACTTGTCATTGTTTTATTTCTGCATGTCCTGTCAGCCTGAAACAGAAGAGGCGGATGGAAGCATCCAGTCAAAAATTCCTCCCCAGGCTGATCACCGACACTCCTTGTCATCAGAGTGAGTACTTTGACATGCTTAATAACTATTTTAGTACAAATCTCATATATACTTTATTTCATGGTGCTAAGTGTTGCTTTGATATTTATAAACCAGTGCCATTTCTTTCCAAAAGTCTTTTAAAATTATTATTATTAACATACAGTGCCTTGCAAAAATATTTACCCCCCTTGGCTTTTTACCTATTTTGTTACATTCCAATCTGTAATTTAAATGTTTTCTACTCTTATTTTCTGTGGTGGATCTGCTGAAAATAGTCTTAAGTTGGTGAAGTGAAATAAGAATTCCACATTGTTGTGTGCATATTTTTCCATTCCCTTTACTATTAAGTAAAAAGGTCTTGTGCAACAAATTAGCTTGAGAAGTCCCACAACTAGTGAAAGGAAGTCCCCCCATGTGCAATCTAAGTGTCACATGAACACCACTAAGCAAGAGGCATTACACCATGAGGACCAAGGAACTCTCCAAAAAAGTGAGGGACAAAGTTGTTGAGAAGTCAGGGTGGGGTTATAAAAAAATATCGAAATCTTTCATGCTCTCTCATGCTCCATCAGCTCTCATCATCTTTAAATGGAAAGACATGGTACCACCAAAAACCTGCTAAAAGAGGGCTGCCTACCAAAATTCACATACCGGGTAAGGATGGCATTAATCAGAGAGGGAGCACAGAGACCAAAGGTAACTCTGCAGGAGTTGCACAGTTGTAAAGAAGAGTATCTGTCCATGGGACCACAATAAGCTATACAGCCCATAGATCTGGCTTTATGGAAGAGTGGCCCCGGTGGCAGGATGTGGCAAGCTCATACAAACTCATCCAAAGTGACTAGCAGCTGTAATTGGCTCTACAATTACTCACTTTAGGGTAGGTGAACAGTTTTGCATGCAGAAGTTATTTTGTCCTATTTGTTGTTTGCTTCACAATAATAAAAATAATACGTCTTCAAAGTTGTGAGGCAACAAAATATGAAAAATGCCAAGGGGGGGTGAATACTTTTGCGAGTCACTATACATTATTACGTTACAACAAAGATGAAATTAAGAGTAAACCACTCACCATCATTTGCGTTAGTTGAATTTATTTAGACATTACAGTAACAATTAATAAAAAGCAACACACAATGAGATTATTTATAGACTTAATATGCTTTACATGATATGAATTTATTGCTTTCACAATACATGCTTATCAAAGAAGAGGCATTTTCTACATGCGGTTGAGGCATTGTTAAAATTTTGTTCATCTGACTATGTATTTAGGCGAGTAGATATTGATGTACAGTACAGACCAAAAGTTTGGACACACCTCATTCAAAGAGTTTTTTGTTTTTTTTTATGACTATGAATATTGTAGCTTCACACTGAAGGCATCAAAACTATGAATTAACACATGTGGAATTATATACTGAACATAAAAGTGTGAAACAACTGAAAATACAGGGGTTGGACAATGAAACTGAAACACCTGTCATTTTAGTGTGGGAGGTTTCATGGCTAAATTGGACCAGCCTGGTAGCCAGTCTTCATTGATTGCACATTGCACCAGTAAGAGCAGAGTGTGAAGGTTCAATTAGCAGGGTAAGAGCACAGTTTTCCTCAAAATATTGAAATGCACACAACATTATGGGTGACATACCAGAGTTCAAAAGAGGACAAATTGTTGGTGCACGTCTTGCTGGCACATCTGTGACCAAGACAGCAAGTCTTTGTGATGTATCAAGAGCCACGGTATCCAGGGTAATGTCAGCATACCACCAAGAAGGACCAACCACATCCAACAGGATTAACTGTGGACGCAAGAGGAAGCTGTCTGAAAGGGATGTTCGGGTGCTAACCAGGATTGTATCCAAAAAACATAAAACCACGGCTGCCCAAATCACAGCAGAATTAAATGTGCACCTCAACTCTCCTGTTTCCACCAGAACTGTCCGTCGGGAGCTCCACAGGGTCAATAAACACGGCCGGGCTGCTATAGCCAAACCTTTGGTCATTCATGCCAATGCCAAACGTCGGTTTCAATGGTGGAAGGAGCTCAAATCTTGCGCTGTGGACAATGTGAAACATGTATTGTTCTCTGATGAGTCCACCTTTACTGTTTTCCCCACATCCTGGAGAGTTACGGTGTGGAGAAGCCCCAAAGAAGCGTACCACCCAGACTGTTGCATGCCCAGAGTGAAGCATGGGGGTGGATCAGTGATGGTTTGGGCTGCCATATCATGGCATTCCCTTGGCCCAATACTTGTGCTAGACGGGCGCGTCACTGCCAAGGACTACCGAACCATTCTTGAGGACCATGTGCATCCAGTGGTTCAAACGTATCCTGAAGGCGGTGCCGTGTATCAGGATGACAATGCACCAATACACACAGCAAGACTGGTGAAAGATTGGTTTGATGAACATGAAAGTGAAGTTGAACATCTCCCATGTCCTGCACAGTCACCAGATCTCAATATTATTGAGCCACTTTGGGGTGTTTTGGAGGAGCGAGTCAGGAAACGTTTTCCTCCACCAGTATCACGTAGTGACCTGGCCACTATCCTGCAAGAAGAATGGCTTAAAATCCCTCTGACCACTGTGCAGGACTTGTATATGTCATTCCCAAGACCAATTGACGCTGTATTGGCCGCAAAAGGAGGCCCTACACCATACTAATAAATTATTGTTGTCTAAAACCAAGTGTTTCAGTTTCATTGTCCAACCAATGTATGTCTTATATTCTAGGTTCTTCAAAGTAGCCACCTTTTGCTTTGATTACTGCTCCACACACTCTTGGCATTCTGTTGATGAGCTTCAAGAGGTCGTCACCTGAAATGGTTTTCACTTCACAGGTGTGCCCTGTCAGGTTTAATAAGTGGGATTTCAAGCCTTATAAATGGGGTTGGGACCATCAGTTGTGTTGTGCAGGAGGTGGATACAGTACACAGCTGATAGTCCTACTGAATAGACTGTTAGAATTTGTATTATGGCAAGAAAAAAGCAGCTAAGTAAAGAAAAATGAGCGGCCATCATTACTTTAAGAAATGAAGGTCAGTCAGTCCGAACAATTGGGAAAACTTTGAAAGTGTCCCCAAGTGCAGTCGCAAAAACCATCAAGTGCTACAAAGAAACTGGCTCACATGAGGACCGCCCCAGGAAAGGAAGACCAAGAGTCACCTCTTCTGCGGACGATAAGTTCATCCGAGTCACCAGCCTCAGAAATCGCAGGTTAACAGCAGCTCAGATTAGAGAACAGGTCAATGCCACACAGAGTTCTAGCAGCAGACACATCTCTAGAACAACTGTTAAGAGGAGACTGTGTGAATCAGGCCTTCATGGTAAAATAGCTGCTAGGAAACCACTGCTGAGGACAGGCAACAAGATGAAATGACTTGTTTGGGCTAAAGAACACAAGGAATGGACATTAGACCAGTGGAAATCTGTGCTTTGGTCTGATGAGTCCAAGTTTGAGATCTTTGGTTCCAACCACCATGTCTTTGTGCGGCGCAGAAGAGGTGAACGGATGGACTCTACATGCCTGGTTCCCACCGTGAAGCATGGAGGAGGAGGTGTGATGGTGTGGGGGTGCTTTGCTGGTGACACTGTTGAGGATTTATTCAAAATTGAAGGCATACTGAACCAGCATGGCTACCACAGCATCTTGCAGCAGCATGCTATTCCATCCGGTTTGCGTTTAGTTGGACCATCATTTATTTTTCAACAGGACAATGACCCCAAACACACCTCCAGGCTGTGTAAGGGCTATTTGACCAAGAAGGAGAGTGATGGGGTGCTGCGCCAGATGACCTGGCCTCCACAGTCACCGGACCTGAACCCAATCGAGATGGTTTGGGGTGAGCTGGACCGCAGAGTGAAGGCAAAAGTGCCAACAAGTGCTAAGCATCTCTGGGAACTCCTTCAAGACTGTTGGAAAACCATTTCAGGTGACGACCTCTTGAAGCTCATCAACAGAATACCAAGAGTGTGCGGAGCAGTAATCAAAGCAAAAGGTGGCTACTTTGAAGAACCTAGAATATAAGACATATTTTCAGTTGTTTCACACTTTTTTGTTCAGTATATAATTCCACGTGTTAATTCATAGTTTTGATGCCTTCAGTGTGAAGCTACAATATTCATAGTCATGAAAATAAAGACGACTCTTTGAATGAGAAGGTGTGTCCAAACTTTTGGTCTGTACTGTATATATATGAAAATGAAATTAATAAGAACTACTCACTTCTGTTTGTGATTAAAGGAAAGACATGGTGCGGCTGATGATGAATAAAATCTTCCAGAGCATCGAACCTGAGCTCAACAGCCTGATCGCTCTGGGCGACAAGATAGACAGCTTCCACTCTCTGTACATGCTGGTGAAGATGAGTCACCATGTGTGGACTGCTGAGAACGTTGATCCAGCCTCTTTCCTCAGCACTACCCTGGGAAATGTGCTGGTCACTGTAAAGAGGAACTTTGACAAATGCATTGTGAGTAGAGACAATACAGGCAGGGGAAATCATTTGTTTATGTAATAGAAATGTGGCTTTTGTGTTGTCATGCACAAGTACATGTTGTGTGACAAGCTAAAAGTTATAATCTGTCTTCTTGATACAGTCCGGTCAGATTAAACAGATGGAAGAAGTGAAGATTTCTAAGAAAAGCAAAGTTGGGATCCTGCCTTTTGTCACAAGATTTGAAGAGTTTGCTGAACTTGCTGAGACAATCTTCCGTAATGCAGAGCGCAGAGGAGACCTGGATAAAGCCTATGTGAAGCTTATCAGAGCTGTTTTCATGAACGGTAAGACTTCAGCTCATTTAAAATACAAAAATCTCCTAGTAATGTCTGAATACAAAATATCTAACATTTGATGTCTTTTTAGTGGAGAAGGTTGCCAGTGAAAGCCAGAAGACACCCCGGGACGTTGTCATGATGGAAAACTTCCACCACATCTTTTCCACATTATCACGTCTAAAGATTTCCTGCCTGGATGCAGAGAGACGGGAGGCCAAGCACAAATACACAGACCATCTGCAGTCTTATGTAATCAACTCCCTTGGTCAGCCACTGGAGAAACTCAATGTAAGGAGAATTGTCTTTCATTTATTTAAAAATGTACATGCTCAGAGCTGTTATAATCCATAAACTATCATCTCTCTTGCAGCATTTCTTTGAAGGGGTTGAGGCACGTGTGGCTCAGGGCGTACGTGAGGAGGAGGTGAGCTACCAGCTGGCTTTCAACAAACAGGAGCTGCGTAAAGTTATCAAAGAGTATCCTGGCAAAGAGGTGAAAAGGGGTCTTGACAATCTTTACAAAAAGGTGGACAAACATCTGTGTGAGGAGGAAAGTTTACTGCAGGTGAGAAACTTTCAGCTTTGGGAGATATTACCAATCTTAAAATAAATTCTTCCTGCTAATTCTTAACTGTTGCACTTCCCTGTCACCTCCACCAGGTGGTGTGGCACTCCATGCAAGACGAGTTCATCCGTCAGTACAAGCACTTTGAAGGTTTGATAGGGAGGTGTTATCCTGGATCTGGAATCACCATGGAGTTCACCATCCAGGACATTTTGGAGTACTTTTCCAGCATTGCCCAGTCCCATTAGTTTAGCTGCTAAACACAGTCCCTTAATGATTCAAAACTGCCTCATATTGGCTGAACATTTATTAACTACCGTGCTTGAAGTATAATCATTTCGTGTTTATGACTGTTTCATTAGAAGGGAATATGTACAATGAGTGGCTCTGCAGACGTTGCAACACTACTTGTGTTCTTGTATGTTTTGCTTGAGCAGTCAGTTCTTCCATACACTAATTTGTTTGTCACATTTCTATTTCAGCATGTCTTGTACAAAATAAATTTGCACTTGAAGCATCCCTGCAATAATCTATTTCAACCCCTTGTGAACCCCCTTGAATCTTTATGAGTACATTATAAATGTAATATTAATAAAAATACATTATCATTTTTACGTCAAGGAGGAAAACCAAGCATCCCTCTCCCTGGCAAAAACCTGCTCATTCTGGGGGATCCTGAGGTGCTCCCAGGCTAGACAGGATACACAGTATCTGAGGCAACTGTGGCACAGTAGGAAGGGTAGTTGTCTTGCAATCAGAAGGTTGTGGGTTTGATTCCAGCTTCCTCCTGCAATATGTCGATGTGCCCCTGGGCAAGGCATTTAACCTCAAGTTGCCTGAATGTGTGAGTGCGATTGGGTGAATGTGGCTCTAGTGTAAAGCGCTTTGAATATGGAGGTACATTTGTCTCAATATTATTCAATCAAACAAAAAACTAATCTCAATCAAAAAATATTAAGTTGTGATCAAAACTTTCAGAGTTGTAACAATGTTTTTTTTTTTTAATGGAATATTTTATTTTGGGGGAAAAAAAATTGTTTTAAAAAACTTTTATTGATCAAAATGACTCATTTTTTCTCACGAAGAGAAAAAAGTTATTTGCAAAATATAAACTTTTATTTGCGTATGTCAAAAACCTTTGGTTACGACTCTCGCTCTTATATTTGACGCTCTGTTTTTGGTTGAACTCAAAGAATTTTGAGTTCTGGAAACATGAACATCCTGGGCGGGGCCTAAAGACGAACAATGTAAGACGTTTCCCTATTGGTTAGCGCTGACTAAAGCGTAAAGCGGCCGCTCGAACTGCAGGGCTTGCAGCGTCGCTTCAGTGAGGAGACATCAACTGTACAGAAGAAAACTGCGGTCAAGTGAGCCGACAGTCAGAAATACGCGGTGACGTCAGCCGACACCAGCTCTCTCTTAAAGATTAGCGTCGCGCATACAAGGCATCTATATTATAACCAGAATTAGTATTTCATAATTTTACTGTAAAGGTTTGGAGAAATACACAACTACCCCAAGTGTAGTATAAAACAGAGTCCATGTCGGGCAGACGGCATCCCATAATCCTAGCGTCGCGCATACAAGGTGCATTACGGTAATGGAGCAGAAAGGACCCGATCCTGGCAACGGTTGAGAAAATAAGAGGAAAACAGAAAAGTAACCTACAGAACATTTATATTAGTTACATTTTTACAACTTTCACATTCATGTTTTATGTAAAAGAATAAATATTTAATATTGGACTGTACAGTTTTGGAGAAATACACAATTCAATGTACCTCAAAATGCTCAACCATTATATGCATTTGTCCCACTTTCAGGAATTTATTTCTCCAAAACCATGAGAGGTGACAACACAATCTCTTCAGATCTTATTAGAGGGTCATCTATATTATAACCAGAATTAGTATTTTATCATTTCACTGTAGGTTTCTGGAGAAATACACAACTACCCCAACAAAGTACCACAAACACTTATTTTTGGTGAGGTCGATGAGGTCCTGTGGGAAGTGGTCTGGACAGCTTAAAGTGCAAGAGCATCCAGATCTCCTCTGACCTCTCCTGGACCAGAAACGCCCTTCGCCTGTTGAAGAAGGTGCAACAACAGCTCTTCTTCATCAGGAAATAAAAACAGACTGTTCTCTCTCCTCAGCTGCTTACAGATATCTGCAGGGCCACGGTGGAAAGCACTCTGTGTCTCAGCAGGACAGTGTGGTGAGGGAACTGCACAGGAGAGGAAGTATCACGGGTTGTGAGGACAACACACAAGATTATGGGATGCCGTCTGCCCGACATGGACTCTGTTTATACTACACTTGGGGTAGTTGTGTATTTCTCCAAACCTTTACAGTAAAATTATGAAATACTAATTCTGGTTATAATATAGATGACCCTGCGCCTTGTATGCGCGACGCTAATCTTTAAGAGAGAGCTGGTGTCAGCTGGCGTCACCGCGTATTTCTGACTGTCGGCTCACTTGACCGCAGTTTTCTTCTGTACAGTTGATGTCTCCTCACTGAAGCGACGCTGCAAGCCCTGCAGTTCGAGCGGCCGCTTTAGTCAGCGCTAACCAATAGGGAAACGTCTTACATCGCTCGTCTTTAGGGCCCAGGATGTTCATGTTCCCAGAACTCAAAATTCTTTGAGTTCAACCAAAAAGAGAGAGCGTCAAATATAAGAGCGAGAGTCGTAACCAAAGATTTTTGACATGCGCAAATAAAAGTTTTGCAAATAACTTTTTTTTCTTTGTAAGAAAAAATGAGTCATTTTAATCAAAAAAAGTTTTTTCAAACAATTTATTTTCTCCCCAAAATAAAATATTCCATAAAAAAAAAATCGTTACAACTCTGAAAGTTTTGATCACAACTTAATATTTTTTAATTGAGATTAGTTTTTTTGATTGAATATTCCAAAAGTTTTGACCACAATTTATTTTTTTGATTGAGATTATTTTTTTTGTTTGAATAATTTTGAGACAAATTTACCTCCATATTTGAGCAGTTTGTATGACTGGAAAAGCGCTATATAACTTCAGTCCATTTACTATTTATAGCCCCTCCAGTGAACTGTGGGAGTTTCCCAGTTAAAAGTGTCCAATCAATACATACAGCCAAAATCTAAGTATTTATATACATGGTATAAAAAGACAAATGTTTTTTCTCCTATTAATTGACATAAAATCAGACTAAACATTTCCTGTTTTAGGTCAGCATTTGCAAATTCGTTTGTAGTTGCTAAATGCCAGAAAAATGAGAAGGAAATTTTAAAGAGGACATATATACTACTTTCTTCAAAATCAGAAGTTTACATACACTAATATTACTAAATGTTTTTCACTAATTAATATGCCATTAAGCAAAAAGAAGTAACTTGGTAATTCTGAAAGGCCTAAAACGGGACAGGTTTGGTCCGATTATAAACGTATGGTAGCAACACACCACACAGTCGCATAGCTTGACCTAAAGCCCTTGGAAAGAACTGACTTGAACAGCTTTTTTATTAAGCTAAAATAAAGGCGACAAAAATTGCATTGTTCATTCAGTGTTTCTTTTTAGAACAAATTTTAATGCCAATTCAAGCTGTCTTTATTAAGTCTCCATACATTTTCCGTGTCTTAACAAAAACGCCAAGACGATGACGTACGACCATGTACTTTCAAGAATAACTAATCCAGCCTCAGCCGGGGCAACCCCGCTTGGCAAAACACGCGCTCCTCGGGCCTTCTACTTCCATGGTGACGAATCCAAGCCAGAGATCAACGGCGCTCTTTTCAAACCACTTCAGCGCGGAAACGGTTTAATTTCGACACGTTTATCGTTATTTAACGTCATTTGTGAAACATATACAACCTTAGCATGAAGCTGAGAGAAGCTATTCACCCGAGAGATGTCACCATAAGGGGTAATGTAGCGTTATACTTCCGTTTATTAAGCTAACATTAGCCGCTACAAAAACTTTTATCAGTAGCTAGTTCAGATGGCTCTTGAGAGGCCGAGAAATAGCTAAATCAGCTAGCCCAATGTTTCACGGAAAAACGCTACTGTTTTAATCATTTAAAATAATTAGCGGTACATTTTAATGTTATCCACTTCCTTACCATCCGTTGTAGTTATTCTACTTTATAAATGAAACACTGGACGTTTAAGCAATAGTTAGCGGTCTGCAAGCATTACAAAAATGAACAGCAGCGCGGAGAGGAAATTCGTCAATCTGCGGAAACGTCTGGATCAGCTGGGCTACAGACAACCTCTTGGAATAGAGTCGCTGCCGCTAGTGGAGAAACTGTTCAGGTGAAAGACCCACGGAGGTGGCAGATCTCTCCTTAAGCTTAATTATCAACTTCACCCAGTAAACACATGTAAGATGCTGCTCATCATCTTCATCATCATCCTCTGTCCTGCAGCGACTTGATCCACACAACTGAGAGCCTGCGCAATGCCAAACTATCAGCAGGAAAGACGGAGAAAGAGAGCAGAAATGTTGATGCCCTGTTGGAGCCCTACAGGGCAGAGAACGCCAGAGTGGTCAAGGAAAACAACGACCTGCATCTTAAGCTCTTGAAACTGAGGGACGAGAAAGATCACGTCACTAGAGGTAAAGATGAATTCCTCCTTTTTTCTTCTTCCCCCTTTTATAACCTGCGGATTTTAAGTGAGTGGTGCACCAGTCGCTCACAATCTTGTTTTTCCAGAACTCAAAACACACATCAAGAAACTGGACCATGAGACATCTGATCTGAAGTTCCTAAACAATCAGTATGTGCATAAGGTACGCTGCTTGGAGAAGGACAGTAAGGCTAAAGCTGAGCGGATCCAGCAGCTACAGGAGAAGAACATGCAAGCCGTTGTGCAGACGCCAGGTAATCGCTGGTCTGATTTCTCTGGCAGTATTAAGGAAGGGATATTTGACATTTATATGCACATTTAAATCCCTTTTTTGTGCTGCTATACGTTCCCAGGTGGAAAGAAGCACAGTATTCCTTTTAGACGACAGAGAATGCAGATTGATGAGCTTATTCCTCCTTCCTCTAAATCAGCCTATCCTGTCCCGCTGCCTGACGATCCGTATATAGCTGACCTACTGCAGCTGGCCGATGGAAGGTTTGCTTTATAGCTATTAAGAGTCATTGTATTTTTACTTTGTACAGTAGTTTGTTGGTGGTATTTGGATGACTTCTTCTCAGCTCATGATAACTTTGGTTTGTAGGATTCATGAACTACAGGAAGACATTATCAAACTCAAACTCGACCTGGAAAATGCCCAAGATGGCATAAAACATCTGAGCACTCAGGTGAGGGAGGCTAATCTATGCATTGTTGGGTGGTGTAGTGATTTCTTTAAATCTAGTAATGCATTTCTTTGAAAGGTGGAAGAAAGGAACAGAGAGATTGAGCGTTTGAATCGCGCACTTCAAGGAGGACGGCCTCATGATGTAATTTCTCTCGAAGCCCAGAACATCAGCAACGAAAAACTGATCGCCCACCTTAACCTTCAGGCAAGTTCAGCCATCATTAGTGATAAAATTCAAAATTCACAGAAAAGGGTTGTGAAAGGTAGTAGGATTTTAGTGACTATAGTCTGTTGCTTCATGTTTTATAGATTGAGTACCTGCAGGAGACCAACAGGAACCTGGAGCAAAATATAGAAGGACTGCAGCAAAAGAAGAAGGACGTCTCCACGGAGGTGGCAGATCTCTCCTTAAAGAACCTGGAGCTCTGTGAGGAACTGACGCACATAGATCACCTTGCGAAGTGCATGGAGATGGACAAGGAGCGCATGTTGGAGAATGCTGATATGGAACTACAGGAAACTAAAGTAAGAGAACGAATAACAAGCAAATATGCAATAAATTATAAATGCTTCTTGTAAAAAAAAAAATTTTTTTTCTGAATAGAAAGAAATTGAAAGGCAGCAGAAAATCATTAAAGACTTGGAGGAAATTATTACAAAGACAAGAAGGGTCAGTATAGTAGATGGTATAAAAATAATTTTGTTTTTGGATTATTTAGAGTAAATATAAATTATTCAATATTACAAATGAATCCAGGAGCAGTCGGAAGGAGAATATGAAAGAGACCGCTTAAGAGATCAGCTGGTGGAGCTTAAGGAGCAGAACGAAAAGATGGAGGGACTGGTGAACTTCCTAGAAGATGAGAAAACAAGGCTGCAGGACAAAGTGGAGAAGATGATGGCAGCTGGTAGGAAACAGTTTGTTATAGCTCTGTTGCTGAAACTCAGGTGGCTAACGCTCTGCATTATGTTTTTGTTTTGGGTGACCTTCCCAGATAAAGAGCTGGTGCTGGAGTTGGAGGCTATGCGTGCTAAACATGGTGTCTGTGGCAGAGAGCATTCCCCATCTCGTCTAGACGCCTTCGTCAAAAATCTAGAGGAGGAGAGGGATTTCTATCGCCATGAGGCTGAGCGGTACAAGAGGGCCAGAGGAGCCGGTGGACCGGGATTGAGTCCCAGTCGCAGTCCAGACAGAGGCAGGAGTCCGAAAGGCAAAGATGTCAAGGTAAGAGACTAGGGCTGCCAGACAGTTTTATTTTGATTAATTCATAAATGGATTTTTCAATCACTCCTTAATCTAAACAATTTGTGGTTTTTTCAAAAATCAGGACTTTGTTTTAGCATCCAAATTGGCTTTTATTACTTACTACAAAATAAAATGAACACAGACTCAGGACACATTAAATAATGACATAGAGAGGTATTAAATGCCAACTCCATAATGACAAAAATAAACTCAATGAAGACTACATGATGTTATGTATATGGTAGTTAGTAGTGAATGTTGAGACTTGGAACAATGTACAGTGCCTTGCGAAAGTATTCGGCCTCCTTGAACTGGTCAACCTCTTTGCCACATTTCAGGCTTCAAACATAAAGATATAAAATTCTAATTTTTTGTGAAGAATCAACAACAAGTGGGACACAATCGTGAAGTGGAATTAAATTTATTGGATGTGTCAAACGTTTTTAACAAATAAAAAACTGAAAAGTGGGGCTTGCAATATTATTCGGCCCCTTTACTTTCAGTTCAGCAAACTCACTCCAGAAGTTCAGTGAGGATCTCTGAATGATCCAATGTTGTCCCAAATGACTGATGATGATAAATAGAATCCACCTGTGTGTAATCAAGTCTCTGTATAAATGCACCTGCTCTGTGATAGTCTCAGGGTTCTGTTCAAAGCACAGAGAGCATCATGAAGACCAAGGAACATACCAGGCAGGTTCAAGATATTGTTGTGGAAATGTTTAAAGCCGGATTTGGATACAAAAAGATTTCCCAAGCTTTAAACATTCCAAGGAGCACTGTGCAAGCAATCATATTGAAATGGAAGGAGTATCAGACCACTGCAAATCTACCAAGACCCGGTCGTCCCTCTAAACTTTCATCTCGAACAAGGAGAAGACTGATCAGAGATGCAGCCAAGAGGCCCATGATCACTCTGGATGAACTGCAGAGATCTACAGCTGAGGTGGGAGAGTCTGTCCATAGGACAACAATCAGTCGTACACTGCACAAATCTGGCCTTTATGGAAGAGTGGCAAGAAGAAAGTCATTTCTCAAAGATATCCATAAAAAGTCTTGTTTAAAGTTTGCCACAAGCCACCTGGAAGACACACCAAACATGTGGAAGAAGGTGCTCTGGTCAGATGAAACCAAAATCAAACTGTTTGGCCACAATGCAAAACGATATGTTTGGTGTAAAAGCAACACAGCTCATCACCCTGAACACACCATCCCCGCTGTCAAACATGGTGGTGGTAGCATCATGGTTTGGGCCTGCTTTTCATCAGCAGGGACAGGGAAGATGGTCAAAATTGATGGGAAGATGGATGGGGCCAAATACAGGACCATTCTGGAAGAAAACCTGTTGGAGTCTGCAAGAGACCTGAGACTGGGACGGAGATTTATCTTCCAACAAGACAATGATCCAAAACATAAAGCCAAATCTACAATGGAATAGTTCACAAATAAACGTATCCAGGTGTTGGAATGGCCAAGTCAAAGTCCAGACCTGAATCCAATCGAGAATCTGTGGAAAGAGCTGAAGACTGCTGTTCTCCATCCAACCTCACTGAGCTCCAGCTGTTTTGCAAGGAAGAATGGGCAAGAATTTCAGTCTCTTGATGCAAAACTGATAGAGACAAACCCCAAGAGACTTATAGCTGTAATTGCAGCAAAGGGTGGCGCGACAAAGTATTAACTCAAGGGAGCCGAATAATATTGTACGCCACACTTTTCAGTTTTTTATTTGTTAAAAACGTTTGACACATCCAATAAATTTCATTCCACTTCATGATTGTGTCCCACTTGTTGTTGATTCTTCATAAAACATTTGAATTTTATATCTTTATGTTTGAAGCCTGAAATCTGGCAAGCGGTTGACCAGTTCAAGGGGCCGAGTACTTTCGCAAGACACTGTACAAAGATAGGGCTCATTTCAGTATGGAAAATAATTTGTTTCTATTAAACCTTTTATTTAAATGTAATAATGGAGACTGTCACATTTCCCTGCACAGCATAAATGCATTTTAACTGTATATATTCTTTAGAAATGTATCTGGTCTACATATAATTAATTTAGATATTAACATATTAAATTCTACGTGTTAATGCACACAATCATAGTTAATTAATCAAACGGGGGATTAAAAGCATCCTCGTATTTAATTAGCAGAGCATCAGGCTGGTGCTTCGGTGTTAAACCAAGAAACCTCACAAACACCCGACATATTGGCACCTTACCTGAAGCAACCCAATACTTTAGACTCCCTCGGCTCTTTGGAGTAAACTGGAATAAACTCTGAGAACCCTCCTCATTGGTCACTGAAGCATAGCATAAACTGGGGCTAAGCCGACCAATGGCTGAAGCCGAACTCACAGAGCAGTGTGGAGAAAAACGATTATTTTTGTTGAAAAGCTTAAATAGGATCTCTTTATTTGGTTTAAATTTGCTTTATAAACTGATGCCAAATGTCTCCTCATATATTGGCTTTTTTCAGGGAAGCTTTCCAGAGGCAGAACTGCTCCGTGTAGTCAGAGAAAGGGATGAGCTCAAGGCAGCTCTGATGAACTTTGAGAAGCACATGGAGGACATTCAGAACAACGTGAAAGCCCTCAGTAATGAGAGAGACCATTTCAAAGCCCTTTTTAAGCAAGTATGTTCTAAATACAAATATACTGGAAAATGTCCAATTAAAAAACAAAGATACTCCCTAATTTTTATTGATTGTTGTACATAAAGGCTCAGGATGAGCTAAAGTTGGCCCACAGGGCAGATTTGTCGGCTGACATCTTGAGGCAGCAGGAGGAGGTGAGACGAGCAGAGGAAAAGCTTGGGCAGATGACCTCTGAAAGAGACTCTCTGATGGAGAGGTTAAAGGTAAAGTTTTTATCTCAACAGTTGGTTCATTTAAAAAGTAATCTAGATATTAACTGATTAAGAAATGATCTCATAAATCCCAGACCCAAAATAGCCTCCTGTTTACTCGCTTATAAAGGGCCCCTACCTCCATTGTTATTAATCTACAGTTTGCCCAGACATCAGCTCACACAGACAGACAGGGAGAGGAGAGGAGGATTCTCAACTTGGAGAACACTGTGAAGAGTGTGAGTCTTATCTATGTTTAGATATTATCTCCCAGCAAAGGTAGTAAATAATTTTATCATAATTGGAGTTCTCTGGGGTTTAGCTGGAGCGGGAGAGATTGGATCTGCGGTCTCAGGTGTGTCTGTTGAAGGAGAGCAAGGAGGCCGTGGAGGAAGAGCTGAAGGCTCGGTCCACTGCTCTGGTCCAAAACACAGAAAACGTCGCCCAGCAGAGGGCCGAGGCGAGTGCTCTGAGGTGATGTTCTGTTTATATCTGCTCTGTTTTTTTTTCTGCTGTAGGATCGACTAGTTCTACTGTAAATCTGCCAGAGCGGGATGTAACTTTTTATTTACATCTTATGAAATTATATTAACAATTCTCTCAGTATGTATTCTTGAAGAAGAGGTGCATCAATCAGGCTTTTTCTTTCTGATAATGATTTATGGTTTTCTTTGAGGTCTGACCTGTTCAATCATATTTTTTTTTAATTCAACAGAAAACAAAGTAACTACATTATGATCCCTGTTTAATTCATTAAATCAAGTTTCTTACATTTTCTTAAATAAATGAATCAAAAGACATGCTTTTGATTGTTGCATTCATAGACTAAAATGCTACGGGTCCCTAGTTTTGATGCATGATTGTTTTTGTTCGCTTGCTCATTGATTGGCCTATCTCAACTTGATCTGTCATATTGTCCCGTTAAAGAGTTAAGTTATGATTCTGTTTGCACCTACATGTCTATATGTCTGCATGTCTCTAGGCTGCTACAGGAGCAGATGGAGCAGTCACTGTCTGATGCCCAACGAAGGCTCTCGGTGAAGATGAACGAACTGCATGTGGCCCACGAGCAGATTGAAAAACTTGAAGAGAGATTAGGTGAATGTGCTTCTCTGGTGGATGTTGTAAACCTTCGATTCTGTTTTGGGTTTTGTTTTGTTTTTTATTTTGCAGCTTAAAAGTTTGGATTATTTTTTTTGTTGTTTCCTGTCAGGGGAGCTGAGTCAGCAGAGCTCCAAACACAAAGAAGACGTAGCTTCCCTCCAGAAGTCAATCTCTGTGCTGGATAGAGAGAAAGATGCCTTGCAGGATGAGGTGGATCAGAAGACAGAAAAACTGGTTGCTCTCCAGAATGACCAGACCCAGAAGGTAGCAACAACAGTTTTTTACTTAGTTCACAAGGTTTTGTCAAAGAATAAGTCTATTTCTTTCATAAAATCAATATTCACATATTCATGCACATATCCAGCCAGAAGTCTATATACACTGATCATGGGCACGAATGACATTCATTTTATGATTTATTTGAGTGTTATTTTTGGTGTTTGAAATGATAATGCAGCATACAACTTTAATGCATTTTAAAAACAAGAACTGGAAGCACAAGTTAGAATTTCCTTTGTGGATTTTTGTTAAATTCTTTAAAATCATACTTACACACAAACCCATAAATATTTCAGTACATATCCTTTAGCAGGTTTCACCTCAACAGCAGGCTTGTTGTAGCATTAACAAGCTTTTTGTATAATTCTGGCTTCTTGTTGGAAATGGTAAAAACTCAATCAAAATAATTAGTTTAAAGACACAGAGCTAGCTTAGCGATGAACTTGGGGCCAATCCAGAATCTGAATGTTGGTCTGCTTTAACAATTAAAAAAAACCATGAATGATGTGTGTTGGAGATGAAAACCCTGCTGTGCCTGGAAATTTGGTTAGGATGTTCAGGTAACAACCCAGGAACCACCAAACATGTTAACACCTAGAATCTGCAGAAACACCAGTGTGGGTTTTAAATCGCTGCAGCCGAGTCAGTAAAGATATGACTTGTGATAAATAAACCAATTCTTATCTAAACAGGGTGTGACTGATTTGGGGATTAACTGGACTTGGCTACACAGTGGTAATGTCTTTCGGTGATGGGTTTATTGCAGATATAGATCTCAGAAAGTGGATAGACTTTCCAGGTCCTGGGGAAGAAAATAAATCTATTATCTTGATCTCAACAACATGGTTTTATTTAGAAAGTTGCATCTGACTACATCTGCTGTTTGTGCAATGAATAGACTTGGTTGTAGATGTTTTATGACATCACCAGAACATCTCCTCAGCATCTTGCTCATGGTCTGGTATACTATTAGCTGTGATGATGCTTTGCGTAAGGTGGATGGAATGATGAGAAGGAAGACTACCTCACCAGTTTCAAAAGTTAGACTGTTTAAGTACGATAATGATCCCAAACGTATCAGAACTGCTTTTGGACCTGATGAGGCGGGCTATCACTAAGTTTCTGAAAAGTCCAGACGATGTTCATTTTATATATGCGACAAAATGCAACATAAATAGAATCGAAATGGTGTGCAGTGTAAATATGAGACACTATTTGTGTGAAACGTTAATGATTCTCACGTTCAGTGCGTCTATGTGAACCACCTGAACCATTGTTAGCTGCTTGGTTACATACAGCATCAGCTAAATTATGTGTTTATTTATCAAAGCAGGTTGTGGCTAGTACTAATGAGGAGCAATACTTTGGTATCCTTACAGGAAAAAGTCCTTGAAGATGTGAGACTCACTGTCAAAAATATGGACAATTCACTAGCGTGAGTACTGCTTTTAATTGTGCCGTATTTCAACAGTAGAAGCCGCTGCAGTAGGGTTGCTACATGTTTTTCACCGATGTGATTTCTGTCTTTCATTCATTCAGTCAGCTACAAGGAGCCCTGAAGAGCCGTGAAAGGGAGATCAGCAGTCTGAGGAGGCAGCTGGATCCATCTCTGGAGGAGCTGGCTGCTCTCAGGAGAGACAAAGAAGTCATACTGAGAGAAAACAGGAGGCTGCAGGATGACCTGGCCACTATGACGAGGGAGAACCAGGTAGGCGGAAATATTAAATCCCTTTTTGTTTTGTCTTTTGTGTTTGAAAGTATGTGGATCTAAACGTAAGCTGAAAAAATGTCTCCTTGTCCAGGCTGTACATTTAGAAATGGAGGAGGCTTTGCATGAGAAGGATGAGTTGAAGTTGAGGGTCCACTCCTACATTTCTGAAGTGTCCAGAATAGAGAAGCTGATGGCCACAAAGGTAAGAATGTCCTCATGCCTGTAGCTTTGGTTTGTTCTGTTAGTTTCTGTTTACTCTGGAGAGTACATCTGCTGTTTCCTGGTGATCCCCAGGAACAGGAGAACAGAGATTTACTGGAGCGCTTCAGGATGGTCCACTCCGGGATACAGGAAAGGGAGCAGAAGCTGCACCAGGCTGAAGGCCTCAATAACTCGATCCGCCTGGAGCTGCTCTCCTCGGACACAGAGCGCCGGCAGCTCCGGGATACTGTCGGGCAAAAAGAGAGAGAGATCCAAAAGGTGAAGAAACAAAATCCAAATGTTCTCTAAGCAGATATGTGAAGTTGTGTTTTCTCTTTAAGTTCAGTGTAATAAAATGAAATGATCAGTGTCTTATTGTAGCTTCCCTCTCCTGGTTCTCCCAGCACATACAGGCACTGCAAGCTTATGAAGTCCAGGTATCCTCACTGGCTCGTGGGATGTCCCGACTAGAAGAGGAGCTGCACAAAGCACAGGAGGAGAAGGCTGCTCTCCTTTCTGATCTAGCTTCCATCAGGGAGCTCTGTGTCAAACTAGACTCTGCAAAGGACCTCACTGCACGACAGTTGACCTCCAAGAGCATGGACCTAGAGAGGGTGAATTGTTTTTCTAAACCCTTTCACCCTTGGCAGAAAAATGTTGCATTCCACCGTGGGAGCATGTAACCTGCTTCTGCATCTGTCATTCACTCTTGTGATGGTTGTTTTTTTTTTCTATTCTAAGGTCACTGGAGAACTGGAGGATGTTCGGTCAGAGGTTGAGGTCCTGAAGAAGCAACTATCCAGTGAGAGGCTGACTGTGCGCAACCTTGAGACACTACTGTCTACCAACAGGCAGAAAGAGTTTCAGACCCATCTGACTGCCAGCGAGAGAGAGTCTGAGCTGAAAGTCCTGCAGGACAAGCTCACTCTAGCTGACAGCAAAAAGTAAAAGACAAATCCAGTTCACTATACTGGTTTGAGCTTAATAAAATATATTTGTGTAGAGAAAGTTTAATACTTTTTTCATGTGTGCATAAAGTGCAGAGCACGCAAGAGAGGTGTCCCAACTCCGTGGTAAAGTGTCCCAGCTGCAGACGGAGATGGACGTCCTGAAAAGACAGCTGACCACAGAGCGCTTCGAACGGTGAGCTTATTTATGTTTGGAGAAAAACTTCCTCGTTTAATCTGCTGACAATTATATGTATTGAAGTTATTAAATAGTTCCTCCACAATTGGGGGAAAGCTTGGAATTTAAGTATTTCCCAGGTCTGGATAAAATTATAGGAAAAGAAAATACAGATTGGAAAAAGTTTATTCCCTATCCCTCTGCCTTGTCAATTTTCATCCGTCAGTCTGTTTGTTGATTCATCTCTGTCCATTTTTCCATAATCTACAATCCATGTGTCTGTCGATCCATCCTCTGTTTTTCCATTGTTGTCGCACAAAAAACTGGAAACGTTTCTTGAGCAATTGCTTACTTGTATACTTATCGAAAATATTTG
The DNA here is from genome assembly GCF_021462225.1 of Girardinichthys multiradiatus. Lineage (NCBI taxonomy): Eukaryota > Metazoa > Chordata > Actinopteri > Cyprinodontiformes > Goodeidae > Girardinichthys > Girardinichthys multiradiatus. The sequence continues at coordinate 37,024,578 of NC_061802.1, read as the reverse complement.
CTTTAAAGTTTGTAGGAGATCACTTAGTTTAACTGTGACCCATTAAGTTGAAACCTTTATTTTCAGGGAAGTGATTTATAGAAAAGCGTTGTATTTAAAAAGCATTATTGTTTAGATGCTGACCTCACTGACTATGCCCTGTTAACATTGAAGCAGGAAGTGTCCTCCTCTTGTTGCTGGTTGAAGAACTTGGTAGCTTCAGGGATTGGATTTTCATTAGTTCTTGCAGAATATTTCAACATTCAGTATAAAAGCTTATTTAATTTGTAGATGTATAAAAATGTATGCAAGTTATGTTGAAAAGCTCATCTTGGAAAATGTGGTTGGAATAGCACTGGGATCAATTTTATAAGTTTGTACTTCCCCTTAATCCTTATTAGACATGACTTTCAGTTGTTTTAAGGTAAAAAAGTGTTAGTTTACCATTATTAGAAGTTTCTAACAATATTTTTTCTTTATGTTGAAAATAAACCTTTTTTTTAAAACATGTTTCTGAGTTCTAAATTAAGTTTGGCCGGTCAGACATGAAACTGATAAATAGCACAAACTGCAGATAATTACCAAATTTACTGATCACTTTCACTGTAAATGTTCAGGATTGTACATCCTCAGATTTGGCCCCTCGGCTAACTGGTGTGTAGCTGCATAGATGGGAATGTAAATCCTAACATTTGTGGCATTGTCCTTCTCTCCTCAGTGAAAGAGCGGTTCAGGAGATGCGTAGACAAGGTCTGTCATTTTCATCTCCTCTCAGCTTATCAGGCGGCTCTCACCACAGCTCTGCAGATCGCTCCATCCTCCGAAGTCAACACTCCACGGACAAGTCTACAGACAAGTACGGTTTGGTCAGGAAGATTCTGAACTAAATGATGAATCTTTTTTTTTTTTTTTGCGCTAAATGCTGAAACCCCTTTTCTTCCTCATTTCAGGAGTGTTAGTTTCAAGGATTAACCTCTAAAGACGAATGAAGTTGCAGTGAGTCAGATAAACGCTACATGTTTAAGTTTGGATATGAAGGCTTCCACCGACCTTGGCATGAAGTAGCCTGAAGCTTATCTCAGTGTTGCTAAAGTGTACGAGCCAACGTCTCAGGACAGGATAAAAGCTGTTGGAAGACTTAAAAAAAATGTTTCCTGTTCCAAATGTTAATTTTTTTTTAAATAACTCTACTTACAAACTGTTGGTATCAGGTACTTTCACAGATCAAACATGTCTGAAATGAAGTTTATTCATAGCATTTCTAATCTCAAACACTTAACTAATGAAATGTTACATATGTTGAGTTTTGTGGATTATACTTAATATTGCTTTTTATATATATATTTTTTAAATAATAAATTATTTGGTAAAATAAAGAGATTAAGGATCAAATAAAAAATGTGTACATGATAAAAAAAAATGTTTCTCAGTTTTATTAAATGAGAAACAGTTTGTTGCATGAAAAGTAAGGGAGAGAAAAAAACCACGTAAGTTCAAGGTCAGAACATTAGATTGACTCATCGACATGAATGTCCTGTTTTGGGGTTTTAAATCATTTATTTGAATGAGCAACAACTACCTGGATTTTAAAACCAAAAATGTTGTAATGCGGATTTTCTCTAATCTACACAGGGTCAAAATTATACATGCAGGCTTAAATCCATACTTCAACCCCAGTAATATTTGGTTAAATGTCCCTTATCAAGCTGCACCTTGACCACAGGGTTTTTATAGCCATCACGGTGGTTAGTTTCCCTGTCTCATCAGAAATGGTAGAGCCATATTAAAATTACTGATCCAGCTTTTAAGTATATTCCTCAAACCTTGAGTAGGTTTGAGGCCCTTCAAGAAGCATGATCTTATTCTGGCTTTTCCATTCTAAAAAACGTGGTGCGTGTTAGGGATGGTTTTACTGCTGAAACACAGTTATCCAATTTCAACCATCTGACCTAAACTGTCGCTCTCAGATGAGAGGAAATTGCCAGGAACCACCAAGGCTCAAAGTTGCTGTAAACAGGAACACCAATGTCGCTGTCTACATTGAAGCCAGTTTTATATCATCGATGATTGGGAAGGTGGTAACTAAGAAGGAAGCCTCTGCTCCATCAGTAACACCTTAAAGCACAATTGAATGTTGTTGCTTCCAACACAAGACGCATTAAATGTCCTCTGGAAATAAGCAGAGATGACAGAGATTGGGCTCTTTGGCTATAATGTCAGGAGGAGTCAAGATAAGGCTTTCAAACCTAAGAACACAGTAAGAAAGGTCAAGCATGGTAGTGGTAACATCATGCTAAGGGTCTGTTTTGCTGCCAGTGGTACTGGTGTACTGCAAAAAGTGGATAGAATAATGAAAATGATGAGTTACCTCCAAACGTATAAACTTCACCCATAACAGCTAGATTTTTAACACTTGGGCGAGTATTACAACTGGACAATGATCCAACCTCAATCCAAATGATGATTTTTGGACCATTAAAAGTTGCTTGTGCCATAAATCCAAATTTAATTAACTTTACCAGGTTAGGCAAGAAGGGTGGTCAGATATCCAGCCAGAATTATGCCAGAAGCGTGTTGATCTCTACAAAGAGTGCAGTTTCTAAGCAACTAGCCAAGGGACATTTATCCAAATATTAGTGAGGGTTTTGTATGCACACTGCTCAAACAAATTAAAGGAACACTTTGAAAACATCAGATCTCAACTAGAAAAAAAATGCTGCTAGAGCTCCATACTGATATGGAACAGGTAATGTGTTGTGAACAAAGAGATGCTGCATCATTTGATGCAAACCATCAACCCAGAGAGTCCTGGGGTATCTCCTCCCAGATCCTGACCAGGACATCACTGAGCTCATGGACAGTCTGAGGGGTCCCCTAGTGGTGTCAGGTGGACCTAAACATGATGTCCCAGAGATGTTCTATTAGATTTAGGTCAGGTGAACATGGAGGCCAGTTAATGGTATCAGTTCCTTCATCCTCTAGGAACTGCCTTCATGCTCTTACCACATGAGACCGGGCATTATCATTCACCAGGAAGAACCCAGGACCCCCTGCACCTGCAGAGGGTCTAACAATGGGCTGAAAGATCTCCTCTTGATACTTAATGGTACCATCATTTATCCTGTACAGGTCTGTGTCCCTCCATGGGAATGCCTCCCCAGACCAACGCTGACCCACCACCAAACCAGTCATGCTGAACAATGTTGCAGGCAGCATAACGTTCACCGCAGATTCTCCAGACCCTTTGACATCTGTCACATGTGCTCAAAGTGAACCTGCTCAGAGAACAGGGCGCCGGTCGAAATCTGCCAATTCTGGTGATCTCTTGCAAATTGTAGTCGAGCTCCATGGTTCCAGGCATTAAGCACAGAGCCTCTGCTGGCCCTGTCCAGCTCTCCTAGAGTAACTGCCCGTCTCCTAGAATTACCTCCATGTTCTTGAGGCTGTGCTGGGAGACAGTCCAGGTATCGCCTCATGCTACGAATAGGGACACAGAGTCTGATCAGATGTAAAACTACTGAAAAGCAGTCAAAGAAATTAAGAAAAAATGTCTGTGGACTCCACCGGCAAAGCCAATTACTATTTTGGGGTCAGCTCATTTTTGCTCCTTTAGTTCACCTGTTAATTTCATTAACACCAAAACAGCAGACATTGATTAACAACCCCCTCTACTACTGAACTGACTGATGTTTACCTGACTTGATACTATATACTCTGATTACAAAGTGTTTAACAGTGTACATACATTTGAGTCTGTGGGTTAGAGAAAATAAACAAATTCAAACTTGTTCAGCCAATTTTTTGTTTTTAAACTTCCTTGAAATGATCATTTATCATCGTTCCACCTGAAAAAAAAAATAACAGTTCAAATAAATCACTCACAGAACTAAATTACTGAGATTCATGCAGATGAAGAATGTATGTAAACCTCATGCAGAAACCGTGTTTTAGCCTGCTAAACCACAGAATGTCCACAGAGGCTATTTACCTTTACCAACATCTGCAGTACAATAATACATCCATCACTAGAAAACAAATTGGTCTATTCACTGTAACTGTTCATTTAAGATTCAGTGACCTTTTTCTCATGTATTTATTTAAAAGCTTTAGTGGTTTTAAATTGTTTTACATCTCTCAAAACTTCAGAAGCAAAAATACAAAATGAATTTCTATAAAAAAAAACAAAAATGTAAAAATTGGCAAACCAATCAACTTTTAATGCCGGCAGTGTTCGGTGGTTGTGTTTGGGAAGGGGTAAGCAAATAGAGAAAAGTCTAAAATGTACTTGGGTAGGAGTTCCCTGAGTAGCTTTTGTGGCAAAGTGCACAAGTAATAGTGTAACGTTTCTGTGGTGACAGGCTTGTACCATGTTTGCCTCTCTGGGTAGTGAACAAAAGGAGGTGCACCGATGCGCTGGAGCACATACTCGGAGTCCCTTTCGAGGTGCTCATAAGAGCCGATGAAATTATAAGAAACAGCACAAGGTTGGCACAAGTTGTAAACGGGCATCCAGTGCTCATTCATGTGCTCCACATCCTCATCTAACAAGTAACGGACAAACTCTCCAAAGGTCACATCATCTCCTTTCACGGATGCATCCTTGGCAAGGCCCTTTCTGTACCGCTTTATGATCTCCACTCCGTACTTCTTCTGGTAGGATTCGATCTCTCCAAACTTATTCCTGTAGGCCGAAAGCAGTCGCTCCATAGGTTCTCGCACAAACATGAACTTGAAGTAGTGCTTGAGGCGGTAGCGGATTTCTTCTGGCTTCAGGGAGGACAAAAAAAGCAAGTCGCTGCGGTGATCCATCTTGATGTTGACGTCCACACTCTCCAGGGCGCCGCTCAGGACCTTCAGGACTCTCTTCCAGTTGGAGCAGGCCACTTTGGGGACGTAGCAGTAGAGGAAGCGGTACTCTTCATTTACCAGGATGTGCTGCAGCACCGTCTTCCTTTGCAGGGGGCTCAGGGACCAGATGCTGTGGGGCATGTTCTTCTGGCTGCACATGGTCCTGATGGTGCGGTTGCGGATCTCCTGGAGGATCTAAGTGTGAACAAGAGCCAGGTAAAATGAATATGTTCCACAGTTTACAGTGGCTTGCAAAAGTATTCACACCCATGGAACTTTTTCCATATTCGGTCACATTACAAACTCAAATGTTAGTCTATTTAGGCTTCCATTTAGGCTTAATTGTAAAAGTAAGGGGATAGCTTTTTTTTTTTTTTGGTTTTAAATTAAAAAAGTCTGAAAATTGAGCTATGCATTTGTATTCAGCCCCTCCTTGTGTATACTTTGTGAAACTTTTTGCCCAACAGCAGCATCTTTGCTGATCTGAAGACTAAAACGTTTGCCCACTGTTCTTTGCGAAATAGCTCAAACTCTGTTGATTTTGTCCTGTGTCTAGACTTTGACTGGGCCATTCTAACACATGAATATATTTTGATATAAATCATTCCACAGTTGCTCTGGTTATATGTTTATAATAAACCTCCACCCAATTCTGAAATTCTTTGTAGACTTTAAGGTTATTGTCCAGGATTGCCTTGTATTTAGCACTATCCATCTTAATTCTAACCAGCTTATTCTCACTGAAGAACAGCATCGCCACGGCATGATGCTGCCACCACCATGTTGCACTACAGGGATGGTGTTATCAGGGTTTTCTCAGCTTTATCCCTAAACTGCTGAGTTTCTTTGTTTCTCTGGTGTCGTTTGTTCACTAATGTTCTCTAACAAACCTTCACAGAACAGCTGTTTTTACACTTAGATGAAATTACACAAAACTGGACTGAATAAGTCTGAAAACAAAGAAATAGCACACTTTTGGTCCATCACATAAACTACATTTAAGTTTGTGGACAGGTTTTAAGGGTATGAAAGCTTTGACAGAAATTGTGAAGTTGTCTAATAAAAAAATAGGGAAGGAAATCTTATTCATTGTTCCTGGGAATTTAAATCATGACCTAAAGCTGCATAAAAAAGCCATTTGCTGTTAGGTGATTTAAACAGGTCGACAGAACACAAATGTCTGACCTCACATGTCTGGGAGCTTCAGATTATACATTATGCCTTGTATATGTTACCCTTTTGTGTAAAGTGTAAAAACAATATGCGACTTTTTTTTTACAGCCAATTGTATTAACTGCATTTGCAATGATTTTCCTACACACGAAATGCGATCCAGACAGAAAAAAAACTTTTCAGTTAACTTTTTTTGACAGCTTTTTGCTAAAAGAAAACATACCAAACCTCTCGACAGACTGCGTGAAGTCTTTCAGGAAGAAGGTCTAGAAGTAGACTCTTCAAGTAACTTACTTCGGAGTCCACGTCGTCTGAACCGTGGGTTCGGCTCTCTCTGAAGAGCTCCAGCCGCCTTGCGTTACCCCGAGGAGACGGCGTCTCCATGCCGTTCAGCATTCCCTTCTCTATCATGAGCAGCAGGCCTCCGGAGGCTACGACCACCAGGAAGGTTAGCACCGAGGGCAGCACGGCGGAGCTGCGGCGGACAGAGCTCGGGCTCCCCGCGCTCCTGAAGCTTGTAACGGGGCCGCTCCGCAGCCCGTTGCCGTAGTCCTGCCTGCGTGGAAGCATCATGACGGTGTCCGGCGTCTGCCAGCTTTTTAACCTTAAACGCTGGCAGTTCAGTGTGGAAGTTTCCGCTTGGTCCCTAACACGTACCCATGCTAAGGTTTAAAGTAAGTTTGCAAGCGTGTAATTCAAAAATCCTGTTCGGATCATCACAATAAAATCTCGTTAATGTTTCCACATTTTCAGTGGAGAACATAAACTAAATGTGTTCTATACTGTGGAGAGTTTCACATGTCAGTTGTCTCAATTATTTTTCTCTCGCAGGTTATGTTTTATAAACCTACAAATCGATACCTTCAAAATAAAATCACATAAAATATACTAGTCGCTACACTAAAAAACAAACTATAAATTAAAGCCTTAAAAGGTTTAAAGGTAGAGCCTCAGATGTGTATATTTAATATGTGCTGTCAGGAAGGTTTTTGTGAAATGAGGTAACCGCAAACACCTCACAACTCCTCCTTTTTAAGAATGTCCAGCTGGGAAGTTTCTTTACGCAATTATTATGTTGTTCAACGGTTCCCATTAAGTTTAATCTTGTCACTCTACAACTCAGCGCCTTAAGATTAGAGGCCTTTTTAATGTCAATCCTTTTAGAACAGTTCCAGTCTCAGAGTCTTCAAAAGTAAGCAAGAAACATGTTTATTTTACAGATGAATTAGATTCTTAACCACTGCACACAATTGCACTCCTGTAATGTACAGGCCCTTCTCAAAATATTAGCATATTGTGATAAAGTTCATTATTTTCCATAATGTAATGATGAAAATTTAACATTCATATATTTTAGATTCATTGCACACTAACTGAAATATTTCAGGTCTTTTATTTATTGTCTTAATACGGATGATTTTGGCATACAGCTCATGAAAACCCAAAATTCCTATCTCACAAAATTAGCATATCATTAAAAGGGTCTCTAAACGAGCTATGAACCTAATCATCTGAATCAACGAGTTAACTTAAACACCTGCAAAAGATTCCTGAGGCCTTTAAAACTCCCAGCCTGGTTCATCACTCAAAACCCCAATCATGGGTAAGACTGCCGACCTGACTGCTGTCCAGAAGGCCACTATTGACACCCTCAAGCAAGAGGGTAAGACACAGAAAGACATTTCTGAACGAATAGGCTGTTCCCAGAGTGCTGTATCAAGGCACCTCAGTGGGAAGTCTGTGGGAAGGAAAAAGTGTGGCAGAAAACGCTGCACAACGAGAAGAGGTGACCGGACCCTGAGGAAGATTGTGTAGAAGGGCCGATTCCAGACCTTGGGGGACCTGCGGAAGCAGTGGACTGAGTCTGGAGTAGAAACATCCAGAGCCACCGTGCACAGGCGTGTGCAGGAAATGGGCTACAGGTGCCGCATTCCCCAGGTCAAGCCACTTTTGAACCAGAAACAGCGGCAGAAGCGCCTGACCTGGGCTACAGAGAAGCAGCACTGGACTGTTGCTCAGTGGTCCAAAGTACTTTTTTCGGATGAAAGCAAATTCTGCATGTCATTCGGAAATCAAGGTGCCAGAGTCTGGAGGAAGACTGGGGAGAAGGAAATGCCAAATGCCAGAAGTCCAGTGTCAAGTACCCACTAGTCAGTGATGGTCTGGGGTGCCGTGTCAGCTGCTGGTGTTGGTCCTACTGTGTTTTATCAAGGGCAGGGTCAATGCAGCTAGCTATCAGGAGATTTTGGAGCACTTCATGCTTCCATCTGCTGAAAAGCTTTATGGAGATTAAGATTTCATTTTTCAGCACGACCTGGCACCTGCTCACAGTGCCAAAACCACTGGTAAATGGTTTACTGACCATGGTATCACTGTGCTCAATTGGCCTGCCAACTCTCCTGACCTGAACCCCATAGAGAATCTGTGGGATATTGTGAAGAGAACGTTGAGAGACTCAAGACCCAACACTCTGGATGAGCTAAAGGCCGCTATCGAAGCATCCTGGGCCTCCATAAGACCTCAGCAGTGCCACAGGCTGAATGCCTCCATGCCACGCCGCATTGAAGCAGTCATTTCTGCAAAAGGATTCCCGACCAAGTATTGAGTGCATAACTGTACATGATTATTTGAAGGTTGACGTTTTTTGTATTAAAAACACTTTTCTTTTATTGGTCGGATGAAATATGCTAATTTTGTGAGATAGGAATTTTGGGTTTTCATGAGCTGTATGCCAAAATCATCCGTATTAAGACAATAAAAGACCTGAAATATTTCAGTTAGTGTGCAATGAATCTAAAATATATGAATGTAAAATTTTCATCATAACATTATGGAAAATAATGAACTTTATCACAATATGCTAATATTTTGAGAAGGACCTGTATTTAATTACATTTCAGAGGAATGCTGTCTGTCCTTCATTCAAGATAAACCAGACTTCCCTTTTTTAAATTGCAATCCGGATTCAGCGTCTAGCTCAATGAAAAAACTGCAGATGCACTTTATTTTGCAATTGGCTACAGGCCGGTATGAGGATTTTACAGGATAACTTTGAGTCAAACCTGACAGTAACTTAGCACCTTAAATGTGAGATATGATAATGTTACATGTACCATTTAATTATTATTTGGATTTTCGTACTAAGCAAAAATATAGAACAAACACTGTCTGCTACTTAGACAAAATGCTCCAAGCCTAATCAATACAGCTTTAAAACAGGGTTACCCTATTAAAACTGATAGGTGGCGCTGCTTTAGTTTTGACACCATGAGTTGGTGTTTTTTACAGTAAGACATGTTTACAAACGCCAAATATCTTGTGAGGCAATTGTGTAGTAGCCCACTTTTAGTCAGCTGATTGGCAGTGTACAGCAACAGGTTGGGAGGGGCAAGGCTGCATTCCTGCTTCAGATTGCTGAAGAACAGTCTTGACACCTTCTCTGGCTTCTCTTGAAAATGATTTATAACCATAGAAATGGTACGGCTTTTTATTTTAGCTTTTAATTCCTGGATACCTGTAACTAACACATGCCTAGTTGGAATGACACCTAAAGCTTTTTGTCTGGGACCAAAGCACGCATATTTCTTTGCCTTTGAGTGAACCGCTGCCACCCTGCTAGAAATGTATGGTGTCATCCAAATAACCCCAGCAAGCTGGTTTTTAAGTCCATCACCTGTTTGTGACTTGGCTTAATCTACCATGACTGCTACGCTTCTACTCAAATGAATAACTGACTTTCACTCTACATGAAAATATGTTTTCTGAAATAACTAAAATATGATTGATTATAACTGTAAGAGAATTATACCCAGAGCCTTTAAAAGTCACCTAATCAGAAAATAGAGTACATACATGTGCATATAAATCCTTCTGTTCTTGGAAGGCCTCCGAGAAGCTACGAGAGCTACTGTCCTGCAACGTTTAGATGCATCCCTGCTCCAACACAGCTGAATCAAATGATTGAATTACCTCTTTAGCCTGACATCAAGTTAACAGGTAACAGGCGATTCTTTTGATTCAGGTGTGTTGGAATAGGGATGCATCGAAAAGTTGCCGGACAGTAGATCTTGAGGAATGTCATTGGAAACCCCTGCCTCAGAGTCTCATTAGAGAACATTAATAAACAAACAGCATGAAGGCTAAGGGACATAGGTCGGGGATTAGGCTGTGATCAAATTTAAAGATAGCTTACATTATAAACAATAATTCTAAGGACCACTGTTCAATCCATAATGTAAAAACAGGAGTATGGTAGATACAAATCTACCAAAACATGGCCATCAACCCAAACTGACAAGCCAGTTAAGGAGAGCATTAATAACTGAAGCTGCCATCTAGCCTATTGTGATCCAGGAGGAGCTGCAGAAAGCCACATCAGGCATACGACTCTGTTGACAGGTCATCTGTTGCACTCCAGCATTCCGTGGAAGAGTGGTAAGATGTAAGGCATTGTTAAAATGTTATGTGTGACAGAAAACTAAGAATGCCCATCAAAGTGACCCCCTACACACACACACAAAAACACACAATAAAAGATGGGGATGCTTTTTCTTCAGTTACAGGGGAGCTGGTCAGAGATAATTGGAAGTTGTGTAGGGCTGAATACAATGCAGCCCTGGAAGAAAACCTGTTAGATGATGTAAAAGACTTGGATGGAGGTTAACATCTAGTAGACTCACCTCTAAACATACAGCCAGATACAATGGGATGGTTGGGAACAAAGCATATGTTAGAATGGCACAGTCAAAGTCTAGACCTATCATCTAATTGAGAATCTGTCACAAGGCTTGAAAATCAATGTTTATAGACATTCTCCATCCAGTCTCAGTGAGCCTCGGCTATTTTGCAAAATCAACTTTCTTTTACCCAAAAATACTTTAATGAATGCCACACTTTTTAGATTTATGTTAAAATCTTGTATCTTTTTTCCTCCACTCGCCCTATTTTACGTTGTTTTGCTACATAAAATAAAGTAAAGTATAAGTAGGATAAATACTTGTACCAGTCACTGCATGTGAATATGGTGGCTCTGTTTGAGATCCAGTTATTCGGACATTTGTTATGTAATAAAGGGAAAACCAACATTTGAACCATGAAACAATTGACATATTTTCGAAGATAAGCCCTTCTTGATATTCGACTACAGGCTTGACGAACCACTTATATACAGAGTGTAGCTGCAGGGTTTCTGCCGTCATTAAATGTTTCCATTAGATGCTGTCTGGGTTTCCAGTCATCTCGTCTCTTTCATCACTCCTAAGAAGCACGCGCTTCCACTGGACCGCGCTCGCGTCGTGACGCTACGCGCTGCGCCGCCGCTCGCCCTGCTCTCGCAGCCACACCCTCCCCTTTCACCATCTCGGTCTCCGTCTGGCACGCGGGCAGCTGTGCGGGACCGGTGCGTGCGTCTTGCATATCGTGCACCCGCAGCATCAGCAACACAAAAGGGCTGGGAGCTGCCGGGGGCCAGGGTTTACCTCAGCGCCGATCGGAGGGAAGAGCCGCGTTCTCAAACAAAGGTGCTCGGATTTTCCTCTTCTTCCATGTTGTTTGTGTTTATGCTGACTGTTTTTGTTTTTTTTTTCCCATCTGCACGACGCTGGTGACCTTGTCACTACAACCCACTTCTCATTTACAATTGACCTGCACTGTTCTTCTTCATCCCTCCTACAGATGTGTGTGTGTGTGTGTGTACTGTTAATGGAATATTTGCAAATTGATGCGACCTGAAATGCGCAAAAGCATCAGGCCAAAATTGCATTCATTTTTCCTAATAAAACCAAAGTAATATTGATCATGTGGAGGCTTTCTGGATCTCGCTTGTGACAATATGTATGAAAAACAGATTCCAGATTCTTTGTTCTTCGTGTGCCTTGAATGGCAATTAATAGACCGTAATCCCTGTGCGGCAGCATCCGCTAATTTGCCATTAACGGTTCGGCTGCGTATTGATTGGTGCCTTTAGGGTCTAGGTTGATGGACTCTTTCGTTGAAGCAATGACTGAATTTTTAAATATATGATGCTCAGTACAAGCATCTGAAACGTTAGGATGATGGTCAGCTCCAAACCACACACAGGCCGTCTGGTGCGGGTATACATGTTGGACAAAAATGAAATTATACATTTGCTTTTCCACGGGTCATTTAAAGCCTTTTAAATCAATGCTTGTATTTCTGGCCCAGTCGGTAGTTTGCTGCCGAGAAACACAGAGGTAGGGAGAATAGATGGCAGTTTTCCAGGGATGAATTCACATTGCTGCTGGTGTGCTCATCAGGGTGCTGGCATGAAGTAAACTGGTCTGTTTCATTTCCTATTTTTTTCTTGAGGGGTTGTCATTTGGTCCCTGAGTCCGATATGTAGACCTAGGATGTATCAGTTGCTGGATGCTTTAAAGAGTAAAGAATAAACCACAGCACCTAAGATGTGCCCTTTAGATGCAGCGTGGTTTATTGGTGGGCTGTGAATGTAAAGACTCCACCATGTGATTGAACACCATCAACCAGTTTAAACCAGCCTGATGGTTTGGAGAATCAGATCCAATGCAATTGGCTGTTGTCATGAAACTCCCATAACTGAATGATATCTTCTCAAGACATGGACAGAGCCTTCTCAGTGCCACACATTTATTCATACTGTCTGAACTCACTTCCTTCTGTCTGCTGAATTAATGAAACACCTACATTTAAATTTGACCAAGCAGTGTAAGCCAGTCACTCCATGAGCATCTGTTCAATTGTATGAGCTCGTTTTCAATGTTTGTGGCACAGTACAGTAATTTTGTAATTATACTGATATTAAAATGTCAAAGTATTTCCAAAAACGTTTTACAGCTATCCCTGTCAAACATCTCCCCTCATACTCCACTCTTCCACCATGCTTGCACTTTCCTATTTACCTCACACTACCCATTGCTTTAAGTAGCTGACCCCAGGTACTTTTAGTTAAGGGAGTTCCTTTATGTAGTACTCCACCTGTTTCCCTTGGACTCAAAAAAAGATATATGTCGTAATTAGAAATATTATTAGTAAAAGTAATCTAAAAGCACTTTTCACCACCTCATATATGCAAACTGGTAGATTGACAGTACATGAGAAACATCTATAGCTAGTGAAAAACAATAAAACAAGATATTTTGGAGAGATTTCAACACCACAAAATGAAAAACAAATGACATGAAAATATAGTCAGGATGATATGGTAGTGCGTTAAAAATATTAATATGATATCGGAGTCAGTGTAAAAAAACGGCCAGAGAGACGCAGATTTTTCTGTTTGCTTTCTCTGTTTTGCATCAACACAGTCAAAGTTACACAGACAGAAAATGTAAAAGATGACAAAGTGTTCTGGGACCCACTCATCCACATTCAATGCCTCTACTCTTTGCAGTTTCACTCTTCTTTCTGTGTCCGTCTTAGTCAAACATGTATTCAGGTCATGGATTGTATGCCAAAACATTCCTACATCAAATCCACAAAAAAATATTTGGTTTGCAACCCACCACATATTTAATATGTAAACGATATTTGCCCTGAGGGGCTCAGCTCAAACAAAATTGTGTACCTAATGTATACTAGATCATTTTTTTAATGAAGACTGTCTGCATTTCTCTTCACTTCTGCTTGATGCAGCTAATTATGCCCTCAGAGATATGTCCCCTGGCCTTACAGTGCCTTGCAAGGTCATTCATACCCATTTTTTCTCACATTTTATCCTGTTAATATTATAATTTGTAATGTATTTTTTGGGGATTTTATGTGATAGGCCAAGACAAAGTAGTGCATAATTGTGAAGTTAAGGTAAAAGTATACATTGGTTTCAATTTTTTTTCAAAAACAAATATTAACCCTAAATCCTAAAAATCTTAATCCTAACCCCACTTCTAGGTAAAATCCTGTAAACCAGTTGTCATCAGAAGTAAATAAAAACCATCCTGTTTTCTAAGTTAATCTCAATATAATATGCATAATATTTACAACCAAGCACTACCCAAATCATCATCCAAAAACTACCCATTTACCTAATCTTACAAGCCCCGATAACATTAATTAAAGAAGCAGGCAGGAGGCACATGGTATAGCAAGAAGAAAGCTAAGGAAAGATCCATTTGCTGTTTGCCACAAGTCACATAGACTCACCTCTATATGCAAAGGAGGAAAACTAACACTGCACATCACAATGAACAAACCATGGCTGCCATAAAATATTGTGGTGGAAGCATGATGCTGTTGAGATGCTGTCCTTCAGCAGGGACAGAGAAGCGGGTCAGAGTTGATGGGAAGATGGATGTAGATAAATACTGAACAATCCTGAAAGACAAGCTGTTACACTTGAGAATAGGGTGGAGGTTCACCCTCCAGCATGTCAGTAACCCTCAGCATAAAACCAGAGCTACCATTGAAGGGTGTAGATCAAAGCATATTCAAGTGTTCAAATGGTCCAGTCAAAGTCCAAACCTGAATCAAATTAAGAATCTGTGGCAAGACTTTTAAAATTGCTGTTCTTCAAATGCTCTTCATCCAATCATTATATAAAATCATGTGGTAGCAAATTGTTCCAGGGCTATGAATACTTCTACAAGGCTCTGTACATGCGTGCATAACACTTCATTACATAACGATTTTCCTTTTAGTATTTTATCTATTCCAGATTCTCATAATATAATCATTTTACTCCCATCTTTTAGAGATGTAGGTTAAAGAAATTTCACTTATGGAATATTTCCATAAGAATTTGTGAATGGTTGTGTTGCTGGATGTCTTTCACTTAGCATAGCTGAAAGTGTGTGACCATGGCATTTTATTTACACAAGCACGAGCCGTTAAGAGCCTCTGTCGGCTGTGCATGTGTGAAAACCTGCGACTAACTGGTGCGAGGGCATGTTTGCGCTGCTTTGCTTAGTGTTGCTATTCCTGCACAGTGTCAGTCAGAGAGCCGTCTGTCTTTGAAGTGCTGTGCTGCTCTAATATAGGCAGCAGTCAGGGCGGTAAAGCCCCATCATTACCATTTCCCTGTGAGGCGACAGTGTGATCCTACCAAAACCTGAGAGTGGGGGGAGCAGCCCTTACAGCCATTATGATCCAGAGTAAACGGAACCATATTCTGTTGTGAGGATGTTGTTTAACTGTGTGCTACTGAGGATAAAGACCTAAGTTGTTATTTGGTTTTTAAAATACATTGAAATGTTTGCTTTTACTAACAGGTTGTGTCTGATAACGGCAGCTAGAGGGTAGGCTCTGAAAGCTGGAGCATCAGAGACTTTTGATATACTAGAAATTTGTTGCCATAATGCCATCAAGCAGCTGTGGCTTCTGTTAAAAACCATTACCATCACACATGCATATTGCTGTGGAGCCACAATGAAAGCCTTTGTGTGCATCAGTCAGTAGAAATGATGAATGCCACCCTGTTTTCCTGCACAGGCTATCTGACGGAGAAACAAAGTGTCACTTTGTGCCTCCTCAGCACAGTGGCACTAACAGACACAGGAGGACGCCAATCTCTCCTCAGTCAGCACTACCCCAGCCTCAGCAGACACACCTCCTCTTCTAGGACTGCACATGTTCTCCTCTCCAGTACACATGTGCACTCCAGAGCCCCTTCACTGATGTGAGTTGATGTTCCAGTCAATGTAATGGCACAATTAAATTCACAGTAATCTGAGAATTGTCAGAGGCCTTTACAGTTTTATTCTTCTGTATGCATGCACATACATAGAAAAACACACAAAGACAAGCGAGTTCCTGACACCTGACTCCAGGTAATGCCCTAGATCCACAGTGACAGCAGGCAGGTGGAACGGCCACACTCTCAGATCCCCTCATACACAGCAGCAGAACTGTAAGAAGGAGCTCTGGTACACAAAGTTAGCCTTGGATCTCAATACACTCGGTAGGTTGTTGCTTTAACAAATCTGCAGGTTAAATGAAGAGAGATAGAGAAAAAAAAAACTGCTACTGGTAGCTAATTTTGCACGTTTGTTTATTTTAAGTTTGTTTTTCTGTGGTCCTATTTTTTTTGTTACATTTGTACCAAGTAAATATCACAAGTGACAACGTTTGTGTGCCGTCGGGGCTTTTTTGCTTTCATGCTTGAACATTGTTACTTAGCTGTCAGCTACAGTGGAAAATATAACCATGGTCATGCGATACAGGTTGCATTGGACACCCAAATCCATTGTTTCCTTTTAATTCACCCTTTGGATCTCTATAGATGATAAACACTATAACTTTGGTTAGGTTTGCCTCAGGCTCGTTGCATCTAAATGTTTTTCATTTGCATCGTTTTGCTTGCACTTTTAACAAGGTTTTCAGCCAGACTTAAGAAGCTGTTTAGGCAACTACTTTTTTCGCCTAGTGGCCCAGAGAGAATAGATCTTACTCACTTTATAGCTGAAAGCAATAGCTTCGTAAACTCAAGTTACTGAAAATAATTACATGGTTAAAAGATAATAAAACAAAACAAAACAACAGTGATGTGATCAAAGTGTGTCAATTTGATGATTTTATAAGAATCGTAGCATATAGTAACAGTACCACAATAACTTTTAGCATTACTAATATTCATTGTTGTGTACAGGTACATTAACCTTGCAAAATTATTTATACCCCTTTCCCATTTTCTGTTGTTACTACCTCAAACTGAAGAGTATTTTATTTGGATTTGATGTAGCAAACCAACACAAAGTAGTACATATTCAATGGAAGAAAAACGAAGCATGAATTTGAAACTTTGTTTTTACAAATACATTTCTTAAAACTGTGGTTTATGTTTGTGTTCAGGCTCCTTTGCTGTTAAAGCCCTAAGGAAAATGTATGTGAAGCAATTCCGAAATCCCTCAATTAACAAATATACTTCTTCTGTGTGTTATTTAATTTAAGTATATATATTAATCTGCTCTGTGAAGGCATCATAGGTTTGTTGGAGGAGTGAATAAACAGCATCATCTAGACCAGCAGACAGGTCAGGAAAATGAGGAGAAGTTATCAGGAAAGATTGCTAATGTGCAAACAGATCAATGTTTTGATGTTTTATTTTCTATGCATTGATGCATTTACTAAAAAAATCTAAATACAAGTTTTTTAATTCAAGAATCTTTATTCCCAGCAAATTATGGACGTTATTTACAATCATGTTTCTTAATGGATGTGTATGCTGAGGAAAAAGGACACAGCCGAGAGTTGTTCTTCTTTTAGCCTAACTATCCTAAAGTCAGCTGTTATTCTAATCACACTTCTACCTCTAAAGTTATCTTTGTAGCATTAGAATGCTACAGTTTTCATCTTAAAGACGGTTATAGCACCAGTTTTAGTCCCCATCGCTATTGGTTCTTATTTTTTGTAGTGACAATAATTTGGTGTGGGTTTGCTTGTTGCCCCCCAGCTCAGCCGTCTCGTGTTGGGGTTTACCCCAGTGGATGAGAGGGTCGTATCCCTGCGCCTTCGGTTTGGGGAGAGGTCTCTGACTATCATTTCAGCCCACGGGCCGAGTGGTAGTGCAGAGTACCCGGCCTTCTTGGCGTCCCTGTCGGGGGTGCTGGATAGTGCCCCTCCCGGGGACTCCATTATTCTGCTGGGGGACTTCAACGCCCACGTGGGGAACGACAGTGACACCTGGAGAGGCGTGATCGGGAGGAATGGCCTCCCCGATCTGAATCCGAGTGGTGTTTTGTTATTGGACTTCTGTGCTAGTCACGGATTGTCCATAACGAACACCATGTTCAAACATAAGGGTGTCCATCAGTGCACTTGGCACCAGGACACCCTAGGCAGGAGGTCAATGATCGACTTTGTTGTCGTATCATCAGACCTTCGTCCGCATGTTTTGGACACTCGGGTGAAGAGAGGAGCTGAGCTGTCCACTGATCATCACCTGGTGGTGAGTTGGATCCGCTGGAGGAGGAGAAAGCCAGACAGACTTGGCAGGCCCAAGCGCATAGTGAGGGTCTGCTGGGAACGCCTGGCGGAGCCCTCGGCCAGGGATGTATTCAACTCCCACCTCCGGGAGAGCTTCGACCAGATCCCGGGGGATGTTGGAGACATAGAGTCCGAGTGGACCATGTTCTCCGCATCTATTGTCGATGCTGCTGCCCGTAGCTGTGGCCGTAAGGTCTGCGGTGCCTGTCGTGGCGGCAATCCCAGAACCCGGTGGTGGACACCGGCAGTAAGGGATGCTGTTAAGCTGAAGAAGGAGTCCTATCGGCTGTGGTTGGCTTGTGGGACTCCTGAGGCGGCTGACGGGTACCGTGAGGCCAAGCGTGCTGCGGCCCGGGCTGTGGCAGAGGCAAAAACTCGGGCCTGGGAAGAGTTCGGTGAGGCCATGGAGAAGGACTACCGGTTGGCCTCGAAGCGATTCTGGCAAACCGTCCGGCGCCTAAGGAAGGGGAAGCAGTGCTTCGCCAACACTGTTTATAGTGGGGGCGGGGGACTGCTGACCTCGACTGAGGACATTATCGGGCGGTGGAAGGAGTACTTCGAGGATCTCCTCAATCCTGCCATCACGCATTCCGTGGTGGAAACAGAGGCTGGGGACTCGGGGTTGGACTCTTTATTAGGGGCCATCCGGTCCCTGTACGAGCGGAGCAGGAGTTTGGTCTGCATTGCCGGCACTAAGTCGGACCTGTTCCCAGTGCATGTTGGACTCCGGCAGGGCTGCCCTTTGTCGCCGGTCCTGTTCATAACTTTTATGGATAGGATTTCTAGACGCAGCCAAGGGCCGGAGGGGGTCTGGTTTGGGGACCAGTGGATTTCGTCTCTTCTTTTTGCGGATGATGTGGTCCTGCTGGCCCCCTCTAGCCAAGACCTACAGCATGCGCTGTGGCGGTTCGCAGCCGAGTGTGAAGCGGCTGGGATGAGGATCAGCTCCTCCAAGTCCGAGGCCATGGTACTCGACCGGAAAAGGGTGGCTTGTCCTCTTCAGGTTGGAGGGGAGTTCCTGCCTCAAGTGGAGGAGTTTAAGTATCTCGGGGTCTTGTTCACGAGTGAGGGAAGAATGGAGCGGGAGATCGACAGACGGATCGGTGCGGCTGCCACAGTAATGGGGGCGCTGTGCCGGTCCATTGTGGTGAAGAGAGAGCTGAGCCGAAAAGCGAAGCTCTCAATTTACTGGTCGGTCTACATTCCTACCCTCACCTATGGCCATGAACTTTGTGTCATGACCGAAAGAACGAGATCCTGGATACAAGCGGCTGAAATGAGCTTCCTCCGTAGGGTGGCCGGGCACTCCCTTAGAGATAGGGTGAGGAGCTCGGCCATCCGGGAGGGGCTCGGAGTAGAGCCGCTGCTCCTCCACATCGAGAGGAGCCAGTTGAGGTGGCTCGGGCATCTATACCGGATGCCTCCTGGACGCCTTCCTCGGGAGGTGTTCCAGGCACGTCCCACCGGGAGGAGGCCCAGGGGACGGCCCAGGACACGTTGGAGGGACTATGTCTCTCGGCTGGCCTGGGAACGCCTTGGGCTCCTCCTGGAGGAACTGGAGGAGGTGTCTGGAGAGAGGGACGTCTGGGCGTCTCTGCTGAGTCTGCTGCCCCCAGGACCCGGTCCTGGATAAGCGGAAGACGACGAACGAACGAACAATAAATTGGATAACCCATTTCAAGGCTGCTGTGAAAATACCACAGGGACATATTTAAGTCTGTGTACGCCACCCAGACCCACTCTCAATTCTCAATATATCTTTGCGAAGACTGAAATGCAAAAACAAAGAAATATGAAAGAAACGTATGCCTATTTTATCACTAAAATCTATCCAACCAATAAGGGAGAATTCAAAGAACTTTGTTTTTACCTGTCTGAAACAATTACTGTGAGGAACTCACGGTTTCTGTTTCGTTACAGACCGAGCAGATGGTGATTAATCACAGCAAAGCACTGATGTTTATTTCCACATTTAGAATTGCCCAACACTTGGCTAAATGTCAAATGCATTTACATGCTGGCTCATTGTCTCTGTGCTCCGGACCTGCAGCCGCTGCTAGGTGAACAGGATAGTGAGAAACTGCAGCTGGGTTTATGCATGTGAAGATATGAACCAGGAGAATCATTTCAGCTGTTTGTTGTGATAAAGATTTGTTGTGTGCATTGGTTTAGCATTGCGTCTGTCTGTCCACCCTGGTTGCAGTAAAAATACTTCTCAGCCTTCAGAGAAGAGTGAAGAATGAGTTAAGGACAGATAAGCAGGTC
Source organism: Girardinichthys multiradiatus (assembly GCF_021462225.1). Classification (NCBI taxonomy): domain Eukaryota; kingdom Metazoa; phylum Chordata; class Actinopteri; order Cyprinodontiformes; family Goodeidae; genus Girardinichthys; species Girardinichthys multiradiatus. Next base: position 37,004,400 of record NC_061802.1, on the reverse strand, counting down.
CTGAAGTATCTGTAGATCCTAAATGTGATGCTGGAGATGTTTGTTTTGTAGAACAGGTTTGTTGGAATCACCACCTCATAATTTAAAAGCCTCATATGTTGGCACATTTTGTGGGCATGTGTAAAAAACATTGAAATAAGTTTAGCTTTTATTATTGTAGCAAGATCTCACACTGAAAATTTAGAAAAACACAGCCTTTACTATGAGCATGTTTTTTTTTAGTGGGAAAAAAATCCTATGTGGCACAATTATTGTCTCTTTTAATCCAAAATAGTCCCTAAGGCAGTCTGTAGTTTATAAATGTTACTGAAGCAATTGATTTTTATTTATGCTTTACTCTTTAAAGATGATCAGACTTTCTAGGGACTATTTACCTTCTGACTATGCACAGTGAGCAAGATAAAAAAGGAGTTAAAAAAAAATCTCCAAAATTCACAGTTAGAAAACTGCAGCAAAGAGTCAAATCTTTTGGTCACCAGGTCTCCATAACAACCATTAGACACTGTCTAATTAGTAGCTTGAGATTGATGGCAGGAAATAACCTTTTCTGTCCTACCGTCACAGATATAAATATGTTGAAGTTGCTAAGCACTTGAACTTAAACTCTGTGCTTTGATCAGATGAGACAACAAAACATCAGGTAGATTTGGTGTGAAAGGACGAACATATGGAAAGACACCTTATGCTCACTATTAGGTATAGAGAAGGATATGTGATGCTGTGGGAATGTTTCTCTACCAAAAGCCATAAGGACCTTGTTAGAATGCATAACACCATGAACTCTTCTTCTGAAAAACAATACATCGTCCTCTGCCAGAAAACTGAAAACGGGTCATCAAAGAGAGGATCCAGAACTCTGGACATGGAACAAAAATTCCCTCTCTCTTTAAGCAGCTACCTTGTGGGAAGACTAAGTACTGTCCTGTACTTAGTCCTGTCTGTAACATATACAGACAATTATTTCTTAAGTAGAACGGAGAGTATGATCCAGGCCTTCTCGTCCAACCTCATTGTCTGACCTCACAAATGAAATCCTGGAAGAATAGTCAAACGTTTGCATTATAAAGACACCCCTAAACCGTGTGGAAAACCTTCTGAGAAGATCTGTGGCAAACTCAAGAATGTGGACCAACATCACATTAAACTCTATAGATTAAGAATGGGATGTCACCCAAATTCATGTGTGTCAAGGCAGGTGAACGTTTGGTAATATAATATAATATAATATAATATAGTATAAAGTGTCTTTACCAGCGCTATAAAGAACTTTGTAGTCATCTGTTTGGATGGGCTTCTTCATCCTCCACTCCTCCACCCCCTGGGTATCCTTTAATGCCATTTTCATGTTCCTCACTTTTACTGCACTTGACACTAACATTACCTCTACAACCCAAACCTGCTGTTCTGTTTCTGTATTTATTCCCTTCTTTTTACCCAAAGCCTCACTGGAGACGGCAGCGACATTCATCTGGGTAAAACGAGCTTTGTGATAAAGAGCAAATCGATGTTCCCTCGGGTTTTACTGCAGTGGTGCCTGGCCACCTGAAGCTGTGCTGCTGAAATAGGTAAACTGTTTTAAGGCGGCACTGCATTTGTCTGTCTGCTTCGTCAGCAAGCTGCTGGTGCTGTAAGGTCATGACATTTAGCTGCTTCAACACATGACACACACCATCAGGACACTGGTAGTTGCGTTGGGTAAGGGACGATGTGGTGCTGGGTTGTTTATAAGGTGATGCACTGTGTTATCCCACTGCCATACTGTGATGCAGCTGTATCCTTGTCCAAGGCACTTGTTTGCTTACTGTAGAGCACATGGCTACTCCCCATGCTTATCTCATCCCATCAACGTCCTCTGCAGTAGTTCACATACTGCACACCAATAAACACCAATTTAGGACTGGCCAGCCAAAGACGCAAACAATAAAATCAACAGAATCTTTCTTGGTAGCAGCAGACACAAGTGCACAGTCTGTCTGTGTTCATACACTCCTACTACCAAACATGCTTGTTTGCTCCTTGTTCTGCTCTGACTGGACAAAGAGACTTTTTTCGTGAGGAGACATTTCTGAGAGCGTTGGCCTGTCCTAAGGAAGGAAGCACTGGAGATGGCAGAAGTCTCTCAGGCGGTGTCAGTACTGCCTTATGCACTGTCTGGTTTTATGCAGCTGCTTTGCATATGATTCATGCAGTACAGCAGAAAACCTGCAGCTTGGGTGATGCTCTGTAGCCAGGTCTTGAACAGAGAAGGCAGGTTTTTAGGAGGCTGTGATCTCATTGTTCCTGGCAGTAGTTGTTTGGGTGCTTTGTGCTGTTCTTAATCATATGATAATACAAAAGGTCATCCTGTAGCCCTTGTAAACATGGTCATTCAGGCATGCTGTAGGTTAATGGAATGGTCATTTAAGATGTACAGTTGACTGGGTTCCTACTGGTTTCTTGTGTAGGAACCCAATCAAATGTCTGGAATGTTATTTCATCTTTTAAAACAATCTGAAAAAGACAAAACTGACCTGGACAAATGTTTGGCTTGCCAGACTTTATTTCTTACTCCAGTTTAAAGAAGTTTGAACATTGATTGTTCCTTTCTCTTAGCCACATCACAACTTAACTTTTAGTCGACCTCATTGATGGTTTCAGCTTTTGATTTACCCAAATAACAATAGTGATATTGTGCTGTGAAAAAGTATTTATTGTCTTTTTTTGTCAAACTTATGAACTTCAGAAATTTTTGAATTAGACAAAGTTAACCCGATTAATACAAAAGACATTTTTTAAACCAACCTGACCCTGTGTTAAATAAGTAATTGCTCATAAGTCTAATAACTGGTTGTGCCACCCTTCACTGCCAGTCTTTGCAATAAATGTAAATGAGTCTTTAACATCACTATGGAGGAATTTTGGCCTCTTATTTTAATCATTTTATTTCAACCACATTGAAGAGTTTTGATCATGAGCGAATTACCTGAGGTCATGTCAGGGCATCTCACTCTGATTTAATTTCTGACTTTGACTAGCCCCCTCCAAACAAAGGTGCACTTGCCTCTCCTGGTCCATAACTGTTGATGGCAAAACATTCTTCTTCAGGATTTTCTGGCTGCTGGCCAGGACCCAAAGAAGCAAAGCAGCCCCAGACCACCTTATTAGACTTTCAGTATGATAAACATTTTCTGAAATGCTGATAATTTTAGTAACAGGATGCACACCTTCAACAAGTTCCACTTTTATCTTGTCAGTTCACAGAATATTTTCCCATAAGTCTTGGAGATTGTCATTGTGCTCTTCTTAGTCAGCAGAGGTTTTCTTCTTGAAACTCTCCCACTGATGCTTTTTTTCTACCAATCTCTTTCCTATTTTTGAATCATGAACACCGACCTTTACTGAGGTTGATGCATTCAGTGCTTTAGGTTCTGGGTTGTTGAGACCTCTTGGGTGAGTTTCACCACTGCTCTGTGTTTTTCCCATTGCTGGATGACGGCTCTCGCTGAGGTTCACTAAGTTCCAAAAGTATTAGAAATACCTTTGTAAACCTTTTCAGAGTGATAGATGTCAGTTCCTTTAAGTTGGGCCATGATTGCTTTTTAAGATCCTGGTTTGATTTGACTTTTCTGATAGTAATCTGACTGGATGTGGCTGGTGAAATTCAACCAAAAAATCTGGTTAATCACAGTTAATTCATGATTTAAGGGTGACAATTACATTTTCATGTAGGACTAGTTTGGTTCAGATAGATTATTTTTCCATTAATTCCGATTAATTTGTCTTTTTACAACTGCAATTTGTATTTATTCAGATGATCTGTGTCTGATAATAAAATTTGTTTGATTTAAAATGGTTGTGTTAAAAAGAAACAAAGAAGCAAGAAGTCTGTAAAGCGGTAAATACTTTTTCACAGTATTGTAAACGCACATCCATTAAAACAAGGCAGGCACTCTCGTTGCTTTCTGGTCTCCTAGACCTTAGATTAGGGTTTCAAGCTTGAAGTCCTTAAACGAGGTCTCATTTAGGTGACAGTGTGAACCCTAATAATTATTTTAAAAGCTTTGTAAACTTTCATAATAATTTTTTTACTCAAATGTTCAGACAGCCTTTAAAAACTGTTAGAAAACATAGAATATTTTTCAAATGGAAAGCTTGTAAGAAGCCCCAGTTGACTTAAAAAAGAAATGACCCGACAGAGTGGTCTCAGAGAGCTCATGTTGCACTTCAGCAAAGGCTTTATCCGACCCCAGTCATCAAGAGCATTTCTGCAAGAGCTAACAATGCCAACCTTTTCTGATGACAATGCTGGAGGCAGTGGAGAGTTAAATGAAAAGCAGGACGTGGGGAAGTTGAGCAGCCGGATGGTTTTTGTGCAGGCCGTTTTTAGTGCCTCTTCCTCTTTCCCAGGTCCCTTTCTCAATAAAAAGCTTCTGCTTGCTCTCAACAGTAAGTAACAGCATCCGTTTTCATGTTCACCTTCTTTTTCTCTCACTACAGTCAAGGTGTGCAGTTTGCCATGGCAATGGATGCAACAGAAACTAACCATGATGTGCTTTTAGAGGTAACCGAACCCAGAGGCCCAGGTAAATAGGAAATAACGAGTGCATTTAAGGGCTTTTTAAAGAGACAGTGGTATTAAATAAATGAATCACATCAAACAAACATGCGATATGAAACTAAGAATGGCCTTTTGAAAGAGAGCCTAATTGCCACTGTTGAGTACGGTGAAGGATCTGTGATGCTGTGGGCCTGCTTCTTTTCCAAAGGCCCCAAGGGACTTGTTAGAGTGTATGACATTGAACTCTTTGAAATACCAGATGATTTAAAATAAATATGTGACAGACTCTCTCAGTTAAGTGAAAATGTGTCACTATTGGACAACAGGATAATGATCTAAAACATACGGCCAGATCAACACAGAAATGCTTCACCAGACACAAAATGGCCTCAGTTTGGTTCACTGTCTCTTTAAGGGCTGCATGGTGTGGTGATGGGTTTGACTTCATAGAGAAGGCTTTCCCTTCGATATACTAAGTTCACATTTCTGACATCTTTCTGAAACTTTTTCCTGCCTTTCTTTGATCCTTGTAAGATAATTAATAGGCTGATTGAAAAGCCAGGTGTATCTGGTTAAAATGATCAAAGATTAGAAATAAAGTGGGCTTTTAATGCTTAATCAGAAAGCTGGTTGTGTCCCACAAGTGCAATTGCAATGCAATACAGAACAGAAGCAATCCCAAAAGTTAACGACAGTATCTGTATTTCATATCTTGTCACTACAAAATCCCAATATATCAAGTAATTCATATTTAAAAAAAAACATTTATATAAAAGATGTTACAGTCTCAATAAAGCCATTGCACACGTGCCTTTTAACATACATGCTGTACAAAGACCAGAAGGTTGTCTGATGTGGCTACAGTATCTGAACTGTAAAGTCAGCCAGAATACCTACACAGAAATACAAACGATGCAGTTTTTGTGCAACGGGAAAATCTTTAATCAGTACGCTTGCAATACATGAGGCAAACATATACATTGATTATAACATATCATAACACCCCATTATCAGTCCAAGAAGTTTGGGTCTAATTTTCATGGTGTAGTTATAAACTAGCCAGAACATTTCAGAAAGTCATTAATGTTGTGTTGTATCTGTTGTCATACTTTATAGCCTGGACTGTGGTAGTTGTTGAATGTAAAAGTACAGGGGTTGGACAATGAAACTGAAACACCTGGTTTTAGACCACAATAATTTATTAGTATGGTGTAGGCCTCCTTTTGCGGCCAATACAGCGTCAATACGTCTTGGGAATGACATATACAAGTCCTGCACAGTGGTCAGAGGGATTTTAAGCCATTCTTCTTGCAGGATAGTGGTCAGGTCACTACGTGATACTGGTGGAGGAAAACGTTTCCTGACTCGCTCCTCCAAAACACCCCAAAGTGGCTCAATAATATTTAGATCTGGTGACTGTGCAGGCCATGGGAGATGTTCAACTTCACTTTCATGTTCATCAAACCAATCTTTCACCAGTCTTGCTGTGTGTATTGGTGCATTGTCATCCTGATACACGGCACCACCTTCAGGATACAATGTTTGAACCATTGGATGCACATGGTCCTCAAGAATGGTTCGGTAGTCCTTGGCAGTGACGCACCCATCTAGCACAAGTATTGGGCCAAGGGAATGCCATGATATGGCAGCCCAAACCATCACTGATCCTCCCCCATGCTTCACTCTGGGCATGCAACAGTCTGGGTGGTACGCTTCTTTGGGGCTTCTCCACACCGTAACTCTCCCAGATGTGGGGAAAACAGTAAAGGTGGACTCATCAGAGAACAATACCTGTTTCACATTGTCCACAGCCCAAGATTTGCGCTCCTTGCACCATTGAAACCAACGTTTGGCATTGGCATGAGTGACCAAAAGTTTGGCTATAGCAGTCCAGCCATGTATATTGATCCTGTGGAGCTCCTGACGGACAGTTCTGGTGGAAACAGGAGAGTCGAGGTGCACATTTAATGCTGCCGTGATTTGGGCAGCCGTGGTTTTATGTTTTTTGGATACAATACGGGTTAGCACCCGAACATCCCTTTCAGACAGCTTCCTCTTGCGTCCACAGTTAATCCTGTTGGATGTGGTTCGTCCTTCTTGGTGGTATGCTGACATTACCCTGGATACCGTGGCTCTTGATACATCACAAAGACTTGCTGTCTTGGTCACAGATGCGCCAGCAAGATGTGCACCAACAATTTGTCCTCTTTTGAACTCTGGTATGACACCCATAATGTTGTGTGCATTTTAATATTTTGAGCAAAACTGTGCTCTTACCCTGTTAATTGAACCTTCACACTCTGCTCTTATTGGTGCAATGTGCAATCAATGAAGACTGGCTACCAGGCTGGTCCAATTCAGCCATGAAACCTCCCACACTAAAATGACAGGTGTTTCAGTTTCATTGTCCAACCCCTGTAGTTCTATGAGTCTGTATAGATCACACAGGAGAAGATTTTATCACCTTGTTTTACTAGGAGTACCTCATGTAAAAAATTACTTTTGAAATCAAATATTACAAAGTAGACTGTAGCTCTCACTCATTTTATATATTCAGTGCTTGGTTTTAAATTCCTAATCACCACTTTTTAATTCTTTAATTTCTTTATTTTGGTATGATTATCTTTAAAATATTGGTTTCATTTTGAGTAAAAGAGATAACGGCAGCTTATGCTTGTTTAATATGCATGTTTGTTTTCTAGAAATCTTCATTTGATTGATAAAATTCTAAATAAAATTTTAACAAAATGTCCATAACAATAACGTTGCCAAATACCTCTACATTTTCTTTAAGGTGTATATCTGACTATTTGTTAGGGTGTTCCAGTTTAAATAGTTGCATCAGATCTACATTAACGCCTATGGAAATCCTTGTTTACAGCAGCTGTAACCTATATCTTTATATTGAAAATGTATTAAAGACAGTCCCCTAATTGGACAGCAAATAATCCCTCATCAGTGAGTTAAAGTGTAAAGCCCAGCAAGGGTCTAAATTTAGACAACTTGTTAAAATGCACTTCACTGCAAGTTTAAAGAAGGCAAGAATTAACCTTCAAATTACGTTTGGCTGGAGCTCTGTGGTATCCTGCTGCCGCATTGTCTACTCTACAGAAAAAAAAAAAAATGTCCTGTCTTATTTCATGCATGAGTGTTTGAGTGTGCCCATAGCAGTGCATTATGGGCTTTGTGCCACTGGATGGGCAGAGATGCTGGGAGAACATGCTGTAGGGAAGCAGAACATCAGTGCTGCACCTTGATATTAGTGTGAGTGAAGAGGTCCCACAGAGCACTACTCCATACCATCCATTTTCATAGCACAAAAAAGCCAGTCATGTTTTCAATCCTGCAGTCAGCCATTTCTATAAACACAAAAAAACTGAGCAAATAGTTCTCCTCCCTTGAAACCGTATAACACCAAGTTTAATGTCTTGTTTTTATGGAATATGACACAGAAGAAAATAAAAAGCACACATTCTAACTATAGTACCATTGACTTCTACAGATGTATTTTTACAGGACCTAAAGCAAACACACTGGTTTACTGGGAAAAAAACATCCTGTTTTTATTTCTTTAAGATAGTGAATGACTGCTTGTAATTCTTTTAACCACTTGACTGTAAAGCTTTTTAGTACAGCTGGTTAAGCTGACTTAACTAAACTCAAGTAGATTTAGTCACAAAGAAAAAAATTTATTGTCTATTTTTTTTAAATGGAGGATATTAGTGACTTTATCCATTCTTTTATTTTTTTCCAACCACTTGGCAGAGCAATGCGAACCATTTATCCGCACAGCCTAAGCTGAGATGAAAGTGTGATAATACTGCTTTATGTCACGCATATGTACATCAGAAGGTTCAGAGACAAAATTAACAATGTCTTATTTAAAATAGCTAATTATTAGAGATGTCTCAATTAAGATTATCTTGGTCCTCGATAGTTTTCCAAGTCATTTAACATCAGACATTTGCTGATACATTGTACCAATCCGATACATTCCATGTATGTTTGGAAACATATTAGTATAATTCAAGTTAATTCAGTTAATAATTAGTTATTCGTTTCAACAAAACGGCACGGCTCTCTTGGGGTGCCGAAGACTAAATCACTGACAATGTACCAACATATCATGAGTTGAGTTTTAGTATGGGACTCTGATAACAATCAGGCATTGGGACATCACTATTTATTTTTCCTGTTATTTTTTAAGAGAAAAGCAAGGTTGTTTTTCTTGGTTTTTATTCTTAAACAGAGCTTGCAGTTTCCATCACAGAATGCTAAGTAAGGCTAACCGTCGGAAAGCATTGCAGTTTATGTACGACATGTACTAACCAAAATTTTAAAGTATTGTTTCATTAGTTTACTAAAGTGCAAAAGGTTGCTATTTTTTTGTTTGTTTTTATTTAAAAAATTGAACCGATTAAATGTACAAAGCTAGCTGTTGCAGTCTTTTACAGAGACTAGCTTTAACTTAGCTATTCAACTACAGCGACCGCTTTACTTGAAGCGTTTGGATACAAAAACTAGTTTTACTCACAGAGAAAACTTAAACTTTAAAACAAAATGACAAAATATTGCTTCGAATATCTTATAAATTGAGATGAGCACAAATCCCACTCATGATTCCCATATTTCTGTAAATATATGTGTAGTGTATATTAAAATCCAGAATGTAATGCACATGCATTTTCTTTTTTCCCACAGAAAGATAAAGTTTAGGGTCAAAAAATCTAAGTGGAGAAATTAGTTTACTGTATCACTTCCCATCATGCCTCGGTTTTAGTGAGCAGTGTGTGCAGTGAAATCCCACACCAGTTGCTACTTATAGCTCTGAAAGGGACACCCACTGAGCCTGAGATCGTCTGTCTGTGCAGTGGTGTAGAGTAGCTTCGCAGCTCTGTAACCTCACCCACATACTTCACCGGGTGCATCCTTACAAGCATACAGACACATCAGCTGCAAAAACACAAAGAAAAAGCAAAACACAAAGCAAGACATTCGATTGCAGTCAGACAAAATAGATTCTAGACAATTGCACTAATATTTCCTGAAACTCAGATATGAGCACAGCTGTGGATGATATATGATCAGTGATTGTAACAGTGAATTTCATTGTTCTGCCTTGACTGATGAGAAACATGTTTATGTGTAAGAGTTTATAACTAGCTGAGAGTCCAAAGTTAATCTGTTGCTCCTCATGAACTGCCATTAAAGATTTTATTACAGCGGCTTTCTTTCACTTTAAATGCTACAAGTTGATGCATTTTTAGGCTTGGCAGCACATTGGCTCTTGTTTTAATCTGACACAGTTAAAGAGATTACTTACTAACAGAGTGATTTACTGTGATGTGAATAGAACATTAGGAAAACACTTAGATGCAGGTCAAATGTGACATGAGTCAAACTTTTGGTACCGGCTCTCGGAGCTGTGTGAATCACTGGGCTGTCTCACTGACTTGTGAGACTTGCTGTTTTCTGCTTCTAGATGTTGTGCATTTCCATTAAACCACAGCTTTGGTCAGGGATGTTTATCTGGCATTTCTTTCCCTGCTTTTAAGGCTTGAGATGTATCTTTACCATTTTCTACAACTGGAAGCCAAGGTTGACTTCTTCACTATCATCTCACTTATCATCCTATCTGCTATTTTGGTTCATTTTATTTCAACCATGTCGCTTGCAATTCATTATCTGCTCAGATACACACATTAAATACGCCCTCAGGGATCATCCTGCTCATTATCTTAGCAAAATGTGAGATAAAGGGGTTGATGTCATTGCATGGAGCTGTGGCTATCATCTACTTTCTTTTTCCCCACCTGGCAGAGCGAAGACAACAGCGCAAATTCCAGCCCTTCAGACGGCTGTTTGGGAAGAAGAAGAAACGGGAAGCTAAAAGGAGCTTTGATGGAGCAGAGCTAAAAGCAAGTTTTTCAACTGGGGAAGTGTGCAGTGGAGTCGTGTCTGACAATGAGGAGTCAAATAAAAATCTGAGGTGAATAAATTGATTATTTTATTACAGGGAATGATTCAGCAAGACACTCAAATGGGTCGTAATATTTATGCAAAATGCTGTGTGTAAAATACAGTTTAGTCTCTGAACACATACAGTTCTAACATTTGAAAGTAATTCATCTAAACTGCAACTTTGCATCATAAACAGTAAAATGAAATAATTTGTAAATTGATGAAACTGCCAGAGTGTAAAAAGCTGATTTCCTTCACTGTGATTTATCCTCCTCTGCAGGGATTTAAATCCCATCGGATCTCGAGCTCTCTCCCACGACAGCGTCTTTATCCCAGAAGGGCCGTTGAAGGAACTCAGTCTGGACTACAGCATGTCCCAGGAAAACGTTTCAGATAAAGTTAGGAACCTGCAGGTGGACCTCACACAAATCCTAAGCTTCTCTGAGCTCACCATAGAATTACATATAATGAGGTTCAGAGGTTTGCATGCACTCATCATTTGTTTGAATGCCATTAATGTTGAGTTTTAGAGGATCTATTTGAACTGTTCCTTTTCAAGGGGGGACTGATAATACAACATACTTATCCAGTGTTTTTTTTTTTTTTTTATAAAACTGGGTGGACAGGGGTGAATTTTTCATAGATTTTCTCCTATCCACATGATAAAAATTATACATACAGGCTCAAAAATATACATGCATCCCCTTTAATTTTTGAATAAATTTCCCCTTAGCAAGTTGTACCTCAATAAATGTTCTGCTTCTGGCTCAATTCTGTCTGAATAATGGTAATTGACCCTGTTGCAAGCTGGGCTTTTAAATAGCCCATAAATATTGAATTGGGTTAAGGTTGGGACCATCCCAAAGGCTTAAAAATATCTTGGTTTATCCATTCCAAAATGAGATTTAATGTGTGTCTTGGGTCATTCTCTAGGTTGAACACCAATCAGTGTCCAGACATCTGGAAAGGAAAGGAAAACTGGTTAAAATAGTCAGAAACGGTCCAGGAATCACCAAGGTATAAGCCCGTCGTGATCGGGACTGAGATATCATGACTAAAAAAGTAATCCATGGTCCAAAATGGACACCTTAATACTCAACTCAGATTTGCAGTTCCCCACATGGACAAACCCAGTTCTGTCTGGAAAAAAAGCCATGTGGTCAGTGGAGACAAACATTGAGCTATTGGGTCATGATGACAAAACGTCTGTTTGGAACAATCAGGGTGAGAATTTCAGAACTAAGAGCAGCGTACCAGCTGCCAAGCATGGAGGTGGGAGCATCATGCTGTGTGGCAGTTTTGCTGCCAGTGGTACTTGTTGAGTTGAGCAAAGCAGATGGAATAACAAAGGAGGATAATTGCTTCCAAATTTGTCAACTTCATCTCAGATCCACAGCTAGATGTTTGAAACATGGACACAGTTGGCTGTTCCAACTGGAGAAACCCCCAAACACACCTTAAAGCTGGTGTCCATGCCAGGAATCCAACCAGCTAGTTTAAGTGAAATGAGTGGTCATATATCCTGCTAGAAAAACACGAGTAACTTGACGATGACTACAAACATTTGTGGTCAATGTATAACTTGCTCAGGGACATTTAACCTAATACTAGTGGGGATGTATGTATATATTTGAGTCTGAATGTACAGTCAAAGAAAAATAAATCAAACTTCTTGTTTTGAAACTTTGCAGAAGATGTGTTCCACCCAGGGAGGAAGGTGCATCATCTAAAGCCTAAAATATATATGACATTAATGACCATGATAAGTAGATCAAATTATCTCACCTTATAGTAATGTTTAATCATTGTGTGCACCACACAGAGGCAGATTGCACAAGGCATAAAGTTCGGCCAGAGGCCTCTTTCGCTTCGAAAAAGTGAGGGGGATGAGGGAAGTTCAGATGAGGAAGAGGTTCCCCGAAGCCCTCTGAAGGTTTTGGCCCAGGTAGAAGCTGAGCCGCCAAAAATGGAACCAAAGGTAACTACTGAACTCCATTGATGTTCAGTGTAAAGAGTGTAGTTTGCGGGAAACAAGGTTGTAGGTTTGAACTTTCTTTCATGAAGCAAAATGTAGAGCTCATCTAGTCTTTAGTCCTAGTCCTTTAAAATGATGTGTTATTTTGGGTTATTAGAGCTGCTGTGCCTTCAAATGTATTAATACCCTTAAACTTGTTTTAAGGGATTTGTTTTGTATTTTACCAACACAAAGTAGCGTGGAATGAAAGTGATATATGATTTTAAATCTGAGTGTGGCATTTGCATTCCATGTGTTAGTATGTTATACAAGCACAGTTTTTCTCCAGATATACCTGCAGGTCTTTGTGGAATGTATTTACCAGCTCTGGACTGAAATTTTTGCCCACCTCCACTTCAGTTTCAGGTTTTTGTTCAGGATTGCCCTGTATTTAGCCCCAGTCATTGTCCCATCCACTCAGACCAGCTTCTTTCCTGCTGAAGAAAAGCATCTCCACAGCATCATGCTGCCACCACTATCTTTCATGGTGGACATGTTGTGTTTAGGTGGTTAGTTTTCCACCAGAAAGAGTGTTTTACTTACAAGCCAAAAGCTTAATTTTGTTTCCACCTGCCCAGAGCACCTTGTGTTGTCATCTACATTATTGGTAGCAAACCCCTTATTTTAACAATTCAACAATCTTTCCTCTCTTCCATAGATGTCAGATTTGTGGAGAACATGACTAATAGTTGTCCTGTCAGCCTAACACCTACCTGAGCCGTAGATCTCTGTAGCTCCTCTAGAGTTACTATTGGACTCTTGGCTGCTTCTCTGATTACTGCTCTGCTTGCCTGGGCGGTCAGATTTGGAGGTGGGCATGTCTTGGTAGGTTTGCGGTTGTACCATACTCTTTCTATTTTCAGATGATGGCTTAAACAGAGCCCTGTGAGATGTCCAAAACTTGGTAGATGGTATTATAACCAAACCCTACTTTAAATTTCTCCACAGCTTTCTCCCTGACCCATCTGCTGTGTTCATCAGTCCTCATGATGCTGTGTGTTCTCTAATGTTTTTTAATGCCCCTTTTCCACTGGCTCATTTTAGGCGGCTTGGCTCCGCTCCACTTAGTTTCGCTCTACTTGGTACGATACCTGTTGTGTTTTCACTGACCCACTGCTGGCTGAAGCCTCGACTCTAGCCGTCAATGTAGTGCACTGTGCTGCTATTAACGTTACTATGTGAGATTGCCACATTAAAGTAATTGCATGAAACGATAAAAGATTAATTGAAAATAAAAGCATAAATAAACAAATCACAAATATTGCTTGTATTATTGTATATGCAAGAAAATCTTTTATATTTGTTTTTTTCATGTATAAAATTATCCACTGACATAATTATCTGGACCACAGCCCAGCTAGAACTTAAAATAAAATAAGGCTCAGGGTTTCCGATGTGAGGGGGATGTGGCAGGAGAAGCAGAGAGGAGAGATGCTGCTGTCTGGACTGGGAATGCTGCCGAGTTTGTCTGAAGTTACAATTTTGGGCTTTATGAGGAAGTTTTTGTTCCAGCCATGGCAATATCAAGGACACAGATTTTAAAGCGCAAAACCGTGGACTTCTGATTGCAGTGAAATTAGTTTTAGGTTGGATTTTGGATATTTGTGCTCAGCGGATTCACCGGGATCTTTTTCCCATTGGATCCATTGGAAGAAGGCAGTGTAATTATGGGCAGCTGCTCTCTGCCTGCTCCCTCCTCCTGCAGACGTCAATACATTTCTGAACCAAACATGTTGTTTCATGGTGGGATTGTTTTATGTGTTTTGGGGGAAATTGTGCGTCTGAACAGCTGATTTTATGTGTTATTAAATACAGCGCTGCCTACCTGAATTTAAGTCAGAATGTTGATGGTTCCTTTTTCTTTTCTTTCAGCCTTCAGTCATGGTTTTATAATTTGTAAATAGTAAAATTATATTTCAATACAACTCAATCTGGCCATTGTGGTCCTTAATATTATTGTAGTCACTTTTGAGTTTTCTTAACTTTTCTCTGCACCACCTACATGAAAACCTCCTCATTTCTCCTGGTCCCATGACCAATCAGTGAACAGCAGTCTGTTCCCGTCACATGTAGTCCAGACTCAGCCCTGGTTGGACCCGCTCAGGAGTAGGGACCAAAAAACTAGGTACCGGTATGGAAACAACTGTATTGAGTTGAGTAGGGCCAAATCAAGTATGTATTGATAGTTTAAGTGTGATAACACACAGATTAACTCTACTAGTGTTTACTCTGGATTTTATTTAGGGGCAAGATTTAAGATTTTTCAGTTTTGAAAGTTTTCCTTCTGCTTCACAATTATACACTACTTTGTGTCGGTCGCCCACAAAAAAATCCTAATTAAATACATTGAAACTAGTTGTTGTAAAGTGATAAAAATGAAGAAAAGTCAGGGGGTGTAATACTTTTGAAAGGCACTGTAACTACATTGTCTGTTGTGGAAAATTCAGGTCCAGGGAGCTCAATCATCTGGGCAGTACAGCACACCAGTAAAGTCCCCGAGGTCCAAACGGGTTCTCCCACCAACTGGTACCATTGAGTCTATCAATCTAGATGCCGTCCCCCAGTCTGTTCCTCGCCTGGACAACACCGCCGCCAAGCATAAACTCTTAGTCAAACCGAAAAACCAGAGGATTTCCCGCAAACACCGGCGGTTCACACTGGTAAGGAAGACACTAATTTGAGCTCAAGCAAGCGTGAAACATGTTATAGCACTCTGTCTGTAGCACTCTGTCTAAAACTTTAAACTAATCCTACCTCTTCATTTCCAGGACCTCCAGGAGGTGTCTATTCCTGGAGTCATGCAGGAGGACATGGAGGCAGCCGGTGTGTTCTCAGACGACCAGCGCAGGGCATCTCTGGAGTCATCCAAAGAAAGCTTGAAGAAACAGAGACTCTATGAGGAGGACATACTGGAGGGCAGAAGGAGGAGGGAGATGGAGGAGCAAAAGCTCAGAGAAGAAGCAGAGGAAAGGAGGAGGAGGGGGGAAGAGATGAGGATACGTGAACTGGAGGAAGAGAGGTGTCGCAGGAGACAGCAGGAAGAACAAGAGAAGAGGATGCGAGAGGAGGCAGAGAGGAGGATGAAAGAGGAAGAGGACCAAATGAGAGCCAGGGAAGAGGAGGATAAATGGAGGCAAGAAGAGGCTGAGAGACAGAGAAAGGAGGAGGATAGAAGGATGAAAGAAGAGGAAGAAAGAAGGAAGCGAGAGGAGGCTGAGAGAAGAAAAAGAGAGGAGGAACGGAAGATGCGAGAGGAAGCAGAGAGGACGAGGAGAGAGGAGGAGGAACGGAAGATGCGAGAGGAAGCAGAGAGGATGAGAGAGGAAGAAAGAAGGATCAGGGAAAAGGAGGAAAGGAGGAGGAGGAGGCAAGAGGAAGAAGAACAAATTCGAAAACTGGAAGAGGAAAGGAGAAAGCGTGAGGAAGAAGATAGGAGGCGCCTGGAGGAGCAGAAGCACAGAGAGGAAGAGGAAAGGAAGCTAGAGGAGGAGGTGGCAAAGAAGCAACAGGAGCTTGAGGCAGAGAAGTGCAAAAAGCAAAAAGAGGAAGAAGAGGAAAGAAAGAAAAAAGATGAACAGAAACTAAGACTGAGGGAGATGGAGCAAGAGAAACAGCTGGCATTGGAGGAGCAGATGAAGATGTTGACAGAAGAAGATGCTGGGAGCTCTGATGAACAAGAGAGGAAGCGGAGAGCTGAGGAGCAGCGCTGGAGGGAGATGGAGGAGCGACAGAGACCCTTTTCCTTCAAGGTTTCCTCTGGAGAGAAACAGATTCTTTTCCAGAAGGTCAACCTGACCCCTGTTACTCCAGCCTCCAGCCACCAGAACGCTGCTGACGCTGATCAAAGGGAAGGAGCTACAGCTTACTCCCTGGAAAGGCAAGACCCCCCCAACCTGCCGGCATCTTCATATGTGCCCCACACAGCCATCCTGGTGACAGGCGCCCAGCTCTGTGGGACAGCTGTCAATTTAGACCAGATCAAAGACACTGCATGTAAATCCCTGCTGGGTTTGGGAGAAGAAAGAAGGGCCCAAGGAATACCTTCTGCAAAGAGCAAGAGCTCGCCAGACCACAAATCTGGGAAAACCAAATCGCTCAGTGAGTCTTCGTTCTGCCCGGATCGGTCCAGTGCAGCCGTGCTGGCAGAGTGGGCGAGCATCCGCTCGAAAATATTTAAAGGGGTAGAGGATGGGAAGTATGATGAGTACCCAGGCCCTCCGAGCAGGAATCAGCCTCAGATCAGCAGTGAAGAGCAGCCCTCTTTCTCTCATACCAGCCTCAGAAAAACAATGTCCGCCAGTGCCAAGTTCTCCATCACCCCTGCAAAGAAGAAGTTTGGGGACTCAAACAGAAACTCTGAGGTTTTCAATGCAGATAATAAAGATGGTAAAGAGGAAGCATCTCAATCTGATAGTCCCACACCAGCATCCCAATCTCCAACCTTTAAACCTCACACCCGGACAAGCAAAACAGTTCGGATTGTAGAGCGAGCCTCAGAGGAGTGCATGTTTGCCAAAGACCTCCCGTCTTTCCTGGTTCCCAGCCCGGGGGACATTTCTGAGGGCTCCGAAGCAAAGAGCCATCTTCAGAGCAAGACAGAGGAGGGGGAGGAGCAGGGACAGGACGGTGAGGATAACCCCTCACCTTTTGGAATCAAGCTTAGAAGGACGAACTATTCTCTGCGTTTTCACAGTGAGCAGTCCACAGAGAAAAGGAAGAAGCGCTACAGCGCCGGAGACAGCTTTGATGGCGTCCCTTCACCGCTCACCCCAATTGAGCCAGACTCTGACACCTCCTCGGTCTTCTCTGACAAATCAAGTCCCACATCACCTCAGAAGGAGGGAGTATTAAGCAAGTATTTACACGCATCTGCTTCTCCTGCCATAACCCGGGGGAAGCTGGGCAAGCCGACAAGCCCCATTGTGCATAATGAAGGAGAGAAAGTCCTTTCAAAACCACAACTCTACCGAAGACCAGCAACATCACCCAAACCCTCTGGAGCCACTCCAACACCTCCTCCATCTCCACTACCAAAAGTAGCCCACGTGCTCCCCTGTGAGGATGTGAACCAGAGGACGGGGAGCCCAGATTTATCCGTCCAGGAGCAGGCCGGTAGGAGTGAAGAACTATCCACGGTGGCCCAGCTGCACAGAGGAAACCACAGTCCTGTCCAAGGAGAGGAGGAGCCAAAGGAGAAGAGGTCTTTCTTCCCTTCCATCAACATCCCCTGGAGAGAGAAGGCAGACAGGAAGGCAGAACTTATCAGACGAGGTCAGTGTGCCCATGACCAGGAACCAGCTGTATACCAGCTGAAATCATTCTGTGGTTATGGGGAAAGGACTTCAGTGTATCTAAGATGCTATAGTGGGCCGCTAGAGCAGTTGTCTTGCAATCAGAAGGTTGTGGGTTTAATTGCAGCTGCTTCCCATGCCACATGTTAATGAACCCTTGGGCAGGGTAACCCCAAGTTGCTACCGATCTGCGTATTGATGTATGAAATTATAAAACTGAGTAAATGTGGCTCTACAGTAAAAGTGCTTTGAATTGTAGTGAAGACCAGGAAGCTTAGTCCATTTACAAAAGCCATAGTAAAAATCAAATGTCTGTTCTTCTGCAGAAAAACCTTCCTTACAGGCCAGACTCTCACTGGACAGCGCCAGGGTCCAGGAGAAGGAAGCTGGGCCCTTATGGATTACTCTTGCCCTGCAGAAGCAGAAAGGCTTCAGGGAGCAACAGCAGAGCCGCGAGGACCGTCGGAGCCAAAGAGAGGCCAAGCTAGCAGAGAAGCATGCCAGAGAGAGAGATAGTGTATACGCCCCAGATCTCTATTTACCCAGTGTCCTTTACTCACCCTGACATAGTTTACAATCCTATGAATTATTCTCAAATCTCTTTCTGCAGGTCGCACTGGTGAGTCCCACAGAGTGTAAAGAAAGTGGGTGCACCAGTCCTTCCTCCAAAACCCAGACACCAGAGGAGCCCAAGAGGCCCGACAGCCTGCTGGGACGATTTGAGCGCAGAGATCCCCTGAAAAAGGCCAGCACCTTGCCGAGCTCAGTCACAGGTAGGGACCCCACCCTACAACCGTTAATCACTCATTTGATCATCAGTAATTTTGGAGTGATAATGAATTTCAATTGAATTTTTTATTGGAAATTTGCTTGATGTTGAACACATTGTTCCAATACCAACTCAATCATCAATAAAGTATCTTTGAATTGAATTGAATTGAATTGAATTACCGCCCTGGGTAGATACTTTCAAGAACAGCCTTGCGCTGCAATTACATTAGTGTCTATTAAGGTCTAGATACTGACATTTCTGCACATTCGTCTTTCTAAAATAGTTTAACCTCAGTCATTGCATAAAGAGCAGCTATGGTAGTCTTGCCACAGGTTTTTAATTGTATGAGTCTGGACCTTGACTGAATCATATTAACACATGGATATGCTTTGATCTAAACCATTGTATTGTACAGGGGTTGGACAATGAAACTGAAACACCAGGTTTTAGACCACAATAATTTATTAGTATGGTGTAGGGCCTCCTTTTGCGGCCAATACAGCATCAATTCATCTTGGGAATGACATATACAAGTCCTGCACAGTGGTCAGAGGGATTTTAAGCCATTCTTCTTGCAGGATAGTGGCCAGGTCACTACGTGATACTGGTGGAGGAAAACGTTTCCTGACTCGCTCCTCCAAAACACCCCAAAGTGGCTCAATAATATTTAGATCTGGTGACTGTGCAGGCCATGGGAGATGTTCAACTTCACTTTCATGTTCATCAAACCAATCTTTCACCAGTCTTGCTGTGTGTATTGGTGCATTGTCATCCTGATACACGGCACCGCCTTCAGGATACAATGTTTGAACCATTGGATGTACATGGTCCTCAAGAATGGTTCGGTAGTCCTTGGCAGTGACGCGCCCATCTAGCACAAGTATTGGGCCAAGGGAATGCCATGATATGGCAGCCCAAACCATCACTGATCCACCCCCATGCTTCACTCTGGGCTTGCAACAGTCTGGGTGGTACGCTTCTTTGGGGCTTCTCCACACTGTAACTCTCCCGGATGTGGGGAAAACAGTAAAGGTGGACTCATCAGAGAACAATACATGTTTCACATTGTCCACAGCCCAAGATTTGCGCTCTTTGCAACATTGAAACCGACGTTTGGCATTGGCATGACTGACCAAAGGTTTGGCTATAGCAGCCCAGCCGTGTATATTGACCCTGTGGAGCTCCTGACGGACAGTTCTGGTGGAAACAGGAGAGTTGAGGTGCACATTTAATTCTGCCGTGATTTTATGTTTTTTGGATACAATCCGGGTTAGCACCCGAACATCCCTTTCAGACAGCTTCCTCTTGCGTCCACAGTTAATCCTGTTGGATGTGGTTCATCCTTCTTGGTGGTATGCTGACATTACCCTGGATACCGTGGCTCTTGATACATCACAAAGACTTGCTGTCTTGGTCACAGATGCGCCAGCAAGACGTGCACCAACAATTTGTCCTCTTTTGAACTCTGGTATGTCCCCCATAATGTTGTGTGCATTTCAATATTTTGAGCAAAACTGTGCTCCTACCCTGCTAATTGAACCTTCACACTCTGCTCTTACTGGTGCAATGTGCAATCAATGAAGACTGGCTACCAGGCTGGTCCAATTTAGCCATAAAACCTCCCACACTAAAATGACAGGTGTTTCAGTTTCATTGTCCAACCCCTGTAGTGTTCAGGGTTGTAGTGTTCTTTTACATGTTTGCTGCCTCCTACATGGCTTGTGGCAGGCTGTATATGGGTCTTGTTATTTTCTCTTTAGACAATGTCTTTCTTCTTGCCATTCTTCCATGAAGCTTATATTTTTAATTCCAATTGGTTTCACTTGATCTTCTTTAGGGGGAGTCAGATTAAATGGGGGCTGAATAAATGTGCGCACTATCTTTTAGAATCATTGCTTTCACTTAATTCACTTACCAGCTACTTTGTGTTGGTCTAACCCATCCAATCCAAATGAAATACAGTTTGTGGGTGCATTGTGACAGTGTGGAAAAGATCAAGGGTATGTAAGGCCCTGCAGATGTGTTACTCATCTTTTATGATTGCATGTAATTCCAGTTGAAATCTCAGACTCAACACCGTCGCCACCTGCTGTCAAGGACATGTCAAAGCGATTCCCCTCCAGCGACTCTCCCCAGTTGTCCACAGAGCCTGCCTGGCTGGCACTAGCAAAACGAAAGGCCAAAGCCTGGAGCGACTGTCCACAGATCATCAAATAAACAACCCTGATGCCAGTTTGACACGGCATGCATGGAGAACGCACATTCCCCACGGAGCCAGAGGATCACTTTCTCCCCTGCACATGAAAACTCCTCTTGACACACACTGGCTGCTATAACTATCCTGTTAAAGTGCGCTTCACCTTCAGATATTACAATAAAGCTGCACAGATGCTATGTAAAAGGTTGATGAGAGCATGCATGTATTGTATCCAATCACAAGAACTCTTTGTCCCCAAAAGACAAAGTCCTCAGCAACCGATCACAACCATGGCTGACCATTGCAGTAGCCAACCTTTTTTTATTTATTTTTTGTAATTTTGGAGCCAGCTGGGTCACCATGGTTGTAATAAATTCTGTGCTCGACACAATACAGCTCAGATGAACAACAGCGCTTAATCAACAGAGGGTATCCGTCTGAATCGTGTTTTAAGGGCTACCAGTAAAAAATGAAATCCCAGCATGGTCTCCTCTGGACAGCTCCTGGAAGTGCTACAGGCACCTTCTCTGCCCTCTTCCATATTATGTACAGCAGCAGATTTATCTACACTGAAACTGTATTGTAGCTTTTCTCTGAGCCTGGTTTGTTTTGTTGGGGGGGGGAAGGTCTCCTGTTTTTCTTTATTATTGTTTTTTAAGTCATACTGGAAACAACAAATCTCACTGTGTCCGTGATGACTGTGACAGACTGGTTCTTATCCAGATGCAGAACTACAAACTGAACTTAAACGCAGCGTGAAGGACGTTAAGTGCTCAAAATCCTCGCAGCTGTGTGACAGTAGACTTTAGAGACAAACACACCTGCTACAATTCTTCTGGCATGTCCTGCTGTAGACTTACAGCACCACTTCTTCTTTAATGTACGGTAATCCGATCACACAGCATTTCCTGTATGAATCAGTAAACCTCTTCATTCTCATTCCTGCCGCTCACTCCATCATCTGTAAGTATGTATTCACTCTGAAAGAGACCCAGAAATCTGAGTCACTTTGTTTCTAACTTTGGTCGTGCACAATAGTGTAGTGTACGCAGTGTTAAATGTAACAAAAAAACAAAATGTTTGGTATTATTTGCACTTTTTGTCCCACTTAAAGATATTCATGGCAAAGTTCTTTAACAGATCCAAAATGTTATCAATAATGTAAATTAAATACTGATGTCTGTACCAAAGAATTAAGTGCTGGTTATTTCACTGGAACTGTGTTTATAATGAAATAATAGTAATCCAACATCACTTACAAGATCTATCACTGTTTTTGTTAAAATATATATATATGTTATATAGCAAATGATTTACTAGTAGCTATAGTAGAGTAATAGAAAACCACCACATCTAACAGTTATGACACATGCTGCTGATTCTGTGTTAAATCAATAATTGAAATGGGCATTTTCACAATAATAGACTGAAGGTCAGTCAGTGAGATCATTCATTCTATGAAAACACAGGTGGGCCTCAGGTACCTGCTAAAGAACCGAGTAAAATGGATTGTTCCGGGAACAGTGTCCTTCGATGAAAAAGATGACTGGAAATGGGAAAACACCGAAAGAAGTGCAGAAACGTGATCTGAGCTCCAGGGTGACCCCAAAAATGTTTATAGTTACCTGTGAGCACTGTAACAATTAAAAGATACCAAGGTCAAGCATATGAGCACGAAACTGCCAGATAGTCTCCTTATTAAAAAAAACAATGGTCTACATTTTGCATTTATGGAAATAGCTTGCCTAAGGATTTTGATCCTTATTAGAGCTGATATTACTTTGAAAACAACTGTATAATCAGTGCAGACATCCATCATGACCTCTCCACATTGACAGTCAGGTTCAAACAGTACACATAGTCATTACGGCACCCGATAACAAGAGACTGTTGCCATACAACTGGCGATGAAAACAGCTCCCCGGGCAGGGCGTGCGACGCCAGAACATGTCCATCTTTTGCGTCCAGGATCCAGACAGTGCCATCTGTGGAGGCCAGGCCCACCAGAACCCCCCTGCTGCCAACAGTAGAGCCCTCAAACACACAGGGAGTAGAGTACACCTTGCTCGATGCCTGAAAACTCCAAATTAAGGAGCCGTCGGCAGAGTTCAGACAGTAGAGCCGACCGTCATGTGAGCCGCACAGAAGCGTCTGCTGTCCTGGTACAAAGCTCGGCGAGGAGAAAACTGGTGCCTCTGTTAGGAACTGCCACAGCTGCAAAAAAAAAAACAAGAAGTTGTTGCGTATTGAGCACAGTTTTATGTGGTCGTATTATTTTTGGGTCAATCTCATTAAATTTAGGCCTTTAAGGAGAAATTTCAGCTGTCCTTTCAGGGTGGGTTGAAGAAACAGGAAATGGGCACACAAGTTTAGAGCTTTTTTGGATTTTCACTTATCTATGAAAGGGTAAAAAATATACATACACCCCACTAATATTAGTATAAATGTCCATTAGCAAGTTGCTGAGAAACCACAGATTTTCTTTATTTACCAACAGGCTTCTGGCATCATTCTGGCTGGATCTTTTTACATGTTTTAAACATGCCGTTGTTGGTTTGAGATGAAGTTAGGGAATTCGGAGGTAGTTCTCCACTTTGTCTGATGCACCAGAACCAGTGAATGGGAAACACACCCTGTGCAAGACGCTGCCACTACCATGCTTGACTGTTGGTAGTTTTCTAGGTTTTAATGACTTCTTTGACTCCTCCAAACATTATTGTTTTTGTCATTATGACCACACAGCTGAATCTTTGTTTTTGTGTGACAATAAAACCTTTCTTTAAAAGACATTTGACATGTGGGCAGCTAAAACGTTCTGCACAGCTTAGATTCAGTTTTGCAGCAGAGGCTCCTCTATTGGTCGGTACGTTCCTAATTCTGGTTAATGTTAAGCTCATCCCTTGGTGTTTTTTTTCTGCAACTTGCTAAGTTGCAGAAATATTTGGGATGTAGATATGTGTTTGACCCTGCATGTATAGTTTTAAAATGATGAGGATTAGGGGAAAACCAACAATAAATTCATGTTTAAGCATCTCACTCTTGTTTTTCAAATTACTTGAGCTGTGGCTACAAGTAAAATAAGATAAGGGTGGAAAATTAAGTTATATTTACACTAAATAACTGTCGCTGCGAATCAGATGAGATATATCAAAGACAATATTGGTTCAAACCTAGGACTGAATCCTTCGAGCCTCTAAAACTAAAATGAATTTATGCAAAATAGGCATCTAAATCGGCATTTTTCAGTAAATAAAGATGCAACCTCTGCAGTTTAATTCACATGTTAGAACCAAGTTAATGACCCTATTAAAAGGTCTGATTGGGTTGTCATTCAGTGTGGAGGTGGGACTCTGAAAGCACCAATCTGAAGAACAGCCTGCATGGATATCTCCATGAGTGTACCTTCCAGAGAAGAGTTTTAGTTTTTCTATTTTTCAGAGGTATCCTACAGCTCTGTGTTTCAGCATGTAATCTTGTACAAAATTAGAACCGCCCAGTAAATATTGATCTATTCCAAAAAAAATGTTTACATATCAAAGTGTCATCTATAATTCTAGAAAAGAAAGTGATGTGATTACTGGTAAAACAGAAATAATCTTGTTTTATTCATTAAACTACACATTTTCCTCAAACACCCTCTGATAAACGGTAGAATTCATGGAGGTATGATGGCAAGTTGGCTCCTCAAAGCATCCTCAAACCATGACACTTCCACCAGCATGCAGTTGGTATGAGGTTATTTTACTGAAGTGCAGTATTTCATAACCTAATAGTTTAGTTTTAAAACAAAATTCCAAGAAGACACTTCAGTCTAGTCTTTTTTTCTTAGTGAGCAAAGGTTCACTCCCATGAAAATTACACTTGAATTTCTAAGTATTGGTCAAATTGATATGAAATGTCCACATATGTTGGAAACACATGCTGTTGTGGGGAATCCTAAGTTTTCCCCATGACAGCTGCTCTGAGAAGCTAATAAATAAACCACACTAAAAATATGCACTTTTGGCCAGATCTTTAGGTTTCTCTCAAGTGATAATCAAAAGTGACAATAGATTATTGTCATTTGAAACACAGACAAAAGTCCAACTAAAACCATAAAGTTAAAAAAATCAGAGTTCTGCTTTCTCACCAGTTCCCCGGTGTCGCTGAGGCAGCAGATGTTTCCATCCACCGAGCCGATCACAATGTGTCCACAGAAGCAGGTCGGTGAGGAGAAGAAAGGTTTGTCTCTACAGTAGGACCACAGGACATCACCACTGTCCTGGAGGAGACACAAACATACCCAGATGATGCTCATATTTGTTTCAGAGTTTGATCTCAAAATATTTAATAAATCAATCATCAAGACAGCCAGATTGTTGAAAGTCTTCAAACCCGACTGACTTCTTCTCAAATTGTTCCCCTTCTTGTAGAGTTCTCTATAAGATCAGAGGACGAATCATAAAGGCTGTGAGTAGAGTCTCACCAGATTGAGACACAGCAGGTGTCCTCCCAGCGATGCTGCATACAGCCGTCGATGAGATGGTTGAAGGTGCGGAGAAGAAAACACAGCTCCTCCGCCGCAGTGTCGCTTCCAGACACACTGCCGAAGCTAAGCAGCACAGCACACACATCTCCATTTATCTCCATTAAAGTTAAGCTTCAGTACAGTGAGAAGGGAGTGAAGGAAAGACCATAACACCACATGTGAACTAGCACAAGGTTACAAGTAATCAAATTGTTTAAACTGTGCATTATGTAGTTATAATAACCGAGTAAGAAAATATTGGAACAAAATTAAAAATATTTGTTTTCAAGGCTTTCTTCCAAAAGTGGCTATAAGATTGGATTTTATCATTTTAAAACCCCAAAATATCTAGTCTCTTTTAAACTGTCTTTAGCAAATTATATTAGCACTTAGCCCAGTAAACAAGAGTCTAAGATTTCAAAATAAAATCCAGCATGTTCATGACAGACAGAAGTTAAAAGCTCTAAGGGATAAAAGAAGCAAACTCGGCTTAGCCTTCCTGTTATCTGTTGAAGTCTCTCTCACAGCCTGAGTGAGCTGCAGACATGTCTCAAAGTGTCTTAAAAATGCATTTTATCTTTAAATAGCTTTTTGAACCTTTTGTCCTCCATCTGGCTTTATTTTTAAACGCCTCATGCATACTAAACTTTGTGTCTTCTCCCCACAGTAACAACCTGGCAGCACTTTAGTATGGTGCATTCACTTATCGGGAAAAGTTCCGATTTCTTAGTTTCTGACTGGTCACGACTGACCAAGCTGAAAATTGTCGTTAGTCGTTTCTTTCACCAGCCGATTTCTCTGTGCATCTCTAAGTGTTGCTTGTACAAAAGAAATATGCATTTATAAACCTAACTGTAACTATGCTATTGCTAATGCTGCCCACTGCTGGTATGGAGGTACATAGTTAGCTTAAGCCTCAGGTTGCTCTGTTCCCCCTTTATGTAGATGTTGCCAGGTTTTGAACACTTGTGGGTCTCACTGCAGTAGGAAATACCCCATGCTCTCAGGAGAAAGGACAAGCAGCTAAAGCCTGTATGTTTCATGTTGAATCAAATGTCTACTTTCTGTTGTCTCCTCCAGGTTGTTGAATGATTTTAAGAGGAAACTGATTGCTTTGGTGGACACACTAACCTGTGGGTCCAGGGCGTAAACGTGCCCATCATGTGAGCCCACCACCACCAGGCCAGTGAGAGGGTCTACAGCAGGAGAGCTTTTTACTGCGTCCTCTGTCTTATACATCCACCTGGTCTCGCCAGATTTGGTGCATAAAAAGTAAACACAGCCATCATAGGAACCTGCAGAAGAACAAGGTGGAGTAATCCGAAATTTAAACGTGTCACTGAGACACTTTTAGAGAACCGATACTGACCGACAACAACGAGGGAACCGCAGTGAGACACGGTGGCCGAGGCCTCGATTCTGTCCCCGACGACTCGCTCCCACAGAAGGTTCCCGCTGAGCAGGTCCAACGCCTGGATCCTGTGGGAATGGGAGCCGATGAACACTGTGGCTCTGGATGTCCCATTGGCAACATCCTGGACCAGAATCACCGGGGAGGCGTCCACGCACCTGCCAGTGTCCGAGGACCAGCTCAGACTGAGGCAAACGTTGACATGTTTGTAAGAGCTGTTTTCAGCATTCTCTCCTTCCCACATTTCTTCACCAGCGTCTACGTTCCTCCTGTTCATTCCTCGCACCTCGCCTCCTCGTCTCACAACTTTACACCCAAGTTTCTCTCCCTCCGTCCTCTCAGATTTACGTCCTCTCTTTGCTGGAATCGCAGACGGTAGATTAGCGGCCCGTTTCTCAGTCGACGACGAGGAGCCGTCCCTCTCCGACAGAATTTGTGTTACATGGTGCAGAACATCCGAAAAGGTCCTGTCTAGTATAACTTCCAGGAGCTGTGGAGAAGACACTCCCACAGCAGCAAGGATGTCCTGACAGAGATGCAGTGCCTTCAGGGAATCCCCTCCACTGAACAGGAAGTTGGACCGCTCATCAATAGACGCATCTGCAGGAAGACTTAAAGCATCCTGATGATAAACGGTGCAGAACAGTTTGGATTTAAATCCTAATGACTGAGTATTTAAGCTGTGGTTTGAAACATACCTGCCAGAGAGCCTGAAGAGTTTGCTTTAGTCTCCCGACCTCTAGCCGTGAAAACCTTAACCACTCTCTCTGTTTTTCATATATTCTCATCAGAGCTTTCATGTCTACTTTGCCTGTTAAAATGCAAAAATCAGAACCTTTAAAAAAAAACCTCCGGAACTAGAAGATTGACTGTAAACCTGATGCTCACCATGAGGAGTCAGGGATACAGCCGGGACGAGCACCAGCGTGTCGGGAATGCAGTGAGAGGACACCAATAGAGACAGCTTCTTCAGGATGAGCCTCTGCAGAGCTCTGTCTGCGCCATCCGGCTCCCCCTGGTGGTGATGAACTTCACTAGTGGAGGGAACGACAAAGGCAAGGAGTCGGAAGCCTTCATAGAGACCCACAGCACATGCTTCTACCTGAGGCAGGCTCAGGATCAGCTGGAAGAGGTAAGACAAAAAAAACAAATACTCTTAGCTGCTTCATCTGCTGTCACTTTCAGTTCAGTTCCTTACTGCTTGCATTAAAACACTCTCAGAGCTCTACCTTATCAGCAGCAAACTTCACAGAAACCCTCCTTGCTGCAATTACAGCTGCAGATGTATAAGGGTATGTCTTTACAAGCTTTGTATATTTAGAGTGAGGTTTTGGCCCATTCTTCTTTGCATCGCAGTTCTAACCCAGTCGGATCTGATGGAGAGCATTTGTGAAAATAAATGTTCACGTCTCGTCCCAGATTCTCAATTGGTTTCTGGTCTAAACTTTGACTGAGCCATTCTGCCACATAAATATGCTTTGATCTAAACCATCCATTGTAGTTCTGGCTGCATGTTTAGGGTTGTTGCCCTCCTGGAAAAGGCCCTCCTTTCTTCTTGCTGGTCCTCCATGAAAGTATGACTAATAGGTGTAGCTTCTCCCACCTGAGTGGTGGAACTCAGCAGCTCCTACAGAGTTACCATAGCCATCTGGGCTGCTTCCCTAAATAAGACTTTCCTTTCCCAGGCCATCGGTTCAGGGGGACAGCAGTTTCTCTGTAGGTCTGTGTCATACACTTTCCATTTTAAGGAGATGGACTGAACAGAGCTCTCTGCGATAACCAAAGCTTGGAATAGTGTTTTATAGCCTAACTGTGCTTTAAACTCCCCACAAGTTTCTCCCTGACCTGCTGTGTGTTCATTGGTCTTCATGATGCTGTTTGTTCACTGAAGTTCTGTATGAAGCCTCTGAGGCCTTGACAGAACAGCTGTTCAAGAAAAATGATTTTAAATTTCTAAATGAAGTATCTTACTTGCTGCAAGCTGTCCAAGTTCACCCGTTTCCCATTCCGTTTAATCATTCTGTCTCTCCGTCCCAGATAGTACAGCTGGGCGTCTCTGATGGTCACCCAGTCTCCTGTTGCTCTCATCGTCCCGGGGACAACAGTGTCCTCGCCATCCAAGAGACACACCCTGTCCTCTCCGCCTGGGTAGAAAAAGAACACATCATGTTGTCTTCAGTAAAATTTAGGATGTAACATTAAAAATCTGTCCCACCTATGAAAACCTGGCCTTCGCCCTCTGTGATCATGCAGCCATTTTCATCCCTGACTTCCACCACAGTGTCCATCAGGGGAGTCCCAAGGGCCACAGAGGATGGCGTGCTGCAAAGACCTGCAATGTTTAATGATGAAAAATCAACAGGCAGGGATCTTGAACATTTCCAAACACTTACAGGTTGCTGGACTGCAGCAGAGGTTCTGGTATCCTGTAGCAGGAAGCCCAGCAGGAGACCTCGGTGATGCCGTAGATGTTATAGATGCAGGTTTTATTGTCCTCGTGTTTCCAGCCACTCAGCTGAGCCGGAGAAGGACAGGCCTCTCCACCCAGAGCCAACACCCGCAGTGAGGATCCGGACGACAGCACGTCCTGTTTCAGAATATGATGACCGAAACGCATCAGCAGAGTGGGCGTGACCTGAAAAAACATGACACCAAATAAAACCTCCATCATCAATGCGGAGCCTAACTCTGTGCACACAGCTGCTTACCTGAAGAACTGTAGTTCTGTGACCTTTGAACAACAGTTGGGCAAGTCGACTAGGCATCTTCTTGATCACTGCAGGGACTATGAGGAGCAAAGCCCCAGATGACAAGGCCAGAAATATGTCCACCACGGAGGGATCGAAGGTCAAAGGGGATGCGAGGAAAACCACATCTTCTGTGCTCATCTGGAACAGAGATCTGAGCAGAGAAAAACAATCGGCCTCTTCAGAATACATACAGAAGAAAGTCGTTCTTCTGAAATAAAAACAGCCAGACTTACCTCAGATGAAGTATATTGGGGACAATACACATGTGCGGTACCCTCACAGTCTTGGGAGGACCTGTTGTTCCAGATGTGTGCAGCACGTACGCCAAGTCTGGGCACCCTGAATCCTTTCGGAGAAAAGTTCGAGGACAGGGATCACAGCCGCCTGCTCTCTGAGCTGTCTGAGATCCATCCTTTGCGACTGGATGGGGCTCGATGCGCATCAAGGTTAATCTGAACTGGGGCATCTCCACACAAACCTCCACAGAGACATGATTGACAAGAGCTTCCTGGAATCGCTTAACAGGAGAGTAAAGGAGAACCAGAGTTTACAGGGGTTGGACAATGAAACTGAAACACCTGGTTTTAGACCACAATAATTTATTGGTATGGTGTAGGGCCTCCTTTTGCGGCCAATACAGCATCAATTCATCTTGGGAATGACATATACAAGTCCTGCACAGTGGTCAGAGGGATTTTAAGCCATTCTTCTTGCAGGATAGTGGCCAGGTCACTACGTGATACTGGTGGAGGAAAACGTTTCCTGACTCGCTCCTCCAAAACACCCCAAAGTGGCTCAATAATATTTAGATCTGGTGACTGTGCAGGCCATGGGAGATGTTCAACTTCACTTTCATGTTCATCAAACCAATCTTTCACCAGTCTTGCTGTGTGTATTGGTGCATTGTCATCCTGATACACGGCACCGCCTTCAGGATACAATGTTTGAACCATTGGATGCACATGGTCCTCAAGAATGGTTCGGTAGTCCTTGGCAGTGACGCGCCCATCTAGCACAAGTATTGGGCCAAGGGAATGCCATGATATGGCAGCCCAAACCATCACTGATCCTCCCCCATGCTTCACTCTGGGCATGCAACAGTCTGGGTGGTACGCTTCTTTGGGGCTTCTCCACACCGTAACTCTCTCGGATGTGGGGAAAACAGTAAAGATGGACTCATCAGAGAACAATACAGGTCCTTCTCAAAATATTAGCATATTGTGATAAAGTTCATTATTTTCCATAATGTCATGATGAAAATTTAACATTCATATATTTTAGATTCATTGCACACTAACTGAAATATTTCAGGTCTTTTATTGTCTTAATACGGATGATTTTGGCATACAGCTCATGAAAACCCAAAATTCCTATCTCACAAAATTAGCATATCATTAAAAGGGTCTCTAAACGAGCTATGAACCTAATCATCTGAATCAACAAGTTAACTCTAAACACCTGCAAAAGATTCCTGAGGCCTTTAAAACTCCCAGCCTGGTTCATCACTCAAAACCCCAATCATGGGTAAGACTGCCGACCTGACTGCTGTCCAGAAGGCCACTATTGACACCCTCAAGCAAGAGGGTAAGACACAGAAAGAAATTTCTGAACGAATAGGCTGTTCGCAGAGTGCTGTATCAAGGCACCTCAGTGGGAAGTCTGTGGGAAGGAAAAAGTGTGGCAGAAAACGCTGCACAACGAGAAGAGGTGACCGGACCCTGAGGAAGATTGTGGAGAAGGGCCGATTCCAGACCTTGGGGGACCTGCGGAAGCAGTGGACTGAGTCTGAAGTAGAAACATCCAGAGCCACCGTGCACAGGCGTGTGCAGGAAATGGGCTACAGGTGCTGCATTCCCCAGGTCAAGCCACTTTTGAACCAGAAACAGCGGCAGAAGCACCTGACCTGGGCTACAGAGAAGCAGCACTGGACTGTTGCTCAGTGGTCCAAAGTACTTTTTTCGGATGAAAGCAAATTCTGCATGTCATTCGGAAATCAAGGTGCCAGAGTCTGGAGGAAGACTGGGGAGAAGGAAATGCCAAAATGCCAGAAGTCCAGTGTCAAGTACCCACAGTCAGTGATGGTCTGGGGTGCCGTGTCAGCTGCTGGTGTTGGTCCACTGTGTTTTATCAAGGGCAGGGTCAATGCAGCTAGCTATCAGGAGATTTTGGAGCACTTCATGCTTCCATCTGCTGAAAAGCTTTATGGAGATGAAGATTTCATTTTTCAGCATGACCTGGCACCTGCTCACAGTGCCAAAACCACTGGTAAATGGTTTACTGACCATGGTATCACTGTGCTCAATTGGCCTGCCAACTCTCCTGACCTGAACCCCATAGAGAATCTGTGGGATATTGTGAAGAGAACGTTGAGAGACTCAAGACCCAACACTCTGGATGAGCTAAAGGCCGCTATCGAAGCATCCTGGGCCTCCATAAGACCTCAGCAGTGCCACAGGCTGATTGCCTCCATGCCACGCCGCATTGAAGCAGTCATTTCTGCAAAAGGATTTCCGACCAAGTATTGAGTGCATAACTGTACATGATTATTTGAAGGTTGACGTTTTTTGTATTAAAAACACTTTTTTGTTTTTGGTCGGATGAAATATGCTAATTTTGTGAGATAGGAATTTTGGGTTTTCATGAGCTGTATGTCACAATCATCCGTATTAAGACAATAAAAGACCTGAAATATTTCAGTTAGTGTGCAATGAATCTAAAATATATGAATGTTAAATTTTCATCATTACATTATGGAAAATAATGAACTTTATCACAATATGCTAATATTTTGAGAAGGACCTGTACATGTTTCACATTGTCCACAGCCAAGTTTTGCACTCCTTGCACCATTGAAACCGACGTTTGGCATTGGCATGAGTGACCAAAGGTTTGGCTATAGCAGCCCGGCCGTGTATATTGACCCTGTGGAGCTCCTGACGGACAGTTCTGGTGGAAACAGGAGAGTTGAGGTGCACATTTAATTCTGCTGTGATTTGGGCAGCCGTGGTTTTATGTTTTTTGGATACAATCCGGGTTAGCACCCGAACATCCCTTTCAGACAGCTTCCTCTTGCGTCCACAGTTAATCCTGTTGGATGTGGTTCATCCTTCTTGGTGGTATGCTGACATTACCCTGGATACCGTGGCTCTTGATACATCACAAAGACTTGCTGTCTTGGTCACAGATGCGCCAGCAAGACGTGCACCAACAATTTGTCCTCTTTTGAACTCTGATATGTCACACATAATGTTGTGTGCATTTCAATAATTTGAGCTAAACTGTGCTCTTACCCTGCTAATTGAACCTTCACACTCTGCTCTTACTGGTGCAATGTGCAATCAATGAAGACTGGCTACCAGGCTGGTCCAATTTAGCCATGAAACCTCCCACACTAAAATGACAGGTGTTTCAGTTTCATTGTCCAACCCCTGTACATTCAAATGGAGAAAGACATGAACAACCAAGATTTTTTACAAACATAAATTTGCTATAAAAGCCTTACATAAAAAAACACAAATAAACCTTATATAATTAGTTATGTATGTCACTAATCTGACCTTTAACGGGAAGGGTGGCAAAGAAAAAAACCATAAGAAGTCCTATGTGCAGTTTACAACAAGCCATCTAGAGAACACAGAAAACATGTGAAAGAGAAACCAGACAGACCAAAACAGAGCTTTTTGGCCTGCATGCAAAAACGGTAGGTGTTACAGAAAACTAACACCGCCCATCACCCTGAACACATCATCCTCGCAAAGAAGCTTGGTGGTGGGGGCACCATGCCGTGGTGATGCTTTTCTTTAGCAGGGAAAAAGAAATCTGGCTTGAATTTATGGTCAAATGGATTAGGACAATCCCAGAAGAAAACCTGTCAGAGGCTGCAAAACTGGCTGCAGAACCTATAAACTGCTGTTTACAGACACTCTACATTATTTGGATTGAGCTCAAGCCAATTTTCAAAAAAGAATGAGCAAAAATATTTGCTTAGTTTACATGTGCAAAGCTATTAGAGACATACCCTTGAAAGAACTGCATCTGTAACAGCAAATGCAGGTTCTACAAAGTACGGACTAGGGAAGGACGAATAGAAACACACACCAGACTTTGTTTGCTTGGACCCCCCCACCTCAACCAATCACAATGTAGAAAAACATATTGGATTCTTGGTTGGCATAAAATGGACTGCAGTCATGCAGAAAGCACATAATCATATCTCCCTACTGTATTGTTCAGGGCAAAACAGACTGATGAGTTATATTTAATTATCTGGCACTTGTCTTCCCCCTTTTCTAATGCTGCCCTGGGCAACTGCCCATATGGGCAGTATCACAAATCTTCAGTGACTGTGTGTAGGGCTATCACACAGAACCCATAGAGGTTTGTGGTTGTAGCATGACAAAATCAGTAAAGGTCCAAAGGGTTTGAATACATTTGTAGAGCACAGTATGACTGAAATAACAGGAATTCAACCTGCACAAGGTCCCTCCTCACAGCGCAGTACTTGAGGCCACACTGTCTCATAATTCTGGCGGAGAGAAGTCCTGGAGCCTCTGGGTCCAGAGGGACATAAGCAGCTGAACTCTGCAGGATCCTGACAGATAATGTAGCTGGGTGAGACAAATTCTGAAACACAGGCATAGTGGAGGAGAATCTGGTCCAAACGTACCCTAGAATCCAGACAGGGACCAGCAGATCATCGCTGCAGTACAGGCCGATAACACCGCTGCTAGGACAACAGTTCTTCAGTAAAACAGCAGCAAGCCCATCAGAAAGTTGAGCCACCTCACTGTAGAGCAGAGAACCCGAAGCTTCAGTCCCTCCTGGGCCGCTGTCATACAGGACTGCCGCTCGGTCGGCGTGCAGAGAGGCTGCGGTGGACACAAGCTCCTGGAGGGTCCGAGCAGGCATTGTGATGAGGCGTTCACTGACCGCCTCCTCGTCCAGATTCTCTGACTGATATCAGTCTCATCAGTGTTACTGTTTTCACATAGGCGGATCACGTTTGGCGAGTGCAGATGACGCACAAATGGAGACTGAAGTTTTAATGAGGGATGCATTAAATGCCCTCCTTGAAAGCTCGGACATTCCAATATTCAGAAATTTTACTTTCTATTCGGTCTCTGATTACTAACAACAACAACAGATGGAATAATTACATTTAAGGCTGTATTTCTTTGTGAGAATTAGTAAAACATTATATAGTATTTGTCAAATGTTCTAACTATCTCAAATGCTATGAAACGTCTTATTCAAGCTCAAAATGCCAACCATCTGAAATTATTTTGAAATTAAAGCAATCAAATATGGATTGAATTTGAATACAAACATAGTCCTTTACGGAAGACATTTATCTACATCCACGTGTTTGTCTTCGAAGGTACCGTTTGTAAGTTGTCCAATCACGTTACCCTATTTAAAAAAAAAGAAACATTTGGAGTAAGTCTCCTTCTTTATTAATCTCACAACTAAATACAATGCACAGGTTATTTTGGCTGCAAAACATTATTACATGGTGCTGCCGACACTGCTTCACACGGAACTTCCTTCTTGTCACTGAGGCCAAATAGTTTTTTTTTTCTTGTCTGAACTTACGAGATCGTTTTGGAGAAGGTATTTAACTTGTCCCTGTGTGCAGGCACTAATTTCTGAACTGCTTTAATATGTTGATTCCACGAGAATAGGATTTTTTCCCTAATGTATATGTTAGAGAAATCACTAAAAGATGAGTCCCATGGTTATTTTTCGGTAGTGACAAATGTCATAAAATGCAGCTAGTTCGATGGGGTGTTCACTTTAAATGTGCGAAAATGAAATAATACAACTGATTTAGTTTAATTAAGTAAAATCAAAGCAAATTGTATTTGAATATTAAAAGAAGAAAACAAACAGCGACTTTAAAGGTCTGAGCAGGACGTTAAAGTTGTGTTTTCTTTATTTTAGAGGGTTCTCTTGGTTCTACACTCCATACCAGCAGGTGGGGCTAATATATCGATTCGCTGTTTCCCTGGCGCCCGTAACACACACACAACGAGGAAGAAGAAGAAACTCAAACTGAGAGCGCTTTTCTTGGCTGTCGCCCGCTAGTTTTTCAAATATTTTTTTAGCTTTACAAACAAGTGTTATTACCGCGCAGCATGGATCCGTATTTATCTCAGTATTTAGATAGAAATACCGCCAACTTTAAGAGATCTCTGGATCGAATCGCTGATAAGGTTTGTTAGCGGAACTAACTCTTTGTTTTAAGTTCAAAGCGGT
This sequence comes from Girardinichthys multiradiatus, assembly GCF_021462225.1. Classification (NCBI taxonomy): domain Eukaryota; kingdom Metazoa; phylum Chordata; class Actinopteri; order Cyprinodontiformes; family Goodeidae; genus Girardinichthys; species Girardinichthys multiradiatus. Next base: position 36,968,705 of record NC_061802.1, on the reverse strand, counting down.
GCAGAAGTGATGTTTGCTAATATTTGCATTTCTTTAAACAGTATTCAAAATTTAAGGATGAAGACGACGTGCTAGAGGTGGATATCGACAAAATAGAGCTGAAAAGTGAGTAAACTGTATTATGTTTATGATCTTGACTGTTTTTTTTATTAATTAAAAAATGTTACTTTTGATTCCGCCTATCGGCGACTTACTTACTGCTATTGCACGCCAGCTAAAACATGAAGCGTCTTTTCTTTTTTAAATTGACTATTAACCTTAATGTATTGATATTTGACAAACCACTGTAACTTAATAATTTATTTCTGATACCATTTTAATTAATTCTGTTTTTTTTTTTTTTTTTTTGCTCAGCGCTTTCCAAATATTTATCAGAGTCTGAACATAAACTCCAGAAGTTTGGGTCAAAGGTTTGTGATTTGTTCATTCATCAGATTCATTAGGCGTGTCTTTTAAATTAAATAATCAATCTGAATCCTATGTGCACCCTCTCCTTAGAACCAGTCATATCTAAAAGATCGCTCGTTAAGTGGTAAGTTTACATATCCCTAAATGAAACTGATATTTAAATTTTCTTTTTTTTATTTGCATTGGTTTGTCTTAAACAATTTCTTTTTCTGCAGCACACAGTTCAACACACTCTCAGGTAAATATATTTGTGATTATCTGACACTTCTGCTAAAAATATCTGTAATAGTTCAATTTAAAGAGTATGTTTTTCTTAATAGTTAAATTGGCCATGTAAAGATGATGGAGCAGATGATGATAGTGCCTCCAGCAGTGAATTTCCTAAGGAAGATAGCGGTAGGAACACAAAAAGTTGCTGCACTTAAAAAAATAAAAATACACTTGCTAAAGTATTCATATCACTTGTACTTTGCCATAGTTTGTCACATTACCACCACAAGCCTCATTCATTTTTGATGGAATTTTATGAGTTATACTAAAACAAGGTTGCACACAACTTTCTTTCTTACTAATATTACTAAATACCTTTTAATAAAGGATCAGAGTCGACTATTAGTCATGGGCTCTGCAAATCTTGCTTTTATATAAAGATGCCAAGAAGAAAGGTGGGGCTAAAGGAATCCAGCAGATGTCCATCACAAGCCATGTAGCACAAAAAGCAAACCTGGGGAAGGCGGTGCTGTCGTCACAGAAGACCAGAACTGAACTTTATGCCATCCTTGCATCTGCTGCTATGCTGGAAAACCATCACTGCACATCAACCTGAACACACCATCCTAGGGATTGCCAGGAAATTTTTTATGGTCATAAGAATTTCCACTTCTCCTGATAATAAACCCCACATAGTGGTATCTGCAACCCCCGCCCCCAAACTAAAAACTCGTACTTGTTATCTTCCGCTTATCCGGGACCGGGATGCCCAGACACCTCCTCCAGCTCCTCCGGGGGGAGCCCAAGGCGTTCCCAGGCCAGCTGAGAGACATAATCCCTCCAGCATGTCCTGGGCCTCCTCCTGGTGGGACGTGCCTGGAACACCTCCCGAGGAAGGCGTCCAGGAGGCATCCAGTATAGATGCCCGAGCCACCTCAACTGGCTCCTCTCGATGTGGAGGAGCAGCGGCTCTACTCCGAGCCCCTCCCGGATGGCCGAGCTCCTCACCCTATCTCTAAGGAAGTGCCCGGCCACCCTACGGAGGAAGCTCATTTCAGCCGCTTGTATCCGGGATCTCGTTCTTTCGGTCATGATCCAAAGTTCATGGCCATAGATGAGGGTAGGAACGTAGACCGACCGGTAAATTGAGAGCTTTGCTTTTCGGCTCAGCTCTCTCTTCACCACAACGGACCGGCACAGCGCCCCCATTACTGTGGCAACCGCACCGATCCGTCTGTCGATATCCCGCTCCATTCTTCCCTCACTTGTGAACAAGACCCCGAGATATTTAAACTCCTCCACTTGAGGCAAGAACTCCCCTCCAACCTGAAGAGGACAAGCCACCTTTTCCGGTCGAGTACCATGGCCTCGGACTTGGAGGAGCTGATCCTCATCCCAGCCGCTTCACACTCGGCTGCGAACCGCCCCAGCGCATGCTGTAGGTCTTGGCTAGAGGGGGCCAGCAGGACCACGTCATCCGCAAAAAGAAGAGACGAAATCCACTGGTCCCCAAACCAGACCCCCTCCGGCCCTTGGCTGCGTCTAGAAATCCTGTCCATAAAAGTTATGAACAGGACCAGTGACAAAGGGCAGCTCTGTCAGAGTCCAACATGCACTGGGAACAGGTCCGACTTAGTGCCGGCAATGCGGACCAAACTCCTGCTCCGCTCGTACAGGGACCGGATGGCCCCTAATAAAGGGCCCCCGATTCCATACTCCTAAAAAAAACATTAGTGAGATTTTTTTTTCCACTGTTGGTTCTGTGAGAGCAGCAGTAAATCAATATCTGAAATGTGAGCAGATGCAGTCGTCCCTTGTTTTCCATAAAATTGTCCTTAATGTAGCTGCTTTTCTAAGTAGCCTGTTCAAAAATCTGTAACTAATTCATGTTGAGTTTTTGTGTGTTGTTTTTTTAACAGCCGACTTTGTGGGGATCTGACTGCAGTGATGTTCAGTCACACAATCTATTCCAAAAAAAGACTGCAATGGATTTTTAAAATACTTTTTATTATTTTATTAATTTATTCGGGGTTATTGTGATTAATACCATAACAGAATGTGATGTGTGAACTTCCGGTCCTATCGAGCTATTTAGAAAAGAATGGCCAGATCAGTTTCTAGATGTGTAAAGCTGCTTCAGATTCCAACATACTTGCACATTTGAAAGCCATGTATCAATTTCTTTCCATATCACAATTATGCACAGTTTATCTTGGTCCATCACATAAGATCTCCATAAAATACATTGAGGTTTGTGGTTATAATTGGACAACCTAGGCAAAAGTTTAAGGGTGTGAATACTTCAGTGAAGTACTGTAAAGGTCTGATGTTCGAATGGAGGTGATATTTATTTTCTGTATTAACATCTAGCAGAGGGAACAATGAGTTTATTGGATGGAAGCTGGAGGAACTCGTCAGAGAGCGAGGTCCTGCCGGAGGACCAAGATGAAGTTCTGCAAATGTCCCTGAGTAGTCGGTGCACTTCCCTGGCGGAGCTGTACCCAACAATGGTTAGTCGGATAGAAAGAGCCTGGCATCGGCAGACCGTCTCTGTGGCAGCCAGATCTGTGCTGAGGAGGTACCATAGATGGAGGCAGCAACCTAGAAGAAGCCTCCGAAACATGCTTGACATCACAGTGACATCTGCTGACGATCAACCAAAGATGACGACTAGTAAGAGGCTTTTTGAAGAGGGCTCCGGCAGTCCTGCAAAGAGGATGTGGACTGAAATGGCACCTCGTCCTGTCCTGTCGCCAGTGACGAGCCTGTACAATGGACAATGGTCTCCTGGTAGGGAGAGGGGATTGCTGAGTGGTGAGACCCCACGTCTCATCAGCTTAATAAATTTCTCTGACACCGCTAAACCAAAAGAGATTTCGCTGAATAAGACTTTCTTTGTGTCTGAGCTGTCCCCACATAAACAAACCCACCTTGTAGAGCAGATTCCCATTGATTCTGCCAGTCCTTCACAGCGTCCCTACACCACTGCGAAATCATCTGTGGATCCACCCTTCAGGTTTAGGAGGCTTTCTGTTTCTTCACACTCAGCAGAGGTGTCAACCTATGCAGCAGAAACTCCCTCTGTCCCAGAGAGGCCAGATATCTACAGTTCCCCCGTCAGGCAGAGTCCTTTCAAGGCAAGAAGGATGAGCAACCTCAGCAGGTCTCCTCTTGCATTTTCCAGAAGCCCCAGAGAATATGATGGCCACTGTTCAAGAGAGCCAATGAACCCTAGATCACTATCCACTTCCATGTCCTCTCCTCCAAAGAGGCCCGTTGTGCTGTGTAAGATGCTTTACCCCCAAGACTGCAATCAGTCCTCCCAGCCACCGCCCCCCTCACCTCTGCCGGCCCAGGCAGCAAATAGCCATCGCCGGATCAGACGGAACCTCTCCTTGGACTCCTCTCTGTCGAGCTCTGGCTTTCATTCACCAAAGAAAGTAGACGAGGACTTCATGAAGCTTTATCACAAGTTTGTGTGCCAGAATAAATCCACTATCTTCAACACCCTTCCCTGTCATCTGTGTGGAGGAAGCTCTGAGGCCAGGAGGGTCCTCCCCTCCACATCTTTGGCGGCACTCGCCTTGTCGCCCCACCGCTCCATCCTGAGGAAACGCCACAGGGAGCAGAGGTGCGACAGCCTCCCACAGTCCAAGCGCCTCAGGGACCAGTCCTGTGCCCACTCCCCGGGGTCCAAACGACACAAGAATGAGATGCTGAGACGCTGCCTCTCTCAATCAGAGATGGAGGGCACCCCCAGTGCTGTCCCTTACAGCCCCAGTAAACAAAGAAGCCAGCAATCTGCAGCATACCTGGAGGCCTGGATGGGCCGGCACCACCCTCGGTTTTCCTCTTTGGGTGAGCCCTAGTTAGAATCTACCTGATCAAATAGATGTTGGGTTATACAAGCGTATTGCAATAAGTTAGAAGTTCATTCAATGCTCATTCATTTCATATATTTCTGTTGATTATGGCTTTCATATCTTTAATGTTACATAAGACTAATGAAGGACGTGTTACACGTGCTTAAGAAAATTATTGGGGAAGACTTGACAGTTGAGCCACAAAAGGTCATTGCTAGAGAACCTGGCTAGAAACAAGGAAAGATAATTGGAAGGAAAAAGTGTGTCAGACAAAGGTACACGTCTTTTTTTATTTAAAGATGAAACTAAACTGCTTTTAATTTGGATGTCAAGGTCCCAGAGTCTTAATGAGTGAAGAGAGATAGAGACCATGTTGCTTGAAGTCTGATGTGAAGTTTCCACCGTCAGCGATGATTTGTGGAGCCGTATCATCTTCTGGTGTTGGTCCAGTGTTTTATCAGTTCAAACACTATGCAGTACACAGACATACTTTTCAGCAGGCCAACCTCAGAAAACTAATCCTACATGATCACAATTTGATGCTTAAATTGTCTTAGAAACTGAACGTTATGTTTCCATTCACTGAAAGCCACAGTCAGCAAAAACAAACACCTGAAGTAACTGAAATGTTCACTTTAATCCTGAAAGATGCACCAATGTGTTGAAATCATTTTTCTGCCTCTTTCAACAGGAGGTCCACTTGAGAATAAAGCATTCGACGGCCAGTCTCCCAGGTCATTTAAGTCCTAAGCAAGATGTTTCGGTTTTCCCTGACCTCCATGTCTTTGTGTTCCTTAGTCACCCGCTTTTCCTTTTCCATTAGAAATTGGAGATAAATCAAGACTAACAAGAACATGCCTACAGTTGTTGAAGTTTTTGTGCAGAAGATGCATTACAGCTCGTCGGTTTCAGATAGTTTAATTACACACTGCACTGTTTGTGTGTGTGTAGGGTAGCTGTTAAAGCAGTCTAGTTGTATGTCTGTTTTGCTGTTATTGTAGCGTTTGTTTTCCTAGGCTGTTCTGTAGACCATTATAGCTGAATTTTAAATATTCCTTCTGAATCTTAATGTCAATTTTTGTTGGCTTGTTATAAGCAGTTTCATGAAGCATATATTGTTCATCCCATTGCACAAATTTAGATTTGTCTTTATTAAAGTTTGAAGAGTTAACTCAAGTTGACAAAAATACACTGAATTCAAGTGACCCAAAGTATTAAGTAAAATAAAGGTTTTGTTCTTTGCTCTTGTGTGTCTTGACATATTTTAATGCTCTGCATGCAAATGCCTGGATTACGCTGAAAAACAGCTAAATACACTGATACATAAACATAGAAAGGAAACAAATATACATAGGGTCTATTGGTGTGCTCAAGAAAATACTCACACCATCCAGTAATTTAGGACAAAAAAATACAGTGTTGTAAGGCTCAACCTGAAGCGACATTTTTATAAAGTTGTGAGCAGAGACTGCAGAGAAGAACCGCCTGTGCTGTAGTTGTGAAACAGTTTCAGCACTCCAACCACGCTGCTGTTCCAGTTACCACTCCAGTTCCACTGGATATTTCCCAGTTAGACAGGCAGTGCAGTGGCCTACACTCTTGCGGGAGTTGTTCTTCTCCTGGAAGGAGGTGATTCCCTCCTGGACAGCGGATACGAGTCCCTCCACACTTAGATACTCAATGCTGTCAGCACCTACGCAGCAGAAGGAATATGAGCAGAGATGAACATTTAAATTATACGGCCAGCTGTTCATTAAGCCTTACCAATATAACCAGCAATGTCCTTAAACTCTGGCTTGTTGGCAATGAGCTCCTCTTTGGTTGGGATGTTGATGCCCATGTAGCAGGGGAACTTGATGGGTGGAGATGCCACCCTGATATGGACCTGCACAGCGGGGATCAAGTCACAACATTTTCAGTCAATATCACAGTTTTGTTAAATACATTATGAGTCATTACACACCTAACATACAAATAGTGAATACTATTTTTGGTATTCACTATTTGTGAATATTACTCCCAGTTAGTATAAATCTTTTCACTGATAACTGCAGCTATGCAGATTGCCATCTGTAGAACATCTGTTTCATAGCTGAAATAGGTCTGTCTACAAAATCATGTCACATCATATCTGAGGTTCCCTGCACAGAAAAGGTCAAATGATTAAAAAAATAAAAACAACTTCAAGGTTTGCATTTTTCAGGAATGAGGAAGGAATTTCGGTGTGAAACATGAGAAATCTGCAGAAGGTGAAGGTGTTGGAAAAAATTACAAGCAGTCCAACTGCTGCTGTATATTAAATGAACAACTAACTTCCTGATTTCTGTCTGCACTGCATTCACTCACAATGTACCCACCATGTTGTCTCTAGCTTTTTATTTTTATGTGCTGACTTCACGTTATGTCCACATTCTGCAGGAGCACACAACCCACCCAGCACTGGAACCTCTGTGTCTTTATTAAAAACAGAGACATTCTAGCAAACTACTTAAATAAGTTAAAGCATGAAGTTCAGGGAGCATGCTAGACACTCTTCCTGTGAAGCGCTGAGTGAATTTGTCCGAGTTCATCTGCTGTGTTCATGCTGTTCTCAAAAAAACAGTGTGAGCAGACCCACGACAACGATGCTGTTAGTCCAGCACAGAGTCTTAAAGGGTTTTTTATAGTCTAAATCTTAACCCATATTTCTGTACTTAGGTTTATTTAGGGCAATCCTTTTTGTAACTTATATTTTATAAGCTTAACAAACACTTTCAGCGGCATCCGTTCTGTTGTAATTCTTGTCGAGGAATTCTGTCGTTTTTAACCCATGGCAAATCTGCAAAGGGAATTAAACGGTTCCGTCAGAAGGAATTTAAAGCCACACATTCTCATAACCCCTGAAAAAAGCTGGCATGTTGTGGTTTCTTAAGAGAATTAAAAACATTTCTTGTTGGGCTGCGGAGGTGGCACAGGGTACGTGTGCCCCAAAACAGTCCTCGATGCAGCTGTTGTGGGTTCCACCTTTACTGCATGTCTTCCCACTCTCTCCACCCTTTCCTGTCGGTTTACTGTTGTAAAAATTCAGAAAAATAGAGGCCTCTAGTGTCGTAAAAAAACCCATTTCTTGTTGATTATCTACTTACCAGCTTCCTTTGTCAAGCAAAAGTGTTTAGCTTCAAAATAAGGATTGTAGAAGTTGGTTAAACTTGTCGGCAGTAACAGTTCTCAAGCTAATAGTATACAGTGTTGGAAATTAACCAACAGGACTAAAATACCTGAAGTCAAATCCAGAACTAAAAACTTAGATGTGAATAAAAGGTATATTAAACCTGCTTAAGTTATTTTATTGTAATTTCAATAGATCTACAACTTATTTCATAATAGTGTTTAAAAGGTTTAAAAAGCCTGAAATTGACATTTACTGAAAGAAACAGAAACGTCATATCGTAACTGTGAGCTGGTAAAACTATCGCACATAGTGTTTGATAGACTGCCAATTGTGCAGTTTTTCCTGCCTGCAAAGCATGTAAAAGTCTTTACTTTTTATCATAGGTCCTCTTCAACTGTGAGTGACGGAATCTAAAACAAAAATCCACAAAATCACATTGGGTGATTTTTAAGTAATTAATTTGTATTTTATTGCGCATGTTTATGATCACCTAACCAGTAAGAATCCCAGCTCTCACAGGCCTGTTAGTTCTTCATTAAGAAGCTCTCCTGTTCTCCACTTATTACCTGTATTAACTACACCTGTTTGAACTTCTTATCTGTATAAAAGACACCTGTCCACACACTCAATCAAACAAACTCCAACCTCTCCACAATGACCAAGACCAGAGAGCTGTGGAAGGACATCAGGGACAAAATAGTAGAGCTGCACAAGGCTGGGATGGGATACAGGAAAACAGCCAAGCAGTTTGGTGAGAAGACAACAACTGTTGGAGGAATAATAAGAAAATGGAAGAAGTTCAAGATGATGGTCAATCTCCCTCAGTCTGGGGCTCCATGCAAGATATCACCTGGTGGGGCATCAATGATCATGAGGAAGGTGAGGGATCAGCCCAGAACTACATGGCAGGACTTAGTCAATGACCTTAAGGGAGCTGGGACCACAGTCTCAAGGTCCCCCTGCTCAAGCCAGCCATGTCCAGGCCCGTCTGAAGTTTCCCAACGACCATCTGGATGATCCAGAGGAGGAATGAGAGAAACTCATGTGGTCTGATGAGACAAAAATGTAGCTTTTTGGTCTAAACTCCACTCACCGTGTTTGGAGGAAGAAGGATGAGAACAACCCCAAGAACACCATCCCTACTGTGAAGCATGGAGGTGGAAACATCATTCTTTGGGGATGCTTTTCTGCAAAGGAGACAGGATGACTGCAGCGTATTGAGGGGAGGATGGATGGAGCCATGTATCGGGAGATCTTAGCCAACAACCTCCTTCCCTCAGTAAGGCCATTGAAGATGGGTCGTGGCTGGGTCTTCCAGGATGACAACGACCCGAAGCACACAGCCAGGGCAACTAAGCAGTGGCTCTGTAAGAAGCACCTCAAGGTCCTGGAGTAGCCTAGCGAGTCTCCAGACCTGAACCCAACCTAAAATCTTTGGAGGGAGCTGAAAGTCCGTATTGCCCAGCGACAGCCCTGAGATCTGTATGGAGGAGTGGTTCAAAATCCCTGCTGCAGTGTGCAAACCTCATCAAGAACTACAGGAAACGTCTGATATCTGTAACTGCAAAGGTTTCTGTACCAAATAATAAGTTTTGTTTTTCTGATGAATCAAATACTTATGTCATACAATAAAATGCAAATGAATTACTTAAAAATCACATAATGTGATTTTCTGGATTATTGTATTAGATTCCTTCACTCAGATGAAAAGTACCTATGATAGAAATTTAAGACTTTTAGATGCTTTGCAAGTGGGAAAACCTGCAAAATCTGCTGTGTATCAAATACTCGTTCTCCCCACTGTATCCAGGAGCAGACAAAAAAAAAACATCTATGTCTCTGCACCAGTGGAAACCCCCCCAACAAAAAAAAAAAAAACCACAATTATCTAGAGTTGCTACAATTGCATGAAACCAACCTCTGTTGCACCAGCTTCCCGCAGCAGCTTAATGATAGGGGAGATTGTGTTGCCCCTGACGATAGAGTCATCAATGAGCACCACTCGTTTCCCAGCAAAGTTGTCAGTCAGCACCCCGAACTTCTTGGCCACTCCAAGCTGCCTCAGACGAGTATTTGGTTGGATAAACGTTCTTCCTACATAGCGGTTCTTGCACAGAACCTCCGTGTATGGGAGGCCAGACTGGGAGAGGATGACAACAGGGAAACATACGTGTGAGTATTGACGTTCTCCGGCTGGTGGGACGTCTTATCTTTAAGCAGATGACTCAAGGACAGACCTGCTGAGCGTAGCCCAGAGCAGCAGGGGTCGCAGACTCTGGCACCGTACTGACCAGATCTACATCAGTTGGAGCTTCTATGGCCAACTGTCGACCACAGCGCTGCCTCACAGTATACACCATCTGCCCTGCAGTACGTCAATATTCAGTAATTCCACAGTCAAGCTGTATGGTTAGGTTTTTATTATATTTAGCAGGTGTGTTACCTTCAAAAATGGAGTCTGGTCTGGCAAAATAAACATATTCAAAGATGCAGAAGGCAGGCAGGTCTCCTTCAGGGCGAGGAACGACACTCAGAGACTTCACTCCATGCCTGGATATCTGAACAATTTCTCCTGGTAAGACCTCCCTGTAATACCTACGATGGATGTGATAATGTTAGAAACTCAAAGCAATACAGCCTACACTTATAAAGAAGTATAAAAAAAAAAAAACATCACTTTGCTCCGATGGACTGGAAGCTGCAGGACTCTGATGACACAACCCATCCTTCAGTGTCCTCCTCTCCTGCTCCTAACCAGGGAGCAAAGAGTCAAGTTAATCATCCACCAGCAGCTATCTGACCTCTGATAACATCATCAACCAAAGTGCTGAGCTCTTGTGAGGCTCCATCTTTGTCAGAAAATGAGCTCTCTGAGCAAATTTCTGCTCATACAATGAAGACCATAAATAAAACACATCCTCTAAACCTTCTCATCCAACGTTTTTCCACACTAGCAATCTTAATTTGGCTTCCCACCAAAACAAGTTTCTTAATAAGCTCGGTGTTTCACAATACGAGTGTCGTAGATTCTCTGTGTAACTTCCAGACAAGTACAAACAAAGAGTAAAAACTATTCAAATACCTGAACTGTGGAGCCTAGAGATAGGAACAACCCTTCCAATGCAGAGGGGTCGGTTTCCATAAGGGTCACGCACTGCATAGATGACATCTTTGTACATGATCAGCAGTGAGTATGATGTGGGTGTTTTCGACATCAGGTTTTTAATTCTGTAATCAAAGACATGTGAAGTTAGGTAAGGAAATCATGTCAAGAGAATAAGAACATTTCCACAGCATCCAGACCAGGTAGTCACCTAGCGACCCAGTCAGGTGTGTCCAGCTCCTCCATGGGTGGAGTCAGCGCCAGCAGCTGGGTGATGAGCTCGCTGTCTGAGCCGGTGGAGAGGCCGACTCCATGGCGCATTACCTGTCCAACAAAGTTAAGACTCGCAGCATCTTATACAGAACATGTACCAAGCCGCTGTTCTGCTAGGTTCTAATCGACATAATATAAAACATAGTGAGGGATTTAACGCCTCAGACTCAGCTTTATTATCACACAAACATCTTAAACTCAGACTCAGGTCTCTGTGTATGCAATGTGGCTATAAACAATTTTCAAAATGGAATAAATGCTGGAATAAATCAGTAAAGAAGTGTCTAAAAGATCCGGAAAGTGTTGAGTGCATTTGTTGGCAGTCCCCTGAATCAGTCATTTGAAGAGCTGCCTTTTGCTGCAGCTACAAATAGTTTGGGGCATAAGCTTAACAGCTTTCAGGATTTAGACACTGAACATTTGACCCATTCTTTTTTGCAAAATAGCTTAAGCTCAATCAGACAGAATGGAGAGTTCTGAACATCAACGTTCTAGTCTTTTCACAGACTATCACCTGGATTTAGTTCTGGGCTCTGACTGGGCCATTCTAACACATGAATATTCTTTGATCTAAACAGTTGTATCGGAGATCTGACCGTTTGTTCTGGGGTCGTTCTCCTGCTGAAAGGCGAACCTTTATCCCACTCTCTAGTCTTCTGTAGCCGCATTTTTATTCCAAAAAAACGTTTGAAAACTTGGTACCTTCACAATTATACCCTGCCTAGTTTTGGTCTAACACATAGTTTGTATTTGTAAACTTAAAAAAAAGTAAAGGCTATGAATATTTTTCCCAAAGCACTGTAAAAGCCTACAGCTTTAACTTATAACAGATGACTCTTTGAAGAATTGTAAATATAAAAACTAACAGAGTGCAACAAAAACAAAATGCAGCTCACACTGTCACCAGAAGCACATGGTCATCCTCACCTTTTTCCGCAAGGCACGGGAATTAACCAGCTCTCCATTGTGCGCCACGGCAATCCTGCCGTGCAGCGTGTCCACCACAAAGGGCTGGCAGTTCTGCAGCTCCGAGATCCCGGTCGTTGAATAACGTGTGTGACAGATCCCAAGGTTACCGTAGCGCAGTTTGAGCAGAGCGTCCGGTTGGAAAGCGGTGCTCACTAATCCCATGCCCTGAGAAATGCCAAGAGAGATCATTGTTTGTACAAATCGAAAAGCAGACATTGAGATGCCAGCGTGATGTGAAAAGGCCTCAAAACACACCAGGAGAGGCCTGAACAGCTGTTCAACCGATTCAGTGTGAAGTGTACTTGTTTGATGCATGTGTGAATTGAACTTGTCAGGAATACTCAACCACCTTGTGGCTTGTGTATATAGGCAGACAGGCTCCATTGCTTGTGACAATCCCCGCACTTTCCTGACCTCTGAGAAAACAAAAACAAAATGAAAATGGTCAATCATCAGTGTTAAGATGAAGGCATGATAAAAAGCCTTCAACAAGACTGGACATACCCCGACGACCTCAGTTAATGTGCCTTGAGGCAGATCAAACCAGTTTGACTTAAGCAATGAAATAAAAAAGGAGCCAGAGTCAGAGAACAAAAGCGCTTCTCAGACGTGGAGCTGCCATTTATGGGGAGTCGTCTTGCTGCAGTTTCAGTCCATTTACCAAGCTGCTTCTCAGATTACACTTGATCCCGCCCCCTCTGCACACAGCTTAAGCCAGTGGTGAGACTGCTTTTCAGCGAGTAGGCGTTGCTTTCAGGCTTAACCGCCTGGTTGCCTAGGGAACCGGGCAGCAGAGACAGAAGGGGCCGAGGAAACGAAAACGTTTCCAGGTCAGCTCAAACATGGAGAGAGGAGCAGAGAGACAAAGAGGGGAAGACAGGGAGGTGGTGGAGGAGAAAGGCTCGAAGGAGAGACCATGGGGGGAAGCAGAGGTGCTGGCTCTCGTGTCAGTGTGGGATGAGGTTGGAACTCAGCACGGAGCAGAGAGCAGGGGCACGTTTGAGTTGATTTCAGAGCGGCTGAGGCGGCTCAGCGTTGTGCGCAGCTGGAGGGAGTGTCAGGCTAAGAGCAGAAGTCTGGGACTTCAGAGCAGGAGGGCTGATGCAGCAGCAGGCACGTCAGCTAGCTATGGCCCGGGACTGGATGGAAGGCCGGCGGAGGCCATCTACCTTTCCTCAGTCTCAGTGTCAATGAATGAAGGTAAATCTGGGTTTAACACAACTGCCTAAAACATTCAGCTATGTTAAAAGAACAAGAATGTTAAGCAAGTTTTTGCTCTCCTGCTCTAAAACTGATGTAATTCTCCATATCAAACTTTAGACAAAGATAAAAGTCTCTGTGTGTCTGCAGGAATGAAGGCTCGAATGCATCCCAGTCTTCCTCTCACACCAAACGTGACTGAAGAAGGAGGGCGCCACTGGACTGACGACGAGGTGCGGGCACTGCTGTGTGTCTGGGCCGACCAGAGCGTCCGGGAGCGCCTGAAGAGCACGCTGCGCAACAAGTGCATCTTCCAGGAGATGGCCCGCCAGATGCAGAGGAAGTTCGGGGTGGTACGCAACTGGAAGCAGTGTCGGACCAAATACAAGAATCTTAAATATGACTACAAGACGGCAAAAAGTGCTCACGCCGCTGCAGGCAGCAGTGCAGGAGGTCCTGGGAGGTACATGAAGTTTTTTGAAGAGGTGGAAGCCATCTTGCTTGACCAGGTACTGGAAAACGGAACTGAGGAGATGCAGAAGAGGTTGTACAACGGAGACACAACAGAGGGGCGGCTACAGACACCACCAGGCAACACAAGATCGATCACAGCATCAGACAATGAGATCATCATCGAAATAGAAGATGGTAGGTAGTTCTGATTTATTATCCATCATACGTTCAAATTCAAGAGAATTCATTATTCTATTTTATTTTCAGATGACAACAGCGATGATTATGATATTGATGGAGACATAGAAGCACAATGGAGAGGCACAGGTATGATACAAATGGTTTAATCAAATTCACTGCGTGTTCTGGAGGATTCCTACACAGTCTGGAATATTAAGAAATGTCATTTAAGCATTTTTAGGTTTGCATTTTCATTGAAGTGTTTTAATGTCATTTTCTTTCTCCATAGATATGAAGGAAGAAAATAGTATGGAAAAATATTTGTATTTCCAGGCTTTATTCTCCATAATATTATCTAAACGTTGTATCCATCCATCCGATTTATAATACTGGAAAATGATGGAACTTTAGCGTGGCAAATGTGTAATGACCCCAAACTACTGAGAGGTTTTGTTTCTCTGTTCTTCTGTACCACAGAGGCCCATCTGACACAAGCAGATTCACCAAGCTCAGACCAGTTCCAAGTGGTCACAGTGTCGGACACCGGCCGGAACTGGAGCGACCAAGAGGTGCAAGCTCTCATCCAGGTTTGGTCCGACGAACGTGTATGCAAACAGCTGGAGAGCTCGACTAGAAAGAGGGATATCTTCGTCCAGATCTCCAACCGGCTCATGCAGCAAGGCATTGAGCGGGACTGGAAACAGTGCCACACCAAGTACAAAAACCTCAAGTACCTCTACCGGTCCCTTCAGAGGAGCAAGACGGATGAAGCCGAGAGGAAACGCCTCATGAGGTTTTATGATGAAGTGGACGCCATAATGACACACGCCCCAAACGGTTCGCTACGTGGCGCGGGGGCTGCCGACCCCGCACCTTCGGGCTCACTCGCTATCCCACAGAGTTGTGAGGAAAACCGTAGGGTTGATGTATGTTTGGCAAAGACAAACAGAGTAGCAGTCATGGATGAGAAAACCTCTGATTCTGTCCCAATCACAGGCGTTGATGAGCTGAGCCTGCAAGGAATCAAGGAGCACCAGTCAGAACAACATCAGAGCCCAAGGAGTGAGCTAATCATAATTTGTCTATTTGACCTTTTGTTCTTTAGCTAAACAAAAAAAAACTGACTTAAATCAACCATAAACATGAGGCTTCACTTTACCCTCAATATCATTGTCTTCCAGGATCAAAATGTCAGTACTGCATTGCTCTAATAAAGCAATGCTCTCTGTACACTAACCCTTTAATCTTTTAAAATAAAGTCAGAACATATTACTAAAGTACCCAATATTCAAGTCGGATTAATTCAATTGTCCACCAACTTATTTTAACATTCACTGTATCAATGCCGGTGTTTTGAATAACAGCAGTTACCATAAAATCCGTTTACCTAAAAAGAATGACAGGACTATCTTTTTTAAACAAAAACTGTTGTGCTTGTCTTTTCACTATTTGTTTTTGTTTTTTTGTTTGCTGCATGATGCTTGTAGGCCCCTCTGAAACTCTGCTGGGAAAAGACAGCAACTTTTCAGCAAAGAGAGAAACGAAGAGAAAAGCGGTGGATCAAGGTTTCGAAAATCTCTCCTTTCTCTTACCGCTGTGCATGTCACATGATGTATCATTTCTGTCTCGGTCTCATGATCTGCTAAGGAGACTGATAATGGCATTACGGATAAGGGCACAATTGTAACAAAATGCACAATGTAAGATTAGCCGCTAATAAGATAAGATGTTATTTTTGCATGAAGGACAAAAATTCTGGTGCCATATTACAATCAAGGAGTAATAGAAAAAAAAGCATGAACAAAATGATATCACAGCATGCTGATGTTTTTACTTTCAGACTCTGCGTACCAGAAACCAGCAAAACAACTGAACGCAGGCCGCGACTCTGCTGCTCAGGTGGAGGCCAAGTGCAAAGAGGAGCAGGAGCATGTTCCCATAATAAAGATCAAATCTGTGTGCTCAATGGCCCACTCTAATCTACCCCCGAAAACACAGGTATTATTTTACAAATCAGTGTCATCTACAGTAAGATACTTCATGTAGCTGAGATAGCATTATTTGAACTGCCACAATACATCGATAAGTACACTGACATTGTTTGCAACTTGCTTTGGTAACTGACCTAAATTAGCGTTTTTCTAAAAAAAAAAAACAAAAAAAAAACAAAAAAAAGCTCCATAACTTATTCGACACCGTCGTCTTTTTTTTTTTTTTTATAGCTGTGTGTATATATCATAAGTGCATTTTATTCTATTAGTTAGAATTGACCTAATGGATTGAAGTAGGTACATTTTAAAAATGGTTAGAATTTCGTTAAATCATTTCAAGAAACAATCAAGCAAAAACAAGAACACAGCTGGTTAGTGAAGTAAGATTACCACAGCAGGATTTCACTACAATGCTTTTGGTAAGTGCCCAGGAAAAAGAAACAAAAAACTTGCCAATACTCCTTTGTGCTTATTTGGGTCAATGTCATCACATGGACTGAGCTGATTAGGGCTGGCATTAGTAAACACCTTTGAAGAAGGAATTTAAATAAATACATATGGCGGACATCAAAAGAACTACAAGAAAAATACAAAAGGATGAACTGAACGCTGATGACTTGCCTTATGTGACGTCACAAGAGGCACGTCCACCGATAAGCTCGTTTTTAGGAGGGTAGACTTTTTATTAAATAACGATTGCCAGCAAAATAGCACAACTAATATGGAATGTTGTATTATTTGTATAAAACTAGATATAAAGTGAGTTTGACAGATTTGAAAGAAAAGTTTTTAGTAGTAGCTTTAACGGTTTTTCAGCCTTTAAACCCGCCGTTTCTACTCGGATATATTAACTGAAATCAAAACGTCACAAAAAAAAAAAAAGCTCAGCTGACTCAAGTCATTTTTAAAACCCTTCATGATACTAACCTGTGCTGCAACGCCACCAGTCCCAGGCTGAGGACCTGAGCCACCTCTAGCTGCGTGGGCCACTCTCCGGCAGCCACGCAGCCGAAAACCCCGCATTCCTCCCCGATCCCGGACTCCTCAAACTCCATGCTGCCCCAGCCGCTGTCCTCCGGTTACCCCGTTTACCCCAACGGAACGGTCTCGCGCCTACGAGCACCCAGCGTGCGCGGGCGCGTGCACGGTTAAGCGAACACGTGCTTTGTGTGACACAACGTGGCGGACAAAAAAACCGGTCAGCTGACAGTTTTAACTCGCCATCACGAGCCCGAAAAACACTAATTCAATCAAGAGTTGGGAAAAAAAAAGTTAATGCGATTTTCACCGAAGGAAAGGCGCCACTAACTCTTATAATAAATGAATGAATCAACCCGGACTTGATCACAAACACACGTATTGTACTATTCTGCTTGGTCACAGGACCTGCTGTTCCATCTTGATCGAGTTTTCGACAGATCGATTGTCTTGTCGAACTAAAAAATGGTGGCACGCCAAAGTTTTTCTCCTACTTAAAATTAGGTGTTGGAGCGTCCCGAAACCATGTGATTGCAAAGCGCTGCTGTGATTGGCTGAGAGAATCTGTTGAGTGATGCGATTGGTTATCTTTGGAAGTAAGAGTGCAATCGTTTCCTTCCCTTCTCCTGCTGCGTGCCAGCGCGCCTCCCTGCTGCTGCTGCTCCTAGCAACTTTCTTTGGTTTGTCTTCTAGGACAGTTTGAGATCGACCAACACGATGGCTTCCAGCACAGGTACTGCACAATAATGAGTTCATGCTTTAATGCTTAAATTAAACTTGTTTGATTTCTCTTTTCACTGTTTGCTTTTGTGCGTTTTTTCAGAGTTGAACATCGGCCAGAAGCTCAATGAGGGGAAGACGAAGCAGATTTTTGAGCTAGTGGGCCAGCCTGGACTGGTTCTGGTGCAGTCCAAAGACCAGATCACCGCTGGGAATGCCGTGAGGAAGGATCAGATGGAGGGCAAGGCTGCCATCGCCAACAAAACGACGTGCTGCGTGTTCAAACTGCTCCAGGAATCTGGTGAGGACTCGATGAAGTTTGTAAAGTTGTTTAGAAGGTGTTGGTGTTGCAGGCTGCAACGTGAGCTGGGACAGATGTGTCATTCTTGCCCTCAAGCAAGTTTCACACAAATTCCTAAGTACCCTGTAGGGGTTATGTCCGTTTTTTATTTCCCCCCCACCCCCCAAGTTTAGCAGTTATGAATGGATCCCCAAATCACTCTTTTTTTTAAATGCCTTTATGCAGAAGGAATTGGCTAAATTGCAGCCATGTGCCTCTGAAGTTTGCTATGTGGGAATCAAGTAGCAGAGAGGTCCATCTTGTGACTTTCTTCTCATAATTCATCTCATAAGATCATTATCTTGATACAAAAATCAAAACTGAATTTATTGTAATGTACCTGGGGGAAAAAAAAAAATTTTTATATATATATATATATATATATATATATATATATATATATATATATAATATATATATATAATATAAAGTTTGAGGGCGTTTCTGAACATCTGCCTTGTTTTCCAGGTATTAAAACTGCCTTTGTGAAGCAACATTCGGAGACTGCGTTCATTGCTGCCCACTGTGAGATGATTCCCATTGAGTGGGTGTGTCGCAGAGTGGCGACTGGGTCCTTTCTGAAGAGAAATCCGGGAGTCAAAGAGGGTCACCGCTTCACCCCGCTGAAGATGGAGATGTTCTTCAAAGTAAGCGTGAAGCCTCGTAATGATTAAAGTCGGTTGTTTCTAAATGGGTATCACCTCAGTAATTGTTCTTCTCTTCAGGATGATGCCAACAACGATCCTCAGTGGTCCGAGGAGCAGCTGCTGGCAGCTAAGTTCACCCTAGCTGGGCTCACCATCAGTCAGTGTGAGGTGGACATCATGAACCGCAGCACCGTGGCCATCTTTGAGATTCTGGAGAAGGCTTGGGCTACTCAGAACTGCACACTTGTGGACATGAAGGCATGTAGTCGTGTGTCGCCCTCTGCTGGTCATTTGCTCTGCCCAGCAATGCAGCTTATGTTTTTTTTTAACTTGTTTAAAACTGTGTAGATTGAGTTTGGCGTGAATGTTAAGACGGGGGAGATTGTTCTCGCCGACGTCATCGACAACGACTCGTGGAGGCTGTGGCCGGCGGGAGATCGGAGCCAGCAGAAAGATAAGCAGGTCAGGGATTATAATCATCTATATTTTATTCTAATACATTTTCAGTGAATTGTAAAGAGTAAAAGGGTTGTGTGTGTTTTATTTATTTTTTTCAGGTGTACCGAGACCTGAAAGAAGTTACTCCAGAAGCTATGCAGATGGTGAAGAGAAACTTTGAATGGGTTTCTGAAAGGGTCCAGGTGTGATTGAACTTGCTAAAATCAGTACCTGAGCAGTTCTTTGTTTGCTGTTAGTCTTCTGGGTTCATTTGCAGTGTACTAAACATGGGTATTGATCTCTGTTATCTGTAGCTCCTCCTGGAGCCCCAAGCCAGCGGGAGGGTGGTGGTTCTGATGGGCTCCACCTCTGATTTGGCTCACTGTGAAAAAATCAAAAAGGCCTGTACCTCCTATGGACTCCCCTGCAACTTGAGGGTCACCTCTGCTCACAAAGGCCCAGATGAGACACTCCGTATTAAAGCAGAATATGAAGGTCTGCATTATTATTTTTGAAGATAAGATGGGGAAATGGGTGGTGTTTTTGCCCCATCCCTTATCTTCAATACGTTTTCTCTCCATAGGTGATGGGGTCCCCACCATATTTGTGGCTGTAGCGGGTAGGAGTAACGGCCTGGGGCCCGTGATGTCTGGAAACACTGTTTATCCCGTCATCAACTGCCCTCCTCTCACTCCAGACTGGGGAGCACAAGATGTCTGGTCATCCCTCCGTTTGCCGAGTGGTGAGCAGAGCTCTTAGTGCTTTGTTTGCTGTACCATTAGTCAGAGGCGGGTTGATCTGTCACAGCTGCTAATCTTTCCTCTGTTCCATGTTCTCCACAGGTCTGGGCTGCTCCACAGTCCTCTCTCCTGATGCCGCTGCTCAGTTTGCCGCGCAGGTCATCGGCTTGAGCAACCACCTGGTGTGGTCCAAGCTGAGGGCCTCCATGCTCAACACATGGGTGTCTCTAAAGCTTGCAGACCAAAAACTACAGGCCTGCAGCCTCTAAGTAGCTTAGACCAACTTGTGCCCTACACCCCCATCATACCTTTGTTTGCCTTTTAACTGTAGATGTTCCTCAATCATCCCATTAAAGCAAAAAGAATGAACTAAAGGCCCATTGTCTGTTTTAATCCAACCAACATCATCAATAAAATGTGAAATGCATAATTGTATAGAAAATTAGGTTTTTGTTTCTTTTCCAAATAAAAAGATGCACTGGACAAAGTCAATAAAGAAATATAGAGCTTACAGCATATGTAAGTTTTTTGGTGTCATCTTTGTGTAATTTCAGTCTGCTGATGCTTATTAACCATATTTTAAATTGGGGTTAGGAAATTGAAAATAACACATTGTACCGCAAAAGCATTCATACCGCTTGAACTTGTGGTACAGCCACAAACTTGAATTTATTTAATTGTGCATTATTTAAGGCAGACTAAAAATGAAACTTTTCTTTTTTTTTTTTTTTTGCTGCCAGCCCTTTTTTGAAAATTGGTTTAGCACATTTTTATTTTTTTGTCTTGCCAGAGACTCAACTCTGTTCAGGTCTGGACTTTGACTGGGCCATTCAAGCACATACAGGTCCTTCTCAAAATATTAGCATATTGTGATAAAGTTCATTATTTTCCATAATGTCATGATGAAAATTTAACATTCACATATTTTAGATTCATTGCACACTAACTGAAATATTTCAGGTCTTTTATTGTCTTAATACGGATGATTTTGGCATACAGCTCATGAAAACCCAAAATTCCTATCTCACAAAATTAGCATATCATTAAAAGGGTCTCTAAACGAGCTATGAACCTAATCATCTGAATCAACGAGTTAACTCTAAACACCTGCAAAAGATTCCTGAGGCCTTTAAAACTCCCAGCCTGGTTCATCACTCAAAACCCCAATCATGGGTAAGACTGCCGACCTGACTGCTGTCCAGAAGGCCACTATTGACACCCTCAAGCAAGAGGGTAAGACACAGAAAGAAATTTCTGAACGAATAGGCTGTTCCCAGAGTGCTGTATTAAGGCACCTCAGTGGGAAGTCTGTGGGAAGGAAAACGTGTGGCAGAAAACGCTGCACAACGAGAAGAGGTGACCGGACCCTGAAGAAGATTGTGGAGAAGGGCCGATTCCAGACCTTGGGGGACCTGTGGAAGCAGTGGACTGAGTCTGGAGTAGAAACATCCAGAGCCACCGTGCACAGGCGTGTGCAGGAAATGGGCTACAGGTGCCGCATTCCCCAGGTCAAGCCACTTTTGAACCAGAAACAGCGGCAGAAGCGCCTGACCTGGGCTAAAGAGAAGCAGCACTGGACTGTTGCTCAGTGGTCCAAAGTACTTTTTTCGGATGAAACCAAATTCTGCATGTCATTCGGAAATCAAGGTGCCAGAGTCTGGAGGAAGACTGGGGAGAAGGAAATGCCAGAAGTCCAGTGTCAAGTACCCACAGTCAGTGATGGTCTGGGGTGCCGTGTCAGCTGCTGGTGTTGGTCCACTGTGTTTTATCAAGGGCAGGGTCAATGCAGTTAGCTATCAGGAGATTTTGGAGCACTTCATGCTTCCATCTGCTGAAAAGCTTTATGGAGATGAAGATTTCATTTTTCAGCACGACCTGGCACCTGCTCACAGTGCCAAAACCACTGGTAAATGGTTTACTGACCATGGTATCAATGTGCTCAATTGGCCTGCCAACTCTCCTGACCTGAACCCAATAGAGAATCTGTGGGATATTGTGAAGAGAACGTTGAGACACTCAAGACCCAACACTCTGGATGAGCTAAAGGCCGCTATTGAAGCCTCCTGGGCCTCCATAAGACCTCAGCAGTGCCACAGGCTGATTGCCTCCATGCCACGCCGCTGTTGGACCACTTGTTTGCTGAGCATTGGATTATCTGCACGTTGTTGGTCGTCACTGTGCCCCTCCAATGGCATCGGCCATTTTGTACCCAGGACAGCCCGCTCCTACATATCCCATCGAGCATTGCGACTGATATGACTGGGCGTCCCCAGTCTGACGTCACAGGGTGCTATATAGGAGGCGCTCATGTTTGAAAACTTGCCTTCTGCTAGAAACCGGTCTGGCGATTGAAGCGCGTCACTTTAAGAGAAGAGCTCTGTGCAGAGTTTCATTCATTCTCTCTCGTTGGACAACGAACCATTCATAATCGAAGACGTGAGTTAACACGTAACTGGAGACACGGAGTTTCGGAGAGACGAACCGCTATCGTGTTTCATTTTCAAGTCGACTTTGATGGTCAGATCATATTTTTTCCTTTTTGTCAAGAAGACCAAAGGACAAAGACTGACCGCTCCCCTGAAGTTAATTGTGGACGCACATTAACTTAGCCCCACTTTTCCTCGCTTGAATTCCCTCACTTGGAAGAAGACGACACAAGTAAAACCCATCTTTTATTTTTTTATTAGAAGGCCTGGGCAGGGTCAGAGGTTGTAGAAGTGATCAGAATTGCTGGTTAGGATCTCATGTGTTCTGAATAATATGTGCATGTAACCTTGCTTGTTGAAACTTTGATGTGTTATGTAATATCAGGATCCGCCGTGTCCCCCAGAGCTGTTTGTGTTTACTATCTGAACGCGGGTGTGTTGCAAGACTGGACTGTTAAAACGACCTCATGGTAAAATTCTCCATTTTACCTTTGTCTTCAATCTCACTGTGCTAGCTTGCCGCCAAAAGTTATCAATCCTTTGTGGTCAGGAGTTAGGGGGAAGTTTTATGATCAGAAGACCATAAGGACAGTCGGAGCTGAGCTCCAACCCCCACCACTCGCCACCACTCATATCCCCCTCTCCCTTCGTCTGTAGTGCCATAAACTGCTGGTTGACTCAATACATACCCACTACCGTTTGTTGATTTTGCTTATTTAGATGTGTTACCCCTGTGTTTGTAGAATTTTGCATGTTGAGTAGGTGAAAATTAATAAATATTCACATAGATAAAGAGAGAGCGTTTGGTGTTTCATTGTGTGCAAAAAGTGATGTGTCAGTAAAATAAGGTTCAAGTTCCACACGTTTCGGCAGAAACGGTCAATTAAACAGTGACATCTCCGGCAATAGTTATTAATTATTACGGAGTATTTAACGGTTGTAATTGTCAGAGGCGTTGAGCCACAATTACAACACCAGAAACATCTCTGGTCTCGATTCGTAAATGAGGATTTATGGTTAAGAAATTGATTTTGTCAGATTATGATTTGTAATTATAATTATTGATCAAGATTATTCAATCAATAATCATAAACCCAACATATGGCGTCCCTGGGTGGGCCTTAAAAAGACAGACATCAAATCACTGTTGCACAGAATGAACAGTTGTGATCTCCGTTAACAAGACGTTTATTGGGAGACTTGAGTTTCGCACAGAACGTTTGTGAATTAGGGGATTTTGATTAGGTTGTGCTCAGTTCTACTGCAAAGGATAACATTAGCTTTCAGAGGTGTTTGTTGTGGATGCAAGGTGAAAGTTGGTTTAACTTGTGGAAAAGTTAAAGTTAATTTCCAGTCGCCAGCCTGCTGCTGCAGCTGTAAAAACCAGCGCTGATAAGCAGCAGACCTGCCCCAGTGTCCGCTGGGCGTAATTACAGTTGTGACCAACATTCTCCCAGTCAGTTAGAGAACAACACCTACATCTGGTGGCCATTTAATAGATTACAGATTGCAGCTGGATTTCCCAAACCGCAGACCTGCACTCAGTACCATCTGGTGGTCACTAGTGCGAATTGCATTTCCTACTTTGATATTTTTTTAAAATCACTCAATTCATTAACACAGTCAGATTATTCCATCACCTATGATCAAAAGGACATAACTTAAAGTGAAAGTTGAAGTTACAGATCATTCATTACCACTTTTGGATAAAATTTAAGCATTTTTGCTGGGTTTTAGTGTGTGAAGCATGTTTTGATCTGACTCATAAAACTAACTTAGTTGTCTAACAGGAAGGTAGGTGATTCATATTAGAGAACACTAACATTTATTTGAAGCTAAGAACAGCATTGAATGTTTAGTTTCGTTTTCCCATTTTAAAAATTTTATTTTGAACTTGGTTTCTGGGTTATTTCAAAAAATTCTTTCCCTTCTTCCCCTTTTTTGCATGTTTGCTTGATTAACCCCATTAAAGCATAGACTTGGGTAAGCCACAGTTTGAACGGTCAAACCTGTGTGCCCATTTTAAGCAAACCCATACACCTGGAAGAGACAGGTATGAATCAGACAGCTAGCTGAATAGCTTAGCCTGTTTGTGTGCAGCTAATTAAGTTTAGCAATCCTTAATCACTGAACAGCTTAGCCTGTTTGTGTGCAGCTAATTAAGTTTAGCAATCCTTAATCACTGAACAGCTTAGCCTGTTGTGTGCAGCTAATTAAGTTTAGCAATCCTTAATCACTGAACAGCTTAGCCTATTGTGTGCAGCTAATTAAGTTTAGCAATCCTTAATCACTGATAGCCTGTTGTGTGCAGCTAATTAAGTTTAGCAATCCTTAATCACTGAACAGCGTAGCCTGTTTGTGTGCAGCTAATTAATTTAGCAATCGTTAATCACTGAATAGCTTAGCCTGTTTGTGTGCAGCTAATTAATTTAGCAATCGTTAATCACTGAATAGCTTAGCCTGTTGAATTGCTGCTAATTTCTTTAGTGGTGGTTCATAAATAAACAGTTTGTGTGTGTGCATTGTGCATTTTGGGCCAAAGATGGAGGGAACATCCCAGACTGCAGCTGGAGATGTGTGTATGGTGGAGGACCCCATAGGAATGCAGGCGCAAGAGGTGATTGGGTCATTGATTCTGTTGTCCCCAGAGGAGCGTAAAGGCCTCAATGATTATGGCATCGAGCAATGTGAAGCCAGGATTCAGGAGTTGCTCCAAGTCATTAAAAACCCACCGAAGGACAGACGGGTCTCAGATGTGTTAGGACAGCTCACTCTGTTGTTTCAGCGAAGGTTAATGTTGGAAGTTGACCAGCGCGTTAAACTGCAGTTCGAGCTGAATGATACTTTGCAGACGGTGGATGTCCTTCGAGGTGAAATAACAGAAGTGGGAAATAGATTGGAAGCAATAGAGGGTAGCCATGCTACCCCGCCCCCCCTGGAAGAATGGGGGGACGAACCGAAACCCACCTCACAGGTTGAAACCTTTGGAGGTGAGCCACACCTGCGAAACCCTGAGAGAACCTGCAGGTCAGATCTGGAGGATGTAGAAGCTGCTCTCCAGAGATTACCTTTCCAGGCTCATAGGGTTCCCCAGGCATCCACCGAGGCAAGAACAGGGGTAAGTAGTCAGAATAGGTTCAGTGGTGCGGTGCCCCACCCCACTGCAATCAGCAGCCATGAACGGTACCTAGCTGGGGACCCAGCAGGTGTAAATAGTTCACGGTTCAGATACGAGCAGCCGTCAAACGTGACTCGCAGTACGGTCCTCTACAATCCCTCACCTCCGCCACGGTGACAGGAGTGCCGCCCCTGGGATTCAGGTGGCTCCTACCGCCCTCAACCGCTGCCCAGGACCCGAGTCCGGGAAGCACAGGGCCCACAGTTATACCGGGAGCAGCCTCCACTGCCTCCCCCGAGGATGAGGCGTGATGCACCAATACCCTCTGAGTGCAGCCGGAGTGAACTCTCCGATGATGACTCAGATGGGCCGGGACCAATCCCTGAGAGGGGATTGTGCACCCGCCAGGTTGAGTCCCTTGCTAAAGACATAGAGCGTTTCGACCCTAATAAAGCAGAATCAAACATTGATGATTACCTTAGGGAAGTGGAACGCTGTCTTCTAGATTTGTACTGCCCATCAGCACGGGAGAAACTGAAGCTCATCTGGAAGACAACGTCCAGGAGTGTCCATGTTTTCATGGAGAGCCTGACACCCGCAGTCCGAGACCGTTATTCAACCCTTTGCGAAGCTTTAAGGGAGGAATATTCTGTGTACACGGACCGGGCCTCAGCCACACTTGGTGCTTTCACGATCCAGCAAAAGAAAAGCGAAGCACCCAGGGAGTATTACTGGCGCTTGAGAGCCGTTTACTTCCAAGGACGCAATGCGCCAGGCATTGAGGAGGAACATGCTTTTAAATCCCTGTTCCTCCACAACCTTCATGAAAGTGTGCGATACGATGTGACTATGTATTGCAGAACCAAGGCCATGAGCATGCAAGAGATCCGCAAATATGCTCAGATGGCGTGGGAAACACGTGCTCGCCCGACCAAGGGATCGGAGATCGAGGCTAGGGTTTTACAGGTCCAGACTGAAAGAACCAGCCATGCATTAGAAGGCCAGGAAAGGCCTTCAACCTATGCGAAGAACAGGTTCAGGGAACAACATAGGTTTGGTCAGCTGGACTGGGGGGGTGGTACTGAATACCAACCACAGTCAAAGTTGCCGGACCACTTCCGGTCGAACAGACGACCTGACCATCACGTGAAGCCTAAAGGTAAACCTGATGGAAGAGGGTGGAACCGACACGCAGAAGGGATTATGGGGAAAGAGATGGAGGAGGCCTTGCGTAAGATGGTGACGGAAGCGGTGCGTCAGGCCACCATGCCCCCACAACCCTTGAAACAGGAAGCTGACCTAGTTAAACCAGACCCAAACTTCCTGTCAGCATGACTAGGCGTGGACCCAGTCTCCACAGCCAACAGAGTCTACCTGATCGGATGGGGAGACAAACCTGGGAAACTCCAAGAACCCCTTGGGACTTCTCCAGGAGAAACACCACAAATCATTGCTCCAAGGTTCTTAGGTAAACTGAACTATAATGAACATATAGGTTACCTATACTATCTCACCAGTATAGGAGGACATGTCAAACTGAGGTTCCATTTTAAAACAGGATCAGAGATCAGCCTGTTGTTCTCGGTCTCGTTTGAGGAGGCGAGTAGAGCCATGCTCTCCCTCAGTAAACCACTTCAGGCTGAATTTCGTGATGTAAGTATCACCAGCTGCACCCAAAACCGATCATGCATCACTAATTGGGTGGAGCTGGACATTACACTCGAAGACACGGCTCTGGTGCACCCCATCTATAGGTGCACATTAAACAAAGACCTTTGTCTTGGTGGCCAGGACCTGCTGGACAGGCTGGCCCCACTCATTGACTGCCACCAGGACCAACTCTGGGTCCAGGCGGAGGTGCAAAACCGACGGGGTGCACGCAGCGAACGATTCGTTGTGACCAATCAGGTCACCAGCTTAGAGGAGCCCGAAGGACCTCTCAGGCCCTCATCAGAGCCGGTCATGTGCACCTCCGAGACACAGCTGCACCCAGCCATCCAGAAAACTCCTGCCAGAGGCGGTCATGCATTGCTTGGCTCTTTAAAGAACCCAGGTGTGGACACTTACAACCCCAAAGTGGTGGAAGGTGTACACCTGGAAACCATGTTCATACCAGAAGTGCTACTAGCATTCTGGCTGGGACATCCATCAACCATTAGAGAGCTGTATGACCGTTTGTGCCAAAAAGACCCCTTTGTAACTGAGGCACAACACAGCCACACACTCCTTTTAGTAGACAGGCTCCGCCCTCTCCTCAAGACAGCCAGTGTGCAGATTGGCATCAAACAGATCTCCCATGCTGTGGACATTGTTCCAACAGACCAAAGGGGGGTCACGTTATCCGACGCCCATTACTCTCCTGTAGGGTGCCATAGGAGCTACAAAGCCACACTCCACACCCTCCAGCAGATGGCGCACTGGCCTCCAAGGTCTCACGACACCCAGGTCTACATCAAAGGATGTTTAACCTGCCGCCAGTTTCAGCCATCCCAGCCAACCAGTCAACCTCCGCTTCAGCGAAGGGGGGTTACATTACCTTGGTTCCTCCTTCAGACCAACTGGGTCGAACCAGCTCCAAAATTAACAGGAGGTAACAAATTCCTCCTAACTGCGACATGCAGCTTCATCAAGTGGGTTGGATGCTTGTCAGAAAAGGTTGACACCATCATCCCAGCTGCTGCTCTTTGGCTGAACCAGATGAAGTCCTACATCGAACTCTCCTCCCCAAGAACAGAGCTTGTCTCAATGTCCGGGAAAGGAGAGACCAGTGCGTAGGACTAGTTAAATAGGTGCATGTTTCATTAACTCACACTAACATGCACTAATCACTAACAACTTTCTTCAACAGAAACAGTTAAACATATAACTACCTTCTAGGACACAGTCTTAGACTGTAAGTTGACACGATAATTTTCCACAACACTGCATGCACAGCAGACCTCACAAAAGTGTTTAAGAATGATGTAATGGACACACCCATGTTGCCCGATATTTCATGCAAAATTGTGTTAAAGGAGGTTGGTTCATCTGTAGACAGTCCCACCGAGGCACAGATACCCATTGACCTAGTTCTGCTGAACTTAGTAGAGAAATCCTAAGTCCACCACGGCAGACACCTTGCAACCTCCACAAACACACCTGGCTTATAGCCTAAATACAGCAATTTGTTTATTCTTTTCTCCCTCTTTCCACATCTAGATAGTTTAGAGACAGGAGTCCTATTAAAACCCATCATCATCCGGAAGAGCTAATGGTTTAAGCCTAAACATGTTTTAACCATTCGTTTTTTTTAGATTACACACCGCATACAGGCAGTTAAGCGTTTACAGGTCAGGATTGATTCCCTCACATTCATTCCCCCACGGTTCATAGCACCGCCTTTGCCAACGACACAGCCAGGGTCCAGTGCCTAATAGAAGTTGGATGAATAAGCTATGAACCATGATTTTGTTTTGTTCCTTTTATTTTTATATATACATATATATGTACAATATCTGTTATTGTTTCATTTTGTCTCAGGATTACCAAAGCTGATGACCAAAGAATGTAATGATGATATGAATGTATTGTCCTGTATTTTTCTCATTGAACAATGTAGAAAGGTATGAGTTTAGTCAGAGTTTAGTCCTGCCCAGGCTAACCTCTATCCTGCCCAGTCGTAGGTTTTGAGTAACACAGAGACAATTTTGTTTTGTTCTACTTCGCCACGGATCACTGATTGTTCAGCAAAGGACAGAATGGTCCCAGTAGCTTCAAAGACTGCAATTCATTTCACCCTTTGAACCTAGGGGGGAATGTTGGACCACTTGTTTGCTGAGTATTGGATTATCTGCACGTTGTTGGACGTCACTGTGCCCCTCCAATGGCATCGGCCATTTTGTACCCAGGACAGCCCGCTCCTACATATCCCATCGAGCATTGCGACTGATATGACTGGGCGTCCCCAGTCTGACGTCACAGGGTGCTATATAGGAGGCGCTCATGTTTGAAAACTTGCCTTCTGCTAGAAACCGGTCTGGCGATTGAAGCGCGTCACTTTAAGAGAAGAGCTCTGTGCAGAGTTTCATTCATTCTCTCTCGTTGGACAACGAACCATTCATAACTGAAGTTTTTGGACTAAGAAGGCCAGAGATTTCACTTTGCCGATCGAAGACGTGAGTTAACACGTAACTGGAGACACGGAGTTTCGGAGAGACTAACCGCTACCGTGTTTCATTTTCAAGTCGACTTTGATGGTCAGATCATATTTTTTCCTTTTTGTCAAGAAGACCAAAGGACAAAGACTGACCGCTCCCCTGAAGTTAATTGTGGACGCACATTAACTTAGCCCCACTTTTCCTCGCTTGAATTCCCTCACTTGGAAGAAGACGACACAAGTAAAACCCATCTTTTATTTTTTTATTAGAAGGCCTAGGCAGGGTCAGAGGTTGTAGAAGTGATCAGAATCGCTGGTTAGGATCTCATGTGTTCTGAATAATATGTGCATGTAACCTTCCTTGTTGAAACTTTGATGTGTTATGTAATATCGGGATCCGCCGTGTCCCCCAGAGCTGTTTGTGTTTACTATCTGAACGCGGGTGTGTTGCAAGACTGGACTGTTAAAACGACCTCATGGTAAAATTCTCCATTTTACCTTTGTCTTCAATCTCACTGTGCTAGCTTGCCGCCAAAAGTTATCAATCCTTTGTGGTCAGGAGTTAGGGGGAAGTTTTATGATCAGAAGATCATAAAGGACAGTCGGAGCTGCGCTCCAACCCCCACCACTCGCCACCACTCATATCCCCCTCTCCCTTCGTCTGTAGTGCCATAAACTGCTGGTTGACTCAATACATACCCACTACCGTTTGTTGATTTTGCTTATTTAGATGTGTTACCCCTGTGTTTGTAGAATTTTGCATGTTGAGTAGGTGAAAATTAATAAATATTCACATAGATAAAGAGAGAGCGTTTGGTGTTTCATTGTGTGCAAAAAGTGATGTGTCAGTCAAAATAAGGTTCAAGTTCCACACGTTTCGGCAGAAACGGTCGATTAAACAGTGACAACTCCGGCAATAGTTATTAACTATTACGGAGTATTTAACGGTTGTAATTGTCAGAGGCGTTGAGCCACAATTACAACACCAGAAACATCTCTGGTCTCGATTCGTAAATGAGGATTTATGGTTAAGAAATTGATTTTGTCAGATTATGATTTGTAATTATAATTATTGATCAAGATTATTCAATCAATAATCATAAACCCAACATATGGCGTCCCTGGGTGGGCCTTAAAAAGACAGACATCAAATCACTGTTGCACAGAATGAACAGTTGTGATCTCCGTTAACAAGACGTTTATTGGGAGACTTGAGTTTCGCACAGAACGTTTGTGAATTAGGGGATTATTCAATAATCATAAACCCAACACCGCATTGAAGCAGTAATTTCTGCCAAAAGATTCCCGACCAAGTATTGAGTGCATAACTGTACATGATTATTTGAAGGTTGACGTTTTTTGTATTAAAAACACTTCTTTTATTGGTCGGATGAAATATGCTAATTTTGTGAGATAGGAATTTTGGGTTTTCATGAGCTGTATGCCAAAATCATCCGTATTAAGACAATAAAAGACCTGAAATATTTCAGTTAGTGTGCAATGAATCTAAAATATATGAATGTTAAATTTTCATCATGACATTATGGAAAATAATGAACTTTATCACAATATGCTAATATTTTGAGAAGGACCTGTAAATATGCTTTGATTTAAAACAGTCCATAGTAACTGTGATTGTATGTTTAGTGTCGTTGACCTGCTGGAAGCTGAACTTCCAACCTAATCTTAGGTATTTTGCAGCCTATAACAAGTTTTCTTCCAGGGTTGCCATGTATTTGGTTCCATCCACCTCCCCATCCACTCTGAGCCTCCCTGCCTCTGCTGAAGAAAAGCATCCATGCATGATGCTGCCACCCTGTGTCACTGTGTCACTGTGAGGATGGTGTGTTGAGAGTGATGTCTTGACAGGCTCTCTAATTGTGGCATGGTGTTGTTTTTCTGACCAAGAGACTTTGAAAGTTTAGGTAGTTGTTTTCTAGCCTTACCCTGCATTAAAACTTCCTCACCACTTTAATTCAGACCAGTGTGGTGCGTTGTCTTTTCTATGCGAATGCTGCTTCTCCGATTAATGTCAGTTTACGACCATGTCTCCGTAGGCTTGTATTTGTGCAATGCTCTTCACATTTTCAAATTATGAACTGTGAAGTAGCTGCCCCATAAGATGTTCAAAGCTTGGGACATCGTTTTATAATCAAAGCCCCATTTTAACCTGTTCTGATGTTGGGAGATCTGAACGTAATCCTTCCAGTGTCTTGCTCTACATTTATACATTGCTTTGAAAAAAAATCAGTTGAATATTTTTCCCCTCTCTGGCTGTGTTACAACACCATCTGCATGCCACCTGGTTTGCAATGAGCATTACTACTGTTGCTAAAAAATCCCTCTTGGTCATGTCTCTATCTGCTGTGCTGCAGGACTTCAGATCAGCCTCAAGAGGGAGCTTGTGCCCATCTTTCCAGTGCAAAATGTTAACCTTTCATTTCATTCCAGTAGTTTGGAGCCAAGAGAATGAGTCATGACTACTGTGCCACCATTTTCTGTTTTTCTTCTTCTATGATATCTAAGTTGTTTTTTAAAATAAAAAACGAAAAGTATAATGGTCTAGGGTGTGCAAAACTTTGCACATGTGGGTGGGCGTGGGAGGACAGAACTACTGTGGGCTAGGAGTGTGGTATGGATGAGTGCATAGAGGCTAAACTCTGAAGAAAGATCTCCATTTGTTTTTATTTTGTCAGGGATTTGAACTTTGAAAATGCAACATATTTACCAAGAATAAGCTTCCTTATTTCCTGATCAGTCTAAGCTGAAAACTGAGACAAATCCAAAGAGCTAAAGTGGACATAATGCCCCAGTCAAGTGACTCCAGGTTTCCTTGACAACGGTAACATGGCAACAGTCAGTCTATATACAAAAATCAGCTCTCTTCTGCGGCTCCTGTCTCGCTGTTGCTCAGTGGATCTCTTTATTTCCTGTCTGTCCTTGCTGTCCTCTCTGACTACACCGTCATCATGGATACAATTATAGCTTAGATGAAATGAACACAACATGAGGTCTAGCCCATTAAAAGGTTATGAATCTGCAGATATGCCTTCATGTAGTGTGTGTCTCGTTTCTCTATTTTAATTACTTCCCACCTGCTCAAGGTGATAACCAAACTGTAAGATAGAAAATTCAAGATCAGCATGAAACAATCTTTTCAAGACTCAAAAAAGCAATTTATTTAGCTTTTAAAGCTGTTGGGGTGGGAGTTAGGTATCACATCTGCAGCTTATTTACACCATTATTGTACTTGTATTCTTTATCTTGTGTACAAAAATTCTCCATCATTGTATACTTTGACATCATAGCTAAGTTTGCTTTCCTCCTCCTGTGTATGATGATCCTTCACACCATACAGTCATAACAGTATGGTCTGAAGGCAAATTTGCATCAGTCGCTTAGATGCATCTGGCACATTTGCATCCCCGCTGTTATTCACATCCTACATCTTTGTCCACTAAGTGCTGCATCACTCTTTCCTCCTTTCTGTTGGTTTACTACGTCACTTCAAATTATATCTGCTAATTGGTCAAACTATTAAGCTTCTTGATGCGTGTGATCACAGTGCCCCCAGGTCGTGGCACGAGCGGGACTTCTGTCTTAGGAACTTGCCCACTTCTCTCTCCCGCGGGTACCTGGGCATCAGGTTGGTGAGGAAACGTTTAGCACGTGTGGTGATGCTTTCTCGTTGACCTCCTCCACACATGTCCTCTGCGCTGGACCCTGGGGGCCATGGGGGCTGGCCTCTGGCTAGTCGCACAGCGGACTCCAGGAGCTCCGGCGTGCGGTGATCCAGAGAGGCTGAGATCTCCAGATACAGACAGTTATAGAGGGCAGCGCTGGACATGGCCTCTGATGGAGAGAATGGAGAGGACAGGGACAAGGTCAATAAAAGAATGCCACACATCTTCAGAGCAAAAGAGTTTGGTGCCATCTGTGTAAGAGGTGAATGTGATAACACTTTTATTGCCAAAAGGTTAAGAGCCTACTGCAAAAGCAATTTTTTTATTTTAGAAAATTGTCATTGTTTTGCAAAGGTATTCCTAAGCCTAGAACTTTTCACACTTTGTCACTTTACAACCACAAACTTGTTTTTTATGTCTAAGACCAACAGAAAGTAGTATATAAATAGGAAATGGAAGGGAAATTATGCATGGTTTTCACAATCATTCACAAATATAAATCAGAAGTCTGGCATGCATTTCTTTATAGCTCCCGTAAGTAAATGCTTTGTAAAATCAGCTTTCACTGCAGTTAATGCTGCAATTACTACAGCTCTACTAAGTTTGCACAGCTGGAGACTGAATTTTTTGTCTATTCTCCTTTGCAAAATAGCTTAAACTCAGTCAGATTGATGGAGAGCATCTGTCAATACATATAATTCTGAAAGGCATGGCACACCTTTCAGAATTATAGGTTTAAAAAGTGTTTAGAAAAACATCTCTTCCACTAAGACAAAATGCAAAAAACATCAAAGGATGTGAATACTGTAAAGCACCAGATGCCCATTTTAGGGATTGTACCTGTTGAATATAAACAAATACAGCAACTTATAAAAATGACAGAGGTGTAACAAAACTGAAACTTTTGTAGCATTAAAACATCTACTTACAGCTGAAATTGCATCACAGATTTTCAAGAGTAAAAAATTAAGAAGTTTAACTTAGCAAGACAAACTAAAAAGAACATAAAGAAAACTGGGAACATTTAGAGAATTAGCAGAGAGACATACAATGAGCCAGGATAACAATCCCTCCTGCTCAGCTGAGGTCTTCAGACCCACTGCTCTGTTATGGAAATGCTGTCATCAGTTTAGGGATGATGCTTTAAAACATACTGGCAGTGGACTTTATGTCCTAACATTAGGCTGGGAACAGCCTGACCCACCCAAGCAGGAAGCTACCACTCCATCAAATAAGCCCTGAAGACATGGTGAGCACATTCAAACCTCACAAAGAAAGATCCCAGCAAAGAGGTTTTAAGCTGGAATCATGCTGGTTTTACTCAGCAAACTAACCTTTTCATCACCATGCCAGTCTACGGGAAACAGAAAATCTATTTCTAAAACCATCAGGTAGAAACCTAGCTTGTCCACCAGGACTGAATATACTTGATTTAAAAGACATTAAGATGGATCAGAGAGATGTGTATGTATAGAGTCTGCACAGCTCTGGATCAAACAGAGAGTGGGTGGACAGAATCTTTGCTAGCAGTGCTCCAAGCAAGTTAGTTTGGATCTTTAATGATTTTTGGAGTTTCTATCAATTTTGTACTGCATTTACATAAGGACATTTTCTTATCAGTCAGAGACAATATAGTCTAACTGATTTTGCTACTAACTGCACATATTTTGGCACCATTTCAGTCACTTGCTGCACAAGCAGTAAACCGTAAACAATATAAACTACGGTACCTCAAAGACCAGAGAGACACGTTACATTGAGAAGCTTTACATAATGAACGATGCAGTCATATCCAACTGCAAGGAGTGTGCTTGTTAATTTAAAATGTATCTGTTCCTGTGTAAAACGGGAAGCTGTGGTTTAATGGCCGAAAGAAAGTCCGCCATCCTACAGTTTTGATTTTGTATATCAGGACATAAGCACATGAAATGAACCGCAATAACTTGCACCAGTCGCTTCAGTCAGGTTGAGGTCTGAAGTTGGACTGAGCCTTTGCAACACCCTGAGAGGTGTCTTTGTTCACATATTCATTCTGCTGGGTTTGGGATCATCTGGTTGCAAGTGTGCTGATCTTTAGATGTTGGACATATGATACCACATTGGACTCTTGAATACTTTGGTATACAAGAAAGTTAATCATCATCAGCAACTAATGTCCCTTTTCCAGTGGCTTGATTTGACCCTACTCGACTCCACTTGGCTCGCTTTCCGCTGGCTCATGACTGAGAAGGTGCTCAGGTCCTGTGGTCAGAAAATAAACCCAAATCACCATGCTTGACAGCAAATGTGAGCTGTTTCTGATGCCATGCTGCGTTTGTTTTTCTTTAAACATGGAGCTGTGCATTATGGCCAGACATTTCTACTTTAGTCTGACGTGTTAAAAAAAATAGTTCTAGAAGTCTTGTGCTTTGTTCAGATGAAACTTTGCAAGTCTAATTAATGCTGCCATATTTTCACTAGAGAGAATAGACACTTTCTTTTAGGTAACCCTTCTAAACAAGCCACACTTGTCCAGTCTTTTTTTAATTGTACTGGCACAAATGGTCATATTTGAAACTAACTGGGCCCTGTGGAGTCTGAGACAGAACTCCTAGGGTTTTATTTTTGATTTTATCTGTCATCTTTGGGTAAGCTTGCTGGAACGTTCACTGAGATTTGTAACTGCCTGAATATTTTCCACTTGTGAATAATCTTTCTCATTGTTGATTAATGGATTGACTTGTAATTGTTTTACAAATGCTCTTATAACTCTTCCCAGACTGATGGACAGCAACAAATGATTCTCTAAGGTTACTGCTGACATCCTAACACCTTGGCATTGTGTTAAACACGTGTGTGCTCCAAGATAGCAAACTGCCAGAACTCCTGCTTTTGTAGGGCTAGTCGCACTTGCTTAATTAAGTACTTATTTAATAAACCTGCTGCTACTTTCCCTCTCAAATCCTATGAAAGTAGCAAGGGTGTAATTACTTTTTAACACATACCTTTTTAATTTAGGCCTCTTTTTATTTATTTGATGCACACATGAGGTTAGATTTAAACAAGTAAAAACTTGTTAAAGACCAGTTCATTTATGCTACTGTATGTCCTTAATACATAAAACACAAGAATAAATAATACGGGAGTACTTTCTTTTTATTTTGACTGGACATACACCATTAGGATGTTTTTGACATTAGTGCCAATGGTGTTTATAAAAATTGATGTGATGTTTAACCCTCATGTAATGGAGCTAATAACACACTCTGTCACACAGGCTGAATGCTGTTAAAGTGTTATGAATGTGAAGAGGCAGCACACTCACTATGAACGCTCTTCAGCTCTGACTGTAATCGTGGCACCCTCTACACTCCCACACTTCGATGAGACATGCATTTTACATTTACGTTAGTGTTTACGGCTATTAAAATAGCAGGAAATTCCACCACCTGGGGTGAGAGCAAAAACTATAGGAGAGAAAAGGGAACACGGTGAAGATGGAAACCGGAGCTTCCCAGCACCTTGAGCAGTGACCTCGCGCGAGCGAACGAGGTCACTCTTGTTACCGACGAGGATTATTGGAGTCTGAGGCTGAGTTTCTCTCAGGAGGAGTCGGAGCTGGGCTGTACGGTGGAAACTGCGCCTGTCGGTCACAGAGAACACCAGGACGCACACCTCACACTGGAGAGCCGACAGGTCCTGTGGGAAAGAAAAAAAGTGAAGACAGAGTAATTTACAGCTTCTTAGACACTGAAACATTCTGCACTTCAATAAAATGTGAAAAAAAACACACACACACAGCTGTCATGAGATATTCCCAGGAGCTGCTGCTTTATGGAATAAGATTGTCTCAGAAAAACAGAGCATTGTATTTCCCATCACACAAACCTTACTGCACATGCACAGGAGCTGCTGCTCAAGAAGTTCCAAATGTTTTAGAAAAACACATGCTCTGTTTATCCAACAAGACTGGGATAATTCTGGCCCTTTCTGCTTGTCTTATTAAGCAGGTTGAAACTGTGTCCAAGTTTCATCCTTCTTGCTGCTAATTTGTGGTGAAGTTGAAGAATTTGGAGGCAGTCATTCTATCAACTTTGTGTACTGCTCCATTAACACTGGCAGTGAAACAAGCATATTTAACCAAATATTAGTGGGGGTGTGTATATAAATATGTTTGAGCCTTTATGCATAATTCTGACCACTGATTCTGATTACTAATTTCATTTATGAGTCAAACAATGCAGCCACATTCTTAAAATGAAAAAGCATTTCTGAAAATGCTTTTTCATTTGAAATATGGTAACGATTTGCTTCCATAAGTGTGGACTAAAGAAAATGGGAACTACATTTAAACCTATACATCAAATTCGTATTTGTGCATTGTTAAAAGTCTAAAATAATATGGCATTCTGAATGAGACTGCAACTGGCAGACAACCTGAAACTATCAATCTGAAACCAACCTGTAAAAAATACCAGAAAATAAAAAAAACACTACTTTAGGTAGTGCTTCTGTTGCCCATTCTTTTTTCTTTCTTTTTTGAAACATATGTCAATAACTAAGGACCAGAGCAGACCCAAGGAAAAGCAAACTAAGAAGCTAAATTAGCATAAAGAAACCACCAGGGGTCCCAATGAGCAAAAGAACTATCACACCAGTAAAGTTTACAATTATACATACGTTGTACAATCTGGGTTTTTATTTCTGCATATGTTGTAAAATACTTGGATAGGTGAGCATTTCA
Source organism: Girardinichthys multiradiatus (assembly GCF_021462225.1). NCBI lineage: Eukaryota > Metazoa > Chordata > Actinopteri > Cyprinodontiformes > Goodeidae > Girardinichthys > Girardinichthys multiradiatus. The sequence goes on along the minus strand of NC_061802.1, from coordinate 36,930,956 downwards.
CAATTAGTATAGGTGTGATGATATATTGAGCTCACAAGATGTGACCATTAACAACACTGGGTTCACAAGAACACAAGAGAAATCTTTTGCATTCTTTTTGTGGAAAGACAAGTATCAAATTGTTTGTTTTCACAAAAAGAGCAAAAGCTTCACAATACAAACTGTGTTTTGTAGAATCTGTAATCAGTGTGGAATAATTCCTTTTAGGTTTGAATAGTGCCTTTGTATCATGCTTTTAGCCTGTCTAATTCAAATGTGGAACCATTGTAAACAAAGCAATGCTAACCTCACCTCCACCCCACTACATCCACCCGTTCTTTTTCACGGTCCTTTCGTTCTTTCTGTTCACACTCCACACCTCAGATTTCAGGTACAGCTCGCAATTCTGCCATCTGCAGAAGTTCTCGGATGATTACATTGTGGGCTGCATCAGGAAGTTGAATACAGAGGTGTGGTAGACAGCTTTGTGGAGTGGTGTGGACAGAACCACCTGCAACTTAATAAAGGAAAAAAAAAGTGCTGCGGGTGGACTACAGGGAGAAGAGCAACGACCTCGGTCTCTTACCACAGCACCTTCAGTCGTAGACTGATACCACCGAGGTGCTCTAAAGAACGCCGCTCTATCTGCTCTGCACCTTATTTGTTATATACTTCACATTTGATATTTGTGCTCTGTTATTTTTTATATTCTCTTATTGCATATTATTAGGTTATTTTTTACATCGTGTGATTCCTTGTGTATTTTCTTTTGTATTAATACCTTGGCAGAAGAATTTCCTGCGGGATCAATAAAGTTCTTATCTTGTGTTGATTTATGGGTCTTAGTTTCTTGTTTGTGCACACAGCCTTGGCCAATAAAGCTGATTGTTATTCTTCTGATTCTGATGGAAGGGCCCCAAAATAAATTCTGTTTAGGGCCATATAGGTTTGGTCCACCACTGCTAAGACCAACTAAAACCAAGCTTTGGAGTCTTATCATATAAACGGGCAGTGTCTCGAACCTCAAATTTATCTCCCATTTAAGAACTACCACACCAAAAAATGATGGACTGCAGCACAGAATCCTGAGTCTTTGGTATTTTCACACATCTAAATCAGAAACGTTAATGCAGTCAGCTGGCACTCCCAGTCTGTGGGCGGCTCAAGCCAACACTCACGCAGACGCCTCTGAAACGTACTCAAGGGAAAAGAGGAAGAGCTATGCAAACAACCCGAGAGCGAGCGCTCCTTGCTGGAACAGATGCACATGCTGCAGATTTACTGTCCTCTTTTTGTCACGATGCTTCTCCTGGCTGAGCACTTATTTATGCCATAGTGCTGACGAGAACGAAACAAAAACACATCCAGAAATGTTCTCCAGATTCAGAATGGGAGCAGATTTCATACCACTTGCTTGAACATGCAGCAAAAATATTCCATATGGTGCATTGTTCATTTTTCTGTTTACCTTTAAGATGCTTTAATGTTTGGATTGGTAGTCTGTCTAAAGTAGTGTGCATTCTAGGGTGAGCTCAAATTAGGATTTGTTCAGCAATTTAAAAAGCATTATTTTCTTCATCCAACCCCTGCAAATAAATTGTGTTTTTATCCTTCACTACAACTCAAACTTCCTCAACCTTCCTCCTAAAGGAAGGAAATTTAGGCCAAGTGGTCTGTTTTGAGCATCTCCCTAACCAAGCCAGGATTTAGGTCAAAGAAACATACAGTTCTGTGAAAAGTATAAAATGTATCTGAGCTCATAGGTTACAGCTGCAGAGAGGTCTCAGCGGCTTAATGAGGGAGCCGGGAGCAGAGAGGACCCTGAAGTGTTGTTTGCCTCACCTGTCTCCAGTTGTCATAGATAATGATGGTGCTCTCCTCATCATCCACACTGACTGTGTGCACATAACCCTCCCCTAGGAACGAGGACAGCATCAGTTAGCTCTCACATGATACACACTCTTATTTATTTACTCTACACAGGTTGCCCTATATTATATCTATATTATTCTTGTCATTGTTTTGTACCATCAGAATCCACTGACGCAGTCCGGTCAATGTCGCCGGCGAAGGCGAGAGCCAGTGAGGACTTCCCAACTCCGTTCTGACCCAGCAGGGCGATCCTTAATGGCCCGTCACGCCTGCCCTCCACAGAGACAATGGGAGTGTCATCCAGGGCTGGGCTGAAACTGAGTGGTGAAGGAGAAGCCCCGGCTGCTCCTGATGTCCAGTCACCGTCATCATGAACAGCTTCTTCTCGTCTGAGTTGGTGCTTTATTGGCAGAGGAGTGCTTCCTCTGCGGACCGTGGGGGTGCTGGGCAGAGTCATACTGTCACACTGTACAAAAACACAGCTTGTGTTAACACATAACATTTTCAAATAACGCCTCTCTCTTGTATCAAATAAGGCAGGATCCAATACTTTACTTTCAAAAACCGCGAAAACCAAAACAAACAAAGCAAAGAAAAGTACGGAAATGTGTGTTTGGTAGATTATTTTGTTGCCTATTGGCAATAAATCTTATACAGTTTAAAATTCTGTTTATTTCAATTTGAATAGTCCCGCATTTGTAAGGAAAACACAGTCGTAGTTTGAGCAGCAGAGTTGGGTATGCAGGCTGCACCCATGAAAAACTCAGTAAGACCTCTTTGCTGAAGCTAAACAGCTTATTCTGCTATTGACTCTTGTTTGGTGCTGTTTGTTGCATTGGATGATTAAAGCTTGAAGAAACACAACACATTTTCAATTTAACAATTTATTTATTTAACAAACAGCCTGGCACCTCCTCCTCATGCTGGTCACCAGCTTGGTCACACACTGCTGTGGGATGGCGTCTCATTCTTCAACTATAGCATATGTTGTAAGTTAGCCAGTTTGTTTGTGTTGGTCACTTTGGCATGAACGTGCTCAAGATGATCTGACAAGTGTTAAGTGGGATTGAGGTCAGAACTGCAGGCAGGTTGTATTATCCTTTCCACTCCCAAATTCTAAAAGTAGTCTCCGCTCTGAGGAGACGAGCATTGACAATGAGGGAGACGCCACCCCACACCATCACACTACCTCCACCAAAAGATATTTAACATTGCTAGAGAGGATTCGGCAAGTTTTTCAACTGAACTCTGCTGCTCAACCCACAAATGTATTTCTGTTACAAACGTGGCACCCTTTAAGTGGAAATACACAGGCTTCTCACTGGTGTGACATTTATTGGCAAGAATCTTGTCAAAATAAAGAAATAATCCACTAAACAAAAATGTCCTTACTTTTTATGTCTATAGTTTATATGCAAAAGAAAACAGTTCCCACATAATGAATGAAGAATAAAGTCATCACAATTTGCTTGCAACACAACTGATTACCAAGGACAAATTAGTCAGATCATCTGTAAATACTTAATATACAGCAGCAGACATTCCAGTGGTTATGGTCCAATCTGGATAGTATTTGTCACTCATGCAAGCTGTGTGGGGCTTACTCTTTTTATCATGCTAGGTAAGACAATGTTTGGGGATCTGCTAGTTCCAACATCACACTACTGTGACATCTGAGAGCCTGGTGAAAATTTGTCAAGTGCAGTGAATGCTGTGCTGGGAACAAGACGCCCTCTGTGTCTGGAAACGTTCCCTGACAGTTTGGGCTGACTGTCAGAGGTTTCAGCAACTGCCTGTAACACTAGATTGAAAAGCTAATCATGTACATACCCATTGCTTGTCTGCATGTGGGTAACACACAGAAAATGAGACATGTTTAAATAGAAAAAGGCAGACTTGTTATATAAGCATCATTTATAAATAAACAAGTAGTTTGTTAATAAAGCCAAAATCTAAGTACGCCTTAGTTAATTAGTAGTTAGTTATAAGGTCGACGTCCTCCTGATCAACATCTGCTACTTGCTTACTCTCTTTTTAGCTCAGCTTTTGGTCTTTACCATTTCTTCAATGGAGTTTGCTCTTTCTATTCAGTTGTTACCAAAAATAAGAAATGAACTTACTTCCCTAACATTCTGTATTTATTCAACTTTCTCTGGATTTCTATGTGATTCAGTCTTTCACTCATCGGATAAACGTAGCGACAAAACTTTTTTTTTCTTGTTTAAATTTTGTGGCACTAGTGGCCTTTGTTTTGCAAGTTGACCAACAGGAAATGAGGTGGAGAGAGTGGGCAAGACATGTATCAAAGGTCAACAGGCCAGGATTCGAACCCCTGAAGGCTGCGTCGAGAACTGCATGAACTGTAGCCTCCCTACACAGGATGCCATAACCAGGATGCCTGGTGTAATCCATTGCTTGCCTTAATTTCAATGGATGAGATGCCCAAAGTGGTCAGATAATTATTAACTGAATTATTAAAAAAGTTAATTGCGTAGTAAGCCTTCATCATCCTAAGGTAGGTGAAGTACCTACATGGCACAGCATGAGATTAAGTAATTATTGGATTATTGATGTGATATTCGACTCAGAGTTGCATTGACCATCAGCAGATGTGTGGTTTACATAGAAAGTAGAGTTTGTGAACCTCAGGTGGCAGAACATCTGTTGCAGCTTAGTTTATGTGCTGCACATAACGTGTATGCTTCAGGAAGGTGATGTGGAAGCATCATTGTTCTATGGTGTCGTGTCTTTCAGTGCCACTGAAATAACTGGGTGATGTGAACTAGTGTGACAGAGGTATTAGTAAATGTTTTCAAGTTCCTGTACACTAAAAAACAATTAATTTGACACAAGGACTTGTTCAAACAGCTCATACAAGGCCTGGTTTTCATCAAAAAATTGGAAATTATATCTTTATTTAAGTACTTAAAAATGAATCAAAGCTGAATGTCGTTTGTTTTAAGGCAGAATATTCTCGGCCCCTAAATTATTCTTCAGTAAAGAATTTGACCTTTTGGCTGAATAAAATGGCAATTACAAATCAATGAACTGACCATTTATTCTAACCACTAAAAAAGCAGGACACTCATCAAAGATCATCATTTTAGCATTTCATGAAGGTGACTGCATTTTAAAATTCAGCTACTTGGGTGTAAGCTTTTTTCCAGGTTTAGTCTAAATTGACACAAATTAAATAAAGGAGCTATTGCTGCCACTAAGTAGACATACTCTGTTTTTCATCCCAAAGCCTTTTTCTACTGGCTCAGAGCTTATCTGTTTAGCTGTGTTTTTCTTCAAGACTAAGCCACCAAAGGAGCTACTGCTACCATTAACTGCTTTTTTTAACATGCTCGTTCAGGAGGAGGGATTGCTGGAATGTCAGTAACTTGAGTTTCTTCAGACAGAAAACGTTTTTACCAGTGTGAGTAATAAACTGAACTTACCTGCACTGTTTTATGAGTAGGGTTGAATTGGCTGTGTAGTTCTGTATAGAAACTAGATCTGTTTTTCTTGTGGAGCGCCCTGAGGTGACATTTGTTGTGAATTGGCACTAAATACATAAATTGCAAATTGAATAGTAGCTGTCTTCATTTTTTCGATCAAACACATGGCCTTGGTATCATTTAAAAGCTATTTTAATTCTCTTTCAGATGAAATAATTTGTTTTGACATGTAGCGCTTTAGACAATGTTGACATACCAACAATTCTCTCTCAGGTACAAAAGAATTTGAAATAAAAGCAACTGTGAAAATCCACCATTTCCATCCTTTTCAGCATAAAAACACGTTTTAAAATATTTAACGAAGATTACAAAGGTAAATGTTTTGGAACAAAATTTATTTTAAAACTTTTATCATTGAAATAGCAAAATTGTGTGAAAATCTATGATGCTTATGTACGACTACCCAGCTAGGTGGAAGCCCACTGCTAAAAACCTGCGGCCACTCAGCAGTTACACAATAAAAAGGAGTCACTGTAGATTTAACATGTATACATTACAGAGGTAAACAATGATCATTACCTACTACTTTATTCCTTTTCCCAGAAATATCACAGTTTTGTAAAAATATATTAACACTGATGTAGGACTAGCCTGCCAGTTGATAATCCACTGCTATTTGATGCCAATTTAGTTTCTCAGCTCAATACAGTCCTTAATACTAAACAAAATAAGAAAACTAACAAAGAATGTGCTAATAGTAACCTAATATATATACATACATATATATATATATATACATACATATATATATATATATATATATATAGATATACATACATACATACATACATATATATATATATATATATATATATATATATATATACATACATACATACATACATATATATATATATATATATATATATATATATATATATATATATATATATATAGATATACATACATACATACATACATATATATATATATATATATATATATATTATAAAACTACCCAAAATAACACTTTAAATTCTGTGGCCCCTTCAAAAACATTGATATTTCTATTTTTTACCACACTGAATAGTCACTAAAACACTACAGTTTATAAAAACTTATGGACACCCACTCTTCACCCAAATTTAACACACACCTTTATAAACGTCCTTACATACAGCCTACACATGGTCTACATGACTCTGAATACTCAGAACCCACAACAGCGTTTCTAATAATCTGGTTGAGTCATTCCAGCGGGTTTATTGGGGCTCTCGGTGCCCCATACCCTCCTACCTTGGAGCCATTCTCCTCGATGCTGAGCCTGTCTTCGGGCACATCTGTCGGCATCTGCAAGCTGAAATAAAGCGATCGGGCGAGAGGAGTCCAGAAGACACAGAGGAACACCAGGATCACCGCTCGTAATCTCCAACCCAGTCATTTAATGAGCCCCAGCCCCACTGGCCCGGTCTGATTTCTCACCTCTCAGGTGTCTGTCGGCAACTACAAAGTAAGCACGGCTCCCCTCTCTCTCCCTCTCTCTATATTTTCCCTGGCGTCCTCTCCCTCTCTCTCTCTTTCTCTGTCTCTCTTTGTTTCTCCTCTCTCACTGTTTTCTCAGGTTATAGGGCCCAGGTCCAGCTCTGCAGGCAGCACCATAATTCACCACTTCGGTCTGTCTGCTGTGTGACTCACACCTTCTAAATGCTTTCCAGAACCAGGTTTCCTGCTGAGGAGGAAGGATGAAACTGGCAAACAAAAGAGCTTTTCTGCAGGTATCTGCTGCAGATGCACGCAGTTCATTAATTAAAAAACAGAGCGGTGATGTAGTTTGACAAAAAGCAGGACTGTGGAAAGATGGTCAGTCACGAAGCCCTCATTAACCACTTTTACTGGAGATTAAGGCAATGTAGAATATGACCCCTAGAGGGCGGTACAAGACAAGAATTTTCTCTACTAATTGGTCATTGTGTGAGAGTGACCATATCCTTAAGGGAAAATGCTAAATGTACCAGATTATTGGGATATTCCTTTAGTAAAAGATTTATTACTGTCTGTCTCATGGTAGAACCCATGGCCCTACGAGGCCAGGGTGAGAATCTGATTTGAGGGCCTGGTTCCAGTAATTGTCCACCAGAAGCCACCATTACCTTCATTACTGTCTCTTTTATATGGCCAGGCTTGATTGTACTTGTATTCTACATTTACCTTTTTTTTTGTATAAACAAATGAGATATTTTGGAAGGCTGAGGCTAATCGGAGCTGAGCCATGAGCAAGATCAACTTCTACCATCTTAAAACAACACTAGCGGTTTCTGATATTGATGATACGGCCCTATTCCCAGGGCATCACTGTGATGTGGTCAACATGCACATTCAAAAATAATAAAAAAAGTTTTTATCAGTTGGATTCTGAACATACTTTCTGTTGTCAGTCAAAGAGGAAGCAGCACCTTCTCTAGTCTTTATCTGTTCCCTACTGTACAAAATCTAAAACACCTAGATTGTTTAAATGTGAAATTATTGATTAATCCACACTGGATACAAATTCTTTAAAACACAAATTGAGATTCATGAAATGTTTTTTGATTTTGTGAAAAAACAAAAAATAATTTTCCATGCTTGTGTCAATTCATGGTCAATATTAGATTGAAACCATTTTGAAAAATGCAATAACTGACAGGTAAAAACTGGACTGAATTCATTTAAAATGATCACAGACTCTTTAAAACACAATTTGAATTTATGAAACCTATTGAGAAGAAAGTATTCTTGAAAACAGCAACAAAAATAAACATTTAGATATATTGTCACATTCTTGGGCATAGAAGGACAACATTCATGCAAGAACTGACATTTACTGCAATCGCAAACATTTAAAATGCTTTATGAGAATCTTGTTTTAGGAAACATCAAACTGGTGTTATATTTGGATTGCGTCCTTACAACCAGCAAATTTTTCAACCTGTCCTGTGAAATCTCGATTGCTCGTGACGCCTCCAAACCAGCATGTTGCCTGCTGTAGCTGCATTGAGCGGGCTCTCTTGCTTTTGCCTCCTGCTGAATATCTGTGAACCTGTTTGTCACACACTTTTATGGGTATAGTTAAAGAAAGCATTTTGAAGATATGTGTGTTTTGGATGCATTTTGTGTCAGAATGTCTGTCTGACAACCAGCACCCCCACCCACTACCACCCTCCCTCACAAAGCAACAATGGACTCCGGCAGTGAACAGCCAGAGGGCTATTATAGCCCTAATCCTGCTCCTATTATACAGGCCAGAGAGAGAACGAGAGACAAACAGAGAGGGGGAGGCAGAGCCGAAGATGAGGTCATTCCAAACAGATCACACCCAGGGTCAACGCTTCACTATAGAAGCAAAGAGAAAAAGAGAGGGATGGTTGGAGCCACGCATGTGGCTGCCAAAAAAAAGGCCTACAGAAGACAGAACGTGGGAGATACACAGTTACGGGATGGAGAGGAGAGGAGAGGAGGTTTAAACCTCTGTGCCAGGTTGAGGAACAAAATGCAAGGTTTTTTTTAACAACTTTGTTTAATTCATACGCATATGAAACCACACTACAATGGGAGCAGGAAACCATGGTAATGGCCATCACTTTTGTAATAATGTTAATTCTAATCACAACAGAATAAAATAGTAACCTGTAGGAAAGTAAAAATACACACTAATGGAATGAAACCAGTGAAATAATTGAAAGTACATAAATAAACATTAAATACTGAATAAATAAGTGAATAAATAAAAGAACAATTGATTTTTTTTTTACCTACACTCACACAAAATAAATAGCGTCTAATGCATGAAACCTGGCAGTATAACTCTCAGAGACAGCTCAGAAAATATCTCAAAAAAATATTTGTGTTTGTTTCATTGTTTTTATCCCTGCATTGTTAATTAATCCTTGGTATTTCACAGTGTCTGAGTCCACAGTGACCAACTCTGTGGTGTCATGTTTTGCTTTGGATATGGGGATCTGGAAGGTCTCCACCTTAACACCTTCTTCTCTTTGGAGAGATGGAAAAAAAACACACAAATAGTCATACCAAACTTTTTGTTTTCCCGCTGTTACAGATTGCTTCTCTCTTTTCCCACTTAGAAATATTTACAAAACCCTACATCTTTGCATTAGCAGGAAAAACTGATTGTTGGTAGCAAACAGCAAGTCTACACTTACTGTTTTTGGCTGAAAGCCACTATGTTCACCTAGTAACAAAAGTAGATTCCTTCCTAATCACAGATAGACTCCTGTGAAAGGTATCCTTGCACATTCTTTATTCTATGATTCTTTTTTTTTTTTTTTGGTTTTTACAAAGAATAACAAGTATTGGTGAGCATAAAAATGTTGGTAGGCAACTGTGAAATATTAGCTGGCAAATTGTCAACTGCATGTCATGGAAACTTGAGCCAATCCCATATCACTCCACATATCACTGCACTACTCAGACCTCTGCAGCTTTAGCAGCTTATTGTAAAAAAAAAAGAAAAAAAGAGAAATGCTACAGTGAGTCTTGATTACTCATTTGGACATATGGAAAATACATAGCAGCTATATTATTGCATAGATACCCAGCTCAGCAGTGTAAGGGATTATAAAGCTTTTTCAATCCATTTTCACAGTCTTCTTTGTACGTTGTTGCACCGATATCACAGGCAGGAGAGCTCTCAGGTGTTTTTTGTGCATTTACAGAAAAGTGTATATTCATTGCCTTGCAAAAATATTAATATTACATCTTTTTTTTTTTTTTTTACATTCTGTAACTTAACAGCTACATACTTTAATGCATTTTACAGATGTTTTGTGATGGACCAACACAAATGAGCAAAATTCAAAAGCTGTGAAATGGAAGGAAAATGATCCCTCTAAGCGTAGCATCCCTGCCACAAATCCTGGTAGTGATAGCGTTGTGCTTTTTCTTCTACAGTGGTTGGTGAGAGCTTGTGGGAAGGTGGATGGAGCTAAATGCTGGGCAATCCTACAAGAAAACCTATTGGAGGCTGCAAAAGCCTTGAGACTGGGCCTTAGCCAGAGCTATAATGGACTAGTTTGGATCAAATTATATTTGGTTGTTAGAATGGCCCAGTCATAAATTTAATAAAGAAACATCTGTAGCATAATTAGAAAATTGCTGTTCTTCATCGAATCTGACAGAGCTGGAGCCATTTTGAAAAACAAAAAACAGAAACAAATAATCAAAAATCCAGTTCAAGCAGGTAGAGACCTAGACAAAAAGACTCACAGCTATAATTGCAGCAAAGTTGTTTCTACAAAGTATTGTTTCCTTTCAGTTCACAATTATGTACAATTTTGTGTTGGTCTAGAACAAAAAACAAATACCCCAAAAATATATTGAAATTTTTGGTTCGAATGTGACAAAATGTAAAAAAGTTTGAGGGATCTGAAAACTTTTGCCAGGCCAAGTCAAAAAGCATCACTTAATTCTCTTTTAGTCACCCAAAGAGTGTTTTTCAAAGCTGTAAAGCCCAAAACCTACCTGAAAATACCTCTTTTTATTATTTCTCTCACACATAAACACAAGCATGCACACACACAGATCTTTGTATCTTTGTACCCCCATCACTCATCAATTATTGCTTCATATTGGCTCGTCTTGTTTTTTAGTGTTATTGTTCCTCTCGTAAACACTTAAACTCAGAGGAAGTAGTCAGGGGGCGGTGATGGTGAGTTACTGGTACGTGTCTGAGGGGCCTCGCTGGCAACTCCTGGGTTTGTGCTGAGGAGTTTCTCATAGCGAGCCTTGTAGGCGTCTCTCTCTCTCAGCACCCGAGTCAGCTCACATTGTAGCTGTTCTAGCTGAAGGGTTAGGCAAACAAAACACATAAGTATTATTTCTTTGAGTGTTGCTGCATTACGCTGCAAAAATATAGCTTTTAATGACATTTTCTCTCAAATACATCAATAGTGACCCGGTAACAATCTCAGGAGGGTTTTTTGTTTCCAAATTCTTTACCATCATAGTTCGAATAATTTTCTGTTCTTTACAACCGATGTTAGATATACCACCATCCTGAGGTTGAACAAAGTGTACAGTGCCTTGCAAAAGTGTTTTTACCCATTGAATGTTTTTACATTCTAACATGTAATAATCCAAAACTACAATGAATTTTACTGGGATTTAATGTGACAGACCAACACAAAGTAATGCATCATTGTAAGGAAGAACACAAATGACATAAGGTTATTATTATTATTATTAATTATACTTATATTAATTGTACTTATACTTATACTTACACTTTATTTACACATGTATAAAAATTACAGATGTATAAAATCTTTTTAGAACAACCTTTCTCTCCAGTTATAGCCCTAGGTCTTTTGAGGTATGTGTTCACCAGCTTTGCATATCCAAAGACTGAAAGTTTTTCCCAATCTTCGTTGAAAATAGCTCAAACATAATTTTTTAATTCTTGCTAGGATTCTCATTTGAATTTAGCTCTGGACTTTGACTAGGCCATTGTGACATATGAATATACTTTGATTCCAACCAACCCACTGCAGCTGGTTTTTTGGGCTCATTGTCTGCTGAAAAATTAGCCACATCCCCAAGTCTTTCTCAGCTTCTAGTAATTTTATCTTCAAGAATTGCCCTGTATTTATCTTGCAGCTCTTCCAAAGTTTCCATGGGCCCATCAGCTGATTCTCTGATTAATGCTCTCCCTTTTGGATGATGAATTAAACAGTACTCTGTGTGAAGCTCAAAGGTTGGGATATTATTTTGTATCATAATCCTGTTTTAATCTCCACAATGTTCTTTCTGGCCATGTCTGTTGTGTTCTTTGGTCTTCATGATTTTGTTTTTTCCCTAACCTCTTAGGCTTTCTCAGAGCAGCTGCATGTATATTGACACTAAAATACACACAGGAGGACGCTAGTTGCAAATTAAATGACTTCAGAAGGCAATTGGTTGCACTGGATTTTATTTAGGGCTGTCAAAGTAAAGGGGGCTAAATGCAACTGCCTGCTGAGGTATTCAGACTGTTATTTTCTTTCCAGTCCACAATTACCCTCTACTTTGTGTTGGTCCATCACAAACCCCAATGAAACAGACTGAAGTAGGTGTTTGTGATGTGACAAGATGTAAAAAGGTTCAAGAGGTGTTCATACTTTTGCAAGCCACTGTGTAACATCAGAGAGGAAACCTCAAGTCTGTCAGTAAAAGTTTTAAAAACAAGCCCAAGTGTGTGTGTATGTGTGTGTGTGTTTACCTGTTGTGTGAGCAAATGTTTCTCTGACTCTAGAGCGTGACGGTGCTGCAAGCGCTTGTAGCGGCAGGACTGGGCATAGCCGCGGTTCTTGAGCGTGCGGCGTTTCTGCTTCAGGCGTACCACCTCGTCCTTGCTCACTCCACGCAGGTGTCGGTTCAGCTCGCGCACTGACAGGCTCACAAGCTGCTCATCTGAGAAGCGCTCATTCACCCCACATGGCTGACCAGATGGACCAAACACACAGAGAAAATATGTTGGTCCACGCTGTTAACTGGCAACAAGATCAATTCTGAGAGGTGTGCATGTAAAGCAGTGTGAAGTCCACCAACATTTAGACTTATATGTTACTTTGATGTTTGGGCTCTATATGATGCGTCAAACTAGGTCTGTATACGTGTGTATATGTGTGTGTGTGTGTGTGTGTGTGTGTGTGTGTGTGTGTGTGTGAAGGGGGTGGGGGGGAATTGAGCACGTCTGTCTGTCAGGATGCACATTTCGGCACCACATGTCCATAATCTGTCATGTAATCTGACTAATTGTGGTTGACAGTTATCAGGATTAGGTACAGCAATAATAGCAGATATTATCTATAAGCTCACACTGTGCTCAATATAAAGATCCATCCAGACATCTTGATCAACCAGAACATAGATTATAAAGTTTATTTACCTGGGAAACTACATGTAGTGAGGATCACCATTGAGAATGACTTAATACCAATATGCTTTAGTGTATGCTTTAGCAAACAGAGGTTAATGCATTTATCTTGATAAGTCTGCTCTGTCACTGTGGGCAGTAATACAGAGGCTATTATATGAAAAGATAAAGAATGATTACATAGTAAAACACAGCTGAAAAAGGCATTAATGTCTACACATATTCATTGACAATCCTACTACATGAATGATTTATCAGCGTAGAACCGTACATTCTGAAACGCTCTAATAGACCTAAGTTAAAAGACATTATTGACTCATTGAAAGTACTTCTTGAAGACAGTTTATTGTTTTTGCCACCATATGGTTGTACCTTGTACTCGCTTGCAACTTGGATTTACCCACATTTTCTGCATTTAAACACTGAGGAGGTATTTACTCTACTCTAAATTAAACTGTATCATGTGTAACTGATAAAATATGATACAAATCCACAGAAGTGCAAATAAACAGTTTATTACTGCAGTCATTACCATCTTTTATATGTGAGGCAGCCCTATTGGAATTAGGGGCTGGAGTTGGTGAAGAACCCACTGGTTTCCAAATTCAAACCTCAGGAATTTCAAGACGTTGTAGTTCCAAACTATAATTTATTCAAGATTTTTCACCTGCCAGACCTGAAGATCTAAAATGGTGATTTTGCCCTAAAAATGATTATAGCTGTTGTTATAAACCTTTTGTACTTTCCAGCTTCTATGAAAGGAAAATACGTGTGCAGTGTTTGAAGGCATAAACTGTTCAGAATGTTTTTTTTTTTTTTACTTGTTCGCATCGCTTACTGCAGCTAGCCTTGTCACTGACAACAATTAGCAAAACCCAATGGTTTCTGATGTGCAACTGGAACACTCAGTTTAAAGTTTACTGAACCAGTCCAAAACATAACGTCAGTTTATGAACATGTTACAATGATTGACTAAATTAAAAGCAACATGTTATCAACTGGCTTTGCTAGTAATAGCTAGTTCAGCTAATACCTGGATATGAACATTTGCTGAATAGAAAGACTTGAAACTGGAATGCATTTCAGATGTGTGCGTGTGTCTGTTCTAGCATTTGTAACAGTGTAAGGCCAAAATATTAATATTTTTTCCAACATTTACTACTTTGTGAGAACCCACTGCTCCTTATGGGCCCCGAAGCCTGTGACCCATAAGAAGACGTTTTAGAAGAAGGTTTAGGATTAAGGTGTGTATTGAGTTTTGGTTGGGTTTAGAGTTTAGGGTTAGTGTCAGGGTTAGACCATAGAAATGAATAGAAAAAGAATGGAAGTCAATACCATGTCCTTGTAAAGATAAAAAGACATAAAATGTGTGCATGTGTGTGAGCTGCTAGTATGAGGAGATGCTGTTCAAAGAGATTTTACATTTTACACACTGTGTGGTTAATCACTACCCTTCAGACACTGGATGATAAATATTTTTCATGGCTTTTACAGTCCAGAAATAGGATGCTCCTCTTTATTTAGCCCATAAAAATATGTAAAGAAAATTTGAATATTTTAGCCCATACTTCCATTCCAAGTATAGCCGAAGCAAAGATGTTGAAAACAAAGTTCAGTTCCCTGGTTTTATTAACCCTGACGTTTTGTCCACATTCAGACATATTCAATCTTTATTTCTTTTTTTAGAATAATTTTTTGTTTATGTTTGAATTAAACGTTTATGATTTACAAATGACCTTTTAACATGGGAAGTAATGTCATGTTTCTGTCTTTTCAACAAACTTCTGGTGGTGGGGTACAGCTTAACCTTGTGAGGATATTGTCAGCGCCTATCATACTGGTGTAGACCAACGAGTTGAACTTTGGGTTGAGAGGATGTAGCTGAGAGGAAAAAAGTTTGACTATGAGTGTGTTGCTCTTTTTAGATATTTCCTTTGATTTCCTGTTATACATTTTCAGCTAACCATAATCATGAGGGTGAGTCTGGATCCATCTGATACTTACCTGGTTGACTTGTGATTGGTGATGATGGTGATGGTTGGCATGCATGGGGTGATGTTGATGATGATGGTGATGTTGGTGGTGATGAAGGCGGCCCTGGGGGCTGAGTGGCTGTGGATAAGGAACTGAGGCGGGGGCACCATTAGGGAGTGTGGGAGGGGCTGATGACAGGAAGACAAGCGGACGATGGCACATATCTGCTGCCTTGGTGCAGGAGATGTCTCCTCCACTGTCACTGCTGGAGTCTCCTAGGTTGCTGCTTGAGCTTTGAGAAAAACCTGGGAACTGGAAGATGGAATGACAAAGATCAAGTCAGCCCTTCAAAGGCTGCAGATGCAAGGAAAGAGAAAATAGCTATGAAATTGTGACTGTTACCTGCGAGCTGACAGCTGCGGCAGCTGAGTTCAGCAAAGCTTCCACTGCATCTTCACAGCCCAGAAAGCCATTCACCGGTCCCCTCTCTCTGTCCCCTCTCTCTGGCACTCCTCCCAAAGCTCCTAGCAAAGTGGCAGGTCCCGTCACCTCACCTCCAAACTGCTGCTGCAGCGCCGCAAGCCAGATCAGATCCTCAAGAGAGGCAGGAGTTGGGCCTTGAGGGCCATCATGTGCCGGGCTGTTCTCCACGTTCCCCTGGGACCCAGAACTGATCCCAGAAGTGAAGCTGTTGGATATGGACAGGGGAAAGGAGATGGAGGAGGATGATGAAGAGATGGAAGAAGAGCCTGAGGGTGGTGGGTGTGCATCACTGAGAGTTGGCGAAGGTGGCAGCGAGTTGTAGGGACTGGAGCTCAAACTGGAGTCATGTGGAGGGTTGCTGGTGTACGGGGAGCTTGAGGGGTCATGAGGTAGGCCAGATTTGGGATACGAGCATGGAGGAGGAAGAGGATGAGTGTCCGATTTCACTTCAAACTTGAGAAGGTCAAAGTCATTCAGATACTCCATGGCCAGGGGGCTGGGGGGGAGAGATGGCATGGGGAGGGAAGGAGAAGACATAGCGTCTGCTGCTGCTACCGGGAGCTCTTACAGGGTTTCTCCGTGTGTCAGGATTGTAGGAATGGCCGCTCCGCCGCCACGGCGCAACTCATAGACGGCAACAGTAGTGATACCAAGAAATTAAGTGATTGAGAAATTTCTGCTGTGGGAAACTGTTTTTCCCCTTGATCTCGTCTGGGATTCTTATGTCCTGAAGAAACAAAGAAACATTTTGGGTTGCTGGGTCACAAGAAAGAGATGGGTTTTTACTCAATATTGAGAAGTTATATTTCCATGATTTTATTCTTTTGGCAGATTCACAGTAACTGATGAAGCAGTGCTTAAGATTTACCTCCAGACATTCTCACTGTCACAACGTTTTTGCGATACGTATGTCAGTTTGAGATTGTTCAAACAGAAACAGGACAACAGGTGCAGGTTGTAGAATAGTCAATGTCATAAGCTCATACTGCATTTTGTTTTATTTTAAGCTCATACTTTTCTTTAGATTTTTAGGTTTGACTTTGCAAAAAAACAAACATTTTTTTTTTTTTACAAATAATCTGTACTCAGTTGCTGCCTTTTTGCCAAAAAAAAACCTCAATTCATATAATTGCAAACATTTGTTTCACATATGTCTTTAAATCCCTTTATAAATCCTTCTCTGTTTGGAAAATGAAAAAGAAAATTGCATAATCAACAAATAACTCAAAGACAAATCTGTGATACTTTTTTAAGCTAAACGGTTCCTTAGACATTTTTAAATATATAGTTAGATCTGAATGTTCTGCCAAGCCTTGCTATTGTAGTAATATAGAGAAAATAACCAGACAGTACCAGCATTCTGCAGTAATTTTATAAGCATGCTTTTGCATAGGACCTAAAGGTTGTACGTATGTGTATCTAAAAATGCCACATGGTTCATATTTAGGAGAATTTTGTTTATTTCAGACGATCAAATCAAGTAAAGCACCTGGTTTTCAATAGAAAAAGTACATTCTTTAAACTGCTTTGGAGGAGGATCTCGTCCTGCGGTCAGGTGTTATGTTTCATTACACATCTACCCTACAGAATATAGCCCAATAAATATAACATCCAATATTTCTAAAAACAATCCCACTGAACTCAGCACTAACTCGAGGACAAAAATTAAATGGGCCTAATCATTTTTGACAGAAAGATAGACGTCTCAAGAGACCAAATCCAATTACCAAGAGGTTCAGACTTTAATCCAGGGCCAGAGACTTTCTAAAAACAAAGTGAAAAACATTTTTGTTACAGCTCAGAAATTAGAATTTGTTTTGGGTTGAGCTTGATGTTCACTGAAAAGTTTTTTATAGGTATCTTAAAACTTGAAAGCAAATAATCTCACATTAATCCAGCAAGGCGAAACAGCAAACAAGAAAGCTCCACACACTGCAACAACTCAGGGTCTCTTCATATCACTGGAAAGCTCAAACTTTTTAATCTAATCTTCACTGCTAAGGATATCAAAGAAAGCTTCAGAAGAGCTAAGCCCTTTTCCACCTACACTAATTACAGATGTTCAGATTTAATTATTGTAATTATCCAAATGAACACCTAATTAAAAATCCACCTTTGACAGGTGCCTTAGCTGCACAGCCTATTAGTTTTGTCCTCCCGTGGCTTAAAATGGATTGTAAAAGAAAGCAAACAGTGTCAGGGCTCCATGGAGGCCTCAGTCTGGCTCTGGACCAGAGTTACGGAAAAAACACACTCGTGAAAGAACAAAAGTGGAATGAAAGCAGAATCAGAGGAACGTCTGAAAATCAGAGAGGGTTAATTGAGGAGAAGGAGATCGTCTTACCGTCGGTCATAGAGATGAAGGATGGTTATGAGCTTTTTTCAGGCATCTCCACCAGACACACACACACACACAAATAATTGACTGACTGGTTGACTGACACGTTTAGAAAGAGACACAGAGGAAGCAGTGTGTGTATGTGTGTGTGCGTGTATCTGTGTGGGTATAGTTCTCTGTCACTAAATCCCTGTTTGCAACAATCCCCTCCTCTCTCTGCCTCCCCCCTCATCCCTCTCTCGTGGTTCACAGGCATGTTCACACACTCTGGCAATCTCTGTCATTTCTTTTTTTACTCTGTTTCTCTCTTGTTTTTTTTGGTCCCTCTCCTTAAAGCTCACACAGACAGACTTGCTGTCTATCAATCGGTAAAGTTTCACTCAAAACGACTGTCAACTTATCTGGTATTTGTTCCACATTATTACTATTTTATCACTGTTAAAATATGAAGTTTGTACTCAGACCTTTATGTAATATTGTGAGATCAGACTTTGCCTGTCATGAAACTGAGTTTACTGACTCAATACTTAGATAAAAACACATTTGTTGTAGTGCCTCTAGTTGAACTATAGACTCTGTGCTGCCTCACCGTGGACAGTCTCTCTGAGCAAAGAATTACAGTGTGGTTGCCAGCACATGGTGTAAAAATCATCCTCATTCTTGAACTTTTGCAGTACACAAGAACTACAACACTCAATGTATTTTATTGTGGTGGAGGAGATGAACTCAAAGTTTTAATTTGTTTTTACAACAAAAATTCTTAAAGGCTTGTCATGAACACTTATACCCACCCCTTTTTAATTTGATACTCCTAAAAAATCCTAGTGCAACCAACTGCCTTCACAACTGTTTGCTATTTGGTCTCAGTATAAATGCAGAAGTCCTATGAGGACTATGGAGGTTTGTCAGAGAATATTAGTGAATAAACGTTATGATGGAGAGCAAAAAAACACAACAGAGTGGTCAGGGATAACATTGTGGAGAAGTCTAAAGCAGGCTGAGAGTATAATAGAATATCCAAAGTGTTGGTCATTTCATGGAACACTTACCTGAAAAATGAAAGAGTATGGGACAAATGCAAACTACCAAACAACCTAAACTGACAGGCCAGGCATGGAGCGCATTAATCAGAGAAGCAGCTTTAACACCAATGTCAGCTCTTGCATGGATGCTGACATAAGCGTGCTCCTTCTTCTTATGAAATTGCTCTTTTTTGAATTTTGACAAACAGAATAAAGCATTTTACCAACTGTGTTGAAAAATATCAGTATAGAAACAAACAATCCAATTTAGGATTGACCAATCTGCTATTTTTTAGGAGTGACAAGGAATCTGTCCAGAGTTACTGGTAAGATGGATGAAGTTAAATAAAGGACAATACTGAAAGAGCAACTGTTAGAGGCTAAAATGACTTGAAAGTGGGATGGAGGTTTACCTCCCAGCAGGACAACAACCCTAAACATACAGGCAGAGCTACAATGGAATGGTGTAGATATAAGCATATTCATGAATGGCCCAGTCAAAGTCCAAACCTAAATCTAATTGAGTGTCTATAGCAAGAAGGGCTTATTAATGTTCACAGAAATTCTGCATCCAGCATAATTGAGTCTGTGCTGCATTACAAAGAATGTGTGAAAATTTCTCTAGATGTGGACCGCCATGTGTAACCTGTGTAGCTGTAATCACACTGAAAAGTAATTTTACAATCAATACACAGTGGTATTGATTCAGGGGGGACTGAATACATCTGCACATCAAATCTTTTAGATTTGTTTTTGTAAAAAAAAAACAATAGGAAACCATGTATTATTTTCCTTCCACTTCATAATTATCCACCACTTTGCCTTGGTCTGTTGCATAAAATCTCAATCAAATTCTTAACAATCTGTCACTGCAATGTGAAAAAGTGTGGTAAACGTAAAGGGGTATTAATTCTTTTGCAGATCAGTGTACACTGACAGTCTAAAACGTGAAGTAACATAACACCCTCGTGCATTTTCTGAGAAAAGTGGTTCATTGAAATGAATGTTTTCTGCCAATGTTTGTACTTATTTAAACCATGCAATATTTTGCCTTGTTACATCTAGCATTTAAATGAGAAAGAAAATATCCTATTTAAATTTTAAGTTGAATTTTTAAACCAGTTATTTTCTAAAGTTAGGTTAAAATGTGCAGCCAGTCAAGCTCTCTTTCTAACTATATTTATAAGGATCAGCCCGTTATATTCCACAAAGAGTGATATAATTGACATCATATCTCAAAAAATGTTCTTAGCTATTAAATGCTTTATATTGTAGATATTAAATCATGTCACAAAGACATCAAAGGGTATGTCCTTCATGTTTTATTCGTTCTCTCCTCTGTTCTGTCTCTTGGATTTAGGATAAAAGACTGTATATATTTTAATATAATGTGGCCCACCTAAGGCTGCTGAGCAGGGAAATGCATAACAAGCATTTCTCAATGCTCCTTAAAAGCTAAACTTGTTAATCCTGAGTCTCTGTGTGTCTTA
This sequence comes from Girardinichthys multiradiatus, assembly GCF_021462225.1. Lineage (NCBI taxonomy): Eukaryota > Metazoa > Chordata > Actinopteri > Cyprinodontiformes > Goodeidae > Girardinichthys > Girardinichthys multiradiatus. The sequence goes on along the minus strand of NC_061802.1, from coordinate 36,910,449 downwards.
ATAGTGTCTCGTTGAGGAATCAGTGAGTTAATAGTGCCTTCACAAATCTGATTTAGGAAGTAAACAAACCTTTAATGCAAGCAGACATGCTGACTTGTGGAAAAACTGCACAAGAACCACAAAAAACTGAAGTTTTAGACTGAATTTTTTTGAATTTACAAAAAGAAAGATCTCGGATCATATGGTATTTATTGAAAAATATTTAGTATCTACCTTATTTATAAGGCTATTTAGTTAGATTTTAAATAAGACGAATAAAACTACATTGGTTCTCTTTCTTTGTGTTTCTGTTTCCTCTGCTCCCTGTTTCACAATCTCTATCTGACCATCATGTGTGTTTCCAGGGGAAGCTTAGCAGCTAAACCAACAGGGCCTCCCGTGAGGGTGAGAGACAAAGACAGGGAGAGACACAGAGGAACTTACCTCATACTTTGCTGCAAACACTACCTCCTCTCCATCTGCAGTCGTGCATACATTTATCCTACAGATTTTTAATGTACTTCACATTCAGGCAGGACCTTTGAACCCACTGGCCACTGTTTAGCTTCCTGTTGCAAAGTATATTGAACTAAGTAGAACTTTTGAAGGTCTTGGCACCGATATTACAGGAACGGTTCTAAATACTAGCAGTGGCAGTAGCTCTATTAATTGATGTACTGATTTATCAGTCAGCACTACTGCATCCTTACATGATAACAGTCGAAACGTTGAAACCAGCAATTGGGTATGGAGTAACAGAGCCTAAACAACTGGTTAAATACACAAAAAAATGTTTCCTGTACCTTTATATTTGAACCGTACTTGTTCTACATCTTAACCAATGTACTCTTAAATAGAAACAATTAAAACAATGTTTCTATTCATTTGATCAATAAAATGCTGAAAGACTTTATAAACAACAAGTTTTTTGGTTCTTTTGGGGTGTTTCATACATTTTTAAGGTTAAATGTCTCCTGGTTTCATTACTGAGCGAATCAACAGCTTGCATTAGCTTAGCCAAAGATACAGTTTTTCTTTCTGTTCTTAACTGGAGTAATAATCTTTTTTATTTAACAAGTTCTACATTTTGTTTTTACATAGATGACACACATATTTATCTTTCAACTTGATCAGTGGAGACAAATCTGTTGTTTTGGGGAAATATATTAAAAAAGTTCCATAAAGAAATTCTAACTTCACATTTGCACAGTGTTAACAGCTTAAAACTGTCAAGTATAAATAAAACAAACTACATTTTTTATAAGGATTCTTCAAGATGCAAATCATTGTTCCACTGTTGATTTTGGTAATGCGATGAGATTTTTGTTCCCTGAATAATTTACTAAAGTTTATTTGGATGTTTTCAATGTGAGATTATGCTGCTGTAATGAATGAGATTATTTAAGGGTTTTACACATCTTTACAAAGGCAGCCAACACAGTTGTCTGCATCTGTAGTTCAGACCCTCTAATCTGACTTTGTGTCTCTCTCCTGAGGTGTTTGGGTTTTGATTTTCTTTTATGTGTTTATTCTCATCATTTCTTTGTTATATTTCTATTCAGTTCATTTCTCTGTGCTCGTTATTGTTATTGGGTGTCTCCATATTAGTTCCTTCTTTCTATTTAGCTTCCTACTTTATTTTTGTGTTCTTTATACTTTGGGTTATTTTCTGTTAGATCTCTGTTAGATTTTCCCTCCTGGGTGTCTTGTATCCCTCTTCAGTTGAATCTGTGTTAATTAGTCAGCAAGTTTCTCCAACCCAGCCTCAGTATATAAACTCTGTGATTCTCGTTGTTCTCCGTTGGATCCTTCAGTTATTCTCCCTGTTTTTTCATGTCAGTTTATTGCCTGTGCTTCACATTCTGTTCCCCTCGTGCCGTACTGTAAGTTTTAGTCTTTAATATCATTACATTTTGTTCTCACTATGACACTTTGATGTTGTTCAGTCCTTTAATGCCAGCTTGTGCTTGCATAAAAAAAGGGGAACCAAGGTTCATGATATTCTCCAACAGCAAAAGGTAATTCTCTCAACTCTTTAAGATCAAAACTGATGGCTGAAATAGAAATGTTAACATAAGAGATTTTTAGGCATCATCACCAGTAAGAAATCTACCTTTAAATCTCCTTTTTTGTGGTCATAATGGTTATCTGCTCTTTCTGAATGCACCTGACCTGAGGTTCAACACTTTCTGCCATTGTTTTGTTATTATTACTGGCAGTGGTAATTGAGAACATCACTATTCTTTGTATGTTGTGGCTAAATTTCAATTCTTGTAAGTTCCTAAAATTTAACTTTGGATGTTCTTTATATATAAATCTCTGCTTGGCTATCTACCATCTTATCTGTGCGTTTATATGTAGAAATAACACACACTGTGACAATTACAGACTTTGACTAAACAAAGAAAAATAAGGCTTTATTTTATTTATTTTCACTACTGTGTGCAATTTGTACGACCGTTTTCCCCTAAGGTACGTCTTTACTTCACATTTTATGTTATACTGAATTTTTTTTGTTTTCTTGCAGTCTCTTAATGTTTACAATATCAGTATGAAAACAATGCAAACATTCTTCCCAAATGCTTAAAAACGAGACTAAATCTAACCCACCACATAAAACAGTTATTTGTATGAAGGGTCTGCCTATTAAATTCAAATTGGCTTTAGAAACACAGAAGCCACAACAATTTCCAAAGTTTGTTCATTTAACACAAATGACACTTTAAGCCAGTGCGTCTTCTATTATTGCCCAGAAGTCCATGAATGGGACGCTGACCCCTCTGTCACCCTGTTAGCCTGGGTCTCATATCCTTCAGTGTTTATCCTTTGAGAGGTTCTCAAGGCCATGTGAGGTTGTGTGACATGAGCGGTCAAAGTGGGAGAAACTCGGGAAAGTCCAAACTGCAAGCACTGGTTAGGGCTCCTCAAAGAGTTGACTTGAGAATAATTGCTATATCAATAAAAGGAGATGTGCATGCAGCCAGGACACTGGGAATGAGAGAGTGACAGAGCTGATGGTAGGCCTGCTCTGTTTGGACAGATGGTGTGATCTGGAGGTCTGCAGGGTCCCAATAACTTGGCCTTATCCCACATATACATGTCCTAATCCCGACTAACTCTGCTACAAGCAGCAGGCTTACACGTCTCACTTCACAAGAGCACCCCCACCCTCCTCAGCCACCCCCTCCTTCCTTAGCCTTCTTCACTCTTTACACACACACAGGAAAAAGGTGGGTCAGCCACAGAAAATCATGACATTGGTTAACATTGTTTAACTAGTTTGGTAAATTTGTTCCAATCTAGTTTAATTAGTCTTATAGGGTAAAACATGTAAGATCTCAGAGGGTTCAATTGATTTTATGCAAACGCATCAACATATTTGTTTATTTCCTTTTCTAATAAACTTTGACCAGGATTAGAGAAATATTTATGCCAATTGTCTAAGTCCCAATAAGTGAATTTTGGGTGAGCCAACTATTTAACACTGAGTTACAGTGCAATGAAGACGTACTTACTTATCCTTCACGGATTTCTTGTGGTTGATTGTTTATCACACATAAATGTTTCAGATCATAAAAAACAAAGGAGAAACAAAAATAATGTTTTAAAGGAATTTATAAGAAATTCTGATGTGTTTTATATCATTGTCCTGCTGCATACCTCAAGTGTGTTTAAGCTTAAGGAAATAAATAGATAGTTGGAAATTGTTCTTCGGGATTTACTAGGGACCAGATTTCATGGTTCCATCAATTAAGGTAACTCATCTAGGTTCTGAATCAGCACAGCAGGCCCATACCATCACACTACCACCACCATGTTTGCTTACTGATATTAATTTATTTTTCTAAACACGGTCTTAATTTAAGGCCAGATGAAACAGGAAGCACACCTTCTACAAAGTTCCCATTTTCTCTCTTCATGCTATTATTAAAAATGTTTAAGGGTACTTTGGTATTTTTGTACAGCAGTAGTTTTGGTCTGGGAGCTTTCCTATTTTGCTCAGCGTCTTTCTTATTGTTGTATTACTGACCATATGAGTAAATAAACAATCTTGTTAATATTAAATTCTTAAGCTGAGAATGCTGACAATTAAAATTTTAACTTAAAGTCATAAATTAAACTTAGCCTTTTTATCTTTTTCAAATTCTAGAAACGCGTGTTTAGTCAAGGTAGCGGTCTTTACGTGTTTTCCTATAGATGATATACATGTCTGTATTTCTGTGCTTAATGCTGTCTCTCTCCTAGACAAAGCAAATTAAGGAGCTACTGCTGCAATTAACTGTGCTTTTATCCTATAGAATATAGAAATGCCTCAAAGCTTATCTGTTTAGCTGTGTTTCTCTCCTTTTGAGTTTTTTGTGTAAATGCATGGCAGATGGCTGCCTACACTGAGCCAGGTTCTGCTGGACCATTACTTCTGTTAGAGGGACGTTTTCCTTTCCACTGTCACTACTTGTACGCTCAGTATAACGGATTGCTGCAAAGTTAAAGACTCAACACAATTGGCTGTCCACTGTTGCAACATGCTCATCCAGAAGGAGTGGATGCGGCAAATTCAGAGACTCAATGCAATCTGCTGGGTTTCCTTACATAGCAAGCTTCATCGATTTGAATTATAAACTGAAGTTGACCGCATTAGGATCAAATAGGAAAGTAATTGATTTGATTGACTATGATTGGATATAATTTAGTTCCTTTTTTGTGTATAAACTGGATGTTTTTTGTAAAGTACCTTGAGACGTTATTTGTTGTAAACTGGCACTATATAAATAAACTGAATTAAATAGGAGTCACACTAGACATACAGTATATTGGACTGTTAAATAGTAAATCATCACATATCTACTTTACAAAGTTGTGCTACTTTAGTTTTCAATAAAGCTGCTAACCTACAGGATGTCTGCTTCTTTCTGGTTTTTAACAATCTTGCAATCACTATATTCATATGATTATTTGTTATGAAGTTATGTTGGTTTTGTTTGAGACCCTTGTGCAGGCGACACCAAAGAGATTTAGTTTATATCAGAATCAGAATCAGAATCAGAATCAGAATCAGAAAAGCTTTATTGCCAAGTACGTTTTTGGACATACAAGGAATTTGTTTTGGCGTAGTCGGTGCAATACAGTACAAGTTAAACAGTACAAACATATCTACAATATAATATAAATATATGTGCACAGTTTTAAGTGAGTGAGAGTAAATATAGAGCAGTATAAGATGCAAGAGCAATACAACAGTGCAGGTGATCATTGTGCAAGTAAAGCAGAAGTCCATGCTGAACGTTAATGTAACGCATAGAGTTGCAGGTTACAGGTGTCCTGTCAGCAAAAACAGGGGGGGTGTGGTTTCCGGGCTTTGTTAACCAGGCTGGTGGCAGTTTATTGATACAAGTGAATGCATGAGTGAATAGTTCTTCTTTCACAGGAGAAATCCCGGATGGCACTGAGGAGAAGAGGTAAGCTTTTATCATAAGATGTAGGGTATGGTTACGATATGATGAAAATTATGGATGAGACGGATGGCTTACTATTGGAGAGGTGGTGGAGTTTCAAAGGGTAATGGGGAATATACCAACAGAGGCTGAGATTGGCAGGTGCTTGTTGGTAAAAATGTCCTCGTTCTTTCTTCCAGGTGACGTGAGAGGTGGTAGAGGGCTGGTGGACAGCATGAACCAGAGGAGCAACCAGAAGAGCAGCCAGAGCAGCAGTGAGGAGATTCAAAGAGGGAGTCTTGAGTTCAGTTCTTCAACGAACTCTGAGAGCGAAGAGGCAGAGCACTGGAATCCAGGAACAGAGTGCAAACTGGAAAATTCGTTTGAAATGAGGACAACAAAGAGGTAAACAAAGGAATGCCAAGAAACACAGGAACTGAGGAGTAGTAGGCCTGATGATCATTAATGTGAGCAAAACAATTTGGCATCTGCCTCACGGAATCTGCTCATCTGTAAGCTCCTCCTGATTGAGATTGAGAAGCTCCAGCTGTGAGGAGATACCTGCTGGTCACACTCTGTCATCAGAGGAGGTAGAGACACATACACACAAACCAACCTGCACACAGCCCTGCGGATACAATGGAAGTTCCAAATTATTCTTCTCATAAAATATTAAGAACTGAGTTTCTAAATTCAAGTTAGTATTTAATTTAATTTTAAATGACCGTTCTGTAATGTTTTGAGCAAAACTACTTATCCCAAATGTTAGCTCTTTCTGGTTGAATAATTAGCAAATGGTTATTATTTTGATTCTAAAATACAAAGAACTTAGTTAAAAACATATAATGGAAAATTATTACAACATAAACTGCTAAGGTAAAATAAACATAAGAAATTTTAGCTAACTCAGTTCTGGTTCAAAAATGGACCGATCCAGGACTGGGTTGATTTCATACAACAGGTCTGGGGTGTAGGTTTGAACTAGTGTATTAGGTCAGGTTATTAACCCCCAAAAATGTGCTAAAGTGACTAATATCTAATGATAAAGCTGGAGTGGGATAAAAATAATACCCCATCACCTGGGTTACAGTATAAGGAATATTCTGGAAAAGGAAAAGTTTAAATTTTGGTTTAAATCCAGCATAGCGTACTAAGGCTGTCTGAATAGTGTCTCTCATCATATGAAAACAATTATAATTTCTTTTTTTAGGGCATATAAATAAAAAGATAAAGAGCAAATGAATTCATAGAAGACAAAAAAGGTACTAAAATAGATCAAATGTGTTCATTTCAAAATATACAGACTTATTTTTCACCTCCTTTCAAGGAGTTACAATCTTTACAACAAAAAATATATTTAGTTTTTTTTTTTTATCTAAACAGGACATTAGATGAGAAGAGGATCACCTTCATGATACACTGAGTGACAGTAATGAGTTTGTGATGAATTGTTGAAATGTAATTGCTCCTGTAATTGAAATATGGGTACTTTTGTTGCCAAGATTTTCTTAGTTTATTAACTAGGCTGCTAATAATAATAATACATTTCATTTTGTTTAATTAATATTAATTAAAAAACCCCGCCTATAGGCCTAGGACTGGTGCAACATTGCATAAGTTATATGTAGAGGAAATTACAATTAAATGATTCCTCTATTGTACCATTACCATTTTATGACCCCAATAATGCCTCTGCTTTCTACTGTGTCATAACTTTCATTTAATAATTTTTTGCAACTTAAAATATTGTTGTAATTTCAGGATGCCTTTAGGCTGTGAAAATACAGCCTCAAAATGAGGTGTAATCAGAAGAAAAATGTAGTGAATTTAATGTTTTATTGGAGTTTACTGAAATATTCTGTAAATATACTGTTAGATGATCTATGTTTATCATTAAACACCCAACCTCCTAGGTTTTCTAATCTCAGTGTTTTTGCAGCAGCCATGAAATCCATCACTTCAACTACTAAGCTTTAAATTGCCCAGTTTAAATCTGACTTCGAGCCTGTGTAGCTGTGTGATTAAACATTTCATACTCTTAAGGTATTTACTGGCCTGTATTGATTTTCATGCCAGACCATCTTACTCCTGACCGTGTTGTTTGTGCATCTGTGTGTGCATGCGTGCACACGAGTGTGTTTACTTGCGCCGTCCACACGTGGGGTCTCATTGTGAGTGGACTTATCAGGCTAGTCACGAGATTAGAGCTCATTCTCCCTCAGAAACCAGTGTCAGATTAACAGATACCCATGCCTGGGTAAACCGTCTGTAATATACACATAAGCTGTCAGTGGTCTCGTTATTACCTCACCCACCATATCCTTCACCATCTATCCCCTCCTCAGATCAATGAACGGTTTTATTGTGATTAATAATTTAATTTCCCTTTATGCCCTGCCGACTGCTGCAGGAAAACCTTGACATTTTAGTCTTTAATCATGAGTCACCTGATGAAACATAGACTAACATTTGTTGGATACGCTTGAGGAATGATGTTTGAATATTACTTATGATGGTTGAAATCTCCAGCATGGGATGTGTCATGATTTTTAATAATACAAATTTGCATATCTTTTAATTTAAGATAAAACCCTTTTAATTTTTTCACAGAAGTGCACAACAGTTCTAGCAAATGTGTTTCTGGGTGGCTCTAGATCTCAGCAGACAGCTTAAAGTTTCCAAGAGTGCAACCTCATGTCATCACTGGTCATATGAACAAACATAAAGTATTAGACGACTTTAATCTTAAAAGGGGAAAAAAAAAAAAACAGATGAACAGAGATAGAAATCTGGTTTGGCAGCAGGGAGACTGAGACTTGGGGAGGATGAGGAGGAGGAAGAGAGGGATAAACGGATTAAAGCGGTCGATACTTTGGCTGCTCTCCCAGACTGAGAGATGACACTAAATCTGTTAATTCATTCCCCCTCTCTGCCCCTCCCTCCTTGCTCGCTCACGTAGCAGCTCTGATTCTTCTCTCCTCCTCCCTCATCCCCCTGCAAGATTATGATATGTCATCCTGAATATCAAGACGATAATCAATGAAATTCAGTCATGCCAGAGATTCAACAAGATGATTTTAACAGCTCTTTCAACAAAATACATTTAGGAGGAAAGGTGTGTTTATGTGAACATTCAGCACTGGTAGAACTGCCCAATCAGAAAGTTATGCATTTGGAGATTTATGGTCGTAATTTATCATTTCAAAGAAATACTTGTTTGATTAGTAGCCCTGACGTCTGTGGTCATGAAATCCTTTGAGCGGCTGGTGTTGAAGCACCTGAAAGACATCACAGGCCCCCTGCTGGACCCCCTGCAGTTTGCTTACCGAGCAAACAGGTCGGCAGATGATGCTGTTAACTTAGGTCTACACTTCATTCTGCAACACCTCGACCACCCAGGGACGTACGCCAGGATCCTGTTTGTAGACTTCAGTTCGGCCTTCAACACCATCATACCAGACATCCTCCACCAGAAGCTCACCCAGCTCAACGTCCCAGCCTCCACCTGTCAGTGGATCAACAGCTTCCTGACGGACCAACAGCAGCAGGTGAGACTGGGGAGCATCTTCTCCCGATCCAGATCAATAAGTACTGGTGCCCCCCAGGGTTGTGTTCTATCCCCACTCCTCTTCTCTCTGTACACAAATGACTGCACCTCATCAGACTCGTCTGTTAAACTCCTTAAGTTTGCAGATGACACCACTGTCATTGGACTGATCCAGGACGGTGATGAGTCTGCATACAGACAGCAGGTGGATCGGCTGGTATACTGGTGCGGTCAGAACTACCATGAACTCAACCCACTCAAGACTGTGGAAATGGTGGTGGACTTTCGGAGAACACCTCCCCCATACACCCCCCTCACCATCCTCAACAACACTGTATCGGCCGTGGATCACTTTAGGTTCTTAGGAACCACCATCTCTGAGGACCTGAGATGGTCTTCACACATAGACACTGTTTGAAAGAAGACCCAGCAGAGACTGTACTTCCTGAGGCAACTCAAGAAGTTCAACCTTCCACAGGAGCTGCTGGTCATCTTCTACACTGCCATCATTCAATCTGTCCTGTCTTCATCCATCTCAGTGTGGTTTGGCTCATCCACAAAACAGGAAAGGTCCAGACTGCAATGAATAATCAGGACTGCAGAGAGAATAATCAGGGCTGACCTTCCCTCCATCCAGGACTTATACAGTTCTAGGGTCAGGAAAAGAGCTGCTAAAATCACTGCAGACCCCACACACCCTGCACATAAACTGTGAGTTTTACCTTCAGGCTGCCGCTACAGAGAACTGTTTGCTAAAACCAGCCACAGAGACAGTTTCTTCCCCCAGGCTGTTTCTCTGTTGAACATTCAATAGTACAACACAACAGCATACAGATGTTGCAAATGCACCTTTTTATTTATATATGTGTATATTGTAAATTGTAAATATGTATATTCTGTAATGCAAAAACAAAACCAAAGAGCAAAGAGTACCAGAGTCAAATTCCTTGTTTGTATGTACGAACTTGGCAAGAAAGCTGATTCTGATTTTATTGTGAAAACTGTTAATTCTACATACATCAATCCTGGTGAGTGTTTCTCCCAGCACCAAGTAGCATTTACTGACATAGGTGATATGGCTCTTTGCCTAGGGCACCACTGTTTCAGGGGGTGGCACAAGCACTCAAAAAGGCAGAACCCTGAACATGTTTTCTATTGCTTATCGGCATGCTCTGTCAGTCAAAAGATAATGGCACCCTATGGGTTGTGCACAATGTAAACACTGTGAGAAAGTATGTGTGTAAACTGCAGCTGGCTAATGACGCTGAAGGTGGTATGTAACATTTCTGAATCAGCACTAAGTTAGATGGCCATTCCACTGTTCTTTAAAGATTCTGGCAAGAATTTGGTCATCTACAATCACAAATCTAAAATATCTAGTCTTGTCAAACTTGAAATGAATTGTTCTACAGGTCCTTCTCAAAATATTAGCATATTGTGATAAAGTTCATTATTTTCCATAATGTCATGATGAAAATTTAACATTCATATATTTTAGATTCATTGCACACTAACTGAAATATTTCAGGTCTTTTATTGTCTTAATACGGATGATTTGGCATACAGCTCATGAAAACCCAAAATTCCTATCTCACAAAATTAGCATATTTCATCCAACCAATAAAAGAAAAGTGTTTTTAATACAAAAAACGTCAACCTTCAAATAATCATGTACAGTTATGCACTCAATACTTGGTCGGGAATCCTTTGGCAGAAATGACTGCTTCAATGCGGCGTGGCATGGAGGCAATCAGCCTGTGGCACTGCTGAGGTCTTATGGAGGCCCAGGATGCTTCGATAGCAGCCTTTAGCTCATCCAGAGTGTTGGGTCTTGAGTCTCTCAACGTTCTCTTCACAATATCCCACAGATTCTCTATGGGGTTCAGGTCAGGAGAGTTGGCAGGCCAATTGAGCACAGTGATACCATGGTTAGTAAACCATTTACCAGTGGTTTTGGCACTGTGAGCAGGTGCCAGGTCTTGCTGAAAAATGAAATCTTCATCTCCATAAAGCTTTTCAGCAGATGGAAGCATGAAGTGCTCCAAAATCTCCTGATAGCTAACTGCATTGACCCTGCCCTTGATAAAACACAGTGGACCAACACCAGCAGCTGACACGGCACCCCGGACCATCACTGACTGTGGGTACTTGACACTGGACTTCTGGCATTTTGGCATTTCCTTCTCCCCAGTCTTCCTCCAGACTCTGGCACCTTGATTTCCGAATGACATGCAGAATTTGCTTCCATCCGAAAAAAGTACTTTGGACCACTGAGCAACAGTCCAGTGCTGCTTCTCTGTAGCCCAGGTCTGGGGAATGCGGCACCTGTAGCCCATTTCCTGCACACGCCCGTGCACGGTGGCTCTGGATGTTTCTACTCCAGACTCAGTCCACTGCTTCCGCAGGTCCTCCAAGGTCTGGAATCGGCCCTTCTCCACAATCTTCCTCAGGGTCCGGTCACCTCTTCTCGTTGTGCAGCGTTTTCTGCCACACTTTTTCCTTCCCACAGACTTCCCACTGAGGTGCCTTGATACAGCACTCTGGGAACAGCCTATTCGTTCAGAAATGTCTTTCTGTGTCTTACCCTCTTGCTTGAGGGTGTCAATAGTGGCCTTCTGGACAGCAGTCAGGTCGGCAGTCTTACCCATGATTGGGGTTTTGATTGATGAACCAGGCTGGGAGTTTTAAAGGCCTCAGGAATCTTTTGCAGGTGTTTAGAGTTAACTCGTTGATTCAGATGATTAGGTTCATAGCTCATTTAGAGACCCTTTTAATGATATGCTAATTTTGTGAGATAGGAATTTTGGGTTTTCATGAGCTGTATGCCAAAATCATCCGTATTAAGACAATAAAAGACCTGAAATATTTCAGTTAGTGTGCAATGAATCTAAAATATATGAATGTTAAATTTTCATCATGACATTATGGAAAATAATGAACTTTATCACAATATGCTAATATTTTGAGAAGGACCTGTATACTGAAAAGAGATTCTTCAGATCACAGTTTGTGATTCATAACATCTTTACTGTTTGCAAAAGTCCAAATAAATAATTTTGCATGCTTTATTTGCATCATAGCAACCCTATATTGAGACTGGTGTACAAACCGCTACATACAAACTATTATTCTGTACTGATCACAGTTTATTCATAGCATGTTTGGGTTTCTTTAGCCTATGGAGAATGTTTTTAGTTTTTAAAGTTGAATTATTAAATTTCTCGTCACGTTGTGTGTAGGGAGGCTCACTCAGTGGAGCATTCATGCAAGAACTGCCACAGCCTGCATTTATAGAAGTTTTAAAGTATTAAAATACATTCCCATTTTAAATGTAGTTCCTAAAAATACATCAGCCCCCTTTTAGCTGAAACGAAATAAAGCTTTTAGTTCTTTTATCAAAATTGAACTGATAATTTTTATATTATTGTGGCTCAAACTGCCCTCCTAAACCATTACTTCTGAATGCAAAGTTTAAGCTTATGTATTCTATCGTTCAGATTTCCATCCCCATAGCATAAGAATTGTTAAAGCTCTGCCAGATAGTGTCACCTCCATGTTACATGAAGAATTTACAAATTCAAACCAGAATCTTGAAATTTTAAAAGTCTGATAGATCTTTCAAAGGAAAGTGTGTGTTCAGACACAAAGGCTGGAAATCAGGGCCGTTGGCCAGACAAGGTGTAGCACTTACCTTCATGAAGAAACCACAAAATTGCTTTTCCTAATTTTCATCTCTCTCATAGAGTACTGTATGTACCTGCAGGTAAGAGACAGCTGTGTTTTTGGTTTTGACCAGCTGTGTAGCAATGTCTCTGAAACTTGTTGGACATATTAGTGGTGTTTTGTAGCTAACATCAAGGTAACAAAGCAGCCCTGTCAGTGGTGATGGTTCTCTCCAGGTACTCCAGGAACATGAATGGAAAATTGCCCTTTCTAAATTGCCCTTAGGTATGTGTTTAGATGATGCCTAAATTTCCAATAAATCTGTCAGGATGTGGTTTTGGATCGGACCAAAGTGCAGACAAGAGCTCGGCAGGATCATCTTTGTGATTCAAAGATTTATTTACAAGGTCACAAAAACGTAGCAAAATCACTGCAGGTTTCTCAAGGCAAGGTGTGGCAAAAAACAAAGCATAATCATGGACGAGAAACGAGGTGTGACAAACACAAGGAATCAGCAACAAACAATGACACGAAACCAACTTATATACTGTGAGATAACAAAGGCAGATAATCAACAGAACAGGGAACAGGTGGGACAAGGAGGCAGGGAAGCAGAAGGAACAGGTAAAACAAATACAAAGACTGAGGATGGGAAAAGTAACTAATAAACAATAAACAGAAACACAGACCAAGCAAACCTATAGACAAAGATAAATAATCAAATGGGAAATAAGAAAACTAGAATAATCATGACTAAAGTAAACAGAGAAACTAGAGGGAACAACAATAACAACCTAAGAACAAACAAAGAACCCATAAAGAAAACCTGAATACATAAGTAAACAAACCTAACCACACTGACTGAATTAACTGGAAAGGAAACAGAAAATAAACTAGTAAACAAGAAGAGTGCAAAGGAACAAATAAAACACAATTAAACACAAAGATACTAAAGAGAAATAAAACTAGAGAATCCAGGGAAGACCAAGAACTATAATAATTACAATAATAATAATAATAATAAACCATACAAAGTAATAAGAAAACCATAAAAGAACTTAAGTAGTAAACACTAGGAGGCGGAAGAGGGAGAAAAGAAAACATGATACAAAAACCAAAATAGAAAAATCTAAGCAAAAGGTAAACAAACACAAAGCCACAAACAGAGTCCAAAAATGTCACTCCGTGACACAATCATAGTGTGAAAACAAAGACCCTCAAGTATTTGTGCAGTTCTTTATGGGTTTAACAATTCATGTATACAGTCCATAGAAAAAATCAACGCAGCTTTAAATTAATTTTCCAAAGACTGAATGTCTCTAACAAGCAAATTCAGAAAACTAGTTGCAAGTGCTAAATGTGTGTAAGCTTCCTTTTGTGTCTCCTAATTCTCTAAATACTCAAAAAGGCAGATATACTTAAAGTAGCACTACCAAGTTGAGGTCATTGGTAGTTCTACTGATACATAACACAAACATTATTTAACATATGTGTTATTTGGAGGCATGCCATGGGTGTATTTTAAGGCAACACCTCCAACAGCGCAATTCCTTGTATGACATCATATGAAAAACCAAAAGACATAAAATGAGGAAGAGAATTTTGGATCTCCACAAGAATGCTCAGCCTTCATACTTGTCAGGAAGGAGATGGATTTTGTGTCCCAGAAAATAATATTTTTGGTGCAAAATGTGTGTTACAACTAGACATTGTATAGATACTTTGTGAAAATACTGGTGGAAACTGGTATGAAAGGGTCATTATCCTGAAATGAGTCCTGTAACGGCATGAGCTTAAAGGCCACTCCACAAGGAATAATCCATTATTCCAAAAGAAACAGAAAAGATTATAGTTTGCAAATACTCCCTGAAACAAAGACAGTAATTTTGGAGACATGATGTTAGGTGCATCAGCCCACATGTGTTGTGTTATGCTGTAGGAGGTACTGGTGCACTTCAGAAAATAGATAGCATCATGGTGAAAGAACATTATGTGGAAATATGGAAGCAGTGGGGTGGATGTCCAAGGAGCAGGAAGTGGGGCTTGCTCAGGGCACCACCCATAAAAGAAGCACCACTGGCTGTGTATCCACCACTAACCAGGAGCTGATGCTATTGGTGCTGCTACATCTAACAAACTGGCATCTGGGCCAAAGGTGACGTTAAAAGTCCATGTTACCTGTTAGAGAAGCAATTTCCATGACAACCGCTGTGATCAGCTTACATGTGACCTTTGCAAGCACAAGCATTATTACATTAAATACAACTACAACTCATCAAATCCTGCTTTCATGAGTCATTCGTTATGGAGATACGTTGCGCTTGTGCACTTTGACTTCTTGGTATACGCTCACCTTATTCTTAACAGGTTATTTTGTATGTATCTGAACTTTTAAATAATGAACAGAGAGTTTGCTGAGAACCTTTCTAACAGTGGCTGCATATCCTTCTACAAGTTTAAAGAGGGAACAGAGCATCTGGCTCTCGGTAAATGAGATGTTTTCGGTTCCAAGGGAGCACAATCATCCCCATTTCTTTGGCACTGCCTCCATTCTTTTATGCTCTTGCATCTTACTGTTCTACCCACACGTTCTCTCTCTTGCCCCTCACTTCCTTCAGCCTTGTTATGTGATCACGTTGCTTGGTAACAAGCAGAAGAATGATGAGAAGAGTAGGATGTGTTCGCATGGCTCCTGTGCCCTGTGACGTGTCCTCACACAAGCTGCAAAGAACACTGGGGGATTTGGCCCGAAGAGCAGCAACATGACACTTACTGGGTGTTTAGGTTCAGAGTTAAGGTGTGAGTATGGAGGAGAAAAGAAACACCTCCGGGTGCAGCTTGAACTTTAAAATCCTCCATTTTTGGATGTGTTCTTAGGTACTCAAGTTTTCTTTTTTATTTTCAAGAACAAACAGAGGTGGAGAGCTGGAAATATGAAATTACTTTTCTCAATGTTTTTAAATAGATTTACTTTGCAACAGGTTTGTGCTCAAGTTATCATGTAACGTGGATGCTGCATCAAAATTAGGATGCGGTGTTAAAAGTTCAAACCAGACCTGCGCTATGTGTGATATGAAGTCATATTTGCACAGGACAGCAATACACTGTCCGTATGTTGACCATAAATCAAAGATTGAGGTGCTGAATTGTTTCTGGGAGGAGCTTCTGGTTGGTTAGGCCGACCAAAGTGAAAGAGGTGCAGCAAAATAAACCAGCTTAAATTTACGTGTTAGTTTTGACAATGAAATTAATTTATAAACCACAAAATACATAAAGGTGAAATCTCATGAGCGCAGTAATAAGTTTCAGTCAGCTGCAATCTCGCTGTGTCATTTCCTCACAGTCTGCTGATTTAAAAACAAATCTTTGACTCTGGAAAGTTAGACTCTTTCTTCTTCCTTTTATCAAACTGCAAATAAAGATTACCTCTCTGCATATTACTCATATCTGACTCATAATAGCATCTCTCTTTAGAAAAAAAAGGTCAGAGCAGGGTTGCTGATAACAACCTGTTCTGGGTTTGTGTGTTTCAGTGATTGCCTCATCTGTAGGGATCAGTCGCCCCCTGCTGTTTCACATTCTTTCACTTGTAACCACACGACGTTGCCATGCCAACCAGAGAGGGCATCTCTGAAGTCAAGCAGTAAATCTAGCATCCACCTTGTGATCGTGAAAACCAAACTAAGTGGCTCAGAGCTCGTTACTGTGAAACCCTGAAGCTGTTCTGACCACTTTCTAAGAAGTCATCTCTCTTTCTTATCACAGCGAATTCATTTGGAGAAGTTTCCTCTAATTAGCTGCTATTATAATTCTGCTATTTTTAATTAAAGTTTCTAAGTACAGGTTTGTCGCCACTTGGGGGCGACAGAAACAAGCCGATAGCAGGCATGTAGGTTGACGAGAGGCAATGTCAGCGTTTTATCTGATTAGTGTTGCTGTAAATCAGTGGTTTTAGTTGAGATTTTGTCTACCATCAGGAAAACATTGATCTGTTTGTTCTGCTTCTCTGTAATAAACATCACAGATAAGTGAATGTCTGCTGTTTGAATTTGAGCTGGGAGATTCAAAACTAGGAGCCTATTTTTTATCCCAGGCAGGAATCAGAACCTGTTGGACCTTAACAGCCTTCTGCTGAATTCTTCATTTCCTTTCCAAATGTTCCCTAGGTGCTTACAAAATCCGAATCATGCACATAAACAACCAGTTTACGCTTTCAGAGAAAGAGTAAGACATCGTTTGATAATTTTCATCAGCTACAGAAAATCCTTAAAGTTCATTTTTAGGCCATTATAGAATTCCCATTATGGTTAATTTCATGTGTGTTTGTTTGTTTTGTAAGCTCATTAATCATTGCATTGTTGTGATTATGTATGGTCTGATAATTGATTATTTAATGACTAGATGTAATATAACTGAATGTTTTAATAACGTGATTTTGAGATGAAATATATTTTCATAATAGAATTTAGGCTCCCCGACATGGAATTTATTGTACAGATGGATACACTTCAATAGATTTGACACTGAAAAAAATATAATTTTTTTATCAGATTAATATACTCATGTGAAACAATGGTCCAGTTAAAGTCCAGGCCTTGCCGAGGTTTTAAAACCTATACTATCCATCCAATCTGTGTGAGTAGGAGCTATTTTCCTAAGACCTTCAGACTATAGTGGGAACGGTTGTAAATTTGTTGTTCTACAAAATGTAGTGGGACAGAATACCAATGCACATTATAGGTTTTAGATATTTACTTTTTAGATTTTAAGATATATTTATTTTCAAAAACAGTTGAAACTCCAGAATGCTTTTCTTCTACTTTGCAATTAAACACAAATTTATTTCAATTAAAATATATTATGTTTCTGGCTGTAATGTGGCAAACTGGGAAAAAGGTGCTGCAAAGCAATTACTATTCAGTATGCAGCATATGCCCAACCAAAATGGAAAAATTTACAAAAATGTTTCTACATGAAAAGTGAACTGTTGTTTTTATTTGTGAAACAAAAAAAAAAAAAAATGCAAAAGTAACAAAGCCATAGCTGTGTAAATTTGTTTTACTTTAAAAGAGTCCTTTTATCTTTCCACAGTAACCATAAAATGTTAATCCTGTAGGCAGGACGAACATTAAAGCAATAAAATACAAAATCATGTAAAAGAAGTTAACCTTTTATTATTTGTGTATATTTGATACAATGAGGGTGCTCATACATAATATTTATTTAATCTATAAAATATATTACCTTTCCTGAAAGCAAAACTAGATATAAATCATCAGGTTTCATTTGATAAGAAGCAACTAATTATTTCAATCAAGGTGGTCAACTGTATCAACTATCAAATGCATTGCAAATTCAAGAAATCACATTCTAATGAAGACAAGAATCTTCTGCCTAAAAAAGCAAACACTAGGCCCGCTGTCCAGGAACACACACGGCAATGATTTTGCTTCTCTAAAGTAGCTATAGTGTTCAAAAGACTGCAGCCACAAAAGGAGGTGAGCAGGTTTTCATGTTAGACAGAAAGTAAAAAAAACCGGCAACGACTTGATATGAAGAGGGAGCAACGCGAGCGTTTCAGCAGAAACGGGTGAACGATGATGATGCTTTGTGATGTTTGTTGCCTTTCATTCTTGGCCTTGCACTTTGCGCCATTCACCGTTGCCATGGGAACCCCCTGGATTGGCAGCCATCACACCAGCTCGCTGTGACCAGGTGCTGCGTTAAAGCTGTCTGTGAGGTGCAAGGGGGACAAAAAACAAACGTGATGCTGTAGAGGTGAGCTAAGCTGGGACTTACAGACACCATAGATTTCCACTGTTACAAATTCCTAAGGAACTTTGACTCACAGGTTTGTACTTTATTAGACACAAACACACACATACAGAGATAAAAACAGAGAGACATGTACCAGACAAGTCCAGAGACTTATTTCTGTTTTGTGGTAGTCTAGGTTTTTTCACAGGGGGTTTGCGATTTGGGGGCTTCTCAATGTTATTGGGGCTTTCTCTTTCAGAGCCTGAGATCAGTGAGGGACAGGAGACAAGTTAACAGTTAGAGAAACACACTTTACACATGCATCAACAAAACACATATATGTACAACCTCAACTCCAGAAGTGTTGTCTTCTTTAATGTTTTCAACACAGACAACTAGTAAAGACAGTCTTTTAAATTGTATTACGAAACAAGATGCAAGGCCTCAAGGTGACTTTAAAAAACCGTTAGAAGTGAACATTATTACTGCACCTGCATTCAAATGTAACCTTAGCTATAAAAAATATTAGGTCCACAAATACAGTTGCTTTCTCAGGGTTTTAACTAGTTTAAGAAGAGCTGTATACAAATACAACACTGACAAACGGAAACTTCTTTAATGTATGAATGCATGTAAAAAGGGGAGTATTATCATATTCTAAAAAAAAACAAAAAAAAAACAAAATAAAATGTTTTCGTAAGCATTTGATACTTGTTTGGTTTTAAAAATGAAAACAAGTTTGAAACTAGTTTCTTCTGCTCCTGGTATTTTTGGAGGTGAGGGTAAATCACAAAATTATTTTAATGAATAAAACCAGAAAACGTTCTTGTACCTGCATCACAGGACATTGCTTTTCTGTTCCTCTGTGGTTTCACAGGAGCCTGAGGTCTCAGTCCCTCGTCACCTGAACAACAAATTCAAGGAGCTACAGTAAAGCAAGCTCTTTGTTCTTTGCACAAGTCTTTCCATAAGAAGACCTTGCATACTGTCCCTTGAACTTTTTCCCTTATTTGCTTTTTTTGTTACAACATTAAACCTGAACCACAGTAGTGCTGTTAAAGCCAGTATTTGAGGCTAATTGCATTTCACGTACTTGCCCACTTTATTTCAAAAGGTAATTTTCTTTATCATATCTTTATTATTTGACTGTCATTATTTTCATTTTGAGAGAATTGTGTTACTTAGTCAATTGTAGTTTTATGTTATTGCTGCCTATCTTGGCCACTTCTCCCTTGGGAAAGGAGTTTATAATCTCAGTAGGATATTAACTGGTTGAATACAGAGCAAATAAATAAAAAAATTGCAAATGTTTTTTTTTATTTTATCTGGATTTTATGAGATAAGACAACACAAAGTAGCAATTTTTTGTATAAACAAAAGTGGTTTGCATTCGTATTTACTCCCTTTTTATTCTGATTAGGGCTGCACTGATATTTCCCTACCCTTTCAACACTGTGAACAAACAACCACACCACTGGCATTGCTTTTCTGCCTTAGTTAAGCACCCCACAACCCTAAAATGTTAAAAATAACTAACACTGGCCAATACTGAAGTTAACGCTGATATATCATACACCCCTACCTCTGATACCTCTAAGTAATATCCAGTGCAACCAGTTACCTTCATAAGTTAATTATTCAGTAAATAGTCTACCCGTGCTTAATTCAAAAGCAGCAAAGAGTCCCTTGGTTGATTTGGAGGAGATTCACAGCTCAGGTGGGAGACTCTGTTGACAGGACAACTATTAGTCCTGCAAAAAGAGAAATAACTGAAAGAAAGACAGAAGAAGCCTTGTTTGTTTCCACAAACCATGTTGGAGCCTTAGCAAACATGCAGAAGAAGCTGCTGGGGCCAGATATATAATATATAATGCTTATATGCAAATCCCTACCTGTGAAAGAAAACTATCATTGCTCATGATTCTGAACACAACACTCGAACTGTGAAAGATTGTGATGGTGTCACAACGGCATGGGGATGGTTTTCATTAGCATGGCCGGAGAAGCTGGTCAGGCTGATTGGGAAGATGGATGTAGCTAAATACAGGAAAATGTAAGAAGAAAGGTTGTTCGAGGCTAGAAAAGACTTGGGGTGGAGGTTCACCTTCCAGCAGGACAACGACCCTAAACAGACAGCCAGAGCTACAGCGGAAAGGTTTAGTTTAAAGCATAATCATGTGTTAGAATTATCTAGTCAAAGTCCAGATCAAAATTCAAATGACAATCTGTAGCAGTATTACAAAACTGATGAACATACAAACATGCACATCAACAGCTGTAATTGTGTGGTTCTACAAAGTGTTGGTTGACACATGGGTGCTGAATACAAATGCAGATCACACTTTCAGATTTAGTTTTGTAAAAAAATTAAAACCAGGCATCATTTCCCCTCCATTTTGCAATTTTGTGATACTTTGTGTCAGTCTAACACATAAAATCTCCACAAAGTGCACTGTTGTTTGCTGTTATGTTAAACAAATGTGTAAAAAACCTTAAAAAAGGTCTTAATATATCTGCATAGCACTGAATGCATACACAAACAGCAGTCTGCCATGACACATACAGTTACAAAAATGAGTACACCCCTCACATTAAAAAAAATATTGTATTATATATTTTCCTGGGACAACACTGAAGATATGACACTTGTAAAGACAATGTAAAGTCTTCAGTGTCCAGCTTGTGTAAAAGTGAAAATTTGGTTTCCCCCTAAAATAACTCAACACAGAGCCATTAATAAAAACCACTGGCAACAAAAGTGAGTACACCCCAAAGTGAAAATGTCTGCTTGTCTTCAGCAAATTGATGGCAGACTTTTTGTGTATCATCTTCAGAAGAGGCCTTCTTCTGGGACGACAGTCATGCAGATCAATTTGATGCAGCGTGTGGTGGCTTGAGTCCTGACGGGCTGATCCCCGGTCCCTTCAACCTCTTTAGCAATGTGTGCAACACTCATACGTTTATTTTCAAATGGCAACCTCTTAATATGATGCTGAGCACATCCACTCAACTTCTTTGGTTGACCATGGTGAGGCCTGTTCTGAGAGGAACCTGTCCTATTAAATTACTGTATAGTCCTGGCCACCAGCCAATTTTAGGGTGTTGGCCATCTTCCTATAGCCTAGGCCATCTTTTTTGATCAACAGTTTTTTGAGGTCCCATGTTGAACTTCTAGTCACCAGGATAAAAGACTGAGAGCGAACACCAAATATAACTCACCTGCTCTCCATTTATACCTCAGACCTTGTGACACTAAAGAGTCACATGACACTGGGGAGGGAAAATGGCTAGTTGTCACGTTGTGGTTTTGGGGTGGACTGAAGCGCAGGCAAGAGCTTGGCAGCAGCATCTTCATTGTGAACTTAAGTTTATTTCACAAGTCATGAACAAGCAAACATAGCAGAACTCACCGCAGGTGCAAGGCATGAGTACAATCGAAAACGTCTGCGTTGTACTGTAGGAACGTAGCAAACACTGAGCAAATCAGGTAATGTGATCGGCGGAACCAGCAAAGGACAAAGAAACAAACACAACTAATATACTGAGGGAGAACAAAGGCAGGTTATCAAAGGAACTAAGAACAGGTAAGACAAGGAGGCAGGAAGGCAGAGGGAGCAGGTGAACCCAATAGAACTAAATGAGGAAAAGGACTAAAGACAAGATAATGAGCCGACCCTAAAAGAAACTAAAAACCAATACTGAAAGAACAAACTGTGAATGAGGCAGAGGAAGCAGGACAAGAATAAAAGTAAACAATAACAAAAGCTAACCTATAAAGAGGGACTGGAGAATTAAGATAAAGAGAACCAGACTGGGAGGACTAGGAAACAAAGACCGAATACAGTATAACTGAAAGGTAACAGAAAAAGAAACTAATAAGCAGAAGAGTGCAAGGGGGAAGAAACAAATACCTAACCACAAATAAAAACACAGAGAAACCAGATGGAGAACTAATTAAAGAACCCAAGGAAAACAGAGAACAATCATAATAATAATGGCAACAATGACAACAAAGAGAAAACCAAAATAAGTCATAAGAAAAACAACAGTAACTAAAGGAGCTATGAACGAGGGGGGAAGAAACAACCAAACACTCAAAATAACACAAAGCCACCACAGAGTCCAAAAGGCGACAGATCCTGACACTAGTTTAGCACAATTCTTGTATTTTCAATTAGGGCTCACTTTTGGTGCGTGGTGTTTAGACATGAATGGCTGTTTATTAGGGCTGCACGGTGGTGCAGTTGGTAGCACTGTTGCCTTGCAGCAAGAAGATCCTGGGTTTGGCTCCCAGCTGGGGGTCTTTCTGCATGGAGTTTGCATGTTCTTCCCATGCATGCGTATGTTCTCACCAGGTACTCCGGTTACTACCACAATCCAAAGACATGACTGTTAGGTAAATAGGTCTCTCTAAATTGCTCTTAGGTGTGAATGGGTGTGTGCTTGGTTGTTTGTCCTGTATGTCTCTGTGTTGCCCTGCAATGGACTGGCGACCTATCCAGGGTGTACCCTGCCTCTCACCCGTAGACTGATGGAGATAGGCACCAGCTTCCCTGTGATCCACTATGGAATAAGGTGTATCAAAGATGAATGAATGGCTGTTTATTTTGAGGGTACAGCAAATTTCCACTGTTATACAAGCTGTAAGGTAACTACATTGTAACAGTGTCATGTTTTTAGTATTGTCCCATTAAAAAATGATATAATAAAATATTTACAAATATGTGAGGGGAGCGCTCACTTTTGTGAGGTACTGTACACTGCATATACTAATTTCTCACAGAAAAAATCAAAACTCTGCAGTTGCATTGATTTATGAATTTTATGTTAAGTAACTCATTCTTCATCGTGTTGTAAAGAAATTCTTTGAGAGGTTCTGCATTGTAAGATCCCCCAATATCCCGTTTAAAGGTATTAATCTCTTTCAATGGATATGCTCAGACTGAACACTGGCTTTTCTCTGCTAATCAGGATTTGTGGTGTGGGTACCTTGACTTGCTGCTCTGTCTGGCAGCCCATGGATGGGCTTGTTGGAAGGCGGCGGAACAGGAGGAGGAGGCAAGTTTCGTTCATTAGCTGTTTCTTTAGAAAAGCTCACATAGGAGGAGGTCTTTGGCTGAGAGACAGAATACAATGAAAATGAGAAGATCTGTTCAGAAAGAAATTGGCCAACCACTGGGTAAAAGTATTTTTAAATCAAACTCTTAAAATTATCTTGGATTGTGCTCTTGGTTAAGCTCATTAACCATGAATCACATTATTAGTTTGTTATTTAGACTCTTCTATAGCATCAAATGGTACCAGAATTTAAGAACTGATATTCAACGCAAAGTATATTATTTGTAGCAGGTCAAACATTTTCTATTTTCACCTTTTCAGGAATTGGAGGGGGCTGACCCTCTGAATCTCGTCTTCTCTCTCTCCTCTCCATCTTTCCTGCATCCCTCTCTTCATCTCCTTCCTCCTCTGTACCAAATGAGAATTTGCTGCCATCAAAGCCTGACTCAAAGGGTTTCAGCAGCAGACATATTGCATGCTAAAAATCTGCTTTATGATCAGCAGCACATCAACATGGATGATTGTACCTGGCAGGGCGTCTGAGCTCTCCCGCCTGTATCTTGGCCGCAGCCGAGACATGTTGGGTTTACTGCTCTGTGGTGGGGGGTCTGGTTTTCGGCTGGCAGAGACACCTCCCCCTGCCTCTCCGCTGCTCCTCCACCCATCCGTGGAACCTGCCGCGTCTCCCTGCAGGTCCTCTGGATGCCACTCTATTGCTGCGGCCTCTGTGCTTTTCAAAGGGTCCCCCTCCTGTTTGGGTGATGGAGTCCTATCTGATGGGTACGGAGGCATCGGCCTTTGAGCCAAATGTAGTGCCTGGGCTTGTCTGTCCAGCCTTCTTCCTGTATGTCTGCTGTCTGTCCACTGATTGTCTACCTGTAAGTCCATGGGCCTGCTCTCAGACCATGATCTTTCAATCTGTCTGCCGCCCATCCACTGTCTTTCTATTTTTCTGTCAATCTGCCGCTGTGTGTGTCTATCAACAGTCCACTGTCTCTCCATATGCCTGCCCTCACTCCAGTATCTGTCGGTCTGTCTGTCGGACGTTCTTGGTTCTCCAAGGGTCCTCTCTTGCAGCCTGTCATTAAAGCATTGCCTCTCTGTGAGCAGATCGTCCGGTCGGCCCTCTATCATCCAGTCCACTTCCGCCTGCATCACTTCTGTCCTCTGTTTGTCATCCACCCAGTACTTGTCAGTCTCCAATGGCTGTTCAAACACAGCGTCCATTTCAGATATCTGTCAAAACACAAGACAATGAGGCAAAGCAGACTGAGAAAGTCTAAGTGATGTAAGTGAATCGAAGACATGGACTGGACCTCTTTGGGAGGGTAAAAGGGGTGTTTTCCTCCTCCCATGCCTGGGTGAGGGATACCCGGCACTGGTGGCGGACTCAGGACAAGAGCACCTTTTCCCTGTTGATCATTCATTTTCCCATCAGCCCCATCGCTGGGAGACCTGCCAGCTGGCCGCGGAGCCTGGAGAAGCGTGTATACATTTTCCATTGCTGTCCTAAAAGAGAACATGAACAACAAACTGATCTAATATATTCTCCGCATTAAAATTATGCAGATAAAACTACAGTGATCAGAGCTTCTACTTCCACATGTTTGTCATGTGGCAAACCAGACCACTTTCCCAAAAAGGCCAGACGTGTGCAGTACCCAACTGAAAGTTGTCTTGTCAACAGATTCGCCCAGCTGAACTGTGAATCTCTGCAGCTCCTCCAGAATTATTAGCCTCTTTGCGGCTTTTCAAACACTCTCCTTGCCCAGCCTGTCATTTAGGCTTTCAGCTACTGAACTGTTTCTGTTTTCAGATGATGGACTAAACAGGTCTCTGTGAGATTGTCAAAGCTTGGTG
Source organism: Girardinichthys multiradiatus (assembly GCF_021462225.1). NCBI lineage: Eukaryota > Metazoa > Chordata > Actinopteri > Cyprinodontiformes > Goodeidae > Girardinichthys > Girardinichthys multiradiatus. The sequence goes on along the minus strand of NC_061802.1, from coordinate 36,885,153 downwards.
GCGATTCAACGGAGATGATGGTGGAGGGTTTTTGTTCCCCTATGATCCTGAGGGCTATGTCGATTCAATGATTCCAATGATATGTCTAACCAGAACAAGAGGCGAACTTCGCCTCAATTATTGAGAATTTCTCTCATGTCCTGAGGGAGGTTGGCGACATGGAATCTGAATGGACAGTGTTCAGGAAGTCCATTGTGGATGCAGTTTCTAGAAGCTGTGTCCTGAAGGTTATTGGTGCATGTCAAAGGAAGACCCGTTGGTCGACACCAGTGGTGATGGAAGCCTTAAGGCTGAAGGAGGCCTTAAGGGCTTGATTGTCCTTGGAGACTTTGAAGCAACTGAAAGTTACCGGATGGCCAGAAGGACTGTATGCGGAACCTAACCGTACATTTACTTTTCCTCAAAACTTTATATATGACGTTTTTGATGTGTTCCTTGGTTTCCATGATTCCATTTGTTCCCAATGCTCTATTACAAACATTTGAGGCCTTCACAGAACAGCTGTATGTATATGTGTAAAAGTAGATTAAATTAAACAGGTGAACTTGTTTTACTAACTAGATGAGTTAAGACTATTTCTTTGTCCTGGGTTTTATTTAGAAGGATGGACAGAATACAAATGCCTAACACACTTGTCAGATTTTTACTTTTTTTAAAAACCATTTATCATATGTCTTGATCATGTGTTGATGTGTCACATAATTTCCTAATAATATACATTAAAGTTCGCAGTTGTAATGAGATACATTTTGAAAAAGTCCTAGATGTATGAATATTGATGGAGATACAAATGTGATAATCTGCATTTATGGAGAAGTGTGGGCATTTCTAATCACACGGTTGTCTTTTGGATCCAAAACAGAGCCACCAGCTGTCAAGCACACCTGTGCAATGTGAAATCAGCCTGCTTCAGCATTGTCAGCTCTCAGTCATTCCTTATGTCAACAAAGAAAAGATGGAGGTTCAGAACAGTGTTTGTTGAGAATTTATTTGTTCACAGCATTGGATTGTCTGCAAGAAAACTGAAGAGCTGACCACAAAAAATGTGAGCATGTGGGTACATAAAGTGCCCACATGCTCATTATTTATATCACTAGAACCTTACATATCACTTTATAACCACAAACCTGTATACATTGTTTGGGGATTTTTTTGTGATAAACCAACACAAAGTGGTACATAATTATAAAGTGAAAGGAAAATTAAACATGTTTTTTCTGTTTTTTACCAAATAAAATCTGAAAACCATGGTGTGTATTTGTATTTAGCCCCTTTTACTCTGATACCTGTAAACAAAATCTGTTACAACTGATTGCCTTCAGAAGTTGCCTGATTAGTAAGTAAGGACCATTTGTGTGTAATTCAATCTCAATATAAAAAGATTCTGTTCTGTGAAGGCCTCAGAGGTTTGTTAAAGAACATTAGGCAAATAAACAGCATCATGAAGACCAAGGGACACATTTGTTGCATTGTCATCATGTTGGGGAGCCTTACTTTAGCCAGGACAAAGAACCTGGTCAGAGTTCATGGGAAGAGGGATGGATGTAAATACAGAGCAAGTCGGGAAGAAAACCTGTAAAAGGGAGCAAAAGATTTGAGACTGGGATGAAGGTTCACCCTCTAGCAGTACGACATTCATCATTTTTGTTCTATGTTTGGCTATGACGACAGATTTTGGCTTTTGATTTGTATGGCTGTTAGAGGCATACCACAAAAGTTCTCTACTGTAACTGCAGTGAAAGGTGGCTCTTCAAAGTAATGTTTCAGGGGGCTGAATACAAATGCACTCCACACCTTTCAGATTTGTATCTGTAAAACGTGTTGAAGCCGTACATAATTTTCCTTCCTTTTCAGAATTATGCACCAGTTTGTGTTGGTTCACCATATAAAATCCTATAAAATACATAGACGTTGGTAGTTGTGACATGACAGCAGGTGAAAACATTGAAGATGTGAGAATACTTTTGCAGTGTACTGTAGATCAAGGAGAAAAAGGAACAAGCTCTTATTGATGGTTTGAGTTAATGTTCATGTGATGTAGGCTGCTGGGTTTGTTTTATATTCAACGACAAGCCATTGCAGGAAGGAATCTTTAAGTGCGTTTGTGGAAAACTCCTCACCCTGTGGGTGCTGTAGCAACAGTGTGGCACCCATCTCTGTAGACCTCCACCTCAGATTCCGGCTCCTGATTGGACAAAGTCTGGCTGCGGTTCTTACGAAAACCGAAGATGGCCAGCATGTTTCTCCTTTTCTTCCTCCTCAGAGAGTGTGCGTTGTGCAAGGAGGAGAGCTGACTAAAAGTGGGGAGAAAAACTGTATGTCACACATTCACATACCCAGTCCAGTTCAACACAGTCATCTTGCTGGTTCACACATGAGCCCCTTCTGTTAAATTCATCATGGCCATCTGGGTCACTTGTTTGTCTGCTCTGCTGCACCAGTTGGACGTTGGCTAAAGCTTAAGTGCCCATTTTATTCTTTATATATATATATATATATATATATATATATATATATACACACGTGATGGTACTGAAGTTATGGTTGTGGTTATGTCAAATAATAATACCAAAAAAACCCACATTTAGGTCTCTCATTTAAACTCCCTAATTTTAGTTGTTTGTTCATGTTCACAAAATATCCATCAAGTAAGTTACTAGCAAAACGTAAAACCTAAAAATGTCTATATGAGTTTAATATTCACCTAACATAAAACCTTTGTCTATTTTTTTTTTTACTTCCTAATTGTCCTTGCAGTAGTGGGGACACCCGTCCCCCATCCCATACATGAAAGTGATTTGACCTCTGGTGCAACTTCTGACTTTGAGTTCATTAAGATGCTTCAGTAAAGTATAAAATGCTCGGTTCGCTCCAGGCAGAGGAAAATATGCAGTTTCTATCTGTCCATTCGCTGTACTTTAATGAAAGATAACCATGTCTGTTACCTGAGGAACACACCTCAGACTACAGCTGGACCGCTTATCTGTGTCCTCTGCTCTGATGGCGCTGACAAACTTAGCAGTTTCTGTTAGACACGTGTTGTGTATTTTTGCCAGAACACAACTCCAACAAACTCGGACAAAAAAAAATCACAAAATTGCTATTTATACTGTACATGTGGAAATTTGAATAAAACTGATTAAAAATCTATCTATCCTTATTTTAAATAAATAAATAAACAGATTTTTTTTTTTTTATCATTAGTAGTTTTTCATAAATATTTTTACTTCATGGTGATATGCTCCAGAACATCATGAATTCATTTAAATTTCCACCTTACAAATCCAAATCACTCAGTGGGGCAAAAATACTATTGAAAAGGTGATTGGTCTTCAGCTGAGTTGCTGTGCAGGGTACTCAATCTGATTTTAGGGTTTATTCAGTTAGAAACAGCTGGATTCTAAGTATTTTCATGATGTACTTTAGCATGGGAAGCAAAAATAAAGTCTATATTTACAATATACTGGATTTGAACTTTGATTAGATGTCCCAATTTAATTATATAATGTTGATTATAAATTGAGACTTTTATTAGAGTATTTAATTATTTAGTATTTATTTAATATACACATTTAAAATTTTAATCAATTTATCCCACATAACAATCTATTTAATACCTATGGTATTAAATAGGCAGGAACGTTGTGTAAAACTTGTTCTAAGGATGGGAAGAAAAAAAAAAATCAAATTATGGAGCAGAAAGAGTAAGGGAGAAGATGGAAGGAAAAAGAAGTAGAAAGATCCAGTATTTACCCAGTCATAATAACCAAGTTATTATTTTTTTTACTTGTGTGAATGCCCATTGTGGGGGCCCAACTAAGGGTGTCTTGTCCCAGGCCCTGGCAAAGCTGTCAGTTGTCAGTGAGTTTATAAAAGGTACTTACAATTTCCTGGTTTTACAATTTTTTAACTTATTAATTTAAACTATGTTGAAACTAGTGTCATTGTGTAGCATGATTTTTAAATATTATGGCTTTGATCCAGTTTTATTGTTATTTGTTTAAAGTGCTATATAAATAACAACAACATCAACCATAGCTTTTCGTTCCATTTTGTACTTATACAGTCCCTATCTCTAAACACTGTTTAAAAACTTGAAGGGGAGATAGTGTTCAATCTAATGGATAACTTATGTAATTCAAAAGCGAATTGTGTTTATTCATTTTCAATGTGTTGTGAAACATTGGAAAAAGATGACTGCAAGGAAAGTGGCAGAGAAATCTAAAAACCTGCTGTAGCCTGTGGAAAATACATATAGAAAATAAAATCTGCAAGTTAAGCTTAAGTCTGTGAATTTTGTTTTAGTGGAGGTTCACGGCAGGATCAGGATGTACATGCTGGTGGTGGAAACATCAGAGCATCTCTTACCTATCAGGTAGAACTCTTTTTGTATAAAAATCTGGGAGTCCATCATCCAGAGGGCTTATTCCTCCATTTTCACTGCAGTCCTGTGCACACATAGACACAAACACTCTCCTTTAGAGAGGCTAGTTCCTTGGGTTTCATTTGTAATAGTTATGTATGCAATAAAATGAATGGATTACATTGCATTCACTGAGATGGCATAATCCAATTGAAGCCACATAGTTTGTTTAGATTATATTTGACAAAAGAAGTCACTGCCAGCAAGCCCAAGGACCAGGAAACATTAGAGTTATTCAAATATAGAGTTTGAAATAGAAAAGAATGTAGATATAGTAGCGAGAAGAAGATCTGGCCTACTGTCTCAGCTGGGATATGCCCTCCCCTGTGTCTGCGTGGAGGCCTTGGCCGAACTCGCGTCACATGATGGAGAGGTAGACCCTGTGTAGGCAGCTCTGACAGACCCTCCCAGGATGCCGAGTGGGACAGAGGCGAGGAATACGATGGCACCGAGGGAGGTGGAGAGGAGCTGGAGTCGTCACACAAGCCTGGCGGCAACACAGAATGGAAAAGATACAATCAGAGTTGTACAAACTCAGAATTGGATTAGATCCAAGGCATGATGGACTCAGAGCTCCATAGACTAATAAGATATAAGTGGATGAGCACTTACTCAGCCTTGTAGAGACAGGTCGTATTCTTCTTGTTCTAGAGCTGCGCTTCTTAATGGCTATTGTGTCCTGGGAGGATATAAAGAAGACAGAAAGAGAGGAGAAAGATACTGTTATCCTATAAATGAAGAAAACAATGCAATAAATACAGGCATGTTGAGAAAACATACAAAAATGATTTAAACAGAAAAGGTAAATAAACAAACAGCTGAATAAATAATTCACTCCTGATTATTGGAGTAAGGGTAAAAAGACCTTTAAGAAACTCAAAAGACATGTGAGGTACCAAATCGGCATTAAAATGTTGTTAAAAAAAGTTATTTATGATATCCTATAGAACATATCAGCTGTGAGATCAAAGTACCGAAGCCCAAAAGGCCCAAAACATGTATTTTTAAAAAACATTTTATTAATGTCCTCGCTATAACCATCTGTTCAGAATAGTTTAGAGGAATAATTTACTATAAAGTGCTTTTAGAGTCTTTATACCCCTATTATACTATCGCACATCTGCCATGTGTTTTCCAAAGGCATATGAGGAGATAAAGCTTTTAGTAACAAATGCGTTATCAATGCATCTGACATTTATTCTCACACAGTTATAACTCCAGGTAAATCCACACTACTTTAGAACTTTTGGGAATTCTGCAGCATATTATTCACAACTGTGAAAGACCATATATTCTGACATATGCGTCATTCCAAGGGAATTAATTTAAGAGCAAATTGTTAGTGCAGCAATAACCCAATAATAATTTGCTCATTGCTTAATCTCATGCTACACTATGCAGACACTCTGTCTGCTGCACTGATGAAGATTGACTTACCTCTGCATGCTGAATACTCAGAGAGGCTCCAACTGACCCACTTTGACCTACTTTCTGATTAAGACAGCTTGTAACTCTTTGAACACTGGGGGGACTCACAGACTGTATATAGGGCGCTTCATCTCCAGATTAATAGGTATGGAAAAAATGAGATGATGACATCACAATAAATGTTCTGATGCACTACAACACTGTAAACACACACACACACACACACACACACACACACACACACACACACACACACACAAAACCGGGGGATCATCAGGAGTGAAACATTGGTTAAAGAATGACAGAACTTGATGTCCCCCAAAAAATTTTTTCACTTTTTCATATTCACATGCACGTATCACACCTTTTCAGATATGCAAACACACATGGCAAGACAAGTCACAGTGAGTTTGCAAATTTAACCAGTGCAATGCTTGGAACGGAAGAGTATGTTCATGTTTAGAGTACTGCAAACAAAATACTTTAAATTCTGAACAGGTTTTGGAGAGAGACACTGAGACGGCACATGACCAGACCATGACCCAGATCTTTCAGCCATGGGAGAGAAAAACAAACATCTGTTTTTTCACAAACCATGCATAGGCTTTTTGTTTGTCGGCCATATCGAGTTTTGGCATTGAGACTGTCAGGAAACCTTCGTCTTCAAGTGGCATTCATTTACACAAAACATAAAATGCAATGGAATGGGAATGCTTTCTTTGTGGCAAAACCCAACAAACATCCAACTCTTGTTGTAATGCCATTCTAACATATCTTGATATTATAGTGGTACCTGGAAAACTACTTGCTGAGGTTCTACCTATCATAAAAAGCTTCAGAACCAATGCGTCATGGCATCTACAGAGACTGCTGAGTTACACACGTGAACAAAATTATTGGTACCCCTCGGTTAATGAAAGAAAAACCCACAATGGTCACAGAAATAACTTGAATCTGAAAAAGGAAGAAAACAGCTGATGGTGGTGAGGTAAATATGACACGTTTCCTGAAAAATAAAAGTGGAAACACACACACACACACACACACACAGACACACACACACAGACACACACACACACACACACCACACACACACACACACACACACACACACACACACACACACACACACACACACACACACACACACAATGTCCACACTCACTATGCTGGTGCTGAGCTCTTCATCTGTGATGTCCAGGGAGTCTCTGTGTCTGTTAAAACTCCATGCAGTCCCATCTTCACACGTCCCCTCCCAGCATTTTAGATGAGACACCTGCCGGGTCTGAGACACACGGCACTCTTAAAACTCTTTGTCACCCACTCGTACAATCAATCTGTGTCTCTTTCACACCCTTGCACGGCAGAAGCGGGTGGTTACCAGGGTCTTGTGGGTGGCGTAAAGTTCTTGCAGGATTTGGTCCACGATGGAGTTGGTGAGATAGGAAACCACAGACAGCTTTACTTCTCTGAAGAAGATTGAGTTTGGGGCAAGGCAGAGACAGATGAGAAGGCGTTAGTAAAAGTGAGAGGAAATCAATGTCCTGCTTATCAAATTCAGACTTCTTTGTTGCTCTTACTCCAAAGCTCTGTGAATGTCCTGCGCCGCTCTTTCCATGAGGGCAGAACGGATGGCAGAGCGTGGGATGGACACTCGCTCGGAGACAGATGAGAGCGGAGGACTTAATCTCTCCGCTGCAGAAGATGATAAAGGACAGAGCTCGCGGCAGAGTGACACCATGGAGTCAACGATCACCTGAAACGAATGGCGGCTGTCACAAACTCAGTCATGTGTCGCGGATCACAAAGTGAAAGAAGGCTCTTAGATCTACCTGCAGCTCTTTATCTGCAGCCTTGGCGAGTTCACCTGCCAGGGAGTCCAATCTCTGCCGCACGGGCCCGTCTACAGACAGAACATGGGCCAGCTCACACAGCGCAGGGTAGAGCTTGGAAGACATGAGGAAAATGATTCATTTAAATTAAAATACACCATAAACAGTCCACTTGAATATATCACATCACTCACAGCTCGAGAGTTCCTGGCCTCTTTCAGTACTTGTTTTGCAGCTTGAATCTCCTCCATCTCTCCGATGCCCCGTAACAAACACACCTGCTGCTGGACACGCACACTGAGGCGCTCCATCACCTTGGAAACAAACAGGGCAGGTGGGTAATGGTGGCACTAAAACACATCAGAAACATCTTCACAGATGGGTGCTACCTGTTCGGCAGTGCTGGTGACCAAGCCCTGGTGCAGCCGCAGAGCCTGTCTCTGAGAGAAGCGCTGCGTCTGGTTGTTCCTTACTAGAGCACGCTGGATCTGTGAGGCGGGGCCACAGCAGAAGTTTAAAATAAGATGAGGTTCATTTAGACATTTTACAGATTATAGAAAAAAGCTTGAGAATCAGCTGACTGAAAAACAAGTTTTACATATAAAAGGTGCTCACTTATGTTACGCTACCTTTGGCCATTAATCAAGTAAAAACGTTCCGATTTTTTTAATGCAAATCGCCTTGCAAAAGTATTTAAACACCTTTAGCTGTCTGATATTTTGTCACATTTTACCCAGAATAAAAAGCTAATTTATTTGGATTTTATTTAATTTACCAACATAATAATTAATAAGAAGGAAAGTGATAAACAGTTTTCACATTTTTACCACAAATTAAGTTCTGAAAGGCAATCACTGCAATCAAACGATTCCTATAACTGTCAATGAGACTTCTGCATGACTCAGCAGGTATTCTGGACCACTCCTCATGAGCAAACTGCTCCAGTTGTCTCAGGTTTGAAGGGTGCCTTTTCCAGACAGCATGTTTCAGCTCCTTCCAAAGATGCTCAATAGGATTTAGGTCAGGACTCATAGAAGGCAACTTCAGAATAGTCCAATGTTTTCTTCTTAGCCATTCTTGGGTGTTTTTAGCTGTGTGTTTTGGGTCATTATCCTGTTCCAAGACCCATGATTTGCGACTGAGACCAAGCTTTCTGACACTGGGCAGAACATTTCTCTCTAGAATCCCTTGATAGTCTTGAGATTTCATTATACCCTGCAGAGATACAAGACACCCTGTACCAGATGCAGCAAAGCAGCCCCAGAACATTACAGAGCCTTCTCCATGTTTCACAGTAGAGACAGTGTTCTTTTCTTCATATGCTTCATTTTTACGTCTGTGAACATAGAGCTGATGTGTCTTGCCAAAAAGTTCAATTTTTGTCTCATCTGTCCATAGGACGTTCTCCCAGAAGCTTTGTGGCTTGTCAACACGTAGTTTGGTAAATTCCAGTCTGGCTTTTTTATGATTTGTTTTCAACAATGGTCTCCTTGGTCGTCTCCCATTAAGTCCACTTTGCCTCAAACAACGTCGGATGGTGCGATCTGACACTGATGTTCCTTGAGCTTGATGTTCACCTTTAATCTCTTTAGAAGTTTTTCTGGGCTCTTTTGTTACTGTCCGTCTCTTTGTTTTGTCATCAATTTTCCTCCTGTGGCCACGTCCAGGGAGGTTGGCTACAGTCCCATGGATCTTAAATTTCTGAATAATATGTGCAACTGTAGTCACAGGAACATAAAGCAGCTTGGAGATGGTCTTATAACCTTTACTTTTAATATGCTTGTCTTTAATTTTCTTTCTAATCTCCTGAGACAACTATTTCCTTTGCTTCCTCTGGTCCATGTTGAGTGTGGTACACACCATGTCACCAAAGAGCACAGCAACACCTGTAGCCCTATATATAGGCCCACTGACTGATTACAAGAATGTAGACACCTGTGATGCTAATTAATGGACACACCTTGATTTAACATGTCCCTTTGGTCACATTATTGTCAGGGGTACCATCATTTTTGTCCAGGCCTGTTTCATGAGTTTAATTTTTAAAATAATTCTGTTGAAACATGTTTGAAAAGCAACGTCTAACTTTTATTTGTTCATTTTCATAGAATTTTTATGCATTATTACCTTTGTCATATTCAAGTTATTTCTGTGACCATTGTGGGTTTTTTCTTCATTAACCGAGGGGTACCAACAATTTTGTCCACGTGTGTATGTTTAGGGTTATCCTGCTTGAAGGTAAACAGCCTTCCCCAGCCTTGAGTCTTTTGCATGGATGTAAAGAATCTGTGTCTTTTGCAGCCTTTAACAACTTTTTGTCCTGCATTTAGCTCCATTTGTTTTCCCACCAACTCTGACCACAGTTTCTGTGTCTGCAGCTGAAGAAAAGTGTCCCCACAACATGATGCTGCCACCACAGCATGGGGTTATTGTTTTCAAGTTATGTGCAGGGTTAGTTTTTTGCTGCAAGTAGCATTTAACATGTAGCCCAAAAGTTCTAATTTAATTTATCTGACCAGAACAGCTTCCTTTCATATGTTTGCTAGTGTCCCCTACAAGGCAAACGGCAAACAGTGATATGCTGTTTCCCTTTATAGATGATGGATAGAACAGTTATCTGTGAGATGTTCAAATACTGAGATGTTGCCTAATAATATGAATTGTATCCAATTTACTAATTAAGTGACTTTTAAAGGCAGTTGGTTGCACTGAGTTTTGTTAAGGTGTATTAGAGTAAATGGGGCCGAAAATACATGCACAACACACTTTTTAGATTTCTTATTGCAAATGCTTTTCAGATCACATTAACTTAGATTCAAATTATGTTAATACTGTTACATTATGCTAAAGGTTCAAGGTGTAAGAATACTTTCCAAGTACTGTATCTTTTTAAGTGAAGCCTTAGGAAGTGAAACTGTTTAGAGGTTAACTCCATCCCCTACCGGTGACTGATTTAACAATAGGTGGTGATTCATGTTTAGAAAAGAAAATAATTGTGCTTGCTGTATTTTGACCAAAAACATGATACCATTAAAGGATTGCCATTTTTTTCTTGAAGGGCACATGTCTTTACATCAACCAGCCTTTAATAAATCACTCAGACAGTGATTGTAACACCAACCTTAGTGAGGGCCTGCTCTGTCTTCTCTGGAGCGCTGCGGTACGCCTGGCCGATGTCACTAAGGGGCAGAGGCATGTACTGCAAGGTGAAATTACTAAGAAAGGAGCGAGCAGAAAAAGACAGAAGGGTAAAGTTATTAAAGCAGACACAACAGGACTGAAAGATAAATTTAAACTGGCTTAAAGGTTCCAGGGTTAGCGAAGGCTAACACCCCCACTGGACAGAGACTATCCCAAAATATTACTTCTTTGCCAAGCCACTAGTGAGTAATGCTTTGATCTGTGCAACCATGTCCTCTGCAGCCCTAAGGTGAGTCTGAACCATGTGAGATAGCAAGAGGAGAAAAGTAATAAACTTCCCATGTTGCAACTTTCAATGAGGTAAAGTATTTGTCCCAACAGAAATTGTCAGTTTTCTTTGAGGCGTTCTCACATAGAATCATAAGGCAACCTCGTATTAATGACTGCAGCACACCTCCCCCAAAAATAAATGACCCATTAAATTTCTTACTGTTCAAGAGCTCGTGCCACATCAAGAAATCCTGCAGCAGAGGTGTTGTTGCGATCCCATGTCACACTCCTGCAGGACAAGTATGTGAGTTGCAGAAGGATATAAAGTTCTCTATATATGTCCTGAACTTTTTTACGCCTTGACACGTTAGAACCACGAAATTCATTGTATTTTACTGGGATTTCAAAGAGCAAAACTAACTAGCTGATACCAGATCATTATACATTTTTACAAATAAAGACCTGAAAAGTTTGGTATGCATTTTACCCTACTTTATTCTGATACCCCTACATAAAATATACTACAATAATTTTCCTTTGCAAGTCACTTAATTGGTAGTCATGAAGGCCTCAGAAGACCTAGGAAAGCATAATGGTATAAAGAAGTTAAAAGCAGGATTAGGTTACAAAAAGCATTAAACATCTCACAGAGAACTGTTCAGTCCATTATCTACAAATGGAAAGTATGGCACTGCTGCAAACCAAGCCATATTTGGCCGTCCACCTAAACCAATCATCTTAAAGCTAAGGCTCCGGAGCTGCATGTGACTCTTATTAGGTTTTAACAAAGAATTTCTTTGCATAATTGTTTTTTCAAAAATGTCTCTAAATATAAAAAATTTTGCAATCAAGGAAATGTATTCAGTTTTTGTTATTTTGTTTAGTTATTGTAAAGACATGATCTTCCTCTCTGTTCTTCTCTGGTTCAAGACCTATAATTGCTTTACTGTATTTTTTACTGTAACATAATAAGCTATATTTTTCAAAGTGCCATGTAGGTTTTGCAGCTGCAAATTTTATTTAGTAGGAGCAAGAGGAAAAAATGGCACTTTGGATTCTAAAGGTTGCCCCTGACTTAATCTGATGGGCTGGGCAAAGAGCATGGTAACTCTAGAGGAGCTGCAGAGATCCACAGCTCAGTGGGTAGAAAGATAGAGGACAACTACTATCCATGCACTCCAGAAATCTGGCTTTTATGAGGTGAAGTTAGAGTGACAAGAAGAAAGCCATTGTTGAAAGAGAAGTCCAGTTTTCAGTTTCTCACAAGAGGGTGTTCTGGTCAGATGGAACCTAAACAGAACACTTTCTCCTACATGTAAAACATTAAGTGTGGAAGAAAACGAATATTAAATATCACCATGAACATCCCCAAAGTGACACATAATATTGGTGCCATCATGCTGTGGGAATGCTTTTTGTCAACACAGACTGGTAAGCTGGTCAAAACTTAAAGAAAGCTGAATGGAGCCACTTCTAATTTATGCACTCGTTTGTGTTGGTCTATCACATCGAAATACAATCAAATATATTGAAGTTTGTGGTTGAAACGTGACAAAATGGAAAAAAACTTCAAAGGGTTTGAAGATTTTGCAAGGCACTGTCAAAAGCACAGAAGCAACTCTCTTTTCCACGTTGTTTCCTTTACCTGAGTGTTGTGTTGATCTGCAGGGCTTTGCTGAGCATCTTGGCTCCAATGTCATCCATGTTATTTCCACTCAGGTCCACTTTTCTCAGGCAGGTGTTGCTGCCCAAAGCGTTGACCAGCACAGTTCCCCGGGAGCGCAAGCGCGCGTCCACCAGGGACAGAGATTGCAGGGCCTGCAGGGGCAGAGGAAGAAAACATAAAAAAATCATGGAAGATTCAAGTGTTTTAGTGTGTGGGTAGGGAGGGTGGGGCATTAAATATGAAGCTAGAAACTGAGAGAAAACAGTAGGAGATGAAGCCTTGAGGATAAAATGGAGTAGTGAAATTTACTGCATATTGATGTGACAGCTTGCCAGCATGACTTTAAATGCTGTATGCATGAATTATTTACAATGTGTGTGAGTAGTGATGTAGAAACTGTGTCCACAATGTTAACAGAGGGGGAGCAATAATTTATCGCAGTGACATATCTACAGTGAAACATCATAAAACAATGATGTGATCCCGAATCTGGCATACCGTTTTAACTGCAAAGGAAATGATACTTTTACTTATCTTTTATTAATGAATGTAACTGATCCGAACTTATGTCAAACTGAGTAGAAATAACTTGATGCATGAATATAACTGTATATTTTTGAGTGTTGCTTCATCCTGTGTGATCACTCACGCATTCCTCCTCCTGGATAAGCAAAACCAGTTTCTGCAAGACTTCATCCAGAACCCTGCAGACACAAACCGCGGAGACAAACACACAAACGTGGCTGGTGCGAGTTATTTTTTGCTGCTCGTGAGCGTTCTGCCTAAAAAGTGGCAGCTGCTTCCGAAAAAAAAAAGACCAAAAGTTACTGATCTGTTTACTCATGCTGGCTCATGCAGCACATGCACTCACACATACAGGACAGCCATAAATAACTGCAGTACAGCATGACATGGAGTGCTGGCAGCACCTGTTTTTGATGTTGAAGTTCTTGCCCAGATGAAGGTGTTTTAGGGAAGGGTGTCTTGAAAGGGCAGGCAGCACTGTGAGCAAATCTGCATCGAGACCTGTCAACACACACACACCCACACACAGGGCTCAGCATGGCATGATCTATTAGCAGGGTGTTCGGTCTTCTCCTACCATGGGATAAAAAGTCAAGGTTGCAGCAGGACATGTCACTGCAGCGTGTCGCCGTACCGTTGTCGGAGATATCCAACGTGGCGATGGAGGAGACCCGGGGGAAGAGTTCATGGATTACAGCCGCTCCTGCAGACCTCAGCTGGGCAGAAACAGAGGAATGAACCAACACAAGCCACACACAAATGAAAATAATTCAGGTTTATGTCTTTGGAATGATAGCTCTATTAAAAAATACACTTTTTTGTTACAGTATTTTCTGGATTAAAAGTACCTTTAGAAAATAACCTTTAAGCGCATATTAAATATAGTTATCATTAATCTCACATTTCTGTATTAAAATGTTTTTTATTGGTCTGATGTAACATGCTAATCTTAAATGTCGTGCTTTCATTGGCTGTAAGTGGAAAATCATCATAATTAACCAAAATAAAGGCTTGAAATCTCCAGTGTGTATCATTAATTTATATAATTTGTTTCAATTAGAAACACATAAATGCACAACATAATTTTCACGAGTTTCACATGTAACTGAAGGATGTTGTTTTCACATATAAAACACATCTGGGAAACGATCTTTCACAAGTTACTACACAGTTTAAGTTCTACATGTAAAGCACATGGGAAAGCTTCTTGTGTGAAAGGTTTTCCCATGTGTTTCACATCTTACTACAAGATATACCATGTTTTTCACGTTGCTACAAGATATAATTTTCACAAACAAAAACGTGGAAAATGATGTTTCACATCCAAATGTGTTTCACATAGTTTATTTTCCTTGATTTTCACAAATTACTAAAGGCCAATTTTCACGTGTAAAGGTACAAGGGAAAGATTTTCCCACAGGTTTCACATGTGAAACACAAGCATGAAACATTTCACATGTGGAAGATTTTCCAATAAGGGTTTCACAAAACTACAGGCTATACATTCAATGTCTTTCATATGTTACCACAGGACACAGGATATAAGTTTTACATATAACCCTTTCTTCCATGTGTTTTAATAGCTACATGATATAATTTGCATATGTTTTCATACAGGATATAAAATTCACATGTAAAAACACTGTTGGGAAACAATGCACATGTGGAAGGTTGCCCCTGGAACTGCATCATGATAGAGAGTTGAAGCATGTTGTATTATTTTTTTCCATCTATGGATCTAAAATGAATTAGATCACTAGCAGCATATTGAGATGTGTTTTGTATTGGCCACAACCCAAGAGATGCACAATCCTTAAGTGGAAACACCCATGCAATCTGCTGCTGGAAGACCAAAAAGGGCTCCTACCTCACAGCTGCTGATGTCCAGATGAAGATCAGTGATATGAGGATTTGAGGTCAATCCCATCAGGACAGCTCTGTGATTATAAAGTGATTGAGAAAGAAAATGAGAGATAAATATGGGCCTGATTGGCACAGCTTCACATATCTGTATGCTGCCTTTCTGCTATCTTTGCAGAAGATTTAAGATAAAAGAGCTGAGTAAGAAAAAAGTAGATACCTCAAAACATCAGGGGGCAGCTTCATAGAAGCGAAGCTGACATGAGTGAGACTGAAAGCTGAGCTGAAGAACTGACGGAACAAAGGCAGCGTATCCTTTACTTTCCTGTGAAATTAGGAAAAAATGGAGGATCAAAGAGGAGTAATGCAGAGGTGAGGTGAGCAAAGGTACATGCAGGAGGAGAGGAAGTCACATTACTGAAATGCTAGAAAAATATGAGCGCAACCACGAGAGCAACGACAGAATGACAATTACACCTTCTGAGAAAGAAAGGCCAGCAGGTGGGACAGATTGTCCGGCTAAAATATTCAGGAGACTTGCAGAAAGGGATTAAAATAAGAAGACAGAAAGAAACCACAAAGTTCCAGTCATTCTCGTAAGATTTCCTTCTAATCTTCCACTAAGGAGATGAATTTAAAAGTAACCACAAATCAGAAAGAAATGAAGGCAAAAGAGATAAGATCATGTTTGTTATTGTGGCATAACAATACAGTACCTTGCAAAAGTATTTTTCATGTTACCACCACAAAATAAAATTTATTTTATCACATCAACACAAAGCACTGCATAACAGTTAAGTGGAAGGCAGAATATAGATAGTTTTGAACAGCATGAATTTGTACCTGTCCTCCTTTACTTTGATACAGCTAAATAAAAATCACTGCACCAAATTGCAAAAGTCATGTAATTAGTAAATAATTGCCTGCCTCTGCATCCCAGTGTAAATCCTGCCGTTTTGTGAAGGCCTCAGAAATTTGTTAGAGAACATTAGTGAACAAACAGCATCATGAAGACCAAGAAACACAGCAGGGAGGAAGTTGTGGAAATTATTACAGCCAGGTTAATTAGTTATAGAACAATATACAGAGCTCTGTTCAGTCCATTATCTGAAAATGGATAGAATATGGCACAGCTACAAACAAGGGCTGCACTTTATTTGAAAATGATATTGCAATAATACTGCTTTTTAAGCACTAAAAGATGATGATTAACCAACATTTTTTTTAATACTCTCATTTTTCCATCACCATAATGTCCTTATCAATCTCCATAAGCTTTGAGAATTACGTTACTAAAATTACTGGAATAAATATTTTTTATGTAAAGCCCTTGAAATAATGCAACCTGTCAAATACTGCATCCCAACAGTCCTTTTCAGTTGGAATTTTAAACAAATTAATGTTGCGATAACATTTAGATTCAAAATACTTTGTTGCTCTATTGCGAACTTACCAAGATACAGCAGACCATTTAAAAACAGGACAAGGACATTAATCAGAGAAGCAGCCAAGAGGCCTATGCTAACTCTGGAGGAGCTGCAAATATTTGCAGCTCAGGTAGAATAATCTATTAACAGGAAAAAGACTAGTTGTGAACTCCACACAACTTTCTTCTTGCAATGGGACATCTGTATGCATTATTAGTGTTCTTCTAGCCAGTGTTTTTCTTTCTGTTGAACGGTAATTCGAAAATAAATGTTTAATGAATTGCACTGGAAGCCCTGTTTAAAGTTTGGCATAAACTATATAAGGGGGTTGCAGGAGGTGCTCTGGTCAAATGAGACCAAAACTGAAATTTGGTCGACATGCAAAACATGTGTGGCAGAAAATTAACTCTTCACTGCCCACTGTGAACATGGGGGTGGCAGCATTATGTTGTTTGGTTGGTTTTCTCCATTAGGAAGGCTGTTCAGAGTTCATGCATACATGGATGAAGCAAAACATGTGGCAATTCTAGAAAACGCTGCAAAAAACTAGAGACTGTCCAGCAAGACAATGTGCCTAAATATACAGCCAAAGCTATGATGAAATGGTGTATGTCAAGGCACATTTATGATCAGTTTGAAGAGTTTAAGCCAGGTTTCAGAGCTCAACATTGCACTGAAACAGCACTGGTTAAAGTCACTAATGATATTCTCAAGGCATGAGATGATGGACCTGTGTCTGTACTTGTGCTGAGAGATCTCAGTATTGCATGGGACAGGGTTCTCGCCATCGCATTTCAGCGTAGCTGGTCGCTACCCCCGTTAGACAAAATCTGTGACATAATCAATCACAATATTCTCAGAAATGCTTGAGCATGCTGTTGGGATCAAGGGATACGCACTAGGCTGGTTAAATCTTTTTTGTCTGACAGATTCTAGTTTGTTCATGTAAATTATAAGCCTCCTTCACCATACTCCAGGGTTACTTGTGGAGTGCCGCAGGATTCAGTGCTTGGGTTTATTCTCTTTACTGTATATATACAGTATGATCTCTCTTTGTAATTTTCATCAGAAGTCTTGCTGTAGTGTTTTGGATCAGCTGAAATGATTTAACTGCATTTTGTGGACATCTTGATAATAAAGAATAACAATTGTTCAGCCTTGAAACAGCAAATGCATGGACTAGTTTTTCAGAGTAACTCCTGGACAGGATATTTCTAATTTTGGCAATACTCTGGAAGTAAAAGTAACTCCTTTCCTAATGACACGTATTGGTCAAAAATACATCAAGGTTCCTTGCTTTATTATTGGAGGCCAATTTAATGTCATCCAGATTAAGTAATTTAGCAGTTTCATTTTCAAAAAGAGGACAACTTCTCTCTTGCCTGAATTAAAAACAGAAAAATCAAAGTCTTACAGGTTTTTAGGTCTTCAAGACAAGCAGTAGTCTACCTACCTGATTCGAAATATCAGGATGTATAGATATTTATAGCTGAGTGTCATTGTAAAATTGGAAGTTTCATGCTGTCTTACAATGATGCCATTTGGAAGGTAACACTGTATGTACTTGACTTGAAATCTCTCTGTATGATTCAACTAAATTGTCGTGACAACATGTGTTGTGAATTGTCACTGTTTAACTAAACTGAACTGAACTGAACATGGCCCAGTTCAAGTCTTTCAATCTAAGTGAGTGAGCAGTCAAAACAGTCAAAAATTCCAGTCTCCAGAGATGCAGAGAAAAATGTGAAAATGTCATGAATTCTTTTGAAAGCCACTGTTTATCTTCCCACATTTGGCGTTTAACTGTTATGTTATATGGTAATGTTAAAGATATGACTAACCTGTGGGAGAAGGCATTTTTGGAAAGATTCAGAAAGGAAAGATCGGCGCAGCACCCCCTCAGAAGAGCCCCAAATAGCTGCATAAAACACAGGGTGGAAACAGTTAATCTGGGCACACAGAGGAATGCATTTGCTTTTCACATGAAATGCAAAATGTTTGAGCAGATCCAGACACTTATACTCACAGAGTCAACAGAGCAGTCTGTGCCCGACAGATCCAAGTGGACCAGGCAGTTTGGCTGAGACAAGAAGAGATAAAAGTTCTGGAAACAGAAAGCCAGAGTAACAGGTGACTAATTAGGCTGGAGAAAGAGAGAAGAGTCTGTTCTTGTTTCAGATGGATTGTGTTGTCTGACCGAGCCATCCTCCCCTGAGAGAACCCCGGGGTTCTTGCTTAGGTCCAGGTGCAGGAGGGAGTTGGAGTATTCATCGCTGGAGCACAGCGCTTGAGAGAGAGACACCACACCTGAGAGAAAGAGAAACGCAGAGATACAGAGATGCAGATGGAGTAGGGAGAGAAAGAGAGAATAAAGAAAACAAGGAGGAGAAGATAAGAGGCTATAAAATTAAGAGATAGGGAATGCTCTCAAAACATTTACATTTTTACATTATTCATACATATCTTAGAGCAGAGGGTATCAGTGAATGTTATGGGAGGCAGAGCTCTTCCATGTAATATTTAACTTCTCCACTGGGTACAGGGAACAGAAGCAGAGATATGCTGCCTACAGGCAGTGCTCAGCATCATAAGTCAGCCTGCAGTTGTAGCAGGACAAAAACATAAGACAATGAAACTCCCAGGGGGGGAATTATCTGCAGCTCAGAAGATTTTACTTCCTCTATCCCACAGCATGAGCTCTGTGCAGGTAAATTAACTCACTCTCTACAGGTTATGGTGAGATTCTGTGTTTTGTCAAATGTAGACTGCGGTTATACTTTCCTAACTTCTTAGTTTGATACAAAGCAAGAAAGAGGTAAAGAGGGACCAACCCTTCGAGGTAAGTGAAGTCTTGGACAAGTTGAGGAGACGAAGTCCCTTGCTGAGGCGACACACCTGCTGGATTAAGCTGGACACACCTGCAGCATTCCCAGAAGACAAAATCTAGTCTCGCTCAGCATAAAACAGTTCCTGTTGGTTGGTGTTTGGTATTTTCTTTCTTTATCCCCATACTTTAGATACATATATATATACATATATATATAGTAAGATATCTTCTAAAAGATGGGATCAGAATCAGAATCAGAATCAGAAAAGCTTTATTGCCAAGTACGTTTTTGGACATACAAGGAATTTGTTTTGGCGTAGTCGGTGCAATACAATACAAATCATGAGATTATTCATGATATAACAGATACTTTGTTACAAAAAACTTAAATAACAGTTTAGTATCAGATAAAATGGCTTCATGCCCCTTGGTTTATTGCCATATCTGATTAAGACAGCTATATTCAGAGAAGGGTTTGATTAAAGATACACAGAAAAATCGGCTGTTGACCAGAATTGGATGATTATCAGCTTGATCAACACTGACCGGTGACTGGCCAGTCAAAAAACTAAAACATTTGATCTTTTTCTAATCATTGAACGCACCATAATTATGCACTACCGCACATGTTGGAAAAGCTCCTCGGCATGGACGCTATTACTGAGGGAATAAGATTTAGAGTTAGCTTTTTTCAGTATTAGTGAAGTGTTTAAAAACAAAGTCGGGGGAAGAACAGTGATGTAAGAAGCTATTTGAAAAAAACAAAAATTCTCCAAAATGCCAAGTCTTGTCTGTGGTTCATTCAGGCTGTGAGAGAGCAAAACCTCTAGCAGACAACAGGAAGACTGAACGTATTTCAGTGAACTTGCCGCTCTTTCATGCTGGCGCCGTGACGTTGCATCTGCTCCAAATATAAATAATTAACAACAGCTCATGCCAGCAATGCAGGAAAAATATGTTAATGCAGTTTTTATATTTCTTTATATCATAGTTCTTAAAGAGAGAAATATTAAGCAGCTAAAATCAGTATCGGTAAGTTACAAAGGTTTACAAAAACCTAAGATCAGAAAACAGCCACAAAACAAAACATGTGTCCCCTTTACAGTTATTTTATCTTAATACATCTAAAGCAAACCCAGTAAATCAGACAAACAGTGTGATGTATTTCCTGATACCTTGGTTGTCCAGTGAGTTGTGGGCCAAATTAATGGAATGGATGACGGATGCTGGGTTCTCTGATAAAGCAGTGGCCATCTTCTGAGGAAAGTCTCTGTACACACAGACAAAGCAGAGCTACGAGCCCCTGTATTTATATTATTAAATGTTTCTCCAATTTCATAGAGATTTTTGATTTATGAGAATGTGGTACAAATAACAACTTCTGACGTCTTCGAATAACTTTTTTTTTGCCTGACTTACTATCCAAAGCATAAAAACAAAAAAATACTATGTGAGGTCATTAACATTCAGAAACTAGCGCTGCCTGATTCCTGGTAGGTTCAGGCAAACAGTACCAGCCAGGGGACAAATGTTTACATTCCTAATTTTTAGACAGCTGCTTCACAAATTTGACCAACAACTGCTGGGTAAAATAAAACAGTTAGCCAAACATAGTGCACTGCCAACACACACAACCCGGCAAGGACACACTTATACCTGAGAGCAACTTAGATTGGCCAGTTAGACTAACATGCATGTTTCTGCACCGCAGGAAGAAGCCCTAGGACCTGAAAAGAACCCATGCTTGCACAGGAATAACATGCAAACTCCACTTAGAAAACCATGGTTGGGAACTGAGGACCTTCTTACTCTAAAGTAGCAGTGCTAACATAAATATAATAACTGCTTAACTTAATAGATAAAATATAATTTGAGAGCAAACATTATTTATTTTAGAGACTCAAGAACTTTTGAAGTCTGTCTTTTAGCTGTTTGTGTGGGTCAACTTAATTGTTGCAAACACTAACAGTGTCCTACTGCATGGTAAATAAACACTTTTGGAAAGCCCACATCACTTTGCTGTAATACTCAACACAGTTGAGAAGAATAACTCACGATTTTAACCCAGCGTTCTCCAGGGTGATCTCCTCAAGGCTGGATGATTTGCTAACCGTGTGCAGGACCTGCTCAGTGACCTCTGATCCCTGTTAGTAAAAAATGAAAAACCCATTAAACCCTGTTCAGAGATTCAACAGAAACACTGTGAAATTCAGCAGTAATATTCAAACTTATGTAAGATGGGAAGCAGCATTCTGGTGTGAATTTTGACACACTTTGAAGGTGTTTTCTCCACATTACTCCCAAATGGCTTTGGAGGGTTGCTAGTCCAGTCTATGGAAATCCTAAACATAGCCGGTTGCACAATGAGATTTTAACATGACGAGGGAATGACCTTGCTGGTTATTATGCTCAAAATAGTTTGTCTGAGTGCCTGTTGATATGTTAAAGTTGTTCTTGTATGAAAATCTTACTTTGCAACCTAAGAAATCCAGAAAGCTTTGAAACAGCTCAGTTAGTCCCAACTTTAAATATGGAATACTTATTGCGACAAACTCTAAAGTAAATTAAATGTTAATTTTGATAAAGATTACCTGTTACAACGTGGAGACAATGCTAGTGAAAAGATAATATGGATAAAGTGATAGTTTGTGTCATTTTTGATTTTCTGTGGAGGTTGAAATTATTTATGGACCTTAAGGTAACATCTTCTGAATAAATACGGTATGTAGTGTAAACCCAATCAACCATGGGTTAGAACTGTGAGTTAGACTGACATGTGACCACACGTTTACATCTGATTGGTTGACCACTCCCACCTGACAGGGTTTACCATTAGCTGACGGCTTGTCAGAAAGATTTCTCACCAGGGAGATGTGAACAGATGTAGCCCAAAACATGACTGTTAGCTGAGATGAGATGCATGGAAGGAACTGCAGGTCCATGGAGACCAGTCAGGTTCCGTGAGTGGGACCACAACAAACTAGACTGAAAGTATGGTGCTCTGTTTGTTCTGCTCAAGTTGTTCTGGTACTTGTGGAGATTTATAATCCAACGTGCTTTTGAAGACTGAAAACATACTTTATTAGAAAGTTTCTTTCTCTCTGAAAGGTAATCAGGTTTCTGCACATAATTGGGATTTTATAAATTGGAGATCAGGCATGTGCTGATCCCAGAAATCATAGGACAGGATTGGAAAACCTTCTGGTGGGTCAGACACTGTGTACTTTCTCAGAACCAGCTTGGGCTCCTGCTCTGGGTTCTGCCAGCTCTCCTGGGTCTGTCTCCCTCGGCTGAAAGGATCATCAGCTTTGGGTCACAGCTGCTGTCAGCCCACAGAGGTAACTCTACTGCTTGAAGGCTGTTGGCTGTTTGTATGGCAGTTCGTGTCTTTGTAATTCAGAATAGAACAGTGAGCGATTTACAAAATGTATCTTGCTGGAAGATTAAGGAACGACACAGTGAAATCTTAAACAAGTAGGTAAAACTTTTCTGTGAACTTGATAGGCCACAGCTTCTTGGTTCTGTGTCTCGGCTGGTCAGATTCATGTTTTCAGAACATGATATCATACCAAGGTCAAAAATGAACTCTTAATGTTTCAAACCTCTGATCAGCTTCTTAGAGGGAGAAAATTTAAAACAAAACTCTTAGTATCACTGGTTGGAGCAGCATATTCCTTTAAGGTCTACTGCATGCACTAGGAAGAGACCTCAGCTTAGAAGCTTTGATCATCAGAAAAAAGCCATTGGGCTAAAGATTATTATTTGACATGTATTCACATGAAATTAAATAATAAATTAATAACCGTTGCATTTGGGGAGTATCAAGAGCATGATCTGTGGAGTTAAACATAGTGAATGATATGCATCCGTGTATGAATAAGTATGTTCAAGGTCAATATTAGCCATAAATTTTGATCCATATGTTAATCCATCTGTTAATCCATATATTTTAACTGAGGGATTAAATATTATTTATATCCATCCATCCATTCATTCTGGATGGTCACCAGTTTATCATGTTTTTGGACTGCGGGAGGAACCCGGAGTACCCGGTCAGAACTCATACATGCAGGGGCATTCAAACAGTGTAGCCCTCTTTACATTGCTATAAATTAAATTTTTAATAGAGATATACAAAAATATAACTTTTTCTTGTTTAAATGTGACGTAGAAATCACTCCATGGAGAAGAAGTATTCACTAATTTAGATATATTTTAAAGGATTTATAAGATTGACTGATTTATGAATGTGAAAATAGCCAAATGTGGTTTAACTCTAATCTACTCACAATGCGAAGGTCTTTGCAGTACAGTTTGGTAAACCAGGTGTTATATGCCATTGATGCAATGATCACAGCCAAATCTCTGGAAAAGATAAAAATGGAGTAAACAGGGCATCATATTTTAGATTTAATAGTGCCTGGTCATCTTTTGTCACTGACCTGCTCTCCAAGTGGCTGAAGTCCAGCAGGTTAAACTCTCGGCTGTCCTGGGAGTGATAGATCGTGTCCACATCCTAGGAGCATCATTACCTATGAGCCTCTTTGCTATATTGTATGACCACTCATTTTGCATTTGGTACCATACAGAATGTAATACTAAAAGCACTCACAGTAGCACCGACAGTCCCACAGCTCTTACCCATTGCACTTCCTCCTTGCAGCTGATGCCATTATAGTCACACAGAGCAGCATAGGTCTCTGAGAAGCCTCCTGAGAGAGGCAGGCGGGAAGAAAATAAACAACAAGAGAGGAGAGAAAGAAAAAAGGAATGAGAGATGATGTGAACAACTGCTTCTTTTAGCCATAAGGGGGAAAAAGTGGAAAATGCACACGCAAACATGCGTCCCAATTATCAATCTTTCATTTAGGCAATGGCTTTAAAGAGAACATCTGGGAGAGCATTTGTGAAGTGTGTTTGCCAGCTTCCTCCTGATCCTGCCAAAGCTGTTTACACGTGCTCATATCTCCACGTGAGACTCCACGTGTTTGCCTGTGTGCAAATTCCCGTTCTTGATGATAAAGTCTCTTTTTACCACAAGCCCTCTGGGTTTCGACTGAAGTCTCTGAGCTGGGCGAATACTTCCTGCTTCCCTCCGAAAGGTCGCTGTCTGAGTGACAGATGGATGGGCTGCCAGCGTACAAAGAAACACAGATACTGTAAGGACTCGTCTATCTTTTTGATAATTGTGCAAATAAAGGTCATGCGTCTTCGGTACTCTGGTGTTGCACAGACGTGACTATTAGACATGGGCTGGTATCAAGGTATACCCAGGTTTTAAAAATTCACTGTTTCAAAACTGCGAATACCCTACACCCCATACACTAGTAACCCCCCCCACCCCTCAAAAAACATTATTGCGTATCTGTCTTTTGTTTCAATGGCATAGGAAGACACAATGCTATAGGAAAATAATGACCCCCAACAATAATTACATAATAATTTAATCTCATGATACAGGGCTGATGAAGATTCACTCACCTCAGCATGCTGAATGCTTGGCACTGAAAACTGAAACTGATTAATTGACTTTCTAATCAATTTGCCTAAAAATTATCTGACCACTTGGGGGCACTCATAAAACATTGACATTTTACTCCCAAATGGTCAGTTGACCTTTAAATATGAAAATAAATAAATACAGTGATTCATTAAATGAGAAGGTGACATCACAGCAACAGTAATATTACCATGTCCTGATAAAGCAGAACTTTGGATTTGATTCCCTTAATACCAGTACACGCGTACTATTCAGAATGGGAGTGCAACAAGTGCTACACATCCTCTAAAAATGCATTGGGTGTTTCACCTGGTGTTTCACAAAAGTGCCCTTGTTTCCTCATGACCTGCGTAGCATGCATTTTTCAAAACACTGGCATAAATTTCACAATAGAGACCAGTGTGACAGGAGCTTGAAATGTTCTTAGACACAGGTAATTTTTTTAATAAGATGCCAAAGAAAGTGTTGAAATGATCTCCAGCTGTATGAATCATAGTGGGAAACTGTGCTGCCTCTCTCCGACCAGTAGCTGCGTACCACTGGTCAGCAACTACACTTTCTCACACTAACAGTAAACACAAATTTCTCTATTTGGAATTATATCCTATTGCACAAAACACACAGACATTTGTGGTGTGGAAACAAACAGCAGCATCTTTCACCATTATTAAGGTAATGCTGTTACCTTAATAAACTGCAGTTGGCACAGTACACGTGTAGCTACAAATGTAGTATTCTGTGTGCAACCTCCTTTTATAATTATATCTTAATTTGTTAAAGGGCTGATGGAGCAGGTTACTTTCAGTTATTTATGGAAGAGCAGTTCCTACATTATTGCTTTTTTATTTTGGAAAAAACCCAAAATGGCAAAAGGCTGTTAATTTTCATTAACTCTTTAAACCCAAGTAGTCAGAAAACTTTAGGAAAACTGTTTTCCTCTTTGAGTGTAAAAAAGCTAGAATATTCTGCTCAATACACAATCGAAAAACTACTACTAACTACTAGCAGGTGTTTATTGTGTGTTTTTTGCTTAATTCTGTGTTTTAAAATAACAAGCAACATCAAAGATAACTATATTATGCCTGTAATAATCCAGATTTTATCATATTGTAGCATCAGTAGGAAAAACTGTTGCTATTGTGGTTTAGATAAAACAGATCTCACTATACATTTTATTTAAAGATTTGATTGAAATTTTTGTGTAATAAATGTCCCATTCTGTCAGAGTCTCATGGCAGCCCATGCCTGGTGACAACTCATTCAGAGTTTCTCTTTGAGGACGAGTCACTTACGCAAAGATGGAGTTGTTGAATATTCGGGACAGGGCGAAATTAATATGGCTGACCACATGATTGAGGTGTTCGCGGGACTCAAACCTCAGGGTGTAACCGGACTTGTCAGTGTCGATAATAACCTGCACACAATGTATAAGAAATGCAATAAAAACCCATAGATTCATTTTCTCCTCAGTTTCAGGTCTTGATGTGTATTGTTTTTTTTTCCTACAGCAGATCAATAATCCCTAATCTGGAACTGCTTCCAGCTGTGAGAACCCGTGTATCTTGTTTTGTAAGGTCGTCCTTATCTTCCATCCGGCCCTGACAAACCAGAGCATTTTCCTTATTTATTCTTTAAAAAGTTACAATGGAAATTTTATAAAACTTTAAACACACTTCACGCTGTGCTACACACCATGCTACACACGGAGATGCTTGCTGCATTTCAAAACACGTCTTTTGCTTCTTGCCCCCTCCTGAGTGGAGCTTAAAAATCAACCATCAAGCACTCAGCCTCAAAGCGAGCGATGGAGGAACGGGCTGAAACTTTAAGGAACAAGTCGTTCTGTTCTACATGAAAAAAAATTAACTTTGGTAGCAAAGGCAGAAATAAAAAAAAACTGTTCAATCCCATTCCTCCACAAAAAATACAAAGAGGTGTCGCATTTCTAAAAAACTGATGTAGTCCTGCCTTGAAGACCAGCGTGATGTAAGAGTTCCATGACAGACACAAACCTCAGTGGCAGTAATGTAGACAGAGAGCAGGCAGGTGTTAGGTCCAATTTACCTGGTGATCAGGGTGAGAATTCAAAGCACGAATCTCCAAGAAGTTGAACGTAGTTTCTACCTGTTAAAGATACATTCCACAAATTAATGACTTCAGTTGGAAGCGAAAATAAAAAAGACCTTACACTGAACATTTACTTGAGAAAGTTTTAAGGAGTACCTTAGCAGGAATCTTTGGAGCCAGAAAAGAGAGACGCCATGTTGCGAGGACCTTCCAAAAAAGAAAGAAAGAAAGAAAGAAAGAAAGCAAATCAAATCAAATGAAGATTGTGGAAAGGTTCACTGCACATTCACACTCCCCACAGGGAGGAAATGGTCTGAGGAGTTTCCATGGTGATGATAGGGGGCCTATACTCCCATATTGATCCAGCAAAAAGTCGTTAATATCAGTGACACATTAATGTCCTGTGATACAGGCTGAGAAACAGTGATGCCTTACAATATTTTAATCACATTCCTACAAAAACAAGAATGTAATTCTATTAGTGTTTTATTAATTATGCTGCAGGCAATCAAAGAAGTGCCACATGTTTATTTTGAGAAAACCTCTTCTGGGCTCAGTGACCACCTTCTCTGGTTTGTGTAGCTTCTCCGCCAGGCTATGGAAGAATTTAACTGGTAGAACAGCGACATTTCATAACTAAAAAAAACACGTCTTTCTCCAACCATCAAGTCACTGCATTTGTGCTAAAAAATAGAAAATCTGGTCATGCAGTGTCAGGATGCAAGAAAACCATTTTTAGATCAACACACATTTAGGAGGAGTATTTCTGTGGAAATTCGCAGCTCGTCTCTGCCTCCCAATCTGAATGAATGACTGAAACTCCTATGTGCCTGGATCCACCTCTGACACAAAGCTTTGCAAATCAAAGCTTTGTATTCATACACCTTTTCACATTTTGTCACCTTACAACAAAAAGCTAAAATGTACACTACTGCTGTTGGACGAGACGGCCTGGCTCAGTTTCCACTTTATTTCATTCCAAAGGTGCTGTGTCAGGTTGAGGTTTGGACTGCTGACCAGTCACGTTCTTCCACACCAAACTCACTTATACATTTCTTTATGCAATAGATAAACAGACCATCTACAGAAAAACATAGTGGTGGCAACATCATGCTGTGGGGATGCTTTTATTCAGCAGAGGGAGGGACGTTGGAAGTTGGAGTCGATGTGAAAATGGACGGCATTAATTACAAGGTCAAGCTGGAAGAAAACCTGTTAGAGGCTACAGGAGACTTGAGACTGAAGTGGAGCTTCACATTCCTTCAGGACAATTATATGTAAATGATTTGAAAAGCATAAATCATGACTCTTACCACTTAACCAGCATATGTTTCTTCATGTTAGACCATCATAGAAAATCCCTAAAAAAATACATTACAGTTTGTAGTGACAAAATGTGTTACAGTTCAAAGGGCATTTCAATCTGAAAAGACTCACAAAGAAAGGGATGGCAATTAGAAAAGTTTTAATGATGAGAAATTACATGGTTATTTCTTTGGCGCTCGGACCTGGGAGGAAGACATGAATGCTGAGAATGACATGAGCTAAGATGATCATTTGTAAGGCTTAGATTTAGAGATGTCTTCCCCTGATCCGACACTGGTGGTGGATTGGCGGCCAGGGAGCGAGGAAGCCAGGAGTAGATATGAAGGAAGATGGTGGAGGTGGGGTGGAGGAGGGATGAGCTCAGTTGACAGGCGAGGATGAACACAGCTGAAGGTCCTTTAAAAACAAGGCGTCGGCAGGTGATTGGATGAAGGATCAGACGGACAGGATGCTGGTTGGAAGGCCGGGAGACACACAGCAGAGTCATTGGAAGGTAGAGGTGGTGAAGTTGAGTCTTTCATTCTGAATTTTCGTTTCAACTCCATGAATACTATTGCGACTCATGTTTGTGTAACGGAGCCTGCTGGGTAAATCTGATCATGCCTCTAAGAGACGGAGCTTCTATTTTTACAAAAACAACTTTCTAAAAAAAGTCAGTGCCTTTCACCATTACAGGAAACAAAGGCGAGTGATTCTTTAGCATTTTGCTGCTTTCCGCTAGCCCCTGAGTACTGCCCTCTGCTATGTCTCTTCTCTTCTTCTGGTTCGTTGCTCCCAATCATTTCTCCCTTCTTTCAGATGGCCCTTGCTAAAACACCCCCCAAGGATAAAGTCTGCTGACCCACACCCAAATCGACCAATGCTGTCTGTCCGCAGTGATGAGCAGTAATTAAGTTAGTGTTCTCCTGTTCTGCTCTCTTGTTTTTCGTTGAGAGGAGCTTGACACGGGTCTGTCGGAACCGTGCACTGAGAGCCCTTTAACACCCACGCAGCAAAATGTGCATGTGAGATGGAGACAAGAAGCGCTGGTTGGGGTGAGGTGGCGCTAGGAGGTGTGGGGGGGAGGAATCCGCAGCTCACTTCAAATGCTGTCTGAAAGAGTAGATTAGAAAGACCAGATTGGATCACATTACGGTGATGAGTCTGGGTTATAGCGGGCTGTTAAGAGAGTGCGTACGAGTAAATAGAGGTAAATCATGCTGAGGCAGCAGGCGAAGGAGACTCTTATCTGAGAATTTGGCATCAATAGAGAGACTATACATTCATCATGCTTATTGTGTCGTAAAATTCTGAAGGACTGTTGCTGCTGGACTGATATTCTAATCTTTTTTGTCTGAAGGTTCAGAGGAAGCCTGTGTCAGGAATTAATTAACATAACTTGCAGTGATGGTGAAACACCGCTGATCCTGCCCCAAAGCATGCTTTGACTCATCCACTAGTTTCCTTCCTTCCTTTCTTCCTTCCTTCCTTCCTTCCTTCCATTAATCCATCCAAACCCACTATCTCAGTGAAATAAGAACACATTTATCCATCCGTTTTCCGTGGCAAATGCCAGGCCAGTACATTTGATTGAACTCAAACCTTTTTTCTGTCTTCTATGTGCACCCAGCAGGAGCGAGACCCCTTGCCTTCCAGTTTAGCTTTTAAGAGGAAGCAGTAAATGAGACATGGATAGGAAAGAGATTAGAGGAAAGATGTTTTTTGGCAGATAGACATATCAAAGTGTCTAAATATCAAAGGCCGTGCACACAGAAACTCTCCTAACTGCCCATTCTCGCCCCACGATGATTCATTAAAGCATCCATTGAGTGAAGCCTTGAGCTTCCAAGGCAAAGAAGAATTGAAGAAGCAGGCGGTCCTCATAAACAGGAGGGAAATAGCACTGCAGTTTCACTGGAAGATGTTTATCTTTCTTGCACAGATGTGTTTTAGTTGTAGTGTAGTATGAGGTAAAGTCTCTCTGTAGTGTGCATCTGTAATATCCCCATGCCTTCCAGATCACCTTTTAAGGTGGAGGAGAAATGCATTTAGCAAAAAAGCGGCATTCATCCTTGGTCCAGTCAAAGTTCTGGTCCACAGTGTAAGATGATGGTTGCCCCAGATTTTATTTGAATAGCTGGCTTGGCTTTGCTCACTCCAACAGAGATTTTCCTTCTCTGCCCCATATTCTCTGATGAAAGAACCTCAGAATCAAAGGCTGTTAAGCACCCCCACTGCTTCCACTGTGTGCCTCACATAGGAGATCCATAGGCGCTTCCACGGACACTGTAGATCCAATATTTATCCTGCCAGGCTGCCAACAGCACTCATTGATGTGGGACCCTGCTCCTAATGCAGTTAGCATCTGAATGGAGAAGCAAGGCAGTTGCTCTTGCTGGTAAACTGTGAGGATCTGCTCCTGCTGGTGTAGCTATCGGGTCTTTGACAGAGATCCAGCAAGACTGTGGAGGATGTTAACATCAAAGACACAGAACATGCATGATATAAATGTAGAGGGGTATTGCTTCCCAGCTACAAAAGCCAAGAATTACAAGAAAATGCCCACTAAGTCAGCACAGAGACAAGAAGAAAAGCAACTTACCAAAATTTTATCCTCTGTTTTGCCATTTTTGGTGTCAAGCTTAATGCTACAAATAAACTTTATGGATGATTTATCGATAATCTTCCTTATGCTCTCTGTGAATAAAAAAAGCACATTGTTAAAATTAGACTCATTGACTTTCAGAATTAGATAAACTGCATATGTGATACATTTAAAACAGTTAAAGTGCATTGAAAGTATTCAGACAACATTTTGCTAAATTACAACCACAAACTTTAAGGTATTTTATGTAAATTCCCCTTTAATCTGATACCCCTTAATCAAATCCATTGCCACCAATTGCTTTAGAAGTCACCTAAACATGACACTATGAAACTAAAATTCAAATTTTTGTGAGATTCACCTTCCAGCAGTAAACATACAGCTAGAGCCCCAGTAGGACAGCTCAGATCAATGCATGGTTGCATGTTAGAATGATCCAGTCAAAGCCCAGACCTAAATGCAGTTTACAAATTTTAGCACCTGAAAATTAAAATGAATGATCGCCATCCAGTCTGACTGAGATTAAGATACTTTGCAAAGAATGGGCAGCAATTTCAGTATTGACTCACAGGGGCTGAATACCAATGCATCCAACACTTTTTATATTTTAATTCTGAAAAAAAAACTATGCATAATTTTTATTACACATCCCTTTTATCCGTATTTTGCCTTGGTCTATGACATAAAATCCATAAAATACTTGGAAGACTGCAGCTGAAATGTGACAAAATGTAAAAAAGTTCAAGGGCTATGAATACTCTTTCAAATTGCTGTAATGAATAAAATGAGTCTTTCAATCTTTCCAAGGCAATTCATCACAGAAGAAAAATATGTCTGCATTTATCTTTGCTAAATCGTATTACTGCCTTATAATAACAAAGTGTTTACACTGAAAGACACCTCTGTATCCTACCGCAGCAGTATTATTTTGATGAACAGAAAATGAGACATAATGTTTACTGTGCAGGATTAATTGAAGAACCTGCTGTCTCCATGTGGATTTTAATTTAGCTGAACTGTCCACAGAAATGCATTGTTAATAAAACATTTAGAAAACTAAAAATGTATAGACTGAAGGCTAAAATAACTGGGCTAAATACATGTGAAGGGAAAACATGATCTTATAAGATAAAATCTAATTAAACAAACCAGTAAAACACCAGATCAGACCTGCGTCCACATCTTCATCTAATAACTAAAGCTTGACATTTAACTGCGTCTGTCAAGGTATTTCAGATGATACAATAAACCATCAGATGATACAATAAACCATCCCCTCCTTGAACCGCCACCTTAACCACCTTATCGACTAGAAATAGTCGGGCTCACCTCCACGCACAACATGGGCTCTGGAACCCATCTCCTCGAGAGGGGCTGGACTCTCTTCTACTCTGGAGTGGCCCATGGGGACGGCGGCGGGCTGGGGTGGGTTTGCTTGTTGCCCCCCCAACTCAGCCGTCTCATGTTGGGGTTTACCCCAGTGGATGAGAGGGTCGCATCCCTGTGCCTTTGGGTTGGGGACAGGTCTCTGACTGTCATGTCGGCCTACGGGCCGGCAGTAGTGCGGAGTACCCGGCCTTCTTAACGTCCCTGTCGGGGTCCTGGATGGTGCCCCTCCCGGGGACTCAATTATTCTGCTTGGAGACTTCAACGCTCGGGAGGAATTGCCCCCCGGTCTGAATCTGAGTGGCGTTTTGGTATTGGACTTCTGTGCTAGTCACGGATTGTCCATAATGAACACCATGTTCAACCATAAGGGTGTCCATCAGTGCACTTGGCACCAGGACACCCTAGGTAGGAGGTCGATGATTGACTTTGTTGTCGTATCGTCAGACCTTCAGCCGCATGTTTTGGACACTCGGGTGAAGAGAGGGGCTGAGCTGTCCACTGATCACCACCTGGTGGTGAGTTGGATCCGCTGTAAGAGGAGAAAGCCGGACAGATTTGGCAGGCCCAAGCGCATAGTGAGGGTCTTCTGGGAAGTCTGGCAGAGCCCTCGGCCAGGGATGTATTGAACTCCCACCTCTGGGAGAGCTTTGACCAGATTCCAGGGGATGTTGAAGACATAGATTCTGAGTGAACCATGTTCTCTGCATCTATTGTCGAAGCTGCCGCCCATAGCTGCGGCCGTAAGGTCTGCGGTGCCTGTCGCGGTGGCAATCCCAGAACCCGGTGGTGGACACCGGCAGTAAGGGACACTGTCAAGCTGAAGAAGGAGTTCTATCAGCTGTGGTTGGCTTGTGGGACTCCTGAGGTGGCTGACGGGCACCGTGAGGCCAAACGTACTGTGGCCCGGGCTGTGGCAGAGGCAAAAACCCGGGCCTGGGATGAGTTCGGTGAGGCCATGGAGAAGGACTACCGGTTGGCCTCAAAGTGATTCTGGCAAACTGTCCGGCGCCTCAGGAGGGGGAAGCAGTGCTTCGCCAACACTGTTTACAGTGGGGGTGGGGAGCTGCTGACCTCGACTAGGGACATCGGGCGGTGGAAGGAGTACTTCGAGGATCTGCTCAATCTTGCCATCATGCATTCCCTGGTGGGATCAGAGGCTAGGGACTCGGGGTTAGACTCTTTCATCACCAACGCTGAAGTCACCAAGGTGGTTAAAAAGATCCGCGGTGGCAGGGCTTTGGGGGTGGATGAGATCTGCCCTGAGTACCTCAAGTCTCTGGATGTTGAAGGGCTGTCATGGTTGACACGCCTCTTCAACATTGTGTGACAGTCGGGGACAGTGCCTTTGGACTGGCAGCATGGGGTGGTGGTCCCCCTTCATAAGAAGGGTGACCAGAGAGTGTGTTTCAACTACAGGGGGATCACACTCCTCAGCCTCCCGTCGACAGACGGATCGGTGCAGCTGCTCCAGTAATGGGGGCGCTGTGCCGGTCCGTTGTGGTGCGGAGAGAACTGAGCCGAAAAGCGAAGCTCTCGATTTACCGGTCGGTCTACGTTCCTATCCTCACCTATGGCCATGAACTTTGGGTCATGACCGAAAGAACGAGATCAGGGATACAAGCGGCTGAAATGAGCTTCCTCCGTAGGGTGGCCGAGCACTCCCTTAGAGATAGGGTGAGGACCCCGGCCATCCGGGAGGGGCTCGGAGTAGAGCCGCTGCTCCTCCACATCGAGAGGAGCCAGTTGAGGTGGCTCGGGCATCTATACCGAATGCCTCCTGGACGCCTTCCTCGGGAGGTGTTCCAGGCACGTCCCACCGGGAAGGAGGCCCAGGGGATGGCCCAGGACACGCTGGAGGGACTATGTCTCTCGGCTGGCCTGGGAACGCCTTGGGCTCCCCCCGGAGGAGCTGGAGTAGGTGTCTGGGGAGAGGGACGTCTGGGCGTCTCTGCTAAGTCTGCTGCCCCCAGGACCCGGTCCCGGATAAAGCGGAAGACGACGAGTACGAGTACAATAAACCATTGAACAGAAAGATTATAAATATCTTCCAAAGCTATAGAAATCTAAATTCTATCAGCTGTTTTATTTACGTTGCATGGCAGATATGCCTTTAGGCTGCGTTCAGGGCCAGTGCAAGGTTATAGGAGTCCATTTGCAGAACTGGACTTGGGAGCCCACTTACAGCCAAGACCATTCCCCACCAGCCAACTCAGCTCAAAATATGTTGGGCACAAATGTGTACTGTGTTTAAATTTGAACACAGTACACATTTAGCCAACAATGAACTAAAGGGAAGCACTGAATAGGCATTTGTGGCCGAACTCTATTTTGATAAAGCTTTGACGGTTAAATATGGATTTCAGTCAAATTCAGTTTCTCTTTAGTGACGAGAATATAGTATATAGGATATTATATAGGAGCAACCCTCAAAGTATTTTGTCAAAGCTAATAAGTAGTTATTAAATATTTATATTAGTCAAAAAACAATTTAATCAGACAAAATCATTACAGAGTTGACATTTTGTTTTTAGTATTTTATATTTGAGTTTTGCATGGTGAGGGTGTAAACAAGTCACTAATACTAAAAAAGCTAACTTTCAGTCTACTTCCCTCAGTAACAGCATTTACACCAAAGAGTATTGCTGTCATCTTCATATGGCAGCACCCAGATGTGGTGCATTCACTGACTGGAGAAAGATCTGGTTTTGTTTACAACTTGGTCACAAGGGACTAAAGATGAAAGTCAAGCAGTTCTAGCTATGCCAATACTACTTGGCCGGGTCATTTAGCACAACAGTTAATAAATCCTATAGTTTTGTTTTTAACCTGCAGCTGAAACACAATTAAGGTGGGTTTGAAGTCATTCCCAGATCTGAACTTTAACTTCTGAAGTATTTTAAAGGAAGAATACAATACATGTGAGAAAAAAGCTCTCTTGGAGGCGACCTGCTGTTCTGGTGGCTCCAACTATTGGCTTAGTTTGCTCATGCCTTGGACTGACTGACTTTGCTTTAAAACACCAATTAACTGCAGTTTTGGGCAATGATCAGGTTTTTTGTATTCATTTCTGGCCAAATGAGAAGCATATTGCTACAATGCTCTAAAATACTGGTGTATCTTGGAGTTTGTTTAAAAAACACTTTCTAAATATTCTTCAAATTCATGTTCTTCCTCACAGAGCAACACTATAGAATGTCACCATCCATGATTCAAAAAGAACTGCTTCTGTCAACCAGCATCAGTGTCTGTGCTGTGACCCCTGACTCATAACCTACAGCTCATAACCTACTGCCTGCTGCACCAAGCCCATCATCTTTACTCACCGGGTGGTTGGAGCGCACAGCAGTCGAACGCTGTCACAGAAGCACACATTCGGTGGAAGGAATTACATGATTCAGGGTCTCAATTACAGTAGCTGCTCAGCATCTCGATGGACGTGTTTATAAGGAAATCGATAGCAAAGCTGGAGGCACTGGGATTTGGCTCTGAAGTTCAGTCACACAGACCTGAGAAGCAGCCAAGTCTTTCAGGTGGATAATGAGTCTTTGGAAGGAAAAGTATTGTTGATGTTTTGCATGAGAACTATTTTCCTGTAGAAAATAATGCACTTTATATTTTTCTTCTATACTTTGTCAACTGCTCTACACTGAGCTATAATATGTACATACATATTTGCAGATAAATTTGTTGGCATTCATAGAAAAGATGTGTAATAGGTCTTAAAATAAATACATTGTTTATTGCAGTAGCATAATCTTATACTGAAATCCCATCACCAGTGGCACAATTAGTGGTACTGACAACAACTGTATTAAAATAAATGTAGCTGAACCAAAATTTGTTTGGAGTTGTTTTAAGTTGTTTCTATTAAGAGTTTATTGATCAGAGTTTCTATTAACTTCTAATTCTCTTTACTACATATTTGCTTCCAATAGGTAAAATTATCAGGCAGCATAGAATAAATTTTCACTGTTACGCTGATGACACTCAGCTTTACTTATCCATGAATCCTGATGAGCCCAACCAGTTAGATAGACTACATGTCTTGAAAACATAAAAACTTGGATGACTTTAAATTTTCCGCTTCTAAATTCAGACAAGACAGAAGTTGTCTTTGGACCAGAGTCTTTAAAAAAGAAACTGCTTAGTCAATCATTTAACCTGGATGGCATTAAATTGACCTCCGATAATAAAGTAAAAAACCTTGGTGTTATTTTTGACCAGGACATGTCATTTAAATCCCTTATTAAACAGGTTTCTAGGATTTCCTTCTTTCACCTCCGGAACATTGTCAAAATTAGAAATAACCTATCCAGGAGTGATGCTGAAAAACTAGTCCATGCATTTGTTACTTCAAGGCTGGACTATTGTAATTCTTTACTATCAGGATGTCCACAAAATGCAGTTAAAAGCCTTCAGCTGATTCAAAATGTTGCAGCAAGAGTTCTGATGAAAATTAAAAAGAGAGATCATATTTCTCCTATTTTAGCTTCCCTTCATTGGCTCCCTGTTAAATCCAGAAAATTCTCCTCCTCACATATAAAGCCCTTAATGATTTAGCTGCATCATACATCAGAGATCTGATTGTTCCATATGTTCCTAACAGGGCACTTCGTTCTCAGACTGCAGGTTTACTGATGGTTCCTAGAGTCTCTAGAAGTAGAATGGGAGGCAGATCCTTTAGTTATCAGGCTCCTCTCCTGTGGAACCAGCTCCCAGTTTTAGTCCGTGAGGCAGACACCCTGTCTACTTTTAAGGCTAGGCTTAAAACTTTCCTTTTTAATAAAGCTTATAGTTAGAGTGGCTTAGGTTATCCTGAGCTATCTCTGTAGTTATGCTGCTATAGGCTTAGGCTGCTGGAGGAGATAATGACCACTTTCACCCTCTTCGCTACATTCTCACACTACTTTCCAATTTTGCATTATTTGCTGTTATTTCAGCTTTTAACCTTGTTCTCTCTTTTCTCTTCCTAGAAGCTACACCTGTCCTGACTCTGTGTCTACCTGTGACACCTTTCTGGAGAGAGGAATCGTCCGAGTTTCTGCTGGCAACAACTTGATGCTCACCCTCTATTGATAATCCACATGGCCCTGTCTTTTAGTGTTTAACCCATTCTCTCTCCTAAGACATGGCGATTGACTGAGCTTTTACTGTAACTAACTGTATGTGCTCTCTTTCAGACTCTAACCTTGAGAACTGGCTCAAAGTTTATCTGTTCTTTCTTTCTAGATGAAACGACTAAAGGAGCTACATCCATTAACATTTACTTTTCCTTCCCATAGAAAGTACTCCTGGATCAGTGCTTCTGTGTTCATTTTTGTCTCTGTTCTCTCAAACCCCCAGTCGGTCGTGGCAGATGGCCGCTCACACTGAGCCTGGTTCTGCTGGAGGTTTCTTCCTGTTAAAAGGGAGTTTTTCCTCTCCACTGTCGCTACATGCATGCTCAGTATGAGGGATTGCTGCAAAGTCAACGTCAGTGACTGTCCACTGTTTCTACATGCTCATCTGGGAGGAGTGAATGCTGCAAGTCACTGACTGAATGCAATCTGCTGGGTTTCCTTAGATAGAAAAACTTTTCATCCAATTTGAATAAATAACTGAATCTGACTGAACTGTTCAATGATTAGGATTAATTAGAATGTATGTACCTGACTGTTGTGAAGTGCCTTGAGACGACATGTGTTGTGAATTGGCGCTATATAAATAAACTGAATTGAATTGAATTAATTATTAATTTATGACTTTCTGTTTCCATGGAATATAAATATGACATGACAGAGAAGGCCATATTTTAGCAACAGGCCACTAGGCTTGACGGGTAGTTATCATGCCATCACACAAAATGAGCAGGATGGTAAGGGATGCAAAATAAAAAGCTTACTGGGAGAGATCTGCAGCAAGGAGTGGCATCTTATGGTCCACAAGTCTCCATAATAGCCAGTAGATATTATCTACATGTCTTCTGGTTATTGGGAAGTAAGTGTGGCACCTGTGAATTTGCTGAAAACATCCATCCATCCATCCATCCATCCATCCATCCATCCATCCATCCATGTTTATTCCTTGTCAGGATTGCAGAGGGTCTGGTGCCTATCTCCAGCAGGCAACACAGAGACACATAGAACGTGTGTGCATACACATTCACTTGCACAATTTAGAGGCAAATTAACCCAACTTTTTTTTTTTTAACTGTGAAAGGAAGTCAGAGAACCAGGAGAGAACCCACACATGCACAGTGAGAACATGAAAACTCAATGCAGCACTGATAGCAACTGCACCACTGAGCAGACTTTGCCAAAAACAACATGGTTCACCTCCGACTGAATACATGCACTGAAATTAAATTTAAATGCATTTTAATTAAAGTTAGATTATCCATTGTAAAATCATGTATTTTAAGGCTTTTTAGACATCTTTATCAACAGTGCCATTGGTACATTCAGAGAAAACAATTTCTGTAATCAAATTATTACTTTACAGCTCATGGACAAAAACTATAATCTTTTCAGTCCTTCAATACATGCCTTACTCTCTCTTCACAGGAACCCAGTGCAAACAGTCCACCCATATTTCTAACTTAAGCTGCTTCCCGGTGACCTTGTGCAGGCCCGCAGGCCACCAGGTGCTCCTGACAGGGAGCGCAGAGAGAGCGAAGGCGGGGCTGCAGGGGGCGGTGCAGCCCGGCAGGTGACTGAACGCAGAAGCGGGGTTTCCACCGGATTAATCATCACAGAGCGCCTAATAGAGCCATTACGAGTAATTAACTCAGCAACAAAGTCCCTGCTACCATGTGTGCAGATGGTGCGTGTGACAGTGCGTGTCTTCGCATGGACTGAAATCGAGCAGGGCTGTGACTTTGACACATGTAAGCTGTTGCTGTTTAATGAAGACAGAAATAAATATTTGTGCATCCTGTGCCCCCTGCGTGGTTTTGTCCAGGGCATACATTTTTAGTTGGCGAGATACGGTGAACATCTGCTTTGTCAGGTCCCTTTTCTGTACTTTGCATTCACGAAACAAACATAAACAGCTCACAAAATGGAAATAACATCAATAAATAGAGGGACACGGGGTTATGGTGAAGATGGCACTCTGAAAAAGATGCATTAGTAAAAACGTGCAGGGAAACAACATCCATGAGTGCAAACCATAATTTCCACAACGCCCCTTTTCCCTCTCTGGCCTAAGGCTTGTTTTTTTTATTTATTTTCATTGCCTCATGCTGTAAGAGGAGCTCAATTAAAGAAAGGCAACATCTGGCTCTATGTTGTGAATGATTCGCATTCACATCAATTACTTATCATGCCCTGATAATGAAAAAGCCGCCCTCGAAAGCCTCGGGACAAAACATGAAGGTGTAGCTCATGCCGAGCATCCGATGCGTCTGCTCGGTCTCATCCTCCGCCAGCCGCGCGGAGGAAAAGCATCACCCAGCCGCACGCGGGGATAAGATGAGGGGCTAAACAACGGAGAGGACCTACCTGTCATATCCTTGGTCACACTGACAAAACCAGAGGCTGAGATCTCTTTAGAAGCCATGTCTGCTTCCTTCTCCTACCGCCACCCCTCTTCCTCTCTTCTCCACTGGACCCCTTTTTTTCCCCTCTTTCTCTCTCCCTCTCACCCTTTCTCTCTCAGCAATGGACAGTGAGAATGTTCTCTCTCACAGGCTTTACAGCAGAGCATCCGACTGGCCGAGCCGCTTCCTGGTAGAAAACCTGGGGGGTTTGGATGTAAGGGGATAGGGAGGTGGAGGGAGGACTAATGGTGATGAGGAGGAGGAGGAGGCGGGGATCACTGAGCCGCGAGAAGGCTGCTGTAGTTACCTGTGAGAGCAGACACTGGACTGAAGTCAGAAATTAAATTTGCAATGAAGAGGACTGAGAATAGTAGGAGCTTCTTACAGCAATTAAAAAATGAAATATTTTCATAATGGTTGAAATCACAGCTGGAGAACCACATTTTTGGTCCTGTGCCTCCAAAAGTTTTGGTAAGGGGTGGCCAGACATAATCTCGCGTTGGCAAACAAAAATCTAAAACCAGAACCACAAGGCCACCCCCATAAACATTTTTCATTTGAGTTTAGTTTATTTCATTTAGAGTAACACAAAGTGCTTTCAAGAGGTTGAAAAGCATATGAAACAATCAATTCTTTATTATGAGGAGGAGCTGGATTATTCAGAGCCTTATGTGTAAGAAGATGAATTTTAAATTGTATTGTGGATTTAGCAGAACCTATTTCGATAATGCTGAATGTTCCCTGTGTTAGGGGTCAGATTTCACACACAACACAGTTAAATGTATTAATTATCCTCTGGTCATCAACATCCCAGAGCCCTCACATGTAAAATATTTGGGAAACTATTGTTGGACCAGATTTGAAATCAACTAGACTAATAATAACTTCTCTGTCTGATTTGTCAAATACCTTCCTTGTTTGGCTCTGATCATGGTGGCTGTTTTATTCACTGCATTAATTAAAGTAAAAGGGTAACAAACAGCCAACAGCGAATGCATCATCTGTCACTCATTGGAAGCTGCTTCTGACATGCTAACTTGTTAAAACTGACAAAAGACATTATTCTTGCTGAGATGACCTTAGTTAAGATGCTTGTCTTGTTTTGGACTGCATGTTTACCTACTGAGCCACAACAAAATGTGTATATCTTGTATCCAGTAGGACGGGTTAAATGATCTGTTTTCTGATCTGGGATACATCACTTAAATGGCTTTATCCTCAGACATAGGTCAATTTTATGCTTCATTCAGACATTGATGTAGAGAGTGCTGGTGAGTTCGCAGTAAATATTTGTCATCTGCTCGAGACTGAGTGGTACATCAAGTGATTAATCACTCACAGGATTCAACATGTCACAATGCCATGAGAAACTGTGTTAAGGTTGAGAAAGAAACTAAATTATATTAAATAAACCTGCGGTGGAACAGAAGAAAATATAAAGCCATGAAATTTTTATTGCAGACAGGAAGCATCGGTGCTTGTTGTAATGCAATGCTGTGCTGGGAAACCGTAATCCTGTCATACACATGGATCTTACTTCGCCAGTGAAACGTTCCTGCTGTCCAATCAGCCCAGACTCCTCAGCCCTTCTTTCATGTAAGCAGCGCTCCATCTAACTCAGCACTTTTTAACAATGGCAAACATGCTAGATCCACAACTGCTCGAACCCACAAATCTCACAGAAGTAAGAGACTATTGCTAAAGTCCAGGTACCAGACATCAAGGAGGGACCTCTTGGTGTTCTTTGCCAATACCACTGACTGGTCAGAGCTCTTTGATGTGATTGGTTGGATATAGATTGGTTTATTTTTCATTTTTCAAATATAATTGATCCAAGAAAACTTTCTAACACAGCAAAGTAAAAATACATTTAAAATGAACTTAATGTTAAAATTAAAATGTAGCTAAGAAAACGAACACTTATCAAAGATGTATTCATCCTCCTGGCAATGAGGCCTTCAGAGATTTTTCTTTTGCATTTCAAGTAAGATAGCTCAACATATTGAAAGGTCAACAGCCTGAAACCCCTAAAAAAAGGTGCAAAAATAAAGATTAATTACCTCCCTATAGATTTTAGGCACAAAGTTCTAAAAATGCTTATAAAACTTAAGATACTGAAACTTCTGAATATTCCACAGAGAACAGTTTGCAGCAAAAAGTACAGCACTTCAACAAATGTTTTAAAATATTGCAGACCATAGAACCCTTGGGATGTAGGCCTTTAATATAAGGTTTGGTTCTGACCCCTGAATGTTCCCTTTTAGTTTTTTACACAGGCTAAACATAATAAGCTCAGAACCACATCATGTTCTAGCACATAGTGCCAACTGCTAGTATTACTGATCAGAGAGTTGCCTGTTTGGTTCTGTTAGCAGTATATCACCTTAGAATATTTCCACGTGGGGTGTTGATGTGCTACTAAAGGTGTATATAGGCCTGTATTGAGAGGTGTCGTGTGAAAATGACCAAAAGAACAAAGGAAACTTAGAAGGAGCTCCGGTAAAGTAGCAGAGCTAAGCGTGTGCAGTGCATCTGTTCATGGAACCACCAATAGTCACAAAGCTAAGAAGAATGGTCAGAAAAAATCAAGAAAGACTATTTGAAATGTAGTGAAAAGCAGCTGGGGAAAATTGCTCAACATGTTGGATTTTGGAGAAACACATCAAACGATACACAGGAAACTAATGGAGGAAAACCTGCTTCACAACTCTGACAGGGTTAAAAAGAAAATAATATTGTATCTAAGACGGCCCTGTGAAAGTTCAAACCTTTATCCAGCTGTGAAGCAATGATACTACAGAGAAGCTATTGAACCTGAAGAATATAGAGTAGTTTTACCTAGAGGAATGGACAAGGTTGCTGTGGCCTCGATTTAAAAAATAACCTACTGTAGGCCCTGCAGAATAGCATGCAGGTTGTACTGATGAAATAACAACATTCAGTCATTTTTCTAATGCAACCAAACAGACGGTTTCATATTGAAGTTACTGCAACAAACAGACATCTAGTAGTGCAGCTTTGAACTTCAATTCTCAAGTCACGTTATAGATTCTCATTTGGACTTTTGACCAGGCTTTGGTGGGTTATTCTAACACACGAATAAGCTTGGATTTAAACCATTAAATTGTAGTTCTGGTTGTATGTTTTAGGTCATTATCCACTTAGAATGTGAACATCTGTTTGGTCTTCATTCTTTTTCAGCCTCTAACAGCTTTTCTTCCAGGTTTGGCCTGTAACTAACTCCACCCATCTTCCCAATGACTAGTTTTAACTGTTCCTGCTGAAGAAAAGCATTCCCACAGCATGACGCTGCCACCACCATGGTTCTCCGTTAAGACACAGCCTGTCGGTTTAGGTGGACTAAACGGACATTATGAAGAACAAAGGACAATCAAACAGTCCACTAGTTCTTCATAATTTATTCATCAAACCTTTGTCAGAATACAAAGTCAATAGATACTAAATTGAGCAAAATAGGCAATCAGAATCTCATAAAAAAAAAAACGACAAAGAGAGTCAACATCCTGAATGAATGAATGTAAAAAAAATATATATATATTAGACTTTGAAAAAACAACTTATGCTTACATTTGTAGCAGGTGACATCACAGGAGCATTCCAGCAGTGTAGTTAAGGTCTGCATAATTAGAATGGAAACACATTTAATATATTTCATGTTTTTTATATTACACTGGATGGAATAGTAACACACTGAGAACCAAACTGAAGTATTTTTTTTGTGTGTGTTTTGACCATTTCTCCTCAGCTGGCACTGATTAAGGCCTGTCTTATAAACAAAGCAAGCAACTGAGAAGGTGGTTGTGTTAATAATAATCTCTAAAATGACCTATGAGATGTTGATTGTTTAATGTGTGTTGTAATGTTTACATGTGCAGATGACTTAACCCAGTCCTTCTTTTTTGTCCCAGTTTTATGATAGGGCTGATAGAATTAAGGAAGGGGTAGGTTAGAAA
Source organism: Girardinichthys multiradiatus (assembly GCF_021462225.1). Lineage (NCBI taxonomy): Eukaryota > Metazoa > Chordata > Actinopteri > Cyprinodontiformes > Goodeidae > Girardinichthys > Girardinichthys multiradiatus. The sequence goes on along the minus strand of NC_061802.1, from coordinate 36,841,395 downwards.
AGGCTGCCTAATGAGATTAATTACTCAGTTGGTGAGATGTCAGGGTTTGTGTATGTCGGTGTACCTGTTTAATGTCGATGAGTAAACACCTGGTTGGTCTACACCATTTCTCTGCCTCAAGCCTCCTGCTTAGTCCAGCCTCTGGAGGCCGTTCTAACAAGAAGATAAGCCAAAAAAAAAAAACATTGAAAATGTCAGAAGGCTGGATTGTTGATGACTGCTTGTGTTGTGATTTGAAATCTGAGCTCCCTGTCCATGCACAGTTCTCCTGTCACATGGCTGTGTATTTAACTAGTTGACAGAGGAAGGAAACGTCTCCACCAAGATGACCATCTCTGTGTGACAGTCCCTCCTCCACACAGATCCCGTTCCTCTCTGGCTCACAGCCTCACAAATCAGGCAGGTTTAGTAAAGAAAATGACTACTCAAAACGGTTAAAATACTGTTTATTTATTTTATATGTGTTATGTTTAGGTTTGCTCAAAATGGAAATGAGGTGCCTATCAAATGTTGGACATTTAAGGCTTTGCGGAAAAAACATAATGGTGGATGTCCTGCTGCTGGGTGAGTATGTCAAATGACAGTTTCATTACACATGTTTACAGAAAGCCTCTGCTGTGCAGCTTCACCAGGAATCTCTTTGCTTTTTATCCTACAAACTTCTGGTGGGGAAACTGTTTCTGAATCCTTAAGTAAACATGCTGTCATTGCAGTACTGATGCAGCCCAACGCTGGGCTCTTCTCCTGTATTCGATGCAGATATCAGTAGTATAGTATATAGGGTAATAAATTTAACAAGGCTATTACCCTGCAGTTTGGACTTTCAGGCAGTGCTAAATTAAAATGATGTGCACCAGCCAGAATCTGAATGGGGCTAATGGAAATGATGTGGATACGGCTGCCAAATTCTTGTTTCGGTTGTTCCAACCCTGACAGAACCTTAGCAACTATATCTGTCAAAACGTTGTGATCATCCTAGCACCATGTTACACTACTGTACTGTGTAGGCGTCCATAGCAGAAAAATACAGCAAATATGTGTACATTCCTTGTTCTCCCATGGGGAGGATAACAGTCTAAACAGCCTCATTAAGGAATGGGAAGCTGGGCTCTCTGACATGCTGTGTAGTAATGTTGTGACTCTGAAAGGAAGGTAAAAATGCAGCCTCTATGGTCTTCAAAGTGCTGTCTTGGCAGAGCAAGAGATTGTTATGCCGCACAAACAAAAGCATCTTTCTCTTAGATCTATTTATCCTGCCTTTAATTAAGAACTTGCTTGATTACATACTTCAAAATCAGCCTTGCACTCTGCTCTGGCTTTGGATGTATGAACAATCTGAGTTGCTGACTGTGGTCTTGCCGCCTATTTGTGGAGAAAAAACCTGTCGTAGATTATAAAGAGATGTATGTGTGTGTGTAAAACAACTTCTGTTTATATTTCAGGTGTGTCTGTGCTTCTTCTCCATGTTGCTGCACTTGAAGGTATGACGTTTGGACAGGTTGCTCCTATCTCCCATGTGCAGTATATTTGCATAAGCACAACGCTGACCGTAACAATGTTTTTCTGCTCCTACAGAGCCCATCGTGTCCTTGTGGCCTAAAGGTTCAGAAATCTACCTCCGAGAGAGTGTCTTGCTGCTGTGCAGAGTAAAGTCAAACTCCACTTTTGTTTGGAACTACCAGTGGTACAGGAATAAACCGCACACTGCTTTAACCCCAAACCCCAGGCACATAGTCTCTGGTGACAGCTACTCAATCTCTGCAGTAACGATGGAGGATGAGGGCATCTACTGGTGCAAAGCAGAGCAGAGGGGGAACAACACCACCATAGAGGGGTGGGTCACGCTCAATGTGTCAGGTGAGCAGCAGCAGCTAGCAAGCCTGCAGCGTGCCATCATGTTTCTCCTTCTTATACAACACTCAAAGGATGTGTTAAACTGCAGACACATATATAGAAATAATGGGTTTATAGTTATCCAATATGTATCTGAAAAATGTCATTAAAAAAATCTAAACAAACTGGGTTTAGCAAAAATAAAATGTCTGAATATTCTTTCTTCTTGCTCCTCAGAGCTGACCCCTCCCTCATTAACTCTGACTCCCAGCAGCAGACAGGTGTTCAGTGGGGAACGTTTCACCGTGCAGTGCCCTGCATCTCAGAACAACTCCACAGGCTGGAAGCTGAGGCATTTCTTTCCTGGAAAATCAGACAGGACCAAATTCCATCAAAGACAGAAGTGCTTACCACCAGGAGGTGCTGTTGGTGCAAATGAGTCTGGTAAATGTGTCTTAATTGCTGACCAGGAGAACAGCGGATTGTACTGGTGTGAAGGCGGTGGGGGTCGAAGCAGTTCAGTCAACATTACAGTAAGCGGTGAGTCTTTTTACATCAGCGGTGATGTTATAGGCTCTGGAGCCGCTGCTGAAAATGTAATACCTGCAAACAAAATAAGATTTATACTTTAAAAGTCAGAACTTTGTTGTGTCTGTGTCTGATCCACAGATGGGGAAATCATCTTGAAGACTCCAGCTTTTCCTGTATCTGAGGGGGACAAAGTGGTCTTAAACTGTCAGCATAGAACAGGCAACCTACATAAGGCAACCCTGTTTAAGAACGGAACACCAGTCAACCCTTCAATGTCCTCCTGGATTATTGCAGCGGTCGCAACAAAAGATGAAGGCTTTTATAAATGTGTTTCCCAGGACAGAAAGATCGAGAGCCCTGAGGGTTGGCTGTCAGTGACACAGAGAGAAGGTTAGTTGTTCAGCTTTTTTGTCCAGTTTTTGTGTAATGTTTTTAGTCAATACCGATTAATGCTTGCTGTTTATATCTTCCAGGTAACTTTACATCAAAAGATGGGACAGCATCTTCCACAAATGGTAACTTATTTTGAAATATTGGTGTAATAATTGTCTACCAATATTAAGCAAACACTGTTATGATAGCTAGTTAAAACAAAAATAAAATGCTGTGGTTTATTCTAGAAGGCCTAGGTATTTGAGTGTTTACAGCAAATGGTAGGTCAAGTCATTTTTAAATTCTGTAATTTCTCACTAAAGTGAAATGTTAAATCTGCACCCACTATGTGTGATACACATCCAAAATGAATAAAAACCATAAACAAAAGGTCCTGAAGGTGCTGTATATGATTTAAGCTGCAAGATATGTAATGTACCTACTTGATGTTCAATATGTACTAAGAAGTACAAAGTGCGCTAAAAAGGATCTATGGTACGTTCCAAAATAATAATTTTATGTAAAAAGGTCCTATGTGACAAAATCATCGGGGTGATACAATGTACTACATTTAAGTATAGACAACTTTGTTCTGCTGCAGAACCAAATTCTACAAAGCTCCAAATGTCAAACAGAAACGGACTTCCCCAGCTCTCCATCACTCTTCTTCTTGTCACAATTTTCTGTCTTGCCATATATGTTGGCATATCTAAAAATGCATTTTATGTGGGTCTAAACAAAAAGGAATGAAGCAGATTTTGTAAAACATCAAATCCTATCATATGTTTGAAGCATGTATGTTGCTTACAAAGGGCTCTAGATTGTAAAGTGTGTGCATATTGGGATGAAAAGTGTAAAATTTACACATATCCCCTCACAATCTAGGGCAGAAGGTTTAATGCTCTATACACTGCCCAATAATGCTCCCAAATGATAAAATAAATGTTGCCTGAATTACTATTGGAGCCTCTTGAAGCACTCATCATGTGGGGTGAGCAAATCTTTATCAGCACAGACAGAGCTTCTGCATTGCACAGCATGAAATTAGGTAACATTTTTATGAGTCACTGCTGTGGCTTTTTAGCAGTTTTTTCCTTTTTCCCTGATTTTCTTGTGTCTTAGTTCAGCTTCCCTTTGTTAATTAGTGTCCTTGTGGTGCCTTTTGTAAGTTTTGCAATTTATTTGTAATAAACCTCTAACTCACCATGCTGCTTTCAGGTTCCTGTTTGTGCTTGGGACCTTTTCCAAAAACCACACTTTGTCATAGTATAGGCAATGACAACAAGCCAGATACATCATATGGTGTATATTATCATGGTACTGAACTGAAGGCGTAAGTTGTGCCTTGTGTTTTTTTTCTAACGCAACCTTCCTATAAAAACCGTAGCCATGCTTATACATTCTGTTGCATTTTCTTAATAAGAGTCCTTTTAAAAGCAATTCTTTCACAAATTGCAATATTCAACATTGAAACCCATGTCTGTATAATCTACCTACCCCTCAATTCCTTTGAAAAGAGTCGGAGTAATTATTGAAATTAACTATCACTTATTTTAAACCATGTCTTGATGGTGTCTACATGCAACATAACAATCATGCTGACCAATGTTATCAAACAAAAGCACAATTCCCTCTCTTTTTTAGATGCATGGAAATGGATTGTTACATCATGCTGTGTTGTGCTTCTGTTCCTGATTCCTCTAATTTGGCTCATTCAGCGCAACAGGTACAGTACAGTACTCTTCAGGCAACCCTGCCTCCAACAGCCTGTTCTGTGCATGTTGTTAGATCTCCTGACATGAATCATAAACCAATGAAACTAGTTATTCTGTTTGCCTACAGGTACCGGATGTTTTGCACTCGGAGCTGCTGGCCACTTTCTAAAGAGAACATCCCAGCAGTGCCGCCTCCTGCGACCAAACAGGATGTAACCGAGGTGCAGTGGGACCTGTCCTGGATGGAGATGTCTAATCTGCTGGATAAGCAGCTATATCCTGGCACATAGAGGGAGGTTATGAACAACAGCTAGTTCATTCAGTGTGATAACCAGTCATACTATCCAGTCACACAAGTTAATACCACAGAAGAAACGGTCTAGTTTGGATGCAGTTTATGACAGACATAGGCATGGAAATAATTTAGCTTGAAAGGAACTGGCACATCTACATCAAGGATCAGAAGACACAAGTGGTTCTATCTCAAGTGGAGCATAGAACCACATAACATAGATACATACCTACATACATAAAGGTTTTAAAGTAAATCTACACTACAAAATGTGCACACAAATAGAAAAAAAACTGATAAATCAAAAGTTATTTTGTGCTTTTGGAATATTCCTTTCACTTTCTTTTTGTCATTGGAATGGACTAAACCTTTCTGAAGCTGTCTTAGGCACAGCGTCACTCCCCAACCTTTGCTGTATTCAAACAAGCTCAAAACCTTGAAAACAAATGTGAAGAAAAACCTTGATCTGAGCAGACTTTATTCTGTGAGCAGATATTTTCCACCTGACCTGACATTTAAAACTTCATATTTCACTAGAATCTTTATTGCTTTTATTTACCTAATTTTTAGTTTAAGTCTATATTCGTATCTCTCTTTCTTTATCATTCATAAATATATTGATATATAATTCAAGTAAAAATATGTGTAATTTCATATACAGTACAGACCAAAGGTTTGGACACACCTTCTCATTAAAAGAGTTTTCTTTATTTTCATGACTATGAATATTGTAGCTTCACACTGAAGGCATCAAAACTATGAATTAACACATGTGGAATTATATACTGAACAAAAAAGTGTGAAACAACTGAAAATATGTCTTATATTCTAGGTTCTTCAAAGTAGCCACTTTGATAAGTATATAGTATATAAGTATATAGTATATAATTCCACATGTGTTAATTCATAGTTTTGATGCCTTCAGTGTGAAGCTACAATATTCATAGTCATGAAAATAAAGAAAACTCTTTGAATGAGAATGTGTGTCCAAACTTTTGGTCTGTACTGTATGTAATGTTGCAAATGTAAGCTAAAAACAATGTACTTCCGTATATTGACAATGAACTGCTATTTGTATGAAAGATTAAAAGTTTTATATATTCTTTAGCAAACGTTTCTGTGCAGACAATCAATTTTTGTTTATTGGACATATTTGTTGTATTTTCTGACATGTGTTGAGATTTGGCATGGGGAAAGTTTTTACTGTTGCCTTCTGGTATAACAAGTTGAATAAATGAATGTTGATCTTATAAAAAACATCCCATATGACAAACTCCGCTGGCTTTCCCTTGGTAAGTGAGTTTCACTTAGCAGTTCTCTAGCTGGGATATTTTTCTTTTCACCACCACCACCGGTGTTGTTTTCTTCCAAGGTTTAAACAGTTGCAGCTATGGGAGCAAACCAGTCAGACTGCATTCTAATAGATGACTTCTTTAGGCATACTCACACTTTGTTTTCTCACTGCATGGTACGGGTCTGGGAGCAAAATATGCTTGAATACTTTATAAATCTTTTACCTTTTTACCACATATAATTTTTCCACTCAGACCTATGCAGGTCAGACCAAAGGACACATTTTAAAAAGATAACACCAGATGGAAGAAAAGATGGAAAACAGTCTTGGTAAGTTAATAAGGACCTGCTGTTGAAAATAATTGAGGTTTTACCTGGATGGAGAATCTGATGAATATGCAACAATAGATATTTTATGTTTAACAATGCTGAAGACGGTAGATTCAGAAAGTTTAAAGGAAAGTACATGAAAATGACCAGCGGACATAAGCAGGAAGAAGAAAGGATGTAGGTAAACAGTCTGAATGTGTCTGTCTTTTTTTTTTTCCTTGGTCAAAATTTTGTTAACACCTTTCACCTCCTACTATTCCAGCAGAATAAATGCATTAAATATACAATAAACATGTAGTAATGGAAATGTGTGCTCTTGTTTTCAGCCAAAACAAAACAAGGCTTTTAAGGTTTATGTTCAGGTTTAAAAATGAAGATTTCTATTGATCGTTTAATTTAAACTGACCATAAAAATCTAAACTATGTTAGTTTTTTGGAGAAAATCTGCTAATCCCAGTGACAGACAAAGATTTTGTTTCTTTTAAATTATGAAGGAGACATATAAAGTACTGGTGTGAAACACAATGGCAACTTCACAGTTACACCAGTTTGACAAGATTTTTGTCACGATCAAAAAACCAAACAAATTAAATTCCTGTCGTCCTACAAAAGAAACCTCCGGGAACTCACTGTCAAGAGACAGAAAAACAAAAACACCTTCAGACTGCTGTGCAAATAATGCAGATCTCCAACATTACAAGAAGATTAGATTTTCTTTTTTTTTACAATTATTTTTTTTCTAATTTGCTGTGCAGTTGCCGATGAAGATGATTTGAATGTTTCAGGAAAACGTTTATTATTTTCATACTGTAAATTAGGTGTAAAAATTTCTTTTTAGTGTTTCAGGAAATGTACTGAGAGTTTTCCCAAACCTCTGGCCACCACACTGTTTTTTCTCTTTTAATGTATTACATCCTGTACTTAAATGGATGGATTTTAGGATTTTATGCATTGGACCAAATATACTTAGAAAAATAAAGTACTTAAATTTATTAGAGTGATATAAAAAGTAAATCTGCATAAATAAATAAATAAATAACTCGTTTTTGCAGTAATACAGGCAAGACAGTTTTTAGAGACTTTTCAGATTTGTCTGCTGGGATATTTAACCGACTGTCAGAGGGGTCTGGGTTTTTTCAACATACAGTACCACTGAAGCCAGAACCTGAGTTGCCAGAACCTCTGTATCAGTCTCAATGTTCTACAAGATTAAACTGCACCATTAAATCTGAAACAAAAATCCCCACAGCATGATGTTGCCATCACCATGCTTTAGTACAGGGATGTTTTTGGCTTAACGAGTTTGCACCACAAACAGTGTGTTCATTTCTCATAAACATTATCCCTGGCTGCTTATTTCATTGGTGTTACACAGTGGTGTTTTATAGCCGTATATAATTAAATTTCATACCCTTTACTAAATTAGGCAAGCTGTTCAACGGATGTCTTTTGGGCCCAGTAATTTTCAACTGATTTTGTTAAGATTTATTTTATTTGTTTCCTCTGCTGCTTAATTTCTCATTATAGTTCAGGGTTCAGTCTAAAAATGAAACCGCTGCTTCAGTTTCATCTTCTCTTACTGATATTCATTAGAGCATGCCTCTGATGAGTGAAAAATAACTCCCTAGCTTTTCCCCAGAGCATTACTTTCATGTCAGTCTTTAAAAACATTAAAGTCCAGTTTAGCAACAACTCTGGTTTCTAACTGACAGCAACACTGTGCCTCTCAGTGTTGCTGTCAGTTCCTCAGCCTAATTTAAGAAGGTTCCTTTGTAAATTTGGTCACAAGTAAACACATTACCTTGTAGGTGTCATACAGGGTATTAAAATAAGACACTTCTAATGAGCAGCAGTCTGAGGTCATCTTTTATTTCTTTATAGTTGTTTTTAAGGAGAAAAATGATTCTGTAATCTTTTTAGGTGGTCTTAATCAGAAGCTTTTAAACCTCTCTCTTTTTTTGTCTGTTTTTTTCCAATAATTTTCATTTTAAATCCTGACAATCCTCAGAGGAATGTTTTCTGATTTAAAAAGCTGCTTAACTCTGACCTGTAAATCATTCAAGCATAAAATAAGCTGCTAAACCGCAAGGGAGGAATCGGTGATGTGTTGACACATAGCAGTTTTATGTCAGATCCTTTATTATTGTAACTAGCAGCGCCACTGAAGTACAGTTTGTTCCCATTTATTTAGTGGATTCTCTGAAAAGTGCCAAAGATACTACATTTGAACAGACATGAAACAAATAAGTTGAATCATCATCGGCAGGATGATGAATTCCTTAGGTTCCCGGGTCTTGAATGTATTTTCTTTCCCATTTTCTTTAATGATTTGACTTTTAGGTACAAATCAAATGTGGAATATAGTATTTTTAGGTCTGACAGTTTTGTTCTCACTTTGTTCTCTTCCAAACGTGAAGTTCAGATCTAAAATTAGATGAAAATGAGTTTTATTCATTTCTAAAGTCAAAAGAAAGACTTTGAAAGACCTCCAGATAACCTGGAGGAGTATGGACCAAAAACTTCTTACAAGAATAATGGTAGATTTTCTTTGTTTTTCAGAAAAAACAGGAAGTGCAACCTTACCAGAGGAGAGAATTGTCCTGATTGGAGGCCGATGGGCAGGAAAGAGCTGGTCTGGTAACACTATTCTGAGGGGGGAAAGGTTTCAATATGGACGAGTCAGAACAACTCAGGTAGAAGTTAGGCATGGAGAGGTGGAGGGCAGGAAGCTGACTGTGGTCGATGCTCCAGGATGGAGCAGCTGTCTCTCCCTCACCGACATCCCAGAAGGGGAAAAACAAAGTTTTAAACTATACGCTTCCAAGAGTCCGCCTGGTCCACACGTCTTCCTCCTGGTCCTCCCTATAGACTCAGCTTTCACACAGGAGCAGAGGACCACTCTAGAGGAGCACATGAAGCTTTTGGGAGGGCAGGTTTGGCGATTCACCATGGTGCTGTTCACCTGTGGAGATTATCTTGGGGAGAAGACGATAGAGCAGCACATTGAGAGTGAGGGAGAGGCACTCAAATGGCTAATAGGGAGGTGTGGGAACAGGTACCATGTGTTCAATAACAAGGACGAAGCTAACTTGTCTCAGGTCTCAGTACTGCTGGAGAAGATAGACGAGATGATGAAGAACAATGGTGGAGCATCTTTCAAAACAGATGAACAGACTTTTCAGATCATCACAGAAAAGCAAGAAGATGTCACCAGGAGGGCTAAAGAGAGACAGACACATATGGAGAAGCAAAGACAACAAAGGATAAAACTTATTCCAGGTAACCATGACTGTAGATGCACCCAGATAAACGCACACAAGTTTATGGACACAATTTGAGATATTTTAATTATGTACCAAAACATAAACAGCTTTGAGTTTTAATTTTTTTATGCCTGCTACAGATTTTGTCTTGACTGAAGGAAACATTAAAGAATTACAGCTGCTTAATGTGAAAACCTCTCCTCAAATTAAAAAAAAAAACTTCTTGCTTCTAGTTTTATTCTCACTAATTGAACTGTAATATATATATATATATATATATATATATATATATATATATATAGATATATAGATATATATATATATATATATATATATATATATATAGATAGATTGATAGATAGATAGATAGATAGATAGATAGATAGATAGATAGATAGATAGATAGATAGATAGATAGATAGATAGATAGATAGATAGATAGATAGATAGATAGATAGATAGATAGATAGATAGATAGATAGATAGATAGATAGATAGATAGATAGATAGATAGATAGATAGATAGATAGATAGATAGATAGATAGATAGATAGATAGATAGATAGATAGATAGATAGATAGATAGATAGATAGATAGATAGATAGATAGATAGATAGATAGATAGATAGATAGATAGATAGATAGATAGATAGATAGATAGATAGATAGATAGATAGATAGATAGATAGATAGATAGATAGATAGATAGATAGATAGATAGATAGATAGATAGATAGATAGATAGATAGATAGATAGATAGATAGATAGATAGATAGATAGATAGATAGATAGATAGATAGATAGATAATGTCATGTGCTGGTAGGTTTGCAGTCGTTCTGTGAGATGTCCTGCTTTACGTATTTTATTAATTAGGTGACTTCTTAAGACAGTTGGTTCCAGTACATTTTATTTAGGGGCATCAGAGTAAAAGGGGGCTGGAAACAAATGCATGTTAAGGTTTTTAGAAAATGATCTATACTTTTACTTCCATTTTTTAATAATGCTTTACTTTGTATTGGTCTATCACATAAAATCCTAATAAAACACAATAAGGTAATGGATGCAAGGTGTGGAAACGTTTAAAGGGGTATAAATACTTTTGCAGAGGCACATTTAATTTGATAAACGACCAGGCTAATTGTTTTTTTTTTTTACCCTCATAATGTTAAGCATGTAGACAAGGCTTGGTACCAGTCTGACACAGTAAAATAAATACAACAAAACACTATGTTTTTTCCAAACAATTCTATTTTTCTTTGAATAAGATTTAGCAATTAGTTGGTTGCAAAGTTATAAACAAAGTTATTTTTATGTTGCCACCTTATTATCGTTAATGCTTTAAATAGATAAACTGAATCAATAATTTATTTATTTTTTTACCATAAATATGAACAAATAGTTTGTTGTTTACCCTTTAAATTCATAATTTATGTTTTTTTTGTTGTGTCTAATAACAGAAGAAAAGAAGACGATCCCAAAACTCCAAATGATTCTCTTGGGTAGCCGAAATGTTGGGAAAACCTCAGTGGGGAACACCATCTTAGGCTGCAAAGACCAAGAAGGTGGAAAACGGACAGCGAACTCAGTGGTTAAAAGGGGGTTTGTAGGTGAGACGGATGTCACTCTCATCGACACGCCAGGTTGGTGGAAAGGCTTCCCAGCCTGGGACACTCCAGAAATAATTAAAGAAGAAATAATCCACAGTATGTGTCTGTGTCCTCCTGGACCTCACATCTTCCTGTTAGTGATTGATGCTCATGCATCTTTCCACAACATACACTTGGAAGCAGTTACATCACACCTGGAGCTTCTCGGAGAGGGAGTGTGGAAACACACGATGATAGTTTTTACTAGAGGAGATTGGCTGGGAGCAAAATCCATAGAAGAGTTCATTGAAGGAGAAGGGGAGGCCCTACAGTGTTTAGTGGACCGATGTGAAAACAGATATCATGTCATCAGTAACAAGAATGCAAATGATCGTGAACAAATTACAGAATTGATGAAGAAAATCACTGAAACTGTGGCTGAAAATAGTTGGAACTATTTTGCTCCGGACCAGCAACTGCTTGATCGCATTAAAGAGAAGCGGAAATGCGTGAAGGAGGCAGCATTGCTGAGGCAAAAACAGGTCAACGCCACGAGGGATTCTGCAGGTATGTGTCAGTCATTCAGTACTGGAGTAACTAAATTACCCTGAGATGTTTTCAGAAGGAGCAGATTTCAATCTAACTTCAGATATACAAGTTGTTAATGTGATACACCTCTTAATAGATTGATTCAAAAACAAAAAAACAAAAAAATCTGAATTTTATAAATCTTGTTTATAACATATTGTGTTCATAAATATTTTGTCTGTATCAAATTGATTTTTATCTTTAGCTCTGCAGTAACAGGTGTTTTCTCCTCAGGAAACAGGGTTAGGCTGGATGCATTGAAGGTTGTTCTGCTTGGGCAGAAGACTTTTGGGAAGAGTGCAACAGGAAATACAATCCTGCGTAAAGATGTGTTTGCGACCTGTCAGAATGAGCAGAACAGGGAAGAGAATGGGGTGGTAGCTGGCAGACAGGTCACTGTAATCGACACCCCGGGTTGGTGGAGAGAGTCGTCCCGCTGGACCGAAGTATTGGACAAAGAAATAGCTCGAGGCCTGTCTCTTAGTCCGTCAGGTGTGCATGCAGTTCTGCTGGTGGTTCCTTTAATCCCAACATTTGGATATCCACAGCAAGTTGCCGTGAAAGAACACATGAACCTTTTTGATGCCAGGATCTGGAAACACACGATAGTTGTGTTCACGCATGGAGACGAACTAGCAGACAGGTCAGTCGAGGAGCACATTGAGAGTGAGCATCAATCTCTGCGCTGGTTGGTGGACCAGTGTGAGAACAAGTACCACACCATAAACAATATGAAGAGATGTAATATGACTCAGGTTACAGAGCTGTTTGAGAAGATAGAGGAAATGGTGGCAGGAAACGGAGGCCAGCTGTTCTGCCCTGCCATGGAGGAGACCCACCAAAGAATCTGGGAGAAAGCCCATAGGAATCAGCTGAAAATCGTACTGAAGCAACGTCTGGCGAGCGAGTTCAAAAGGAGAGAGCTGCAGCTCATTATGGGTTTCAGGCAAACCCTACAAGATCTCCTCGCAGACATTCAAGCATCTCCAGTGGCCACTAAACCCAGATTTTTCAGTGAGTATAATGCAATGAAGACATTTGAGTTTTACACAGCGCAATATATAAATGTGTCATTGTATTAAGGGGTTTAACATGTTTGTTTGTCTAATGGTAGTTGGTGATATGACCAACAAAAAATACCAGGTTACTGAATATAGGAAGAAAGGAGAGGAGGAAAAATTAGAAGCCAAAATCAGCAGGGAAATCGAAAAGCTGGATGAGGAGATAATGAAATCCCCAACTCTCCAAAGCAGCATGGACATCTTGGTTCCTGATTGTAAGTTATTAATGATTTCATCTATTATTGGCTGCATCCACAGTAATACAGCTACTGATATATATGCTATTGTTTTCTTTTCCAGTTGCAGCCGACAGCCCAGCACAGTTTTGGTCTTTGTCAGATCAGAAAATATCCGATAGCAACTTTGACAAAGTTCTGGGTTGGCTCTCCAACCTTCACGTCAGCACAAATATGGACAACCAGCTGACTGTCAACTTCTCTGAGACATCAGGATACAGATCTGTGCTATCACTGGACTTTGACAGTGGCTCCATCATCAATGATTAGGTTCATAAAAAACTTTATTAATGCAGAAAATGGACAATGGGGATAATGACTTTACGGTTTGATCCTTGTAATGATCAAGAAGGGCAAATGTTCACTCTTATACCTCAAGCTAAAATTGTTTTGTCTGGAGTTTTTATTTTGAAGGATACAACAGAGATTTTACTCAGTTCAATACACCATTTAAATGATTAGCTGATTAATTTACAATGTGACTTATGGAGTCAAAGTAACAAACTTTACTTTCACTATAAGAACTGTATTAAGTTCTATCATGTGCTGTATCAAAGTTCCTATTTGGTTTAAGCTAAATAGATTTTAAGATAAGTTGATTAAGACAACCTGAATGGAATCAGATATCTTGAAGATAAATGTTAGAATAACGACAAATTGTGATTGAAAAGATATTCTAAATGTTGCTTCTGATTCAGATCTGGTTACTATAATAGAAGGAAAACACATTTGATTTGTTTTTCTATTTACAAACAAGCAGATCATAAATATGCTTGATATCACAGCTTTCATTTGTTTTCCTTTAACCGCTGTTATCAGATCGCTTTATTCAAAACTAGGCCCCATAATATACAGAAAGCACCCCAAACACACAGAACTCTCTTCCATGACTTTTCCTCAGCCAGAGACATCTTACAGCAAACTGAAAACATTGATCTCTATGGCAACCCAATCAGTATATGTATCAGTAAGCTTCTGAACTTCAGTCTCAAAACTCGTTGAATTCTTTGACGCAAGGAACAAAAAGACCAGAAGGATGTTCTCTGCTCCTTCAACGCCCATTGTGTCTGAGTGGCCTTCAGACTCAGAAATCCTCCCCACAGAGTGTGTTTTTGTGGTGCAGAGCAGAGTCAAGTCCCCTTTTAGTTGTCGCTACACTGGAGAAAAAAAAGCAACATCACTCACACTGCTCCAATCCCTGACCCCAGGCACCTGGTCCTTGGTGACAGCTACTCTATTGTTGCAGTAACAATGGAGGATGTGGCCAGCTACTGGAGTGAAGCAGAGCAAAGGTGCTTCAGGTCACACTGAATGTGGAAGCTGAGCAGCAGTTATCAAACCTGTAGGTTTCTACTACCAGCAGAACACACAAACATTGCATAGTATTAAATTCACCTCTAATGACAACTATACAGAAGTTGAGCTTAACATAACTAATGGTTCAATACAAGCTATTAATTAGCAGATAAACATGCAGTGATATGCAGGTTATCCAATTTAAAAATACTGCTAACACTTTAGTAGTGTCTACACTATAAATGAGGTGAAAATACTGACCTTCCTCTCAGAGCTGACCCTCCTGACTCCCAGCAACAGTAAGATATTCAGGAAGGAGCATTTCACTTTCCAGTGCATCTGAATACCTCATCTGGTGGGAAGCTGAGGCATTTCTCTAGTCAATCAAAACAGATGTGCTGACCACTAGATAGTGCTGCTGTTGCATATAAATATGAGGGTTTGTGTAGGTGCCGAGGAAAAGAGCAGTTTGGTTAACATGAGCATTTATGAGGCTCTGGGGCAGAGGTGAACACTTGGTGAAATGGTATTTTGTCTCATTGTTCTCAAAGATGTCTTTCAAGGAAAGAAACAATAAATCCCTTGTATGGTAAGATTCCTTATTTTACCTCCTTTCATTTATACGATAAAATGATTTCCTCAAATTAAGTCCAACCAGACTATACAACAGCATCATACCTCCAGCAACAAAGCTGCAATCATCCAAAAGAAGAAACCCAGTTTTATTTAAGTATTTCTGCAAAGGTCAATTGAAGACCATTATGATTTAAACTTAAGATCTACATGAATTACAAAAGATAATTCAACTTATTTATAATGAACTTGCCTTTAACTCACTTAAAAGGTTAAGCATAACTTCCTTTAGCTCTGCCCAGTGACTTGAGGGCTTTTAAACCCAAGTTCTCTAACTTCAATGGATGCTAGTGTAAATTAGTATATATTACACTTAATATTTTAGCCATTTTCTTTTTTTTTTTTAAATAAATGAAACCCTTGTTTATTGTGCTGAAGGAGAGAGCATCTACCTCTTTGTTAATGCCTTATCCTGACCTGAGGCCTCATCAGTGCTTCATTGTGACCTAACAAAGGTGTGGAGCACAGGTTCAGATCACCATTCTCAGAACCCTGTTCCAGTCCCTGTGTAATCAATGGATCACCACAGTGAGGTCATGTGACATTATAAATAACATGCACCCACATCATTATTGTGTGTTCTTTTCTTCAATACTCTATTATAGAAGAATGGCATCCTGCTGTATTGATTAGTGACCATCAATGGAAGAGCAGCCAGAGATATACTTATTTTGCTAATACAGTAATAAAACAATACCAGCAAAAAATAAAAATATTTCAAGTTTATTTTGTGCCTTTCCTGCAAGCATAAATGCAGCATTTAGAATGTGTGATTTTGCTCCATCATTAAACTGATCTGTGAATATACACACACTTTAACTGAGGTTACAATAGTAGAATTGTGCTCAACTTACTTGATTTTACAAACTCATAATTGCTGAATGTGTATTGCATAATTAATGCCAGCTAATGCTGTTGAAACTTCTCTTGAGAGGGAAAATAGAATTGTTAAAAGCCACCACATTGTGTGAAATTATGTATGCATTAGGTGAAACATTAGCTTTGAGGACTATTGTGTTTAAACAGTATTGTGGTTTTAAATCTGCACTCGTCTCCAAACAGAGCAGCAGGTCACCATCAGGATGGAGGTGTCATTGTGTTCGAAACAGCTCTGACCCACATACAGAAGGACATGCCAGACAACGAAAATCAGTAAAATGCTGTTTGAGTGACTAATAATCAGGAACAAGAATGAGTAAATCTCCAACTGTATGGAAGGAAAGGAAGAGAACTGGTGAGACAAGGATCTGAAATAAGATGAAAAACTAGTGACAAAAACTCTGAGCTGGGACAGTGAACGGCTTACTAGTTTGATGTAGTCAGGTGGCCAGGGGTTGAGGGATTTGGGTTTAGGTCCATATAAGCAGTCTTCGTCTTGATGTTTTCTCCTGGTGCTGTTCTGAGGTGGAGCAAAAACCGTGAGGTAATCCAAGTTGTAATGGCTTACGTAGGAGGGTGGACAGGATACGCTTAATGTCCAGATGCAGAGAAATGAAGGAATAAGGATGGCTGCCAGCCAGGGCGAAATCCAGTCGAAGACAATAATTCAGGAAGCGAAGTCTGTAGGTAGTTTTTAGCCACAGTTTTCTGAGGCAGTAAATCCAAGAGTCAGGTTCTCAGCCTGCAAAGGAGCATAAACAAGGTTACAAAGAGCACAAAAACCAAAGCTTAGTCTAGAGGTGGCTGAGTTCATTACCACTGTAGGCAAACACTCTCACATCAAAGTGCTGGCAGCCTCCTGGTTAAATACTCCTCCTCCAAGCAAACAGCAGAACAAGACGCACCTGTCCCTCAGCGCACCTGAGAACTCCAGCACCATCTGGGAAACTGAACACAACGTTGGAAACACAAAAACACACACACAAACCAAAACCCCAACAGGAGGTCCTTCAGCCTCCACAACACAAATTCACAAAGTGGGCTTTTCATTTTATTCCTTGACTATTTTGCACATCAAAATATACAGAAATAGCATATGAATCTAAATAATATCCACATGCTAGGTTCATTGTCTTCAGACCACAGATAAGGCAAATCAGTGTGTAAAATCCAGAGTAAAGGGACACATAAATGTACTACTCTGACCTCAGTTAAGGTGAGTGGATGTTCAACAGTAAATATGTTAACTGGTGAAACAGTATTACAGAAACTGTGGGATTTATACATGGAATAAAAACAAAGGAATGTGTAATTTTTGCTGTGGTTGTTTTGGCTGTGGATATTTTTATCTTAATAATAATACGTTATGGCTGAGAGCTCTGTAAAAGTAGGATAGATGACTGATCTCAGTCTGAGGCTGCATTAGAATGTATATGAACATAAAATGCCACAGCAGATGCATATTTAACTTTAAGTCAAACAAAAATGCAAGGAATAAATGATTAGGCATTTATTTATGTAAATTCATTAAATTTACATTTAGAGCAAATTTGTGTGGACTTTTTTGCAAGTGAAAATTTTATACACTGCTCGAAAAAATAAAGGGAACACTCAAATAACTCATCCTAGATCTGAATGAATGAAATATTCTCATTGAATTCTTTGTTCTGTACAAAGTTGAATGTGCTGACAACAAAATCACACAAAAATCATCAATGGAAATCTAATTTATTAACCAATGGAGGCCTGGATTTGGAGTCACATACAAAATTAAAGTGGAAAAACACACTACAGGCTGATCCAACTTTGATGTAATGTCCTTAAAAGAAGTCAAAATGAGGCTCAGTATTGTGTGTGGCCTCCACATGCCTGTATGACCTCCCTACAACGCCTGGACATGCTCCTGATGAGACGGTGGATGGTCTCCTGAGGGATCTCCTCCCAGACCTGGACTAAAGCATCCACCAACTCCTGGACAGTCTGTGGTGCAACGTGACGTTGGTGGATGGAGCGAGACATGATGTCCCAGATGTGCTCAATCGGATTCAGGTCTGGGGAACAGGCGGTCCAGTCCATAGCTTCAATGTCTTCATCTTGCAGGAACTGCTGACACACTCCAGCCACATGAGGTCTAGCATTGTCCTGCATTAGGAGGAAACCAGGACCAACCGCACCAGCATATGGTCTCACAAGGGGTCTGAGGATCTCATCTCGGTACCTAATAGCAGTCAGGCTACCTCTGGTGAGCACATGGAGGGCCATGTGGCCCTCCAAAGAAATGCCACCCCACACCATTACTGACCCACTGCCAAACCGGTCATGCTGAAGGATGTTGCAGGCAGCAGATCACTCTCCATGGTGTCTCCAGACTCTGTCATGTCTATCACATGTGCTCAGTGTGAACCTGCTTTCATCTGTGAAGAGCACAGGGTGCCAGTGGTGAATTTGCCAATCCTGGTGTTCTCTGGCAAATGCCAAGCGTCCTGCACGTTGTTGGGCTGTGAGCACAACCCCCATTTGTGGACGTCGGGCCCTCATACCATCCTCATGGAGTCGGTTTCTAACCGTTTGTGCAGACACATGCACATTTGTGGCCTGCTGGAGGTCATCTTGCAGGACTAGTGCTCCTCCTGTTCCTCCTTGCACAAAGGTGGAGGTAGTGGTCCTGCTGCTGGGTTGTTGCCCTCCTACAACCTCCTCCACGTCTCCTGGTGTACTGGCCTGTCTCCTGGTAGCACCTCCAGGCTCTGGACACTATGCTGATAGACACAGCAAACCTTCTTGCCACTACTCGCATTGATGTGCCATCCTGGATGAGCTGCACTACCTGAGCCACTTGTGTGGGTTGTAGAGTCCGTCTCATGCTGCCACGAGTGTGAAAGCACCACCAACATTCAAAAGGGACCAAAACATCAGCCAGAAAGCAGAGGTACTGAGAAGTGGTCTGTGGTCCCCACCTGCAGAACCACTCCTTTAGTGAGTGTGTCTTGCTAATCACCAAAGATTTCCCCCTGTTGTCTTTTCCATTTGCACAACATCATGTGAAACTGATTGTCAATCAGTGTTGCTTCCTAAGTGGACAGTTTGATTTCACAGAAGTTTGATTTACTTGGAATTATATTGTGTTGTTTAAGTGTTCCCTTTATTTTTTTGAGCACTGTATGACACTTAATTTAACATTGCCCTGCAATGTACTGGCGACCTGTCCATGGTGTACACTCTTCTCGCCCGTAGACTGCTGGAGATAGGCACCAGCTCCCCTGTGACCCACTAGGGAATAAGGGGAATTAATTTAACATGTATGTGAGCTTGCCAAGCAACCCTGACTTCAGTATCCAACATGGCTGTGCGCACAATGTATGGAGGTTGTATTGGAGGTTGGTCAAATGAATGCTAAACTTAGTCAAATCAGTGTCTGTAAAATGGGGAATAAATTTTGAGCTTTCATTGCTAAGTGCTTTTGGCACCAAAACAAAAGCTTTTTTCCGAGTTGCAACTAATGTTCAGTCCTCCGTCGTCAGAGAAAAACTGAACAGAGTCATACATATAAATAGTTTTTGGCTAACTGCAAAACGTTTATGCCTATGTTGCTAGCCTACGTTAGTGCAGACATTTTCATTATGTAAGCAGGGAACAGGTCTGTTAACGAGGGCTGCGTTTAATGTAGATCAAGTTCTTGATTTGCTCAGCCTCCACCTAACAACCACCATGTACAGGTGTATATGTGGAATACAGCCCTTGTTCACAAGGCGAGTTTCCTACTAGTCACGTCAACATGTTTGGTAGACAGCCAAATGGCAGGCCAGTTTTGTCCTCCTGCCACTTGAAGTTTATAGTTTTCTCCGCTAGAGGGCCACAGAGAACCGCTGCTCACCTTCCAGGATGAGACACTCCACGTGACGTAATTGTCATGAGCCGGAAGAGGAGAAATTGTAGTTGTTAAAAATCCCTGACATGACAAATCAAATCGCACACTGATTCAACATCGTATTCGCATACAAAGCAAACAGGTGAGTGTTTTATTGGATTATTACTCCGCTGTTTGCTATGCGGTGTTGGAACTATATTTTCCTCCGCAGCTTTCTGTTGAAACGTGTTGTTTTCAACAGTGAATGAGCCCTTCCCCGTGGCGTTCACTGACTTCTGAGCTTATTTGCAACACAGGTTCAGGCTGCTCTGTGTTTATATGCAGGATGTTAACCGATCTAAGCAATCATGCTGAGAGTTTATAGTGTAGTTGTTCGTTACTTCCTTGTTAGCCCGTTATACTCTGTGTTGTAGATTGTTATTTGGCCACCGCTCGGGCCTGATCCGGTTTCTCTGTATATGTCCAACAGATTTCTGAAGCAGCCCCCCCCACCCCACATTATCAGCAGCAATGGTAAGATACCTTTTTGCTCTGTTTAGTTGAAACTCTAAGTACATACATACTTTTGTGCATAAAGTCGTTATTCTTTAGTTGTTACTGGAGCAGGTTTGACTAGAGATTGGGGTCTGTTATCACTGAGCAGTAAAGCTTTTCTTTCATTCTATCTATCTATCTATCTATCTATCTATCTATCTATCTATCTATCTATCTATCTATCCATCCATCCTATCTATCTATCTATCCTATCTATCCTATCCATCCATCCATCCATCCATCCATCCATCCATCCATCCATCCATCCATCCATCCATCCATCCATCCATCCATCCATCCATCCATCCATCCATCCATCCATCTATCTATACCTTCCTGCTGTTTTTTTCACTTTAAAAATGGGCCTAAAACAGTAAAAGCCACAGAAATGTAAGTTTACAAATAATGGACATTTCTTGTTAAAATGTGTCAGAATCCTGCACATAACTTGTACTGTGATTGATATAAATATGTTGCAATTTCTAATACAAAGGGACTAAATGAGGCACATAAGGTAACACTAACTCAGCTACCCAGTTCAACAACCGGGAATGGTGATGGTTGGATGCATCTATGTTACTGTGCCTCAAGCTTCAACATCCTGAAAATAGTGTGTGAGAATACTCTTTGATTGAATAAAGTTTATTTACAACAAATGCCACCTTCAGGCACTTTACAAGATCATTCATATGTGATTATAGACAAACCAGAGGCTCCACACTATTTACACGCCAGCAAGGGGAGCATTGCTCTGAGCAGGGGGGAGTTTGTACATCATGCTAAGCGGTGTATCAGCCAGGTTAGGGTTATTCCAGATGACCTCTTCACAGCCAGATGTAAGAGCAGCAGAAATTGCTGTTTAAAGGTAAACAAGGTTGTTTTCTTATTGAAACTGTTGCATATGATAAATTCAAAGCTGTTCATTAACCAGCTCCATTAGTTAATTTTTTGCTAGTACATATGTAATCAAGAGTTTATAAGATTGCTCTGACAGGTCATATGTCCTCTCTTTAGTACTTCACCCTTGATTAAAGAGGGAATCTCTTCCTTCATTGCTCATTATTCCTTTTAGCCCGGTCATATGTTGGCTGACAATAAAGTACAGGACACAGTCTTGTCCTTCTGAACCATGAACAGTATGTTTTTCTCAAGATAACTGGTGCCCATTGGGTAGTTTTAGATTTTCTTGCCATTCTCTGTAATCTTCAGAGATATAAGTGTGAAAATCCTTTAATATCAAACCAGGCAAAGCTCCACCAATTAATCTTTCTCATTAATTCTCATGGATGCTGTTAAGGTGTTTCTGAACATTTGTAACTACTAAAGTAGCAGGTGAATGTATATCTGCTTCTACTCCTGACAGCATGGCCGCGTGAAGGTTAAGACTACAGCCCAGCAGGAGGAGGAGAAAAGGAAAGAGCGGGAGAAGAAGCTGAAGATCTATGTGGCTGCACGCGATGCCTGCTTTTCCAAGGTGCTTTCACCCACGCAGTCTGTTTAACCAAATCCTATAGAAATGTTAAAGCCGGGTTCTAATTTGGATATTTTTCTTCTCCAATTGTACGTTTTTTTTTTACCTTTACGCTGATCCCTTTAGTTCATTATAGGTGGTATGTACTAACACAAACGAAGTCATAGTTTTCAGAATTAAAACTATATCTCATCATTGAGGCAACATTTAGTAAAAATTGAGCTAATTTGTAGAACGTCATCCCTTATTGGAACCAGTATCTTATAATGGTTTGCAAAATTATTTATACTCCTTCATTTTTTGAAAAACAAAAATCTGAAAAGTGTGGTTTGCCTTTGTATTCAGCCCCCTACTCTGATGCCCAAAAATAAAAGCCAGAGAAACCCGTTACCTTCTGAAGTCTTCCAGTTATTAATCCGTTAGTGGAGTTAATAATCTTTATAAAGATCCAGATTCTTTATGAAGGCCTCAAACATTTGTTAGAGAACAAACAGCACCACGAAGACCAATGAACACAGCAGACAGGACAGGGAGAAAGATATAGCGATGTTTAAAACAAAGTTAGCTTATAAAAGTGTTTCAATTCAATTCAGTTTAATTTATATAGCGCTATCACGGCATTTTACAACGTCAATTCAATTGAGTCATACAGATTTCAAGTCAGGTACATACATTCCAATTAGTCCTAACCATCAAAACAGTGCAGTCGGATTCTGTTTATTATTCAAATTGTTTAAAAGTTTTTCTACCTAGGGAAACGCAGCAGATTGCATCCAGTCAGTGACTTGCAGCATTCACTCCTCCTGGATGAGCATCTAGAGACAGTGGAGAGGAAAACTCCCTCTTAACAGGAATAAACCTCCAGCAGAACCAGAACCATGCATAGTGTGAGTGGCCGTCTGCCACGACCGACTTGGACTTTGAGACAACAGAGCAGAGACAAAAAAAAAAGAACACAGAAGCACTGATCTAGGAGTACTTTCTATGGGAAAGAAAGTGAAACATTATTGGTTGTAGCTCCTTAAGTTGCTTCATCTAGGAGAGAAAGACAGCTAAGCAGATGAACCCTGAGCCAGTTTTCAGGTCTAGAGTTTATTCATAAAAGGCCCCCAGTAAGCTAACACATCACTTTAACTTGAACCCACCATCCCCATAAAGAAACATAGTAATGGCAGCATCATGCTGTGGGAATGCTCGTCTGCAGCACAGACATGCAAACTGGTCAGATTTGATTGGAAGATGTTTGTAACTAAATGTAGGCCTTGAAGAATACATGTTGAGGCTTGGAGGGAGGTTCACTTTCCAGCAGGACATCGACCTAAAACATTGAGCCAGAGATACAGTGGAATGGTTTGGATCACAGCATGTTTATGTGTTACAGTGGCCCAGTCAAAGTCCTTATGTAAGTATCAGGAATTTGCTGTGTCCATTCAATCTGAACTATTTTGAAAGAAGGTTGGTCAAAATGAGGGTGGTTCTGCAAAGCATGTACTGACGGGGCTTGAAAACGTATACATGCTATGCTTCTTTGGAAGAATTAAAAACCAAATATAATTTTCCTTCAATTTATTTCACAATTATGTAGATTTGGGGTTTGACTATATAGGTGCAGTGTCAAAATGAGGAACACAATACTGGCTCTCAGTGTTTTCATAAATTTATTTACAGTTTAATAAATTCTGCTCCTTCCTCGTCTTTGTCTCCATTGTGTTAGAGGAAGGACGGTGTTTTTGATGAGGAGGCTCTGCAGCTGACTCAGCAGCTCCTTTCTTCAAACCCTGACTTTGCAACCCTCTGGAACTACCGAAGAGAAATCCTGATGCACCTGGAAACTGTCAAGTTAGCTGTTTTCCTGTTGTTGTGCCTTCGCTGTGTGTGAACTGTAAGCCATCAGTGGGGTTGCAGCAGAATGATGGTCTTGTTTCTCCATGTCTACCTCAGAGACAAGGATGAAGTGCAGAAGATTTATGAGGCTGAGTTATCGTTTCTGGAGTCCTGCCTGAAAGTGAATCCAAAGTCTTACGGCAGCTGGCACCACCGGGGCTGGGTCTCAGCCCGTCTGCCTCGACCGGACTGGGCCAGAGAGCTGAGCCTGTGTGATCGCTGCTTAAGCCTCGACGACCGCAACTGTGAGTCAGAAGTGGAAGATGCATGTTTTTCATACGGAAAATTGTTGTTGTTTTGTGTAGTTCACACTTAAGTTACATGCCTGCTTCATCATTACCGTTTTCATTAATTCAGTTTTCTCCCATCTCTCCTAGTCCACTGCTGGGATTATCGCCGGATGGTTGTTAAGATGTCTGGCGTGCCGGTGAAGCAGGAGTTGGAGTTTACGGATCGTCTCATTGGCTCCAACTTCTCCAACTATTCCAGCTGGCACTACCGCAGCACTCTGCTGCCGCTGCTCCACCCGGAGTCTCCTGAAGCAACTTCCCAATGTGGTGACCTTCCTCACTCCTCCTCTCCACCCTCCCCTCAGACCCACTTCCATCGGGTGTGTGAAGAGCAGCTGCTCAAAGGTAAAACTGCGGTCAGCAGTGCAGCGTAGCGGCAGATAGGGGGCAGTCTCAGCCTGAATATCTCATTTAAACTATTGCTCTTTCCATGTGATGTTTGTTTCAGAATATGAGCTGGTTCAGAATGCTTTTTTCACCGACCCAAATGACCAGAGTGCTTGGTTCTATTACCGCTGGCTATTGGGCAGAGGTATGTGTCTGTATCTTTAAATGTCTCTCATGCAGATGTTTGAGATACTCATAATTACTGTTGTTGATGTGATCAAGACACACAGTCAAATATGAAGCAGTGTTATTAACATTTTGTCTGTACAAAGAACAAAACAGATTATTCCCAAACTTTAGAAATTCACTTAAAATTAGCAGGAATTAAATGCTTTCTAAATTATTAATGCCCATCAGACCTTTCTATAAATGGTCAAGTTTCACGATATTTTATTGGGATTTTGTGTCATACATTAAGACAAAGTGGTGCATAATTATGAGGTGGAAGTAAAACAATACATAATTAAAATTTTATTTGACAAATAAACAATAAAGGGTTTTGAACACACAAAGTGCTTTGAAAGCTGTTTCCCTTTTAATAATTTCTTCTGTTGCCTTTCTACTTTGTCACACAGCAAATTTTAACATAACCTGAGCAAACACAAAAATCAATTTTCTAACAAGGATTGCACTTAAGGGAAAAAGCTATCCAAACCAACCTGGCTCTATGTGTATAAAGTGATTAATCCCACTCCTTAAATCATAAATTAACTGTGATTAACCAGATTTTTCAGTTGAGTTAATGTTCACTAACCACACGCAGCCCTGATTACAGCCAGAACCTGTAGGATCAGGACATCAATTGAAGGGAACCTGCATGACAATATGAAGTGTGCTAAAAGGTCATCATGTCCCGGTTTAAAGAAATTCAAGAACAGAAAAGGATCAAAGTCTCTGAGAACTACAGTAACAGCCTGGAAAGGGTTACAAAGCCTTTTCTAAGGAATGTGTTTATGGTCCATGATTTGGTGTGGTGTACTGTAATCATCCAAAAACTGTGTATTTGCATTTGCTCATGTTGTCTTTGTCTGATATGATAATGTGTCTGTTGATCTGCAACAATTGGGTTGGACAAAAAAAGCAAAAACACTAGAAATCTGCAAAGGGGCAAATACTTTTTCACGACACTGTCCATGCAAAACAATGTGTGGGAGGAAAACCTTCGACCCCCTGTCCCCTGGCAAAACTTAGTGGTGGCCGCGTCATGCTGTGGGGATGTTTTTCTTCAGCACAGACAGGGAATTCGTTCATGCTTGATGAACCTGAATGAAGCTAAATCCAGGCGCCATTTATGATTTTTCCATCCATTTCACATTTATCCAATATGTAGTGTAGGTCTGTAACATAAATGCACTGATGTTTGTGGTTTAATACGTTTACCATACACTGCAGTTTTCTCTAACTCCAAAAATGCAGCTGTTTAAATCCAAACATTTACAGGAAGATAGGAATTTGTTTCTATGCAGACTTTATTTTCATACGTAGTCAAGAAATGAAAGTTTAGATTAGTTTAGAACCTGAAAACCTTCTGATGGAGCTGTTTTTGGAACAGCTGGAAAAGCAGCTTGAACCAGTAAGAGATTCAGGGATCTGAAGCTGCTTCCATCCACGGTCCTCAGAAACAAACCATACATATTTATTACGAGATATATTTTATGAGATTTTTGGCTGAAACAACCAAACATACCATTAGCAAAATAGGTTCAAGTTCATGGAATCTCCCCAATTGCAAAGCACTGTTGTTGGTTCTTCATCCATAGAAGCACACCTTTAATCAAATATACCAAATTAAATCCTAATATGCAAAAAATCATCCCAAATACAACATAATGGAAAATCCTGAAGTGTGTCTTGACCTTAAAAGCAAACATCTATATGTTTCTTAGAAAACGATTGCATAAAGCTTGGAAAAACATCTAGAATCCTTTTAGAATAAGTATCTAAACCCGCCCAACCAAGATGTAAGACTTGAAGTTTGCCTCAAAAACATGTTTTTGTGCTACTTATCAAAGGCTACAAATGTTCTTTTTTTCTTTTAAAATGATCAAAGACTGTTCAATATTTTAACTGCGCAGCTTTAAACTGGTCTTTCTTTGTCTTATTTAGGTAAGGGTTGAATACATTCCTGATCAAAATGTTAAGACTGGGAAAAACATGACAGGGGTGCACTCATTGGTGCATCCTGGACAGTTCGCCAGTCCATTACAACTCAGAGACACACAGGAAAACAACCATGCATGTGCACACTCACACATATGGACACTTTAGAGAACCCAATTAACTTAACCCCCCCACCACACACACACACACACACACACACACACACACACACACACAGACAGTTTGAGACTGTGGCAGAAAGCCAGAGTACCCGGAGAGAACCCACTCATTCATGGAGGGAACATACAAACTTCATACTGAAAGATTAAACCTTCTGGCTGCAAGGCAACAGTGCTACTAAGTGCACCCCCATGCAGCTCCCACCTTAAATTTCTTTACAGATCCAGAGGATGTTGGTGGATCAAATGCTGCGAGCCAGAATATCTGACCGTCCATGAAGACACAGACAGATCTATTTAAGGCCCTTACTAATGCTGACTGCAGCCAAATAACCATCAGATCTTTAAGTCCCTTTCATTTGTGACTAAAGAACTTCAAGACCAAAAAATGTCTTCAAAGTTCTCCTGGAAACACTTGTGTCAGGCACACCTAAACAAACAAATCAAAAACAGTGTGGCTCCCTAATACAGGATCCTTTTTTTACAACACAATTAGGTTAAGATTTTTATTTAATTATTTATTTTTGACTGATTGTCTTAAAGTTTTGATCAGCTGATAAACGTCCTGTTTGAGTCTGATTACAGTTTTCTATAATGTGCCTACTCTGCATCTTTTACCTCTTGCAGCCATTTGTTCTTTTTGTTTATTTTGAAGCTGGACTTAAGGCCTGGTGGCGGGCTGAAATGAGTTTTCCTGGTCTTCACATTTTGGATCAGGAGTGTTTGAACCTCTGACTGTATCATGCATGCTACTGTACCCTCCCGTTTGTCTGTGCATGCAAGTACTGCATTTTGTTTCCAGTTTGTAATTTCTCAAACTCGGAGGTTGACGCATATGTTTTTTTGTGTCGTTTTACCAGCGGAGCGCGAAGAGATGATAAGCTGTGTGTACGTCAGTCGTGAGGGGGAGCGAGTCGCTGTTGCCTTCTCCAGGCCTGTCAATGTCAGTATCTGTTTTCTGCAGTGCTTGTTTCTTTAGTTATTGACTGTATTTGTTCAGCAGATCATTGCATGTAATCACAAGTTCTCAAAACAAGTCTTTCCCACTTCTTCACAAAGCTTAGTTTGAAGATTTAGTATTTTTTTATTTATGAGTCTGGATTTTAGGTCCTGATTTATGAAAACAATTTCCGATGAGTGTGTTGTGACCACTACCTGTTAGGCGTGTGTATGAAGAGTCTATGATAAATATGTGTACTATGCGTTGCGTTCGTTTAGCACCCTGTGTTTATCCAGCCAACCTTCTCCTCTCCAGGCGCAGTCAGCTGGCCTGCTCCTGGTCCTTGATGGTCAGCCTCAGAGAGTGGAGTGGCAGAGCGTTCACCCACATTTCAAACACAGCCCAGTCTGGGTATCCTTTCATTTACGAACTCTTTTCCTTTAATCCTGCAATGACTCTGAACTACTAACACAGGCTGGCTGTTTTTATATATACACATTTCTTTTTTGTGAACAAAGCAGAAAATGCTGTTTTGTTGATTTATTTAAAACAGGAAATAGACAATTCCCATTTATTTACGTTCTTTGGCCCCTCCACTTTATTAAAGCACCTGCAGGTGGAGTGGAGCCCTCAACTCTTCTATAAATGAGCTGAGAACAAACCTCACCGGATGCTTTTCTGATTATTCAAGGCAGAAACGTTCAACTCTGAGGTTAAATATGCAGGATAGCTGCCCAGCCTTATTCAAGTGTCTGTCCAGATCCCATATTCATGTCACTTATCATGATTTCCCTGTTTTCCTGAAGCTGCAATAAGATTGTAAGATTCTCCAATTTCCACTCATTCATAGTAAGGATTTTATTTTGTTGGCTACTTGATCAGAGCTCTTTATCAGGTCCAGTTTATCTTATTATCTGGTTCAGTTTATCTGTCCCATGGATACAGGTCAGCATGGTTACGTGTCGGTGCACAGTTCCCTAAAATCCTATTGCTTATTGCTGTAGCTCCTACACCATCAACTGTGAAGCCATGCATAGCTTGAGGGGTTTTAGAAGCATCTTAAGAACCTACAAGAGATTGAATACTAATGTGCTAAATGGATTAACTGTTTTATTGCATATGGTAATAATGCCATTATTTGTGTATAAAAATAACTGAAAAAAACGAATGCATTTCCTGAGCTTGGCCGTTTGGCACCCTTGGGAAAGATCTGGATTATCCCTCGAATTTGTCTTTTCTTGCAGTAGTTTACTTGTAGTCTCACACTGACAAATGTACAAAATACCAGCCCCTAATTTGAAATGCATATGTTGCATTGGGGAAACAAAAATCCAGTAGGAATAAAGTAGTTTTTAACAAAACCACCAGCGACATATTTCTTCATAACAATCCCTTTTAATATAAATGTAACTCAAGCAAATTTTTTAATGTTTGCTTTACTTTTTTAAAGCTGATCAGAGTTTAGAGGAACGTCTAATTAGTAACCTATGCATTTCTGTTTTTAAAGGGGTGTTGCCATGATATGGAGCCCCAGACTGGGTAAAAACCTGTGTTTATCTTGTCACCACACACTGTGATGGAGGATGGTAAAGTAGGTAAAAAAAATCTCAGAAGCTCACTGATGGAAAACTCCAGCAAAGACTGAAATATTGGGGGAGGCATCTACATGCCAAGTGATGGTTTAGGAGTGATGCCCAGAGATGGCCATTTGTGTTTACAACTGTAAATGTGGAGTTTGCTTAACTCTGCTGATCTTCTAACTGGAATTATGTGCTTTGTTCATAAAAGGTCTAAAATTGAGTTTTCATCTGCAACAGACACTCCAGGTGCATTTGGTCTGAAACTGGGGAGAAATGTGTGAGGAAGCCACCCATGCCAAGTGGTAGATTTGGTGCAGGGTCTGTGATGCTGTGGGTCCGTTTTCCAAAAGGCCTGTGAACCTTGTTAAAGTGTCTGGCGTCATGAATGATTTGAAATACCAGAAAACTGAAAATGGCTCATTACTGGGTCTTTTGACAGATTAATGGTCTAAAACATATGTTCAAATCAACACAGATATGATTCACCAGACAAACAAAAAGACGCAGCTCAGTCCTCAGATCTAAATCCAATAGAAAGCCTGTAAGTTGAGCTGAAGAGAAGAAACCATAAGCACATTCGCAACTCTGGGCAAGATAAGAGGAATGGTCAAAGATCCATCTCTCTGTATGATGAAACTATGTAAAATGTTAAAGCATCAGATTAAAGGGGTTTCATTGACCCCACACACTATGATACTGCAGTAAGAAATTGATTCATGTTAAGGCATTTATTAAATCCTTACCAAGAGTGCCACTAAATGTAGCCAGTTTCTCTTACCTATTGCTGGTGCTGTGTCCGATTCTTCCAGTGTCTACCTCTGGAAACAGGCCACGTTGATTATGCTCAGCCACACCTTGGTTCTGAGCAGGTCTGTTCAGAAGTGACACATTTCCATCCAAACCAAATACTGTCTTCATTTTCTTTTGTGGAATGAATAGGTCATGCTTTGACCCTCTGTGACCTTAGCATCTGCTCAGATCTGTGACCTCCCTCCAGGAACAATAAGCGACATCACCAATGAACACAATCTGACCGTGCACTGGACTGAAAAACACACCCACAGGGACTGTGCCCTGTACACAGGTAGACTACAGTCTGGACTTGTCACATTCTGTTCTTATGTATATTTTCTATCGTTTCACTGTGAGCTTTTACCTCTAAAGGTCGCAGTGAAAGCTGGTGTCGGGACACTGCTACAGACCTCGAACTGTTCAGGTACAGGTTTTTACATATTTGCAGCAGATATTGCAAGTTTTAGATGGAAGAACAGATGGTGCTGTCTCCCTCTGTAGGAGTGAACTCTCGGTAGAGAAGACCTCAGTGTTACAGTCGGAGCTGCAATCCGTCAACCAGCTACAAGAACTGGAGCCACTAAATAAATGTAGGTGCAGACTTCACATTTATTACATACAGAGCTGCTCAGATGTTTACATAAACCCGTCATTGGCATGGACCTCAAGTTCATTTTGGGCTTATGATGATATGTTTAGTGCTTTAAGTGCCTTGTTGCTGAAAAGCACTATATAAATAAACTTGACTTGACTTAATCTTTCCAGGGTAAAATGATGATGAAACATACAGCTTTAAGTGAATCTTAAAAAGCAGAATTAGATGCTTTATTTTGAATTTTATGCAAATTCTCTCATCCACACAGGTTTGAAGTTATACATACAGACTCAAATGTATACATACACCTGTACTATTGTTAGGACAAATGTTTCTATGGCTGGTTCACAAGGCAGGATTTGTATGCCAATTTTTGCCCCGATCTTTCCCTTCCGACATGCCCCGATTGTCGTGATGGCTCTTAAGATAATCTTATGAGATATTCCTGTTGTGTGTGTGTGTGGTGTGTTAAGAGTGACCTAGTCTGCTCGAGAAGACCCAGGGACCGCTCCGACCTCAAATCGGGGATATTCAACATGTTGGATTGTCTTGGCTTGATATCCTACCGTGTGGGGTGTTCCTCGAGGACAAACATGCCTGTTGAACGTGAAGTGTAGACAACCAGAAAGCGAGGTTTTGGAAACAGAGGGGAATTACTCTGAACTCACGTTTGATCTCGAGAAAGTCTGTGAGATTTCCCGTCTGACATCTGAATGTTTGTGAGTGAAATCTGTTCGTGTGTGGTGTGTTGTGCTTGTTGTGTGGCTGGACACCACACACTGTAGAACCAAACCTGTTATACCTAAGATTTTTTTATCATTATGTGTCATCAAGTTTTAAAAATCAATCGACAGTTTTAAAATCCTGCTGTAGTACAGGTGAGGCTTTAAAACACCGAGCATAATGGTGGCAGCTGTGGGGCTGCGTTGATGCCAGCGGTGCTCATCACACGGAGAGGGTGGAATAACTACTTCCAAATTCTTCTTCTTCTCATTAACTCATCAGCTACAGTTGAAACCTGAAAATAATTGCGTGTGTAAACAAGAAGATGATTTTAAACTCTCATCAGAACTGATTATGGAGTGGATAAACCAGCTTAAGCATCCAGAACGGCCCTGACCTTAAACATTTTGAGAATTGACCGTGTTTAAAAGCCAGAGCCGTACCAGAAAACCAACCAGTTTAAATTAACGTGTGTGGTTCCTCTGCAACATGCTAAGAAACATGTATCCATATTTTACAAGAGGTTGATGTATATATTTGAGGCAGTATTTATAATTTTAACCTAGCATGTATTTTATGATACTTGTGCCCCCTGAAAAAAGGAACATTTCAAATGCATCACTCAGAGCCCACTATAATGATAGTGTGTAAACGTCTGACTGGCACTGTCAAAAAAAAAAATCTATTAAAGTTTTCTACTGCTGCCGTTGCTACCCTCATGCAGTATCTAACTCTCCTTACTGCATCTGAAGGGTGCTTGCTGACCATTATCCTCCTGATGAGGGCACTAGACCCTCTTGGGTACGAGAAGGAGACCCTTGCTCATTTCCAGACACTCAGAGTGAGTACCATCTCCACACACCGTATGGTGTCCAAGTGTATTTGTTCAGATGACTGACTGAGTGTGCTCCCCTCCTTCCTTCAGGAAGTGGACTCGATGCGCTCTGCGTATTACAGTGACCTGTGCAGCAAGTTCATGATTGAAAACACCATCCTGAAAATGGAGTACGCAGAAGTGCGAGTCTTCAGTATTTCTGACAGGGTTAGTTCTGAAGTTTTAATAAATAAGTATTTTTTCTGTCAAAGGAGATGCTGAATGGCAGTTTCTTCTTTTGTGTCTTCCAGAATTTGACCACATTATGTCACCTGGACCAGCTGTTATTAGTTACTCACATCAATCTGTCGTCCAATCAGCTGCAGCGGTTGCCTCCTCAGTTTGCAATGTTGCAGTGCTTGGAAGTGAGAATGCCACCTATTCCTGTCTAATTGCCTTCCCCTTTATTTTGTTTTCCTTGCTTGCTCGTAATAAACTGCAGCAGAAGGGACACATATTGGCTGCCTCTTTCTTGCAATTAAATCACTGTGTCTCAACCCGCAGGTTGTGGAGGCTGATAACAACTCGATAGAGAACCTGGAGGGAGTTCATCACCTTCCCAAACTGGAGGAGGTCTCCTTAAAGAACAACAGTATCCTTGAACCTGCAGATTAGTATTCGCCAGAGGACCTGTTGGAGACCTTCTGGCTCTGGATCTGTGTTTGCAGCAGAGCTACGGGGATCAGATTTTTTTGTGCAGTTCCTGTCTCCCTTTCAGAGCGATTCTGGTGACTGAGGGCGAGGGTGAATCAGCTATGAGTGGCCTCGGCACCAGAAAAAAAAAAAAACAACCCGGTCAGAGAGCTGCTGCAGGGTGATGTGAAAGAAATTCTTCTCACAGCGGCTGGTCTTGGCAGTGTCTGTAAAATTGCACTCATAATCATTCTCTTTAGCTCGGTGCATGCATAATTTATTTCATGTGAAACTTCAAGTAATTAAATGCTTTGGGAGGGGAGAAGGAAGCAGCAGCAGCACATTAAGAGGAGAAGAGACACTTAGTAACACATTCATGCCACGAAGCCCGTCCCTCTTCATGCTTCACTTCCTTTTACACACAGGAGAAGAAGTAATAAGGTCTGCAGGTCATGACATCCTGGATATTTTTTATGCTTTGCAGTGACAGCTGAGCTTTAGATGAGAAAAGTTTATTCACATCCCAGTGTTGCATTTGACATGTAGATCTTACATTTACAGCAGTGTTGTCACATCTCTTGTTTTTCACTATTACTCACCACAATGTGCAAGCAGGGATGTATTTGTTTTATTTTTCATTAACCCAAACTAACAGAGATCTCCACGCTGGCAGATCTTGAGCCTCTGGCCTCCTGCCCCAGGCTTAAGCACCTTGATCTCCGTGGCAACCCCATCACTCAGATGGGTAACGTGGAGTTGGAATTGGCCGAGCTGCTGCCCTCGGTCACGGACCTCCTGCTCTGATCAGAAGCGCCGCGGTCACCATCCTGTCGTTCACTCGTCTGTCCGTCTTCGGCTGTGTTTGGTAGCAGAATGGAAACCTGTGTCTTGTTTAATTTTATTTTATTTTAAATCGTCTCGTGCCTCTGTTTGTTGGGAGACTGTCTGTCACAGCGAACCCTGAAGTTCTGACAGCCTGACAGTTCAGAGCATACGTCAAACACCTGTCTTAACACTTGAACACAAAGTGTGTGAATGTGAAGGAGTGAATGCACGACAAGACGGTGCATTTCTTTGTTGGTGTGTTTGTGTGGATGTCCGGTCCCCTAATGTATGCAGAAACATGGGAAAGGTGTGAAGTGGATATGGATCGGCATGCAGCAATGCTGGTTTATTGCTTCGAAGAGCTTAATGCTCAAACAGGTTGATTACAGCATCATGTAGTTCTCATTCCGATTTATTTTTAACGGTTATCTAAAACATGAAATGACAATGTACTGTTGCACAGTAGATTTAATAAAAGCACAGCACACATTGTGTCACTGCCTTACAGTAAGCATTTGTTTGTGGTCTTCCTGTTTTTCATTGATTTCGTGGATGCATCTGAATGTTTGAAGCATTTTTCCTTTTCGTTCTGGCCAAAGATTAAAAAAAACAAATCTGAGACCTACTCAATGCCTTCCAAAAATATCCTGAACCCTTGACCCTGTTTTCATGTTCTTTCATATAAAAAAACATAAATGTTATTTTGCATTTTACTGGGATTTTAGGTGATAGACCAACATAAAGTGGTGAGCAACTGTGAAGTGGAAAGAAAGGTTTTCCTGTTTTTTTTAAAATCCTGAAGCATCTTGTGCTTTTGTATTTAGCCCACTTGAATCAACACTTTGCAGAAACATCTTTCGCAGTCCTTAGAGCTACAAGTCTTTTGGGCTACATTTATCAGCTTTGTGTGACTGGAGACTGAGGTTTCTGACCAGTCATCTAGTTTTCTTTCACGATTTCCCTGATTTTAGTTCCATCTATCTTCCAATGAATGTTAAAGTTGGGACATGGCTTGTGGCAAACATGACTTCTTTTGGCTTTCTACTTGCCACTCTTTTCAAAATAAAATAGCCAGATTTGTGGAATGCTGAGCTTTTAGCATCTCCCCCAGAGTTAACTTTTGCCTTTCTTTGATTAAAGCTCAGTTTCCCCACCGGTCAGTTTAGGTAGATGGCCGTGTCTTTGTGGCTTTGCAGTTTTGCCATACCATTTCCTGTTGATGGCTTAAATGGTGAACAGTAAGATGTTTAAAGCTTTGGGTGTTGTTGTCTAACCTAACCTTGCTGTTTGTTCACTAATGTTCTCTAACAAACTTCTGAGGTCTTCAAAGAACAGCTGGATTATACTGAGATTAAATCACACACAGATGGACTCAGTTCAGTAGGTGATTGCTTGTTTTAGCTTTTATTTAAGTATATCAAAGTAAAGGTAGTGTCTCCCCCCTTTTCTGATTTGCCTTTGTAATAAACATTTGAAAACCATGTATTTTCAATTTTGCACAGCTTTTTGTTGCTCTAATGCCAATAAAACACATGAAGGTTTGTGGTTGTAATCAGAATCAGCTTTATTGCCAAGTTCGTACATACAAACAAGGAATTTGACTCCGGTACACTTTGCTCTTTTGTTCTGTTTTTGCATTACAGAATATACAAATTTACAATGTACAATATACACATATCTAATAGAAAAGGTGCATTTGCAACATCTGTATGCTGTTGTTTTGTACTTTATTGAATGTTCATCAGAGAAACAGCCTGGGGGAAGAAACTGTCTCTGTGGCGGCTGGTTTTAGTAAACAGTGCTCTGTAGCGGCGGCCTGAAGGTAAAACTCTAAACAGTTTATGTGCAGGGTGTGTGGGGTCTGCAGTGATTTTAGCAGCTCTTTTCCTGACCCTAGACCTGTATAAGTCCTGGATGGAGGGAAGGTCAGCCCTGATTATTCTCTCAGCAGCCCTGATTATTCGTTGCAGTCTGGACCTGTCCTGTTTTGTGGATGAGCCAAACCACACTGAGATGGATGAAAACAGGACAGACTGAATGATGGCAGTGTAGAAGACAACCAGCAGCTCCTGTGGAAGGTTGAACTTCTTGAGTTGCCTCAGGAAGTACAGTCTCTGCTGGGCCTTCTTTTGAACAGTGTCTATGTGTGAAGACCATCTCAGGTCCTCAGAGATGGTGGTTCCTAAGAACCTGAAGTGGTCCACAGCCGATACAGTGTTGTTGAGGATGGTGAGGGGGGTGTATGGGGGAGGTGTTCTCCAAAAGTCCACCACCATTTCCACAGTCTTGAGTGGGTTCAGTTCAAGGGAGTTCTGACCGCACCAGTGTACCAGCCGATCCACCTGCTGTCTGTATGCAGACTCATCACCGTCCTGGATCAGTCCAATGACAGTGGTGTCGTCTGCAAACTTAAGGAGTTTCACGGACGAGTCCGATGAGGTGCAGTCATTTGTCAGTCAGGTGCAGTAATGTGAACAAAGATGTGTGAATACTTTTGTGAGGCATTGTGGAAGTATTTACAGTTTAGTCCTAATATAATGTCGTGATTTCAAGCAGATTTCATAATCCTGGAAAATGAATTTAAATGTGTCCATTTGCCATCAGGTGAAATAGGTGTACCTCTGGAGGTGTCATTTAATCCACCACGATATCATACCATTGTCATTATTCCATTATTTACCTTTTTACTGGAAAGTATTCAGTGTTGCAACACATCCAGCCTTTTTTTGACTGTAATGTCACAACATTTTCATGCTTAAGTGCTTTAGAGAAAAACTGCTGTTTGGGAGTGTCCTATTCAAAACAAAAAGGCACACCTTTTGACTCAACGTTAAAGAACATCACCTTCTGGTTACAGACGGTGGAACAGATTGGAAAATATTGCATCAACTTTAGGTTAAACAAGAAAAATTTGAAATGTTTTGTATGTTGTACTCATGTTTTGGATAATATGGACAACGAAACCAAGGTATAGGTCAGTCGTAGTACATTTTATAGATAAATCCACATGGTAAAACAGAGCTGGGGATATCTAGTAAACTGGCCTTCTGTAATATGCTTTTCTCAGTTCTAGGAGGTTGTTTAACAAAAACAGGCCTGTGAAGAATGTGCAAATGTAAAGGTCTTCTTGTGAAATTAAGTCATCCCACAAATGGCAAAACAAAATGTAAAACAGAGTTCAAAAACTTCTCTCTATCCATTTTCTTTGCTCCCTTAGTCTTGCAGGGTCATAGAGGTTCTGGAGAGAGAGATGAGTTGCACAGCCTTTCCTAGTCGTCAGTTCAGGGCGTTTAGGGACTTAAAAAAATACATATAATTAAGCTGACACAATAAACAGCTTTAAGACTTTTATGTGAAACTAAAGAAATGTCCAGGTTTTGATTTTGTCAGCAATACTGAGTCGGGCATTTAGGATTATTTGCCAGTCAATCTGACTTGCTCACTACATTACATTTATAGAAATCATTACAATGAACTGTGCTCAAAAATAGTATTTACACCCTTCCAAATTCGTATATATTTGCTAGCCAATCAATTGTCTTCACCCCAAACTTTATACACCTGCAGCCATGGAAGTTATTGGAACACCAGAATTAATTTATTTGGTGTTGTGACCCAATAATTTTGGCAATATAGTGTATATTATATATGTATCAAAAAGCAACACATGAGCCCCTATTTAAAGAAATTCAAGAAGAGATTAGAACCAAAATTACAGTTATACACTATTCAAAAAAATAAAAGGAACACTTAAATAACACATCCTAGATCTGAATGAATGAAATATTCTCATTGAATACTTTGTTCTGTACAAAGTTGAATCTGCTGACAACAAAATCACACAAAAATCATCAATGGAAATCAAATTTATTAACCAATGGAGGCCTGGATTTGGAGTCACACACACAAAATTAAAGTGGAAAAACACACTACAGGCTGATCTAGACATGGCAATTGACTGAGCTTTTACTGTAACTAATTATATGTGCTCTCTTTCAGACTCTAACTTTGAAAACTGGCTGAGAGTTTATCTGTTCCTTTTTTCTAGGTGAACGACTAAAGGAGCTACATCCATTAACATTTACTTTTCCTTCCCATAGAAAGTACTCCTGGATCAGTGCTTCTTTGTTCTCTTTGTGTCTCTGCTCTGTTCTCTCAAACCCCCAGTCAGTCGTGGCAGATGGCCGCTCACACTGAGCCTGGTTCTGCTGGAGGTTTCTTCCTGTTAAAAAGGAGTTTTTCCTCTCCACTGTCTCTACATGCATGCTCAGTATGAGGGATTGCTGCAAAGTCAACGCCAGTGACTGTCCACTGTCTCTACATGCTCATCCAGGAGGAGTGAATGCTGCAAGTCACTGACTGGATGGAATCTGCTGGGTTTCCTTAGACAGAAAAACTTTTTATCCAATTTGAATAAATAACTGAATCTGACTGAACTGTTCAATGATTAGGATTAATTGGAATGTATGTACCTGACTTTTGTGAATTGGCGCTATATAAAAAAAAAAAGAAGAAAAACAAGTCAAAACGAGGCTCAGTATTGTGTGTGGCCTCCAAGTGCCTGTAGGACCTCCCTACAACGCCTGTGCAGCCCTCCAAAGAAATGCCACCCCACACCATTACTGACCCACTGGCACAGCTCACATTGATGTGCCATCCTGGATGAGCTGCACTACCTGAGCCACTTGTGTGGGTTGTAGAGTCCGTCTCATGCTGCCACGAGTGTGAAAGCACCATCAACATTCAAAAGTGACCAAAACATCAGCCAGAAAGCAGAGGTACTGAGAAGTGGTCTGTGGTCCCAATCTGCAGAACCACTCCTTTATTGAGTGAGTCTTGATAATCATCAAAGATTTCCCCCTGTTGTCTTTTCCATTTGCACAACAGCTGTGAAATTGATCGTCAATCAATGTTGCTTCCTAAGTGGACAGTTTGATTTCACAAACGTTTGATTTACTTGGAGTTATATTGTGTTGTTTAAGTGTTCCCTTTATTTTTTGAGCAGTGTGTAACAGTCTGGAAATGGATACAAAGCCATTTCTAAGGCTTTAGGACTGCAGCAAACCACAAATGGAGATACCTTGCAACATTGATGAACCTTCTGAGTAGTGGCTGTCCTACCAAAATTACTCAAAGACTGCATCAATGAGTCATCCAGGAGTCACAAAAGAACCCAGAACAAAATCTGAAGCACTGCAGGCCTCATTTGTCTTGGTTAAGGTCAGAGTTCATGACTCAACAAGAATGAGATTGGGCAAAAATGGCATCCATGGGAGAGTCCAAAGGCCAAAACCACTGCTGACCAAAAAGAACATAAATGCTTATCACACATTTGCTAAAAATCATCTTGATGCTGTCCAAGGTTTTAGGGAAAATATTCTGCTGACTGTTGAAACATCTTCTTGGAAGCTGTAAAACATATCACATTTGGCATAAAACTAACAGCATTTCAGATGAGGAAAATCATGCTGCCAATCAAACATGCTGGTCTGAGGCTGCTTTGCTTTTTCATTACCAGAATGACTTGCAGTAATTGATAGAGGCATGGATTCTCCTCTCTAGCACAAAATCCTGAAGGAGAAATGTCTGTGACGTTAAGCTGAATTGTTCTTAGGCTGTGCA
Organism: Girardinichthys multiradiatus; assembly: GCF_021462225.1. Taxonomy (NCBI): domain Eukaryota; kingdom Metazoa; phylum Chordata; class Actinopteri; order Cyprinodontiformes; family Goodeidae; genus Girardinichthys; species Girardinichthys multiradiatus. Next base: position 36,802,187 of record NC_061802.1, on the reverse strand, counting down.
ATAAGACAATTATCCAAAGCATGCCAGAAACAAAAACACCAAAAAAACAAATTGAAAGTTCTGGACTGACCCGAAGTTCCTTTACGGCAATGTTAAAGACTCATTGCCAGATATTGTTTAATGGCTGTTGTTGTCAACAAGGTTGGCACCACCAGTAATTAGGTTAAGTGGGTATGTACTGTTTCACATGAGGAAATGTTGGCTTCCCTTGATAAAGGAAATCATTTGAAAACATGTTTTGTTATTTCCTCAGTTCAGCTTTGTCTTATATTAAAAACAATTTGAAACAAGTGTGACAAAAAGGCAAACAGAAGAAATCTGTAAAGGTGGAAATCCTTGTTAAGGCCACTTTTTTTTTGATTGATAGCTCAGAACCATTACAAAAATTAGAAGTCCTTCAAATGTGGATTCAGTGATGTTGCACTGAGAGAAATCCCAACCAGGAAGCTTATGCAGCAAGAAGCCCATGCTCGGACGTCATGCATCATCCATCGCTTTTACACATTTTACACGTTACATGTGTACTTGTTTTGTTTAGCATCTCCTCAATTACTTTTTAATATGTTGTGCAGTGTGTTGTCAAAAATCTGGACATGCAGCACAGCACTTAATCAAAGAGAAATCCCTCAAGTGTCAAGTGAGATCGGACAAACCTCCAAACACCAATTGTTTGTAATAAATCAAATTGTGGTAATGTCATTAAATAAACAAAGCCGATGGCTTGCTTTTTTAATCTAGCTCTTGTAGTGTAGTGTTCCAAGTGGAGGATGTATCATGGAACCAGAAGCAGTGTCAAAAACCTTCAACTCTCCATCACTTCACCAAGAGATTCATCCAGAGTGATAAACGCAGACACACATCTGTTATCCTTTTTTCTTTATCCCCCCTGGGGACCTTGCACCTATCTTCACAGTTTCTTCTGAAGTGTTGCCTTGCCTTACTTGCTACCAGAGTTAGGTAAACACATTGCATTGGCCTGTAGAAATACATGAAGTGCTGACTTTTTAATGGCAAATAAATAGCTTTTTATTTGCTAATAGATTGAAACAGCAGACATATTAGCAGCAATTTACAACAGATGGCTTTTAGGGTGTGGCTAACACAAAAACTCTCAACTAGGGCAACAACAGGAAGAGGGAACCCATGATGATCATTTAAAAATGCTGTTAGTGGGGCCCCAAAGTTATACCTGCAATTGGAATATCCATAAGCATAACAAGTGAACATGTAAATATGACCTTTTTCACCCAAAAATAACTCAAAAATGATGTCAGAAAAATATTTATGAATCACTTGCATTATAACTTCTCAATTAGTATGCTTTTAAATTATATAACAGAAACTGTCTTTTAATAGCTTTATTTTTCTAAAAAAAAAAAAAAAGATCAATTACACAATTAACAAAAATCTACTGAACTAGTCACATTATTTCATTTGGGTGTTTCTCACCAAACTAAGAGGATATCCACTCCCTTTCAGGAAATCTGACTTTCTTATGAACCCAGCTGCTGTCTATGACTAATATGTGGGCACACAGCCACAGGTCTGATGAATGGCCCATTTTGGGTGTCACAGTAGGAGGGCCCGGTGAGAACAAATACCTTAATGATGATTTAATTCCATTCAGCAGCTTCATCACTGTCAAGTTTAATATTACCTTAGCCCAGCAAAGGCCTATTTATTAAATCATTTTTAAAAAGACTGTTATTTTGACTTGTATTGTTTGTAGACTCTTCCCACATAAATGTATTAATACATAAATAAATTATATTACATACAGTTACAAACATTCATTATGAAATGTTCAAACCCAGCCAATCAGCTTTATTAGCCAGGTTTGTGCACACAAGCTGGAAATTGGGTTTGTTTTTGTGCTCAGGACTATTTAGCAAATATTTGTTATTATCAACATATTCAAATAAATTAAAGCTGTAGTGACAGTAAGCAGGATTTTTCAGACATTTAAAATAAAGACGCTTAATATAAAGTCAAATTAATGTGGGTATTTAAAAGAATCATATACAACATGCATCTTAAATTATTGTTAAAAACAGGATATGGGTGCCCAAGTTTGAATTTATTGTGGATTTTCAGTTGCAGCAGGATTGAGCTTTGTTAGTTCCTGGGTTGTTTTTGAACATCCTGACTAATGATTTATGTTTATTTCTGAGGGTGACAGTTTGGGTCAGAAAGTTGAGATTTGGACACAGTTAAATGTTTACATAGAATAGTGATGTCGAACACACCCAAACTGGTTTTGGATGCTTAGAATTCCTGAATTACCTTCCCAAAGGCCTGACCTCAAACGTGTAGAAAATGTGTTGACTATGCTTAAAAGCTGAGTCTGTGGCTGGAAACCAATAAATCTGAATATTTCTGATTAGAGATGTGGTTAGATGTCTTGGTAGAATAATGGCAGTAGCTAATTGATATCTGCAAACGTGTGGTTGTGGTGTGATTTGCTAAAGTACATTATAGTGGAGGGTTGTGTTTAGACCTGTCCAGGGTGTACCTGCTACTCTACCCTTTGATAAAGACAAGAAAAATGTCCAGCTGATAAATGCCAGAACCACATTCCTTGGCTTAGACGAGAAAAACTTGTTCACAAACCACAAAGCTATGGTAACTATAATGCATACAATCACAGTCACGACAGAGGACAGACATTAAGCATCATGACTTTGTTCAATACATTCAAAGTTACAATATTTACAGTATTTCATCCTGAAACATACAGTACATTCATTAATTTACCAAAACAGTCTTAATGAAACATTTACACACACTAAAGTCATTTTGTCCTATTTGTCGTTTGTTTCACATGAAAAGAAATTTCAAATATTCAAATTTGTAGGCACTTTCTGTAAAGGAAATGTTGCAAACTCTCAAACAACCCATCTTAATTCCTGGTTGTGAGGCAAGAAAACATGAAACATGCCAACGAGGGTGAATACTTTTGCACGTCACTATAAGTGACTACTTGTAACTATTCCGAAATGCTTTTTAATTTAACTTTTGGAGTAGCATGTGCCTCTGTGCCAGGAGGGTGTGTCCTCACTGTGCAGCCAAGTATTTAAAGAAGTTCCTGACTTAAAGCACGGTTCACAGCAAACAGAATATTTCTTCCAGAGTCTGCATTATCTTTCTGCTCCAACTGAACTGAGTGAGTTTCTTTGTTTTAAGCCTCATTACTAAACTTTTAATTCATACTGTATGTTAACAAAGCTCTATTCTGGATTTTGTTATATATTTGTTGTTATAATTGTACGTTGCTTTGTGTGTACGCTGGTACCTGTTTTTTAGATTGCAGTTTTTGTTTGATTTGATGGGATTTTCTGAAATTAATTCCTGTTCTTCAATTACATTTATGTAAAAGAGCCACAGAGTGTATTTAAAGCCTAATTTTGTTTCATAAGCCCCAGCCAGATAAAAATGTTCCTGAAGGCCAACTGGTCATGAGTGTTTGAGGAATGTGTATCAGTAGTCTTGTGGAAGATGAATAATCTTATTCTTATTAACAGCAATACATCTACTGATGATGATGGAAGAACAAAAGTTCACATTTAACACAGAATTAAGCTTAATAATTATAGCTGCCATGCAAAATTCCTGCACATTTAACTTTTCCACATTTTGTCAAATTATAACTACAAATGTCAGGGTAATTTATTGTGATTTTATGTACTTTGACATAAGTTTGACATTTCCAGCTCATTCTTCTTTGCAAAATAACTCGAGATGAATAAGGTGTCCTTAAAGAACTCTCTGAGGCCACTGTATTTGTACAAAGACTAAATTATAGAAACTTTGAAACATAAATGGTTGAATTTGAAGTGACGCCCCAGCTCCTTGTTCCACTGGGGGTCCTCACGACACCGCAACACCGGGTTCTGGAGCTCGATCGCCTCCTCTGTTTGGTCCGGCTCTGGAGGAGCGCCCAGCCGAGCCATCCACGTCTCCAGCGGCTCCAGCCGAGCCATCCACGTCTCCAGCGGCCAGCAGGTCTGACTCAGCCTCATCTCCCCGCCGCACACAGCGGCGTAGGTGAGAGGCTCCAGTTCCCGTTTCTCTGGCGAGTCGACGTGACGACTCAGCCCTGTGTTTCACTGGGGGTCAACATGACGTCGCCACCCCAGGTCCTGGAGCCCAATCGTCTCCGCTGTCTGGTCCGGCTCCGGAGGAGCTTGAGGCTGAGTCATCGCCGGCCTCCGGATCACCTGCTTCTTCGCTGCCGGCCTCCTGACAGCCTGCAGCTTCGCTACCGGCCATGTAAAACTGTGGGCCTCGTGTCTCGCCCTAGTGGGTTATATTTTGTTTTCTTTTGGGCTCTTTGGTTCACCTGCCTTTCAGTCCCCTAGTCTGTCCACACCTGTGTCCTGTTCCTCCCTGATTACCTGCCCTATTGTTTCATGCCCACCTTCGTTTGTATTTAAGTTCATCTTTGTCCTTTGTTCCATGCGGTGTTGTTAGTCTTATTTAGTCTGTTTGTTCTTGCTGTGTTGGAGTTTCTCCTGCGATCCAGAAACTAGGACTGTTAATCATGAACTTTGTTACCTGGATCACCTGTTAAACCTGCACCGAAATCTGTAAGTTAGCTCACTTCATTAAAGTGTGATCATCTCACCCTGTTTCCTCGCTCGTCTGCATTTTTGGTCCAGCATCAAACAGCATTATGACATTCTGTCTGTCCGTGTTTTTAGAAAGTTTAGTGAATGCAGCTTGATTAGACTGAGAGCAGGTGACTCATTCACTGCAAAATGATTGCTTTTTTTTTTACTTAAACTGTTTCACTGTCCTTGTGCTGCAAGGTCCACTCACTGACTGCCTTTAAAGGAATTTCAATAGACATTATCACCTCTTATATCAAAATTTTGCCTGCTGCTCCTCTGTGTCTGCTTTATGATGGCTCATCTTTATGTCCTTGGGAATGACTTGTCTTTTTCCATGGCATGAATCCAATGATCATTAAACACTGTTGTCCTCATTAAAACCCCAGACCACTTAATGGTGCAGACCTTTATGATTAGGATTCAAGCACCAGCCCACAATCCCTACTCAGCCCCCAGAGGACAGATGCACAAATGATTCGTAAATGATTTCCTGCAAATAATCTCCTTTTTATAAAGGAAGAATGCACAATGAGAACAGGCTCATGCATTCTTCGTGCAACATATACCCATATTCTTTAGTCACTTTAAGCTCTGCATGTTTCAGCAAAGGCAGAAAAAAGTTGGAAATGTGCCTTTTATGTTTCTGTTTAATTATTTCTGGATACTATAAATATCAGTAACAGTAGGGTGTAGGAATATAAGCTTGAGGGCATTTGGAACATATTGAAAGGGAATTTTAAAAAAAAGTATTTAGAGGTAATTTTGTTTTTCCGGCACCCAATCATAGTTGTCTCTTGCGTCACTTTGAGCACCAAAAGCTTGCCACAGGGCAATGCATCACACTCAATCTGTACATCTGTCTGTCTCTGCTGATCATCTCCGCGCAAGGCATTAGAGCCTAATGGAAAGCCTGTGTGTTGCAGATAAGGCAGAGGATGCTGTTGCTCCTCTTGTATCTCTGATCCTGATTTCCCCTTTTTGCCATTTGCAACATATGTCCATACATGAAAACAAATGACTGATTTCTTTTGATATATCATTCATCCAGAAAGAGCCAACCTGTAACACCTTGCTAGTGACGTGTTGCACCCATTTTGCCTACACAACAGTGTTTAAGGCATGGATTTAACAAAGTAACTAACATTCCTTGGAGATGTTGGTCCAGAGTAACACTATACCATCACACAGTTGCTTGCAGATTTGATGGCTCCACATCCACTATGACTATGGAGGCCATTGGAATTTAGCAAAACTGTTTCTATGTTCAGGAACCAGTTTGATCAGAAAGATCATTTAAAGCTTTATGACTTGATACATTATCCTTCTGGCAGTAGCTATCAGAAGATGTGTACACTGTCGTGAGAAAGTGATTAACATGGTCAGCAACAATACTCAGGTAGCCTGTGCTATGATTCTCGGTTGAGACGTATTCCAAGAAAATACTGCACACCACACCATTATACCGCCAACTCCAGACTGAACCATTGTGTCAGTGCACAATGAGCCTGTTTCTTGTTCTTAAATAACAGCAGTGCCATCTGGTGTGGTCCTCTGCTGCTGTAGCTCATCTTTTTGAAGTTCTAATGTAATGTGTGTTCAGAGTTGCTACTCTACATACCTTGGAGGTTATTTGAATTACCATTGGCTTGTTATCATTTCAAACATTCCCTTTCTACTTCAACAAGGAGTCTTTTTCCAAACGTCTGCTGGGCATTGAGTATTTTCTCTATTTTGAACCTTTCTCTGTAAGCCCGAATAAGGTTGTACATTAAAAATCCCAGTAAATCAGCAATTTCTGAAATATTAATACTGTCCTTGTCTGGTACCAGAAACCATGGCACATTCAAAGCCACTTAAATCTTCTCACTTCAACATTCTGATGCTCGGTGTGAATTTCAGTAAGTTGTCTTCACCATATCAAGATGTCTAAGTGCTAGCTGATTCGCCATTTGTGTTAACAACCAGTTGAAAAGATTTACTTAATAAAGTGTAGGACCAAAAGATCAGGTTCAACGTTTAAAGAGGCACATGCAGATCTCAAACCATAAGGAGGGAAACAAAATGATTAAAATAATTATGGAAAAAAAGACAAAGACTGTCTTGACTAATGATACAAGTTAAATCTATATAAACCTATAGAATAGATCTATTGCAAAAGTATTTATAAACTATTAATATCATCATCTCTTATAGTCCCTGCTGAAGTGAAGCATTTATTAGGTTTTATGTTTTCTCCCTGTGTAAGAAAGACAAAAACGGAGATTTTTGTAAGGTAAAATGAACCCACACTGTTGACAGAGCTGAAAAATTGTAATGGTGCTACAGGAGAAATGTTTGAACGAACCAATCTATTACGTAGTCGGATTTGAGGAACTATGCATGTTTAGAGACTCATGAGCACTAAATTTAGGTTGTCTTAGGTAGGGTGTTGTGTCCAGAATGTTAATACTTTATAAGGTGCTTTATTTTATGTATTCTGATTGTGATTCAAGAACCATAGTACCAAAACAAATATATTTGTATTCCTCTAAGTCATTGTGGAGCATCTTAATTTCATGTTAATTTATTTCACCTTGAATTTCCTTTGGGCTTAAGGACATTTTTATCTTATCTACAGACAAAACCTGCCACTTTTTAGTGTCATATTTTTTCTCTGTAAAGAGTGTGTTCCTATACGTTCCGGTAAAATTTTGTTTAAATAAAGAGGCCGCACCCAAGATGCCACTAGAAGGTTTACACTAGTGGAAACAGGTTCACAATGACAGACTGAACCCAAGCCTTAATCTTCTCAAAAATCATGAATAAATATTTAGCTTGGTACGTACAGGCATGAAAATGTCCAGGGAATTATGGATCTGTTGTTTGCTCTTTTGTCTCCATAAGTAATGAAGAACTAATGAACAAATCCACCTTGAAAATATCAGTGAAGAATATTTCATAAAGCTGCCAATCTTTTGTTTTCCACTTACTTATTTAAATGGGAATAAGATGTAAGACAGGTCAACATCAGTGTCTGACCTCAAAAATGCACTTTTGGAAGAATGCTCAAGAAAATTTTGAGGAATCCCAATCTGCTCCCAGGCCAGAAGGGATTTATATAGTTTCTACATTGTTTTCTGGGATCTTATCCCAGTGGGACATGCCTGGAAAAACCTCCAAAGGGATTCAGCCAGTAGGCATTACAACAGAGACTCAAACCACCCCAACTGACTTCTAAAATGGAGTAGCAGCTCTACTCTGGGCTCACTTTATACACACGTGGACAAAATTGTTGGTACCCCTCGGTTAATGAAAGAAAAACAACCATGGTCATAGAAATAACTTGAATCTGACAAAGGTAATGAACAAATGAAAGTCAGACATTGCTTTTCAAACATGTTTCAACAGAATTATTTAAAAAAGATAAACTCATGAAACAGGCCTGGGCAAAAATTCGATTCAATTCAATTCAAAAATACCTTATTAATCCCAAAGGGAAATTAAAATGATGGTACCCTTAACTTAATATTTTGTTGCACAACCTTTTGAGGCAATCACTGCAATCAAACGATTCCTATAACTGTCAATGAGACTTCTGCACCTCTCAGCAGGTATTCTGGACCACTCCTCATGAGCAAACTGCTCCAGTTGTCTCAGGTTTGAAGGGTGCCTTTTCCAGACGGCATGTTTCAGCTCCTTCCAAAGATGCTCAATAGGATTTAGGTCAGGACTCATAGAAGGCCACTTCAGAATAGTCCAATGTTTTCTTCTTAGCCATTCTTGGGTGTTTTTAGCTGTGTGTTTTGGGTCATTATCCTGTTCCAAGACCCATGACTTGCGACTGAGACCAAGCTTTCTGACACTGGGCAGAACATTTCTCTCTAGAATCCCTTGATAGTCTTGAGATTTCATTATACCCTGCAGAGATACAAGACACCCTGTACCAGATGCAGCAAAGCAGCCCCAGAACATTACAGAGCCTCCTCCATGTTTCACAGTAGGGACAGTGTTCTTTTCTTCATATGCTTCATTTTTACGTCTGTGAACATAGAGCTGATGTGTCTTGCCAAAAAGTTCAATTTTTGTCTCATCTGTCCATAGGACGTTCTCCCAGAAGCTTTGTGGCTTGTCAACACGTAGTTTGGTAAATTCCAGTCTGGCTTTTTTATGATTTCTTTTCAACAATGGTCTCCTTGGTCGTCTCCCATTAAGTCCACAAACAACGTCGGATGGTGCGATCTGACACTGATGTTCCTTGAGCTTGAAGTTCACCTTTAACCTCTTTAGAAGTTTTTCTGGGCTCTTTTGTTACTGTCCATCTCCTTGTTTTGTCATCAATTTTCCTCCTGTGGCCACCTCCAGGGAGGTTGACTACAGTCCCATGGAACTTATATTTCTGAATAATATGTGCAACTGTGGTCACAGGAACATAAAGCAGCTTGGTGATGGTCTTATAACCTTTACCTTTAATATCCTTGTCTTTAATTTTCTTTCTAATCTCCTGAGACAACTATTTCCTTTGCTTCCTCTGGTCCATGTTGAGTGTGGTACACACCATGTCACCAAACAGCACAGTGACTACCTGTAGTCCTATATATAGGCCCACTGACTGATTACAAGAATGTAGACACCTGTGATGCTAATTAATGGACACACCTTGATTTAACATGTCCCTTTGGTCACATTATTGTCAGGGGTACCATCATTTTTGTCCAGGTCTGTTTCATGAGTTTATTTGTTTAAATAATTCTGTTGAAGCATGTTTGAAAAGCAACGTCTGACTTTTATTTGTTCATTTTCATAGAATTTGTATGCATCATTACCTTTGTCAGATTCAAGTTATTTCTGTGACCATTGTGGGTTTTTCTTTCATTAACTGAGGCGTACCAACAATTTTGTCCATGTGTGTATCTGAGGCTGAGCCCACTTGTATCCAGGATCTTGTTTTTTTGGTTATGATCCATATCTCATGGTTGGAAAGTAGATGGACGGGTTAATCAGGGGCTTTGCTTTTCGGCTCATGTCTTCTATCACTAACACTGACCCTAACGGCACCATACTAATCCAGACCCAGCCCCAATCCATCTATCCATCACAAACTCCATCCTACCATTATGCATTACTGGCCCCCAACCTGGATGGAGAAATCCAACTTTTATAGGCTGAGAACTGTTACCCTAGACTTGGAGGAGCTGACTTGCATCCTTGCTGCCTTCTACCCCACAGTAAACCACTCCAGTGGACCCTTACATTATGGCCTGATATTCACAAACCAGCCACTCTTTACTCCACAGCACAAAAAGGATCGGGGCAGTTTAAGCTTGCATTAATAATATTATGCAGCCACATCATAAAACGTTATGTAAATCAATTATGTTTTTAAATCAGCAGGAGCTGAAGAAGCTGCATACTGATATAGATACAGGCTCATATAACATTCTTTCTACATGTGCCACAGTCCGTTGCGAGCCAGAGAAGCTGTGCCTTATTTAGTTGCTGTTAACACAACAGATGATGGACTGATGCGAATCTCATCTCGAGTCACACAGTCCAACTCTTTGCTGTGGTGTGTCCTCTTCATCCTCATCACACATTGTTTTGAGCAAAGAGTTCAGTGTTCACTTAACAGATTGTTTAAGGTAGTGTTTTTTTCTGGATATAAGGTACCCTGTGAGCAGACTAATCGCAGCCTGTGGATACAGCCTCCTTCCATGCTGAACTTCTCATCAAACTTAAATGTTTGGCACTGAGGCGGGTGCTGTGCAGCAGATCCACCCCGCAGACTTAATTTAGCTCAAAAGGCCAGGCAACGTTTAGCTAAACAATTTTCATCATGCACGGCTCCCTGTATGGCAAACACAGACAACTGATTAGGTGTAAAGTGCCAACAAATGCTGCATGGATGGTGAAAGAAATCAGCTGAATGAGTCTTTAAAAGCTGCTTCCGATTACTGAGCCAAGGAAAGTTTTTATCTTTTTAACATCCAGAATCCTTTGGCTTATGACCCACTGTGGACATGACCAGTAGAACACTCATTAGCTTTAGTAGTTTTTATTACATATAATCAACTGTAAGTTTAAATCAGTCAACCATTTTCTTTTTAAAAGCAACATCTCTCGTCTAATAAATCATTAGAATAATCACTGACCCGCTACTTCTCTGGTTCAGATAAGGTACACAACAAAAATAAACCCTTTATCTGATTTAAAGGATTCACAATGAATCACAATGATAAAAGAAAGAGAAGATTCTCTATGGTAATAAAGTGCTATCCAAAAATCTCCACATCAGTGCCCTGGGAATCAGGCACAGGAACTATCAGAGGGAAAGAAAAAACATTTCATATTAATCTCACTCCAAGATAAAAGAATTAGAACCAGAAAATGAATCAGATCATAGGATCAAAGAGCCATCAGACAGGTACAGCATGAGCTCTGCTGATCAAAGCCTGAATCCAGAAACACTACGTTTAAAAACTTCCCTAATGACAAAAAGTCAAGAACTGAAATATCAAAATGATTAGCATGATCATAAATTAAGAAAATAGCAATAAATAGAGTAAACACTACTAGTACTACTAATGAAAATCAACCACAGAGCTCAGAGGTCAGAGTTCTACTTGTATTAAATAAATCTTTTAACACAAATCCTAAGAACTTATATTAATGAAATAATAATCATCAGCCTTATTTGTTGCCGTTCTAGCTGTTTTAGGCTTTTTGATTATTACTCTGACTGCAGATATCAGCATATAATCTTTGCTATAAAAAATATTCCCTTAATATTATGGCTACAAGATATTATCTAGTATGAATATCAACACACATCTGCTTTATTTGAATGACATGTTCTCTAGTCTTTTCTATTTTGAGGAGCTGCTAGAAGAAATGAGCCCATCTGTTACTTCATACCAATAGCCGAGGGAAACAAGAACTCATGGATTACGAGTTATTTGTTTCTAAATATTCTGGACAACAGTTTAAAACTTTTTATATCTCATTATTTTTAGGTCATGAGTAAATATATCACAGATGCATGTAAATAACATGTGGAAAGATCAGTTTTTATATCTTAGTACATCTCCTACAAACCAAAACCAACCACTTTGGTGCAGCTGTTGTTATCATACCAGAAGTTGCTAACATAATCAATCTTCCAGCCACCAGGAATAAGGTGGATAGTGTGGGACCAGCCAACTGCAATAAAATAATAATTCATTTTAGGGTTTTTTACACATCCTTACCAGGGGTGCTAACAACATGCATCTTTTAGACATATTACCAATCCTTCATTGACTTATTGGTGTTAATAAATATACCTATTAAACAGGGGTTTCTGAAAAGCAAACAGCAACAATGAGCTTTAATTAGCTACTATGTATTAAATGAGGGTATTGGACTCAATTTTACATTTTCAGTGTTTCTAGGATTACTTTTTATTTATGGCTCCTGAAGGAAAAATAGTAATATAATCAACAGTGTCAGCTTTGTTTATTTGGACTGTTCGCTCTCCTGTCATGATGGGGTCTCATCTGTTTCATTAACTGTATGACGTTAGTTTGGAAGATTGCTGCCTTGCCAGATTTCTTTTAAGCTTGTCTGTCAGCAGAACGAAGCAATCCTGAGCTGGGAGGAGTTTTTTTTGTTTTTTTTCTGTTGCGGCCTATGCCAGCAAATTTCGCACACTGCTAGCCACAGAGTTATTGACACGTGAATAAGCTGTGAACTCATTGTCAGTCTTGTTGCTTCATCTCAACCTGGTTGGTTGTCACATATTCAGATAGGAATGTTTAGCTTGAGTGTGGGAAATGCTTTCAGCTGGTTCAAGATCTGGTCAAGACACAAGTCAGACACAGGAAGGCAAAATGATGTGATACTTAAATGTAGATAGAGAGAAATCCACTCATCATAATTTTTGCTTAGTGTGTTTAGTATTCCTCTGTAAAGGTCAGCCCCCCCAAAAAAGCTGAGTGGGATGTGTTGACCTTTGAACATTCAGTTTTCGATCAAATGTGGTTCAGATTACCTCATTCTCAAGTCAATGCTGATAACTGACAAATATTTCAAAAACAATAAACGAATCCTTTTTGCTTCTCATAAAGCAATGTCTACTGGGAATCTGTTGCACTGCCACCCTGACACAAGAACATCATCACTAGTAAACCAAACAGCTGTATGTATTACAAATTGTACATAACTGCTTTTGTCTTTTAAATTCTGGGACACAAAGAAATTGTGTGGCAGAAATTGCCACACAAATTGTTCTTCAGCTCAACTTGCTACATCAAAGCTTACATTAATTGTAAAGTGCATGACCATAGCTAAAGGTTGTGGCTGGAGTCAATGAGACAATGGAGATGGTAATTTCTTCTTCAGAGCCTTAAAACCCAAGTCATCCAGTGTGTGTATCGCCTTACATTTGAGGTTTGCGCATTACATCATGTCACTGTTGTATATCTGAATCGCCTTTAAATGACAAACAATGTAGCTGCAAATAGTTAAACTTCCTACGCATATGAAACTGTAGCACACCCTTTCAGCTCCAGCTAAGCCTGGCTGCCACAGATGCTTTAGCAGCCCAACATGTTGAAAAAACTTGTGCAGTGAGTGTTGAAACGTCATGCTTAGACTATAATAGTTCCTGCCCAATCCTCTTTGGGCAGGTCTGTTCATTTTACACTTATTTTCTTTTCTTCTTTTTTTTATTAATATATTTTATTTCCTTTGAATGTTGGAGAGTAAAAAGAAAAAGTGGGTGACATGCTTTTAAGACTTTAAATATGTTGTTGACAAGGAAATGAATAATTTTTGTGAAAAATATAAAAAAAACATATTGCTGGTAAACTAATACATACTAAATATTTTCAGTAACTTCCCCAGTCAGTTTCATGGAAAACAAATTACCCCTGTATATATTAATCCTGTATATATTAACCTTGTATGTGTTAACCCTATATATGGCTCCAAACAAAAAGGAATTCCAGATATCAGTTTTTTAGTCCTTTTGTCCTGGAGCTCTGACAGGTGTTGAAACATCAGCATCTTCAGCCATGTCAGGATCCCCACGCTACTTAACTCCATCAGTATCCTCAGCTTAACAGGCACAATATCCATCAGAGAAATCCAGGCAAATCCAAAAGCATATCTCCTCACCCTGTCACCAATTCTGCCAAAGCTGTTCATGTGATTCAGGGGTTAAGCAAGGCCACATCTAAACCATTAGATGAGCCACCTACAACCACTGCTAAGAAGGGCCTTGTGGGGTCTAAAACCTTGTGGTGCCACCTCTCTTTGGGAACCGAGTTTGGACCTCAGCAGGTGTGGTTCCAATATTCACGTCTCTCAGGCACTGACAACGGTGAATGTCTTGACAAACGGCTGTTTGGCCTGGAAGGTTGCCCTCAGATTGGCTGTCTCTCTCCTAGCACTACCTCAGAGAGTCATGGTGGTCTGACGTTTGAACCGAATACTTTGTATTTGAAATATTTTGAGCAAAAGGAAAACATACAAGATTACATACAACATTCAGTCTTATAAAATAATAATAAAATACACCATCTGTAAGGTACAAAATTAAACTGCATATTAAAGTGTTTTCAAGAATAGTATAGTTGGAGCAGTGGTAAAACAATTTAACATAGCCAGTGATGCATGATTTTTAAGTTACTGCACAGATCATTTCCTCCCAACAAAGATCAATCAATACATAAAAATGTAAAAAAAAAAAAAAACCCAAATTTTTAATCCTTAGTTGTACCAAATTGTTTTTAACTTCTAAGTCTCACATACTATTGAAGGACTGGCAAGAGATTTTGGATGGCTCTGCATCTCTCCCATACAGCTAACTATGAGTTTGGATAAATTGTATGTGCTCTTACAGTGTTTGGCCAGAAGGTGGCATTTTATAGAGTGACACTGTAAAGTCCAAGGAAGTGGCTTACCTTTAAGTGTAGCGACAACACCAACACATGTACAAGGAAAAACATTTTGAATGGCTGACCCCTATATTGGCCACTCTGTTGGAATGGATTTGAGCCCTGGTACTTCACATATTGGCAAGTCTGCAGAATTTCTGGAAGGGCTATGAAAAATGGTGCCGCAATGGCCCAACAATAATAAATGTGTCAAATATGTGTAACTGCTCTGAAATTTATGTAAGCACCACTGTGAAAGTTAGGTAATGACAGAATAATATTACATAATCTCCTACTACTCTAAGCAGGCACTCTGTCTGCACTGATGATTCACGTGGGCACGCCAAATTCTTAAAATGGCCCCAACAGGAAGGCAGTCTGACCTATTTTCTGCTTTAAACAGCATTTCATTATATAGCATATGATACAGAAGTATTTGACCTCTTGGATGTGTTAGTAGATTTTGTTTGAAGCTCTGAACCTTCATCCCAAGATTGTCCGATGTTCATTTGGGCAACTTTTGCTTAATAAGTAGCATAGTCGTCCTTCAATTGAAAAGCTGTGTGGTTCTAGCTTCTTCCTGCCACATTTGGATATGCCCCTGGGCAAGGGTCTTAACCCTAAGTTGCCACCGATCTCTGTATCAGTGTATGAATGTGTGCACATTTGTGAGTGAAGTCCATTTACTTTTTACCATGAGATGAGTGAGATCATCGGAAGTGTAATTTATGGTTTATTTTACACCCTTCGTCCCAAATCACACACAATAAATAGGACAGGCACTCATCAGAAGTCACATACTTCAGAGATGTGGCAGGACTTGATGTTCCACAAAATGTGCCTCATTTCTTCAATTTTAGAAATGCACATTTTTAGATACACCAACATATGTTGCAAGATTAAACAAAACTGTGACAGCAACTTAAGAGAAAGTGGATCACATTTTTCATGTACACAGGGAATGAAAACAAGCTCTGGACAAAAAAGTCAATAAATGAATCATGGGCTTTTTTGAT
Organism: Girardinichthys multiradiatus; assembly: GCF_021462225.1. Lineage (NCBI taxonomy): Eukaryota > Metazoa > Chordata > Actinopteri > Cyprinodontiformes > Goodeidae > Girardinichthys > Girardinichthys multiradiatus. The sequence goes on along the minus strand of NC_061802.1, from coordinate 36,786,668 downwards.
AAACAACCAGAGAGACAGCCGGGGCTTGTTATCAGAGCCTGGGATGGCTCTTTCCCCCAAACTTTCAAATAAACTGATGCTTCTAACAGATGAAAAAATGTCTGACTAAGGCACAAAAACATAACCAGACAGGATTTAAAATAAGGACCGCTCCATTTATCATTCATATTGCACTTTTACTTATTTGTTTGCTTTGTAATGACCATTGTAGGTGACAGATATTATGAAAGATATAGTTGCATCTAATTCGAAATTCTTCCTTTCAATTAAAACGTTTTGCATCTGAGTCTTCAGTTATAAAGCTGTCAGTCCGTTTCAGAATATAGTGTGTTGATGTAAAGAATTAAAACTGATGCTAAACTCAGCTGCGGCACTGAACCAAAGCCAATTTCCTCTCTGCAGAAACTAATTTGTCAATAAATTAGAATAGTTAACTGCTGTAGTCTAATCAGATGTGATGTTTTCGAGCATCAGCTGTGCCTGGAACCACAAAGAAAAATAACTGTTTGCCTTTTAGGAAGCTAGTGTCTAACTAATGACAATGGGGGAATTTTCTTCCCTTCTGTGTTTTTCTTCTCAGGATGCCAGCAGTGACTCCCTCAGTTAGAGACAGATCTGCTGTAGGTCGGTTCCCAACTGTCACTCTTTCATTTGTGGAGGATGTTGAGGAGGAAAAAGAAGAACCACGAGAGAATGATGTTAACAAAGAGAGTGCCTGTCAGCGCTGGCTGCGTAAGGCATGTCCATGCTGTTATAAACAGCCAAGCGATGACGACATGGCGGAGACAGTGGTCACAGAGGTTGATGATCCAGATAAAGAGGAGGAGGCAAATGGAAAGAAGCCAACAACTGGGGAAGTCAATATCAATGGTAATAGAAGAGCACAAATTAGAATAAAAAATATCAAATAGCCACGAGATCAACATAAAAAACTTTTGTTTTGTTTTCCACAGAACTTCTGCTGAAAGTTCGATCGATAGATCTGATGAAAAGCAAAACAGGAGATAACCTTGTGGAACATCACACGAATCTCTACCAAGATTATAAGTTCATCATCCGCAGAGGACAGACTTTCCAGATGTGGATGACCTTGTCCCGACCTTTTAACCCCAAATCAGACAAGCTTCATCTTGAACTGAAAACAGGTAAGAGAGCTAAATCTGAACTCTAGACTTTACAGTGACTTGCCAAAAAGTATTCACACCTCTTGGGATTTTTGCCAGATTGTAACAACAAACATTGTGTGTTTTACTGAAATTTATGTTAGACCAGCACAAAGTAGCACAGAATTGTGCAATGAAAGAAAAATAGATGGCTCACTTTTTATTACACATGAAAATCAGAAAAGGGGCACATGCACATGCTATTCAGGCCCCTTTACTCTGATATCTTTAAATAAAATCCAACACAACCAACACTTTCAGAAGTCACCAAATTAACAAATTGGGGCCAATAGAACACACCAAAACAAATTAATGGATATTTTTTTTTTTTTTTACCAAGTCCGTAAACTGTATTTATAGTAAAGACAATTTAGAAGACTTGGGTTGGGCGTAAAGTGTATCACCCAACCCACACCGCCATATATTTGCAGTTTTCCAAAGATACACTAAAATGTTCTTATTGTATAACCTGACTCTGCATCAACCTTCTCCAGACCTTCTTTCCTGACCTGTCTGCTGTGTTCCGTGGTCTTCATAATGCTGTTTGTTCACTAATGTTCTCTAACAAACTTCTGAAGCCCTCACAGAACAATTGGATTTATACAGCAATTAGAGACCAAGCAAGTAGACTCCACTCACTGGTTTGGTAACTCCTGTGAAGGAAGTGGTTGAACTTGATTTTATTTGGGTTGCCAGAGTATAGGAGGGTAAATAAAAAAAAACACCCCAAACTTTTCTGATTTTTATTTGCACAGAAAATATTTTAAACTAGACATCTTTTATACTCCACTTCCACTTACCAGCTAGACTTTATATTGGTCTATCACATAAAATCCCAAATAAAACACACTGAAGCTGAAATAGTTCAAGGGTTGTAAATACACTTGCAGGGCACCATATGCGATCGTACTAGCAGCGGCTTTCATTAAAGGTAAGCTGTCTAAAAATGACACCCCTGTTAGAAACAAAGTTTAGCGGTGCTCCCCACCCCTAAACTTGATTTCTCAAAAGCCATATGTGAAACCTGAACTCACATGCTTCTCTGAAACCTGGTGCTCAGCAACACATGACTGCTGAGGGTTCTCTGACAGCAGGCAGAGGAAGATCAGATCGAAAAATAGTCTCCAGCTGCATTTGCAAAATATCATGATTTTAAAAATGTGATATTTACATGAATGTAGGAACCTCATTGTGTTTAATAATGTATTATTGCTGACGTACCAACCATAGGATGTCAAAACAGAAAAATATTTGCACTCACACAAGTAATTATTCAAAAACAGATTTATTTAAGTTTTTCAATTTCCCTCCACTTCTATTGCACATTCTAACATAATGCTGATGTTGGGATTATGATTATTGATTAATTAATATTTATTAATAATTATAACTGAAAATCATAATTTGACAAAATTAATTTCTCAGCCAAAAATCCTTATTTATGAATTGAAATCAGAGATGTCCTCTGGGACTGTAATTGTGGCTCAAAGCCCTTGATAATTACAATTAGTAAATTCTCAGTAATAATTGATAACTATTTACTAGATGTCACTGTTTAATCAACCGTTTCTGCCGAAACGTGGGGAACTTTGATCTTATTTTGACTGACAAATACCTCTTGCACAAAATAAACACAAACGCCTTCTCTTTATCTGCGTGAATATTTATTAAATCAACAGCCCTGATCCAATTCGCTCTTCCGATTCAATAATCTTCACCTAATCAAACATGTGAAGTTCTACTAAAAAGGGTAAAATATCTAACTAAACAAAACAAAACAAACAGCAGTGGTGTGTATGGAATCAAACCAGCAGTTATGGTAGTTACTTACAAAAGAAATATGGTTGAGTGAAGCTCGGGGAGGCCACTCCCCAAAGTGTAGCTCAGCGGGACACAGGCAGTCATAAACTTCCTCCAAGCAAAGTTGTAAACCCAGAGCACAAAGGATAATAAAACTTTAGGCGGCAAGCTAGTAAAGCACGAAGTTGAAGACAAAGAAAATGGTTGATTTTCACCATAAGGTTATTATAGCAGTCCAGTTTCACAGTGCACCTGCGCTAAGGTGTTCGGACTGTAAAAACACAACTTGCGAGACTCAGCGGCCTCCAAAATTCAACAGCAGTCAAAAAAAAGGTTGCATGCACATACAATTCAGAACACATTAGACTATAAGTGGCGACTCTAAATCGCGCTAAAACCTACTCTATCATGCCAACGCTATTCCTAATAAACAAATAAAAATAAAAGGATGGATTTTACTTGATGTTGTCTCCTCTGAGCAGAGGGAGAGAGAAGGAGGGTGGTGGAAGAGGTCCACACGTCCGTGGATACTCAGCAAAGCAGTCCGTTTTTTGTCCTTGCGGCCTCTTCTGCAGAAAGGTGAAAAATATGACGGATCTTCACTAGTCGACTCAAAATAAAAAAACCAGGAAGAAAAATTGCGTCTCCTTGAAACTCCGAGGTTTTTTGGTTATGTGTTAAACCCACGTCTTCGATTGGTAAAGTTGAAAACTTACATGCCTTCTAATTACTGTAAGCTTAATTCGCTTAGTTTTCTCGTTGGCCAATGGGGAGAATGAATGAAAGTGCACGTGGGATTCCTTCTCCTGAACTGATGCTCCAGTTGCGTGATAACCGCGTCTCGGTTTCAGTTGGAAAGCAATGGTGGGCCGTCTCATACTCTGTTATATAGTTGACTGTGGCATCAGAGCTGCGACACCCCCATCCTATCAGCCGTGGAGGCCGCTGGGATTTGTAGTAGCGGACTGTCCTGGGATACAAAATGGCCGAAAACGCGGAAGGCCTGGTGGCGTCAGGCAACAGGCATATGGTCCAATATTCAGCAAAACATGGTCCAACACTGATGATGACCTTACTCACAAAATAAATGTCAAGTTTTAGGTAATTCAGTAACAAATGTCAGCCCCTCAAAATAAATCAGAAAATGTTGTTGTCAGCCCTTAAAAAATATGGACTACGTATAAAAGCTGTTTGGCATTGTTCTGTCAGCAACACACAGTGAATTAATTTGTGGTGAAAGCATAGCTGAGCTCGTTGCCTTTGTTCTCTATGAAATAGACATGTGTTCTTATCTGAGGCAGAGAGGAACATTAAACATTAACAGTAAAAAAAATTGAAAAGAACTGAGGTTTTAAACAGAACATTTTACAACTTTCATTGACGCAAAGTTGACATTTTGCAAAATTGTACAATTTAAATTGCTTTGCAGTTAATTACTCTTTTCAGGAATCAAAGCATGAGGTGCAGAAACATATTTTAACCATAATGGGCTCTGTGGCTCATCTTTGATTTGTTTTTATAACCTTGTCACATTTAAAAGGATCTTAAATGAGGGTGTCAAAATTGCTTTTGTTTTGTGGTTAATTGCACGATAGAATAAACATTCTGAGATGCTTTCTTTTAATAATGTACAATGCTTTGAAAAATAATTAATACAAACACACTTCATTGTATTCATTCAATAATGAGATTGATTATTAGGATTTTATGCCACAGAACAACACAAAGTAATGCAAAACAAAAAGAAATGGTACATAGTTTTCAGAGCTTAAGCACCGTACCCATCCAGAGAATGAAGGTTTTTCCCATTCTTCTTTCCAAATAACTGGAATATACTTTCTTTGATCTAAAACATTCATTTTGAGCTCTGGTTGGCTAGATGCTCAAGGTCATTATGCTACATTATGCTACTAAATAAATCTCCAGTCTTTTGAAATAGAATAGAATATAGTCAGTCAGTCATTTTCTACCACTTATTCCATAGTGGGTCACGGGGGAGCTGGTGCCTATCTCCAGCAGTCTATGGGCGAGAGGCAGGGTTCACCCTGGACAGGTCGCCAGTCCATCGCAGGGCAGCACACAAACAACCATGCACACAGTCATTCATACACCGAAGGGCAATTTAGAGGGACCAATTAACCTAACAGGCATGTCTTTGGACTGTGGGAGGAAGCCGGAGTACCCGGTGAGAACCCACGCATGCACAGGGAGAACATGCAAACTCCATGCAGAAAGACCCCCAGCTGGGAATTGAACCCAGGACCTTCTTGCTGCAAGGCAACAGTGCTACCAACTGCGCCACCGTGCAGCCTAGAATATAATATAATAGAATAGAATAGAATAGAATATAATAGAAAAAGGTGGCATTCAATAAATGTTTGAATTTTAACTCAACTATAGATCTAAATTTTTTTTTACATTTGTTTGTTGAGAATGAGGATATTATTAAGTTTAATTTAGCACTTTAAGCAAATATAAAATATTTAAAATTATTTTAAAATTTAAATTTAAGAAATCGGAAAGGTAATGGTAAGTTTATTTGGTAAAATTGCAACAAAAAATCTTTATTGTTTGATTGGTGTGTTAACATTGTTACAATCTGATGCTACGAGTTTAATCTTCTCTTTGTGTTTGAGCTGTTTGTTCACAAACACATCTCAGCAAATATTACCCAATTATCCGTGATTGCTTTTAAGATCAACCAATTAAACCTGCTCCCCTTGTAGATTCCACCAGATCTGTGTTGAATTCATCTCTATTGTTAATGGTGGTGATGTTTTTAAAAGGAAGAAGGGCCCCAAATAAACTTCTGCTTCCATTATTGCATTGAACTAAGCTCCATCTACCACATCTTTAACTCTGACCCTTGTGAAGAGAAGCATCCTTACCGCTAGACGCTGCCACCACCATGTTTCACAGTGGGACTAGCATGTTCAGGGTGTTTGTTTTACATTAACCGACCAAGGTAAAAACTTAGAGTTCCCCACTAACTGCTTTAACTATGTTAAAACATCTTTACAACCATATAAAACAACAGATGCAGGCAAATTGAAACAATGCTAGATTTCTTAATGAAAAATACTTAAAACTGCTTGGCATTAACATTTGATCATAGATTAAACAAATATTGTGCTTTTTGTTGTTGCTTATTTTACAGAGATGTGCTAGTACAGGCTTTAACACTCCTGATTCGGATGATTGCAGTTCAGCAAAATTATGTTAATCAGCCATCATTGAAATCAGGTGTGCTGAAGCAGAGGAACATTGCTGAAATCACTGAGTCAATGCAATCTGCTGGGTTTGCTTAGATTAAAAAAAACTATTTTAACCAATTTGAATAATAAACTAAATCCCACAGCACTGTTTGATAATTAGGATCAAATGCAGTGTATGTACCTGACTTGAAATCTGTATGATTCGATTGAATTGACCTTGTAAAGTGCCTTGAGATGACATGTGTTGTGAATTATAAATAAATATATATTATAAATAGCATGGTGGTTAAGGTAGCAGGTGTTTTGCAGTTTACTGGGAGCGGGGAGGAGAGTGTTGAGGTAGGAAAACTTTACTAGCCGTCAGTTAACTCTTACATTACTCCTCACCTCTCCTCACCTCTCCCCGACTCTTTTTATTTGGCACCCAAAGGACAATCCTCAGTCAGAGATCAGTTGTACATTTCCACAAGTTTATTAAAACCAATCTGAATTCAGAGAGGGGACATCACACTTACACGGGTACCTGGAAACGTCTGTGTGTTGTCTGTTTTGGAGGGGCCACAATACCTTTGTATACCCTTCGCTGCTATGCAGTACACATACACAATCATTCTATCTGTGGATATCTCCCCAGCAACAATATCCTCATATCCAAATAAGGAGTACTTCTGGTTCTTCTCTTATAACAAACTTATCCTGTCTGGCTCCAGCCTTGTCTCCTTCTCCAATTTATGACCTTGCCCTCTCTGTGCGCTGTACTCCCCTGTCTTCTTCTCCCCCATCGGTGATTCCTTGTCCTTCACTAATTTATGACTTTGGACTCTATGCTTCACTCCCTCTATGTACACATGACAGTTACACACATAGATGGTTTATATTACACACATAAATAGTTTATATTCTACAAGAGTAATTAAATCTGACCTTCATGGCTTCTTCAAACCCCACCCAAAATAGTCAATCTGACCAATTATGTCTTTCCCAAACTCCCCCCACAGCCAAGAACCTCCCACCTAGGCATCGCAGAGACCCCCTTCTAAATTAGGGACACCAGCTTCTTCTAATTCTAGTTGCTTCCATACACTTTTTGATTCGCTACTCCTTCTGCATACTTTGTGCTATTTTAACCGTTCAGCTTTCACAATATTCAGCCCTTTCAGAACCAGGAAAAAATCTGCATCAGAACCTTGTACAAACGTCTATCAGGTCCAGGTCCATACTGTATCAGAACCAGGAAGAAACATCCATCAGAACCTTGTACAAATCGTCATCAGAACCAGGAAGAAACCTGAATCAAAACCAGGTCCCAACTCCACCAGAACCTGGCAAAAATCTCCATAAGAACCATGAGCAAATTTACACCAGAACCATGTACAAGCATCCATCAGGAACAGGTCCAAACTCTGTCAGAACCAGGTACAAATCTTCATCAGATCCAGGAGGAACCCTCTATCACAATTAGGAACAAAACCCCCATCAGAACCAGGTCCAATCTCTATCAGAACCAGAATGAAACCACTACTCTATGACTTATGATGATAAGACCATCTCCATAGGTCCCAGTAGAGAATCAAAACAGCGACCATTTGATGTCAGCTACTTAAACAGCTTCTACTGCTGTTCCAACACCTGAACAAGAGTGAATAATTTTAAAGGGCAATTTCATAGACTTTTGAATATAGGCTGTAGTTAGCATTACCATTTTAGCTAATTTTAGCTTATACATTGTTTTTGTATAGTAGATGGGGTAAATTTATATCAGCCTTCATGCTAGTGATAGCCAATATGCTAATATTAGCATTTTAGCTTCTCTTTCTCCTCTCTTCTCTCTTAGCTGATGAACACATTGCCTTTTTTAGGACATTACCTGTTTGTTTTTGTGTTTCTTCAGGTATTTGTTGTTGGTTCACTCTTTTCAGAATTTTCTGCCATTTGTTTATATATATTTTAGCACTGACTTCAACTTCTTAGTCTATATTTTTGCTTCAGTCTATGCTTTTTTCAGCTCATCTATGAGCAGCTCTTTCCTGCTTTTTTAATGTTTTTGCCAGTTCTTGCATTTCAACAACTATTTCAACAAGTAATTTGGAGATAACATCACCTTGTTATGTTGTTTCACAGCTAATAGTCTTCCTGGTTAAACAGATCAGATGACCGTTTTTCTTTGCTGTTTCTGCTATTTCTACTAATTTATCAGATTTCAGCTAATATTCTGCTGTCAACCTTAGCCGCTTTCTGCCAGCTTTCAAGAGGAGTTTAGCATTTCTGTTTTCTTCTAATTCATTAAATTTCTGCAGATTATCTTTAGTCAATTTCAGCTTGTTTCTGCCAGCTTTCAGCTAAAAATTCAGCTTACAGCATTCACACTGCATTTCTGCAGGAAATGCAAATTTTTCTAGTTAAATGCTTGTACTTGCAATTCCTACAGTGGGTCAAATATTTTCAGTGTGAAGGAGAAGGATATATATTCTATCCCATACAGTACATTTTCATTAAAGAGGAAGGGGGACCATTGGTAACGGCACTGTTGCTATGCTGCTGTTTTAAAGATACAGTTATTCAGTCTGTTACAAACCCAAGAACCCCCTTTGCAGCAAGCCTGCCCAAGATGCTCCCAATAGCAGGTGTTTCAGCCTGAGAAGCTCATGTTTTTCCTCTGCCTTGTGTTGACTGCTGGAGGACACATACAAAGATAGACCCCTCAATTAGAGCTTGGACACTGGATGAGAATAATTACGGCATGTCTTTTAATGTAGGGAAGGCTGTGGATCTGTTCAAAGATTGAACGCTTCCCTATATGTTTAGTTTTTAATAATAAGGAAATATATTAAATGACTTAAATGTTTAAATGATGACTGTTACTATACAAATAAAAGCACCTAAATGATGTTTTAAAACTATATTTCATTTTTCTATTGCCTTTTTATACAAGTCATTTAGGATGTGTCCTCTGTCGTGTTTAGGCAGTAGAAAATATCCTTGCCTGTCCTAACAGATATTTAGATTTGTAAGCAACATTTATATGACAAACTAATGCATTATAAAGTGAGTGAAAACCTTAAAATGATATAAAGTGGCCACATGTTTTCCTGTTTTTCAATGCAGTTATTGGAAACAAAAGTTGTTGTTCCTGAATTCCTAATTTCATCTCTCTGTATTCTCCTTTCTCATCCCTCCTTCATTTAGCTATTTATTTTCACTCCTCTGAGGCCTCCTAATTCCCCTTGTTAAACTCTGGTTTTGTATATTTCTAGAAAATATCTATCTTTTTAGGTTGTTTAAGGACTGCTTCGACACGCTTTTGAAAAGTTACCACTTTTTACAAACACTTCACACAGCCTGGATAAAGTCTTATCTGACAGACTGAACTTTTTGTGTAACTCTGGGAGACTTTGTGTCCTCCATTTCATCTCTTTTATATGGAGATCCTCAGGGTTCAGTTTTAGGCCCCCTTCTTTTTATTCTTTATCCCCTCCCACTTGAATCCATTCTTCTAAAGAACCATGTGTATTTTCACTATTATGGAGACGACTGCCAAATCTATGTGCCACTTAAGGGTTGCACAAATTCTGTTGAACCCCTATTCAGTGGTACATCAGACGGCCTGTGTTTTGACATGGGGTGTCTTGGCCACTTTCTAAGGCTGACAGCCACAAATCCTGCTATAAAAACAGACAATTGGCTTATATTTGACAGCCAGATCAAGACTGTCAGGAAGTCCAGCCTGTTTCGAGTTCGGCAATTGGCCAAGATGAAGACCATGCTCACGGAAAACCACTTGGAGACAGTAATCCATGCCTTTGTGACCACATGGCTGGGTAACTGTAACACTCCTCATTTTGGAGTCAGCAGGTCTTTAATTACACACCTGAAGATGGTGCAAAATGCTGCTGCACATCTTTTTCATTGATTTATTTTTCTGTGTTTGATTTCCTGTATCATTGTAATGTTTTTCCTCATGTACAGCGCTTTGAGTGCCTTGTTGCTGAAAAGCGCTATATAAATAAACTTGACTTCACTTGACTTTTAACAAATACACACAAATTTGAACACATTTCAGCGGTTATGAGTTCACTTCAGTAGTTGCCGATAAATGTTAGGATCCATTTTAAGATTTTCCTTGCCTGCTCTATAACCTTGAGCTTTTACAGCCCTACGTGCCACCTTGTTCTCCTAGGTCAGCTGACTTGTTGCCAAGCATAAACTCAGAGGAACCAGTTCTTCTCTTTAGCCAGTCTTAAACTTTGGAATGATCTGCCCGTGTGCAAAAGGCAGGCATCCTCTCCTGGCCATTTAAATCTCTTCAAAAAACACATCTTTTCTCTCTGGCTTTTAATACTTAATGGAGTGTTGGTTTTATTTTGATCTTGTGTTGTTTTATGTTGGTTTTATGTCCTCGTATTTTCTGAACTTTGAATTTTATTGTTTTACATGTTGTTTTTATCTGTTAAGCACTTTGCTCTCTGAGTCTATTCTTAACTGCTTTATAAATATTCTCTACAACCTGGTCCACACCTGAATTCCATCACCCCTGATTTTCTAGCTCTCATTCTCATTGGTCCATACTCCACTTCCCTCTGTTCATAAGTTCTCTGGTTTTGTTTGTTCTGCGCTTGTTCCTTCCCTTCACTACCCACGTATTTGTGCTGTGTTTTCCATGTTCCTGCAGAACCAACTTTGTAAGTTTTTGGATCTGGACTTATGTTTGTATCTGCAGTGCTTTGCTTCGTTTCTTTGAAAACTTCGGGAAATAAAGCTGAAAACTTTACAACATGTTACTGCCCAGCTCTTGTCTGCACTTTGGTCCGACTCTAAACTCGAACGTGACAATACTGCAGAAACAGTTACTGATGTTTAATTTAGTGGATTTAGTGTTGCATTTTCTTTCCAAAATAAAATCTATATAATAGAGGTTTACCAATTATTTTAGCTGTTTTTTCTCCTACTTGAATGTTTTATTCACCATTACCAATGTTTTTGTAGCCATGGGGTTGTCAAAATATAAAAGCACTGGTAAGGTATGTCTAAGAGCTCATATGCAAGTATACCATCATCACCAGCACACATCCCAGAAAACATGTTATGAATAGGTGTCCACTCTAGCAACCAGCATGTCCGGAAGGCTTAGATGAGAAGAACATTGTCCAAACCTGTTGAGTCCATAATTTAGTTATGCATAAAAATAACAACATCAAGGATGAACATTCATCTTGTAATGTTAAGTGAGTAAAGAAAACTTATTTTTGTACCATGGATTACGTGTTAAAAAACTATGTTCATTCAACCACATTGTTGTTTAACCAGAATTCTGTTTCTTGCTGTACCTGCAGCACACAGAACTCGTGCCAAGCACTTTTAGCTCTAAAAAACAAGCTACCCTGCAGGGAAGCAGATCAAAGGCCATGTTAAAAACAAACACAGTTATTTCTAAAACCCAGGTGAAAGGCACCAACAGCTAAATGTTCTCCCTGGCTTTGTGCTGCTTTCAAAGGCTTGAAAACAGTCTATCAGCTAAGAGCGGCTAATTAATAATTTCATGAAGATAAGAGGTATTGCTGTATGCAAAGCTGGCATTTGAGCTTTAAAGCTGTGTGTGTGTGAAGAAAGTGTCTAGGAAGAGTAGTTTATTTACAGAGATAGATGGGGTAGGTAATGGGCTCCATCCAATAGCTGCTCGGTAAAGGATTGTTGAATCAGGAGACAGGGGGAATAGTTTAATTCTACTTCAACACGTCTCCCTTCATACTCTCAAATACTAATTTTACCATGCATGGGAGGAGGGGTATGTATTTTTCAAAGAAGTCAAGTCACTGTGGTATTTTAACCTTCTTATCAATTTTAGTCGTTATTTAGCACCGAGTCCAAGGCACTTGATCAACAGTTTACAACAAACAAAATAAATAAATACAGTGACTTGCCAAACTTTTTAACTTTTCCACTTTGGAATCACAACCTACACTGCATACATTGTATGATAGACATACACAAAGTAGAGCATAATTGGAAATGAAAGGAAATAGCATACTTTAATATATGTTTTACCACTACAAATCTACTAAAGCATTGCTGGAATTACAGCTGCAAGTCTTTTGGGGTATATCAGCAACATAATTTGTGGAGATTGTGGTTATAATGTTAAAAAATTTGCAAAATGGTCAAAGAACAGGCAATGTATTTAGAATTCTGAACTTTGTATTACAGGGAAACTTTGACCTTTTAGATGCACGTTCATACCACTGTTGCTTTGATCAGTTTGCTTTTCTGCAATACTTGGTGTCCAATTTAATGATTTTCCCACCAGAGAGTCCATCTCTGTTTCTCTGCCTGGTGGTGCACAGCTGCTGCTTCACTGAGTCGGCGGCTCAATATGCTGCCTATCTCCCTTCAGTGTTTACGCTTCTTTCTCAGTGTAATCCAGCAGGTGATGTGCCTACATGCACAATGGATGCTTCATTTGTTTTGTTCATTTTATTACGAGAAATTTTCCGTTTTTACACCTGAGCAGTTGCATGCCTATCCACAGCTGAAGTAGAGAATGTGTAGCATTTCCTGACGGAACTGAAACAGAGCAAACTGGTTTTGCCTTGTTATTTGAAAACAGCATCTAAGACACGGTCACACCCTGGAGGAAACCGGGTGACAGTCATAGAAAGCTGCAAGTTTTTTACACTACACAAAACTAAAGCTACAAACTGTGTGAGGATTTATTACAGAGAAGATAGAAACACTGTTTTGTTAATATGGTAATACAGAATTTAAATGTATAAAAAAGACTAGGAAATCATGTAGTGCCTTAATAGATCAATAACACGACTGCACATTGACACTAATCTGGAGAAAACTGTTGCCTTTGTGCAAACATTGTAGCAGAGCTGCTGTGAGGTTCTTTTTCTCACATCAGGTGTGTGTAGGGTTGCGTGTGTGTGTTCTAGCATTTGTTACAGTGTGAATTGAGTTTAGGTTGGGTATAGGGTTAAGCCATAGAAATGATTGGAAAATGAATGAAAGTCTTTGTAAAGTTCAGAAGACATAATATTTGTCTGTGTGCGCATGTATATAACATTGTGTGGATCAATCCCTGACGGAAAACCAACATTGTGTGGACATTTTGCCTCGTCCACATAAGGGCAAATGGGATATGTGGGTTGATGGTTTGGTGCAGGACTAAGATATGAATTGAGTTTAAGGTAAGGTGTATACTGGTAAGAGTTAGGTTTAGGGTAAGACAATGGAAGGTCTCAATAAGGATATGAAAACGTGTGTGTGTGTGTGTGTGTGTGCACCTTTTCAAGATAGTACATTAAGTATTCTGTGCCTGTTTAGTTTCTGTTTATTTGGTATTGAGGTGTGGCTTCAACTGGGGTGAAAAAGTACAGCACCCTAACTGAACTGACTCAAACGAAAGCTTAGATTCCATTTCAACATGTTAGTAAATCAGTCATACCTTTCACATATGTATATATGGTTTGTATTTAGGACCCCTCCCTGCAGTGTCAAAGGGAACCCATGTCATTGTCCCTCTAGTGGAGGAGCTGGAGGACGGTCGCTGGGAGGCTGCGGTTGTCAAGCAGGAGGACAGGAGGATAAAGCTGTGTGTGAATTCGCCACCCACAGCTGTCATTGGCAGATACCAGCTCACTGTGGGAACAACTTGTGCGAATGGCCAGGACACTTTTACACACGACCCTGCCAATGACATCTACATGTTGTTCAATCCCTGGTGTGAAGGTAATCTAAGACAATTCAGCATTGTAGAGGAAGTAATCCCAAACCTCATCTAGCTTTGAGTGGCCAGCATGACTCTAAAAGCACTGTACAAATTCTGTCCATGTAAAACAAATTTCAGTGGAGTTTATGAAATTGAGTAACACAAAGTGGCAGCATGGTTTTTGAACTATTTTACAAAAATGTGCATTTGTATATATTCGCATTTACTCTGATAGACCTACATCAAAATATGTGTTTAGTATTCTTAGGCAGGATTAGGCTATATTGCAATATTCCAAGTTTTTGAACATTTCATCGTGTACGTAACGTGACACCGCATATGTGAACGAAGGTGCAGATATGATGAGACCAAAATATTTTTAAATTTTTACCTACAAGAAGAAAATTGGGACTCCAGATCAACCTGAACGTATCACAAAACATGGCAGTGGCAGTATCATGCTGCTGGGAGGCTCTTTTCAACAAGAACAGGAAAGTGGTCACAGTGAATCAAGAATTGAGTCAAATTTTGTACAATCTTATTAAAGGACCTACTAGGTCACCCTTCAAGCAGGACGAGCCCCTTATATAGCATATAGCAAGGTAAAATAAAATGGTTAATGTCAATGCATATTTATGTTAGACTGGCCCAGTCAAAGTACAGACCTAAATCCACTTGAAAACCATGTACCTTTTTCTTCCACATCACAATGATCCATAAATTATGCATAAAATTTTAATAAGACTTGTAACTAGAGCTTTGAGAGGGGTTACTGTAACCACAATGTCATCCTTTGTCAGTCGGCCATTGAAAACATTTCTCAGTAAAAAATGTAAGCAGTGATAACTGCAAAATTACAAAACTGTTAAAAGACATCAAATGCTTTATTGACTGCGACTGCGTGGGTCTCCGTGCCACACAGGAGATCTCACAAGCATTTTATCTCTTCACAGCCACAGCTCTACATTTCTAAAGAAACGTGTAGGAGGCAGAGATGTGTTTTTAATGTATGCATGATTAGGAAATCTGTTCGGCAATAATTCAAACAAAACGCTCACAGGTGGGCTGGAGCATAAAATGAAGCATATTCACATTGATAAGAAAAACCAAAATAAAAACATAAATAAATGCTAAACTCTGCCAGGATGCCAGACGCCATGGTTGAAAGAAATGATAATTATTTACTGCCTGGCCAAATAATTTTCACTAATGTCTAACCTTTATTTAATGTAATATTTTTAAGGTCTAACTTGGCTAATTGTTCTTACTTGGTTTCCCAGATGACTCCGTTTTCATGGACTCTGAAGCAGAGAGGCAGGAGTATGTGCTTAACGATGTCGGAAAGATCTACTACGGCACAGAGTATCAGATTGGAGCGAGGACATGGAACTACGGACAGGTGAAGATGCTGTGGGATTATTTGCATTATCAGTGTTTGATGACAACAGCAGAAACCAGCAAAATTGACTTATATTCTGTGCTACTCCAAGTTTAATGATGGGATCCTTGCTGCTTGCCTCTTCATCCTGGAAAGGAGTCGGACTCCAAACTCTGGTTGGGGAGACCCAGTTAATGTGACACGAATCCTCTCAGCCATGGTGAGAAAGCAGCTTTTTATCCTTAAAGCCTTCCAAACAAACCAGCCATCATTCCAAAATGGTACGCTGTGTAAGGACCTAAATAGGGACTTACAAGGGACAAACAGATAAACAGATGTACAGACTCTCATTTTTACTACACTGACAGGCAGTCCAACATTAGAGCATCTACATCATAAAACAAAAGCCATATATAAACAGTAAATTTAAGGTTGTTTGAGCCAGTTATTGTTCTTTGCGGGGCAAAGTTTTAACATGTAGTTGTGAACAGCAGTGAGATTTACTCCCCTTGGATTTTAGAAGTGTTTCTGAGCCTGAGGAGTGATTTCCACTTCAGAATACTGTCTAAAGCAAGGTTGCCCCAGGGCTAGAAGATTCAGGCTAGGAGTATTTTGTTCAGCCTTTACTCCTGTGTAGAGACATTTCTCTGGATGCCTAAATGTTAAATGTGCTATTTTACACTTTTTCACAATAGCTTTATTCATTCTTATTCTTATAATGATAAAAGCTTCTTCACTAGTCTATACAGGGAGTTTTCATGATGCTCTTAATTATACATAAAATTAAAGCATATTAAAGTGCTTTTAATAGTTTTTCTGAGTTTTTGTTCATTTTCTTAATTCGGGATGCTTCTGTTTAAGTGTCACAGTTTCATATGGTATCTTTGTTCCAGTTTGACTTAAAGATAGAGTTTGACTATAAATATTTTCTTTTATTTGACTTATTTATAAGTCCATGTTCCCACTAATTTGAAAGCCTTTTTTTCCTAATTCTGATGTTGACTTATTTGTGCATCTAATGGGTGAAAATTCTCGAATTCTTTTATGACATACATATCCATTATTGTAATGCTTACTTTAATCAGATGAATGTAAAAAGTCTATAACTACCAAACATCCACGTGCTAGCATAGTGTGCACTTTAAAGTGTGCTTCCAGCAATGCAGACTGATCAAGCACATTCAAGAGCAAACAATCACATTTTCCTGGTAAATATCTTTTACCTTTCTTGTATGTCACAGCTGTTTTAATAATTAATTAGATCATGGCCCGTCTGTGTTTCTGAATCTCATAGAATTGCTTTGTGACTGTAAACAATGTTTTTTCTTCTCCATCCTAAAAGCAAAGCCATATTGTTTCATTTACTCTGACAGCAAAAGCATGGCTGTACTTACATCAAATATTTCCTGACAATGCTCTGTTCAGATGGCAGCACTGAAATTGTATGTGATTGAAAATAGAGTTATTGCCTTTCTTCAGCGGTCCAGAGTTTTCCATTTTCTGCAAAATGACACCATAGCCTCTGTCCTTCCCTTTTACTTCCTATGCCTGATAAAATATTGCAGGGTCACGGGTCAAAACTCCAACAGTCTTTCAGCAGGACCCTGGACTAGATGCCAGTCCATCCTCACAGTGCCACTCAGGGACACAAAGGACAAATAATGATGCACACACGTATATAGTCAGGCCTAAGGGGAATTTAGAAAGACTGATTAACATCCATGTTGTTGGAAGGTGGGAGGAAGTTCACAACTTTAAACAAACAACAAAAACTCTATCTATCTATCTATCTATCTATCTATCTATCTATCTATCTATCTATCTATCTATCTATCTATCTATCTATCTATCTATCTATCTATCTATCTATCTATCTATCTATCTATCTATCTATCTATCTATCTATCTATCTATCTATCTATCTATCTATCTATCTATCTATCTATCTATCTATCTATCTATCTATCTATCTATCTATCTATCTATCTATCTATCTATCTATCTATCTATCTATCTATCTATCTATCTATCTATCTATCTATCTATCTATCTATCTATCTATCTATCTATCTATCTATCTATCTATCTATCTATCTATCTATCTATCTATCTATCTATCTATCTATCTATCTTGTACTTCTTGAGTAGGCTTAGGACCTTCAGTGTTTGCAGCATCAGAGCCAGAGACTTACAAAAGCTCAACAAGCTGATAAAGAAAGCTGGCTCTGTTCTGGGGACTCCTCTGGAGATCATTGTGCATAGAAGGATTCTTCATAAAATGAAGAACATTATGGAGAACCCTAAGCATCCTCTTCATCAGACTGTCCTACAACAAGTGTGTCTTCAGTCAGAGGCTTCTTCAGCTCTGCTGTAAGACAGACAGGAGATCCTTCCTGCCCACAGCCATTAGCATCTACAACAACTTTTTGAAGACACATTTACAAGATGAGCTATAACACCATTTAATTTCTCTTTGCTATTAATAAAGTATTTTTGAATTGAATTTGAATATATGTGCAACAATATATAAGACGAGGACCAGTGTGTAGCAGTCATTGTTTTAATGTTGTAAGAAACCTTTATTTTTAAAAAACAAAGTAAACTCTGTTTCTCATTTGTCTTGGAGATGTTCTGATCACAACTACATTATCTGTATAAAAGGTACCTTGGTGCTGTTGGGCTATGAACGTTTTTACTTTACAATTCATGTTTAACAACTCACATTTTTCTTCCATGAAAACAAACAACTTTCTACTGGTAATTTCCAAAAAGCATCTTGTCAGTGTGCAGCCAGCATATCTTCAATGTTTAATGATGTTTCAGGTTTCAATATGTGTTGTTTCCATCTGCCAGTACAGTACAAATGTAGAAATAGTCATATTTACCACTATTTCCTCAAGTTTTTTTCCACACTTATTTTCTCTGCAATATCACAAGTTTGAACAATGAAACTCTTTCATAATGAATCTAACAAAGCTGTCTTTGAGTTTGAGTTTGGGGTTACTGATATTTTTGCATGATTTACAGTTTTTCTGAGGACCTGACAAATGTTCTAAGTCTAAACTTATACCACTTTGAACCAGGCAGTTTTCTATGGCCTAAACCTAAAGGAAATACATACTGAAGATATAGACAAGGGCTACATTTAGAGTTAACTCAGGCTACATGTGTGTTCTATGTTGAAATCAGGTCAATTGCTCATTGCTATGTCTGTTTGGGCAAGCCAGCTGATAAAACATCACTCGTGTAAATTACAGACATCTGACTTGTTATTTTGGTCAGTTACCTGTACCTGTCTGAAAGAAAAGTTAGAAGTGAAAGTATGCATTTAGCTGCAACATCATTACTCTGTCTTTCACTGCTGGAGCTGTAAACTCACATCCACCTAAAAACAATAAAATTGGGGTGAAAATTAAAATATAAAAGACTTAGTTTAATCTTTTAATTTTGATGGTGTGAGCCTAAGCGTTAAGTTTAAATGAAGGTTTTAGGAAAGAAAGTTGTACAATCCCGTTTATAGCTAGGAGAGAATCACGTGTTATTAATAATAAACCCCCTACAATACAATGCTGCTCAAATACAAACACAGCAGTAAGCCAGCTCTCATCTTGGAGGGAAAATGTTATAGCTCTTTTAAGCAAAAAATATCAAAAGCTTACCCTTAAAAAATGATGTGTACATCTTTCATTTGTTCCCAAATAGAATGCTTTTAAGTGACACCAGAGTGAGTTGCATTCACTTTGTCATGTAAAAAACAGCATTCTTTACCTTAAAGTTCTCAAAAAGTGAACAGCACTCATAATTACTTGTGCACAACTCACACTACAGCTTTAAATCAGAAGTTGTAATTATATCTTGATTTCTAGGTAAACTCCCCTAATGACCTTGGTGTTATAGAAGGAAACTGGTCAGGAGACTATTCACTGGGAACGTCCCCCACTGTGTGGAGTGGAAGTGTGGAAATCATCAATGAATACTATAAAAACAAGGGCACACCCGTTAAGTACGGCCAGTGCTGGGTCTTTGGTGGTGTCTTTACTACAGGTCAGTTGATGCATTCTTTTGATTGATCTACCGACATTATGTGAGAAGCCTGTCTTGCATAGATGCTAACCACTGGTGTGCTATTATAGTGTTGCGGTGTTTAGGCATTCCTGCTCGAACGGTGACCAACTTTAGCTCAGCACATGATACAGATGTCTCCTTAACAACCGATGTCTACCTGGACGAGGAAATGGAGCCTATAACCTATCTTAATACAGACTCTATCTGGTATGTCAGACTTCATAATATACATGGCTTCTTAACCAACACCCAAAACCTGTAAATTTAGTACATTTCCCCTTTTCTGTAGGAACTTCCATGTATGGACCGATTGCTGGATGGCTCGTCCAGACTTGCCTCCTGGCAACGGAGGCTGGCAAGCTGTTGATGGCACGCCACAGGAAACCAGTCAGGGCACATTTCGCTGTGGCCCTGCTTCCCTCGCTGCTGTCCGCAATGGTCAGGTCTACCTCAAACATGACAGCGCCTTTGTGTTTGCTGAGGTTTGTTAGATCTGTATTTTTAATTACAAAATAAATTAGGTTTTGTAATATTTTAAGAATGATAAAGCGAAATATATCAAGGACTAGCCCAGTCCCTTACCTCTCCCCACACATTTTCAGGTGAATAGTGATAAAATATACTGGCAGAAGATCAAAGATGGTACCTTCAGTCAAGTCTACAATGAGAAAAACGCTGTGGGTCACTCTATCAGCACCAAGGCTGTGGGCTCAGATGAACGCAATGATATCACACACCTTTACAAACACCCAGAAGGTACAACCAAAACACTACTAATCAAAGAAATAGGACTCAAGCTGATGTCATAAATCATGTAACTAAGTGATTTTGAATTTGCTTAAAATTCCTTTTTTTTAATTAGGGTCAGAGGAGGAACGTATTGCTGTGGAAATCGCATGTCGCTACGGCTCCAAAGCAGCCGCCTACTCATCTCCAACAGCCGAAGATGTCACTGTAGAAGTGATCTTGGAGGGTGATGGTCCCAAAATTGGGGCGGATGCAGAGTTGACTATAAGGTTGAAGAATATGAGTTCAGAGAAGCGTACTGTTACCTTGCACAGCCAGTTAGCTATCATGTACTACACTGGAGTCTACAAAGATACAGTGAAAAAAGACAAAGCAGATGTGGAACTTCTGCCTAACGAGGGTAAGTTGGGGTTCCTCATCAAGTGCCTTTCAAAAGTGTTCATATTCTTTGGACTGTTTCACATTTTGGTACATTACATCGACAAACTTGATTTGGTTTTTTTTATCTTTTGTTTTTTTTTAATAACATGTCAAGAAAAAGCAGTGAACAATTGTGAAGTGGAAGGAAAACCATAAATTTTTTTTAGAAACAAAAATCCAAAAAGTGTGAATTTGTATTCAGCCTTCTTTACTCTCCTCAAATATAATTGAAAGCAAGCGGATGTCTTCAATGTCCACTTGTGTGTAATTTAATCATAGAACAAATACAGCTGTTTGATAAAGAGTTTGTTGTAGGTTAGATTATGAAACTAAATAACAAGTTTCGAACATCTCTACATGGTTGAAATCAAAACCAAACTGTTTGGCCTAGGAGCAATAGGCCATGTGTGGTGGAAAATTAACATGGAATACAACATCCTCCATACGAACCATGTCAGTGGCAACATCAATGTTGGTATTTTTTTCTCAGCAGCGGCAAAATACTTGAGCTTGGGTGTGTAGGTGGATTGGGGGCAGTGATGTTCACCTCGTAGTATACAGCCAGAGCTCACTGAATGTAATGGAGCTCACTGAATGTGTTAAAATGGCCCAATCAAAGTCCAGACCTAAATCTCACTGAAAATCTTTGACAAAACATAAAAATGCTGTTTTCAGACACTCTTTATCTTCCTGATCATCCTGACTGACCTTAAGGTAAAATGGGTAGAAATGTGTCTCTATGTCTAAAGCTGGTGCAGACATACATTTAGATGCAACAAGGGGGTTTCTGCATAGTATTGAGCCAAAGGGGCTGAATTAAAATGTACGCCTCACTTTTCAGATTGTTTTTTTGTAAAAAAAGAATTTTAAAAATCCACTTTGCCATTAGGCACTAGTTAGTTTTGGTTTGGCACAGATAATTCCCATAAAACACACTGAAGCTTTTAATGTGACATGAGAGAAATTTGAAGGGGTTTGAATACTTTTGCAAGGCAGCAGAATGTGATGTAAAAACCACCATCTATAGTTTCACTAGCTAAACACAAACTGTTTTTTGGGCAAAACCATCAAACTTTCTTTGTCCAAGAACAACAAATTCCACCATCCTGAGGTGCTACAGCCTGCTAACCTAAACACCGATTATCTTTTTTCTGCCAATATTTTGCTGACAGAAAATGATTTGGCTTGGGAATTGGAGTACAACATGTACAAGGATCAGGTGATAGATCAGGCCGCCCTGATGCTAACACTTTCAGGCAGGGTTAAAGAAACTCAGCAGGTCCTGGCCACCCAGTTCAGCTTCCGACTCAGGACCCCAGACCTCATCATAAAGGTAAGAAACACAGAAGGTCAGGAAATACTCACTGAGCAGAAGATCCATTTCTACCACTGATTTTGTTGTGTCCCTGTTTTACCACCACACAGCCAATTGGAAAGGCTGTTGTAGGGGAGATGATGGTAGTGGAGATTTCTTTTACAAACCCTCTACCCCAGGTGCTGAAAGCAGTAATATTTCACTTGGAAGGAACAGGCCTTCTAGCTGCAAGGAAAATTGAATTTGGGTGAGTCAGAAAAACATATACTTAATATTGGTCTGGGTACTTTTTTATGACCCAGTGTATCTTTCCCTTTTGTGACTGCTACTGTCATTTCCTGTTCTTCCTGCAGAGATATTGGCAGACATGCCTCTGTCTCCCTCGTACAGGACTTTGTCCCCGGCCTTCCCGGACCGAGGAAATTACTGGTTTCTTTAGACTGCAAGCAACTCACACAGGTTCACGGCGCCAGTGACATCACCGTGGAGGACAAAAGCAGCGTGGCTTCATAGGGATCTGCAAACTTTTGACTATGAATTACTCATTATATTTTAGGATGATTTTATCTTTTTTCTCATGAACTCTTTTTTCCATTTACTTATATGTGAAGCCAGTAGTCAGATCTACCTATGGATTACATTGCAGCACTGATTAAATTTGCAAAAGAATTGTAAACTGTCAGCTAATTTAAGGAAATCTGGTGAAAATCTGATATGAGCTTAAAAAGAACTGATGCTTTTAATATTACATGAAAACCAGTATTAGTTTGCATCAAACTCCTGATCCCGGGGATGCAACTTTGTGCAGCCCAACAATTTAAATGTAATTATAAATGCTGTTTAAAAAATGACTATAATAGGGGCAGAGGTTGGAATGAGGAGTAGCTTTGATCAAGGAAATATGCGTTTGTAAAAACAAGCTTTGTATTTAAGTTTTGTTTTATATACATATTTGCAATCTATTTATTTGATTAATTTACCATGAATTAAAAATAACATCTACAGTACTCCCTGTTCTGAGTAAGTTTGTATTAATAAAAGCAACAGTTCACAGACTTGTATTTGGGATTTTAGTCATTGTTGTCAGAGTTTATTTACTGTCAGATAAGCATTTTCAGGTGCCAGGTATTATGAAATGTTTTTTGGTTGGGCATAGTTACAAGGTTGCCGAGCCTTGAAGGCAGCTCTGAGCAAAACATTGCAAAAGGTGAATAAAGATGAAAGAGGTTGATTTCTATATTTTCTAAAATTTCCTACATGCAAAAACTTGTTTTCCTCATTAAATAAAAAAAAACAACATCAAAAATCATTTTGTATTTTCTAGCTGAGGGAAAAGTTAGGGTACACAATGCACTAATAGTTAGTGTTAACCCCTTTAACTGAAATAACTTCAGTCCCAGACATCTGAGGAAAGTTTGCCCCACTCATGAGGGGCGTTCTTGGATGTACAGACTGTTTCAAGTCACCCCACAGCATCTCAATGAGACCCAGATATGATCAAAGAACTCATCTGTCCAAAGAACCTTATTCCAGAGGTCCTGATTTGTCTACATTCTCCCAGACAAACATCAGTCTGGCCTTCACGTTTTTCTCAAAGAGCAAACGTTTCCTCCTTGCACACCTCCTGTGGAAATTGAAATTTGTACTGTTTCTTTTTGATTGTATGAACATTAACAATAGCAAGAGCTTTATGTAGGTTCTGTGATGGCATGTTTAGGTATTTGGAGACTTGTTTTAGCATCTTGTGCTTTCAGGGTGAATGTGCTTGGACAACCGGACCTTGGCATGTTGGCAGTCGATTTCAATGTCTTGCACTTGAAAAGTTTTTCCCTAGCCTCTTTGAATCCTACAATCTTCTTTCAGATGGCCTCAGACAGCTCTTTGGAGCTCACCATATAGACTATCACATTAACAATCAGGTACACCAAACTAAACATCTGAGGTTTAAACAGAGCAAACATCCTTCAAAATGCCAAGGTACCAGGTTTGAATCATGTGTACCTGATGTAATGTGGCTCTGTGTGTTAAAACCATTTTAAGTGGGAATAAATGGGGTGTCTTAAATTTTTCCTCACCTGAAATTGATTTTTAAATTCAATCTGAACTAATTTTATTTCAAAATATTACTTGCATTTTTAAATGTTGTTAAAATTCTAATGAAATATCCATTTGTCCATTTTTTTTTTAAATAAAGACTTTGATGGGGTATCTTATTTTTTTACATGACTGTATCTCTGAATACAGAACTGACTGACTTTCTCTTTTTTATCCATGTAGCGTACTATACAGCCAAACTTGTCTAATCCTATAGGATGTGAATTTTCATCAAACAAATGCATGAATTGACATTAAAGGGGTCACTCCTTGAATCAAACTCCAGAAAAGTCAATATTCAACAGTGGTGAAGATAAAGTCAGCTGTGGAGACATTGATTTACAGAGAGGTAATAGTCTATCTGCTCCTAAGGATTTATTATTTGTAGGAATACCTGTACAACTACACATCTCTGAGGGTGAAAAAAGTGATTGTTTCAGAAAGATAATTTCTAATTCATCTAGAAGGTAACAGGGAGTTCAAAAAAACATTGAAGACTTCTTGGAAGCTGCTCAGAACAACACAGCACAAATGATTTTTCCTGCAAAAAATAGTATGAACACTCAAGGTCAAGAGGGTAAAAAGTGTAAATCGCACTCATTATTTCATATATCTATAAATAAAAACTAGATTGTTAAAAATGAGAGAAAAAACAGCTAGGGTTATGTGCTCAAAATAAGATTTCACCTCACAGCTAAAGCAATTTCCCAACCTTCAATACAACCCTTTGCTCCTACATTAAGCACATGACACTTTCCCTCCCTGTTTGTTTTCTTTATGACAGCCCACATCGTCCGCCTTCGCCTCATTGACAGAAGGAGGCCAAGTCTTCAGCAAAGCTTTATTCTGTGTTGTCTTTCAAATGTCGACTCAGAAGCTCTGGGACAACCATGAAGCTATGGCTTGTTATTTTAAAGTGTTGGATATTGATTTAACTTTGCAGTGGGTGACACTGATGATCTCTGCGGCACCATTCATGGTCTTCAGTATAAATGCTCGCCACAGCACGGCCATTTAGGCCTCTACATCATAATTTGATTGTTAGGAAATACTGTTGAAGTTCAGATTTTATTACTCCGTCCCACTTGGCATTTGTAGTGCCTTGTAAAAAGAATTCATTTTTTTGTTTTTCACATTATGTCACGTTATCAGTACAAACTACAAGGTATTTCATTGGGATTTTATCTCATTGACTGACACAAAGTTGTGCGTAGGAAGTGCATAGTGAAGTAGACAACTATGATGCTTTTTATCAAAATTTTAAATTATGAAAAATGTGAACTACATTGGTTGTCATTTCCACAGGGCTGTGTGCAGGTTTGTGTATGTGTGTGTCTGTGTGTGTGTGTGTGTGTGTGCGTGCGCCTTACCTCTCTGATTGCAGAGTGACCGGCAGGTGTGTCCTCGCAGCTAGAGCTCATTCAGACCAATCAAGAGGAACTTGAAGAGGAGCGGATCCCCTGAGGCAGAAGCCAGATTGATACTCTCAGACAGGTAATCAGGCCTCCTCTACCTTGTTTTGCGCTTTAACTCTTTATGTTCCGAGTGTACCCCGTGTGTCCTCCTTCTAGGAAGAAGTGTTCTATTCCACAGTCTGTCCTCTGGTCTTCAGTCTTGTGCCTCCTTGTTTCCCAAAGTTCGCTGGCAAACTCACCTCTGAATCTCCTCCTAACAATCTCCTCACCGCTCCTTCTGGTTTCCCACCCCGAACCTACAGCCTGGACCTCTCCATATACTGACATCATTATGCACCTGCCTGTCCACCCTCCAACACTCCACCATCATCTCCATCTCCCTCCTGGAACAAGAAACAAAACATCATCAACAATTCGCTTCTCACACCACAACCTGCCACCCTCAGTCTCTGCGGGGATACTGACCTCTATCCTGGAAAACTCCACGACTCCGACAACAGTAGGACTCTAACTTGCTCTCAAATCCTCATTGCAAATTATGAAACTTTCTTCATACAATAAGCACCTACCTCTCCTCCTCAGCGTCAACCTGGAACCTGCTCCTGAACCTGGAGAAAAATAACCTTTTCTCTTGTGTCAATAAACCATTTGAGCCTTCCTCAGCTGTCCGTACTTTTTGCCTGCACAAGGGTCTCACTAACAAACACCATGACATTTGGATTTAGCGCATTTTGCTCGGATACCCCTAAAAAATCCAGTGTAACCACTTGTCTTCAGATGTCATCTAATTGGTAAATAAGGTCTACACGTGTAATTTGTTCTCAGTATAAACCCAGCCGTTCAGTAAAGTCCTCAGACCAGACCAGACCAGACCAGACCAGGGAACACAGCAGGCAGGTCAGGGAGAAAGTTGTTGAGAGGGTTTGAGGCAGGATTAGGCTGTAAATCCATGTCCTAATCTGTAAACATTTCATGGAGCACGGTTTGTTTCATCTTTCAAAAATCCAAATGGGTATAACACAACTGTAAACCTAACTTCAGAGAGATCCAAAGCTCAGAAGGGAGAAGCACTTTACAGCACAACTATTATACACTTCACAGCAAACTAGGGGGATGATTAAAAAGCTTTTTTTGGCATGCACAGAGTGGTAGGTCAGAGTTGGTCATGTTTACATGTCAGAATGGCCCAGTCAAAGTCCAGTTCCAAATCAATTTAGAAATCTAAGGCAAGACTCGAAATGATGGTTTAGAAGCTGTATGTCCAATCTGACTGAGCTTTAGTGATTTTGTAAAAAAGAAATGGGATAAATTTCTAATTTCTAAATGTGTAGATTTGGTTGAGGCAGACCCCAAAACACCTACAGGTGAAACTGTGGTTTCACAAAGTGTTGACTTTTAGTTGCTGAAGGCAAGTGTACTTTTAGAATTTTATTTTCAGTTTAAAAAATATTTGTATCCTCTTTCTTTCACTTCAAACCTATGGAGTTCTATATGATGGTCTATTATTTAGATTATGTTCTAGTCTTATTGGAACAGAGAATCCATCTCTTGACTCATTAGCTGCTTATTAGACAGCCTTTATTCAAGTCTCAGCAAAGGTAATTCTTTCTCTAATATTGAGACAATAATTGCAGGGACAGTGCTGAAAGGTTTCCGCCAAATTTATGTTATTCTTCCGCATCCCTTTCCGTACATTAGAAGGATTTCTTTAGTTACAACCCAGAAGCCGAGTGTAGACAAGTGTAAAAAGTGTAGAGAAGGTAAAGGTAAAAGAAAAGAGGATTTGTCTTTCAGCTGAAAATAGCATGCTTTGTGATTCGTTTCAAGATGATTCTCTCTGTAATAGTAAATTAAACAAGGAAGGGGAGGGCTGAGTTGAACTAGACTTTGCCATACTTTAATGTGTGATGAAAAAATGCTACAATCGAGCAACTTGTCACGGTGCGGATTTGGTGTGGACCAAAGTGCAGACAAGGGCTTGAATGCAGCGTCTTAAATAAATGCTCAACTTTATTTGAAGAGCCAAACAAAACAAATCACTGCAGGTACATTACAGAGCCGGAATCCTAAACAACTTATTGACATTGCAGGAACAAGGCAAGGACGAGGGTAGCGAGCGTGAATGAGGAACCAACAAACCACAATGGAACAAAAACAAATAATATACAGAGGGAGACAGGTAATCAAGGCAGGTAGTCAAGGGAACTAAGAACAGGTGTGACAAGGAAGCAGGGAGGCAGGTGAAAT
This sequence comes from Girardinichthys multiradiatus, assembly GCF_021462225.1. Classification (NCBI taxonomy): domain Eukaryota; kingdom Metazoa; phylum Chordata; class Actinopteri; order Cyprinodontiformes; family Goodeidae; genus Girardinichthys; species Girardinichthys multiradiatus. The sequence continues at coordinate 36,759,101 of NC_061802.1, read as the reverse complement.
AAATACAAAGACAGAGCATGGGCAAAGTAACTAATAAACAGCAACACAGACCTAAGCCAAACTATAGACCAAGATGAAATAATCAAAGAAGCATGTAATAACCAAGACCTAAAAGGTAACAGAGAAACTGAGGAAACCCTGATTACAAAGTAAACAAACCTAAACCAACCCTAAAGGAACAAACTGAGAATGGAGCGCAGGGAACGAGGACTGGAATAAAAGTAAACAATAATTAAAGTTAACCTATAAAAGGAGGGACTAGAAAATAAAGATAAACAAAGCTAAGAGGGACAAAGAATGTAAGGAACTAAAGTCGAGTAAGAAATAACTAGAAGAGGAAAACTGATGACGAGGAGTAACAGAGCAGAAACTAATAAAATAAGAGTGCAAAGGAACCAATACCAAAACATGTATATAAGACGAGAGCAAAGCTAAGGAACCACAGAACTATAATAATAATAATAATAATAAAGAAACCATTCTAAGTAAATAGGGAAGCAACACTAAGGGAACAAGGGCGAGAGGAGAACACACTGGAAGGGAGAAGGAAACCAGAACAGTCAGGAAAACAAAAACAATAACCAAGCATGAATACAAACCAAAAACGAGAAACCTCTAGCTAAAGTAAACAAAACCCAAAACAAAGTCCAAAATGTCACATCCTGACACAACTGGAGAAAAGCCACATCACAAACAAGGTGTTTTAAGCAGGGTGTGTATTGTTTTGTCTGTGGTAATAACTCCTTTTAGTGTCCTTTCAGTGTTTAGCTTAATCCTGCAGGGTATTTGCATGCACTGTGAGCATAATACACCCAGATGGAAATAAATAAATGTCTGCCAAAAATAATTTTGCACTGTTCCACACTTGCATGCATGAAAGGCTTGTATTGTTTTCCATCACTGAAATAAGGTGGGGTGGGGTCTGCTACTACAATTCAACATGTGGGTGTGTTTGTTACTCTACATAGTTGCCTCCCAGTGACAAGTGATGGACAGATCAAAATAACGGGTTCATGCTTCTGTTAAGCTTCCATCTACCTCTGACATGTTTTCCAGTCTCCCTCCCTATGCAGAGGGAAGAGGTCGTTGCAAATTCTGACAGCAAATTGGTAAATATTTCAGTCAAATTAACATTCCTGGACATCGCTGGATTTTCAGTTTAGCAATGTTTTATGCTTACTCTTGACAGATAACATACCTTATTTGTTTGTTGTTGTGTTTTATGGTCTTTTAATCCCAAATGTACAGACTGTGAAAAGTAAAGGTATATATTTTTAATCTGTTTTCCTCAGATCATCAATTAAATTGTAATATTAGACAAAGATAAACTGAGAAAACATAAGATGTAGTTTTCAAAGGATGATTTTCATTTATTAAGAGAACAAAAGCAATCCAAATCAACATGGCTCTGTGGGCAAAAAGCAAACACAGTTAGTTACCTCATCTGTGATTGAAAACATTTTTTAGAACAGCTGAGCTTAATTCAATTCAATTAACAAATACTTTATTAATCCCAAAGGGAAATTAAATGTTGTTGTAGCTCATTATGAGGGTTTCTTCAAAGAGCCGTTGTAGATGTTGATGGCTGTGGGCAGGAAGGATCTCCTGTAGCGCTCCGTCTTACAGCAGATCTGAAGAAGCCTCTGACTGAAGACACTCTCTTGTTGTAGGACAGTCTCATGAAGAAGATGTTCAGGGTTCTCCATAATGTTCTTCATTTTATGAAGAATCCTTCTTTGCACAATGATCTCCAGAGGTTCCAGAGGAGTCCCCAGAACATTCTTTATCAGCTTGTTGAGCTTTTTTAAGTCCCTGGCTCTGATGCTGCTACCCCAGCAGATGATGGCAGAAGAGATCACACTCTCTACAACAGACTTATAGAAGATATGTAGCATCTTGCTGCAAACACCAAAGGACCTAAGCTTCCTCAAGAAGTACAGTCTGCTCTGTCCCTTCTTGTAGATGGCTTCACAGTTGCATCTCCACTCTAGTCTGTTGTCCAGGTATTTATACTCCTCCACCACCTCCACTTCTTCTCCCATGATGGAAATAGTTTTTGACTTATTCCTGTTTCTCTTAAACTCTACAATCATCTCCTTTGTTTTAGTCATGTTCAAGATGAGATGATTGTTTCCACACCATGCCACAAAGCGGTCCACTACCTTTCTGTACTCAGCTTCTTGTCCATCTCTGATCCACCCCACGACTGCAGAATCATCTGAGTATTGTCCTGGTATGACATCCTTGGACTTGGTTTGTGTTTTTGTGTTAACTGTGCTTAGGTCTATGTTTTCCTTTATTGTTAATTAGTTCCACCTGTCCCTTATGCCTCCATGTCTCCTTGCCACACCTATTCTTAGTTCCTGTGATTACCTGCCTTTGTTTTCACCCTGTATATTAGATGGTCTGTGTTCTTTGTTCCCTGCTGGTTCCTCCGTCACTATTCCTCGTCACACCCTGGTTTAGTCTTGTGTTTTTCTATGTGCCTGCAGCAGTGAACTCTCATGTGAGTTTTTGTCTGGACTCTTGTGATACCTGAAGTGACATTTTACTTCACCTGGAAATCACTTAATAAACCTCTTAACTCATTTAATCATGCGGCTCCCAAGCTCTTGTATGCGTATTGATCCATCCAAACTCAGAACGTGACAAGTATTTCTGCAGATGACAGGAGGCTGTCTTGTACTGGAAGTCTGAGGTGTACAGAATGAAAAGGAATGGTGAGAGTACAGTCCCCTGTGGTGCTCCTGTGCTGCTGACTACCTGGTTAGACACACAAGCCTTCAGTCTAATAAACTGTGGTCTGTTTGTCAGGTAGTCTTTGATCCAGGAGATTGTTGAGGCCTCCACCTGAATCTTCTGGAATTTCTGACAAAGCAAATCAGGTTGGATTGCATTAAATGCACTGGAGAAATCAAAGAACATGTTCCTCACAGTGCTGCTGGCTTTGTCCAGATGACAGTGGGTTTGTTGAAGCAGGTGTATGATGGCATCTTCAACTCCAACTCCACAGTGATAAGCAAACTGAAGGGGGTCCTGATAGTTTATTGTTTGCTTACTCAGATGGGCCAACAGGAGTCACTCTGGGACCTTCATGATGTGGGATGTCAGGGCAACAGGTCTATAGTCATTGAGGACTGATGGGTGAGTTTTATTTGGTACCGGAACAAGACAGGAGGTCTTCCACAACACCGGAATGTTCTTCTGGGCCAGGCTAAGGTTGAAGAGGTGCTGCAGAATCCCACAGAGCTGCTCTGCACAGGCCTTCAGGACTCTAGGGCTGACATGATCTGGACCCACAGCCTTATTCTGATTCAGTCTCTCCAGTTGCATCTTCACTTGACTTCTTGAGACACACAGCAAAGGAAGCAAAGGAAGCATCAGCATCTTCTGATAGGGTTGAAGGCAAACATGTAGAATCAGAAGGGTCTAAGGCTGAGGTGGAAGATAAAACATTTGAGGTGTTACTGGACAGCTGTGGTTCCTGTGGGTCAAAGGAGGGTGGGATGTCTGTTTGGCTGTGAGCAGGAGAGGAGGATGCGAAGCTTGTTTCTGAACTGAACCTATTGAAGAATGTGTTAAGTTCATTGGCTCTGTCCAGACCTCCATCGGTCTGATCCTCCTTCTGCTTGAAGCCTGTGATTTTCTTCATCCCTGTCCACACATCTCTGATATTGTTCTGCTGGAGCTTGATCTCCAGCTTCTTCTTGTACACATTCTTGCTGTCTCTTATCTTGACTTTAAGTTGCTTCTGTAAACTCCTCCATAATTCTCTGTCTCCCTCTCTGAAGGCTCTTTTTTTCTTGTTAAGCAGGTCCTTCAGGTCACTGGTGATCCAAGGTTTGTCATTGGGGAAGCATCTCACGGTTCTGGTGGGGTTGATGTTATCCACACAGAAGTTTATATAGTCGGTTACACACTCAGTCATGGCATCGATGTCCTCTCCATGTGGCTGGCACAGTGCGTCCCAGTCTGTAACCTCAAAGCAACCTTGCAGAGCTTCTTCAGCTTCCTGTGACCCTTTTCTCACAGTCCTCTTTATTACAGGTTGTCTCTGAACAAGGGGCTTATATTTTGAGCAGAGAAAAACAAGATTGTGATCTAATTTGCCTAGAGGAGGTCTTGCTGTAGAGATGTATGAGTCCTTGACATTTGCATAAAACAAATCCAACGTTTTGTTTTCTCTGGTAGAGCAGCTGACAAACTGTTGAAACTTTGGAAGTGTAGCAGAGACTGAAGCGTGGTTAAAATCACCAGAAATTGCCACAAAAGCATTGGGGTTTTGTGTCTGTAGCTTAGCAACAACTGAGCTGATGGCATCACATGCAGTGTTGGCAACAGCGGAAGGTGGAACGTAAACTGTTGCCAAAATAACACTGGTGAACTCTCTGGGTAAATAATATGGATGAAAACTTATTGCCAACAGTTCAATATCTGGACTGCAGAGACGACACTTTACAGTTACATATCCTGGATTACACCATCTGTTGTTCACAAGTACTGCCAGTCCACCTCCTTTACATTTGCCGCTCCTCTTTAAATCTCTGTCTGCTCGTATGGTTAAAAAGCCCGGCAGAGAGACGATGGAGTCTGGGATATGATCCTGCAGCTATGTCTCAATAAAACACATAATACTGCATGCCCAGTACTCTGGCTGAGTCCTTTGTAGGGCTTGGAGTTCATCCAACTTGTTTCCCAACAATCTCATATTGCCCATCATAATCGACGGAAAAGATGGTTTGAACTTCCTCCTTCTCTCTCTTCTCTTAGCTCCTGCTCTGCATCCACGGCGTCTCCTTTTCAACTCATTAGGGATTTGGAGTTGTAGTTGAAGTATTATTTGAGCTTTTGAGATATTAATCAGCTGCTCTCGGTTGTAAGAAACAACCCCGTTGCCCTGGCAATGCATCACAACAAATGTCCAAAAGTAGAAAAGTATTAGGGAAAATCCTCCAAGCTGCACAGCATCCAACACCGGAGAGGACAGTCGTCCAAAAAACAAAAATCAACTGTATCCACCACAAGAGGAAGAGTTCCCAAAAACGAATAAATCAGAATCAAAAGTAACAGAGTTACTCCAATGTGCTGCCACCTTCAGCGGCGCAATTCTAGAATTCATGAGTCCCGTTCAAACCTGATCACTGCCACTCAAACTGAAGTACTGGTGGTACTCATGCTGCCTTTAACGGTACTCAAAAGAAATATTGGTAATACATACTTACAAGGTGAATACAAATGTAATGTGTTGGAAACCAGGACGTTGTGATGATGGTGATGTGCTCTAAGTTGAAGAACCAGTTGGATCTAATAAGTTGATCTGCTTATTGGCTATGCCACCTAATAATAACAATACACACTATCTTTGATTTCTAAATAATCAAAATCTGTGGCAACATGTTCAGTGAAGGAAGTTGTATTTGTGATTTAACAATTTAACGAGTTACGTATTTCAGAATTGGAGTTGAAATTGTATTTGCTATCAACAGGTGGATGCGAGGTAGCCATTTTGGATTTTGAGGTTGGTATAACTTAAAATGTTAAAATCTAGGGACTTTTGTTATTTTTATTACTTGAAACTTGGAAAACTTAATTTTTTGGTGAAACTACAACGCATTATTCCACCGCATCTTTAAACCAATCAATCTGTGCCAAATATAAAACTGTTTTTTTTCACTTGTCATTCTGTACTAATTTTCAAAATATCTGCTAATACGGTGGAACTCAGAAAACCTAGTATTTACCAAGCGGGGTACTTGTTATAAAATGCTGGAGAACCCCTGCTCCTAATAGGACCTGTTTGACAACATGAAGCAGGCTGAAGCGCCTCAAAAAATAACACATCAGGACTTGATCTAATAATGTCCAGAAACCGAAGAGAAACAAAGTCACTGACAGCTATCAGATTTGAAAATTACAAAGCCAGAGGCTAAATCCCTGTTTTCCAAAAAGAACACAAATGCCAATGTCAATTTAAAAAAAAAAAAAGCTTTGATGATACAACACTTTTAGGAAACTACTCTGTGGACTGACAGTGGTGGCAATTTTGGAAGGTGTGGATCCTGCTACATGCAGTGCACAACCAACACAGCTTTCAAAAAAAATATCCTTACATCTACAATCAAACAGTGTGATGGATTCCTTCAGGACCTAGATTACTTGCTACAATTAATAAAAATACAAATTCTGCACCCTATCAAAAATCCTAAAGGAAAATGTCCGGCCATTAGTTCATGACCTTAATCTACAGCATACTTTGATTATGCAGAGGGACAATAATTTAAAGCACACCAGGAGATCCACCTCTGAATAGCTGTATGAATTAAGCTTCAGGAGTGACCTAGTCGTGATCTAAACCTAAATCCAAATTGAAATGCTGTAGTGTCAATTTAAACAGGCTATTCATGCTCTGGAACTCTGTAATGTTAGAAGAGTGGGCCAAATTCCTCTACAGAGATCTAAAAGACTCATTGCCAGTTATCACAAATGTATGATTGCAGCTGTTGTAAGGGTGGCACAACCAGTTATTAAGCTTAGAGAGAAATTACTTCTACATAGAGGACCAGGTTGGTTAGAATAGCTTATTTCCCCTAAAATTAGCATTTGAAAACTGATTTCTGTATTTACCCAAGTTATCTCTTTCTGGTATAAATACGTATTTGGTGATCTATAGCATTTAAATTTTAAAAACAAAAACAGCATAATAAATCTGTCATGGGCAAATACTTTTCCACAGGATTGTGCAAGTGTCATGATATGAAGGTGTTTGGGTTTTTGTTTGGGTTTTATTTATTCTTATTCCAAGTCTGTGTTTTGGATCATGCTTCTGTTTATTATTTTCTCTGATTGTGCTTTAGTTTCTGATTATTGTTTTCTAGTTTATGTTCTGTACATTATGTTTTCTCCTGATTAGTTTGTATTATTGGATTTCTGTTTGCTCCAGTAACGGTTTGTTCTCCCTGCCTCTGTCTGCCATAGCAATCATCTTTATTCGGTCCACCTGCATCAGGCCATCAGTCGTCTTCGTTTCAACTGTACCATGCTCCATATATACACCCCCATTCTGTTTACTCATTGTGGAAACATCAATTCTCCCTGTCATCTGTTTCTGTTTTGCCTGTTTGTTTATTCCTGCCTCCTCCTGTGTGAGTTTTGTTTTGCTTAAAATAAAACCTTTTATTTACCGTTACTATGCCTGTCCGTCTGCATTCTGGGGTCCACTCCGATCAGCCAACCTGACAGCAAGTGTTTTCCATACTAGGAGAAATGGAGCTGATAGCACATCTAATACCGGTTTTACAAGAAAAATATAACTTGTTAAATGCGGATACTTTAGAATCACAATAAAACATAACAGGACCTTCATAACCGTGTCATTGAATTTTACAATGTAAACTGTCAGCTAATGGTTAAAAGGAGAGAAACACCTGCAGTGCAAACCAGACATTGATGTACAATGTACATTCAGGTAACGTTGTACTAGCTTGTGTTGCATCATATACTTGTTTCTTTGTGATTTAATATGAAAGACAAACAGCAAAGCCCAAGTTTAGCTTTAGCTTAAGCTTTATTGGAATTTATTGGAATTTTATGTGAAAGACCAAAAAAAAGTGGTTTACAATTGTGAAGTGAAACAAAAATTATACATTATTTCAAATATTTTATACAAATAAAAAATTGAAAAGTGTGGAAAAGTTGCTCTGTGACAGCCTTAAAGGTTGATTAAGAGAATACTGGGGAGTAAACAGCATCATGAAGTCCAAGGAACACACCAGACAGATCAGGGGTAAAGTTGTGGAGAAGTTTAAAGCAGGTTTAGGTTATAAAAAGATTTCCCAAGCTTTGAACATCTCACCGAGCACTGTTCAATCCATCATGTGGAAATGGAAAGAGTATGGCACAACTGGAAACCTATCAAGACAAGCCTGTCTACCTAAACTTACAGGCCGAACAAGGAGAGCACTGATCAGAGATGCAGCCAAGAGGCCCGTGGTGACTCTGGACGAACTGCAGAGATCCACAGCTCAGGTGGGGGAAATCTGTCCACAGGACAACTATTAGTCATGCACTGCACAAATGTGGTCTTTATGGAAGAGTGGCAAGAAGAAAGCCATTGTTAAAATAAAACCATGAGAAGTGCCGTTTGCAGTTTGTCTGAAGGCATGTTTGGGACACAGCAAACATGTGGAACAAGGTGTTTTGGTCAGACGAGACCAAGATTGCACTTTTTGGCCAAAATGCAAAACGCTATGAGTGGTGGAGAGTTAACACTACACATTATTCTGAACACAACATCCCCACTGTCAAATATGCTCTGGGGGTGCTTCTCTTCAACAGAGACAGGGAAGGTGGTCCGAGTTGATGGGAAGATGGATGGAGCCAAATACAGGGCAACCTTAGAAGAAAACCTGTTGGAGTCTGCAAAAGACTTGAGACTGGGTCTGAGGTTCACCTTGCAGCAGGACAACGACTCTAAACATAAAGCCAGGGCTACAATGGAATGGTTTACATATGAATGTTTTAGAATGGCCCAGTCCAGACCTAAACCCAACTGAGAATATGTGGCAAGATCTTAAAACTGCTGTTTTCATCTAATCTGACTAAGCTTGAGCTGTTTTGCAAAGAAGAATGGGCAAACATTTCAGTCACTGAATGTGCAAAGCTGGTAGAGAAATACTCTAAAAGAACTGCACCTGTAAGTGCAGCAAAAGGTGGTTCCACAAAGTATTTACTCAGGGGGGCTGAATACTTTTGCACAGTGCCCTTTTCAGTTTTTCATTTGTAAATTTAAAAAGAAATCATGTATAATTTTTTTTACTTCAAAATTGTATTCCACTTTGTGTTGGTCTTTCACATAAAATTCCAATAAAATATATTTATGTTTGTGGTTGTAATTTGACAATATATGGAAAAGTTCAAGGGATATGAATACTTTTACAAGCCACTGTATATGTTTGAATCTCAGTTACTTCAATGTGCAATAAATTATTCACCACATTTCATCAGTATTGCACATTGCATTGTCTATATAGTGCTGCAGTTTCCTCAATTGGTTTATCTCGACAGCGACAGATAGCTTGTCCCATGTCAGGTCATTTCTAACATACAGTAGAGGGGTGTGGACTTGAATTGAGTCACAAATTCAATTACTTTAGACTCGACTTGATGATATTATAAAAGACTTTGGATGACTCGTGACTTCACTTCGACTTGATCCTTTTGATTTGAAAAGACTTCATATCTTACACCAAATAGAACGTGTGCTATACAGTTGGAGAAAGGAGAAAAGGGTGCGTGCGGCATCACCCAAACCACATGTAGGGTACTATGCAGCCTAAGTCAGTAGGTCAGTAAGTCAATACTTTCTTACTGAAAGTACATGAACATTAGTTGTTGTTTGGAAACCACAATTTGTTAAATCCAGAAAACAATGTGCATGTCATAATTCAATGTTGTAAAAAGTTGTACAAGGCTAGGCTGTGATTTTAAAAACTGGCTTTACAAAACCTCATGGCTTTCTTGGTGTGCAACTGACATAAAATCACAAATGGGCCCCTAACATCAGGTATGAGGGCTGTGTTTAGTCACAGACTCCAATACTGAACCTCTTAAATACTGTCTTGATCAGGATATTCCAGTATTCATGTTTGAGTCATTCCCATTTTAATCCTTTGATCTTAAATAATGTCACTAAAAGCTACTGAATGCATATTATTCTTCTTTAGGTATATGTCACAAAGCTATATTTGGATGATGGATATACATTTTTTGTCATAGCTTGCCAAATGAACATTCTTTAGAAGTGAAGAGTTTTAGAAGCCCCAGTTCTTATATGTTTATTTTTGTATTACCTTCTAAATAAAGTGTATGTATGCCTTAGCCTGGATTATATACAGATACACTTATTAATGTTGACAACAGCAATGTTAAAATGAATTAAATAACAGGAGTGGAAGACCTGGTCATCAAGATGTTCACTCACCGGCCACTTTATTAGGTACAACTTGCTAGTACCGGATTGGACCCCCTTTTTCCTTCAGAACTGCCTTAATCCTTCATGGCATAGATTCAACAAGGTACTGGAAACATTCCTCAGAGAGTTTGGTCCATATTGACATGATAGCATCACACAGATGCTGCAGATTTGTCGGCTGCACGTCCATGATGTGACTCTCCCGTTCCACCACATCCCAAAGATGCTCTATTGGATTGAGATCTGGTGACTGTGGAGGCCATTTGACTACAGTGAACTCATTGTCATGTTCAAGAAACCAGTCTGAGATGATTCGATTTTTATGACATGGCACGTTATCCTGCTGGAAGTAACCATCAGAAGATGGGTACACTGTGGTCATAAAGGGATGGACATGGTCAGCAACAATACTCAGGTAGGCTGTGACACGATGCTCAATTGGTACTAAGGAGCCCAAAGTGTGCCAAGAAAATATCCCCCACACCATTACACCACCACCACCACCAGCCTATACCGTTGATACAAGGCAGGATGGATCCATGCATTCATGTTGTTGACGCCAAATTCTGACCCTACCAACCCGAATGTTGCAGCAGAAATCAAGACTCATCAGACCAAGCAACATTTTTCCAATCTTCTATTGTTCAATTTTGGTGAGCCTGTGCGAATTGTAGCCTCAGTTTCCTGTTCAACTACTGTAGCCCATCCGCCTCAAGGTTCGACCTGTTGTGTGTTCAGAGATGCTCTTCTGCATGCCTTGGTTGTAACGAGTGGTTATTTGAGTTACTGTTGCCTTTCTATCAGCTCAAACCAGTCTGGCCATTCTCCTCTGACCTCTGGCATCAAATAGACATTTGTGCTCACAGAACTGCCGCTCACTGGATATTTTCTCTTTTTTCTGACCATTCTTCGTAAGCCCTAGAGATGGTAGTGCGTGAAAATCCCAGTAGATCAGCAGTTTCTGAAATACTCAGACCAGCCCGTCCGGCACCAACAACCATGCCATGTTCACGTAAATCACCTTTCTTCCTCATTCTGATGCTCGGTTTGAACTGCAACAGATCGTCTTGACCATGTTTACATGCCTAAATGCATTGAGTTGCTGCCATGTGATTGGCTGATTAGAAATTTGCGTTAACGAGCAGTTGGGCAGGTGTACCCAATAAAGAAGCCGGTGAGTGTACATCAGTATGTTAAAAACACTCTCTTTTCATTATTTTGAAATTGGGCACCACATTAATGTCTGAAATCAAACTGGATCCCCCTTATTAATATAAGTTAGGAATATGTTAGTGGTGGCAGCCAGGCAGTCTGTGGGCAACACACCTTACAAGCGCTTCAAAGAGAAAAGCAATCTCCATATCATTAAGCTAAAAGCATGACTGCTGTCTGGAAGCTACAGATGCATCTCTGTGATTTAAATGTTAGATGTCTGGAACATACAAGAACATGTAACAACTGAGTAAGAGCAATTAAGAATCAGGTCAGTGCTGTGCCACCCACAGCTCAGATGAATAAACATCAGAGGATTACTCAGAAATAATCTGTCTGAATGAATGTAGCTGCAGCTGAATATGCTTGTTTTGTTTACCCATACAATATTTAATGTGGGATCTTTAGAATGACACATGGGGGCGCTATCAACAGCGATGAGCACTGACTCAGCTTTCCTAATCTTCCTTGAAGTGTCAGTGAAGTTTGTGGAGTAGCTCTTGAGACAGGCCTTTTATCCTAAGCTCTCTGGCCTGACACACAAAGCTGTCCCCTGTGTCTGTGAGCCGCGCTGATGGGCTGTGCACTGATTATTGTGAGTGGCTTCTCCTGCAGTGATGTACAATCCAGTTTGGTGTTTTACATAATGAAGCACAGTTTTTAAAACTTGTTACTGAAACTTATTTCAGCCTGCATTTTGGTCCACTGACAAGAGTCTAATTTTGTTGTGATTGTAATTAGGCTTCACATTGTGTTTTGCATTTTTGCCAAGTGTTGCACCCGACCATCTTTGTTCAACGTTTAATCCCCTGATTTGTTTCTCAAACGTAATTTAAAAAGACACTCATGAAATCAAAATATTTAAGAAGCTGAAAATTCCCAAGAAGGAGGTCTGGAGAAATGTTTTATGAGACACAATAAATTGGAGGCCTGCCAAACCAGCATCAGACCCAGGGATTTTGAAGTGCCCTGTGATAAAACTGATTTGCTTATAATTCATAACACTTGTTACTGCACTATTTCTTTTATACACACAGGCAACTGCCCTCCCTTTTCCCTGAACAACCATGTCCGCAGGCTACTTACTGTACGTCATGCAGTGGTTCTGTAAAACATAGTGGAAGTGAATGGAAGCAGCTGAAAGTCTCACAGTTCAAATTTTACTTGTGAGTTTTTAGCTCCACAACACAAATGTCAGAAAGGTGTTTCAAAGACAGCATCTAATGTTTTCCCACATGTTGTTTTTTCCCTGAAGAGTCGCTTTGACCAAATGCTATCCCTGTAGTGGATAGGAGTGAATAAAGTGAATAAATGGATATAATAATGTTCAACCTATTTTTAAGTTTGCCTCTGATAGGAGGGATTGCTGCAGTTAATTACTGTGGGTAAGCATGCAGGGGCATGCAGGCACTTAACCCCAATCTGCCTACCAATCTGTGATTGATGTATGAATGTGTGCCAGTTAGAGTGCGAATGTGTAAATTTGGCTTTAGTGTAAAGCGCTTCGAGTGGCCAGTATGACTAGAAAAGCACTAATTAAATTCTTTCCATTTAGCATTGATTTATTTCTATAAAATAGTCCAAGGACATCAGTAGACATTTCGTACTGACAAAGGACACATAAACAGTAAAAAACACAAGAAATTAGATATTTTCTTACCTGAGAATTTGTATGCAAACCCACAACCTCAATGGTCTGGCTGTTGACCTTGGCAGAGCTGTCTGTCGCCATAATGGCATGAAGTGTGTTATGTTTTCATCCCTTAGCTCTCAGTTTTTCCTTCCCTTGATGCCATTATACCAACTGTTTCCAAATCCTGAGGCAAACTCTATTTTGAATGGAAGGATTATTTTCTGATTGTTGAGGAAAAATTCATCCTCAAATCTTATCCACTTTTCTTGCAAAGATCTTCAGTAAGCTTGGTTTCTCTGTTCTTTCCTGTACTGTCAATAAATGGCTAGGCATCTGTTCCTTTTATACAATCTTAGAAAGATTTTTTTTTTTTGTCCAAAAACCTTATTGTTTTCTGTTAACAACAATAGGCAGTCACCCTCATCTGTTCAGATCATCATCCATAAGGGTTCTTTTGATGTCAAAAAAGCACTTTAAAATTGATTATCTGCTTCCTTAAAACAATGGAAAGGCTGATGTTTATTTATTGTGTCTATTTTTAATTACTTCAAGATATTTGCATCCTCAGGCTACATACTGATATTTCTATAATTATGCATATTGTTAAGATTTCTGAGCACCACCTAGCTGTGTTTTGAGTGCAGTAGTTTGTGGAGCCTACTCAGCCCTGTCATTATGTCACAAGGCAAATAAACAATATTTTTTTATGTGTTGCTTTTTTTATGTTTTAATTGCTTTTGGACATGTTAGGCAATAATCTTACAGGACAAGTTGACAAAAGCAAGAGGTAAAAAGGGTAAGAATAATGTCACCACACTGACATTGAGTCAAGCTGGCACAAATTGATTCTGCCACTCCCTTGAGAAAAAATGTTCCCTGATTCTGGAGGCTGTGCCTGGTGTCATAAATGTTTTAAGTTTGTGTATTACAAATTGTTACTTGCAATGACAAGAACCTGCTGTAGTGAATATATTATAAGCATTTTCATCTCAGGTTTTGTGTCATAATGTCTCAACCTCTCCAGGTGAGCTGGAAGAAAGCTAGCATTACACACGCATGATTTGGACCTTTATTATTATGGCATTGTTTGGGCTTGGTGTCAGTCGATTGTATTAATCTTTTTGTGTGTTGATGGATCGTGTGTGGATGTGCTCCGAGACAATGATTGATTGCAGCAGGATACAAAAAGACAGATGCTTGCACTTTGATCCTGATTTCTTTTTATTTACACAACAGAGGAAATCTTTGTCAGATGTTTCTCTCATGTAATAAACCAATTTAGTTATGACATACTTATTTTGTTTGCTGTAACAAGTTCACTTTGTCTAGTAAATCCACATTGTCATGTCCCCAATGATTTGGGAGGATTTGGATTTTCTTAGTGGCACTGACAGTACTGGCCTTATTTTATTTTATCTATGTTGTTTATCAGACTAATTTTAGATAAAAGATTGTCTCCGAGCTTTTGCAGAACTAGTCTGGTGCTGCTAATGAGCTGCCTGATGGTTGTCTCTGTGGTAACATGTCCAGCACACAGCCTCACTGGAAAGGTCAGTTTGTTTGTATTTGTGTGATTTACACCAAGACATTTGATTTCAAAGTTAGTCTGTAAAGTTTCTTCTCAAGCATACAGTTTTTTTTTATTCCATTTAGAAATGGCCAAAATATTTGAACATTTTCCACAGCAATATGAGCTCATGGCAGAACATTTCAGCCATAGCACAAAATGTTGCAGTTTAAAAATGAGCTCAGAACTGTATAAATTCATCTATGTTTAGCTTCTCACCAAGTCAGTTCTTGTTTTTGGATCACAATTGTTTGCGTTAATAAAAACTAAAAGCAGACAGCCTACACTAAAATTGCACTACACGCAGTATTAGCTGAGTTTTTGCACATCTTTTGTGTCTGCAATCTGTTTGTCTTGCTACCTGTTTCATAATCAAACAGCTATAATCTTATGGTGGTGCAGCCCCATCCAGTTAAACAGCTGTGTGCAGTATGTTCGCCTTTTGCATCTGGTTGCTTCTGAGAATCTAAACTTTGAGTAGCAAACCTTTGAGAACTTTTTCGTGAGGTCTCTGAATTAGACAGATGCAGAAGGTCTAGTATGAACACATATTGTACATAACTGATGTGCCCCTTCAATAAACCAGTCTGTTAGATAAGTACTTGAATTAACTTTTGATTCATTAGCGCTTGAATTGGTTAGGATTTAAAGTTCATGTTTATGGTCAGACTAAGCTATAAGGAACTTTCTGAACACTTTATGAGGTTGTTTGGTCCCAGCCATGGAAGGAACAAAAAGGAATTAACTGCACCAGAGAACAAACTAAATTGGTCAAAAACTCTAAATCCCAGAATGCACAGCATTAACCCATTTTAATGACAGCTCCCAGAAAGAAGGAGTCCCAGCTGGACTCCCAGTGACATTATAGAGCTACTAAACTCTATGCATATCAGTAGTTCTATCTCTTTGCACACAGCTTCCAAAGATTGCGTTGGGGGACACACACATTTGAACATCTTAATCTCCTTGGCTGACTAAAAGACTGCATCTTTGAAGAAACCTTCGATCCAAATTAAAGTATGGTCTGCTGTTTGTGGATCCAGTGACTTTAGCCCAGCCAAAAATAACACTAGCTGCCTGAACCCTGGTGAGCTTCTGGAGAAAACAAATTAAATGAATCATTGATTCCCCAAGAAGAAACAGTGGACCTAATTACGTTGATGAAGTGAGAGAAGACGACCTAACAGATCCAGACACCACCTGATCAGGATTCATTAGCCAAAAAACTTTCAATCTGTCAAGTACTGTCCTATGAATACCAGCCCAATATGGTGCCATTTATCTATTGGAACAATAGATAAAAGAAGTAATTTAAACACTGGCATTCGATAACAGCAAGCTCTGTAAACACTTGGAATAAACAGAGACTACTTCTCCAGGTAATATAAGAATTCATTAACCAAAACAATCAACAATTCAACAAGTTAAAAAAATGTCATATTACATTTCAAATTAAACAGTTTAAATAGGCTAGAAAAATCCAACTAAAACTACCAAGCAAAATGAAGGATTGAGGAAAATTAATAAACTAGAATATTTTTTAGGAGAAATATAACCAATAAAAATGATGAAACAATATCACAGTTTAGTGTGGATATTTAAGTTTGTTGGAGAAAACCCCCAGCCTCTCTTGACAGAGCTTATATTCTGAAAGCAAGACTGGTAGTTAGCAAAAGAATCACAGGGGAATTACATGTGGTCATTTAAAACTGTATTGGATCCAAAAATAGTATATTAACAGTTTCTATGTATACAGTGACCTTTTTTGCTCCACTGAACGCAGTTAGTGAGATACCCCAGGCTCCCTACGTGGCAAAAACAACTCTTTATATGGTCACAATATTGGATCAAGTTGGAGCAAACATCCAGTTTAGGAGCAGATTGACGCATATATTATCACCAGATGGGCCTCATTATCACCTTCCTGGACATCCTCATGGATGGTATCTTCTGAGGCATGTGTTTTACACACAATTGTTGTCCCCCCATGCAAACCCGAGAGGTCACTACTGCTTAAGTTGTAGGTTGCATTTCGATCTCCTCTTCCTCTTTCACCTGAAAAGAGTTACCTATTCCTCTAACAACTGTTAAACACAACAAACACAAAGATGCTAATTAAAATATTCCCACATATTTAAGAACAGATGTTTATTTTGAGCAATTTGAGAATGAGGTCAAATTTGTTTTAAAACTAAAGGACAACAATTAAATATGTGTTCAAACAACCAGTTACAATGCAAATCAGAAGGGAAATTAAAACAAATTTCTAGTAAAATAATATTTTAAGATGATTTGCTGAATTATAAATCATAACAAAAGGCTCAATAGCCGTTAGCATTAGCTCAGCAGATAGCCTGCTAGCACTTAAATTGTTTTAAAACCAAATATAAGAAAAATGCAGTGGAACAAATTACATTTATTTAGTTTTATCCTAAACAAATGTTTTCTGCCCAGACACAATCTCTTACATGAACTGTTCTGATGAATTGGAGTGAAGAAGGTCCAAAGAACATTGAGTTGGGCTGAAAGTGGGCAGCTAGTTCTGACCCCTTAGTTGCGTGGTGGGCAGCTCACTGTAGCTGCTTGGGGGACCTTTGCATGGGCTGGTATACATGGCAGGTGGAAAGGACTGCAATTTCCAAGCCATCTTCTCTCAGGTCTGTAGAAAGGAAACCGCTTGTCGACGTCTTTTTGAGGAATCAGTGACTCTGGATTCTTTCCTGCAGCTCAGACAAAACAATTTCAGCCAGTTTGTCTTATTTTTTTCGGCCGTTACAAAGTTGCCGAATACACAGGCAGCAAACCGGGAATTAGAGAAGTTACGAAAATAGCGGCGCAATCGCAAGCTGCTACTTCCGAATGTGACATCATCAAGTCTGCGGTTCATTCGCCATCTTGTGAGTCTATATCTGTTTTTAGGTCGCCATCTTGGTAGTCCATCACTTCATTTAAATAAGTCACTGTGATGACTAGTTTACACAACAATAACAATCAATTGTCTAAAAGGTTATTGATCTAATTCAGGAAATATTTGTAGAACATTATTTCATTAAAATAATATTTTACCTTCCCCTCTGATTGTTGTTCTTAATGAGTTTTAAAGCTATACAGACCTTAGTCCAAATTCTTTAAAACAAACCTAGATTCTTAGACATACATAAAACTGATGTCACAGCATCTTTTTTTCAGTTTTATTCTGGTTTCCCTTTTCCTTCTGTCATTTATTCATTTTTCCTTTTCTTTTCATTTTTATGTAGTAGTTTAGTTGAGTGTTATCAGCCTAGTTAAAGACTTTGTCTAATGTATTTTAACTAGAAGTTGGGGTATGTTTTGTATTTGAAGAGTTAGGTGTGCAGGGCATGCTGTTTGAGAATGCTAATATGTGAATTTACTTCTTTATCTATTGTTCTATAATACCTCATTGGGCAGGTATTTGTAAAACAATACCTGACAGAGAACTGTTTCACTATCAATTCTGGATTACCAAGTGGTGCCCTGACTTGGTATTCTGACCAAAATCACTAACTTTGTTAATTATTGCTTTGACACTCATTAATATTTATTCATAGCCAAACCAAACCTATTGTTGCATGACACGTTTTCTTCACAGCATCTTGAACTCTCCTCTTGATGTTCTTAAATTAGAGGAGGTTGATCCCACTCTTTATTCAGGGCAGTGCTCTTGAGCAGAATTGTGAATCTGATCACTCTAGATAAGAAGCAACCCTACATCAGGATGTTGTACTGTGTGCAATCTGCAGGAGGTATGGTTGTGCTAATCTTTTCTTGATAAATAATTTGCTAGATGTCCAAAACAATTACAGTGAGGATTCTGCTGGGGACAACAGCTTTAAATCCATCTTCTGCCTTTCATACCCTGCACAATTGTAGTCAGTCTTT
Organism: Girardinichthys multiradiatus; assembly: GCF_021462225.1. Classification (NCBI taxonomy): domain Eukaryota; kingdom Metazoa; phylum Chordata; class Actinopteri; order Cyprinodontiformes; family Goodeidae; genus Girardinichthys; species Girardinichthys multiradiatus. Next base: position 36,740,819 of record NC_061802.1, on the reverse strand, counting down.
GGTACTTGACAGAAGGGTCTTCTTTGCTTTCCTTCTTATTTTAGGTTGATGTCCAAATGACTGTCTTATTGGGAAAGCAGATACAGCCACAGCCACCTGCAGTTCTGTAGAGGGCTTCTCAGGAGTAGACATTCTTGGTACTTCCTGGATTCTTCCTGAAACCTTCTTTACTGCAACTGAGCCGCACCATGACGTTTTCCATGCTGCAGAAAGCTGTTCTTTCAGGTGAAATGTTCTTAGCAGTAATTTGCAACAATATGAGTCTATTTTGATGCAAATCAATGATGGCTGCACACTATTCTGCTTCTGGAGGCAAACATTGCTGACACAAGACTGATTTTAGGCACGTCTACCTTTTCTTTTTTTGACAGCATTGAAAGTCTGCTAATTAGATTGACTGACATTAACGGAAGTCTGTCAGGCATTCACCTGTGCTGATTATATAAATATGCTGAAGTCAGGATTGCATATAACTCCGCGCACCATGGCAAAAAGACAGGGGATTTGTTTTACTAAAACTTTAAGCAAGTACAGCTCATGGCAATTAGTTTATACACATCTGATCACTGCATAACAATGTGACAAGAATTGGAAATGTTAAACCTAAAAATTAAGCCTGATGAATAAAAAAACAGCATTTGTCCTTGCCAAAACTTTTTGCTAATACAGTATAATTATGTTCTCGGCTTGTATGATTCTGACTTTTCTGAAGTGCTGTCAGAGAACTGAACTTTCACTTGGGAGGATCTGTTGCTCAGCATTGTAGTGATGTGAATAACAGTTGTACAGATTTGCAGTAAATCAGCTGTAGATTTTTACAGTTTGTTAATTCCAATTTATGTTGCTGTCAAATCCAGTTAAATAAAAACATACCCCTGTGAGCAATATCAGTCAGTTTGTCATTTTCTATACCACTTCATCCATAGTGGGTAGCGGGGAGCTGGTGCCTATCTCCAGCAGTCTATGGCGGGAGGCGGGGTACACCCTGGATAGGTCACCAGTCCATCGCAGGGCAACACACAAACAACCAAGCACACACTCAGTCACACACCTAAGGGCAATTTAGAGAGACCAATTAACCTAACAGACATGTCTTTAGACTGTGGGAGGAAACCGGAGTACCTGGGAGAACCCACGCATGCATGGGAAGAACATGCAAACTCCATGCAGAAAGACCTCCGGTCGGGAGGCAAACCCAGAACCTTCTTACTGCAAGGCAAGAAACACTAAAAAGCTGTCATCCAGTATTCCCTTTATTAGAGCCGTTTGGTCACTCTTTATACTGCATTCCCATCAAGCATCAGCCTCACTGAATAGTTACAGAGGGAGACTAGCCTACTGACATAAACTAATCTGAGAAGTGAATAAAGCTGTAGAAGATCTAGATCTTTAGAGATGGTCCAGAGGAGCGTTTTCTTTGAATTAACCTCCTTCCAACTTTGAAACATTGCTGACTTTTTACAAACCTAATGATTTTTGCAACAGGGAGTTTTAGCTCCGAATGATAGTTATCTCTGGGTATAACAGACAATGTCATGTTAGGGAGCATCTTGCTAATACACATTTTTAAAAGGTTTTTGTAGCACTTTTGGCCCTTTTTTGACAAGTTAGCAGACAGATCATCCTGTCACCAGGGCTGCTTAGGGACATTCTGACCACTCTTTGGTCCATCTCATTCCAACTTACAGACAGAAATTAAAAGCTTCCAAACCTGTGGATTGGATTGTTCAAAGCAGATGTTACAGGCCTACTTTGACTGCACAGATTGGACTGTTTTGAAATTTCAGTCACTAATTTAAACCAACTCACTGAGATGGTGACATCATACATAGGTTTCTGTAAGGACATCTGTGTGCAGACCAAGACCTTCTGCACTTACAACAACAATAAACCTTGGTTCACCTCTCATCTGAGGAAGCTGCACAAGGATAAGAAAGAGGCTCACAGCAGTGGGTGACCGGACCCGGTATAAGCAGGCCAGGAACAAATTGACCAAGGAGATCAAAGCAGTGCAGAGAAGCTACAGTGAGAAGTTAGAGAAAAGCTTCTTACATGGAGACGCTTCTGCTGTTTGGAATGGTTTGAAAAACCTGACTGCCTACAGGAGCTATTCCCCTCACCTTGAGCAGAATTCTTGCTGGGCTAATCAACTGAATGGTTTCTACTGTAGGTGTCAGAGTCTGGGAGTGCTCATGTATTGTTTTTTGCCTGCTGCTAACACTTACTCACCACTATATGTCGCTAAGATCTGCCGGTGTGGAGGGTAGCAGGTGTTCCTCATTTCCATCAACCTGGAGGAGTATAAGAAGGTGGAGATGTCAGCAATCCAGTGCCTGAGTGTTAACCTCTGTGGTAACCCCAAATGGCCAAGCTATGAGATCTCTGTCTAAAGTTAAAGTTCATAGTCTCTTGCCTTTCATGTGCTCCTTCCTAGGAAATTTCAAGTCCTGGTTTCAAGTCCCTGCGACCTTCGGCTCAGGCTCAAAGTCCTCAGTTTCGATTCTGCCTCAGCCCAAGTACTCAAGCCTCAGAAGAAACCCATTTTGGATTGAGCTCTGGCTGACAGCTCCAAAACCTACATCTACAGGCAAGCGAAGCCTGCTCACCCTCCACCATTTACTTCACCGAATCCTCACCAGGTAACTCCTATCAGTAATATTGATCTGGACAATACAATTGCTATACTCACCCAAAGCCTCAGTATAGTACTCACCATCTTCCTGGATAAACTCACCGTTTCCGCAGCAACGTCTATTCAGTCCTCGCAGGCTCCGCATCATTCTTCCACTCTAACCACCATTCATCAAACAGTAAGCAAAGATCTTGATCCAGTTCCCAGTTATTCCCATTTATCTTCTGAGTATTTACCTGTCCTCCTTTCCCATACAGTGCTGTGCCTCCAGCCCTGGTTCCAGTTCCATATCACTACCTGTCAAAATAAACTTGTTAAATTTGTCTCCTGCCTCCTGAGTGTCCTAGGGTTAGGAAAAGGGCACCTAAAATCTCTGCAGACCCTACACACCCTGCACACAAACTATCTAGGCTTTTAGGCATCTTCATGTCGGCACTACAAAGCGCTGTCAACTAAAACGAGCCGTCACAAAGACAGTTTCTTTCCCCAGGCTGTTTCTCAGATGATCACTTGACAGCCAGAGTTCACAACACCATGCATACTTGGTCTGATCTCACATAATTTTCTATTGTAAAGTCAATTTTGTATATATTTACATTTAAATATATATTCTTTATTTCCATTTTTATATAAAAAAAAATCTTCACTGAGAGCAAAGTGTACTGGAGTTCAATTCCTTGTTTTTGTTCACAAACTTAGTAATCAAGCTGATTCTGATTGTTTGTCAGAGATTTTATTTTGTCATTCATGATCCATTTTCTCAGGCCGCTTGGTGAAGGTTAGAACATTAACAGACTGTTAAGCAAGCTCAGCGCTCTCTTTACCATGACAAACCAGAGCAGCAGTTGCATTACTGCAGACCAGGTCCCAATCTGTCGGTCAATCTCTCTGCTTCACCCCTCCATTATTCATTAAAGACACCTATGATACATGAGCTCCTCCACTTGAGCCAAGGACTCATATATAGAACCTGTGTCGGGGGTTCTCTCTACAGAATCACCACCTTTACTGGGCGAAGGTATTTGAATACCTACCTTACCTACCTTAATATTTCATGTTGGGGACGATGTTGTCTTACTTGTCTTACTTGATTTGACTTCCATTGCAAATTGATCCCTGGGTAGAAGTCAGATCAAGGATGTATTGAGAATATTAAAGGCAAATGGCCACAGACAGAGGACCAGAACAATCTCTTGTTGCCAGGTTGGGTCAGTGGAGCTCACTGGGGAGTCTAGGTGGTTGGTCAAGCTTTGGCAACTGGAGTTGGGCCAGGTTCTGACCAAAAAAGCAAGGAGAGGTTCCCTTTCAAGGGGCCCATGATCCCCCAGGGGGTACCATGTGGGCTGGGTAGAGTTGAGTGTCATTTCAATTCCCAGCTCATAACTTGGCTTTTGGAAAATGGAAAAATGTTGCAGTAATAATCTAATTAATCTGCTTGTCACAAAATGCTGTTTTAAAGGAAGACTTGGAAAACAAAAACTGTTAAAAATAGAGGAGATAGATTGTATATCCCTTGAAAGATCTTGGTTGTGTACATCGGCCATAAACATTCATTCTGCGCTTTGTCAGTATAGTTTTTTTCACAGCTTAACAGCATCATTCATATTTCAACAGGCTTAACAATCAATACAGATCCTCCAGGGATGCCAGCTTTCTTCTCCACAGCTCTATAAATGGTTGCTTTTCTTTGACATTTTATGCTTTTCAGGATTACCTGTATCAATAGCAGAGGTAGGTAGTGTATCATATAAAACTGTATGATGTGAAGCTGGGGAATCGATGTAAGAGCTTTGGTAGCGAGGCTGGCAACTGTAATTGATTGGTTCATTCACTGCTCGCAGCAAGTGTGCCTGAATCCCACCATCGATTTGCACATGAATTTACATTCACCTCTTTTTTAGCTACTTATTAATTTTGCAATCTTTAGGTTTGTAAAAAAAAAAAATCAAAATTTAGAATTGAAAATTTGTATACTCGTTTTATTCATTTTTTATTGTAGTCTTTTAAATACCGGATTTTGCAATAATTTTTCTTTTGTGTGTCTGATAACATTATTTTGTATAAATTAAATCAGATGTTACTTAGTACTTGAGTAATACTTTTTTCACTCTTACCTGAGTAATTTTTCTGGATGACTACTTTTTACTTCTACTTAAGTAAAAATATACTGATGTAGTGCTACCCTGGAAAACAATTTTTGGTCACTCTACCTACCTCTGATTAGGATTTTCACTGTCTCTTGTGCCTGGATGTTTTTTTATCAACACAAAGCATCCCATCTCTCTGCTTGTTGCCTCGACTCAGTTACAGCATTAAAACATGGATCAGAGACATGTATTGTTTTATATATCTCCTCTTCCAACGAATGTACCTGCTCCAAGAATCAAAAGCTGACACAACAGAAGTTTTGATATTCAAGATGATGTGCACAATGCAACCCCCCCTTAAATATTTTACCATTTCCTTTAATAATATTTCTTTAAATATTATTTTAACAAATAAAGGCAGCTAATGAGACCCCGTTGAGAATTAGTCATCCAGAAGGTTGGTTTTATTCAGCAAATCATTCTTTAAAACATTATTTTAATAAAATAATATTTTATCTGATCTTGCATTGTTAATGGTTGTGTAAGTTGGTTCCAAGACTAACTTCACGTCACTTCCAGATTTTTCAAGATAATCCTTGGTTCTCAAACATAAACATTGCATGGTAATGTTACATCACTCTTTTGGTCATGATTTTCAATCATCTTTAATCAACTTGTTTATATTGTACATAGCCCATTAGTCTTCGTTATCCTTTAATTCTGCTTGGTAGTTTAGTTGGATTGTTTTAACATAGTAAAGAGTTCGTTGATTGAAATATGTTTGACTTTGAGTTGACTTATTTTTGTTATTAAATTCTTGTATTTTAAGAAATTGTGTGAATTCATTCCATGTGTGTTCAGAGTTTTGCTGTTCAATAATGTCAGAGCTCGTCTCACACCTTTCTATTTTGTCCTAATACCATCGCCTTACTGGGCTGGTATTCACAGGACAACCCTTAACAGACCGAAATATTATTTGATAAAATATTAATATTAGTTATTAAATAATATTCTCAGATTCATAATCACAACAATAAAAAAAAAAAACGGAATTATCTGTTTTTATTTACATTTGATTAAGAAATAGCATGTTATACCCAATAATTTTACCCATCTAAATAATAAATCAAAAAACCTTTATTTGCATTATAGTCTTCAAACCCTTCTTAGAACTACTGAGCAGCTTTTATTCATTTTGACAATTTATCTTTGACGATGAGCTCCCAGTCTATGAGGTGTATCGACTCCATACCATCACCCTAATCTTTAGCTTCCTTCATAGATTCTCTATCATATTCAAGTTAGGTGTGCCACTCCTGATCATTAGCAGTACATCCAGCCAGATGAAACCTGTTAGTAAAATTGAAATTACTTTAAACCAAAACTTTCAGTCAGCACCAAGGTAAAGTGCTATTTCATGTTTGTTGTATGAGTCTGGACTCCATTTGTTAATCTGTAGTACAAACACTTAGACTAAACAAACCTGAACTGGAGGATTCTGCACTGAACAATGATTCATTAACGTTTGGGATTTATGAAACTGTTTCAAGCTTTCTTTTATATTAGGACAACCTTCAAATAAGCACAAAAATCAGAATGTATGAGCTAGCCAAACCTAGTTTGGAATATTCTAGAGATCAGAGATTCTATAAAACACAGTTTGGGATTGATAAAAACGTTGCTCTATTTGTGAAGACAAAAACTGTGGGTTCATATTTTGTTTCTTGTCTCGTTCTCAGTGAGGTATTACAGGTCCTTCTCAAAATATTAGCATATTGTGATAAAGTTCATTATTTTCCATAATGTCATGATGAAAATTTAACATTCATATATTTTAGATTCATTGCACACTAACTGAAATATTTCAGGTCTTTTATTGTCTTAATACAGATGATTTTGGCATACAGCTCATGAAAACCCAAAATTCCTATCTCACAAAATTAGCATATCATTAAAAGGGTCTCTAAACGAGCTATGAACCCAATCATCTGAATCAACGAGTTAACTCTAAACACCTGCGAAAGATTCCTGAGGCCTTTAAAACTCCCAGCCTGGTTCATCACTCAAAACCCCAATCATGGGTAAGACTGCCGACCTGACTGCTGTCCAGAAGGCCACTATTGACACCCTCAAGCAAGAGGGTAAGACACAGAAAGAAATTTCTGAACGAATAGGCTGTTCCCAGAGTGCTGTATCAAGGCACCTCAGTGGGAAGTCTGTGGGAAGGAAAAAGTGTGGCAGAAAACGCTGCACAACGAGAAGAGGTGACCGGACCCTGAGGAAGATTGTGGAGAAGGGCTGATTCCAGACCTTGGGGGACCTGCGGAAGCAGTGGACTGAGTCTGGAGTAGAAACATCCAGAGCCACCGTGCACAGGCGTGTGCAGGAAATGGGCTACAGGTGCCGCATTCCCCAGGTCAAGCCACTTTTGAACCAGAAACAGCGGCAGAAGCGCCTGACCTGGGCTACAGAGAAGCAGCACTGGACTGTTGCTCAGCGGTCCAAAGTACTTTTTTCGGATGAAAGCAAATTCTGCATGTCATTCGGAAATCAAGGTGCCAGAGTCTGGAGGATGACTGGGGAGAAGGAAATGCCAAAATGCCAGAAGTCCAGTGTCAAGTACCCACAGTCAGTGATGGTCTGGGGTGCCGTGTCAGCTGCTGGTGTTGGTCCACTGTGTTTTATCAAGGGCAGGGTCAATGCAGCTAGCTATCAGGAGATTTTGGAGCACTTCATGCTTCCATCTGCTGAAAAGCTTTATGGAGATGAAGATTTCATTTTTCAGCACGACCTGGCACCTGCTCACAGTGCCAAAACCACTGGTAAATGGTTTACTGACCATGGTATCACTGTGCTCAATTGGCCTGCCAACTCTCCTGACCTGAACCCCATAGAGAATCTGTGGGATATTGTGAAGAGAACGTTGAGAGACTCAAGACCCAACACTCTGGATGAGCTAAAGGCCGCTATCGAAGCATCCTGGGCCTCCATAAGACCTCAGCAGTGCCACAGGCTGATTGCCTCCATGCCACGCCGCATTGAAGCAGTCATTTCTGCCAAAGGATTCCCGACCAAGTATTGAGTGCATAACTGTACATGATTATTTGAAGGTTGACGTTTTTTGTGTTAAAAACACTTTTCTTTTATTGGTCGGATGAAATATGCTAATTTTGTGAGATAGGAATTTTGTGTTTTCATGAGCTGTATGCCAAAATCATCCGTATTAAGACAATAAAAGACCTGAAATATTTCAGTTAGTGTGCAATGAATCTAAAATATATGAATGTTAAATTTTCATCATGACATTATGGAAAATAATGAACTTTATCACAATATGCTAATATTTTGAGAAGGACTTGTATATTTCTCTGCTTAGACAAATAAATAAATAATGCAATTTATTTAATGGTGCATTTCAAAACTGTCAAGGAGACATTAAAATAGAGATGTTTCTAAATATTTTTTAAAGCTCTGCTTTGTTTGGAACCCTTGAATGTTACGTGTAAAATGTTCTATATCTTTCCATTTTCAGCAACTAGCTTCAGCACGATCCAGGCAGTGTCTGTGGAGAGGTGTTTATTAGTGGCAGACACCCATCACACAGCAGTCAATGAGACCAAAATCCAGTTCTCAGTTTGTAATGATTCAGAACCCTTAAGGCAGAGACCCTCAGCTGGCTGTAAGATGCTTTATACAACACAGTGTGATGTGAAGCTCGGGACTGGATGTAATGAAATGTTAGGGAATTATCAGCTAAATCTGCAACTCCCCCAGCTTTAGAGTGCTTTGGCACCCAGGCTCCCAACTTTGATTGATTGGTTCACTCACTGCTTGCAACACTAGCATGCCTGAATCCCCCAATCGATTTACCCATGAACTTACATTCAGTTCTTTTTCAGCTGGAAGGTTCTCCGTTTATTTCCGCAACAAAGGCTCCACAGGACTGAGACAAGTGCTGGGGAAGGCAGCAGCAGGAAGGCAAACTGTCAGTGAAATCAATCGCCCTACAGTGACAACTGAGGCCATCATTGCTGATATTTGATAAAACCCATGTGTGATTTTATAAAGAGAGAATTGCACAGACTGCAAATAAAAAATTCATCATTAACCTTTTGTTTCATAATATACTTAGCAAAAACATTTGTGATGGATCATTTAAAACCATGGAACACTCACCACTGTCACTTTTTAAAATTAATCCACCCTACACCCCTCAACCAGCCTATCCCCACACCCCCCAGCTGACTTTGTTTGGCAACAGCAGTAGCAGCAGCAATGTTTTAGGTATTGTGCAACACTTGTTGCTTAAAGAAAATAAAAGCCAGTTCAGTTTTTTAATAACATTTTATAACATCAATACACTGAAACACTAAAACCGTAAATTTGAAGAAGGGTCAGAATAGATGATGACAAAAACACACCTTAAAACATACTATAAGCCTTTTTTTCCATTGGTTTACCTTCCTTGACAGCAGCCTATTATCTATTGTTAAAACTCATGGAGATTTATGAAATGCAAATTCATAGAGTCTGCCTGTACATATAGCTCAGGGAGCAATCAGGTGGAGCAGGCAGCTAGCTGGTAATACACTCTTCATGTGCAATTACAAAAAGGGTGTCCTTGCACCCCTCAGGGACAGGAACAGGAAGTGGAGACAGGTCCTCCACGGACTCCTCCGGAACAGCAACCAGGGATGGAGGCAGTTCGTCCTCGGAGCCCTCCAGGACAGGACTGGGAACAGGATCAGGGAGTGGAGGCAGCCCTTTCATGAGCCCCTCAAGGACAGGAACAAAGTGTGAGGGCGGCTCGGCTTGGGACCCCTCCGGAACAGGACCAGAAACAGGATCGGGGTGTGGAGGCGGTTCATCCAAGAACCCCTCCGGAACAGGACCAGAAACAGGATCGGGGTGTGGAGGCGGTTCATCCAAGAACCCCTCCGGAACAGGACCAGAAACAGGATTGGGGTGTGGAGGCGGTTCATCCATGAACCCCTCCGGAACAGAAGCAGGAACAGGATTAGGAGTCTGAAGCAGCGGCGATGGCTGATCAGGAGCTAAACCATGAGCCGGAAAACCGCTTCCAGCTTCAGTGGAGAGGCGAGCCGAAGAGGGGTCACGAGGCCTCCTCATTGAAGCGGCGATTTCATCTAGGGCCCTTTGTCACTCGGCCTCAATGATGTGGCTGATCCAAGGATCAGGAAAAAAATCCTTCCTCACCTCGAGCCAGTCTTGAAGGCTGCCAGCTATCACCAGCCTCCTCCATTTTGAGCTGGGAGAGGTAGCAAGGTGGAAAAACAGTTTAGTGAGGACTTCCCCTCTCTTAAACTCCCTCTCCATTCCTTCCGCTAGGTCCTGTTGGCTGGTTCCTACTTTCATAATGTGGGTTTTTGTTGGACCAAAATGCGGGGAAGAACTCCTGAAGCTTGAGGTTTTCAGGTAAGATAAGTCTTTATTTTCCATCACAAGCCACCGACAAGATAGCAAACATACGAGATCCCATATACACATAATATAAGGAACCAGCAGGGAACAACGGAAACCAACGGCTTAAATATAAAACTGAACAGCAGGGGTTACCAATGACAAACAATAAGGGAAAAACACAGAACAGGTGTGGGCTTGGGGTGCAGGGAGACAGAAAACAAAGGACTAGACCAGGTAATATTACAAAAACACAAACTCAAGAACTCAAAACACAAGCAGGTATGACAGAAGATTAATCATTTAAAAAATTTTCAAGTTGTGCCTTCAGAAACAAGATATGCATGAATAAATATACCACAGAGAAAAATGTTATCTTACACATTATTTTTATATTTATATCTGAGGGCTTCTGGATGCTTCAAAGCATCACATCTGAGGATTGGCTTCTACACCTCTCTTATCAAATTACCTATTTACCAAAATTGCCTATGTGACTTTCACTCCGGTAAAGTGAAAAATCCTCATGGTTGCAAAATAGTACAGGTAAAAAAAGGTCACCTTTATTGGACACAAGTGGTAATAAAGCTGTCAGTGTCTGAACCTGATGACTCGAGGTGGGTCTGGGAGGGAAGTAGCATGGCCTTTTGTTGCCCTACAGTCTTTTAACACTGTTTTTGGGGCCCAGCTATGGGATGTTTTATCAATCAATCAATCTTGTTAAGTATTTATCAATCTAAAGTGAAACTTTTTGCTTTCTATTGAACTATTACAATCAGACATTGAAATAAAAAAGGAGGTTCGTTTAATATTAATATCAATCAGAGATTAGTGTGGTCTTGATATCATGAGGAAATCACCATGAGCTACTAAGGCTGCCAAAATTTAAATCTATCAATAATTACTTAATATATATATTTCAATATATTCACTGTTTGATAATAGGGGGAAAGGGAAATGTGTTTGATGTTCTTTCTTCCACAGCTTACCCTTAGAATCAGCCTGGGTTACTCTCAGGAAGCAGAAGAAGATAACACCCACAGATTTAAATGTTTGGTTGGTTGAGTCTCTGGGTCCTGCAAATAAAAGAAAGACTGTGCTTTCTGCAAGATTTTCCCAGTAGAATTATAAGGAAATTACGTCTCTTACGACATTGCACGGAAAAAGTCTCTTCAAAGCCATTTGCAGATACATACAACTTTATGGAAACCAAACATAGGGTCTTCCCACAATAGTCCGACAGGGCTCAGGTGACCAATATGTGTCCATTGATGGATTTAGGTGATGGACTTCACATCAGGCTGGGAGTGAATCCTAACCTTAAAGTGCTGTTTGATTGCCAAGTGGAAGATGTGTCTTCCTCTTCCACATTTCAGGTAAGAGATGTTGCTCTAATCAAGGGAAGACGCAAGAAGAAAGTTAACAGCACTGTCAAATTAACTTTAAATGACATCCCTCAATGAAACTTGAACCAGGAGGAGATGCTTTTCCACAAGGACTCAGAAGCTCCAATACAACATAAACAAACAGCACTTCAGAAGTACATTTGAACACAAAACAATTAGTATAATAATAGTCAAGTAGAAGAATAAAAGAACATTTTCACATCAATACATACAACAATTATAGAATATAAAAGCTTTTTTTAACAGTTTGTCTAATCATTTCAACTTTAATCTTAACACCGCTAAGAACAGGTGATGCTAATACTCTGTCATATGAGAATCATATAAGCTGACATGCTAATTCATTGATTATGCAAAAAATGTCTAGAAATCCACTATCATGTCCATAGGGTGATGGCTGAAAACAAAGACGTCATGTTAGCTATACAGAACAATGCTGTATGCAAGATATGCAAAATTTGTAAGAAATAACTTATTCACCTAAAACTAGTCATGTGCATCAGCTACCATAAAAGAACATCAATTTGAGCAACATAAATATTGTTCTGGATGCTTAACAGTTGGAAAAGTGACACGTTTAAAAATGTGTGGTAAATAAACAGCCTTTCAGCAATGATATGTTGTTTGCAATGTGTTTGCAATGTGTTTAACTATGTGGCGTTAACTTCCTTTTCTTACAGACTGACATATGAATAAAGTGCATGAACACTAAAAGCACACCCATTTAACTGTGTAATCTAACTGTCATGCCATGCTTTGTTTTGTTTTTTAGGGTGGCGAGCTGGGAAAAATTTTGAAACATACTTTTGGTAACAAATGGGGTGCAGAAGGTGTTGTCAGGGTGGAAGAGTTGGTAAGGTACTCGTACTCGTCGTCTTCCGCTTTATCCGGGACCGGGTCGCAGGGGTAGCAGACTCAGCAGAGACGCCCAGACGTCCCTCTCCCCAGACACCTCCTCCAGCTCCTCCGGGGGGAGCCCAAGGCATTCCCAGGCCAGCCGAGAGACATAGTCCCTCCAGCGTGTCCTGGGCCGTCCCCTGGGCCTCCTTCCGGTGGTACGTGCCTGGAACACCTCCCGAGGAAGGTGTCCAGGAGGCATCTGGTATAGATGCCCGAGCCACCTCAACTGGCTCCTCTCGATGTGGAGGAGTAGCAGCTCTACTCCGAGCCCCTTCCAGATGGCCGAGCTCCTCACCTTATCTCTAAGGGAGTGCCCGGCCACCCTACGAAGGAAGCTCATTTCCGCCGCTTGTATCCGGGATCTCGTTCTTTCGGTCATGACACAAAGTTCATGGCCATAGGTGAGGGTAGGAACGTAGACCGACCGGTAAATCGAGACCTTCGCTTTTCGGCTCAGCTCTCTCTTCACCACAACGGACCGGCACAGCACCCCCATTACTGTGGCAGCCGCACCGATCCGTCTGTCGATCTCCCGCTCCATTCTTCCCTCACTCGTGAACAAGACCCCGAGATACTTAAACTCCTCCACTTGAGGCAGGAACTCCCCTCCAACCAGAAGAGGACAAGCCACCCTTTTCCGATCGAGGAGCTGATCTTCATCCCAGCCGCTTCACACTCGGCTCCTAACCACCCCAGCGCATGCTGTAGGTTTTGGCTAAAGGGGGCCATCAGGACCATACCATCTGCAAAGAGAAGAGACTAAATCCACTGGTCCCCAAACCAGACTCCCTCCGGCCCTTGGCTGCGCCTAGAAATCCTGTACATAAAAGTTATAAACAGGACCGGTGACATAGGGCAGCTCTGCCAGAGTCCAACATGCATGTTGGGCAAACTCCCACGAACCCTCCAGTACCCTGTAGAGGGTATAGAGCTGGTCCAGTGTTCCACGGCTGGGATGAAAACCACACTTCTCCTCCTGAATCCGAGGTTCGAATATTGGCCGGACTCTCCTTTCCAATGCCCTGGCGTAGGCCTTACCAGGGAGGCTGAGGAGTGTGATCCCCCTATAGTTGGAACACACTTGTAATGAAGGGGGACCACCACCCCAGTCTGCCAGTCCAGAGGCACTGTCCCCGACTGCCACGCAATGTTGAAAAGGCATGTCAACCATGACAGCCCCACAACATCCAGAGACTTGAGGTACTCAGGGCGGATCTCATCCACTCCCGAAGCCCTGCCAACGTGGAGCTTTTTAACCACTTCGGTGACTTCAGCCTGGGTGATGAAAGAGTCCAACTCCGAGTCCCCAGCCTCTGCTTCCACCAGGGAATGCGTGACAGCATGATTGAGGAGATCCTTGAAGTACTCCTTCCAATGCCCGATAATTTCACCAGTCGAGGTCAGCAGCTCCCCACCCACAATGTAAACAGTGTTGGCGAAGCACTGCTTCCCCCTCCTGAGGCACCGGATAGTTTGCCAGAATCGCTTTGAGGCCAACCGGATTGACAGCCCCACCCAACTCCTCCCAGCCTCAAGTTCTTGCCTCTGCCACAGCCCGGTGTTGGAATTATGATTATTGATTAATTAATCTTTATCAATAATTATAATTAAAAATCATAATTTGACTAAATTAATTTCTTAACCAAAATCCTCATTTATGAATCGGGACCAGAGATGTCTTCTGGTGTTGTAATTGTGGCTCAACGCCTTTGATAATTACAACCGTTAAATACTCAGTAATAATTAATAACTATTACCAGAGATGTCACTGTTTAATCGACCATTTCTGCCGAAACGTGTGGAACTTCAACCTTATCTTGACTGACAAATCACTCTTGCACAAAATAAACACAGAATGCCTTTTGTTACCATCTATGTGAATATTTATTAAATCACAGCCCTGATACACTCGCTCTTCCGATTTAATAATCCTCACCTACTTAAACATGCAAAGTTCTACACAAAATATCTAACTAAACAAAATAAAGCAAAACAGCAGTGTATGGGATCAAACCAGCAGTTATGGCAAAAATGATAATATGACAAAGGGGTGTGGTGGTGAGGGGAGGTGGGGCGCAGCTCCAACTGTAACTCAGTTATACTCAGTCGTAAAACCTCCCCCAATTCTTGAGCAGACAAAGAGTTATAAAACTTTTGGCGGCAAGCTAGCAAGCAGTAAGGTTGAAGACAAAGAAAATGGGGAATTTCACCATGGGGTTATTTTAACAGTCCAGTCTCACAGCGCACCTGCGCTTGCTCTCAGGTGTTCAACAACCCCGCAAAACACACACAAAGCTGGGTGGCACAGCGGCTTCCAGACATCAACACGGCACATCAAAGTTTCAATAAAAAGGTTACATGCACATATCATTCAGAACACATTAGATTAAATAGCAAATCTCATCGCACTAAAACCTCCTGTACCCTGCCCAGACTTTCTAAGAAAGAAATAAAAAAAAAAAGATGGGTTTTACTTGTCGTCGTCTTCCTTCTGAGCGGAGTTGAGAGAGAGTGGGGTGGAAGTTGGAAGTTACTGTGCGTCCACAGTTAACTTCAGAAAAAGCGGTCAATCTTCGTCCTCTGGCCTCCTTGGCGAAAGGGAAAAATATGATCTGACCATCACAGTCGACTAGGACAAAACAAGGTGGCTCCTTGAAACTCTGTGGTTTTTTAGTTACGTGTTAAACTCATGTCTTCGATCGGCAAAGTGAAATTTCTGGCCTTCTTATTCCAGAAACCTCAGTTATGAATTCTTCGTTGGCCAACGAGAGAGAATAAATGACATCCACTCAGGACTCTTCTCCGGGTGATGCTTCAGATGTTGGTAACCGTGTCACAGTCTCCAGCTGAAGGCGAATGGTCAAAATGGGCGCCTTCCTATATAGCGTCCTGTGATGTCAGACTTGGGGCGCCCCGTCATATCATTCGCAATGTCCGACGAGATCTGTAGGCACGGACTGTCCTGGATACAAAATGGCCGAAAACGCCAGGAGGCCTGGTGGTGTCCAGCAACGTGCAAATGGTCCAATATTCAGCAAACAAGTGGTCCAACACCGGGCAATGGTACGCTTGGCCTCACAGTACCGGTCAGCCACCTCAGGAGTCCCACAAGCCAACCACAGTCGATAGGACTCCTTCTTCAGCTTGACAGCATCCTTTACTGCCGGTGTCCACCACCGGGTTCGGGGATTGACGCCGCAACAGGAAATGCAGACCTTACGGCCACAGCTACGTGCAGCAGCATCAACAATAAAGGCGGAGAACATGGTCCACTCAGACCATGTCTCCAACCTCCCCTGGAATCTGGTTAATGCTCTTCCGGAGGTGGGACTTGAATATATCCCTGGCCAAGGGCTCTGCCAGACTTTCCCAGCAGACCCTCACTATGCGCTTGGGCCTGCCGAGTCTGTCCGGCTTTCTCCTCCTCCAGCGGATCTAACTCACCACCAGGTAGTGATCAGTGGACAGCTCAGCCCCTGTCTTCACCCGAGTGTCCAAAACATGCGGCCGAAGGTCTGACGACACAACAACAAAGTTGATCATCGACCTCCTGCCTAGGGTGTCCTGGTGCCAGTGCACTGATGGACACCCTTATGCTTGAACATGGTGTTCATTATGGACAATCCTTCACTGCCACAGAAGTCCAACAGCGAAACACCACTTGGATTCAGATCAGGGAGGCCATTCCTCCTGATCACGCCTCTCCAGCTGTTACTGTTGTGTCCCACATGAGCGTTAAAGTCCCCCAGCAGAATAATGGAGTCCCGGGAGGGGCACTATCCAGCACCCCCGACAGGGACGCCAAGAAGGCCGGGTACTCCACACCCCGTTCGGCCCATAGGCCGAAATGACAGTCAGACACCTCTCCCCAACCCGAAGGCGTTGGGATGCGACCCTCTCATCCATTGGGGTATACCCAAACAGGAGACGGCTGAGCTGGGGGGCAACAAGCAAACTCACCCCGTTCTTTGTCTGACCCGTCACCTAGAGCCTGTTTGCCATGGGACACCCTACCAGGGGCATTTAAGCCCCAGACAACATAGACTCTGGGATCATTCGGGCACTCAAATCCCTCCACCACGTTAAGGTGGCGGTTCAAGAAGGGTGGTTTGTAAATGCTTTATAAATAAATAAATTTAAAAATGATAATAAAAGAATGTGCACAACAAATTTAAACTAATCACAATTTAGTATAATAGACACATTAACAATATCTAGAAAACATGAATGGTCTGGATTGTAGATATAGTGGAATTTACATGCAGCTTCAGTGAGCAGTTCCGATTTAAAAAACATCTCCTCTTCTTCAACTCCTTAAACTTTAAACATTATTGTTGCAACTTGGCAGTGGAAAATCCAGCTATTTTTCCTCAATTAATTAAACAGCGAAGTAGACATGAAGTATAGTATGAGATTCTGTCGGAAAGAAAAACTTTCTTTTCATAATACTGTAAAAAGTCTTGCTGTATTATGTTATTGATACAAAACGTTCTAATAAAATGTATATCATGAACTGGTATATTGGTTATACTTCAATACAAAATGCAATTACTACCAATTCCAATTAATGTCTAAAATAGACATGGGATGGTTACTGCTATCAGGGTAAATAAACAATTACACTTTTAAAATGTTCTTGGTTGCTGCACACATCTTGACAGCAGACTGAAAGAAGGCAACTATTTTTTTTCCTTGCTAACAACAAAGACCATATGAAAAGATTTCTGGTCAAATGTTGCAGATAACATTATTATAACTAAAATAAGGATTATGTTGTATTATTTTAGCAGCATTGCGAATGATTGTTGTGTTTCATTTGTAAATAAGATCAATAAATCATGTTAGACATTGTTTATGTTAACACAATGAAACTATGCAACGTGTTTTCATTCACTCTTGTTGTACCTCGAGAATTTTATATCAGCGTTGTAGTTAGTGCATTTTCCTTATATAGCACCTTTGACAGATAAAAATCACAAAGCACTCCTCAATCAAGTGCAAAAAATTATTATCGCTATATTAGTTAATGATTAAAGAGTGGGTACGGTTATGTTTGAAGTTTGGAAACATTTAGATCAATCTGACTGCATCAAACAACCGAGAAGCAAAGACCCTTAGAGAATAGTTTTATAATGGGTCAATGATGTGGCAAGAAATTCAAATTTCATTGGCCTCTTATGGTGAGAGTTTTATTTTTCTCCGCCAAGTAAATGAGCTTGAGCACAGAGTGTGCGTTAATTAGGTACTCAGTCAGGGTGATCAGATTTTCTTTGTACAATGAGCTGGAGCTGTGGCTTTTATCTCCACCTACACTGCATTAATAGTTTTCCCACATTTTACAAATGACTTGTTTGTACATGCAGCTTATCATCTTGGAAACACATGTGGTTTTGTCTGGTGAGCGTCAGCTACAATTTGGGATCCCTGCATAAACATCCCTGTCATGCAATCATGTTCTCAAACAAAAAGATGAGAAAAAATAGCTAGGGGTCTGCAGCCCTCAAGGATCTCCTTTGTGTTCTGGGTCTGCTAGATCTTTCTTTTCATAACGAATCTGAATCACAGAGCTATCCGAGCATGATGCACAATAATCCGAACTGCTTCTAATTTTCCCGTTTGAAAGCCTGAATATTAGTTTCCACTGCGCATGGAAACAGTGTCAACACTTTTGCGAAGCAATTTGTTTTCTATTTGCAAGTCCACCTGCGTCTCTGCACAGTTCTCCAGCATGGCAGCCTATTCATCTCATTCTCCGCTGACCTTTGATAAATGCATCCTAACTGATTTTTGTCACCCATTTTTCTGTTTGGCTTAGCCACTCGTGCTCCTCTTCTGGTCAATTTGCCCACAACGCTGATGAATTTTCGGAAAAACGTGTGACAGTTGTGTCTCTGGCTTTTGGGAGGCTTTGTGTTGCGGAAGCATTTTTCACTTTCACTGGAGGTTTTTGCAACCACAGAATTTGTTTCCACACATTGCAAGCCCTGCATCGAAATTACTGTTATGAAATGGGGTCAGTGGGAGAACAACACCACTTCAATCTATCTACCCTGAAGAGCTGTTGTCAGAGCTGTTTTTTGCTGTTGACAGCAAAAACTGTCTTTTTTTACTTTGTATGCCAGTTTAAAAAATAATAAACAAAACAGCCCTTTCGAGCAATTTCGTCATAAAATGAATTCATTATGTAGAGTCTGCAGATGGAAATATGTCAGTTTAACATGGATGTGTTTTAATTAAACAGTGTTTTTCCAACTACATTGATAAATAACACACTTGCAATCTAAACAAGTTGCATGCTGCATTTCTTACTGTATATACAGTGTCCACAGATTTCTTTTATTCTTTGCTCTCTTCTCAATCTTACATGTTTCAGATCAGATACATTTCAATATTAGACAAAGATAGCCTGACAAAATTAATAGATTGTTATATAATTGCTGTGAAATAATGTTTTGCTAACTCGTCAACAAATTGTTTTAATTTGATCATATTTAAGGTCATGACATGGCATCTCAATTGGACTGAAGTCCCAACTTGATCCAGGCCACTCCAAAATCTCATTCTGTTTTGTCATTTAGAGTTGGACTTGCTGGTGTGCCTTGGCTTAAAACACTGACGACCCAAAAGACACAAAGACCTGTCTCACATTTGCCAGAAAATGATGAGAAAAAGTGGAACACTTTAATAAGTGTGCCCGTTGCATTTGACATAAAACTCAGACACAACAATGTAAATAAAAAGCACACCATACGACAGTCAAACATCCTGCGCATAGAGAGATGGTCTGGGGTTATTTTGCTGTTTTAGGAATTACTTACTTTAACAATAAAATATTTTTATAAAATCTTTATGGAGAATGTCTTGCCATCAGTTCATAATCTTAAGCTCAAGCGCATTTATGGAGCAGGGCTATGATCCGCTTCTGATTGGGTCCAAAGCAAAAGTTAGAATTAAGGTTTTGGAATTTTCTTTGCAAGGAAAATATGTCACTTCTCACAGGGAGGACAGAACCACAGTTTTTCCCAGCCAATTCAAATTTCCATGGATGATTTTCCGGAATATTCTGATTCTGTCACTGTGTGCTGGAAATATGTAATAAAGGTCAAAGCCCCAAGAGTTCTGCCACATTTGAGATCTCTCAGTAGTGATATCAGATGAAAGCTTTACAGCATGATTCACAAGAAAAACAAACTTCAGTAGGTTGGGCTTTAAAGGATGTATTTTTTCTAAAACATTCGTTTTTTGAATATTTCCTCTTGAGATGGAGGCCTGGTTGCTGGTTTTTGTCTTCTGTTCTTAAAGGAACCAGCTGATCCAAAATGCTGCAGCAAGACTTCTGATGGGAAAAAAAATCATATTTCCCCTACTTTAGCTTCCCTTCATTGGCTCCCTGTTAAATCCAGAATAGAATTTAAAATTCTCCTCCTCACATATAAAGCCCTTAATGATCTAGCTCCATCATACATCAGAGATCTGATTGTTCCATATGTTCCTAACAGAGCACATCGTTCTCAAACTGCAAGTTTACTGGTGGTTCCTAGAGTCTCTAGAAGTAGAATGGGAGGCAGATCCTTTAGTTATCAGGCTCCTCTCCTGTGGAACCAGCTCCCAGTTTTAGTCCGTGAGGCAGACACCCTGTCTACTTTTAAGGCTAGGCTTAAAACTTTCCTTTTTGATAAAGCTTATAGTTAGAGTGGCTTAGGTTATCCTGAGCTATCTCTGTAGTTATGCTGCTATAAACTTAGGCTGCTGGAGGACATAATGTCCACTTTCCCTCACTCTGCTACATTCTTGTACTACTCTCCAATTTTGTGTTATTTGCTGTTATTTCAGCTTTTAACTCTATGTTCTCTCTCTGTTTTTTCTCTTCCTAGAAGCAACATCTGGCCTGGCTCTGTGTTTAGCTGTGACACCGGCGTTGGCCAAGCTGCTGCTGCCAACAACTTAATGTTCTCCTTCTACAGATGATATACTTGGCTCTGTCTTTCAGTGTTTAACCCTGTCTCTATCCTAGACATAGCTAGTGGCTGAGCTTAAACTGGTTCAGAGTTCATCTGCTTAGCTGTCTTTCTCTCCTAGATGAAGCCGCTAAAGGAACTATAACCATTAATGTTGAACTTTTCTTTCCCATTGAAAGTACTGCTGGATCAGTGCTTCTATATACTTTTTGTGTCTCTGTTCTGTTCTCTCAAACCCCCAGTCGGTCTGTTATGATTTGTGGTTGTTTGGTTTTTGGTTTCTGGGTGCCTTCTGCTACTTTCTAGTCTGCATTCTGGGGTCCTCTATCTCGCAAGTCCTAACACGGTCAGGGCTAGGGACGGGTACATTTCACACTTGAACCAATGCGGTACAGATGCCCGGTATCGGAATCAATACCGGTACTCAACAGTACCAGTTTCCGGTACTTTTGTGTGTGTTTATGTGGTAATCAATATTAATTCATTTAATAATAAAATCTCAAAATTTTTCAATTTAACATATTAATCTATCAATATAAAAACTTTAACGCATGTATCAAAACAACATCCAGCTGTTTGTATTGTAACATTTCAATTGTTCAATCATTTCTCTACATGCTCATCCAATAAATAAGTAAGTAAAGTTTATTTGTTAAGCTCCTCCTTCCAGGAGGAATGAATGCTGCAAGTCACTGACTCAATGCAATCTGTTGGGTGTCCTAAGATAGGAAATCTATTATTAAAATTTAACCAATATTAATAATAAACTGAATCCGACTGCACCTTTTGATAGTTAGGATTAATTGGAATGTATGTACCCAACATGAAATCTGTATGATTCGATTGAACTGACTTTGTAAAGTGCCTTAAGACGACATGTGTTGAGACTTTCTGGCCAGGATTCATGTTTCAGGAGGTGCTTCCAAAAAGAGGGGCAGTTGAAGATAAGAGCTCTTGACTGAGGCTTAGTTAAGTGCTGGAGAGCAGGCAAGCAGGTGATGGCGAGAGACGCTGGAGCTGCAGTGGCCGACTGGAGAGAATTGGCCAGGAGAGCTGTTGCTGAAGAGGTCCAGGTTTGTTGTGGGAACCAGTCAGAGCTTTTAACTTGAAAGGCGCAGAAGACACAGGACATGAACTCAGGACAAGGTAAGCAGATAAACAGAAGAACTCCTCCATAGAGGACAAAATATTCAAAAGGTTTGACAAAGAGATACTCGGCCTTGACTGTACCAAGAACAATTTGCATCAAGCCAAATCTGGTTGTCCAACAGCTCTTTAAATCCCCAGCAGCCAAATAGGAGATAGCCAGCAGCTTTGCAACAGGCAGCTACACCCACCAGCAGAGATCATCTGTTCAGGAGGGATCTCACACAAAATCACACTCACACATCAGGATCATGATGCAAAAAGTTATTCTGTTCGTTACCAAAAGTATGCTAGCAAAATGTAGTGGATAGTTCTTGACTCCTCCCATGCAAACATTTAAACCATGTTAAAACATAAAACCTAATATTGAAAAATCTTAACATTCAGATAAATCCAAATATCATATATTTATCCATAATGGCTAGTCTGGTGGGTTGTTCATTGTCATGTTCAGCTGGTAAGGTTAGTGGTTTTGTTGTGCAATAATGTCCTGTCTCATTTCAGACAACTTCACTTTCTGAGTTTCCTACCTGTAATCAGATGCAGTCACATCCATGTTATCCATCTGTGTCTCATTCTCTTCCTTTGTTTGTCATTTTATTCCTCATCCTATGCACCTTCCTCTTGCCAGTATTTTTTCTGTTGTGTTAAGTGTTACAGCCTTAATTCTAGTCCTACCTTCCAGTGCTTTTGACCCAGTATTTAGTTTTTGGACCTGCCTCTGCTTTAGATACCTCTGTTTGAATTGGATTTTTGTGTGCCAACCTTGGACTGTATTAATAGACTGCTGATTTGAGATAGAGTATTTTTAGGTAGTCCAAGCATGCAGAAGCTGGATGTCCTACTGGCTATTAACATAATATTTAGTACATCTCCCTTTTGCAGTATAAACAGCTATGACTTGTCAAGGTATGAACAGAAAAAACAGGGGGTGTCCGGTAGTGTCTGGCAACACAAGATAAACATAATATCCGTTGGCCTCTGTGAGTTATAGGTCTGTTGTTTTTGGGGAATTGCGCCTCCGTCACACAGATGCCAGCTGATTCCATCAAGACTGTATCTGTGGAGCATAGGGGCCGGATGTTCTTTCAGCCACTTCTCACCAATTTATGTGATTTTCGCTGCTGGGTGGTGTGAGCTGCCACTAGCACATCGCCACGTGGGGACTTGGTTGATCTACAAATACTTTTAGGAAATAAGTGTGAAAGCAAAATCCAAGCCTGCATCTTGGCAATGACATGGAAAGCATTGTGCTGTATCAAGATCACCAGCATTATGTCAGTGGTCATTATGCTATGGCTGTTTGGTGTATGTGACAGATATGGATCTGTGTGTCTGCCATATGTGGGTAGAGGCTTGTTCTTAAAGGATGTCAAAGGAACAAAAATAGGAAAAAAGAATGAGAAAATAAACTAGACTTAATGTTGCTTAACTTTAGCATTCATTTTAAATATCACACAATTGTTTTGACAGAAATGAGGACCGTATCTAACTGGAATACTTTTAATTTGTTTAGTTTCTCTATAAATTGCTATGAAAATAGTTTACTTGTGAACTTGAGTAACATAAATAAAGTTGTTGGGACCCACAGCCATGAGTTACAACAGGAAATGTGGTATGGACTTTTCTGGAACTTTCAAAATAAATGTATCTACTTCTGGCATAACTTAGGAATTGGGGGTAACAGCGAACATCCCATGATGCCACTGTCCACATAAAACCCTTACTTCCCCCACAAGTCTTTCTCTGTCATCCGGACTCTGCGTGAGGCTGGCCGGTGAGATAGCGCGCTGTCTCTTTGCTGACAAAAAGACATAAACTCTCCAAACTGGATCCAAGGGTGTCATAAGGTCACGTGATCATATGCACTAAGTTAAGTACGAGTGAATCACTGTTAGTGTACCCGGTGATTTCATTCATAAAGAGGGGAAATTAAGGTATAAGCGTTGATTTACTTTGTCTCTGAGGCCCACAGAAGCAAACTGTCTCAGAGAATTTTCTGCAGAGACGCAGTCTCTACAAGCCGAGTCTGAAAGGACGACAACAGGAGCCGCATCACCGTGGTTACAGAAATGTGCAGTTGGTTGGCGGACACAACGAGCCGTCTTTCATCCACAGCTACGGAGGTTAGCTGACTGTGGATGTTTCTTCAAACTTTGTCGTCGCCTGGACAACTCCTCAACACGTTCATACAAGGTTTGGTGTTTGGGCAGAGTAATAGAGAAAGATTTAGGTTGAAATGACCTAAACGTTTTTCATTTTATGAAGTTTGGTTTTGTTTGTGTGAAACTCAGCTATCTTGGTGCTAGCAGAATATCTGCAGCACACGTGTTCAGTTTTGTGTTCTTTGTTTGTGTGTTTTTAAAGTTAAGACACACTTTATTAAAGGGTGATTTTAAACACAGAAGATCGGCCATAACGCGCCATCCACGCTTCTGCATTTTAACCCTTTTATTAACGGTAATTTTAAAGGTGTGTGTTTGATTCTGGTGCTAAGCTATCAGCTTCCTTTGTTAGCTTTCACTGCTAACAAGCTAAGAACACGTGCTTGCCTGCTAGGGAACATTTAACAGAAAGGTTGTTAGTTTTCAAGCTAGTAAATAATAGTCCCTAAACATCATTTTACTAAATCTGATAACTAAGTAAACACCATTAAACCCCATTTCTCCAGAAAGATTTGGCTCTTTTCCAAAAATACTTCCTTAAATATTTTACCATTCCCTTAATAATATTTCTTTAAATATTATTTTAATAAATAAAGGCAGATAATTAGACACCGTTGAGAATTAGTCCAGAAGTTTGGTTTTATTCAGCAGATCATTATTTAAAACATTATTTTATTAAAATAATATTTTATCTGATCTTGCATTGTGAGTGGTTGTCTAAGTTGGTTCCAAGACTAACTTAACTTCATTTCCAGATTCTTCAAGATAATCCTTGGTTCTCAAACATAAATATTTCATGGTAATGTTGCATTACTCTTTTTGGTCATGGTTTTCAATCATCTTTAATCAACTTGTTTATATTGTACATAGCCCATTAGTCTTCATTATTCTTTAATTCTGCTTGGTAGTTTAGTTGGATTGTTTTAGCATAGTAAAGACTTCGTTGATTGAAATATGTTTAACTTTGAGTTGACTTATTTTTGTTATTAAATTCTTGTATTTTAAGAAATTGTGTGAATTCATTCCATGTTTGTGCAGAGTTTTGCTGTTCAATAATATCAGAACGTGGCTCACACCTTTCTATTTTGTCCTAATACCATCGCCTTGTATTCACAAGACAACCATTAAGAGACCGAAATATTATTTGATAAAATATTAAAATTAATATTTAATAATATTCTCAGATTCATAATCACAACAAAGCAAATTGTAAATGAAGCTACTGCTCTGCAGATCCAGTGTATCATGAATAAACATAATCATGGAAAATATTGCTTCAGATCTTAGTTGTAAACTGTCTTTTTTAACATTTTTACTTGACTGAGTTGTTATAAATATGAAGAATTTACCCCCATCGTTGCATGTTGCTGTATTCGTAATTAAAATCCAGAGTAGAGAAGGGCATTCAATCAGCAGGCTGGGCAGATGCTAATAAGTCCCAAATAAAATTTATCTCAAATATTTTAGTGGCGTGTAAAATGTGATGCTAGCCAGGTTTTCTATGATGCTCGGCATATACAGGGTCAGAATTTTCCATACATTCTTCATGGAAATGAATGTTTCACATTAATTTTGCATTTTCATCCTTTGTTTTCCAGAATGAAATTATTATTCACTAAATGACTTCAATGATTTTTAAAAAGAGGAATAGAGGTGATACATGAAAGAAATTTTATTCCTGATGAGACATACAGGGGTTGGACAATGAAACTGAAACACCTGGTTTTAGACCACAATAATTTATTAGTATGGTGTAGGGCCTCCTTTTGCAGCCAATACAGCATCAATTCGTCTTGGGAATGACATATACAAGTCCTGCACAGTGGTCAGAGGGATTTTAAGCCATTCTTCTTGCAGGATAGTGGCCAGGTCACTACGTGATTCTGGTGGAGGAAAACGTTTCCTGACTCGCTCCTCCAAAACACTCCAAAGTGGTTCAATAATATTTAGATCTGGTGACTGTGCAGGCCATGGGAGATGTTCAACTTCACTTTCATGTTCATCAAACCAATCTTTCACCAGTCTTGCTGTGTATTGGTGCATTGTCATCGTGATACACGGCACCGCCTTCAGGATACAATGTTTGAACCATTGGATGCACATGGTCCTCAAGAATGGTTCGGTAGTCCTTGGCAGTGACGCGCCCATCTAGCACAAGTATTGGGCCAAGGGAATGCCATGATATGGCAGCCCAAACCATCACTGATCCACCCCCATGTTTCACTCTGGGCATGCAACAGTCTGGGTGGTACGCTTCTTTGGGGCTTCTCCACACCGTAATTCTCCCGGATGTGGGGAAAACAGTAAAGGTGGACTCATCAGAGAACAATACATGTTTCACATTGTCCACAGCCCAAGATTTGCGCTCCTTGCACCATTGAAACCGACGTTTGGCATTGGCATGAGTGACCAAAGGTTTGGCTATAGCAGCCCGGCCGTGTATATTGACCCTGTGGAGCTCCCGACGGACAGTTCTGGTGGAAACAGGAGAGTTGAGGTGCACATTTAATTCTGCCATGATTTGGGCAGCCGTGGTTTTATGTTTTTTGGATATAATCCGGGTTAGCACCCGAACATCCCTTTCAGACAGCTTCCTCTTGCGTCCACAGTTAATCCTGTTGGATGTGGTTCGTCCTTCTTGGTGGTATGCTGACATTACCCTGGATACCGTGGCTCTTGATACATCACAAAGACTTGCTGTCTTGGTCACAGATGTGCCAGCAAGACGTGCACCAACAATTTGCCCTCTTTTGAACTCTGGTATGTCACCCATAATGTTGTGTGCATTTCAATATTTTGAGCAAAACTGTGCTCTTACCCTGCTAATTGAACCTTCACACTCTGCTCTTACTGGTGCAATGTGCAATCAATGAAGTCTGGCTACCAGGCTGGTCCAATTTAGCCATGAAACCTCCCACACTAAAATGACAGGTGTTTCAGTTTCATTGTCCAACCCCTGTATATCATAATGAATATAAAAGGAGAAGAAAATATTCATACAGGTTTAACTATTTAACTTTAGCTTTGAAGGTGAGGGAATTTCTGTTTGGTCGATCATTTCTTTAATGTAACAATCCTTTTTGGGAATAAATCTTATACTGTTGGAAAGCCTAATTATATCCAATTAAATTGTGTCATATTTATAAGGAAATGAATTTGTATGGTGAGCAGCAGAGTTGATTATGGGACATTTGCCAATAAAAACTGTCCAAATCCTCCCCACCAACACCGAACAGCTTTTGGTGGCAGTATCATGGTGTGGGGCGGCATCTCCCTCACTAGAAAAACAAAGCTTGTTATTATTTGAGGAAATCTTATTGTAGAGCAATATTGTCCCATATCTTCATTCTAAAGGAGCAAACTCTGTGGTCCAAACTAGAGTCAAGAGCTGAATAAGCTGTTGGCAGTGTTGGCATTGGCAGACACTCTTCTCCTCAGCCTATAAATGCATTTTCCTTAAAACAAAATTTGCCCAGTTTAAGTGAAATAAATACATTTTCAATGGTATAAGAATTATTCCCAAGAGGAACTGTTACAGCAAAGAAATATTCAATGAAACATATTTGCTTAAGGTTCTAGTGAAATTCAAGATGAAACTTGTCAGAATTTGTACAGTAATTTGAAATAGTTGGTTTTCTGGAACAAAGCCAGCTGTTGGGCCAAATCCACACGTTTATAATATGTTTGATGTCTGGACACTGAAAAGGCCATCCAAGGAAGGGATGAATGTTTGCCGAAATGTGAGGCTTTTAAACTTAAGAACATTGTACTAACTGTCATGCACAATGCTGGCAGCATCATGCTGTGGGACTGTTTTGCTGACAGTGGTACTGGTACACTGCAGAAAGTGGCTTGACTAAGGAAAAAAAGCCCCATTAGAAATCAAATCACTCCAACCTGAAAAATAGAATGGTTTTAATGAATCACTAAACACGAAATTAAGATATTTACACCCATGATGATTGTCTGTTAAAGGTTAAAATGACATGTATTATACAAATGATTAAACAAACAATTGGATCAGAACCTGAGTGTGGGAGAATTACTTAAGTAAAATAAATGTTAGTAGCTGAACCTTTACACAGATTACAAACGATTCCTTATTATTCATCGAAACAGACCAAACCTCAAGTCATAGTCTATTAGGTACAGAGACTAACATGCGTGAATGCACGTTCTATCAGTGTAAAACATCCCGCACTCCCCAGAGACGAGTCACCAAGCTGCATTTGACATTTAGGTCTCTCTATTTGTGGTATGAAGAGGCAAAGTCTTGTCTCGAACAGATCTGAGTGAACCAGGGTTTTAATCTTGTTTTGCATTTCATGACATTATCAACATCAACAACAGCATCATTTAAATATAAACTCTGTAAAGGCAACAGAAGGGGAGTGATAAAAAGACAGCCAGTAGTCAGTTCTTCTTGTGCTTTGATGTTTAAGGACCTATCATTAATAATTCTATTGCTACATGATGAAAAGCTTGAATTGGCTTTTTGAAGGCATATGCAAGGGGTTTTCTTCTCAGATTAAGAGCTATGGATTTGAAAAGGTAAAGCAAAAGAACTTCATGTGCAGAAAGAGCTTGAAATCATTAAAGAAACATTAAATCCTTATTTCTTATTAGCTTGATGTAAATGTAATTTAAGAGGTTTTCCCTCTTAACGACCAAACCTGAATGTTGTGCGAAGGCGTCATCTAGGTCTTTCTTTGTGCTTGTCATCAGACAGACACTAATTTATCATTTTTATGTGCTGTACAGGAGGCCTAATACAATAACCTGGACAGAATTATGGTAATCACTGAATGTCTACATAAATTATCACCTCACACCTTTAGCACATTAAGACCTCAAAGCCTAAACCACAGTAATCCATCTTGATCTAGTTACAGTGAAGGTTTACATACATTTTGAAACCATCGCTTACATCTTTTAAAAGAAAAATCCGAGGGCACTTTCATCAAGAGAAATTATACCTACTGATACAGATTCAGTGGGAATCCACTCCACTACTCTGTAATTATGAACAAACATGACTATTTTGCATTGTTGTATTGCTGTCAAATATATCCTGACAATTCTCACATAAAGAGATAGCTTGGGTGTCTTGAAGTTAAGTTATTACCAGCAACAGTTTATTTCCTTATTGAACAAAAATGTATTGCAGTGAGTTTATAGAAAAGTTAAGAAATCCTCAGATTGGTGAAAGGCTAAATGATAGACAGGCCAGATACAGACACAAGCTGTGCTGTGTTACCAACCAGTTCTGAAGGAAAGTCAAAAATTAAACCCATACAAAACAGATCAAAATCACAATAAAGCAGCCATGTGAATATGTCAGGAGAGGCCCCCTGTCTTTTATTTAGGTTCTGACTCTTAAATTGAGCTGCATGGCAGGACAGTTGTTACTTTGCAGCAAGAAGGCCCTAGGTTCAAATCCTTGGGGTCTGCATGGAGTTCGCATGTTCTCCCTTTCCATGGTTTCTTTCTGGGTACTCCAGCTTCTTCTCACAGTCTAAAAGCATGACTGTTAGGTTAATTGGTCTCTCTAAAATTGCCCTTAGGTTTGGTGGATACAGCTTATAGGTAGTGTGTGTGTGGATGACTGTGTGTCTCTGTGTTGCTCTCTGATAGACCGTCGATCTGTTCAGGGTGTACCCGGCCTCTCGCCCGATGACCACTAGACATAGGGACCATGTACCTGCTACCTTTCATGTATAAGTGGCTTTAGACAATGGGTGGGTGACCTCCTGCAATTTTACAAAAAGGCATTGCTATATTTGTCACTGCTTTCTTAGCTTATTCGCCAAGAGCACTACACTCACTATACTCTTGGCAACCCAGATTGACTCTTGGAGTTCCTCCCAACATTACTATAGTGCAGTAGCATACAAGCTGTGAAAACAGCAATCAGTGATCTCATACGAAAGAAGTATATTATCTATAATATAACATTACATCCCATGGATAAAAACTATTGATTTTGAGTTGTTTCACATGAGCTAGAATCGGGGGTCTTTCCTGGCAAACTGATAATCTTCTATCGCTCTGAACAGTCTTGTAGTTTTCAACAAAGTTGCTACGATACATTTCTACTATAGGAAAGGAAACAGTTGGAGATAATAACTCAGACCCCTTGGTTTTGGATGATTTTAGCCATGATTTTAAAAGAACCCAAACTAAAACTAGTTCTATCCGTGGGATACAACACTATATTAGCTAATATTAAACTAACCGTAAATTTGAGGCGGTTTCCTATCCAGGCAACGTCGTTGTTACTCTGCAAACCTACTTTAGGTTGAGGCTGTATAAATTCAACATATCAATCCACCAGATGTGCTGCGATATTTTCCATACAAAAGTGAGATACTGCAAATCCCAGGAATGTGCTAACTTTAACAAAGTCAGATAATCCAAACAAAGCATTACTCCACCCTTAGCAGACATAAAAGCAAACAGACAGGACGTGGCAATGGCACAGGGGAAAAGCGCATGACCCATGTACGGAGGCTCCAGTCCTGGACACAGCCGTCGTGGGTTCCAAACCCGGCTGCATGTCGTCTTCTCCTCTCTCTTTCCACCCCATTTCCTGTCGAACAACTTACAAAATAAAGGCCACTAGTGCCACAAAGATAAAAGCAAACAGATAATACACAGTTGATGAGGTGGATTGATACAGCCATCAATTTTTGCCTGTTTTTTTAGCTTAGTAACACTGATGTTCAGCTAACTAATCAGCACCCATTAGCGTCTTGTGAAAATACACATATAATATCCGCTATTCTAGTGCTGTATCCTAGGGATGTAACATTTTTGGTTTGAGTTGTTTTAAAATGGTAGCAACAGCTTAAATGGGAAATCAGTCAGACTTCCTGTTAGCCTCCCATCACTCTTAGCATTTCTTCAGTTTTCTACAAACTCACTGCTATATGACATCTGTCTACTCCATGATAATGACTTCACAGAGCCTCCTTTTTAAATATCCAAACTATCCCTTCATATACAAACATTTCTTTAAGGTTTGACACCTTTTTTAAATGGAAGAACATTGTATGGATTTTTACAGCGTATGACCATCAATTCTTACTGCATTCATAAAATATGGCTGAGCTCATCTAGCAGGACTGCACCTCAATTTGAGGCTGCACTGACTGTCTCTTAGGACACAGTATCTTTGAAAAAGCTCTTCGGAAGCTGCTGTGGCACAAAGGATACAGGAACGGGTTGATGGCCGAGTTCAGCCACAGAAGCCAGAATGTGATCTCGTACCAGTAGTTTGCCACACATTCGCCGCCACAGGCAGCGCGGATAATCATAAGCAGAGTGTACGGAGCCCAGCATATCCCAAAAATACAGACAATAATAGCCAACGATTTGGCAATCTTTTTATCTCGGGAAAGGCGCGATCCGGGAGTTCTCCGGCCGGGAACCATGCAGGAAGCTGTGTGCTGAAACAGCCTGGAGTTTCTTCTCTGCGGAGAGAACTTCTCCCTCTGGACAAAAATCTGACTGGTGTCAGGGCACCCGCTACAGGAGGGGGACAGAATGTCGTCGTCCTCTATGACCGGCGGGATAGCAGCTGGCTCGCTGGAAGTCACCTTCCGAGTCTTCACGAAAAACACAGACCAGCCGCCTGCGCTGTCTCTGAGCTTCTTAGGTTTCCTCTGTGGCTTGCCCTCAACCTCTGCACCAATGTTTCCTCTCTTGTTTCTCTGATGGATGTTAAGGTAGATGCTGAGGTTGAAAAAGGCCACTGACACAAACGGGGTGAAGAACTCAAAGGTCGAAGCGCTGAGCAGGAAATACCAGGTGAAATAAAACTCTGCATAGCACTCGTGGTCCGGGACTATGCTCTGGCCCACAATTGCCTCCCAGAAGATGATCGCAGGGCCGTAAAGGAGGAAAGCCAGCACCCAGACCGCCACCATCTTCAGCACCGCCTGGCGGGTGATATTCCTCTGAGCTCTGTATTTAACCTGCAAGTAAAGGAGAGGCACGAGTGTGACTTAAGGTGATGCTCTCTTAACATAAACTGCCCCATAATACATCTGTTTGTGACAAACAAACAGGCACAGCTGCCTTAGCACAAACAGCCTGAAAACCCCACTGGTTTCTTCTCCAGATGAAGCCCTTATTGTGTTCTGTCAGAGCAGCAGAGAGATGCTGTAAATAAAACCCACTCATGACGCACTCACTCCACAGTGTGTCACTGAAACCAAAGACAGCATGGGAATGTTGGGCTGCGAGCCACATTCACTTCTGCAAAATGGCTGTGAAAGAGACATCTGGTTTCCCCACGTTCATTCTCTCTGCACTCGATGCATTTAACTTCACCTCCTCCCAGTCTACACTATCATTTGGAAGGGTTCCTTTATTCACTATTCTTTGTGCCTTTTTGTTCTCCTGTTCTTTATTTTTTTTAATAAAACTGCCTCTGCACATTGCAACAGCTGGGTATATTGCTGCTGCTGCTGCTGATGTGGCTAAAGACTAAGTTGAGAAAAAGAAAAATGTGATAATGACATGACGCCTCTTTGTGATTGCCCCCCAATTAGAGCTGGCCTCAATCTTGGGTCTAAAAGCAAAGACACTTCTGCATATTAATTGAAAGAGGTAATGCTCCCCGCAGATTTATTAGCATGAAAGAAATATGATTTTATCCCCGGCTATTGAGAACTGTCAGTCAACTAAAGATCAAAATAGCTAAAGCAAGATGCTTTGCAGCTAAATTTAATTTTTACTCTGCATGCACAGCAGGGAATAGTTTACTTAAACTGAAAAAAACAGATTATAAGAGAGTAAAAATCTACATATTATAGTAGCCCAGATTTTAAAAATACCAAAAAGATTTCTTCACTCTAACCACACATTTAACAGGCGCATTGATAGCAATGTATTATTCTGCGGCAATTAACCTTACAAGAGGCAAGTTTTTAAAAGAAACAGTCAAGGATAATGAGCAAGGAAACAAGCCAACATGGACTTTAATTTGTCTTTGTTCCAAATAAAACCTTGTTTCACCTTCCCTGAAACTGACTTCCACAAGCCCTCCCTGCTTCCTCTCCTACCAAATCTCATCTCGGTACCTAATGGCAGTCAGGCTACCTCTGGTGAGCACATGGAGGGCCTTGTGGCCCTCCAAAGAAATGCCACCCCACACCATTACTGACCCACTGCCAAACCGGTTATGCTGAAGGATGTTGCAGGCAGCAGATCGCTCTCCACGGTGTCTCCAGACTCTGTCACGTCTGTCACATGTGCTCAGTGTGAACCTGCTTTAATCTGTGAAGAGCACAGGGTGCCAGTGGCGAATTTGCCAATCTTGTTGTTCTCTGGAAAATGTCAAGCGTCCTGCACGGTGTTGGGCTGTGAGCACAACCCCCATTTGTGGACGTCGGGGCCTCATACCATCCTCATGGAGTCAGTTTCTAACCGTTAGTGCAGACACATGCACATTTGTGGCCTGCTGGAGGTCATTGTGCAGTGCTCCTCCTGTTCCTCCTTGCACAAAGGCAGAGGTAGCGGTCCTGCTGCTGGGTTGTTGCCCTCCTACGGCCTCCTCCACGTCTCCTGGTGTACTGGCCTGTCTCCTGGTAGCGCCTCCAGGCTCTGGACACTATGCTGACAGACACAGCAAACCTTCTTGCCACAGCTCACATTGATGTGCCATCCTGGATGAGCTGCACTACCTGAGCCACTTGTGTGGGTTGTAGAGTCCGTCTCATGCTGCCACGAGTGTGAAAGCACCACCAACATTCAAAAGTGACCAAAACATCAGCCAGAAAGCATAGGTACTGAGAAGTGGTCTGTGGTCCCCACCTGCAGAACCACTCCTTTATTGAGTGTGTCTTGCTAATCACCAAAGATTTCCCCCTGTTGTCTTTTCCATTTGAACAACATCATGTGAAACTGATTGTCAATCAGTGTTGCTTCCTAAGTGGACAGTTTGATTTCACAGAAGTTTGATTTACTTGGAGTTATATTGTGTTGTTTAAGTGTTCCCTTTATTTTTTTTGAGCAGTGTATTCATTTGTTTTTGAAAATGTAGGTTCAAAAATAGTTTTTCCAATTTACCATGAAAATAAAGAAAACCTGTGATTTAGATGGAGTAAAATGCAACAAATTGTTTGCATGGCATGTAGAAACACCTGATGTGCACCGTCAATAATCTTCCTGTGTGAATCACATACTGAGAATGGAAAACGTATTTATGGTCTCAATAAAAAGTACAACAGGGTAAGATTCTATACAGATTTGCTCATTAAAACGGCTATAATATTTTTATATATATAGCTTTTGACTCTGCTTTACTTTTCTATTAGACAGGACCAGAAATGCTTTACCTTCCGTTCTCAGTAAGAGCTTTAAACAGGAAGATTAATAGTGGCACATCGCCTCCCACCCCCATTTCAACTGTAAACTATCATCAACCTCTCTATAAATATTTGGCCACATCAAAGATGACAAGGGCTTAAATGTTATTTTAAATAATGTTCATATAAACCACTATGATGGTTTTGATATTGGAGTTGTTTGAAGATGGTCCACATTAGTCTTTGGACCAACTAAACTAGATTTACAATGAATGAAGCCACCAAGAGTTACCTACTATAGGATCAACTGGACATAGCTGTGGGCATGGGCTGGTATAAATGTATTCTGCTATGATAAGTTTAAGCAAAAAAACATGATTTCTGTATTCACACAACATTTAAAAAAAGATGATGTGCAACCTGATCAAATTGCTTTAAAAAAACCGAAAACAACTATTATTTATATGAGGGCAGTTTCTATAAAATGACTGTTTTCCACAACTAGAAATATTTTCAGTCAATCTTGTTGACTCTTGTAACTGTAGGAAAATGTAGAAGCCTTGTCAAGCTGATCGTCAATGCGCAGCAATAGATGGTAGGAGGGGCCAAACAGAGCTATTTAATGTTCCAAATTTATTATTATTTTTTTTTTCTTGTGAACATGGGAAAAGTGCAGCAGCCTACGTTAAACCATCTGACCAGCAGTCCACAGCAACAGCTGGGGTAAATGCACCACTACCTAATGCTCATATCAGCCAAAGAAAATATCATGTATTTTAATGAAAAAGACTTTAAATCTAGAAACCAGTATGACAGAAACGTTAAGTGGTTTAAAAACCATAACTTCTTCAAACATTGGTTCACATTTGCCCCTTTTCCACCGGCTCAATTTGGCCCTACTCGACTCTACTCCTCTTTCTGTTTTTTTCTGTACCGGTACCTACTTTTTTGGTCCCTGCTCCTGAGCA
Source organism: Girardinichthys multiradiatus (assembly GCF_021462225.1). Lineage (NCBI taxonomy): Eukaryota > Metazoa > Chordata > Actinopteri > Cyprinodontiformes > Goodeidae > Girardinichthys > Girardinichthys multiradiatus. Next base: position 36,705,823 of record NC_061802.1, on the reverse strand, counting down.
GGTACGACCAGGGCTGAGTAGGGAGTACATGTAACGTGAACAGACTAATGTTCCCTGAATGGCCAGGAGAGGAGGAGAAATTAGAAGGTTTTCGTTGAGACAGGGCAGGGAAAAGTTAACAAAGCTCAAGAGCAACTACAATAATATTAAGGACCACAGTGGCCGGAGTGGGTCATACATGTAATTTTACCATTAACAGGTCATAAACTATACCTGAAGGCTGACAGAAAAGAAAAAGGACACATCAGCTTTCTGAATAACACATAAAATCAGCTCTTCAGAGGCACAAACATTTCCCCCAATACCACCATGAAACAATGTGTTTGGTTCGGACATTTATTGACGGTCCTTAAGCGAACCAGCGTCTGCAGGAGGGAGCAGATAGAGAGCAGCTGCCCCGTAATCAGACTGCCTGCATCGGACTAAACCAGAGGACAAGCCTGCTGAATTTGCGGAGCACGAATATGCAATATCCAACCTAAAAATAAGTTCAATGGTCAAAAGTCCAGTTTTTCGCTTTTAAGTCCTTGTCCTTGTTATTGCCATGGATAAGACAAAAACTTCCTCATGAAGCCCAAAATTGTAACTTCTTCAGGCAAACTTTGGAGCTTCACCATCCAGACACCATCTCCTCTCTGCTTCTCCTGCCACAACCCCTGGCATCAGAACCCCTGAGCCTTAGTGTGTATTCACACCAGGAAAGTCCTTCGGTCCGCTTGTTTGGTCTGGACCAAAAGCGGACTTTATTTTTTTCATTTGGTGCGGTTTGTTTTCACATTGTACTTTTTGCAAGTGAACTATTACTTGTAAACAAAGCCACGCGGGTGACGATCATTCTTCCCATTGGACAGAAATGACGGGGGCGGGACAGAGCACAGACCCAGAAATTTAGGAAAACATCTGTAGACGTGCTACGTGCAGCGCCTCTGTTCTGCATAATTGTGCCCTTATTACAGCTGCAAAATTATTGTGAGGGTGAAGAGCAGCACAGATTTTGAGACGTTGCATTTATAATGTTGGAACCCCGTCGGAGAATGCCTGCTGAACACCGACGTTCTCTACATGCCTTGTCCCACAACAAGCCAGTATCGTTGCCAAGCTACACACAGCTTTTTATGTCCGAAGAGACGTACGCTTTTTGTAGTTGGTTCGGATCGGGGCCGGTTTGTATTTAGACCATAAGCGAACTGCACCAGAGTCCGTTTGGAAGCGGACCAAGACCACCTCAAAAAGTGGGTCTCGGTCCGGTTGTTTGGTCCGGACCAGGGTTCGCTTGAGTGTATTCACACCTGCGCAAAAGGTCCAGACCAAGGGGGGAAACGAACCCTGGTCCGTTTAAAGCGGACCAAAAGTGGCAAGTGTGAATACACCCTAACTTTATAAGTTCTGGCTGGGCTGTGGTCCAGATAATTATCCCAGTGGATCATTTTAAACTTAACAAATATAAATAAGACATTCTTGCATATACATTAATACAAAAGTTATTATATTTAGTTTATTTATGTTTTTGTTTTCTATTTACTTTCTATCATTTCAGGCAGATTACTTTAATGTGACAAAGTAACACCGTAACCAATGGCAGCACAGCTGATGGCTGGAGGCGGGGCTTCAGCCTTCAGCAGGTCAGTGGAAACACAACAGTTACCGTACGTAGTAGAGCGAAACAGGCTAAAACAAGCCAGTGGAAAAGGGGCATTTGATACCTGCAACCAGCCCATTCCTACATGTCTGTCTTCACTATAGGCGTCTACAATAATTTTTCTGTTGTTAAAACTCCACTAATATTAGCTGATTGATGACAAATGGTTTCCTTGATTGAATATTGATCTGATTAATACGATTATTACAGAGCTATGTACCCTGATATCCAGACATTCAAAGAAATAACTCATAGGATATAATAAAAACCTTGAGAGACACTGTGGAAGTCAGTGATATATCCTTGTACCAAAATCTGTCTTGGGGTGTGACATCTTTGAACTGACTGAGCTCCTATGTGACTCTCATGTGTGTATGTGTGGTAATGAGCATCTTCACAGGTTGTACTTACTGCCCTAGTGACTGACAGGAAGCGATCATAACTAATGAGGACAATGTTGAAAACAGAGGCAGAGCATAGCAGGTAGTCCATGACCAGCCAGACCTTGCAGAGCCCCTTCCCCAGCATCCATCTCCCGGTCAGGTTGTAAGGGATGTACACTGGGATGCAGAAGGCACCTGGAACACACACAAAGATATACTGCGTGATGATTCAACACCTCCAAATCACTAACATTCACACCTCTCCACAGTCTGGATGCCAGCCCTTTAACAAGTAAACGCAATTACAAAATCATTATGATGGCTCATAAAGAGAAGAAACTGTTTTTTTCATTAGATTTGTTTTAATTAACCTCAGTTAAAGTAGAGACATATAGAAAGGGCGTGTGTGCTCAGCTACTATAATAAAGAAATGTTATAATTAGGCTCTTAATAATGCAGAGGAATAATGATAAAGAACATATTTAGATGGGAAAACTCCACAATACAGCTGCTTATATGATAGAATTTTAAACTAAACAAAATTTTAAATTAAACAAGTAACACATTAGAAATAAAGATACGCTTCTGAGAGCACCAACTCACCCACGAGAAAATCGGAGATGGCGAGGTTCAGAAAGAAGTAGTTGCTCTGATTCCTAAGGGTTTTATCCACGATGAAAGCCATGATGACCAGTGCGTTCCCAGCCACCACCACAATCACCAGAGCCACCATAAGCGCCGATAAAATGACCACCAGGTAACCCGGGAGCACGGTCCCAGCCTCGGACACCGCAGGTGTCAGGTTGGCGCTGGAGTTGGACTCCAGGATGTGCGCGCCCATGGTTAAAGCAGAGCCACTACCATTGTAGGCTTAATGTTTGACGGGGCGCACCGAGGCGCAGCAAAGGTCGGGCAGCGCGTCCGAGAGTTCCGCTCCACTTTAATGTGGAGCTGACTGGAGACCAGTGGATGGATGGATACCCCAAAAGTCCCATTTTCCCCCTCAGTGAAAACTCTCCTTTTCTATAAGTTTTTCTTTTCTCTTTTTCAATTAAAATCTATTTTTAAAGACCGTAGATCCATTGGGTGTTCTCTCCCTTCTTGATTTTCAGTTATCAACGGGGAGTGCTGCTGGATGTGCGGGTACCACGGGGCGCACCGCTGATTTTGTCACCAGTGTCAGTCCTTTCATCAAGGAGGAACTAGCATCCGCTCATATTGTCTAAATAAAGCTCCCACTGCACTAATAGCGTTAAACAGAGGCCGAAAAGACCAAATTAATGTGGAAAGTCACCGCAAGCCTTTCTATTTCTATAGCACAGGAACATTTGCTTTTAAAAAGATCGAGATAGTTTCATTTGGATAGAAGCGGTGTTAAGAATTTTGCGCTTTTATTTTGAAGACACGTCAATGTCCGGTTTCTGTCTCCTTATTTAATGTCACCCACCTCAAGTAACCTGGTTAAAAAATACTTGTTTCTTCGGGTTTCTTAGAAGCGCCAAAATTGCCACCAATCCCTCAATATAATAAAAAACATTAAACACACATTTATATCCAACAATGTATATACAATTAGCAATTCATAAATAAATACATAAACGGAACTATAATTATAATAATATTTCCATAATTTATATACACCTACAGTAGAGACCAAATGTTTGGACTCACCTTCTCATTCAAAGAGTTTTCTTTATTTTCATGACTATGAATATTGTAGCTTCACACTGAAGGCATCAAAACTATGAATTAACACATGTGGAATTATATACTGAACAAAAAGGTGTGAAACAACTGAAAATATGTCTTATATTCTAGGTTCTTCAAAGTAGCCAACTTTTGCTTTGATTACTGCTCTGCACACTCTTGGTATTCTGTTGATGAGCTTCAAGAGGTCGTCACCTGAAATGGTTTTCACTTCACAGGTGGACCCTGTCAGGTTTAATAAATGGGATTTAAAGCCTTATAAATGGGGTTGGGACCATCAGTTGTGTTGTGCAGGAGGTGGGTACAGTACACAGCTGATAGTCCTACTGTTAGAATTTGTATTATGGCAAGAAAAAAGCAGCTAAGTAAAGAAAAACGAGTGGCCATCATTACTTTAAGAAATGAAGGTCAGTCAGTCCGAACAATTGGGAAAACTTTGAAAGTGTCCCCAAGTGCAGTCGCAAAAACCATCAAGTGCTACAAAGAAACTGGCTCACATGAGGACCGCCCCAGGAAAGGAAGACCAAGAGTCACCTCTGCTGCAGACAATAAGTTCATCCGAGTCACCAGCCTCAGAAATCGCAGGTTAACAACAGCTCAGATTAGAGAACAGGTCAATGCCACACAGAGTTCTAGCAGCAGACACATCTCTAGAGCAACTGTTAAGAGGAGACTGTGTGAATCAGGCCTTTATGGTAAAATAGCTGCTAGGAAACCACTGATGAGGACAGGCAACAAGCAGAAGAGACTTGTTTGGGATAAAGAACACAATGAATGGACTTTAGACCAGTGGAAATCTGTGCTTTGGTCTGATGAGTCCAAGTTTGAGATCTTTGGTTCCAACCACCGTGTCTTTGGGCGGCGCAAAAGAGGTGAACGGATGGACTCTACATGCCTGGTTCCCACCGTGAAGCATGGAGGAGGAAGTGTGATGTTGTGGGGGTGCTTTGCTGGTGACACTGTTGAGGATTTATTCAAAATTGAAGGCATACTGAACCAGCATGGCTACCACAGCATCTTGCAGCGGCATGCTATTCCATCCGGTTTGCGTTTCGTTGGACCATCATTTATTTTTCAACAGGACAATGACCCCAAACACACCTCCAGGCTGTGTAAGGGCTATTTGACCAAGAAGGAGAGTGATGGGGTGCTGCGCCAGATGACCTGGCCTCCACAGTCACCGGACCTGAACCCAATCGAGATGGTTTGGGGTGAGCTGGACCGCAGAGTGAAGGCAAAAGGGCCAACAAGTGCTAAGCATCTCTGGGAACTCCTTCAAGACTGTTGGAAAACCATTTCAGGTGACTACCTCTGAGGCTGGTGACTCGGATGAACTTATCGTCTGCAGCAGAGGTGACTCTTGGTCTTCCTTTCCTGGGGCGGTCCTCATGTGAGCCAGTTTCTTTGTAGCGCTTGATGGTTTTTGCGACTGCACTTGGGAACAATTTCAAAGTTTTCCCAATTGTTCGGACTGACTGACCTTCATTTCTTAAAGTAATGATGGCCACTCGTTTTTCTTTACTTAGCTGCTTTTTTCTTGCCATAATACAAATTCTAACAGTCTATTCAGTAGGACTATCAGCTGTGTACTGTATCCACCTCCTGCACATCACAACTGATGGTCCCAACCCCATTTATAAGGCTTGAAATCCCACTTATTAAACCTGACAGGGCACACCTGTGAAGTGAAAACCATTTCAGGTGGCTACCTCTTGAAGCTCATCAACAGAATGCCAAGAGTGTGCGGAGCAGTAATCAAAGCAAAAGGTGGCTACTTTAAAGAACCTAGAATATAAGACATATTTTCAGTTGTTTCACACTTTTTTGTTCAGTATATAATTCCACATGTGTTAATTCATAGTTTTGATGCCTTCAGTGTGAAGCTACAATATTCATAGTCATGAAAATAAAGAAAACTCTTTGAATGAGAAGGTGAGTCCAAACTTTTGGTCTGTACTGTATATAAAGCTTTATTTGCAGAAACCGTTAATTCACATTTTAATTCATTGTAAGTCAGTCTTACTCATCTTGGTATTTAGTTATTAAACTGTCTAATCCTTACTTGATACTGCCAAGCAGCACAAATTTGTACAGGTCCTTCTCAAAATATTAGCATATTGTGATAAAGTTCATTATTTTCCATAATGTCATGATGAAAATTTAACATTCATATATTTTAGATTCATTGCACACTAACTGAAATATTTCAGGTCTTTTATTGTCTTAATACGGATGATTTTGGCATACAGCTCATGAAAACCCAAAATTCCTATCTCACAAAATTAGCATATCATTAAAAGGGTCTCTAAACGAGCTATGAACCTAATCATCTGAATCAACGAGTTAACTCTAAACACCTGCAAAAGATTCCTGAGGCCTTTAAAATTCCCAGCCTGGTTCATCACTCAAAACACCAATCATGGGTAAGACTGCCGACCTGACTGCTGTCCAGAAGGCCACTATTGACACCCTCAAGCAAGAGGGTAAGACACAGAAAGAAATTTCTGAACCAATAGGCTGTTCCCAGAGTGCTGTATCAAGGCACCTCAGTGGGAAGTCTGTGGGAAGGAAAAAGTGTGGCAGAAAACGCTGCACAACGAGAAGAGGTGACCGGACCCTGAGGAAGATTGTGGAGAAGGGCCGATTCCAGACCTTGGGGGACCTGCGGAAGCAGTGGACTGAGTCTGGAGTAGAAACATCCAGAGCCACCGTGCACAGGCGTGTGCAGGAAATGGGCTACAGGTGCCGCATTCCCCAGGTCAAGCCACTTTTGAACCAGAAACAGCAGCAGAAGCGCCTGACCTGGGCTACAGAGAAGCAGCACTGGACTGTTGCTCAGTGGTCCAAAGTATTTTTTTCGGATGAAAGCAAATTCTGCATGTCTTTCGGAAATCAAGGTGCCAGAGTCTGGAGGAAGACTGGGGAGAAGGAAATGCCAAAATGCCAGAAGTCCAGTGTCAAGTACCCACAGCCAGTGATGGTCTGGGGTGCCGTGTCAGCTGCTGGTGTTGGTCCACTGTGTTTTATCAAGGGCAGGGTCAATGCAGCTAGCTATCAGGAGATTTTGGAGCACTTCATGCTTCCATCTGCTGAAAAGCTTTATGGAGATGAAGATTTCATTTTTCAGCACGACCTGGCACCTGCTCACAGTGCCAAAACCACTGGTAAATGGTTTACTGACCATGGTATCACTGTGCTCAATTGGCCTGCCAACTCTCCTGACCTGAACCCCATAGAGAATCTGTGGGATATTGTGAAGAGAACGTTGAGAGACTCAGGACCCAACACTCTGGATGAGCTAAAGGCCGCTATCGAAGCATCCTGGGCCTCCATAAGACCTCAGCAGTGCCACAGGCTGATTGCCTCCATGCCACGCCGCATTGAAGCAGTCATTTCTGCCAAAGGATTCCTGACCAAGTATTGAGTGCATAACTGTACATGATTATTTGAAGGTTGACGTTTTTTGTATTAAAAACACTTTTCTTTTATTGGTCGGATGAAATATGCCCAATTTTGTGAGATAGGAATTTTGGGTTTTCATGAGCTGTATGCCAAAATCACCCGTATTAAGACAATAAAAGACCTGAAATATTTCAGTTAGTGTGCAATGAATCTAAAATATATGAATGTTAAATTTTCATCATTACATTATGGAAAATAATGAACTTTATCACAATATGCTAATATTTTGAGAAGGACCTGTATTATTATTTGTAGAAATTCAGATTGTATAAGCTGTTAAGCAGTTGTTAAGACTCTAGCCGTTTAGACTGGAGTCAGGTGTTTAATCTTGAAAGATGTAAAGGATATTTTGAAGATTTTATTAAAATTTTTATGTTTCTCAACTTTGGATTTAATAAATGTGCTATGGGCCTCCCTCCCAATATCACAAACACACGCCAAATATGATCATAGGAGCAGAGCTGATAGTTAATGGGATATTAATTGCTTTATTTCAATAAAAAGTAATTTTATATTATTGGGATTTGAATTTGATAGACCAAATGACAGGGGTGCATAGTTGCCTGTATTGAACGGAAATGATAAGCAATTATTTTTGCAAAAGTTAACACAACAAAAGTTTGGAAGAAGGTGCTTTAATCAGATCTGATCAAAAACTGCTGCTTTTTGGCTTGCATTCAGAACAATCATACTGAACACTGTTTGGTTGAAAACTGATGCCACACTTCATTGTGAACACAGAATTACAACATCTCTCAAAACACTAAATCCCCTGTGGAGCTTCTTCCAGCCATTTCTCAGTGATTATATCTTCTTCCACACAAGCACATTTAATTTTTATTTTGCTTGTTCTGTAATATTGGTATAAAACAGTTGCTTGTTAATATGGGAGTACACATTTGGCGAACAGCTCTTTTATTTCTACTTGTTTATTTCTGCAGACATTTTAAGAACCGTCCAGGGGAGAGGATGTTTTATGATGCAACACCAGGAACTGGAGGAATCCATCAGGCTGCTGGAAGTAGGGGACTTGACTCTGGAGAAACTTCCAAAGACCTTTACATTCTACTGATTGCAAACATCTATGTGTTTAGTTATGTTCCATTTTAGTTTAAACATTTGTGTTGTAGTTATAATTTCTTGGCTTGAATTAGTTCCTTAGATTTATTTATTGTTTGCTTCGTTTCCATTAGGCTAGTCTTTTTGTATATATTCCCCTGTGTGTTCATTGTTAGTTGAGTTTTTCATTTGTTTGACATTTCATTTGGGCAATTTTTCTATTTTTGAAATATTTGCTTTTCCATTTACTTTTGTTTGACTTCTATTTGTTGGAGAAAACTAAACAGAAATATTTTTAATACCCTTTTTCTTGTGCCTTACTGGTTGGTACCTGACACCCCACCACACATCACTAATGGTGGCAGCATCATACTGTGGAGATCATTTATTTCAGCTGGACAGGGAAGTATGGAGCAAAATATGGGGCAATCCTGGAAGAAAACCTGTTAAAAGATGCAGAGTTGAGGCTGGGCTGGAGGTTTACCCTGCAGGAAGAAAACAACACAAAACATGCAGCTAGAGGTACACTGGAATAGTTTATATCAAAGCATATCTACATGTTAGAATGGCCCAGTCAAAGAACAGGGCTAAATCTAACTTATAATCTGTGGCAAGACTTGAACATTGATGGTTTCGGGTGCTTTTAATTCGTCCTGACTGAGTTTAAGCTGTTTTGTTCAAAAGCTGGCTGAGACATACAAAGCACTGAACACAATCTTTTGCAGTGAATGCATACCACACATTCCAGATTATGATTTGTAAAAGAGTTTAAAAATCTAGTTTTTTTTCACGTGGATAAAACATACAAAAAAAAAAATTCAACATTTTACAAGTAAAGTGTTGTTAGGAAATTAGTATACATGGATTACAAAATACAAAACCTGGATATGTTCTCTATGTGATAATGGAGACACCCGCATGAGGTTCATAAACTTTATGGAGGCAATCATGCTGACCAAACATGAACTTTGGATTTTATTCTCACTACCAAGATGTGAAACATTACTTTTTGACTCAGAGCCAGACCAAAGAAGAAACATGAAAATACCCTCAAAAAAGAACCAGAGGAATGTTACATGTGTTGTTCCTCTGTCAGAGGACGGATGAATCCTGAATCCCTCCAAAAAGCACGGACCATAATAACAGGGAGTAAGTCAAGCTGTACTCTCTTTCAGGTTAACACAAACACCCATTTCATGTTATGTGATCTTTGTGTTACATTGTTTAGAAAGCAATCTGTGAATGAAGGAAATCATAAATTCACCAAGTACTCAAAAGGAGACGAAGACGCAAAAACAGCTTAAAAAAACCTCCATCTGAATGTCAGACAGCAGAAGCATTGTGGCTCAATGATGATAAAGTGACTGCGTCTGATGCAAAGTGTGGCAACTGTCACAGCTTATGACAAAGTGAAATGAAAAGAACCAAAAGATTCTCTGGTGAAAATAACATAAAAATACTTCAAATGGTCAAATATTGGAAGAAACTTTACTGCTTCTGTGTTAGATTTTTTTTGTCAGATTTTTCTATGATGTAATGGATAACACTTATTTTACAATTTATAAAATCCTTTATTAAAAAAAGCTATATTTACAAACTGGACTTTTGCAGTTCACCTTGGCATATATCACCTGGATATCAGCTTCTGGGCCAAATCCTGACTGTTGGGGGGTGCTTTATCAATGCGTGCATGGTGTTCCAGTGTTTGCAATATTCATTTGGTCACTTTCCTTTTTAAGACTGATCACAGGTCCTCAGTAGAATTAGGATGTTTTCCAGACACTGTGTCTGATATATGTGCCTGGATCCCGGAGAGGTTATCACTTTTCTTTGGGATCATTGCTTCATTGTGTTCATCACCAAATGGCTCCTTGATCAATGGACAAAGTTGCTGAGGATTTGTTTTTTTTTTACGGCAGTGTTTTTAGGTAAAATTTCAAAAACATATGAACTTTTAAACCTTCGTTTGTGGTGTATACGTGTAAATCGATTGTTAGAAATGATGTAGAAGTCCATGTTCCACATGTCTAATTTAACCTTGTGTGTTGGAAACCTCAACAGTGGAGCAGGTTTTGTTTTGTCTCACTTTTTCCTGACTCTGTTTCCATTAAACCTTGATATCATAAATTATTATAAGTGAATCCCCCCATCTTTACCATGCCTTAATATATTTCAGTTTTTTGATACTCTTGTAAACATTGGGCACTTTAGGATTAAATACTTGCAAGTTTTAACAGGAAATGTACTTGTATTGTAAACATCTACAGTATGTAGACATTACTGCAGAAAAACACCCAATCTGTCTTCCAGGATGTCACAGTTCTTCCAATAAGTGTCACCCCAATCAGCAGCAGGAAGTGTAAGGGTGAAATGTGTAACCCTAAGACAGCTAATAATTCTCCCCCGTTTTGCATATGAATATGAGATCACTCCAAGTCCAAAAAAAATTGATTATGGGTTGAGATGATTGGGTTCAGTGTGATGACAGCTTGTCAGAGATAGAAATCTCCGCTAAGTGAATTAGCTGTTATTAATCCTTATAGCCGAAATGTGCAGAATTCTAGCGTGTCTTGCATGCGTTATCATTTAAATGAAATGTCAGTCTACAACACGCTGCCCGTTTTATCTCCCTAGGTTACAGAACACATATAGCAGCGAATGTATCTGTGATGACAGCTGTTGCGTCATTCTGATGGAAACCTATCTGCTGAACCCTAAGGTATCTTTGGGAAAGTTGCTCTGTGTAGCCTTAATATGCAAGCAGTGTCCAGAATAGGATGGAGTGTCACAAACACGAGGAGCTGAGGACGACGGGAGATGAGGAGAAACCCCCAGAGGAGCCGAAGTGAAGTAAGAGGATGGAGAACTGTGAAAAGTTGAATATTTAACAGGCTTCATGTGGATGTCAGATGCGGATGGGGAAATTGGGCAATGTGAATAATGTGAGTGTGTGAGTAAGGGTGTTTGTGGGGGTGAAACCTCATTTTGTTGAGCAGTGATTTGTATCAGCACATTTCTGTTATATTCTGGACAAACCATGTGTGCGAAATTCAGTTCAGCTCCAGTTTTGGAATGAAGATGAACTAGTTAAATTAAGGGAAGAATTTTTCCATTTCTTTTTTCAGATGGTTCAGACGGAGAAAACCCCACAATCTGTTAATGTCAACGTTTCTTTTAATTTTTTATTTAACAAGTTCAGCTGTAATCACATCATTAAGGACTTCTCAGATAAACACATATTATTTAATGTATTAGACCTAGACTTAGAAGTTACAGTAATGTAGAAAAGTTAGATTATTTTTTTACACATCACATTATAACCAGAAACGTCAGCCTATTTTATTTTTTGATTTAGTATGATATCTCAACCCAAAGTAGTGCACAACTGTGTAGTGGAAAGAAAGTGACGGTTGGTTTTTATTATTTTTCTTTAAAGTTTAAAACTCTAAAAAAGTGTGTTGTGAATCTGTATTCACCCCCCTTTACTCTGACACCCTTAAATAAAATCTGTTACAACCACTTGCCTTCAGAAACCAACTTGCTTGGTAAACAGAGTCCATCTGTGTATAATTGATTCTCAGTGTAAACTGAGCTGTTCTGTGAAGGCCTCAGAGGTTTGTTAGAGAACATAAAGGAACAAACAGCATCATGAAAACTTGTTTAAGAATTCATGCAGCTTGTTCTTGACACATCATCTAGGCAGGACTTTTTTTTCTCCAAAAATTATTAAGCAAGTAGGAGGGACCTTTAAGAGTTCATAAAGGTTCTCAACTGGAGTACGTGTAAAGTATATTTATATTAATAGAAGTATTTTTCTCATTCTTGCCACCGTGACTTAAAGAGCATTTTTTCTGTTCTTGCGGAGTTTTGCATTGTCCTAACTGTTACAGGACAACTCTTCCAAGCCTTTCGCAGTTTGCCACAAGCCAAGGACAGGACACAGCAAATGTGCAAAAGTGAGCTCTGGTCCAAAAAACCAAAAATGGGACTTTTCTAATTGCATGCAGAACACTTTGTGTGGCCGAAAATACTGTACAACCCCCTGAACACCCTCACCATCTCCACCATGAAACACGGTTGTGGTCGTATCATACTGTGGGGATGCTTTCCTATAGCCGGGACAGGGATGATGGAGGTGGGAATTATGCATTACTAAATCATTGCAGTTTGTGGTTGTAATGTGAATATTTCTAGTATTTACATACTTTTGCAAGGCACTCTAAATAGCTCTAAATAGATTAATAGATTGACGACAAAAACTCACCTAAAAGCAAGCTTTTTATTTATTTAAGAAACAAACAAATCCTTTTTTCTTCTGAACTTCACTTTGTCTTCTTGCTTTTTGGTCTTTTGGTCTTTGCTCCCGACTTGTACGCCTCATCCTGTGAAACAAGAGGACAGAATCAGAGCAGACTGATGATTATTTTGCCTTGGTGCTCCATTTAACTGTACCAAAGCTTTTCTCTTGCAAAATATTTGAGTGCCGCTTTGAAGCTCATGACAGACTCTCTAGCCTAAACTCCCGCTGTGTGTGCAAACGTACAAATTACAATGTGATGATTGACATGCACCATACTGTTCTAATGTATTCCAATAATTGCATCAAACTAAACATTGCATTTCTAAGTACTCTTATCAAACATCCCCCGCCTTGCTACAGCGCCGTCGAACCAGCCTCCTGGGTTGTAGCCCTCTGACAGCTCCGTTACATACAGCAGGGTGAGGAATGTTTTTCCAAAAATTGTCAAATTCTTTAACATCCATGCACTGTTTTGTAGCTCACAAAGCCTTTGCAACAGTTTCAAATACTAACGTCTGTTATTTGCACCCCTAGATGGATTTATTGCAAGTTCTCCTCTGAGTTTTGGCTAACAGTTTTTTATAAGTGACTCATATGCTGCAAAATAACTGGCAGCAATCTTTTGCTCTCCAGGTGTAAAACTGGCAATCCAGCTTGTTTTCTCCAAGATTTTTTTTTTTACCTCCCAGCTTCCAGTTCAGGCGTCACGAGATTTCATCCAATTTTGGCTTCAGCCTTAGCAAAGCTGCTCTCACTCTTCAATGAGAGGAGGACTAAAGAGATGCTGTTAATAAGGTTTCAATCAGTAACATGTCTTTGGAGAATAAACGGTTGTAGCTTCAGGGTTAAACATGTGTTCTGTTTCTTTTCTTTCATAAAAACATTGCCAACTCATTGCTGTTCCTAATTGAGTCTCTGCAATGACCTAAATCTGCAGTAAAAAATATTTTACCCTTCGGATGTCAGAATGACAAAGAGGGTCAAAATACAAAAAAAATATTTGTATTCTGCCAGGAGCATGAGCTGCATTGTATTTAAATTTGTTAATGCCTTTTATTAGTGTGTGAAAACTGCCTGAGCCTTAAAGTATTACAAATGTCCATGCATAGCATAGATTAGCATGAAAAATATTAATTATCCCCAGAGAAGAAGGCGGCTTCCCCTCTGCAATATGTGCAGCCATTAGGAAGGAGAACTGAAAGCTCTCAACATCAACCGAAAACGTAGAAGAATATAATAAAAATGTCCTGCATTGTCCCACAGCTGGGATATTCAGGTGTACCAGCAGCAAAGTGAAAGATAAATGGAAGCATGCAGGTACACACAAAGGTAAAAAATATAAGAACAAAAAAAAACAAACAGACTGTAAAGTAAGGGAAAAATGTACAGCATAGGTAGAAAATATGATACGGTTTTTAAAAATGTCATACTCAGATAAAAAAAAAAAAAAACTCATGTAAGGATTATGATTATTGATGAATTAATATTCATCAAGAATCATAATTTAAAATAATTTGAAAAATATTAATTTCTTAACCAAAAATTATTACTTACGAATAGAAATCAGAGATATTCTCTGGTGTTGTGATTATGGGCTCAAAGCTCTTTAATAATTACAAATTATTAACCAAAACCACAAACTGCCACTGTTTATTCAACCACTTCACCAAAGGTGGGGGAACTTCGACCTTGTTTTGACAGATAAATCACTCTTGCAAGAAATAAACACAAACGCTTCTCTTGATTATATATATGAAGATTTATTGAAGCCAAATAATCCTGATATACCATTATTCTGGTCCAAAACCATCACCTAACTAACAAGCACCATTCTACACAAAGGGAATAACAATGACTACCTAACAATAATAATACAATAAAAATATATATATATATGCATTTAGTGTCTATGAAGATCAAACCAGCAGTTTATGGACAAAATGTGTAATTTGGGTTAAATGGAAAGAAATCCTCCTGTCGTGCTGATGTCTCGATTGCAGCGATCAGCTGATAAAACGGTGGGGCCACGCCCCTTTAGCCTCAACCAGCTGATCGCTCCAAATCTTGACAAAGGGTCATAAAACTCTGAGGCGGGAACTCAGTGGAAAATCTCCAGCAATAAAACTGGAACAAAGAGTGGTCGGGCGAGGCCCAGACTGCAGCTGCCTTGAATGAAAAACTTTTAAAAGTCCAACTTCTAACTCCTGGCTGATTTGGGATCAGCCGGACACAACATGAACAGCCCGATTCAGCAGCGCTTGTGCACCAAATCAAATCAAAACACAGCTCAGCATAACATAATTTAATCAGTATAGCATGCAACAAGTTAATACCTGAGATTAACTACTGGTAATCCTACATCACCTTAACTGCCTCATCCTGCCCAGACCTCTAAATGCACCTATCCGGTTTACTATGAAAAGAACAAAATTACTTTGACGTTGATTTCTGCTCTCCACCGGTTGAGGATGGATCAGGTCTGAAGAAAAGGAGGGGAGGGGGACCACACGTCCGTGATCAAATTAAGAAAAAAAAAAAAAGGTAACTTCTCATCCGTCCTCGAGGGGAAAATATGAAGAACCTTTAGTCGACTGCATACACAAGGAGGAAACTCTTCTCCTTGGACATAGAACCTCTGTAGGTTTTCACTTGCGCCGGATGTGGCGCGGTCTTTGATCGGCAAATAAATCCTCTGATCTTCTCGTATCAGGCAGATTTCCAGCTTTCAAGCTCTTCCGGGAATGGTCTTGTGGAGCAAAAGTTCGCCTGCGAGCTCTTGTCTCACCAGAAATGCGCCTCCTATGCGCTGTCCTGCGACAGGCGGGAAATGGCCCCGAAACTCTGCATCTCAGCCGGTTTATACTCCCAGTGATGTCAGAGCTGCGACGTCTGTTGAGCTGCGTGCGTCAAAATGTGCGACCAAAATGGATGGCCCCAACACTCAGCAGCATAATTCCAAAAATTTCATCATAAAAAACAACAGACTATTTCCAAGAATTGGAAAAACTGCACAAATAACAACAGGGACGTAAACACTGATGGAGTTTGTCGGGAGCAATGATGGTTTTAAAGTCTAACAACAGCTGGGAGGAAGGATCTGTGATAACACTCCTTTGTGCACCTAGGATGCAGCAGTCTTTCACAGAAGTAGCTCTCCAGTACTGCAACAATTTATTCAAGAGAATCATGATAATTTGCAACCACCTAAATAATCAAGGTAAGATTTTCCCTTTTGCCACAGTAAAATTGTAATGTATTTTTAATAATGACTAAGTACATAAAAAACTAACAAATACATCCAAATCAGCCTCCTGTTGGACATCATGATTTTGCACGCTTGACCTTTTTGCATCTCCATCTTTATCATAGTCCCAGCCTCACAGATTCACTATTACAGGCAGAGATTCATCACCTCAGCAAAACAAATTGCATTTTATCATGTCATAGCTCTTTATAAAGTGGAATGCAAAATAATGCATGGTTCTTAAAATCTTTTGTGGCCGGCATTTGTAATCCTGATACCACTAACCAGAATCTAATGCTAGCAATTGCTTTCAGATGGTACATAATTAGTTATTAGCATCTAATTGTGTTTAATTTAATCTCAGTATAAATTCAGCTGTTCTGTGAAGGTCTCAGAGATTTGTTAGAGAACATTAGTGAACATAACATCATTGTGAAAACTAAGGAACACAGCAGACAGATCAGGGATAATTATTTAAATGCTTAAGGCGGGGTTAGATTATAAAACAATATCCAAAGTTTGGATTAGACAGTGACCATCACTGTCTAATCCATCTTTTGCAAACTAAGTAGGCACAACTGTATGAATGGCCATGCACCTAAACTGATCGGCCTGGCAAGGAGAGCTTATCAGGATCAGCCAAGAGGCCTATGGTAACTCTGGAGGAGCAGCAGAGATCCAGAGCTCAGAGACAAGAAACAACTGGTTGTGCACTCCACAAGTCTGGCCTTCAATGAGGACTGACAAGAAGGAAGCCAGTGTGAAAGAAAGTCATAAACTTGTGCTACTGTTTGGCACAAGCCATAGACACAGCAAACATGTGGACAAGGATACTCTGCTCAGATTAGAATAAACAAAATGAACTTTTTGGGCAACATGCAAAACACTAAATCTGGCAGAGAACTAACACTGCACATAAAACTGAACAACTCATCCTTACATTAAAACATGGCTGTATCATGCTATGGAAAAGAGCTTCTTGAGCAGGGACGGGGAAGCTGATCAGAATCGATGCGAAGCTGGATGGAATCAAATACAAAATAACCGAAAGAAAACATGTTATATCCTGCAAAAGACTGGAGATTGTGGTGAATTTTCACCTTCCCGCAATATGTCTCAAAACATACTGCAGAATGGTTTAGATCAAAGTATATTCATGAGTTAGAAAGGCCCAGTTAAAGTCCAGATCAACACACACTTGAGAATCAGTGGAAAGTCTGCATCCAATCCAACTTCACTGAGGTTGAGTTATTCTTTAAAGAAAATGGGGCACAGGCTTTAGTCTGTAGATATGCATAGCTGGTACAGACATACCCCCAAAAATCCTGCAGCAACAAATAATAGAGCATCGATGCAACACCTCATCAGGAAAACTGTTTTGTATTATGCATCCATTGGAACAATGTTTTTGATTATTAGTCAGCCATTTTTATGCCTGAAAACATAAACCAGAATAGATCTACTTAACCAAACAAGGAAGCATTAGACATAATTGTGGTAATTAGTGCTGGAACTTGTATTAATCTATTGTTGCTCAACTTGTGTTCTGAAATGTTCTTAACGCAAAAAAATCATCCTTTTGTTGAGACCTCATTAACTCTGACATTGTTAAATAGCTGAAACTGCCTTTTATGAAGATATGGATCAGGATAATTGAAGTACTCCTTTGACCTCCTCAAAAGCTTCAGACAGACTTCTGATGGCCTAAGCCAACTACAATTAGGAGTTTCATTTTTTGGAAGAACAATTAGTCTAAATCCCTTATGAGTTCTCCCCGCAGAGCCAGCGAGCATGAATCGGTTGTCACAGAGTCTGGGTTTGAAGTCCGAGGGGACTAAACTCAGGAGAGAATTGAAATCAAGCACTCATTTGTAAAATGGGTAAACGAGGATCTCAAGAAAGACAGCTTTAAAGTGGCTTTGCAGTACATTTATGGTAACAACCTATAATGTAAAAGAAAAATGGATCTAACTTTAGGTGTGAATGGTGTAGAAAGAAGGAGAAAACCCAGCGCTTCTTTTAAATAAATGTCTGTCAGTTGACAGCATCTGAATATTTACTGTATAAAACAAGGAACATGTATTGCCACCACTGTTAGATTTGTAAAAGCCTGAAAAATCTATCCTTTACTACAATAGCAAACTGAAAACATTCAGAAAAATGATACCTTTAATATGAGTACATTTGTTCAGTCGAAGGAAGAAATCCAATGTAAAGAATATTGTCACAAAGTGCTGGTGGGATACTTAGTTACATCCCTGCGGTTAATACACAACCCCCTTTTGGTAATAGGCCAGCACTTATTTTCACCAGGTTGAAGCATACAGAGAGAGAGAAAATTTTCACCATTCCTCTTTACTATTGTCTCTAGATCAGCCAGAGTCCTAGGTCCTCTCTTAAGGTGCGTTCAGACCGAACACATTTCCAGCTAATTTTTTGCCTCATTCGCGTGCTGTCGCTCACCCGACATTTCGCCAGCAATTCCCGTGGCCAAGTATTCACACCCTTTATCATGAAGCTCAAAATTGAACTGAGGTGCACACTGTTCCCACTGATCATCCTTGAGATGCTTCTACAGCTTAAATGAAGTCCACCTGAGGTAAATTCAGTTGATTGGATGTGATTAGGAAAAGCACACACCTGTCTATATAAGATTCCACAGTTGACGATGCATGTCAGAATGCAAACACCATGCATGAAGTCAAAGGAATTGTCTGAAAACCTCCAAGACAGGATTGTCTTGAGGCACAAATCTGGTGAAGGATACAGCTGCTTTAAAGGTCCCAATGAGCACAGTGGCCTTCATCATTAATAAATGGAAGAAGTTTGGGACCACCAGGAGCTGGCTGGCCATAAGCTGAACGATTGGAGGACGAGAGCCTTAGTCAGGGAGGTGACCAAGAATCCCGTGGTCATCTGTCAGAGCTCCAGGGCTCCTCTGGGCAGTAAGGAGAACTTTCCAGGACAACCATCTCTGCAGCAATCCACTAATCAGGCCTGTATAGTAAGCCTGAAGGAAGCTACTCCTTAATTAAACTCCATGACAGCCTGTCTGGAGTTGGCCAAAAGGCACCTAAATGACTCTCAGACCATGAGATACAAAATTCTCTGGTCTGATGAGACAAAGATTGAACTCTTTAATGTGAATGCCTGGTGTCATGTTTGAAGGAAACCAGGCACCACCCTACAGTGAAGCATGGTGGTGGCAGCATCATGCCCTTGACTTCAGGCTGGGTCAACGGCTCACGTTTCAGCAGGACAACAACCCAAAGCACAGAGTCAAGATCTCAAACGAGTGGCTTCAGAATCCTGTGAATGTCCTGGAGTGACCAGGCCAGAGACCAGACTTGCATCAGATTGAACATTTCTAGAGAGATCTGAAAATGGCTGTACACAGACATCTCCCATCCAGCTTAATGGAGTTGAGATGTACTGCAAAGAAGAATGGATGAAACTACCTAAAGATAGGTGTGCTAAGCTTGTGGCTTAGTACACACATATGTTGCATACTTTACGAATGCAATGTATATGCCACCTCTATGATTTTTACACAACAGCCAATAAAATTAAATCAAACTTTAAATGCACAGTGGTGCAGTTGGTAGAACTGTTGCCTTGCAGCAAGAAGGTCCTGGGTTCGATTCCCATCCAGGGGTCTTTCTCCATGGAGTTTGCATGTTCTCCCCGTGCGTGCGTGGGTTCTCACTGGGTATTCTGGCTTCCTCCCAACAGTCCAAAGACATGCCTGTTAGGTTAATTGGTCTCTCTAAATTGCCCTTAGGTGTGTGAATGAGTGTGTGCATGGTTGTTTGTGTGTTGCCCTGCGATGGACTGGCAACCTGTCCAGGGTGTACCCTGCCTCTTTCCCATAGACTGCTGGAGATGTCAATGGGCAACAATGCTCCACTCGCTTCACTGTGTCATCAGAGTTTCTATCTACTACTTCCTGGTTTCAACTCAACATGGCAAACCTGGATTTTATGGAGCGAGTCACTGTGCTATATTTATGGAGAGCCGAACAACGCCCCTGGTGTCGATGTTCCTAGGTCCACCAGATTCACCAGAGACGGAACCAGCTTGGAGAGTACCACTACCTACTTTAGGAGCTCCGTCTGGGTGACAGTCGCTTTCAGCGGTACTTCCGTCTATCCAGGACCCAGTTTGAGGACCTGCTACATGCGCTGTATCCCCGCTGCAAAACGCCTGTCCATCTGTCTTCGGTGAGTAAATAAATCTCAGCTCAATCAAAACTTCACCCTACTTCAAAGCCACATCCAGTCCCTGATTGGTTGACGCAATGCGAATTGACAGAAAAGTTCAGATTTTTCAAACTCCAGCGGAATTCACCTTTCGTACATCGCGGGCTTCGCTTCGCTCTATTCCCCACTCACATCGCTAGAAACGCGTCCTATGCATCGTTTTGCTCCTGAACGCGCCTCTACATAGGGATAACATGTAAATCACTCGCTAAAACTACCTAAAGATAGGTGTGCTAAGCTTGTGGCAAAAAGACTTGAGGCTGTAATTGATGCCAAACGTGGATCAACAAAGTGTTAGGCTGTAAATACTTACGTAAATGTGTTTTCTTAGTTTTCTAACTAACTAAATGTGGACAAAGTGCAAAGCTGTGAATACTTTCCGTATGCAATGTATGTGCCACCTCTATGGTTTTTACACAACTGCCACTGAAATTAAATTAAACTTTAAATTTCATGAAGAAACTATGTAAACTCTCTAACTGTGCTGATAATGATTCACTTATCTCAGGATGCTGAAACTGAAAGCGACAACTTGAGGCTACCGTGTGATTTATTTGGTTAATAATTATCTGACAACTCAAACAGCAGTTAAATTTTTTCCCTGAAAGTCAGTAGATGCCTTTAAATATCGACACAAAAATATATATGTAGATAATTTCATAGCAAAACCAACCTGTACAACCAGATTAAACATTGTAATTTCCAGACTATATCCCAACACACACACAATATTAAAATTGGGTGAGCAGCATCAGAGACACACATACTTGAAAGACATGACCTAACTTTATGTTCCTCATGGTCCCCTTCATTTCTTCTTGTGTAGACCTGCAGAACATCTGTTTCCAATGTACAAGCACACATGAGATGATAGTAAACAGTGCAGCGGCTTTAGTCTCATTTGATACAAGTACACACATCCTAGTAGTATTTAGCAAACTACATGAGAGATTTGATATGGTAAGACGGTCTGGGATGCCTTGTAAACAACCATTTGGCATGTAGATAGCGTCTAATGGTTGTTATGGAGACTTGGTGATGCTACCCTTTGCTGCAGTTCTCTAACAGGGAGCTATGAAGATAGTCTTTCCTTTCGTTACCGTCCTGCTCACTATGCATGGTGGTACGATAAATATGGTAAATGGTAAATGGCCTGCACTTGTATAGCACTTAATCAAGTCTCCAAAGAAAATCAGTCATCCACCCATTCACATACTGACAGTTGTAGGCTACATTGTAGCCACAGCTGTCCCGGAGCAGACTGTGGCTACAATCAGCAGGCAAGGTGGGTGAAGTGTCTCGCCTAAGGACACAACGACTGAGACAGACAGAGCCAGGGTTCGAACCTGCAACACACCGATTACAGGACAAACCCCTTCCTCTCTCACCACCATTGCATCAATATGGTTTCTTGTCCATCTTTCTTTCTCCCAGTTCCAACTTTTTTAAAAATAAAAAAAAAGAAATGGTCATTTGTGTGTCTCACCGTGGAGGCAATGTATCCCTCCTCCATCAGAATATTTCTGGCGCAATTGTTGATGTGCTTGAAACGGTCTGGACCCAACAAAATGCCTCCATACCACCGAGACACAATCACCATGACGTTTCGCACGTCCAGAATCTGCAGTAAGACAAACAAAGAAGCAAACTGACTGCAAATTTCAAATAAATCGACATGTCACCTCTCTCTGGCACCTGATATTTCACACCAGGTGTGTTATTGTGGTTAAATTAGAATGAAATGTTTCAGTCATTGCTGCCAATTGTTCTAAAGTTGGGGATCTGACAATTTAAAACTCGAGGGAATTTCAACGTTTGCTTTCTTAGATGATAAAAAGTTAAAAATTGTCATGTTTCTGAGTTTAACTCGAGGTGTATTTTAGAATAGTAGGTTTAGGACAAAAAACTCACAGTTTCATTGTATTCTTCCTTTTCATCATATAGTTGATTTGATATGCCATTATTTTCAACAGCAAACGATCCAAAGTGTGACCCAAATGTGTTAGCATATTTTATACAACTAAAAGATAGCACTGTCATTAGCGAACACTGCTGTCAAAATGGTGGCCAACAGTTTGGTCTCGTAGTGACAATTAGATAAAGTTTCCCTAAAAAATAAAAGCCAAAGCCTCCCTGATTTTGCCCTGGTACAAAGAATAACATTTCATTCTGCACCACAACACAAACAAAAAGTACAATCTGTGACTCAAGGGGGACCCATTCATATCTGGCTGAAAGCAAACCCGCCTGCATCAGATCCATCTTTATTCATCGCTGAACATGTCCACATGAACTTGGCACAAATCTAAAGGAGGAAACGGGTGGAAGAACTTGAAAGAGAGGTATTAGATTGGAGAAAACAAGCCTAAGAAGAGAGCTCTTCTAGTAAATGCCTCAGCACCTCGAGGGTGCCACAAGTACAACATTAACCAATGTGTCATGAAGTTGAAGGCCTGATATTATCAGGCCATTCCAGACGCTGATGTAGACAAGATAGTTCATGTTATATCCTGGTTTAATATGTGCTAGTGTTAGAAAGAAGCCATGGTGTGTAAAGAAATTATGAAAAGAAGTACAGAGATCTCAGTCACTGGTTTGGAAGTGGCTGTTTTTGAATCCCTTAGCAGTAGGCGTTGCTGTTTTAATTGACAAAAACCAAAAACTACCATATTTGGACAAAAAGGCCAAGCTTTGCTATACCAAACAATGATTGCACAACAGTGTCAGCACAATAATCAAAAAGAGTCACTGAGATTATAAAGACAGATGAGAACAATTAACTGAATTAGCATTTTAATGACAGAAAATTATCTTGTTTGAATGCAGGTCCATTTTAGACCCAGCAGCCAGTGATGGTTCTTCCTCATTACCATATGCTTCTACATATTTCCATTTTTCTCTTAAAAAAATTATCCTAGTAAGCTGTTTAGTCAGCCAGCCAACTGCATATATTAGGCAGTGGTCCAGAACTGATCCTAGAACATTTTGTGCAGCCAGTTTTAAGAAATCACAGTTTTGTTGTTTTTTTGTAGAAACAGTTTGTGAAACTGTACTACTGTATTTTGTGGAACCTGTATTTTCCTTATCAATCAATGTCTGTCAGCCTTTACATTGCTTTTCACTGTGAAAGTGAGACTGTGTGGGCTGCTGCAGCTCCTAGGCCTTCAGTGTGATGTCACTTGTTCTGTCCACTGTGGTCAGACAGCTGTCAGTGTGGGAGGGAGCTTTTGACCGCATATGATTACCTGGATCTGCTTAGTACGTAACTATCAACAAGTCACATCAAAACAGAAAACATGCTTATGTTAGCCCTCGTTTTAGCAAACTGCTCTGCATGAAAACATTGTAAGGATGGAAAAGATTTGAGTTTAGTGAAGACTGGCTCAGACCTAGCCTTCTAAGCTGCATGAAGCCCTAGGGATGTACTGGACTGGCCTGCAGTGGCCAATTATGCACACAGTTAATTATGCACACAATCATCTGAAAAGGTTTTTTACTGCTGAAAAAACCGCTTTTATTTTAAAGGCGTCTGCTGTCTTTCTAAGTTTGTATAGGTAAATTTGAAGCGTTGTGTGCGCACCAGTGCCAGTTTAAGAAAGGTTCTGATAATATAGTGCCATTAAAAAGTATTTGCCTCTTTTCAGATTTCTTCTGTTTTTGGATTTTCTGTTACAAACATTTTAGATTATCTGACAAATTTCAATATTAAATATAACCTCAATAAATGTTAAATACAGTTTTCTATGTGAAACATGATTGCCTCCCTTTTAAATCTTGAATCAATTGTGATTACCATGTTTTTCTTTTTGTGTACCTTCACTAGGCACACTCAAGCCCGTTTATTACTTGGCCTCTAGATTCAAGAAATTACTCAAACAGAACCTGCTTGTGAATATAAAGTAGGCAAAAAGATCTCAAAAAGCAACACATCAAGACCAATTCTGAAATCTAAGAACAGACGAGAAACAAAATCCATACATCTACCAGTCCAAAAAGGACCGCAAAAGCTCTTTCAAACCAAAACTCTTTGCCAGTCATTACAAATATTAATTGGCAGCTGTTGCCATCCAGGGTGGCAAAATCAATTAGATTTAGGCATTTACTTGTCTCTGATGAACAAGGTTTGTTTAATGATCCATCCATTCATCCTTGGGGTACAGCGTTGACAGTTTGCCAGTCCACCACAGGGAAACATAGAGACACACAGGACAAGCAACCATCCACACACACACACACAGTCACTCATAAGGGCAATTTAAACTAACCAATGAACCTAACAGTCATATTTTAAGTATTTTATTTTGGGTCACACCTACATGTTTGTGTAGTCAAATGGCAAATACTGAACTGAAATAAAGCAAGTGAAGAACATGGCAGTGCAGAGAAAGTAAACAGAATACAAACTCAAAACCCAAAACACAGTGTTCAGGGTGATGAGCTGTGTTGCTTTTACACCAAACATAGCTTTTTGCATTGTGGCCAAACAGTTCGATTTTGGTTTCATCTGACCAGAGCACCTTCTTCCACATGTTTGGTGTGTCTCCTAGGTGGCTTGTGGCAAACTTTAAACGAGACTTTTTATGGATATCTTTGAGAAATGGCTTTCTTCTTGCCACTCTTCCATAAAGGCCAGATTTGTGCAGTGTACGACTGATTATTGTCCTATGGACAGACTCTCCCACCTCAGCTGTAGATCTCTGCAGTTCATCCAGAGTGATCATGGGCCTCTTGGCTGCATCTCTGATCAGTCTTCTCCTTGTTTGAGATGAGAGTTTAGAGGGACGGCCGGGTCTTGGTAGATTTGCAGTGGTCTGATACTCCTTCCATTTCAATATGATTGCTTGCACAGTTCTCCTTGGGATGTTTAAAGCTTGGGAAATCTTTTTGTATCCAAATCTGGCTTTAAACTTCTCCACAACAGTATCTCGGACCTGCCTGGTGTGTTCCTTGGTCTTCATGATGCTCTCTGCGCTTTGAACAGAACCCTGAGACTATCACAGAGCAGGTGCATTTATACGGAGACTTGATGACACACAGGTGGATTCTATTTATCATCATCAGTCATTTGGGACAACATTGGATCATTCAGAGATCCTCACTGAACTTCTGGAGTGAGTTTGCTGCACTGAACGTAAAGGGGCTGAATAATATTGCACGCCCCACTTTTCAGTTTTTTATTTGTTAAAAAAGATTGACACATCCAATAAATTTCATTCCACTTCAAGATTGTGTCCCACTTGTTGTTGATTCTTCACAAAAAATTAGAATTTTATATCTTTATGTTTGAAGCCTGAAATGTGGCAAGAGGTTGACCAGTTCAAGGGGGCCGAATACTTTCGCAAGGCAGTGTATTTAGCCTAACGGACACACATGATACCGAAGGTCCCACAGGGTGTTCAGAGCAATAATACCACAATCCAACTTCCTAATATTTTGCAGTCCTGCTGTTAGGTATTATTTAATGAAGTTAAAGGTAAAGTGAATTGTTTCTGGAGAACATAGTGCTGTTCTCATGGATTTCAGCTTCAGTTGAACTTATCAGACTAAGCATAGCATTTAAATTTGTTTGACTATTGTTTTTCTAAAAGCAAAAGTAAGATAGAATAAAGTTTCAGGTTGTAGTATGGCAATTTACATTTTATTGTACAGTTGCAATGCCTACTGTAAAAAACAGCTAATAAAAAATAATTTTTATCATTGGCTGAACTCAAGTAATTGAGTTCAGCCAATGACATCGCCCTCCACAGCAATACTCATGTGGCCCTTGGAAAAATCTAATTGCCTGGTTCTAGCTGTGAGTGTCAAGGCAGATTTATCTTTTGAGATAAATTGTGAATTGCTGCATACTTTAGATGACACATATCGACAGCTTTCATAACCTATTTAACCAATGTTTAAGCAGCATGTTAAGGCTGACCAGCAGAAACTCCTCTTGGGACAAAGTATCTCTCGCTGATAAGAAAAACTGATCATAGAAACTGCAGCATCAGCAATTTCACCAGAGTTAAATGCTTAAAAATCAACAAACTAATGTAAAAGCTACTGAATTGATTAACTTTTATGTTACACTTGGTGAGGACTTATTATCAGCAAATGCCTTATCCTGAATAAATTGGATCAGTAACAGGGACAGAAATTGTTATTTGGACTATTTCTAAAACAGGTAGATCTAAAATAAATTAGAGTATCATAAAAAACATTTTTTCACTCATTTCAGAAAGTAAAAGTCATTTATTATATAGATTTATTACACATAGGGTGAAATATTTCAAGCCCTTATTACTGGTAACTGTGATGATTATGGCTTTTGGATAAGAAAAAACAAAAGCAGTGTCTTTTACATCTATTTTAAAAAAAGCTATTTTTAATAAATGTGTAAATGTCATGTAATGACCAAATTATGGCCTACACCATCATAGGGAAGACTGCTGACTTGAAACATGTCCAGAAGACAGTCATTGACACCCTCCACAAGGGAGGTATGCCACATAAGGTCATGGTACGACAATTTGCACGAGGAACAGAAATAAACAAAATCTCGAGAGGCTTGTCAAGCAAATTCTTGAAGCTCAAGAATTTGGGGGGAGTGTCACCAGGAGTGTGCTGAGGCTAGAGTCAGTGTATCCAGACCCACTGTGCACAGTCAAATTCACCAAATTAGCCACAAATCTCAAATTACTCGTGTCAAGCCACTCCTGAACCAGAGCCAACGTCAGAAGCTTCTCATCTGAGCTAAGGAGAAAAAGAACTGGACTGTTGCTCAGTGGTCCAAAGGCCTCTTTTCAGATTAAAGTACAGTTTGGATTTTATTTGGAAGGTTGCAGAGGAAGAGTAGGGAGTCACTGAATACACGTTGCTTGAGGTCTAGTGTAAAGTTTCCACAGTCATTGATGATTTGGGGTCCAATGTAAGTTGCTGTTGTTGGTCCAAGGTCAACACAACAATCTACCGGGAAACCCTAACCCAGTTCGGACTCTCACAGTTGGAAGAAGCTAAAGAGAGATCCATCAAGTATTGAGCAATACTTGATTATCCTAACTGATAAACATCTGCTCAGTAAAGATCATATTTCACATATTTATAGGAAAATACAAGTGGATATGTCAGATAAACGTTAGCTCAGTGGACTTAAAGGCTCAAACAAGTTTACATTTTAGAGTACTTGACAGCAAGTCTAAAACAAAAAGAAATTGACATTTTTCCCTCAAGATGGATTCCAGTAATGCTGTTATCGAATGTGTAAACCTGATGATGTTAGAAAATCAATATAAAGAAGTGTTCAACTAGTTTTGTTGTGTTTTCTTCTTCTTTGTTTCTTTGTAACAAAACACAAAATAAAGAAAATGTATATTTATATATACATTTTAGGCATGAGAGACTGAGCTTCAACAAATTGCAAAGTTATTTATTTTGAATCAATTTATACTTTTAAGAATCACCCCTGCTGCCCTCCGTATATCACTACAGCATAATAAAACTCCTAAAATCCTTTAAGCCTTTTGGTTTTGGTGTGCTAGCTTAAGATGAATAGAGGTCACCACCTGGCCACCGCTTCAGAACTTTCTGGAGCCGCCCCTGTGGCAGATTTTAAAAACATCAGAGCTGGGTAAATTTCCGATCTGCAATATCTGATTGTTTTAATGCATTGGAGAAAGCACAACAAAAGGAAAATCTAATAGGTAGAGTATGGATTCCTTTAGAGAACCATCTCTGGTCGAAATAATCCACAAAACACAGTTAACTCATTCATTTGTGCTTCCTGCCAACCTTGAATTTTTGCTCTTTACCTGCTAAAATGCTCCACTGTGTTTATCATCTTATCGCTAACTACCTGGCGAATATTGAGTGTTTAGCACGAGGCACAGTACAGCTGGTTTTAAGAGCTTGTGTATGATAATGAGGCACGTGAGAGCAGTGAACGTGAGATAAAATATTGCATCGAAAACAGAGAGGAATGAGATCCAGAGCTGCCCAATAAAACCACACAGATTTTCAGTCTTTGATCTTCATTCCTGCATTTTCAGCAGTACATATGGGCTGGAGAGTGGAAAAATAAGACAAAAAGAGCAACATAACATTGGATTTTTTTTTAGCTTTTCCAAGACCACTTGGATTTCTGACTATTAGATCTGAGTTTTCTCAAATATCTCTTACTGTTTTGGAAGTGAACAGCTTGATTCATCTGAATTCAGTGCAGCAGATCACACTCTGCATCAAGAAGCCTATGTATTATTTCACAGGCATTTTTATCTGAAGCAGGGTCCCACAGGCACAGACGGCTACTGTCACCTCCCGAATGAGTATGAACTTTAACGAGAGTCATGGACCTCATCTGGAAGAGCTCTGACACCACGCAGCACCTGCTGGTAATGAGTATGACAGAACCACTCCGAGTCACCGCTGAGGCTTCATTACGGCAAAACTTTTTGTTTTGTCACAAACCTCACACTGGCTTTCATTCAACATTACAGGGAAACAAAAAGTGTGAGGACAATTGGACGTTTTAGTGTGATGTGGGAGTGCGTGTGTGAATCACGGTGCCATCTGACAGCAGAGCCAAAGGACCAGCGTGTTTGATATCAGAAATAAAGTGATTAATAACAGAGCCAAAACCGAGGTGAACAAAGTTCTTAGCAAAACAAACTTTGGTCAATGCCTCTGCGTTGGTGTTTAAAAGTGCACTCATTCTATTTTCCTTGAAGGAAGAGCACAAAACTGAGCTCATAGTTGGTTAAAAAAATCAGTCATAGTTTGCTCCAAAAATACGAAATATCCCTAGGAAATACCAGATGTTTAATGTTAAACCTATTAGATCTTAGAAATACATAAGTGTTTGACCTCATGGGGCTTCATTTGACTTTTGAATATGAGGGGAAATTAATAGGTAACAGATAGATTCTCACACTTGCCAAACATAAGGACTCAGTTCCTCTCATTCATCATACATTTCAACTTCCATTGGATACGAGAAAATGTAAATACAACCGCAGAACTAAATTCTACCATTTGGAAATTAATTAAACCCGAATATCTAAAACTATTTGTGAGATTCATCACATTTCAGAAATCAGACATACCAACTTTCTTCTCCCCCTGAAGTTTTAGATCCACTCTCAAAATGTTGGGACAGGGGCAACAACCCAGACAATGTGAGAAATGACACACCTGGTGAAGCATGTCAAAAATAATAAGATACTATGGCAACATATACTTTTGGGTGAATTACAAGGTGCTGATGTGTAGAAAAGAATATGTCAGTAAGGCCCAGTCTTTCAGAAGTGAGGACAAGGATGAGTCTTTGCTCTGTCAACACTAGACAGGCAGGAAGAAATACAATATTTCAAGAATAATGTTTGATCATATATTAAAAAAAGATGAATTCACCATCTATAGTAGATACGATAAACAACTATTGTATAATTATATCATAAAGTCAAAGAGTGTTAAATGTCCTTCTCATTATTCATTTTATAACTAAAGAGATGCCAAGACTTCTCCTTGACAGAATGACCTTTTCCACTTGCAATGCAACCTGAAGTAGGGCTGCCCGATTATGGAATAAAGATTATTGTGGTTGATATTGAAATCAAACTTATTTAAAATTATTACTGATTAAGTTGAGAAAAACATTGCATCTATTCCACTCAAAGCCCTGAACATAAAATTCTTCCTGATATTTTCTTGTTGAATCTTCCCTTTGAATAACTGACAAAGTGTGAATTAAATGTAAGTGTACTTTTGATCTCTGTACTTTGATATCTGGAAACTCAAATCTAAACGGAAAATACATCACACCATATACTAAATAAAAACAAAAATTACAACTTATTATTTCTAAGTATATTAAATAAATGATTAGAAGTGGTGGCCATGTGGTTAGAGAGCAGGGCATCTGCATCCTAGAGAAACCACAGGTACCCTGGGTCGAATCCCACAGCCTTCCACTCTGGGTCCTTGAGCAAGACCCTTAGCCCCTGAATGTTGAAATCAAAATGAGGCTCAGTATTGTGTGTGGCCTCCACGTGCCTGTATGACCTCCCTACAACATCTGGGCATGCTCCTGATGAGACGGTGGATGGTCTCCTGAAGGATCTCCTCCCAGACCTGGACTAAAGCATCCACCAACTCCTGGACAGTCTGTGGTGCAACGTGACGTTGGTGGATGGAGCGAGACATGATGTCCCAGATGTGCTCAATCAGATTCAGGTCTGGGGAACAGGCGGGCCAGTCCATAGCTTCAATGTCTTCATCTTGCAGGAACTGGTGACACACTCCAGCCACATGAGGTCTAGCATTGTCCTGCATTAGGAGGAACCCAGTGCCAACCGCACCAGCATATGGTCTCACAAGGGGTTTGAGGATCTCATCTCGGTACCTAATGGCAGTCAGGCTACCTCTGGCGAGCACATGGAGGGCCTTGCGCCCCTCCAACGAAATGCCACCCCACACCATTACTGACCCACTGCCAAACCGGTCATGTTGAAGGATGTTGCAGGCAGCAGATCACTCTCCATGGTGTCTACAGACTCGGTCACATCTGTCACATGTGCTCAGTGTGAACCTGCTTTCATCTGTGAAGAGCACAGGGCGCCAGTGGTGAATTTGCCAATCCTGGTGTTCTCTGGCAAATGCCACGGTGTTGGGCTGTGAGCACAACCTCCATTTGTGGACGTCGGGCCCTCATACCATCCTCATGGAGTCGGTTTCTAACCGTTTGTGCAGACACATGCACATTTGTGGCCTGCTGAAGGTCATTTTGCAGGGCTCTGGCAGTGCTCCTCCTGTTCCTCCTTGCACAAAGGCGGAGGTAGCGGTCCTGCTGCTGGGTTGTTGTATGGCCTCCTCCACGTCTCCTGATTTACTGGTCTGTCTCCTGGTAGCGCCTCCAGGCTCTGGACACTACGCTGACAGACACAGCAAACCTTCTTGCCACAGTTTGCAATGATGTGCCATCCTGGATGAGCTGCACTACCTGAGCCACTTGTGTGGGTTGTAGAGTCCGTCTCATGCTACCATAAGTGTGAAAGCACCACCAACATTCAAAAGTGGCTAAAACATCAGCCAGAAAGCATAGGTACTGAGAAGTGGTCTGTGGTCCCCACATGCAGAACCACTCCTTTATTGAGTGTGTCTTGCTAATCACCAAAGATTTCCACCTGTTGTCTTTTCCATTTGCACAACAGGATGTGAAATTGATTGTCAATCAGTGTTGCTTCGTAAGTGGACAGTTTGATTTCACAGAAGTTTGATTTTCTTGGAGTTATATTGTGTTGTTTAAGTGTTCCCTTTATTTTTTTGAGCAGTGTATGTTAAATTCCAGTTACTTTCACTAAGTTAGTATTTGATCACTCAAGGTGTATATTTCAGGTAGTTGCACAGACTTGTGTTGCCAAGTGCTGCAAAGGCCCAAGAGTAGCAACTTTGATCTAAACCATCCCACTGCAGCTGTATGTTTGGGGTTGTTGTCCTGCAGGAAGGTGAACCTCTGCTCCAGTCTCAAGTCTCCTGGTGCCTCAAACAGGTTTCCTTTCTGATCTATTGCCCCTTTTCCATTGGCTCCACTCCACTCTGTCTCTACTCAGCACATAACTTCTTGTGTTTCCATTGACCCACTGACAGCTGGAGCTATGGCTTGAAGTCCTGCCTCAGGGAAAAGGTAAAAAAAAAAAAAGAAAATAACATAACATAATACTTTAATAAGTACAGTTTGTATTATTGTATATGCAGGAATGTCATGTAT
The DNA here is from genome assembly GCF_021462225.1 of Girardinichthys multiradiatus. Classification (NCBI taxonomy): domain Eukaryota; kingdom Metazoa; phylum Chordata; class Actinopteri; order Cyprinodontiformes; family Goodeidae; genus Girardinichthys; species Girardinichthys multiradiatus. Next base: position 36,674,030 of record NC_061802.1, on the reverse strand, counting down.
TTTTTTTTTTTTCCATGTATAAAATTATTCACTGGGATAATTTTCTGGAACATAGGTCATAAGGAGGTTTTTGTCTCAGCCATGGCAATAACGAGGACAAGGACTTTAAAGTGCAAAACTGCAGACTTTCGACTGCCGGTAAAGGTAGTTTTAGGTTGGATATTTGAGCTCCGCGGATTCTGCGGGTTCCTCCCATTTAATGCGAAGAAGGCAGTCTGAATTCGGCCACCTGCTCTCTGCCTGCTCCCTCCTCCTGCAGACGCTGGTTCTCTTTAGCGCCGTTGATAAATTCCCCAACCAAACACGCTGTTTCATGGTGGTATTGTTTTGTATGTTATGGGGGAAATGTTTGTGCGTCTGAACAGCTGATTTTTGTGTGATCAGCTGATTTAAGTTGTTATTAAATACAGCGCACATCTAATTCAGAAAGCCGATGTCTCGTATTTCTTTTCTTTCAGTCTTCAGGTGTGGTTTATGATCTGTAAATAGTAAAATTATATTTCGATATGAGCCGCTCCGGCCATTGTGGTCCTTAATATTATTTTAGTCACCCTTGAGTTTTATTAACCTTTCTCTGCTTTACCTCAGTGAATACCTTCTAATTTCTCCTGGTCCCATGGCCAATCAGTGAACAGCAGTGTGTTCATGTCACATGTAGTCCCGAGTCAGTCCTGGTCAAACCTGCTCAGGAGCAGGGACCAAAAAAGAAGATACGGGCACAAAAAAAAGCAGTATTGGTACTGGAGTGGAGCCGGCCTAAATTGCGCCAGTGGAAAAGGGGCATTTGGGTCCATCCTTCTTCCCAGTAACTGTATGGACTCCACATAATGCAGTTTATTTTTGCAAAGAGATTTTTAGGACTGTGTATCAGTTTGTATGAGGACTTCAAAAGCAGTTTATCCTTTCCTTCTACTTTATAATTAAGAGCTGCTTTGTGATGGACTATCACATAAATTACATTGAAGTTTCAGGGCAGGATCTGAAAAAGTACTAGGGGTGTGAACACTTTTACAAGGCAGTATATGTCTGAACAGAACACTGGACATCCAAGGCAATATAGTAAAAAAAAAAAATGTATATATATATATATATATATATACACACACACACACACATCTGGAGATGTTTCCATTAAAGCCTTTTAAGTATTTAGGAGCGTCATATTGATAAAACTGTAGTTCAATTCAATTCAATTCAAAGATACTTTATTGATCCCCGACCATATATCAGTCCTAGTGAGTGCATTACCCTTGTGGATAATAATACACAGACACATTAACAAGTGGATTTGGGAGGGGTTGTTTTTCTTTAACTAAAAAAACAAAATGTGGCAATTTACCGTTTTTATTTAGGACACGTCTGCAGGTTTGCTTCTGAAGAGGCAGATCTTTTCAACAGCACAGCCCTGAAACTGGAGAAACTAAATCTAATTCTGTCATTATTAAATGTATTAATCACACCGAAGCTTTGCTGCAGTAATGTGTTATAACAGTGAAAAATAGACCGAATGTACTTTGCTAGAATAAATTTAAGTTGGAAATTTAAAGTTCTTTCACAAATAAGGCGTTGTTTTTCAAGAGAGAAATAGAATAAGGAAAAAAAAAACTCCCATTGCTGTCAAAAAACATAATCATAACCATGCTCTGTTTAAAACACTGATGTACTTCATTCAGCAGGTGTCTTGAGAGGCCTACAACAGAAGGGGAAATTACACCACAACTAGAAGCGTTTAGCTTTATATTGCAGCAGTCTATGGAGAGCTGCTTCCTGATAACAATTCCTGAGTAAAAGTCACAGAAGATGCCAAATTATGCAGGCTGTGAAAATTACCAGGGCAGCTCAGAACAGACACCAATTAAACATGCAAAAGCCACAAGAAGCTAAATGCGGCCAGCAGATTTAACAATGCGAAAGTGATAGCAATACTGAGCAAAAGCTTTGTTGCTTCTGCGCTGAATAATTTGTTGATTCTTTTAGAGCTTTACCCAAGGAACGCGGCTGAAACAGACAATGACTCGGCGAATGATAACCTGTAGTAAATGAAGCAATCTCCCCCCCGCTGCTGTCTCGCCGTCGTCCTCGCAGTCCTGCAGGAAGCTGTGCTTGTCCTCACAGAAAATCCTACAACAGACAGAGATCCCAACAGCTTGGCATTAGGCGATGGAGCATTAGGTTCTGGTCAGGGTGTGACGCCGTGACAACGGCAGCCTCTTCACAGGAAAAAGTTTGTTACGCAGTCTAAGTGTCAACATCTCCCAGTGAGTAATGACCACCCAGGCGATGCCACGGCAGCTCGACGCTGACCTTATTAAACCATGTTAAGAAAACAAACTGTGCACGGGCACATGCGTCAGAAAACTCAAAAACACACTGTGCTCCCACAATTTGGCAGGATGTGGTAAAGAGCCCTCATTTGCTCCTGTGGTTTTTGACCTTTTAACGCAGTAGTGCTTCCTTTAGAGGAGTAGCTTATCTAATTTTTCTCTCCACTAATGAGACAAACTGTAACCCTAACTCAAGGAAGAAGGCCTGATTTAAATACTCAACGCCAAATGCTCTGTACAGTATATACACTGGCTCAGAAGGAAATTTGGATCTCCTCATGTGAGAAGGACTGAAGAACTGGTTGAATTTAGCTACATTGAAGGGTTTTTGAGCATGAATGACCCTTGTAAGTTCATGTCACAGCACCTCATTCATGAAATCCCCCAAACGTTATTTATAAAGCTTTTAATATAACACAAGGCAAACAAAGTGCTGCACAGCTGAATAACAAAAATACAAGATAAAATCATAATTAAAAAGCAGTAAAAAACAACAACACAATAAAAAAAACAATAAAATAAACAATAAAAAGCAAAAAAAAAAAAAAACGTGAAAGGACTGGCACAGTTAAAACCAAATCATTGCACACCCTGAGAAGAGCTGTTTCAGTGCTGTGACATAACTTAAAACCAGACTGAATCTTCTCATAAATGACATATATCACTAGATGTTCCTGTAACTGAAGATAAAGTTTGAGAGAATGTTAAGATCCACGATGTCTTTTTTAGAAGATGCATGTTAAAAGCAGCTGGAACACAACTCAAAAGAAGAGAAGCGTTAACCCAACTGACTACCCAAGGAGCAACAGTACTGAAGACCTCATTCAACAGTCTATGGGGTATACTGTCACCTGGACAGTGTGACGGCCTCAGATATTGAATTATTTCAGAAATCTGTGTGATAGTCATAGGTTTAAAATGTTCTAAAACAGCAGGAAAGGCCGGGCGACATAGCAGGATCAGAGGTGCAATGTAAGGGTAAAAACCTGACAGCACTAACTTTATCAATCAGTTAAACAGTTTTTCAACATCTCCAAGGAAATGTGAAGCGTGTCCGTCCGCTTCCTCTCGTCACGCCGGCAGGTGAGTCTCAGTGCACTAGTGTGTTCATTGAGTAACAGCTCTGTAGCTGGTTAACAGTGTTTAGTCTTAAAAGGAGCAATGACATCCAAGATATCCTTAAAACCATCCAGAAGCTCATCAACATTTCCATGCTCGTGGGACTCCTGAGAGGAAAACTCAGATTTTGTAAATGCAGCTGAAAAATGCAACACCATCTGTGCTTTGATTCGGCGACAGGAGCGCACAGAGGTACCCGAACCTGGCACAGATGTTAAAAGATTGAACTAAAAAAAACAGCCAGACGATGAGAAATACCGGAATCAATAATCTCTTAGTCCTTAGATATCCATTGTATAACTGACTCATGATAATGTCCAATGTGTAAGAGAGCTTGGCAATCATAGACTAGAAGAGCAGACACGTCAGGCTGGTAATTAAAAACAGTAAAAGGCCAACAAACAAACCAAGGAGCAGGCCTGACAGATGGCGGGTCGCACATGCTGTCGCACATATTGTCCCATAACTTCAATCATTCAGATTTAAGTCCAGACTTTTTTATTCCAAAACCATTCAGAGATGGACTTGCTGTTTAGCTATGACTCACTGTCCTGCTGCATAAAGTGCTCTTCAGCTGAAAATCATAAACTCATAGCTGGACGTTTTCCTTTCCAGGATTTTCTGCTACCCTATCAATTATGGCCAATCTCCCAGGAGCTAAAGAAACCAAGCAGTGCAGAACATACAGCAATTTAAATGTTTTTCTGAGTTATTTTGTGGCTTCCTGGATAATTTGTTAATGTGCTTTTGGAGTAATTGTGGTAGGCCGGCCACTAGTTTCACCGCTGTTGGATGTTTCCTAGATTTGGGGATAATGGCTCTCCCTGTGGTTCACCGGCATCCAAAAGCCTTCAGCTTTATTATTTTTTTGGACTGATGTGTGCTAAAAACTCTGTTTCTTTAGATCGGGATGTGTTGCCTTTTGAGATCTTTTTGCCTACTCATGTTGTCAGACAATTTCAATTTAAGTGATCTATTAATTTTACAGGTGTGGCAGTATTTAGGGATAGGTACTGATGGTAAAATTAAACAAAAAAATCTTTGGACTTTGAACACAGCTAACAAACAGTTATTTCATGACTTAAAGGAGGAAATATAGGGCCAGGTTGGTTTAAACAGCTTTTTCCATTAATAAATGAAATTATCACTTGAAACCAGCTTTTTGTATTTACTCAGGTTGTATTTGTCTTTGTCTGATTTAAAACAATAGTTTGATGATATGATTTGAATGTGAAGAAAGCAAACAGAAGCAATCTGTAAGCAGGAAAACAAATGTCTTTTCGTTGCAATGTTTCCTTAAAGAGCATATCAGCAGTGAATCACATAACCGCTTTGACAGAGTCTGTTTCCATTTATGTTGGTGAATCTAAAAAGGTTTTTTATCTGGGTCCAAATGTGAAGAAATTAGTGTGTTGGTTATGACATGTCCCATTTTGTCCCTTGGCTGCAGTGTGGGGTGTTACTTTTTGCCTCGACGCCACCGTCTGTTTTGTATGTAATGATCACTTTGTGAACCCTGATCAACCAAGCCACTTTCTCCTGGACGTTTTCAGATGCAACTAAAAAGCACGGGTTCAATGAGGCTGCCCATAAATGATGGAATAACTTACCACCACTTCTCTGCAAAACTCAGACTACAGATTCATTTAAAAGTCTGTTAAAAACTCATTTATTTTCTTTAATAATTCTATGTTCACTTGTATAATTGGATTTTACACCATGTACTATGTGTGGGCACTACCAACCTGTAGGCATAAATATTATGAGTGGCACTGGCAATCTTCTTGTTTTCATAAAGTTTCTCCAGCACCATTTTAACCTGAAACACATGAGAAGAAAAACAAGGACCATCATAAAGAGCGAGGGCTGCTGGCTTTGTGCTTAATTAGCTCAGTGCTGAGTATATAAAGCATCGTACTAAAGGCAGGAGGGTTTATGAAAATGAATATTACCTGCAGCACTTGGCTTTATGCATGACAACCTCTGAGGTCAGTCTAGCACTGCAGATAAGTCAGCCTAAGTCAGCTATCTGACAGGCTCTATTACGTCAAACACTGAACTGAAAGGCTAAAAGCCAGTTTTCGCTAAAAGCTAGAGTTTGGGAGTGTAACAAATACTGTCGCCCCTTTTTTGATTCTGTCTAAAGATTACACAGCATCACATGTTCAGAATCAGCCGTTCTAGACACGCTTGAAAACAAAAAACGCTGAGCAAGCACTTCCTGAAGTTACATCAAGTCATGAGATTTCATGGCAGACCCAAAATGTTCAACTATAGACAAGCTCTGAATCATACCGTTTGATTACTGTTCTTTCTATTGCTAATCTCAGTGCTTCATTTATTCATATATTTTGTTTCTAGACTCTTTTTATGCATTTCTCTTCATCAAACGGCACTTCACAATGTGTCTCCTGTAGTACAGTTCATTTTAATCTGGAATAAAAATTTAGTGGCACATCTCTCTAAGCTCAGACTGCACCACAAAAAAGCTGAAATATCCATGGTGAGAAACATCAAAACCCAAACAAAACATCCTCAGAATGGCCAAGGATTGTCACCAAACATTTTTTAAATCTGCTATTTCATCACCATGTTTTTCAGCACAGTATAAAAAGGAGACCATGGAGCACAGAATGCTGGGGAACGTTGACTTCTTAGACAGCAGGGAGCAGATGGGAAAAGTAATCTTGACACAATTCTGGGTAAAATGGCTCAACTGCTATTTTAGCTTCCAGGGCAGAGACCATTATTGGGCTTTCAGGAAGAAGTCAGGTGTCACTGCTTCTAAAAATCTGCATTTACTGGGAGTCCAAAAACCCACCAAAAAATTTTATTTTTAAAAGACTTCATTGTCATTCTTCTTTTGAGGAAAAGCCTTTTTTATTTGGATGTAAGGTACAGCTGCAAAAACCTCTTTGCATGTGTGTTTAATAGTATGTGAACATGGTGTCAGAGTTTGAGAAGCCTCTGCAGCCTCAACCTTAAAATCCAAATATGCTCCACTGTGCTACACTGTGGTGGTGACCGATGCTACGATGTTTGCTAAAATAAATAATGCAGCAAGCTCTAGTGTTTGAAGGTTGTCATGCAAGACCCGAGTCATGTCCTAAAATGTCATAGTGACTCTAAAACAAGTCTTTTACTCAAATACGTCATGAATTAATAATTTCAGGAATTTATAAAAAGGTGTATTTGTTTGCAAGAACAACAAGCAAGAGATAATGAACTTTGTGAACGTCAGATGAAGGCTTTATTGGACATGACTATGGTTCTGTTATCTGCCCAAAGCACATAGGCTTGCCATGCACACCTAATGATCACAGGAAACTATTTGGGTTGCAAATAAACACTGAAATTGTTCCAACTTAACTTGAAAATTGCAAGGTTAGCAGATTGCAGCACTAATCTGATATAAAAGCCAATCTGTAATATTCTTTGGGTTTAGAACCTTTCCAGGCAAACTTAATCCTTAAGATAACATTAACTATAAATGAGTCTCTTACTAAGCTTTGATTCATCATTCTTTTGTGAGTTTGAAAAGTCGAAAGCAAGTTAGATATTTTTGCCTCTGTGCTGTAGTTTACAGCCCACATGTTTTATATAGTCATATGTATTCATATATAATTATGCAGGGTCTCTCTGTCTTAGAGCATTTTGCGCTGGGTTCATCACCTAACACAATGCCCACACATGTGGCAGATCTGCCATCCCGTAGAAACTGTCGGACACAGCCACCATTAGCACTCGCGCTACTGTCTCCAGGCTTGCAATCGACAACGTCTGTCTGCATTTGAAAGGTTATTAAAATGCCTATGTTATCGTGCAGAGCTGTGCTGTTGTAGCCCACGCTTTGTTAGGGTGATGCCACGCAGTTTTTTTTTGTGTGTGTCTTTTTCCAACTTTGCACACACCTCCCTGATGGCGCTTAGTGACAGCAGCCAATCATAAGTCATTGGTGTTAAAGTCCGAGACAAGTCCTTAGTCTTTTGTGATTTTACCAAGTCAACTCTGAAGTCATTACATTTGTGACGCGAGTCTGACTCAATTCCAAGTCACACGACACGAGGCCACACCTGATATAATTATTACTAACATTAGTAACGTCCGTCCGAGAGTTTAAGTCAATGTGAAATTAGAGCTGCACTATTCTGTAGCTGAACTATTCTGCAGAACCCTTGAGCACCATTTCTGATGGTGATGTTGATATTTATCTTGGGGCATCTGTGTGCAGGGATACTGAGGTAAACAATGCCATTTGAGTAGTTAAACCGTCTCTCTGTGCTGTGATCCACAAAAAATATGACTAAATTCAGACGGGTGCTATTTGGGTTTGATCAGAAATCAAAGTCTGACTAATCAATTGGCCCAAAGGGGGTTCAGAAAAAAATTATGAAAATTGAGTTTTGGTGTAATATTAAATCTTCAGAAAAATAATGCACAAATTAAGTTACATATGAGGTTTTATGAGTATGTATCTCTATGATTCACCAGAAATAATAAAAAATCCTGAGAAATAATCAGACATGTAATGGTATAGTACATAGTTACAAACTGGTTCGCTGACAGGTAAGAAATAGAAGAAAGAAGGGACAAAATGACAACACACAGGTACAAAACAAAGGTACAATTTAGCTAAAGGGTGAATTGAGTCAGAGCTGTCAGCAGCACGCTCTGGCTACCATCAGCATGTCTACGCACCTATGTGAGCTGTATTACGTTCATTTTTACAGCATTGGCAATACACAACCATAAGATTTTTCAGTAAATACATCTGGAAATGTTCTGTTTGTTCTTTTTGCAACCAAGTTTGAAAGAAATAGTGGCTCTTAAAATGCTTGAGTGTGTACAAATTTTCTTCCAGCATTGCCTGGAACAAAAGTTAAATTTCCACCCCAGGCGGAAACTGAGCCCCATTGGCTGCATTGACTGTCTACAGCATTAAAACACCTTACTGCTCTTAGTAAAGTAGGTGGCTAATTTTCCTGATAATTACTTTAGCAGTTGTAGTACTTAGCACTTAGAGAACATTACATGAAATTATGTAGCCTGTCCTGATCTCCATCATTTCAGTGGATGGAGCTCCTGCGGGACAGCTGCATCTGTTAATATTTTTGTCCAATTAGCATTTTGCAGCAGGTGAAAGCTTTTAAGATGAGCCAAAGAGTGAGATTAATATGTACGAAGTGGCAAAGAGATATTTCACTTCAATCTGTTGAATAAATCAGCAGATTTAGATACTTCTCACCTACAAAAAGCTCATAAGTTCCTCCTGCATCTCATTGAACAGTCTGGTTAGCTTGTTGCCTCCAGAGCTAAACAACAGAGCTACTGGAGGGTTTTAGTTGAGAAAATCAAACTGTTTTTCTTTCATTGGGAATGACACATATTTGTACTGAATGTCATAAACATTAATGCGCAAGTGTTGTACCTGGCTTGGAGTGACCACAGGTGCCAAATGAGGCTGGAAGGTGCTGCGTCGGTCCGTGATGGGGTTTCCATTTTTTATTGGAGGTATCTCCTCATCTACAAGTGGACAGTGTCACACATATTTATTCAGGATTTTAGTAGAAATGGAGCAGGTGACGACTTAAGTGAGCCATACCGTTTGCCTGATCCATGAAGAGGTGTGCTTTTTCTACCCTGAGAAGGCTGAAATTGGGTACATCTTCATCATCTACCACTTCCTCCTCGGCAGTTATGTTCACGTTTTCTTGTTGGACAACTGAAGTGGGTTAAAATAGAAGAAATATTTACATGAATGGTGGGGAAAAAAATCATGTTTTAACTAGCAGAGTCATTGATAATTAGGAGCCTTGAGGTTAATAAACATCTTCTGACAATTTGAACCAAAGGTTTCAATCTGAAGTGAAGTGACTGCTAAAATCTGTAATCCATCTGTTCCAGGATCCTCTATGTACACATAAAGTACCTCGCAAAAGTATTCATACTCTTAGAGCTTTCCAGTAGTTTGTCACATTACAGCTGCAAACTTTAATGTATTTTGTTGAGGTTTTATGTGACAGACCAGCAAAAAGGAGGCCATAAATGAGGTGGAGGGAGATTCATTGTTTTCAAAGTTTCTTAGAATTAAAAAATCTAAAATATTTAACATGCTTTTTAACTCTGCCACCTTTACTCTGATATCTGTAAATAAAATCCAATACCACATCACCCTGAATGCACCACCATCACAACACAAAAATGTGGTTTATGGCTGCATAATAGTGTGTTAATATTGTTCTTCAGTAGAAAGAGGGAAGCTGGTTAGAATTAATTGGAAGATGAATGGAGCCAAATACAGGGCAGTTCTGGAAGAAACCACATTTAAGGTTGCAAAAGACTTTGGATTGCAGTAGATAGTGTGGAGATAAGCCCTAATAGACTTAAAAACGAAAGATGGCTCTATAAAGAAATAAGTGAGTGGGTGTTAATATACAGTACAGACCAAACGTTTGGACATACCTTCTCATTGAAAGAGTTTTCTTTATTTTCATGATTATGAATAATGTAGCTTCACACTGAAGGCATCAAAACTATGAATTAACACATGTGGAATTATATTCTGAACAAAAAAGTGTGAAACAACTGAATATATGTCTTATATTCTAGGTTCTTCAAAGTAGCCACCTTTTGCTTTGATTACTGCTCCACACTCTTGGCATTCTGTTGATGAGCTTCAAGAGGTAGTCACCTGAAATGGTTTTCACTTCACAGGTGTGCCCTGACAGGTTTAATAAGTGGGATTTCAAGCCTTATAAATGGGGTTGGGACCATCAGTTGTGTCGTGCAGGACACAGCTGATAGTCCTACTGAATAGACTGTTAGAATTTGTATTATGGCAAGAAAAAAGCAGCTAAATAAAGAAAAACGAGCGGCCATCATTACTTTCAGAAATGAATGTCAGTCAGTCCGAACAATTGCGAAAACTTTGAAAGTGTCCCCAAGTGCAGTCGCAAAAACCATCAAGCGCTACAAAGAAACTGGCTCACATGAGGACCGCCCCAGGAAAGGAAGACCAAGAGTCACCTCTGCTGTGGATGATAAGTTCATCCGAGTCACCAGCCTCAGAAATCGCAGGTTAACAGCAGCTCAGATTAGAGAACAGGTCAATGCCACACAGAGTTCTAGCAGCAGACACATCTCTAGAACAACTGTTAAGAGGAGACTGTGTGAATCAGGCCTTCATGGTAAAATAGCTGCTAGGAAACCACTGCTGAGGACAGGCAACAAGCAGAAGAGACTTGTTTGGGCTAAAGAACACAAGGAATGGACATTAGACCAGTGGAAATCTGTGCTTTGGTCTGATGAGTCCAAGTTTGAGATCTTTGGTGACCTGGCCTCCACAGTCACCGGACCTGAACCCAATCGAGATGGTTTGGGGTGAGCTGGACCGCAGAGTGAAGGTAAAAGGGCCGACAAGTGCTAAGCATCTCTGGGAACTCCTTCAAGACTGTTGTAAAATCATTTCAGGTGACGACCTCTTGAAGCTCATCAACAGAATGCCAAGAGTGTGCGGAGCAGTAATCAAAGCAAAAGGTGGCTACTTTGAAGAACCTAGAATATAAGACATATATTCAGTTGTTTCACACCTTTTTGTTCAGTATATAATTCCACATGTGTTAATTCATAGTTTTGATGCCTTCAGTGTGAAGATACAATATTCATAGTCATGAAAAGAAAGAAAACTCTTTGAACCAGAAGGTGTGTCCAAACTTTTGATCTGCACTGTACAGGTCCTTCTCAAAATATTAGCATATTGTGATAAAGTTCATTATTTTCCATAATGTCATGATGAAAATTTAACATTCATATATTTTAGATTCATTGCACACTAACTGAAATATTTCAGGTCTTTTATTGTCTTAATACAGATGATTTTGGCATACAGCTCATGAAAACCCAAAATCCCTATCTCACAAAATTAGCATATCATTAAAAGGGTCTCTAAACGAGCTATGAACCTAATCATCTGAATCAACGAGTTAACTCTAAACACCTGCAAAAGATTCCTGAGGCCTTTAAATCTCCCAGCCTGGTTCATCACTCAAAACCCCAATCATGGGTAAGACTGCCGACCTGACTGCTGTCCAGAAGGCCACTATTGACACCCTCAAGGAAGAGGGTAAGACACAGAAAGAAATTTCTGAACGAATAGGCTGTTCCCAGAGTGCTGTATCAAGGCACCTCAGTGGGAAGTCTGTGGGAAGGAAAAAGTGTGGCAGAAAACGCTGCACAACGAGAAGAGGTGACCGGACCCTGAGGAAGATTGTGGAGACGGGCCGATTCCAGACCTTGGGGGACCTGCGGAAGCAGTGGACTGAGTCTGGAGTAGAAACATCCAGAGCCACCGTGCACAGGCGTGTGCAGGAAATGGGCTACAGGTGCCGCATTTCCCAGGTCAAGCCACTTTTGAACCAGAAACAGCGGCAGAAGCGCCTGACCTGGGCTACAGAGAAGCAGCACTGGACTGTTGCTCAGTGGTCCAAAGTACTTTTTTCGGATGAAAGCAAATTCTGCATGTCATTCGGAAATCAAGGTGCCAGAGTCTGGAGGAAGACTGGGGAGAAGGAAATGCCAAAATGCCAGAAGTCCAGTGTCAAGTACCCACAGTTAGTGATGGTCTGGGGTGCCGTGTCAGCTGCTGGTGTTGGTCCACTGTGTTTTATCAAGGGCAGGGTCAATGCAGCTAGCTATCAGGAGATTTTGGAGCACTTCATGCTTCCATCTGCTGAAAAGCTTTATGGAGATGAAGATTCCATTTTTCAGCACGACCTGGCACCTGCTCACAGTGCCAAAACCACTGGTAAATGGTTTACTGACCATGGTATCACTGTGCTCAATTGGCCTGCCAACTCTCCTGACCTGAACCCCATAGAGAATCTGTGGGATATTGTGAAGAGAACGTTGAGAGACTCAAGACCCAACACTCTGGATGAGCTAAAGGCCGCTATCGAAGCATCCTGGGCCTCCATAAGACCTCAGCAGTGCCACAGGCTGATTGCCTCCATGCCACGCCGCATTGAAGCAGTCATTTCCGCAAAAGGATTCCCGACCAAGTATTGAGTGCATAACTGTACATGATTATTTGAAGGTTGACGTTTTTTGTATTAAAAACACTTTTCTTTTTTTGGTCGGATGAAATATGCTAATTTTGTGAGATAGGAATTTTGGGTTTTCATGAGCTGTATGCCAAAATCATCCGTATTAAGACAATAAAAGACCTGAAATATTTCAGTTAGTGTGCAATGAATCTAAAATATATGAATGTTAAATTTTCATCATTACATTATGGAAAATAATTATCTTTATCACAATATGCTAATATTTTGAGAAGGACCTGTATGTGCATACCACACTTTTCAGATTTCTATTTGTAACATACTTTGATAACCAGGTTTTCTTTTCCTTCCAATACATAATTCTAACCTAATAATAATAATAATAATAATAATAATATTATATATAATTATATATAAATTATATATAATATTATTATATATTTATTATATAATTATAATAAGGTGGTTCAGGTGGTATGAATACTACTGCTACTAAGACAGGCAAAGCAAGCATAAACTATCTACATAATTTCTCTAAAGACAAAACCTGCTAAAAGCTAATTTTACATTGATTTTGCACATTTTCTCCATGGAGTATGCAAGGAGAAAGGTCTAGATGTTGGAGAGTCCATTTATAAGTATTCTCAACGAATCTTATAAAAACATTAATGTGACATTAAATTAGCAGGCCTCCCTATTGTTTCCCCAACTGATATTGGGCTACAGATCTGCTTCTGTGAGACCCAAGTGTTAAAATGTAATAACATGTATATAAGAACAAATAAACCATACTGCAATTGAGTAATGTTACTGTAAAAAAATATCTGGGACTAATTTAAGGTGGGGATGAATACACATTTAGTGTTCTGGAGTCTTTTCTGAATATGAAACTAGCAAATGTGTGGCTCACTGACATGCTATTAACACATTTTTTGGAGATAATCAAGGGCATTGAAGAAAGACGCAAACACAACATTATCATAAAAACAAGTACCTTTCAGGAAAAGAAAACTCACTGATGACAAAAACAGAGGTCAGAAAAACAAGGCTGCACCTGGCTTTGCATGCATAATAAGATGCATCAAAAAACAACTATTATAACTGGAAAAAAAAAGATTTCAGGCATATGCATTAATGTCATTCATAAGTCTTTTTAAGTAAATGCTGCGAAAGCTTCCACTGCCAAAAGAAAAACAGGAAATGACAAAGCTGCACTGTGGATCTTCCATGTTTACTCTCGTAATGAAAAGCTCAAAATTTCTTACAGTTTAATCAACGCAAGCACAAACCTCCATGGTAACACACTGCCAAAAGATTTAAAGTGGGTTTTATGTTTAGTTGAACAAATATTTGCTTCTTAATGTTTTTTTCTGCTCTTCATTTTGCTTCAGAGGTCTCATTCATCCAAACTATAACATGAAAGCCTTTATATTCCTCCTCACTTTTAATGTCCCCTGTCATCTCTTCTGCTTTTTTCATTTTCTTTATTTTTTTGTGAAATGTGCAACTTTCAGCATTATCACCAGTCCTTCTTCTCTCTCCCACCACGTGCCTGTCAGTCCCACTCCTGGGATGAAGAGCTGTGACCAGTTACACTTATTACCACATGAAGCTCTGAGAGAGGACTTATCGCACATCACAAAGGGAAGGCGGGTTAATATCTTTCCTGGCTTGTTGCCAAAAAGGTAAAATGTTCTGCCAGAGTCCGGTTTTAGATAAGTGAGACAGAGGAGAAGAGACTGACACTGGGGTAAAGCTGGAATTGAGGCACCTTTTGATCTGGTTTTGATCTGACATTACCATGGATACCGTGGCTCTTGATACATCACAAAGACTTGCTGTCTTGGTCACAGATGCGCCAGCAAGACGTGCACCAACAATTTGTCCTCTTTTGAACTCTGGTATGTCACTCATAATGTTGTGCTCATTTCAATATTTTGAGCAAAACTGTGCTCTTACCCTGCTAATTGAACCTTCACACTCTGCTCTTACTGGTGCAATGTGCAATCAATGAAGACTGGCTACCAGGCTGGTCCAATTTAGCCATGAAACCTCCCACACTAAAATGACAGGTGTTTCAGTTTCATTGTCCAACCCCTGTACATTATAAAGATATGAATCTAAATTCAGTGCACACACTCAAAAGTAGTAGTACTTTTTTAAAGGGCTTTGAGTTTGTCTTATCACACCTTCAGAGTGCAGAAGAGAGATGAATTTAGATGAGGTTTCACCTGCTAGTGGAGATTTGGTTTGATTGAAAGGAATTATTTTATTTCTAATAAATTGTGGGCTTCATTGTGGCCAAGATGATGATCTCAAACCATTATTGGTAAACAGAGAAATCAGATATTTACAAGCGCATACTAGAAGACACAACCTTTTTTTCTCACTGTCAAACTAAACTTTCTATTTTAGGACAGTTAGGATTACAAAGGACATCAGGGATAAAATAGTAGAGCTGCACAAGGCTGGGATGGGCTACAGTAAAACAGCCAAGCAGTTTGGTGAGAAGGCAACAACTGTTGGTGTAATTATAAGACAATGGAAGAAGTTCAAGATGACGCTCAGTGTTCCTTGGTCTGGGGCTCCATGCAATTTCTCACCTGGTGGGGCATCAATGATCATGAGGAAGGTGAGGGATCAGCCCAGAACTACATGGCAGGACGTAGTCAATGACCTGAAGAGAGCTGGGACCACAGTCTCAAAAAAGACTATCAGTAACACACCACGCCACCATGGATTAAGATCCTGCAGAGCACGCAAGGTCCCCCTGCTCAAGCCAGCGCCCGTCCAGGCCTGTCTGAAGTGCCAATGACCATCTGGATGATCCAGAGGAGAAATCGGAAGTCATGTGGTCTGATGAGACAAAAATAGAGCTTTTTGGTCTAAACTCCACTCGCCGTGTTTGGAGGAAGAGGAAGGATGAGAACAACCCCAAGAACACCATACCTACCGTGAAGCATGGAGGTGGAAACATCATTCTTTGGGAATGCTTCTCTGCAAAGGGGACAGGATGACTGCAGCATATTGAAGGAAGGATGGATGGGGCCATGTATCGGGAGATCTTAGCCAGTTACCTAACTGGGAGGGATCTCTGTAGATCCCCCAGTTACCATTGGCCTTTCAGCTGCTTATCTTATTAATTCTCTCCCTGCCTAGCCTGTCGGTTAAGGCCATTAGGGAATGTTTGGTAGGTTTGGATTTACACCATACTCTTTTCATTTTGTGATGATGAACTAAACAGTGCTCGGTGAGATGTTGTTTGATAACCTAATCCTGCTTATAAACTTTCCAAAATTTTATCCCTGACCTGTCAGGTGTGCTTCTTCATCACCGTGATGCTGTTTGTTCACTAATGTTCTCTAACAAACCTCTCAGGCCTTCACAGAAAAGCTGGACTTTATACTGATTTTAACTATCACAGCTGGACTCCATTTGCTCACTAGATCACTTCTTTAGGGAAGTGGGATATTTCTAGAAAGAAAAAAGAAACACCTTGTCCTTCAACTTCACCATTATGCAAGACTATTTGTTGATCGATCACATAAATTCCCAATAAAATACATTGAAGCTTGTGGTTATAGTGTGACAAAAGGTGAAAAGGTTATAATATAACTAGGTACTGTATGTGTTCACCATTAGCTCCAATGTAGTTTCAGTTTTCTTCCACCTTAAGGAGTGGCTGCTCAGCAAACAGTCAACTGGTACTAACGGATGCAACCAAAAGGTGCACGCTCAGAGTAGCACAGAGCAAGCTCTGCCATGCAGGTGGATGTCAGGTCTTTCAGAGTCATTATACAGGTCCTTCTCAAAATATTAGCATATTGTGATAAAGTTCATTATTTTCCATAATGTTATGATGAAAATTTAACATTCATATATTTTAGATTCATTGCACACTAACTGAAATATTTCAGGTCTTTTATTGTCTTAATACGGATGATTTTGGCATACAGCTCATGAAAACCCAAAATTCCTATCTCACAAAATTAGCATATTTCATCCGACCAAAAAAATAAAAGTGTTTTTAATACAAAAAACGTCAACCTTCAAATAATCATGTACAGTTATGCACTCAATACTTGGTCGGGAATCCTTTTGCAGAAATGACTGCTTCAATGCGGCGTGGCATGGAGGCAATCAGCCTGTGGCACTGCTGAGGTCTTATGGAGGCCCAGGATGCTTCGATAGCGGCCTTTAGCTCATCCAGAGTGTTGGGTCTTGAGTCTCTCAACGTTCTCTTCACAATATCCCACAGATTCTCTATGGGGTTCAGGTCAGGAGAGTTGGCAGGCCAATTGAGCACAGTGATACCATGGTCAGTAAACCATTTACCAGTGGTTTTGGCACTGTGAGCAGGTGCCAGGTCGTGCTGAAAAATGAAATCTTCATCTCCATAAAGCTTTTCAGCAGATGGAAGCATGAAGTGCTCCAAAATCTCCTGATAGCTAGCTGCATTGACCCTGCCCTTGATAAAACACAGTGGACCAACACCAGCAGCTGACACGGCACCCCAGACCATCACTGACTGTGGGTACTTGACACTGGACTTCTGGCATTTTGGCATTTCCTTCTCCCCAGTCTTCCTCCAGACTCTGGTACCTTGATTTCCGAATGACATGCAGAATTTGCTTTCATCCGAAAAAAGTACTTTGGACCACTGAGCAACAGTCCAGTGCTGCTTCTCTGTAGCCCAGGTCAGGCGTTTCTGCCGCTGTTTCTGGTTCAAAAGTGGCTTGACCTGGGGAATGCGGCACCTGTAGCCCATTTCCTGCACACGCCCGTGCACGGTGGCTCTGGATGTTTCTACTCCAGACTCAGTCCACTGCTTCCGCAGGTCCCCCAAGGTCTGGAATCGGCCCTTCTCCACAATCTTCCTCAGGGTCCGGTCACCTCTTCTCGTTGTGCAGCGTTTTCTGCCACACTTTTTCCTTCCCACAGACTTCCCACTGAGGTGTCTTGATACAGCACTCTGGGAACAGCCTATTCGTTCAGAAATGTCTTTCTGTGTCTTACCCTCTTGCTTGAGGGTGTCAATAGTGGCCTTCTGGACAGCAGTCAGGTCGGCAGTCTTACCCATGATTGGGGTTTTGAGTGATGAACCAGGCTGGGAGTTTTAAAGGCCTCAGGAATGTTTTGCAGGTGTTTAGAGTTAACTCGTTGATTCAGATGATTAGGTTCATAGCTCGTTTAGAGACCCTTTTAATGATATGCTAATTTTGTGAGATAGGGATTTTGGGTTTTCATGAGCTGTAGGCCAAAATCATCCGTATTAAGACAATAAAAGACCTGAAATATTTCAGTTAGTGTGCAATGAATCTAAAATATATGAATGTTAAATTTTCATCATGACATTATGGAAAATAATGAACTTTATCACAATATGCTAATATTTTGAGAAGGACCTGTAAAGTGTTTACCAACCTGAGGATTAAAGCATGACACACATTTCTTAAACCTCACCTGATTCTGAGCTGCAGGATTTTTCCACTAGAAAGTCTCTGATTCTTTCCACCCACAGGTAGAGGATGCTCTCCCCCGCATGCTCCCTGTTTAAAATTAAAGAGTTGCATGTGAGGCTGGAAGCTCTAAATCACACACAAACTCTGTACAGATATGGCACCCTGTGGAAAGAATAATGAAAGCTTTTGTTGTGACTAATATCGCTGCACACCATCTTCTTGTGAAGTCAGAAATTATGAGAAGCACTCACACGTAGATGTCTTCCAGGCTGTTTGCCAATTTGGCCCTCTCGGAGCCTCGCAACCACGCTGCACTACAAAAGCCGAGAACAAACACAGGGTTATTGAGTGGGAAGTGGAGTGTGTTTTTGAGTAGAACGTTGTTCTTTCAAATCAGCAGATCTCCCCGGTATTAAATCTGAAAATCAAATACACTTACTTGATCTGATAGATAGGTGGTGCTGTGCTTGGATAATCAGGTGGAAGAATTATCTGATCAGTGAGGAAAAAACAGATTTGAAATCTAACTGAAAGCAGAGACACTTGGGATTCATGTGCAGGACTTTTTTTCTTCCACACCTGCAGGCATGCTGTCATTTTCTGCTCCTCAGCGTCGCTGGAGATTTTGATGCAAAATATTCTGGACGCTTCATCTATCACACACCACTCATCTCCATAGATAGAAGACAAAGCCTCTATCTCTTCGATCTGAATGAGAAGAATCCAATTAGAAAGATAAAACAACTATTTTAAGAGTCTCTGGATTTTAATCCCTGGTTAATCCGCAAAGTGAGAACAATAGAAAAAAATAGAGAATGATTTAGCAAAAGCATTTGAAGAAGTCAAATGATGCTTTTTCATCCTCACTCATCTAAACCAGCAGCAAAAACACTTGCATTATACCTAAGATGCGACAAGTTAGGACAAAACCAAGAATACGTTCTGGATCCAGACTAAGCTCCTAAAGCCAAACACTAAAACAACCTGCTTTATTTAACGTTTACAAGAAATTAGTTGTGTACAATGTGTAAACAAGTACATTTTAAATAGCATTTTAGTAGAGTTATTCAATGCCACTAAGTAACTTGTTGTGCTGAACATGGTGTCAGGACCCCACCTCATGAGGAGTGGACACAACTGACACAAAGAGTGGGGAACGGAACAACGGGAGCCCAACACACTAAACACACAGGTTTGATTACATTCTGAATGTGAAAATGATAACTTGGGCCAGTTTATCTTTCATGTTCTCCTTTTATCTCACTTGCACTTTGTGCTGATGTTTGGCTCCTGTGGCCATCGCTGCACCTGCTAAGTGTTATCCAGTAATGGTTGTTTTTCAGTAACAAATGGACACTGATGTTAAAAACACAGCTGAGAACACAAAGGAGTTTGGGTTTTCATTGCAGGACTTTACTGAATTCAAAGTTTTCTAAAAGACACCTCTGTTAAAATAAACAAAACAAAAACAAAAAACAATGTCTGCTTTGTTTGTATTTAGCTTGAGGACATCATCAGTAAACACTATGGCTAACCTCCTGCTTAGAAAGCCAAATTTAACCATCTAAAAAGATTTCTGGTCACGAAAAACACAAGCATTCATGGTATTGAAAGTAAAGGAGCACCATCTATCCCTCCTATTATGATACCACTCTATTAAAAGTTCAGCTGGAAAGCTACAAGCAGGATGTCTGTTAACAGGCCGACTGCAGTCCGTACCCAAGCTATTAACCCGCTGAGGTTCAGTTTCTGTCTACTTGTGTTACTCAATAAGGGCAAAACAGACCATATTGTTTGAAATATGGACTTAAACATTACTAAATTCAGAACAGTATTCTATCAATTTCCTTAAAACTATATATCATTATCGAAATGAATGCTATAATAACACAATAACTGCAATAATTATCTTAATTCGTTCTATTAATAGTAGAAATAATTGGTTTTCTGTTTTAAATAAAAGATAGATGTTCAAATTATACCTTTTGTTTTAAATTGTTGAAAAAATACCATGACACAGATATGTTTTTTTACTCAGCGTTATCATACCTTGCCTAATCTCAATTTAGGTTCAGAAGCCATTTCCTCATCCTCTTCACAAACTGCTTCCATGTGTTTTATTGTTTCCAGAATTTCCCTAATTTAGGTGAGTTACTATCAGCCAGCCTGTGGTTACAATTTGGGCATTAATTATTGATTGCTGACTACACTAATGGTAAACATAATTTTTCATCTATATATTTCCATTCCTCTTTACAACATAGCCAGGCTTTTTTCCAGAAGTTTGGTTAGACAAAACTGTGTTTCTTTTAACTGCAGATAAGAAGAAGAATCCGTTCACATTTTCAAATTAATATAGAAAAAAAACTCAGCTAATACAACATTTTACATATTTTAATGTAAACTGAGGGACATAAATTACCCAAATTTTTCAGGTTTTAAAACACTGCAGTGGTCTTATTTTTTGTATCATTTACAAGTTCTTTCAGAACACAGTTTGCTTTGACGCACAGCTCTTTTGAAAATTTGTAATGTTTCTGCATTCTTAAGGAATAAAAAAAGCATGCTGATAAAGTGGAAGAAAAACAACAGGAAAAATATAAATAGATGAAATCAACAGAACTGATTGGTTACTTTATGTGATGTCACCAGAGGTATCAGGAAGCTATTTGGGAAGGGCAGATTTTATTTTCTCGATTAAATAACCATTTACATTATAACGACCCAGGAAGTAAAACTGCCCGTGATATTTTGTTCTATAGATGATGAACTATTCCTAAAGGACTCAGGTGGGTTTTTACAGAGAAATCAGGCTTGGGGCTTTAAACGTTCCTGGCATGTTTTCAAACTAAAGTGGGAATCTGCACTGAGTCTCTCTGCCTGTTTGTGCTTTCTAACTCTGCATCCTATCAATGTGATAATCACACTTTAAATAACCAGTGAACACAGTGTCTCATTTGTTTACTTCACTTTGTATGAGACACTATTAAAGCAAGATATAGAAACTTACTTGAGCCTGTAGATCTTCTTCACTCTCTAGATTTGTAATATCCGCCATGAATTTATCCTATTAAACATCACCTGTTGGGAACTGATCATTTAGTGTGTAAAGCACATGACAACACGAGTAATCCCCACTGTGAATTAGGCTGACCGTCCATGAAGAACTGCTTCCAGGGTAAAGTGGCTCCACAGGGAGCCTACGTTCTGACTTCCGGTTTTACTATTACGCTTTGGTGCACAACAAAAACAACGATGCACGGTATGACATGCTGAGATTTTGTCTTTTATTGTGTCGCCCCCAAAAATGTGTATTTTTCGCCTTTAATTCATGTGTTGTCATTTTGTCTTTAAAGGACTGGTCTTTTACTTTGAAGGGATCTGCCAGCCGACTTCCGGTGAGCGCCGATCAGCTGATCTCAGTGTAAACAGTCAGCAGTGACCGAGGTACGTGTGTAAAGGGAGAGTCACTGTGATACATATTTCTCTGTGTCTTCCGTCAGAGCCGACTGAAGACAATAAATGAGAAGTGAGTGTTTGTCAGCGAGTGAGAGCGGGATGCGTCGGAGGATCTACGCCGCTCGGTGTGCGCTCCAGTAGGGCAGCAGGAAGGGGCTTTCTCCATCACATGCAGCTCCTCGGTGGGCCCCTGTAAGAGAAAGCAGATGGATTTTAACTCACGGGACGTGGAAGCTGTAAGTCTGACTTTTTCTGTGCATTTAATTTAATCACAGTCATTGGATTGCAATGCCTCTCAAAATCGCATTAACACAAAAACTGCTGGAGAAACTGTAGTGCCTTTAAATAGATTTATATGGTCTGTATATTCCGCTTAAAGTTAACAAACTGAAGCTTTAGTGGCTAAATGCCTCGTTTTTTTTTATTTTGGTTATCATAGAATAAATAAATTATGTTCTATATAGGCATAAGCAGGCTTTAAATTCGTTAAATACTGCTAAATAGATTATTCCACCCATCTTAGAAACTGGACACATCTTAAAAGGGTCAAATAACAGTTTGATTCTAGTGAATCCGGTTTTATTCTGTTTTTTTGTCATATTTATCCAATTTATAAAGCAACATTATAAATTATAATGAATGCCATATGGAGGCATTTTAATTCAATTCAGTTCAATTCAGTTTATTTATATATATATATATATATATATAACACATGTCGTCTCAAGGCGCTTTACAACAGTCAGGTACATACATTCCAATTAATCCTAACCATTGAACAGTGCAGTCAGATTCAGTTATTTATTCAAATTGGATAAAAAGTTTTTCTATCAAAGGAAACCCAGCAGATTGCATCCAGTCTGTGACTTGCAGCATTCACTCCTCCTGGATGAGCATTTAGAGAAAGTGGACAGTCACTGGTGTTGACTTTGCAGCAATCCCTCATACTGAGCATGCATGTAGCGACAGTGGAGAGGAAAAACTCCCTTTTAACAGGAAGAAACCTCCAGCAGAACCAGGCTCAGTGTGAACGGCCATCTGCCACGACCGACTGGAGGTTTGAGAGAACAGAGCAGAGACACAAAGAAAACAAAGAAGCACTGATCCAGGAGTACTTTCTATGGGAAGGAAAAGTAAATGTTAGTGGATGTAGCTCCTTGTTTAGTACAAAACAACTGTAATTCACATCCAGTTATATAGAAATGTATAATAAAATCAATCCAATATCATATATTCACATAGACAGATTCAAATACAGTTACATAAGTTTGATCCTAGTTATAATACCATGCCGTCAAATTTTGTAAAAAAAATATCAATGGGTAAAACTGATTTAATCTGAGGAAACTCAGCCTGTTGCACCAACTTGATTACTTTGTAGCAGTCACCCTCCTCCCCCTCCTCCTCAGCAAGCATGTGGTGCCAGTGAACAGGAACAGCTCTGTTTTAACAGGTGTGTCACTTTTGATGTGCTCCTTGTTTGAGTAGAGCCTCGGGTAGAACCTGGTATTGAGAGGACAGAGCAGGCACAGAAAAATCCCAGAATATTCCCGGTTCAGGAGTACTTTTTAGTGAAAAAGGAAATCTTTTCACTTAAAGAAGGAAAGAGACAGTGTTAAAACCAGAAACAGCAGGCCAAGGGTATCTTCTGTATTGGTGGTTAAGGGATAGTTAAAACAGATCAAATTTTGGCTTCACACAAGCATGAATGTTTATTACTTTTACCTTAATGTCTTTTACAAATTCTGATTCCATAAGAAATATTAAAGTGGTTCTCAAACCTTGACGCTGACAACTCACAAAAACACAGTGGAAGGGACTTTTGACCGCAATCTTTACTTAAGTTCACTACTGAGTTAATTAGAAATGGGTGTATTGATGGCCCAAATAATATCGGCAGCCAATATATTGGTTTTGTCTAGTTGGAAAGCTGTTGTCACACTGTTCCCTATCTTATCATCTATTCTGCTGTATTATAAAACCTGTAATCAGGTTCTAAATATGAGGAGATTTTGTAGAATATAAAGTCCTGTTTCATATCTAAAGTAGGTGTGTCACTTTTGATGTGCTCCTGGTTTCAGTAGAGTATATATACTGGGTTTAAGGCAGTGGAAGCATTTAACTGCATCAAGAAGGGATATATAACTTTTCCCCATGATGTCATCATCTTGTTTTATTTCTTCTTTATATGTAAGGATTTTACCGATTTGCCTAATTAATCGGAAAGTAGCAAATGGCAGCAGTTTATATTTCAAGCATTCTAAATACTGAGCTGAGTGACTCTTCCTCAGCGTTGACAGATCATATGCACTTAGTCGGTTGTGGCAGATGGCCGCTCACACTGAGCCTGGTTCTGCTGGAGGTTTCTTCCTGTTAAAAGGGAGTTTTTCCTCTCCACTGTCGCTACATGCATGCTCAGTATGAGGGATTGCTGCAAAGTCATCGCCAGTGACTGTCCACTGTCTCTACATGCTCATCCAGGAGGAGTGAATGCTGCAAGTCACTGACTGGATGCAATCTGCTGGGTTTCCTTAGATAGAAAAACTTTTTATCCAATTTGAATAAATAACTGAATCTGACTGCAATGTTCAATGATTAGGATTAATTGGAATGTATGTACCTGACTTTTGTGAAGTGCCTTGAGACAACATGTGTTGTGAATTGGCGCTATAAAAATAAACTGAATTGAATTGAATTAAGTAATGGGATTATTAGGTGAAACCTGCAACTTCTTCTTGCACAGTTCAAATAAAAAGCAGATATACTGGGTTGTGACTGGGGTATAGTCGTTTTTTTTATCTTCTAATTAGTTTCTTAATAAAACATTGCTATTGTATTCATTAGCAGATACGCAATTTAGGTGAAAAATGTATGAAAAATAAACTGAAAATAAAATTAAACAATACTATTAATTAAATAGATTAAATAAAAGGCTTTCTGGTACAGCATTCATTTGTCCAGTAATGTAAATCTATTAATAGCAGGGGGGTTTTAAGGGGTTTTCTTAACATTGTTACATTCTAAAGATAAAGAGGCAGACAAACATCTTGAGTCACCTGCTTTTCAGTCCCAGGTAAACCTGTTTCTGAGCCGTGTTTGCTTCCCGCGGAAGTCAAGCTGCAGTCTCTTAATAGTCTTTTGTTGACCATGTGATTATTTTTTTTTTGATCCCTCTTCAAAGCCCCATGACATACCATAACATTGCTTTGTGACCACTTTCCATTTTTTCTTTTGCCTTTTAGCACCAATCATTTGACCAAAGCTGTGGGTTGTCATGCACACATGTCTGGTTACAGGGAAAAGGAAAAATCTGACTCCTTCCTGTAAGGCTGGGCTAGCAACGGCTTCCTTTTCAAAAAAAAAAAAATCCTCAGTCACTTCTGCTTGCTTTCTTAATTTCTGAGAAAACAAAAGCCCTTGTGACTTGTTTGTCACATGACATCATGCTGACTGGCTAAGTAATGTAAACAATAAGTAAAGCTGGGCAGTACTTTTAAATGCCCTGTCTGCTGGATTTAAACATGAATTTTAGTTTATTTCTGTAAAAATTGGTGACAGTGTATGAACGTTTATGCCTAATAATGTCACTTGGACATCTACAAGGGTATTTCTGTTTCTGTTAGAGATGCACCAGTTAATTGACCAGAGATCAGCCGGTCAAATACATTAAAACAAAAATGTCTTTGCTATTCATTAAATGTTTTAAAAGTAAGAACTCCAACCATTTTTAGTCTATAAATAAATCAACCAACGACTACTTCTTTAATGGACTTTTTTTTAGTTTAATACAAGTTAAACAAGTTAATACAAACACAGATAAGTAGCTGGAAGGCCTTATTGCTTAACTGCTTGGTCACCTTGCAGTTTACGCACCCATTCTCATAATAGTTGCTCGTTTTATGCATTCATGAAATAAAACAGTGTGTCCGAGCTACCGCACCCTGTTGGCGGTCAGACGCCTCGGAGCTCCTCCGGTCCTTGGTCCCAAGAAGCGATCACACACTTTATCTAAAGACTCTTAAACGAATGACTCTCATACAGTTTCTAACTTTTAGCTCCTTTAATCTAAATTTAGGCTGAGGAATGATTACAGAGATCAGCGCTGAAGGTCCTGTTTCGGACCGTTGCTGTCCGTGTAAGGATGACAAAAAGCCCCGATAGAAGGTCACATATAGTTTTATATCTAGCACTCCAATGCAATGGATGTGCCCTCCCTCAGTGATTATCAGTAGACTATGTGTCGCCATTGTGGTGTCTATCTGGTAGGTTGTGTAGTAGCGGGTGTCCATCCTTAATCTAAGTGTGCTGTGGCATTCTAATCAAACCAGTTATACCGGCCGCTCCACTATCAAACCCAGTGCCCCAGCTTCAGGTCATTTTATGACAAGCCTTGGGCCATTTATCCTTGTAATGTGTGTCGATGAGCCACCCAAGGGGTTCCCAGGCCAGCTGAGAGACACAGTCCCTCCAACGTGTCCTGGGCCGTCCCCTGGGCCTCCTCCTGGTAGGACGTGCCTGGAACACCTCCCGAGGAAGGTGTCCAGGATGCATCCGATATAGATGCCCGAGCCACCTCAGCTGGCTCCTCTCGATGTGGAGGAGCAGCGGCTCTACTCCGAGCCCCTCCCGGATGGCCGAGCTCCTCACCCTATCTCTAAGGGAGTGCCCGGCCACCCTACGGAGGAAGCTCATTTCAGCCACTTGTATCCGGGATCTCGTTCTTTCGGTCATGACCCAAAGTTCATGGCCATAGGTGAGGGTAGGAACGTAGACCGACCGGTAAATCGAGAGCTTCGCTTTTCGGCTCAGCTCTCTCTTCACCACAACGGACCGGCACAGCGCCCCCATTACTATGGCAGCCGCACCGATCCGTCTGTCGATCTCTCGCTCCATTCTTCCCTCACTCATGAACAAGACCCCGAGATACTTAAACTCCTCCACTTGAGGCAGGAACTCCCCTCCAACCTGAAGAGGACAAGCCACCCTTTTCCGGTCGAGAACCATGGCCTCGGACTTGGAGGAGCTGATCTTCATCCCAGCCGCTTCACACTCGGCTGCGAACCGCCCCAGCGCATGCTGTAGGTCTTGGCTAGAGGGGGCCAGCAGGACCACATCATCTGCAAAAAGAAGAGATTAAATCCACTGGTCCCCAAACCAGACCCCCTCCGGCCCTTGGCTGCGTCTAGAAATCCTGTCCATAAAAGTTATGAACAGGACCAGTGACAAAGGGCAGCCCTGTCAGAGTCCAACATGTACCGGGAACAGGTCCGACTTAGTGCCGGCAATGCGGACCAAACTCCTGCTCCGCTCGTACAGGGACCGGATGCCCCCTAATAAAGGGCCCCCGATTCCATACTCCTGGAGCACCCCCCACAGGGCATCACGAGGGACACAGTCGAATGCTTTCTCCAGGTCCATGAAACACATGTGGACCGGTTGGGCAAACTCCCATGAACCTTCGAGTACCCTGTAGAGGGTATAGAGCTGGTCCGGTGGGGGGCTTGTTCTCACATCACTTAACCTGAGCATTTTTCTAGCAGCTAAAGCTTTGCCAAAATTGGGTCAAGTCTTAGGACTTTGATCCTCAAACACACCACAATGAGCTGCAGTCTCCCAGTCTCAAATTAAAGGCAGCCTGGCTTGGCTGAAATGCTGGGGCCGCATTTTTAAATTACTGAGCAGAAACAATAGCCAGCTAACTTTATTGAAATAAAGCTACTTTTCCATAAATTGTGAATAAGAATCCACCCAAAAAGATAACAGATACTGATACTTTTACACAGATGATAGTTGAATCATGGGGTTTGGCTGTGTTTCAGACACTGTTTCTTTATTTTTACTTCTTGTGTTGTTAAATAACGTTATATGTTCTATTGATGTCAAAGTCAGACAGTCCTTTATTATTTCCCATTCCATAGTATTTTATATGTAACTACAGCTAATTCACACCTGGCTTCTTTTATGGTTTTTCCTGCAGGGTTCCATGGAGGAGCTGGAGCCAGAAGAGCAGCTCCTGCAACACGCCCGAAATGGAGATTTGCTCAAAGTTCAGGGACTACTCAAGTCAGAAACTGGGGCTGAGAGGCAAATTAATATCAACTGTAAAGGTGTGTGACTAACACATGGGTGTAGTTTCAGTTACAGTGTGCTGTTGTAATGGATTCAAGTATGTCCTGTTTTATTTTCTAAGGTAAAAGCAAGTCTAACTTGGGATGGACTCCTCTTCACTTGGCCTGTTACTTTGGTCACAGAGACGTAGTGGAGGAACTCCTCAAGGTAGTATTTCTTTGTATTTCATAGGTGGAATGTTAAATAACTACAGATTACTACAGATTACGCACATTTTACCTCACTTACGCAGGCAGGAGCAAATGTTAACCTGCCCAATAATATCGGAGACACTGCACTGCACAAAGCTGCATTCACAGGGAGAAAGGTGTGTTTATGTGTTAAAATATTCACCTCTGGATTTTAAATGAAATAATCTCTGCATCACTTAATTGATTATAAGATTTCTTTGCATGCATTTATCCATTCATTTCTGTCAACCAATCAATCAATCAATCAATCAATCCATCCATCACATATCAATCAGGAGGTTGTCATGCTGCTGCTGCACTATGATGCATGTGCTACTGTCATCAATGGGACTGCTCAAATTCCCAAAGATGTCACTCAAAATGCAGAGATCAGAAGCATGCTGGAAGGTGAGAGATACATCTTGTCATCTAAGAGTTTCCATGGAGACGTGCTTTCAATCAATATTTCCTGCTGGCTTGTTTATCGTCCATTCATACAAAGTATTTATGCTGCTTGTATCCTCCCACATTTCCTCCCGTCGTGTGGCGGATGCCAGCTGCTGAAAGAACAGAGGAGAGGAAACTGGAGGAGAAACTTCTGGAAGCTGCAAGAGAAGGAGACCTATCTATGCTAACTCAGCTGGTTAGTGCCAGATGTTCTTAATTGGTAGGATCTTCCCAAACATGGAGCACTGATGGCTGAGTCCTACATGTTTTTGTACAATTTTAAGGTTACATTGAGGATGTTGCGTTGTTAGGGATGCAGGAGAAAACTGAATGCATTTGATTATCAGTCAGAAAACATTAAATAAATCAAATGCTCAACACCATTCAGTAATTCATTTTAAAAAGAGAAAGGCTTTGTTATTTTAATCTGACAAAACATCTCTTGTGTGTTTATAGTTTAGGGCTCAAAGTTTCTCATGTTTTTGCAGCTGTATGTTTGATTTTAGTGTTTCTTAATTGGAGATGTCAATTGTGAATTATACTTACATGTGGGGCTGTTTTACAGTATAGCATTTGTACTTTTGCCATCCAATTGGATGCAAAAAACTGCTCTTACTACATCCAAACTCAGACGGCACCCTACACGGGAGCTGACACCCCTGGTAAAGACTTGTAAAGAACCTAAAAAATAAAACAAATTTTTATAGTGGCATAATCTCAGAATGAAAATTTCAGGAAACATCCAACCTATAAGTACATTTATTGGGTGGGGGAAGAAAAAAGGATAAGATTTGTATTATTACATGAAACCATGTTTGCCACAATTATCGGATCCATGCTCTTTTGCCAATAGGACAGAGTTTAAGATGCCAAGTACTCTAAGAAGGGTCCCAAGGACTTTGAAACAGAAACAAGCCGAAAGTATTACAGACCTTCCATCTGAGGTGCTTTTCTGCCTAATTATACACTTGGAGTGTTTGTTGCTGAAAAAATCTTTCATGAGAATAAAGATCACCGTCCTAGTTAAAGTCCTAAAATACTTTAGCAAACTCCACATATTTGTATTTCTGTTGGTTGGACAAAAAAGGCTTTTTCCTGGGATGCCTACTAAACAACTACTTATCATAGAAACTACTTATCATAGATACTGCCTAATAGGTGCTATGGAAACGTAATCTGACCGAAATGCCACTCTTCGTCCAAAAACTTTGGAAGTCTCATCCACAATCTACCTCCACTGCCATATTTAGGTCCTTATCAAACTTCTTATTATTATTCTTATTGTAGAAACAGGCAATCTAAGATTAGAAGCTATTTTTGTGACTCATGAAGATCAACACACATCTGCCTTACCTGATTAGTATGTTTTCTAATCTTTCCCTCATTGAAGAGTGGCCAAAAGAAATGCCTCTGTGTCACAGCATATCTATACCCCAGAAGTATTTCTTAGCTTTCAAGTTTTTTCCCCCACTGAAAAGATGTACTTATATTTTAGGGGGAATCTTTGTAAATTATTCAGTGTGAGATTATGCCGCTTTTATGAAAGATTAATTTATTGTCAGGTTTTTAAAAATCTGTACCGGACTGCCAGGGATTCTGTTGGCTGTTGCTGCACGGCCAATTTGAAATATCTCACACACTCCCATGTATCACTTTTCACATCTGCAGACAGATTGACAGCAACCCTTTTAAACACAATAGTTCACAAAAAACATTTAAAGGGAAAAACTTAAAAGCAGAAATCTGTTTTTGGAGTACGAAGAATCAAAAATCAGCAGAAAGCCATACAGCAGTTCTGAAAGACTTTGTTTCTATCCTGTGTGTTTGCTGTAGCTCAGCAGGAAGAAGCCTCCAGATATCAACTGCACAGATCTGCTGGGTAACACTCCGCTGCACTGTGCCGCCTATCGAGGCCAGAGGCTGTGCGCCATGAAGCTGCTCAGGAATGGCGCCAACCCCAATGCAGAAAACAAAAACGGTGAAGTACATCAGCCAATGCTGGCAGCAATGAAAGACTGCTGTTTTTCTCTTATTTTAACAGGAAATACCATAAAAGGATCAAAACAAGCAATAAACCAAACCTTCTACAGGTCCTTCTCAAAATATTAGCATATTGTGATAAAGTTCATTATTTTCCATAATGTCATGATGAAAATGTAACATTCATATATTTTAGATTCATTGCACACTAACTGAAATATTTCAGGTCTTTTATTGTCTTAATACGGATGATTTTGGCATACAGCTCATGAAAACCCAAAATTCCTATCTCACAAAATTAGCATATCATTAAAAGGGTCTCTAAATGAGCTATGAACCTAATCATCTGAATCAACGAGTTAACTCTAAACACCTGCAAAAGATTCCTGAGGCCTTTAAAACTCCCAGCCTGGTTCATCACTCAAAACCCCAATCATGGGTAAGACTGCCGACCTGACTGCTGTCCAGAAGGCCACTATTGACACCCTCAAGCAAGAGGGTAAGACACAGAAAGACATTTCTGAACGAATAGGCTGTTCCCAGAGTGCTGTATCAAGGCACCTCAGTGGGAAGTCTGTGGGAAGGAAAAAGTGTGGCAGAAAACGCTGCACAACGAGAAGAGGTGACCGGACCCTGAGGAAGATTGTGGAGAAGGGCCGATTCCAGACCTTGGGGGACCTGCGGAAGCAGTGGACTGAGTCTGGAGTAGAAACATCCAGAGCCACCGTGCACAGGCGTGTGCAGGAAATGGGCTACAGGTGCCGCATTCCCCAGGTCAAGCCACTTTTGAACCAGAAACAGCGGCAGAAGCGCCTGACCTGGGCTACAGAGAAGCAGCACTGGACTGTTGCTCAGTGGTCCAAAGTACTTTTTTCGGATGAAAGCAAATTCTGCATGTCATTCGGAAATCAAGGTGCCAGAGTCTGGAGGAAGACTGGGGAGAAGGAAATGCCAAAATGCCAGAAGTCCAGTGTCAAGTACCCACAGTCAGTGATGGTCTGGGGTGCCGTGTCAGCTGCTGGTGTTGGTCCACTGTGTTTTATCAAGGGCAGGGTCACTGCAGCTAGCTATCAGGAGATTTTGGAGCACTTCATGCTTCCATCTGCTGAAAAGCTTTATGGAGATGAAGATTTCATTTTTCAGCACGACCTGGCACCTGCTCACAGTGCCAAAACCACTGGTAAATGGTTTACTGACCATGGTATCACTGTGCTCAATTGGCCTGCCAACTCTCCTGACCTGAACCCCATAGAGAATCTGTGGGATTTTGTGAAGAGAACGTTGAGAGACTCAAGACCCAACACTCTGGATGAGCTAAAGGCCGCTATCGAAGCATCCTGGGCCTCCATAAGACCTCAGCAGTGCCACAGGCTGATTGCCTCCATGCCACGCCGCATTGAAGCAGTCATTTCTGCAAAAGGATTCCCGACCAAGTATTGAGTGCATAACTGTACATGATTATTTGAAGGTTGACGTTTTTTGTGTTAAAAACACTTTTCTTTTATTGGTCGGATGAAATATGCTAATTTTGTGAGATAGGAATTTTGGGTTTTCATGAGCTGTATGCCAAAATCATTCGTATTAAGACAATAAAAGACCTGAAATATTTCAGTTAGTGTGCAATGAATCTAAAATATATGAATGTTAAATTTTCATCATGACATTATGGAAAATAATGAACTTTATCACAATATGCTAATATTTTGAGAAGGACCTGTATGCTAATTTTGTGAGATAGGAATTTTGGGTTTTCATGAGCTGTATGCCAAAATCATCCGTATTAAGACAATAAAAGACCTGAAATATTTCAGTTAGTGTGCAATGAATCTAAAATATATGAATGTTACATTTTCATCATGACATTATGGAAAATAATTAACTTTATCACAATATGCTAATATTTTGAGAAGGACCTGTATGTGACTTTTATGTAATGTTACTTCTTTGAAATGACTCAGAGCAAAGTACTACCAGCTCTTCCTTTTTTTCAAGCTTTGATCCTAGCTTTTTTGTACTAGTGAAAATATTCCTTTTAGGTATTTCTTTGACGGTTTTACCAGCTTCAATACATATTTGTACATCCAGAGAAAAAAAAGCCACCAGCTCGGCATGTACCTAGAATCTCTGCAAGTTTCAAGTCTTCATTCTCTTTTCCAAAACTTAGTGTGTTTCTGTAAACAATCATCAGCGAAACAACAAATATAAGAGCTGATATTTTACTGGATGCACAAGTTTCGGATAACATCTTTACATTTACAGCTGCTGGCAGCAGCATTTAAACATCGTTCAGTCTAACGGTATTTCCCTTTCCCTCCACATGTGTTCTGTTGTGATAAAACTATTCGATTCCCTAACTAACAGGGCAGACGGTGTTTGACCTGGCCAGCGATGCAGCACTGAAGCAGTGTCTGGAAGGCAACGTGCATCGAGTGAGTGTTCAGGGGTTGGTTAGCTTCCTAACTTTTTAATAATTTGTTCTGACATTTGTTTTCTACGCCTATTATGTTTCTCATCTGCAGGGTTTGACCCGTCATGCCAAAAAGTACGAAGGACTCCTCTGGAAGGTAAAGCCTGGGAATTATGTTTTTCTTTTTTTTTTTTTTTTGTGGGTTTGAGAAGCTAAGCCTCGTAAAGGTACCATACTTACTGTCTGCAGGCACATTGCTGTGCCAGAAAGCTGATGTAAACCATGCATTATATTTCTTTGTTTGTCTTTTTTAAGGCAAACTCCTTGTTAGCAGTAGTTTCAATTAACAACAAGCAGCTTTAAAAAATAAAGCAAGAAAACAAAGTCAAATTGAAAGGAAAACGGCTGCATATCGGCTGCTACCATTTTGAAAAAATACCTAAGATGTCTTGCTAAGCTTTTAACACTTCACTGCTGTATGTCATTTTTTTCTGTGAGCCTACACTTGATTACCTGTTTGCTAAATGTGAGGTCTTACACAATGTATAGTGGCCATAGATAGTATTAGGTCCTGTTTCACTGAAATTTAAAAGCTAAGGGCTGAGAACTGCAATGTAAGCTATGTAAATGTAAACTATGGAAAACATTTGATATGAGGCTAAAGTAGAACTTTATGGACACCAGAACAGTGAACCGTTTTGACAAACCAAATACAGTATTCCAGGATAAGAACCTCATTACCAACTATGAAGCATGGAGGTGAAAGTGTCATGGTCTGGGATGCTTTGCTGCAGCAGGACCTGAACGAACAACTTTGGTTTATTTGCTTCTCAACAACAGTCCTACAGTAAATAAAAACCATTCAGCATCTTCAGCCATAACTAATTACACTGTTATTGGCTGATGTTTATGTATAGTTAATGCTTAGTTAAGTTGCCATGTCCATTACCCACAGCAGCATGTCCACTTCCAGTGCTAATGGCAGTATTTATTGTAGCTCTAAAAGAAGCAATTTGAAACAAGGAGAGAAAAACACTCCTCAACCCTGAATTTCAGTCCAGTGAACAACAGGACCTACTTATAACAATAAATAATATTGTTAAAATTCAGAAGTTCAGTTTTCAGGCCCTATCGGTTTACTTTTTTTATTTTGAGTTTTCTTTATCACCAGCTGTTTATGTATTTGGACCTATTTGCAGACCTGATTATTACTGAGAGTTCTGTGTTGCCATGTAAAGCTGGAGAATTTTGTCAAACTAGGATAGGTTCACATGAAAAGCTGCTTTAGTTTAGTTAAGATAAATGGATGCTGTGTATGGTACTGCTGTTTTCAGCCAATATAGCATTATGTGCATTATGATCAGTCAAGCTAAAGAAAGAACTCCCGACAGCTTATGACTCCTTGAGCCATGAGACACTCCTTCAGTTTTAGACATCCCTGTCTCCCTGGGCTTGACTTGACTCGGTGGAAAAAATTATCAAAATAGATATGAAAAGGTTATTTGCAGGTGTTGCTGACAGGTAAGCAACCACCCTCTCTTCTGCAGTGATTGTGTGTGGTGGAAAAGGATCTATGAGTCACATGTGTAGTGCATGATGAAAGCTGCAGCAGTAATATGGTTAGAATGGGGACAAATTGCTACCCAGGCCTGCACAGTTCCCGGCGGCTCAGAGCAGACAATCAAATTGCGTAAAAGACTTTTGAGCTGTCGACTTGTGCTTTGAAAGTCATGTTTTTATCTCTGTTCTTCTTCTTTCTATTTCTAGTGTTAGTCAGAAGTGCACATATTGGTTCAAATATATTCCTTCACCCCCACTAACATTTAAATAAATTTCCCTTAGCAAGCTGCAGGGAAACCACACACTTCAGTAGCCATTAACACACAGTAGCACTTTGTCCTGAAATGGTGAAACTTTATTCAGATTAATTGGTTTCACTGGTCCCTCATCATGATGCTATTACCAGCGTTTGACACCAGATTTAAAGAATCTATGTGAAGGTGGCAACTTCACTCAATACTACTCCAGAAGAGAGTTAGCTTGGTCAATAACAGCTCCACATTAACAGTCAAACTTGACAACATTGATTGTGGAACAGGTGCTCCTTTTTTGTGTTGGCATGATGACATTACGTCTGCCTCACTGTGAATGGTGAGGCAGACTAGGGTTGAGCCTTGGTGGTTCCTGAGCTTCATCTCATCTCAGGGTGATGGTCTGGGTTGGATGGATAAAACTTTGACACATATAGATGTTCCAGAAGGGCAATCATCCCAGAACCACATCAACACTTGGTTTAAAATGGATAAAACAGACCAACATTAAGTTTCTGAAAGGGTCATATGACCAAAGCACCGATGTATATGCTTTGGGAGCTACAGGTTCAGTGACAGAAAACAGAAAACCAGCCTTTTCTTTGTATGAAGAGTGGTCAGATAGCCATTCTGATGACTACAACAAAACATGGATTCTCTGCATCTTGCTATAGGATATTTACTGAAATATTAGTAGTGGTGTGTGTATAATTTGAGTTTGTCCCTGTGAGAAATAGAATAAAATACCAATAAGTTTCAGCTTGTGTACCATGTTGTTGTTTTTGAAAGTCACTTTTCAATGCAAATTCAAGTTTTTGGTCCTACAATCAGTTGATCCTGGAAAAGAATGATTTAAATGTATCACTTAAAATCCCTAAATTAATATAACATCAATTCCAAATATGAGAGTATGCAATCTTCAGTTGTAGCAGTTGTTTTTAACAAAGCTTTCCACCAAAAACTGGATGCAAGAACCTATCTGTTAACTTAAAATATGATATAAACAAACCCTGTAGAGCTGCAGCTGTCAGGTGTGACTACAAGCAGCATCTCTGTTCTCAGACAAGTACTCATAAAATCCAGAAATAAATTCATTATAGCAGATTATGGGATCAACAGGAAATCTATCCTACTAACAAGATAAAAGCCCAAATTAATAGAAGGCATTCCACATTGTTTCACTGGATGACATGCCTTCATTACTGTCAACACAGGCCTGTTGTTTTCTTTCAGTCATTTCCATGTATGCATACTGAACGTCTGGTGTTCCACAGCTGAAAATAAGTTATTACCACTCAGATGTTCATGTGAGGGCTTTAACAGTTAGAAACCACTAATTTCTGTTACCTTCTGAGTTAATTAGTCAGGGAAAAAAAGTGTTTTTTCAAGTGTTTGAACAGATTTTTTTATTAACTACTAAAAATACAAACGTATGTTCTGTTCCTGTTTTCCAACCCACAGAGCTCCAGATTTTTTGGCTGGCGATCCTACTGGGTGGTTCTGCAGGATGGGGTTGTATCGTGGTACTCAAAACAGTAGGTTCAACTCTCATTTTGGCTGTGTGCTCTGAATCAGACAGCAGGGAAAAAAAAGAAATTAGCATCTGATTTTTAAGTAAAAAAAAAAAACATATTTCCTTCATGTGCCAGATAAATGTGTGGGAATCTCACCATTCTGGCTTTTCAACTAACAATCGTATTTTTCATTGAGATTTCTGAGACTTCACTTCTCTCTCTGTCCAACGTAGGTCTGATGCAGCCGAAAATATCAGAAGGCAAGGCTGCAAGTCACTCACAAATGCTCACTGCTTGGTAGGCCAGCTTTAGAGTATTTGGCTTTCATTTTTGAACTTTTCTTCAGCCTGCATTTACACAACTTTGGCTCAAGCAAATATTTATGTTTCTGCCCTCTCCAGGTACGAGCCAAAGATAAATGCAATTTTACCCTCAAGTGCTTTGATGACAGCGTGCACCACTTCAAAGTTTGCCCTAAAAGTGAGCCGGAGGCAGCTAGAAAAGTACGTTTACATTCCCTTTGCTTTCTGTTGCTGGGAACAGAAAAATATCATTAATCACAGATGAGACCTTCAGTTCCAGCAATCAGATAAATGTTTTCAGTGAACCAACTGTCCTCCGCTGTTGATTCTCTTATACCCAGGAAATTACTTGATGTTACCACAGAAAAACACTTTTCTTAGTCACTGGCAGTT
This sequence comes from Girardinichthys multiradiatus, assembly GCF_021462225.1. Taxonomy (NCBI): domain Eukaryota; kingdom Metazoa; phylum Chordata; class Actinopteri; order Cyprinodontiformes; family Goodeidae; genus Girardinichthys; species Girardinichthys multiradiatus. The sequence goes on along the minus strand of NC_061802.1, from coordinate 36,637,454 downwards.
GTTAATGTCACAAAATAAAACATATGGATGATATAGATCCATCCATCCACGTATCCATCGGTGCAAGCTAGGATGGACGGATGGACCTATGCATGCGTGAATCTTTGCCATGTTGGTTGGTTCTATGAGTATGTCTTCCAGACAGCAAATATTTGGCCTGCCTTGCCTTTGTTGTGTTATGTTTTAGCATATTCTAATTTCGAGAAAAGGATCCACATTTTACTGGCAATTTAAGGCCTTTTAGAATCAGAATCAGAATCAGAAAAGCTTTATTGCCAAGTACGTTTTTGGACATACAAGGAATTTGTTTTGGCATAGTCGGTGCAATACAGTACAAATTAAACAGTACAAACATATCTACAATATAATATAAATATAAGTGCACAGTTTTAAGTGAGTGAGAGTAAATATAGAGCAGTATAAGATGCAAGAGCAATACAACAGTGCAGGTGATCATTGTGCAAGTAAGCAGGAGTCCATGCTGAGCGTTAATGTAACGCATAGAGTTACAGGTTACAGGTGTCCTGTCAGCAAAAAAAGGGGGGGTGTGGGGTAAAGGGAGAGTGTCAGTGTGGTTTCCGGGCTTTGTTAACCAGGCTGGTGGCAGATGGGAAAAAACTGTTCTTGTGGCGTGAGGTTTTGGTCCGGATGGACCGCAGCCTCCTGCCAGAGGGGAGAGTCTCAAAGAGTCTGTGACCGGGGTGGGAGGGATCAGCCAGAATCTTCCCTGCCCGCTTCAGGGTCCTGGAGGTGTACAGTTCCTGGAGCGACAGTAGACTGCAGCCAATCACCTTCTCAGCAGACCGAATGACACGCTGCAGCCTGCCCTTATTCTTGGCTGTAGCAGCGGCGTACCAGATGGTGATGGAGGAGGTGAGGATGGACTCAATGATGGCTGTGTAGAAGTGCACCATCATAGTCTTTGGCAGGTTGAATTTCTTCAGCTGCCGCAGGAAGAACATCCTCTGCTGGGCTTTCTTGATGAGGGAGCTGATGTTTGGCTCCCACTTGAGATCCTGGGAGATGATGGTTCCCAGGAAGCGGAAAGATTCCACAGTGTCAATTGTGGAGTCACAGAGGGTGATGGGGGCAGGTGGTGCTGGGTTCTGCCTGAAGTCCACAACCATCTCCACTGTCTTTAGAGCGTTGAGCTCAAGGCTGTTCTGGCTGCACCAGTCCAACAGATGGTCCACCTCCCATCTGTACGCGGACTCGTCACCATCAGAGATGAGTCCGATCAGGGTGGTGTCGTCCGCAAACTTCAGAAGCTTGACAGACTGGTGACTGGAGGTGCAGCTGTTGGTGTACAGGGAGAAGAGCAGAGGAGAGAGAACACAGCCTTGGGGGGAACCGGTGCTGATGGTCAGGGAGTCAGAGACGTGCTTCCCCAGCCTCACGCGCTGCTTCCTGTCAGACAGGAAGTCAGTGATCCACCTGCAGGTGGAGTCGGGTACACTCAGCTGGGAGAGCTTCTCCTGTAGCAGAACTGGGACGATGGTGTTGAAGGCAGAGCTGAAATCCACAAACAGGATCCTGGCATAGGTTCCTGTGGAGTCCAGGTGCCGGAGGATGAAGTGAAGGGCTAGGTTGACTGCATCATCTACAGACCTGTTGGCTCTGTAGGCAAACTGCAGGGGGTCCAGGAGGGGGTCGGTGATGTCTTTTAGGTATACAGTATATAAAATTGCTGTGGTTTTTACCCCTGGCAGGCAATCTGCTGCCCATACAGCTGCAGCTTCTGCCCACCACTCTGCACTTTTTCACATTTAGTTTTCTTACAACCACTAACTTCAATGTGTTGTATTGAGATTTTTTGTGATGGACAAAAAAGCAGGGACAAAGTTGATAAAATGATGGGTGGAGCAAAATACAGTTTGATTCTCTTAAAAGACTTGAAACTGGTGCGTGGTCATGTTACAGCGAGACAACATCCCTAAACGTACAGCTAGAGTTACAATGGAATAGTTTAGATTAAAGACTGTAAATGTGGTAGAATGGCTTAGTCAAAGTTCTGACCCAAATCCTGTTCAATATGCATCATCTGAGGGAGCTGAATATAAATACATTCAAAATTTTGTATAAGTTTTTAAAACCATTTATCATTTTCCTTCCATGTCTTAATTATTTTCTGTATTTCAAACATGTTTCAGTTACAACATAAAAAAATTTGAAAAGGTTTGGGGAGAATAAAAAACTTTTGTAGGACAAAATCTTGTGTTTGCTTAGTTAACATGTGATGTAAAAGTTAAGAAAAGGTTTTCATTTAATTTGACCCAAATTAGAGCCCAGAACAGAATAACCATGATGTGGAGTTGGGGATTTCATAATCAATTAGTCATGAATTTTGAAGTTCATATAAACATTTAGGTTATAACTAGAATATTGAACTTTTGTTTGTCGATGCAACTTCAGTTCGTCACAGATTTCGTAAATAGCCAATAAAGCACAGTAGCATCATTAAAGCTCAAACCATGTTGCTGACCCTTGACAGGCCTCTGATTCTTCACATCACAGTAAAATGAGCTGTTAAGAAGTTAAAGATGTTTTTACCATAAAGGATGTGAAACAAAGCAATAAAAATACAACTTGGGTAATGAGCACAGAAGTTTTGATTGTTATCTGTGGCTGTTCTGGCTACAGCTAGCTTTGTCAAACGATAACTTCCTGTGTTTTGTCACAGCCATCAAAGCTTTATCCTTTTATGTGTGTATAAAACCCTGCAACCAAACTTGTACAACGTAGGAAAAAAAGCTATGTTAAAGATCATACAATTAATTTAGTAGCAACACAGCAAAGAGGTGAAGTTTTTTGTGTTATGATTTTTTTTCCAGATTAACAAAGGCCTGTATGGAGTCATATATTAACTGTCTTATCTTTAGCATAAATATAAACTACAAGTGTAATCAAAGAAATGATGAATGATGCTTTTCTATTTTCTACAAGTATTAAATGAAATGAGTTATCTTTATTTATCAAGTTAAAACACATGATTGAAATACGATTGAGAACTGATGATTAAAATAAAACATTAAGGTTTAGAGATTTTTATCAGCTATACAGGTCCTTCTCAAAATATTAGCATATTGTGATAAAGTTCATTATTTTCCATAATGTCATGATGAAAATTTAACATTCATATATTTTAGATTCATTGCACACTAAGTGAAATATTTCAGGTCTTTTATTGTCTTAATACGGATAATTTTGGCATACAGCTCATGAAAACCCAAAATTCCTATCTCACAAAATTAGCATATCATTAAAAGGGTCTCTAAACGAGCTATGAACCTAATCATCTGAATCAACGAGTTAACTCTAAACACCTGCAAAAGATTCCTGAGGCCTTTAAAACTCCCAGCCTGGTTCATCACTCAAAACCCCAATCATGGGTAAGACTGCCGACCTGACTGCTGTCCAGAAGGCCACTATTGACACCCTCAAGCAAGAGGGTAAGACACAGAAAGACATTTCTGAACGAATAGGCTGTTCCCAGAGTGCTGTATCAAGGCACCTCAGTGGGAAGTCTGTGGGAAGGAAAAAGTGTGGCAGAAAACGCTGCACAACGAGAAGAGGTGACCGGACCCTGAGGAAGATTGTGGAGAAGGGCCGATTCCAGACCTTGGGGGACCTGCGGAAGCAGTGGACTGAGTCTGGAGTAGAAACATCCAGAGCCACCGTGCACAGGCGTGTGCAGGAAATGGGCTACAGGTGCCGCATTCCCCAGGTCAAGCCACTTTTGAACCAGAAACAGCGGCTGAAGCGCCTGACCTGGGCTAAAGAGAAGCAGCACTGGACTGTTGCTCAGTGGTCCAAAGTACTTTTTTCAGATGAAAGCAAATTCTGCATGTCATTCGGAAATCAAGGTGCCAGAGTCTGGAGGAAGACTGGGGAGAAGGAAATGCCAGAAGTCCAGTGTCAAGTACCCACAGTTATTGATGGTCTGGGGTGCCGTGTCAGCTGCTGGTGTTGGTCCACTGTGTTTTATCAAGGGCAGGGTCAATGCAGCTAGCTATCAGGAGATTTTGGAGCACTTTATGCTTCCATCTGCTGAAAAGCTTTATGGAGATGAAGATTTCATTTTTCAGCACGACCTGGTACCTGCTCACAGTGCCAAAACCACTGGTAAATGGTTTACTGACCATGGTATCACTGTGCTCAATTGGCCTGCCAACTCTCCTGACCTGAACCCCATAGAGAATCTGTGGGATATTGTGAAGAGAACATTGAGAGACTCAAGACCCAACACTCTGGATGAGCTAAAGGCCGCTATCGAAGCATCCTGGGCCTCCATAAGACCTCAGCAGTGCCACAGGCTGATTGCCTCCATGCCACGCCGCATTGAAGCAGTCATTTCTGCAAAAGGATTCCTGACCAAGTATTGAGTGCATAACTGTACATGATTATTTGAAGGTTGACGTTTTTTGTATTAAAAACACTTTTCTTTTATTGGTCGGATGAAATATGCTAATTTTGTGAGATAGGAATTTTGGGTTTTCATGAGCTGTATGCCAAAATCATCCGTATTAAGACAATAAAAGACCTGAAATATTTCAGTTAGTGTGCAATAAATCTAAAATATATGAATGTTAAATTTTCATCATGACATTATGGAAAATAATTAACTTTATCACAATATGCTAATATTTTGAGAAGGACCTGTATGTGACTTTTATGTAATGTTTCTTTTTTTAGTTGAGCTGCTTCCCCCAGTTTTCAGTCATTGTGGAAGCTGCAGTGCCTTACAATTGCAATTTATTCATACCCCTTGAACATCTTAAAGTTTTGTGCCATTATAAACATAAACCTTCATGTAATTTATGAGCCAAATAGGAGGCCTACGTCCAAATGCCTGACTTGTATTGTGTGTTCCCCAGGCTTCATGATTGTGATTGTTCCCTAATAAGCATCTGAGACGTTCATGAAACAGCTGTTAGGTGATCTGAAAAAACAATTGTTTCAACCGGATTTTATTTAGGTGTATCAGAGTCGGGGGTGGGCAACAAAACTATAAATGAGCACACATGGAAATAGGTAGTAAACAAAAAGTGTGAAATAACTAACCATTTTTATATTTTAGATTCTTCCAAATAGCCACCCTTTATTTTGATTATGGTTTTGCTCTCCTGGTATGATCTCAATGGGCTTCATGAGGACAGAAAACATGTTTTGAACAGAAACATATTTCGTCTGACTGTAACTAATTCATAATTTTGGAGTGACCCAAAATCTAAGGAGGGACCTAAAAATGATGGTGAGTACAAGGAGAGCTTCTAACCTCATTGACTTAGAGCTCCTTACCTAAAATACATTTCCAAAATACCAATGGTAACATGCATAAAGCTGCTAAGCCATTATAAGAAGGGTTTAACTGCTGTAATATAGATTTTTCCTCTTATTATTGAGAGTTTAAATCATTTACAACATGACATTGTTTACTAAAATGTAATGAAAACAAACATTGCTCCTTTTACATAGCTTTATTGTCTCATTTCCTGTCAGAAACAAACTTCCTGGTTGAATGAACATAATTTTAAATCTAGATCTGCCCGGGGTATTTATAATTTTTAGCTTAACTCTACAGGTCCTTCTCAAAATATTAGCATATTGTGATAAAGTTAATTATTTTCCATAATGTCATGATGAAAATTTAACATTCATATATTTTAGATTCATTGCACACTAACTGAAATATTTCAGGTCTTTTATTGTCTTAATACGGATGATTTTGGCATACAGCTCATGAAAACCCAAAATTCCTATCTCACAAAATTAGCATATTTCATCCGACCAATAAAAGAAAAGTGTTTTTAATACAAAAAACGTCAACCTTCAAATAATCATGTACAGTTATGCACTCAATACTTGGTCAGGAATCCTTTGCAGAAATGACTGCTTCAATGCGGCGTGGCATGGAGGCAATCAGCCTGTGGCACTGCTGAGGTCTTATGGAGGCCCAGGATGCTTCGATAGCGGCCTTTAGCTCATCCAGAGTGTTGGGTCTTGAGTCTCTCAACGTTCTCTTCACAATATCCCACAGATTCTCTATGGGGTTCAGGTCAGGAGAGTTGGCAGGCCAATTGAAGCACAGTGATACCATGGTCAGTAAACCATTTACCAGTGGTTTTGGCACTGTGAGCAGGTGCCAGGTCATGCTGAAAATGAAATCTTCATCTCCATAAAGCTTTTCAGCAGATGGAAGCATGAAGTGCTCCAAAATCTCCTGATAGCTAGCTGCATTGACCCTGCCCTTGATAAAAAAAACAGTGGACCAACACCAGCAGCTGACACGGCACCCCAGACCATCACTGACTGTGGGTACTTGACACTGGACTTCTGGCATTTTGGCATTTCCTTCTCCCCAGTCTTCCTCCAGACTCTGGCACCTTGATTTCCGAATGACATGCAGAATTTGCTTTCATCCGAAAAAAGTACTTTGGACCACTTGAGCAACAAACAGTCCAGTGCTGCTTCTCTGTAGCCCAGGTCAGGCGCTTCTGCCACTGTTTCTGGTTCAAAAGTGGCTTGACCTGGGGAATGCGGCACCTGTAGCCCATTTCCTGCACACGCCTGTGCACGGTGGCTCTGGATGTTTCTACTCCAGACTCAGTCCACTGCTTCCGCAGGTCCCCCAAGGTCTGGAATCGGCCCTTCTCCACAATCTTCCTCAGGGTCCGGTCACCTCTTCTCGTTGTGCAGCGTTTTCTGCCACACTTTTTCCTTCCCACAGACTTCCCACTGAGGTGCCTTGATACAGCACTCTGGGAACAGCCTATTCGTTCAGAAATGTCTTTCTGTGTCTTACCCTCTTGCTTGAGGGTGTCAATAGTGGCCTTCTGGACAGCAGTCAGGTCGGCAGTCTTACCCATGATTGGGGTTTTGAGTGATGAACCAGGCTGGGAGTTTTAAAGGCCTCAGGAATCTTTTGCAGGTGTTTAGAGTTAACTCGTTGATTCAGATGATTAGGTTCATAGCTCGTTTAGAGACCCTTTTAATGATATGCTAATTTTGTGAGATAGGAAGCAGTCATTTCTGCAAAAGGATTCCCGACCAAGTATTGAGTGCATAACTGTACATAATTATTTGAAGGTTGACGTTTTTTGTATTAAAAACACTTTTCTTTTTTTGGTCGGATGAAATATGCTAATTTTGTGAGATAGGAATTTTGGGTTTTCATGAGCTGTAAGCCAAAATTATCCGTATTAAGACAATAAAAGACCTGAAATATTTCAGTTAGTGTGCAATGAATCTAAAATATATGAATGTTAAATTTTCATCATGACATTATGGAAAATAATGAACTTTATCACAATATGCTAATATTTTGAGAAGGACCTGTAGGTGTAAATAAATTATTTTCCTTCAACAAATAGGAGCCCCTAAGAAAGATAATTATGTCTTAATTTATTTGTTTTTGAGAACATAATTTTTAATAAATTTAGTAAACCAAAATGTGATCTATATTTGATTACTCGATTAAAATCAGACAAAAGGTAAAATGACAACAGATGACTAAATCCTGACTGAAACTACATTACAATAATGAATGACTAATAGTGAATTAAAATGTGCTGTCAAAGTTAACCCTGATATACTTGTAGATACTTTTGCATAGCACAGGAACAGCCCATTCCTTGCCTTCCATTTTCTTAGACTTTCACGTTAAAATATTTAATGTAATGTTTCATAATCTTCCAAATTTTAATTAAAATCTTTGCATTTCAACTATTTGTAAGGTAAATCTTTTGCATGCTTCTTTTTATAACAGTTAGGATAAAAATCGGTGTTATTTTCCTCCAGGCGTGGCTGGATGCGCTGGAGGAGCACTCTGCTTACAGCACTCACTACTGCTCCCAGGACCAGGGCAGCGAGGAGGAGGAGGAAGGCATGTCGCTAGGGGAACTGACAGACTCGCTACAGGTGGTTGTGAACAAAGAAATGTATAATGAGCGTGTTGGCACATTGGTCTGCAGTGTTTTTCTGTGAAAGAGAATCCCCACACCGTTTCATTGCGACACGCGCTGCCTCGGCTCATCTGCATCTTTCTCATGTCTCTCTGAATCACCAGGCAGCCGAGGTCAGCCAGAAGAAGCTGGAAAAGGAGGTGGCAGCGTTCCTGTCCATGCTGAAAAATGACGGGCTGTCAGAACGTAAAACCTGCTATTTCACCATCATTTCTGGGGGGGGGTTCTCTCCCTTTACTGTATTATTAGCACATGGGGGACAAATTAAAGAGGAAAACAAAAGAAACAGTTTGCACAGTTTGGACTGCGTGTACAGGGAGAAAAACCAGCTTCACCATAACTTTACAATAATCTGACTAATTTCTGAAACTCTTCTTGTCCAATTATGTTTTAGTTTGTCTCCCTATTTATAAGTGCTTTTATGATTTATTGTCCCAGAGCCATAAAAGGGGTTATAAGAGGTGACTGCAAAAGCTGTAGCATATAATTTCCATCATTTCCATCAAACCATTTATTCATGAGGTCAGATTTAATAGGGAGAAACGACTCCCATCAGGGTAAAGGTGTTTCATGGTGGGATGAAACTGGGTGCAGCTCTATCAAACCAGTGTTGTATTTCTCTGTTCATTTCTCATTTTTTGTTGTTTAATTTGCACCCATCCACATGCGAGAAGAAAAACTTAAATCTCTTTCAACTATGTAAGAGCAGAAATAAAAGGCCTGTGATTAAGACTGAAAGCATCATCAAACAGATTATATGGAGTGATAAAAATGTCTGAACTACTACTAATGAAGACTGCTCCATCGGTTTTGGTTGTTAAGGATTTCAGCAATTTGCATGCCTTTTTAAAGCTTCATTGAATTCCTCATTTAGTTTTTAGGGTCTTCTTTTGTAATCGGCTGGTTTTCTGTTTGATCCTCTCAGGACTTCCTCTAGCTGTGCTACAGAAGATGCAGGAAATCTGTGAATTGTCCAGCGACACAGCATCCAGTCTCGGTGTCTGCCTCAGCTTCGTCTCCAGGCAGGAGGGGGTGAGTCTTCAGGTTTTCAAACAACCTAAAATATTTTCTAAACTGGGAGGATTTTTGTTTAAAGTTGCTCGAATAGAAAATTCTTTAGGAAAACCACTGACCATGGGTTATATAAGGTGCTTAGAAAAAGTTTGCTCCTTTAAAGATTTTTTTCTGTTCCTGCTTTTTTTTTATCACACTTACCGGTAAATGTTTTATATCACAAAATGAATGTCATAACACGTTTCAATATCATGCAAAGATAACCAGAGTAAATACAAAAAGCTAGGAGAGCAGAATTCATAGTTCCATCAATTATGTCAACTCAACCAGGTTCTGAAGAATTTCAGCCCCAGACCATCACACGACCACCATGTTTGACTGACAGCATGATTCATCTTTTCTGAAATGCTTTGTTAGTTTTACACCAGATTCAATAAGTGTCGCACCTTCCAAGAAGTTCCACATCTGTCTCATCAGTCCACAGAATAATTTCCCCGAAGGTCTTGGATCGTTGAGATACTTTTTGGCAAATGTGAGATGGGGACTTTTTTTTCATTGATGTGCTTTTGGAGTAACTTTACTTGGCACCATGTTTTCTATACTTGTTGATAATGGCTCTCATTGTGTTTCCTTGGAGTCCCAAAGCCCTAAAAATGGTTTTGTAGCCATTGAACCCTTGACTGATGAATGTCAATGACTTTGTTTCCTATCTTTTCTTGAATTTGTTTAGCTTAGGATATTATGCGTTGCTTTTCTGGATCCTTTAACCTATTTCAGGTTGTGAGACAGATTCTGTTTAAGTGGTTTCACGGTTCTACAGGTCTGACAGTAATCAGGCCTGGTGTGAAACTAAATCAAAAAATGTGGCTAATCAAACCTAATTTATGATTTAGCAAGCGGGGGCTTTTATTTTCACATAGGACTGCGCTGGTTTAAATAGATTTTTCTTTCCCTTAATACGTAAAATCAGTTTTTCAAAACTGCATTTTGTATTTACTTAAGTTATCTATCTCTGCTGTTAAAGTTTGTTTGATAATCTGAAACATGTAAGTGTGACATAAAAAAACAAAAACAATGGAAATCTGTAAGGGGGCAAACCATTTTTCACGGCACTATAACTTGCTTATTGTGTCGGTGCATCTGAAACAATAGGCAAGTTAGGCAACAATAGGCCTGTACAGGAACCATGTGGGCTTACTGTAGATCGATCGAACGTTTCCTGACTCGCTCCTCCAAAACACCCCAAAGTGGCTCAATAATATTTAGATCTGGTGACTGTGCAGGCCATGGGAGATGTTCAACTTCACTTTCATGTTCATCAAACCAATCTTTCACCAGTCTTGCTGTGTGTATTGGTGCATTGTCATCCTGATACACGGCACCGCCTTCAGGATACAATGTTTGAACCATTGGATGCACATGGTCCTCAAGAATGGTTCGGTAGTCCTTGGCAGCACAAGTATTGGGCCAAGGGAATGCCATGATATGGCAACCCAAACCATCACTGATCCACCCCCATGCTTCACTCTGGGCATGCAACAGTCTGGGTGGTACGCTTCTTTGGGGCTTCTCCACACCGTAACTCTCCCAGATGTGAGGAAAACAGTAAAGGTGGACTCATCAGAGAACAATACATGTTTCACATTGTCCACAGTCCAAGATTTGCGCTCCTTGCACCATTGAAACCGACGTTTGGCATTGGCATGAGTGACCAAAGGTTTGGCTATAGCAGCCCGGCCGTGTATATTGACCCTGTGGAGCTCCTGACGGACAGTTCTGGTGGAAACAGGAGAGTTGAGGTGCACATTTAATTCTGCCGTGATTTTATGTTTTTTGGATATAATCCGGGTTAGCACCCGAACATCCCTTTCAGACAGCTTCCTCTTGCGTCCACAGTTAATCTTGTTGGATGTGATTCGTCCTTCTTGGTGGTATGCTGACATTACCCTGGATACCGTGGCTCTTGATACATCACAAAGACTTGCTGTCTTGGTCACAGATGCGCCAGCAAGACGTGCACCAACAATTTGTCCTCTTTTGAACTGTGGTATGTCACCCATAATGTTGTGTGCATTTCAATATTTTGAGCAAAACTGTGCTCTTACCCTGCTAATTGAACCTTCACATGCAACAGTCTGGGTGGTACGCTTCTTTGGGGCTTCTCCACACCGTAACTCTCCCAGATGTGGGGAAAACAGTAAAGGTGGACTCATCAGAGAACAATACATGTTTCACATTGTCCACAGCCCAAGATTTGCGCTCCTTGCACCATTGAAACTAACGTGTTGCAATAACCGTAGTAGTTATACAGAACTTAAATTAAAACACATTGATTATCATGTTTATTCACTTAAATAAATCAGTTTCAGGAAGCCTATTTGTAAATTATGGATTCCAAATCTTAATTAATCCTGTTTTCATTGCTTCTGCTCTTCTGGCTCCTATTTGTACTAAGTTAAAGGCAGTGCGTTGTAAAGTACTACTGTCGGTATTACATTGGGAGAAGTTGTGTTGAGGCACAGCAGCAACAACACTGAGCTGTGGTCAGCTGATAATCTGTCAGTTTGTTGTTGACCATTTTTTTTCCAGCATTGAAGTGTTATGTTGTTAAAACTAATATTTTCAGGTTATATTTTTTGTAAAAATTGAATGGTAAACTGTTGCAAGATTTCTTTAGATTAATTTAGATTAATTTCCTCCTGGTAGAAATTCTGCAAGGCTGAGGTAATACTGATTTTTTTGGTAGTCTGACAGACCGGATCATGATGTTGCTTTTTAGTGCCTTGAAAAAAGTCTTACTCAACCATTATTTAGATTTTTTTTTGCAATAGATCAACACAAAATAGTGCAACATTGTGAAGTGGAAGGAAAAATAACACAATTTTTAAATGTTTTTAAAAGGTTTGGCATGTATTTTTATTCAGCCACTATAAGTCAATACTTTGTAGAACTACCCTGTACATCATCTACAACTACAAGCATTTTGTCTCTAGCAGTTTTGCACCCCTAGAGATTCAAATTTTTGACTAGTTTGCCTGTCTCTGTTGGATCCTCACGTTATGATGTTGCCACCATCATGTTTTTCTGGAGGGATGGTGTGTTCAGGTTATACAGTCTTGATTTTCCACCTCCCATACTGTTTTGCTTGAAAGCTAAGATTTCATTTTTGGTTTCATCTCACCAGACCACCTTCTTCCATGACTTGTGGCAAACTGGCAACAGGATGTCTGCTGGCTTTCTTTCAACAATCACTTTCTTATTTTCATTTTTTCGGATTTTAGGAGTGTAGGAATAATAGGTGGTCTGTCAACAGATATTCCCACCTGAGATGTGGATCTTGGCAGCTCCTCCAAATGCTCTGACTGAATTTAAATTAAAGGTATCCGAGTACAGGAGGATGAACATAAATGCTTTCTACAATTATAGGGTTTTTATTTGTATAAAAAACTTTAAAAGCCACATGTGCATTTTCCTTCGATTTTAAAAGTATGCACTACTTTGTGTTGGTCAATCAACACAAAGTTGTACTCTAAGTTTAGGCGATATGAATATATAAATACAACATACAATATATTTGGTCTAATGCGTAGTGTGCAGCACTTGGGCTCTGTCTACTAATTAAGTGACCTCTGACGTCCTCTGTTGGTGAACAAAGCCATTTTGTCCTTGGCACAATCACAAGAGTTTGAATAGGTGCTCATACAGTACAACAGAACATTGTGTCGGTGTGTGTTTATGTACTTCACTGTAAGCAATATGCTTTCTGTTTTCAAGATCGAGTCCAGATACAAAGAGATTCAACAGGCAAGACTAGATTAAGGTGCAGTTTGTGCAGAGATATTATTCACTAAGAACTGAAATGAGAGAAACAAAGGCAGTATCTTCTGTCTTCATTATAATTACACATTTCATCAGTTCTGTACTGCTTTAGTTAGGAGATTGGGGATTTTCTTTTAGTTTTATTCTTACCTATTGCAGTTGGGGATATATTCTGATTCTGAACCACATTTAAATCTGAATGTGACACTAGAATGAGAATGAGTCGCTGCTGGCACCTCTTTGCTCGTTAAAACTGGTACATGCTGTTGTCGTGCTGCTGGTTTTCATGGACTGCTGTGTGAACTCATGAACTGCTGGTTATGTAAATCCATGCACGCTCACCTTTACATGATAATGCAAAGATTTTGCAAGAGTGTTTTTTTTGCTGAGAAACATGGACAAAGGCATGAACAAAGTGATTGAATGTGAAAGCCTAAATTATCATCATCACTAGAGTTGAAGAGAGAAAGAATTACCATCAGTCATTGTGTGAGTAAAGCATTTTACTTTCTACTCATTCATCCTCCCTGAAACATTTTCATCTTTCAAGCAAGAGACCAAATTCCCGAGAGATCTTTATTGTAGACCACGGTGCTGCTGGTGAAGCACTGCCTGCCAGGAACCCTTTGAATGTTCTTGCTTGAGCAGCCGGGAGGCCACAGAGTTCAGTGTTTACATCTACTCTAGGCCTTGTTCGCTCAGCCGTTCTGCCTTTTGAACTGTGGCTTCCAGCTGCAGAGCGCACAATGCCTCATAACATCTTAGGGCTCACCATTCAATAGACCTGCGATGAATGGCACAGTTTGCACAGATACAGGTTACAATGTGAATAGTGCGGCAAAACTCACACGTGATAGAAGCTGAATTACTTCTTGCCCCTGCATTACGGCGCCCTCTGGAGAGGTCAACCAAATAACTGGTAGTCGGTGTCATCATACCACACTGTAGCTTGCTCGCTTTTATCATATAGTCAGTTATTATTTATTTTGCATCTTTGACTTCAGAGTCAGTAATTTCTCACTAGATCAATACAGAGCCAGTCCATCATTGGCAGCAGTAGAGATGGATTTCTGTAAAGCTGCAGCTCAAATTTAAGCCCTTCTTCTTGTCAACACATAGCTCAGGTGGGACAACATATCAAAACGACAACTGGTAGTTGTGCACTACACAAATCTGTACATTATGTAAGAAAAGCAAGAAGAAAGAACAAAAGAAAATTGTTGGAAGAAAGTCACAAGACACCCTGTTTATAGTTTGCCACAAGCCATCTAGGGAACACAGTAAACGTGAAAAAAGGTGATCTGGTCAGATGAGATCAAAAGTTTACTTTTTTGGCCTACGACTAAAATGGTATATTTGTTAGAAAACAACACTGTGTATAACCCTGAACACACTATCCCTACAGTGAAACACAGTGGTGGCAGCATCATGCTGTGAGGATGGTTTTCTTTAGCAGGGACAGGGAAGCTATTAATCACTTATGGGAAGATGTCTGAAGCTATATGCATGGCAATACTGGAAGAAAGCCTTTTAGAGGTTGCAAAAGACACAAGACTGGTGCAAAGCTTTACCTTCCAGCAGGACAAAAACCCTAAACATATAGCCGTAGCTTCAATGGAATGGTTTAGATCAGGGTGTCCAACTCCAGCCCCCAGGAGCCAGTGTCCTGCAAGTTTCTAGATGTCTCCACGGGCCAGCACATCTGAAACAAAGTGTTAAAATGGCCTAATAAAAGTTCAGACCCAAATCCAATTGAGAGTCTGACAAGACCTAAAGCTGCTGTTTCCTTAGACTCCCCATGCATTTTAAATAACCTTGAGTTATATGTGCAAAGGTATTGGAGACCTAACCCGAAGGACTTGCTTCTGTAATTGCAACCTAAAGAGGTTATTCAAAGTATTGACTCTGAGGGGGTGAATACAAATGCATGCCACACTTTTCAGATTTTTATTTGTTAAAGACTTTGAAAACATTTATTGTTTTCCCTCCACTTCTTAGTTATGGACTACATTGTCTTGATCCGTCACAAACTGTTGCAATTAAATACATTGAAGTCTGTGGCTATAATGTGACAATAAGGGAAAACGTTCTAGGGATATGAATACTTTTGCAAGGCACTGTATTTTGTGTTAAGATAGGGTTTAGCCAATGGTTTATTCAGCATCCAGCAGCTGTAATTTGATCAGTCTCGCCTGCACAGGAATCATGTTCTCCAGCAGGCTATTTGAGACCTCAGCATCAAGGCAGCTGTCCTCTGTTACAGAAAAGCAGGGCTCGTCCCTCTCAGCTCCCTCTCAGTCTCTCTGTGTGGCTTTGGTAAAAGAAAGGAGCATCAATCAGTTGACACACTGATTATTTGCAGACCAGCTGCCATCACAGCCTGTCTGATGGCCATGAGTGTTTGCCTTCTGTTTGCATTGAGAATGAAATTGGAATTAAATAGAGCTTGATATCTTAACTATTTGTATTTTACATAATTTTTATTTCTTTATAAACATATGAATTATTTTATTAATGTCTTTACGTGTCTTTTTCACCTCTCCTATCAATTGTTTTGTTCTTGCTGTGTATCACTTGGGTGCAACTAGTTTGTTGTAAGGTTGACATTGACTATTAACTTTTGCATCACCATAACAGCACCACATCAGCAGTTATTAAAAGTGCAAAACAGAGTCTTTTTTAGTCTTTCTGTCAGTGATTAACCTGTCCCCGTTTGTCTGTGTATATGTGTGTGTTTTGCCTATGTGTGTGGCGAGCTCAGGTGCGCAGTGTGAAATTGGAGCAGGAGGTGGAGAAGAACAAGATCCTCTCCGAAGCCCTGCAGACTCTCGCCACGGAGCACCACGAACTTGAGCAATCCGTCGTCAAGGGATCGTCACCGCGCAGCGCCCTCAGCGAGGATGAGTTCCACGACGCCATGTCTGGTGAGTTGACAAGTTATCGAACACTCTTGGGACGTGGAGGGGATTCTGTGACAGGCCGCCATTCACGCTCGCTGCACTCTCATTCACCTGTGGGACACTGGAATACTGCTGCCAGTGAATTCCTTTGGTATGTTTGAGACTGAAGTGTTGCCTGGTTTTGTTAAAATTACAGGTTTGACTGATGCATGATGACTTTTGCTCAACATGTATTAGTTTGCATTAGTTTGAATAATATCTATCCATTGAAGCATTTGATGTAATTCTTGGAAATTATAATGACACCTACTGTAATCAGTTTTATAGATGAAGGAGTGTGGAGGCTTCGCAGTTTAGTGATCTGTACTAGAGATTTGTATTCATTTCAGAAAACATGGATATTTTGATATATTTTAATAATAATAAGGCTTAAGACCAAATTAAGTTAATATTGTTTTCTTGATTAGACCTTTTCACAATTTGGCCTATCATTATTACAACATTATTGGATCACTGTTAATATCTAAACTGACCTTAATAATTTTGTGTAAAATAATCCGGTTATTTATGTGTGAGAAAGCAGGATAAAATTAACATTTTCATGCTTCTATGATTTTGATTTTATCGTCTGCACCATTTGTGATCTTTTTGTCTGCTTCGTGTTCACTTCAGCTGTTTCTTACCTTTAATTTTCAATTGACTGAATTTAGAAAAGAAAATTATTATGGCTCAGGTACAGGTACAATTGGCTTTGGGCAAAACAAACAGACTCCTATGACTTTAAAAAGGCTTTTTGTTGGTTTTGCATTAAAATGTGCTGAAATAACTCTTCAGATGAATTAGAAAAGAGTAGACCCCTGCAGGTACTCCTATTCCAGTTATTCGAGTTATCAGAATTTGGGGCATTTTGTGAAAAGTGTTGTGTGTAATTTATTTTTTTTAACATTTGAAAAAACATTTTTGGCCATTTCCAGTATCGGAATACCATTAAAAATATTTTTTCTAGCCCTTCTGCCACGAGCGATCATTAATTTTTTATAGTAGGATCAGAGTTGAAGTTACACTGTGTATGAGAGATTCGTCACAAACTGATTCTGTGACATTTTAAATTAGCATCTTATATCAGTGATTATTGTAGTAGCACGACCAACATTACTGAAACCGTAGTTTCTGTGTTGTCTAGCAAATGCAGTCCTGAACCTTCACTTTGAGATTACCAAAACTCCCAACATTTTCACATCCAGCATGTTCTATGAGAGACATATGTTAAAAACTCTGAGCAACTAGACTGAACAACTTTGCTGTACTCTGTTCAGCCTTCCTGTTGTCTGATTTAAGTCTCACTCTCTCACAGGCTGAATGAAGGAGAATGTTGTGAGTTGTAAGCCACGCCCCTTTAGTTCTGTAATTCCAGCTGCACTATCTGAAAGTGCACTCGGCTTGTGAGCTCAGCGGATTGACTTGTTTCCGACGAACAGAAAAAGTAATCCGCAATTTGGGATTTGTGTTTGTGAAGTGATGGTCTAGCACCAAGGAGCTAGGGTGTGTGAGCAAGTAGTGGGCGTTCATGCATGAATTACATTATTTGGCCCCTAACTCTAACCAAGAAATATACTCCCACAATGAAACCCATTCTTTAAAAAACAGAATGTACATACAAAATACAGTTAGAAAACTTATTTGGGTGCAGCTGACAGGCCTTTTTTGTAAGTAAGCCATCTCACCTATTTTAAAATCTGCCACTGGGAGCAATAAATAGAAAAGCATTATGGAGGTAATGAATGGACACCATTTACCATTTAAATAATCAACAATTAAATAAGCAACAAAGTAATTGCTTCATTACTATGTGCAAACTTGCCTTGACCAAGCCATTAATATATTATAAAGTGTATATAGTCTTGCTTACATATACGTCAAAATTTCAACAGATTCTAAACGTTTTATGATTTTTAAACTACTCTGTTTGCACTAGTTTGTCAATCAGACTTAAAAAAAAAACACAATTTTCCCTCTATTAATTAAAGTAGGCTCCATCAGCCTCTAAAGCCCCCTCTGTGAACACTGTGAATCATCACCATGTGTCCTCGTCTCTATCAGAGTCAGGCTCTGAGCTCTCCCTGAGTGGCTTTGAGACGGTGGCCAGCAATTCCTTTGAAGAGGACGAGGAGGAGGACGAAGGCTCTGTCATGTTAAGCAACTCGTGCAGCAGCCCCCCCACCAGCATGTTGCAGGAGGATCACCATGGAGACAGAGATGAGACTCAGCCCAACGGGATAACAAAGCACAGGTCAGAAGTGCAATATGCCCCCACAGTTTCCCAAATTGGCCGCACTCCCCTGCGCCTTTCATCTCTGGCTTAAAGACGAACAAATTCAGCAAAGGGGCCATTTATCTTTTATAAGTCTGGTATTGTTGCAGATACTCTACTTGCTCTGAGAGGTTGGTTGGTTCTTTCCCTGATCTTTTTCACCCTTATCCTCCCTCAGGTCTTTCCACTTCATAGTATGAATAATTTAGAGTGAGAACCTGTCTGGTAAAGCCATGGGGAAAGGTTGTATTGAGCGGGCCTAGCTCCGTGTCACAATGTTAAATATTGATAAGGTCACAATGTAATGCAACAATCTGGTGGGAGTATGATCCCATGTTCGCTGATCCCTCAGTAGTCCACAAGATTTAGGTGTCCTTTAAATTTACAATATTAACCTCTGTTTTTATTTTACTTGCATACTAAGCGCACTTGCACTCATATGTGTCTTATGAGAACTAAGTGCTACAAATGAATTATTCCAACACAACTATTACCTTTGGATTTTTTGTGACGTTTGCTTGTCTGGATTTTGTTGCTATATTGCTTATTTTAGTGCAACTCATGCCTTATATTTCGAATATATCCACTTGAGATAACACCTGCAACTATTATATGCCTGAGACATTGGCTCTTGTGACATGCACTGGCTTTTAAAGCACTTTCACAAAGCAAATCAGTTAAACACTCCTTGTAGAGGACATATAATTATGCAAGCAATTTTTTCAGGGCGAGCTTACCTGCACCAATGTTCTCGAGAAATGATTTCAGCATTTGGAGTATTCTGAGGAACTGCATTGGAATGGTAAGCATTAAGCTCAGATGTTGTTTTGACTATCTCGAGCCATACAGATGGCAGCCAGACTGCTGCTTTAGTGCAAGTATATGTTTATTTTGTAGGTAAATAGAAGATCGAACCAAGAGGATAAATCCTATTTATCATAATAATATTATAATATTATATACAGCTGTAAAGTTATTGTGACACTGTTACTTATCTTACCATGTATATTGACGTATTTAACCCAATAGAATAGAATATTTTATTGTTATGGAAGAAATATTGTTTCATTACAATCATACTTTTTTTTTTTAGACATTGAATTTATAACACGGAATTTGTATCCTGTGCAGTTTTCTATGAGTTTTGTTTTTCCTTTAAATTCACCAGCAAAGGGCGCGGCGTTGGTGGCCAATCAATGGTTCTAAAATATATTTTGTGACTCCTAACATAGTTCTATTTAAATGTAAATCTCAGCTAAATAAATGACTTTCATCTTTATTGATTGTAACGTAGCTACAATGATAAACTACTAAATATGATGCACTGAATTTTCAGGCCATACGACAAAAGGTGAAAAACGATCTTCTGCTCAGCACTTTATGAAAATAGTTAAACCTTTGTGGCTATGACCGCTGCTTATGATAAATGCCTTTAATTGACAAAAATATTTTAAAAAAGAGAAAATACAGTAATTATTTCAATGATGCATAATTGCCATATGGCTATAATATTTTTGGTTTCTCCAAAATTTGTTTTTATGATCATGAAAAAGATGCTCAAACTCAAACTTTAAAATGGAAAGATTTGGCAAAAATAAAAAAATGAAGAAATTCCCCAAATGCAGCTCATCTGAGCTATGCACTGAACTTTAGCTGTCTTATCTCTGCTCTACTACCATTGCTACTTTCAGTTTCAGCTCCACCCTCCCTTCAATGATAAGCACAACCTCTTCACTTTGCATTACATGGTGCAGGCGTGTAATCTGTTCAAATTAAAAGTCAGCGCTTCGGTCTGAAAAAGGGCCATGACACTACTTATATGAAAATGCTTGAAAATCTAAAACCCACGCTTCATTCAGAGGAAAAGAAAACCTGCCCTTATCTTTTTTTCATGCTGTCTGCTGACAGAACTATCTTTTGATAAATCTGTTTAAACACCACTTATAAACAAAAATAACAATTTTCCATATGAACGTCAACACAAAAATCATGATGTGGCCATAATAAAGCTGCTAGCTGACCTTTTAGTGGCACGGTGTGCATTATAATAAATTAACTCTTTACATGCTACCACATAATGTGGAGCTAAAAAGGTTATAGCCTGTTTTCGAGTCGAGGAGAGGAGAGGAGAGGAGAGGAGAGGAGAGGAGAGGAGAGGAGAGGAGAGGAGAGGAGAGGAGAGGAGAGGAGAGGAGAGGAGAGGAGAAAGCTAATGCATACTCTCCACAGCAACAGATAAATTTGTTCTCACGCAATTCCACAGTGTGTCTATAAAGTTTTACTTAGTCATCCAGGTAGTGGTGAGCTTTTTGAAAAGGTTTAGTTTAAAAAACTGGACAGTATTCAAAATGTTTCAGTGTTCATCCACACACCATCATCAGTTGTAAGTGCAAACAGGAAATGTCTCTGGCACAAGGAAGTCACATGATCTTATGCAGCCGTATGACTACTGTGAATTGTTGTTTTTGCTGTTTTGTTGCCAGAGCAGTTTATAGTGGTACTCCCTCCCCTCTCTGTAAAACGGAGTATGACAATTTATCTCCACAGCTACAAGCAATCATCTTCAGAACAGCATCGTAAACTTAAGACAATTGATGTTTCAGGCCATTCAAGGGTTAGACAAAACATATTAGCAAAAAAACACAGGAAAGTAAGAGCAGCTGACAAATTAGCTGCTCTGATTTGTCAGATATATATAGATATATAACTATATCTATACATAAGAAATAAAAGTAGTCTTAAAAAAGATCCCTGAAGCACTCCGCATCTTACTGTAGAAGGTCATAGTTAGTCCTTTGATCTGAACAAGCTGATGTTGGTTGTTGGGAGAACTAAAAAAGCAACTTGTAAATATTTCCATCAAAGCTGTAAAGTAAGTTTAAGTAAAATATTATGATTAACATTATCAAATATTGTACATATATCTAGAAGATTTTCTACAGCATATTCATTACTTATTGCTGAATGAATTTTCTCAACCAACTAAAGCACAGCCCTGGAGTAATTTTTTATAAAACAATATCGATGTTTGTACAATATATTCTGTTCCTGACAATCATTTGGCTTTAAACTAGCTTCTCCTGAATCTTTTAAAAACATAAAGGTCAAAAATGGGACAACAATTATGACATAATTTGAAATCTCCAGATTTAAAAAATAAGATCTACTTGAACTATTTTAAGATCATTAGATAACATTCCAATATCTAGTAATTTAGAAAACAGAACAATCAAAGCGATCACAGTTTGATCGCTAAAGTACCAAATATTTTATTTAGACAGAAATTCATGCCATCATGACCAGCTGCAGAATGTTTTAAATCAGGAATACTCTGACATATTTCACTGTCGTGTCAACATTTGGAAGAGAATATGAACTGACAAGCAGAAAATTAGTCACAGTTCCATCAGCAGAGTCTACACTTTCTGATAGTGGTTAAAAAAAATATTTAAAGTGTTAGCAATATCAGACGGTTGTGAGTGTTCTCCAGTTTCATCATAAAACTTTGATGGAAAACTATCTGCTCCTTCTTTCTTATTCAGAAGCTGCCTAATAAGCTTTTAAATAGTTTTTATATCATCTGATGCCTCTTTAAACCTATTGGTAAAGTGCTGCATTTTGTGTAATGAGATAATTATATTTGGCGAAATAAATTAATGAAAGATTCCTAGTACATTCTGTTCTTTGCTATTCAGACTTATGAAAATCAGAATTAAAGAAGGGTTTTTAAAACTAATACTGAAATTTATACTAGGGAAATCAAGGGAAAACATGATTAGTTTATCACGATTAGAGAAGTGCCCAAAAAGGACTTATTTAATAGGTGTGGAAATGCACCTTGTTGAAATGGCAACAAATTCCTGTTTATTAGCATTTTTATTTATATCTAGACAGTATATTTAGTGTTTTTTAGGTTTCACTGTGATTCCAGATTAAATTTAAGAAGAGTTCAGGGCTCTATACTCCCAGCATGGATTGTAAAAATCCCATAAATCATTTTGATCTGTTAGTCACAGGGTATAGTTTTGTTTTTTTAAGCCTTCTGTTTGTTACCCCATTGGAACATAGATAAAGCCTTTTGTCCAAAACAACATGCTTACTACTGGACGTTTAATCAGATGTATCTCAAATCTTTTGAAAACACAGCATGAATATTTCATTTTCTAAGAATTACCATGAATCTTTGTAATGAAACCTTGCACTCCCCATGTTTCTTTCAGGAGCTCTCAAAGATCACAATGCCAGTTATTTTCAACGAGCCACTCAGCTTCTTGCAGCGTTTAACGGAGTACATGGAGCACACGTACCTCATCCATCAGGCCAATGCATCTTCTGAATCTATTGAGAGGATGAAGGTGCAACGATTTGAAACATCCTTGAGTTAGAATGCACAAATTGCTTTCCAATCCTCAATTATGTTCTATTTAATGAGCCAAGCTTTTGCTTTATAGGTTAATGTGTTAATTCAGTGTTTTCATGTGTTTATCTGCTGCAGTGCGTGGCTGCGTTTGCCGTGTCCGCTGTGGCCTCCCAGTGGGAGCGGACGGGTAAACCCTTCAACCCTCTCCTGGGAGAAACCTATGAGCTGGTCAGGTGGGTGGAATAACAGCACATTGCTCCACACTGATACTGATTTTAGAAGTTTTTAGACACTTTATGTTTTAGTTTTCATGTGCCAAACCTTTTGCACATCATATTTTACAGTACTGGTCAGAATTTTACAGTACACTGATCATCTATCTTTGGGCTTTGAATGATGTATTTGAACCATTTTTTTTCAGGTTGGAATGATTATATAACAAACTTAAGTGTGTTTTCAAAAGATAACTAGATGCATACTTAAGTTTTGCATACAGGCTTTACATAAATATACATACAGCCCCCACAATATTTGAATAAAAGTCCCTTATTAAGTTCCAAAGAAACCAGATGCTTTTTTTTTTGCCGTCAACAAGCTTCTGTCATAATTCTGGCTAAATATTTGACTGCTCCTCTTTTCTCAAATGATACCTTATTTAAATGTATTGATTTCTTGTCGAGGACCCAGTTTTAAGCATTATCTGGGACCCTTCCAGAAGCTTAATGTCAGCCTGCTTTATACATTCTTAAACCAATTTTGATATGTGTTTAGGGTCACTGTCATCCCTGATCAAAAGAGGTTGGTTTTGGATGTTTAGATACAAACATGAACCAAGACACTAATAAGATCTCCAAACACCAGTGTGACTGTCGACAGTGAAGTGTGTTTTACATTAATGTGGAATAGGAAGGTGCCAAACAAAAATAAAGTCCCTGCACCAAAATTAGCGCCTCCAGTCTTCAGAGTGCTGCTGGTTTAGCCAGATGCCAAATGGAGAGAAAACAATAAGATGTATTTTTGGAAGACTAAAAGTAGGGCTTCAAAATTGTATAGCACTGTACCAACTATCAATCATGGGGGTAGTTGCATCATACTAAGGTTCTGTTAAACCCCTAGTCATACTGGTGCGTCACACAAAGTGAATAGTGCAATGAGGATGAGAAAGACGACATCCCAAATGTTCCGCTTCACCTGAAATTAGCAACTAGATGGTTGAGACTTTGTTCTTTTAAAAACCTAACAATGTCAATGATCCCGAACACATATCTAAACTGCAGGCTGAGGAGGTCTCCAACAACAACCGCATTGGAAATCTGTTAACTATGCTTACTAAGGTGGTCTGTGCAAGGAAAACAATTAATTTAGCTCTGCCATTTCTGATAAGAAGAGTGGTGACGTATCCAGACAGAGTTATGCCAGGACTTTGTTTATGGTTTTTCACCAACTATCTGAGGGACCATTAACCAAATATTAGCACAAACATTTGGACCTTTATGTATAATGTTGAACCTGCATTGATAAAGAAAAAGCCAAAACTTAAAAAGATATTAATGTGGATGATGAGTATATGCAAATGTCTGACCACCAGCTTACTTCTCATAATATTTTTACATCCTTTTCCTAATAAATCTAAGCAGTATGCGACCTGCAACTTTATCTTTGTATTTTACCCAGAGATGATCTGGGGTTCAGGCTCATATCGGAGCAGGTGAGCCACCATCCTCCTGTCAGCGCCTTCCATGCCGAAGGTCTGAAGCAGGACTTTGTCTTTCATGGGTCCATCTACCCCAAACTTAAGTTCTGGGGCAAGAGTGTGGAAGCTGAGCCAAAAGGCATCATCACACTGGAGCTGCCCAAGTAAGAGCAAATGAAACCTATGCAGCCATGTTTGCTTCTGTGCCTTGGACATTAAAACTTTTTTTTTTTTTTTCCTGCAGGCACAATGAAGCCTATACATGGACAAATCCTACCTGTTGTGTTCACAACATCATTGTGGGTCAGCTGTGGATTGAGCAGTATGGAAATGTGGAGGTGATCAACCACAGGTCAGATCCATAGATGTTTTTCCCCATTTGTGGACATATACTAAAACAAAGAAATTATTAAAATACCCATGTTTTACCATACACAGAGCAGCCATAACATTATGACTATTTAAGTACTGTTGCATCATGTTATAGTACAATGTTTTGCTGTAGAAACTCCCCTCCTGGCATTCGCCTGGATTTTTCTTTGCCTTTTGCTGCCCAAATGAGCATTTTTGCCCATACGTACATGGCAGCATTTCCTTAAAAAAAGCAGCCACAGAAAGACAGCTGTGCTTCCAGCTCAAGCATCTTTGGAAAGCAACGAGTCTGAGGTGTTTAACTAGCTTCCAAACTCCAACAGATGCCTGTCTGATGGAATCTGATTGAAGGGAGCCTGAACAGCAGACTACCCCCTACTGTTTCCTCAATAATGCCCCAGCTGGTCAGAGAGACCGACTCAATATTAGGCAAGTAGTCATAATGTTATGGCTGACTGATGAATATGTATTTGCAGCACCACGATTAAATGGAAAACAGCTTCTTGCTCTTAAGAACTAAATCATTTCTTATTATGCCACATCACATTGAAATTTAAATCCTAAACAATAAAGTGAGGAGGTGTGTTGCATATTTCATCATTGCTTTTTAGGCAGATGTAGAGTTTCCAACAATTAAGACAAAGCCCAGTCAGTTATTCTCAAAGGAAGTTGCACAAGGACTTTGTCTTTTCAGAGATGGGGACAAATCCCTAATTGCATTGAGAAATAAAAAAAAGGTTGCCAAATTCTGCAGGGAATTTTACCATCATTGTAGCAGCGATGGACAGCAGATCACATTAAAAGAACTTATGAGGCAGGGGGCAACATAGCTAGTAATTCAATTCAGTTTCAGTTCAGTTTATTTATGTAGCACCTGT
Organism: Girardinichthys multiradiatus; assembly: GCF_021462225.1. Lineage (NCBI taxonomy): Eukaryota > Metazoa > Chordata > Actinopteri > Cyprinodontiformes > Goodeidae > Girardinichthys > Girardinichthys multiradiatus. Next base: position 36,612,146 of record NC_061802.1, on the reverse strand, counting down.
TCACTACTAGTGTCATTACAATGCAATTTACAGAACATACTCCATTACATATAATCCAATTCGGCCTAAATTCGATTAAAATCAATCCGTTTTATTGCAGTGCAATCATTTTCAATTATATAGAGTTCATCTCACTTCAGGTTATATAACAGTAAGGTCAAAATCAGTTGATTATTAAGTTGAAATGGCTAAAAGCTATCTGTTTAAGGAAGCCCAGCCAGAAGTACCTTTCATAGGAATAAAAACATAAGAGTTAACAAAGTTTATAGAAGCAATAGCATCCATGGAAGAGGCACGGCTAAACACATAAGCACTAGACTTTAAGTACTTTCAGTGGGAAAGGAAAACAAAGAGTATATATAGTCAAGGGCAGAAATAGACACAGTCACTTGGGCAAGGAGTGCTTTCAATATAAAATAATACTAAACAGAGAACAATACGTTCATGGCACCAGTAGCCTTGTTAATGGCTTGACCCAGAAAAGAAACATGGCTAAACACAAAAGGATTGAGCCTGGAGTACTCTCTATAGGAAAGGAAAAATAGGTGAGTAGGCAGGTTAATGGAAGAAATAACTTTGTTGATGACCTTGTCCATGAAAGAGACATAGCTCAACACAAACACTGGACCAGAAGTGCTATCCATGAGAAAGAAAAACAAAGCGAGTGCATATAGTAAGTGTCAGTAGCTCAGTTACTGGCTTCATCCAGGAAAGAGACACAGCTATACACAGAAGAATTGAGGCGGGAGTATTTTCTATTAAAACAAAAAAGAGTGTGCACCAAATCAATTGAAGGAACAGCTTTGTCAATAACGTTGGGCTTGAAAGAAACGCTACTAAACATAGAAGCCCTAAGCCAAGAATCCTTTCTGTGGAAATTATTTTTATTTTTTATTATTTATTTTTTTTCAATGCATTTTCTGGCACAGAAAATTGAAAAGTCCTGATTTAACTGTCATTTGTCCCTCTTTTATTTGCTCTTATAAATATTGACTTGATTTGACTTTAATAAAGATGCATGGGAGTCAGCTAGCAAAGACTGAAAATAATTACATCATGTTTTATTACATTTTTTTCTACTCAGAACTGGGGAAAAGTGCTGTCTCAATTTCAAACCATGTGGACTTTTTGGAAAGGAACTGCACAAAGTTGAAGGTTACATTCTTGATAAAAGGTACATCAAGCACAGCACAGCTGAAAAAGTTTTTAAATGTTATTGCTTGTTTATTTGTTTTGTCTAAACTCACTCTTTTTTTTCTTTTTTCTTTTTTGAATGTAACATTTAAAACACTTTAAATGCATTCTGCTAATTGCAACATAATCTTGAGTATCTGGGAAATAATTGTTTTTCTCTCTGTCACATGGACTGTATCCATTTTCAAATTGCTAATTCATTCAGTAATGCCTGATAGTTTGCATTCTTGCATTTGCAAAAGTATTGCAGTGCAAATAAGATTTAATAGGATGCCTGTTAGGTTAATTGGTCTCTCTAAATTGCCCTTAGGTGTATGAATGAGTGTGTGCATGGTTGTTTGTGTGTGTTGCCCTGTGATGGACTGGCGACCTGTCCAGGGTGTACCCCGCCTCTCGCCCATAGACTGCTGGAGATAGGCACCAGCTCCCCCGCGACCCACTATGGAATAAGCGGTAGAAAATGACTGACTGACTGGCTTCAAGTAACTTTAAGCTCTGTTTTTGCAATGCGGCCTAAATGTGACCTACAACTCTGAAGCTGTCTAATGTCATGAGTAAATTCAAATTTATAACAAAGATAATTCCCTTACCCATTCTCCACCTTTAAGTTTTATAAAATGTGGCCTAGTATTTAGTTTGTTTATTTAGTTTATTTAACAGGGACCATGTATACAAGCATTAATCCCAATACCAGTTTAAAGCGCTCAGAGCTTTTTTCCAAAAAGACACCAACTGCTGTTTTTGCGCTGGTCCAAAATGAAGCTGTGCTCAAAATATCCACAGCTGTGATGCTCTGGCCCAATAAAGACGTTTACACGTTCGAAATAAAATAAGCACATAGCAGAAGATGTGCAGAGAAGCAACACAAAAGTCAAATCTCAGAACAGTCTGGTTAACTTCTTTTAAGCTAAAATTTCCAGAAACTTTTTACTTATCAAAGCCCTTTTATTGAATTTTGATACTTTGTTTTTTTTCCCATTTCCTCTCAAAACTGACTGAAATCTTCAACGTTGTGTTTGTGCCTGAGGACATGTGCATGTCTGTCTGTTTATATGTGTGGTTCACAGCAAAAAGAAGCTGTGTGCACTCTACGGGAAGTGGACTGAGTGCCTGTACGTTGTCGACCCGGCCGTTTTTGAAGCTCACAAGAAAAACGACAAAAAAGGAGCAGAGGAGAAGAAAGCCAGCAAAGCGGTATGAATTACTCAGCAGGACTCAGCAGTGAAATAAAGTTAATCGCAAAGCTAAAAAGAGTTGAGTAGAGTTGTGGCTTCCTCTCTTCTGTGTGAAAGAGAAAATGAACCATGTTCAAGCTTTGATTGACATAAAAAAGAGTGCGGATAACTCTGCTCATAGCGTGGTGTGTAATACGTCTGCATATCTAAACCGGTGGATGAATGAATGAGGAGTTTCAGGACCTAGGTAATTTCAAACAAGTTGAAAAAAAATTTTTCGATTAATTGCTGGTGGCCACTTCAAACTCTGAAACATGTACTCCTGAAATATATTCACCTGTGGTGACAAAAGAAAGTGGTGCATAACTGTGAAGTGAAACAAAAATGATAATTTTTGTAAAAGTAAATAGCCAACCACACTCTCCCGTCCCCCAATCTGATTCCCCAAAATCAAATCCAGTGCAACTAAGTTTTTTCAGAAATCACCTAATTGAAAAATAATGTTCTCCTGTGTGTAATTTATCCCCAATAAACTTTGTAAAATGACAGACAGGGCAAGGACAGCAATAATTAGAAAAGTAGCTCAAATGGTAACTCTGGCGGAGATGCAGATATGTGCAGCTCAGGTAGGAGATTCAGTTGACAAGACAACTATTAGTGGTGCTGTTCACAAAACTGGCCTCTATGGAAAAGTGACAAGGAAAAAAAAACATCAAAAGTTCAAATGCAATTTTGCCACAAGCTAGTTGGAGAACACAACAAACATGTAAAAGTGCTCTGGTTAAATTAGACATATTTTTTGGCCTACATGCAAAACAGTATGTGTGGCAGAAAACTAGCACTGCACAGCACCCTCCTCAGTAAAACACGGTGGTGGCAGCATCATGCTGTGAAGTTGCTTTTCTTTAGCAGAGACAAGGAAGCCGGTACGCATTGATGGAAGGATGGATGGAGCTAAATGTAGGGCAAACTTTGAAGAAAGCCTGTTAGTAGCAGCAACATTCTTGAAGTAGGACAAAGACCCTAAACATACAGCTAGAGCTACATTGTAATAGTTAAGATCAAAGCATATTTATGTCATAGAATGAATGGTCCTGTCAGTTCAGACCTAAACTGTAGCTCAAAAGTAGCTGAAATCTGAGTTTGAGCTACTTTTGAAAGAAGAATAGGAAGTTTTTCAGGCTCTCAATGTGTAACGCTGGTAGAGACTACCTCAAAAGACTTTCAGCCAAAACTGCAGTGAAAGGTGTTTCTACAGAGTGTTGGCTGAGGGAGTACAAATGTGCATCACATTTTTCAAAATTTTGTTTGACATTTTTGTTGACACCTCTTCTGTGTTGGCCTATCACTTAAAAATACCACTTAAGTACATTACAGTTTGTGGTTCTGTACATTCTACATCACGCTGAGAGCTCTGTTGTCAGTGTAGTATTTCTGTTGCTTGCCTAGGCTAATAGTGGGGAACAGGAGGGTGTACCCTCACCTGCTGCAGACACCGTGGAGGTGATTCCTGGAAGCCAGCTGCTGTGGAGAATTGCACCCAGACCAGCAAACTCTACCCAGGTCTCACAGATTCCTCCATAATCTAACATCTATTAGTCCATAACATATCATGTTTTAACATGAAATGGTTCCTTAAATCTAGATGTATAGCTTCACATCCTTCGCAATGCAGCTGAATGAGCTAAATAAGGACATGGAGGGAGTCATTCCGCAGACCGACTGCAGGCTCAGACCGGACATAAGGGCCATGGAGAACGGTGACATCGGTAATGACTAAATAAACTTTAGCCGAATCCTCCTTATTGTGACCCAAATACTCAACTGAGATGTCTCAAGCAGACCTCGCAAGCGAGAAAAAGAAGAGGTTAGAGGAGAAGCAGAGAGCTGCTCGTAAAAACCGCTCTAAATCTGACGAGGAGTGGAAGACCAGGTAACACTCATTCTCTCACCAGGCATTCATGCAGGCAGTCTATGTGAGAAGGAACTAGATGATTCTGAAAAGATGTCATCAGTGTGGATATCATAATCATCTGATCGTTCTTCCAACAGGAAATATCTTTGTATTGTTTTGCACTGTGTTGTTCTCCATTGTTCCAGCTTAACTTCGTTTTATCTCCATTTTTTACATTTCGCGGCTGCGTCTTGGCTTTGATGCTAAGGAGTCTTCCCCTTGGTCCGAGGTTAGAGCTATGACGTGTTTTATGTGCTCACGTGTTCTCAAAAACATCCTAATATCTCAGTGTGAATGTTATCTGTATGATGGAGAGCCGCTGATGGTAGAATCCCTATTTGAAGATATTTAATACCCTTCCCTTTTCCATTTACCACAGCTTCACTCACTGGCACTTTAAGGAGTTACTCAAATATTACAGTTGTCCTCCCTCCAAATCCCTGTTATCCTTTTATAAAAAAACTAGAGCTAAGGTTTGCTCAGTCAACATCCAAATAATGATCCATATCCTGAAGATAAAGCATTCCTGCTCTTCATTACAGTTTTTCAATGTTTTGTATGAGTTTGATTTCATACAGCTTCTCAGCTTACAGCTGCCGCTCTGTTCTCAGGTGGTTTCAGCAGGGACCAAACCCCCACACCCGTTCTCAGGACTGGCTCTTCTCCGGGGGATATTGGGACAGGAACTACAGCCAGCTGCCGGATATATATTAATAGATTTTGTGCACAGAAGAAACACCTGTTCTTTAAACGTCACCAATAATTGTTTGGTTTTCTTGATTTTCTTTTTTAAATGAATAACTACACTAATTATAGGGTCTCTGGCAAGTGTGCACCTGAACATTGTGGCCTTAATGTAAATTATGGGGGGGTGGAATCACTAACTACTTGTAGTTTGAGATGCATTATTTGTATTTACTTTGATTCTTGACTTTTACCACAGTGCACTGTTTTTTTTTTAGCATTTATCTTCTTTTAAATGTTCATAATTGTAAATCTGTGTATATATTCTCCACATCTTCAACCATCATTGACCTCAGCATTGTATTCTCTATTACTCTGGACATCAGTCTTTTTTTCCTCTGATTTCTGGCCTGTATAGTTAAAGGATGCTTTTAAACCCTTCTTACATATGACGCTGTGTATTTTCTGTTTCATTAACACACCTTACAATTAAGTATAGCAGTATTTTTTTTTTTAAATCATCTGGTTTTTGTGCTGCTTTTATGGAACCACGTGTAAAAATTGAGCTCAGTAAAGAGCTAAAGTGGGATATGATTTCTGCTGTAAATGAAAATCATGAATCCTGTACAAACTGAGCGATATTTGCTGGAAATCATTTGCACAAACAGAGAAAAACAAAAATCTGAGTTCACATAAGAAAACATTTCCCAATTTCTAGATTTATCTAGATTTTTTTCTGCATTCATGTAGAGCATTGAAATTGAAATTTGCTTATGAAAATAAAACATTTCAGTGCATTCCTGTGTGTTGTCACCGTTGCTGTTTAGAGCTATTAATTTAAGGAGCTATTTACCCTCATGTAATTATGTGTTTTGAAGTTATAGCTACTATTCCTTTAATCTTTGAGCCATACATGGCTGAGTATAAGTATTTCTACATACTGTATTTTACAACAAATTTAAATTGATCTATTTTCATTATTAAAGATAAAATACACAAATACCATTATCTCTCTCTCTCTACCATCTGATAAGGTTAGGTACACATTTTTAGTGATAGCTCAGTTAATTCAGTAGTCTGAAGAGCAGACAGCTGGGCCTTCAGATGAGTCTTTAAGGCTAAATCTGGTGTTAGTTTCTTAATGAACCCAAATTCGTTATTCATAAGCCTTCTGCTCTCTTTTTGGTCCCGTTATGTAAAGCAAAGCACTCCATCTGATGGCCAAATTTAGAGCAGCAAGCTGAAATTCTGCCTGTTGGGTGGATGAGCTGAACAGTTTTTACTGGCAGCAAACAGGAGGTCAGTGTGTGTGTTTTTGTGCATGTTATTTATTACATATTCACTTACAAAACAAAACTTAAGGATAAAGTTCAGAAAATGAACTGTTTTATTTTTACCAGCAGAAGTCAAGAAACACTTCACTCTGTAAAACAGTTCAGGGATCTTCATAATGTTATTGAAGCTGTAAAGTCATATTAGAATATATTAACGGAGGACCCATAATTAAAGAAATATTACTTTAATTTGTCTTGCTAATAGGCTGTGCTACAATCAAAAGCAGACTTGGATGTCTCATGCAGCCTTTTAAGCATATTTCTGTTGATGCAGTTTTGACTTTGCATTACTTATTTTACATAAGTGGTCTGTTTAAATAAGTTTCTGCATAGAGCAAAGGAGTTTAAGTATCTAGTAGTTTTGTTCATGAGTGATGATGGGATTGATGGAAAGACTGGAGTGTCATCTGCAGGAGAGCTGAGCCAAAAAGCAAAGCTCTCGATATACCAGTCCATCTAGAATAAAACTGGAACTTAACTATCAGTTAAGAAATGTTCCTAAATGGGTAATCACATCATTATCTCCTTTTGTATCACTTTTAAATGAAACTAAAACTAAAATGAAACTAATCTATCTAAACATCATAGAAAAACACTAATTGTATATATAATTGTTAATAGTTATAGAGCTATGCACTGTGTGAAAAATCTTTTTTTAGGTCTTGTCTTGACATAGACTTCAGTTAAACTGCAGAGTGTAAACAGGTGTTACAACTGGCTCTTGGTATATGGGCTAGGTTAATTTTAGTGACTCAGCATGAGCCCAAAGGGCGCTGTTATAAGAAGTTTGGCTTAAGGCAACCTATAAAAACCTCTTAAAATCTTTTAAAACCAGGCAGCAAGACTTTTCACCACCAATGAAAAACCAAAAATAAGGACTCAAATAATTGACTGTCCACAATTTATCTAGAATTTGTATATGCTTGCTTTACTTAGTAATGCTTTTGCAGGGGTCAATAACAGCTTGAATTCAGCAACACCTAATATTTTCAATGATAGTAATGAATCAATCATCTTAACCTGTCTTTCCCTGATGCTGAAACTAGTGAGTATGAAGAGGCTTTGAAGACAGAGGCTCATCCATGCACCCGATGTTTTTTCGGGAAACGAGTGGATTTTCTTAAAAGAAAGGCAATTAAAATCTTCAGTTTTCTTCCTCTGAGTAGACAGGCACTGATGCTCCAGGTTTCGTTGTTCAAACAGGAACTTTGTTGTCATATGTCTCAGAAGATAGTAGCTTCCAGAGGCTGAAGAGTTAAAGGAAACCCCGGAGGTATCACAGAGGTTGATTCAGAACTTCCAGAAGCCTGAAACTTAGAGCAATAAGTTGTTCACCGAACAAGTTCACTTCAGTTGTCTGGGTAATGTCCGAGCTACTGCACCCTGTTGGCGGTCAGACGCCTCGGAGCTCCTCTGGTCCTTGGTCCCCAGAAGCAATCACACACTCTAACACTGACTCTTAAATGAATGAATCTCAACCAGTTTCTAACTTTTAGCTTTTTTAATCTAAATTCAGGCAGAGGAATGATTACAGAGATCAGCGCTGAGGCTCCCATCTCGGACCATCACCGTCTGTTAGAGGATGACGAAGAGCCTCGATAGAAGGTCACATATAGTTTTTATATCTGGCACACCAATGCAATGGTGTGCTGTGGCTTTCTAATCTAACCAGTTATACCGGCTGCTCCACTATCTACCCCAGTGCCCCAGCCTCAGGTTATTCATGACAATCCTTGGGCCATTTATCCTTGAACTGTATGTCTATGAGCATACTTGTCCTATTCTAAAAAAAGGGAAACATTAGAACTTGTATTTTATATTATTATGGTATAATTGGGAAAAACAGCTATGAGCATATTAATAAAGGTTATTCCTAACAACCCCCCTAATGAGGTGTCATTTAAAGACACCTCACTAATTTAGATCAGTTAACCCCCTAGGCACTGGGTAGTGGACCACCTGCAACTGGGTACCCACCCCCAGAAACAATCATTCAACCCTGTATGTGTGCGTTAAACCTATATGTGACCAGGGAATCTCCTTCCAGCTGTCACGTGGTTCCTCCCCCCCCCCAAGAAGGAACGCCATCTCTCCGGTAGACCCGTGGTTGTGTCTAAGCAACAGTTGATACACCTAGTGGAGACAACTCTAACCCCATCAAACCTGTATGTGTATGATTTAGAGAAAAGAGAGAGAAGGGACAACAGCCTGAAGCACAGCAGAAAATTCTGTCTAACATCATGTGAATCAGTTAATGTTGACATCCATCCCCAAACGTCCTTTGGCAGGTTCAGCTACCTGAAAAGGTTAGTCTTAAAATGCAATATAGAATCATATGATCATACCGGGCAGATTACGCTGAATTGTAGGTAATTATCAACTGCTATTTTTATCATTAAAGCAGGCCACATAGTGGCTTAATCAAATGGATCTTAGTCAAAAATATTTCATCATGATCAAGAACAATGTACCAGTTTAACATGATTAGAAAACTTTTTACTTTAAAGCTGCTTCCATTTATTACCTAACATATGTCCTAAAAATCAACCTATGGAGAGGTGAACACATAACTCAAAATAACATGCGAGGTCCTACTAATACTTTCATTCATGACATGTGCTTAACTAATTTCACTTAATCAATCTGTCATTGACTTATCTGATACAGCATTCATACAGTTAAATCAAAAATTCTGATTCCTTTAATATCAACATTATTCATAAGTCACAGAAATCACCGTAAATGATATTGGGTCAGACGGCGGCTTATGTGATATCAACAGTTATGTTGTGTAAGCTGTAGCAGTGAGCGGTGCGGCACATAAGCAACAAGGGCAGATATATTTAATTTCGGCAGCAAAGAGATGATTAGAAAAAGGCCAGAGAATCATACATCATACATCATACAACATGGGAAAAACCCACCTCACATCAATCAATGTGTCTAGTGCATATGGACCTAAGCTAGAATATGGCAGGCAGTTCCTTCCGTCCGTCATATAACTCCGGCCCCCAAACGGAGTGCCATCTCTCCGGTAACTGCCTGCAGCCCTCAGTGTGTGCACCCCCTGTTTCCCGTAGAACAGACCTATGCTGATGTGTGTCTGAAATTTAAATGAACAAAACATCGCAAATAGAAAATAATGCCCTGTTGAAAAATTCAAAACTACTAAAATAGAAACCTGGAAGCACAGCGGAAATGAGCAGCACAATGTGTATCAGTATATTGTAGGCCCTGAATCGTAAACCCTGTTCAATTATCTATAGCAGTTGTCTGGTCCTCCTCCTCCTAGCACAGTATCATAATTTCTCCAGCACTTTGGTTTGGTTCCATGAGATCCACATCATCACTTGTGCTCAAATATTCAGTGGACAACATCAGTGTGCTCTGGCACCACATCCATTTGATATTCTGGTAATCTCAAACCTCTGGTATCACTGGAACCAATCGCACGATCAATACACCTGAGGATGAGAGTTGCACAACAGCAAACACAACCTGTGATCACCACAACAACAGTCAATGATGTGAATATATTCACCAGTAGGTTTCCCTATTTTCTAAACCACATCTTGAACATGTTTGTGAATTGTTCATCGATCCCTGAGTGTGATTTTAATTCGATAGATAGTGATTGCAATCCTTTTAGGGCCTTCGTTAGAGATCCATCAGGTGATGTAATTGTTGGGAATAAAAGAACAGCAAACCTCTCCACAAACACCACACAACCCTTTTTCTTTTTTTTTTTTGTATGTAAGGATCATACCCAAAGCTATTCTAATTTAATAAGAAATTATTTCAACATCCTGTTTACACAGCCTTTAGCTGTCTCCCCTGTTTTGCCGTGGTGTCATTTAAAAGATTAGAATCAGTTCTAACAGGAAGCAGTTTGTATTTTAGCAGAAATATTAAATTCAAAAACACATTTTCTGAAAGGTTCCCCCTGACGAAGTAGGCCAATCGGTGTCAGGGCATCCTGGATGGAGAGGATAACCAGGGCACAGCTTTCCTGTCCAGCCAATAGGTAGTCACCCCAAAGCAATGAATCCCCATAAATCAGTTCTGTTCAGCAGCAAGTAAAGGCTCAAGGCCTTGTATCAAGTTAATTTACAATCTAAGTTGTAAACAACATCATCTATAAATAAATAACTCAGAAGCACATAGGAAGTTATCATTTCTATTCATGAAGTTATTCGAATTGATTAAATAGTTGAACACTCCTTTAACCCTTCATGCAATTTATTCCACAATTTCCCACATTCACAGAAATAAACATTTGTTTGTTGATTATTCACACAGTTTTACTTTAGAAATCCTTCTCCCCTCTGTGATTTTTGATTTTGTGACCTCCTTTCAAATTTACCAGGACATACTCCTTCAAGCTTTAACCCAACAAATATAATTTTTATTGTTTATTTCTTTCCCTCTGTTGAAGTGTTGGGGCCATCCATTTTGGTCACACATTTTGACGCACGCAGCTCAACAAATGTCGCAGCACTGACGTCACTGGGAGCATAAACCAGTTGAGATGCAGAGTTTCGTTGCCATTTCCCACCTGTCTCACAGGACAGCGCAATGGAAGCGCATATCTGGAGAGACAAGAGCTCGCAGGCAAACTTTTGCTCCACGAGGCCATTCCCGGAAGAGCTTGAAAGCTGGAAATCTGTCTGATACGAGAAGATCAGAGGATTTATTCACCGATTGAAGACCACGCCGACACCCAGCGCAGGTGGAAACCTACAGAGGTTCTATGTCCAAGGAGACAAGTTTTCCTTCTTGTGTAAGCAGTCGACTAACGGTTCATTTTTTCCCCTCATGGACGAATGAGAAATTACCAGTTTTGAGAGCAGAAATCAACGTCAAAGTAATTTTGTTCTTTTCATATTAAACCGGATAGGTGCATTTAGAGGTCTGGGCAGGATGAGGCAGTTAATGTGATGTAGGATCACCAGTAGTTAATCTCAGGTATTAACTTGTTGCATGCAATACTGATTGAATTATGTTATGCTGAGCTGTGTTTTGATTTGATTTGCTGTGCAAGCGCTGCTGAATTGTACATGGTTCATGTTTTGTCTGGCTGATCTCAAATCAGCCAGGAGTTAGAAGTTGGAGTTTTAAAAGTTTTTCACTCAAAGCAACTGCGGTTCGGGCCTCGCCCAACCACTCTTTGTTCCAGTTTTATTGCCGGAGATTTTCCACTGAGTTCCCGCCTCAGAGTTTATGACTCTTTGTTAAGATTTGCGGCAATCAGCTGGTTGAGGCTAAAGGGGCGTGGCCCCACCGTTTTATCAGCTGATCGCTGCAATCGAGACATCAGCACGACAGGAGGATCTCTTTACATTTAACCCAAATTACACATTTTGTCCATAAAACTACTGGTTTGATCTTCATAGACACTAATTGCGCATATATGTTTTTTTATTTTATTATTATTGTTAGGTAGTCATTTTTATTTCCTTTGTGTAGAATGGTGCTTGTTAGTTAGGTGAAGGTTTTTGGACCAGAATAATGGTATATCAGAATTATTTGGCTTCAATAAATCTTCATATATATAATTAAGAGAAGCATTTGTGTTTATTTCGTGCAAGAGTGATTTATCTGTCAAAACAAGGTCGAAGTTCCCCCACCTTCGGTGAAGTGGTTGAATAAACAGTGGCAGTTTGTTGTTTTGGTTAATAATTTGTAATTATTAGAGAGCTGTGAGCCCATAATCACAACACCAGAGGATATCTCTGATTTCTATTTGTAAGTAATGATTTTTGATTAATAAATTAAATTTTTTCAAATTATGATTTTAAATTATAATTCTTGATGAATATTAATTAATCAATAATAATAATCCTTACAGAAGTAACCCAGCCCACTCAAAAATGTATAAAACAGGTTCCACATAATTGTATTTTGTTAGTTGAAAGCAAAAAGATGAGTTAATCTTACCTTATGACATTATGGTTACTGGAATAAATTAATTTAATTCCACAAGCACATTTTTATGTGTTAGCTGGAAGTGAAACGCTAAGTCAAAAAATATCCAATCGAACCTATTTGTATGTTCTTCTTCAGGTGCTTTCTGATTTCTCTAACGTTTCCTACGGAGGATGGCTCTATCTTCCTGCAGTATGATCTGCTTACCTTAGTTTTGCCCTCATCCAGAGTTCCATTTGTTTCTCCTGTTGGTTCTTTGGTTAGAGCCTCCTGTGTGTTATGAGACAAAAACTTCACAGCAGATTAAAATCTATGAACATGTCAGTTACTCTCTCTCTGAATCCAGACTGGGTGCACACCCCGACTGAAGAAAGGAGGTGAAAGGTCAGGGCATGGTTCTTCATGTCAGCAGCTGATGGGGAGTTAAACCCCATAAGCTCAGTGGGTGATGATCTTATGTAAAACATCACCAAGGGCAGCGCATCCAGACACTTCATTTTTGTATCAGGACAAACTTTAGCCAATCGTTTTTTGATTGTGTGATTAGCTCTCTCAGCCGACCTGGTGAACGTGTCAAGCACATCTCTACATCCTTTCACACTGTTGTCAGTACCCATAAAATCAATAACAATTTCAATGCTCCAATACCTGTTTTCATGAGAATCTTATATGTAGATAATATAATAGAGTCATCCTCTCACCTTTACCCCAAAAAACATATTTATATTGTAACCCAGTTAGTTGCTACTTTATTGTCCGTTAACTAGTAGACAAAGTTAGATTTGTTCAAACCATTATTTTCCAAAATAATTTTTTGAAATCATCCCCAGAACAAAGTATTTATATCATTTACCATGGAGGTGTCCAGTGTTTTGGACAACCTACTTTTCAAGCACATTGATAATTTGATTAAATCTACCTAAATTAGACCTTGAAGGTCCTTCCCCAAAACCATGTTGTAATTATGAATCTGAAAATATTATTTAATATTTTAATATTTTATCAAATAATATTTTGGTCTGTTAAGGATTGTCCTGTGAATACCAGCCCAGTAAGGCGATGGTATTAGGACAAAATAGAAAGGTGTGAGACGAGCTCTGACATTATTGAACAGCATAAACTCTGCACATATATGGAATGAATTCACACAATTTCTTAAAATACAAGAATTTATTAACAAAAATAAGTCAACTCAAAGTCAAACATATTTCAATCAACAAACTCTTTACTATGCTAAAACAATCCAACTAAACTACCAAGCAGAATTAAAGAATAAAGAAGACTAATGGGCTATGTACAATATAAACAAGTTGATTAAAGATGCAACATTACCATGCAATGTTTATGTTTGAGAACCAAGGATTATCTTGAAGAATCTGGAAGTGAAGTTAAGTTAGTCTTGGAACTAACTTAGGCAATAATCAGCAAACATTTAGACAACCCTTCACAATGCAAGATCAGATAAAATATTATTTTAATAAAATAATGTTTTATATAATGATCTGCTGAATAAAACCAACCTTCTGGATAACTAATTCTCAACGGTGTTTAATTAACTGCCTTTATTTATTGAAATAATATTTGAAGAAATATTATTAAGGGAGTATTTTGGAAAAGAGCCAAATCTTTCTGGAGAAATGGGGCTTAATGGTGTTTACTTAGTTATCAAATCTAGTAAATGATGCTCAGGGACTATTATTCACTAGCTTGAAAACCAACAACCTTTCTGTTGACTAGCCTTAATGCTAACAAACACGTGTTCTTACCGTTAGCAGTTAAGCTAACAAAGAAGCGGATAGCTTAGCACCAGAATCAACACATACCTTTAAAATACCAGGGTTAATAAAAGGGTTAAATGCATAAGCGCGGACGGCGCGTTATGAGCGGTCTTCTGTTTAAAATCACCCTTCAAGTAAAGTTTATCTTAACTTTAAAACATACAAAGAACACAAACCGGCCTGTGTGCTACAGATAGCCTGCTAGCACTAAGATAGCCGGGTTCTACAAAACAAACTTCATAACATGAAAACGTTTAGATCATTTCATCCTAAACCTACCTGTTAATCTGCCCAAACTTAACCTCTGACCATGGTGAAGAAATGTTGTCCAAGGGGCGAAGCTTGAAGAAACGTCCACAGTCAACAAGCGGTTAGCTTTCAGTTAACCTCTGCGTTCGCTCTGTGAACAATAGGGTTAGCTCCGTAGAGCTGGGCGGCTCGCTCGGTCCGTCAACCAGCTGTTCATTACCGTAAACACGGTTGTGCAGGCCATGGTCTTCCTTCAGACTCGGCTTGTAGAAACAGCTTCTCTGCCGGGGATTTCTCTCGAACACCGCTTGCGTCTGCAGAGCCTCGGAGAGACAGTCAAGTAATGCTTGTACCTTAATTATCCCGTTCATGAATGAAAATACCGGATACACAGACAGTATTTCATTCTACTTAACTTTGCATATGATCGATGGCTTTGGATCCAGTTGAATTTATGTCTTTTTGCCAGCAAAAGACATCAGCGCGCTTTGTTTCCCTCCTATCCCGATGGTCATCGGTGTGGAAGGAAAGGTGGGGGCTTATATGCGGGCAGCGTCATCGTGGGAAGTCCTCTGCTACCCCCCTTCCCCCTTCGGAGCTGTGCTTTTATTTGGGTAATGGCGCCACAGGAAGTCCGCAGTTATCCCCTTTCCTGGCTGTGCTGGAAGAAGGTTAATGCACTTTATTTTGAAAAGTTCCAGAAAAGTATGTACTGGAGTTTTAATGTTGAAATCCATGGCTGTAGGTCCCAACAACTAGATAAAAGTAATTTGCATATTCTGTACACCCTTAATCATACCATTATTTAGTTATTCATTCCTGTTAAATATGTGATCACTATAACCAGTAATTTTTTTCCCCAACATATCCATTTCCATTTTTCCATCCTATGATTATTATTATTTCTTTTTCCTTTTTTTTTTTGTCCCCGACTGCCACGCAATGTTGAAGAGACGTGTCAACCATGACAGCCCTACAACATCCAGAGACTTGAGGTACTCAGGGCGGATCTCATCCACCCCTGAAGCCCTGCCACCCCGGAGCTTTTTAACCACCTCAATGACCTCCGCCTGGGTGATGAAAGAGTCCAACCCCAAGTCCCTAGCCTCTGTTTCCACCAGGGAATGCATGATGGCAGGATTGAGGAGATCCTCGAAGTACTCCTTCCACCGGACGGTTTGCCAGAATTGCTTCGAGGCCAACCGGTAGTCCTTCTCCATGGCCACACCGAACTCCTACCAGGTCCAAGTTTTTGCCTCTGCCACCGCCCGGGCTGCGGCACGCTTGGCCTCACGGTACCCGTCAGCCGCCTCAGGAGTCCCACAAGCCAACCACAGCCAATAGGACTCCTTCTTCTGCTTGACAGCGTCCCTTACTGCCGGTGTCCACGACCGGGTTCGGGGATTGCCGCCGCGACAGGCACCGCAGACCTTATGGCCGCAGCTACGGGCAGCAGCATTGACAATATATGCGGAGAACATGGTCCACTCAGACTCTATGTCTCCAACATCACCCTGGAATCTGGTCGAAGCTCTCCCGGAGGTGGGAGTTAAATACATCCCTGGCCAAGGGCTCCGCCAGACATTCCCAACAGACCCTCACTATGCGCTTGGGCCTCCCAAGTCTGTCCGGCTTTCTCCTCCTCCAGCGGATCCAACTCACCACCAGGTGGTGATCAGTGGACAGCTCAGCCTGTAGGATCTCAGCTCCTCTCCTCCTGGTTGGTTCTGGCAGCTCGTTATCAGCAGCTGCAACTCATCTCCTGATGAGCTCACGGGGCTTCTTAAGGTAGCTGCTGGTACAGGCCTTTGCTGGAACATAACCTGTGTTATGTGGACTGCCTGTCTGCCTACCTGCCCGGCTACCTACCTACCTGCCTGTCTACCTGTTGACCTGCCTATCTGCCTGCCTACCTGCCTGCCTGCACCTGGTAATATTCCCTCCTAAGGACTGCACTGTAAATATACTCACCATCAGCACTCTCTCCTTGGATTCCTGGATTCTGGCCTCCTCCCCTGGTTCCTGGACTACTCCAACTTAGTTTCCTAGGCAAGCCTACCCTAGAAATAAACCTCACTTACCATCTATATCCTGTGTGTTGAGTCTGTTTTCATCCTCTGGTTTGTTCTACTTTGACTACCTAAGTGATTCATGATAGTATGTTCCAGCACTCTAACCTGTCAAAGAACAATTCACAGGATGAACAGACTTCCATTAAAGAACACTTACAATCTAATGAAACCATGCTCCAACAGCTACTGCAACAACAAAGGACTACAGACTCCCATCTCACAGAACTTCATGGTATGGTTCATGCTCTAAGTGAAATACTAACCAAACTCTCACCTGCTTCTCCTACTCCTCCAGTTCAAATAGAGAATCCTCAATCGTCCACAACCCTCTCTTCTGGGATCCGTGAGCCTGACTTCCGTCCGTCTGAACTTTTTGATGGTAATCCTAATAACTTTGGTGGCTTTTCTCTCCAGTGTGAGTTAGCATTCAGTCGTTCCCCCTCTCTTTTCCCTACTGCTGCCTCCAAGATTACCTATATTGTAACCTCGCTAAGGGGACCTGCTCTGCACTGGGCGCACGCTTATTTGGCATCTAACCCTGTTGAGTCTCTTAGTTATGCTACTTTTTTCAGTCACTTTAAGAAGGTCTTCGACCAACCACTCCAGCAGGAGGCGTCGGCTAAGAGAATACTCACCCTCAAACAGGGAAGGAGAGCGTTGGCGGAGTTCGCCATCGACTTCCGGGTGGCAGCGCAGGAGGTGGGTTGGGATGAAGCGGCACTCAAGGGTATTTTTGTTAACTCCCTTGCAGATCAAATAAAGGACCAGTTGGTTCGATCCGCATTGACAACCGTCTGAGGGAGAGACGAACAGAAAAGGACTATAATTCCCAGTGGCATCACTCTCTGGCACCTCGAACCACTTTCCTCGACGCACCCACTTCCGTTCAAGCTACAGAGGGGTCTACGGAACCGGAGCCGATGCAGATTGGCCACACTTGACTCTCCCCAGAGGAACGACAACGGCGCTTTGAGGCTGGTCTTTGTTTATATTGTGGACAAAGAGGACATTTCATCGCAAGATGCCCTAAGAAGGGAAAAGAGAGAGCTCGTCAATAAAACAGGGGACGTTGATGAGCATATCCCATTTTTCCCCTGTCTCCCGTCCGTGTTTTCCGGCCACTATCATTGTCGGCCGAGATAAGTTCCCTGTTGACGCTTTTATTGATTCTGGTGCTGAACAGAATCTTATTTCCTCGGACCTGGTTAATAAACTTCAAATACCCTCTCAGCCTCTCAACCACTCGATTTCTGTCACTGGCATCACTGGTCAAAACATGTCTCAAGTGAGATTTAAAGTGCCTCAGCTTCACATCATCACCTCTGGTAATCATCATGAAAAGGGTGAGTTCTTTAATATCTCTTCCATCTCTCCACAATTAGTTTTGGGGTTTCCTTGGTTGCAGAGACATAATCCCACTATTAATTGGGTAGAGGGCAGAGTAGAGAGATGGAGTAATTTCTGTCTCCAGAATTGTTTAAGAACTGCCATCTCTCACTCTACTTAACAACTCAAACCTCCTGAGCCTGTTGATTTATCCAAAGTTCCACCTGAATACCATAATCTCGCACCTGTGTTTAGTAAACAAGGGGCTCTTTCTCTACCTCCGCATCGCCCCTATGACTGCTCTATTGATCTCCTCCCAGGTGCTCCGCTACCATCCAGCAGACTCTATAATCTCTCCGGACCCGACAAAGAGGTCATGAAAGAATACATTGAGGATTCTTTAGCTTCTGGGATCATTCGTCCGTCCACCTCCCCTGTTGGCACTGGATTCTTCTTCGTGGGTAAGAAGGACGGCACGTTAAGACCTTGCATTGATTATAGAGGGTTGAACCAAATTACTATTAAAAATAAATACCCACTACCACTTATTGACTCAGTACATGAACAATTACATTCTGCCAAGATCTTCACTAAACTCGACCTGCGCAATGCTTACCAATTGGTCCGGATCCGTGAGGGTGATGAGTGGAAAACAGCTTTCAAAACCCCCCTAGGACATTTTGAGTATCTGGTCATGCCTTTCGGTTTGACTAATGCACCCGCTGTTTTTCAGGCTCTCATTAATGATGTTCTTCGCGATTTCCTCAACCTCTTTGTTTTCGTTTATCTGGATGACATTTTGATTTTTTCCCAGGACATAGAACAACATGACCAACACGTCAGAACAGTACCTCCAAAGGCTTTTTGAAAATCAACTCTTTGTTAAAGCTGAAAAATGCAAGTTCAGCGTCACATCCGTGTCTTTTTTGGGTTTCATTTTTGAAGCAGGCAAATACAGAACTGATCCCGAGAAGACCAAGGCAGTGGCAGAGTGGCCTACTCCAACTGATCGCAGGCAACTTCAAAGGTTTCTGGGATTTGCAAATTTCTATAGGAGGTTTATAAGGAACTACAGTCAGGTCACTGTACCCCTCACTCAACTCACCTCCTCTCTGAGAACATTCCATTGGACCCCTGAGGCGGAAAGGGCATTTGGTGAGTTAAAGACTATTTTCTTCGGTGCCCATATTGACCCATCCTGATCCATATAAACAATTTATCGTAGAGGTTGATGCTTCTGACATTGGAGTAGGGGCCATTTTATCTCAACGGTCCTCTGTGGATGATAAAGTACATCCATGTGCCTATTTTTCTCGTCGCTTGTCTCCAGCAGAGCAAAATTATGATGTGGGCAACCGTGAACTTTTAGCCATTAAGTCGGCGCTTGAGGAATGGTGGCATTGGTTAGAGGGTACTGAAATCCCTTTTCTCATTTGGACTGATCACAAGAACCTCTCCTACATTCAAAATGCCAAGAGACTTAACCCCAGACAAGCCCGTTGGTCTCTGTTTTTTGCTCGTTTTCATTTCTCTATCTCCTACAGACCCGGTTCCAAGAACACTAAGCCTGACGCTCTCTCTCGCCAGTTCTCTCATTCTGACCAACCTAAGACTGAAGCCTCCATCCTCCCGGACTCTTGTATTGTGGGCGCCCTCACCTGAGCCATTGAGAAGGACATCAGGGAGGCACAGAGGTCCGAACCTGACCCAGGTACTGGCCCTGTGGGCAAGTTGTTTGTTCCCAACTCTGTCGTCAATAAAGTTCTGGATTGGGTGCACAACAATAAGCTGACTTGTCATCCTGGGTGACTCGCATGACCACATTTACCAAGAGGTATTTCTGGTGGCCGACTATGAATCTCAACATTAAAGACTTTGTTGCAGCTTGTCCCACATGTGCTCGGAACAAAAACACCAATCAACCCCCTGCTGGTCTTCTTCAACCTCTGCCCACCCCTAGCCGTCCCTGGTCCCACATGTCCATTGATTTCATTACTGGTCTCCCGCCATCTGACGGTAACACAGTCATCCTTACTGTTGTTGACAGATTTTCTAAAGCAGCCCATTTTGTTCCATTATCCAAGCTCCCGTCTGCATTTGAGACTGCCCAACTCCTGGTTCTCCACGTTTTCAGCATCCATGGCATTCCTATGGATATTGTTTCTGACCAAGGCCCGCAGTTCATCTCGCAAGTCTGGAAGGAGTTCTGCAAGGCTCTAGGGGCCTCCGTAAGTCTTTCATCTGGATACCACCCCCAATCTAATGGACAGACAGAAAGATGCAACCAGGAACTCGAAGCCTTAAGGTGCGTAATAAATGACAACCCCTCTTCTTGGTGCAAACATCTCACATGGATTGAATATGCTCATAACACACATACTTCCTCTGCTACTGGTTTGTCCCCCTTTGAGGCTTCCCTTGGCTATCTACCACCGTTGTTTCCCAGTATTAAATCTGACATCCTGGTCCCCTCTGTTCAGCATTATGTTTCCAGGTGTCGTAGGATTTGGCGACAGACCAGGAGGACCCTCCTACGCACTTTGGAACAAAATAAGAGGTTCGCCAACCGTCGCCGTTCTGCTGCACCTATCTACCGAATCAATCAGAGGGTCTGGCTATCTACCAGGAATATTAAATTAAAGGATACTCCCAGAAAGTTGGCCCCCCGTTACATTGGCCCTTTTCTCATTGAGAGGATCATCAATCCATCTGCGGTGAGACTCAAACTACCATCTTCCATGCACATTCATCCTACTTTCCATGTTTCTCAGATCAAGCCAGTCTCTGAAAGCCCCCTGAGTCTACCTACCAAGCCCCCTCCCCCCGCTCGACTCATTGATGACCACCCTGCATATACGGTCAATCGTATCCTGGATGTTCGGCGTAGGGGGCGTGGATTTCAATATCTTGTGGATTGGGTAGGATATGGTCCCCGTTCTCACATCCTTGATCCTGCTCTCATCACGACCTTCTACAAACACCATCCTGAAAAACGTTCTGGATTGCCTGGAGGCAATCGTTAAGAGGAGGATACTGTGGGATCTCAGCTCCTCTCCTCCTGGTTGGTTCTGGCAGCTCGTTATCAGCAGCTGCAACTCATCTCCTGATGAGCTCACGGGGCTTCTTAAAGTAGCTGCTGGTACAGGCCTTTGCTGGAACATAACCTGTGTTATGTGGACTGCCTGTCTGCCTACCTGCCCGGCTACCTACCTACCTGCCTATCTACCTGTTGACCTGCCTATCTGCCTACCGGCCTGCCTGCACCTGATAGTATTCCCTCCTAAGGACTGCACTGTAAATATACTCACCATCAGCACTCTCTCCTTGGATTCCTGGATTCCGGCCTCCTCCCCTGGTTCCTGGACTACTCCAACTTAGTTTCCTCGGCAAGCCTAC
The DNA here is from genome assembly GCF_021462225.1 of Girardinichthys multiradiatus. NCBI lineage: Eukaryota > Metazoa > Chordata > Actinopteri > Cyprinodontiformes > Goodeidae > Girardinichthys > Girardinichthys multiradiatus. The sequence continues at coordinate 36,591,059 of NC_061802.1, read as the reverse complement.
CCTAGAAATAAACCTCACTTACCATCTATATCCTGTGTGTTGAGTCTGTTTTCATCCTCTGGTTTGTTCTACTTTGACTACCTAAGTGATTCATGATACAGCCCCTCTCTTCACCCGAGTGTCCAAAACATGCGGCCGATGGTCTGATGATACGACAACAAAGTCGATCATTGACCTCCTGCCTAGGGTGTCCTGGTGCCAAGTGCACTGATGGACACCCTTATGTTTGAACATGGTGTTCATTATGGACAATCCGTGACTAGCACAGAAGTCCAGTAACAAAACACCACTCGGATTCAGATCGGGGAGGCCCTCTCATCCACCGGGATAAACCCGGAGCTGGGGGGCAACAAGCAAACCCACCCCAGCCTGCCGCTTCTCCCCGTGGGCCACTCCAGAGTAGAAGAGAATCCAGCCCCTCTCAAGGAGATGGGCTCCAGAGCCCACGCTGCGCATGGAGGCGAGCCCGACTATTTCTAGTCGATATCTCTCGACCTCCCGCACAAGCTCAGGCTCCTTCCCCCCCAGCGAAGTCGCATCCGGGGATCGGCCCGCCGAGGTCTCCACCTTCGTCCGCCGCCCAATCCTCTTTGCACCGACAGTTGTTTCCATTATCTGCTAAACCTTAAACTTTACACAGTATTACACATTCCACTATTAGCTTTTTGCTTTTACTTTAGTCACAGTTATAAACCCATCACTTCATTCTTTTCATTCATACATCACAGCTGATTAACATTATACAGGTCCTTCTCAAAATATTAGCATATTGTGATAAAGTTCATTATTTTCCATAATGTCATGATGAAAATTTAACATTCATATATTTTAGATTCATTGCACACTAACTGAAATATTTCAGGTCTTTTATTGTCTTAATACGGATTATTTTGGCATACAGCTCATGAAAACCCAAAATTCCTATCTCACAAAATTAGCATATAATTAAAAGGGTCTCTAAACGAGCTATGAACCTAATCATCTGAATCAATGAGTTAACTCTAAACACCTGCAAAAGATTCCTGAGGCCTTTAAAACTCCCAGCCTGGTTCATCACTCAAAACCCCAATCATGGGTAAGACTGCCGACCAGACTGCTGTCCAGAAGGCCACTATTGACACCCTCAAGCAAGAGGGTAAGACACAGAAAGAAATTTCTGAACGAATAGGCTGTTCCCAGAGTGCTGTATCAAGACACCTCAGTGGGAAGTCTGTGGGAAGGAAAAAGTGTGGCAGAAAACGCTGCACAACGAGAAGAGGTGACCGGACCCTGAGGAAGATTTTGGAGAAGGGCCTATTCCAGACCTTGGGGGACCTGCGGAAGCAGTGGACTGAGTCTGGAGTAGAAACATCCAGAGCCACCGTGCACAGGCGTGTGCAGGAAATGGGCTACAGGTGCTGCATTCCCCAGACCTGGGCTACAGAGAAGCAGCACTGGACTGTTGCTCAGTGGTCCAAAGTACTTTTTTCGGATGAAAGCAAATTCTGCATGTCATTCGGAAATCAAGGTGCCAGAGTCTGGAGGAAGACTGGGGAGAAGGAAATGCCAAAATGCCAGAAGACCAGTGTCAAGTACCCACAGTCAGTGATGGTCTGGGGTGCCGTGTCAGCTGCTGGTGTTGGTCCACTGTGTTTTATCAAGGGCAGGGTCAATGCAGCTAGCTATCAGGAGATTTTGGAGCACCTCATGCTTCCATCTGCTGAAAAGCTTTATGGAGATGAAGATTTCATTTTTCAGCAAGACCTGGCACATGCTCACAGTGCCAAAACCACTGGTAAATGGTTTACTGACCATGGTATCACTGTGCTCAATTGGCCTGCCAACTCTCCTGACCTGAACCCCATAGAGAATCTGTGGGATATTGTGAAGAGAACGTTGAGAGACTCAAGACCCAACACTCTGGATGAGCTAAAGGCCGCTATTGAAGCATCCTGGGCCTCCATAAGACCTCAGCAGTGCCACAGGCTGATTGCCTCCATGCCACGCCGCATTGAAGCAGTAATTTCTGCCAAAGGATTCCCGACCAAGTATTGAGTGCATAACTGTACATGATTATTTGAAGGTTGACGTTTTTTGTATTAAAAACACTTTTCCTTTATTGGTCGGATGAAATATGCTAATTTTGTGAGATAGGAATTTTGTGTTTTCATGAGCTGTATGCCAAAATCATCTGTATTAAGACAATAAAAGACCTGAAATATTTCAGTTCGTGTGCAATGAATCTAAAATATATGAATGTTAAATTTTCATCATGACATTATGGAAAATAATTAACTTTATCACAATATGCTAATATTTTGAGAAGGACCTGTATAGCTGATTAAGAATCTCTAAACCTTAATGTTTTATTTTAATCATCAGTTCTCAATTGTATTTCAATCATATGTGTTTTAACTTGATAAATAAAGATAACTCATTTCATTTAATACTTGTAGAAAATAGAAAAGCATCATTCATCATTTCTTTGATTACACTTGTAGTTTATATTTATGCTAAAGATAAGACAGTTAATATATGACTCCATACAGGCCTCTCCAGACTTTTAGTTCCAGAATGTGAAAATATACTTATTTTACGTTTCATTGCTTGAACTGTGAGCATTTAATAATTGTCGCATGGATTACATGGAAAGTTTCACCTTATTTTGACAAGTCTCAAATACAAGAGGCTTCCTATTAAACTTTGGTGTTGCAAGGAGCCCACAAACAGGGAGGACACTGGGACATGTTGTGTTGTGCCTGACAGAAGAGAAGAAAAATACTTTTGTCAAGGTTTCTTTCTGCAAAGACATGAAGTCAACTACTAGTTTGATCATAGACTGCTGTTTGGACATTAACAGAATATGATTGAGCTAATTACAAGTCTAGCCAGTATATGTGCGAATGTAAATCTTCTTTTGAGGCAGACCTACATATAACCACATGAAACTTTCCATTACAGAGGCTTTCACGAGGCGTCACTGTAAAACTGGCAGGACCTGCAACCTGGAATCATTCAGCCGGACACCCACATAGTACAACATTGAGGGCCTGATCTTCAAAGATTCCAAAAAAGGACCGCTGAATTGCTTGTACAAAAAAAGAATTGCATGAGCAATAAGTGGGCGTGTTGCAGGGGGATCTACAAAGATTGCACAATGGACAACAGGTGCAAACGTGGTGCAGATCGCCCTATTTAAATGAGGAAATTGCGTGTGCTACTGATTGTCACCATGGAGAGCAGAGTGACCGTATAGGAAAGATGAAATTCAAAGCCATGGAGTAGTAGGTAATAATAATAATGAGAAGAAATATTATAATGCACATTATAAAAGCATTTGAAAAGATGAAATTAATAAAAGCTAAAGTTAAAAAATTAAATATCAATCATAAAACTTGGAAAAGCTGACTGTCATAGGGCCACACAAACTGGGAAACATCGGTAAAACTATGTAGAAAATAAAGATATAAGAATAGGACATTATGTAAGCAAAGCTGCAGATCAGGAGCAATAAAATATGAGGACAGTTGTTTTCATTTTCGGATGCCCTCCCAGGACACCCAGGGTTGCGCAGCTGTAAAGATGATGCCTGATTGCTTGGTAGCTGACCATCAGGATCACGGACACCATCAACCAACAGTTGAAAAGTGCTGTTCTCCACATTGAACTCAACCTACATACACATGAATGGTCTTAGTAAAGCCAACAGCATCTCAATAAAATTTTAAGCTGGACTTTGACCAGGCCAGTACAAAATCTTCGTTTTGATTTTTTGGAGTCATTCAGAGATGGACTTCCTGGTGTGCGTTGGATCATTGTCCTAGTTCACAACCTGAGCACAAGGACATTCTCCTTCAGGATTTTCAGGTAGAGAGCAGAATTTGTGGCTCTATTAATTATGACAGGACATCCAGATCCCAAAGTATCACACTAACACCACCATGTTGGAGCGTGATGCTCTTTCTTTGAAATGTTGTGTTAGTTTTACACCAGATACTTCATAACAGGATGCACACCTTCCAAACAGTTAAACTTTGGTCTCGTCGGTGAGTAGAGTATTTTCTCAAAGGTTTGGGGGATCATCAAAAGCTGTTTTAGCAAAGGTAAGATGGAATTTAGTGTTTCTTTAGATTAGCAGTAATATTGGCCCTGGACCATTGGCTTGCAGTACCTTAGGTATTGTTCTGGATTCTTTTGTGTTCTCCTAGATAAGCTGTTGTTTTGCTCTTGGAATAATTTAGTAGGCTACCCAGTGTTGGAAGGTTCACCACTGTTCCTGTTCTCTCCATTTATGGATAATGGATTTGACTTTGGTTAACTGCAGTTCCAAAGCATTAAGAATGGCTTTTTAACACTTCCCAGACTGATAGATGCTGAAGACTTTGTTCCTCCTCTGTTTTCAAATTTCTTTAGATTGGGTCATAATGTTTCTTTTTGACTTCCTACCCTACTTCATGTCATCAGGAAGCTTCTTTTAAATGATTTTAGTACTTTACAAGTCTGGTAGTAATCTGATAAAAATGACAAAGATAGAATATAGTTTGGACTTTGATCTTCCTTGGTGTGCTCAACTTGATCATGTACTTAAGGAAGTCATCATGATCTGCTCCTTCATGCCAGTTAACACTGCTTCTTCTCTGGAACAGACAGACTCAACCATTCATCTCATTGGTCACATGAGTTTAATCGAAGCTTCAGTGTTGCTGTTTTGGAGAAGGTGTTTCCTTCTTGACTTGCTCTCTTGCATAAGAAATCTGTGCATCTTTCAGTGAGCTGAAAGAGCAACATCAGTTTTACAGTACAGCATTTATTTCACCTTCTTTTGACTTCCTGATGTTATATAAATTACCATGTATTCACAGTAATAAATGAATCTGTCCCAGTGCCCTATCCATCATTGCACTGTGAGGGTTCAACAGCTTTTAATTACCATGTACTATTTCCCATCGTTACTCTTCTTCTTGTGCTGGAGGATTCTGTTCTGCCTGAGTGATATCCTGATCTTGCCGTCAGTCATGTACAGAGCCCTTCGGGTGAATTAGCCTTCATATAAAGAGAGACGTAAGGCCTGAGAAACACAAAGGTAATACAGTGTAACACCCCACCCCCCTCAAGGGTCACTGTAAACTCAATAGTGCTACTGCCTGCAGAAAATTATACATCTTTATAAACATTTAAATACCATTATAAGACATTTACATATTGTGTGTTGAAAAGTAAAGTTCTTTGCTGACGTTTTCCAACCTTCTTGCATAAATGTCAGCAATCCAGCCTTCAAAATTCTCTTCTTGCAGCGTGACATGAAGTGCTTGTTTCTGAATTACAGCCACATTATCAATGCTGAGATCCAGCCTGAGAAAAAAATGAAGTGTCAAAAGGAGCATTTCATTTCCATTAAGACTAAAATAATAACAAGAGGATGATAGCCTACCCTGTTGGCCTCCTCTCTGCACAAAGACAGTGCCAGACTCCATCATTGTACCATTCACCAGACATTAGGGTATAATTATAACTGTGAAATATTATAAAGCCATCAGCAAGAGAGAGCTGGAGGTCGTGACCAGTGGAGAGAATATTGCAAATGTCCTGATTTTCAACGTTTTATCATGCCATAAAACTGAACGCTGGAAATGGACTCTTTACTTGTGAGCTGCTATTAAGAAAAACAGCCTGCCTGGATGTGCTCCGAGAGTCCCGAGAGAGTCTTCATTGTCTATTCCCGACAAAAAAGGGAATCCAAAGAGCTGAATACAATGTGGCCTTACGAACAGCCTGCACAAACCAGACACAAGCTAATGTTAGAGTCCGAGGTGTGTGAGTCCTAGTCTCCCAAAAACAATTTACGTGATGTGAAAAATAGAAATAAAACTATGTGTTAATACTAATAATAATGAATGAATGGCAGTGTCCATGAACATCTGGACATCCCCCGCAATATTATTGCATGTTGGCCTTGCATTTCAATGGTGTACTAAGATGCAATTTGTATGTGAATACTGCTTCAGTACCACCATTAAATATTTGAAATTGTGGCAATTTGAACTCCAGTTCAGCCAGGATGCCAATGAGTTTTTCATGGACATTTTGCTTTGCAACTTAGACATAGTAAATATTGCAAAGGACGGGGGTGTGAGGGGGGGGGCTGCTTCAAAATCTTTGTAAAGACATAAATGTTGCAGTAATGACCCGAAAGTACACGTTACAGGAATTTTTTTCATGTTTAGACACATGTAAAATAAGTTTTTAGATACCCTGACATATGTGGTAAGATAAACACAGAGAGAAGCTTAAGTTACAGTTCCTGGCCTGTCCATCCACATTCCATATGTGTCCAGCGGAAAATTGTTGCTGTTAAAAACTAATATTAACAAGACAGTATTGCTCTTCTACATACTACTTTATACTAACTAACGGCTGTTCCCACAATTAATTGCTATTGAAAAATCTGATTGCTGTTCAAACACATGGGGGAGCGCTTTGCCCATAAGGAAACTGGGCATCCATCACTGACACCTACTGTCTTGCTGTACTTGCCAATCTCTGCATCTTCTGTCACATGATCCACACATTCACTGAGTGGTGCTCCTCTGAAGTTGTGTCTGTTGGTGAGAGGAACAAACATGGAAAAAAAAAAACCTCAGAAATCTAGTCTGGTGAGCTGATGATGTGAATGCTGCAAATATCTACTGTCTTACATCTGCCTGAGCCATGCTGGTAGGCCTCTGATGTAATACAATGTGTAGTTTGTTTGAACGTGATCCATATGGATCTACTTTGATCCATATCACATAACAAATCTGTCAGAAATTATAACTGCAGACTGCTTGTCCTAAGAAAGATAAAGAATACAAGATGAGGCACAGCATGCACCGACTCCTAACCCATGATCTTTCAAATCCACTGTCCAAATCTTTAAAAATCTTACAAATTGAGATACTTTAGCTGAACTCTGATTTCTGAGGACTATTCCCAGCAGTCACTGGGCAATACAAGGATACACAGGACAAATAACCTAACTGTATTTTTCAAATTTTGTTACATAATCAGGGACCCTTGCAACTTAGAGTGACAATTTTGGACCAAGAGTAGAAGCTGAAGTACCTCGAGAGAACCCATGCAGGTATATGGAAAACATGCAAACTCTTTTCAGAAATAGTCCCAGCCCTACATTGAAGTTTGTAGTTGCGACGTGACAAACTGTGCGAAAGTAGTGTGAATACTTTTGCAAGGTACTATTTAGCTGTTTGTCTCTTGTAGGGCTGAAAAAAATCAGATTAATCATAATTAATCTATTATTGAAATAATCGTCGACTAATTTAGTAATCGAATAATCGTTAACTAGAGTATACAGACTCTAAGACATGCCATTTGCTCAAAGTACAACCCACTCAGAGCAGTAATTAGGCCAAAATTGTACAAACAATATATACATTTTGTATTTAAGATGAAAAACTTTCTTCATCTGTAAATATGCTCTATCCAGAACTCCTCAAGTGGCAGCTTTAGCTTCACCTGGTTCAAGTTCTGTACATAATCTCCTATTAAGCTCCTTTTCCTATCCAATTATAAATCGATAAACTGAAAAAATAATCAACAGATTAATCGATCATCAAAATAATCCTTAGTTGCAGCCCCAGTCTCTAGTTAGTCAGTTTATTTTAGCAATAAACACAAACTTCATTCATAATGCAGAATTAATGGGTGTTCGTCTCGCAGCTGTTCATGCTAAATTGAAACAATTGTCTTTTTATCTTCTTCGGCCCCTTTATAGGCCATGCGTTTACCCGCCTCGTCATAATAATAACACACCTCTGTTTGGGGAACTCTAAAAAGAAAAAATACATCCTAATCGTGATTTTTTTCTTCAGACCGCCAACTCTTTTAATGAACCAGTCTTGCTTTACTATTGTAAAGTAAAACTGGCCTGGCCTGGCCTGGCCATAATGACAGTTTGTAGTTAAAATACTTCACAGGACTCTTGTTGATGTAGAAATGTTTCAGCTCTCCTCTGTTCTTAGGGAATCGAAGCTTCTCTGGAAGCTGAAAAATAGGCAAAACTTAGGAGGAGGTAGAAAAATGCCTTTTCCTTATAAATAAGTTTTGTCAACGTTGATTCTTGGTTGAAGACATTTCCGGCCTCTCAAGCAAAATTGCTGTCCAAAAAGGAAGTTTTCCATTAACCTTTTAACCCAAAGAATCGGAAACTGCACTTTTCTCATTGCTACTACGAGAAAACCACTGTCAGCTCTTAATTGTTCAATTTCAGCCACTCACAATGACCCTCATGGTATGTCTGATAAATATGAACCGCAGGTCTGCCAGGGAAAAGAAATGCAGTGATAGTAGAAAGAGAGGAGAAAATGAAATAATATAATTGTTGTGAAGCGACATCTTTGGTTTTGTTGTGGTCTCACAACAACTTTCCAAATTCTTTTAGTCGTTTTTTTTTCTATTATTTGTTATGGTTTTCTTATGACTATTATTATATTCGTTGTTATTCTAGTTCCCTTGTCTTTCTGTAGTTTCTAGTTTAGTTTCCCTTTTAGTATATCTGTGTTTATTTATGTTTAAATATTTGTTCACCTGCGCTCTTTGTTTACTAGTTTATTTTCTCTGTTCCTCCTCGTCCTGGTTCCCTTTCTGTGGTTTAGGATTTGTTTATTTACAGTCAGGGTTTCTTTATGTGTTCTTTATTAATTATTAGGTTTTGGTGTTTCTTCTATTCCCTCTAGTTTCTCAGTTTACTTTAGTTAATGATTATTCTAGGTTCTTATGTCTTTTTTGGTTTGTTATCTTCGTCCATAGTTTTGCTTAGTTCTGTTTCCTTGAGCTTTGTTATTTATAGTTTTGGTTTTGTAGTCAGGTTCTTCTGGTTATGTTCTCATCTAGCTTCTCTCGTGTTTCGTTTTGTTTCTTGCCTTGTCACCTTAGCAACTATTCACATTCCCTCAGTTCTCCACAACCTGGTCCACACCTGAATTTCATCTCATCTGATTATCTGCCCCAGTTTCTCATTGGCCCATACTCCATTTTCCTCTGTTCATAAGCTCTCTGTTTTTGTTTGTTCCTGGCTGGTTCCTTCCGTTCTCCAACCATGTCTATGTGCTTTTTGTACCATGTTCCTGCTAGGCCAATTTTGTAAGTTGTGGACTTTTTGTCTTTGTTAAGTACCTGCAATATTTTGCTTCGTTTTGGAAGAACCTGGGAAATAAAGCTGAAGAGTCCTTTAAACATGCCGCTGCCTAGCTCTTGTCTGCACGTTGGTCACTCTGAACCTCAGAACGTGACATAATAGTGAAAGATTTAATGCAGTGAATTAATCATTAGTAATCTTAGGAAACACATTGCAGGAGAAATAACTTAATTTAAACATATATGTTTTTCTTGATGTAAATACCTTTCCATATAAATAAATAAATGTTTTACATTTTTATCCTGGCATACAAATGGTATGTTGCCCATCTTTTTTAACCTGGCGTTTGGTTCTACAGAGCCCCCCAACCCCCGCCCCCCATATTTGTTGGCTCACCTAGTAAAGATGTGTAGAGAGCCTGTAAATTACTTCATTTTTGATTGCAGAATTATCCCACAGTTGTCAAGTAGCTATGCCAAATGTATGAGGGTCAGAACATACTCTGCATTCCTTGAAAGACATGTTCTCTTGTCTTTCCTATTATGATGTGTGGCTAGGAGAAACACGCCTATGTGTCGTTAAACAGGAAGTCAAAAGTCCAAATCCTGAATCAACTTAAAATGAAGAATAAACTAAGAAAATTATTCAGATACATTTTTTTGCAGTGCTTCCAATTGTGCCATCTGTGATTTTGTAAAACCCAGCTATTAATTTTTCAACATAGGATTTGTTTCACTGTATTTTACTAATATTTTAGGGTGTGCTCATGTTATTGCTAAACAACAGTAATTTATGTCATGGCCATTTACTGAAGTGTGAAAGAACCGTTGTAATTTGACCTTGTAGGATCTCAGCTCCTCTCCTCCTGGTTGGTTCTGGCAGCTCGTTATCAGCAGCTGCAGCTCATCTCCTGATGAGCTCACTGGGCTTCATAAGGCAGCTGCTGGAACACGTCTTTGCTGGAACATAACCTCAGTTATGTGGACTGCCTGTCTGCCTACCTGCCTCGCCACCTGCCTGTCTACCTGCCTGTCTGTCTACCTGCCTGCACCTTGTAAATACTCACCTAAGGACTGCACTGTAAATATACTCACCATCTGCACTCTCACCTTGGATTCCTGGATTCCGTCTTCCTCCCTAGGTTCCTGGACAACACCAACCTATTATCCTGTGCAAGCCTACACTAAGAATAAACTTCACTTACCGTCTACATTCTGTGTTTTGAGTCTGTTTTCATCCTCTGGTTTGTTCTACTTCGACTACCTTAGTGATTCATAATAGACCTTTTTTATCTCCAAAGTGCCTTAGCTTTTCAGCACACTTAGCTAACCAGCTAATTCTTTATTTTGCAAACTTTACTTCTGAAAACACTATTAGATTAGATTTTTAAAACTCAATGTGTGTTTCTGATGTTCCATAACTGTTATGTAGCATTTTGTTTATACTGTAAAGCCATGTGCAGCTGCAGTTGACTCTCTTATGAGACAAAACAAGGAATTATTAAAGGTTAACCACTTTATTTTCTGTAATTACAAAAATCCATGGTTAAGTTCAAAGTTGAAAGTTCATCCTGAAAGTGAAAGTGAATATTTTGTGAAATGACAAAAATGTACACACATGAATATCTCACCATGGCCGGTCTGAGCTAGAAACAAACGTAACGACCGATTAGGGCCATCTGCTGGCCTGCAGGTCCCAACAGAACTTAAATTCACACAGAACAAGCTACTTGGTGCATACAGTACACTAAGACCTCCGTAGCTTGACAGCAACCAAGAAAGAAACGGACCTTTCTGAACCCAGGACCTACCATGTTTTTAGGAGTAACTTTGTTGGCAGAAGGAGACTTTTGTATTTTAGCTTGTACGTATGAAAAATATGGTGTTATACAATGAAGTCGCTTTTCCAGTTATAATTACAAACTTGGTTTGCATCAGTCAGAACATTTCCAGTAATGTTAGTTGAAGGGATTCTTTTCACTCCGAGACAGATATTACCAAGGCGCTCTTTCACATTGATAACTTTAGAGTTTGCAGCAGAGGCTGTCATTTTCATTTTTTCTTTTGTTTTTTCACACTATCCTCTGAGTATTAAAGGCATGTGAAGCCACTGCAGAAGAGAAATGGAAAAGATTGGAATTTCTGCACATTCAGAGATGATAAACCACACATGCAGCAAATGCTACTTTTTAAAGTGTCGTTTGAGTGTCGTTGGGTTCTGCATGTAAATCAGCTGAATTGTCCTTCATCTCTTCAGCACTGATGATCAGACCTCCCTCCTACATGTCCTAAATTAATACTTCAGAATCATGTTAATACTACTGATGAACGTTCATTTCATCGAGCATTACTGTTAGAACTTGAGTTCCTTAAGATCCTTAAGGCCTGATCAGCAGCCCGTCTGCACTGGTTTACTGCCTGTAAGTCCCGAGCAAAGTTGGCATGAGCTCCCAAAATCCTGAGCAACTCGCTGCTGTTGGCTACATTATGAAGCACTCTGCAAGCACATTTAGGATATCGCGTTGCTGTATGGAAGAAAAACACAGCTACAGTGGCTTTACCACATTACAACCACAAACTTCAACGTATATTATTGGGATTTAATGTCATAGACCAACACAAAGTAGTGGATAGTTACAACTCAAGGACAACTTAAGATCTGAAAAGTGAGGTTCTCATTCGCATTCAAACCATCCCTTGCTGATGCCGAAACCGCTAAATAAAATGCAGTCTTCTGAACATATAACAGCTGCTCAGCCACTTTTGTCACAGATATGTTTGATGAAAGATTATTAAATTTATAATATCTAACTATTGTACATTTACTTACAGCCTAATACCAACAAACATGAATTTACAAAACATCCTACTATAATAATATGTAATTAATAAAACTCCAACATATTTATAGTCAAAGTGGAGTCTGTCTGGCTGTTCTGTTGCTGTCAGCGTGTCATTTTACCCGGTGGTATAAGTGTGGGCTAATATAATGAGCCCTGAATATGAAGGTGGATGCTTTAAGCATGAACCTGTGTATCTGTAATTATCATTTTCTAAGTCAAAATGGGAAGTAGTTTCTCAGTTACTGTCATGTTTTTACCTCTCAATGCGCTTGAGAAAAATACTCAGTTTCAAAATCATCAAAGAGGCATTAACCAATTTTTAACTATTTATCTGGGAACATTTTAGGTTAATACTAGAAGAAAAGGGTAACCAAATGGCAGACAAGATATAAATGATTAGTAAGCACGATGAGAATAACAAGAGTGATGAAGCATTCGCCACTAACGACGCTATGTGCTTCACAGCCATGTCTCTGTTTCTTTAATTAGTCCGAGCTATATTTAATCTTCTCCAGTTCAAAATCACTAATATTGCAACAGATCAAACCTAAATGGGATATTCTACACCGAACATAGACTAGACAAGCATAGAAGTCACATTATATGCACTCGTCAAACCTGGACTGAATTATTCTACACTGATTATTATATTATAGTGTGTCACCTAATCTTGTAAACTGGATGAATTGTCACACACCTACCAATTGTATAGAGGTGTTAAATAAATTCTTAGTTTATACTTAAGCTCTGACGTTTCTTATGAATGAAGAAGTTGTTGGACCACTTGAATATTGGACCATTTGCACATTTCTGGACGCCACCAGGCCTCCTGGCGTTTTCGGCCATTTTGTATCCAGGACAGTCCGTGCCTACAGATCCCGTCGGACATTGCGACTGATATGACGGGGCGCCCCAAGTCTGACGTCACAGGACACTATATAGGAAGGCGCCCATTTTGACCATTCGCCTTCAGCTGGAGACTGTGACACGGTTACCAACATCTGAAGCATCACCTGGAGAAGAGTCCCGAGTGGATTTCATTTATTCTCTCTCGTTGGCCAACGAAGAATTCATAACTGAGGTTTCTGGAATAAGAAGGCCAGAAATTTCACTTTGCCGATCGAAGACGTGAGTTTAACACGTAACTAAAAAACCACAGAGTTTCAAGGAGCCACCTTGTTTTGTCCTAGTCGACTGTGATGGTCAGATCATATTTTTCCCTTTCGCCAAGGAGGCCAGAGGACGAAGATTGACCGCTTTTTCTGAAGTTAACTGTGGACGCACAGTAACTTCCAACTTCCACCCCACTCTCTCTCAACTCCGCTCAGAAGGAAGACAACGACAAGTAAAACCCATCCTTTATTTTTTATTTCTTTCTTAGAAAGTCTGGGCAGGGTAGAGGAGGTTTTAGTGCGATGAGATTCGCTATTTAATCTAATGTGTTCTGAATGATATGTGCATGTAACCTTTTTATTGAAACCTTGATGTGCCGTGTTGGATGTCTGGAAGCCGCTGAGCTACCCAGCTTTGTGTGTGTTTTGCGGGGTTGTTGAATACCTGAGAGCAAGCGCAGGTGCGCTGTGAGACTGGACTGTTAAAATAACCTCATGGTGAAATTCCCCATTTTCTTTGTCTTCAACCTTACTGCTTGCTAGCTTGCCACCAAAAGTTTTATAACTCTTTGTCTGCTCAGGAGTTGGGGGAGGTTTTATGACTGAGTATAACTGAGCTACAGTTGGAGCTGCGCCCCACCTCCCCTCACCACCACATCTCTTTGTCATATTATCATTTTTGCCATAACTGCTGGTTTGATCCCATACTGCTGTTTTGCTTTATTTTGTTTAGTTAGATATTTTGCCTCTTTTGTGTAGAACTTTGCATGTTTGAGTAGGTGAAGATTATTAAATAGGAAGAGCGGATTGTATCAGGGCTGTGATTTAATAAATGTTCACATGGATAAACAGAAGGCGTTTTGTGTTTATTTTGTGCAAGAGTGATTCATCAGTCAAGATAAGGTTGAAGTTCCACACGTTTTGGCAGAAACGGTCGATTAAACAGTGACATCTCTGGTAATAGTTATTAATTATTACGGAGTATTTAACAGTTGTAATTATCAGAGGCGTTGAGCCACAATTACAACACCAGAAGACATCTCTGGTCTCGATTCATAAATGAGGATTTTGGTTAAGAAATTAATTTTGTCAAATTATGATTTTTAATTATAATTATTGATAAAGATTAATTAATCAATAATCATAATTCCAACAAAGTGTTCTGCTTCCACACTGGAAATATACCTCACAGGTGGAGTTTATAATCAAGTTTGCATTCAGTCTGCACAGCAAGAATCTGCCACAACATGGAAGCACACACATGAGAACCAACCAGATCACAAACCAAGCTCCTGTTTTCCACTCTCAGCCCTGTCTCTGTTAATAACAACCAATAAACAGATAACAATCTCTAACATTTGTGGGCCCCCAACAGCTCACTGTTTGCTCTGGCCCCCTGAGCGGTGCAGTATCTGTCATTAATTTCCGCCATGGTTTGCTTAGCTTCCTTCATTGTCTCACATTTTTGTTCGTCAGAAAGAGAGTTTGAGTATTCAGGTTTCAGTAAAGGATACTGCTTTGGCAAATCTGTCAAACCAATTAAAACAGAGGCAAAACTGTAAATTTGTAAATATCTGGATAATGTTCACCTTGGCAAATAGTTTTTTCTCCTTTCAAAATCTCAAGCAGTAGAAGCCGTTTAAACCTTTTGCTGCTTGGGTGGGAACAGCAGCTTCCAGGGGAAGGCCTTGCCCCTTGAATTTAGTTCCATTTAAGTTCCACTGAAGGACTTCTCCAGATCCAAGGTAATGTCAGGCATCTGCAAAATTTACCAAAATAAATGTAGGGAATTCTGATTTTCACCTTTCCATGATCTCAAATGGATGTATGATGTTCAAAGGTTATGATAAATAAAATACTGCTAACAGTCTATTTTTATGACAAAGCTGCAGACACATACATACATACAGAAGGAAGCAAGAATCAAAACCGGTTATTGAAGATTTTATAAAATATTTTTATAATTTATTGATGCCTAGACCGATCTCAGATGCTCCAGAACAAACTGCCCAAAATTTGACGGATCACTGAGCATTTTTACACTGTTTTGTTGAACTACTGGGTGTTGTCACCAAATCCAGTGTTTAACAGAAGAGTAAAAACTTTGTTTTATATAATTTTTAAGCTGCTGTCACGCTGTTTCTTACCCTTCTCATTTGTTAACCCATCTTTTAATTGGGTCAAACTGGAAAGACAGTTTATGCATTTCATGATTAATCTCATGGTTTCACGTCTATGAAGTATTGTAGTGTGTGTATTGGGATAAAGTTTGTAAAATGTTCAGTACTGTGTAAATATGGAGAAAGTTACGTTGTCTGTACAGTTGCAGGTTTGTAGGTCCCTCGATGTACCAATGGATTACCATATTAGCCAGATGCACACCTTCAAATTGAATGTGTTGGTATAAAGTATATGATCATAATACTGAAATGATTATTGATACTTTTATATATAAATATTTAGTTTGTGCCTCACCACTCACATTTGGCTCCCCTGTAACCTCTTTTACACAAACATCTCCTGGGCTGATGTCAAGGCAGGCTACAGCAAAACTTTGAAAGAAAGATAAAGCATTAAATTATTTATGTACACGCTAAA
Organism: Girardinichthys multiradiatus; assembly: GCF_021462225.1. Lineage (NCBI taxonomy): Eukaryota > Metazoa > Chordata > Actinopteri > Cyprinodontiformes > Goodeidae > Girardinichthys > Girardinichthys multiradiatus. The sequence continues at coordinate 36,575,395 of NC_061802.1, read as the reverse complement.
AAGGGACAAAACATGAGTCTTTAATAACTGTGGAGGTTCCTCCAGCTATTTCACAGTGCTAGTATTTTAATGTTTCTTCTACACATTATATTTGTTTGATGGCACTTTCTTGTATTATTTTGGATGTTTGCTAAGGTGGGTGCACACAGTTAGTAAACAGCCTATGTTTGTGCAGATTATTAATTGTTTGTTTCTTTTGCTGAGGTGGAAGGAACTGGCATATATGACGTGACACCAGGAAGTGGAGGAAGCCATCAGGCTGGGGAAAAGGGGGGACTTAATTCTGGAGAAGCTGTCAAACTCTGAAAGCTCCATTGTTTAAAAACTGTTTGGTGTTAGAATGTCTTAGTTTTTATATTAGTGTTGTAGGTATGATTTGTAAGGGTGAATTAGTTGTTTAGGTTTATTTATTGTTTGTCTTAGCCTTCTCATCCCTCCCTTCCTTGTTTCATGTAGGCTAGCCTGTATGTTTAAATTCCCTTGTGTTTGGTGTAATTAGTCATTACTGGTTTGTCAGTTTTTGTTAGGTGTTGGTTGATTCTTTCCTACGGGCCCATTTTTCTAGATTTTTTTTGTGTGCTTTTGATGGATTTTTGTCAACTTTCATGGAAGAATAAATGGAGGATATTTCTTGTATACTTTTGTCCTTTGTCTTACTGTTTGGTCCCTGACAATAACCCATTTTAAAATTGTTGGCATCTTTAGTGAGACATAAGTCCTGTACAATGTGACTAACAAAACTTTAATTTGCCTCTCATGAGTTTCTTGTTTTGTTGATTTCGATTGAAGCTTTGACTCACTGTAAGCCTGAAAAGTAAATTGTCTCTTCATCTTCAGTTTTCTAGCAGACACCTGATGATTCAGGTGTCAGAAGTGGCTGGTATTAAACTGTTTATGATTCCAACCACTCTAAAAAAAGTTTAGCTCCATCTAAAGTAAAGTAATCCCTGAGCATGATGCTGCCACCACCATGTTTCACTGTGAGTATGGTGCTCTTTTGGTGATAATCAGTGTTGTATTTGTGTCAAATACATCTTATGAAAATAAACCCAAAAAATCGTGTCTAGGGTTTATCAGAACATAACACAATTTTCCAAAATGTTTTGGAAGATTTTAGCCAGGCAAGGATGCTTTCTTTGGGAGAAGGAGGCGTTTGTCTTATAACAGTGTCCCTGACCACCTTCCCGTCTGTTTTAGAGGTTAATTTATTTTTCATAATGTCACTTTACCATTTTAAAATGTTTTCTTTAGTAACCAATGCATGATGGGATTTATGTAATGCCATGGAATGTTTTGTACCCTTCTCCTAGCTAACATCTTACTACAATGAGATTATTTTGATCCTTTCTAAGCTCTGCAAACTGTGGCTTTAGCAAGTGAGCAAACATTGAAAAATCCTACTCGGATGACTGAACTTAACTTTGTTTTATTCAGATTCACTATAATAGACGTCGGCTGCGAACTAAAGAAAAATACACTGCTCAAAAAAATAAAGGGAACACTCAAAAAACATTCTAGATCTGAATAAATGAAATATTCTCATTGAATACTTTGTTCTGTACAAAGCTGACAACAAAATCACACGAAAATCATCAATGGAAATCTAATTTATTAACCAATGGAGGCCTGGATTTGGAGTCACACACAAAATTAAAGTGGAAAAACACACTACAGGCTGATCCAACTTTGATGTAATGTCCTTAAAACAAGTCAAAATGAGGCTCAGTATTGTGTGTGGCCTCCATGTACCTGTATGACCTCCCTACAACGCCTGGGCATGCTCCTGATGAGACGGTGGATGGTCTCCTGAGGGATCTCCTCCCAGACCTGGACTAAAGCATCCACCAACTCCTGGACAGTCTGTGGTGCAACGTGACGTTGGTGGATGGAGCGAGACATGATGTCCCAGATGTGCTCAATCGGATTCAGGTCTGGGGAACAGGCGGTCCAGTCCATAGCTTCAATGTCTTCATCTTGCAGGAACTGCTGACACACTCCAGCCACATGAGGTCTAGCATTGTCCTGCATTAGGAGGAAACCAGGACCAACCGCACCAGCATATAGTCTCACAAGGAGTCTGAGGATCTCATCTCGGTACCTAATAGCAGTCAGGCTACCTCTGGCGAGCACATGGAGGGACATGCGCCCCTCCAAAGAAATGCCACCCCCCACCATTACTGACCCACTGCCAAACCGGTCATGCTGAAGGATGTTGCAGGCAGCAGATCGCTCTCCAAGGTGTCTCCAGACTCTGTCACGTCTGTCACATGTGCTCAGTGTGAACCTGCTTTCATCTGTGAAGAGCACAGGGCGCCAGTGGCGAATTTGCCAATCCTGGTGTTCTCTGGCAAATGCCAAGCGTCCTGCACGGTGTTGGGCTGTGAGCACAACCCCCATTTGTGGACGTCAGGCCCTCATACCATCCTCATGGAGTCGGTTTCTAACCGTTTGTGCAGACACATGCACATTTGTGGCCTGCTGGAGGTTATTTTGCAGGGCTCTGGCAGTGCTCCTCCTGTTCCTCCTTGCACAAAGGTGGAGGTAGCGGTCCTGCTGCTGGGTTGTTGTCCTCCTACGGACTCCTCCACGTCTCCTGGTGTACTGGCCTGTCTCCTGGTAGCGCCTCCAGGCTCTGGACACTACGCTGACAGACACAGCAAACCTTCTTGCCACAGCTCACATTGATGTGCCATCCTGGATGAGCTGCACTACCTGAGCCACTTCTGTGGGTTGTAGAGTCCGTCTCATGCCACCACGAGTGTGAAAGCACCACCAACATTCAAAAGTGACCAAAACATCAGCCAGAAAGCATAGGTACTGAGAAGTGGTCTGTGGTCTCCACCTGCAGAACCACTCCTTTATTGAGTGTGTCTTGCTAATCACCAAAGATTTTCCCCTGTTGTCTTTTCCATTTGCACAACATCATGTGAAACTGATTGTCCATCAGTGTTGCTTCCTAAGTGGACAGTTTGATTTCACAGATGTTTGATTAACTTGGAGTTATATTGTGTTGTTTAAGTGTTCCCTTTATTTTTTTGAGCAGTGCACACACCACTAGAACATGACTACTGTATGCAGGCAAGTATAATATTATAGATGTGATTAATGTTTGAGGGGTGTAACTAATTGTAATATTTTGTGAGCATCATCTTCTAATTCTGCATATTTCTGATTACATCTTAGTGATGTGGTCCAGCCAGTCCTTTAAACTTGATGACCATCCAGAAAGACAAACCGCAGGTCTCAGTTGCAGCATCCCATCCATGTCTCTGACCTTGCGAGAGATTTAGCCACACCGCCAGAGACTTTCTGTTCAGAAAGACATCTGCCTTTTTGTTCTGTTGAAGAGTTGTTCCAGGAACCGGTCACTCAGGTTGATCCTGCTGTCACCATTGTAAATACTTGTACATAGTTTTATTTTAAGCCTTTTGTGTTTTATTTGGGCCTGCAAGGGGCTGACTTTCCCCTGTTGGACCATCTTCTCCAGAATTGTCCTAAACAAGCAAAAGGAAAGAGGGAAAACCAAAAGAAGTATGTTAATCACTGGATGGATATTTATGAAAGTTAGAAAGATAGGAGTTTTTGAAACTGGACAGAAACTGACTGGAAAGAATGTTGTTATTGTACCTCCAAGCCACGGTGGCTGAGTTTTTAGCTCCAGTAAAAAGGTGGTGGTTCTCACCCCTGAGCTTAATAAACTGGCCCGTCTGCTCCTTTGTCCCTAAACAACAAAAACAACCAAAAAACCTATCTTGCTTAATATCAGTGTAAAAAAAGCCTTTTTTAATTTTACATTTGTCTTAATTTGCAGAACATATTAAAATATTTCTATGCAAATGCCTAAAACAAGCTATTTCAAACTTTTCACTTCTTTACTGAGATTTGCTTGCATTTGAAAGAGTATTTCTCTTCAGCTGTACGTGGAATCACAAATTATAATGCTAGCTGAATTATAAATATACTTTTAAAAACATACATAGCACATTTCTTCATCAAAATGAATATTTAAAAGCTTATTTATTCTCAATCACTCTCCAGCGATACGGTAGGAATACATAAAATCGTCCATTTATTCAGGTTAACTTTAATATCACCTGTAATGTCAAATTGACTTACATGAACAAATGACACAATACAATAAAATAAAAGTAACATAAACTGTTCGAAATCACTTGTGTTAAACGTTCACTGTGATGACTGCCAGCGGGAGCTCAGTGCCGACAGTCCGGTCTGATCTCTCCGGGTCTAGCTTGCTGACGGAGGCAAGCGGGCAGTTACTATGGATCGGAAAACTCCGAACACGTCGGAGCACATTTGAAATTAAGCGATGTCTTGATAAATCAAGCAGATTTTTCACGTCTACACAGTTATATTCCTGCACTAAAAACATTGTAAAAGTTCATTTGTGTCACAGAAAGTGTAATTTTTTACAGTTTACTCTCAGCTTTTGCCACTGTGGTCCGCCATGGCTGCCTCTGTTTGACCAAACCGCTTCGACCCGCAATGAATCATGGGAAAAGATGGACCGCGAAGGATACTCACAACCCATCCTTCAAATCGAGCAAAAGAAGGACACATTTGTCGGCAGCATCTGACAGACCTTACGCGCCGCACTGTGATGTAATCAGCCCACAAGTACGGACTTGGAAGGATCCAGCCCCTGAATTGGGACACACCCTCGGCCTGCACATGGATCCTCCTCCTTCCTGTATATTGACCAATAGGAGAGAAGCTGGAGAGAAGAAGGCAGCCCTCCTCATTTGCATAATGAAGCAGAAATGCATACGGTAAAGGAAAAAGAGAGACGAGGAAATGTAAAAAGAACAAAGGCATGTCTAAGGAAAAGAAAAAAGAAAATATATATATTTCTGCTTTTATTTTTAATTTTGTCAGGATCGGTCCTCCATAGTTTTTGAGCCTATATGTGAGTTGGAACATCAACCATGCAGTTCCCTGTTTGTGCATCACATAAATTAAATATTCTGTTGTAGCTACATGGCACCAACCCCCGTTTGGTTCTGTCCATTTTTTGCTGATCGGTTAATTCAAAGCTGCCTGACCTGGTTAGAAATAAATTTTTTATTAGCTCAAAATGATTCAATCCTCTCAATGAAAAGATTAATGTGTTTTGTCACAAAGAAATGTCTTTTCAGGTGTAGCAATGGGACATCTTAAGTTGGGATGTTGAAGAGAAACAGTTAAGCCCACAATTATTCATACCTCTGGCAAATTTAGATTTGAAATAATATTACAATTTTACCAAACTTGTTTCTTCTGACTGGAAGTTACGTTTTGGAGTGGGCCAGCCACAGTCCTGACTTGACTCTGGTCGAGACTTTGTGGAGGGACCTAAAGATTAGGGTGATGGGTAAGAGGCCATTTGAAGTCAAACACTTGGAGCTCATCACCAAAGATAAATAGTCAGAATACCAGTGGAAATATGCAAAACGCTGTTTAGGAATTATAACAACCGCTTGATTGCTGTAACTGTCAAAGATTTTTCCATTCCTATGAAGGGTGAAAATAATTGTTCTCATGACATCTTTTGATAAAATGTGAATAAAGACAGATAAATTACTATTTCTTCTGACAGATGCTTTTACGGATTATACTCACACAATACAAGGTGACAGAGCTTTGTTGCTGGTCCAAAACTGTGGAATGATTTACCATTACATGTCAGGCAGACTCCCTCTCTCACTGATTTTATGTCTCGTTTAAAAACGTACTTTTATTCCCTTGCCTTCGAACCAGTGTGAGTTGTTCTTAAACTCTTTGTGATTTTATTATTTTAATTATTGTAATTGTTTCTTTGTTTTACCTATGCTGCTTTATGTACTGTATGTGGGTCCTCTGCTAGTTCATTTATATTGTACAGCACTTTAGTTGGCCTTGGGTATGGTATGGTATGATACATTCTTTTTGTTTTCTTTTGAGTGATGTCTGTCTTATTTCCAATCAGAGACAATATTCTTGATTGAATAAAAATATTTTCAAATGTAAAAAGTGCCATCAGTATGAATTATGAACTGTATATAACAAAGTATAGGATTAAGCTTACTTAAAGTCTGGCACAAAATACTTGTACAAATACTGTTCAATAACATTCTCTAATACGTCAGTACAGATCATGTCACTTCCCTTCACAAAAAACAAAATAATGATTACAATTTGTCTTTGTATTTGCACCTCAACATGCATCATATATCCAGAGTAAAACCTCTAAATTGCTACCCTATCTGAGGGATAGCATCTGCTGTCTGGTTGCTGAAGGAGGGATCACAGAAATGTGAAATTTTTTGTGCCACTTTTCTTCAAAAGCTTCTGAGTGTCGCTGTCATGACAGGTCTTTGAATATTTCTGAGCAGAACGGCAAATTGGAGCAAAACAGAAAAACAACCACACTGCCAAGCAAAGCAAAGTCGCTTCTGCCTCATTATGCATGTTTCTGCTCGCCTCATTAAGCAAACTGGAAAAATCCTTCCTCTAAGAGCACCTTGTCTCATTGTTCTGCAATGGAAATGCTGCAGAAGGTGAACCTTGAAACTCTTCTGAGTGAAAATAAGTTTAGGTTCAAAGTTCACTGAGGTGCAGTTACACTTGGGGGCACGAGTTTCTTCAAGAAGCAATGGATAATGAAGAAATGAAATGAAGTATAATAAAAGCAAGAAAGACATTGAGATAAAAACTGATTCATTAACAGGTGGTGGTAAAATGTTGAATATAAAACAGTAAAACCATTGAAAAAAGTTAAGTAAAAAAAGTCACACAGGTAAAATATTTATTTGAGTAATTTGCAGTTTCAACATTTTATTTTTTCTGCCACTCACAAACTTAGTTTTAAACCTTTAACTTGGTCACATTAAAATGCATCTTTATCCCTCCAATTATCCTTTTAGTTCTCGGTACAAGAGAATATTGCAACCCTCGTACTCGTACTCGTCGTCTTCCGCTTATCTGGGACCGGGTCGCGGGGGCAGCAGACTCAACAGAGACGCCCAGACGTCCCTCTCTCCAGACACCTCCTCCAGTTCCTCCAGGGGGAGCCCAAGGCGTTCCCAGACCAGCCAAGAGACATAGTCCCTCCAGCATGTCCTGGGCCGTCCCCTGGGCCTCCTCCCGGTGGGACGTGCCTGGAACACCTCCCGAGGAAGGCGTCCAGGAGGCATCCGGTATAGATGCCCGAGCCACCTCAACTGGCTCCTCTCGATGTGGAGGAGTAGCGGCTCTACTCCGAGCCCCTCCCGGATGGCCGAGCTCCTCACCCTATCTCTAAGGGAGTGCCCGGCCACCCTACGGAGGAAGCTCATTTCAGCCGCTTGTATCCGGGATCTCGTTCTTTCGGTCATGACCCAAAGTTCATGGCCATAGGTGAGTGTAGGAACGTAGACCGACCAGTAAATTGAGAGCATTGCTTTTCGGCTCAGCTCTCTCTTCACCACAACGGACCGGCACAGCGCCCCCATTACTGTGGCAGCCGCACCGATCCGTCTGTCGATCTCCCGCTCCATTCTTCCCTCACTCGTGAACAAGACCCCGAGATATTTAAATTCCTCCACTTGAGGCAGGAACTCCCCTCCAACTTGAAGAGGACAAGCCACCCTTTTCCGGTCGAGTACCATGGCCTCGGACTTGGAGGAGCTGATCCTCATCCCAGCCGCTTCACACTCGGCTGTGAACCGCCCCAATGCATGCTGTAGGTCTTGGCTAGAGGGGGCCAGCAGGACCACGTCATCTGCAAAAAGAAGAGACGAAATCCACTGGTCCCCAAACCCGACCCCCTCCGGCCCTTGGCTGCGCCTAGAAATCCTGTCCATAAAAGTTATGAACAGGACCGGTGACAAAGGGCAGCCCTGCCGGAGTCCAACATGCACCGGGAACAGGTCCGACTTAGTGCCAGCAATGCGGACCAAACTCCTGCTCCGCTCGTACAGGGACCGGATGGCCCGGATGGCCATACTCCTGGAGCACCCCCCACAGGGCATCACGAGGGACACAGTCGAATGCCTTCTCCAGGTCCACAAAACACATGTGAACCGGTTGGGCAAACTCCGATGAACCCTCAAGCACCCTGTAGAGGGTATAGAGCTGGTCCAGTGTTCCACGGCCGGGACGAAAACCACACTGCTCCTCCTGAAGCCGAGGTTCGACTATCGGTCGGACTCTCCTCTCCAATACCCTGGCGTAGGCCTTACCAGGGAGGCTGAGGAGTGTGATCCCCCTTTAGTTGGAACACATCCTCCGGTCCCCCTTCTTATGAAGGGGGACCACCATCCCAGTCTGCCAGTCCAGAGGCACTGTCCCCGACTGCCACGCAATGTTGAAGAGACGTGTCAACCATGACAGCCCTACAACATCCAGAGACTTGAGGTACTCAGGGCGGATCTCATCCACCCCCGAAGCCTTGCCACCACGGAGCTTTTTAACCACCTCGGTGACTTCAGCCTGGGTGATGAAAGAGTCCAACCCCGAGTCCCCAGCCTCTGTTTCCACCACGGAATGCGTGATGGCAGGATTGAGGAGATCCTCGAAGTACTCCTTCCACCGCCCGATAATGTCCTCAGTTGAGGTCAGCAGTCTCCCGCCCCCACTATAAACAGTGTTGGCGAAGCACTGCTTCCCCCTCCTGAGGCGACGGACGGTTTGCCAGAATCGCTTCGAGGCCAACCGGTAGTCCTTCTCCATGGCCTCACCGAACTCCTCCCAGGCCCTAGTTTTTGCCTCTGCCACAGCCCGGGCCACAGCACGCTTGGCCTCACGGTACCCGTCAGCCGCCTCAGGAGTCCCACAAGCCAACCACAGCCGATAGGACTCCTTCTTCAGCTTAACAGCATCCCTTACTGCCGGTGTCCACCACCGGGTTCTGGGATTGCCGCCGCAACAGGCACCGCAGACCTTACGGCCACAGCTACGGGCAGCAGCATCGACAATAGATGCGGAGAACATGGTCCACTCGGACTCTATGTCTCCAACATCCCAGTATTGCAACCATGAAACAATATTTGAGAAATAAATGTTTCCATGTAAATCGCCTGGTGTTTAATGTGCAAAGACATTGGAAAAGTATGTTTCTTTTATTAAAGCTAAATTAATCCAAGTCAAAAAAGAAAACTTGATAATGAGCTTGTTTCTGATTTCTTCATCCTGCATCACTAGTGAACACTGGAGTTGGGGAATATCTTGTTCACATGCCAAATTTACAAAAACTTGCAAAATGCAAAAAGAATAAAGAGTAAAGAGGACAATGACACTAACTACTGCTGTCCACATGCGTGTTTCCACACATGACATCTTCTATAACTTTTCGTTAGCACATTGGTTAAGATTCAGGGGTTTTTTTGGCGGGGGGGGGGGGGGGGGGGTTATTAAAGCATATTATAATAAATCTCAAAAGATGCACATCAAAAGTTATCTGTAGATCACAACTAAAAACAAACAAGAAGATTTTTGTTGGTAGTTGAATAAAGAGTTAATTAACTAATTCATTCTTTTAGACTTTCTTTGTTCAGCACAAATTACTTACTTTAGTAAGTAATTTAGTTACTTTTGGTTACTGAGTTTTTCAATAAAGTTTTATACATTTGGGGAATTTTTTGTTCACAGACTGATTTCATAAGCAACTTTATTGTTAACAGAGTAAAAACTGAATGAGATAATATCAGCATATATTCAGTGTCAGGATGTCTCCTTACTGAAAATACAGTTTAATAGAAAATTAGTTTAAATGACAGAAACAGATGCAAGAACAGAAAAGAAAGAACAAGAAAATAAAAATAAATTTAAGCAATTTCTTTACTGTTCACTACACAAAGGCCAGAAGACAACGTTTTATTTTGAGTTGACTAGTTATTAGACTTCTTTAGCCCAGAGAAATATGTTAGCAAATGTACAGCCAATATGTGCTGCCGAAACATAAAGCTTTTAAAAGTCAGGTTTGGTTAGTTCGTTTGAGCAACCCCATCGTATTTTCAACCACATTTAGACAAAACTTTAAGTTTTAATCTGGACAGCTTTACAGCTTTCACTCTCTAATCACAACATCTGAGCAACATGAAAGTTGCTTAAATGGAAGTAGCTGTCACCATTTCTGTCTCAACATTTTTTGGGCGGGAAGGGCTCGATTGTGCCCCATAGCACTTTGATTAGTTATTTTGGTTAGTTATTGGTTTGTTCAATACATTTTCCAAATGTTAAGTGTCTGCTGAAAGTTAAAATAGCAACTATTTTTTAATATTTATTCCCTGCAAGTTTGATGCTTATTCAGAGATGCTTCAGTGTCATTCTGTAGGGAGGGGTGAGTTTGTGGAGTAGATGTAGAGAAACTACAGAGAAAAACAAACATTTCCTGGATTCATAGCTCACGGCATTGGACCAGAGAATGTGTCTAAAATCAGTTTGTCCACCAAGGCTGTAGCCGCATTCATCTGACCCAATAATTAATGATGGTTGGACATTTTCCCATACAAGAAAATGTTAGGGGCTATTTTTCCCATGTGTATAAAAGTACTTTAATGAAAGTTTGCTTCTTTGAGCAAGGTTAAATATCAGCAATTTAATTTCAAATTTAAGTTTTACAAACAGATAAATTTGAATAGTTGAAAATCCACCCCCTGAAGAAATGTTTCTTCTGCGTCCCTGAGAGAAGCAAAGTGTTCCCTGTAAAAGCTTTATGTCAGACAGGTTAACAAACTATGTCTAGTAAGAATACAAAAATTAAAGATATTGTTTGCGTTCGGAATAATGTTTTCTAGAGTTCTTAGAATCATAAAATTGGGTACAGAGCATAGCTTGCAATCCCACAAGTGTTCCTGCCATTCCGGACCATCCGCATGTATCCACCTTCACCCCAGCTGCTCCCCCAACTAGAAAAAAAGAGAAGAGAATGCAGTGACTCATCAAGGTAAATTATTATTGAAATGACACATTTTATTCTATATAAAAAGTGTTAAACAGACCTGTTTTTGATTATCCAGTAGTCTTGACCATCCTCAGAGCCGTAGCCAACCAGCAGCACTGCATGGCTCAGGTGGTCAGGGTTACAGTTGGGTTCGTCGTAAATTCCTGCAGAGAAATTCAAAGGCAAGGCTTCGTGTGAACTGGGGATCACTCTGCTCTTCAGTTAGTTTTAATTAATAAGCGAGATTAAATTTACATCTTACGAAATACATCACTAGTGCTACATAGTCAGGGGGTTATGCAGTTATTACTCATCTGTTACCATTCATGTCATTTTACATGGACGCTCAAACCAGCAACATTCCATTGGTACAGGTGTATTATAGTAATTCTAATTCAAAAGTGAAATGTATACAGTATAATATATAAATTAATTACACAAGCATATGTCTCTGTTGATTTTAATGATGAGGGCTTACAGCTACTGAAAAGCCAAAATTCTGTTTCTCTGAAATTTAAAATATTACATAATATCAATAAGCTAAACATTGTGAAAAGTGTGTCCATGTTGTGCAGTTATATTCACGCAATGCTTGGTCAAGGCTCCTTTCCCTTTTACAGCAGCTACATTGTTGAGTCTTGTGTATGTCATCTTCGTCATGCATATATACATTTATACATAAGAGCAACTTAGATTGGCTAATTAACCGAACATGCTTGTTTTGACCTGTGAGCTCAAGACAGAGAACCTCAGGAGAAAGCAAGGATCCACAGGAGAACGTTCAAAATCGCCGGCATCGGCCAATATTTGAACCCTCAGCCAATTAGCTGCAAGGCCACAGTGCTTACAACTGCACCACGGTTTTGAAGACTATCTACTGGACCACTGTTAACTCAGTCTGTGAAGGCAGCCTTCCCCATGATTATGTCAGCAATAACATTATATTTATGCTTTAAAAACTCTTTTGCTATTGGATATATGTTACATTCTGATAGTGTGACAAACTGAATTAACAGAAATAAACACAATATATCACTTTGGGTAACAAATCTGTATATGTTTTACGTGTTCTAATCTATTAAAAAAGGATCTGTTCATTGTTCTTTAATAATTTTTTTTTGCTAATGTGCACCGATTTGCAGAAATATACATTGATGTACATACATAAAGAAAATGCGCTAAAAACAAACATTTAGGTATTGATTTTGGACTGAAATCTCAATATTACCCCAGAAAAACTTCTTGCAGTCAGTTGCTTATATATAAATCATATGAATAAGAAGCACAAAAATGAACTTTGGTCTTTTAATTGAATGATGGTCTTAACCAACCAATGAGGACAAATATCTGGCTCTATGTGAGTTATTTGTTTATCTTCTGTTGCTGCTGCTGCTGCTGCTGCTGCTGGTGTTAGGCAAATGCAATGCCCTCAGGGATTTATAAAAGTTGGTTGGTCTGGCAGATAGTTATGCTGTTCAAAATTACAGGATAGCTAAGTTGAGCATAAATTAAATTAAACCATCCAACATATTTCATAAAAGCTCATTTATATTTAAACAGAACAAATATTGACCTGAGCTGTAGAAGAGGAAGCTTGCATTATCAGCATCAACAGCTACAGTAATTGGCCCGATGGTTGCCACAGCATCAGCCAGTGCCTGCTCGTCTCCTTTGGGAATGAACCTGTAGTCTCTTATATGAGCCACTGCAAGCTTGCTGTTGTAGAAACAAGGCTGCGTGTCCTGTGGAGAGAAATGGATCCTGAACAGTTCTTAGTTTGCCACAGTTTAGCCTTAAAGCGTAAGACTGGGCCTCACCACGGAGGTGTATGGGTAGGTGTCTGTCGCCTGCAGACCATTGCTGATAACATAGTCGTAGGCGTTGGCCATCCAGGCGCCGCTGCACCCATAGGTGCCATATGATTTGGAGCAGTCCACCAGGTTCTGCTCGCTCAAAGACACAAGCTGACCTGTTTTCTTGTAGAGTTGTCCTTCTATTGCCCCTGTGGTGCTGAAAGCCCAGCATGAACCACAGTAACCCTGAGAAGACAAACCACAAATTGTAGCTTTCATTGTAACTCAGTCTGGATGATACGTAATGAAACGACTGTTTTGACAGACGTCATCTTACCTGATCTTTAACCTCAGAGACATAACCCATGTTCCTGTAGTCAACAAACCAAGTATCTAGTTTCTTGGCGTTGTAGCGCAATCTTCGAGCCGAAACCTCCCTTCCTCTTGTCACAAACTGGGCATTGATGATTGCTCCCTGCAGATTTTGGTACTCCTGCCTTGTCTACAGCAGGAAATTACAGAAAAAAGGATGCACCACAGCACTGGACCTTGAAAAAACAGCTATAAATTCAGGTTCTAATAAGTTTTTATACGTAATGAGCTTGCCTATAGCAAGGCACACCTGTAGATAACTTATGTTATATTGCAGTGAGTTTGTAGGAAAGTAAAGAAATTGTTAGGTCTGGTATCTCAGTTGATGTTGTGTAACTACTACTAAAGTGACACTTGACGCTGTTGTTTGGCTGAGAAAGCAGCAACAAACTTAACGGTTTCTTGTAACACTGAAGATGTTTAAGGTCAACTTAAAACAGCATTTTGTCTCACAGATATCCAAGCTAAGAAGATTTCTTCAGTTTTCTAGAAGCTCAGATTACTGCTGGTACCTTTACAAAACACCACCTCAAAAATATTCGAACTATTCCTTTAAAAGCCTTTTTAAATAACATGTACTATGCAGAGATGGGTAAGTATGCTGACAAGGCTACTTGCTAAATATCTTTTTGACAACAGGTTTTCTCGTATGTCAGCACCCACCAACAGATTAGATCATGTGAGGACAAAGCCTAGAAATTTCAACTGTTTATGATTTTCTTTTTAGCTAGCTCTTAGTGTTTCTGTCAAAAGCACATTTAAGAGCAAAGCAGCCCTCCTTACAAGATCTCCATATTTATTCATGGCCATACTGAAGGACCTCCTCCCCATGAAAAAGCCTTGGTTGTGGTCTTCAATCTTCTGCTTGTTGTCCTCCCAGATGGCCCTCCGCTGCATGTTGTCCTGAAAACAAATCAAAGAATAAAAACTTAAGAGAAATAACAGGACATGTGCTCTTGATTGTGTCAGAGTGTTTTAACTGTCTATTCAGTCTCACTAATTCATCGTAGTTTATGCCATGGCTTTTTTTCCAGATTCCCCACTCAGTCAGGACCACCTCGTCCGAGTCTGACGACACCATCTGGGGGTTGCACAGCAGGACGGAGAGCAGTGCTGCCCTCAGCAGAAAACTGACCTGCCCAGCTAGAAATAAAGAAAATAAAAAGTAACAACCTCTCATTTCGTGGGGATTTTTGCATTCTATTATAAAGGTGGTGGCAGAAGTTCATTGACCCAAAAGGCAGCAAAACAACACTCTCAACCTACAGTATCTTCTTTAAAGCCCTAACTTTCATGATTACGTTATTCTCTTTTAAATCTTCAGTTTAAAAGCCCACAGACCCCACAGTCAAAGCTTTCTCCATCAAGTAAAATCATATTAATCTTGCGATACAAATCAAACAGTAGTAAGAGTTGAGTTTGTTTCCCAAATAAAACACAATTAAGAAGCCTGGGTTCCTACCTGCACACATGTGAGTCTGTTTTGTTCTCGTGTTCCAAGAGAAACTCCAAAAGCATACAGACTCCAACTATCAGCCTGCTATATAAAGCTTTCTGAAAACTACATGTTACTGCTGTACTTTTACCCAATCCTTAAATGAACCCCTGCGCCAGCACCTGACAGTGACATTCGTCAACAAAAATATGTTGTCTTCCCGGCTCTCACTCTGTACTGTCCTGTAGTTATCATTTAGAAACAGCTAAAGCTGCAGTATTGTTAATCCCTCAAATACATGTTTATAACTGAGCGCAACACCTGACATCCAACACAGGGAAAAGTGACAATGCATCTAAAATGATTAAAGTTTGCACTGAAACGACATCAAAAATCACACAAGTTACAGCCACAAACTTCAGTGTATTTTGGAGGGATTTTATGTGACAATAGAGCCTGACTGTGAAGTAGAAAGGAAATAATGCACATTTGTATTCAGCCAGGCATTGAGTACTTTAATCACCTTCCTCTACATGTGGAAGAAGGTGTTCTGATGTGATAAGACCAAAATTGAAGTTTGGTCCAACATGTAAAGCATGAAGATTGATGCTGGCAGTATCTTGCTGCTGCATGGCTTTTATTTAACATTGACATGGCAGCGTTTAGTGTTGATCATGGAGCTATTTACAGGTCAATCCTGGAAAATAGAGGCTGCAAAAGGACAACACTAAACATACAGCCAGAGCTACAATGGAATGGGCTAGATTGAAGCATATTCATGCTTAAGAAAGGCCTAGTCAAAGTCCAGACCTAAATCCAATTGAAAATGTGTGGCAAAACCTGAAAATTGCTGGCCACAAATGCTTTCCATCCAATATTACTGAGTTTAAGCTATCTTGATTAAAAGAATGGGCACAGATTTTGATCTCGAGATGTGCAAATCTAATAGAGACATACCCCGAAGACTTGCAGCTATGATCAAAAGGTGATCCTATTATTGGCAGATACCCACAACAATTTATCTGTAACACAACTTTAAAAACCATGCATTATTTTTCTGCGAGGTCACAATTATGCACAACTTTGTGTCGTTGTTACGTGACAAATGTGAAAAAGTTAAAAGGATATGAATACTTTAGATATGAACTGTAACTAGTATTCTTTGTTAAAGTATAAATGGAATTGAGGAATAAAAACATAGCCCGTCTTACCTTTAATTCAGTTTTTATGGTTTATCGTTTACATCTAGAAATTAGCTTATTATGTCTTTCTGAACCAAAACCTTCTCGATAAAGTTGCAAATCAACTAATATAAAATACAATATTATATTAATATGTGAAAGTTCATATACGTCTACATTAAACTTCGTCAAAAATACTTGGGCAAAAGTAATTATTAGTTACTTGAACGCAAAGCTTTGTATTTTTTTAAACATATAGTCAGCAGCGCACCCTGGTGGCGTTACTGTCTCCTTGCAGGATCCGCTGCATAGCCTGAGCTCAGCTGACTCGCTCCGCTGTTATTATGATGTCCGCGACGGGGCGACACCCAAACACGGTGCGGCAAAACAAGCAAATTACGCGCAGCATCGCGGCTAATGAGTGAGTGCGCATGAAGGAAGCATCATGAGTCACGACTGAGGTCTGGAGGATGTCTTTCAAGGTAAACCAGCTTTATCCATCCGTCTCTGTTCGGGCCTGGCTGAGAGGGCCTGCATCATGAGAGGCCAGATCGCAGCTGCTTGCTGCAGACTGCTGTATTGTCAGGATTTATTTGTTGACGTGATGTGTTTAAGCATGAAGCCCAAACAGGTGGCATTAGACTGACTTTAATCATACAATGTAGCTCTGCAGGTACATGCCTGGACACAATGGCTGCATAATAAAGTATTAAATTGCTTTCGATTCTTTGGCAAATACATCTTTCTAATGTGCACTTGGGTATTTGTGCACAATTCTAACTGCTCACAAAAGACTGGACGAGAAACACGCGTGAATGCGCCACTGCGCAAAACTTTTAGGTAATTCCTCGTTCTTTTACTAAAATGTTAAAGGGCTATTAATCAGTAGTTCTTTAGATAACCAACTAAACCTTGATGCATCTCCTAGGTTCTCTCAAGTCCAGATTATATTCCCTGCTTGTGAAGATCATGACACTTAGATACAGTAGATTTACTGTTGTATTTGTTGTTTTGTGTTGTTTTCATCTAAGAATTTCCCCCTACTTGCCCTTGTTTTTTTTAAACACACTGTACGAGTTTGTGTAATAGTCAAGAGCAAAGACTGATCAAAAAGAAGGAAAAAGCTGTCCATAGAAAACTGTTGAAAGACCTCGAGGAATCAGTAGAGTTCTTGAACAAGACCAATGAAAGATGACTGTTCTCTACTAATATGTGCATCACCCAGGTAAGGTATGAGAGGAGTTTGCAGCTTCTTAGAGAGAGCCTCCAGCTGACCTAAGGGCGCCCAGAGAACTTGAATTCCCAGTGGGAAGGTTGATCGATGTGTCAGCTGCGCACAAAAAAACTAAAGAAGGCGCTTATCTGCATTTAAACTGTTATAATTTACTGACATTACAGCTAATTTACTTATTTGTGCTGCTTGTTTCTGAGTTGGAAAAAAATGCAGGCATACATTAACTCTCTAGATAAGCGAGTATTTCATCTAAAGAAAAGTAACCCCAGAGCATGATACTCCCACCACCATGTTCCACAGTAGGAATAATGTTCTTTTTGGTAATGCCTGTCATGGTCCTAATGTTTCTAAACCTGGAATTTTAACGAGGGCCCATGCAATTTTGAGAACTACTGTTTTATAATGTAACATAGTACATGTATTCTGATTTAAAACACTTGTTAGCTTCATTAGGCTTTATATAATGGTAATTATTTCACTATATTTTTTTCTCTTCAGCTTCATTTCAAGGTAAGACAAACCATTCAAACATGTGTCTAGAAATAAAAGCCAGGCCCAAAATTGCTTGAATTTGTTTACTTTTACTGTTATGCTGGAGATGGGCCCCCATAGAAAATTCTGCTAGGTCCTTATTGCACCTTGGGCCTGCTCCTTATATTATTAAAGTTGTAAGCATAAATATCTGATATTCAGATCGTTCCTGATCCTGTTTCAGTTACAGGTTCAAGAGTTAGGGTTACCCAAAGAAACAGAAGTGTTGGGTTGCCAAGAGACCACTAAACTGTAAAAAATGTATGACTAACCTCTCAATGCAGACACAACACCCCGTGTAACATCTACACTTAGTGGCGACACCTGGACACACAGTACCGTGGTCATTGTCTACTTTTAGACTGCATAAGGCTATAATGGTGGTTTTAGTGTCAGTGGTTGTTGTGTGTATACCCTGCAGAAGGAAACACCCCTGGCTAACGCTGTGTTCTGGGCGGCGAGAAAGGGAAACCTGGCCCTGCTTCAGCTGCTGCTCAACAGCGGGCGAGTGGACGCGGACTGCAGAGACAGTGTATGGACGCTGCATGCCCTGGCTGCTCAGATGCGCGCTTTAACCATAATCCACCTGTTGTAGGGACACAGAGTGCATCGAGGTTTGCCTCTGTAGAGCATGTGTTTGTGTGTATATGCAAATATTTTATTTATCTGCATCTAGTGCCGTTTTCTTATCACCAAAGTGTTTTTTCTCAGATTTAAGGTATGTTGTGTCATTTCTGGGATTGTTTCCCTTGTGGCAGACCCATGTTTTTTGTGGTTTTTAATTTGTTTTGTTTTTTCCATTAGTTTTTTTTCTTGTCTTTGTAAGACAAAAATAAGGATGTTTTTTTAAAATAACACCTTTAAAGTCCAAGGTTGAAATAAACTTTATATACAAGATAAGCAGATGATTAAAAAACAGCAACTAAAAAAACATAATAAACATTTTAACTATAAAACAATCCAATAGATACTCTTAAAGCCAGAAAGAAATGATGTGGGACCAAATGTAAACAAGACTTTCAACAAGAGTTTCAGTGATCTTAGCACAATTCCATTAATATATGAATTGCTGGTATACATTGTTTAACAGCTAACAAAAAGCAAAGTTTAGGAATATTTAGCACGTAAAAAATAACTTGACAGGTTAAACATGTTTGTCAAATTTAAGTTGCTGGTCAAAGATGACGGCGAGTGTGTAGCAGACGATTTTACATGATCATCTAGAGAGATAAAAGACTGTAGAATGTTATAAGGAACATTTGCTTAGCAGTGATTAAGCTGCAGAAAATTTAAAGACTAAGAAGTTACCAATCTCAGCTAAAGAATCTGTAAAACAGCTACATGGCTTCAAATAAATAAAACAGGATTTCTGCATTAGGTGGCCAAAAGAGGGTATCACATTGAAAATAAAATAAGTCAAGCCATAAGCCAAGCCCTGCACACTCATTCACGCCTATGGACAATTTGGAGAAACCAGTTAACCTAACAGTCATGTTTTTGGACTGTGGAAGGAAGCCAGAGAACCTGGAGAGAACCCACCCATGCACGGGAAGAACATGCAAACTCCATGCAGAAAGACCCCCAGCCGGAAGTCAAACCCAGGACCGTCTTACTGCAAGGCAACAGTGCTACCAACTGTGCCACCATGCAGCCAGCCTAGAAATACTGTCCATGGAAATTACAAACAGGACCGGTGACAAAGGGCAGCCCTGCCAGAGTCCAACATGCACTTTTTAATCGACTGATTAAAATAACATGGTTGGTAATATTAAGGGCAGTTGATAGATTTTGCATCTTGATGAGGTTTCTTAGAAAGGTCAGGAAAGCAGATTGGAGGCGTAGTATCAAGTGGGCTCATAGAGGAGAGTGTGGGTGACATTGAGTAGCACATTGAGTGAAATGATAAAGAACCAGTGAAACAGACATAAACAACTTGGGATGATGAAAAGTAAAGGTAAACTTAAGAGGGCACTTCTGTTCCTCTAATATTTTAAACGTTATCATTAAAAACATAAGACCTGTTTTTTGTTTTAATTTTGTGCTTTTTTTGCTAACTTCTGTCTTTAAATGTAAATCCCTCTGTTGTTTTTTTTTTTTTTTCTCTTTACTGCTCATATATATTCTATATACTTATCAAAGGATTTTGAAAGATAGTTGGTTACAATGGGTTTATTTAGGGAAATGGGCTCAATGCAAATGCAAAAAAAACTTTTTTAGGTTCTAATTTTGTAAATATTTTTGAAAAACACATAATTTCCCTTTGACTTTACAGTTACACTCTACTTTCAGTCTATTAAATAAATCCCAACAAATAACTTAAAAAATAAGGCTTGATCAAATTGAAGATTGACAGTTTCATGTCATGCTGCAAATCTGTATTGAATTCCTGCTTACATTGCAACTATTTTTATTGCTGTTGCCAGAATAAAAATAAATGAAACCTTCTGCAGGGTTAACAAATTGCTTTTTTTTTTTGTTGCAGTATGGAACAACAGCCTTGATGGTGGCATCGTACGGTGGCCATTATGAGTGCGGCAAAGAACTCATTGTGCAAGGAGCAGACATCAATTATCAGAGAGAGGTAAATCTGCTCCAGGGTGCTACAGATAATCATCAAGACAATGCTGGAATTTTTCTCAACCATTCTTGTCATCAGAAAACAATTGCTGTTGTCCATGAAATAATCTGACCACCAATCTAACACACTCAGAGACAAGAACATGTATGCTTATCATATAACCAAGGTTTTTCTTTTTGTTGCTTTAATTTTCATATCTCGACATGTTCTTCATACAGGGGTTGGACAATGAAACTGAAACACCTGTCATTTTAGTGTGGGAGGTTTCATGGCTAAATTGGACCAGCCTGGTAGCCAGTCTTCATTGATTGCACATTGCACCAGTAAGAGCAGAGTGTGAAGGTTCAATTAGCAGGGTAAGAGTACAGTTTTGCTCTAAATATTGAAATGCACACAACATTATGGGTGACATACCAGAGTTCGAAAGAGGACAAATTGTTGGTGCACGTCTTGGTGGCACATCTGTGACCAAGACAGCAAGTCTTTGTGATGTATCAAGATCCACAGTATTCGGGGTAATGTCAGCATACCACCAAGAAGGACGAACCATGCCAATGCCAAACGTCAGTTTCAATGGTGCACGGAGCGCAAATCTTGGGCTGTGGACAATGTGAAACATGTATTATTCTCTGATGAGTCCACCTTTACTATTTTCCCTACATCCGGGAGAGTTACGATGTGGAGAAGCCCCAAAGAAGCGTACCACCCAGACTGTTGCATGCCCAGAGTGAAGCATGGGGGTGGATCAGTGATGGTTTGGGCTGCCATATCATGGCATTCCCTTGGCCCAATACTTGTGCTAGATGGGTGCTTCACTGCCAAGGACTACCGAACCATTCTTGAGGACCATGTCCATCCAATGGTTCAAACATTGTATATGTCATTCCCAAGACAAATTGACGCTGTATTGACCGCAAAAGGAGGCCCTACACCATACTAATAAATTATTGTGGTCTAAAACCAGGTGTTTCAGTTTCATTGTCCAACCCCTGTACATGCTGATACCTTGGTGAACTCTATAGGTGTGCTATGTAAATAATAGTAAAATCATTCATATAGAAAAAGGACAAATATGTTTCATGAATCAACCTTTATGTCTTCTTTTAAAAATGTAAAGCATATAACAGGCGTGAGTTGAATAATACGGTAAAAGTCTGTCATGTAAACACCTGTATCTATTTTTATCCTCAGACAGGTTCCACAGCTTTGTTCTTCGCCTCGCAGCAGGGACATTGTGACGTTGTGAAGCTGCTGTTTGAATTTGGTGCCTCCACTGAACTACAGACAAAGGTGTGCTGTGTGTAATGATGTTTACAGATTTCCAAATACAGAATATGAGCCGACAGTTACTATTAATACATTTCGGCTTTTTTCATTCTCAATTTGAGATTATAAGTCTCATGTTCTGTTCCACGTTTCGCAAACAGGATGGTGGCACGGCTCTCACCGTTGCGTCACAATACGGTCACTCCATGGTGGTGGACATCCTGTTGAAGAATGGAGCCAATGTTCATGAGAGGCTAAATGTGAGATCAACATCTAAAGGCCTCTTTCTCTCTCCTCATTGTCAGTCAGTCACACTTCATGGTCTTGTATTAAGTCTCCTTTTCTGTAAGATACCTGATGGTTAGTTGATCTCAGTGAAGCAGGAATCCAGTTTCTCTGGTTTCTTCAAACTGCAGTGTCACCTTGAACACGATTAGCATATGCCTGAAACTAAAACCTTACAGTGCAGAAATGGATTTAATAAAGTAATTATATATTACTTTAATTGTATATTTACTCTGAGTTTTGCTTCCCATGTTTGTAATTCTTTAGGATGGAGCTACCCCTCTATTCCTTGCTGCCCAGGGGGGTCATGTGACTGTGATTCGTCAGCTGCTGGCTTCAGGTGCCAAGGTCAACCAAGCCAGGGAGGTAATGCCTGCTCAAGCAAAAAGCATGTTACATGCCTACACTTGTAACCGGTTTGCTCTTAACCTTTGATATTTTTGTCCTGTCTTTCAGGCAGAGCAAGGCATTATGTTCTGCACTTTGTAACTTACAGTGGTTGTAGTATTGACAGACATTGTGCACTTTATTGTGGGCAATGTGCAGTGACGAGGTCGTACATGTTTGTAGGAGTAATGTTTTTAGGGTCTGGTTTTATGCCCATTTTCATAAATAACTTGCCAAGAGACAACAGTTGGAAATAAACAGGACAATAAAATCTGAGACATTTGCATGTAAATGTTCATTAATGTGTAAAGTAAATTCATTAAACTAAATACAGACTGAACAGGTTTTGTAATCATACCCATTATTGCCTTAAACCTCTTTCTTCTTTGAAGAGCACACAATATAGTTAAAATGCAGGAACACAAAGCAATGACCTCTTCCACTCCTTAGAAACTAGGAAGTTAGAATAAGTTTTTAATGAAATGATAAATTAAGCAGCCATCTCCTTTACATTAAGTGAGGTAAATGTATAAATCATGTTTTGTTTTTTGTTTTTTATTTTTGCCCACAACCTCTGCACCATCTATCTCTCTCCCAGGATGGCACTGCACCCTTGTGGATGGCAGCTCAGATGGATCACACTGAGGTGGTGAAGGTCCTACTTTTGCGTGGAGCAGATCGGGATGCTGACAGAGTAGTATGTTAATCTTTTTGGACTAATAAATCATGCGAAAGTAACCTGAGGTTGGATTGGATAGTTGTAAAAATGAACTTCTAATGTCTTACCCTAAGGAAATCTCATTGTCTGTGTTGGAAAAGGTCATGAAAAATAGTACTTTCTGTAAGGTTTTATCATGGATATTTCACATACTGTATATTTTTTCTATAATCAGCGCTAAACAAAACAGCCCAAAATGTAAATATTGTTATCAAAAAAGGCACACAGTCGTCTATTTGTCTCAGTGTTTATTTACAATAATTACTCACCTAATTAGAAAGTAAAAAGAACTTAGACCTAATTTGGAAGTTCTGGTCTCAAAGAATTGTAAGGTATTATTATAAATATTTTCTATATGTTTCATTTGCAAAAGGAAATATAAAAAAAAAAAAAAAGATTAATTAAATAACTGGTCTTTACTTAATATTAATATAATCCAGAAAGATCTAATTATAACTTCATCATCATTGGAGGTTCTTGCATGCCACCCCAACCCCCAAAACTTAACCATTTTATTCCTTTGTTGCTTAGTGTTGAGACACAGGATTGGTTTATGCTTCCCAAGGACTGTCATAGAGAAACTAGTTTGTGGCTAGTTAGAATAATTCCCCATATTGTACTTTTCAAAACCACCGATTGTTACTTTAATATGTTCAGGTTATTTGCCTCAGGAGTCTTCCTCAGCAACAAAAGGATTCGACCAGGCTGTTGCTGTTCTTGGAAATACTATTAAGTATTCTGTTTTAGCACAATATTAGTCCAAGAATGCTGGAATCTTTCCTTATAAACAAGAAAAATGAATAGCATTTCCACTGACGGTTCACAAGTATATTCATACAATATTCAACTTTGATTTTAATTTTTATGCTATGGACTTTACCAACATAAAGGGCCTTGCTAATAGTAAATATGTTGTAGCTAGAAAATCTGTAGATGTAGTTAAAAGTAGTTGAAACTAATTTCCGTATTGTGTCTTTTAATTTTCAAGGATGGATCAACGGCATTATTCAAAGCAGCATTGAAAGGACACAACAACGTCATCGAGGAGCTTCTTAAATTTTCTCCTACACTTGGCCTTCTCAAGGTTAAACATCTTTTAGCTATAATGGATTTTATCCGGTATCCCGCTGAACAGGAATCTTGAGATTTCTTACCGTGCAATTTACAAAAAAAAGGAAAGCTCAAACTGATAACAGAACAGGTTCTGTTCTTGTCTTGCCTCCAGAATGGTTCCACCCCCCTTCATGCTGCTGTCATGAGTGGAAATCTTCAAACTATTCTGCTGCTGCTTGGAGCCAACGCTGATCCCACTTTACCCAATGAGGTGACACATCTAACTTTGATGAGATATGCATAGATTATCCCATCTGCTAAAGCATTTTCCTGTGCATTCTGTTTTGCAGCATAATGAACTCCCTTCTCATCTTACAAAGAACGATCGCATTCTGAAGGTTTTACGTCAAAAAGTTAACGGAGACAGTTGATGAAAGCCTAGACTCTCCTCCTTCATGTCGGACTGTACATCTCTGATGTGTTGTGAGGGGGAAGAAAAACATTAACAGTGTCAAAACTACTCAACTGCAATATGTACTGTAGACGTTGCTTGGTTATTGATATTGGCTGAAATAAAGCTGTGAAATTATGAATAAAAAAGAACTGAATGTAAAATAACAAAAAATGCATTAGCCTTCTTTATGCTGTTGTTCCCTGGCACATGCATTTATTTGTTTACCTCAGGTAATAGAGGTTTTAAGGATATTTTGCTCATCATTTGCCTTTTCAATAAATGTATCAGTGTCCAGCGTTCGTTATGGTAAAATAATAAGCTTTGGAATGGGGGACAACATGAAGACACATTAACAATAATATAATGAATTGTGTAAACAGAATGTTTCATTTATTATGACAGAATTTTCAATTTAGTTTATTTATATAGCACCAATCTCATACCTAGTTATGAAGAGCCTAATTGGGTCCAGAATTATCCAATACAGTACATTCATATAGTCAAGTTCCAGTCCAGTTACTCATCTAATGTCAATTGGTAAAAACGTATTTATTTAATCTGAAGTGTGTATATATATATATATATATATATGGGGTCTCTGGGGTCCATTCCTCATCGGTTTAATGCCCTCATATACCACCTTCTTTTCTTTTTGTTTTTCCAAAGCTACAAGGCAAATTAGCCCTTCCTCCTCGTCCGATGATGCCATGACAGAAAGTGTGGAAGAAGTAGTAGTAGTCACCAGAAACGTAGGAAATTGTTCGCTGGACTATAAAACCTCAAACGTCCGCTCACAGTACACCCGACTCACTGGGACCTTCATAGGTTTACATGTTGTTGCTTGACGATCCAAACCCGTGAGTGCTGTGGTTGGCTATAGTCCAGAGCAGCCGAGAAGGTTCAGAGCCCCACTTTAAAAAAAAAAAAAACCTAAACACCAGCTACACCAACGAATAGGTCCAACAGAGTAGAGCAAACTCATATTAAATTTACATCTCAAGCCGTTTGGATGAGAGGCAGAACGTCTTCCAGAAACAAGAGTCCAGCTGCCTCCTACTTAAGCACCTAAAAAGGTTTGTGAAAGTCTAAAAGAACACCTGAGCCTTATGTCTTTCTTTCAAAGTATTTCTGAACGATAACTTCTGTGTAGTATTACAGCAATGGCTGAGTGTATTCAAGAATGAACATGAAACGATTCGGGATGATTGGAAGAAAGAAACTTCAACCCACAGCAGCAGATGACGGTCGGGTCACGTGACCACCGCGGAAGGCAGTTGAAGTTGAGATGCGGAAGAGAGACAAAACTTTGGAATATTTAAGGGTTCAACTGGTTCCAATATAACCCTTATGTAGCCGGACACAAGACAAGAACACAGTCAAGTTTTGATATTTTTTAAATCATTGCAGGCGGAGAGGTTTGAGAGACAGGAGGAGGTAATGGCCGGCGTCAATGTACAGGTAAGTGTCAGACTTCTGTAACAGTGACGCGACTCACCTGAAAACATGAGACACCAGCTTTAATAAACAATCTGACGGATTGTCCTTGTTTAAACTGCCACAAACGTTTGTGATTTTAGGAATTTTTCCTTTAAGGTCCTTATTGGCGCCCTTATAACTTAATACTAAACTTAGGTGATGGTTTGAAGTATTTAACATTTGTTTGATTTCTTGTGAAAGAAGCGCTTTTAAAAAGAATAATGTACTAATTCTTCATTAGAAATGTCAGTGTCGTCAATCTGTGGTTCTGAACATTTCTCTTTCTTTCTGTTAAATAAATAAAACTAGTCATAACTTGCCGTCTTATTTAATACAACTTTTCCTCCGAAAAGTTGTAAATAAAATGTTAGTGCAATGATTAATTAATTATGTGAGCCCTACACATAAAGTAGAATATTAGTAGGTGAAATAATATACTGTACATACATAGAAAAATAAACTCTCCTTTTGAATTTACTGTTGGCATCGTAACTAAAAATAGAAAGGATGGTGTGTTTATAACTGACGTCAGCTCTTTTTTAACAACCCTGATTATGTTAGCATCTATTTAAACAATTTTTAAAAATGTCTTCATTATTTCTTTGTCATATTGTTTGTCCTCAGAAAGCTATAGATCTGGCCAGCAAAGCAGCAGAGGAGGACAAAGCCAAAAACTATGAGGAGGCTCTCAAATGTTATCAGCATGCTATACAGTACTTCCTACATGCTGTCAAATGTGAGGAACCTTAGTCCTGCTTACTAGTCTACAAAGAATGAGACCCTTTATAGACTATTACCGTGATCTAATGCTCCCCGTGCTGTTGCTGCAGATGAGGTGCAGGGTGATCGAGCAAAGCAGAGCATCAGGGCCAAGTGTGCCGACTACCTGGACCGAGCCGAGCAGCTGAAGGTCTATCTGAAGAACAAGGAGAAGAGTCCTCCGGCTAAACCTGTCAAGGAGTCTGGGGATAAAGGGTGAGAGAGGTCAACAAATCAGAATTAAACTGGTGTTCAGGGGTGTTTGTTACCGGTGTAAACATTTTAACAATACCTTTGCGTTATAACTTAGAGAGAAAGAAAACTATTCTAATCTGCTATTTGTGACCAGCTGATTTATTTTTCCTTAAAATTCACAACTTATATCAAATGTTTAGTAAGATTGAAATAAATCTTAGTGTTGCCTGATTTGTATTAAACTTTAGGAAAGAAAATGATGAAGGGGAAGATGGGGAGAAGAAGAAATTCCAAAATCAGCTCTCAG
Source organism: Girardinichthys multiradiatus (assembly GCF_021462225.1). Classification (NCBI taxonomy): domain Eukaryota; kingdom Metazoa; phylum Chordata; class Actinopteri; order Cyprinodontiformes; family Goodeidae; genus Girardinichthys; species Girardinichthys multiradiatus. The sequence goes on along the minus strand of NC_061802.1, from coordinate 36,548,474 downwards.
GTGAATGAAATTATTAAATGATATAATTCTGTTACAAAAAGCAAAAAATACTTTGATGAATATGACTGACTTAACTCTTCTCTCTTCCAGGTGCCATTGTAATGGAAAAGCCAAATGTTAAGTGGAACGATGTTGCAGGACTGGAAGGAGCCAAAGAAGCGTTAAAAGAAGCTGTTATCCTACCAATCAAATTCCCTCATTTGTTCACAGGTATTTGCACAAAAAGATTTATCCTAAATCTAGGATAAAATTTACTGGAAACATATGGGCTGTTTCTAGATGAATACTGCCTGTGTTTGTGTAGGCAAGCGGACTCCATGGCGGGGGATCCTTCTGTTCGGTCCTCCAGGAACAGGGAAGTCCTACCTGGCCAAGGCGGTAGCTACAGAAGCAAACAACTCCACCTTCTTCTCCGTCTCCTCCTCTGACCTGGTGTCCAAATGGCTTGGGGAAAGTGAAAAGTGAGGTTCTGGTTTTGATGAAAAATTCAGTGTGAAAGAAAGAGAGTCTTGTAATTTTAACTCTGTTTCTAGACTGGTGAAGAACCTGTTTGCTTTAGCTCGAGAAAAAAGGCCGTCGATTATTTTCATCGACGAGATCGACTCCCTCTGTGGCTCGAGGAACGAAAACGAGAGTGAGGCCGCTCGCAGAATCAAGACGGAGTTCCTCGTTCAGATGCAAGGTGACCAGGAGGACGTACGAGTGCAGTTACTCAGAGCTAAAAGTTCTTTGCTTTCTACTTGACTCCTAGAATTTAGCTTTTCTTTTAAATATTTCTGTAAACAAACATGTAGAATATATAAACCTAGTAAACACATTTACTACTCCTTCAATTACCACCACTACTGCTAAAAATAACAATAATCTTCTATATTATGATCATCCTATAAGTGTGATAAATATTGTAATGATACAAAAAGATGAAATAATTAAATGAAAGTTAATATTACTACTGCTACTACTAATAATAATAATACGTTTATCATTGTTTTAATGATCTTTATCATCCAATGACTAGCAAACAAATACATAAAAAAGATAAATAAAAGACAAAAAAGATGAATAAAAACTAATACATTTACTACTACTATTAGCATCACAACTATCAACAATAATAAACATCATGAAATCATCATCATAAAATAAGTATAGTAAAAGACAAACTGCTTGCTCGGAGGTGCTAGTGCCAGAAATCACTGCTTGAAGAACACTCCTTCGTCTTTGATGTTTACTTTTCTAACTGTTGCAGCACTTTTCTCCCCTTAGGTGTTGGAAATAATAACGAGGGGATCCTGGTCCTGGGAGCCACAAATATCCCATGGACACTGGACTCGGCCATCAGAAGAAGGTTAGCTTAGCATGCTTCTAAAAGGTTTTCCAGAACAGGCTGTTGTCCAGATTGTGAGGATGGCAATGGGAACATTAAAGGTTAAAGGCCCTGTAAGGGTTTACTGAAGCTTTTGTTCTTGTGTTAGGTTTGAAAAGCGGATCTACATCCCTCTGCCAGAGGATCATGCTCGCTCCTTCATGTTCAAGCTGCACCTGGGCTCCACCCCCAGCGAGCTAGTAGAAGAGGACTTTGTGATTCTGGGCAAGAAGACACAAGGCTACTCTGGAGCAGACATCAGTATCATCGTCAGGGACGCCCTCATGCAGCCTGTCAGGAGGGTTCAGTCAGCAACCCACTTCAAAAAGGTCAAATGTCATCCTGCTTGGGCTATTTTTAACAGCAGCAATCAGTTTTCTGAAATTAGAAATGTGCCCTTGTTTGAAAGACATTTCCTTAATTATATCAATAAAGGGTATAAGGGTACATGGGTACATGGAGAAAATATTTGTTAGCTTCAGGGTCAGATAATGATCAAATGTTAGTGCAATAAACAGTTTTCAAAGCAGTCTTTTAGTAAATAGTCCCACCCTCAGAGATGAGCCTGTTGCTGCCGTTAAATGAGTTTTGACAGGTCTTTTGATGTCTTTGGGTTTGAGTGGTTCTTTTAGCTGCTTCTTTAAATAGATCTCATGAACTCACGGTAGTCTAAAATTAAACAACAGTAGCACAGAGTTGAGATATACAGGGGTCGGACAATGAAACTGAAACACCTGTCATTATAGTGTGGGAGGTTTCATGGCTAAATTGGACCAGCCTGGTAGGCAGTCTTCATTGATTGCACATTGCACCAGTAAGAGCAGAGTGTGAAGGTTCAATTAGCAGGGTAAGAGCACAGTTTTGCTCAAAATATTGAAATGCACACAACATTATGGGTGACATACCAGAGTTCAAAAGAGGACAAATTGTTGGTGCACGTCTTGCTGGCGCATCTGTGACCAAGACAGCAAGTCTTTGTGATGTATCAAGATCCACAGTATTCAGGGTAATGTCAGCATAACACCAAGAAGGACGAACCATGCCAATGCCAAACGTCAGTTTCAATGGTGCACGGAGTGCAAATCTCTCCTGTTTCCACCAGAACTGTCCGTCAGGAGCTCCACAGGGTCAATATACACGGCCGGGCTGCTATAGCCAAACCTTTGGTAACTCATGCCAATGCCAAACGTCGGTTTCAATGGTGCAAAGAGCGCAAATCTTGGGCTGTGAACAATGTGAAACATGTATTGTTTTCTGATGAGTCCACCTTTACTGTTTTCCCCACATCCTGGAGAGTTACGGTGTGGAGAAGCCCCAAAGAAGGGTACCACCCAGACTGTTGCATGTCCAGAGTGAAGCATGGGGATGGATCAGTGATGGTTTGGGCTGCCATATCATGGCATTCCCTTGGCCCAATACTTGTGCTAGATGGGTGCGTCACTGCCAAGGACTACCAAACCATTCTTGAAGACCATGTGCATCCAATGGTTCAAACATTGTATCCTGAAGGCAGTGCTGTGTATCAGGATGACAATGCACCAATACACACAGCAAGACTGGTGAAAGATTGGTTTGATGAACATGAAAGTGAAGTTGAACATCTCCCATGGCCTGCACAGTCACCAGATCTAAATATTATTGAGCCACTTTGGGGTGTTTTGGAGGAGCGAGCCAGGAAACGTTTTCCTCCACCAGTATCACGTAGTGACCTGGCCACTATCCTGCAAGAAGAATGGCTTAAAATCCCTCTGACCACTGTGCAGGACATGTATATGTCATTCCCAAGACGAATTGATGCTGTATTGGCCGCAAAAGGAGGCCCTAAACCATACTAATAAATTATTGTGGTCTAAAACCAAGTGTTTCAGTTTCATTGTCCAACCCCTGTAGCTTGTGAAGATCGTCTGAAGGTTGTGTGCTCCTGAGTCAGGTAAGTGGTCCCAAATTATTAATTCGTTTACTAATCACTACCATAAAGTGCCGGACATCCTTTATTGGCACCTCTGGCAGAGATGTTTAAAAAGCCTTTAAAAGTTGTAGCACACTGAGGAACTTTGAAAATCTTTCATTTGACTACATTTATCCAGTTTAAGGGGGCACTGTGTTCTGAAAATATGTTTTTGTTAATGGTTTGTGGCTGGTGGACCATTTCTGTGTTGATTTGACCACATGGTTTAAATTATTCTCCTAAAGTCCTAAAATTACCCATTTTCAATTTCCTGGTAGAGGCGCCCCAAGTTTTATTTAAAATCTCTTTGTATTTCAAATAATCCATGATACCATGTTGGGAACTTTTAAGGTTCCTAAATACTTTGGAAGAGAAACAGGCCCATTGCATCACAGATCCTCCACCATACAACAGTGGGAGTTAGGTACTTTTCTACAGATTGCACATTTGTTCATGCCAAACTTACATGGAGTGACAGTTGGTGAAAATCTGAATGTGCTGACAAGACAATTGGGGAGTCCATCACCAGCCTACTGCTCAGTAGCTAAAAGAAACAGGCCTTTGTTTCATGTTTTATTACAGATGTTAGGATTATTAATCTGAGAATATTATTTAATATCAATATTTTAATATTTGATCAAGTAATATTTTGGTCTGTTAAGGTTTGTCCTGTGAATACCAGCCCAGTAAGGTGATGGTATTAGGACAAAATAGAAAGGGATGAGCCAAGCTCTGACATTATTGAACAGCATAAACTCTGCACATATATGGAATGGATTCACACAATTTCTTAAAATACAAGAATTTATTAACAAAAATAAGTCAACTCAAAGTCAAACATATTTCAATCAACAAACTCTTTACTATGCTAAAACAATCCAACTAAACTACCAAGCAGAATTAAAGAATAGGGGAGACTAATGGGCTATGTACAATATAAACAAGTTGATTAAAGATTATTGAAAATCATGACCAAAAGAGTGATGTAACATTACCATGCAATGTTTATGTTTGAGAACCAAGGATTATCTTGAAGAATCTGGAAATGAAGTTAAGTTAGTCTTGGAACTAACTTAGGCAATAATCAGCAAACGTTTAGACAACCATTCACAATGCAAGATCAGATTAAATATTATTTTAATAAAATAATGTTTTAAAGAATGATCTGCTGAATAAAACCAACCTTCTGGACTAATTCTCAACGGTGTCTAATTAGCTGCCTTTATTTATTGAAATAATATTTAAAGAAATATTATTAAGGGAGTATTTTGGAAAGAGCTAAATCTTTCTGGAGAAATTGGGCTTAATGGTGTTTACTTAGTTATAAGATTTAGTAAAATTATGTTTAGGGACACATTATTTATTAGCTTGAAAACTAACAACCTTTCTGTTAAATACTCTTTAGTAGCACGTGTACTTACCGGTTAGCAGTTGAGCTAACAAAGAAGCTAATAGCTTAGCACCAGAATCAAACACACACCTTAAAAACACACAAACAAAGAACACAACATGAACACGTGTGCTGTAGATATTCTGCTAGCACCAAGATAGCTGAGTTCAACACAAACAAAACCAAACTTCATAAAATGAAAAACGTTTAGATCATTTCAATCTAAACGTTTCTATTGTTTTGCCCAAACCTAACCTCTGACCATGCTGAGGAAAAGCTGTCCGGGGCGGCGAAGTTTGAAGAAAGCATCCACAGCTACAGCTAACCTCCTTAGCTGCGGAGGGGTTTGAAGGTGCGGCTGCTCTGTCGGGCCCACCAAACTGCACGTTACCATGGTGATGCAGCCTCCGTTGTCCTTCCTTGGGAAACTGCTGCTCACGGCGTCGTGCTGGGAACTCTCTGGAAACAGTTCGCTTCTGCAGATCTCAGAGAGAACAGTCGAGCAATGTTTGTACCTTGATTACCCCGTTGATGAATGAAAATCACCGGATACGCAGACAGTGATTCATTTCTACTTATCTTATGCATATGATCGCATGATCTTATGACACCCTTGGATCCAGTTGAGGAGTTTATGTCTGTTTGCCAGCAAAGAGACATTAGCGTTCTGGGCCTCCCCTATCCTGGTCCCGCAGAGGAGCAGTGGAAAGAGATCGGACCATTGGAAAGGGGGTGCTTTTAAACAGCCAGTGGCATCATGCGAAGTCCGCTGCTACCCCCCTTTCCTCAGTTTGTACCGGAGTTTTAATGTTGTTTCCATGTCTGTGGGTCCCAACACAGAGCTCTAAAAACTCTGACCAACTTAGAAAAAAGTAAAGTCCATTTATTTAAGAGATTGGCATGGCTACCTCCAACAACGGTCTGGTTTGGAATGTTTTCCTCTCCACAACTGAATAAATGTACTGAGATCAAATGTTTTTGTCTAAAATGTTCAGTATGAGATACAGGGGTTGGACAATGAAACTGAAACACCTGGTTTTAGACCACAATAATTTATTAGTATGGTGTAGGCCTCCTTTTGCGGCCAATACAGCGTCAATACGTCTTGGGAATGACATATACAAGTCCTGCACAGTGGTCAGAGGGATTTTAAGCCATTCTTCTTGCAGGATAGTGGCCAGGTCACTACATGATACTGGTGGAGGAAAACGTTTCCTGACTCGCTCCTCCAAAACACCCCAAAGTGGCTCAATAATATTTAGATCTGGTGACTGTGCAGGCCATGGGAGATGTTCAACTTCACTTTCATGTTCATCAAACCAATCTTTCACCAGTCTTGCTGTGTGTATTGGTACATTGTCATCCTGATACACGGCACCGCCTTCAGGATACAATGTTTGAACCATTGGATGCACATGGTCCTCAAGAATGGTTCGGTAGTCCTTGGCAGCACAAGTATTGGGCCAAGGGAATGCCATGATATGGCAACCCAAACCATCACTGATCCACCCCCATGCTTCACTCTGGGCATGCAACAGTCTGGGTGGTACGCTTCTTTGGGGATTCTCCACACCGTAACTCTCCCAGATGTGAGGAAAACAGTAAAGGTGGACTCATCAGAGAACAATACATGTTTCACATTGTCCACAGTCCAAGATTTGCGCTCCTTGCACCATTGAAACCGACGTTTGGCATTGGCATGAGTGACCAAAGGTTTGGCTATAGCAGCCCGGCCGTGTATATTGACCCTGTGGAGCTCCTGACGGACAGTTCTGGTGGAAACAGGAGAGTTGAGGTGCACATTTAATTCTGCCGTGATTTTATGTTTTTTGGATATAATCCGGGTTAGCACCCGAACATCCCTTTCAGACAGCTTCCTCTTGCGTCCACAGTTAATCTTGTTGGATGTGATTCGTCCTTCTTGGTGGTATGCTGACATTACCCTGGATACCGTGGCTCTTGATACATCACAAAGACTTGCTGTCTTGGTCACAGATGCGCCAGCAAGATGTGCACCAACAATTTGTCCTCTTTTGAACTCTGGTTTGTCACCCATAATGTTGTGTGCATTTCAATATGTTGAGCAAAACTGTGCTCTTACCCTGCTAATTGAACCTTCACACTCTGCTCTTACTGGTGCAATGTGCAATCAATGAAGACTGGCTACCAGGCTGGTCCAATTTAGCCATGAAACCTCCCACACTAAAATGACAGGTGTTTCAGTTTCATTGTCCAACCCCTGTAACTCTACTACAATACTAGAATAAGTTAACCTAAGGATTTATTTTTTTTACACGGCTTTACCAGGGGTACACTTTGTATAAATACACACCAACACTATGTTAGGAAAATAAAAAAGGAGGAAATCCATTCTTTACTAAACTATGCACACGGATTTGCATTTTGTTCGCTCAGTGTCAGACAAATAGATCCTTGTTTGCGTTCAGTGTAGTTAAAAATCTGGGTAAATTCTCACTTACAGGAGTATACGTTCTAATCTTTACCTCAGTTCAGAAAGAAAAAAGTTAACTTAAAAATACAGCCCAATTATAATGAAAACAGGCATATCTAAGCTGGGTAAGTACTTAGGAACCATCTGTGAAATAACCAGAGAATGAAGATTCTCCAAACACACGTTTCTAATTTATACGTTAGGAGACAAATGTGTAATGCATAATTGTCCAATGTGATTTTAACGATACAATAATTCGCATCAGCGGTGGTATCAAATACAATAGCCTGATGTTGCAATTTATCTGTCCACCCAGGTGTGCTTCCTATCTGTTTCCACATTTAGATGTACCCCTGCAACTCTGAACTGACAGCTCAGCACAGCTCCTTCTGAGAAAACATTTCCTTCTGTCCATCCAAACACTGACATAAAAGTTTTGTTCCAATTTATCTTTAAAGGTTCAAGGATCCACATTTCACAATCCCGGCGTTGTGGTCAACGACCTGCTGATGCCGTGCTCACCCGGAGATCCCAACGCCACACAGATGACATGGATGGATGTTCCCGGGGATAAGCTTTTAGAGCCAGTGGTGTCCATGGTAAGAGTTAACGATGTTGATGATCACAGATATCTGGATCTGTTGTGACCTGGTTGGTGTTCTCTGTGCAGGCGGACATGCTCAGGTCACTGAGTAACACCAAGCCCACTGTCAATGAGCAGGATTTGGACAAGCTGAAGAAGTTTACAAAAGATTTTGGTCAAGAAGGTTAATCTACTGAAGATGGGACTTCGGTTATTTTTTTTAGCAATCAGTCATACTTAATGTGCCATTCTTTCGTTCAGTGAAATCTAAATGGATGGTCCTGTTGTTCCACCGAGGCTTGTTTACGAATCCAACTCCACATCTTTTCAGCACTACAAACATCACCACATAAATGTGGATTATTTTGCACCTAAGAAACGTTGCTCTATCTTTTACTTTATGAATGGGAGATTGTTGAAATTTACAGATGTTGCCTCCTTAATGAACACAAACGCACTCGTTTTATTTCATCAGATTCGTTTCACCCTTTTGGTGTTTTGGGTTTTGTCGTTTCTGAAATGAATTAGTCTGTTTAATGAAGCTTTTAGAGCGATCTCTGAATTATGCATTTTATTACTGTTATTGTAGATATTGCAGTTGGTCATGTTTTGATCAATGTGTTGACATGGTGACTTTGGGGTCAAAATGTTTTAAGAACTTCTTTCTTTTTTGTAGACATATTGTTTAAATCTGAGGTCATTTCTTGCATCGTCTCATGTTCTGTGAACAACACTCAGGGTTCAATAAACAATGCAAAAAAAGAAAAGGCGTCAGCAACGTTCTGAATATATTTATTTGTTAAAATAGATCTTTGTTAACATCTTGATTTGATCAGTGCAACTGTGTCCAATTATTTCACACCTTTAAACATTGCTGAAAAAACTGACTTCAGTGTTACGTTGTTTGGAAAAATGACTTCTTTCACATTTCTTATGCAAATTAAATCAAATATCACGTACAAAGCTGTCCATGCAGAGGAATAGTCCTAATTGTGATGCACATCGTGTTAGGTTTTTAGAGAAGAAATAACTTTAACTCAAACATCACTGGAGGCTGATGTGCTTGCCGTTTATGCATGAACAATAAAAACAAAGACGAATTCATCAATACAAACAAATCAAACTGGAGGTACAATTCAACAGCTGCCGATAAGTTAACAAAAAAGACAACAGGATGAATGGAAATAGAAGAATGGAGAAAAACAATGTGCCTTTAAACTTCAGGCTAATGCTAGTGTGCCTGCATGCATGGTGTCATGTTTGCTCATCAAAACTATGAAACCCAGGATTTCTCCAAATGAGTTGCTAAATGCTACAATCCAAGTACTTATTGCTTTAGTGTGGCTCATACAACGTCCTCCCTAAGCTGACTCGAGCACAAACAACCCAGAGACACGGTGCAGATCTGTGACTAAAACAAAGGAAAAGTAAACAAAGGTTACAGTACAAAAAAACATGAGTGTTGAACATGAGGTTCATTTTGCAAACACAAAGTCCAGCTGTGTGTGAAACTGAAACCAACTGAAGAAATGACATGCACATAATGAATTATCGTCCTTCGCGACGTTTAAAGAACAGTCCAAAGGGAATAATAGTTATGATTTTGGTTAAAAATACTTCTATACACACACATCACAAGAGGAGCAACACTGTCAGGGAATACTGGAAAGTGCTAAAGTATTTACTCTGTCTATCACAGTCACGTCTCATTGATGTAGTCCACAAATGACACACTTCATTTGAAATTATGTGACTGCACTGACAAGAGCCCATAAAGTAAGCTGTAAATACAGGATGAACGGTTAGTGAAGCGGTACAGATTAGAAGACAGAGAAGAGAGAGCCGAGTGCCAGGCCAGTCGCTGCTCCAGCGAGCATGCCCAGAGCCACGTCCCCTGCATCGTCACGCTGCCGCTCCCGAATAATAACGTGGTTCACTCCGGGGGCAACGTATCCACCTTCACAACACGACAATTTCATGTATTAATCCTACAGCCAACAACCTATTCCTGCTGCAGTTCGGCTAGGCAGTGTCCAGTTACTTACCTTGATATTGATATGGATAGGCAACAGCGTAGGGTTGCCCATCCCCAGAATATATAATCTGTGTGGGATGAGCAGGTGGAGCTGTGTAGTCTCCATATGGGCCTGGGGCATAAACCTGGAGAAAATACCAGAAGATTTATATTTTGGTCAAATTCCACAGAAAAGAGTTAGGGACACAGTTAATTACTTCCACAACCTCTCCACTAGATGGCAATAAAACCTAGCTTTGAGCTAATGAGCCGTTATTAAATAGTAATAATTTTAGAGTTTCACTTGGTTTGTAATGTCTATACTAATTACTCATTTCACCTGTGGTTGGGCATATTCTGAATAAGGGGGAGGAGCAGAAGCCACGACTTCCTGTGCAAACCCATACTGAGGAGCAGCAACCACCTGTAGACATCAAAATAAAATATACGCCAAAATAAAACATACAGAATTTACCAACAATACGGAGCTACTGGCTAAGACAAATGCAACAGAGAGCTCCATTGACTGCTGAAGTTCTAGGAGTGCAGTGCTTTGCAAAAGTAACCAATGTCTTGAAATTATGCATTTTGTCTGTTTATGAAATTTATTTAACGTTTTGCGATAGACCAAAACTAAGTAGTGTTTAACCGTGAAATGATAACACTAAATAAAGTTCATTGCATTCAATTCAGAGGTCATCTATTTAATAAACAGAGTCTGGCTGTTTGTACTTTAAAGAGGTCCAATTTGCAGTTTGCTGCAAGTCAGGGGACAGAGCAAACAACATGTGATAGAAGGTGATCTAGTCAGATGAGACCAAAACTGCCATGTGTCGTAGAAATGTAGCATTAAACGTCGCCCTAGAACACACCATGCCCATTCTGAAACAGGGTACTGGGAGCATCATGCTTTGGGGATGGTTTTCTTTAGCAGGGACAGGAAACTGGTCAGAGTTAACGGAAGATTGATGAGCTTGTGGAGGGCAATCCAGGAAGAAAATGTGTTGGAAGACTTGAGACTGGGCAAGGGGTTTACCTTCCATAATCATGTAGTAGAACAGCCTAGTCAAAGTACCACGCATAAATCCAATTAAAAATTTGGGACAAGACTTAAAAGTTAATATTCACAAATGCACTATTTTCAGTTTGACTGAGCTCTTACAAAAAAAAAGGTGTAATGTCAGTCATGTGTAAAGCTGGTAGAGACGTACCACTAGAAACTGCTGCTGTAGTTGCAGAAAAAAGTGGTTCTAAAAAGTACTGGACGGCTAAATAAAAATACACGCAAAAATTTACAGATTTCCTTTAGCAAAAAAAAAAAACTTGTATCCTTTTACTTTCATTTCAGAACTTGGCACTGCTTTGTGTTCACCCCATACAATTTCAATAAAGTACATTGAACTTTGCGATCATGTTGTGACAAAATGGAAAGCAGTTCAGTAAGGCCATGAATAGAGAGTAAAGAACATTAGAACATTTAGTGCAAAGTATGAGACCTTACACCCAAAATATCTGTTTTAAATGTACAAAAACACTCACCGCATTAACTCTGGCATCCTGCAATGCCATGGTCCATGCTCTGCAACCAAGAATGGAAACCACATCAACACAATTCCACATATTTACTTTTAACAACCTAGTTGTCAATCCTAGACATACAATTAATCCCAAAATTATTCATATTTCTGGCAGATTTAGATATAAAAATTATTTTCATATAGCCAACAAGTTTGTTTATGAGCTCCACCTCTTTCAGGTTAGAAGGCCTCTAAGCCATACCCCTAATGTTTAGCTTCCTCCAAAGATTTTCTATCAGACTTCAGGCACAAATCTTGCTTGGTCACTTCAAAACATTAATAATACTTCCACTCAGAAAAACTCTAGTCTAATTAAAGGATTACTTTAAAACTAAATGCATCAGGGTTATGGATAATTTGGGGCTGGAATTCAATTAATCACTCTGATATAATAGCTTGAGAGGACATTTCCTGCCTTACAAGGCATCATCTGCACTGTCTGCACACAAGCTGATGACCCGCCCGTCTCTGCACACTATCTGGAACAATGCATCATGTGTTTTCCCATCCGGTGGGTTCAACTCTAGAAGGTAGGACAAAAACACAAAGGTGACGCATGCAGAACAATATTAAAACGTCTAGTAATAACGGCATCTGATTAATAAGCAAAAACATGTGACAATACCCTGACAAGCAGGGGAGCTGCGGATGTTAATGCAGTGGACTCTCATGTGGATGTCATCCTCCATGTCACGCCGCTGCTGGTCATTGTAGAACACCAGGCGGCCGTCGGCCCATAGGTCAAACCAGTTTCTTTTCCACCGACGTAGGATGGTGCCTTCAGAGTAGACATTATAAAATCAGGCCATTTTTCACCTTCATCAGGAAAATATCGCGTTTACATAAACATATATTTTACTGTGCTACTTAACTGCTGATTTGCAAATATAAGGCTTAAATCTGCTTACTTTGTCTATGGAGCCAGCCACTCTTTACCATAGCCATTTTAGAAGAAACACCTAAAGGGGAAATGTAAATATTAGACTCTGTTTGTCACAGCTCCGGGGCTGGTGACCAGGCGGGGCATATCTAAGACAAACAATTACCAAGTCCACAACGATGTCCATAAAACATAAATAAGCATTAAAAGAAAACATAACATCTGTTGTCTGATAACTCAGTCTAGTGATTCAGCATTCATTTAGGATAAAGCGCTTTCTTACCATATTTAAGCTTATAACCCTGGATGAGACCATTAGCTTCAAGGTAAATTGATGATTTTGAATCACATTGACAGTATTTAATCACTAATTTCAAGTAAAGTTGAAGAGCAACCTTTCAATTGACTTTGACTATCAAGATGCTTTAGCCTAATACTGTAGAGGCCTAGAAAGGAAGAAATGAGAGAGAATATGATGAAAATACGAACACATGAATAAGTGAAAGAAACAAAGAAAACATTGTTAGCTGGTTGTTTCCTCTAAATAGCTAAAGAAGAGCAGCAGACCTGTTAGCGCGAGTTTAAAATGTTTATAGTAAAGTTAATACTAGGACACTGGACTAATACGTCCTTATATGACGTTAGAAACGTGTTGTTGCTCTTATATACTTACTTGAGTCCTTAAATGTTTTGGACAAGATAACCTTTCTTGAGGATATCGAGAACGCGGAAGTGATGTGCACAATAATACGACGTATTGCTCGGAGCAAGAAATATCTGACCGTCCAGCAACGTGAACACATCTAAAGTAGCCGTTATGTCGTCAGTCTGGAGTTCGCGATAAGTCCCGCCCAGAGAGCATCTTCACGCACCAACAGTCTCTGTGGAGAGGGAGGCGTTTGTTTTCAATGACGTAGCCTATCAGCTGACCGCGGTGGAAAATGCTAGCAAACGAAGCTAGGGTGCGTTTGGTTAATGTACCCTCCTGTTCCCGGTTGTCCCCACATCTTGGGTGAGCAATTATGTTTTCTCTTTTTATATGACTTAAGGTTATCGTTTGGTCAAAATGTGATTTTATATAATCAGCAATCTGATTTTGTTGTGTTATTTCTGTCAAAAAACAAAAACAAATTAAGATATAAGCTATGGCTCACTGCCCAGGGGAGCCAGGTTTGATGGGTCCTCAAAATTATACCTTTCAGAAAGGCCTCAAACATTTTTTCTATTGCCTGACCAATCAGTGGTGGAGAAGGTGTATGTGGTAATCACTTAGAAAAATATGGCCATACACCATGAGTTGCTATTGAGATTGTAGTTGGTGTCAAAAGTCATGTTGGTGAACTGCACCCTTGGCAAGCAGGAAAACTGGCATGCTAAACCTTTTAATGGTTATAATACCTCAGTCTTAAGAAAGTCGACTTTATTTAGAAAATCTCTCTTTAATTGATAGGAAATGTAAAAAGAAATGATGAATGAATGAAATAACTCATTCCTTGGTAAAGCAAAAGGACATTTCTATTTAAATATTTTCCTGTCAGTGTGGTAGCCAGCATCACAACCAGATATGCTAAAAGCCAGAAAATAATATAACATTTATTGATATTGGTCCTGTATAAAGTTTCCGAAGTTGAGATTGCTCCTTTTAATTCTATGAATTGCTTATTTTGAAACTCAGAAATTACAACTCTATAATGTGTATTTTTTTAATTGCGCTGATTCTTTTAAAAACTGGCTATAAGGCTGTCAGAGTCCATCATGAAAATATAATAATATCAAATCTGGACAAACTGTAGAGGACCAAATAATACCATGAATGTTTAGATTCTTCTAATAACAGACCATGGATTTATTATTTACTATGTCAAAAATAAATACAAGAAACTCAACATTTGGCTTTAATATACATATTTATTTGATGATACAAAAAGTACAGTGTACATGTTTTGTTTGAAACCCAACTCTGAAACTGTCTCCGGGCCACTAACTGACGGCCAACCCTGTAATCTTAAACAAACGCTCCCTACGACTAACAGCCAGCCAGCTAGGGAGAGTACGCAGAAGCTAAATAGAAATCGGAAAAAAATGGCAACGGCAATTTACTTGGAGCATTATCTTGACAGTGAGTAGCAGAAAATGAACTACGTCTTAAATAACATTGTCATATACAACTTTGTTTGAGGTTTAGTCTTATGTATTTATTTTGTCGAAGGACGCTCGAAGAACTAGAGGTGGTTTGTAGTTTAGGCACGTTAGCAAATAGCTCGCTTGCTAACCGAGTAGCGTCGTTCCGATGTTATTAAAGTACCTTAAACTGTCCCTTTAAAGTGCTCAGTTTACTGATATAAAGAAACAGTAATAAATTGCTCGTAATAAACAGTGCACAGCGTAACCACTTTACGACATGGATTATTTCCTGTTTGTAAAAGCCAGTAGAACGTCTTTAAAAAAACTACAAGATAAAAACTGTTTAGTTTCTTTATATTTAGATTTCGCTAAACATATATCGTGTTGTCTTTTAAAAGTTTGGAGTTTTGCTATTAAATATTGCACCATGCATGTGCAACCTGTTGGAGACCGCGTTTCCCGTAGGCGCCGGGGGTGAGGGGCGGGGCGGGGCGTCTGAAGTAGCGCCCAAACTGAGGTTCTCCAATGTTGGACCCAGTTCGCTCACTCTGCGCCCCAAACTCAACAGGACCGCGTTGTTAAAGCTGTATCATTTTGGTTCTTAATTGAAACTGCTATTTAATAATTTCCCTTTTGGTTTACGACGCATTTCTACTTTAAAAAAAAATATATATATATATATATATTTCACCTCAGTTTGCCATAACGACGTGAAAAACGGGCTGCTTTATTCCTATTATCAGAAAACCAGGGCGCCTGCAAATTCAACATATCAAATTTTAGATCCCATATTCACCATGTCTGGTGAAGATATTTTAAATGACATAAAACTTGAAAGTTCTTATCTAAACACAGTCTGATGAATCACATAATTTATAACAACTATATTTTGACTGATGTATTACTGTGCTGTAATAAAGGTACTCCAACCCTATAACAAATGTCAGTGGTGCTGGAAAGTGCTGCAGAAGATTGGGAAATTATACAATGTGTAATATTACTATTATTCCAGTCCTTCTGCAACATTATTATTGCCAACACTGACACTGAGATTACCAAATATATGTCAATATATTGTGCAGCTTTAGTAGTGAGCAATAGAATAAATTAATTATTTGTGAAGAATTTTAAAATGTAATAATCATCTATTTGTGTTTCTTTCTTGCAGCACAGTCTAAATACAATCAGAAAAATGTTATGTGTTTATTATTGAAATTATTATAAATTTCCTATTCAAATTTCCTGAGCAAAATCTCAGTTGATCTTCACTACACGAGAAACGAGAAACACATATTGTAGTGTGAGATTTGTTCATATGCTAGAAAACAATCCTATCCTCACTATGTTGTTGATTTTAATATTTGAGAAAAGGTGCGCATTAATGTTAATGTCACTCTACTTTCTGCTTCTATATCAGGAGCATCCAGATTTTTCCATTGTCCCTGCCAGCTTGTGTAAACTTTGATTGTAATAACAAACATCGCTAGCACATTAGCCTATTAGTGGTCTTAAATCAAATTTATTTTTAATAAACAAGAAATGTCTTTTTTAATTATAACCATTCATTCTCTTTCTAGGTATTGAAAATCTACCATGTGAGTTACAGAGGAACTTCACTCTGATGCGGGACCTGGACAACAGAACCGAAGGTGATCATGTTCTCTGATACTTTCACTTTTTTATATTATTTTTCTACTTGCAGTGACAGGCTTGTTGTGCCGTGTAAAAGTGGGAGGTTTGAAGTTGCATAATAAGTTGGGATCCACGATATACCGGCATTGACATCGGTATCGGCTGATGTTAGTAAGTTTTTAACATATCAATATCTGTCCGATAAGTAAAATTGGGTTGATATTAATAACCGATGTTTATTACCATCTTATTGCTGTTTGTGTATGTGTTTTTGGAGGGGGTTTGCCATGTGGTATTTCTTTGTTCATGTGAGAGTTACTACAGTTAAACACTCTACAGTGCAGGTCTGTAGGGTGTTTAACTGAAGTAGAGAAGCAATGTCAGCGATGTGGTCATTTTTTCACGGTGTTCAAAAGGTAGTTAGATATATATATTATATTGGTTATCTCCCATAACAGCAAGATTAAGAATGGATATAGATATCGGCCTAAATTTTGATATCAGTGCATCCCTAATAATAAGCTTTAAAGTCGCGGTGGTATCGGTGGAGTTTACTCATCTCTCCAATAATCCCCCTGTTGTTATGCAGAAAAGAAAGGAGAGATCGACAAACTGGCTGAGGAGTACATAGCGAATGTCAAGAACCTGGCCTCGGAGCAGAGAGTGGAACACCTGCAGAAGATCCAAAATGCTTACAGCAAGTGCAAAGAGTTCAGTGATGACAAAGTCCAGCTTGCAATGCAGACATATGAAATGGTCAGTGTTAGCACGGCCCCCCAGGATTTTGCCTAATTGTCAGTCAGACCGTCTTCCTGGGAGAACTTTTTCAGTTCAGGCCACCTTAATGTATTCTGACTAAAAGGGTTGTTTTTTTTTAACAAAGGTGGATAAACATATCCGCAGACTGGATGCAGATCTGGCTCGGTTTGAGAATGAACTGAAGGAGAAACTAGAATTGAGCGGGTATGAAAGTACAGATGGAAGAGGACTGAAAAGTAAGTTGGGCAACTGAAAGGTTTTTCCTGAATCTGTCTGCATGACAACTTTAATCTTACGAACAAATATTTTACCCCAGAGACCGAAATGCGGGGCCAGAGGGAAAAGCGTGGATCCAGGGGTCGAGGAAGGAAGGGTTCTGATGAAGATTCTCCCAAAAAGAAAAAGAAGACCAGGTAACTTGGCCTTTAACCTCAGGGTTTACAGTATCTCAAAGATGTTCTGTTTGTTTTTGAGTCATCCTGAATTCGCTATGTTGTTGTTTTTAGTCCAGACCTCAGTGATGCTCTTCTGCCAATGCAGCCGTCAGACGTTTTGGACATGCCTGTGGATCCCAATGAACCCACGTACTGCCTGTGTCATCAGGTTTCATATGGAGAGATGATTGGATGTGATAACCCTGATGTAGGTTTTAAACTTCATTTTATTTGTATCCTTTTTTAGTCAAGTTCATATGAAACCGTATGTAGCCTGACACGATTTTCTTCTTCTTTCAGTGTCCCATTGAGTGGTTTCACTTTGCTTGTGTAGACCTCGCCACAAAACCAAAAGGAAAATGGTAAGAATTGGACTCCTTAAAAGAAATCAGTCTGTTTACTGAAAGATAAACATTGACCCGGTAACTTAATGCTCTCTGAACATTTCTTCTTTCCCTTAATCTGACAGGTTCTGTCCAAGGTGCACTCAGGACAGGAAGAAAAAATAAGGCTTCCTTTCAGAAATGGCTAACTATTTTTTGTTGTTGGTGTCACTAAATAGTCCACTGTGTATTTGTTTTGGCAATACTCCGTTAAAAAAGGTGGTTCATACAGATTTCCTTAAAAACCGTGTCCAACTTGGTGTAAAGCTACTTTTGTGAAATATTTCCCTACCAGCTTCCCTGTGTTCCCTACCTCCTTTGAATTTTAGCACAGCTGTCTTTCTTTGTCTTGTAGCTTTAAATCAAATAGTTTTACAGTATATTTACTCTACGTTCCGGGTCTTGTCAGAACAGTCCTTCCTTCAGTAAAAAGTCCATACTGTCTTGACTAACAAAGTCGGAGATCCCAGATTGTTGCTTTAGCATACTTGAACTGTTAGTTTTATAAACAACTATTAAAAAACAAAAACAAATGAACAGCCTGCTGAGAATTACATTTTAAACACATATATCTTTACGGAAACAGTGGTGGTAAAAAGGAATTATGTGACAGATTTAGTCTGTTGTTGCTACCTCTTTAGGGTTTACATTAGGACTGCATGAATGAAAAGAGGGGTATTACAATCAGCTTAAGCTAGACTAGCAAAGAAAATAATGTAAACTCAAATTTCAACACAAGCCTATGACATATTTGAATGTATTGTGGTACTAATGGTCAGTTGTTCTCTTCTGTCATCTGAGTGGCGTATTTAAGCACTTTGAATAAAATTGTTGCCCCTGAAGAGGTTTGACACTGCAGGCTAAGTTTAAGATCTTGTTTCTCATGTTAAACTTTGCTATTGAATGTCTGTTGTTTTCCTAACTTGTACAAAACTGTAGGGAAAACACTGGTCCTTCACATCAAACCATACATGGAAAAATATGTGTATTTTGAATGAAACAATATTTTGTAGACACGTTGTTCCAAAGAGATATTTGTTGTGTTTAAAAATACTGGCGACTCGGATTTAATTTAATAAGACTTTAGCAGCCTCCTTCATATTTGACTGTGAATATCCCTCATTTAGGTGTAAACCACAAATATAAAAACCAAAGTCAATGTATTTTGTAAAATTCTTGTATTTTATAACAAATAAATTTTCATTATTAATCCTACATTGTTTGGTTGTTTCATGACATGGAACGTCTAACGTTTGTCCGTTTTTTTGGTGGTGTCTCATCCTATGATGAAACGTCTGCCAGAATATGTCAGGTTATGTCCAGACAGAACTGGCCAGAGGTATAAACAGTTTGTGTCTTCTTGGGCCCTCTGAAGACCCCCAAAAGCACCTGCATTAATGCCGAATAAGGTTTCAAAATGCAACAGATGTATACTAAGGAAAACCTTCACAAAACAATAAATTCTGGCCTTCCTCCCTGACTCTTCTAAGTCTATATTAATTGCAGTGGACATAACTGGAAGTTCCAGTTAAGGTCTCATTCAAACCTTGGGTTGCCCTGTGTTTATTCTGCCTGATGTTACCACAATAGAGCTTTGGTTGTGAACCTCTGCTGTGTCATATATTGTTTTTTTCTATGTGGATTCATGAACTACATTCTTAATAAATGGTGTAGTCAGTTTTAAAATTCATCATCTGATTCCTCATCCCAGCTGCACTTTTCTTGGTTGGGTTTGTCAAACTCCACCTCCAGATCATAAACAAAGTCCGGGTCATCTGTCCGCTTGCAGTTCCTCTCGAACAGTGTGTCCATTTGGCCCTTTTTGCGAGCTAGCTCCTCATCATCCAGTTTGTTCAAATCTTCCTCTGGGTCCAGGCGGAACGAAGCAAGGCTGTCCTCCAGACTTAAACCCTGCATGTGATCTCGCAGGATGATGTGGAGTTTCTCCAACTGGCTTTGAGGTACTTGATCCAGATAGTCCCTGTGCCTTGGGTGGTTTTTCAGTCTTTCAGCAGCCACGCTATAGTCTGGAAGTTGGAGAAAATCAAGGTTTTAGTTCACTAGAAGCAAATTTACAGTGGCTTGCAAAAGGAGTCCTACCTCTTGAACTTTTTCATATTTTTCCAGAGCTTTTATGTATTGTAATATGGTAGACAAACACAAAGTAGTAATTAGCTGTCCAACACCAACCCCAGAGTGGAACAAGGTAATGGCAGCATTATACTGTGGGGATGCTTCTCTTCTGCTGTGACACTAAAGATGGCAACATGGGAATTAAACATGAGACTTCCAAAGATGAGGACCTTAAACATTAAACTTCTGCCATTCTGATTGAGCTTAAACTATTTTGCAAAGAAGAATGAGTAAAAATGTTAGTCTCTGGAAATGTAAAGCTGGTAGTGATATAACCCAAACTACAGCTACTTGCAGTGAAGATGGTAAAATACTCAGAGGTTTGTGGGTGTGACATGCTCTTTGTGAAAACGTGCAAGGGGTATTGATCCTTTTGCCAGACACTGTTTCTTTTCTATGTCATCGCACTTAGTCTAGGACCTAGGAATGTTTTTTTACATTTAATTCATCACAGAGTTGAAAGATTGCAGCATTATTCATTTTCATCGTCTTTATCCAACCAGAAAACAATTATTTACTCAACGGCATTCATTACATTGCTGCTAAAATTATTTCTATACAAGCTATATGAATGCTGAAAATATTGTCTTACCGGAATATTTCGAGAAATTTCGTACAGGTATAATTCTTTTCCGCATCTTTTTGGTGTCAGTGTGGACATAAATCAGAACTATGGAAGGAGGGCTAAACTGCACTCCGCAGCGTTTTGCCTCAAAACCCATTACCTTTTTTTCGTTTTGGAAAAACAGTTAAATATATCCTCCTTCTGGTATTTAAGGTTAGAAAATAACATATTCAATCCATAATAACTATGTTTCTCACTAAATTTAAAACAAATAGAGATATCTCTAAAGAAATTAACTGCAGGACCTTTCAGAGGAAGCGTTACCAAGGAGCCTTATATAAGGAAATGTTTTTAGTGAAGCCTGTTTAAAAACATTTTTAAAAAGGTAATATGAACCACTGTTTCGTAGTTGTAACAGTACATTCATCAGCATGAACTGAAACTCGGATAATTTTCTTTTTAAGTCTGTCATTACCGCTTGAGAGCAATTTTAAATTCCAAAGGAATTGGATTTATAGTCAGGCAGGGTTGTGGCTTCTATAAAACTACAAAATGGTCCTAAGAAATTCTCTTCCGTAAACAGTTCTATTGGGAAATCTAACCTAGCAGTATGCGAAATACTTTGAAAATACAAATGAAAGTTTACTTTAAAGTTTGTTATGTTCTTTAAACTGTTTTTTGTGTTGGCTTGCTTATCTAAATGCTATTGTTTGAACAGGGAGGGTAAGTAATACAGACGTCTTCGTTTTTGGCAAGATAAACTTTTCTCAAATTTACGGTCTTAGAAGCAAAATAAGTTTAGATTTTCTCTAAATGTAAAATAAAGGTCCTCCGTGAAGCACAAATTTGAAAATACCTTTGAACATGAAACATTTTGCTATAGACAGATTAAGCCAAGAGCTCATAAATAACTAGAAGACTGAAATAAACACAATGAAATACCATTTGCTAACTCTTTCTGATCTGTCTTCATCTGTGTAACGTTCACGTTTTTGCAGATGATCAGGAACACTGTGATCAGCTCAGACAGTGGCTAGAATCTTCCACTGTGTCCCTGAAGCTCAGCAAGAAGGGCTTCCACAGGTATTGGGTTCTACACCCATCATAACATTATGACCACTGACAAGTGAAGTGAATAACAGTGCTTATCTCATCATCATGACACGTTCGTGGTTAGTATACAGTAGGCAGCGAGTGCTCAGTTTGTCCTCAAAGTTGATGTGATAAAACCAGGAAAAATTAGCAAGCCTAATGATTTGAGTGAGTTTGACATAGCAAAACTGCGATGGGTACATGACTGGGTCAGAGGATCTCCACAACTGTAGCCCAAGTTGCTGGAGTAGATAATGCTGGTTGTGAAAGAAAGGTACTGTTTGCTGCATATGGCGATTCAAAGCAGTCAAGAGTAGAAATCAAATTTCTTTATGTCCGTGGCCACCCTGCAACAAAGCAAAAAACGGTTCAGGAATGTTTTCAAGAGCACAACAAAAGGTTCGAGGTGTTGACCTGGCTTTTAAATTCCCAAGATCTCAATCCAGTTGAGGATCTGTGGGATGACAAACAAGTCTGACCCATGGAAGCCGCACCTTTCAAGGAACCACACTTAAAGGATCTGCTGCTAACATCATGGTGCCAGATACACTACACACAAGACTAGTTGGGGCTTGATGAACTAATATCTGTTGTGTTTTAGGGAGGTGACAACCACTGTTGATCTCGTACAAGTTGGACTCAGTGGTGCCAGGGCTTTGCCTTACATTAGGACTGCATGAATGAAAAGAGGGGTATTACAATCAGCTTAAGCTAGACTAGCAAAGAAAATAATGTAAACTCAAATTTCAACACAAGCCTATGACATATTTGAATGTATTGTGGTACTAATGGTCAGTTGTTCTCTTCTGTCATCTGAGTGGCGTATTTAAGCACTTTGAATAAAATTGTTGCCCCTGAAGAGGTTTGACACTGCAGGCTAAGTTTAAGATCTTGTTTCTCATGTTAAACTTTGCTATTGAATGTCTGTTGTTTTCCTAACTTGTACAAAACTGTAGGGAAAACACTGGTCCTTCACATCAAACCATACATGGAAAAATATGTGTATTTTGAATGAAACAATATTTTGTAGACACGTTGTTCCAAAGAGATATTTGTTGTGTTTAAAAATACTGGCGACTCGGATTTAATTTAATAAGACTTTAGCAGCCTCCTTCATATTTGACTGTGAATATCCCTCATTTAGGTGTAAACCACAAATATAAAAACCAAAGTTGATGTGATAAAACCAGGAAAAATTAGCAAGCCTAATGATTTGAGTGAGTTTGACATAGCAAAACTGCGATGGGTACATGACTGGGTCAGAGGATCTCCACAACTGTAGCCCAAGTTGCTGGAGTAGATAATGCTGGTTGTGAAAGAAAGGTACTGTTTGCTGCATATGGCGATTCAAAGCAGTCAAGAGTAGAAATCAAATTTCTTTATGTCCGTGGCCACCCTGCAACAAAGCAAAAAACGGTTCAGGAATGTTTTCAAGAGCACAACAAAAGGTTCGAGGTGTTGACCTGGCTTTTAAATTCCCAAGATCTCAATCCAGTTGAGGATCTGTGGGATGACAAACAAGTCTGACCCATGGAAGCCGCACCTTTCAAGGAACCACACTTAAAGGATCTGCTGCTAACATCATGGTGCCAGATACACTACACACAAGACTAGTTGGGGCTTGATGAACTAATATCTGTTGTGTTTTAGGGAGGTGACAACCACTGTTGATCTCGTACAAGTTGGACTCAGTGGTGCCAGGGCTTTGCTGCTTTACAGATGGCCGAATGGTGTCTTTGTAGATCCATATCAACTGGCATCCCAGAGTGATCTAAGTAACTGGGAGGTAACACTATGACAAACATGGTACAGTATATTTGTTTTAAAATGTTTTTTAAAAGTGCATATTTATAATTGTCTGACTTAATTTCTGTAAGATACTGCTAGATTCAGCCATTGACCTAGAAGTGCCTGCTCCCAAGACTTCAGGATTTCTTACCTATGTGTTCCCCTCCAACACTGGACCGGCTCCTAGTTTCCTAAAAGTAACAATTCCAATACACGGACGTTATCATGAGCCTTCTTCTACTGGAGAAACGTTCACATCTGTTCAGATTCAGCCTCCTGAGCTGCTACTGCGGACTGAAAAATGTAAACAGTTGATGTTTATTTTCCATTCCTAAATTTTCAAGATGCACCGAACAGATATTTCCTGGCTTATACAGATTACTAGTTTTCTTTGAGATCCACACCAATTCTAGTTTTGGCAGATTTGATTTTTTTTTTCCCTTAAAAACAAAATTACAGCCCTGAGAAATATGCTGCAAATTTCGTGATCGATGTAGCAGTTTTGAATCTGACAGAAAATAAATATCTGCATCAATTACATTATATGCATCAAAGTACATGTCCCTGACTTGTATGTGATTTTTAATTAATTAATAAGGAGCATCAAAGTTTCACCATGTATTTATAGTTTGTAAAGTGTAGAAGTGTTAAGTATTTGACCTACTAATAAGAACTGATCAAGGGGGAAAAAAAGTCTGATTCTAATCTCTGGCTGATTGATTGATGCATCTCTATTAAATTGACAACTAATTAATTAATCTAAATTAATTTGAAAATTTTGTATTGATTATATATTGATTATGCCCTTGTTTTCACTCCATATCAAATAAGAAAAACATAGGGATGATATTTTGCATATGCTGCTGTGAGGTGGAGGGAAATATTGTATAGATAGAGCTAGTTTTAATCACACAAGTCTTATAATTTTTCTTCCTTTCAGGCACAGATCTTCACAGATTTGAGTCTCATTCTGTAGTGGATGCTCCCTGTACTGTCAACAATTCCAGCACATGTTTATGGGTCAAAAAACCTCTGCAGCAGGTACTTTTTCACCAAATCTTTACAAATCATTTGTTTGAAAAAAATCAAAGAACCCAAATGTTCCATTTTTCCTTTTCTCATTCAAAATATATATTGTTTCCTTCAGGAGCCCAGCACCGTCAGTATCATGTTACCGGTTGGTGACGGGTCAGCGACGACGCTTGTATGTGGCGGGACTCTTCTTGTGACTATGATCTGCTGCGTGATGCTCTCTAAATACATGTTGAAACATCGAATCATTTAAGCTGCAACAGTCAACAGAGCCTGTGCTCATCAGGTTATAATGTTAAACAGTTGTGTCTGGGACCAGGATCATTCTAGCTGTTTGTATCAGGTGTGGAAGAATTCCAGGTATCTACATTAAATTCACTCCAACGAGCTTAATGTGACTCAGATGGGTTTTTTCTTTTTTTCTGAAGTTGATCATCTTTTGCACTTTTTTCTGATATTAAATTGATAATTAGCTCAGGCAATACCAAAAGGCAACAAGTATTTGTTGTTTCGGCTGCTGAAATAAAGATTACAAAGCTACAAATAATATTTTAGGTAAAATATGTTAACCTAATACTAATTGAGTTTTTTTTTGTTTTTTTGTCAGATGTCAGGGTGATTTCTAACGTTGGTGAAATAAACATGTATAATAAAATAAATGTATGCTTTGTTTATAACATGTTAATTCACTTTTAACTAAAAACCCTTAGAAAGCTCCTCGCTTTTAATAAAACGTTAACTGCTCCAGCTGGGAAGGAAGATAATAACATTATTAATGAATTGATTTTTTTTTTTTTTTTCAAAATTTTGTGGAGATTTTATGTTTTAAGTTCTGGGCATGTTTGTGTTTTAAGGACGATGAAAGTTTTAAAGACCTGCCTGATTTCTAACTTTTCTCCTCAGTCCATTCATTGAAGCCCTGGCTTGCTGAAGGGGCCAGGGCTGGGTCGGTAGTTCCGCTTCCCCTCCGCCACAGCGGAATTATCCCAGGGCCGAATAGACTGATGAAAAGTTGAACTGGAAATAATTGGACTCACATTTTTTACTAAGGTATTTGTCCACAGGGTGTACCATTCAGACCACAGATGTTACTTTTGGAGCTCTTTTAGCGGATTTCTCATCGTTTTTCCAAGCCGTCGGGGATCGTCCAGGAGTCAAGTTGTAGCGGTGTGGAAACTCCGGTGAGCTCCGCCGCTTCTGCGTCGTCTCCGTTAGCCCGCTAGTTGAGAACATTTGTAAGGACCATTTTGGCCTTTTTACATCCTATGTTGGGTTGTTGAAACTATAAGTTAATGGCAAAAAGTTTAAAGCTGTACTCTAGTTGTCAGCTATAGCTAAAAAGCGTTTAGCCATGTTAGGTTTATTAGAGCTGGTGTAGCATAACTCTTAGCTAGCACACTTGTTGGTCAAGCAGTGAATGCTAGCATTAGCCTGCTAACGTCCTGTGTTGGTGCTCAATTAAATAGCATTTGGAGCCAAATAAAAGGGTGGAAATACGCCTTTTATTGGAAAGTCTACCAAGACGGAGACGAAATGGTAAATAAAAGAGCTCAGCTTTGCAGTCCAGGGCATAAAGAGGGAGCAGCTTCCAATGTTTTCATATTCATCAGGGCGTCTCCTTTACTTTAGACGCATCTACTTTATATTTATATTAATTAATAGTTTCCTCCAATGAAACTGGCGTAAGACATGTCTTTTTGTTCAAGTAGAAAGTTTGACCAGATAGAGAGGAAGCCAGGCTGTGACAGAATAGCATATTTCTAGAAGTATTTCACATTTAGTCATGTTGCCACTCCAAACTGCAGTGTGTTTTTAGAAATCACAAATGCATGATTTTCTAAACATTTTACAAGTAAAACTCTTACATGCATAAGTATTCAGCCCTCTTTATTCCAGTAAGTCCAAGTAAAATGCACTGCAACCGATTTTCTTCAGAAGTGGAGTTCACTGAGTATAATTCAGTGGCGGTGGCAGCTTCAAGCTGTGGAGATTGTTTTTTTTTTTTTTCAGTGAGGACAGTCATTAAATCTGTGCGAGTATTGATGGTTGATATTCATGAACTTGCTCTGTGCAATCTGTCACAGCTTAAGCTATTTTGCAAAGACTTTTGGGCAAAACCTTTAGACTGTAGATGTGTAAAACCATTAGAAGCTGTAATTGCAGCAACAGGTAGTTCTATTGCTACTAGAGGGCTGAATACAAATGCATACCACAGTTCTAAGACTTTTATTTGTAGAAACTATTTTAAATCCATGTATCATGTTCTTTTCCACTTTTGGCTGCACCCTGACAAGAGCCATAGATACTTTGGCAAGGCATTGTATATACTTTGATGGCTTAAGTGACCCCATTCATGGCATTGTTTTATAAGAGAAATGATCTCTTAAATGGTTTATAGTCTCACGCTGCTGTATTTAAAACTTTAATACACTTATTTTATGATCTAACAATAATTTGATTTCTGCCCAGGTCCCTCTTGGTGCTTTGTCTCACCTGTATTTGTACACTAATGCCCCTTCTGATGTGAGTCTTGCCTCCCTTCCTCGCTGTTTGCCATCATCTCCATCCTGAACCACTTTGTTCGGCTGCCTGCTTAGCCCCGTGTGGCACGCATTGACCTCTCTACGATGTGCGATAACGGAGACCCTGAGGACAAACCCCCTGCTCCCCCGGTCCGGATAAGCAGCACCATCTTCGGCACCGGCGCCAGCAAAGACTCGTTCTCAGCCAATCACAGCTCCAAACCGCTGCCCTCTGTGCCTGAAGAAAGGAAACAACGGAAAGGGATCACCTCAATCTTCTCAGGTGTTGAAAAAGGTGAAGTAAACAGTTTAATCTAAAGTCACTGCCGTGTTAACAGTATGATTGATTTCATTGAAGTTTAGGTTTTCTTTCATATAGGTAGGAAAAAAGATAGAGACAAAGAGCGACCAGAAATCTCACCGCCTTCTGATTTTGAGCACACCATACATGTCGGGTTTGACGCTGTAACAGGAGAGTTCACAGTGAGTTTTCACCAATCAGGCAGTGTTTCTTGTAACCTGTAAACATAACACGCTATCTGCATCATGTGTGAACTTTCTTTTTGGTTTGTCTCGTGCTTAGGGTATGCCAGAGCAATGGGCTCGACTGCTACAGACCTCAAACATCACCAAGTCAGAGCAGAAGAAAAACCCACAGGCTGTGCTTGATGCCCTTAAGTTTTACGACTCCACGGGCAACGGTCGCCAGAAGTACCTCAGCTTCTCGTCCTCTGGTGAGAAAGAGGATTCAGTTTGTTTATAAAATGCCAGATTACAGCTTAAAACATTTCAAGGCACTTTAAAAGACAAACGGCTGGAAATCTCACATTCAATTATAAAGAATCAAATTCACTCCAAATTGAGTTCAAATCAATCTGACCCATTCCAGGGCAGTCTAAATATGTGGTCACATTTAGATCAAATTACACACCCCAGTTCAGTCCTGGTTAAAATAAAACTCTGTTGATCATAAAATACCAGTTAAAAAAAGGCTTTATATCTAAAGGAAGCCAATCATTGACTTTTCAGCAATCCGTCTTGAACAAACAGTGAAAAGGAATGACTTCTTTTAACAGGATAAATCCTCCATCAGAACCGGTCTCTTCTGCCTCAACTAGCTGGGGAAGGAGAGGACTGACGAGTTGCAAAAAATACAGCAGCACCAAGACAGAAGTACTTTCTATGGCAAATAGAGAAATTACACAAAATAGTTATTGGTTTTTTCTTTGGGGGGGAAGAGTTTGGTGGCTTCCGTGCAGTGTGCTGCTCTCATAATGAGGTCTATGGGAAAAAGAAACTGCTGTAATTATCCCTTTTTGTTTTTATACAGAAAAGGAGGCATTCCCTCCAGGACCTCAGTCTGTAAGTAATTCAAGCTTTTTAACACTAGTCTTCATTTTTATTCTTGCTCTGTATTATGAAGCTGAACAAACGTTGCTTTTATTTAAAAAAAAAAAAAGCCGATCAAAAAAATCACCGAACCCTCATCTCCAAACATGAAAAACATCGATGACGACGATGATGATGAAACTCCCCCTCCTATCGTTGCTCCAAGACCAGACCACACAAAGAGTGTAAGTTATCCCCCATAGGCCTGTGTAAAAAAAACCTACTTACTCTTATTCACTCTGTTAACTTTTTAAATAACGTAAAAACCTTTTAAATACGTTATATGTTTAGCTCTTATTTATTTCATTATGTATTTCCAGAGGTATACCCGTTCTGTAATTGACCCCATTCCTGCTCCAAGTACATGTCCAGATGGGGATTCTGCCTCTAAGACTGCAGATAGACCGAGAAGTAAGACCAAGATGACAGATAAGGAGATCATGGACAAACTGAGTGAGTTATTACCAAACTACACGTGTTAGTTGTCCTGCGTATAATTCCCTTTGCTTTTCTCTTGATGATTGTGGTTTGGTTTACAGGAACCATAGTGAGCATTGGAGATCCCAAGAAGAAGTACACAAGATATGAGAAAATTGGTCAGGGGTAAGATCAGATGCATCATGCAAAATCTTGTATTTGTAACTGAGGAAGCTGTTGAAGGTGGATTCCAAATTATTTCAGAGTTAACACGTCCCCCCAGGCCAGTCTTTTAAACCATTGAGAGCATCATCAGTTTTCACTCTTTTTCTTTTGTTGTTGTTTTGTTTTTCATATAAAAACAGACAATATTTCAATATTTCCATATATGACATGTAAACAGTTGTCCTTGTTGGATACTAAACCGTGCATCAAAATAACTCAAGCTTGCCATAATGTTGGATGGTGTGACAGTGAAATATTTAAAAATTATATTATGTGTGGCCTCATTGCATCACCTGAAGCCAGCCAATCGTAACGACTGAAAAGGTCCTGAAGAAGTTGGTCACTCTTCTATTTGCTTTCAGCTATTTGTTTTCCAGAGTGGTTCTAGCAGCTTTTACACCATAGTGTTGGTTACCTTTTCACACAACTTCTGCATTGTGGCTTAGATTTATTAAAGTAATGACAACCCATATTTCCTGTGTTCTTTTTTAAGATCTGCTCATCTAAATTTCACATTTTGTTATTAATATTTTATCGCTATTATTTCTTGTCTTTTTAATTTATTTTATTTTAGTGAATTAAAAGATGAGTGGATTGTTTCTAAAATGGTTGTTTTACACTTTTTACAGGGCATCAGGAACAGTATTCACCGCTATTGATGTTGCAACAGGACAGGAGGTAATGGAATAAGAAAATGTTGTTGCTGTTTTTCTCATCATCGTTGTGAAAGTAAAGAGTAATTCAGTAAAAAGATTTAACCTTTTCTTTATATTTACCTCAATATTCTGCTTAGAACTGTAATGTAATTTAAGAAAGCCAAATTAATAAGCAATTTATTATGCTTCAGTAATAATATTGGTAATGACTTTTGGCAGGTGGCCATTAAACAGATCAACCTACAGAAACAGCCCAAAAAGGAGCTCATCATCAATGAGATTTTGGTGATGAAGGAGCTGAAGAACCCCAATATTGTCAACTTTTTAGACAGGTGAGAATATAATTAAACCTACATCGTGTAGATTGTTTAATAGTGTTTCATTTGGGAAACTTCATTGGTTGATTGGTTTTTATATAGACTGTAAACCCTATCTGTTGCTGTTTTTCAGTTTCCTGATGGGAGAAGAGCTGTTTGTGGTGATGGAGTATCTGGCTGGGGGGTCGCTGACAGATGTGGTCACAGAAACCTGCATGGACGAAGCTCAAATAGCTGCTGTCTGCAGAGAGGTGCTCTACACGTTTTACCTTAACTCAGCTCTGACTAACTGAGCCAGAGGGTAGAACAGAACTTTGATTCTTAACGCTTCTTCTGCTCTCCTCTCGTCTTCTTGATTCCAGTGTTTACAAGCTTTAGACTTTCTACATGCTAACCAAGTCATCCACAGAGATATCAAAAGTGACAACGTGTTGCTTGGGATGGATGGTTCTGTAAAGCTGAGTAAGTACTATCCCGCTGATTGCTTTACAAGCAACTTTATTTTTCAGCTTAAAAAGCGTTTTTCTTTCTTTTTTTGTTTTTGTTTGTTTCTTCGATAGCCGATTTTGGCTTTTGCGCCCAGATCACTTCTGAGCAGAGCAAACGCAGCACTATGGTAGGCACGCCCTACTGGATGGCACCTGAAGTGGTGACCAGAAAGGCTTATGGGCCTAAAGTAGACATTTGGTCACTTGGTATTATGGCCATTGAGATGGTTGAAGGAGAGCCTCCCTACCTGAATGAGAACCCACTACGAGTGAGTACAGAAAATGTCTTTACCTCCAGGTTTTGAGGCTGGTAATTTAGTGTGGAGCATTAGAAGTTGATTTGTGTTTTTGAACAACTACAGCCTTGTGATTTATATGAATCAACATTAAAGAACAGGAATTTTCATCAAAATTAGTTTTTTATATTTGAAGTTACTTCTTGTTTTTTTTTTAAGAATAGTTGTTTTTTAACTTTTATATGATAAATTGCCACAAAGTTGTGGAAGAAAAATTAATTGTGGGTTTCAATTAGATTTTACACAAACTAGTTGGTAATAGTGAAGCAGTAGGAAAACAAAACACGGGGTTTAATCCTTTTACAAATAAGAAATCTAAAAAGTACGGTTTGCCTTTGTTTTCAGTCTCCAGAGTCAATATTTGGTGAAAACACCTTTCACTGCAAATAGAGTTGCAAATCAATGTCAGACCTGAATACACATTCTCAATGGGATTTGGGTTGGGCTTTGACAGGACCATTCTAATACATAAATACGCTGTGATCTAAACCATTTTATTTAGCTTCAGAATCAGATTTTCAGCCATGTTTGTGTATACTGCTCCAAAAAATTAAAGTAACTTTTTTTAATCAGAGAATGATATTCATTTATCCCCTCCTCAATTGTTTTGACTACTTTTCAGTAGTTTTGCACTTGACCAGCATCGGTGTCACTACTGGTAGTACGAGTTGATACCTGGACACTACAGATGTTGCACAGGCAGTCGAACTCCACCAGGATGGTACATCAATACATGCCATTGCCTAAAGGTTTGCCATGTTTACCAGCACAGCCTCAAGAGAATGGAGAAAATTCCAGGAACCCTCAGTTACTCTAGGAGAGCTGGACAGGGCCAGCAGAGGTCCTTAACCCACCAGTATCTGCTCCTTTGTACAAGGAGGAACAGGATAAGTACTGCCAGAGCCCTACAAAATAACCTCCAGTGGGACGCTGGTGTGAATATCTCTATTAGAAACAGACTTCATGAGGGTCCAGATGTTCTCTAGTAGGCTCTGTGCTTAATGCCTGGAACCATGGAGCTCGACTACAATTTGCAAGAGATCACCAGAATTGGCAGATTTCGACCGGCGCCCTGTTCTCTGAGCAGGTTCACTTTGAGCACATGTGACAGATGTCAAAGGGTCTGGAGAATCTGCGGTGAACGTTATGCTGCCTGCAACATTGTTCAGCATGACTGGTTTGGTGGTGGGTCAGCGTTGGTCTGGGGAGGCATTCCCATGGAGGGACACAGACCTGTACAGGATAAATGATGGTACCATTAAGTATCAAGAGGAGATCTTTCAGCCCATTGTTAGATCCTCTGCAGGTGCAGGGGGTCCTGGGTTCTTCCTGGTGAATGATAATGCCCGGTCTCATGTGGTAAGAGCATGAAGGCAGTTCCTAGAGGATGAAGGAACTGATACCATTAACTGGCTTCCATGTTCACCTGACCTAAATCTAATAGAACATCTCTGGGACATCATGTTTAGGTCCACCTGACACCACTAGGGGACCCCTCAGACTGTCCATGAGCTCAGTGATGTCCTGGTCAGGATCTGGGAGGAGATACCCCAGGACTCTCTGGGTTGATGGTTTGCATCAAATGATGCAGCATCTCTTTGTTCACAACACATTACCTGTTCCATATCAGTATGGAGCTCTAGCAGCATTTTTTTTCTAGTTGAGATCTGATGTTTTCAAAGTGTTCCTTTAATTTGTTTGAGCAGTGTGCATACATATAAATGTTAGAGGGGGAGAAAAGATAAAAGAAACAAATATGTACATTTATGTTTATGCACACCCAATTTTTAGATAAGTTAGAATAGTGCAAATATGCATATGGATTGTTGTCATGTTATAAGAAGAACCTTTGCTTCAGCAGGTATTAGCATATTTTCTTCCATGTATGGTCTCTATTTAGCTCCATTCTTTTTTTAATCAACTCTGACCAGCTTCCCTCTTCCTGCTCAAAAAAAAGCATCAACATACTGCTGCCACCACAGTGTTTCACCGTGAACCCATTATCTAATTGCTTTCCTCGCCCTTCCTGTCAGTTTTTGGGGGGTGACGATGTCTAGATACTATACTCTTTTCATTTCTAGATGATGACTTGAACAGAGCTCTGTGAGATGATCAAAGCTAGGAATATAACCAAACCCTGCTTTAAACCTTTCCCCTCTGCTGTGTTCCTTGGTCTTCAAGGTACACAGTACAGCTGAGGTTAAATTACA
Source organism: Girardinichthys multiradiatus (assembly GCF_021462225.1). Lineage (NCBI taxonomy): Eukaryota > Metazoa > Chordata > Actinopteri > Cyprinodontiformes > Goodeidae > Girardinichthys > Girardinichthys multiradiatus. The sequence goes on along the minus strand of NC_061802.1, from coordinate 36,515,802 downwards.
TACATAGACTCTTTGTACTGATTAGGTGTTTTTTTTTAAGGCAATTGGTTACACTTGATTTGAAACCATGATTCGTTTTTCTTCCACTTTACAACTATGCACTACTTTCAGTTGGTCTATCACATCAAATCCCAATATAATATAACACTGAAGTCTGGTTGTAACAAAAGGTGAAAAGGTTAATCCAATGTGACATAATTTGTTTCCACAAGTCAGGCTCCCAAACCCTAACTTTTCTCAAATATCTCAAACACTTTGGCAGGCGTTATACCTGATTGCCACAAATGGCACACCTGAACTTCAGAATCCAGAGAAGCTGTCGCCAGTTTTCAGAGATTTCCTGAACCGCTGCCTGGAAATGGATGTAGAGAAGAGAGGTGGAGGCAAAGAGCTTCTACAGGTAAAATGTTGCAACTCATTACATTAATGTTTCTTTTGATTATGTGGGGTTTTTTTTAAATGTAGTTTTCTGAATTTGTTTCCTCAATTCCTGAACGTTTTGTTGATCTGTGTCCTCGCTGTTCAGCATCCGTTCCTGAAGCTGGCAAAGCCCCTCTCCAGTCTCACTCCTCTCATCCTGGCAGCCAAGGAGGCCATGAAGGGCACTCGTTAATGGCGGAGCCCAACCACCCTGCCTAACCATGCTGCGCACAGATATGTGCCAACCTTTTAGATTTCGTGCCAGACAATAGGCTGAGAGTTACTCGCCACCCTTGGTGCACCAGCATTGTAAGCCCTGACGAACCTCACTGTGAAGACCAAAAACCGAGAGCACAACCCTACCGCTGTCAACATGAACTCTCATTTCCTCTCAGACATCAGAAGACGAGTCAACCGTGAAGTGCTTAGTTACAGAGTCAGGGGTAGTTAATTTTGTACATCAGAACTGGTGACAAGTTAGGACTAGGCTTGTATTTAACTTGGAATGAAGAAGATGCCTAGTTCTGTTTAGTTTTTTATTTTTTAATCAACTGCCTTAAACAAATGCAAATTGTTGCCTAATGTATTGTTGACTGTGTCTGTGTTGTCTCCCATGATTTTTACTACCTTTTGTAATTGACATTTTCAGTTTGTCAGTATCGTAGTTATTTTGATACTTGAATTTCATGTCGGTCCCTCCCGCTTGGTCCAAATCGTCTCATTCAGTGTTCCAGTCGACCTGTGTTGTATGGACGTTTCTCATCACGGTTTTATAGGAAACATTTCAGTGCATTATTCATCATGACCATGTGATGTGATTGTGATGTTCTTTAGCTGTCTCCACCTGACAGATCTACTGTACCAGTTCTTCCCCTGTATCTGTAGTGTCCTGATGCCAGAGGTGCACCTTACAGGCAATTAAGTTGTTAGATTGACAGGGTTTATACTTTATTCTCTGTTGCTATTAAAATGAGTATTGTATGTCGAACTCTGTCCTTTGTGTTCTTCCAGACTAACCCAGTGCACTTTTCTCATACCAAGATTGTGTATTTAATGTTTAGCAAGATAACTAGTGACCATATCATGCTAATTAGATGCATGAAGCTGTAGAGCAATTCATTTACTTTTTTTTTTTTCTAGTCTACACAACTAACAACTTTGTCAGCACACAAATAAACAACTGTTTTTAATATTATGAACTGGTTGTGAGATTATTTGTGCCAAATTACAAATATTTAATTCACTGTTTAAAAGCTGATCTCAGTAAAAATCAGTCCTATAAACAGGGTAGAGTAGCCAAAAATTGTAGTTAGCTGGAAGTAGAAGGGTAAAAGTATTTGGTTAAAAGTCTACTCGTGTACCGAGTACATGTTTGATCATATCTGATTTAATTGGTACAAAAATGTGTGATCAGACTCATATGGCTTTATGTCCAAATTCTGATTTTAATTAATAAAATAAAAAGGTTAATTCACAAGATAATTCCAAACAGAAGAAACACATTTCCAAATCTTTCTTACAACATAAATCTCCTGAAGCTAATAATCACAGTGTTTTAAACTGCACGCTACAGAGAAAAATCTCTATCATGCCACTTTCTCTGACCAATAAAATACGCCAAATCCTTATTTTCTACGTTTAACTCTTCAGATAAGTTACTCTTTATTTAAACATTTTAAAGTGGTTTAATGAAGTAGACAAACCTTTGTGTTTTTCACAGATTGTTTCAATGTCTTTTTTTTTTCTAAGCTTTTTCATACATTTAAAGGGAATAAAATCCATTTTAAAAGTTCCATTTCTTCCCATCTCTGCTGCTTGGTCTCCACTGGTTACATGGATTAACCCACTGCGTCATCAGCCTTCGGGAAAATTTGATTCGCCTTCGGGCATCTCCGTATTTTATTTATTTATTCATCTATGTCAGCAAAACTAATGTGCCGACTGCTCAAGGTGTATAGAATCGGATTCCACTTTCCTAACCCCATTATACATCGGTGAATGTGGTGAGACATCCCTTTCTGTTAGTCGGGCCCGGTGTGCTTTTATTGTGAAAGGTACTCTCGGAAATCCGCCCTAGAAATAACGAGCTTCAGACGTCGATACCAATAAGCTGAACGCAACTAATGTCGGTTTGAGAGCTCGATGCGCAATGGCAACCCATCTGAAAGACAAAGAAGCTTACCAAAGACTGAACTATCTGTACCAGGTTGGGAAAAGTTATAAACGAAATGCTGCTAGCAGTCACATGCTAGCTACTTTGCTCTTGGGCTATAAATGACAGTGTCTGTGGTTCTTGTGTCTCCACAGGCTGCACATTGTGTCTTATCCCAGAGTCCAGACAATGTGGAGCTGGCTCGGTTCTACTGCTTCACGCAGAAAACAATTGCAAGGCGGCTGGTTCTCAGACAGTAGGTAGACACATAAGGGGTCTAGGCAATATGGTTTTATTTTGTAGGCGGATTATGAAAAGAATAAACTCGTCACTTCCTTGTAAATCCGCAACTTTTTAACAGTTTTTAAATTTGTCATTTATTTAGGATTTTCTTATGAAACACGAACATAAGTACGGTTGTAAACTGTGTTTAATCAGCTGTGAACAAATGACAACATGAAAACAAACGACTCTGCTTAGTAGATATGTTAGCAACATTTTCAAAGCAGTTTTATGTCGAAATTGTTTTATTATTAGAAGGAGCTTAAAATACATTTTCAAATAACATCAGTATAATGTCTGCTGGTTAAATGAGATCACAGTCCCACACATACAGTTTTGTGGGGATTAATAAAAAGATGCACTTATGTATTAATTCAGTTGATTTTATAATGGTGGACATTAATAGACTTTGAGGTTGATTTTAAGAGGTTTGTTTTATTGTAGGATCTAATTTTTGAAAGAATACTTCCTTTTTTATAAATTGACAATCTCATGAGTGAATAAAGTGTAACATGCTTAAAAGATAAAATACAACACAAATTTATTTTTATTTTTTTTACGAAGAACTCCTTATATATTAATAGAATCCCTGCCCCAGAATCACTAATACCCACATCTGTTAAAACCTCAAGAGTCAGGGCCAATTTTGACATTAATTTGTCCCAGAGACAAGGTTTTTATTCAGAATATACCTCGGCTGGGTTAGTTGATAGCTTCGGATGTCTACTTTGTGTCAGGGCCAAGCATGGTGGAAGAACAGTATTTTTCTACCTTCTTACAACTCAACTTTGGTGAAACATATTTGACTCAGGTAAGGTAGGCACTCAATTGGTCTGTCTTTTTAGAAAAATCTAAAATTATTTACTGAAAACATAAAAATGAACACATAAAAAAGATTGGATTTGCGGGACAAACTTGAATTTATCTTGAAAATGTCTTGTGTACATATAGGCATGAGGTCCCAAACAGGAAGGGCAACATCCAGAGAGTACCTTTTAATTTCGAATTTAATTCATTTTTATTTGCAGAGACCCATCAGTGAAGAGAACGTTATGCAAGAAGTGCTGTTCATTGCTTATACCAGGTGTTACTGCCACAACGAGACAGCGGAGTAAGTCAGATTGTCATCTCAATGGCATGTTTGTTTTTTCTTTTTTATCTGTACCAGTGTTAAATGACGGTGTCCATTAACTCCTGGTAATAGAGCCCACTTTATTTTTTACTTTGAGGAAAAAAGAAAAAGACCCGCTTCACTGTGGTGAGGTGTCTCAGCTGCGGCCAGACCAAGACTCTGCTGAATAATCCAGATCATTGTTTGTGGGTGGACCAACCCAAGGCGCAGCTGGAGCAGCAAAAACAATCTGGTGAGGAGGCAAACTTTATATTTTTTTTATAACAAAGACAAACTGCAAAGTTCACACACTTGAATTTTGTTACTAAAAAAATCTGTTTGCTGTCTTTGCTACAGATCCAGCCTCGTCAGCTAAAAATCAGCCTAAAGACACAAAGGCTGATGGGTCACAGTGTTCTAAACCACATGATGCTCCTAGTTCTGCCTGAACACATCAGCCTTGTTGGTTGTAGAAAACATATTCTGCATAAATCCAATGCATGAGAATGTTTTTTTTTTCTTTCATTTATTTGACTGAATACATGCTGTAGATTACTTTTCCTCCAAAAAAAACCATTTTGAGTACAGGTAACAAAGATGCAGCTATGAGTTTTTGATTATTTCCAAATATTTTACATATGTTTCTATTACTGTTCAGGTAAAGTACATTTCTCATTACCAGTGACAATTTCCTTGAGTGTTTTTCTTTTATCTGTCAGTTTTTCTTCTTTTCGGGTTTGTCTCCTTTCGGCACTCTGAAGCGCGTCTTTTGGACGTACAGAAGGTTTTTGGCAAAAAGCCTCGGAATGTGGCCCATGTACAGGAGAAGAGCCAACATCATGCCTAGAAAACAAGCGTTTTAAAGTAAACCATTAAAACCGGTCAGCAGCACACGTGCATGTACAGTTTGCTGTTGTGTAATATGATGTACCTGTGAGAGAGCTCAGCCAGTAGACCACTGCGTACTCTTTGAAGGTAAACCCAGGACAGTGGAAGGTGAGTCCATATGCCAAAGATGGATTCATGAAAGCGGAGGTGTAGCTCCTGGCTGGAAAATAGAATGGAGAGGTCAGGAGGTTAATGCCTTGAAAGATTTAATAAGTTGGAACGAAACAAGACCTGTTGCTTCAAAGTCCTTTAAACATAAAGGAGTTTTGATAGACTCACCGATATGGGAGAAGAAGGTGAGAAGAACTGCGGTCAGGGGTACCCGGATCAGAGCAGATCTGCGTTGCAGATTTAACTGGATGAGATGAAAGATGAGAGCGCAGGCACACTCTGTAAAAAAGCCTTGAACCACAGACACCAGCAGGGACGTGCTGCATTCTGTCGACATCAGGTTTTTGATCATGTGCATGTCTGTCAGCTCCAAGCTCCAGTAGTACCTGGCTGTTAGCAGGGCCAGGTGAGCCCCGATGAACTGGGCTGCAACAGCGAGCGCTGTAGGCAGAGGGCCGGCTTCAAGCTGCAGGAACTTCTGCACGACCAGGCTGGGATTCCCCGGCGTTCCGGCACAGAGCACACCGTTGGTCAGCAGCAGCACAAACAGCATGGTTACAGTCACATCCTGGCCCAGGCCCCCAGCCCACTGGCCCACCTCCATGATGGTCTGTATCTCCAGCCAGCATCCCACCAGCATGAAGGAAGAGGCGAACTCAGAAACAAAGTTGAACCGAGGCCATTTTCTGAGGAGCATTTGAACCAGTCCTGCAAAGATCGCCACAGAAAGGAAGTATCCGAGTGATGCATTAAGTCCAGACATCTCTGAGTTCAGGTGTCTTACTCTGTCTCTTGAAAACGAGAAATGAATAAAGGGTTGATTTGACAGCCTGGTTTCTCTTTGACAACGTGGCGCATGTACAGACCCATTTCTTATCAGAGACACGTCAGGTTTTTATCCCAAAATACACACAGGACTTTAGGTCAGGTCAGGGAGCTGGCTGTCTTTCAATGATTATTTGATGTTGGTTTCCATCCCTGGCCTAATGATTGCTGCACCAACAGCACGGCTGGTGTGGAAATGAAATGAAGTGCTGCAGTAGGGATCTACAGCTAAGAGTTTTGAAATAGATTACATACGTGGGTTTCTTTTTGTATTTATATTTTATGCTCCATTCAACCAGAGATGCTACAGGTGCTGGTCATAAAATTAGAATATCATGAAAAATTTGATTTATTTCAGTAATACTATTCACGTATATTATATTCATTCATTACAAACAGACTGATATACACTGCTCAAAAAAATAAAGGGAACACTTAAACAACACAATATAACTCCAAGTAAATCACCGAGGCTTTGCTGCCCACTCACAGGCGCTGCCCTTGCTAGATTAGAAAAGAGACCACATTAGGTAAGTAGAGGGGAAAAAAATAATATTTCACACTTTATCCTTAGCAGGATACAGTTTGAGATTGCAAAAAAACTTCAGCACAAAGAAGGAACACGTATGCAAAATAACATCATGCCGGGATCGGTGAAGGCAGTGTAAGTGGGTGCATATGTTATTGTGGCGTGGCACTGCTCAGGTGTTATGAGAGCCCAGGTTGCTCTAATAGTGGCTTTCAGCTCTTCTGAATTGTTGGGTCTGATGCATTGCATCTTCCTCTTCACAATACCCCTTAGATTTTTAAGGTCAGATGAGTTTGCTGGCCAATTAAGAATAAGGATACCATGGTCCTTAAACTAGGTACTGGTAGCTTTGGCACTGTGTGAATGAAATCTTTATCTCCATAAAGTTGGTCAGCAGCAGGAAGCATGAAGTGCTCTAAAACTTCCTGGTAGACAGCTGCGTTGATCTTGGACCTCAGAAAACACAGTGGACCAACACCAGCAGATGACATGGCACCCCAAACCATCACTGACTGTGGAAACTTTACACTGGACCTCAGGAAACATGGATTATGTGCCTCTCCTCTTCCTCCAGACTCTGGGACCTTGATTTCCAAAGAAAATGCTAATTTTTTTCCATCAGAGAACATAACTTTGTGCAGCGCAAAAAATTTGACTTATTGGCTGTTTCATGCATCCATTAAAAATATAAGAAATAAAGGGAAAATTTAGTCATTCTAACAGCCTTGTAACATTTCTTTACCCCGTGGAAGTATATTTACAGCAGCCCTAAAAATATCTGTCACATTATACATATTTGCTATTCATGTACAAAAGCTTTTAAAGGATTTCTGAAGTTCTTTGACAGCAAATGTAGTTTGTATCTGCAAAATTCATTGTCATTAACCTCAAATGTCTCTGTGGTCTTCATCTTTTTCTCCTTCTTGGCAGCTCTATTTTGAACACCTTTTATCAAATAAATTTCCCAGTGAAAAGTTTACTATCCTCAGCTCTGTCTTCTGTCTCTTTACCTCTGTGTTTACCAGTGCCACTGTCTCAAAGCCACATAATAGCATGTAAACTGTAAACCTTCCCTTTCATTGACCACCATCTCCATCCACCCCACTCTCTCCTGCTGAGCACTGCCTGTTGCATTGTATGGTTGACCTCGGATAGTTAAACTCATCCACCTTCAAATTCTGTACGGCGTGCATCTTTGTTGTGCCACCCGTCTCCCTCCTAATCACACAAATATGATTTGCTCTTTTCTCCGGAGGATTCCTCCAGGCTCTCTCCCAGCTGTGCTCTACATTCCTCACAGATCACTGTAGTCTGCAGACATCGTAGTCAACTGGGACTCATGGCAGACCTAACTTCTCCAGTGGTCCATCACAACTCTTATCAAAAAGAGTCTCAAAGGTGATCGCCGATCTAATTCCACCTTGAACCCATCCCTTATCACCTCCCTGTCCTTGTGCTTGTCCTACACCACCTTTACATAGGTGAATCATCAGTGGCAGTGTTTGATACAGGTAATACGGCGTTCTGCCCAGGTCGGCACAGCCTGCGATTGGAAGGTGGTGTCCTGCATGGGTTTTCTACGGCTTATTTGCATATCTAGTCGACAGGAATGACAGTGGCCCCTTGTATCATGGATATTGTATCCAATGTAAGAAATTATTGCTGTACCATACAGGTGCTAAAGTTTCAGTCCAACTCACAATTTAGGATTTAGTAATAAAAGAAAAAAATGTTTTTCTCTAGTTCAAAATCTTAAATACTTTGGCTCAATCCCATTACACCCCTTACTACTCACCCTTAGTCTTAGAGTATATGTTTCTAAGGCATGTTGGGACAGTAGGTTTGAAGACTTTTCTGGGGCCGAATTGGAAACAAAGGGTTAGAAACTGACAAATCTAAGTATTTCAAACATATTTTAATGACACAAAACCACTGTAATGTGTCATTTTAAGGTTAATTGTTACTCATTCTAGAAAAAAAGTGAAGATCAAATACTTCCTCAAAGTATCCATCCATCCATCCATTGTCTATCTATGTTTTCTTGTAGTGTCTATTTCTAGTGGTCCTTGGGCAAGGGGGCACACTTTGGTCATCATTCAATCATAGATGTGTAGTTTAATAGATATTGCTTTTCTAATAAAGCATTAATTTTTGTCATATTTCACTGTATATGTGGTACACTTGTGATCAGCATGGTGTGCTATTCGTGCCAGACCAAACAACACAACCCCTCTGGCTGACTTGATGGTAAAACCCCGGTTGGCGAACGGGATGCAATCCCACAGCAGTGTGTGACCGTGCTGGTAGTCAGTATGAGAAAGAGGTGTCATGCCTGTTGTTATGCACAGTTATTTGTGAAATTAATGTACCTGTTAAGGTACCTGTTTGTTAAATTAATTAACTGATGACATATCTTTAATCAACCAACCCAATAAACAAAACTCCTGGATCATTTTTCAAGACACAACGAGGGAATTCAATTTAACACAAAAATAACTTTTGAGGACCCAGGCGGGAGGTTTCAGACTCACACCGGAAGTTGTAAAACGTCGACGCCCTGTCCCAATACCCACACTACACCCTACGCCCCTCTATGAAGTGTTTACTTTGTACAAGTGCATGTAAGGGTTGAAGTGCGCAGGTTACAAGCGTGCAAAATTGGGACAGTAGGGGTTACGTCATCGACTTGCACCTCTGCACCGTAACTGCAACATCAAAAAGGGCGGGAACCAGCGCTGTTTTCACAGTCTTGCTGCTAAAAAATCTATTTAAAACTGCAACAAGCAATTGTTTTGAGGAGAAGAAAGTGCAGGAAGCGAAGGAGGCTAATACACCACTCTCGCCACGCCAGTGTTTGGTGGCTGATTACGTTGACGGTTGTGATTGGTTTTTGCTCAGAACGTCATCTGCAGCAGTGAATTGTGGGTAATATACTTCGGCGAAGATGCGGGCTTCGCCGAAGTGAGGATTGAGGGCACAAAGGGTGCGGGGCGGGGCTAAGGACCACTCTGGGACACAGCACGCGAACCCGTCAACGGGAACGCGCAATTTCAGGGACACAAGGGTGGAAGTATTGGGACAGGGCCCTGTGTTGTGCGCACGCGCACCATCTGCGCGTGTCTGAGATGGAGCGGGTGTGCTCCTGAGGTGGTGATGATGGCAACAGGGGAGCGCAGAGAGAATGAGAAGTTGTCGGTAATGGCGGATAAATCTTCCACACTGTACGTGAAGCTGTTTGCCGCCGTGTTTTACGGTCTCAGTTCGTTCCTCATCGTCGTGGTGAACAAAAGCGTCCTCACTAACTACAGGTAACTGCCTCCCCAGCGCCACAGCGGGGCTACTGCGGGGCTGCCAAGCTAGCCGTACCGGCTGGGAGGTTGTGGTGCCTGGTGCAGCGAGGCAGCCCCGCCGTGATCATTGGCTCCACTGTCCGCTAGCGAGGTTCACTGACGCATACAGAGGGTTAACGTTTTGCTTTATTTATAAGTCGTTTATAGCTTTTGCTTGTTTTGTACATGTTGGCTAACGTTGCTTTTAAATTCTCCAGGTTTCCCTCATCAATATGCGTGGGAATAGGACAAGTAAGTTCAGTGTTTCCATGCTTTTTTACATTTTTTTGTTGTTGTTGCAAGCGGGTCACACAATGGTCATTAAAGCAGGCAAATAGAGCTTAAGTGATTTCCTCTGGTGTGTCTCTGGTGCAGATGTTCGCCACAGTAATTGTGCTGTGGGTGGGCAAGGCTGCGAGGGTGATCACCTTCCCAGATTTGGATGAAAGTATACCTCACAAGGTAGGACATACAAATAGTTAACTTTGTAGTCTAAAAAAAATTACAAATTGACATCTTTCTTTTTGAGAAATGTGACCCCTTAACTTCTCTGACTATATATTTATATAGTTTGCATTTGACTTTTTTCTTTACCCTCAAGAATAAGTGTGTGAAGTAAAATCCTTGTCTTCCCAGACATTTCCTCTACCTCTCCTGTATGTGGGAAATCAAATCACTGGTCTTTTTGGTACCAAAAGGCTCAAGTAAGTGTTGATCCGTGCAATAATTTGACAGAATAACGTGACTCGGGGGGTCATTCTCTTGCACCTTATGTCCTCTGTCACCAGTCTGCCGATGTTTACAGTCCTCAGGAGATTCTCCATCCTATTCACGATGCTGGCTGAGGGATTTCTGCTTAGGTAAGATTACTTATGACAACATAACAGACTTTCTCAATTACTCACTAGTTTAGATGTTGAATGTACCGCAAAATTTCAGCTGCAAAATTATTTGCAGTCCGATTGAGTTTCGTTATAATTGACTCGTGGCAGGAAGAAGTTCTCCAGGCCTGTTCAGCTGACAGTGTTTACAATGATGCTTGGGGCGTTCATAGCCGCAAGGTAAGCTCTACTGTTTCCAGGTGTCCTGGCTTTTAGCCGCACATGAATTGCCTTCACTTCAAAGCGTGTCTTTGTCTTGATATATGTTCGCCACAGGGTTGGTGTGAACTTTGGGGTCACTGCTGTGCATCTACAGTTAAAGATGCCGAAAGTTAAACTGTAAAGGACAAAACGTAATAATCTTTCATTTATATGCCTTTTTCAACTATCTTGTGTTTATAGTGCCGACTTATCCTTTGACCTGCAAGGCTATGTCTTCATTCTGATGAATGACGTTCTAACTGCAGCCAATGGAGCCTACGTAAAGCAAAAATTGGATGCAAAGGTATGTGGCAGTACCAGCCCGATGAATGGTGGCCGTTGTTGGGATAGAATCCTGATTGGCATTGAGGTCCGGTTAACTGTAGAGATTTAGAAGTTTCCTTTAAGGATTTCAAGCTGCAGTAGTTTAAGTGAGCAGTTATTTGACCCCTAACAAAGTTGATTTAACAGCATTGAAATGTGTTTTTGTTGAGAAGATACCTTCAAAGTGCACTTAAATACCCTCTCTTGTACCTATTGGATTAATGATCCTTTCTTAAAGCAGGAACAGGTTTTAGCTTGTTTCATTTCTTTTTTGTCACAAGAGCAGCTAGCTCAACTCTCACATTACAGCAGGATCCAGATTTAGCCTGTGATGTCTAGAGTACACCGGCGTCTGCTTGTGCAAAGCAAGACTGGCATCTTAGTAAAACGAGGGAGCTAAAGATTGTAGACAGAGGAGGACAAATGTGTAGTAGCGGTTCAGCGTCTTGGCATTGCATGACATCAGTACTCTGTCTGTAAAACTGGTGAATAATGCCCCCTGTTCTCACTCTGCTGATTTTTTTCCCCCCTACAGGAGTTAGGGAAATATGGATTATTATACTATAATGCATTATTTATGATCCTGCCCACTCTTCTGTTGGCTGAAGTGACAGGAGACATGCAAAAGGTAAGCGGTTTGACTTTTCTGTTTGTTTTTTGGTCATTTGAAATAAAACCTTGGATTTATCCCTGGTGACTCCATATTATCTTTTAGACAAAGTTTCACTTACTTGAGGACATAAGCATTGTGTCCATCACTTCAGTGTCTTAAACTGAATGCTGTAAATATGAGCTGTCCCTTGTGCATTTTTTTTTTTTTTTTTGGTAAGTCTTGGCAGGGGCCCTCTGGTCTGCCCAGCTGGGCCCCAGCAGCCTGAGAAGCACAAAGATGCCATTATGCACCTAGCAGAGTTATTATTGCACCGCCTGCAGCAGCTCTGGACCGAATAACCCCAGTAGAGATACAGTTAACTACCTTGTTAAAGTTGATGGAATATTAGTGCTGGACTTGCATGTTTTTGTCAGGAAATTTGAAAACTTTCAATGCTCAGGTGACTTACGCCGTTTTGTTTGCTTCAAATAAAACCTGACCTTGACACACCCAAAATCAGTGACTCAATGATTCCTACTTGCTGTGACCTATCTAGATCTGCTTCCCCTCTTTATTTATCTTTATCATGCCATGCTCTTCCTAAAGCTTTGTTTCTGATCACAGGCAGCAGACTTTGATGGCTGGTCTGATGTGTTTTTCCTCTTGCAGTTTGTCCTCTCCTGTGTCATGGGGTAAGATCTTTGCACGCATACATCTGCACGTCACGGCATCTGGATTGCACTAAGGGAGTGTGGTTTTATGAGTGATGAAATCTAGATGCCAATCCTGCTTGATTTAATGTGAATCAGAATGGCCCAGTCACCAATATGTTGCTTCAGTGCTGCACAATCTGTATTTGTGCTGGAACAAGTGTCAACTTGTATGTGATGAGCAACATTTTCCCCTTCATTTCTAGGTTTATTCTTATGTATTCCACTGTACTATGCACACAGTACAACTCCGCATTAACGACTACTATCGTGGGATGCATTAAGGTGAGCGGCAGTGTTTCTCTAAAGTTACAGATAAATGCATTCTGACACCAAACGCATGTATTTATTGATGAACTCTGCAGAATGTCCTGGTGACGTACATTGGGATGGTGTTCAGTGGAGACTACATTTTCTCTTGGACTAACTTCCTAGGGTTGAACATCAGGTAAGACCAATTAAGGCTCTTTGTCGTTGCATGTGCTTGTTTTTTGGTTTTCCTTGACCAAAATGTGTAAGTAGAGCGGATGCTAGATGTTAGGGACTCTAAATGCAACAATTTGAAGAGAAAATAGAAGGCGAACTTTATGGTACAGCATTTATATGTGTTATTATTGTTGAATGGGCCTGTTGGCAGCCGGGCTGTGTTATGACCATGTGCTTCACTGTTGTGGATTTCTCGATGGTCAAATCTATTAGATGGGTATGATTATTATCATCATTATTATTATTGGGTCAATACTGAGTTTAATGATAACACAACTTTATGAGCAAAATCTGAACTGTAACATTAGTAGTTGTGGATTAGAGTGCGTAGATAAAGCATTAGGACTCCTTGAACATTTTCATATTTTGATATCCTATAACAACAAATATCAGTGTATTTGAATGGAAGTTTATGTGATAGACCAACACGACGTATGGTTTTGTGAAGTAGGCTCAAATGAACAATGCATGCAATGCATTTGTATTTAGACTCTCTGAGTCAACACTTTGTTGAACCATATTTGGTTGCAATAACAAATGCAAGTTTTTTGGGGTATTTTTCTAATAACTTTGCACATGCAGACATTAAAAGTTTTGCCATTCCTCTGTAGTATAACTCAAAGCCAGTGAGATTGGGTGGATGGCGACAGATTATCAGTTGGATTTAGGTCTGGACTTTGACTAGGCCATTCTAAAACATGAATATGTCTTGATCAAAACCATTACATTTTAACTTTGGCTGTAGCGAGCCCCAGACTCAGTCTTTTGCAGACTACTGTAAACAGGTTTTCTTCCAGGATTGTCTTGTATTTAGCTCTATCTAAATACCTATGAACTCCAACCACCTTCCCTGCTGGTGCCAAAGAAAAGTTTTCCCACAGCATAAAGCTGGCAGCACCTTGTTTCACCATGGGGTTAATTTTATTAATGGTAATATGCAGCTTCGATCAAAAACAGACCTTTGCATGTATGCTGGAAAAGGTAAGTTTGGTCTCATTTCATCAGACCTTTTTCCAAATGTTCCAAACTGTAACACACCTCCTTATAGCTTTCATTAAACACTGACTTTGTTCATTTGTAGATTGCACAACAACCAAGCGCTGGATCCGAGCAGCTCCTCCAGAGTTACCATCTATCTTTGGGCTGCTTCTATGTATAATGTATAATATCTATGTATAATATATCCTTGCCCTGCCTGTCGGCCTGTTTAGTTGAATGGCCATGTCTTGGAAGGTGTGCAGTTGTGTACCCTACTTTACCCTTGAATGACGGATTGAATAGTGTGCCTTGTGAGGTGTCCAAGGCTTTGGATGTTGTTTTAACTCATTTGGACAGTTCTGAAGGCAATTATTTGTTATTATATGGGTTTTATTTAGGGGTATCAGAATACAAATGCTCACCAAAATTTTCTAATTTTTATTTCTATTTTGTATCTTTTCCTACAGTTCACAATTATGCACTTCTTTGTGTTGGTATATTACATAAATGTGGAAAAGTTCAGGGGGTATGAATACTTTTGCACAGCTCCTTAGTGAATGCAAAATCATTTCCATCTCTCCTTGCTTCACTATATATGTTTCCAGATTTGTAAATATAAAATACTATTAAAATCTACTATGAATATTTTGTTAAAATTCCAGATTTATATTTTTGGAAAACAAAAAGACATAAAGAAAGAAGAGCCATCTTTAGAGGCCCATCATCCCTAAACTTAGACTTTTAAAGCCATGTTGTGTTTTGTGTACCAGCTTAATTAACTGTCTGTATTGTTTGCAGTATTGCTGGCAGCTTGGTGTACTCGTACATCACCCTCACAGAGGAGCAGTCCAACACACCCAGCGACAGCACCAAGCTCGAGATCAAGGGGAAGGTAGTTGTGTGACAGACACTGGATTTGGTCCTTTTAATGCCGGTGAATGGAAAAACTCTATTTCTAGTGCTCCTTTTATTTATGGAGTGCCCCAAGAGGCAGAATAATGGATGTCTCGGAAATGATGCTCCATAAACGTTTCGTAGTGTGTCTTAATGGAAAAGAAGCTGCACCATCATCCCCACCCCTCATGCTGCTGCCATGATTACAAAATCCTCCAGAGGGATCGCTGCAGGATTTTTTGATGATGTTTTATGTCTTATAATACTGTAACTGGGAGTATTAAGAACAAGGGAACAATATTTATATTCAGTAATTTTCAGTTTTTTAGATGGAAACTTTATATTTCAGGGTTTGAACATTTTAGAGTTCAATCTTGGGATGATGTATTATCATCTGTTGAAAGCATGAGTGTACTGATGCATCACTGGGATAAAAGTCATGGTTATCTGAAAGGCACCGTTTCATTTTAAAGCCTTTTCTGTTGTGCTGTTTACAAGGCATGTGACCTTTGATGCCCTCTGAGAACCATGAAATGCACTGACGACGTCTATCCCTCAGTCTTCAGCCTTTAACGTTTTGCAGTTTTTTGGGAGATGCTGCTGTAAACCTGTTCCAGGCTTTATGGCAGTGATGTGGGGAGATGAAAAGACTGTATCTTTATCAATATTACAGAGTTCTGTTTTTTGTGGACTCTTAAATCCTGCAACTGGTTCTGTCGATGAAGAATTGACAAAACCTAGTATGGTTTTGTTTGCATTGTTTTTTAATTTTTTTACACAGTTGCACTTTTAACATGGGTACCTCTTACAAAGCAGTAAAAACAAATTCTCACCTGGTGTTACATTTGATTGGTGAAACTTAGAGATTATTGCACGATCTTGGAATTCAAGTTTCTTAGGGCTTTTAAGTATTACAAGTGGATCTGTTTTATATTTATTCCCGTTTTTAGTCCTTTTCTCTCTGCATTGAATGATAATGAATCATTGATGATTTGTAGCTGGAAAAATTGTATTTTTACATTGAAAAAGAACCTAGGCATTTTACTTTTTTCATTTTCTTTCAATAAAACTTTTTTATGAAGCTCATTATTTTGAGGGTCTTTACTGCCAGTTTGTCCACAATCATGAATAAGATTTATTTTTATGTTTTAAACAGTTTAATCTGCTGCTATGTGATTTAGTGACGTAGGCAAGAAAAACACAGCACAAAGGTATTAATGCAGTTCAGCCAGCTGACCAGCAGTGGGGGACTTTGCTCCATACAGCCAGAGAAAACACTTGCTGTGATGCCCTGTTAAAAGCTGAAGGAGTAGTATGATGAAACAAGTTTGCATGCCTGTTCTAAAGCACCGGCTCCCAAAACTTTCAGCCTGTGACCCCCAAAATAACAGTGCCAGAGACTGGCAACCCCCTAAAAATATATTACACTATATTTATAAAATATAGTGTAATATATTTTACATTTATTTCATGATAAATTAATTTATTTAATTTGGCCCTTTTGGCTGTCTGCGGTCACATCACAATGATACTGAAAATCATCTCGTGACCCCCCCACCCTGTTCTGAAGCATTCTTATTCTGTCTGGTCTGTTAATTTAGATAGAAAACCCATAACCAGCAGAAAAATGTCAAAAAAATAATTCTTCTTGTCCTTTCCCCCAAAACGTCAAACATTACTATTACAGATTATGAAGCAGAAATCTTATTTTAAAAAGTTTTTAATGAAAAAAAAAGATTATGTTTTAAGAATTTGCTGATAAAAATCCCACAGCATCACCAGATGTGCACTGCAGACATGTAGCATAAACAAGCAAAACATATTTTCAACCATAACCCTATGACCTTCATCTTATCTTTACAACACAGATATAAATATTAACAATTGAATGTATAATTACATGTCTACATAATATAAACTAGTCAAGTTTGCATATGAGACATATGAATTAAAACAGCTACCAAATAACATTGCATTGGTTTTGCCAGTAATGTGCATATTTAAACACGTTCACCATTCCAGGCCAAATTTCAGTGTCTACTTGGCTACAAATATCCCAGGACAGGGTTTCTGTTTGTGGTACTTCTCCTCACATTCAGTAGATGTGCATCCAAGGCAGGCACAAACCAGGGTAGGAAAAAAACTCAAAGCGGACAGGGATGAGAGCATTTGAAATATTTTAAAAAACTACCTGAAAGATCTGAAAAAGCAGACAGGCACAGATCCTCTCTTCACAATCCATCCAGGTTGCTCCTATCACAGATAGGACAAATAACCATGCAAACACATATTCATACCTAAGGACAATTTAGAGAAACCAATTAACCCAACAATCATGTTTTTGGACAGAGGGAGGAAGCTTGAGTACCCGGGGAGTACAGCCTCCATGCATAAAGACCCCCGGCTGGGATTCCGAACCCAGGACCTTCTTGCTGCAAGGCAACAGTGCAACCAACTGCGCCCCCATGCAGCCCTCTCGTCACAATATAAAGCACAAATAAAAACAGTACGAACATGTTACGTTGGAAAACATCCCACCAGCCAATACAGCCTATGAAAACAATACGTTGGCACCTGTTGATGTGTAACTTCCGTTTACCAGATAACAATTTAACACAAACACACCAACATGCAACAATCTGTTAAATAAACCAAACAAAACTAAAATCCTTCACCTGTATGTACAAAAGATGCTTTCCATAAAAAAAAAATGTACATGTAACTTCTACAACAGTACAGGTTTATTCTGGAGAGGCTTGCTGTCTGTTAGTGTTTGTCCCAGTCTTTCTCCTGCTACAAGCAGCCAGGAGAGCTAAAGATAGTACATCCTTCAACTCTAAAACGTAAAAGGCAAGAAAGCAAGCCAGAAAAACCTGCAAAACACTAACAGACAAAACTCCACCCAAACAGGGAGAGCAGGAACCACGCAGAAGGACTTCCTTCAGTAAAGGTTCTGGTGTGTAGGTATATTAAAAAAATGGTATAATCTACATTAAGCCAACCACACCTACACCATCTCAAATTTACAATAATGCATAAAAAAACATTCAAACCATTTCAGCTAATGGCAGGATACTATATTACATAGGTAAAGGTAAATCAAGAGAAATTTCAAGCAGCTGTCAGCCAAACTAGGTGAAAGGTGAGGCACTTCAGTCACTGATTCATCTCTGCATAACCCTCAGGCAAGACACGAGGTGTTACTGTCCCTGAATGCGGCTGGTTCCTTTCATTACTTGTAAAAACCCGAGGAAACAGAGAGAAAGACATTAGGAATAAAATATATCCACTGCTGCCAACGGACACGGATGAAATCGCACAGTTGTGTTGGAGTAGAGATTGGAGTCCAGCTGCTGTGTGTCAGCTCTACAGCTTGACAAGGTTCTCAGCCATGTACGAGAGACTGTAAAAGTTGCAACCTATGCAGCAGAGGTTACACAGAGAGGACAGCAGTCTGTACAGCCACAGGCGTCTGCTGAGGTGTCTGTATTTCACATCCAACTCACAAAGCTTGGCGTACGCTTCACGGTTGGAGGACAGACCAATATCCTGACCCAGTCCACACGTCTGCTCGATGAGATGCATGTCCGCCATTATCTCCGATGTCATTTGGCCAAACCACTGAGCGTTGACCGCTGCAACCGTCACTGACACAAAGAAGATGAAGATCTGAAGACAAAAAGCCAGTTGGATTTATGAGGAAAGGTAATGCAAGGAAAGGAGACAAGGAGATACAGCGCCTCGGAAAAATATTCACACCAACTTTGTTTTTTCTAATAGTTAATTAATAATCTTAGATACCTATGGTAACTCTGAAGGAGCTGCTCAAGTAGAAGAATTTGTCAACATGACAACTATTTGCTGTGAACTCTACAAATCTGGGTTTTATGGAATACTGGCAAGAAGGAAGTCATTTTATCTATACTGCACTTTTTACAGGTCAAAAACCCCAATGTGCTTTTCAATAAAAACAAGCATAAAAACACAGAAAATAAAACATAAAAGGAAAGATAAAACAGCATTAAAAGGAGATTATACAGGATAAAACTAGTTAAAAGTCAGTCTGAATAAATGAGTCTTTAGCTGCTTCTTAAAAGAATCAAGACAGGGCAAAGATGGGGGCAACACATTTCACAACCTGGAGACCACAGCTCTAAAGGATTTATCCCCTCTGGTCTTCAAATGTGATGAATTTAGCTAAATGCAGGACAATCCTAGGAGAAAACCAGACGCTGGAAAAGACTTGAGACTGGAGTGGAGGTTCACCTTCCAGCAGGACAACAACGCTAACCATATAGCCAGAAATACCATGGAATGGTTTAGATCACATCATATTCACGAATTAGAATAGACTAGTCAAATCCTTGGGAAATACAGCACGGTTCGTGTTTGTTTGGGACAAAGTGAAAAGGTTCAATGAATATCACCAAAAACACCCACCATACCTGAAATGATTCCCTGTCGTCCAGGATGTCTCTGGGATGATACACGGCGTAGATTGTGAGGTTACAGAAGGCACAGGCTGAACCCAGGTGGAGGTAGAATGGAACAAGGCGGCTCTGAATAAAGCCATACGTGTGTCTGTTCAAGTTGTGGTCCATTATAAAGCCTGGGCAGAAATCACAGTAACACATTACAACCACGAAGAAGATCATGATGTTTTGTCTCCTAAAGAAAATATATCCCTCATGCACTGGAGGTTCCTTTCGTTGTTTTTCTTGTTGACCTACTTGCGAATTTTTCACAACTTATGCTGCGTTCTATTTACCTGGGATGTCGGAGTTTACGTCATCTCTGAGTTGTAGTGTTTTTGTTTCCTGCTTGTTTTTGTTCGTATTGCTAGCAACTGTAACAGCAGTCTTACAACAATAACAATAAACACTGTTGTACACGGCATTTCGTGCATATAAACAGCATTGAAACATTTGGCTTTATAAACAATGAAAAGTAGTAAGTTCACGACTGACTAAATGTTTCATAAATAAAGAACTGCTAAAAACTGTAAGAAAGTAACCAAGCATCAAGTTTATGGTTTACAACGAAACTTTAACATTTTACTGCTTAATTTATTCTTATGAACCTTCTTCTTTCTGAGTCAGGATCACAATTTAATCTACATTTTAAGAATGTGGCATATCACAAGTTAATGAAAAAATGCCAATTTATTTCAGTTTTTTTTATTTATATGAGCCCAACAACGCTCCTTTTTTCTTCTATTTCTTGTGGAGGCGCATCAGATTTTATTTGATCATGTAGCCATTTCTTTTTAAATAAAATGACTGCAGTTTCTTCACACACACTTGTGGATCACACAGCGGTGACCGAGGCCGCATCACAAGGTGGAAAGTCACAAGATAGTTTTCACAATATGCCTATTGCTAAAAGAAACAGAACCAAGTACATTAAGCCACCCAATCCTCTTTGCACCGGTCCCTCACGGTTCCCCCTGCAGGTGGTGGGCCCACTGGGGGATGGCCTTGCGTCTCTTGTTCGGGCTTAGCCCGGCCGGGTCCTGCGAGGAGCAACCCGGCCACCAGGCGCTCTCCGACGAGTCCCGACCCCAGGCCTGGCTCCAGGGTAGGACCCCGGCTCCGCCGTACCGGGCGACGTCACGTACCTCGATATTTTGTTCTTCATGAGGGATTCTTGAACCACTTTTGTCTGACCCATCACCTAGAGCTTGTTTGCCATGGAAGACCCTACCAGGGGCATTTAGGCCCCAGACAACATAGCCTCTAGGATCCGTTGAGCACTCAAACCCCTCCACCACGTTAAGGTGGTGGTTCAAGGAGGGGGGGCTCGGAGTAGAGCCGCTGCTCCTCCACATCGAGAGGAGCCAGTTGAGGTGGCTCGGGCATCTATACCGGATGCCTCCTGGATGCCTTCCTGGGGAGGTGTTCCAGGCACGTCCCACCGGAAGGAGGCCCAGGGGACGGCCCAGGACACGCTGGAGGGACTATGTCTCTCTGCTGGCCTGGGAACGCCTTGGGCTCCCCCTGGAGGAACTGCAGGAGGTGTCTGGGGAGAGGGACGTCTGGGCGTCTCTGTTGAGTCTGCTGCCCCTGCGACCCGGTCCCGGATAAGCGGAAGACGACGAGTACGAGTACCAAGTACATTAGAACCGCAGCTGATCCCATTGACAACTGTGCTTACACTACGAGTTTGCCTGCTAAACTATCAATAGCCATGAAAAAAAAAAAAATGACAATAGCTTAAGTATGGAGGTCAAACTCTAGTCCTCGAGGGCCAGCGTCCTGCAACTTTTAGACGAGTCTCTGCTTCAACACACCTGAATTAAATAATTAGGTAATTAGCAGGACTCTGAAGAACTTGACTGCATACTGAGGTAGAAATTTAGCCATTTCATTCAGGTGTGTTGGACCAGCGACACATCTAAACGTTGCAGGACATCGGCGCTCGAGGAACGGAGCTTGACGGGTTCACCTTCTAGTTTTTATTGGAAACTTTACATTATTATTTATTTTTTGATTTGATGTGTTATAGGCAAACTCAAACACCTGAAATGCCGGGGGGTTCTCACCATCGGTGCTGGGGCTATTTTTGACCCATCGATGTCTCAATGGGTGAATGAACAGGTTTAGCAAAAACGGATAAAACCGATGACATTCTGCACGACATACCTGTAAACTACACATCTACAGAAATGATGAATAAAATACTGAATAAAAATCAAATTATACATATATTTGAGGGGAAAAATGTATTGCACCATTAAGTATATAAATATATATACATAAAGAAATGAACTAACTTTAGGAACATGCAAGAAGCTGAATAAACGGCTCACAAGAGGTTGTGATAGTCTGATAAGACAGTTCCTCTCAGAGCCTTTGCTGTTATCCTGAAAACAGTTAAATCTGTTTCCCCTTGATTTAAGTCTCTGGTTTGTGTGTGGTACCTACTTGAAATAAAAGTGACCCAGATTTGCATCCCCCAGTAGGTGGAGAGCAGCAGCAGCTGCAGCAGCTTCACGGTGTAGGTTGGCTCCTGGTCAGTAGCCATGCTGTTCTCCAGACCTTCTCTCCTCTCTGGTCTGCTTTAAATAACAAAACCACACCGTCCAGATAAACAGGTAACGTCTTATGCCCCAATCGTACCCTTTTTTTGTCATAAAGGTACTAGATATAGCATACCAAAGACTCAACAAACCTTTTAGAATAATGTTACTCAAAAGGTTGTTGATATATTCAAGTACCGTATTTTCCGCACTATAAGGCGCACCGGATTATAAGGCGCATAGAATAGAAGCTACTGCAGTCAAACGTTTGACTGGGGTTGCGTTATGCATCCACTAGATGGAGCTGTGCTAAAGAGAATGTCAACAAAATAGTCAGATAAGTCAGTCAAACTTTATTAATACACTACAAACCAGCGTTCTGATAACTCCATTCACTCTCATGGTAAGGTCTCCTCTACATAAAAATCTATTGAATAGAGCCAACCGCACGTTAGGAATGCATTGGAGTCTATGAAGATGAAGTTGAAATCAAACGTTAGTTAAAACGTGAAAGGGAACTTTTCCCTGATTCAGTAAACACGTAAAAGAAACAGTTTGATGCACTAAATCAAACGTTAGTACTGTTAACCTTTCCTGTTTCTGTCCCCTGACCGTAGTCTGATGACACAGGGGAGACGCTTTCTCCAGGGCCGAAGTTACTAGTTTCCTCGGGGTTAACTCCCTCACTCATACGTTGCTGAGTTGAGCATGAAGAAACAGCATCAAAACACTGAGTTGTTGACGAGATTCGGGGTTCTTTTTAATGACTTTGCAGCACGTAAAAACACAGGGCTTACAGACTCATACACCGCTGCTCCGGTCGCCGTCTCTACCCACCCCACACACACAATAATACCGACGTCACTCCTTCACTCTTGATTCTCAGCTACAGCAGCACACAGCGCCACCTCTGTCCGGAGGAGTAATGTCAACATCTTCCATACACACACACGAAACATACACCCCACACACCGAGCTTCTAATCACATATAGTTCAGGCAATTCCTGCAACAGTACATTCAAACGTTATACACACACAAGTGGTGTTGGACTAGGAGTAAGCACAGTACAGGTGTTTACCGCTATTACTTCGGCGACGCCCCTGACTACGGTAGCCGTAATGTTGCAAGCGGTGCGGCTTTGTAGTTTACCAGTCGTACTGAAACATTTTGACAGAGCGCCGTGTACAACCAGTATGGATCAACCAATTAACCAATTGATCCATATATAAGGTGCTCCGGATTACAAGGCGCACTGTCATTTTTTGAAAAAATTAAAGGTTTTTAAGTGCGCCTTATAGTGCGGAAAATACGGTAAGTAACTAAGACTACAGACTCAATACCCCACACCTTTGGATAAGCAGGAAGAAATGCTAGGAATTTATAAAGCGACAGCTTATCTAGCTTCCTCAAGTCAATGAGACGCTTCTGCCCATGTTGATAGTGCATTAGTCCTCACCTAACCCAAACGGGTTTGGGAACTTCCGCACTGTTGTCAGGGTAACAGGCTAGCAGGGTTGACCTCACGCAATGTGTAAGACACTACAAGCTAGCCCACCAGGGGACATACAACTACACGATAAATTGAAGTCATTACATGTCTAAGTATGTGTGCCCAAAACCAACAACAGAAATGAAAGTTGCATTTATATGCCAGGAATAAATACACAAAGTAGTAACTGTCCCCAACAATGATCCATTTGGTGAAGAAGCTATCTGTCTAGCAGAGTAATAAACTCCACTAAACAGCAGTTAAAAGCTGCTTAAATTACCCACAAGTCAAAGAAACCTAGTTTCACCTAAAGCAATTAATTACTTCGGTAAAGTTTGAAAGATATTCACAGATTCGGCTTTTCCGGATCAATAACTCATCAGCGGAACATTGCCTCTAGAAAACCAACACCTCTCTGCAACCACAGCAAGGCAGTCACTGAGCTACAATCGTATTTTCCTCAAACCGAGTCTAACACCTCGCTGGGAGACTTGCATTGGCCTCTATGCAGAGCTCGCTGCTCCTCAAATGCGCAGGAACCGTCTGCAAATTGCAACACCAGAAAAATATGATGGAGAAATATTCAATAAAGTCGCCAAGGAGAGGTGTATTGTCATTAAAATCATTGTATGTGTATGTGATGTCACGTTTTTCATACTACATTTCTTGGATTGGAAATTAATACTTAAAAAAAATGGAATTTCCCAAAGACTATAGCCTAAATATTCAGTAAAATATGCATAAAATGGTCAATAACTTCACTATAGCATGTTGTCGTGCCATCAAACTCATAGCACATAGAACATCTCATCTTGAATCTTTTGAATAAACATAACATTGCCTTTATTGATGCAGACTTTCTTATACTGATAATAACTCTGTAATACAACCAAATAATATTAAACTTTTCCTTTACTACTTGCAGTGTGTCACAACCTGAGATCGGACACCATACATGAGCACACAAAAAAGTCTTACAGCTTGTTCATGCAATATGACATAAAATAAAATCACAATGAATAATAAAAATCCCAATATAAAAGAAGCCCTAACAGCTGCACACAAAATCCTGTTCACCTGAATACCATTTTCTGTCTTGTTTCTTGCATTATGATGAGGGAGACTGCAGTGGGAATTGTCTGCAGGCTCCACATCACTCCAACTTACTTGTTATATTTTCAATTAAACTATGATTTTATGTATAGTAGATTCATAATACATTTGGAATATTGTAATCTTAAGTACACTCACAAGTAGACCCACTTTTTCTGTTACTGAATGCTTAAACTTGACTTTAAATAACTTAAAATGTTCCGACTATTGTAAATTTAAGTTGACTATACCTAAACAAATTAAATGAATAACCAAAACCACTTGATGCAAATGGTTTATGTACTACCGACTTTACCAAGGTTTACAGTAGTTCCATCTACAAAGAAAAAACCATAAAGTCTACACAATATAGCATGCCCCCAAACATGCAATATTCATATTTTCATACTGTTAATCTTTGAGTTTTAACAAATTTTATTTCCCACACTCTCAAACATAAATAATTCAGTATTTGGTTACAGTCAGCAAACGTGACCTAGAGACTCTCTAGTTATTGTACAACACACAGTACGAAGGGGTGTCATCTCAATGCATTCAGTGTGTAACCATCGCTCACAGGTTTCACATTGTATCTACAGCATGGGAATAAACATGTTTATCTTTGTAAAACTTTTGATATGAAGAAAGTCATAGAGAATAAAATATTGTTAGGCACTGCAGTTAACGTATTATGGTTTATTAAGTGAAAATTGATTATATTAATCTATTAAACCTTTTTGTCTCACCCAAAGGGCAGCAATGACAGGATGGAGCAGGTTCCCATTTCCACAGAAGGAGCAGAACATATACCATGAATCTTAAAAGAAACGAAGAGTATAAAATAACCTATGATTATTATTAGTAACAAAAGAAATAAATGTTTACAAAACCTAATCTTTTATTACCTGATCCTTTGAGAATTTCTTCTGCCATATCTTGTCTGAGTGTTTTAATACACCATTTAGATGATTCAACGTGGAAGTTCCTCTGCAAGGGTCAAATGAGGCTGTGGACTCCATGAAGGCTGGCTAAAGACTTCAGTATTGTTTTTCAGTATTTTTAAAAACTGACATTTTACACCAACATTTTTTACAGCGGAACAATACAAACCTTGATAAGTCAAAATAAATGATCCTTGATTCCCGTAGACAGTACTTCAAGATGTGCCGGAATAGACTTGGCAAAGCAGACTGGGTTAACATCAAGTGACAACCTGGGACGATAACCCACACCTTCCAGAAAGATGGGACCAGCTGTGGGGTTTTTGTCATGGAGGTAAATATACACACCATTTTTGATATTGTTGATAAATAAATATTTTACAGTGTGGGATCAAACATAATGCATGTGCTTGTTTGCTTTTCATACAGACGGCCAAGATGACGGTGATGAAATTTCCCAACATTCCAAGGAACTTCCACGTTGAATCATCTAAAAAGTGTATTAAAAAACTCAGACAAGACATGGCAGAAGAAATTCTCAAAGGATCAGGTAATAAAGGCTTAGTTTTTGTAAACATTTATTTCTTTTGTAACTATCTATTTAAGCACATTTTCTTCAAGTAATAGTTGTAGTATGATTAAGATGAGGTGCTCTCTGTGTGCCATGAGTTTGTTGGCACTACAACATGCTATAGTGAAGTTATTGACCATTTTATGCATATTTTACTGAATATTTAGGCTATAGTCTTTGGGAAATTCCATTTTTTTTAAGTATTAATTTCCAATCCAAGAAATGTAGTATGAAAAACGTGACATCACATACACATACAATGATTTTAATGACAATACACCTCTCCTTGGCGACTTTATTGAATATTTCTCCATCATATTTTTCTGGTGTTGCAATTTGCAGACGGTTCCTGCGCATTTGAGGAGCAGCGAGCTCTGCATAGAGGCCAATGCAAGTCTCCCAGCGAGGTGTTAGACTCGGTTTGAGGAAAATACGATTGTAGCTCAGTGACTGCCTTGCTGTGGTTGCAGAGAGGTGTTGGTTTTCTAGAGGCAATGTTCTGCTGATGAGTTATTGATCCGGAAAAGCCGAATCTGTGAATATCTTTCTAACTTTACCGAAGTCAATTAAATACAATCTAAGTCATGTTACTTTGTGATATCAACAGAAAACAAGTGAATAATTGTTCGGTTCTCATATTAAACGTAGAGCTGAGTTTACCTGAGTTGTAAAACGTTTCTGGGTAACTTGTCGCAGTGACTTGGTTCAGTAGCAGTTCAGTCCTAAGTAGTTGTTCCTCCAGGTCAATGCACTGTCACACCGAGGGCGGAACGTCGTTCTTCTCCTTCTTCTTCTTTTGGTGTTTATTGGCGGTTGGCAAAAAAAGGTCTGCATTACCGCCACCAACTGGTATGGAGTGTGGTTCATCATTATTTAATCCCTAGAGCGCGTGTTTATATGTACAGTATATACAATATAATAAAATTCTATTAATCAGTTTTGTTTTCTTAAAAATGTTAACAATAATTTGCACATGTAGTTCCCTTGCTATGCGTTAGCTACATGAAACTTTAATCCTTTCAAATTCTCTCATATATCTTCTTTCTTGCTCATACTTCTGAAATTCCAATATGACATGCTCCCCATTAGTTGTAACATGCTCCTTTTATTTAAAAAAAAAGTTTATAATTAAGTCATGTATGTTCAAATCTTAGTCTTATTAATCTTTCCTCCATTCTGCTCCTTCTTCCAGTTTTTATTTCTCTTACTGCCTTTTTGATCGCCTAAAACCATCTTCCATTTCTTTCCCCATCCTACCATTCTTTCTTTGGTTTTTGTTTGATGATCCTTCTTGCTTCTGCTGTACTTGTATATTCTGTAAGGTTTATATGATTTTGAGTTGCCTTCTTTGCCATCCTCTCTGCCATCTCATGTCCTTTCATCCCAATATTTGCTGGTACCCATAAAAATACTATTGTTAAACCCATGTTTTGTATTTTGTATTATGTATGCAGTATTTCTAGTAAAATGTCTGGTCTGCTCTTTGAATGACTGTGTTTTAAACTCATTTATACTGAACTTGAATCTGAGCAAATCACAGTTCTCAATGGATTTGTGTCTTCTTCAACCTACTGCACTGCCAATAAAACTGCAAACCTTTCTAGGATTGACCTGCATTTAGTTCCATCCATCTTCTCATCAACTCTCACAATTTTCAGTCACACATTGAAAAAAGCAACCCCATAGCCTGATACCTTTACCACTATATTTCCCAGTGGAGATGATGTGTTCATGGTAATATTTTTAACAAAACACAACCACGTATGCCATCTTATTTGAAATAATTTGGTTTACATCTCAACAAACAACTTTTTTTTTGTAGAATAATTTAGAATTGATCAGCCCAGGTTGGACCAGTCCATATACAGGTCCTTCTCAAAAAATTAGCATATTGTGATAAAGTTTATTATTTTCTATAATGTAATGATGAAAATTTAACATTCATATATTTTAGATTCATTGCACACTAACTGAAATATTTCAGGTCTTTTATTGTCTTAATACGGATGATTTTGGCATACAGCTCATGAAAACCCAAAATTCCTATCTCACAAAATTAGCATATTTCATCCGACCAATAAAAGAAAAGTGTTTTTAATACAAAAAACATCAACCTTCAAATAATCATGTACAGTTATGCACTCAATACTTGGTCGGGAATCCTTTTGCAGAAATGACTGCTTCAATGCGGCGTGGCATGGAGGCAATCAGCCTGTGGCACTGCTGAGGTCTTATGGAGGCCCAGGATGCTTCGATAGCGGCCTTTAGCTCATCCAGAGTGTTGGGTCTTGAGTCTCTCAACGTTCTCTTCACAATATCCCACAGATTCTCTATGGGGTTCAGGTCAGGAGAGTTGGCAGGCCAATTGAGCACAGTGATACCATGGTCAGTAAACCATTTACCAGTGGTTTTGGACACTGTGAGCAGGGTGCCAGGTCGTGCTGAAAAATGAAATCTTCATCTCCATAAAGCTTTTCAGCAGATGGAAGCATGAAGTGCTCCAAAATCTCCTGATAGCTAGCTGCATTGACCCTGCCCTTGATAAAACACAGTGGACCAACACCAGCAGCTGACACGGCACCCCAGACCATCACTGACTGTGGGTACTTGACACTGGACTTCTGGCATTTTGGCATTTCCTTCTCCCCAGTCTTCCTCCAGACTCTGGCACCTTGATTTCCGAATGACATGCAGAATTTGCTTTCATCCGAAAAAAGTACTTTGGACCACTGAGCAACAGTCCAGTGCTGCTTCCCTGTAGCCCAGATCAGGCGCTTCTGCCGCTGTTTCTGGTTCAAAAGTGGCTTGACCTGGGGAATGCGGCACCTGTAGCCCATTTCCTGCACACGCCTGTGCACGGTGGCTCTGGATGTTTCTACTCCAGACTCAGTCCACTGCTTCCGCAGGTCCCCCAAGGTCTGGAATCGGCCCGTCTCCACAATCTTCCTCAGGGTCCGGTCACCTCTTCTCGTTGTGCAGCGTTTTCTGCCACACTTTTTCCTTCCCACAGACTTCCCACTGAGGTGCCTTGATACAGCACTCTGGGAACAGCCTATTCGTTCAGAAATTTCTTTCTGTGTCTTACCCTCTTGCTTGAGGGTGCCAATAGTGGCCTTCTGGACAGCAGTCAGGTCGGCAGTCTTACCCATGATTGGGGTTTTGAGTGATGAACCAGGCTGGGAGTTTTAAAGGCCTCAGGAATCTTTTGCAGGTGTTTAGAGTTAACTTGTTGATTCAGATGATTAGGTTCATAGCTCGTTTAGAGACCCTTTTAATGATATGCTAATTTTGTGAGATAGGAATTTTGGGTTTTCATGAGCTGTATGCCAAAATCATCCGTATTAAGACAATAAAAGACCTGAAATATTTCAGTTAGTGTGCAATGAATCTAAAATATATGATGGTTAAATTTTCATCATGACATTATGGAAAATAATAAACTTTATCACAATATGCTGATTTTTTGAGAAGGACCTGTATTGTCATACTCATGCTTATTTCAGTCTAAAGTGGTCATATTTCCACACAAAAAAACCATCACTGATAATGCTGATTTCACACTTAAATCCGAAATAGTGTTTCAACGAAACTCTGTTTAGTGAAGAATATTCTAGTTAATGTGTATTCAGTCTACTTGTTTTATATTTCAAATCAGAAATGCAGTCCAAATCTTTTTCAAAAATTGCCTGTTTAATTTTGCACCAAATTGGAAGCATTCTCCTAAATTACGACACCACAGCTTTTAAAGGCAAAATTAGCTTCCCCAACAGCTTTGGTATGCTCATACATATATCTTCTGAAATGAACTCAATGTTACCACATGCATATATAATTGATATTTAATTGTATATTTACATGTAATGACAGTTGGTAGCACTGTTGCCTTGAAGCAAAGAAGGTCCTGGGTTCGAATCCCAGCCTGGGGTCTTTCTGCATGAAGTTTGCAAGTTCTCCCCGTGCATGTTTGGGTTCTCTCCAGGTACCCCGACTTCCTCCTACAGTCCAAAAACTTGACCATTAGGTCAATTGGTCTCTCGGTATGAGTGTGTGCATGGTTGTTTGTCCCATGTGTCTCTGTGTTGCACTGTGATGGACTGGTGACCTGTCCAGGGTGTACCAAGCAGGTATAGACAATGGATGGATGGGTGGATATAGGTGCAATTAGTACTGGTAATTCAAATTGTGACTTTTAAGCTGTATTTTTAAATAATTAGTTATTCAGGAGTTATTAAAAGTTTATTTTATAACATGGAAAAGTATGGAAATCTCCCCATGGATGAGTACAAAACAAACTCATTTCAATTTATAAAAAAACAAAAACAAAGAGCAAATATGATAATGTTGCCACCAAAGGATGAGAATTAACTTTATTATAAAATATATTTTTTATTTGTTTGATTCGGACATTAAAATAGCAGGAGTTGTGCTATACAACAGGTTTTTTCTTTGAAATGATAAAAATATTTCAACAATGCATTACCAGGAATGGTCAGCAACTGAAGATGAAAATATTGCCAAACATTAAGTTTTAAGATAAAAATAGGACATTTAATAAGAGCTTGGGGGCCAATGAGAAATAAAATAGGCTCTGTGCAGAAAAAAAGGATATTAATGACATATCCCTGGTATAAACTCATCAAAAACTGTCATGGCTTTCTTTCATGTCACACAGGAAGTTC
Source organism: Girardinichthys multiradiatus (assembly GCF_021462225.1). Classification (NCBI taxonomy): domain Eukaryota; kingdom Metazoa; phylum Chordata; class Actinopteri; order Cyprinodontiformes; family Goodeidae; genus Girardinichthys; species Girardinichthys multiradiatus. The sequence continues at coordinate 36,485,297 of NC_061802.1, read as the reverse complement.
TGCAGTCTGCCAAAATAAGTACTTTAGTTTAAAAAAAAAAAAGACTAGTTCAAGAATAAAGAGTGTAGCTCTGTCCTCATGTACAAGAGTTTTTGTTTTGGTAGAAACATTCAGATACTAATAGCTGATTTCAGTGGTGCAACTGTGACAGGATCTCAGATCGGAAAGCAGAACGGACCTCGGCTCAGTGACGGGCAGATTTACAGATTTTATCATAAACTTCAGGGAAAGCTTCCATACAGCCAAACTCAGCTCTTAGCTTGTGGTATAGCTGTCCATCAAACATCTCCCAAAACTCCTCTCGATCCATGTACACATCTGCATACAGCATCTGGAACCTGGAGAGGAGCATTTTATTGCCACAAGTGAATGTTAAATATCAAGTGTTGCCTGTGGCACTTCAGTTTTGACTTTCTGATAGGAGGCTTACCCATGCACCTCTCTGACAAACTTCTCCAGCTGACGTGTTGATGCTCTGGCTTCAAAATGTTTGACCTTTGGCTCCCCGTACGCCCCGATGTCCACATACAGCTCCTCCTGCTGGCCCTTGGGGTGAACCATTCCTCTGCCCGGTGGCAAGAGGAACGGGCACAGCCACAGAGGGTAAACCTGGAAAAAAAAAGCACGAGTTATTTTGACGATTCAAGCGGGACACAATTCATCATAAACAGAGTGCAATGTGACACGTCAATCAATATTTGAGTCTCACGTTGATTTCCTGGTGAAAGCGCGTGATGGCAGCCTGCAAATGCTTCATGGGTACCAGCATGTCCTGGACCACGTGGTGCTGTTCATAGAGACGTCGAATGGTTTCTCCCTGGGTGAGTTTCAGCAGAGAGATCTTAGGAGGAACCATCCATCCAAAAAGCCAGCGGAACACAGGATTGTTGCCAAATGGGATAATATCCTGTAAAAAGGCACAGATTGGAATAGTTCACATCGACATAAAAGGTTAGGGCACTACCTTGTGATGCCAACTGCTTTTAATGAGCTGCGTCATCGGATATTCTTGGAAACAGGATTTAGCCGTTAATGATTAAGTTTGGCCGTTAGATGCTGCTTTGCTTTGTTATGGTCAGAGGTTTACATACACTCATCATCGACGTATACGTCATTTATTGTGGATATCTTTCTAATCCACACAGAGTCATAATTATATATACAGGCTTAAATATATACATATAATCCCTCTAAAATTTAGTCAAGTGTTCTTTAGCAAGTTGCCCCGCACCAAATATTTTTTGGAGCCATCAACAAGCTTCTGGCAGAATTGTGGATGGCTATCTGATCCCTCTTTTTTGCAGAAATGCTGCCATTCATTTAAATTGGTTAGGTGTCTGGCAGGGATCTAGCTTTTAAGCACACCCCATAAATTTCAGTACAGTTTCAGAATGGTTCAGCCGGAAAATTGAATGTTTTAGTGTGACAAGGATTCCAAACTCATTTGAAAGCAGGTTTTGAAATGAATAAAACAGGTTCACATTAACCTTTAAGTCAGGCCAGTGGCAGGAGACTCATCCATTTTTATAAATTTTACCATTTCATATAAGAGGGGTGCTCAAATATCCAGTCAGGCTTATGCAGGAATAAAGGAAGGTGTCATATCAATGTTCACCAGAACATTTCCTGTGAAGGTAATACCAACATCCAAGTCTTGGTTTTACAATAACATGATCATGATCTCATGTTCATAGGTTGCTTTTGGCTGGCACCAAATCAAAAATCCATCAACATCTCCCTGCCGAAGCAGACTAATGATTCATCACTGGAAATCTGTCTCATCCAATCATACACTGTTCACATTAGCTCCTTTTCAGCCCAGTGGAGCCTTGTGTCCTCTTCTGTTCAGGTGTTAATGATGGTACACCTTTCTAGGTTTGTTTCTTGCCTTGATGTAAATCTCATTTCATCATCATCATCATCGTTATCCTCCTCCTCATCATCATCATATAAGTTGATCCTATCAGTTTGTACCCTGCCCTCTGTTTTCAGGTCTGCCCTTTCTTGAATGCAGATTGTGTGTGTGTGTGTGTGTGTGTGTGTGTGTGTGTGTGTGTGTGTGTCTCACACAAGGTGAGGTCTTCATTGTAGTCAGGGGTTCTTATTTTATTTGTGCTCAGATTTTTTTCTCTGCTGTAAGAAACATGCCATAAAACAAGTTTAAATATATATTTTAAACTAATTGTAAGACTTTTTTACCAAGTCTCTTTTTACTTTAAAGTCAGATAGCTTAAGGCAGTGTTTTTCAACCCTGGTCCTCAAGGCACAGTGTCCTGCATGTTTTAGATGTTTCCCTGCTTCAGCACACCTGATTTCAGTTGATGACTGATTAACAGGCTTTTGCTGAACTGCAATCACCCGAATCAGGTGTGTTAAAGCAGGGAATATCTAAACATGCAGGGCAGTGTGCCTTGAGGACCTGGGCTGAACAACACTGGCTTAAGGAATATCCTCTGAAAGTGGTGATTCCATGTTTCCCTTCCTCACTTTCTCTAAATTTCCACCAGAGGGCAGTACTAAAACAACCAGAACAACTTCTGTCTCCGGCCACTAAATTCACAGATGATTTCCATCATTGGCTGTTCTATTTCTGTCTGCTTTTCCACTGAAATGGGAACAGAGACAAAAGTCTTTTTGTCAAACAACACAACAAAAAAGGCAACAGCCTAATGCTCAGAGGACACTATCTCAGGCATCTGTCAAACCAGCACTATGCATAATTCATCAGGCCATTTACTGTTACTGAAAACACCACTGTCATGATATTCTCACTAATGGCTAATGGTGTGTGTGTGTGTGTGTGTGTGTGTGTGTGTGTGTTGTTAAAATGATCTGAGCTCCTGGAAACACAGCTTCTGTGTAACTAAGTGGACCTGTTCATTCAGTTTTTGATTATTAAGAGTTAATTATTGTCCTTATGGGGCCTAAAATGCTGATTTCTATAGGTTAAAGTGTTTTACTTTGCTTTGTGGTGACAGTAAGAAAAAGAGTTGAATTGTTAATCAGAACAAGATTTGTAGGGTTAAAAGGGATAGTCCAGGATTTTTATAGTAATGTTAAAAGCATGAGCAGTTAATTAATCATTTCCTACAGTAGATAAGTCTCTTGGCGCCGTCTTTCAGTATAAATCAAGATTAGTTGGTCCCAGAGGATGAAGCTCACAGCTAGTCCAAGAGGAACCAGGACTAATACAGACTTCCAAAACAACTCCAGCCTCCAATGCGTCACAGCAGTTTATGCAAATGCTATTTTATAAACCTGTAAACGGTCATCATGTTCACATTAGCCGGTTATTTACACCAAAGCTGATGATTATTTAAATGGGCAAAGTAGGTAAGAGGTGGTGTAACCATTTTAAACAAAAGTAACGTGTTGTAAAAGGCAAACATGTGTGTGTGTGCCTACTCATGCACATACACAAACAGGCAGTCTCTCTGATGACCTGTTACTGAAAATATATGAATCTTCCCTCGCTTCAAACTTTACTATCACCTTCTTCTTTTAAAGGGAACAATAAAGGTTCATGCTCTAAACATAAAAACGAAAAGAGTAATAGACTTTTTTTGCAGCCTGACTTTGTTGTTACTGAAGCACCCAGGTGTGTTTCCAGCAGCAGCTGAGACGAGTTCAGAAAGAGGCAGCTTAGTGTAATTTATGAAAGTGGTCTGCCAGCCACATAGTGGTTCAAAATACTACTAATGGAGTATTAATGGACTGCCTCTCAGACAAACTTTCAGACTTTTACTTTCTGATGATAAAAAGAATTGTCAGTATATGAATGAGAGTGGCTTTGAAAATGTGTTAACCTGATATAGATACTGTAACTGCTAAAGGCCAGGTTGTAAAATCCTGCATAATTACATTCAATATAATTTAAATATACTTATTATTCCCAAAACATAATCCATAGGTTTAACTGGTGGATGACATCATGATATATAAATAACTTCACTTCAGACAAAATATATGTGAACTGTGAGCTTGGTTAGGAATGTTTAGGAGGTGAACTATGAACAGTAATGAATTCATTATAAACTGGCTAAACTGAATTTGGAACTTGTTAAGCGTGAACTGGAGAATCACTGAGTCTAGATTCAATGACATAGAAAGAGCCATTTCTTACCTTTTTACAGTAACTCGGTTCAAAAATTGCAAAATGTCCTTCTAAGAAATCAAGGGAGCATATAGTCTGAACTCTGTAGTGATGGAAAAAGGTCATGTAGTTTAATTATTTATTTTCCAACAAAACAGCTTCGGCTGATTACCAAAAAATACTGAACAAGCATTTTTATTTTAATCAATATTATGGTCTTTGATGGTATAACCATGTTTCAACCTGATGATGCCAGGATGTATTGGACCTAAACAGAAGATGAGGCACCATTAAATGTTATTTTTACAGGTGTGTGACCCACCACAGGTTCCAGACCCGAACCCTGTTGGAAATCTTTGGGATGTGATGAAGACATTGCACAGTAATTAAGATCAAGATTCTGGCAGAAACATTCTGGGTGAAAATATTCTGCTCCAAGGTCCTATCCATTATCGATGAGAACAAGCTAAAGATGGGCCTACAGTATTAATGTTAACAGCAGGATGTCATAAATGTAAAAGAACAAGGATGTGTGTGAGTATGTATACCTGAAGCTCCCAGAAGATACTGCGTGTGTGTCGGTGATAGTACTGCCTCAGGGGAATAAACTCCACTCCACTGTGGTCTCCTTTCAGGTAGCTCTCCACATGTTTAAAGAACCAAGGTTTGAAGTGCAGTCCGATTCTGTTAATCTAGTATCCAGGAGGAAGTTCCGACATCAGATGCAGTCAAATAAGTGACAGTGGATTTGCAGGCACGCGTGCCATCACCTTACCTTGTCTGGCTCTGCGTGGTCAGTCAAGGTTCCTGTCATGATAACGGCGGAGTCCAGGCTGTACTGGATACCCTCGACAAACGTGTTCTGCTTGTTCTCTGATGCCTCTGTGAAACGTTTACAGATGTTCTCCAGGTCTCTGACAGGCTCATAGTGCAGCTTCACCCAAGCTTTAGCTGGGACTATTTTAATCTCTGCTGCGACCAGGAACCCCAGAGTGCCGCAGGACCAGGGGACAGCATGGAACAGATCAGAGTTGTCCTCCTGTTTGGGCAAATGCTAGCTAAGTTGCTTTGCAAGAGTACTCAAGCTCCTTTTACTATTTTACTATTCAGCATTTTGTCACATTACAACCACAATGATACATGGTTTTCAATTTTTTTACAAATTCAGTGTCATATGACTTTGTATTTCACTTTCGGATACCCCAAAATTAAATCTGCTGCCATTAATTGTCACCCAATTAGAAAAGCAAAGTTAACCTATGAGTAAAATAATTTCAGGATAAATACATCCTGAAGGTTGTGTGCCATCTGTGGAGGAGCTCCAGAGATCCAAAGCTCAGGTGGATGAATTTGTCGACAGGACAACTAGTCATTAACTGCAAAAATCTGGCTTTTAGAACAGAGTGGCAAGAAGAAAGCTATTGCTGAAAGACCGCCAGAAGAATTCTTGTCTGGTTTTTCAACAACCCAGTAAAGTACACTGGTCACATGACACCAAACTGAACACTTTAGCCAATTTAGAAAACTAACTCTGAACATCACCCCGAACCTACAACCCCCATGATGAAACACGGTGGTGGCAGCATCATGCTGCAGGGATGCTTTTGTTTTCTTTTTAGTTGAAAGGAAGAAGGATGGAGCTAAATACAGGACATTGCCGAAAGATAACCTGTTAGAGGCTCGAAAGACTTGAAAGTGAGGTTGAGGTTCACCTTCCAGCAAAGCAACAACCTTAAACATACTATAAGAACGATGGAATTGGTTCGATTAAAGCATATTTATCTATTAGAATGGCCTAGTCAAAGTACCGACCTAAATTTAATTGAGGATCTGTGGAAAGACATGACAACTGATGTTCACAGACACTCCCTTTTCAATCTGACTGAGCTTAAGTTGTGTTGCAAAGAAAAATGGGTTTGCATAGAGTATGAATGCATGCCACACTGATTTTCAGAAGCAAAAGAAATGGTTTTTGCAATATATCATCTTAAAAATTGTGCTCTACTTTGTGTTGGACTATCACAACAAAAGTGTCACAGGTTGTACTCATCGTCTTCCGCTTATCCGGGACCGGGTCGCCGGGTGCAGCAGAAACACCCAGACGTCCCTCTCTCCAGACACCTCCTCCAGGTCCTCCAGGGGGAGCCCAAGGCGTTCCCAGGCCGGCCGAGAGACATAGTCCCTCCAGCGTCCCTGGCTCCTCTCGATGTGGAGGAGCAGCGGCTCTACTCCGAGCTCCTCCCGGATGGCCGAGCTCCTCACCCTATCTCTAAGGAAGTGCCCATCCACCCTACGGAGGAAGCTCATTTCAGCCGCTTGTATCCGGGATCTCGTTCTTTCGGTCATGACCCAAAGTTCATGGCCATAGGTGAGGGTAGGAAAGTAGACCGACCGATAAATCGAGGAGGCTTCGCTTTTCGGTTCAGCTCTCTCTTCACCACAACGGACCGGTACAGTGCCCCCATTACTGTGGCAGCCGCACCGATCCGTCTGTCGATCTCCCGCTCCATTCTTCCCTCACTCGTGAACAAGACCCCGAGATACTTAAACTCCTCCACTTGAGGCAGGAACTCCCCTCCAACCTGAAGAGGACAAGCCACCTTTTCCGGTCGAGAACCATGGCCTCGGACTTGGAGGAGCTGATCCTCATCCCAGCCGCTTCACACTCGGCTGCGAACCGCCACAGCGCATGCTGTAGGTCTTGGCTAGAGGGGGCCAGCAGGACCATGTCATCTGCAAAAAGAAGAGACGAAATCCACTGGTCCCCAAACCAGACCCCCTCCGGCCCTTGGCTGCGTCTAGAAATCCTGTCCATAAAAGTTATGAACAGGACCGGTGACAAAGGGCAGCCCTGCCGGAGTCCAACATGCACCGGGAACAGGTCCGACTTAGTGCCGGCAATGCGGACCAAACTCCTGCTCCGCTCGTACAGGGACCGGATGGCCCCTAATAAAAGGGCCCCCGATTCCATACTCCTGGAGCACCCCCCACAGGGCATCACGAGGGACACAGTCGAATGCCTTCTCCAGGTCCACAAAACACATGTGGACCGGTTGGGCAAACTCAGATGAACCCTCAAGTACCATGTAGAGGGTATAGAGCTGGTCCAGTGTTCCACGGCTGGGACGAAAACCACACAGAGTTTTTGCCTCTGCCATAGCCCGGGCCGCGGCACACTTGGCCTCCCGGTACCCGTCAGTCGCCTCAGGAGTCCCACAAGCCAACCACAGCCAATAGGACTCCTTCTTCAGCTTGACAGCGTCCCTTACTGCCAGTGTCCACCACCGGGTTCTGGGATTGGTGTTCCTTATGGACAATCACAGAAGTCCAATAACAAAGCACCACTCGGATTCAGATCGGGAGGCCATTCCTCCCGATCATGCCTCTCCAGGTGTCACTGTTGTTTCCCACGTGGTCGTCTATCACAACAAAAGTGTCACAGGTTGTCCCCTGACAAAATGTTGCCTTGTAAGAAGCAAATCTGCTTTGCTTACTATTTTAGTTTTCCTTATTTCTGTTGTCAGACCACATTGCAGTTACTTTCTCTGGCTGGCATGGAATACTCTGTCACCTTACTGGAAAACCAGTCATAACTTTTAACCTCAAATATTGTTTTTTGTGCCCATAACATAATTTGCGCTTCAATACTAAAAAGCTTCATCTAAACCCAGTGTTTCCCTTCTAAATGACTGGTCTACTTTAAGATGCAGGCCTCTGAACTCAAACATATCAATCTTACAGTACTTACCTCTGTGCAGCGCACTAAGCTGCCATCAGCAAGGACCAGTTCATATGCAACACATATGTGCTGAAAAAGCCCATAAACATGGGAAGAAGACTCGATGCCTGTACCCATCACCAGCCCACCTGAAAAAGGAGAGAAAATGTTCAATGCTGCACAAAAGTAATTACATTTCTGTCTGGGTGAGAGCAACAGGGGGGCAAACACATGAGCAGATAACAGCATTCGCCTGCTGTGAGCGTGTTGGTCTGTGGACAGCAGGATAAATGAATGTATCACTGCCTGATGGGAAAACATTAGATCGCTGATGCGTAGATTATGGCATCAGGAAATCCATTATGAAACTCTACCCAGGGGTGCTTCCACTGCTGCAGCCATTTCCTCCCGGTTTCATCTTCTGAGCTGCAACACCAGCCCTCTAACACAATTAGAGAAGTCGCCGTGGCTCTAAACAGGATGTACTGATTGATGGAGAGTATGCAGATCTCCATCTCTCAGTAGGCTGTGCAAATCACAGCTTACTAAGAGATGGATTTTCTATTTTTAGAAAATCAGAAAGATAAAAATGAAACAGTACCATGACGATTACCCTAAAAATAATCCAAAGCGTGCCTAACATACCCACAGTGAGATCATCCAGCTCCGGCAGCACCGGCAGCGTCCAGCCTATGGAGTTAAGGAGCGCGGTCACTTGACCCATGTTGGCAAGTGGCTCGACTCTCACAACCTACAAGATATAGAAAATATACTACCTTACTTGTCCTACTGCTTTTAAAAAAAATGCTTATTAATGATTATTAGAAAGAAATACAAATATTAATAAGTTTTTGGTCAAAGAAAGCCTGACCAAACACATTTTACAGTGATTGATTTAATTAAAAAATAAAGCAGATTGCAAGGCTTGTAGTGCCTATATTGAAACCAGATGTTTACAGACAATGTATAAAAAGACACTTAACCTTTTCTTCTCACATTCTGACTTTAAATCAAACCAAGCTGTCTCTGTTTAAGGTCAGTTGTTAAGATGAACTGAATATTTCTATTAGCAGAATGGCAGAATAATGAGAGAGATTTTTGATTTTATTTGTATTAATACTATGCCTTTAAAGAACTTGTAAAAGCCCAAATGATGAGGTCATGATTTTATAAGCTTTTGAGAGCTTCATTCAAAACTTCAGAGTAAACTGGAGGCACAACTGTGGATGTGTTTTAAGGTAATATACCTTTTTCTTGTGTGACATAATGGTAAAAAAGATCTAAAGAAATTAAGATATCAGGAAGAGAAATATGGGCCTGCTCAAGTCAGGTTTACCTTGGGTGCAATTTCCAGATGCCTAAAGATGTATCTGTTCAATCAATGATATGCGTTTATGAACAAAATGAAAATGTCCAGCCAGCATATTGTTTAGGAAAAAGACAGGTTCTGTTTCCTAGAGTTGAATGGGGTTTGGTGCAAAATCTTTGAATCAACCCAAGAATGAAAATATGTTGAAGCTTGTAAAAGATATCCATTGTGAAAGGAATCATGCAACAACACGGGCAGCAAGGCTACTCTGACAGGAAGAATCCATTGCTCCAAAGCAAGCATAAAAAGCCAGATTACAGGTTGCACATGCACATGGGGACAAAGACCTTAATTTTTGGAGACATTTCACTTAGAAGAGAACAAAATTCCCAACAACACTCATGAGGTTGAATTTAATTTTGCCATCACACTCTCAGATAATTATGCATTTAGTTAGTTATAACTGAGGGTTTCCTGCTTTAATGAGTCAAAATGTCGATTACAGAGAGGGCTTCAGGAGTAAAGATAACCTGAGTAAGTGGATGCAGAAATGATTTAGGCCTAAAGAGAAACTCAGCTTCTTTTGGCTCCTGCTTCCTCCTACCTGCCTCTCTGTGTCCACCTCCAGTATGTTCAACATATTGATCGTAATGTTTTTGTGGGTTGTTTTTTTTTTTTTTTAAACCATGCCCTGTCCAGCAGAGTGCCAAGAAAAAGCCCAACAGATTACAGGTAACGCTTTAAAGCTCTCCTTGATATTTATAAAATAAACTTTATTAGAAACTGCTTTGGGATTATTTAAATTGTTATGAACACAGAGACAAAAACAAAAGAAAAAAAATAAGAAGCACGAAAGAGAGAGAGGTGGGGCAAAAAGGAAAAGGACAAAGAAGGACAAAAGAATGGAGGAGAGAAAGAAGGATGAAGAGATTACTAGATAACACCCTGCTTGCTTCTACACCTGCAGAAACATACATAATAACAGCTTTTTTACCGAAATGTGCACAGTACTAATGAATGCCAGATGTAATTAGAGGTAAATGCAGATCAATATAGAAAATTTGTGCATCTGTTAACACCTGAATCTAAACACCTATGGGCCTGACTGTGAGCGCGCATGTGTATACAAGGTTTCTCCATAAAAATATGCAATAGCGAGTGTGAGCGATGAGCCCACAGGCCCCGTCAGCAGCCGTCTACGGCCAAGTAGATCCAGCCATGGACCCAGAGACCCGAGACCCCGGGACACATCACTCCCCAAGCAGAGGCCCGACAGAGCCCAGGGGTCCAGGCCCCGGGAACCTGCCACCGGGAGTTAGCCGGAAACACCAAAGCACCCAGCCCCAGACACCGAGAACCGCAAGTATACCAGCGGGCAGAGACACCAACCACCAGCAGGTAGTGTAACGGGGAGGAAATAGGCCCCACATTTGATGGGGGGCCTAAACAGATCCAGGAGAGGGAGCAGTCCAAACCTGACACAAAAAACAGGCACACCCAGTCACAATCACACGTTCATACCCTCATGCGTACACATAAAAACACTCACACCCATGCACCCAACGTAAAGACAAACAACAATGGACGTCGTACCCTTACTCACACTCCCCATACACACTCTATACTCCCAGGTCCAGGTGCCAATACCCCATAGGGGCAACCAGCCCGCGGACCCAGGAGGTGGTCCCCTTCCCTCCGGGGGAGGAGACAGGCAGACCGCCCGGCACTTGAACCTGGGCTGGGGCTGGGATAGCACCTAAACATTAGCGACCCTGACCCAAACCCCCGCCCCGACCCCAGTCCCCAACGGCCCCAATTCTCATCCAGAGAAGGAGCCATGTACAAAAGAGGGGTCTACATGGTCCAAACTAGCCTGCCAACCAGAGCCGCCACAGTCCCAAACCCCCAATGAATTCTGATCCTAACCCCATGAGTCCCTCACCCCCAATGAACCCTAACATTATGGAAGGGTCACAAGTATAGTTGGTTATAACTGAGGGTTTTATGCTTTAATGAGTCAAAATGTTGATTACAGAAAGGGCTTCAGGAGTAAAGATAATCTGAGTGGATGGAGAAATGATTCAGGCCTATAGAGAAACCCAGCTTCTTTTGACTCCTGCCTCCTCCTACCTGCCTCTCTGTGTCCACCTCCAGTATGTCCATCATATTGATCATGATGTTTTTGTGGGTTTTCTTGTATTTCCCCACTCTGAGGGAAACAGTAAGCCAGCCGGGTCGACCGGTGCACATGTAGGTCCCACCGCCATTCTTCCTCCACTCACGGACCTGTGTTTGATACAGAAAATATTACCTCGTGTTATTTTGTATTATACAGGGTATCTACTTATTCTCTCCAGCTTATGCATCATGTTTAATTCCAATCAAAGCAAGCCTGAGGAATAAACAGTAATTGCGGCCGTTTAGTGCCTACTTCTGGCCTAGAAACTTAAGAGCACTTGAATTTACACTTAACTGTGTATACAGGACACTGAAAAACCTTCATAAAAGAGACCACATTGCAGTTACTTTCTTAAAATGATATAAACAGTCATTTATCACTGCTAATTCAGTCATTTCTGCTGCTTGTGTCTAAGGTGGGATCACACTTAATGCACACTTTAACAGGTTGTATGTTGATCAGCATGTAATAGCCTTGTGGTTGCTTGTGATCAAAACATTAAACTTTGAACCTCCTAACCCACCTCCACTCGGATTTCAAATTTTGTATTTAGAAATACAACAAGAAGGCACTCTAAAGTCGGGATTCCACCTGGGAAGGGGAATTCACCATGCAGACTCAAATTCAGTATCAAATATGGCCGCAGAGCACATAAAACATAGTAAAAGCTGCAGGTATAACCCCCTTATTAACACTTCTCACATTTAGTCTCTTATTAAACCAATAACAAACATCGCCAAAACCTGTAACTAGAAGGCAACATTGTTCCCAGACCTGAGCTCAGCCAAATCAAACACAGCATGATTACTATGGAGAGCCGTTTCATTCAAAATTAAATAAATAAATAAATACTGCTATTGATAAAGTATTAATGAAAATTCCATGACATAAATAAATATCCCCATGAAATAAAACAAAATAATTATGTTAAAAGAAATTTTCATCTTATTTTATTTAATTAATTTCCAGATTTAAGGATTGGCGAACATTTTGGGGAAAACCTGGTCTGATCCGGAGAGACGGCATCCATCCCACTTTGGATGGAACAGCTCTTCTTTCTAAGAATCTGGCCGAATTTATTAGTTCTCCAAAACTCTGACAACCCAGGGTTCAGACCAGGAAGCAGGGTTGTAGTTTAACACTCCTCTCTGCAGCTTCTGTACTGCTACCCACCCATTACCCTATTAAGACAGTGTCTTGCCCATGGCCAAAATTGAATAGATTAAAAAATAATCTAAAAGGAGGAAATCAGGAAAATCTAATAAAAATAAACACAACTCAGACTAAAAATAAAAATAAAACAATTAAACGTGGCTTACTGAACATAGGATCTCTCTCCTCAAAGACATTGCTAGTTAGTGACCTGATTTGTGACAATCAGATTGATTTATTTTGCCTCACAGAAACCTGGCTGCAGCCAGAGGATTATGTTACTATAAATGAGTCAACTCCTACTAATTATTTAAATTTTCACATTCCTCGAAATACTGGGCGAAGAGGAGGAGTAGCAACCATCTTTCAGTCTGATTTACTGATTAGTCCCAGACCAATCAATAGCTACAACTCTTTTGAATATTTAATCCTTAGTTTTCCTCATCCAAATCGCAAAGCACTAAAACCACTTCTGTTTGTTGTTTTTTACCGTCCACCAGGCCCTTACTGTCAATTTTTAGATCAGTTTTCAGACCTTTTATCTGATTTAGTGTTAAATACAGATAAGGTTATTATAGTGGGGGATTTTAACATTCATGTTGACACTGAAAGTGACAGCTTAATATAGCCTTTAATGCTATCTTGGACTCAATTGGCTTTGCTCAAAACATTAACAAACCTACCCACCTTTGTCTTCATTCTCTGGACCTTGTGCTGACATATGGCATTGAGTGTAAAGACATAACAATATTCTCTCATAACCCTGTCCTGTCTGACCATTTTTTAATAACCTTTGCGTTTAATTTAACCGAGTACTCTACACCTGAAAGAAAATTTCATTATAGTAGATCATTATCAGGCGATGCTGTAACAACCTTTAAAGAATCTGTTCCACTTTTGTTTCCTCATTATCACAGAAAAGCACAGTGGAGGGCAATAATTTTGTTTCTTCCCCTTCACAAATTGATTCTCTTGTTCATAGTGTTACTTCATCATTGCGTGGTGCATTAGATATTGCAGCAACTTACACAGAGTCATAGCTCTGTTGATCCATCCATTCCCTTAGCTCTCAGCAGTCATGACTTTATGGGATTCTTCCAAAATAAAATTGATTCTATTGAAAAAAAAATCTTTGACATACTCCCGAAGACGATTACTTCATCCTCAGCAAGTGAGACAACATTGGAAGTAAAAGTAGAACCTGATCTGTGTTTGGACTGCTTTGATCATGTGGAGCTTCCTGAGTTATCAGAAATATTAGCTTCATCTAAACCTTCAACTTGTCTGTTAGACCCAATCCCAACCAAATTATTTAAGGAAGTGTTCCCTCTGATTACCAGCCCCATTTTAGATATGATTAATTTATCTTTAGTAAATGGATATGTACCACAAGCTTTTAAGGTAGCTGTAATTAAACCTTTACTTAAGAAACCTTCACTTGATCGAGATGACTTGATAAATTACAGACCTGTACCTGAATCTTCCATTCTTATCTAAAATTCTTGAGAAAATAGTTGCTAATCAAATGTGTGAGCATTTACACAGCAATGACCTGTTTGAAGAGTTTCAGTCAGGTTTCAGAGCTCATCATAGCACTGAAACAGCTCTGCTGAAAGTCACTAATGATATTCTTATGGCCTCAGATAATGGACCTGTGTCTGTACTGGTTCTGTTAGATCTCAGTGCTGCATTTGATACAGTCGATCACAATATTCTCTTAGAAAGGCTGTAATATGCTGTAAGGATCAGGGGAACAGCGCTAGGCTGGTTTAAATCTTATTTGTCTGACAGATTCCAGTTTGTTCATGTAAATGATAAATCATCTTTAAACTCCAGGGTTAATTGTGGAGTACCACATGGTTCAGTACTTGGGCCAATTCTCTTTACTATATATATGCTTCCAATAGGTCAAATTATCCTTTAATTATCAGGCTCCTCTCCTGTGGAACCAGCTCCCCGTTTTAGTCCATGAGGCAGACACCCTGTCTACTTTTAAGGCTAGGCTTAAAACTTTCCTTTTTGATAAAGCTTACAGTTAGAGTGGCTTAGGTTATCCTGAGCTATCTCTGTAGTTACGCTGCTGTTGGCTTAGGCTGCTGGAGGACATAATGACCACTTTCACCCTCTTCGCTACTTTCTCACACTACTCTCAGATTTTGCATTATTTGCTGTTATTTCAGCTTTTAACCTTGTTCTCTCTTTTCTCTTCCTAGAAGCTACACCTGGCCTGACTCTGTGTCTACCTGTGACACCTTTCTGAAGGGGGACATCATCCAAGCTTCTGCTGGCAACAACTTAATGCTCAACCTCTACCAATGATCCACATGGCCCTGTCTTTCAGTGTTTAACCCTTTCTCTCTCCTAGACATGGCGATTGACTGAGCTTTTACTGTGACTAATTATATGTGCTCTCTTTCAGACTCTAACCTTGATAACTGGCTCAGAGTTTATCTGTTCTTTCTTTTCTAAAGGACTAAAGGAGCTACATCCATTAACATTTACCTTTCCTTCCCATAGAAAGTACTCCTGGATCAGTGCTTCTTTGTTCTCTTTGTGTATCTGCTCTGTTCTCTCAAACCCCCAGTCGGTCATGGCAGATGGCCGCTCACACTGAGCCTGGTTCTGCAGGAGGTTTCTTCCTGTTAAAAGGGAGTTTTTTCTCTCCACTGTCGCTACATGCATGCTCAGTATGAGGGATTGCTGCAAAGTCAACGCCAGTGACTGTCCACCGTTTCTACATGCTCATCCGGGAGGAGTGAATGCTACAAATCTCTGACTCGATGCAATCTGTTGGGTTTCCTTAGATAGAAAAACTTTTTATCCAATTTGAATAAATAACTAACTCTGACTGAACTGTTCAATGGTTAGGATTAATTGGAATGTATGTACCTGACTTTTGTGAAGTGCCTTGAGACGACATGTGTTGTGAATTGGCGCTATATAAATAAAACTGAATTGAATTGAATGGCCCCCAAAACATTCTGTTAAGGGCCTCATTGACTCTTGGACCGGCCCTGGTTCCGAGTTTCACTTACAAGCTTTTTACATGCATGATTAAAAATACATTAAAATATAATGAACTTCAAGTTGAGCTACATATATATATACACACTGATGATTATTGTGGTACAGGAAACGAGAATAAACCCAGGACACCTGTATTATGCAGGCATGCTGTGAACAGATGATGACGTAGTACTCACCTGTCGCTGGATGTCCCGCACGCGCTGGTCGTGCAGTTTGGGTGCCGAGCACATCTTAAAAATGAGCCACGCTCTCACATAATAATACACATCAAATACAACAGAGAGAGGCAGCAAAAACAAACACACGAATATCCACCGCTGGTGAACGATCACGTAATCCAGACCTTTGACTCTGATCCACAGCAGAAATAAAGCCAGCAGACCTCCTAAATACAACAGCGGACTCATCGTGTCAGCTCAGATTAGAGGCCGGTCTATTATCCCAAAGTCAAGCTTTAACTTCCAACTTTCCAGCTGGGGCAACAGAATAATTCCTAATTTCTGATCACCTCTTTGCTCCGATAGGTGAGAGGAGGTAGGTGGTCTTCAAAGTCCTCCTATACTTAAGGCTAATTGGTCAATATTATTAAAAAGGTGGGGCCTGCCTTCCAGGGTTATATCCTATTGGTTAACCATGCGACTGTAGGGAGTAGCAGAGAGGCTGCATGTCTGCTGATTGGCCAATCATGAAGCAGTGAGGCTCTCACACCATGTAACCTCCCCACATGGGAGTGGGTGTTCATTAGAGACTGTGAATTAACATGGCTAAGTACAAGACAGCAGACTTTAGTTTGTTTTTTAAAATTTGACAGTCTGCATCACTGAAGTAATAGATTTAGAAATGAAAGCAGAAACGAAACAATTCTCTTCCCACCATCTCTCATTTGAGAATGAGAGAATGTGGGTTCATATATAATCTGTGAATCAGTGAAGAAAATGATTATTGAACTTTTATAGAAAACTCAAATTTTATAGAGCTTGGACATGTACTGGGGCAATAATGTTCATTTCATTGTTTTATTAAGTAATTATGAAATGACCTTATTCATTTTTATGTATAATTTATTTTTATGTACTTACTGAAGCTACAAAAGCATGATTAGGAAAAAAATATTGTCACTGAAAGCAATCTTCATTTTTAATTGTTGTTATTTTCTTGTGAGAATCAACTCTACAATCATCAACTTTCACTGATATATATACAGTAAAACAGTGTGAAGAGGCATGTTCAAGTTTCACCCAATAGTGTGAATTTACAAGAAGCAAGATGTTTTTTGGACATAGATTATTTTTGTCTGACTGGGACAATAAGTAAATATTAAGGAATGATTTATAGGAAAATATAGAGCTGTCTTTCATTTGTGTCTGCAGACAGCATTCCACCTGCTTTGTAAGAAAACCAGTAGGAAACCTACTAAGACTGGACAAAGGGAGCATTAATCAGAAAAGCAGCCAAGATTTCCATGGTAACTGGAGGAGCTGCATAGACCCACAGCTCATGTTGGAGTGTCTATTGACAACCAGTTAACTCTACAGACTTTATGGAAGACTGCAAAAAGGAAAGTTACTGGTGAAGGTATGTTTTGAGATGTCCTTGTCGACTGTTTGTCACGCACGGGACTCAGCAAACATGTGGAAGGTGCTCTGCTCAGAATACCAAAACTGAATTTTCTGCCTACATGCAAAATAGTATGTCTGGTAGAAAAATTACACTCTACATCACCCTAAACACACAGCACCCACAATGACGCACAGTGGTGCAGGATTATGCTGAGGGGAGACTTTTCTTCAGCAGAGAGAGGGGTAACCTAATTAGAGTTTTTGAAAAGATGGATGGTTCTACAAGCTGTACGGTAGCACAGTTGGTAGCACAGTTGGTATCGTTGTCTTGCAGCAAGAAAGTCCTGGGTTTGAGTCCTCGGGTCTTTCTGCATGGAGTTTGCATGTTCTCCCCTTGCATGCGTGGGTTCTCACCAGGTACTCTGACTTCCTCCCACAGTCCTAAGACATGCCTGTTAGGTACGTTGGTCTCTGTAAATTACCCTTAGGTGTGTGAATGAGTGTGTGCTTGGATTGTTTGTGTGATGCCCTGCGACAGACTGGCGACCTGTCCAGGATGTACCCCGCCTCCTGGCCATAGACTGCTGGAGATAGGCACCAGCTCCCCCACGACCCACTATGGAATAAGCGGTATAGAAATGACTGACTGACTGACTGATGGTCTGGATGGTCACTGGAGGTTCACATACCTACCAAACTATAGAATGGTTTAGATCAAATCATATTCATGAATTAAAGTCCATACCTAAATCCAAGACTTAAGAAAACCATATTTACAAACACACTCCAGCCAGTCTCAATGCAAGGAAGATTTTCAGTGTCTAAATGTGCAGGTAGACACGTTTAAAAGACTTGCAGCAGTAATTGCAGAGAAAGGTGGTTCCACAAAGTACTGACTCAGAGGGCCTGAATACTTTTTAATCATTTTCCTTCCACGTCTCTGCTATACACTCCTTTGTGTTGGTTTGTCAAATATAATCTCAATAAAATAAAGCTGAAGTTGGTAGCAGTGACATGACAAATGTAAAACAGTTCAAGGGGTATAACTACTTTTGCAAGGCACTGAAAAACTGTCTTCTTCTCTTTATTTAAGACTGGCTGCACTTTATACATTTCTCAAACTAATTAGGGGTCTGAGGTTAGAGTCATATCGCGTTGTTGAACACAGATTGCTGAAGGATTTAGACGTACTATAAATTGTTCTCTATATTATGCCCATTTGTGCTCAGAAAAATCACTTTAACGCACACTCTTACACTCTCTGTCCCTCTTCCTGTCTGATTCCCTCTTGCAGACACAAGCAGGCTAAAGTGGTACCCTTCGGACACATTAGAGGGAGGGTGGGGCGCCAGTAAAGATTTCTTAATGGGCTCTGCCGTTCTCTTGTCCATCTGCCTTGATGATAAACACACAGCTGCTCAACATAAGCCTGATGCGCATCAAAGCTTTCACCATATCCTTTCTTTTTTTTTTGTTTTGCAACAGAACAACAATTTGAAACCTTTTTCAACAGAAGCGGAGCTCCAGGGAGTGAGGATAAACACGTGGACTAAATGATCAGCAGTGTTTCAGCAGTATTGGAGATGATAATGATGGAAACCAAACAGTAAGATTTAGAAGGACTTCTCTGTCAGGGTTTCTGTAACTGTGGTATAAATCTTTTGGATTTCTAGTCTTTGTCAGAGTGCATGGGGACCGCACTCTGTGCTACTGTTTATATGTGAATGACACCATCCAGCCAGTTCCAACCAAACAGAAACCTCAGAGACAGGCTGCAGTCCTGGAGGAGGATGCCTTCTCTGCACCACGGAGCAATCTTCGTCGGAGCCTTCCTCATTGTAACCGGAGGCTCCACAGCCTTCCTGGCCTCCTACCAAAGCCGCCTGCAGGCTTTCTCCCTGTGCTGCGTGGTGCTGGGAGTAGTTATGCTTATCCTGGGACTATTCTGGGCCATGAACAGCAAAAATGTAGTGAACTACAACCACCGTGAGTTTGACCCAGACTGTCCCCATTACCCATACAACGACTACTCCAACTATCCAAGCCATGGTCTCTTCTCTCCTCAGCTGACTCGATTCCCAGAGTCCCAATCAGTGTTTCTACCCAGGTGGGTGAATGAAAAAAATGTGCTGATTGTAAATATTAGTTGTTGTGCACAGTACAGTTTTTCAGAATTTGACTATTCATTTACTTATCTGTCTGACAGAAGCCAGAAAACATGACTCTATCAACTGATAATGCTTTTTCTCAGCCTTATGCTTAAATCCAAAGGGTAGAAAAAAACAATGTTTAAACATCCTGGCCAGTTTATTCTTCCCAGTGCTGTCCTTTTCATAAGGGTTCATATTTCAGTTTGCTTTGATAATAAAATTTGACCACTGACTGTTCACTCACTAAGACCACTTTCATTCCACAAAACACAAATAACATCATCAAGCATGTTGCTGATCAGCCTGAAATATATACAGGAACAGTATATATAATATTGAAAAGCTGTATCTTGAGCTTCAGAAAAAAATAACAAATTTAAGCTTCAATACATTTGAAAATAGTGAATATAAAACTCAAGCAAGACACTTAAGTGATATGTTTAGGAAAGATTTGCGGATGTCAAGAGGTGGCTCTGTGACACTAGCTAGTTGCTTAAATTCCTTTATATCCACAATCAGAGAAGTATGTGGAGATTAAAATATGACTGGATGTGGACCTCTATTGTCTTGCCACCATGCAGAGTAAGATGGATTTTTGAAAATATAAAATCCCGGTGGGTTTGTTGTGAAACAAAGATGAATATGTGGAAGAGCACCACATGCCCAAAGTACATTGGAGGATCTGTGATGCTGTGGGCTTGTTTCCCTTCCAAAGCCCTAGGAACCTGTTTGGAGTGGATAGTATCATGGACTTTTTGAGACTAAATAAATTGTCATTTTAAATCTGGCTTCTGCCAGAAAACTGAAACTGGGTCATCATTGGGGCATTTCAGCAGGATACTCTTCCAAAATAGGTGCCCCCATCAACAAAGAAAACTTTCACCAATGACAAAATCAACAATTTTAAAGCCATCTAAGTCATTAGACCTAAACCTTAGAGAACACATGTGGGGTGAGGTGAAGAGAAGACCTAGCATGTGGATGATCTGGAGAGAATGTGCTAACATGAATTACCAACATGCACCATCCTGGTGAAATGTTGTAGGAGACTCACACAAGTCCGGCCTTTTGGCAGTATTAGTAACAGAGTGCCAATAAGTTTGCTATTTAAAATTTAGTTTAAAAAAATAACATCAACATGTTTTTTCTGCAATAAATAAATGTAATCAAATTCAAGGTTCAATCTTTAAAAAAATATAATTCCTATTTAAGATTATGCTACTGCAATAAAACGTTAATTTGATTTGAGGCATTTTTATAATTTTTTTCAAAGGGTGGAAATAATTATGGAGGACACTGTATAACAAAATTAAATATTTATATTTGCTTTCACATGATTGTTCTCAAACCATGTCCTACTTTTCCTGGCTGTAGGACAATGGAGTGCCACAGGAATGCTGCCCGTGGTGAAGATTTTGACTATCCACCCATGGACTGTGGTGGGTTAAGCCCCGCACCTCGCCCACCACCATGGCTGGAGCCCCCACCACCGTATGAAGTTGCCATCAAGACCACTTGTAGCTCTACACACCTGCGGCGTGCATATTCAGACACGCACCTGGCAACAGAGCCCTTGTTTGGACAGTCGAGGGAGATCAGCTTCGAGGTGTGACACCTCGTCTTCTCTGTATGTCACACCAGAGGATAAATAGGGACAAATTTGATGTTTGCTCCCAACTTCATGATTTAATTGAAGCCTACTTCTCCCTGGTTTATAGCATGTTTTTTTCTATGGTTAATAATTTAAACATGATGAAGTTACTTTGGGGTAGTTTTGTAGTTAGTTTTGGGGCAATTGTTTGGGCAAAATGAAGCACTAAAACTACATAATGATCGCTTTTAACACAAAAAAATATTGAGCTAGCTTAAAAATCATGCTTATATTCCATACTGAGTGTTACGAGATTGTAATTTTAGGGATTAACATGATGATTTGCATCATAATACATGTATTAGAGATACTGGTACAAATGAAGTATGAACTTATGAGTAGCCATGGCACGTTAGCTTAGCTCAGCTTAGCTTAGCAAAACATAATGATGAGGTGAGTTTAGTGTTTTAGAAATGTGGGTTACAACAGATAAACCATGTAATGGTGACATATCAACCGATTTGTGGGTTTTACATTTTTAACTACGTCATTTCTGAAACCAAACGTTTTAATGAACATTGTTTACCTCTATTTGAATGAGACTAATTCATTTAAAGGGAGCAAGGCCTCAGTCATACACCACTGAGCGTTAATGCAGTTTTAATGGCTAAAACACTAAAACCTACAGGAGAAACAGAGATTGGTTCACTTATGGAGCTAGATTTGAAGGGAACATTTGAAGAAATGCTTTTTTTTTTCTTTATCCTCTCTCCATTATAAACCTCAAGACTTAATACAGTGGCTCTCAAAGGTCTACAAACACATGTCAAATGTTAAAAGAATACACCATGATATGTAATGTCTAATATTTTTCCACATATAATGTGTCATATAACCTGCAAAATTCAACTGAAAAGCAAAAAGATTTGCTAGAAGCAGTGAAAAAATACAAATAATTGGCTGCATAAGTGTGGCTTCCCTTAACTTAATACTTTATTGTACCTTTTGACTCAATTTCAGCATTTCTATTGACTTGCCAATATTTGTCCACGCTAAAGTTATCAGAATGTCTCAGATTATCCACAGCCCTCTTTGAGGGACCTTCATTCTGTCAAATTTAGTTCTGAAATTTTACTAAGCCATTCCAAAACATGTCTTTTAAAAACATGTTTGTGGATTTGGGTGTATGCTTAGACACACGGCGATACCCCCAGCTACCACCACCATGTTTATCTGTAGGAATGGTGTTCTTTTTTTTGCACCTAATTGTTGCACAAAACTTTAAATTTGGCTTTATCAGACCATGACATGTTCTCGATGGAGTTTTTTTTGTGTGAAGAAAACGCTCCTGTCTCACAACCGTACTCCATAGCCTAGAGATAAGGAGAATGCCAGATTATTTTGTCACATGTCGAGCTAAACCAGTCCTTGTTGGAATATCTTCTAGATTCAGTGTTGTAGTGAACCTCTCTGCAGCCTCCTGCACAGCTTTAGTAATGTCACTGTTCCAGTTAATTATGAATCACTCCTGACTGATGTACAGTGAGATTCTTCTGATACGTTTTAAACTCCATGTAAACTGTAGCTTTAGCTAATGCAAATGTAGTAAAAAGAGGAAAATCCAACAAAGATAACTGAAGTATATTTTAGGTCAATCAGATTTATTATCCTAGTTCATAAGATGATTCTGATGGAGTTATAATTACTATGGTTTGTCCAAGCAGGCAATGTTTAGAAGTTTACTGAAATCATATGGATGACTTATAGTCGATAATACTGCCATCACATTACATTGCACTATTCATTGTAAGGAAGACGCTGCACTGTCCTTTGATCTTTGACTGAACAAGCACAATAAATGCAGCCTACAGTCACAGCACTACAGCTGGCTAACCGTGTCCTTTTGCATAAAATCACGAAGTGTGCATGTTTATGTGTCTGATTATCATTATTCTTGGAAAATGCAAGATAAAGGCTATGTCAGATTATGTGAGTGCATATTAAATTTCCTTTAAAAAAACTGTGGATGGAGGAGGTTGCTTCATATGTTTGGCTGTTTCTTTAACCATTAATAAACATCTGTAGGTTTTCATTTCCTCCCTAAATATGGTTTGACATGGGTTGAATTTTGGAACACATATACCATATATGTTCCAAGGCTGGACAGAGAAACCAGAATGAGAAGCACAAAATAATGACAATTTGCTGTTGTTTTGTGTCAGTAGCTGTTTGATCAACAGAGGGTTTGTGTCATCATGTGTGTGGCAAAATTTGTGTGTGGCTATCATTTTCTATCTTTTGTTCCAGTTTTACTCATTTTTGTCATGTATTAAGTGAATGTGATCCCAGTCCTTAACCCATATACTGGAGAGCACACTATTTTTGCAATGTAAACATCTACATAGTACAGAAACAGCATGGCTGAGGGTTTTTAATGATGTTCTTTTATCAACTGGTTCTGGAACCGTTATGATGTTGGTACTTTTAGATTATTTGATACTGTTGACCATCATATTCTTATATAATATTTGGAACATTGGGTGAGGTATGAAGGTGCAACATTAGACTGGCTTTGTTTATACCAGCAAGACAGAAGTTTCTTTGTTCATACAGTCCATACAAGTCCATTTCAGCAATTCTTTGCTTTGAAGTTAGTCAGTGTTCATTTCTTGGCCCTCTCTCTTTTTTATTGTATCCTCTCCCTTTAGGATCGGTTTTGAGAAACCAAGGCATATCTTTTTGCTGTTGTGGAGATGTTGTACAGAGAGTTTATCTCCCCATAAAACCGAATAGTCCATGCTCCGTTCAACCTCTTGTAAATTGTCAAGGCGATTTACAAGATGTTAAATCTTATAGATGTAATATAGATGTTGTATGGATGGATGGATGGATGGATGGATGGATGGATGGATGATATCAATGAATCTTCAATAAACTGTTAAATGTTAGGTTTTTATTTTTCCAATAAGTGAATACAAGAATCATTGAAAAATAACTCTTCTTCCTTAAGAGAGAAATGTTGAAAACCTCAAGGGAAAGCTGTAAGTCATGCTTCAGATAAAAGCTATTTTACTAATAAGTCATTAGATATTAGGGATTTTGTTTTTATAACCAGTGAGTTTGGTTGACATTTAAACTTTAAAGTCATTTAAAGAGGCTGATAGTCATTTAATTTAATTCAAGTAATACCCTATGAAAGAACTTGGAAATTTCAAAATGTTAATAGTTACAAGCCTCTGAGCAGGAACACCATTTTACTGATAAGAATGAAAAATGTATCTTTTGTCGTCAATTTAATCTAAATGAGGTACAATGCTGTTTAAACGGATTGACCCCCTTACAAATGTCTTCTATTTTTGCCTTTAAGGTCACCAACTAATGGGCAGACATTCTCCTTTAGGATTTCCTGATACAGACCAGAATACATTATTCCTTTAATAAAGGAAACTCTTCTGGGTTCTAAAGAAACAAAGCACCCCCAAATTAACACACTACCACCTCCATGCGACGTGGGCAACCATGGTGATGGTTGTAGGGGCTCGTCCTATAACTGTCTGGTTGCTGGTTCGAACCCCAGTTCTGTCTGTCTCCGTTGTTGTGTCCTTGGGCAAGACACTTCACCCACCCTGCCTGCTGATGGTGGACAGATTGAATGGCAATGAATGGCAACCTCACTTCTGTCAGTTTGCCCCTGAGCAGCTGTGGTTACAATGTAGCCTACCACTGTCAGTGTGTGAATGTGTGGATGACTGAATGTAGTGTAAAGTGCTTTGGTGTCCTCGAACTTGATAAAGCGTTCTAAAGTGCAGGCCATTTACCATGTTGGTATGTTCTCTTTAATGTTCTTTTTCTGTAATAATGTGTTTAAAATGTTTTAAGAGTTCAAAGGAGATGCACACCTTTAAAAAATTTCCACTTTCGCCTTCTTAGTCCACAAAATATCAAAATGTTTTTCTGGCAAATGTAAGACAGGCCTTTGTGGTCTTTTTGGTCAGCAGTGTCTTTTAGCACTCTCCCATGGATACATATTTGTTGCCCAGTCTCTCTCCCTTGTTGTTCTGGGTTCTTTTATGGCCTCCTGGATAAACTGTTAGTGTGCTCTTGGATTAATTTTGGTAGGCCGGCCACTCCTTGAATGGTTCACTTCTGTTCTATGTTTTCTTTATTAGCGGACAATGGCTCTCACTGTGTTTTGCTGGAGTCTTATGGTGCGTTCAGACCGAACGCGATTTGAGCGTCAAAAAGGCGTCCAACCAAGTATTGAGATGAACTTTTGTTATTGAACAAATACCTATTTTCCACCATAATTTACAAATAAATTCTTTATAAATCCTACAATGTGATTTCCTGGATTTGTTTCTCATTTTGTTTCTCATTGTTGAAGTGTAGCTATGATGAAAATTACAGACCTCTCTCATCGTTCTAAGTAGGAGAACTTGCACAATCAGTGGCTGACTAAATACTTTTTTTCCCCACTATATTGGTAGATTCTGAAAATACATTAATAAATCATAGAAATAAACACTGGAAAATAAAAAAGGTAAAACCAAAAAACCTTATATTTCTTATATTTATTCTGTTTATAGAAAAATAATAACACAGCATACATTTCTTTTCCTGTATTTAACCAGATTATAACCACCAAATACTGTATAGAACTACATAATGTACAAGTGAGGGAATAAATGTGTAAATTAAAAGATGTCTGTACTGTATTATTGTACCTGCACTTTGAGAGACATTTATGAGTAAAGATAAAGAGCCCCTGGATTATTATTTAGGACTGTGACATGCAGAAGGAACTACAGGTGTATGCCTTTTTGGGCAGTCTTGCTTTGATTGTTTGATTGAAAATATGTAACATGATAATTCCAGTAATGAGATATGGGAATTGGTCATTATATTAGGAAGAAATATAAAAAATAGTTGTGTTATTGAACCCCAGATTGTTGTATTGATCATTTTATTAGGACCTTTTCTGAGACCTTTAATGAGATGGAAAGTTTCTATTTTAGGGTTCTTATTCATGCCAGCTCATAGATTAAGAATCTTTCTAGTAATCGTTCATAGAAAAATAACAGCAAACACGGAATACAAGATTTATTTTCCTGTATGTAATAACATTACAACTACCAAATGTCCACAGATAGCGTTTCTGTAGACTAGATGTCGTGCCATCTGGTGGAGGAGAAAAGTATTACAGCTCCAGCTCGAATTTCAAAATTGGATGTCGGTCTTCACTGGTTTCAGACAGTTAATAAAGAACAGGGAATTTAATGATGCTGGTTGGAACGTTCAAATCACTGTGGTGAGTCCGGTTAGAACCCCAAGATAAATCCAGTCACACCCCAGTGTTTTAAAAGCTTGAATTTCTGTTTATTCCTCACTTGACAAAACTGTGTGGTTTTCAATTTCCACGCCAACAAGGCAAAATAAGGCAGAATCAAACGGTGAACAGCCTTGGTATTGGAATGAGCAGTTATACACTACCCGGTTCTTCCCATTATGCTGAACCTTATGATGGGGTATATACCAAGCTTCAGTTCTGGTCTTCAATTGGTGGTCCACCAACTTCACTACATAGCCAGCTTCAACAAGCTTCTCGATCTCCCTCTGATAGGCAGCAGCTTGTACTGGTGATTTGACAAGGCGCTTCTCTGTGCATGTTCTTAATTCGAAGAAGGGGTGTGGCATAACGCTCAACGCCGCAGACATTGACTCTCACTGTCTGTTCCTGCAGGGCCTGAGTGCCTCTTGGTCTTGTCGTGACCTAACCGCTAACTTCTCACTGCAGTAAGGGAGCACATCCATCTGCCATAACTTCTCTATGCATGAGAACAACTCAGTGGGTGATGGTACAGATGTAAAGAGACAGTGACTTACATTAGTGATAGACTCATGGGTTTGTGCTGGGCCCGGTAGTGTCCATCCGAGGAGCGTCTTCACAGCTGCTGGCCCACCAGGTGGTCCTAGTCTGACTGGCTCTATAGGTGTAATGAGGTGTGTACAGTCAGCACCAATGAGCAACATGGGACACACTCTGTTTAGAGGAGAGAGTGGCAAGCCTGACAGATGTTTATACTTCTGCTGGAATGAGGCAACTGGATGAGAATGCTCAGCTAGACTCAGTTGCTTGGCTGTAAAGGCATTCTGGATGCTGTACATTTTGTCAGGACTGGCTGCTGGAGAAATTGTAAAAGACACTGCTGCCCCGTGAAGCTTCTCCACTTCTTGTCTGACTGTACGGAGAGCTAACACCTCCTTACGTCCCTTAAGGCCCAACTGTTTGGCAACTGGCTGGAGCAGTATTGTCCGCTCAGATCCATCGTCTAAGACAGCACACGTCTCGAGGGACTTGTCACCATTCCTCAGGAGTACCTTACTTATCTTTAGTAGTGCTTTGCAGTTGTAGACTGAATGGTCAATGTACATGACTTTGTTGGCAGTATTAATAAGGCAGCTTTCTACTGAAGGTGGTGCTGCTGTCAGTTCCTCCTCTACTCTCTCATTCACCTCGTGCAGCACAAGCAGATGTCTCCTACCAAAGGTCTTGCTGGGAGCTTTAAGTGTGCACTTTGCAGCTTGGTGATTACGTCCACAATGCCAGCACTTGTTATTCGCTTTAATCCATGTCACCTTCTGTTCTTTGCTCAGGCTCTTAAAGTTAGAACAGTTGTTCAAGAAGTGCTTGTCATTATCACAATAGGGACAGTAGGCCATTACCATCTCTTCTCTTTTGGATTTGTTGGCTGGATGTTCAAGAGCAGATAGGGCTGCCACACTGCCACTCCTGAAAGCTTCTCAGTGCCCAGGATGACAGTAGCAGTCTTACTTGGGGGTTTGGGAGTGTGTTTGGTGTCAGACATCTTGTTAAACGACTCTTCTTTCTTGGGAGGCTTCATGCTGTCTTCCTGAACTTCTAACTCGTATTCTAGCCAATCAGCAAAGTCAACTAGGGTGGGAATGGACACTCTTAGGAGGTGGATAAATCTCTTAAAGCTGGCATTGAGGTCATAGGGAAGTTTACATAAAAGCCTCGAAACATGAGAGCCGCAGCTTAACTCTACTTATCCTCTTTGTCCCAACTGTTCTAACGTGCCTACCAATGACCCCACATTGAGGGCAAACAAACGGAAGCTTTTAACATCACCGCTGCGCATATTTGGACCATCCCTTAACTCTGCAATCCGTTGCACTGCAAGCTTATGGGGCTGTCCATACATCTTGGTGAGAGCCAGCATTGTATCTGTGTAAGGTTGCCTGGAGTTGCAATAGGAGTCTGCCACAAGTGAAGCCTCTTCACACCTGAGGTGGTCTATGAGGATCTGGTACTTGTATCTTTCAGTGGCATCATCTGGTAATAGATTCTCTAGGGCAATCTTCATTCATGCAAACTCTCTGGGGTCTGGTGATGTTAAGCCGGGGATGGTGGGTTTTGGCCCCCTGTATGTGGTCTCTCTCTGTGGCTCATTAAAGCAGGGTGTTTGAAGAAATGAAAAATTTCTACCTGCATAAGAAGGTGCACTCTGCTGGGGTGTGGCTGCATAGTACGGGTTATAGAGCAGACCACTATGGGGCTGGGAAACTCTGCAAGGAGCGAAATCTTGTGGTAGGTTTCCCTGGGAGCTGAGTGTCTGATATTGTAGCTGCTGATATGCTGCAGCATTGGTTGGGAGTTGGTAGTGTCCATAACCACCACTGTATACACCTTGAGGTGGAGGAGGCAGAAAAAATGGGGGCTGATGGGCTGCTGGCTTAGACTGTAAAGCAACCATCAAGCTCTGGAATTGTTTATGGAGCTCAGCGTTCTCTTGGCGTATCTCTTCCAGAGCAGCACTGAACTCAGGAACTTGCTTGGTCTGCTGCTCCCCGGTGGCTTGGTCCATAAACTGGCTAAGTTCCTGTTCTTGCTCCTCATTGTCCACCAAATTCATCATGTCGAATATAATGATGCTGGTTGGAACGTTCAAATCACTGTGGTGAGTCCAGTTAGAACCCCAAGATAAATCCAGTCACACTCCAGTATTTTAAAAGCTTGAATTTCTGTTTATTCCTCACTTGACAAAACTGTGTGGTTTTCAATTTCCATGCCCACAAGGCAAGATAAGGCGGAATCAATCGGTGAACAGCAACGGAAGCAAACAAACTTTAATTGTAAACCCTAGTGCAGCTCCTTTTTCATCTCTGCTCTCCTTGTCTGCCTGCTGCTCACTGACTGTCTAGGCTCTGCCCCTTAAAGAGCCGGCATGACAGTTCCTTTTGGCAGCCTTTTCCACAGTTATTGTGTATTTTTTCTCTGCTTTTGACTTTAAAGACATTAAAATTAATATTGAGATGATTACAGAAAAAAACACTGACACCAAGTGCTGCAGAGTATATGACATTTATTAAAAAAACACATCAGATCTCATTTCCGCACAGTTGATCTGTTATGAATAAATGGGGTCTGCAGTTCTACTTCTCTTATTGGGTGGCTGGAGTTTAAATTTAGTGGATAAGAAGAGGTTGGGCCGGGCCCTGCTTAATTTGAGAAAACGCCGTTTTAGACGGCGTAAAAAGTGTCACAAAGCGGTGAAAAAATCGTCGTTTCTTCCGGACATTGAACCCTGTGGCACGTAAAAAGTGGCGTTCAGTGTCCAGAAAAACGCAGTTTTTTACAGCGTTCTGCAGGTGCTCTTAAAACGGCGTATTAGACGGCGTTTTTTGCGTTACCTTTTAACGAGACGCGTGGTAAAAGTGGCGATTTGTGGCACATTTGGCTTGCCACACTCGACGTCCCGACAGGTGCGTCTACCATAGACTTGAAAACTAGACGCCCCTGACGCTCAAATCACGTTCCGTCTGAACCCACCATTAAATCCTGTGGCGGCTGGTTAAAAATATTCTTGGTGGGGCTGATGTAACAATACATTTCTCTACTTACTCCAGTATATGAAATGGAATCAATACTGCGAATACAAATGAAAAGCATCTCTTTCATCATGCGCACAATGCCAATTCTTTAGATAAAATATGATGATTCTTAGTCAGTCAGTCAGTCATTTTCTACCGCTTATTCCATAGTGGGTCGCGGGGGAGCTGGTGCCTATCTCCAGCAGTCTATGGGCGAGAGGCAGGGTACACCCTGGACAGATCGCCAGTCCATCACAGGGCAACACACAAACAACCATGCACAAACTCATTCATAAACCTAAGGGCAATTTAGAGTTACCAATTAACCTAACAGGCATGTCTTTGGACTGTGGGAGGAAGCCAGAGTACCTTTAAATTGCGCCTTCTTGCCGCCACGTGGTGTTCGTCATCCAGCTGCGCCGCTATGCTAATCTTTTCAAGCACAGCTAGCTTGACACAGTTTTCAATATGAACTCTCGATTGTTCATGCTTCTTAATGCGTTCGGGAAGATGCTTCAAATCTGTTTGTCCTGACTGTGTCCACGTTAAATCACATTTGGCACTTTTAAAAAGAATGCAGGGAAAACAGAAAAGTACATTGGCTATTCCACAGCCGGTCAGCCGCGGCTTGCGCTCAAACCAACTCTTGCAAACACTCTGGTTGTAGACCTGATTTTTCTCGTTGGTCTGCTGGTTGAATATAATGTCGGGCTTGTCGGGTCCCAGCTTCTTAACTGGATTTTCTCCTCCACTGTCCTTCTTGTGAACGGGTAGGAAAATAAGGATCTCACCAAATTCAGTGGATGCTGCACCTCGCTCTTGAAGTTCGCTATCATACCCCTGATTGACTGCGCCACACAAGCGGGTTTTTTTAATTGCCATGGGCGATATTTTAAGTGTCCCAATTTCAGGAAATTCTGCGACACTGATTGGCCATATATATTTATTCATTTGCCCTAGCAACTGTACACAACTGGCTATTCAGCTGCACCGCTATAGCCAGTTGTTTCATGATAGAAACATGCAAGTCTGTCTGTGGGAATTCACTGGCAAATGAATATAAGTAGGCGGGAAATGTAGTTCATATTTATTCCATATTACACAGAGGCACACTTTAGTAAGTAAAACTAAAGTGTTATATATATAGTCATTTTCCACCGCTTCTTCCATTGTGGGTCGCGGGGGAGCTGGTGCCGATATCCAGCAGTCTATGGGCAGGAAGCAGAGTACACCCTGGACAGGTTGCCAGTCCATCGCAGGGCAACACACAAATAACCACGCACACACTCATTCATACACCTAAGGGCAATTTAGAGTGACCAATTAACCTAACAGACATGTCTTTGGACTGTGGGAGGAAGCTGTAGTACCCGGTGAGAACCCACGCATGCATGGGGAGAACACGCAAACTCCATGCAGAAAGACCCCAGGACTCAAACCCAGGACTTTCTTGCTGCAAGGCAACAGTGCTACCAACTGCGCCACCGTGCAGCCCACTATATACATTGCTCAAAAAAATAAAGGGAACACTCAAATAACACATCCTAGATCTGAATGAATGAAATATTCTCATTGAATACTTTGTTCTGTACAAAGTTGAATGTGCTGACAACAAAATCACACAAAAATCATCAATGGAAATCAAATTTATTAACCAATGGAGGCCTAGATTTGGAGTCACACACAAAATTAAAGTGGAAAAACACACTACAGGCTGATCCAACTTTGATGTAATGTCCTTAAAACAAGTCAAAATGAGGCTCAGTATTGTGTGTGGCCTCCATGTGCCTGTATGACCTCCCTACAATGCCTGGGCATGCTCCTGATGAGACAGCAGATGGTCTCCTGAGGGATCTCCTCCCAGACCTGGACTAAAGCATCCGCCAACTCCTGGACAGTGTGGTGCAACGTGATGTTGGTGGATGGAGCGAGACATGATGTCCCAGATGTGCTCAATCGGATTCAGGTCTGGGGAACGGGCGGTCCAGTCCATAGCTTCAATGTCTTCATCTTGCAGGAACTGCTGACACACTCCAGTCACATGAGGTCTAGCATTGTCCTGCATTAGGAGGAACCCAGTGCCAACCGCACCAGCATATGGTCTCACAAGGGGTCTGAGGATCTCATCTCGGTACCTAATAGCAGTCAGGCTACCTCTGGCGAGCACATGGAGGGACATGCGGCCCTCCAAAGAAATGCCACCCCCCACCATTACTGACCCACTGCAAAATAAGGCAGAATCAAACGGTGAACAACCTTGGTATTGGAATGAGCAGTTATGCACTACCCGGTTCTTCCCATTATGCTGAACCATATGATGGGGTCATGCTGAAGGATGTTGCAGGCAGCAGATCACTCTCCACGGTGTCTCCAGACTCTGTCACGTCTGTCACGTGCTCAGTGTGAACCTGCTTTCATCTGTGAAGAGCACAGGGCGCCAGTGGTGAATTTGCCAATCCTGATGTTCTCTGGCAAATGCCAAGCGTCCTGCACGGTGTTGGGCTGTGAGAACTACCCCCATTTGTGGACATCGGGCCCTCATACCATCCTCATAGAGTCGGTTTCTGACTTTTTGTGCAGACACATGCACATCTGTGGCCTGCTGGAGGTCATTTTGCAGGGCTCTGGCAGTGCTCCTCCTGTTCCTCCTTGCACAAAGGTGGAGGTAGTGGTCCTGCTGCTGGGTTGTTGCCCTCCTACGGCCTCCTCCACGTCTCCTGGTGTACTGGCCTGTCTCCTGGTCGCGCCTCCAGGCTCTGGACACTACGCTGGACTACATAGCAAACCTTCTTCTTGCCACAGCTCGCATTGATGTGCCATCCTGGATGAGCTTCACTACCTGAGCCACTTGTGTGGGTTGTAGAGTCCGTCTCATGCTACCACGAGTGTGAAAGCACCACCAACATTCAAAAGTGGCCAAAACATCAACCAGAAAGCATCGGTACTGAGAAGTGGTCTGTGGTCCCCACCTGCAGAACCACTCCTTTATTGAGTGTGTCTTGCTAATCGCCAAAGATTTCCCCCTGTTGTCTTTTCCATTTGCACAACAGGATGTGAAATTGATTGTCAATCAGTGTTGCTTCCTAAATGGACAGTTTGATTTCACAGAATTTTGATTTACTTGGAGTTATATTGTGTTGTTTAAGTGTTCCCTTTATTTTTTTGAGCAGTGTATATATATACAGTGCCTTGCTAAAGTACTCGGCCCCCTTGAACTGGTGTTAATACTTTGTAGCACCACCCTTTGCTACAATTACGCTTGTGGTATGTCTCTATCAGTTTTGCACATCGAGAGACTGAAATTCTTGCCCATTCTTCCTTGCAAAACAGCTGGAGCTCAGTGAGGTTGGATGGAGAGCGTTCGTGAACCGCAGTCTTCAGCTCTTTCCACAGATTCTCGATTGGATTCAGGTCTGGACTTTGACTTGGCCATTCCAACACCTGGATACGTTTATTTGTGAACCATTTCATTGTAGATTTGGCTTTATGTTTTAGATCATTGTCTTGTTGGAAGATAAATCTCCGTCCCAGTCTCAGGTCTCTTGTAGACTCCAACGGGTTTTCTTGTCCTATGGACAGACTCTCCCACCTCAGCTGTAGATCTCTGCAGTTCATCCAGAGTGATCATGGGCTTCTTGACTGCATCTCTGATCAGTCTTCTCCTTGTTCGAGATGAAAGTTTAGATGGACGGCCGGGTCTTGGTAAATTTGCAGTGGTCTGATACTCCTTCCATTTCAATATGATTGCTTGCGCAGTGCTCCTTGGGATGTTTAAAGCTTGGGAAATCTTTTTGTATCCAAATCCGGCTTTAAACTTCTCCACAACAGTATCTTGGACCTGCCTGGTGTGTTCCTTGGTCTTCATGATGCTCTCTGTGCTTTGAACAGAACCCTGGGACTATCACAGAGCAGGTGCATTTATACAGAGACTTGATTACACACAGGTGGATTCTATTTATCATCATCAGTCATTTGGGACAACATTGGATCATTCAGAGATCCTCACTGAACTTCTGGAGTCAGTTTGCTGCACTGAAAGTAAAGGGGCCGAATAATATTGCACGCCCCACTTTTCAGTTTTTTATTTGTTAAAAAAGTTTGACATATCCAATAAATTTCATTCCACTTCACGATTGTGTCCCACTTGTTGTTGATTCTTCACAAAAAATTAGAATTTTATATCTTTATGTTTGAAGCCTGAAATGTGGCAAGAGGTTGACCAGTTCAAGGGGCGCAAGGCACTGTATATATATATATATATATATATATATGTGTGTGTGTTTGTGTGTGTGTGTGTGTGTGCCCTCTATGGGCCTGCCCCCACCGCCTAAAACGTTACATTGACCAAAGCCAATGGCTTTGCAACTCTTTACAGTACAATATCTTACAATATCTTTGATCCTCATCTTTTCTTGAATTGCTTTAGATAGAGGCATGCCGTGTTACTTTCTGAAATCTTTCAGCCTACCGGTCAGTCACAAGATCTGTCATTTTCATGATAACATTTTTTTGGCATTCAGGTTCCGAATCAAACTATTGCTTATTTTCATTTATTAATCTTTCTGCTTAAAGGATTAAAAAGTTTTTTTTTTTTTTTTTTGCAGATTGGGGTTCTTCGGGGGAGCATGTGTGTGTGAGCGCATGTCTGTCTAACCTTGTGTGGATCAATCCCTGACGGAACATCAACATTGTGTGGACATTTTGCCCGGTCCACACAAGAAAAAAATGGGTTACGTGGGTTAATGGTTAGATTCAGGACTAAGGTATGAATTGAGCTTGGGTCAAGGGTGTCAAACTCATTTTTGTTTAGGGGCCGCATACAGTTTAATCTGATCTCAAGGGGGCCACAGAAGTAAACTCATTTCATGACTAAATAGAACAAATAAAAGTGGACTTGTTTTTTTTATATTAAATTAATTTCACTTTTACAAAATATATTATGAATAAACTCAGAGTTTCTAAGAAAGGTATGTGCAATTTCAACAATAATTTTACTCAGTTAAACATTTATTTAAGTGCATTATGCATAAGAACTGATCACAGTGATTGTACAATGTTGCAAAACATTTCTTCACAGTTTTTGGAACTTAAAAACACTGTCCTGCATAACAAAATACATCAAACAGACAAAAATTAAGAAATGATTAAAAATCAATTTTCCACATCTGGGAAGCAATTTGAACAAATTATCTGGCTTCACACATTTGAAGTCTTAATTGTCAGCTGTTTTAAACAGACATTTGATTAAGTACATTTGTCACCTTTTTTGTTGATGCATAAAGTGTATACATATAGAAAAACTTACATAACATGTATTGCATGAATGAGAAATATTTATCCAACAAAACCCTTGTTGTAAATCTGTTACTGACCAGCACTAACTTTAACA
The DNA here is from genome assembly GCF_021462225.1 of Girardinichthys multiradiatus. Lineage (NCBI taxonomy): Eukaryota > Metazoa > Chordata > Actinopteri > Cyprinodontiformes > Goodeidae > Girardinichthys > Girardinichthys multiradiatus. Next base: position 36,450,238 of record NC_061802.1, on the reverse strand, counting down.
TATTTAATTCAGCCAATATTCAAAGCTGTAATTTTTAATAGTGCAGCATTGACAGTAACATTTCATTGGATTTAGTTTCACTCAGTATTTGCCCCTGAAACTTGGCATCTTTTAGCCTGGATAAGTACATCAATATCAGGCATCATGTCCTGAGCAGCAGCCAATTTCAGTCTCATTTAAGTGCTTATGTGTGAGCTTAGAGTGCAGCTTTGTTTTATTTATATTCATTAGTGAGAAAATTTGCTCACAAAGGTAGGTAGTCCCAAACATGGACAATATTTTTGCAGCCAGTGCTGTCAATTTAGGATATCCTGGTAGGAGACACTTGTAAAATGTGTCCAAGCCAAATGATGCAAATTTGTCCTTCAATTCCACATCACACTGCAAATCAATAATTTCAAGTTGCATATCAACGGGTACATCAGAAGCTCCGACTGTGAATGGTGAGCAAAAAACTGAGAATTCTGTCTCGAGTTTGCTAAATACCTGAAATCGTTTGTCAAACTCACTCAGCAACCTTAAAATCGTACCTTTGTACCGTTTCACATCATGGTTAACGCTTGCTGCACACACATCTCTCAGACAGGGAAAATGAGCAAGGTCCTCGGTTGCCATCTGCGTCTCCCATAACGTCAGCTTTAACTTGAATGCACATATGCTGTCATAATATTGTGTTACAATTTTTTTGCATCCTTGCAACATTTTGTTCAGATTATTTAAGTGTCCTGTGATATCAACCATAAATGCAAGGTCCTGCAGCCATAGCGGGCGTTTTAATTCCTGAACAGGTTTACCTTTTTTCTCCATGAACTGTCCAATTTCCCCACGAAGATCGAAGAAGCCATTCAGCACAGCACCTATGCTTAACCATCGAACTTCAGTGTGGTATGGTAAACCAAGGGGAATGTTGCATTCACTGAGAAGGCTGTCAAACTGATGATGATTGAGAGCTCTGGCTCGGATGAAATTAACAGTTCGGACAACCACCTCCATGACGTGATCCATTTTTAACAACTTGCAGCATAATGCCTCCTGATGCAAAATACAATGAAATGTCCAAAACTCACCCCATTTATTTTCAGCTTGTACTTTCTCTCTGAACTCTGTCACATCACCTGCCTTTTTCCCGATCATTGAAGGGCACCATCAGTAGTCAGGTTTCCAACGCTCCAACAACTGAGCGGAAAATGTCTTCAGCTGTCGTGGTGTCGGTCATGGGCACCAACTCGAGAAACTCCTCTGTGACAGTCAACATCTCGTCAACTCCACGAATGAATATGGCCAGTTGAGAGACGTCTGCAATGTCAGTACTCTCATCAATTGCAACAGAAAATGCAATAAATGACTGCGTTTTGCGTTTGAGTTGGTTGTCCAAATCTGCCGATAGTTCCGAAATCCTGTCTGCCACGGTATTTCTCGTCAAGCTAATATTGGCAAAAGCTTGTCGCTTCTCAGGACGCACAATTTTGGCAGCCTTCAGCATGCAGTTCTTGACGAACTCTCCCTTACAGTAAAGCTTTGATGCTAACGCTATTTGGTTAGCAACTAGGTAGCTGGCTTTCACCGCAGCATCACTGATTTCTCGACTCCGGGTGAAAAAAGATTGCTGTTTCCTCAGAACCATCAACATTTAATTTATCTTCTGTTTTCTCAGTTCTCCATGCAAGTGCTTGTATTTTTCGCCATGCTGAGTTTCATAGTGGCGTCGAATATTGTACAGGTCCTTCTCAAAATATTAGCATATTGTGATAAAGTTCATTATTTTCCATAATGTCATGATGAAAATTTAACATTCATATATTTTAGATTCATTGCACACTAACTGAAATATTTCAGGTCTTTTATTTTCTTAATACGGATGATTTTGGCATACAGCTCATGAAAACCCAAAATTCCTATCTCACAAAATTAGCATATTTCATCCGACCAATAAAAGAAAAGTGTTTTTAATACAAAAAACGTCAACCTTCAAATAATCATGTACAGTTATGCACTCAATACTTGGTCGGGAATCCTTTTGCAGAAATGACTGCTTCAATGCGGCGTGGCATGGAGGCAATCAGCCTGTGGCACTGCTGAGGTCTTATGGAGGCCCAGGATGCTTTGATAGCGGCCTTTAGCTCATCCAGAGTGTTGGGTCTTGAGTCTCTCAACGTTCTCTTCACAATATCCCACAGATTCTCTATGGGGTTCAGGTCAGGAGAGTTGGTAGGCCAATTGAGCACAGTGATACCATGGTCAGTAAACCATTTACCAGTGGTTTTGGCACTGTGAGCTGGTGCCAGGTCGTGCTGAAAAATGAAATCTTCATCTCCATAAAGCTTTTCAGCAGATGGAAGCATGAAGTGCTCCAAAATCTCCTGATAGCTAGCTGCATTGACCCTGCCCTTGATAAAACACAGTGGACCAACACCAGCAGCTGACACGGCACCCCAGACCATCACTGACTGTGGGTACTTGACACTGGACTTCTGGCATTTTGGCATTTCCTTCTCCCCAGTCTTCCTCCAGACTCTGGCACCTTGATTTCCGAATGACATGCAGAATTTGCTTTCATCCGAAAAAAGTACTTTGGACCACTGAGCAACAGTCCAGTGCTGCTTCTCTGTAGCCCAGGTCAGGCGCTTCTGCCGCTGTTTCTGGTTCAAAAGTGGCTTGACCTGGGGAATGCGGCACCTGTAGCCCATTTCCTGCACACGCCTGTGCACGGTGGCTCTGGATGTTTCTACTCCAGACTCAGTCCACTGCTTCCGCAGGTCCCCCAAGGTCTGGAATCGGCCCTTCTCCACAATCTTCCTCAGGGTCCGGTCACCTCTTCTCATTGTGCAGCGTTTTCTGCCACACTTTTTCCTTCCCACAGACTTCCCACTGAGGTGCCTTGATACAGCACTCTGGGAACAGCCTATTCGTACAGAAATTTATTTCTGTGTCTTACCCTCTTGCTTGAGGGTGTCAATAGTGGCCTTCTGGACAGCAGTCAGGTCGGCAGTCTTACCCATGATTGGGGTTTTGAGTGATGAACCAGGCTGGGAATTTTAAAGGCCTCAGGAATCTTTTGCAGGTGTTTAGAGTTAACTCGTTGATTCAGATGATTAGCTTCATAGCTCGTTTAGAGACCCTTTTAATGATATGCTAATTTTGTGAGATAGGAATTTTGGGTTTTCATGAGCTGTATGCCAAAATCATCTGTATTAAGACAATAAAAGACCTGAAATATTTCAGTTAGTGTGCAATGAATCTAAAATATATGAATGTTAAATTTTCATCATGACATTATGGAAAATAATGAACTTTATTACAATATGCTAATATTTTGAGAAGGACCTGTATATGTGCAAACAGCGGCAAAGTGACAATGTTTAGATGGTGTAAACGCCCTGCCCTCCATTCCTCGTCAGTGAAAGTCTTCCTCATTAAAAATATAAGCACTTCCTCCACTGCAGCTGCTGGGACCAGATGAAATCCACTCGGGCAGCGTTCAACATCAACTCCGATCCTACAAATCTTCGGCGCTGTAATCTCTAGAGCAACACTAAAAGACGGAAATGAGTGTTCAGCGGGGAAAGAGGCGATAAAGCCACAGATGGGCTGGGGTATGAGAGGGGCGCGGCGGATTCGCAGGAAATTCGGAATGGCCTGGATTGATTGGATCTCCATGATTATTTCCAGGGATCGGGATCACTACAGACGGGGTGTCAGAGTTGATAACTTGGAAAGGAGTAATGGTGAAGCTTTCTCAGCGCGATTTTCCTGCAGGTATGGAGAGGATCGATAATTATGCGCACCGACGCGCTCACTCCTGCACTTATTTACGTGTTTCACATATTCCGTCTGCTTTCTCTCTGCTGGTACTTGTTACCTTTCTGCATTTCTCTTTCAGTCGACTCTCTCACCCACACATACACTCACATGCGATCTTGGATCTTCATCTGTCTCCTCTCTCCTGCGGGAACAGGAAGAAATAAAGCCCTGGAGGGCAGGAGCTCCTGAGATGACGATCCATCATGGCACGCTCCTCTGTTTGGGCGTCTTGCTGATGACCTCCGGGGGAATCATGGTCTTTAGCTATGGCATGAACCACACAACAGTCCCACTGGTTGTACTTGGGATATTTCTGGGTATGGGGGGTCTGAGCCTGGTGGTGGCAGGAGTTTGCATGGCTAAGAAGAATTTCCAAGTAGGAGTGCCAGGACATTTTCTCCTGCACCCCCCTACAGGCACACGCTTCAGTCCACAGCAGGCCCTGGCCATACAAAGGTAAATATGCTTTAAACCTCCATGACAGCAGATTGGAAAGGAAGATTCAGTATCTTTAAAATGTTTTGTTGAAGTGAAGTGGCCGTTCCCTACTTTGGGTTTGGGGATAAAACAGAAAGATTCATTTGAAGAAAAAAAAACATTTCTCCATAAAAAAACTGATTTTTAGACTTTTGACAATGAGGCTCAAGCACAGACATGTAAAATGTGAATTAAGTTTTATCAAGGGCTTTAATAAGACTACAGTAATCTCACCTTTAGCTTATACTAAACTCTGCTCCCCAACACGCATACATTGCTAATCATCAGCAATTATGTGGAGCACGCTCACCATCTTAAATTACTGTATTAGTATGCATTCAGTGGCCAGTCAACGAAAAGTACCGCTACAGTGCTGTGAAAAAGTAATAGCTACAGTATTGATTTTTTTTTTCTGTTTTTTCTTTTTGTCACACTTGAATGTTTTAATATCAGTCAAATTTAATCCAAGTGAATGCAAAATGTAGTTTTTAAACAAGGATTTCATTTGTAAAAGTAAAAAAGCTGTCGAAACCAACCTGGCTCTGTGTGCAAAAGAAGTCATCCCCCCCTTTGTTAAATCATGACTTAACTGAGATTAACCACCTGTAGAGTCAAGAAATCACTTAAATAGAACTTGCACAAAGTAGGCTAAAAGACTTAAAAAAGCAATAGAAACTCACAATCAGATAAGAAACGACATCTTTGACATCCATTAGTCTGGAAAGGGTTACAAAGTCTTTTCTAAATGTTTAGAACTTCAGTAAACCACACTGAGAGCTATTATCCATCAATTGAAAAACAACATTAAACCGGTGATTCTTTCCAGGAGTGGCTGGGCTACCAAGAGTGCATTCAGACCAACATCTAAAGCTCTGCAGGCTTCACTTGCCTGAGTTAAGGTCAGCATTTATGAAGTAGCAGGAAGAAAGAGACTGGGCAGAAATGGCATCCCTGGAAGAGTTACAACAGATCAACAATTCTGCCTAAATAGAGCACAAACAACCATCTCACGTTAGCCAAAAAACACATTTTTAATCCCCAAGATGTTTTGGAAAATATTCTGTGGACTATCGAGACAAAATTGAATGTTATGGAAGGTGTGAGTCTCAACATTTTTGAAATTTTACTCACAGTCAAGCATGGTGGTGTTAGTGTGATGGTCTGGGGCTGCTTTGCTGCTTCAGGACTCGAGTAACTTGCTGTAATTGATGGAACTAGGAATTCTAGTCTCTCGCAACTAATCCTGGAGAAACTCTGGACATAAATTCAACATCAAGCAAACTTGGCTTATGCAACGGCACAGTGATCCAACGCACAGCAGCAAATCCACCTCTGAATGACTCAAAAAATCTAAACGAAATCAAGGATTTTAACTGGCCTAGTCAAAGTTCAGGATTTAAATCTGATTAAGATGCTCTGGCATTATTTCAAATATGCCTTGCATGACCAGAAACCCCCAAAGCGGCTAAATTAAAACAGGTTTGCAAACAAGAGTGGCCTCAAAGTCCTCCACAGGAAACTAAGAGACATATTGCCAATTATTGGAATGAATGCTATTGTTTTCATAGCAGAGATGCTGTGAAGGGTGGCACAAGCAATAACTTTTAAATATGGTGCCGTGATAGTTTTTTTCCACCTTGCATTTTATATAGTTATTGAGGTTTTTATTGTTGGATGTAAAAATTATTTTGATGATCTGAAACGTGTGACAAAAAAACCCCAAAAGAAAACAGAAGAAACCTGTAAGGGGCACATACTTTTTCACAACACTGTAATACTCTGCGGACATATATAAAGCTGAATCTGGTAATAGGACACGGTACAAAATGGAAGGATAACCAAAATAAATATCATTTATCCTGAGGTGTGAAAGTGCGTACCATGTTTTTATTTTCTGAGTGCACCGAATAGTTGTCTTAAAACCAAAGTCCAATGCATGGAAGCAGCTGCTCCAAAATAATGAACTGGCTATCCACTACCAGACAGGGAACCCCTGCCACAGGGAACAATAGACTACTGCAGATGAGCCAGCTGGACTCAAGTTCAATATTTCCTTCGCTTGTTTGAGGGAAATCAGCAAGAGATTGCTGAGAAAGATTGCAGGTTGAAGCACATATCATGGAAAAGACCAGGAAGACATATCAGGAAAACTAACACATATGATGATGGAAAACAACTGATTGGCTGATTATGGGCTTCCTTTTTAGGTCACGGAGTAGTAGTTCATGGAGACAGCCATATTTTTAGCTGGAAGACAAGTGTTTAGGTGGATAATCAATAAATCATAAGGCAAAAAATAATGAATGAACAAATGTGGTCATGACTGAATCAGATAGTTATATATGAAATAAACCTGCTGTTTAAGATTAGCCTGACTTAAATGGCAAGTTTATTTACACAAACAAGATCACATATTTTTTGTCTCATAAATAACAAAAGACATTCAGAATAAAGAACAGACTGTTCCTGTGTTCAGCAGTCTATTGGCAGAGTTCACTGGTGCTGTGGTAAAGCGTCCTAGCTTCAGGCAGCCAGATGACATCCCATGTTAGCAACACTGTAGCAGTTTGGCTAAATTTAACACAACTGGAAACCTTGTCATCTTTATTAGTGAGCTTTACCAGATCTCCACACATACAGTTTTACAAAAAATAAAACTTTGATCTGTGAATACCTTCATGTATCTGATATGACCTAAATATTGAGCTATAATGTCCAAAGGGTGATATTCCTCCTGCATGTCAGGTGATTGGTTTATTGTGTGTTTTGTTTAAAGCTGTGTTATACAGAGTTTATAATCTGCTCTATGCGCTTTTTTTCAGTGCAGAATAAACATCACTGTGTGGCTTTATACAGCTATGGTAACCGGCAGGAGTGATCCCATGTCGGAGTGTAGAGAAGTGATAAGGCCTCATAAACAGTGGATCGTTAACTGGAGCATCTGATAAGCATCTTAATTAAATGAATGTATTGAAAATAAGATTAGTCCTACTAAATAATATATAGTATTTATATAGCTATCAAAATTCTATTTGAAGCAGTAAAATCTCTTTGTCAGCATACTTCACACAAAGAAATATATTCTGGAAATATATTTATTCCCAGGATCACAATATTAACACTTCAATTAGAAATTGATGTTGATGTTGGATCCAGCAACTGATATAATCAATAATGAACCCATTATTATTCAAACTAATGTATTTCAATGATAAGTAAACAAATACAACTTAAAGAAACATGAAATCTAAATGCTTAAATCATTATTCCATTAGCTTATTAAAGATTTAACTTTAAATGTATATTGATGACTCTCTCTCTGGAAGGTTAACTCAAGGTGTTTCACATCATTTGAACCAACTGAATGAAGTCTCAGGGGAAGTTTAAAAAGTTCAGAAAAAGGGAATTCACACAAAGGAAGACCTAATATCCAACAGGTCCTGATGCCCCAAAACATCCTTGGATAAAGTGATGACACCTTATTCTTTTTCTGGTTGTGGTTGTGTCACCTCTCAATGAACCGGACTGGGTCGTGACCTGCAGTTTTAAATGTCCCATTCCTCATCTCAGCTCTGAACATCTGTTCGATCAGACCTAAAGGGTTGTCTCTCCAGGGAGGTGCTGGCTGTTTTATTCTGGCGCAGGTTCTGGATGTTTGGGGGTTCCAGTCTTCAAAACTCACAACTGAACTGTGACCTTGCCAGATGGGCTGGTTTCTGGTGTCTACTACAGGCACATAAAGGCAAAAACAAACAAAGCTCGCTGAAACTTTAAAAGAAAACAATTAATATTAAAAGCAGTGGATCAGACTTGTCTGTTGATTCAGTTGGGCACAACTCCTCTGTGTGTCTCTTAGTCCGTCCACCATGGCAGCCAGACATGAACCCAACATGATGTCATCAGACGTTGAAAAAATAGATTATATCATTTTTTCCCCAAAAACCTTTTCATTATGTCTTTAAAAGACAGAGTTCCATAACCTTAAGTTACACTCAATCTAGCATTGCATTTGATGATCTCAGGACTCTCTGCAATTAAAGATTAGTTTGATGTAATGTCATGATGAAGACCTTCTACCCAGCTCTTGCTCTGGATGTGATATGTGAGCACTTTTGCATCCATCTGCATCAACAGGCAGACCAAATTTGTACTCTTCTTGAATTGCAGCCATGGGCTGGACAAAATTATTTGAAGTTCAGAAATGGCCCACATGCCATACTTTGGACACCTCTGATTTTAAGGGTACTTTAAATATTCTGGCTGTGTATGTCTCAACTCATAGCATCTCTATATGTTTTCATCAGGAGGTTGGACCGAATCCGTCGGGAGATTTCAGCCGACGCCGTCAGTACATCACCGGAGCCCGAACCCTCCCTACCCTCCACCCCGCCTCCCTGGACTATGGAGCCGCCTCCTTCATATGACACAGTGATGAAGAGCCAGGAGCACAGCGAGCAGATAAACCATGGGCACAGTGAACAGCTGAACGATGAGCACAACGATGAGCACAATGAGGAGCAACATTTTGAACACACTGAATATATAAATGAAGAGTACAGCAGGCAAGTTTGAATTCTGTTGGACATCCTAAACTCCCTTCAGTGCCTACTGTTCTTCAAAGCGAGAGCTCAGACTAAACCTTCAGTGCTATGGATGAACTCACAGCTGCAAACCATCTCTGTGCCTTGAAACTGTTCCGATCAAGATTCAGTTTTGCTCAGGCTTCCTGTGTAAGGTTAGACCATAAGGACCAGAGGAGTGCAGTGGACATTATTGAGTCCAACGACCTAAAGGCTGTTAGAAAATGCTAATTTTAGGTATATATATTAACTTTTCTTCCTTTATAAGCCACTGTTTAACTACAAGAAATAAATAAGTTCAATTTTATTTATCTTGAACAGACCTACTGCTAAAACATATATTGCTTTTGATTAACTAGTGGCGCAACTCATATTCAGTTTCATATTTTCTCCACGTCATTTAATTAATGCAGTTATTCATTTTTTTATTTTTTATTTTTTTTATTTCCCTTACTTGCTTCATTCTGGCCTGGAATCCAGCAGTTCTCAAAAGCGTCCTCTCCCCTGTCGAAATATCAGGATTCTAAGATGTAAAGACATGAGACCATGATAAGTATTTCCAGCCACATATAATGTGACATACAGTATATCTTGTATATTTTAAACAAAAACAAATCTTTAGAAGGGGGAAACATAAAAAGTTGCAATAACCTTAAACAGGTTCTGTGTTGAAAACAAAAACCTGGCCCGTTTTAAAAGGGATGTGAACAGCGAGTGGGTCATAAGTGGGTTGCATCTTGGATGGATTGTCAGTACATTAGAAGACCAGCTGCCACAAACTCCGTCTTTGGTTATCCATTAACCTGACAGTCATGGTTTTGGACTGTGAGGGTGAGGAAACACATGCAAATGCCATACAGAAAAGCCTGGACAGTAGATCTTCTTCCATGGGGAGGCTGTGCAACCTCCCAGCTTATGTAGTATTCAAAAAAGAAAACAAAATTTATAAACCTTTGGTGTTTTTTACATATGCATTTTAATAAATAATTAACTTGTATTAAACTGTTGTTTTTAACAATTTCTTTTAGGCAGAATTTGTTAGTCTAGAAGACAAGGAAAAAGAAATGAATGCATCACATACAAAAGAGGTCATCATGGGGGTCATGAAGTGAGAACAAGCTTCTACTGTAAAAAATAAAGGATTTATTTATAATAATTTCTTTGATTTCTGGTATGAAATATATATTTTTTAAATCTTGGTGTTTTTGGTGGTGCTGTAAAGTTACAGGAAATGTTCCTCAGGGCATATCTGCAGGTTTGGCTGTTTGTTGCTTGTTGTTACATGGAGGGAATTGAAGGAGGTTATGTTAAATGATGTTTATGTATTGCAGTTTGTCAATCTCATCAAAAATAGCACTTTAATTGGACATTAAATTATTATTGGAGCTATTTGTTAATAAAATCAATAACTAAAGATTTACAGAATTTTAGAGATGAATTTAGTAAAGAAACATAAAACAACAAATCTAACTAGACTAGAGGAATACTATCAGGTGTATGTTTTTCCCGTACACTGAATTAAATTCCATTCATTGCTATAGCAGACGTCGGTTAGTATGTTTTTCATTTTTTTCTGACAATGCATATTGTTCATCCTGTAAACAGCAGTACGAACCCTCACTCTGTCAGTCTCGGCCGTTGTGTCCTTGCCTGCTGATGGTGGTCAGAGGGCTCAGTGGCGCCGATTGTATTGCAGCCTCACTTCTGTCAGTCCGCCCCAGGGACCCAGCTGTGTATGAATGGGTGGATGACTGATTGTAGTGTAAAGCACTTTGAAGTCCTCAGACTTGATGAAGCGCTATACAAGTACAGGCCTTTTACCATTTTACCAGTTAGAGAACTGAAAATAATAGTTGAGTGCAAAACTGCTTTTCACAGTTAAGCCCAAAATGATTTATATATCATACCTCCGACAGATTTTGGCTTGAAGTAATCGTTTAATTTTACCGCTTTGAGCAGCCCAGCCAGAGTGCTTGCTTGAATCTCATAGAGAATCTGTAAAGGGGGCTAAAGATTAGGGTGATGGGAAGGAGGCCTTTCGTGCCTAAAGATTTAAACCTCATTACAAAAGATAAATAGTCAAAACACCATTGTAAACATGCAAAAACCTGTAATCAATAGTTTGTGAATGCCCTTTTTTATTAAGACACAAATAAAATATCTAAATATTTGTAATAAAAATGATACTGCTTTTATATTGTGTTAGATTTTGAAAGATGCCTGTCTCATTTCTCATCAGAAAAAAACTTCTTGGTTGAATAGAAAAATATTTTAAATATAAATGCCAGTCATGTAGTTTACCATTCATATGAACTTGTGGAATGAATGAGAAGTCCAGATGACCAATTGTGTTCAGCAGCACAAGACCCCAAACTCCTATTGTTATGGAAGCCAGTAGACCACATTTGTGCATTAATAAACATATATCACACTAAAGGGAACCCACTCGAGCCAAATCCTTGCACATATTTGGTTCCAAATGTACTAAACATCAGCTAAACACTGATTGGGAGGGTAATAAAATAGCAAATACAACAGTTTTACTATTTTTGTTGAGCCATTTCATTTTCACAAAGAAGTCATTGGCTAAAAGGCAGCAGAATGATGATCGCCTCTTCTGGACACCGAATTGGGCTTTCCTTTTAACCTGCATGGACTTTATGTGACTTCTGCGCAGGAAAGCTATGACAGCAGAATGCTAACAGCACATTGTTACTGATCACTCAGCTTTGTATCCACAGTTTGCAGACTGCCTGTTAGTTTTGTTGTGACGTTACCATAAACCTGAGTTCACAAATAGCTGAGCAGCTTTCTCAGGCTGGTGTTATAAACAGTAGATTCTTTATTCAAAGAATGGAAATCCCTGGTGAGGAGGAAAGGGGAGGATATCTACAAACCAAGCAAACATTGACAGCCAACTGAGCACTGCTCAAGCTGAGTGGAGAGATTTCTTTTACCCAGCAGTCTGAAGCAAGGTGACCTTTCAGGTACAGACAGGTACCTGCAATTTTATACCTGACCTGACCAGGCTGTCTGCAGGCTGTAATAAGCAGCCGAGTGGAACCATGACTGCAGTTTCTCCACCCTCACCTTCAAGCTCTGTCACACAAACAGCTCACTAAATCTCTGCTTCAAGTTCACACGAGTGCACGCTTTATTCAGCAGCAGAGGTTTGCGGCGATGGTGGAAGGGAAACCTTATCGATACGGGCTCATAGTGGCTGGCTTTTCTGTGGTGGCCATGGGCCTTTTCATCATGACACAGGAGCGGCCGAACGTCTATGTCACAATGTGTGTCCTTGGGGTCACCATGGTCTGTGCTGGGACTGTTTGGAGCCTCTGCCAGTGCTATCCTAAGGTACACTCAGTTTTTGACTTGCAGGATGTACAAGAAGGAGGTTTTCTAAAAGAAGATGTGTGTTTATTAGGTTATTGTGATGCCTGTGATTCAGAAGGAAAGCCAGGAGGATTTAGTGAGTTCTGCACTTGAAGCTGGAGATGAACGGTACTGTCTAACACATAAAATACACACACACAATATGATGCCAGTTATTTAGGTCTCACTGATTCCCTATGCTCTGTCTGCCTGTCTCAGAATGCTGAGTGTCCATCATCCAGTCTGAGCGCGGGGAAAGCAGCAGTGTTTAAGGGAGAGAAGATGGTGGATCTGTTGTAGCAGTCTGTTAGGCTGCTTAATAATATTTCAAGTTTCTGTCTGATGAAATAAACATTTTACATCTCATGACTTTAAAAATATAAATCTGAAGAAGAGAAACATTGTCCTTAATTTGGTAGCCATATAAATCCCTTAAAGAGGAATTAATGAGGTGTCATAAAAATATATTTAGTTTCAAAATTACAATTTTTACACTTCAATTAGAAATTAGAAATAAAGAGCTGGCTATTAGTAGTTGCGCTTATATATTTATTAGGATTACTTAAAACTTTCAGGTCAATCGGCTTCTCATCCCAGAATGCAACCTTATTAGAAAATCAAACAGTTTACTTTGGACTGAGTCGTGTTGTGTCTCCTTGAACAGGACCCAGTCTGGTTAACTGAGAGTATCAAATGGTCCCATTTCCAGCTGTCCTGACCGGTGAATCTCAGTACAGTAACTGTTTGAACCAGCCTGATGGTCGTTCTGTCTGGCCCAAGATGGTGGGTGGTGTCTCACCTAGGACATGTAGGCAAAATACAGCTTTTAAAGAAAGTCTCTGAGTGATGCTGATGTGTGGAAGGAACAAAAGAAAATGCAGAAAATTCAGACGTAAGGAAAACAAAAAGTATAGTAGAACAACGTTGTAGCCAAATCTTAAACAAGTTGATCAAGCTTGATAAATCCGATTGGCCTTCTTCTGGGTTCTCAGTCCTTCTGGACTCTGAGTGGGTAATAGAATAGAAAATAAAGATGATAAAAAATTAAAATAAAGATGATTGTTTCAGGTCCATCTTGATGAAGGCCTTTTCCACAGACCTTGGTGGAAGTGGCTAGCTGTGCAAAAATTGAGATTTCTGAGCAGATCATATCTATGTAATGTAGACACTCATTTTATCTTCTTCAAATTCATGCTTGAAAGTTGTCCTCAAGAGTGGAATGAAGGGAAGTGAAGAGACAGCGCTTTGACATTTGTGACCGAGGACTACTGAATTAGTTGGTAACACGAGAGCAGAAGACTGTTAACAATCTCTTGATTAAAGCACTTGAGTCAGAAACGAGACTTTCACGCATCTCCTGCCTGATTTCTGTAATTATGCGGGTGTTCAGCAGCCTGATAAAGACATGCCTGCTCAGCAAAGCTCCTCTTCAGAGTTCAAATAAAGTAAGAAAATGAGGACACTGTGATAAAACTGGACTTCTATTTCTGTCCCTCCCCTCCTTCTACCCCCCACCACCCTTGTTCGCTTCGTTTTCAGGCACACTGAGCCTTCATCGGGTTCCTGCTGCCAAAAGTCGAGCAGAGGGCCACTTCTCCCTGAGGTGCCGAAGAGTGAGTGCCACAGCTGTCCTGCACTGCATCTGGTCTGAAGGAGAAGAGTCACAATGGTCCCTGCAAACTTCACAGGGTCAGAACTGCACTCAGGACTGTGGGGATACCCGTTAAGGCCGTTTACTGGATGACAGTATCAGAAACACATGATGCAACTCTGCTGTTACTGAAAGTAAATGATCATGGGTGGACTGGTGCTGCAGTCATGAGGAATCTCAACAAGGTTGAACATGTTTTACGCGGTAGTCCCAGAAGGTGGTGCTGTTTAAAGGGAAAAAGATTGATGTTTTTATTATTCCTCCTGAAGAACTGTTGCACTTCTGATTTTATTTTTATTTTTTTTATAAATTTCTTTATCTGCCTAGGACCTGGCACACCCTGGGCAAGTTACAATGCTATTCATCTGTAATAACTAATTAAATAACTAGTTTTGAGGAACATTAATGCGGCTTGGGCATTTTTGAAACTGTGTGTTTATGCAGGAGACTCGTTGACATTTTAAATAAAGCAGGTCCCACAAATCCCCAGTGGAAATATACAAATTGAAAACTGTCTTTGTTTTCTTTCTCTGGGAGACTTTTCCCTCTGCCAGATGTATATTATATGTCCAACTAATGGTAAGGTATTTTTCTCCTGATAACAACCCATTTCATTAGATCTTGACTTTTATTTTTAAGTTTTTTAAAAGAAACTGCAGATAACGGTTAATTATAGAAAAATGAAGCGCAACCTCCGCAATGGAACCTGTAACAGTGATGTGAACTCTCTCGGTAGAAAACATGAACTTCAGATCCAGACAACTATCATAAGGTTGCAAGGCAGAGCCGCCTGAAGACGTAACATGGATAAGGGGCTGTAGTAGGTTATCTCTGCAAGGCTTACGGGTCAAAATAAGTTGGGATATCCGTCACTTGGTAAAATCCAGTATCATGATGAAAAAGTAAATTAAATTATTAGATTAGAAAAGCTGGACAAGAGAGAGTCATGCATTCAACATAACATTTCAGATCCTCGGCAAAAAAAAAAAAAAAAAAGTCTGCAGGAGCATCTCACAGAGGAGGCTGATCAAGCACGTGGTGATGCTAGAAATCAGATCTTAAACTTGCAGCTGGAAGACCAACACTAACTGAACCAGAACTGTGAACCGGAGACTGTTGCACAGTATGTTTCCTTTGCCCCAGTGTTATTCTGGTGTTCATTCTGGGGGATCCCAAGATGCTTTCAGGATATGTAATCTCTCCAGAAAGTTCTGGTCTGTCCTGAGGTCTCCTCTCAGTGGGATGTGCCCAGGAGGCATTATGTCCAGACGCCCAAATCACCTAAGTTGAATCTTTTTAATGCAGAGGACCAGAGATTCTATTTTGAGCTTCTCATACAGCTTCCCCCCTGCCCCATACAGTATTTTACATGTGCAAGAAAGTTACATTTTGGTCTGATGTGACCAAAGGACACTTGATCTACATGTTTCCAACAAGCCTTCTTATGGCTTCCTTTAAACAATGTCTTCCTTCTTGCCTCTCTTCTACAAAGGCTACACTAATAGTTTTCCTACCAACATATTCTCCCACCTGAGCTGTGGTCGTCTGCAGATCCTCCGGAGTTACTGCGGGCCTCTTGGCTTCTTCTTTGATTAATCTCTCTCTGCCCGGCATGTCAGTTTAGGTCAACGGACATATCCTGGTAGATTTGCAGTTGGGTCCTTCTCTCTGTTTTTGGATGAACAGTGTTGAGTGGGATGTCCAAATTGTGGGATATTGTTTTGTCTAATCTAACCCTCGGTCTTCAAGATGCTTCACAAATGTTACTGAGTTTTATTTAGGGGTATCAGAATAAAGCAGGGGTTAAACAAATGCATGTCATACTATTGATATTTGTCTTTGTAAAACAAAGTTGAAACCATGTATTTTTTTTCCTTCCACTTCATATCTATGCACTACTTTGTGTTAGTCTGTTGCACAATAGACACAATTACAACCACATATTCAAAAGCTCTTAGAAACACATTCACAGCGACATTTGATAAAATGTGGAAACTTTTGCACTGTGCTCAGTCATTACCAGCAGCAACATAATGTTCACATTACATACACGTGTTAAAGTAGCATCAACCAATCCCTGGGAGGAAGTTTTCCTTAGGTTGACATGTAACAATCACAGGAAAGGATGCAACATGACTCCTCCACAGAAAGAGGTGTTTTTAAAGGAGGACAATCATTCGATACAAAAGAGGTGGCGTGAGCCGCGGAAACGTCACCAGACCCCGCCTTAAATTATAAGAATCAATTCTTCGATTTTATTTATTTTTTTTTTAATCAGAGCAGATCGTTGGAGGCTGTTATCAGACTGGCACGCAGGATTCGCAGCAGCCGGGGACACTAAGAACATCTGCAGAAGTCAGGCTGAAATAAAAACTCATCAGTGCTTTCATTTTAATATTTATCCTGGTATTTAAAGAAAAAGAAAAAAGGTGTGCAGAATGCGTCCCATTCCTGGCTGGTTTGGCTGGGCGCTGTGTTTGTGCGCATCTTCGGCCGTGTGCGCGCAGGACTACACTGAGGACGACGAGATGATCCTGGGGCTGATCCGCGACGATGGACCTCAGTCCGAAACTAATGGCGAGCCCGCTGCAGAGTTCCTCAAGTGCAACAAGGTAAAGTGACGCTCTTTGACACTGGCATTAATGCACATCCCATCAGCCAGAAGTCATTCATATCTCAAGCCAATTCATTTAAAAAAGAAAAGTGCAACAGATGCATATAAACATCTGCCTGTTGTTGTTATTATTATTATTATTATTATTATTATTATTATTATTATTATTATTATTATTATCGCGTGTATTCTGACAAGCAGGTCACCCTGTAGGCCTGCTGTTTACTGTATATCTCCTGCACTGCCTTGCAGGCGGCTTGGCGCATGTCCGGTCAGTATCTGGTCATCCTGCACCAAGGGACCCACGAGTCTCAGGTCCAGAGGACCGTCAGGAGGCTGCGAGCCAAAGCAGCCAGGAGAGGCTACCTGCTGGAGATCTTACAGACCTACTCTGGAGTTCTGCAGGGCTTCCTGGTCAAAATGAGTATAGATGTACTTCGCATGGTAAATCCTTCACCTGACAGTAATAACCTTAAACAAAGAAAGTAGGTTAAAAATATCAGAACAGTTAGACAAGACGAAATTATGTGTGTTAGATCCTACTCAACAGCCCTACCAAAGATGGAGTGTTAGGGCCATTTTAGACAAAAGAAAAAGATTATGTGGCCACGGAGGAGTACATTTCCACCAAAAACTTTAATCATGTACATTTTCCTTATTTTCTTGCATCTTTACAACTTTTCAACATCAGAGAATATCCACTTTTTTTTCATAACTATGTGAAATTAATGTAAATATTTCAGATTTTTTTTTATCGGAAATGAACCCCTCAGTGGCCACGTTATTTTTTTCTTTGTTCTACAGTGGCCCTAATACTCTATCATACTACAACACTGTCTACTATTCTCAAAATTAACTAGGGAATTGCATTACAATAGGTGTGCACACAAACAAAAATCCAGATCTAGATACATACCAGTTGTACAAGCCTTCTGGTCCTTCTTTGTAGAAAGAAGAATCCTTGTCTGCCATTTCAAAGGCACTTTTCCCTCAATTTCTCACAGGCTATTTTGACATAGTAAACTCACATCTGTCCCCTACACACCCATACAAGTGCAACATTTAGAAGCCTGATGTAAAGCAAGTAACATGTGGTTGAACAGATTGTCAAACTGTCCCGCAACAGCAATTTATTAACATATGAAACTCATTTTTCATCACACTTTTTTCAAATTATTGGATTATTCAACTATTTAACCGAATAATGTCTGTTGCATAAATAATCATATTACATTATCATTACATACCATCACATAAAAAAATGCATAAACTGATATTGTTATTCTAGAAAAGTATGAGAACCCATTAGAATTTTTACACAGCAAAACCCTGTCATATAGGGATAAACCCGTGATGGCAAAAAAGATCCAAAAAATGCAGACCTGGAGACCAGAGTTGGTGGTGGTGACTAAAACATATTTAATACTGAACACAGATTTAATAACAAAGATACCCCTGTCTGTTGTCCTTTTCCTGCCCGTGGCATGCTGAAAAAAAAAAAAAAAAAACAGAAGTCCATTGCCCTGCGATGGACTGGCGACCTGTCCAGGGTGTACCCTGCCTCTCGCCCATAGACTGCTGGAGATAGGCACCAGCTCCCCCGCGACCCACTATGGAATAAGCGGTAGAAAATGACTGACTGACTGACTGACAGAAGAGAAGATGTAGGATATTCTGCAACTTGGATTAAGCCTTTAGAGATCAATTTAAGGTTAAATAACTAGACACCTGACATATTAAAAAATATTCTCTACTACATTCATTAAGTTGACTTTTATTTATTTGTCACATCTTCACCATTGTGGTCATGAGGGACAGTTGCAACAGTGTACTGCAACTGTCCCTCGCCCTAACTATCATCTTTAAATGCTAGCTTAAAACATCCCCTACTTTAAGCACCCCAACAAGATGGGAAACTTATCAAGAAGTGACAAGTTCAAGAAATTGGTTTAAAGATCCATGTTATCTCTATCTAGCAGGTGTCCCTGAATCTCCTGCACAAACAGCCTTATTACTCAAAACGGATGTGACGTTCAATATCACTAAAATCAGTTTCACCTGATGTGAATTGGACTACTAATGCCTCTTGACTGTCACCAACGCACAATGCACCTGCAGTTGTGTGTCTTGGCATCACTGCAAAGTTCAACCAACTCTACCTTTGATTGTACTACTTTGTTTGGCTCACCATAATGTAGTTGTTACAATTCAAATGTCTAGTGCATTAAATGCAAATTCACAGTTTAGTAGATATGTTTCACATTTGGTCTGAAAGCCATGAGGCCCTGGTGTTCCTAGTCTTGGTGATCTACCTTGTACATTCCTTATGTGTTCCAATTCTTGGTGGGGGGCCTGAAGTGCATTTACTCTGCTCTTGGGACACTTGAACCTCTCCATCACAATAAGGCTGCAATTTACAAAAGAAGAGAAAACTATTATTTTAAATATATCTACTTAACCCCCGCCTCTTGCCCAATGACTGATGGAGATAGGTACCAGTCCGTGACCCTTCAAGGATAACTAGGTATAGAAAAGGGATTCCTCCACTTTACAGTAAATGAATGAAACAGTTTTACCTCTTCATTCTTAGCACTGATTACTTTGCAAACTGTTATGTGAGAGACTTCAAGTGATAAGGTGTACTATAAATAGTTTTTTTTTCTCCCCAAGTCACCTTAGTGCTAATGTGGTCCACACAAATAACCAAAAATAGGAAGCGATATTCATTTTTAGTCTTTTTACATTAAGTGACTTCTATGGCCTACAGTGTTAGCCTGTTTTTTTTTTAAATCAGCTAATAAAATATCATCATTCTAAAGTTGATTGATTTTTTATCTTGACCTTCTGGTTGTGCCCCTGTTAGGCAGTGAAGCTTCCTCATGTTCAATACATAGAGGAAGATTCGTCCATCTTTGCTCAGAGCGCCCCCTGGAACCTGCAGCGATTACTGCAGCCTCATGGTGGCATCTCTGTCAATGGAACATACCTGCCTCCAAGTGAGTCTCTACTTGTCTCCACCATATACCAGTACATCTAAAACAAAAAAAAAAACAGTTGAATATTACATGAAAGTGCAATATTTTTTGACAGTCATTTCAGAAAATTAAATGGTTATTTTATAGAGATTCTTTCCACATAGACAAAAATATTTCAAGGTTTTATTCCTTGTAATTTTGATGATTATGGATACAAGTAAAGAAAACCCAAAATTATGTGTCTCATTAAAATTAGAATATCACATTAGACCAATCTACAAGGATGTTTTAAGCCCAAATGTCAGGTTTCTGAAAAGTATGCCTATTTTTATGCAGTCAGTACTTGGCTGGGTCTCCTCTTGCATGAATTGCCGCATCAATGCAGTGCAACATAGAGGTGGTCAGTCTGTGGTTCTGTGTAGGTGTAATGGAAGCCCAGGTTGCTTTGAACGTAGCCCTCAAGTCATCTGCCTAGTTGGGTCTGGTGTCTCTCATCTTCCTTTTGAGAACAGCCCTTAGATTTTCTAAAGGGTTCAGGTGAGGGGAGTTTGCTGGACAATCAAGAACAGGAACACCATGGTCATTGAACCAGCTTTTAGTTCCTTTGACAGTGTGGACAGCTGCTAAGTCCTGCTGGAAAATAAAATCAGTAGGGGGAAGCATGAAGTGCTCTAATATTTCCTAGTAGATGGCTGCATTGACTGTGGACTTCAGAAAACACAGTGGACCAACATCAGCAGATGGCATGCCCTCAAACAATCACTGACTGTGGAAACTTCACTCTAAACTTTAAGCAACATAGATTGTCCGAGTGTCCAATAATGAACTTTTTCACAATATTCTAATTTTCTGAGACAATGAATTTGGGTTTTCTTTACATGTAACCCATAATCATCAAAATGACAGGAAACAAAGACTTAGAATATTTCAATCTATGTGTAATGATTATATATAATATGAGTTTCACTTACTGAGATGACTGGCAAAAAATATTGCACTATAATGCAATATTTTAATCTTTTGGGATGTACCTGTATAGTTCTTAAAGTTCAGAAAAATCCTGCTTATTTTAATTGGTTAATTAAATACAGTTTATGTTGTGTTGCTTCAAAGTATCATGCGGCTGTCTTCCGGGATAAACCATAAAGACGATTTTGTACTTTGGGTCCATGTTTAACATTACTATTATAACACTTATTATAAAGAAATAGTTCTGTTTGATGATATAAAACTTTCTACTGGTGCAACTAGCCCTGAAAAAGCTAATAACCAGACTTTCGGAAATGCCGTTCAGTAAATTCAATTCAATTCAGTTTTATTTATATAGCGCCAATTCACAACACATGTCTTAAGGCACTTCACAACAGTCAGGTACATACAGGTCCTTCTCAAAATATTAGCATATTGTGATAAAGTTCATTATTTTCCATAATGTCATGATGAAAATTTAACATTCATATATTTTAGATTCATTGCACACTAACTGAAATATTTCAGGTCTTTTATTGTCTTAATACGGATGATTTTGGCATACAGCTCATGAAAACCCAAAATTCCTATCTCACAAAATTAGCATATTTCATCCGACCAATAAAAGAAAAGTGTTTTTAATACAAAAAACGTCAACCTTCAAATAATCATGTACAGTTATGCACTCAATACTTGGTCGGGAATCCTTTTGCAGAAATGACTGCTTCAATGCGGCGTGGCATGGAGGCAATCAGCCTGTGGCACTGCTGAGGTCTTATGGAGGCCCAGGATGCTTCGATAGCGGCCTTTAGCTCATCCAGAGTGTTGGGTCTTGAGTCTCTCAACGTTCTCTTCACAATATCCCACAGATTCTCTATGGGGTTCAGGTCAGGAGAGTTGGCAGGCCAATTGAGCACAGTGATACCATGGTCAGTAAACCATTTACCAGTGGTTTTGGCACTGTGAGCAGGTGCCAGGTCGTGCTGAAAAATGAAATCTTCATCTCCATAAAGCTTTTCAGCAGATGGAAGCATGAAGTGCTCCAAAATCTCCTGATAGCTAGCTGCATTGACCCTGCCCTTGATAAAACACAGTGGACCAACACCAACAGCTGACACGGCACCCCAGACCATCACTGACTGTGGGTACTTGACACTGGACTTCTGGCATTTTGGCATTTCCTTCTCCCCAGTCTTCCTCCAGACTCTGGCACCTTGATTTCCGAATGACATCTGAAAAAAGTACTTTGGGCCACTGAGCTACAGTCCAGTGCTGCTTCTCTGTAGCCCAGGTCTGGGGAATGCGGCACCTGTAGCCCATTTCCTGCACACGCCTGTGCACGGTGGCTCTGGATGTTTCTACTCCAGACTCAGTCCACTGCTTCCGCAGGTCCTCCAAGGTCTGGAATCGGCCCTTCTCCACAATCTTCCTCAGGGTCCGGTCACCTCTTCTCGTTGTGCAGCGTTTTCTGCCACACTTTTTCCTTCCCACAGACTTCCCACTGAGGTGCCTTGATACAGCACTCTGGGAACAGCCTATTCGTTCAGATATTTCTTTCTGTGTCTTACCTTCTTGCTTAAGGGTGTCAATAGTGGCCTTCTGGACAGCAGTCAGGTCGGCAGTCTTACCCATGATTGGGGTTTTGAGTGATGAACCAGGCTGGGAGTTTTAAAGGCCTCAGGAATCTTTTGCAGGTGTTTAGAGTTAACTCGTTGATTCAGATGATTAGGTTCATAGCTCGTTTAGAGACCCTTTTAATGATATGCTAATTTTGTGAGATAGGAATTTTGAGTTTTCATGAGCTGTATGCCAAAATCATCCGTATTAAGACAATAAAAGACCTGAAATATTTCAGTTAGTGTGCAATGAATCTAAAATATATGAATGTTAAATTTTCATCATGACATTATGGAAAATAATGAACTTTGTCACAATATGCTAATATTTTGAGAAGGACCTGTACATTCCAATTAATCCTAATCATTGAACAGTGCAGTCAGATTCAGTTATTTATTCAAATTGGATAAAAAGTTTTTCTATCTAAGGAAATCCAGCAGATTGCATCCAGTCAGTGACTTGCAGAATTCCCTCCTCCTGGATGAGCATGTAGAGACAGTGGACAGTCACTGGCGTTGACTTTGCAGCAATCCCTCATACTGAGCATGCATGTAGCGACAGTGGAGAGGAAAAACTCTCTTTTAACAGGAAGAAACCTCCAGCAGAACCAGGCTCAGTGGGAGCGGCCATCTGCCACAACCGACTGGGGGTTTGAGAGAACAGAGCAGAGACACAAAAAGAACACAGAAGCACTGATCCAGAAGTACTTTCTATGGGAAGGAAAAGTAACTGTTAATGGATGTAGCTCCTTTAGTCGTTTCACCTAGAAAGAAAGAACAGATAAACTCTGAGCCAGTTTTCAAGGTTAGAGTCTGAAAGAGAGCACATAGAGTTTGTTACAGTTAAGCTCAGTCAATTTCCATGTCTAGGAGAGAGAAAGGGTTAAACACTGAAAGACAGGGCCATGTGGATCATTGGTAGAGGGTGAGCATCAAGTTGTTGCCAGCAGAAGCTTGGACGATTCCCCTCTCTAGAAAGGTGTCACAGGTAGACACATAACCAGGCCAGGTGTAGCTTCTAGGAAGAGAAAAGAGAGAACAAAGTTAAAAGCTGAAATAACAGCAAATAATGCAAAATTGGAGAGTAGTGTGAGAATGTAGCAAAGAGGGTGAAAGTGGTCGTTGTCCTCCAGCAGCCTAAGCCTATAGCAACATAACTACAGAGATAGTTTCAGTTCAGATTATTTAATTAAACTGCGCTTATTTACAACAATGTCGTCTCAAGGAACCCCACAAAGGGTCCCACTGATGGTCATTGTTATACTAAAAACCTCAAGGATTGGGATACCTCTCTCTGTCAGACTAAATCCATATTAAATTACCCAGACGTTGCTTGGCATTTCTTATCACCACGGCAACCCTGGACCGCAGATGACGGCACACTGACGTTTCATATGAGCTTATGAGATTGTGATCAGTGTGTTGTCCCCCTGCAATCCACTGCACCTTACAGCAAAACACAGCTGATGTTTCATACTTCAGCCACAACCCTGCTCTGTAAGTAAACAACTCAGATGGTGATATTTTTACTAAATAACAGCTTTAAAATCCCCCAGACTTTGTCTCATGAGTTTTATTTACATCTGAGCTGAACAATCTCCGACATTACCTGTGTTTTAGTCTGGATAGTAGGAAGACACCTAAATCCCTTCTTTTTGAAAATGATCTTTTAGTTTCAATACTAAATCTGTAAACCTCCCATTGTAACCAGGTAACCAGCTGCTTTTTGTATTTATTTTTTTCTATTCATTCTTTCTACACATTAAACTGCTCATACAGAGACAGTGGATATAAAAACTATCTCCACCCCTGATGTAAACGCAGGTTTTTGTAAAAAAAGAAAAAAACAGCAACAGCAACAAAAAAACCAATCAAATAAAACATACCTAGATAAATAATTTTAGAACTTTTTACATACAAACTAAAATAATGTGATGTTTGTATCCTGAAGCTAAAACTTCGTTAAAGCACCTTTTGGTTTGTTACCAATATTTACCCATCCAGGTTTGCATCCCATAGATTTTCAATCAAATTTAGGTCTGTGGTAGAATTTGAACTTTTTGCAAATACCACTGAGATAATTCAACCTGCCTTTTGCACACGCCATCCTCTACAGATGATGGTGAGATGGCGGAGGTGTATCTAATGGATGGCAGTGTTCAGAGCTCCCACAGAGAGGTTGAAGGACGAGTTTTCATCACAGACTTTAATAACGTCCCTGAGGAGGATGGAGTCAGAGTTCATAGACAGGTTTGTTAACAGCAGCTCAGTAAGACCACACAGATCTCGGCCTCTGCCACGCTCAGCTTCTTCTCCTCCTTCTTACAGGCCAGTCAGTGTGACGGTCACGGGACACACTTGGCTGGTGTTGTGATCGGATCGGATTCGGGTGTAGCTCGAAGGGCAGGTGTTAACCTGGTCCGTGTGCTCAACTGTCAGGGTAAAGGAACCGTCTCAGGAGCTCTCGCAGGTAGGATGGTTTCACCGTACAGTCAAAAGAGCCCGTCTAAAAAGACAACTAACTGAACATTTTCATGTTACAACCACAGACCTCAGTGTGCTTCATTGGAATTTTATTTCCCAGACCAATGCAAAGTAGTGCATCATTTTTGAAGAGTAACGTCAATGGTAGACGCTTTGTGAAGTTTCTTACAACTTTAAATTTTGAGTGTGGCATGCATTTGTATTGAGCACCCTTTACCTTAACCCCACTAAATAAAGTTAACTACATTGACAGCAGATGTCAGCTGATTAGTAAATAGAGTCCACCTGTGTGCACATTAGTCTCAGCATAAATACAGCTATGCTGTGAAGGTCTCGGGTTTGTTAGAGAACACTTAATAACATGTGGAAGAAGGTGTATTGTATTTTGTGGTTGTACCATAAACAAAGTTTGAAAAATTTAAAGAAGAATGAATACTTTCACCAGCCCTGTAAACGGTTGAACTCATATTTGCTGGTCTTTCACTTCCTGCTCAGGGCTGGAGTATATCCGAGCCACCTTAGTGGCCCGCCCTGTGGATGGGGCAGTTGTCTTGTTACCTTTCATTGGTGGCTTCAGCCGGTCAATAAATGCAGCATGCAGAGAGATGGTGACTCATGGAGCTGTTGTCATCGCTGCTGCAGGGAACTACAGGGAAGATGCTTGCCTCTATTCGCCTGCTTCAGAACCCGAGGTTGAAGAAGAACATTTAAAGGAACCTTCAAAGGTTGGACCATCACTTCTAACCCTTATCTGTCAGTGCAGGTCATCACCGTTGGGGCTGTGAACTCGGCAGACCAATTCATGTCACAAGGAGCAGGGGGCACCAACTTTGGCCGCTGCGTTGATCTGTTTGCACCTGGTGATGACATTGTTAGTGCCAGCAGTGAGTGTAGCACCTGCTTCACCTCACAGAGTGGAACCTCGCAGGCTGCTGCTCATGCTGCTGGTAGGCCCCTTCACAAACAGCAACAACACAAAAACATGTAACTGAGTTAAACTGTTATATGTTGGTCTGTGGTTTACAGGTATAGCAGCCGTGATCCTGTCCTCCAGTCAGATTGCATCACCGGTGCAGGTCCTGCAGATGATGTTGCATTATTCCATTAGTAACACGATTAACTTCCTGCCTCTGTCTGAAACACATCGTCTCACTACTCCAAACCTGGTGGCAGCCATGCCTCCTGCCAACAGCCCAACACCAAGTAGGTGACTTTCTAACCTCAAATTTGCACAGTTACAGCCTCCATGTGTAACTCATACTGGGTGCTTACGTATTATTTTTACGTGCAGACGTTGAACTTTTGTGCCGCTCGGTGTGGTCGGAAAGGTCAGGGCTGTCCAGTGCAGACACGGCTGTGAGCCGCTGTCGCATCGGGGAAGAAATGATGGGCTGCAGCAGCTACGCTCCTGATGGTGCCCGCGTAGGAGAAACCCTCACTGTGAGTTAATTCACACCCAAACTGAAACACTCAACCAGCACAGCAAGTCAAAGCTGCATCTCCATGTTCACAGGAGAGCAACGGACGCATGGAGTGTGTTGCCTACAATGGCCCGGCAGGTAAAGGTGTGTTCGCTGTGGCCCGCTGCTGTGTGATAGGTGGTCTGCAGTGCCAGGCCCACGCTAGTCCTGGGCCTGGGCAGGATGCTCAGTGTGCAGGCCCACAGCACCACCTCACAGGTAATCAACATGCAACGTTGGCAGTGATCTAGAAAAAAAGCACATTACTCTGTATAGATTTTCCTAAACAGAGTTACATGATAAGATGCAAAGCTCCTTTGGGTTCGATCATAAACAGGAAATAACCGCCATGTTCTAGGGATGTTTAAATCCTTTAATGCAATACACCAACAAAGCAGTGCATTATTGTGGAGTGGGAGGGAAGAAATACATGGTTTGAAATTTGTCCAAAACAAATTTGAAAATGTAGCATGTATGTGTGTTGAGCCCCTTTAATCCGATACCCTTAATAAAATATGGTGCATCAATTGCCTTCAGAAGTTACATATTAAGCAAATGGAGTCCATGTGTGTGTAAATTAATCTCAGCATGAATCCAACTGTTCTATGAAGAAACAACCAGTACCACCTGTATGACCCCTTCTCTTTTCCAATGGTTATAATCTGACAGAGAGAGGTATCCCAATCCTTGAGGTTTTTAGTATAACAATGACCATCAGTGGGACCCTTTGTGGGGTTCCTTGAGACGACATTGTTGTAAATAAGCGCCGTTTAACTAAATAATCTGAACTGAAACTATCTCTGTAGTTATGCTGCTATAGGCTTAGGCTGCTGGAGGACATAATGACCACTTTCACCCTCTTCGCTACATTCTCACACTACTTTCCAATTTTGCATTATTTGCTGTTATTTCAGCTTTTAACTTTGTTCTCTCTTTTCTCTTCCTAGAAGCTACACCTGGCCTGACTCTGTGTCTGCCTGTGACACCTTTCTGGAGAGGGGAATCATCTGAGCTTCTGCTGGCAACAACTTAATGCTCACCCTCTACTGATGATCCACATGGCCCTGTCTTTTAGTGTTTAACCCTTTTTCTCTCCTAGACATGGAAATTGACTGAGCTTTTACTGTAACTAACTATGTGCTCTCTTTCAGACTCTAACCTTGAAAACTGGCTCAGAGTTTCTGTTCTTTCTTTCTAGGTGAAACGACTAAAGGAGCTACATCCATTAACATTTACTTTTCCTTCCCATAGAAAGTACTTCTGGATCAGTGCTTCTTTGTTCTCTTTGTGTCTCTGCTCTGTTCTCTCAAACCCCCAGTCGGTCGTGGCAGATGGCCGCTCACACTGAGCCTGGTTCTGCTGGAAGTTTCTTCCTGTTAAAAGGAAGTTTTTCCTCTCCACTGTCGCTACATGCATGCTCAGTATGAGGGATTGCTGCAAAGTCAACTCAAGTGACTGTCCACTGTCTCTACATGCTCATCCAGGAGGAGTGAATGCTGCAAGTCACTGACTGGATGCAATCTGCTGGGTTTCCTTAGATAGAAAAACCTTTTATCCAATTTGAATAAATAACTGAATCTGACTGCACTGTTCAATGATTAGGATTAATTGGAATGTATGTACCTGACTGTTGTGAAGTGCCTTGAGACAACATGTGTTGTGAATTGCGCTATATAAATAAAACTGAATTGAATTGAACCAGCATCTTAAAGACAAACGAACACATCAGATAAGTTACTGAGAAAGTCACGGAGACTTTTAAAGGAGGGTTAAGTTAGAAAAGAACATCACAAGCTCTGATCATCTCAGAGCATGGTTCAATCTATTATCTGAAAATAGGGTGTGGCACACCTACCTTGGTCATCCACTTACACCGAAAGACCAGGCGAGGAGAGGATTAATCAGGGAAGCAGCCAAGAGGCCCATTGTAACTTTGTGGGAGCTGCAGATATTCACTGCTCAAATGGGAGAATCTTTTAATAAGACAATTAGTTAAGCATTCCATAAATGGCAGGGGAAAACCAGAAATAAAGCCATAAGAAGTTGCAGTTTGCCATAAATCATGTAGGAGACCTGGAAGAAGGTGCTCAGATGATAAAAACTGAACCGTTTGAACTGCATGGAAGATGTTATGTTTAGTCAAAATCTATACGTAGTACCATGGTGTGGAGATTATTTTCTTCTGTAGAGCCAGGGAAGATGGTCAGAATTGGTGGGAAGGTGGATGTAGCTAAATAGAGAGCAGCCCTGGAAAAAAAAAAACCTGTTAGAGACTTGAGACAGGGTGAGAGGTTCATTTCCCAGGAGAACAACCCTAAACACACAGCCAGTATGGCGGAATGGTTTAGAATAAAGCATGTTCACGTGTTATAGTGCCAGACATAAATCCCACCAAGAGGCAACACAAATTGCTGCTCACAGATGCTACCCATCCAGAGCTGTATACAAATGCAGGCCACACTTTTCAGATTCTTATCTGTCAAACATTTTGAAAACCAGCCGTTTCCTTCTACTGGACATTGATGCACTACTGTGTCGGTCAATCACATCAAACCCCAAAGAAAACTGACTAAAGTTTGTAATATGACAAATTGTAGAGAGGTTCAGGGGTTATTATAGGAAGCTACTGATAAGATGTGAAACATCACAGTGAAACCTGCTCTTCAGATATTCTTCTGCTGCATATACAAATTGTGCAAGCTTTTCAATCTGCTATAGACTGCAGCTTCTAGGTCAATTATGTTACCATGGCAATCAGCGAGAGAAAAACACACTCCTGGGCAGCATAAATGCCAACTGAAGTGTAAAGAACAGGTTTTCAAATGTCATCATAGCTCTCCCCAACGATGTTTTATTTTAGACTGAATTTGCCTTTTTCCTGATGATTGCAGTGAGGACGATGGGCTCGTGTCTGTGTTTTTTTAGTTAATCCTTTTAATGCTTCATTATTCCTCAGGTTGTACAACTCAGTCCGCAACCGAGATCTCATCTGACTCCCGTCCTCATCACGGAGCCGGGAAGAGTTGCATCGTGAAGGACGGAGTCACATCACATGCAGTCTGCTGCCATGCTCCGTCTCTTCAGTGCCATCTGTTGGAAACCACGTTGTCTGACAAAGACCAGGTGTTTAATGTAACTATAGAAATGTAACAATAATGCCCTGGACATCTCCTCTTACCCTCGGATATCATGGTTTTCTTCTCGCAGGTCGAGTTGTCTTGTCCTCCAGGCTGGACTTTGACAGACTGCAGCACCGTCTCTCAGGGCTCTGCTGTCGTAGGGTCAGTTCCTCGACGCAACAGCTGCTTCATCCACATCGCAGGGCAAGTCGAGGCGGCGGGCGTAGCAGTCTGCTGCCGCGTCACACCACCAGAGTCTCCTGCTACAACCCCTAACTGATCACAGCTGTCTCTTTGTCATCTGTCTTTTCTCTAAGCCCTTTTACCTTCGAAGACACTTTGATGTACTTAATATCTACAGTGAGCACCTCTGCAAAGCTGTTAATTACAGCCATGATTGGGTCAAAACGTGCTCCACATCGTCTTGTAAGCTGTTTTTAAACCATCTGAGATATACAAGTTTAAAATTAAATATATCCTGGTATTTTTTTGTATCTTTGTACTGAACAACCATAATAAACAATTTACATGTGACTGAATGACAGCAAGGTGCCTAGGTGCTGCAAATCAGACATAAGAACCCAACAATAGTAGAAACAGAATTTTTTAAACATCCTATTGTTTGCATATCAGTCCGCAATCAGAAAAACCATCTCAAAATTATATATGGTTCTCCTACTCGCTGTGAATGAGAACACCATGCATGTTAAAAGAAGATGGGAAAGGGAATCAGGAATTGAGATTTCAGACGAAGCATGGAGACACATTTGCATTTTCCAGTGGTCATCCACTAATTCCACAGAATGGAGAGAACACTGTGGGAAAAACGTGAAAACATATACGTGATATCATATTTTTGGAATTGTCCCAACCATAACCAGTTCAGGAGAGATATTCATAAGACATTAAACAACGTATTGAAGTCTAAAATATCTCTCTTTATCTTGGGAATGTGCAGGTGTTGACACAAAAGGAGGACATAAAGCTGCTGCAAGCCTTGCTCGCAGCAAGTAAGAAATCTATAACTAGAAGATGGCTCGACCCAGCACCTCCCACAATGGAGGAGTGGCACAACATAGTACTAGAAATATATAAAATGGAAAAGATGACTTATTCCTTGAGATTTCAGAAGGATAAATTCAAGCAGATATGGGAAAATTAGGTTTTATACATAACCCCACTTAGAGCAGACTTTATATACCTTTGCAAGTGTCAAGTATTCTTTTTGTACTCGTGCTGGATTGGAAATATGTGGGCTACCTTGGTATACCTTTCTTTTTTCTGTACATAGTTAACTTTACAAAAATGTGAACTCTTTGGGTAAATGTTATAGTTGGAATAAGCTCCTTAAATGAAGTAACTTTCTAAAGGGCTTGTTTGAGAAAGATAAATGCTGAATAGACTGGGGTCTAACTGGAATATATGAGAAGGTCCTGAGCAAATAAAAATAAATTACACACAAGTG
The DNA here is from genome assembly GCF_021462225.1 of Girardinichthys multiradiatus. NCBI lineage: Eukaryota > Metazoa > Chordata > Actinopteri > Cyprinodontiformes > Goodeidae > Girardinichthys > Girardinichthys multiradiatus. Next base: position 36,419,652 of record NC_061802.1, on the reverse strand, counting down.
GACTCTAATTTACAATCTGGGGACTTCTGAAGACATTTGGTTCTACTGGATTTTATGCAGAGTTATCAAAGTAAAGAGGTCTGAGCACAAATACTAATTATAGATCAGGGTTTAATTTTAAAATAAATTAATTTCCTTTCCACTTCACAGTTATGCACTACTTTGTATTGGTCTATCACATAAAATCCCATTTGAATTTGCGGTATCGTGACAAAATGAGGACAGGTTCAAGGGGTTAGAATATTAATGGGTGTTGTTAGTTTTTCATAAACAACTCTTCCAGTCTGGTTTTGTGCTTCATATGAAATGAAGGTGTGGAATATGTTGTTATTGTCCACTTGATGTTAGAGTTAAATAACTTTAGAACCTGCTAAAGACCAGATGATATCTTAAATATGTCTTCAGACATAAAACCTGAGAGTTGGAAGAGGGTGTTACTTTCTATTTTCCATGATCACTTTAAGAATTAGGACGATGTGCAGACATGCACGAAAACTACATTTACAAAAGGTTGTGCATTGCAGTTTATTTTTTATCAAATTTCCCCTTAATCAAACTCTGATGTACAAATTAAAATCCAGTTTTCGCATGCATTACAGATTGCTGCGTTGTCGGAAGTGAACTTTCAAAGTTGAAACACAGTAAAAACCCGTATGGATGCCAGTCCCAACCCACACACTTGCTCACCCCTCCCTGCATCCCAAAATAAAGCAAAAGATTGTTTTAAAGCCCCTTCCCCCTCTTTAAATAGTTGTGTCGATGTAGAAGAGGGCAGAACCTACGAGATACTCTCAGCTGGATGGGGCTCATGTTGCCATGGCCACGTGCTCCCTCGCGAAGCCTTGTTTGTAAGTGCTAATGATACCGAATCACACGGCAAACAACACAGGGGGTTGATTTTTGTTCCGTCACGCTGAAAAAGCACAAACTTCACCACTACACATGCAAACGTGCCGGAGAGCACGCTGTGACATTCACAACTAATGAGTCCGAGTGAAAGGAGGAGGGAGGGGCGTGAATGGAGGGGCTGGAGCAGTGTTTTCCTCTCTATAGGCTTTGAGCATGCCGAGTGGCATCGGTGAGAACAGAAAAGCCAGTTTGCATGATTGCCTCATACTGTAGGTCCTCACACTGTAAACATTGACCTGTTAATTCTGAGAGTTGACCTGCCAAGCTAGTTTAAGCCTGTGTGAGTGAAACTACACACACTAAACCAGTTTCTACTACGCCCCTCTGCCTGGGAACAGAGTGAAAATAAGCAGCATTATTATCATCTCCAAAACCCTCTTTACACCGCCACCCTCAGCACTCAGACAGCTACATTCACAGAGCCTTTGTCACAACCCACAGAGGTGATTCCCTGTTTGGACTGGGACAGGAATGGAGATGAGCGAGCCCTGTTGTAATACTACAGCCAGCTCAAGCGACTAGAGGAAACGCTGGTGAAGCAGACATTGACTAAATATGTGAGGACAGCATGTTGGAAGCAGGGCGGCGGGGTGAATCGGGAGATTAAGGCACTTAAAGACTCCCGACGACTGGGTTGAGAGATGATGGCAACGCGGGTGTTTCTCTCCAGTGGAAACTAGAGCTACATGTGGGTTAAGCTCCCCTGTGAGTGTTTACAAAGGCATGCAGATGCAAAAGGCAAAGCAAAAAACAAACCCGACGGAGCAGAGGTAACAATGAAGTGAGGAGGACCTGTGTGCATTTGTGAGCGAAATGAGTAAATCATTCGTTCTGTGCATGTGTGTGAATGTAACTCTTGGCACCTAAAAAAACAAACAAAACAAAAAACGTGCTCTGAGCTTCCCTTCAGTCGGCACTGGTGGCCTGCCTAGACTGATCCAAGCGCTCCCAGATCAGGTTGCATAAGGCTGAAGATCCTCTGTCGGATAGAAAACATCCAGAGAAAAAAAAAAAAAAAGTGGCAAAGAAAATAAAACGCAGCGATGAAAAACTATGAAATTCGGCACATGAGGCTGCCTGTCAGCGGGACGAAGACAGGGTGAAGGGTTGGGTTGAGTGCTGACTATGGCACTACTAGTCTGAGATCTGCTGATCTGTCCTGATCCTGACACGCACGGCGACCCGGTACCTCTGGGTCAAAAGGTCCAGTCACAGGGGGAGCGGCTGGAGTAAGTGGCACAAACATTTTTAAAAGCAAAAAACAAACAAACAAAAACAAAAAAACAGAAGAAGAGAATGGCGCCAAGTGGCTCTGGAGGAACTGACCCGTGCTGCATTGTGTACATCACAATAGCCTGGGCTGGACTATAAAGTGCATACTGAACCCAACCCACCCCACCCTCCCAGGAGCTCGTGTGTGGAGGTGTTTCTGTACAAACACACACCTGTGAGTTCCTCTAGAGCAGCTCTAGCGATGCCTCCTTCATTTTGCATGGTTGTGGAGAAGACTTTAAAATATTATCTTACACTGAAAATTACACCTATGGAACAAATCTTAATTACAACGTGAATATGCCCGTTGCAAACACATTGGCAAACATGAGCAGAACATTGCTAAAACACCACCCGAGCCCATCCTCCACCTCCATGTCGTTCCGAGTGAATAGAAAAGGATAAACTGAAGTCATCCGTGAATTCGCTTTCCCGCCCCGATCAGCTGTGGTGCCCCTAATGATAATTTGTCGCCACTGTTGCCTTGGCCGCTCTGAAAGGAAGTAATTCATGATTTATTTGCAGCTCCCTGGTTGCCCTGGCGACCGAGAGAAAGTGTCCTGATCGGCTTCCTGTGGAGTCCCAAGAGTCCTGACCAATCACAGGCAAAGGGCGGCGCATTTCAACAGCCGCCTGGACCTGTGCTGCCTCTCCGTCTGAGTCATCCCGCCTGCTGGAGGAGTTAGGAGTCTACGTCTTCTAGATCGCTCTTTGAATCGCCGAGCATCATGGGAGACTCTGAGCCCTGTGGGACAGAAGAAGGCAAGACAACTTACTATGCCTCGGAAAAGTATTCATACTTCAGTGTTTATTCGCATTTCGTCAGAAAACTGAACACTTCTTAGGTATTTTTTTGCTGTGATTTTTTGTGATGAACCAGGTAAAGTGCATAACAGTGTGGTAGAAGGAATCTGAGAAGTGTGGCATGAATTTACAGTCAGTGCATTTTATTCTGTTACCCCTAAATAAAAAGCAACAAGTTGCCAAATAATGGAGTTCACCTGCATATAATCAACTCTCAGTATAGATCCAGCTGTTCTGTGACGGCCTTGTTAGAGAACATCAGTGAAGAAGCAGCGTCATGAAGACCAAGGACCACAGCAGACAAGTCAGGGATAAAGTTTAAAGAAGGTTCAGATTAAAAAACAACATCCTGAGCTTTTAAAATCTCACAGTGTTCAATCCACAGCTGATCATGAAAAGAGTATGGCACCTATCTGACCGGCTGGGCAAAGAGAGCATTAAGGACAGAAGCAGGCCAAGCGTCCACAACCCACATAGGAAACAGCAAACTTGTGGTAGAAGGTGATCTGGTCAGATAAGACCAAAGCTGAACTTTCTGCCCTACAAGCAAAATGCTGCATGTTAGGAAGAACTACTGCTGCACATCACTCTGGAACACCCTCTTCACGTCATGCAGTTTAGATGATTTTCTACAGAGTTAATGGGAAGATGGATGAGGCTTAACACAGGGCAATACTCATGAAAAGACTATTTGAGGCTGCTAAACTCTGTAGAACCACCTTTGAGCCTCTGTTCGGGTCCGCAAAGTATTCACTCAGGAGGATGACTACAAATGCATGCCACAGTTTTCAGATGTTTATTAAGAAAAACAGAAAAGAAAATGAATCCAACATTTTCCTTCCGTTTCACAATTGTGCACTACACTGTGTTGCTCTATCACATTAAACCCCAATAAAATGCACTGAAGTTTTAACATTTTGTCGCATTACAACCACAAATGTCTAGGGGAATGGATACTTTTGATAAGGAATGTAAAGTGTTTATGGAGGTAAAGCATTCATAAGCTAGGAAGTGACACCGGGATTATAATTTCGATCCAACCCACTCGTTGCGTATTCTATTCATACCAGAAAAACTCTGACAATCCTGTGTAGGCAAGCTGACAAGCACAGCACGAGCCAGAAGAAGGAAACGGCTTTGAATCCACCGCTAATAACAACCGTAGGAGGTAACAAACTGCCTTCTCAAAGCCTTCCGCAGAAGCCAGTAAAGCTTTGTCAATTTTTAATCCATTGTTTCTTTTTTTTTTTTTTTCTTCCTGGCTGAGTGAGCTGAATGTGAGCTGCAGTCACAGCATGAGTCATTTCAGAGTCCCGCTGCTCTAAGCAGCCAGCGGGGTTGTTGATGGTGATGACTACCTGTCGGAGGCTGCGCTCTGCGTTTTCATTCGCCGGGCTGCCGTCGGAGCCGTTGCTGCTGCCAGACTGCTCCTTCTCATTTAACAATGCGGTGGCGTAGGCCAAGGTATCCTGCAGGTGTTAGCACACACACAAACACAGACATGAGCTTGACAAGGAGCAGGGGGAGAGAAACGAAGAGGACGGGTGACTGGGCAGCAGGGGATGCTGAGCTTTTATGTTTCATGCATGCAGATACCTGTGCAGAGATGGTGCGCTGGAAGGTTTTATTGGTGGATGTCTCATTGGAGACATTGCTCTGTGGAGTCCAGTAATGTTCAGTCATCTGCTGGCAGAAACAAAAGGATTTCATATGAAATATTAAGATGTTTATATTTTCTCAAAAACTCTGGTTCTGGGAAAAAAAAAAACAGGATGCATTTCAGTTATTAAAGTCCACCCTGAGATATAGTTCTTACTACATTACAAGCAAAATAAGAAATGAGTGAAGGTGAATTAAATTTAGGCTAGCTCAAGAAAATCATTTTGAGATAATATTAAAATAACAATTTTCAGAAAAAAGCTCAAATTAAATTTAAAGAGGTAAAAAAGAACTAAAATAAAGAACTAAAATGGTTAAAAAAGGGATCCTGATTCAACCACAGGAATCTTATCTATCCTGGCATCAGTAACGAGACTTCCTGAACAAACTCAACTAATCTCGCCTTGCTGTGATCAAATTCAATCTCCAAGGTGTGATTCTGCTCACTGTATTTTGTTCTGCAATCCCAGTAGGATGCAAGGTCCATTTCTAACACTCTGCTGAACCGTATTATAGTTCATGCATGATTTTGTTTCTTTTTTAAAGGAACCTGCGTTTTCGGCATAAAATCGCATTCACAGAATGAGAGCGTCTGCAGCAGCTCCATGTTAGATCCATGTGACCTGCTCTGCCCAGATACTGAAACAATAGTCATCATGTTTTATGACATTTATAGCAAAGCACCAACATTCTGAAGCAAAATCATATTATACTTCCTTATTATTGTTAGCCCAGCACTAAATCAAACTCCTCTTGGTGAAAACATGTTCAGCTGCAGTTTATTACCAACTGCATCTGATTGGGTCGAGTCAGATATAGCTTTAAAAATAAAGCGTGATTTTGGGTGACGTGTTTTAACATCATGCTGAGGCTGACCTGCAGAGACTCCTGTTGGAGCTAAATATCTTTCACTGACAAAAAAAAAAAAAAAAGGCAAATTGTAAAAATATGAGAAGCTGCATCTGGATCATCATTGGTGCCATCTAACTGCACCGTAAAGCTTCAAGGAGGTACGTGGTTCTGATTTTATTTACTTTAATGTTATCTCAGACACTGACTAAATGATTCAGTATCAGGGACCGAAGAAAATCCGGAGTTTTGAATCCCCACCTGCTACCGTTAATCTGCTGGAATCAGTCAGAAGTTGGAGTTGGAGCAGTTGGTTTAGGATTCTCTGAATAAAACCAAAACAAATGCTCCACCAGAACAACACAAAGGATCCTATTGTTGTATTATTCTAGAATAATTATTTAACAAGCCTGCCTTTTTCTGCAGCCACTGCACGGCCCAGCTCCAGTGACCAGACAAATCTTTGAAGTAATCTTTGGCTGGAGGACACCTGTGCAAGAAATAAAAAACAAGAGACTCAGAGAGGATTTATATAATAAAACGAGAACAAGCAAAAAAAAAAAAAAAAAAAAAGACATCCCAGGTGGGTCCGGTGTAAAATACCGGACGAATATGTGGAAAAGCACTGTTAACTACAGTGGAGGATGTGTGATGCGGTGGGTCTGTTTTTTATTGGAACTCTTTAAAATACCAAGAAATTTAAATTAAAAACTGGCAAATTCTACCAAGCAAAATGAGAAATGGCCTTAGTGACTCAGTAAAAAGCAACAATGTTTTCCTCCTCTGAATAAATGGACTCAACATAAAGTATTTTTCAGTATGAGATAATCCTGCTGTAGTAAAACGAGAAGGATGATCAGGGGAGCCGATAGATGTGGAGGATGCTGGATATTTAACGCTACAATGAGCATGGGCTGGTTATACTTATTAAGGCATTCAGAGACTTCAAAAAGGTTTGGTTTCATGACATTCCCAGTAACACTCCCATCACCCATTATTATCAAAATAATAATAAATATGTGGCATATATTACATTGGTATAACTATAATAACTCGTTTTATGACTTCAGCAGCAGAGTGAATAAATGTGGCCTTTCAATTTTCAACGAAACCTACTTGACCATGTTATAAACTAGCTTTTTAATGTTTGTGTAAACTCTGTGAAACCGCGAGAGTGGAGACCTGAGGTCTGAAACTCTGTATACTCACTTCTGAGCTAATGTGACCAGGAACTTTACACACTGGTAGCAGCGCCTGCTGTCCACATTGTTGCTCTGGTGCATCAAAGCTGTGAGACAACAGCAACATGTTAATTTTGTCAAGTTAAACCAGCTGCAGAGGTAGCTGTGGAAACAGAGCCAGAACATTACCAGCCCGACTTAAATAAAGACCTACCTAACAAGCCTCTGTCTGACTCAAAGGCGTACTTGAGTCTCTGGGACTGCAGAGGGTCTTCAACAACCTGAGATGAAGGATTCATATGAGGTTAAAGTGGATGATAACAGAGGTTCAACAGTGATGGGGTTTATAAAACAGATGAAGCAACGCTCACAAGTATCTCCTGCAGCATCTGAAAAACGTTCTTCAGCTCATGAGGAGGAGCTGTCTCCAGCTGACTCTGTGAAAGACAACAGTTCATTTCAATATCTACTGAATTAGACACAGCTGTTTCGTTTTGCTAAAGCTTGCTTACCTTGAGTAACTGCAGCACTCCCAGGGAAAAGCCCTCATTACAGTATGAGCAGTAGGTGACCATTTCTATCAGAAGAGACAGAGGTCCTGACAGCTCACGCATCGCAAACATTACCTGGAAGATAGTCACAAAGAAACAGCAGTGCATCAGTGAAAGAGCTTCTTTTCCTTTTTCTAGTTTATTATTCAAAGTTAAAGTCCAGCAAAGCTTATTTGCGTGTTACCTCGAGAAGGTAAGGCTGTCCCTCTGGAGTGAAGAGAGATGCAAGAATGTCAGGATGAAGCTGGAGGAGAGGGCCGGAGGACTGGACGCTACTGGCAGGCAACTTGGATCCTCCTGGAGCTACGAAGAGCAAACCAAATTAAACTATAGGACCGACGTGTGACTAATCAGAAATCTAGAGATTTAAACCCAGACGTGGCTCACTGAGGGTCCGCTGGGGGCTAAGGTCAGTGTGCAGCGTGATGAGTGCCAGAGTGCTGTGGAGGTGGAGGAACTCCCGAGCCTGAGCTGGACTCCACCTTCGGTTCTGGAAGAACAAGAAGAGTCAACCTAGGATGTCTACAACTTTTTTAAAACATTTACATCAGTAACTTTAAAAGAGGCAAATCTGAAAACACAGGAGAAACTAGAGCAACTGTCAAGATTACAGTTTTTAAAGACTGAATCTTCCAGCATTCTCTAAACCAGTATATAGTTACAGTATTCGGAGAGTTTTTACAGTACAGTGCAGGTATACAAGTTCATCCATGTAAGTGTTTATGCAATAAATTCCAACTTAAACGCCACATTATAGTTCATGTGTTGTTCATGCAGATGTTGAGTATATTTCCCCCAATCAAAATTATGCACACAGGCTCAAATATATACATACACCGTGACTAATATTTATTGACATGTCCCTTGGCAGATAGAAGAGCAATCCTCATGACCATGTTTTGTAGTCATCAGCAAGATCCTGGCATATTTCTGACAGGATATTTGACCAGTTTTTTAATTAGAATAGTTAGAGCTCATTTAAACTGGCTGGATTCCAGGCAAAACCCCAGAATTATCTGGTTGAGGTCAGGTCCATTCCAGAGGGTTAATATTAGCCTACTTTCTCCAATTCTAAATCAGTTTTGAGGTGTGTTTGGTCCTCGACCATGAAAGGAGCACCTTTTCCAAAATAGACACCCTGAAAGTTGCCCTCATGTATAGGCCAACGATCCTCTGGAGAAAGCATTTATGCTCAGATGAAAGAAAAATTGAGCGACAATGCCAAGAAGTATGTTTGAAAGAGACATTGTGAGGTTTTCAGTCCTAATAAATGTACTAACCCTGAAGCACGGTGGAAGCAGCACAATGCTGGAGGTCTATGTTGAAAGTAAGCTGCTGGAAGGGCTTGATCTGAATCTACCAAACATTTATTGTCTATACTAAAAGAACACTTAAAATTCTGACCAGAATAGTTTAATATCCAGCCTGCAGACAGCATGTGGTTCCTCTGCAACATTCAACCAACTTTTAATGTGGATGTATGTATATATTAGAACCATTAGATGTATTTGGATTAGGAGAAATCCTTTAAACAAATTTACCCAACTGAAAATGTATTTTGACTTTTTAAGAGGAAATGTTTCAACAGCCGTGTGACAGCGAAAAAAAGCCACTGCTTGCAGCAACTTACCTTCACATAATCACAAAGACAACAGGTAATACAAATATTTCCTTTTCCTATACTTATCCAGACCTGGAAGGTAACTGAATCTAGACAAGGCAAGGTGGGTTTATTGCTGTGGCACATTTCAGCAACAAGACAATTCAAAGTGCTTTACATGACGACGAAAACATTTTAAAAAGTCCTTTGCAGTGTCATGATAAAGGAAACTACAGACTGAAATGAACGACCACAACTTTCCTATAAAATCATAAGGCTAAATGAACCCCTGCAGGGAAGTTTAAATCTTTAACCCATTCATTGATGCACTCAGTGCTCTTTAGTCCATATTTGTTCACCATAAAATCAAACATTTCTCCTTGGGGAGGAGGTATTTCCTTAGAATCCTTCTGGTTCTTAAGGCATCTGGGTAATGGGGGAATATTCCCTTAAAACTGGTCCACGTCTGGACCAAGAGTCAGAGCCTTCTTTGCGCTCTGTAACCTTTTATCATTTTAAACCTTTTGTAATTCTTGATTTTTGCTTTTTAGGCCTTTGGTTATATTTTTGGTTTATATTTTTCTTAACATATCAAACGTTTCTCCCTGAGGAAGAGGCAACTCCTTGGAACCGTTTTAACCCGTTGGGCGTCTTGATAATGGGGGAGTATTCCTTTTTAAAACTGGTCCACATCTGGACCAAGAGTCAAAGACTTCCTGGGGTTCTGTAGCTTCCTAACTTCTTCTAGGAGAGTCCAGCTCAGCCACAATCTGTCAGGGAGGTTCTTTTACAGTGAACTGCTTCTCACTGTGGACAACGAGGTCTTTTATGCTGTCTGTTTCAAGGTGGAAAATCCTGATTAACCTTTATTTATTATTATTTAGTTGACAGTTTACGAATGCAGCTCTGGATTCAGCATTTTTCTGAACGTTTGTTTCAGGTCAGCGGATAGCTGCTTCTCCATGTTTGCTTCTGGTTCTGGGGATGTAGAGTAGACTTGAACCAGAAGACCTGAATGGTCTGGAAGGTTCATACAACAGCAATAAATCCTTAATGTATTTTGGTGCTAAGCCATTCAGTGACTTTTAAACTAACAGAAGTATTTTAAAGTCTATTCTCTGAAATACAGGGAGCCAGTGTAAGGACTTTAAAACTAGGGTGATGTGCTCCACTTTCTTAGTTTTAAGTGAGGATGCGGACAGCAGCGTTCTGGATCAACTGCAGCTGTCTGATAGATCTTTTAGACAGACCAGTGAAGACACTGTAATCACAGTAATCAATTCGACTAAAGATAAAGGCATAAATGAGTTTTTTTTGCAAAGCAACCCCATTATATTTAATAATTAAAGCAGAGAATTAAACCCCTTCCCAGGCCATATATGATGTGGTAATACCTGGTTGTTTTGCCTGTTGGATCCCAACAGGAAGATGAGCATCCGACGGTAGGCTGCGTGCTTCAACAACAGCTGGCAGGAACCGCAACCCTGAGCACGCAGGAACCAGATAAACATAACTTATTTTCAAGTTCTCTGTGTAGACATTCTTTATCCTATGTATAGTCTAAGGGTTCACACTGCGATGAGATTTACCCTCTGAGTAAAGTTACTGAAGAGGTTGAAGTACTGGGCACAGTTTTTCACATTTTCGGGAACGTCTTTGTCCAGCAGTGACAGCAAGGCATCGGTCAGACTGTCCAGTCCCGGGTCTCCGAAGTGCAGCGCGCTCTCCAGAGTTTTCTCTAGGATGGACGCCACCACGGTCCTCACCTCCCGTACGCTGCATTCCAACAGACAAACCCTGCAGCACAAATATCAACATCTTACATGTGAAAGAACTTCTAAAAGAGACCTATAAATCTGTTTTTCTCCTATTTTTTTCTGTTTTACTGCTTTTGGCCTTGAAGACACATTCCAGGGCGTTCCCAGTGCTTAAACATCCAATGCTCAACAGCCAATCCCATGTGTGAATAAAACAATCACCCCATGACTACATGGCAGAATAGTCTAAGCCAAAAGCATTTCTCTACAAACCCCCATGCTTCAGGAAACTACCCTCCGGCTCCGAATGTTTACATTCCAGAGACTGGCCTCCTGTTAAAGCCAATCAGCATTCAGAATGATAAAAACAAGCAACAATTGGTGTTTTTAATACTCCAGTGCTCCAGGAACTCTCCAAATGCAGATGCAGTGCTGGAGCAATCAAACCATATTACAAAGCAAGGAGGATATCAGCGAGCATGCAGACATAATTAAACATGCTGGTATGTTTTCTAAAGCTGCAGGAGGTGGAGCAGCATTACTGAGGTGAGACTAGTGGATCTAAACAACACATCATCAGGAGAGCCAGTAATAACCTGATGATCTCTCGTCCCTCTGGTCCAACCAGGAACTGCACCATCCACTGACAAGCCTCGCTGCTCTTAGACAGCAGCACCTCCACAGCCGCCATCCATTCCTCTGTGTCCACCCTGCAGAAGACACGCACAAAATGTGAATACGCTGCTCCTTATGAAGGACGCTGAATCGTCACACACACACAGTGCTGGCCCGCCTGGTAAAGACATTGTAAGCAAGAAATCAAAAGAGCCCTTTTTGCCGTCAGTCTAGCTAAATAAAACTTTTTTTTGATAAATACGTACGATAGGAAATTTGTCAAACACATTTTATGTCTACTTTTGGCTTTTAAAATAAAGAAAAACACAAAACTGTAGCAAAAACAGGATGGATACATTTTTTATATGGAATATGTCTGGTGCGTCGGGGCGATTGGTTCACCTCGATTGATCGGAAAGATGCCTATTTCCATATTTCTGTGTACCCACCGCACACGAAAAATCTGAGATTCGCTTTTCAAGGTGTCTTGTTACGAATACACAGTGCTACCATTCGGCCTCTCCCTGAGTCCGAGAGTGTTTGTGCACTGTACCGAAGCAGCTATAGCCCCACTGAGAAAGCAGGGTATCCGCTTGGCCACATATTTGGACGATTGGCTCCTTCCGGCTCGATCGCAGAGAGAAGCTGTGACACACACGCAGATACTCGACCGACACCTACTTGGTTTTGTGTTGAATTACGGGAAGAGTGTGTTAGTCCCGGCACAGGACATCATCTTTCTGGGGTTAGCGCTGGATTCAGTTTCGTTCACTGCTCGTCTGTCAGCAGACAGGGTGCACACGCTGGAATCCTGCCTCGCTTCGTTGCGCCTGCTCAGATCAATTCCTTTCAGATTGGGCCTTCGGCTGCTGGAATTGATGGCTTCCGTCGTCTTAGTCGTCTGCCTCGGCTGTCTCCACGAGAGGATTTCAGCGCTGGGTAGCCACGCGCAAGCTTCACCCTGTGCGTCATGGCGCACGGAGGGTGACGGTCACAACAGAATGTGTCAGAGCGCTGTGCCCCAGGCATCGTCCGGGCTTTCTGAAACAGGGTGTGCTGCTAGGTCCTGTTGTAGTACGGAAGGAGCTCTTAGCAGTGTTTCTCACGCTAAAGCGATTCCTCCCATTCCTCAGCGGTCATCACGTCCTTGTAAGGACTGACAACACCACTACAGTGGCTTATGTCAACTGTCAGGGAGGACTGCGATCCCTTCGGTTGCACACTCTGGCTCACAAGCTGATCTTATGGAGCGGCAGGCATCTCCTGTCACTCAGAGCTACCCATGTACCCAGAGCTCTGAACCGTGGAGCAGACATGCTGTCCAGGGGCGCTCTATTGGACCCTACATCCTACCATAGTGAAACAGCTGTGGTTTTGTTTCGGGCGGGCAACGGTGGACCTGTTCGCCTCCAACGAGAACACTCAGTGTCCACTGTTCTTCTCGATGCGAGATCGGATGCGCCACTCGGAGTGGACGCACTTGCACATGCTTGGCCCCACGTTCTTCTTTATGCTTTTCCCCCCCGGCTCTGATTGCACCTACTCTAGCCAGAGTGAGGGAGCACCACCACACGCTGATCCTGATAGCTCCACACTGGCCAGCGATGCACTGGTTGGCAGAGATATATCAGCTCCTGAGAGGACAGCCTTGGCAACTCCCGCTGCGAGAGGACATGTTGTCTCAGGTAGGGGGGACAGTGTTTCACCCACACCCAGAGCACCTAAAGCTATGGGCCTGGCCCGTGAGTGGTATAATCTGAGCACAGCAGGGCTCCCTCAGAACGTTATAAACACCATTCAGAGTGCTAGGGCTTCCTCCACTAGGTCTTTATATGATTGTAAGTGGAGAATTTTTGAAGAGTGGTGTTCTGACAGAGGTGTCCTCTCTTTTCAAAGTCCTGTCGGGGTGATTTTGTCATTTCTGCAGGAGCTGGTTGACAAGAGAAAGGCGTTCTCTACAATTAAGGTTTACCTAGCTGCCTTCTTGGACAGGACTAGCAACTTCCAGAGAAGGGATCAGCTCTTTGTGTCCAGGGCAAAACCTTTTAGGGGCAAGCCCATCACAAAGCAGTGTCTCTCTCACTGGATTGTTGGAGCAATTGCTTTATCCTATACAAGCCTTGGGGCTTCAGCCCCCAGTGGGCCTGCGTTCTCATTCCACCCGTGGCATGGCTGCTTGCTGGGCCCTCTTCAAGGGGGTGTCTATCCAGGACATAGCGGCGAGCTGGTCTTCTTCGCTCGCTTTGCTCGATTTTATAAGTTGGACGTGTCAGTTCCAAGTGTCGCCTCAGCTGTTTTAAACCCTGGGTCCTGACTGGAATAGGATAGTATCAGCCAAGCGCTGGAGGTCACTAGAGATAAGCTGTCTGGCAATACGGGAGTTTCCATATCCCATAGTGAGACATCGAAACGAATGCTATGAAAGAGAACTTTAGGTTACTTGCGTAACCCCAGTTCTCAGAGTAGCATGAGTGAGATGTCTCACCAGACAACCCTTCTTGCTGGGTTGAAGCGAGAAGAAGTACTCATTTTGAATGACGCTGCTGTTGCGATCACCAGCCAATCAGGACTGACGTAATGAGATAAATGCTTCTGAGGAATACGGCAAGGGGCGTATCCCATAGTGAGAGATCTCACTCATGCTACTCTGAGAACCGGGGTTACGCAAGTAACCTAAAGTTTTAGATCATTACACTGATAAAAGGTCCATTTATTTAAAATTATAAGGAAAACAAGAATTGTGGGAAAAAAAACTCTAAAACGTGTGTGTGTGTGTGTGTGTAACCCCACGTGACGTTGACTGTGCGTTTACCTGAGTTTCTTTTTGGTGTGCAAGTAGGTATGGAAGAGAAAGTGAACAGCCAGCTGGAGACTTTCTTTGGCCATGGGCTGGTAGTTTTGGTGCTTCAGTTTTGTCTGTGGAAAGTGTTTTGATTATTAAATAGCAAATTCCTTCAATTCATAATTTATGTTAGCAATGTTTTACTGTTGCAGTAGTTTGCTATTCCATGAAATAAGGAACCTCATCAGACACATACTGCATTGACCGAAGCCAGGGAGAGGATGAAGCTGAAGTAGTCACTGTTGTAGACGTCCCTGTTTCTCATGAATCTCAGATTCTCGTCTCTAACCATCTGCAAAACACACAAAGAGCCGATCTTACCATAAAAGCCTTAAACTATTCTCTTTATATGACTAACATAGCAGGCCTTGTGTTATACAGGAGGCTCTGAGACGCGTTACCTGGAAGATGCTGGCGGGCATCTTCTCTACAAAGAGGCCCTTCTTCTCGCCCTTGCGAACCAGGCGTGTCAGGAGGGTGAGGCGGTCATTGTTGGCTCTAGGGGGCCGAGGAGAGGACTGAGGGGAGACATCAGGGGAGGATGGGGCAGACCTGGCAAAATTGCAGTGATGACAAAGCTATTTGTGTCTAACCTTATGGCCTTTGAAACAATTATCTCATAACAAAAGAATACATTATTTTATGTTTTAATGCCAGGGACATTAATACAAAGGTATTAACTACCCTCGAACTTTAGAATTTAAGCAAAAGTTTGCATATTTTGTCACGTTACAAACTGAAAAGTCTGGTGTGAATTACTGAAGATACCCCTTAATGAAATCCAGTGCCACCAGTTACCCTCATTGTCATCTCGTTTGTAGTCTACCTGTGTGTACTTTAATCTCAATGTGAAACATGGTGTTGGCAGCATCATGATGTGGGGATACCTTTTTGATGGTTGTAATTATAAAATGTGGTGCTCCCCCTTTCAATCAGAGTTAAAATCTTTGGTAAAGAAACGAAAACCTGCATAATTTCCCCTCCAGTTCACACTTGGGCACAATGTTGTGTTGATCGCAATAAAAAAAAAAAAAGGGAATTTGCACTTGACAGATAAAGACAATATGACACAATCTTAGGCTCAAGGGGTATAAATGCTCATACACTGGACATAATAATAATGGTAATACATAGCCCAACTAGACAGGAGCAGCTACTATCCTCATGCTTTGGCCTGAGAAAAATGAGAAAAAAAGCGAGTCATCTTTTCCTCACAGCTCCATTATTTTGCCTCCTGCTGTACAGTGGTGCAGATGGCTAGCGCTACAATCATAACAATGTAAAAAGGAAAGAAGAAAAGTTGACTCACAGTGAAAGATCCTCAGCCTCTTGCCTCATGATGCTGACTCTACTTTTCTTCGGCAGGGCAGGTGAATTCTGGTCGCTGATCTTCTGGTAAAACAACATGTAGGCATTCCAGTACCTCCTCCGCACATCAGGGTATGGGTTGGCTGAAAACACAGACACACAAATCAGGTCTCCTCCAGCATTTATCTCAAGAAAAATTCCTCTAAAAAAAAAAAAAAAACTAATAAAAAGAATCACTGCAAACTTACACTGGTCATAAACTTTGGGGCGATACTCTCCACCAAAACACTCGTACTCCAGGGTCTCGTCATTCATATCGAACTCCTCCACTACATTGTCATTGAATTTGTACCAGCGGCCACGGGCGTTTCCGCTGTAAGCAAAATAAAGAAGAAAGACAAAAGGCATGAAAAACAAACAAAAAAGAGCAACAATACAAGCGGAGTTAACTTAAGTAAAAACGAACTCTAGCACACATAAAATATGGTAGCTCTAATAGCATACCTACAGTTCATAACCGCTCCAGATGTAATCATCTAACCAGGAATATTACACATCCAACCCCAATCATCCTCCCAAGCATCCTGCCATCATCTGCTGGGGAAGCAGCATCAGAGCCAGGGACTTAAAATAGCTCAACAAGCTGATAAAGAAGGCTGGCTCTGTTCTGGGGACTCCTCTGGAACCTCTGGAGATCATTGTGGAAAGACAGATTCTTCATAAAATGAAGAACATTATGGAGAACCCTGAGCATCCTCTTCATGAGACTGTCCTACAACAACAGAGTGTCTTCAGTCAGAGGCTTCTTCAGATCTGCTGTAAGACGGAGCGCTACAGGAGATCCTTCCTGACCACAGCCATCAGCATCTACAACGACTCTTTAAAGAAACGTGGATAATATGAGCTATAACAACATTTAATTTCCCTTTGGGATTAATAAAGTATTTTTGAATTTGAATTGAAGATCAATGTGTGCAATGCTGCAACCGTAAAGGACTGTATGGGTGCAATTTTAGGTTTTAGAGCTGGAAGACTTGGACAAATAAAATGATCGCAATATTAATTTGTCTGCCCTGAAGGATTTTAATATTTATCACCATAAAGTTTCAAATTAACAGGTGACAGCATCTGTTTGAACACAAACTGAAAGAACAAATCAGGATAAACATTATTAGTAACACGTTATTTTAAAACTTACCAACAACTTCACAAAATTCCCTTAATAATGGATTACAAGTGAATAAGTATAAAAACACTTCTTCAATTAACAATATATTAATGCACTAAAGCCATTAAAAGACTGTATGAGAGTGAAGATATGCTTCAGTACAAGCATATAATAAGTTCTCAGGTTGCCATCTCTTCCCATCATATAACAAATAATGGTCAGATATGGAAATGAATAGCCTAGTTACCATTAATATAGTCATTTTCTGTTGCTGGATAAAATATCCAAACTGTTCTATTGTCCGGCACTAGGAAGGATATTATATCTCAAGCACCAGGCATGCACCGTCTGCATGCCAACAATACATAGCCTATATTTAGGCTGTTGCCAACACTTGATCGTGGCTGAGATGCTGAAGCTCACAATGATCGGTGGGGACATTATGATGAAGGAAAACAACAGTATTGCATTTACAGGATTTCATGTTATTGTGCAGCCTTGCTGTTCAACATAAATACATTTTTACCAAGAAACCTGTTGTAATTTCTGTTCAAATGAAATGTTTTTTGTTTTTTTTATTCTCTTGATTTTAGTTTTCTTTCCATTATACAAGTCCTTCTCAAAATATTAGCATATTGTGATAAAGTTAATTATTTTCCATAATGTCATGATGAAAATTTTACATTCATATATTTTAGATTTATTGCACACCAACTGAAATATTTCAGGTCTTTTATTGTCTTAATACGGATGATTTTGGCATACAGCTCATGAAAACCCAAAATTCCTATCTCACAAAATTAGCATATTTCATCCGACCAATAAAAGAAAAGTGTTTTTAATACAAAAAACGTCAACCTTCAAATAATCATGTACAGTTATGCACTCAATACTTGGTCGGGAATCCTTTTGGCAGAAATGACTGCTTCAATGCGGCGTGGCATGGAGGCAATCAGCCTGTGGCACTGCTGAGGTCTTATGGAGGCCCAGGATGCTTCGATAGCGGCCTTTAGCTCATCCAGAGTGTTGGGTCTTGAGTCTCTCAACGTTATCTTCACAATATCCCACAGATTCTCTATGGGGTTCAGGTCAGGAGAGTTGGCAGGCCAATTGAGCACAGTGATACCATGGTCAGTAAACCATTTACCAGTGGTTTTGGCACTATGAGCAGGTGCCAGGTCGTGCTGAAAAATGAAATCTTCATCTCCATAAAGCTTTTCAGCAGATGGAAGCATGACGTGCTCCAAAATCTCCTGATAGCTAGCTGCATTGACCCTGCCCTTGATAAAACACAGTGGACCAACACCAGCAGCTGACACGGCACCCCAGACCATCACTGACTGTGGGTACTTGACACTGGACTTCTGGCATTTTGGCATTTCCTTCTCCCCAGTCTTCCTCCAGACTCTGGCATCCTTGATTTCCGAATGACATGCAGAATTTGCTTTCATCCGAAAAAAGTACTTTGGACCACTGAGCAACAGTCCAGTGCTGCTTCTCTGTAGCCCAGGTCAGGTGCTTCTGCCGCTGTTTCTGGTTCAAAAGTGGCTTGACCTGGGGAATGCTGACACCTGTAGCCCATTTCCTGCACACGCCTGTGCACGGTGGCTCTGGATGTTTCTACTCCAGACTCAGTCCACTGCTTCCGCGGTCCCCCAAGGTCTGGAATCGGCCCTTCTCCACAATCTTCCTCAGGGTCCGGTCACCTCTTCTCGTTGTGCAGCGTTTTCTGCCACACTTTTTCCTTCCCACAGACTTCCCACTGAGGTGCCTTGATACAGCACTCTGGGAACAGCCTATTCGTTCAGAAATTTATTTCTGTGTCTTACCCTCTTGCTTCAGGGTGTCAATAGTGTCCTTCTGGACAGCAGTCAGGTCGGCAGTCTTACCCATGATTGGGGTTTTGAGTGATGAACCAGGCTGGGAGTTTTAAAGGCCTCAGGAATCTTTTGCAGGTGTTTAGAGTTAACTTGTTGATTCAGATGATTAGGTTCATAGCTCGTTTAGAGACCCTTTTAATGATATGCTAATTTTGTGAGATAGGAATTTAGGGTTTTCATGAGCTGTATGCCAAAATCATCCGTATTAAGACAATAAAAGACCTGAAATATTTCAGTTAGTGTGCAATGAATCTAAAATATATGAATGTTAAATTTTCATCATGACATTATGGAAAATAATGAACTTTATCACAATATGCTAATATTTTGAGAAGGACTTGTAAAGGTTAACAAAAACTCGACTTTAATAAGATCTGCGTGTAAATCGTTGGCCATCTGTGGTCTCATTATAATCCACTACTCCAATGAGCATTCCTATCCTCCAGAGCCAAACATCTGGAGAGGTTTACAACCTAAACCAGCCCACACGAACGCTGACGGTGCGAGGAGGACTTTCTAAACTCTGTCAGGATAACTAGAGATCCAGGGTCTTACCGTCTGTCTTTAATGAAGGAATAGTAGTGTCCTGCATGCGCTTGACCACTGTGGACTACAACTCCCACAAGTTCATAGTTCTCTGAAATTGTAACTTTCTTCCTGGGGGATCCTCCTAAGGTGCCATCGCCTCTTCCCTCGCCTCCCTCCCCGCTGCAGTCCTGCCGGGCCATTCCAGAAACAGTGTAGGGCTCCATGTTCAGCACCCAGGGAAACTGTAAGTCACAGACAACCGGGCCACAGAGCAAATACTTTAGGTTGAAGATGTCCTGTGCTAAAACCAACGGCAGAAAGGTTTTATATTGTCACATGAGACACGGTTTTTAAAGAGCTAAAAAATGTTTTCTTACCCTGATCTGCTCATCGTACTTTATGGATCGCCCGCTTTCCCAGTCAAAGCCAAACCGCATGAGGTGGATACAGAGAACGCTTGGTAGAGATTTGATACACGTCCTCTTCACGGTGGTTCTCTGTGCAGACAGGAAACACACAGCTTTTAGGATGAATCACTTTATAGACATGCTGTGGAGTGAATGAATTTAATGGAATTTAAATACAGACCTTCTCCTTGCACTTTTCACAGTAATAAGCATTGCTGCCCTCAAGCACCTCCCCTCTGACAAACTGGTCTAATGAGATCTCCAAACTCTGGCAAGAAGTCACTCCGAGGTTCAAGGCCATGAAGGTTTCTTCACGCTCATATCTGTGGAAGAAAACATGTATGCCGGCAATCTTTTCAAGCTCTAACAAAAAGGATGAGATCTTGTAGAGTAAGAAACTGTGCCTCACCTGTGTGGACAATCTTTACATATCTTCTGGTCGGAATAAATTCCCTGAAATGTGTTTTTGAAGATTTGTTCCCGACCCATTTTCTGATTGGAAGACATTTTGAGAATACAGTTAAATACTTCCTGGCTTGTGGTGGTTTTCTGTTAAAGTTTCTGATGCTGTGCAATCAATACCTTGAGATGTTCATCGAGCTGGTCCACCAGGCTGGTGAAAAACTCGTAGGCATCCTGCTGCTCTCTGACGTAAAGCTCTTTGTTCCACATCTTGAAGATCTGCAACAGATTCAGATTTCAGTAAATATTTACTAAAAACAGCCAAGCCTCCTCACCTCAATTTCGAGCTGAAGTCTGTTACCTTCCAGAAGTTCTCTGGCACGTAGTACTGCAGCTTGCTCTCCATCAGGTGGCCAAACAAAGACTGGACCTGGTAGAAGACGCTTTCCTCAGGCTGGTCTGTGTCATCCTCGATGGAAAGGAAGGCCTAAAATAAAACATAAACATGAGTCACTAAAACGAGGTCTGCACTCAGTAAGTCCACTGAGCTGAATGAAGTTTACGTAGCTGTGATAGAAGGTCAGTGTACCTCAGGCAGGCCAGGCTGCATGTAGAGCTGCTGGAACACAGCGTTCATGTAACAAGTGGCTCCGCCATTTTTCAGCCCAACAAACCCTGAGACCGACCGGCTCTCCACGGGGGGTAAATACTGATGAGGGATGCAAATTACAATATGAATACACAGAAAAAAAAAATACACAGTGACTGAATATTTTTCAAGCTACCATCTTACATCAAACTCCTTGCAGAGTGACGGATCGGACTGGTGGTGCATGGACAGGAGCTCCTTGGTGATGAGGCGCAGGTTTGAGAGCGAGCTGTCTGCCAGCATCACCAGGACCTCGTAGGCCGCCAGTCGGCTGCTGGCGGTGCTGCACCTGATCAGAAACATGTCGTTAGTTTCGCTGCTAATTCTAAGCGTAACGTACGGGGGCCTTAGGGCTGCCGCGACCGCTCATCATACCTGCTAACGTTGTCAATAATAACTTTTAATCATCAATTAGTTGACACATAATTTGCATGTACTTATAGGACTTAATTTCCTGAAACTTCTAACATAAGTGAAAGTTGGATGTGCAGAGAAGCCCTTGGCTGCAATATGCGGATGATGAGCAAGTTTTGGTTCATTTTCAAAATAGATTTTTATGCCATTTTTGTCATAATAACATTCTTTATTTTATCAACAAAAACACAAAATGCTCTGCTGCCAACTAGTGGTTAGATATGAAATTTCATAGTAAAGTGAAAAAAACAAAACAGATTTCAACCCAGAGGCCCAGGCTGAGAACTAAGCCAAAGGTATAATCTCTGTAATGCCTAAACTAAAGTATGCTGTTAATGGGGACCCATCTGGGCTGAGGGTCCTACGGGTGAAGGGTATGTGTTAGTTGTGGTTTAAACCACTTGACCATTTAAATATTGTTGTGTGACTGTAAAAATCCAACCAGGATCTAAAATTGAAAATTAGCAATAGCTATAAACTCTGTTTTCACATCAGTCGTATTCTTTCATTGGCACTATGTCCAACTGTATTGTCTCTATTAAAATAAGATGATTTTATATTGTTTTAAAATTTGAAGAAGTGATGACAAGTAAGATGGGCGTATTCAACATTGATCCAAACCAATAATCTTTGTAAAGATCCCATGCTGTTAGCTTTAACACAGGGAAAAATACTGACAATTAAAATTTAAAAGATGGCTAAAAGGGGCCAGTTTGCTGTTTTTTCCAAGGGCTGTCAAATCTAATAGAGACCAACAGGTGCTGCAGATTCTTTGATAGGGTTAGTAGTTTAAAATCCTCTAACAAAATCACAAATTACAAGAATGACCCTAATCATACCTCAAAGCAATATGTCACCAATGTTTGTGATTTTTATTTACATGCATCAAACTACCAGCTGTTGGCTGATGTGTTTATGGGCTGGAAATGGTGGGAGATCTTCATTTTGACACATTTAATAAATGGGGAAACATTTTTTAGATTTTTCAATATCTGACCTGCCAGTCACGGATCAGAGCCGAGAGGAAATAACTCAAATCTTTGTCTGCTTCATCAATCAAAGCCTGACCAACAATTTATAGGCTGTTAAATGAAAAGGTCAGACTCCTTTATCATTTAAAAAAATGTAATAGAAAAAGATTAGTTTTCCTTTTGAGTTGCTCTCATGACTGAAATAAGTTTTTGTTTGTTTTCTGTTTAATTCCATTATTTTTTACCCTCAGAGCATCCTGAATATTCAGGCTTTTTAATAAACAATAAGAGCTTCATTTTATTCATTTTTTGCAATACTAAGGGTGGCACTGTATGCATATACTGTATGCCATGCTTTATAGTACAGGTTATTGTTTACATTTTTGAGGTTAAGAATAGTTTGTTGAAAAAAAAAAATACTTTTGATTTGTGATGGAAAATTATTACATTCATTGTAATATTAGTCAAAAGATTAATCAGAAATATAAATAAATAAAAGCAGGTCACATACACATCTTAGTCAAACAGGAGGAGGAAATCTAAATGATATCCATACTTGGGGTGGAAGTCGTGACTCGGGGCCGGAGACGGAGTAGCGTTGGAGCTGTTGATGATGATGCGGGAAGCTCGAAACAGGAAGTCATCAAGCAACTGCTGGATCAGAGAAGGACCTGGGGGAAGCGTTTCACAATGTCATGCTATAATGTTCTGCGCTGTAGAAAAGCATGTGTGGAGTACATGAGTGAACTAACCAAGGTGTTCTTTCTCGTTTCCACAGAGAGATAGCAAGGTCTTTATGAGTCTGAGGTGTCCTGCCAGCAGGATGTTGTCTGCCTCGCTGGTCTCCATCTCTGAGCTCCAGCTGGGCTCAAAGTTGTCGAGCCAAGAAATTTCATCCTCCAGCATGTTGGCTGCACTCACTTTTAACACCTCCATCTCTGATGCTGAGGCAGATCACAATCCGAAAAGAGGAGAAAACAATCAGACACTTTTATAAGCAGAGGGGGAAGCTCTAAATCCGAAATTCTTTCATCTGGTAAAATGTTTCACATGACTGGTCTGATGAAAGTTCCTTACTGGTTAGGTCATCCAGAAGCTGGCACCTTAGGTCAAAATATTCCGTGCACTGGGACAGTAACCTGGCAGTAGGAGTCAACATGAGACATCTAGAGCGCTTTTGATATTCTGTCATTTGTGCTTGTTGTTTTGGTACCTCTGGTTGACGCCTCTCATGACAGATGTGGGACTCCATAATGGCAGCTGAGCGGTGAGAACAACTGAAAGCAGGAACAGGTTGGGTTTCTGGACTTCGGGAAAGGCTGAAGTGTCCGACTGACTCAGAGTGTATAGTTGATCACAGGCCACACGGCGGATCTAAAGGAGGCAGAAACAGAACTTTCATCTTTGCGATGGCTCAAAAACATTGTTTCTGTGAAGTCTCTCCAGAGTGTGCTTTACCTCTGCACTGGGAGATCCCAGCAGAATATCAATAATGAAATCACTGACAGAAGGAAGGTTGTAAAAAGAAGCTGTAGAGAGAAAGAGCACAGCGTGTAAAGTCTCTGGGACTGAAGCTGCCAATGCCTGCAGGAACAGAAATGTACTGAAACTCCTTACACATCTGCTGGCAGCGTAGCTGCAGACAGGTAACCAAGAGCGACAAAGCCTCGCGGGCGATGATGGCGTCCTTGATGGAGACACTCTGCTGTCGGACACATATCCCTGCATGCAACGCTGTCGGGGTGGTCTCTCCTTCGCTGCTGGAGCTGCAGTTACTCCCTACAGGACATTTGTGTGACTTTGGTTTCTTTAGGTTTTAGGCATAATTAACAGCAGCATGAGCAAGGTTTCACATAGGATACAGTCTGATTATCAGACTTAATGAGACATTAAAACTAATTATTGTATTAGATTCTGTTTGATAGTGAGAACCAATATTTACTGTTAAGTTATGAAAAGATGTTAAGTGAGTTTTCCTTCCTACCAGTACTGCTGACTCTGGTACGAACTCCCTGTGGTAGCATTGAGCTCTGGGTTTCTCTAATTGGCTGCTGGCTACCAACAAGATCCAGTCGGCCTGCAGCAGCAGCCCAGGTCAGACGCATGAAACAAGCTACGGTTGAGGTAAAGTCACCTACTTCCATGGTCTAGACAAGCATCAGGAAAAGTGCACTTAAAGAACAATCTGTGTAACAAAATAAGTCTTTTTCCAACATGAAAGGTTTCCGTAGCGGCACCTGAATAGCAACACGGGCGGCAGGAATGATCTCCTCCACTCGTATGGACGAGCGCTCAGACAGAGACATCTGCCTGTAGGAGGACTTCTCTGGGGTTCCGCAGAGAGACAGCTGCCGTCCAGATCGCACCGCGTTACGGAACGGCCGGGAAGACAGCGCATCGCTGTCCCTGATGACATCATCATCCAGTGCTGTAGGCATGCTCTGACCAACCAGAAGGAACCTGCGAAATCAGACAGTTTAGCAGGGAGGTGACACATGACATTACAAAACACATAATCAGATACCATTTTGCTTGAGGCACCCTTTGTATCCATTACGTTTCTGCTGTGAACATCTGTGCCTATCAAAAGTATTCACGCCCATAGACCTTTTCCATGTTACAACTACAGCCTTCAGTCTGTTTTATCTTTACTTCATGTCATTCCACCAACACAAAGCAGTGCATAATTGTGAGGTAAAATGAAAATAATTCAAGTTTTTCATTTTCTTTGGGATTTGCAGACCACTTTACTTTGATGCCATAAAATAAAATGCAGTTCAGCCATTTGCTTTCAAAAGGACACCTGCGTGGTTTGTTAGGAAACAATTGTGAACAAAAAGCATTGTGAAGACCAAATAAACACCCCAGACAGGTCAGGGATGAAGCAGTAGAGAAGCCCAAAGCACAGTTAGGTTATTAAACAGCATCCCCAGCTTTGAACATGTCAAAGTACTGTTCAAGGTTTCATCGACAAAAACGCAAAAACTATGCCATGATCAAGGAATGGCATGGTAACTCTGGAGGAGATGCAGAGATTCACAGCTAGAGTGGGAAAATATGCTGACAGGATCACTAGAAATCTTACTCTCCTCCATAAATGCCAGAGTTATGGAGAAGTGGGACGAATGCCGTTGTTGAAAAAGAGACAAAAATGTCTTGTATGCACTTTGCTACAAGCATACAGAGGACACAGAAATATGTGGAAAAAGATGGTCTGGTCACAAGAGACTAAAACTGAAATTTCATCCCCACAAGTGAAGTGCTCTGTGTAATGACAAACAAACACTGCACACCATCCCCACGTTTCAACGGGGAAAAGAAACCTGGTCAGAGTTGTCTGATAAATACACGGAAATCCTGTAAGAAAACCCGGAAGAAACAGCAAAAGGCCTGAGACTGGGGGCAGAGGTTCAGCTTCCAGCAGGTCAACCTCCCTTAACATATAGGCAAAGGTAGCACAGAATGGTTTAGATCAAAGCATATTCATGTTTATAGAATGACCTAGTCAAAGTCCAGACCTAAATCCTATTAAGAACCTGTGTCAAGACTGTTGTTCACAAGGTGCTCCCCCTTTCAATCAGTTAAAATCTTTGGGAAAGAAACGAACATCTGCATAATTTCCCCTCCAGTTCACACTTGGGCACAATGTTGTGTTGATCGCAATAAAAAAAAATGGGAATTTGCACTTGACAGATAAAGACAATATGACACAATCTTAGGCTCAAGAGGAATAAATGCTCATACACTGGAAATAATAATAACGGTAATACATAGCCCAACTAGACAGGAGCAGCTACTATCCTCATGCTTTGGCCACATGCATGTTTTAAAAGCATCATGTCCACTATGAACAAATTCTCTGTTACTCTGTCAACATAATGAAACATCTAGAAAATGTCAGATGTGCTCTGCTGGTGTGAAACATCTTTTTAAATAGGTGTTCTGGAGCACCTGGCCAACTGAAGACAGATGGAGTAGACTCCTTGTCTGGTCTCGTAGTCCACTTCAGATGGGATCGAATCTCTCTGCATGACATTCACCACCAGACTGCAGAGAAAACACAGAAGTAAAGCTGTCAGGAACAAAACAGCAATATGTTTTCAGCAGCAGGTGCCACATGGCATAAATATTCTGAAATATAAAGAAGCCAGACAATCATGTAAGAACTTTTCACGGTAGAACACAGAAAACACTGAAACGTTGTTTTCATTCCATCTTTTACCTAAGGCCTCCTGCTTTGAGGAAGTTTTCACAGAATGACTTGCTGCTGGTTTTGGCCATCTCATCATCTGATGTTGGCATCAGCTTTGAACTCAATACCTAAGACACAGAGAGAAACAAAACCATGATGCAATCCAAGGACACCACATGAGTTTGACATGTTTGCTTAAGGAAGCGAATGCTGCATACCTCGAGATTGTAAAGCACTCTAAAAGTAGACATGCCAGGGGCAGAAGATCTAAACAGTGCTTCCAAGATGGATGCAGCACTGGGCTGATGCTGCTGTTTGGGAGTCACAGATGGAGAGCGAGAGCCTGAGCCTTGGCCAAGGGTGAAAAGAGTTTTCTACAACAGAAAATGTCACAAGAGGAGGATAACATTGTGTAAAACAAATCCAAAGTAGAGCAAATCCTCCACAATGTTCACCTTTATAGCCCTGAGGCAATAGCCCAAAGGCATAAAATATGGCAAAAATAGTAGAGATCTTCTGCGAGCTGCTGCCAAATGTCATGGTTCTGAGAAGATATTTTCAGGTACCTGGTGGCTCCAGACACTAGATTCTTTGGGAACAAAGTTGTCGAGTGCGTCCTGCACTTCAGGGTCTGTTGGAATTAGCAGCAGCAGCTTCCTCACGCGAAGAATGATCCTACAGATGAAAAAAAAACAAACAACATCATGAAAATGGCATCTGAATTCAACCCAGAGTCCGCCTCATTCAACATGAAAGGACTTTCTATTTCTCCCTCCTTTATTATATTTCTGCACATTCATATCTTGGCTGGGTTTGACTATCAGCCTGCCTTCAGCACAGGAACATATGACATCCAGCTCAGCAGCATTTGGCACCAATCGAAAAAAATTGGGAAATGTTTTAGGTCATAAAATGTGATCATTTAAATAAAATTGGAAATACATTAACAGATTAAAAATATAAATGTTTCAATTATGTAAAATACATAATTAAATAAAAAATGTTGACACCATTTGTAAAAAATTCATATCGTTGTAAAAGCAGACATACCATAATGGTATTTATTTGAATGGTCGTGCGTAGCAGAACATCATAAAGGTATTTTATCTGTCAACCTTACCCATCAGTCAGTCTGCGGGGCTCACTGTTATAGACCAGGTGGTTGCCCTGCAGCTAAACTGCTGTGCCTGACAAGCATCAGACGTTAGGGTCATTCTGACAAGCCTTAGTGAAAGTTATTTTTCTGATGGACTGCAGCACAGGAAACATGAAATATACAAAAGAAAACTAAAATAGTTTTAGCTACTGATTTTCACATTTAATTCTGTAACAAAAGTATTTTCTAAACACATAATATACGTGTAAATAAAGTATGTACTTCCAGTTTTGTTGAAATTGCCACATGCATAATTGTGTGTATTTGCTGCCACTTCATGTTCCTGCTTTTCCAGTAGGGTGAGGTTTTGTTGCTATGTTAATTTGGGGTACATTTCTTATTCCTCTTTTCTTCAGTTTGAGTGAAAACTATGACTTTAAGTTATTATAATGTTTCCCAACGAGATAAAAGATTTGGTAAACAGCTGTTGGGAGTTCTGCTGCTGATTATTCTGATGAAGATAATGGCCTCACCTAGGCTCATCAAGGTTAGCCAGCTGGTAAAGCATCTCAAACACATTGCATACCAAAGCCATCACCACCCCAGGGAGGGACTTCTCCTGATGAAAGAAGAAGGTGGTCACAGCGCATCACAGGTGATGTTCTCCTCAACGTGTCTGTAGTCACAACGCATTATTGTATTCACATAATACCTGCTCCAATGCGTAGGCTGAGTTGAAGATGGCAGAGCTGGAACTGCTAGAGACCGAGGCTGAGGACTCAGAGCTGCCTGACGGAGTCCCGGTGCCAGAGCTTTTCACGGTCAGGCTCTGCTCGTCGCTGAAGCCGAGCTGAGAGAGCAGCTTCTGGTCTCGATTCATGGTCAGCTGACAGATACAGAACAGAAAGTCAACACACATGGTCATCCTCACATGCTAAAATCCAAGGGAACACAATGGGTAACACCTACCACACTATCATTGGCAAAAATCTGGACATTATCCACTGGACAGCTCAAGTGCTCGGAGATCTTCCACCGGATGCTTCCTATTGTCTCGTTACTGTGAGTCTGTAGGGAAACACGGCACATGTACAGTCAGGAGAGCCCAGTTTCTCTGCAGAAGTTAGAAGGTGTGCGGTGAACCAAGAATACCTCGAGGGTGAATGTATCTTTGGTTGACTCGTAGGTGATATGAAGAGTGACGGGGTGTCCGTTGAAAGAGGCCCCGTGAGGTAGAATAGTGCGAGGAAATGAGTACAGATCCTACAGAGAAACACAAAATATCAAGTTAAAATTTAAAACAAATTATTTTCTGACACTGATCAACTAAAATCACGTAACATATTTCTAATCTTATTGCTTGAGTCATATTTTTAAGAGATGCTGCAATATGTTCATCCTTCCTCGTATCCACTTTAAATATCGCTCTCTTTTAGCATGAATGAACCGCAGATATTTATCAACATGTACAAACCAAGTTTTCCTTTAAATAGGCCTCCTCTTTCACACTCTTTCCTACATTGCCATGTATGCTGCCATATTGAGAAACATGTTTTGTGGGTCGTAACATGAGTAAATAAAAGGGGATTTTGTGAAGCATCAAGTCCTGTCAAGTCTTTGAAGTATGCATAATGCTTTAGATGCGCTGCAGTTTAGCATAGTGTACATACTGGGAACAATGTGGTGAAAATCACATTGTTTTGCTGTGTCATGCCCGGGTACGTTACTTTGCAGTGATGTCCCATCTTGTTTTATTTATGCTGTCACAAGAAAGGCTCAGGTGACCATCGAGGAAGGACGTTTCAGGGCTTTGTAAGTACCTGAAAGTGCTCATATAATTATTAGCTGAATCAATCAGGGAGTGATGAATGCCTTAAGTCTCACTTTCAGTGTGAAGCCACCAGGATGTCCGGATGAGTGAACCTTCTGATTATCACTGCTGTGATGATTCTGTAGAAGTGGTGCACATGTGTGGTTTTACATGACAAGTGAGAACTGCGGCGTTCATGTGGCCTTATTTGACATGTCCAAAAATATCCGTGTTAATATTTTGAAACATCTCACTGGTACTTTAATACTTCTGCCTCCAGTATCAGCTTCCACACAGAAGAGTGTTGTTATCAGCACAACATGGTAGCAGACAGTTAGTGTGCTTTCGGGGATATTTCATTTTTGAGTTTCCAAGCAGTTTTCCATGGATCAGGCTGAAAATTTGTCAAGTCTGGTCACCATCCAATCTCAAGGTGCATTTTCTTATTTTTAATAATAATAAATTTCAGCTATCAAATACCTCTATAGTGATGACGTAGCGTTCAGCCAGTAACAGCAGTCTTTCAATTATCACCAGCTTTGTGGATCTAGAAATCAACAAAACAGCTCAGTAACATTCAAACGCGCATCTAAAAACAATAACAGTAGTTTTCTTTTGTTACAAAAATAAAGTATAAAATGATTGATGTTGTAATAGGTTAGTTAAGTAACTATGTTCTTACCCAAACCCCCCTCTGTACCTGGAAGGTGATTGTACAGATGTGGCTACCGTTGGCATGGCAGTGGCTGTCAGCATCTTGGTTGCCTTGGTAACAGCATGGGTTAAAGTAGGCCCACCCAAGGCCGAACTTGCAGCCTGGGAATAAGGAGTAAAAAAAAAAAAAAAAAAAACGTGCTTTTAGGTGTCAATTTCTAATGAAACGGCAAAATCAAACCTGCTTTTAATGACTTACTTCTAGCCTCTTGTAGCAATCAGCAATGAACTTCTTGTGCAAGGAGACAGAATCCTGGAAGGTGGAAAAGTTGATGACAGAAGGGATTTTATGTTAAAACTAAAGCATTTTCTTATTTTCAAAATCGCTATTTTAGCCCACACTCTAAACTGATCCTCTCACCCAATAGATACATAGTATATGTCCCCACAGACACACTGACCTTCTTCATTTTTGGGTTGAGGTTGGTGTAGCTGTAAATGATAATCAGTTGGATTGCTTCATTGGCTATCTCTTCATCAGGCGTTTCCATGGCGATGCGCCAAATAAAATCCATCCCTGCCAGGTCGAGGCGCTCCACACACTTTTTAGAACAAATGATACACTAAATGTTTGATGATGCTTTGCGTAAATAACGGAATAAAACACAAACACCAAGTGAGGACTGACCAGCTGGGTTCCCTGGCGTTTCAGACGATGGTCACACAGATTCACGTTCTCAAAGAAGGTCTTAAACAGGCCGAACCCTAAGTGAGAGACACAAACAGATTAACTCCTTCCAATACTTCAGGACTGCCTCTGTGCTGTAGGGGTCAGTGTTGAGCCTCTCACCGTTCATGGTGATCTCATAGGGTTCCAGCTTCAAAATCTTCTCCTTAAAGAGCTGCTGCTGAACATCACTCTCGAGGTCATGCTGTCCTTTGGTGAACCACTCAAAACACATCTGGACAAACAAAAACATATAATGACCAGACTTAATGACCGAGAATCCCGAGCCAACACCTTCCCATACATTATCCATTTAAAAAAACTAACTTTTCCAGATTCAGCTTTTCTGATCTGTACTTTTAATGGAAAGGACTTTCAATGCTTCAATATTTAGTGAATATTTGCAATGAATGCCTTGACTGCTGTCAGAACTTTATTATCTGTATCTTCTGAAAAACAGAATTTATTATGTTTTAATTATGTTGAAGGGTTTATTCAGTTTAGGGATTCATCAACAAATCTGACCTTTATTTAATAAGATTATGTTACCATTTAGATATTGAATACATATAATTATATAGATAGACATATTACATTTTAAATTCATTTCAGCAGCAATGAGACCTAAAATCTATGTACTACATTTTCACCTTAGTTTAAATGTCTGTCTTTGTAGCTGCCTTATGAAGGACATGCGAATGGGTGAATGGGTAATGTTTTACAGCATTCCACCAGAGCAAACACCCAGCAAAGAGGTGCCTGATGTGACAAACAGCTGAGCACAAGCTTGCCTTCTTCATACCTCACGGTCAAGCTCACAAACATCCGGTCCCGAGACCAGGCACTCCCAGAGCTCCTTGGCTCTGTTCCAGACCAGGTAGAGGCTGGCCTCCTGGAGGAAGAATGCCAGGAACCTCAGGTGGCTGTCCAGATACTGGACACAGATAGAAAGAAACACAATGGTTCTTACTTTAATTAAAAATACAATAAGAAGTTTTACAAGTGGACCAACAGGTCCAGTAAAGCTGATAAATGACAAAAATAAAAATGAAGTGGCCCTGTTGAAAATGTAACTCGTACTAACCTCCTGATAGGTGTATCTGCCGTCCACCAGGGTTGAAGCAGAGAGGCCATTATTGCCCGAAGCAGTCACGGCGAGTCGGTGGCAGCACACGAGAGATCCTGTGATCAGCTTGACGATTTCAAAGTTCTTCTTCAGGTCCTGGATGATGCTCTGTGGTGAGGCAGAGAATGGTCACAGTGGCACCACAGTGCGTCTAGCAGCTACCAGGGTGCTGTGAGTGAGGTTATGGTACCTTGTCTTGCTTCTGGTAGGTCTGTTTGATGAAAGAACGGGTTATTTCATGCAGCTGTCGCAGAGCGGGGACAACCCAAACCGTCTGAGGAGTGCTCTGCTGAGAAGCCTGTTAACATACATGCAAACAACAGATGCTACCTATGAAATCTCAACGATACACTACAAAGACAGAAAGAGTTGGTTTTTGTTTTTATCACTTTTCATTCTATGTCAGTGCTTAAGGTCAGACTTACCACCATCAGGAATGGAAATCAGAGTCAGGGATACAAAACACTGAGAATTAAATCAGCCTTTTTCAAACGGAAAGCCAAGATTTTTCTGTTGGGAATCCATGGTTCTTATTGGATTAATCTTTGTATGAGCATACAGTACCCTCCACAGTTACTGGCACCCCTGGTAAAGATGTGTTGATTCATCTTTTATTGCAGCAGTTGTATCTCACCATCAAGAATATAGTGAACTCTAACCTTTAATTTCAATTGAATAGAGAGCAAAACAAATCCCACATATCATTTTTAGCAAGTAATCAAAGACTTCCTCTTTCTGTGTGTTTTAAATATGGCGTTACACGAAAAGCATTTTCTCTTAGCTGCCTTTCAAAATTGGAAAGACAAGAAAGTGACATTAACCTAAGGCAGCTGTGTGCTGATCTTCATAAGCCAGGAAATGATTAAAAGATATTAACTACTCACCACAACTCTAGTGCCTTTTTGTTGTCCTACTGTCACAAATGTCAACAGGTGGAATTTGCTAAACTCTACTTGGACATTAACTGGAACCATGTGGTCAGATGATACTACAGTTGCGCTCTTTAGCAACATAAACTCAAGGTGAGTCTGGCATGAAACAAAGAATAAATGCTCATTGTTATGCATGGTGGAAGACCTGTGATACTGTTGGGTTGTCTGTCTTTCAAAGTCTCCTGGATATCGTCATTGAAAACAAGCACAATCAAGTGAAATCTGGTTGACACAAATCCAATAGAAAGGCTGTGGGTGAGCTGAATAGAGAAGCACGGGACCTGGGACTCCTGAAATTAATCCACACAATATTATGCAGACAATAAATGCAACATTCAACATCAATTTCATGTTTTACTAATGTTGTACAGCCCCACTGCGATAAAAGATGAATTCATTTTAAGGTTTTTGTATTTGTACATGTTTACCAGGAGTTTATATGATTGAGGAGGGTGCTGTTTATCCTGCAGAGTGCACAATAACTGATAATGGTTAATTACTCAGACAGCTCTCACCCAGAACCAGATCAACCCCAATCCAGTGTATAATCATTAGTCAGTGCCAAAGCCAATTTAGTTAAGCAAGCAAAGGATCAGCATACACCTGGTTAAATACACTGCCTGGCCAAAAAAAAAGTCGCCACCAAAAAGAAAAAAACAAGGTCACACAATAATATTTCATTGGACCGCCTTTAGCTTTGATTACGGCATGCATTTGCTGTGGCATTATTTCGATAAGCTTCTGCAATGTCACAAGATTTATTTCCACCCAGTGTTGCATTAATTTTTCACCAAGATCTTGCATTGATGATGACAGAGTCTGACCGCTGTGCAAAGATTCTCAATGGGGTTAAGATCTGGACTCTGTGGTTGCTAATCCATGTGTGAGAACGATGTCTCATGCTCCCTGAACCACTCTTTCACAATTTGAGCCCAATAAATCCTGGCATTGTCATCTTGGAATATGCTCGTGCCATCAGGGAAGAAAAAAATCCATTGATGGAATATTCTGGTCATTCAGTATATTCAGGTAGTCAGCTGACCTCATTCTTTGAACACCTACTGTTGCTGAACCCAGACCTGACCAACTGCAGCAACCCCAGATCATAGCACTGCCCCCACAGTCTTGTACAGTAGACACACGGCATGAAGGGTGCATCACTTCACCTCTCTTCTTACCCTGATGCACCAATCACTCTGGAACAGGGTAAATCTGAACTCATCAGACCATCTGACTGTCTTCCATTGCTCCAGAGTCCAATCTTTATGCTCCCTAGCAAACTGAAGCCTTTTTTTCTGGTTAGCCTCACTGATTAGTGGTTTTCTTAAGGCTACACAACTGTTCAGTCTCAATCCCTTGAGTTCCCTTCGCATTGTGCGTGTAGAAATACTCTTACTTTCACTATTAAACATAGCCAGGAGTTCTACTGTTGTTTTTCTTCAATTTGATTTCATCAAACGTTCAAGTGATCGCCGATCACGATCATTCAGGATTTTTTTCCAGCCACATTTCCTGCTCGAAGACGATGGGTCCCCACTATCCTTCCAGTTTTTAATAATGCTTTGGACATTTCTTCACCCAATTTCGGTAGTTTCTGCAATCACCTTAGATGTTTTCTCTCCTTGATGCCAATGATTTGACCCTTCTGAAACAGACTGACGTCTTTTCCACGACCACGGGATGCGTCTTTCAACATGGTTGTTTAAGAAATGAGAAGCAACTCATTGCACCAGTTGGGGTTAAATAATTGTTGCCAGTTGATACATAATCGCCCATGCAGTAATTATCCAATGGGAGGCTCGTACCTATTTGCTTTTTTAAATTCAGGTCGGGACTTTTTTTTGGCCAGGCAGTGTACCTCATGTTGCAATCACCTGTAACATAATCAACCTGTGACCAAAGGAGCAGTTTTGTGGAAGAACCCTTCTCCATGATTGGACGGTAGACAGGAAGCAGCAAGATTAGACACGCAGGGGTCAGTGGAAATACAAATTACATGGGATTACTCTCTTACTTTAGCCAGTAAATTAGTTTTCTTCTTGTGCCAAGTGCCAATATGAAATGAGCTTTGAGTGTTGCTGCCTTTAATGTCCTCCTGCATGTGAGTCTAAAAACATACATTTTATTGGCAGGTGGACATTTAAACACAGTTGTGTTCACACCCAAAAATGTGAGCTCTGTCAAGCTGGCACATGCAGCTACAGTGAGATGCGGACCATCTGCAGCAGTAGCAGCGCATGTATCTGAATACACGGATCAGGCATGTATCAGAATACACGGATCACGCATGTATTGGAATACACGAATCACGCATGTATCTGAATACACGGATCAGGCATGTATCTGAATACACGGATCAGGCATGTATCAGAATACACGAATCAGGCATGTATCGGATTACACGGATCAGGCATGTATCAGAATACACGAATCAGGCATGTATCGGATTACACGGATCAGGCATGTATCAGAATACACGAATCAGGCATGTATCTGAATACACGAATCAGGCATGTATCGGATTACACGGATCAGGCATGTATCTGAATACACGAATCAGGCATGTATTGGAATACACGAATCACGCATGTATCTGAATACACGAATCAGGCATGTATCTGAATACACGAATCAGGCATGTATCAGAATACACGAATCAGGCATGTATCAGAATACACGAATCAGGCATGTATCAGAATACACGAATCAGGCATGTATCAGAATACACGGATCACGCATGTATTGGAATACACGAATCAGGCATGTATCAGAATACACGGATCACGCATGTATTGGAATACACGAATCACGCATGTATCTGAATACACGGATCAGGCATGTATCAGAATACACGGATCACGCATGTATTGGAATACACGAATCACGCATGTATCTGAATACACGGATCAGGCATGTATCAGAATACACGAATCAGGCATGTATCGGATTACACGGATCAGGCATGTATCAGAATACACGGATCAGGCATGTATCAGAATACACGAATCAGGCATGTATCGGATTACACGGATCAGGCATGTATCTGAATACACGAATCAGGCATGTATCGGATTACACGGATCAGGCATGTATCAGAATACACGAATCAGGCATGTATCGGATTACACGGATCAGGCATGTATCTGAATACACGAATCAGGCATGTACCGGAATACACGAATCACGCATGTATCAGAATACACGAATCAGGCATGTATCAGAATACACGGATCAGGCATGTATCTGAATACACGAATCAGGCATGTATCTGAATACACGAATCAGGCATGTATCTGAATACACGAATCAGGCATGTATCAGAATACACGAATCAGGCATGTATCAGAATACACGGATCAGGCATGTATCTGAATACACGGATCAGGCATGTATCAGAATACACGAATCAGGCATGTATCAGAATACACGAATCAGGCATGTATCTGAATACACGGATCAGGCATGTATAGGAATACAGGAATCAGGCATGTATCTGAATACACGGATCAGGCATGTATCGGAATACACGAATCAGGCATGTATCGGAATACACGGATCAGGCATGTATCGGAATACACGGATCAGGCATGTATCGGAATACACGGTTCAGGCATGTATCGGAATACACGGATCAGGCATGTATCGGAATACACGGATCAGGCATGTATCGGAATACACGGTTCAGGCATGTATCGGATTACACGGATCAGGCATGTATCTGAATACACGGATCAGGCATGTATCGGAATACACGGATCAGGCATGTATCGGAATACACGGATCAGGCATGTATCGGATTACACGGATCAGGCATGTATCGGATTACACGGATCAGGCATGTATCTGAATACACAAATCAGGCATGTACCGGAATACACGAATCACGCATGTATCAGAATACACGAATCAGGCATGTATCAGAATACACGGATCAGGCATGTATCTGAATACACGGATCAGGCATGTATCAGAATACACGAATCAGGCATGTATCAGAATACACGAATCAGGCATGTATCTGAATACACGGATCAGGCATGTATAGGAATACAGGAATCAGGCATGTATCTGAATACACGGATCAGGCATGTATCGGAATACACGAATCAGGCATGTATCGGAATACACGGATCAGGCATGTATCGGATTACACGGATCAGGCATGTATCGGAATACACGGTTCAGGCATGTATCGGATTACACGGATCAGGCATGTATCGGAATACACGGATCAGGCATGTATCGGAATACACGGATCAGGCATGTATCGGAATACACGGATCAGGCATGTATCGGAATACACGGTTCAGGCATGTATCGGATTACACGGATCAGGCATGTATCTGAATACACGGATCAGGCATGTATCGGAATACACGGATCAGGCATGTATCGGAATACACGGATCAGGCATGTATCGGATTACACGGATCACGCATGTATCTGATTACACGGATCACACATGTATCGGAATACACGGATCACACATGTATCTGATTACACGGATCAGGCATGTATCGGAATACACGGATCACACATGTATCGGAATACACGGATCAGGCATGTATCGGAATACACGGATCAGACATGTATCGGAATACACGGATCAAGCATGTATCGGAATACACGAATCAGGCATGTATCGGAATACACAAATCAGGCATGTATCGGAATACACGGATCAGGCATGTATCGGATTACACGGATCAGGCATGTATCGGAATACACGGATCACACATGTATCGGAATACACGGATCACACATGTATCTGATTACACGGATCAGGCATGTATCGGAATACACGGATCACACATGTATCTGATTACACGGATCACACATGTATCGGAATACACGGATCACACATGTATCTGATTACACGGATCAGGCATGTATCGGAATACACGGATCACACATGTATCGGAATACACGGATCACACATGTATCTGATTACACGGATCAGGCATGTATCAGAATACACGGATCACACATGTATCTGATTACACGGATCACACATGTATCGGAATACACGGATCACACATGTATCTGAATACACGGATCAGGAATGTATCGGAATACATGGATCAGGCATGTATCGGATTACACGGATCAGGCATGTATCGGAATACACGGATCACACATGTATCGGAACACACGGATCACACATGTATCTGATTACACGGATCAGGCATGTATCGGAATACATGGATCAGGCATGTATCGGAATACACGGATCGCGCCTAGAGGTGAGAAAGCATGAATTCCTGCAAGAATGAGCTGCATAATTAGCAGGTTTAACACTTTGATCATTTAGTTAAGATGAAGTATTTTGTGTGTTAGTAAAATACTATAATGTTGTTATTCCACACAACCACATTACGTCTGTAGTGTAGGAAGTCAAACACCAAATCTCATAATGTAATGTGATCAAAACTGTCCTTAAACTGTTTTATAACTGTTTCTATCAATACTACTAACCATGCTTATGTTTCAACTTAATAATAGCATAAACAAGTTAGGGTACAGAATCAGGTCAGTTAACTGGACGTTTTCTAAATTCTTGCAATATTAAAGACAGACCTCTGGCAATGCCATCAGCGTTGGTTATCTGCAGTACCTTGTAAAAGTAATTGTTTTTACTGTGCAATTTGAAAATTATATAAAATTTTCCCCTTATTTTTAGTTGTTTCTAACAACATGTAAAACATCTTTTACTGTAAGGGAAATATAAATGTTTTTGATTAGAGCAAGGCCAACAATATTCCTTGGTTTTCAAAATATATGGTCATGTCTATATCAACTATCAATTAGAATCGGAGCCAAAACCATCAGATCCTTTGACAAAAACACAACAGTGCATAACTGTGAAGTTGGAAGAAAAAGGATGCATGGTTTTATAAATAAAAATCTGAAAAGTGTGATGTGCATTAATACTTAGCCTGCTGTACTCCCAGTGTTCACCCTGAACTTTGACAACAACCTACTCTTAATCTATAAGGTCCAATTTGTTGATGAACCCACCATTGCTAACAATAGCAACTTTAACTATTCTGTAAAAATCTTCCACAAGGTTTAGGAGTGTGTTCATAGCTAGGTGAAAAAACCAGAACTGCAGTCTCCGCTCTAATTCAACCTACTTGAACACAAAGGTGTTCAAGTAGGTTGAGGTCAGGACTCTGTGCGGACCTATGAAGTTTCTCCACACCAAACCTTATACACCTGCAGCCTTGGAAGTGATTGGAACACCACAATTCATTGATTTGGTGGTGAGACCCAACACTTTTTGGCAATATAGTGCTTTGAGTAAATAACGATGGAGGAAAACATAGATCAAGATAGATTGATAGATACACATACAGAAAGATTCATAAAGAATGAAGATATTAAAAATAATACATTTTATAGGAATATTCAGGGAATGTGTAGAAACGGATTAAAGCAATCAATTGTTATATTGCTGTTATTAAAAGAAATATAAAAATCATGTCTCCTTTAGGTGTTTGTTAGCTAACAAGATCTCAAGACATCATTATGAAGACCAAGGATCACATCAGATATTCATTTTTAAAGTTTTGTATAAGTTGAGTTATAAAGCATTATCCCCAGCTTTGAGCATTTCAGTGAGATAAATAAATAACGTCCAAAAGATGAGGGATTCACCAAAACAATAAAGGTTCTGAAACCTTTCAGACACACAATAGGATAAGAACCCCAGTTAAAGGGTAATAACGCCAGAACCAGAACTGACCTGCCAACTTTAAAACACCGTCCCAACAGACTGTAACCACTGAGCGTCAGCCTTCAGGTCTAATAAATAGTGTCTAACTGCGTGTGATTCAAGATAAATGACAAGAAACAGAGCCCTCTAGTCCAGAAGTCACATCTATGTCTCACCTTCTTGATGTCTTCAATACATTTAATGATGTAACTGCGTTTCACGGTCTCCTTGACAGCATAGGCATCGCTGAGGATCCCCAGGTGTTCCTCCAGGGCCTGCTGGACCATACTGGTCGGCAGGGTGGGGAGGTGAGCGAGCTCCCACAGCACCTCTAGCACCTGAGCAGACACCCAAAAACAAAACATGCATGAGATTCAATCCTGAAACACCAGCTGCTTACGATGAGAGAATAATCTGTACCCAACATACCTTTCCTGTGGTCGTTTCAGAGCGAGCCTCTCTGCCTATTCTCCCAATCAGACTAAGCAGCTTTTGCCGAACACGGTCGCTCTCCACCTCCCAGCTCTAAACAACGTGCAAACGGACCAGTAAAAACACACACTTCCCAGTCTGAAAACATCTAATGAGTCACAACAGCACCGACCTTCTGTATGAGGACGAAGAGGTGGGTGAGCTGATCGAAGCTGAACTTCACAGCAGCAGCAGCGATTATGGTGTGAATGTTCTCTATCACCGTTGATGACTGACCCGCCTGAAATACCCAACAGAAAATAAAGACATAAATAAATGCATTCACATGTTGTTAGTGTGATTATATCTTGAGCAAATGTCCCACTAACTCTATATATGTGAAAACACATGCAACGAGACAAGCAGGCTAAACGATGCAGCCCAAACCATCGCCTCTCCACCACCATGCTTGACAACTGGTGTAAGGGATGTATGGTAATGTGCACTCATTTCAGATTATCTCTTACAGTTATTGAAAAGCACAAATATTGTTTCTGAACATCAGAACAGAATGAAAGAAAAATTAACATTAGGATGATGTTTTAATTTATTTAGGTAAAGAACAACAACACATTTATAACGATTCTTTTCTAACCTGAATTCTCCAGATCTTGGTGAGTTCATCCATTGACAGCTTACTGCCGAGCAGCTCAATGATTCCCTTTATCCTCTCACAGTACTGAGCCTGATCAATGTTACCTAAAGCGAGAAAGATCAAACATGCACCATTAACATTAACAAATAAACCGTGACTCTGGAGAGCTTGTATGATTTCTTACCTTCCAGCGCTATCGACAGGACCGAGTTCTCCACGAGCCAGTCCAGAAGTTTATCTGTGTCAATGGCATTTTTCACAGTTTTTGACACTGTGCTTTCTTCTATTAATTTGGTCACCTGCCGGATAATAACAGATGAGAAAAAAACTGTTAGACATAAAAAACAAGACTGAAACAAGCTGCCTCAGCACTTCCAACCCCAGGAAAACTGACCTCTTTGAGGGAGTTCATTTTGGTGGAGAAGTGGGGAGTTTTGAGCATACGCAGCAGCGTGTCCAACCGCAAGTCGTCCACCATGGCGACCAGTTCCCTCTGGAACCTCATACACAGCAGCTTGATGGCCGACAGCAGTTCTGGGATGCTCACTAGACGCTGAGGTTAGAAACAATTTCACCAACTCATGAGATTTTTACATCACAATCGTTGCGATCACTTATTCCCACTGCAGATGCAGCAGATGTCACAAACCAAGCAACAAGTAAAATGTCTGCACTGTTGCCCATTTCTAAGCATGTAGCTAGGACTGTTCCTGCCATGGGCCATAAAAAAACACTACCTTATCTTTCAGGTCCTTTTCCTCCAGGTTCTGCACATATGTGATCGTCTTGTGAATGACGGGATCAAGCATGGGCTACAAAAATCAACAACAAACAACTTATTGTTTGTCTGTGTCAGCAAGAGGATAAAGCAAATGAAAACAGCACGTGAAAAAACACGAGCCATCAGTACATGAGCAAGTAAAACACAAAAACAAGGTATAAATACATTAAAAACCTGATTGTCCAAACATTTCTGTGTTTTCCTTGACTTAACCATTCAAACCTAGGAAGTATTTTTAGAACCCTTTAACTTTCTAACTTGGGTCGGACATTTTGACGTGATATAGTTCATATTAGCTCACCTGGACCAGGCTGGGGTTTAAATATTCAGCACAAACACCGAGGGGCTGGACCAGAGCCGATACACACTGAGCACGCAGGTGGAAAGAAACAGAGAAGGATGAATCAGGACACTCATCAATCATCAATACCAGCTACAGTACAATTAGTTATTATTGATCATTTTCATGCTTAATATTTGGGGTTTTCTAACAGCAACATCATCTGTCCTTCTCCAATATTGAAAAAGACTGCAGGAGACGATCACCATACCATTCTACCTCAGGTAGATACGAAGACCTATGAGTCAAATTTGATTTTGAAATAATTCTTGGATCTCATGTTTTTAAGGATGGATGAGAGTAACAGGAAATGTAGCCTACTTGACATTTAGGTTGTAAATATTTTGTATTTTTAGTGATCAAATATTCTAACAATTATTTAGATATACCTTCATATAGGCTAGGGAGAAAGGAAATGTCCATTACTGTCAGCATAGTCATTAGAAAAATATGGTAAACCTCATAACTGACTTTATCAGTCCTTCATATAGCTGAGGAGAACCTGGCTGCTACTTCTCTTCTTAAATCCCGTCAAAGAACCGAGGATGTACTTATTTTTCTAGAAGAGTATATTGGCAGTCTTAGAAACTTTCTTTTTGCCTCGTCGGAACAGTTTCTGTGCTTGCAGACATTCTGTACCTAAATTAGAACTAAATAAATTAATATTTTTAACAAGTTCTACAAAAACTAAAGGTAACGTGCTTTAGCAGCTTCATGTGGGTGAGTTGGCTCTGCTCTGAGGGTTGGACACATGGATGATGTATTTCCTGTTCAGACACTAAATCAATAATGCATTGGTGAGGTGGGACAGTTTGTTTCAGAGAGGATTTTTGTTTTTGTTTTGCCTAAAATTGTCTCAGACCATTGGCATCTTTACTGATTTCTCTCCCTGTTATTTTGCATCTTTCTCCTCTGCACTAAAAGAATATGGCATCCTGAAAATGTGACGTACTGCAAGCGTGCTGTTGCACGGTAAAGACTCAGATGGATTAAACAAAGCGTCAAATCAAAGACCTGATGACCGTTTTGTTCCAGCAGCAGATAGCATTCAGTCTGTCAGCACCCAGTCGAAAAAGCATCAGGAATAGTTTCTATTTAAGAAATTCTTTGTAATCACTGTGTAAGTAGCTCCCGCTCCTCTACCTTCGTCCTTCCCAGCACTATGAACCCAATAACCCTAACCATCTATCCCACTTGGCTTCCTGCTTCAAGCTGACAAATTAATGAGCGTCCTCTGGGAGTCAGAGGAGGGAGCTCTCCTCCCATTATCTTTCCTCCTTTAACTTTCACTCTCTCCTGTCTTTGGAGTAGGTTAAGTATTCAACAGCTAACACACACAGATACCCCTGAGCTCTCTCTGCTACTTGGGCGCTGAACTATTCTGCATTGAGCCTTAAGCCTTATTAATATGCAGAGCATCTGAGTCTCTTGCTATGCAATGCTGCAGTTCCGGCCAGGTTCGCTGAAGGAAGCATCCGCACAAGGATGCTTTCAGAACATGTGAAACAACAGAGCATTTCATGCATCACACAGCAGGAGGATGTCAGAGTGTGTTGGTGTGTAAGTGAGCGTTACTGGGAGGGAGGGATAAGAGGCACATTCAGCACCCCGCAGCTGAGAGTCATGTTAACCTTTCACTGGGAGAGACTCTATCAAAGTCTGTCAACAGCGACTCTCCGTGCGTGACATGGACAACTGCTATTTCAGTTACTACAGTATGGAAAGAAGTCAAAGGAAGGGATCTTCTTACAGCAATCTCAATCTCCTCTGAGCTGAGCTTAGCCTGGATGGCAGCGAATCCCCCCAACTCTCCAAACTTCATCACAAAAAGAGGGGGGAAAAAAACAAAAAAACATGGATATGAAGCAAAACTATTGCATACATTTATACATAAATGAAACACGTGGACGACTTATTACTCACCCGATTCACTAAATCGACCAGCCAACCATGAGGCTCCTGAAAGAGAAAGCAAATCATGTTTTCATGCAACGACAGATGAAGTTTGCCAATTGCTGTCGTGTGTTTTCATGAGATTATGTGCTCTGTTACACAATGCCGAGGATGAAAAACTTGTTTGCCTGTCTGTGAAATTCATTGTGAACCATAAACAGAGTTTAATAAGGAAATGGGTGTTTAAATACTGGGCCAGCTTCACATACTTGCAAGTGCTTCTGGATAAACCGGCACACAGAGAAAGACTGCGGTCACACGTTACAGTAAGCGGTGAGAACAGACTAGAAGATTGTCCCTTACTTTCTGGTAGGTGTTGCTGGGAGAGACTGCAAATATGTTGGCCTCGTCTCCGAAAACCTCAGCCCAGTTCCTCTGACATGACTTCATTCGGTTCTTAAAGTGGTACTCATTGTCAGGGTTAAGGGCCTGACCACAACAAAAACAGACATGACACGGTTAGATGACCTTTGTATTTACAGTAAATTTAAAGTAGTACCTTTGATAAATCACTGAAGTACAGTGCTTTGCAGAAGTATAACATGCCTGACATTCTTCAGATTTTTTTTACGCTACATCCACAAACTTTACGCTTTGATCTAAACTTTCTTACCATGTATTT
The DNA here is from genome assembly GCF_021462225.1 of Girardinichthys multiradiatus. Taxonomy (NCBI): domain Eukaryota; kingdom Metazoa; phylum Chordata; class Actinopteri; order Cyprinodontiformes; family Goodeidae; genus Girardinichthys; species Girardinichthys multiradiatus. The sequence continues at coordinate 36,375,872 of NC_061802.1, read as the reverse complement.
AGCTCCATCAACCTCCCCATTCAATATGACCAGTTTCCCTGTTACGACTGAAGAAAAGCAACTTCACAGCATAATGCTGCCACCACCACGTTTCACTCGGGACAGTTTGTTCAGGCTGATGTGCCATGCATGTTTTCTGCCACACACAGCGTGTGCATGTAGGCCAAAAGGTTCGATGTCGGTCTCATCTGATCAGATCATGTTCCTGAGTCCAACACATGCAAACAAGACTTCTTACTGATTCCTTTCAACAGTGTCTTACTTCCTACTCCACAAAGGCCAGATTTCCAGAGTGCTTTGTTAAAAGTTCTCCTGTCAACATCGTCCTCTACTTGAGCGGTGTTTGTGCAGTTTCTTCTGAGCTAGCAGCCTCTGCTTCGCTGACTGATGCTCTCCGTTCCCAGCCTGCCAAGTCTTTTTGTAGGTTTGTGCCATACTCTTCCCATTTGTGAGTGATGCACTTCACAGACCTACAAGACATTTTCAAAGCTTGAGATATTGTTTTATAACCTGACCCTGGTATGAACCGCTAAACAGCTTTCTCCCTGAGCTGCCTGCTTTGTTCCCTGGACCTCATGATGCCGTTTGTTCACTAATGTTCTCTCTAATGACCTCTGATGTCTTCACAGAACAGCTGGAATTATGCTGTGATTAAATTACACACAGGTGGAGTCCATTTACTAATTCTGCCGGCAGTGGAGTGCACAGGATTTTATTTAGGGGTCACAGGAGGCTGAATACAAACGCAAGCAACATTCTTCAGATTTTTGTTTGAAAATTATTTCTTAAACAATTCATCGTTTTCCCTCCACTTTGTGTTGGGCCATAACATGAAATCCCAGTGAAACACAATGAGGTGTGGTGGTTCAACTGTAGTAAGGTGAGGGGGTGTGAATACTTTTGCAAAGCACTGCTGCATTTCACTGTAAAATTAAAGAGCATGCTTCCTGACAAAGAGAGCCAGCACACCATGGTCAGGACTCCCATGAGGTTTACGGGTACAGGGTCCTGCTTGACCCTCTCTGCAACCAGCTCCACCAGCAACATGAGCATGTTGTAGATCCCCTCGTGGATCTCTGTGCCCCACTTGTGTACGGCACTGCTGGTCAACAGCTGGTGGGACAGAAAGTACGGACAGACTCGGTTAATGAGTGCCAATCAATCCAGCAGTCGTTCATTTCTTTACCTCTCACCTTTTTAAAGGCCTCCGGCATGCACCGCTCCATAAACCGCTTGCAGTTCTCATCGGCGTCCGCGAGACCTGACAGAGGGAGGGAGATGTTGGATTCACGTACTCATTCTAAATCTGAACTTGGAAGAAGGTATTTGGCTGTCACAGCTCAGATACACAATTAGCCATGTGACTAAGTGTCCACAAACACAACATGTGGAAAAAATATATATATATCACCCAGTGGTCCAGCGAAACATTCACCCACCGGATGACGCAGATTTTGCTTAGGAACATAAAAAAATATGTAATTAGCACCACGATCTTACCATGCCGTGCAAGGCAGGAGGAGGCGATGAGGCACTTGCCCAGGGACTCCTCTCTCTTGTAAGGTATGGACCAGTGGTCGGTAAAGACTCGGCTCTCCAGCTCGTACAGGTTGGTGGTGGGGAACTCCATGCTGCCTCCCGAGCAGTTCCCGTTCTCATCGTTGCTTCGCTGTAACAGACAGACGAGACAAATTTATTACCACCTGCAGAAGGTGACTTCATTCCCCAGAGCTCGTCCTGTTGTTTTATGACTCTATCATCGCCCTCTGTGTGATACGAGGGTCATACAAATCGCTTCTCGCAATGATAACGACCGGCAGGAGGCGTTTGATTCTGGTTCTCCTTCTTTAAAAGTCAGAATTAGCAGGGGAACTGTGTCCTCTTCTGTGCCGTCTGCTCTTCATCTCTGCTCCACGTTCAAGCATTTAAATTGGATCTTGAGAAATTAGGTCCAGACCATTGTGGTGTGTGAAGCGGGACGTTAGAGCATATAATAAACACCCCACCTCATGACATGACATAAAACATGTTCATCTGCCACAACTGAGGAAATGAAGGAGAAATCAACACAACCAGAACAGGGAAATCAGCCTGAACTGAAAAGAAAAAACATGCTGATTATTGACATTTACCTGTTGCCAATATTGTTACTTTATAAAGAGCAGAATGTTAAATAACGTCTGCATAATAAGCACTTGAAAACCACTACTGACTTTGGAGGGTGCATTCCATGTTTTTGCTCAAGTCGAAGAAACAACATCAAAACACCGATAAATCTAATTGAAAACGTCATTTTACTGAAAAACAAAAATCTTATATTAATTTAGCAGCAAGAACTAATTCTTGCTTTTCCATTTAAAAAAAGTAATCACATAATTTTCATTGTACATTTTTTGTAAAACCCAGGATAGATTTGCTCTTACTGGCCCATGCTTGATGTTCAGTATTCCTGCATGCATTAAATGCTGTTAAATGTGTGGTAGTAAAGTGATAGGCCGATAAGTCTAATGGGAGGAGGCAAAGTGCAGAAAGCAGAAGGGAGGAGGAAGCAATTGGAGATGCATCACATTTCATCTCTTCCCTTTCAAGGAAAATTAGATATATGACAAGCAGATGGATTAGAGGTGGAAAATAGCAGGAAGACATGGATAATAGAGATGTGTGGTTAAAAAACCCCACAACAGACATATAACAAAGATAATATGTAACTTCTAAGCAGGAACATCAAATTATACCTCTTTCATAAAAGAAATGCCCAATGTTTTGATCACATTTGAATCCAAAAAGCAGAAATCCCTGAGCTGGAAAGTTCTAAGTGTTTTAATACCTGAAGGCGTGAGGGGACAGGCAGGTGTGGAAGGTAAAATGTGTATGTGAGCGTGGTCGTGCTGGACTACCAGGTAACTCTGCCTTACACTGTTACTGTGCACCTACAGCCCCCATGGGAACCCTGGGCAAAAGCTGCAATGTGTTTGTGTGCAGCAGGGACTATATTTAGGAGCATTACATGAGACCACAGACCAACCACAGGCCTTTTACACAAACACAGCAAATGTGAGATGGGGAAATAGGCATGCTCATCCTTTGTGCTACTGTATGTGAAGAAAATTTCCTATCTTCAAATCTCACACTAACGTGATTTCAGATAAGTTCCCAGTTTTCTTTCAGATGGTTATGCTCAAAAGGTGTTTTGTTGACCGAACCCCTGCTATCGAAAATGTAGAGGAAGTCACACAGTCCTTGGTACTTTATGTACCTAATAGTTCATGCATTATACTGGTGTGCTTTAAATTGTTATATGAATGATTAAATTCCATATTTTTCCAGACTCAAATTTCTAAGTTCTTCTAGCAGCTTTTATATCATTCAAATGTATTTGCCAGTTTGCTAAAGGGCAATTTCACTGTTTTTGTTAAGCATCTGGATCAGCATGGATTTAAACCTTTGACACTTAGACTTGTTAAATCTGGACTGGTTCATCCTAAAACAGATTCTCTAAAGCACACTTTGTAATCAGTGAAATCCATCATGTTTGTAAAATCATGTTAACTAAATCAGACTTAGTTTGGGAACCATTGGACTAGTTTAAAACCCTGATGTAAGAGTGTCTATGTTTTTGGTTTTTTTTAAGGATTTTTGAATACACGTGCATTTATATCTGAGTAACAAAAAAATCAAAATGATCCATAAGTTGGATAAAAACGTAAGCTGAAATACAGCAAATCAAACACAAAGAGAGTGCAGGATGGCTAATCGAGTAGACAGGCCAACTAATTAACCGGCTAACATCAGCTTCCTGAACGTCACACATCACATTATAGAGAGTGGAAGGGCTAAACTATCACTTAATTCAGCAGGTGTTTATTCTACATTTGTGCTTAGGTCATGGCTTCAGAATGAAAGCTTCAATAAATACATGTTAGAAATAACATAAGTGTCATAAGTACAGATGCACCAATCAACTGGGTGATTGGAATCGTTCTAATTTATACTGATCAGCTCAGATTGATGGGCGGCAGGTCACATACTAAAAGGAATCTTGACCTTTCTCCCCTTGTTATTAAATGTATTAAATTAAGAACTCCTGTTATGTTTTATCAATTAAACACATGAACTAATAGCATACTTTTTTACTTTTTTAAGTTAAATAAAAATCAGATTAAGGTTAGGGTCCTATTTAATGTACAAATGGGGATAATCTTGTAATTTCATCTCTCAACCTCTATCAGACAACCTGCAGCACATTTATTTTGTTTTTCATGCCTAATGGGTTCTTAGGTGGAAAAATAAAGTTAGTGGGACTAAATTAGAATCGGCAGCTCAGACCTAAAAAAGAAACCCAAACAAGTCATATCAGCCAGATATCGGTGCATTTAAGTTGTAATTCATATGGAAAATAGATATTTTGGTTTAAAATTTTTGTTCCAATACTTTAATATCGTGGTATTGATTAGGTTTAAAACGGTAAGAATCTCTTTGCGGCCCATAAGTAATGATTTAATATCTATATGAAATATATTTATGAAATCAAAAAACTACTGACTTTGAAAGAAAGTATTGATTTCACTGACGCTAACACGTTTTTTGACAGAGTAACAGGTCAGAGGTCAGGCAGCAGAGGAAACAGCTATGCATTGCTCTAGGGGTCAGTCAAAGGAGTCCTACTGTGTTATGTTGGCAGACACTCTATGAGAGGCTGGAGCATTTTATAGTTTCCACAGCAGGCTGGATGAAGTTAGGACCTGTACGCAAGTAATACACCGGCAACCAATGACTGTTTCTACAAGAGTGGTCACTTAGTAACACAATAATTGATACCAAGATGACAGCAGAGGGATCTATACACAACTATTATCAAAATGGCCACTTTGCAATAGAGATATTGCGAAACTGCTTCCAGGTCAAGTCAGAAAGGAGTAAAATCTCCACAGTGGTTGAGCTGTCTGGCTGTAGGTTAAAGACAGAATACCCAGCAAATAGTTTCAAGAGTCTAGGTGACAACCAAGTAAACACTCAAAGCTAGAGTTTCCTTCAAACATCTGCGAAAGTGATGCTTCCACTGCAGCACCAAATTACTGGCGGGTTTCACTCTCCAAGTTGGCTAGAACAAAGCTACAAGCTAGCTAGGCTAGCTTGTACATTTAAATTTGTTATTAAGCTTTAGCAATAAAGTGCCTAAACTTACTATTCAAGAGCACCTTTTATATCAGTGTGAAATGTTCACAGCGCGGTCTCAGTGGGTCTGGAGGAGCATTTTCTCTCTGACAGCTCACGTTGGGGTTGCTGCATGTAGCCCTGAAGCTGCTAAGTTTGGCTAGTTAAATGGGCGAGCCTACCTTCTGCTGCAACTTACAACCGACCATATTTCCTCACTTGCTGCACGAACAGATTCATGTTGCTCTCACCTCGCCATCCACGACATCGTGGTACGCTGGAGGGGGATCGAACCCACTAGTCCCAGTCCGCCCGCTGCTCTCCCCGTCTCCACTCGAGCCCAAGCCGGGCGAAGGCCCGCTCTCCATCGGCTCGTATCCATACCCGAGTCCGGGGCTTTCATTCGTAAGAAGCGCCACTGCCTCGTTGATGTCATTCTTCGCCAGCCGGAGCGCTTTTCGTATCACGTCAGGATCCGGGAAACCCATGCAGAGGAGCGTGGTTATATGCTGCTCCTCTTCGGTCTCCATTTTTGGGGTGTCTCCGCTTCTCACACTAACAGTACAGCGGTGCTCGGCACAGCCCTGTAGCTGTGCACGCCGCCATGTTTACAGTCCGCCGCCGCAGCTAGCCTGCCTGTCACGATTTGCTTCTCCCAGAACAGCGCCGACACAGGTGGTTTGGTGAATTCTGCCACTCCGAGGATTGCAGGCTGGCCGCGGGAGCGCGCACACTGACAAAACTAGAGGATCCAGTCGTTTTAACGTTTTAACTGGTAGCAGTGCGGCTTTGGAAGATTATTTACAACAGCAGGAGACGGAATTAATAATCAATCCTTGATACGTCAACTATTACTTTAGCAAACGACAGCATTAACGTTAAAAAAAGGTAAGGGTCAAACAGAACATGACAGCCGGCAGCACCTTTATAAAAATAATAATAATTATTATTATTACTATCATTAATATTATTAATATTACTATTAATATTGCATGGTAATACAGTTTGCATATTGGCTGGAAAATCAAAAATAATAATAGCAAGAAAAAAATACCATGATATTATCACTACCACTAATAGTAATAATAATAAGAAGAAGAACAAGAATTTTAACAAATATAAAGCAAATAGCAGCTTTATAAAAAAATTTACATTACAATATCTTATAAAACTGCACAATGCAATACATGCATAAAACAGTAACAGAGTAAAACACAATGGGGGAGAAGTACAGCTGCATAAAATATGATAAATGACAATTAGGTTATACGTGAAGTTGCAATTTTTTTTTAAATCAAAATATGAGAGAACAGGCTGCCATGTGGGGTAAAACTTGTCTGATGACACCCGAGGTAGAAGAAGAAGAACACGGTTAAACACAAAATTATTCATACCCCTGAAGGATTTACATCTATGTTTTAATATATGTTTTAGTTCACCCAACATTTTTCTTGTGACTGGAAGTAATATTTACGTTTTTGAGCGGCTCAGCCAGAGACCCGACTTGAATCTGCTAGAGGATCTGTGGAGCGAGCTAAAGATTAGGGTGATGGCAGGGATGGCTTCCAACCCCAGAGAACCGGTGTTTATCACCAAAGAAAAATCTGACAAAGCCTGGAAACAAAAGCCTTTCAGAAATGATAAGAAGGGTTTGAGTTTTGTAATGCCGACAGAAAGTGTCTTATTATTGAGTGATATAAATTATTTTCGATATGCCATTATTTAATAAAATGTCAGTAAAACCAGATAATTCTTTTTTTCAAAACAAATACTCCTTTTTTGTTTTATTATCTTTAGAGAGACCCCACTCATGCTCAATCAGAAGCAAATTCCTTAAATGAATTAAAAATAATGTAGCTACAACCTAAATTTGCCATATCAATAATTTAATTTTAGCGACAGGACAAGACATTAATTTTCTTTGAGCAAACTCCAGAAAGCTGAGGGGTATCGCACAAGTGACATTATTTTTTACATTTAGGGTATTTTTTTTTTATCCATTTCGTTTGTTTTTAATTTTGTTTACACTAAATAATTTTTAACCAATACCCTTGACACAAAAAAGAGAAAAGGTTGTGAAACCCGGAGAATTTGTCCCTTTTATGTTTGGTCATACTTGTGCATCCGATTCAAACGTGTATTAAAGTTTTAAAACCATACAAAACGTCTACAGAAATCCCTTTTAATGCAATAACAGGGCAGTGATTTTACATTTTTTTAAAAAGGGCGTGGCATTGCGAGTGAGTGGGCGCGGTCTGGGGGCGTCGGCCATGGTGACGCGAGAGCATCACGTGAACTTCCAGCTCACGTGACAGTGGACCACCAAAACAGGAACAAAATGGCTGCAACCGGGGATGAAGCCGCAGCTATGGATAGTATTTCCAGGGAACCAACAGCCGTTTCAGCGGGGTTAGTCACAGCTGCTAGCGGCGTACCTCAGGCTGAACGCTCGGACGATCCGCCGGAAACCCCGTCGAGTGCTCCAAAGAAACCTGGGACAAACAGTAGGTGGTGTTTTCTGTGCATTTCCTTAGCATCCAAATGGCAATACGGCACACAGTAAACACAATGTTTTTGCTTTTATGCATTGTGTAAAATTCCTATGTGGATTATTACTACAATAGACTGATGGTTTATTGCGTTGCAGATCCTCATGAGGAATAACTTAATGTTGCCCCAATTTTATTTTGTTTGACCAGGTGATGGGGGTGTGGAGACTGCAGAGGAAGCTGTGGAGCCCGCAGAGCCTGATATCGACGAGCTGTGTTCAGATATGTTTGAGAAGATGGCAATTTTCCTGCAAGGAGAGCTAACAGGTGTTTATGCCAGCCTTTTGTTGCAGGCTTTTCCTCAAGCTGTTATTGTGTACTTCAATTTAATTTTAAGCACGTCTAAAATGTATTTGACAACACTGAGCCCGATTCTGTTTAACCATTGCTTAGACACTACTTGAAACATTTTCGGTAATATTCCAAAACTTTACTCAGACGTTTTTATTGTCAGTGGTACCGAAAAATGATGCAGCACATCTAAAGCAGATCTCAAAAGTCTGCACATCCCTGTTGAAATGGCAGGTTTTGGTGATGTGAAAAATGAGACCATGATAAATCTAGTTTTGCACAATTATTGTGACATATATCCTGTTAAAATCAGCTGAAACACAAACATATCTCTTAGAGGAAACAGTACAGAAAAAACAATTGCAAAAGCCTGGTCTCATAAATCTTGACAACACTTTGCTGAAAAACGTTTGATTCAGTTGCATTGAGTCTATAATTAATCTGTTCTGCTCCTGGCATGAAGATATAACCTCCAGACCCAAAGCCAATTCCAAAACGCTAATTTGAGCACCTTTTTATAACATGGCACAGTGAAGACAGTCATCTATAATTAGAGAAACTGTGGGACAGCAGTGACTTCATTTATGCTGGTCGTTTTTCCAAAACTCATAAGTACAGCATTGAGTACAGTCACAATATATCGAATTGCAATCATTTTCTCATTATCTTAGTATCAGTGTGTGCAATGCTGCAATTGCTAGGGTCTGCTTGGATGCAACATGTTGAAGGTTATATTTTAAATCACGTGCATCAATGCACTAAATGCAAATCATATATTTGACTAGCTGGATGGACTTTCACTTCCCTTGAAGCACAAACTTGACATATATTTCAGTTAAGAAAATGCTTGAGCTCACAAAAAACTTTATCACATTTATTTGTTTGCCTAAGATCACCCGAGAAACTCCGTTTAAAATCCATATTAAATTTCCTGTTCATTTGGTCTAAGGTGCATTGCACCTAATAAGACAAAGAAAAAATTGACTTGAAAATCTTAGTGAAGTTGCTCTTGTAACTTACATAGCTTATTCATTTACTGGTGTGTCTCTGCATAAACTGGTTTATTTTTTTATCTCTTTCTAACTTCATACTTGCCTTTCTTTACAGTTGTTTCTTTTCTCCTATAAATAGTCTGGAAATGTTCCTTTCTTCGCAGCAACTTGCGAAGATTACCTGCTGTTAGAGAACATGAACAAGCTCACAAGTCTGAAATACATGGAAATGAAGGACATTAGTGTCAACATAAGCCGGAATCTGCAGGATCTCAACAATAAGTGTAAGACATTTAGTATAAAACAAAGAAAAAAACTTTCATGAAACACTTTATATGTTTTCTGCATTTCTGATGTCTTGGTGAAATTATTCTGAATTGAAGAGCTATTGGTTGTTTGCATGTTTGCTTCAGATGCGAGCCTACAGCCATACCTGGACCAGATTAATAAGATTGAGGAGCAAGTGTCAGCCCTCGAACAAGCTGCATACAAACTGGACGCATACTCCAAGAAACTGGGTGAGACATCCATACATGGAAGTAGAGAGGCATTATATATGTCTACTAAAATGTAATTATTGCTCAGAAATCATGGATTTTTACATTTTAAAAATCATTATCTGTAAGCCATAATCATCAACATTACAAGAAATACTTGAAATATTTCACAGTGTTTAATGAATCTAGATAATATGAATTTCACTTTTTGAAACTACTGACAAACGTTTTGAGGATATTAACATTTTTTGCGATGCATTTGTGGATGGCTAATATGTAGAGGACCTCCTCCGGGTGACCAAGCATTCAAACGTAACACAATAAAACACAAAAAGCCCAGACTCCATTTTGAATTTCTGTGATACATTTCTCTGTTTGTCAAAGTAGGGAAATAAGCATATGAGAGATTTCTGCAAAAGTTATGTTTTCACTGTTGGAAAATAACGGCTATATATCAAAAACAAACAAACAAATATATAACTACCTATTTTCTGATTGCACTGCATCACTCACGATTCATTCGGCAACGAGACAGTTTTTTACCATCAGTGATTAACAAAGGAAACAAAAGATCTCAGAGAAAACGTCTATCTATCTTCTAAACGTTGTTGTCCACTGCTGATGAATTATCAGCTGGTTTTCATGATTCAGGTTTCTCTTCAGTTTTCTCCTCTGATTTTATTCTTTCATCCTTCCACCTGACCTTCTCAAGGGTCTTGAACGGTATTGCCCTTCTCAGGTATCAATCCTGTAAACCTGCAACGGAGCTGGGGCTGAATGTGATTAAACGCATCTACAGACAACGTTGCAGGAAAGCTGAACGCAAACGGAAGAAAGATTAAATACCCGTGTCCCTGGAAATATTGAGAAACTGCCTGAAGGATTATCAGATAACTATAAGAGGCAAAATCTCAGCACCTCGTTAATATTATTGCCAATAACAGCAGCCCTCCCAGGGTTTTATTAAATACAATTAGCTCTGCCTTAAATCCATGCACTGCAGCTATGACTGATGTCACGACAGTTGCTTCTGAAAATATAAACTTTTTTTTTTTAGGTAAAGTGCTCTCTGCAAGGCCAGCCAGTAGAACAACAATGAATGCAGTAATTATGACCTGATGATCGGCCCAGCTCAATCTGCAGTTTGAGCTGCTTTTATTAGCAGATCCTTGCAAAATTGTGGGATCTTTAAAAACCTACTAACTCCCGTTTGGTCATACCAGACTGCTTAAATCAGTCTTTAATACAGTTGGGCCAACTCTTCTCTTTGTTATTAACACGGTGTCTTTCTTTAGGAGTCGTCCCTGCTGCTTTTAAACATGCAGTGGTCAGACCTTCTACTCAAAAAATTTATTTTGGACCCCTCTGTACTTTCACATTAGACCTGTATCTCACCTGCCCTTTCTTTCTAAAATCTTAGAAGAAAGTGGTCTTTTATCAACTGCAGTCCTTTTTAGAAGCTAATTTTATTTTTGAAAAGTTTCAGTCTGGTTTTAGATCTTGTCACAGCACTGAGACTGCACTTGTAAAACTCTGTGGATGCTGAATGTCCAATTGTCCCAGTGTTGCTTGACTTCACGGCCATTCAGTCCTTCTGTCACATCTAAGTCACAATGTTTGCAATCGAAGCATGGCACTAAAATAGTTTGCCTCATACTTCAAGCAGATCTTTCTCTGAATTTATCGGTGACCTGTCTTCTTCTACTGCCCCTCTTTCTTGTGGTGTCCCACAAGGCTCTATCCTTGGCCACCTTTCTTTTCTGTCTTTACATTCTCCCAGTGGGATCATCATTCAAACACAACCTGTCCTTTCACCGCTATGCAGATGACATACAAATATATCTGCCAGTAAATTTTAACAGTGATGAAGCTACTACTACCTCTTTGTTTGTCTGTATCTCAAATATTTAGCAGTGGCTGGCTCAAAATGTTTTACATATCATTAAGGACAAAGCTGAATGTATTGTGTTCAGGAGCAGTAGAGTAGCCAGCCTTGATTCTTCTTTCAGCTGTACCCCTACTGTGAGAAATCTTGGTGTGCTCCTTGATTTAAAATTTCAAACTTGACAAACAAATAAACAATGTGGTCAGTGTAAGCTTCCTTCACTAACGGCTCATCGCCAAAGACAACAGTTTTTAAATTTTAATGACCTAACTTTGGACTACTACAATTCCCTTTGTTTTGTTAGAAACCAGTCTTTGCATTCAGTATGAATGGGTGTCTGTGAATTTATTTAATCGTCTGTATTATTATTATTATTAATATAGAGACCGGACACCTTTTGTCTGTGGAAGGAACAATCCTGTTTGGTTTTTCTCTTTCTAGAAGCCAGATTCAAGAAACTGGAGAAGCGATGAGGAAAAGAGGTGGCAGACTGGAGGTTTCGGCCTTTTCACCTTTTTTTCTGCCCTTCCCTGTCCTCCACTCTCCTTACCAGTAAACTCAAGAGCTGCAGGGGGATGATGCGAACTGAACCTGAAGCAACAAACACTCAGAAAGACTTTGGAACCTAAATTGTATCATGGAGGAAGCAGCTTTATGCACATGCACACCACTGTTTGCTTTAAATTTGACTCCAGTATCACTGATTTCTGTTCAGGCAGCCAAGATGTGCAGTCTTTACCCACGTTTGTCTGTCCAGTTATTAGCCTCTCCTAAGTAATATGAGGAAGATGTTCCTATCTAGTCGTGAAGTGAATTATACAGATGTAGTTAATTTATTTGATGAAGCATGTTCAAAACGTTTTAATCATGTCCGAGACCTCTTTCAGGCATTTCTTTCACAACATCTCAGGCATTGATCTGAGTTTACTTGGCAGTAAATGTACACTTTTTTTAGGTAGTGTGAACTGAATGGCAAACAGCTTAAACCTGAGACTTTGTTGTAATGTTGAGTTTAAAGGTAAACTCCAGAGTTCATTTAAATTGGTAGCTCATAGGAGATTCTTTTTTAATTAAACAGGTTATTTTCCTCTAAAAACACACTAAAACCAAATTTCCTTTTGAATTAAACTTAATCACAGTATTCACAGCAGATGGCAGTATTGCACCTTGATTGGTCCTTTAAGGTTTTTGGATATCAAACTTGTATTCTGTTGCTGTGGAGAGTGAAGTGCTGTTAAATAAGGTGTTGAGTTACAGATTTTTCACAGAAAGGACGAGTAAGACCAACAGAGGGAAATGGATGGCAGAAAATTCAAAGGAAAGGATGGATTCTGTCTGAAAAATGTTTGTGTGTGTTGCCCTATGCTCCCTTTGTTTTTGTCTTTATGTCAGCTGGCCCACAGCAGAACACTGAGGTCCGTTTGCCAGGGGGTAACCGATTATCTAAACACGCTGGATCTTCTGAATTTATGCCGGTCTCTTTGCATTGCTCCATGCACAAAAAAATTTGTATTTGTGTGGACGGGCCTAATCTAAAACAGGTCTCTGTTATTAGTTCAGCTGAGATCCTGCCACAGAGGGAGCTCATTATTCATACTGTAACATTATTTACTATTGCTCCGTGATCCTTCCATTTCTCCCTTTCCCTGCTTTTTTTCCCCTTCCCCACGTCCCTAGGGTGTACACGTCAATCCTCTCCAATCCGCTCTGGACTTAGTGTTGGGAAATGGGCTTTGGGTTGTTTTCTGGAGGCTATATGTGTGTGCCAAGAGGCAGTTAAGCAAAGTAGAGAAGGTAACGTATTAATCAAAGCCAAGCCTCTCATGTTGAGTTTGTGTGGGTTTTGCATGTTCTGTGCTAAATAATTGGCTTGAAGATTGGGAGGGTGAAAGGAATTTGTGTAGTTTTATAGTTCACTTAAAGGCAGATTCCACCTATAGAGGAAAGACTCAGCAAAGGAGTTTACACTGCCTTGCAAAAGTACTGACCCCCATGTTGTCACAACTACAAACATATATTTTATTAAGATTTTAGGTAATTGACCAACACAAGTAGTGCATTTGTTTTTTTACAAATAAAAATCTGAAAGGTCTAGTCTGCATTTTTGTTCAGTCCCCACAAGTGAATACTTTGTTAAACCACCCTTTGTTCCAGTTACAACTGGAGACTGAAATCTTTGCCTATTCTTCATTGCAAAATACCTCAGGCTTACTCAGACTGGAAGGAAAACATCAGTGAATCACAATTTTTAAGTCTTACCATAGATTTACAAGTAGATTTGGGCATGAACTTTGATTAAGCCATTCTAAACCCTGCAAAAGCTTTGATCTAAACCATTCTAGCTATGGTTTTGTTGTATGTTTAGTGTCGACCTGGTTTTGGACCAGGATTGCCCTGTATTAAGCTCCATGTCTCTTCAACTTTGACCAGTTTCTTTGTCCCCTACAGAAGAAAGGAATCCACACACCATGATGCAGTTTCATCTTGGGGATTGTACATTCAGGGTGATTTGCAGTGTTAGTTGTTAACCACACATAGCATTTTGCATGCAGGCTAGAAAGCTTGATCTGACCAGAACACCTTCCATGTGTTTACTGTGTCCCAATACATGGGACTTACAGGGGTTGGACAATGAAACTGAAACACCTGTCATTTTAGTGTGGGAGGTTTCATGGCTAAATTGGACCAGCCTGGTAGCCAGACTTCATTGATTGCACATTGCACCAGTAAGAGCAGAGTGTGAAGGTTCAATTAGCAGGGTAAGAGCACAGTTTTGCTCAAAATATTAAAATGCCCACAACATTATGGGTGACATACCAGAGTTCAAAAGAGGACAAATTGTTGGTGCACGTCTTGCTGGGCACATCTGTGACCAAGACAGCAAGTCTTTGTGATGTATCAAGAGCCATGGTATCCAGGGTAATGTCAGCATACCACCAAGAAGGATGAACCACATCCAACAGGATTAACTGTGGACGCAAGAGGAAGCTGTCTGAAAGGGATGTTCGGGTGCTAACCCGGATTGTATCCAAAAAACATAAAACCACGGCTGCCCAAATCACGGCAGAATTAAATGTGCACCTCAACTCTCCTGTTTCCACCAGAACTGTCCGTCGGGAGCTCCACAGGGTCAATATACACGGCCGGGCTGCTATAGCCAAACCCTTGGTCACTCATGCCAATGCCAAACGTTGGTTTCAATGGTGCAAGGAGTGCAAATCTTGGGCTGTGGACAATGTGAAACATGTATTGTTCTCTGATGAGTCCACTTTTACTGTTTTCCCCACATCCGGGAGAGTTATGGTGTGGAGAAGCCCCAAAGAAGCGTACCACCCAGACTGTTGCATGAACAGAGTGAAGCATGGGGGTGGATCAGTGATGGTTTGGGCTGCCATATCATGGCATTCCTTTGGCTCAATACTTGTGCTAGATGGATGCGTCACTGCCAAGGACTACCGAACTATTCTTGAGGACCATGTGCATCCAGTGGTTCAAACGTATCCTGAAGGCGGTGCCGTGTATCAGGATGACAATGCACCAATACACACAGCAAGACTGGTGAAAGATTGGTTTGATGAACATGAAAGTGAAGTTGAACATCTCCCATGGCCTGCACAGTCACCAGATCTAAATATTATTCAGCCACTTTGGGGAATTTTGGAGGAGCGAGTCAGGAAACGTTTTCCTCCACCAGTATCACGTAGTGACCTGGCCACTATCCTGCAAGAAGAATGGCTTAAAATCCCTCTGACCACTGTGCAGGACTTGTATATGTTATTCCCAAGATGAATTGACGCTGTATTGGCCGCAAAAGGAGGCCCTACACCATACTAATAAATTATTGTGGTCTAAAACCAGGTGTTTCACTTTCATTGTCCAACCCCTGTATGTCTTTCTTTTAACAATGAGCCTTATGGCTGCTTCTCCTTGCTCAGTCAGTTTAGGTGTATGGCCATGCCTTGATATGTTTAGTTGTCAGTTTTCCTTTGTGACACTTGGTGCTTCCTGTAGGATTTGGCCAAGCTTTGGAAGGACGACTCGGACTTTAAGCTTCAGTTGGTGCCGTTTTTTTTTTTCCCAGCCAGTCGAAGTGCATTGTGCCGGAACTGGTTTGTATGGTAAAGAACATTTACAGCAACAAAAAAATATATCAAGCAATCAAACTAAAATTCATATCAACAAAATTCCAAGATGGCACTTGTCCCCTGACCACGGAGCACTGGCACACTTTGCCTCAGGAGGCTCAAACTGCACAATCTCTCACAAGGGAGCTTCTGTCCCAGGTTTTACACTGCAAGCTCATAGCAAAGCACAGCATAGGCAATGCATTAGCAATGGAACATCCCATATGGAGCTCATCTATATAAGGTTCTGGAGGCCTCCTGCCCTGCCCTAGAAAGAAACCTGAGGTAAGATGAAAACAGACCTAAATGGTAACCTTTCATTTCAGAAACAAAAAACTAAAGAGTCATCAGAATCATTGCGTTCCCAGCAGAGTAAAACATAAACAAAGAAACACAATTCTATTCCAGATGTAACCTAATAAAAATAGTTTTCTAGTCATTGGTTCTTTGTCTCTGTTGTATGCAAGTTATTTATCTGACGGCATGGGTCACCCCATGACACTTTCAGTATCGCAGTGTGACTGAACTTCAACATGCATCTTTTTCTTTTTGCCTTGCAGACTTTTTTTAGTCAAAACTAAAAGAAATGGGGGGATGGGATTTTGAAGAGTAACTTCACAGAGCTTTATCCCATTACAGACTGTAGCTTATCTTGAAATATTTTGGCAAACACTGGCTTTAGTTTCTAAGTTTCCACCCCCAGTCACTGTGTCTTCATTGTTGCTTTTCTCAAGATGGATACTTAATTCAGTGCACCACATACAGGATGGTACTTGCAAAGATCAAGATAATTCCTGTGTGAATAACTATTATTAATACTTTTTTCTATTAAACGTATAATCTATTGCCCTATAAAGTGCAGATGCTACCCTTAGAAACTGTGAAAGAACAATACTCAATGTGTAAAGATTTCATTTTGAAACATGTAAGTTAGTGTACTGTTACCCTCATGTCTGTGTAAGAGTGGCTTAAATGGGCATTGTGAGAAATATTCAGCCATCAAGTGGTTGGCTTAGCTTATCATAAAAGCTACACACAGGTGGAAACGATTAGACTGGCTCTGTCCAAAGTGAACTACATCTGATTATGTGCACTTCTAAAATGCACCAACGTTTGCTGTGTTCTTTAAGTCTCCATTGCACTGACAATTAAATCTGACAGGAAGACTTAGCATTGAGCTGAAGCAAGAAATGGCCCTTGCATAAGCCGTCCTAACAACCGATTTAGCATGACTGCGTGGAAGTTAGAATTAAAAATGGGTTTCGCATATTGTGATCACTGAAGAATTAGCTTTTGTGCTGTTTTTTTTTCCATAGTGACTTTAGAAGATAAATTCTGACTGCATTTAGTCTTTGAATAAGATGCTTTCAGCCACACTCTAAATTCTTTTCACTTACACTGCAATATCCTCGCCACATATTGCATGTCTGCTTTGTATTTCAGGGGTGTACGGCAATACACTGCTTTTAGTAAATAACAATAGCAAGTCAGACAGCAGTGACCCAATAAGATAATGCTGTGCAGCGAATACGACAGCATGTTCCCGTTCCTGCCAATATCGAGCAACTTCGCACAGTCATTTAAAAGATCTGAACCAATATCAACAAAAATGTTATGTTTACGTTTTTGTTCAGTATGTTATTTTCTATTAACTTTTACCAACTAAGAGTTATCTGAGCACTTGCGGGCACTCTTGGTTTGTATATAGAGCATTGAACTTTCACCCCCAGATGGTCCTGCAGTAATTTTTAATTATTTAAAAAAAAGAAGTTAGTAATTCAATAGTGTTTTACACCCTTCATCCCAATATGAACACACTGTACATAACAGGTGCTTCATAAGCACACATAGGTAATGCGTAAGATAGGACTTGATTTTTCACAAATCACATTTAATATTTTCAAGTTTAAATCTATGTAAAAACAGTTGTTAGATATGCCAACAGACACACCAAGATAAGAAACAGCAGCTTAACATTAGAACATGCATTCCTTTCATTTCATAGAGGTGAGGATTTCCTTTAAATCATCATACATGAAATCTATCAGTCTACTCATCAGTACACAGAAAAGGGTGGGACAATACATTTTATGTGGCTTGATGTTTGTGGAATGTATTCCCTGTATATCAGGAATATAGAAATAATACAAAATTTTAAATAAAAAAAATCAATTTTAAACGTGGCTGTAATTGTACATATTTAAGGGGTAATTTAAAGGCTAATATCTTTCCTGCCGTAAATAATCCTCCCATTGTCTTCATTAATTATTAATCCATATTTGTTTGTCCTAGAGGCTGAAGCTAACAGCTATTTTGAAAGGGACTAAGACCAAATAAGACTTCTGTCATGGAGTTTAAATGAAAATTCAACATGGAAGACTCACCACCCCATCTCGTCCAATCACTCCTCACTGGCTGCTCCAATCAACGGCAGGTCCGCACTCCTCCTCGGCCAATCATTTCCCAGGGCATCACTTTTAAAGACCCTCTGCATGGAAGACACTGCTCTTCTGCTGTGCTTCGACCCTCCTCCACCCCTCCTCCACCATAGACTCCCAACTCCTTCCATACCAAGGCCTACACCACCACCAGGATCGGATCCCGGAGGGGAACGACGTTCCTGATCATAATCATAAGATGTTTATTCAAACTCATTTCATCCTCAGGGGTCCGAGCGCCAAGAAAATAATCTTTCCTTAATA
This sequence comes from Girardinichthys multiradiatus, assembly GCF_021462225.1. Taxonomy (NCBI): domain Eukaryota; kingdom Metazoa; phylum Chordata; class Actinopteri; order Cyprinodontiformes; family Goodeidae; genus Girardinichthys; species Girardinichthys multiradiatus. The sequence goes on along the minus strand of NC_061802.1, from coordinate 36,357,678 downwards.
AACTCTTTAACCGTCTTCTTGTTATTTCTCCTTTATGTGAGTCTTTCCAGGTTGAAATCTCCAAACAACTCCAATATCAAAAACATCATAGTGATTTTTGACAAATGCTGTATATGAACCTTTAAAGCAAAGTCAACACAAGGTTTACCACCAATGACCTTCCTGTGTGAAACAAATGCTGAAAACAGATCCTGTCATATGTTTTCAAATGGACTTACTTTTCCAAAAGGTAGTTACTCTTACCAGTTAAGCTTTTCCTTTTACACCTTTCACGCAGGAAGATCACTGACAGTACACAACCTCCATGTCCTGTGTAAAAAATCCCCTGCTTCTTTTTAAATAAGCCTGCAAAACAAACATGTCAAATGTTTAAAGGTTCATAAAATGCTGTTTGCATTAACTGCTATGACATTTTTAAGACGGGGGTTGTTTCTCCTACTGTGTGGTGTTTTAAGAGGGATCTAGTCTGCTCGGAAGGACGTCAGGACCGCTCTCCCATCACCACCACACACTGTAGGACCAAACCTGTTATATCTATGATTTTTTATCATAATGTGTGGGGTCTCTCAGGTTTTGAAAATTATTTGACAATTTGAAAATCCTGCCGTGTGAACCAGGCTGAAGATTTTGACAACTTTGAAAATTAAACAGAAGACACTCAGAGGAACGAATCTAATTTAGTTATTTTTGAACAGTTTGACATCAGTTTGTTTCAGCCCAATAGATGTCAGAACATTCCCAGCAATATGACTGGGAAAAGTATCAAACACATGCCCGTCATCAACTAAAGCACTGGAGCTGATTTCTTCAAAACTCTCAAGTGGAGACCGAGCCAGCTAACAATAACAGGGCAGGATGCCACACCACAGAGTTGTGTAACTGACGAGCAAGCACAAATGTGTTTTTCCTTTTTTTTTATTCATGAATGAGAACAAGCAAGGACACTCGAGTGATATTCAAATCACATTTGTTCTTTGTTTTCCTGTCTTGTTCAGAGAGACCATTTATAACTGGCCAACGTCAACAACCTCAGCAATGTTTTTTTTATTCTTTTATCTTCCGCTTACTTTCACACACAGATTGGAATGAGATAAACAGTCCTCCATAACCTCGCTTTATGACAGTTAAATGTCCCTGTAAAGCAGCGACACTACAAAGCCAGCCAAACCGCTTAAACTAAATGACAGGGGGGGCGGGGGGCTTGTTCGTGTTTACATCCGTTTCAAAGAAGCCAACAGATTTGGTTGGTATTTGGATGCAAATATAAGCCACATGTGAGATCTGAGGGACTGCGTCAAACTTCAGACACCTTCAACAAGAAGAGACTAGAACTCCACATGAGGTCAACTTTTGGTATGTCACCCACTCACCTCGCTCTGCTGCTCACACCTTAATCATCTACCATGTACACATGTGAGGATGCAGGAGCGTTCCTTGAACCTGTCACATCCATCCTCTCAGAAACTCTAAACCAAAATTCAGATTCTGCCAGAGATGTTGTTCTTTGAAGAGCTCAACCAAAGCTGGAATTCAATCCACTTTGGAGTAAATCCAAATGTCCTGACCTTCACTCCTTTACCCAAGACTAAACTGGGTCCAGATGGGACGGTAGTACAGAACTTAATGTTGCTGCGTTGTTTTCAGCATGAGGCAGATCCCAGACGTCCACAGCAGGTAGGCTGGTCTTGGTGTTATAGTCTAGTCACTCAGATCCATCTATGAGTGTTTCTTTGCAGTTAAGTCTTTCAAATCAAAATCAACAACACTTCAGATATGTACCTTGTAATTGTGGTTAAAATTCATTGTAAGGTCAATACAGGCTTGTCTCTCTTAACACTGCCATTGCATGTGTTCATAATCTACCTCCATGTGAAGAGTCATCCTTTCGGGGACAGTGTTTTTAGAACTTTGTCTAAATCGACCCAGCATTTCTCCTGACAGCCCCTTTTGGAGCCCACTCAGACTCTTCTGCCTCAGAGCCATCAGTGTTCATCTGTCTCTATCTGTGCATGTTAGCACACCTAGTGACACAGGTCAGGCTAAGGAAGTCATAAGGGAAATTTGTTTTTACTTGAGGTGACGAGAGCAAGGGCAAAGTTGTTTCTGTTTGTACATTTTGTACTTCATAAGAAAGTGAATTGCAGAACTCCAGGGAAGGTCTCTCGCACTGCAGCCTGTGTCCGCATAGTAGCCACACCCAATTAAAATTTCTGACCAAAGAGTATTCTTCAGACACCACACAAGAAAACAGTCCTACCCAGAATTAAACAAGCTGCAAGAACTCCCAAACCGGGGTTGTAAGAGCAGAATGATGTTGTTTTGTCACTGCAGCTCTGGTAGAGAAAACAAATTACTCTGTTTTTGCAGAATATGTGTATGCCATAACTTGTGAGTGGTTTCTCAATGCATTATTCTTGTGCAGATATAGACAGTCATAAACAGGAACCCATTTTTCACCAGGACCCACCTTTAGAATTGACTTTGATCATTCCAGTTGTTTGCTATTTTGAAATATTTGGTATCATGCTTTACAAGTATTTACCCAGATTCACTGTTTGGGGGTTTTGAAATTCTAACTTTCTAAAACGTTTGTATGCTTTGGCCTCTGGAACCGGCCCATATGTATAAGTAACCTGCCGTTAAACTGAAATGTAACCAAAACAATTCAACTTTAACTTGGTCTTTTTTTTACATTCTCTAATAAGAATGTTTCTGAACATTAATTTACTTAAAATCATCTGAGTTAACTATTAAGATTTTTTATTGAGTAAGCCATTGGCAGTGTGGTGATCTTAGATAGTCTCATAATGTGGCTTTTAGTTTAAAGGTTAAGATATTTGAATATGAGTTCTATCATCTCTTTCTCCTCCGTGGTGTCCATCTGTTCACTGCATTTCCTACTTCTTTACTACAAACCCTGAATAACTTATTATCTGTGGGTCCACCATCACGTCCAGGAAGTTTCCACGTATTGAATTAGAAAAAAATATGGTCTTACACACAAATTATATAATCATTTGTGGGGATTCAGTCCTGCATGTAACTGATCCTGAGATTTACCTTTCAGAATTCAGTCCATCCTATCCTGATTATCTCAAATGATTCTGCCAATGATGACATCCTCTGACTTCGTTGTAGAAACCGATTATCCAATTATCCAGCATGTATGTCTCCTATTCTTTCTAGTTTACTCATAAGCCAGGAAAATAAGTCCCTGCTCTTCCGGTAAACATAAGGTTTCCCCAAATTACCAAAACTGTCAAGAAAAGAAGGGAGAGGGGGTAGTAAGATTGATGGCTTTACCCCCTCTGGTTTCTAGATTTGTACACGCTGTAACAGATCTACAACAGATGTGTGAGACTGGATGTTGGTGTTGTTGTGTAATGTATGTGTGCAAATATGAGAGAGAAAAAGAAAAGGAAGAGACTGACCTTTTACCTCCTTGGCTAATTTCTATTGTAACCATCACTGCTGTAAGAATTAATTATTGGGCTAGTGCAAGTTAACCTTAGCTTACATTTCTTTAATCAATTGGTTGTGCCACTGACAAAGCACTCAGTTTTAATTTCTATTAATAATTTCTCTGAGTCAGTACTAAAACCACCACAAATCTGTGGCCATTGTTCTGTGCAACATAGCTCAGGCTTAGTCAGGTTGGATGGAGAGCATCTGTGAGCATCGGTTTTTAAGTCATGCTACGGATTCTGAATTGGATTTAGGTCTGGACTTTGATTGGGGCATTCCAACACACAAATATGATTTGTTCTAAACTATTCCATTGTATTGCTGGCTGTATGTTTAAAGTTGTTGTCCTACAGGAAGGTACACCTCCATGCCAGTCTGAAGTCTTTTGTGACCTCAAACAGGTTTTCTTACAGGGGCGCTCTGTATTTAGCTCCATTTATTTTCTCATGAACTGTGATAACATTCCTTTTACTTGCTGAATAAAAGCATTCCCACAGTATGATGCTGCCACCGCCATGTATAATGGTGAAGATGGTGTGTTTTGGGTGATGTACTGTGTTTTCCTTCACTGATAGCATTATGATAGCCCATAGCAGTGCTACATGAGATTTCTTAAGCTTGTGATACTGTTTTATCACCTAACCCTGCTGTAAACCTTCTCCCTGACCTGTCTGCAGGGTTCCTCTGTCTTTATGATAGTTTGTTCACTAATGTTCATTAACAAACCTCTGAGGACTTCACAGAACACTTGTATTTATTCTGACGTTGTATTACATACGGATAGACTCTTTCCTAACTAAGTAAATTCTCGAGGCAGTTGGTTAAATTGAGTTTTATTTATGACTATTATAAATAAAATTTATAGATGACTGAATTCCACACTAAAGATTTTAATTCCTAAAAAGTGTGAAATCATGTATTCTTTTCCTTCACTATTATGTGCTACTTTGTGTTGGTCTATCAAATAAAATCCCAATAAAATGTATAAAGTCTGTGGATGGATTGTGACAAACAAAATTAACACACAAAAAACCCCAAAATTAGTAATAAAGAAAATAAAACTCCTCTGCACATGTCAGGGTTCTGTGCTTTTACAGAACTTATGCAACTGTGTTTGTATTACATAATCCTTTATCACAGGTGCTCTGGTGGATCATTGCAGAAAATCCAAACTTCTCCTGGGAAAGCATGGTGGACTTCTGGTTGAATCTTTTCAAGGAAGGACAAAGTGAATACCAAACATCCTCATGATCCTAAAAACAGCAAATAAGATAGGAGATGAGGAAATGGTTATTTTGGTTGCAGCGCAGGACCTTCGGTTTATGTGTGTGTGTGTGTGTGTGTGTGTGGGTGTGTGACATAATCTATGTTTTAGCATTTGTTACAGTTTAAGGCCCATTTTTCCAACATATACTATGTCGTGAGGACTCACTGCTCCTAATGGGGCCTTAAACCTGGGACCCATAAGAAGAATTGCTGTTTTTGAATGAGGAGTTTAGGTTTAGGACTATGATGTGAATTGAGTTTACATTAGGTTTAGGTATGTAATGGTAATGGTTAGGTTTAGGGTTAGAAATGAATGGAAATGAAAGTTAATTCAAAGTCCTTGTAAAGACAGAAAGATATGTGTGTGTGTTTTTGTGTGTGTGTGTGTGTGAGAGAGAGACAGAGACAGACAGAGAGAGAGAGGTAGATAGTTCCCTAGGCGTGTCTGTCACGCCACCGGTGACCCTCAGATTCCCTCCTGTGTGATGTCATGTCACTTCCCCCCTTTGTTTCCTCACTCAAGAGGATCTTTCTAAAAATGTCTTTTTGTTTCAAGACTCTCAACGGCCCTCCTTCCTCCGTCGCTTGGCAGCAGTGTGTGTGTTTTTACATTAATGACACCCTATATAGCTGGTCCCGAAAACAGGAACTGTTGGGATGCAGATGAGGATGCTGAAGGGTGGGTTCTTTCCTCTTTAGTCTGTAACTTTGCAATGTCAAGCTTTTTGTTTCTGAACACACCATATTACAACCATACAGACTTTGTTTAGAATGGTCTGCAAATTTCTGAACACCATGTCCTTCCCAGGGACAAAAACTCACCTCTGTGCGGACTAACCTTTGACTCTGATCGCAAGATGAAGTTGGGACACAAACTTTATCCAGAGACCTTTCAGGAACTGCTAATTATATTCAGACAGGCATGTTGTCATGTTCTCATGGGTCATCGGGACTGTATCAAGGTGTTGCACAGTGCATATGTGTGCCTAGATTTCATCATGTAACGTCGCTCAGTGATTTGGATCAAACAAACACTGGAACCACAAACACTTCGACATTTATTTGAAGTCTGAAGGAAGCACACATGCTTCTCTCCTCAGTGGAAAGTGGCTATGGTCCAGGTAGATTTGTCATATGCAGACTTCCACTCCTTCCAGAGTTTCCCCTTACTGTAATGTAACAACAATAAGAATCTGTAATTCCAATTCAAAGGCAGGGTAATAGGATACAGCAGGCATGAGCGCTGATAAGCCGGCCACAGGGGACAAGCCATGAAACGAGCCTCTGCCCACAACATGGCACAGCAGGAAACAGTGACCCTTGTGAATTGTATATTTTTGCATCATTTAATATTTATGCAATTAAAGTTTTGTTTGGGTTATGATGTAGCTGGCCCTTTTAATAACCAAAAAAGATGACGTCTTTGACAAATATGATTATCTACAATCTATGTTTGACACTTTAATTCTATAAAACTGCACTAATCAACACTGATGAATGAAAACTATTTAGAAACAATAAAGAAGTAGTAGCTTGTCTGTTCTTCTCAGGGTCCTTGTTTCCATGGGGGATAAAACTGCTAGTTGGTGTGCCCTCTTCCTCCTCCTTGCTTAAGCAAACTTCCTCAATTGTCCAGATCTGCTTAGACAGGACAGATGTATTGCAGTTTATTTATTATTATTTTTTTAAAGCAAAATACACATTTCTATGCTTTATTTTGAACAAATAGCTGCACCCTTCTCCTTGGCATGGTGACAAAAGCGTGTCTACTTCCACCATCAGTCAACAGATTTCAACCCGACAAAAAACTAACAAAAAAACCCAACTTTCATAGATGCTTAAAATCCGGCTCACAACACGATTAAAAACATGCACAGTGGTAGCACTGTTGTCTTGCAGCAAGGAGCTGGGTTTGAATCACGGCCTGGGGTCTTCTGCATGGAGGTTGCTTGTTCCCCCAGTGTTCTTTCTGGGGACTCCAGCTATCACCCACAGTCCAAAAACATAACTGTTAGGTTAATTAGACTCTCTACGGTATGAGTGTGTGCATGGTTGTTTGTCTTGTTCGTGTCTGTGTTCCCCTGTGATGGACTGGTGTCCTGCCCAGGTTGTACCAAGTCTCTCACTCAATGACCTCCTACAACAGTCCCCCCCCTGCAAGGATAAGTGGGTATAGGCAATGGATGGGTTGATGGATCCTCATCCCAACTAAACAAAATTTTAGACAGTTTTATTTTATATTTTTGTCCTAATTTATGTTGGTTTTACATTAAAACACATTTATTGGACAACACCATTGATGTTTATTCGGTCAATCAGTTTAAGGGTTTCTGAAGATATTTAACCTAATTTTTAGGTTTAGTAAAATTTGTTTGTGAAAGAAAAAACACTGAATAAAAAATACAGGAAACCTTTTCATCTTATAACTGTGTCTTTGTGTTTTTTCATTGGAAAACACATTCAAAAGAAACTTTTGTTCCTTTGCCAAGGTGGGAACTAAGTCAGAGGTATGTAATCAGAGCTAAGAGCCAGTTTACAGAAAATCTTCCAAGCTTAAATTCAGGAAACCTTGTAGACAGATGGGCTACTGGCACAGAAAGAGAGGGTTTTGTTTTCACAAAAACAGGCTACATTAACCACTCTATTTTTCAATGAAAGAACCATCATCTAGCTTCAGTGGTACCCTGGACATGTCACCACAAGGCCAACTTATATGACAAACACAACAATGGAGGACCTGCTGCTTGGTCTATAGCTTTAGTCAGACTTAGAGTGAAAGACGAGCCAGAGGAGGCTGTGGGCAGCAAGGCGAAACACTGGACAAGGAGAGGGAAGCCATGGAGCCGTAAAAGCTAAAGGATGTGTGAGGATAAGCTAGCGCTACCTAATGCTAGCTTGCTATAATAAGCCCAGCATGCAATGGTTTAATAGTTTAATGGTTGAAGATATTAGCTAGTTCTTATAATATGTATGCTTTGACTAGTGATGCCGCCTCCTCTTCAATCAGTGATCGACAGTCTTCTGACGTCATGTTTTCAGCACGACTTGGCATTGTTGGAACTGCATCCAACAAGGTACAAAAACTTTTTTTCCACATAGCAGCTACTAGCGGAAAAGCCTAAAAAGCAAGTAGAGCTGTACCTGAGTAGGGAGTAGTGGAAAAGGAGCATAAGTCTGAGGCCATATTTTTTCAGGGCTAGTGCTCAGTATCTGCCTCACGTGTTCAAGTCTTGTTCACAGTGACGGAGCAGAAGATGGAAAGATGGATTAGGGCTTCATCTTGCAGTAATACGGACAAAAACAGTGCTCAGTCAAAAAAGGGGACCTCACAAAGGAACACAACCTCCTTTATGGTCATGACAAACAAATCATGGTCAAAACAACAAATTCCAGAGTATAAGCTTCCTCTGTTGGTGTGGCAGGGCTCTGCTCGAGTGATAGACTGTGGAACCCCATCATCTAGGGGGAGCTCTGCTTGGACCCACTGCTCATGCATATAGAAATGACTTATCTATGTTGGTTTGAACATCTACTCAGGGTGTCCTCTGTGTGCCTCTGTTTGGAGGTTTTTCTGGAATGTCCAACCAGGAGGAGACCACAGGCAGACCCAGAACGTCTTGAACTGCAGAGTGGTGCCAGGAGACGGTTGTCTGTGTTTCTTTCCTAGGCATGGTATCCACTTGACTCAAAAGACAAAGGAAGGAGTGATGAAGTGGTGCATGTTTCTGGAGTGTGGGATGAAAACAAGAGTACCCAGAAAGAACCCGTATGCAGGGAGAATACGCAATCTCCACAAAGAAAGGCCTCAGAACCTTCTTCCAGTGAGGCTACCAAATGCTTTGACATGCAGTCCTTAGAATATGAATTTGAATACAATATAAGGTAAATAAAAACCTAAACATATTGTATGGGCAAGCGTTCCAAAGAGATTGTAAATTTATGATGTGTCTCTGGTTCTTATGATATCTACGTCTCTTCCTCTCTACGTCAAGTCATTCCTAAGCACTCAACAGCCTATCCTGTTTTGGATCCCGTCTGGAAACTTCATCCACACCAAGTTGCTTTCCACTCAGATTCTTAAAGGGTATCACAGTCCATTGCTCTATTTGCAGACTGCAGAGTATGTTTTCCGGTATCGCAGGTCTGAAATAGTTCTATCAAAGAGAGCAACAGGAGCCAGGGAGGCACCCCATTCTGCTTGGTCCCACAACTGTCTCACAGAATGCTGAATGAAATTACCATATGGCCAATGGTTGGGAATGAGGGGAAGTGAGTTGGGACATAGACGGTTGGAGAGGAAAAGAAGAGGGAACTGAAATTAGGGCCTGCTTTGAAGATAGTCCTCCGAGGGCTTGGTGTGCAAAAGGAAACAAAGACAAAAGGACATAATTGTCTTTATTTTGTGTGTATTTGTTATTTGAAGCTCCGTTGAGAAGGAAAACATGTCTCATCCCTGAGGTTATGTTGCACTTTGCATTTCAATAAAATTCTAAAATCTCACGGTCTGAGCCCAGACAAGCCCTGGCCATCAAACAGACCTTTTTATCAAATCATTTAGCACTACCCACCGAACCGGGATCAGTTTTTTGAGACCCCCACTATGCTTCTGCTAGCCAGACAGTGGACTGTTTTATTTCCTGGCAATCTGCTGCTTCACCCCACAGCCCAAACCAAACAATTATTAGAATAAAGAGCCTGGTCAAACACACACACACACACACACATACACACATATATATATAAACACACACCTTGTTTGTATGCTTGGCTGCGGATCAGAGTGCTTCAACAGTAAAACAAACCTTCAGAGGAAAACAGCATGCTGTGGGAGCTTTGGGTTGACCCAATAGATGGAGATATAATTTATCACTGAGACACAGCATACATATACAGACACAAACAAATGTTTTTTTTAAATAAAAGCTTGTTGCACATGTTTGAATTTATTTGGTATTTCTTAAACCCCACAGGGTCAGAATTACATATACAGGCTGACATATATACAGTCATATTCAATAAATTGGAATATACTTTCCGATGAGGCTCGTCTGTCAGATTAAGCAGGTATTAAACATAATTTTCATAAAGCTCAAATTTTAGTTTGAAAATAGTGTTTTTCTCTTGGTCTGATATATTAGCTGTAAGCGGAAAAGTCATCATAATTAACAGAAAAAAAGGCTTGAAAATATCAGTCGATGTGTAATTAATCTATGTAATGTGTTTCACTTAGTGAATTGAGTTACTGAAATAAAATAACTTTTCAATAATATTCTAATTTATTGAATGTGACTGTACATACACCCCTATTAATACAGTGTTTGGTTGCAACTCTGTTAGTAAGCTCAACATTGACTTCTTGCCTTCATAGCCATCTAAAGGTTGTCTTAATTCTGGCTAGATATTTGACAATTCTTTTGAGCAGAGCTGGTAGCAGTCATTTAAACTGATTGGGTTCCTGTGGACATGGCTTTAAAACTTTGTTATCCAATTTTCCATTAGGTTGAGGTTTCCGTTTATGAAAAACCCTTCTATAAAGTTAATGCTAGCCTGCTTTATCGATTCTGAAATCAAATTTGATGTGTGTTTGGATAATGGTCCTGCTAGAAGACCCAATTATGTCCAAGTTTCAGCCGTCTGGCTGTTGATGGGAGTTGAATGATTTTGAGGAAGTCCTTCTGGATTATGCCCTCCAATTTCTGCAAACAAACCTACGGCATGATGCTTCCACGACCATGCTTAACATTGTGTTCTTAGGTTTGGAAGCCTCATGTTGACCCCTCCAAACGTTCTTTCTGTCATTGGGGCCAAATAGCTCATTCATTGTCTTCTTTGACCACAAACCTTTAGAGGGAAAATGGCTTTTCCTTTCGGGTGGCTTTAAATTTCAGTAAAGCTTGAGGGCGGAGATTCTTCTTTCTTAGTTGGCACCCTTATTATTTCATGGGGATGTAAATTTAGCTTCATTGTAGAGTTGATGGTACCTCGGTTCCTGGGCTTGAGCTTTGATGGTTCCTTGGTTTTTCTTAGGGGTTGATCATTTACGTCTTCCTCAGAACCGTGACAAAGTGATGACACAAACCCAATAACAGAATTTATAATGTTGTTGTTTAAAAATGTCCCCAAAATAATTTACTAACTCGTGGGAACCTACAGTTCCCCTTCTTTGATCTTCACTTTGATTTTTCCAGCTGTTGGAATATTGCTCAATTCAATGAATGCTGTCAAACAAATCTTTGACTATGCTAACAAAAAGAAAACACAAAAATAATAGAGCTTGCAAGTATGTTGTAAAATAATCTAGAAACATCACCACCAAACTGTCACTGTGTGGTTAGATTCTGTAATTGTTTACGTTTAGTCAGGTGTTTTTCCGTTACTAGCTTGGTTAGTCCTGGAGTCCTCATTTCTGGCTTTTGTTTCCTAGGTTCTGTTCTGTTGACTGTGTTATTTATTGTATTAGATCTGTTCTTTTTCCCTGTGTCCTGGTTCCTTGGGTTTGTTCACTGTTTGTTTCGTCAGGCTCCTCATGTTCTCGTTTACCCCTATCTGGTTCACCTGCCCCTCTGTCTTCCCGCACGCCCGTTCCACAACTGTGTCTGTTTTCCCCTGATTACCTGCCCTATTTTTCCATGTCCACCTTCGACTGTATTTAAGTTTGTCTTTGTCCTTTGTTCCACGCGGTGTCGTTTGCCTAATTTGGTTTGACCTAAGTTAGTCTGTCTGTTCCTACTGTTTTGTGGTATCCTGCGATCCAGAAACCAGGATTGTTTTTGATGAACTGGATCTCTGTGAAACCTGCACTGGAAATTGTAAGTTGGCTCACCTCATTAAAGAAGAATCATCTCACCAACCATCTCTGCTTGTCCTGCATCTCTGGTCCACCGATAAGATAGAAACCATGACACAAACGATTTACATCAATGCATGTCTAAATAAGCTAGTTTAAATAATGTTGACCAAATCTTGATTTGAGACAATTCCCAATACATTCCAACTGGTCCACCCAAATATTGATTTTCCAATCATTGTAGTGGAATCTTATATAACCATTCCACTCTGTAAAAGGTTCAAATAAATGTTTAAAACCCTCACACTAATTTATGACCATAATGAGTTTATATAAACGTAGAAGCACAGCTGAACATACATAAATATATACAAAAACTGCTCTAAACAGTTATGTACATAAATACGGGCTCTTTAAAGTGAGCAGCTGGCTGCTCCACCCTACAACTCTCATTATACAGCGCAAGGTCTCTGGGCTTTGATCCTTTCTTGGTCAACAACAAAGCATTGACGAAGGATTTAAGAACACAAATATGTGCAAGGCACTGTTTCTCACTCCTCTAAAATGTTTACCAGGTTCTCTGAGTCATTGTGTTGCTGCCAAATGAAAGACACAACCAGCAGAATCCATCAAGATGCTTTCTGTCTGGCTTTGGTACCTTTCGTATGTTGGCCTCTGCCCTTTTCATATATTTTTAAGAAAGTGAACCATAAGAGTAAGGTTAGAGAAACTTTAGATGTAGACTCTGGTTTAGGAGAGAGCTTCAGAAGATATCAGCCAAAGCACTGGAAAAACGCAGTTAATGTCATGCTCCAGGGGTGGTTGTGTGTTTTTTCTGTCTTCTTCTTATCTCCCTCCCCTCACATTCCTGGCTGCTGATCTGTGTGGGGACGGGGCTTCTATGTTGTACTTTTAAAACACCAGTGTATAATCATCTTCTAAAGCTTCTGCATAGGAGGACAGCAGGACTGACACTCACCACATGATTGTCAGCAATGGTTGCGATAATCAAGTTCCTTTCCTTTGTCTAATGTTCATAGTCCATTCTTCATATTTACCTCATGTCTTTCTGTATTACATAACAATCTCCTGAGGTTTTGCCTCGAACCTCCATCGAAGATAACTTCAGATTCCCACGCTACTGTCAGGTCAGATTAATATAACCAACCTTGATTAATTAATTCAGTCAATAAGAGTCCACCACAAATTCTTCTTACTGATAAGTCTCCTTATAACTTTCCTGCATTCTAATCAACCCGGTTACATAACGTTCCATAATCAAACCCAATGTACTAAACTTTATGTCAAACCGTAGGTCATTTGCCCTTATAATGTGCATCAGTGAGGATTCTAATCCTATCCTAACAACAGTGAAAACATTAGCATTTTTACTTGATCATTCTGGTGTATGTGAAAGGTCATCTATAAGTAATAGTAAGCAATGCTATTGCTAACACTACCTGCCCCTCTTTATCCTCAGAAATGAACAATAATCACCATTGCTATCTGTCTTCCTTTGCCAGCTCTGGATTATAAGCTCCATGGCTTAGCATTTATAACCTCCAACCTACTTACTTTTTGCTCAAACTTGCCAAAATGAAGTTAACTTCGCTTTCTGTTCTTTATCTTACTTCTGGTACCATTGTTTTCCCCACTGACTTCATTCACAATTTATTGATAATGACCTTTTTCAGTTTGTACAGATTTATTGAAAGTAAAAATTTGTAACCGTGGGTTGAATGTACATTTAGTTTGGAGACAAAAGCATTAAGCCCTTTCCTGGCAATCAAAGTTGATGAGTTTAAAGCTGGTTACTGTTGCTCCTGTTTTTGCACTAGTCAATCTTGGCTAAAACTCTACATCTGGATCTCTAATAAACATCTTAAACATCAAAAAATTTTATTTTTGATCCATATGGCTATCACCTTTAGTCTAGGCTATGTGGCATTTTGACATTTTTTAGACCTATTTTCGACAATAAAAAATGCTCACTGGACAAGTAATGTGATTAATAGTATTTATTCATTGTTAATTTGAATTTAATTCCATTCAGTACAGTTCAGTTTGATTTATTGTATTATATTATATTAAAGAAATGTTGAAATTGCACTGCCATGAAAAGAATAGAACAGAATAGAAAAATCCTTTATTGTCCCTAACATGAAGTCTGTCTGAAAAGCTGTTAACCTTCTACCACTGGGGAGACTGACTTATTTTTCTACAAACCCAAGTGGATATGACATCTTTCTACAAGTCAGGAAACTGTTGGTGAACATAACTCAGCAAACCACTGTTAAAAAAAATCAGAACTATATCTTTAAGACTTGCTCTTGAGTTTCCAATAAAAATTAATATAAGTCCTGGTGAATGTTGGAGTAAAAGCTTGGCTTATTGCTGTGATGTATTGGCTTGGAGCAAGGGGAAGCATTAATAACATAATTACTCTACAAATATAAAAAAAAAAAAACAGTTATGGGAATCGGCTGGGTCATGAGTGTTTAGGTGATGTTGTGTTTTGGTGAAGAAGTGATACTCTGGGTCATCAGACTGATGTCACTGGCTTCCTAGTGTATGATGGAGAGGATTTCCTGTCACCAAGAGGTTTACCTAGTGTGTTAGACAGAGATCCATCCAGCACATGACCCTGGCAATGATAACATCACACCATCCATCTGTCCTCAGTTTATCCCAGCCTTTAATCCACCAGCCACTAACTTCTGGTCATGGGTATAAACAGCTTGTAAATGGTGTTTATTATGGACAATCTGTGAAAGGTCGCTCAAGGGCTCATTGTAGTTTCCCCAACTGGTCCACATGTGTTTAGTGGACCTGGAGAAGGCATTCGACTATGTTCCTCGTGGTGCCCTGTGGAGGGCGCTCCAGGAGTATGGAACAGGGGTTTGGTCCACATTGCTGGTACTAAGTCAGACCTGTTTCCGGTGCATGCTGGACTCCGGCAGGGCTGCCCTCTGTTACCGGTCCTGTTCATAACTTTTATGGGCAGGATTTCTTGGCGCAGCCAAGGGTGAAGCGGCTGGGATGAAGAACAGCTCCTCCAAGTCCGAGGCCATGGTTCTCAACCAGAAAAAGGTGGCTTTTCCTCTTTAGGTTGGAGGGGAGTTCTTGCCTCAAATAGAGGATCTTGGGGTTCACGAGTGAGGGGAGAATGGAGCGGGAGATTGATAGACAGATTGGTGCGGCTGCCGCACTAATGAGTACGCTGTGCAGGTGCATTGTGGTGAAGAGAGAGCTGAGTTGAAAAGCGGCGATTTACCGGTTGGTCTACATTCCTACTCTCACGTATGGCCATGAACTTTGGGTCATGACCGAAAGAACGAGATCCCGGATAAAAGCAGCTGAGCTTCCTCCGTAGGGTGGCCGGGCATTCCCTTAGAGATAGGGTGAGGAGCTCAGCCATCCGAGAGGGGCTAGGAAGAGAGCCGCTACTCCTTCACGTTGAGAGGAGTCAGTTGAGGTGGCTCAGGCATCTGTATTGTATGCCTCCTGGACTCCTCCCTAAGCGATGTATTCAAGACACATCCCACCAGGAGGAGGCCCAGGGGACGGCCCAGGACACGCTGGAGGGACAAAGTCTCTTAACTGGCCTGGGGATGCCTTAGGCTCCCCTGGGGGAGCTGGAGGAGGTGTCTGGGGAGACGTAGGTCTACCCGTCTCTACTGACTCTGCTGCTCCTGCAACCCGGTCCCGGATGAAGGAGAAGATGACGAGAACAAGCACAGGTATAAACAGCCTGCAACTGTAATTTGGGCAGTGATGAGTAAAAAAGTGCCTGCTTTTCACATTCCTTTAATGGCTGTATGTACGATTTACACTGAAACAAAACAACGTTGCTTTAGATGTTAAAACCAGGTATATACGAGCTGTTCTTGGTTCTGCTCCTCTTTTTTTAGAGCAGGTCTGGCTGTGTGGCAACAGTTCAGCTCTGTCACTCAGGACAGGCAGGGGTCCACCGTGCACACAAACACAACCATGTTTCCCCTCAGCGCTCCCTCTCACCGCACAACTGGTTTAGATTTTTTGGGGGTCAGGGGTGAGGCATAGCTGGATCATTATCACAGGTCATACATGAGGCAGGCACTGAGAGCGGATGGCCAATAATCAGCTGAAGCATGCGCAGGGGATCTCGCTGCAGTTATTCTAAGGTCCAAAGTGAGCCGGTTTTTTGATTGATGCAACTAGTTTGGGCAAGTCTCAGCTTGTGTCTATTACTTATCCTTTCCTGTCATCAACTGATAAGAGATCTCCCACCGAGGGGGATAGAGGGCTAGACATATTGCAGCACTGTACAGTTCTCATGTTTCTTTTCTTGAATAAAATGTTTGCTGGGAGTTTTCCCTGAGAGGGCAAAGATTATCCCAGGTGGCATTTACAGCACTGTTTTCAAATGATGATTTTGTTTATGAAGGGACAAAAAACTACTTAAACCAACCCCTGCAATATATCGATTGTCAAACCCCTTATATGCAGTATTTCACCCATCGAAAATCTCACCCATTGAAAAAACCACTAAATAAAAACCTTCAGATAGGTTTTTTACAGCACTTTAATTCAGATGTATTTGTACTGAAATCACACATTTATACTCGCAATGTCATCAAAATGAACATACCTGAAGAAGAGAAATAATAAATTAATAATCAATTATAACAATTAATAATAATACATTTTTATTTTTCTAAAGCTCAATGATTGGCTGAAGCATATCACAGCTTCAGGGCTGGGCCAGCCATGTTTTTTGTCCATTAATGACTGATGTTTCAACTTACGTAGATCCCACATTGGATTAGTTCCGGTCAGTGTGACCTCATAAAGAAAGCCCCATTTCACATTTTTGTTAATTAGTGATATAACTGTTATTGTTTTAGTTTGACTCGATCTGCAAGTTGACTGGAGGTATTTCTTTCTGTGTAAAATTACAGGAACCTTTTATTCCTGTTAAGCCAGTTTAGGGAAACATTTTTGAGGTCACTTCTGGTCAAGGGTTATTGAACTAATTAGAGGTGGGATTTTCTGGATGTTAATACATTTTATGTTGCAAAACGTTCTGTACACCTTGAGGATTTATATAATGGACTAACAC
Source organism: Girardinichthys multiradiatus (assembly GCF_021462225.1). Classification (NCBI taxonomy): domain Eukaryota; kingdom Metazoa; phylum Chordata; class Actinopteri; order Cyprinodontiformes; family Goodeidae; genus Girardinichthys; species Girardinichthys multiradiatus. The sequence continues at coordinate 36,341,059 of NC_061802.1, read as the reverse complement.
AATAGGGTGCCTAAACATGAGGTGAAATAATACATAGTTTTAATTTTGTTTTACAAACAAATTGCTTATATATTCAGCCCAATTTACTGTTAAACCCCTAAATAAAAGCAAGTTCAACCAACTGCCTTTAGAAGTTTAAATCAAGTCTATCTGTGTGTAAGAAACACAGCAGATACGTTCAGGATAACATTGTGGAGAGGTTTGAAGCAAAGTTAGGTTGTAAAACAATACCCCAAGCGTTGAAGATCCCATGGCCCAAGTCATCATCTAAAAATGGGAAAAATATGGCACTACTTCAAATCTACTAAGACTTCACCCTCTACCTAGAGTGGGCAAGGAGAACACTAATCTGTGAAGCAGCCAAGAGTCCCATGGAAACTCTGGAGGAGCTGCAGAGATCCACAGGGCAGATGAGAGAATCTGTCCATCGGACAACAATTAGTTTTGCACTTCTTCTTCAGCAGGGAAACTTAATACAGAGCAATCCTGGAAGAAAACCTGTTATAGGCTGCTGTATGGTGTTTGACTGCAAAGAAACACAGCAACATGCATGTAGCTATAGCCTCATGCAAAGAAATCTCCTAACTTGTTTACCCCAAACTGCTTGTCACTCTTCCCCACTGTCTAACAGGACTTATGTTGGAGGCTTACTTTGACCACAGAGGACAGAATGGTGTGAGATGTTTAAGATTCTCTCAGATGAGCAGTTTGTGGAGCTTTTTCAACACCTTTCTGATGAACAATAAGGGGAAGCCTGTCTTCGACAACTTCCCTGCTGTTGCTAAGTTGACTGCTTGACATTTAAAGCCATTTAAAAAAGGGGTTCACAACACTGTCAAGAAGAAAGAACTGAGCCAGGGTCAATCTCTGGCTGCCTGTTTTCATTCTTTTCAAATCTGGTTTTTTTGGCAATTTTCATGTCAGCAGCAAATCTGGGAACTTCATTTGAGAGAAAATGTACAAAACCTATTATAATATGTGCAGCTCTAAATTATATTAAAAACCAGGCTTGTGTGGCTCACAAATCAATTAGTGTCCATAATTCCCCTTGTAAGTAATTTTGTGGTAACCTTTGGAAGACCTATTTGTGTCCAACCTTTAACTTTCTTGTTGAAATAATACTTTAATATTGTCACATAATGTTCTTTCCTCATGACCATGAGCACTACTCCCTACTGCAGTTAAGTCCCACACAACATGATGCTGCCTACCTTGTACTTAACAATTGGCATTGTGTTCTGATGCCAGCAAGCTTCCCTTTTTTCCTCAAATTTTAACAATAGTTGGCCAAACACTACAGTATTATATTCATCATCCCAGGACAGGACTTGTCACCAGAATTTAAAGTCAATTTTAAGTGCATTTGCAAACTGTTATCTGGTTTTAAAGTTGATTTTGGAGTCATGGCTTCTTCTTCGCAGAGTGGATTTCCACCCATGTCAGTTCAGGACTCATTTCACTGTGGATAATGACACTGTCCTACCACTACCATTTTTAGTCAGCATCTTCACAAGGTCTTCTGATTTTGTTCTGGTGTTGATCAACACATTTAGCACCAAAACACTTTATTCCCTGAGACACACAATTGGTGTTATTCCTTAGTATTCTATGATGGTTATACATCCACATAATTGTTTGAACAGATGAACATGGCACCTTCAGGCATTTGGAAATTGTACCCAATGATGAACCAAACTTGAGGAAGTCCACAATTATCACCTGCTGTCTTGCCTGACTTCTTCAGCTTTTTTTCCAGGATGTCACACAAGGAAGCAGTTTGTTTGAGGTGTTGCCTTATAATACATCCACAGGTGTGCCTCCAATTAACTTGAATGTTGTGGATTAATTAAAAACTTACAAAGCCATCAATGTTACCTTAGTGTATGCAAACTTCCGAATTTAAAGAAAATAATAAAAACATTTTGCAAAATGAAAAACATTCTCTCTCTGATTATTTTGGCATTTATTAAATAGATGTGATTTTGGTAACCCTAAAAGGACCTTAAAAAAGGCAACGTTTAGTTTGATTTAATGTCACAATCCATCAATCAATCAATATTTTATTGTCATTGTCATAATAACGCAGTCATAGATGATGAAATTTGGTGTAGCATCATACAACTGCATAGTAAGTCACACAGAGAGAAAAGATGTTGTCTTTTTACAGTGTATGTATTTGTCTGGGTTTAACAATATATCACATTTATTAGAGCTCACATCTCCAGGTCATGTTGCCTCTTCGCCAAATACTTTTTCATACCCAAGTGTTGTCATTACATCTTTTTCTTCTTCCATTCAGTACCCAGATATAAAACAATTCATACCAACGTACTTAAACCATTATGTATCAGTTCATTTTCCTTTTTAGTTCAGTTGTTTGTAAATGAAATAGAAAATGAGTCATTAAAATGTTAAAATAATGTAATTTAATTTATTTGTTTATTCTTTTGTTATGATTTTGATCACAGTTGACACTTAGAAAATATGAGTATGACTTTTAAACAAACAAAAACAAAAAAACTTTGAGCAATCCCCTGCTGGTAGATATTATGTATTGTTAACAGTAAACAAAAAGGTTTATTGTTGAATAAAGACATTTTGTTAAAGCAACCCATGGCAAGAAAAAAAAAAAAGAAAAAGAAAAAAGCAACCCACGGCAGAAGCCTTTGATTATTTTTTCCGAAATAGTAAGAAACAGCCAAAACTAAAAAGGTAGGGAATAGCAAAAAGGATGCAGTTCCTTGCGGTACCTGCTCCTTGGAGTTAAATAGCTGTTTGGTGTCGGTCCAAAATCCAACAAGGATCATTAATGTTCCAAGGAATATGTCCCAGTGTGACTGTCCGTACAGAATGACCTGATAACCTTTGACTAAAAGCTGGATCCAGTGTCCGGTCTAAATATTATTGATCTCATTCCTCATTCATTCAGCCTTCAAGCTTATTCCATTTAAAGATGGTGGTTATCTCATGTGGGTAGAGCCTCTTCATTTATCTATTGCCCCACAGGAATTACTACATGACAGGTTTATGTTACAGAGACCAATACACTCTTTCCTTCTTTATATTCCTGACATCCAGTGACATGAAAACTGAACATAAAGTAAATGAACAGCAGATGTGAGATTTGTCAGACCGCAGAATACAAACATGTACACTCATTTGCTATGACGTGTAATTTACAATATTTACGGGTCTATCTTTCATCATTTGCACTGTCCCTCTCTGCATCTGAAAGTAGTTATCTCCACGTCTTATAACACCGGTGTCTTTTCTAACATGCAGCAATTCATAAAACAGTAATTTCTGCGTGCGTAACATGATTCTGGCTGTAAAATGTTTGATATAGAGGGGTTTGCTTCATCAAATGCGGAGTAAATCATCTGTGAGGGATGACAAATAAGGGATGTATGTGAAAGAAAGAGCGGGTTAGAAAAACACTGGGAGATAAGAGTTTGGCAGAGATATAGGAGAGGAGGTATGAATCGGACATTATTATAGAACCCAGGTGTGTTGACATTATGACAAAGAGATTAGCATGCTTTCTTGAACGATATCAACAGCAATGTTCTCCACATGGTTTGTTGTGCTAACCTGTGACCGGCTGACACCTCCTCCGGCATCTTACAGTTAGAGAATCTGAATCCAACACAGACGCTAAGCCCCTAAGATGTGTGTGTGTGCTGAACTACAGATAGGCAGAACAAACTGTAGGACAACACATGAGATCACTGTGACTCCCTCCCTGAGTGTTTTATCACTCAAAACCCAAGAGAAATAAAACACCAACTCTCTAAGGGAGGTTGCAAAGATGGTTTGCGTGCCTCTTAAATGCAGTGCAAGAGTCGGGTCATTAAATTGAACTAAAACCAGTGTGGAACAACGGAATAAAGATGAGCATTGGACATATATTTGTTTAGGATTTTTAGTATGAAGGCAGAATGTAGTTGTTAATTAATATCAGTGTATGGCAACAAGGACATATTCATCAACTGGGTCAGCTGTTTTTCATTACTTTGCAAAAGAACTCATACTTCAGGAACGTTTTCAGTTTCTATCACATTATTAAGAGCAAAATATATTGGTGGCATGATTTTTACGAATAGAAAATGTTATTTGGAAATGAATAATTTTTTTCTATGGATTATCCTGGTGTGTTGCTACTTTTTCCCTGTCTCTCTGCTCCCTCTATCTGTTCCTGCTGCAGCACAATAGAATAGTCTTTATTTTCACTGTCTTGGGGGTACAACAAAAGTGAGGGTGCTCGCATTGAGGCTACCATACACCACAGTAGGATTAACAAAAAATAACAAGGCATATTAAAGGTTTTTCTATTAAAATAGAGATATGATAGATGAAGTGTAATATACACTACAGAAGCCATGACATGTACAACTGAAAATATATACTATAGAATATTCTGTAAACAGTGAATTTGTGCAAGAAGGTATATATACATAAATATGTACATATCTTACATGGCTATTAGAGGAGTTACAAACCTATCAGAGGACATCTGCTTGCATACCTGTTTCAAATTGACTCTTCAGTGTCTCTGCACCACAGGACCAGCTGGACTCTTACGCCCTGCCAAATCCTTTCAATCTAACTGAGGTTGTTTGCTCACAGAAGTGCATATAGGTCACTTATCAGTATCAATGTATACCAATGTTGTAACAAGCTTGTTTTTAAAACTGCTAAGGTGCCTACTCTGTATTAAAATCCTCTATAGCACTACCCCTCCACCACCTGTTATTGAATATTGCCAGCCAGCTGTTGAAGGCAACTATATTTTTCTCATTCTCACAGAAAAGACACAAACCATTTTGAAATATTTCCATTTGTAAAAACACATTGGAAGTCATGGTGTGGGAACAAAAGGAGACACACCCACTAGTTGGCTGGGTACGAACTTGATGGCAAGCTGTTTTAAACAAAATCATTTAGATTATGTAGTACAGTTTTTAAAAGTCCAGGGTGCCTCTCGCCCATAGACTGCTGGAGATAGGCACCACTTCCCCCACGACCCACTATGGAATAAGCGGTAGAAAATGACTGACTGACTGACTGAGTTTTTAAAAGTTCTTTGTATAAATAAATTGATACAGTGAAACCCTGACCCTGGTACTTTTACTCAAGGTCATCACACCATGATAATCTGATTTCAGCTGATGCCTACTCACTCATCATATTCTGGCTTTAATACATGCTTTTCTGGTATTTCTGGACCTGGATTTCCCATGTGCCTCTTCCCAGTGCAGCAAACTTGATATCTAAGCATTCACCTGGATCTGTCAGTTTCATCTGTGGAAGTCTCTGATGATCTTCATCACACTACACAAATCTTCAAAACACCCTCCTTCAATTACCCACCTATGAGTATCTGCTTGCATTTCTTAGCGTTTACCATTGTGCTCAGTTTTGGTTGTTTTTTTGCATAAGATGCATAAGAAAATCAGTTAGTCGTTCAGTTGGTCGTACGGACGGAGGGACAGACAGACTGACAGATATATATATATATATATATATATATATATATATATATATATATATACAGGGGCTGGACAATGAAACTGAAACACCTGTCATTTTAGTGTGGGAGGTTTCATGGCTAAATTGGACCAACCTGGTAGCCAGTCTTCATTGATTGCACATTGCACCAGTAAGAGCAGAGTGTGAAGGTTCAATTAACAGGGTAAGAGCACAGTTTTACTCAACATATTGAAATGCACACAACATTATGGGTGACAAACCAGAGTTCAAAAGAGGACAAATTGTTGGTGCACGTCTTGCTGGCGCATCTGTGACCAAGACAGCAAGTCTTTGTGATGTATCAAGAGCCACGGTATCCAGGGTAATGTCAGCATACCACCAAGAAGGACGAACCACATCCAACAGGATTAACTGTGGACGCAAGAGGAAGCTGTCTGAAAGGGATGTTCGGGTGCTAACCCGGATTGTATCCAAAAAACATAAAATCACGGCAGAATTAAATGTGCACCTCGACTCTCCTGTTTCCACCAGAACTGTCCGTCAGGAGCTCCACAGGGTCAATATACACGGCGGGGCTGCTATAGCCAAACCTTTGGTCACTCATGCCAATGCCAAAGGTCGGTTTCAATGGTGCAAGGAGCGCAAATCTTGGGCTGTGGACAATGTGAAACATGTATTGTTCTCTGATGAATCCACCTGTAATGTTTTCCCCACATCCAGGAGAGTTACGGTGTGGAGAAGCCCCAAAGAAGCGTACCACCCAGACTGTTGCATGCCCAGAGTGAAGCATGGGGGAGGATCAGTGATGGTTTGGGTTGCCATATCATGGCATTCCCTTGGCCCAATACTTGTGCTAGATGGGCGTGTCACTGCCAAGGACTACCGAACCATTCTTGAGGACCATGTGCATCCAATGGTTCAAACATTGTATCCTGAAGGCGGTGCCGCGTATCAGGATGACAATGCACCAATACACACAGCAAGACTGGTGAAAGATTGGTTTGATGAACATGAAAGTGAAGTTGAACATCTACCATGTCCTGCACAGTCACCAGATCTAAATATTATTGAGCCACTTTGGGGTGTTTTGGAGGAGCGAGTCAGGAAACGTTTTCCTCCACTAGTATCACGTAGTGACCTGGCCACTATCCTGCAAGAAGAATGGCTTAAAATCCCTCTGACCACTGTGCAGGACTTGTATATGTTAATCCCAAGACGAACTGACGCTGTATTGGCCGCGAAAGGAGGCCCTACACCATACTAATAAATTATTGTGGTCTAAAACCAGGTGTTTCAGTTTCATTGTCCAACCCCTGTATATATATATATATAGTATTCAGCCCCCTTGAACGTTTCAACCTCTTGCAACTTTTCAGGCTTCAAACATTAAGATACTTTTTTGTGAAGAATCAACAAGTCAATCGAGAATCTGTGGAAAGAGCTGAAGACTGCGGTTCACAAACGCTCTCCATCCAACCTCACTGAGCTCCAGCTGTTTTGCAAGGAAGAATGGGCAAGAATTTCAGTCTCTCGATATGCAAAACTGATAGAGACAAACCCCAAGCGTCTTGTAGCTGTAATTGCAGCAAAGGGTGGCGTTACAAAGTATTAACGCAAGGGAGCCAAATAATATTGTACGCCACACTTTTCAGTTTTTTATTTGTTAAAAAGGTTTAACACATCCAATAAATTTCATTCCACTTCACGATTGTGTCCCACTTGTTGTTGATTCTTCACAAAATGTTATATCTTTATGTTTGAAGCCTGAAATGTGGCAAGAAGTTGACCAGTTCAAGGGTGCCGAATACTTTCACAAGGCACTGTATTTAGTCTGATGGCATAAGGAAAAAGGGAATTTTTAAATCTAAAATAAGAATAACATTATAAGGCTTTAAAATCTACTTCATTAATTTTAGAGCAGCATCATATATTGCATTAAAATGCAAATAATGCCCAGTATTAAAATATGCTTTGTACATTAATGTTATGAACCTATTTTGGAAAATATTGCAGAATTGGGAAAAAGAAAAAATAGGAAAAACAATTAGCACATTACAACATTAGTATCTCCATGCTCTGGACATAGCTGTCGATGCAGCAAACTGCAAAATGATTTCTACCAACATCCTGATGTTGAAACGAACAACAAACTGTATAGGCTGTTCATCAGTTCGGGATACACCTAACCTACAGCTCTACTTGTCTACTAATCCTTGCAGCTCCCGTTGACTGCTTTCTCATTCCTGAAACAAGTCGGTTGCATGTCCACATTCAGTTTCTGTCTAACAGATGCTAACCTGCCGTCTAAGATTACTTTTGGAATTTATTTATTTTTTATTGTTTTGGTTTGAAAACTGGCTGATCCTTAATATAATCATTTATTTTAGATTATATTTGTACGCAATTTATATATCTTACTGGATTGGAAATCACAAAATAATTTGAATGATTTACTGTTAACTAACAAATTATAACACCTAACTATTTTAAGAACCACATTGGCTGAGCCTCTTCTTCAAATCTTAAGTTGAGTGAATATTATAGATTTGTATTCAAAAATTTCAGCAAGAAAGCCTTTTTTCCAGACCAAACCACTGATCTATCACGTCAGTATTTTCTGTACCTCTTATATGGGCCATGATAAAGTTTTGCAACCTCTTTGTATAACCAACAGTTAAACATTTAAATTAAGAAATGATTAAACGCGATGGCAGACAAATTTAATGTAATGGTTTCTGCTAGCCAGAGGGAGACAGAATAAGTGGGGATTGCAGGCTTCCTTCCCCAGCTTTAGGTTTTACCTTTCACATTTCTTAAACCACAGAGCTAACTTTGAAGAACAGCAGGAAAAGCTCCAGCTGCTTAACAAAAAATCCACCAGTCAAGGATCCAGAGATTCTGGGGTTCATTTGCACAAGTCTTCATCAAACACAAATGCTGCCACTGATAAAAAGACAAACCTGCAATTAGAAGAAAATTAGATCTGGGACCAATGTGGAATACTTATTACCTGGTAGTTTGGTTTATTCGTAATGAGGAACAGAAAAGAAGAAGGATGACATTGGACACCTGCTAGTGAACATCCTAAATGAGACTTTCATATCTATCAACAGGAATGCAACATGTATACAAGTGATGGAGAGTTTTTCCAACAAAGGGAAAAGTGTAACCAGTTTGCATTAAGCATAAGTCTTTTTTCTTTTAAGAGGTCACACACTATTGTTGGGCCCAGCCATGGAAGGAACAAAAAGGACTTAACTGCATCAGAGAACAAAAGAGACTGGTAAAACTCTAAATCCCAGAATGCACAGTATTAACCCATTTTCATGACAGTTTCCAGGGAGAAAGACCCACAGCTGGAATCCATGTGAAGTCATAGAGCTACAAAACTCTGAGCAGCAGCATTTTCTTTCTTTTGGCCCACTGCCTCCACAGGCTGCATTGGGGAAAAAACGCGTGTGAATGTCTTGATCTCGCTGGCCAAGTAAAAGACTGTTTCTTTGAAGAAACCTTGGATCCAGAACAAAGTATGATCTGCTGTTTGTGTATCTGGTGACTGTACCCTGGCCAAAGCATAGCTCCCCAAAACTCCCCAAAGAGCTCCTACACGGAAGAATCATAAACAATTATAGATTTCCCAAGACGAGAAGATGTCTCTGATACGTTGACAAAATGTTTTTCTCCTTACTGCGTGAAGACGACGACATTGCAACTGCAGATCTTCAAACCTGACCTGTGCGCCAGTCCGAACAGATAATCAGCCTAGCCGCTAGACCGAGAGCAGCTGCCGGGCAACTACTGGCCCTCTTAGACGTCCTCCTGTCACCTTTTATGTGAAGAGATTGTGTCTGGGCAGAGAAAATTAATTCAGGATAAAATTATTTATATATAGTTTTTTTCCACTGTGAGGCCTCTGAGTCTAATGTTACAAATTTGTTTTGTTAAGCTGATGCCTGGTAAAGCGTCACTTTAATCCTGCAATAGGAGCTTATTCTATTTTATCTGTGTTTCCCCTTCCTCTCCTCTCACTAACCTGCATAAAATACAGTATAATGCGTCAACCTATGGTCTCTCCAAATGCAATCATATCCACCATATGTCATCTCATGTGATACAAGTCCCACCTACTGTCACGCATACAGCTCTGACCTATCAGCTCTGATTCTGATGCTACAGGCATGTAGCTAATGAAATTCTTGTAATAGAAATATACCGGAAGAACAGCTGAACTCGAAGCCAGCTTTAGCCTCGGTGAGTTATTGTACATATAGCATTACTGGACGCCTTTTGGCAAAACATTTTGCTAAGAGTAGCTAAACCCTGATGAGCCACACCCACGGCCAATCAGTGAACAGCCATTTGTTCACATCACGTACGGTACCGACTCGGCCACACTTAGCCCTGCTAAGAAGGAGGTACCAAAAAAGTAGGAACCAGTACTAAAATAACAGTAATGGAAATGCTCGTGAAGCGAGCCGAGTGGAGCCAAATCCAGCAAGTTGAAAAGGGGCATTAGAAGAAGAGGATTTTGTCCTTGACCAGGAAGTGGAAGATTTTATGTACATAATTCTTTTTCTATTTTAGATATAAACAAAACTAGATACTGATTTCTGAACATTTTTAATAAAGAACTGAAGATTTAAAATGGTGTCCCAATTTTTTCACTTGACTCTATACAAAACTGTTCATGCAGTCCCACAAACGTCCATCTTCCAGTTGATCCATTAGCTTTTGCACAAAACCAGCCTGACAGACACGAACACGCGAGCAGGCCTTTGAGGCATCAGGATGTGGCCTTTCCAGGTTCCAAAGCCCTGCTTTGTTTTTCTTGGCAATGGACACAGCAACACAGCAAGGTCCACTGGGGGAATATGCTGCAGCTCAGTGGCTAAACAGAACCAATCCATCTTTACATCTGAAACAGCAGAGTAAACGTGGGAACTGTGCATTTGTGCAGGGAGAGAATGGAGAGGAAGGACAGTGCACAGTGACAGTACAAGGCTACTCAGACTGTCTGGCCTGGATGCCCTTGTCAGTTTACAATAGTTAATTCCTGTTCTGTGAGTGCAGCAAGATCTGGCACTTGACTGCTTGATAGTAGGAAACATATGGACAATAGACAATTGCAAAACCCTAGGAGAGAAGCACAGTCGCAAAAAGAACCCAAACAATCTTGCCATTTTAAATTTTATATCCCTTTCAGACTTCCATGTGCTGATATTCTCTTGTCACATCTTTGACATTTTTCCTGTGATGTTACTTTAAAACTTGGAAATATATTCAAGGGTAACCTTTTTTGATTAGCACACAGGACTCCCTGTGTCCCTTTAATCTTTGCTGCAAGTGCTTTGGTTTTGTATTGGCTAGCCATATTCAGCCAATGCATTTTCAGTACTTTCCGGGTTACAACACTACTATACATAATCTTGCTATAGTGTTCAAAGCCCTTTAACCTTCCTATATTTTGTCACAACAAATATTCCACATCATTCCAAATGCCTCATCCCTATGGTGAAACAAAGCAGTGGTAGGATAATGCTGCTGGGATGCTTATCTTCAGCATGGACAAGGAAGCTGGTCAGACTTGATTGATATATGGTACTAAATTGGTACTACCACTGTTTAATAGAGAATGTTAGCTGATACAAACTTTCAAACACCAATTCCTAGATTTCAGCCTTGTATAAGGGGATTTCCATATTTTATTTTGGTGGGGGATTCATAATTGAGGTTCATTTAAAGCATACACAAAGTCATGGTTCACTTCTTCTCTGTTAAGCAGAAGCTACCATCAGCTCACAGTGTGGGTTTTAAATCCCAGACATAATTTAATACGGTTTTTATTTTTATCCATTCTGAGCACACAGCATTGATTCAGACATGTCCACCCTGAGGAAGACTTTGAAGTAGAAATTAAAGTAGAACTTAGAGGCTACGCTTAAGCCAACAGAAAACAATACAAATGTGGGATTTATCTTTCACGGACCTTATGTCATTTCTTCAGAAAGCTTTGCCTGTCAGATGGCAAACTTGCACAGATAAAGTGTTATGATTTGTGGGTGCTTTTGGGTTTTATTGATCTTATTTCACAATTGAAGTTTTGAATCATATTTCTGTTTATTATTTCTCTGGTCATGTTTTAGTCTTGTTCATGTTTTGTCAATCTGGTTATGCTTTAGTTTCATGTTTTTCTAGTTTCTGTTAGTTTGTACAGGGGTTGGACAATGAAACTGAAACACTTTGTTTTAGACCACAATAATTTATTAGTATGGTGGAGGGCCTCCTTTTGTGGCCAATACAGTATCAATTCGTCTTGGGAATAACATATACAAGTCCTGCACAGTGGTCAGAGGGATTTTAAGCCATTCTTCTTGCAGGATAGTGGCCAGGTCACTACGTGATACTGGTGGAGGAAAACGTTTCCTGACTCGCTCCTCCAAAACACCCCAAAGTGGCTCAATAATATTTAGATCTGGTGACTGTGCAGGCCATGGTAGATGTTCAACTTCACTTTCATGTTCATCAAACCAATCTTTCACCAGTCTTGCTGTGTGTATTGGTGCATTGTCATTCTGATACACGGCACCGCCTTCAGGATACAATGTTTGAACCATTGGATGCACATGGTCCTCAAGAATGGTTCGGTAGTCCTTGGCAGTGACGCGCCCATCTAGCACAAGTATTGGGCCAAGGGAATGCCATGATATGGCAGCCCAAACCATCACTGATCCTCCCCCATGCTTCACTCTGGGCATGCAACAGTCTGGGTGGTACGCTTCTTTGGGGCTTCTCCACACCATAACTCTCCCGGATGTGGGGAAAACAGTAAAGGTGGACTCATCAGAGAATAATACATGTTTCACATTGTCCACAGCCCAAGATTTGCGCTCCTTGCACCATTGAAACCGACGTTTGGCATTGGCATGATTGACCAAAGGTTTGGCTATAGCAGCCCGGCCGTGTATATTGACCCTGTGGAGCTCCCGACGGACAGTTGTGGTGGAAACAGGAGAGTTGAGGTGCACATTTAATTCTGCCGTGATTTGGGCAGCCGTGGTTTTATGTTTTTTGGATACAATCCGGGTTAGTACCCAAACATCCCTTTCAGACAGCTTCCTCTTGCGTCCACAGTTAATCCTGTTGGATGTGGTTCGTCCTTCTTGGTGGTATGCTGACATTACCCTGGATACCGTGGCTCTTGATACATCACAAAGACTTGCTGTCTTGGTCGCAGATGTGCCAGCAAGACGTGCACCAACAATTTGTCCTCTTTTGAACTCTGGTATGTCACCCATAATGTTGTGTGCATTTCAATATTTTGAGCAAAACTGTGCTCTTACCCTGCTAATTGAACCTTCACACTCTGCTCTTACTGGTGCAATGTGCAATCAATGAAGACTGGCTACCAGGCTGGTCCAATTTAGCCATGAAACCTCCCACACTAAAATGACAGGTGTTTCAGTTTCATTGTCCAACCCCTGTATTTAAGAGTCTCTGTTTTGCTCCAGTCATGTTTTGTTCACTTCTGTCTGTTAATTAATTTTGTTCCTGCCTCTTCTTTTGAGTGAGTTTTTTTTTTTCTAAAGATTAAATCTTTTTCACTTACCATCATGCTGCCTGCTCGTCTGCATTCTGGGGTCCTACGCTGCACAAGTCCTAACATACAGTGTGTTAGAAACACAGACACCCCTTTTTCAAATTTTTTCACATTACAACCACAAACTTCATTGTGTTTCTTTTGGATTTTATGTGACAGACCAACTTAAAGTATGGCATATTATAGTGAAAAAACAGAACATTGTATTTGTATTTGACTGCACGTTTACTGGTGGTTCCTAGAGTCTCTAGAAGTAGAATAGGAGGCAGATCCTTTTTCGAGCTCCTCTCCTGTGGAACCAGCTCCCGGTTTTGGTCTGTGAGGCAGACATCCTGTCTACTTTTAAGGCTAGGCTTAAAACTTTCCTTTTTGATAAAGCTAATAGTTAGAGTGGCTTAGTTTATCAGGGAGGGAGCCTTCCTCCCTCCCTGTTGGATGGAGTAAGGGAGAGTCAGGTTTAGCCTAAACCGGCTCAGTTATGGTTGAGGTGCAAACACATCCTCCATTTCTGCTACCTGTATGACCCCTTCTCTTTTCCAATGGTTATAATCAGTCTGACAGAGAGAGGTATCCCAATCCTTGTGGTTTTTAGTATAACAATGACCATCAGTGGGACCCTTTGTGGGGTGCCTTGAGACGACATTGTTGTAAATAAGCGCCGTTTAACTAAATAATCTGAACTGAAACTATCTGTGTAGTTATGCTGCTATAGGCTTAGGCTGCTGGAGGACATAATGACCACTTTCACCCTCTTCACTACATTCTCACACTACTCTCCAATTTTGCATTATTTGCTGTTATTTCAGCTTTTAACTTTGTTCTCTCTTTTCTCTTCCTAGAAGCTACACCTGGCCTGGTTATGTGTTAACCTGTGACACCTTTCTAGAGAGGGGCATCGTCCGAGCTTCTGCTGGCAACAACTTAAGGCTCACCCTCTACCAATGATCCACATGGCCCTGTCTTTCAGTGTTTAACCCTTTCTCTCTCCTAGACATGGCGATTGATTGAGCTTTTACTGTGACTGACTCTATGTGCTCTCTTTCAGACTCTAACCTTGAAAATTGGCTTAGAGGTTATCTGTTCTTTCTTTCTAGGTGAAACGACTAAAGGAGCTACATCCATTAACATTTACTTTTCCTCCTTCCTTTCCATAGAAAATATTCCTGTATCAGTGCTTCTTTGTTTTCTTTCTGTTCTCTCTAACCCCCAGTCGGTCAGATGGCCGCTCATACTGACCCTGGTTCTGCTGGAGGTTTGTTCCTGTTAAAAGGGAGTTTTTCCTCTCCACTGTCGCTACATGCATGCTCAGTATGAGGGATTGCTGCAAAGTCAACGCCAGTGACTGTCCACTGTCTCTACATGCTCATCCAGGAGGAGTGAATGCTGCAAGTCACTGACTGGATGCAATCTGCTGGGGTTTCCTTAAACCGAAAAACTTTTTATCCAATTTGAATAAATAACTGAATCTGACTGCACTGTTCAATAGTTATGGTTAATTGGAATATATGTACCTGACTGTTGTGAAGTGCCTTGAAGCAACTTGTGTTGTGAATTGGTGCTATATAAATAAAACTGAATTGAATTGAATTTATCCTTAAGATTTTGTAGAACCACCTTTCACTGTTTTAACAGCTGCAAGTCTTTTGGGGTATGTCCCAACCAGCTGTACACATCTAGAGACATTTGCCCATCCTGCTGAATTTGCAAAGCTCTTCCCATTTATGCACTTTGTGTTGGTCTTTCACATAAAACCCCAGTAAAACACTGGATATTTTTACAAGGCATTTTATATAATTAAAAAAGTCTAAATGAAAGTAAACTGTTTGTTTTTTGTCTTCATGTCTTTAAATTAGTTGATATATGCTGAGATTGAACTAGTGTAAGGCTGTGGTGCTGACTTTAATAACTTACAGGCCTGTGCAGCTTGTGGCCATCATGAAAATGTTTATTTTGATGGATAAACCAAGAGTGAACAGCTGGTTTGAGTTGGGAAACAATACTTGAGATTTAGCCAGCATATGGTTTTCATTTGGCCCTCCCTCTTCCTCTGAATCTCAGTCCCCTTTCTCCATCATCTGCCTTTCCCCCCACAGTCCACTCTCAGCTGTCTTCATTTCCTGGGAATCCAGCTGTCCCCATCTTACCCCTCACCTTGTGATGACCATCTTACTCTTTTTAAATATCAAATCCCAGGGAGCTTCAGCTGATAAAATATCAAATGACTCACTGGAGAGCATTTTGTTTCATTGTTTAAGATTACAGAAAAATAAAAAAATTGGTAATCCCTGAGTTATTGGTCCCCTCGCTCTTTGGTGAACTCTGATGAGAAGCAGCGGTGATCACTGGCCCAAGGAGCTTGAGAGACCTTACCCTACCTTTATTGGAGCTGGTAAAACGAATAATAATATGTGCAATAGTAACAGGATTTTACTTAGTAGAACAGAAAATGTTGTGTCTGCCCAGGCTGCACAAATAAAGAGGCCAAATGTCAGCCGGTGAAGACTGCTGCAGTTTCTTTGCTTGTAGACTTGGAGGAACATTGACAGTATGACTGTGCATGGTCTACACTATCCATTTTGCTCTTGTGGTATTTTCCCATGGTATTGATGGCTTCTGAATGCATGAGCAGCTCAAAGTTCTTGAGTAACTTCCTGCATGCTGTGGTCAAACTCCTCTCACACTGCTCACATAGGATTTACTAAGGTTGTTTTTTCCCCCTTAGTTTTCTTTTCCCAGCTCTGCCTGCACACATGGCCACAAACAGGATTACATGAGGACAGGCAGGCACGCACATCACAGACGGGAGGTGAAGAAATTTGGTTCCTTGCTAACACCGTTATGGTTACAAAACAGCTTGCAGAGGAAATGTTATGTAATTATGTATGTAGGTACTTCAGGATTTGATACATGGCTGTGGACATTATTGGTGGTCACTGAATGAATCCAACGTAGAAATAAGTTTAATCTCCAGTTTAATCTTTAATCGGTTTAATCTGAAAACAGTGAGCAGTCTTGAGGATGTGATACAAGTCCAGTCACAAATTTTAGTGGTGATCTTTCGGCTCCAACTTCAGTGTATACATATAGTCATATTATATATACATGCATTGCTAAGAGTTTCACTAACAGCTGCATGCAAACTTGTAGCAGACACTCTCGCTCCAATGAAGTAAATGGGTTTCTGGCTCTATTTGTACTACAATAGCGGGGTATATTTGGAGTATTTGATTGAGAATAATCTTCAGTGATGTACAATAAATAACAGATGACTTGTTATGGAAGAGAAACTGTGACCAACCGCTGAGGAGGCAGCCAGTTGACTGAGTGAGGATGCACAGAATGCAGTGTGCTCTAAATGTACACACACAACAAATAAACCTGCCAATAACAGACTTGAAAATGTGTTTTTGACTGATGCTGCAACAGCTCTGAAATGCTAGAAGCTACATTGTTGAGGCTAAGTGACAAAACCTAGGCTTACCCAAAAGAAGACTTTATTTATCTCCATTTCATTTGGACAATAGAAATACAATTTAATGTAAATGTTTATATTTTGGGCTTCATGGTGGTGCAGTTGTTAGCACTGTTGCCTTGCAGCAAGAATGTTCCTTTTACATGTAGTTTGCCTGTTTTCACCTGCATGCTCCAACTGTCCAAAAATGTGTCTGTCAGGTTAATTAGTCTCTCTAAATTTCCCTTAGGACTCAGTGTGCTCCTGCATGGTTGTTTGTCCTTTGTATCTCTGTGTTGCCTCGTGATGGAAGCAACCTCTTTACGGTGTAACCCACCTCTGGCCTAGAGGCTGCTAAAGATAGTCCATAAGGGAGATTATGGACTATGCCCCGATGTTGTCAGGCATGCAAACAAACACATGAGAGCTGTACAAACCACTAAGTACCATTTTGAGTTGCTGCAGTGACATTTCAGCAAATTGGACTAGCCTGCTGCATCAGTTTTTCAGTTAGTATTTCTCTCTAATTAAGCCCTGTGTAGGTCGATAATTTTCATTTTCATCAAATGATGTGGGATCCTTTTGTTCCTAGCACATTACCCATTCCATACCAGTGTGGATATCCAGCATGATTTTTTTTTTTTCAAATTAAGATCTGATGTGTTTTCAAAGTGTTCCTTTAATTATTAGAAGCAGTGTCTTTTTTTTAAGAAACATGAGTTGTATTGACTAGAACAAATTCCGAGTAGCAATAGGTATTTCTGTTATAGAAGCATACATTTTGAAAACCATACATAGCATGAACTAAGCAGTACTGCCTTGTTGCAAAACCCAAATCTTCATCAAAACATCTCTCCATTTGTGTGCTGACTGGCTCTGGGTCACTGTGCCTTTTCACCAAATCACACCCCAAGAGAGAGAGACTAAGGCGACGTTCAGACGGCTGGCAAATGTGGGCCAAATCTGATTGTTTTGCCCATATGCGACTCATAATCGACTTTTTCTTGGCACCTGCTCCGTCAGAAAGCTGCAAACAACTTTTCACAGACAGCGAGTGGAGGCGGAGACGACAAGATGCTGCATAGGTCAGGGGCCAAAACAGGAAAGAGAAAAAGCTCAGTTAATAAATCAATGCAGACAAAAGTTTTGCAAGCTGCTCTGCTAAAAAAATGACACATGTTCCAAACAGACACGTCAAGACCAGCAGCAGCCATCTCTCAGGGCCCCCCACCCACCCCCACCCCACCCACACACACACAAGCCTAAGTACCATGATGAGGAATCAGTTGAGCTACTGTGTGTTGAATTAATTGATTGTTAAAAAACATTAAAGAATAAAAAATCCTTCTGAACTAATAATAATAAATAAAAAAAATCAGCTATCACTGAAATATCATGTTTGGTCAGTAGTTTTGGACTCTCATCCCCCTGCTTTGCAGTAGGAACAGAGACAATTTCTAGTGTGTGCATTTTGTTTTTGATGGTGTATTTTGCTGAGATTTTATTATTTCTCCACAGATTAGAAAAGCATTTCATTTTAATGGAAGAGGTTAATTTGTTTTTAAGTTTTGTATTTTCAGGTAATTAATCTTAAGAAATTTTATGTTAAATTATTGAAAGAAAGAGATGGATTTTGGAATATAGAGTATCAGTCTTGCAGCAAATTAATCTAAATTAATTTCATTGTATTTTCAGTGCTTCCCGTATCAAGTGACTGTTATGTTTTTCTTTTCACAAATGTGTGCATGATAAGCGAAAATATCATTAGAATGCATAGTTTTATGTAAAACAATATAAAAATTTTCTGCTGGCCAGCTATGGGGGGAACCAGTGAGATTTCTTTTCATGGGGCCCGGACTTCCTGGCGGCACCCCTGCTTACATCCATCATTACTTCCATAAACAGTGCATGTAGGTCGCTCTGGGGTTGCGAACCATTTAGACAAAAGTCTGATGGCGGTTGCATTTAATTAGTACTTTGAATGACTGTGCAAAAAAATCTGAATTGAGCAACAAGACCTGCAGTAGGAATGTAGTCTGAAAAACTGGCTATGAGTAGCATTTCAGCCTTGAACCATAATTGAGCAACAATAGTGCTTGTCTTTGAAGATTGTACTGTTCATTTATTTACTGTGACAGTTTAATGCTGAACATGAACATCTCTTGAATTAACTTAGATTTAGGTCGAAGTCTTGATAAAGTCAAATCAGTGAAACAGCCGCTGAGTACTAGTCCCGCACACACACACTGAAAATAAAGAGTAACAAAACAAAAGGCTGTCATGTTGCTCAACCTGTGTTGAATTACATGAACATTATTCACCAAATCCAGAGTTCAAATAAAAGAGGGAGTCTAAATGGGAGAGAAAAGAAAGGGGGTGGGTGCACCTCTGGTCTGTTTCGTGAGAAGTTAATATTTGATAGCAAAACCCAACTTCAGCCTCTCCAGTATTTATTTATGTTCTTGGCTTTGTCTTCCTGAGCCAACATGAGAAACCTGCTTCAAAACGTTTACACATAAATTACACACATGTTCATGCAAATCTTTCTGTTTTCCTTTGGCATGTGTTTCTTTCTATTAATAAGTGGCCAGATGTAGGTTTTATTTGAGCGTGGAGGCAAACAGTAATTTCACTCTAATTTAATCCAGATCCCACAAGGATTTAATTTATTCGACAAATTTGTTTTAATTATGTTTTTCAATCTGTGGCTTTTACAGCTATTCTAAATAAGATACCAAAGTACAGATAGAGCATATACCGCACAGATGTAGGGAATGACACAGCAGAATACTAAGATTTACTTCAGTAATATGTTAATTTTAAACATTAGTGCATTGTGGTGATGTAAATTCATAAATTTTAATATTCCATCAATTATTTTTCCATTCAGTCATGGAAGTAGCCTGAGACAACTGCACAAAGAAGTATTTGTGTCATTAGTGTTAATTTTGTTTGTGTTTGAGCTGAGCCAAGATAGTTCACTTGAAATACTTTTACCTTTAAAATATGCCCAGAAGGTCTGCTTCACCTGTTTAAACTCCACAGGATTCAGCAGTTAATTTCTTTATAAGCCATTTTCACTGGTGATAGTCTTTCTCCAGTTCTTCTCCCTCATATTTCCATCAAACAGTTTGAATACATATATCTATATATATATATATATATATATACATATATATATATATATATCTGTCAGTCTGTCTGTCCCTCCGTCCGTACGACCAACTGAACGACTAACTGATTTTCTTATGCATCTTATGCAAAAAAACAACCAAAACTGAGCACAATGGTAAACGCTAAGAAATGCAAGCAGATACTCATAGGTGGGTAATTGAAGGAGGGTGTTTTGAAGATTTGTGTAGTGTGATGAAGATCATCAGAGAAGTCCACAGATGAAACTGGCAGATCCAGGTGAATGCTTAGATATCAAGTTTGCTGCACTGGGAAGAGGCACATGGGAAATCCAGGTCCAGAAATACCAGAAAAGCATGTATTAAAGCCAGAATATGATGAGTGAGTAGGCATCAGCTGAAATCAGATTATCATGGTGTGATGACCTTGAGTAAAAGTACCAGGGTTTCACTGTATCAATTTATTTACACAAAGAACTTTTAAAAACTCAGTCAGTCAGTCAGTCATTTTCTACCGCTTATTCCATAGTGGGTCGCGGGGGAACTGGTGCATGTCTCCAGCAGTCTATGGGCGAGAGGCACCCTGGACTTTTAAAAACTGTACTACATAATCTAAATGATTTTGTTTAAAACAGCTTGCCATCAAGTTCGTACCCAGCCAACTAGTGGGTGTGTCTCCTTTTGTTCCCACACCATGACTTCCAATGTGTTTTTACAAATGGAAATATTTCAAAATGGTTTGTGTCTTTTCTGTGAGAATGAGAAAAATATAGTTGCCTTCAACAGCTGGCTGGCAATATTCAATAACAGGTGGTGGAGGGGTAGTGCTATAGAGGATTTTAATACAGAGTAGGCACCTTAGCAGTTTTAAAAACAAGCTTGTTACAACATTGGTATACATTGATACTGACAATATATGTACTGTACTGCAGCCTCCTGATTTTTTACCAGTGTTAAAGAGCATTTGAATGCATGATATGTTTTTGAACGGTTTATAGGCATAAGTTTAAAGCACGATTATGATGCTTTAGTTTATTGCAGATATTATATATAAATAAATAATGGCAATAGAGGTGCCGCCTCGGCACCACCATTGCGGTCGCAAGGTTGTTGGTGCCTGTCGTGGCGGCAATCCTCTAAACCGCTTGTGGACACCGGTGGTGAGGGATGCTGTCAGGCTAAAGAAGTCCTATTGGGTCTTTTTGGCCTGCGGGACTCCGGAAGAAGCTGATGGGTACCGGCAGACAAAGCGGCATGCAACCCTCAACTCGGGACGTTGTGGGTCGGTGGGCACAGTACTTCGAAGACCTCTTCAATCCCACCGGCACGTCTTCCACTGAGGAAGCGGAGCCTGGGGACCTTGGGTCGGGCTCTCTAATCTCGGGTGCTGAGGTCACCGAGGTGATTAAAAAGCTCCTCGGTGATAAGGCCCCGGGGGCGGATGAGATTCGCCCGGAGCTCTGGATGTTGTAGGGTTGTGTTGATTAATGAGACTCTGCAGCATCGTGTGGACATTGGGGGCAGTTCCACTGGATTGGCAGACCGGGTTGGTGGTCCCCCTATTCAAAAAGGGGGACCATAGAGTGTGTTCCAACTATAGGGCAGTCACACTCTTAGGCCTCCCTGGTAAAGTCTTTTCGGGGGTTCTGGAGAGCAGGGTCCATCGGATAGTCGAACCTTGGATTCAGGAAGAGCAGTGTGGTTTTCGCCCTGGCCGTGGAACACTGGACCAGCTGTACACCCTCAGCAGGGTCCTGGAGGGTGCATGGGAGTTCACCCAACCAGTCTACATGTGCTTTGAAGGTGTTCGGCCGTGTCCCTTGGGGAATCCTGTGGGGTACTCTGGGAGAATGGGGTACCAGGCCCTTTGATACGGGCTGTCAGGTCCCTGTATGACCGGTGTCAGAGCTTGGTCCGAATTGCCGGCAGTAAGTCTGACTCGTTTCCGGTGAGGGTTGGACTCCGCCAAAGTTGCCCTTTGTTCATAACTTTTATGGACAGAATTTTTAGGCGCAGCCAAGGAGTTGAGGGGATCCGTTTTGGTGGCCATAGGATTTTGTCTCTGCTTTTTGGCTATTGGCTTCATCAGCTCGTGATCTACAGCTCTCACTGGAGTAGTTCACAGCCGAGTGTGAAGCGGCCGGGATGAGAGTCAGTGACTCCAAGTCAGAGGCCATGGTCTTGAGCCGGAAAAGGGTAGAGTGCCTTCTCCGAGTCGGGGGGGAGGTCCCGTCTCAAGTGGAGGAGTTCTAGTATCTTGGGGTCTTGTTCACGAATGAAGGAAAAATGGAGCAGGAGATCAATAGATGGATTGGATGCTGCGTCAGCAGCAAATGTGGGCGCTGTACCGGTCTGTCATGGTGAAGAGAGAGCTGAGTCAAAAAGCGAAGCTCTCGATTTACCTGTCGATCTACGTTTCTACTCTCATCTATGGTCACGAGCTTTGGGTCATGACCGAAAGAACAAGATCACGGATACAAGCGGCCGAAATGAGTTTCCTCTGCAGGGTGTCTGGGCTCTCCCTTAGATATAGGGTGAGAAGCTCGGTCATCCGGGAGGGACTCAGAGTAGAGCCACTGCTTCTCCACGTCGAGATGAGCCAGTTGAGGTGGCTTGGGCATCTGGTTAGGATGCCTCCTGGACGCCTCCCTGGTGAAGTGTTCCAGGCATGTTCCACCGGGAGAAGGCCCAGAGGAAGACCCAGGACACGCTGGAGGGACCATAATTCTCGGCTGGCTTGGTAATGCCTTGGGATTCCCCCGGACAAGCTGGCCCAAGTGGATGGGGAGAGGGAAGTCTGGGTCTCTCTGCTTAGGCTGCTGTCCCCGCAACCTGACCCCGGATAAGCGGAAGACAGTCGATGGATGGATGAGTGGAATGGCATCATAACACTTTTCAGCCAAAGTTTAATGATGAAGGCTATTGACTGCCAATATAAAAGTAATGGGTTACGTAACAGCAATACTTGAAACTACTTAACACACTCACTACACTAATTACTATCCTAACTGGTTGCTATAGCACAAAAATTAGTAAAGAAATCATTAAATATCCTAACAGTTACTACCGTATGTTTAAAATAAAGGTGGGGAGTATCATAATTCTGGGGTGTTTATTGTTTGTTTGTGTTCCCTCCTTCCCCTATTCATACCATACTCATTCCTCTTCCAATGGATCTTTTAGATTATATCTATGTTCATGTATTTGGCAGATGCTTTTATCCAAAGCAAATGAGAATAATGTGTGACTCTGCAATGTCATGCATTCCATATGTTGCTATATTGCAACAAGGAATGGGCAAAATTAGCCAAATCTTCGCAGAGGCATACCCCAAATGACTTGCAGCTTCAATTGCAGCAAAATGTAGTTCTGGAAAGTATTTCTTTGGAAAACAAAAATTGAAATCCCATGTATCATTTCTGTTCTACTTCACAGTTAGGTCTATGAACTACCTTGTGTTGGCATATCAGATAAAGTCGCAATAGAATACAAAGAAGTTTGTTGCAAAACTTGGAAAAGTTCAAAGTTCAATACTTTTGCAAGTCACTGCATAAGTCAGAGCATATTTATATCCAAATTCTCTGGTGTGTATGAAAGTCTTCTTTGGGTTTTGCATTAGAATAAGGGTTTTTGGAAAATACTGTCAGGTCCTATTTCACCCATATCGTGTGGCTTTCCTGGAAACCCTGGTTAAGTAATAAAACCCTTGCCGTGAAATAATGTGTGCAGGTGAACTTTGTGCTGACCCACTAAAAAGATTTGCTTGCTTTGAGAGGCCAAAGTTATATTTGAAAAAAAATATGAAATGTGTCAACAATGAAGTCAACAGGAAATAATGAATGAAGACCTTAGTTTGCCCCTAAAGTTTTAGTAAGAAATTTGAGATGAGGGTATAAACTCATAATCTCTGAGCTCAGTAAATATTTAGGATAAATCAAGCTCAGTGTATTTGCTGGGTTCTGGGAGAAGGAGTTTTCCTACAGGCCACTATAATGTTTATTACATGTTAAGAAAGTGTAATTTGAGTGTTTTCTTTCTGCATGGCAGCTCAAAACAGAAACATATTGCAGTTAGAACATGACGGCAGGCATGCACATTTATACGGGAAAGAACATTGATTACACACCAGACCCTTCTGATCAGAGGTCAAGAAGAGCCATATCTAAAAACAGAAACATCATCTATAGGCTACTTTTTAACACCGGATAATTTGAAAGAACTCCATTAAGCATTATGAGTCAACCTGTATCAGGTTTGTTTTGGCAGTTTTATATTTTGTTCTTGCTGCAGTTCTTCTCCAGCTTGCATTACGTCAACAGTTTGTGAAGCTTCAGGCTGGGTGGTTTTTCTTTGATCAAAAGCTGCTCCTCAGCAGCCAAATGGGAAACAATCCCAGATTTAGTCTCCAATGACTGATAAAAGATTATAAAGCAGAATGATCAAACCTGTTAAAATATTTAAACAGAACTTATGAAAGAATAGCTAAAGAGGGCATTTTAAAGCTTATTAAGAGTTTTATCTTATACAGACAAAGTTCACAATCAAGGTTTCTACAAAGAAAAAAAGTTAAAAGTATTGCCTTATTCCACACACCTGAATATAGCTTTTTTGCCCAAATTGCTCCAAAATGTACCAACTTGTAAAAATGACACATTTAGTCTTTGATGGAACTGTGTCTCTGCCAGGTTGAAGAAGAAGAAGAAGCAATAGTTATAAACCTTTATGTAAATGTCTTATGGAACCAAGGCACTGCATTGACCACAGACACTTTCAAGATTCATATTACCCAACTGTGTGATCCAACTTTTACCTGATTTATAACCTGATGAAATTAGACAAAGTTTACAAAAAGGAAAACTACTCAATGCAGGACTGCTTCTATCACCCTTCTGTTTTCTATTTGAACAAATGACTCAAGCTTCTCAAATGATGTACTGAAAGTCTTTCATAATAACGACCTTTAAAAGTATCTGATGCTTATTTAAAGAGCAAAGCATTACGTCTGGTAATTTTTACTCTTTTCTAACAATGGCTATATGCATAACAAAATAACATACATACGATGAAAAGATACCGCATTATCAATGTGTTAAGAAAGTCAGATATTTTTAGACCAGTAGGGGTGGTGGCAATATTCTGCTTGTACTCTTTAGTTTGAAACCGCTCCATGGCTTCCCTCTCTCTCTTGTACGTATCCAGAGTGTTTTGTCTTGCTGCCCGCAACAGCCACAGGCTGACCAGCAGTCTGTGGTATTGTATTTGTTTTACTACAAATCACATCACCTTCCTTTATCTGTGGGGCCACCTTGCTATTGACGATCCTACCCACATTGAGATGGTACTCAGTTGTAATGGAAAACAAAACTGTGTAGAGTAGAGTCGACCCGAAGCGAGTCAAGTGGGGGAGTAACTTAGGGGAAAGGGCCATTGGGTGCTAGGTACCCCGCACATTTCGGTTTTATTGGCCACTCCAGGTCATAAACAACCGATCAGAGCAGGAGGAATGTGAAGGGGGGGGGGGGGGTTATGACCCCTAAATCTGATCAAGTCAATATGACCCCCCCAATATAATAGCAGCACTCTGATTTACAAATAAATAATGCATAAATAACTTGTTGATTGTTTTTATTTTCATTTGCCAGCAAAATAGCCTCATCATCTGGTAATGTAACCCTCCGTCCTCCTCCCAAAAACTTGGTATCGCCCAACCCGCTTTCTCCACCAAGCATTCACTGTTTGCTGGACCATTGATTCAGTCACTGTTGAGAGTGGTTGTACTCTCAAAAAAGCGGACAGACAACGATTTTTCACTGTTGATCAACAACAACACCTTGTAAAAAGAGTGAAATTCAAAATGAGGTAAATATATGTATTGTTAAGTTAGTTTTCTCTATGCCGCTTGCACACACCTGTATACGCAGAATGGTGGTGCTTGTAGACTAGCTTCGAAATACAGTGGTACGCAGGTGCTTTGTTAGACCTGTCACCTGGACCTCTGTGGCTGCAGATGTTTTCAGAACAGCCCCAAATCTTATAAAAGAAAACATTTAGGAGTTCATGTCTTTTCAAAAGATGCATTATGCCCCGAAATGAGAGACTTCACATTTATATTAAAAACGATCAGATTTGTTTCTATTGTGTTCCATATAATCACTGCCCGCTCCACCCAACCTGACAATGACTGTAAAGGAAAAGAAGGCAAAACATTGGTTATTTGCGCACACTCGGTACCTCGACTGTGCAACTACGCGCACAGGCTCAGGCGGACTGGCAATTTGTCCGTTCTGGAGAAGTTCAGAACAGCGGTTCAGTCCAGGAGCGTTTGCCTGCCTCGATAATTACTCGAAAAGTAACACTGAGCACATCAAACAGGGCTACAATAGGAGAGATGGCTCATTTGAGAGCAGCCGCGGAGCCAACCAGGGAGTGGGAGCCTGGTAGGTGTGCGCGCCCAGGAACAGGTGGAAGCAGAGCCAGACTGAAGTTAGCGTTAAACCTGAGAGCTGGCTCAGAATGGGCTGATTGTAAGCCAGCCCTAATCACTGATTCACCCAGCAAAACATGAGGTGGAGGTTCACTAATGAGCACCATCAGGGTCATGAGGAAGGACTTTTACCTGAGCTACAGGTGAAGTTAAATGGCCTGGTCATGATAAATAGCAGTAGGAACACTCTCTGTAAGCTTCTAGCTGGATCTGCATCATGATGTGAAAAATATCTGATCTTTACTCAAAAGGTTCATGAAAGGAGGAACATATTTTAATGAAATGTTGGGATATCTCACAGCATAATTAAAATAAATAAATGTGTTTTTAGGGGGTTACCATTCTATTAAGATCTAAGAAAATCCATTTTATACCAGTTTTCTTTTTAGAAATGTGAGAAATTAAAGCAACGGAGACTCAGATGTGGGAGAGAGAGTGAGAGAGTAAAATTGAAAAAAGTCATTAACATTGATGAGAAAAGAAGCACATTTATTTGAGCCACAGTAAACATAGTTTCTCTGAGTTTAAGAACAATGCTAGACCCAAAGTTACACCCTTGGTTGTACTAGCCCATGATTCCCAGTGTGCTGCAGCTGCGCTAATGATTTAAGGACCATGTTTTAAGTCATTGTAAAGTATATCTGTGATGTTTCATCCTGAACTAGTGAATGTGCCATAGCTGTTTATCCACTATCATTGGTGGGTGAGGAGCTGTGGAGGGAAGGCTGTAGCACAGCAGAGAGCAAGTGGATGGGACCTGATAGGTGTGCTTGTTCAAATGTTCAGGCTAAGTCCACAGTTTTCTCATAACTCCCTATTGCAGCTTTAGGGACTTCTTGATTGTTCATCTAACACCAACAGATTCTACTTTATGCCATATACTCATACCGTTCATGCTAACGTCTGAGTAAGAACGAGTTGCATAGTGATTGCATTTAGGTTTATAACCAGTATAACTGAACACCTACATCAGAAAATCATGAGCTTAACAGTTTACTGTTTATATAGATAACATCAGGATTCATGGTCCAAGTAAATAAACCCTAATTTCACTTGTTGTTTTTGGCCTATTGTTATCAACCGCTACTGTGGAAGTTAGCTCTCAAACTGACAGGAAATTAAAACTTTCCCAGGACATCGTTTTGGCATTTGTGCTGACTTCCTCAAACTAAAAACATATTATCCCGACACCTCATGCTCAATTAAACAGTCAGATCCCTGTTAGTCTGCAGCTCCTGTGGGAGCAGGGATGTGAAGCATGTACTGATCCATGTCTGTATGTGTATCTCTATGTGTTTCAGTTTGTTTTACAAGACAGAGGGACAGGGAAAGAGAGAGACAGAGGAAGAGTTATGATTAGGGTGGCTGACAAACACCAATTTTCTGCCCTGATAGCCAGGGCAGTGGGAACCTTCTGCGGACAGGCCACTCACTGAGCAGCTGAAGCCCGTGCAGCACTAGGTGTCAAAAAGGGCAAATAGCAATTTCATGCCAGTGAAACCACAACGGTAAAGTCTTCCATTACCTTGTCAATTCTGCCTATAATTTAAGTTGTGAAATCACAATAATAAGCCAAACTTTAGATCTATCAGTAATGACATGACCCTGGAAATTTGGCCAAAGCCACACCATCTGCCTGCTTGATATACACATGTTTTTATCATTGGGACATCCCAAGGGTATGATGGGAAACTTACTGATGAAAAATCAATTACTGTATATTAAAGTGACATATAATTAAATAGTAATTTCCAAGTTGTGCAGAATTGGCCTTGGTGACATTATGCTTTTAGAGAGTGAGGATTTGGGAAACATGAAAACTGGTTGCTCAGCGACTTTAGGGTTCCAAGAACAATCGTGTTAGAACCTTACACATACCTCTGCTGACCAAACCAGGGTTCCTATAGCAAGAGGCATTTCAGAAGGAGCTGGAAGACCAGCTGGGATTGTGCCAGTCAACTGTAACCCGAGCCATGCCAGCTGTGAGAATCCCTACAACAGCGATTTATCAAATTCAAATAAAAAATAGTTGAACAGAGCAGCATTACAGCAGGAGCTGGTTTCCTAATGTAATTGTAAATGTTGACACAACACACACATTGCCACCATCTCAGGATGAGGTAGTTTGTTGACAGGAAGCATATTAAATTAAATATATAAATTATGCTGAATACAGAAATTCACCAACAATTTGGCAAGGCAGCAGGCTGAATCCTCTTGTCTTTATGGCATTATTAGAAATCTGTGACCTTCTGTTTTCTGCTGGTTAAACAACAGTTTCAGGATGTTCCTCCAAGCCCTTGAGTGCCTGTTGTGACCAAGGTATAATATCAGAAATGCTTTACCCTCACCTTTTCCCAAGCATAGCTCTGCAGTCATTTCCAATAATAACCTGTCTTGTCTATATGAGTTGCGCATAACATGAACGCATGGGAGTGATTTGGAATATAGAATGTAACTATTTGTTGAGTGTGTGTTTTTACATGCCTCTACATCATTTAATGGTATTTTAAACCCATGTTTCATGATGTTTATCCTTATACAAGAGGAAAATGACACCTGCAGAGCATATTTACAATTGTTTGTGTGTTTAAATGCAAGTACATGAGGCCTCTGGTTTTTGTTTAGCCCTTAGTTCTCTTTGTACATATATTTGGTGGTTTCATCCATCCATTGCCAGGTCTGCATTGTTTCCCTGTTCCCATGTTAGTCAGTTTTCAAGTTCTCAAACAGAAGTTTGAAAAGAAAATAGGTGTGAGAGGTGAAAACATAAAAAAAATGTGATGAATTCCCCAGCTTATTTGGCATACAGTAGTACAAGATGAAAAAAAACAGTTATGGGAATGCTTATATTCAGATATTCATCAGTAAATTTAAATGAAAATATAATACTACAGAACAAATCTGAGAAGAAGCGTTGTTACCAAATCATATACACTTCCCCAAATACTCAATTGTCAACTGTTGGCAGTATTTTGTAAGCTTGGCTCGACATGCACATGATGCCTTAAATCATCAGTTGTCATTGTGTGATGGAGCAAGGTGATGCCTTTCTGGACTAAGATAGGCTGGTTGAGAAAGGAAAAGAATCAACGCAACACTGCAATGATGGGATCACTGTGTCTAAAGAGCAAAAACTAAATAAACAACCTCCTCTTTGGATGGATGCCTCATACAGTGCCTGGGAAAAGGGTTATATCTTGAATTTTATGTGTTATGTGATATGACAACATAAAGTATTGAACTGGAAGGAAAAAGATTCAAGGTTTCAAACATTTTCTTTTTGTGGCACCAGTGGCCTTTATGTTTTTCAAAGTAGGCTGACAGGAAGTGGGGTGGAGAGAGGGGAGAAGACATGCAGCAGATCTCTCTGGTTGGGACTGAACCTGGATGGCTGCACCGAGGACTGAGGCCTTCGGACGTCAGTAAGTCGGACTCTTACTTGCTCACCCTACCACTACGCCATGCCCCATTGGTAAACATTTTTACCATTAAAAATATTAAAAGTGTGCAGTGCATTTGAGACTGAAATGTTTACCCATTTATCTTTGCAAAATAGCATAAGCTCAGTTAGATTGGATAGAAAAGATCAGCTTGTTCATGTTTTGGAAAAAATTCTCAACTGGATTTAGGACTGAACTTTGAGGACAAAAAGTAGGACAAAAAGTTTAACTTTGTTCTCACTTGACCCAAGCACTTTCTTCCACATGTTTTTTGTGCTCCCTAAATGTTACCATAGCCCTCAAGGCTCCTTCTTTTATTAATTATCTTCTTGTCCTCTTGTGCCATGCTCAATCAATTCTTGGATGACTGACTAAATACTGCTCAGTGAGATATTCAACCTTTGGGATATTATTTTATTACTTAACCCTGCTTAAAACATCTTTACAACTTTATCCCTGACCTGCCTGTTGTGTTCCTAGGTCTTCATGAAGCTGTCTGTTCACTAATCGTCCCCAACAAACCCCTGAGGCCTTCACAGAACTGCTGTATTTATAGAGAGATTAAATTACACGCAATTGGACTCATTTGCTCATAAGGCTGTTGGATGCACTGAGGTTCCATTTAGAGGTCTTACAGTAAAAGGGGACAAATACATTTGCAAGCCACAAAGTTTTATTGGTAAAGAATTTTTAAGCTTGCCTTCCAGTTCCCAATTATGTGTTATTTTGCTATCTGTAACATAAAATCTTAGTACAATACATAAAAGTTTGTGGTTGATGACCCACAGATGGTGTCCTGGTATTCCTCCAGGTCCTTGTTTTCTGTGTGATATCAAGCACAATACAGGAACACATTTTGGTCTTTAAAAACTACCCCGGCTTCTCCTGACTCTAAACCTTACATGAGCTGCTGATTCACTGGTTCTCCAGTCCAAGAGTCTCCACTCCTCCATTCCCTCAGCTGTCTCAGAGGTAACTCAGAAACTCATATTTTATACCTGCTTATAAAGCACTCTGCTGGGAGTCATGTTCCTTGCCAAAATGCACTCAGATGCTCTTCTGTCAAACTTGGTTTTGGCTGCTTACATTACACCGCTGGGACAAAAGTCTGTGTTTATTCATGTCTATAGCTGTTGAATTTCATTGTCATTTAGGTCAGAGTTTGTCACATTCTTCCAACATCTTAGGTCCACCATCACACATCTGAGCACATACACACACACACACACACACACACACTCTCTTCTTTTTTCACACACAGAGACCAGTAAATTAAGAAAAATGTATTAGATGAAAAACGAGGTGGAAATTTGAGGGGACATGGTAAATCTATCACGGGTGTTTGAAAAACATCCACGTATGTGAGTTTCTTGGTATGACCTGCTGTGCTCAGTCCACACACACACACACACACACACACACACACACACACACACACACACACACACACACACACACACACAGACACACACACACACACACACACACACACACATTTAGGCACTCAAAATGGCAAATGGCTTTTTGTTGTGGAAAGAGTTTCAGGTATTTTCCACTCCAGCTCAAGGCTGAACCAGCTCTGTCTACTGGATAGCCTAATAGAAAAACTTGTGACCTACAAGTAAATAACTCATGGTATTTTCTGGATTACTACTCTGTCTTTGCAATATGACTGTATAGAATGTAGACTGCAGTGATACATGTTTCAGATGCCAAAATGTTTATAGTGCCTTGCAAAAGCATTAATTTCCTATGAACTTTTTCATGTGTTCAATTACAACCACAAACTTCATTGTGTTTTATTGGGATTCTATATGATAGACTAAGACAAAATAGTCCATATTGCTGAGGTGGAAGGAAAATGATATATGGTTTTCAGCTTAAAAACTGAATAAGTGTGGTGAGCATTTGTATTCAGCCTCATGAACTCTGAGAGCCCTTCTCATCATCCTGAAAACACCATCCAAACTGTGGCATAGTGTTGGCAACATCATGCTTTGGGGATGCTTTTCTTTAGAAGGAACAGGGAACTTGGTGAGAGTTGAAATGAAAAGAGCAAAATACAAGGTAATCCTGGAAGAAAACTTACTAGAGGCTACAAAAGACTTGAGGCTGAGGTGGAGGCTCATCATCCAGCAGGACATCAACCCAGAACAGACAGCCACAACTAGAGTGAACTGGTTTAGATCAAATCATATTCATGTATTAGAATGTGTGGGTAAAGTCCAGATCTAAATACAATTTAACATCTGTGCCAAGACCTGAAAATTTACTTTCACATCCACTTTATTCTGTTTGACTGGTCTTGAACTAATTAACTAGGAATAATGTGCAAAACATTCAGTCTCTAGATCAGCAAAGCAGCATGAGAATCGCTTAAGAAAATTTACTTCATTTCTGCACAGCCACTAGCTGGCTAATCTCTGTAAGAATAGAAACCCAAAATAGACCCTGAAAAAGATTGAAAGTGCCTGTGACATCAAATTTTCATGATGAATCTAATTACATTCATGGAAAGGAAACATTGATACAATATTTTAAAAAGTAAATTAATGCCACTGAAACAAACCGTTATTGAGATATATGATCATAAATGTAATTAAAAAGGCATTTCCAGACTACTCTGCGATTTTGTTGTGCTCTTTTATGACGCCAAAGGGGAACCCCTGCAGGTAAACTGGCTGCTGCTACAAGACCAGCAACACAGACAGCAGCGAAGAATGCGATATTTCTATAGATATATTTCGGTCACTATCAGAGAGAGACGCTGCAGAGTCAGGGGGAGAAAGTCACATGTGCATGAACACAGGTGCAGACAGCTAATTCGACCAGTCTATTTTTGGCAGATGTCGGAGCAAGGCCAGAGTCAATACGCATGAATCATACACAAGCATAACATCCGGATTTGCCAAAAATAATTCACTAAAGACAGACTAGATTATGCTATTCTTATTGAGAGTGTCCACAAGAAGTTTTCTTATGGACGCTCTCACAATAAATGACCGGAGACTCCCCTTCGAACATCACTTCCTGGCGACTTTGGACTTGCACAATTGAATAACGAAATATGCCTATTTTGTCACGCAATTGTCTTTAATCACGTCTTTAATGCTAATATGATGTCAATGGCTGCCCAGTTTCTTAAATATTAAGATATTTCCTTTCAATATCTGCATTTGAGTGAAAAGCGTGTCACACGCACTTTAATGATAAACAAAATCACCTACCAGCATGTGTGAAGCTCAGATATGAATGTGCTTTTTTTCTCCGTTACAAAAAATTGTTTAGACATGACAAAGACAAAGGTAATGATGATACCTCAAAACTACAGTGCTAAAAAACTTAAAGGAACACTTCTTAATCAGAGTTTAATTTCAAATCAGTTTATCTTCTTGAATATTGATCTAGTCAGGTTGGTATAAAGGGGGTTGTTAATCAGTGTCAGCTGTTTTGGTGTTACTGAAATTAGTAACAGGTGAAAAAAGGGGTAACAATGAGGCGACCCCAAAATCAGGAATAGTTTTGCAGGTGGAGACCATAGACATTTTTCCCCTCCTCATTTCTTTGACTGCTTTTCAGTAGTTTTACATTTGACCAGAGTCGGTGTCACTACTGGTAGCATGAGGCGATACCTGGATCCAACAAAGGTTGCACAGGCAGTCCAACTCCACCAGGATGGCACATCAATGTGCCATTGCTCGAAGGTATGCTGTGTCTCCCAGCACAGCCTTAAATACATTCAGGAGATTCCAGGAGACAGGCAGTTACTTTAGGAGAGATGGACAGGGCTGTCTGAGGTCCTGAACCCATCAACAGGACCGGTCTCTGCTCCTTTGCGCAAGGAGGAACAGGCGAGTACTGCCAGAGCAAAGTGACCTCCAGGAGGCCACTGGCATTAATGTCTATGACCAAACCATTAGAACAGACTTTATGAGGATGGCCTGAGGACCCGATGTGCTCTAGTAGGCCGCGCGCTTACTGTCTGGCACTGTGAAGCTCAACTAACATTTGTAAGAGAACAACAGAATTGGCAGGTTTGTCACTTTTGCCATGTTCCTTTCACAGGTGAGAGCAGGTTCACTCTGAGCTCATGTGACAGATGTGAAACGGATGATTGGTTTGGTGGTGGCTCAGTGTTGGTGTGGGGAGGCATACCCATGGAGGAACGCACAGACCTCTACAGGATAAACGATGGCACCCTGACTTCTAATAGGTATCAGAATTAAATCCTTAGATTGATTGTCGGACCCTTTGCTGGTGCAGTGGCTCTTGACTTCCTCCTGGTGAATGATAAACCCACTCATGTGGCATTAGTATAATTAGGATGAAGTGATTGAAATCATTGACTGACCTCCAAAAGCCCAAACTTTTATTGCCTCAGTTTTGCTTTTTTACAGCTTTAAATGTTCAGTTGTTATTTGTAGTTCAGTTTCATTTTTATAATATCCCTTGTAAGATTCAGAATTGTTTTCTGTTCGGGTAATCTTTGATTAACAACAACTTTATCAATAAAGAACCCAGCTAAAGACCTGTTTATGATTGTGATCTATTTTGGATTGCTTCACATATTCTGGCACATTTATTCCATTCTTTTCATTACACTTACTAATTATTTTGGTAACACATTTCATCGAAAAATAGACCTCCCCTACCTTGCTATTCCTCGGTCTGTGGATTTAATGAAAACGTGGCATCCCTTCTTGCTTTTACCATTTTATATCCTCAGTTCCTTTCCTGTTCTCCAGGCTGTAGAGTGACTGTATTAAGTACCGTCAGCATAACAAGTGTAAACACTGCTGTTGGCTTAGATTTATGATCCCTGCATGTCTGAGGTCTGGGCCATAGCCATACACTGACCACTACATACTGAAATTGTGTTAATTCGCCAAATTCATTGCCCTAATAAATATCTCACTCTGCACATTTAATTAGGCCAAGGAGACCCAGGATTAACACGGTAATAAGTCAACGCAAATTACAAGTTAAAGGAAACAAAGATAACTTGGCAAATAGGAGAGAAATACCCAACTGGTCATCCTGTAGTCACTCCAAACTGTTTCAATAAGAATACCTGTTCTGTTACAGAAACAGCTTAGTAAATGCCCAATGGTGGAGAGGAGAAAACTGTATAATCATAACTCATGACCACCTCAGTAACAGTCACAGAGGAGTAGTTATATCCCCTTTTAGACATACCTCAGGAAATGTGATTTAGGTTTATTAGTTAATGCATATCATGGGACAAAGTGTGCTGCAAATGTGCTAGGCACTGGGTCAAGCATGGCTATAAGAAGAAACATCACATGAAGGACGGTGTCATGTTTTTTTAAGGGCATTCAGGAGAGGTCCAACTCATCCTTTAGTCTCGGGTTCCTCTCCCTCTTTTGCTACTTTTTTCTTTCAGCACTCACAGCTCATAATATCTTGGCTAAATATTTTCAGAGCAGGTATTGTATGTCTGCTACAGGGATTTATCCAAACAATTGACTTCCATTGACTCCCTTTTTTAAGGTTGATCAGTCCTTGTAGAAATTCAGAATTTTGTAGTTCCTTACTGTTTTTATACTTTGCGCACATGCAAATTTGATTACATCTGTGTGAGATTGACAGCGTTTTGTTTCTTATGACATGCAAATCAATTATACTGAACGCATTAAAAGGCTTTTTACTGAACTATGTCAAGTTATATGCTCATAGCTTGATCCTGCTTTCAGGACTGACGCATTGTTAAATACAGCATATTTGTGAGTACTTCAGTCCAAGAAGACAGTTTATCAACATTCAGCATTGAAATGAACTGATCCCTACGGCTCAGGTAGCAGATTGTAACACATGTAAGGCTTTATTTTCTAATCACAAACAGCTTGACAAGCTGCATTAAATGTACAATAGCTGTAGACTAACATGTCACAAATTGGCATGTACAACAGCATATTTCATAACTTTGTAATATTGCTAATAAGTTGCATGGTAGGTCAAGCAATAAAATAATTTCTGGTTAATGCACATTGTGAAGGTCCAGCAAGGCTCTGGCTGTGTTGTACTTGTCCTTTGTGTGACACCGGTCCTTTACTCCTTCATATCTGTTGTAATAGGAGGGAAGAATGCATAATGCTATTATCAATAAACAGAAATAATGCAGATATTAATGCACAATAACAATAAATGGATGAAATGTGTCAAATATTCACCATTTTTGTTTTTTAATAATTATAATGCAATATAGTTTATTTCAATATTACTATCACAAAACAGCAACATTTTCCTACATATCGTTTATCAAATTACCATTACTACATAATCTGATTGCAGATTTATAATGTCATGGAGAAAGCCTGTACGTTTTCAAGTTGGTTTCAGAGAGTCTCTGTCATTTTGCTTGCCAATCTGACCCACATGCAGAACACTCAGAGAGATTATGAAGTTTAACGTGTTTATTTGTTCACAGGTCCGATGGAGGTGGGATCTGGGTCTGGAACCTCTCGGCTGCATGGAAAGGTAACAGGTAAGTAGAGGATGATGACAATGGGGATTTTGCGGTGTGAGGTATCTTACAGTTTGTTGCAGGTGCTGGTTCGCCGGAGGGGAGTTATTCCGGGTCTAGTAAGTTTGGTAAGCCTGGTCACTTTGATAACTGATCTTTCCACAGATCAGACCTTTGATTCGTTGTTTCCTTACTGATTTGGTCCAGTGGTGCCGCTCGCTGGAGGGTGGACAGGTTTCGCTCGGAGAAGCTGAGGTTATGGAGTCCAACTGCTGCCAGCAAAGCCTGACTGGAAATCTTGGCAACGGAGGTGAGATCAGGTAGGTTCTTCAAGGAGCTTGAACTGGGTCCAAAATTGAACCTGGAAAATAAGCGAGGACAAGACTGATAAGTCAAAACTTAGAATAAACATGGGTATCATAAACCTGGCCAGTTGAATGTACCACAGGGGCAAAACACTCAGCATGCTCCTTTTAAACCTCCCAAATTGATCACGGAGATGGAGAACACCTGTCCAAACCCAACAGCACACAAGCGACAACTAGAAGCGAAGCAAAGTAAATAGCAGGCACAAAAATACAAGCAGGAACTCCCAGAGCCCGGCTGTCTCGTTTTGCAGTCAGTTTCTGAGGGAGTTGCTGTGCTGGTTAGCCTCAAGGTAGGGGCCTAATCTGTGTTGGATTTGTCATACAAGTCGGCAGGTTTGCCTACAAAGTACATATTTTACAGCAACCAGTTCAAAACTCTATTGACTGACCGACAGTATCACACTTTGGCTCTTGTTTGAAACATTTGAAAATATCCATACCGCTAATAAAGTGATCAGAGCAAATCCGTGCCGTATTTGATGGCTTGTGTTTCCTCTGGATATTAGCCAGCCACACTCATCAACACAGGATGCTCAGTTGCAAAGTTGGCTCACTTTCACTTCTGATTCTCAGTATGTAATGAAAACTTCTCTTTACTGCTTTATCGCCTTTGTTCTTACACCCTTGAACCCAACAATGTACAACTGTTGTAGTCATCTTACGTGCGACCACGTGTGGAAAGCTGCTTCTGTACTATCACAATGGCGGCGGAGCACCCCCGATGTAGGACGTTTGACGTCATGTGGGAACTATCTTATGTGTTATGAAACAGCGCCATCTGTCATTAAAAAACTGAAGAAAAAAGGCATGCCAGTTACTAACCTCTCCAATGTTATCGCCAGCCTATCCAAAGCTAACAAGTGAATACTCTCCTTCTCATTTGCCAGCGCCAGCCACTCAGTTACCGATGCCGGCCTATCATTAATCAGATCAGTAGCTGGCTTCAGAATGGATATGGCCTCCTGCAACAAAAAAATAGCCACACTGGGTGCCCAATAGTCTTAATTTTGCCACTGACACCGTGCCACAACGTTCATTATCAGCTGATTGGGGTCTAACTTTATCAGCTCTCTCTCAGTTAGAGGGATTGTCGACCTCAGCTTCAATAGCTGTTCTGTCTGACTGGGGACATCACTCTAAGGCTGGGAAGATGTTGGTTCTGTGGTATGGTCTGAAAGCCTTTGTTACAGATGCTAAAACCCGATTCAGTTTTTGATTCAGAATCAAATCTGTAACTGTGCAAAAGAAATACTCTTGCTGAGTAAGCTGGACTTTCTGTACCACTGTATGTGGCCCTGAACACTCACTCTGAACAAAGTTAGAGCTATCAAACCCAGGGGAGATAGTGCGTACAGAAAACCACATGGCAAAGGGTGCGCTAGTGGGTTCACGCTGAAGGGTGTGTCCTGAAGATTTGTGGACAGTGCACATTACTTTTTGAGGTGAACAACTCCACCATCACTCAGCTGACATTGTTCCACACCTCCTCCACTATGACTGTGGAGCAGGTGGACTGCAACATACGTTTTCATAGACGGCATACAGAGAATACCAACTTTTTCAATGCCCTCAATGTCCAGCAAGAAATCTCTTTCTATCAGGGCCTTGCTGATGAAGGAATAGTCCACGGATAGACTTTGCAGCCTGTGCTCAGGGGGGACAAGGATCTAATCCTTATCCTGGAGCTACAGTATGTAGTATTCTTGTTGTCTTCCTTGCAGACCAGCTCCAAAATGTTTTCCAGTGCCTGTACAACCCAGGGGACTCAATAGCCAAGGTGGCATATTCCAGACTAAGGCAGACCTGGTGTGAGTCTTTGCTCGAAATGTGGTTCCTGCAGATGCAGGGACAAGCCCCTGAGTCTCTCTCTTCTCTGGTCTGAGGAAGGAGAGCTTCCATTTTGCTAGCTGGTTTGCCAACCAAAATGAGGCAACGTGTTAGCTAGTGGGCTCAACACTGATTGCTTTAGCTGGCTTGCCAAATCATTTGAAGCCAACTGCAGTGCTTAGTGGTCAGGTGTCCTAGGCTATAGTAAAGACCAGAACCAAAATTGCATGAGTGTGGCATCAGGGAAAGATTAGGCACCAATCTGTGGACGGTTGGGGTAGCTGACCAATAAGTGTTCCGAAGCGAGAAGCTGTTTTTGAGTGAAGCTGGTAGAAGATAAATTCTTCTGAGGATTATACAAAAGGGGCATATCCCATAGTGAGACATTAAAACGAATGCAATGAATGAGGACACAAACAGTTACTCTGACCAGAAACTGTTTACAGGTTCTGTTCTTCATACAGGTTTCACACAGGAACATCATTTATGTATTACCTCCCTTTTCAATTTCTTTCAGATCATCATCCTCTCATTAATTATCCCTCCAACGCAAACAGGATAGTTTAAACATCCATAATATAGTATTCTCATAAATCCCTTTTGTCATTTTTGGTGTTGCCCCTCCTGGACCAGCAGTTTGCTTCAACCTCCACAACCACCTAATCTGGGTTTATACTAAATCAAACAGTAAACAGAGTTCCTCTCTGCACACAAGATAATAACAGCTTTTAGCCCATAACCTAGCCCTTAAATTCAGACCTTCCACGTATGATTCAGGTTATGCTGAGGTAATGATAAATGATTAGGTCATGACCCAAAACTGGTGGTTATTGTGTAGAGTTAAAAGAAATATTTCAGGGGCTGCCACCTCTCAAACACTTACTTACTTTTTGAAGACTTACAAAAGGGAAGATTTTTCCTTATGACCTGTAAAGATTTGTGTCAAGGCCTTGGTTGGTCAGCTGAGTGTTTGAGTGATACTGAAAGTGAAAAATTTAAAGGGGTAATCTTCCTCCAGAGTTTATGGGAAATCACTAACACCATAGTCTGCAAAGCTTCAGTCCCACAATTTTATTTGTACCCTTCTTTTTGACTAATTAGACATGGTTAAACGTGAAGTTGTTATTCTGTTTATATCAAACACACACACACACACACACACACTCTTGTTTTGCTATATGTAGTGAGGACCATGTGTTGACTCCCATTGACTTCCATTGATTTTCAGTCATTTTCAACCCTTTCTATGCCCTAACCCTGACAATAACCCTAAACCTAACCATTACCAGTGCATGCCTAACCCTAACCTTAACCTAAAGTCAATTCACACCTTAGTCCTAAACCTAACCATTAGCAAAATAGGTCGTGAGGACCAGCAAAATGTCCTCACTTTGGTACAAATGGTCCTCAATTTGATGGTGAAATCGAGAAAATGCTTCTAACTGTGATGCCAAGAAAAGAACACACACACACACACACACATGCACACACACACACACCCACACACACACACAGAAAGGATTTCAGGTTATAATGTGAAAGACAATCCCCATGTCCAGAGTAAGAAAACAGACTTTTCTTTCTGGTGATGAGTTGTATAACAGCACTAAATAATCTGACATCTGTGCAGATGTCCAGTTCACTTGAGAAATGAAATTTTACAAGAACTTATAAAATTTATCTTTTCAGTTTAATGTGATGCTTAGGAGACTATTCTTTCCTCGGTTCTGCTCTTCTCTCCAAAGTCACCTCACAAAGCCCTTTGTTGTGTTTCCCTTTCAGAGATTTGTTTCAGCATCACCGTTGGTTTGAGCCCAGTCTCGCCCCTCTCCACAGCCACAACAATGCACACATTATTGAATCATTAAACCACCGACCTCTTGCTTTATAGACAGCCCAGAACCTCTGGAGTGCCTGAGGAGAGCTTACAGGATGAGAGTGGGAAGATAGCACAGTAGAAGCTTTGTGAGATGAAACAAAAGCTGTGTTCAGTTCAAGAATTTTTGCTGGTGTCTCTCACCATGGGCCACTGGAGGTTTGCCAGGGTAGTGTCATCTTGGGCTAGAAAGAAACCGCCTGATGGGTTTTCAAGGATAGTCTCATTACTTTTTTTCTTTGGCCTGCTGTGAAGATGTGTTGATTAAATGAGTTTCTTTTCTGTTTGACTGAATCTAAGAAGTCTTAAGCATGCATTTCTTATGAAATTATAATTCAATATTAATAAGAAAGCCACCTTCTCAAAAGGAAAATTAAGCAACCTTGATGGGCCACACACACAATAGGATAGAGATGATTGATGACGCGCTACTGATATGTGCTTTGTTTGGATTAAGGCAGACTTTCTGAAACTTCGATAGGTGAAAGAGCATTCAGGTCAGAAGTGAAAGGTGGAGAGGTCGCAACCTATTCTATGGGAACTATTTCCATGTTGCTATGGGAACTACAGAAACCCAGAGATGGAAGGATTTCCTGTTTACTGGGAGACTGAAAAAGCATTTTGAAATCTTCTCCCTTTCTTCTTCTCAGACCTGTATCAGTAATGATGCGTTTTAACAGAGCCTGAAAATGTGTGCCTGAAGGTGCCAGAATAAGATTAAAAGTCCACTATGTTCTCCACAACCTAAATGGCTCGTTAGAGCATAAAGTGGCTGGATTGCCCCAAATTTGTTTATTAGCTATTGAAGATAGTTCTGATGCTGCTAAACGCTTAGAACTTCCCAATTACAGTTTTCCTTACTATTTTCTGAGTTCCTAA
This sequence comes from Girardinichthys multiradiatus, assembly GCF_021462225.1. Classification (NCBI taxonomy): domain Eukaryota; kingdom Metazoa; phylum Chordata; class Actinopteri; order Cyprinodontiformes; family Goodeidae; genus Girardinichthys; species Girardinichthys multiradiatus. The sequence continues at coordinate 36,300,029 of NC_061802.1, read as the reverse complement.
GATATGGCCATGATGGTCTTACCATGTACTCCAGTAATGCCTTGGTCCCTGGCCTGACACAGCTCTTTTTGACCATATCAGGGTGCAGCTGCACATGGGGAGACATCGCTCCACTACCATTATGCAACTGCCATGAGTCTATAACACAGGGAAGCCCGCACACAATTCCAAGGCCAGCTCCAGTACAAGATGCCTAAGCTGACTATTTTGTTTTTTGGTATTTGAGATGAATGGATGAGTCTTTGTTAAGTTCCAGTGGGATGCAATGTACATAGCAGCTCTGCTGCCAAGAGTGTTGCAATAACTTACCTGAAGTACTGCCTACAAGGAGTGATCATACTGAGGTTGTAGTCTGGGCATGAGGCCCCAGTGGTAAGGTATGCTTTAAAGTCTTGATGTCCAAGTCAAGCATTTGTATAATAATGAACCTGTTATATTAGGTTGGGGGATTTGCAACCAACATGCAGATAGAAGCTTGGGAGTGGCATGGTAAGTAGAATAGTATTTAATAATATAAACTGGTAAACTTACAGGGTTGCGACAGCAACACAAGCAGGTAAACAGACGAGGAGCAGGTAGTAATTAGGTAAACAACAAAAACCAGAGAGTATAAATACACTGGTAGGCTGGAAAACGGACCAATGAACAGGGGAGATAATCAGGAGAAATCTGGATCAGCTGGTGAGAGGGAGAATGCAGGGCCACTGAAGGAGGTAGGCTAATTAACACAGATGAGCAGAGACATAGAGAATTCCAGGGAAGTAACATAAATATCTAAACACAAGAATGAACCATAAACCTAATCTAAAAAGAATGACAGAAACTAAACATGAAACAGGGAGGAAATCTAACAAAATATAAATGTACACAATTATGAGAAATAACAGCAAAGGATAACATTTAACAGGACAATAAGGAAATAAAATTCCTAACACAGGCAGATCGTGACAGAACCATAATATAACAATATAATTAACCAACATTCATTGCTACTGAGCTATTTCCTTATGATAGTTCTCCATGAAAACAGCTTTACATGAGAAGTGTTAGCACTTTACAGGCAATGATGATGTTGACTCAAAACAGTCCGGGCAGAAATGGGTCTGATGAACTGTCTTTGTTATCTCAATAGATTTTGGTCTAGCTTTGGGAGGCTCAGTGACACTTGAGTTCTATTTGGGGTCTCAAATCCAGAGGCTGGATATGTTAAATACATGTTACACTTAGTTTACCAAAACTGTCAGCTCCAGTTCCTATTAAAATGAACTCCACATTTACAGTGCAGCACAGACCACAGCTTGCTGTTTTGGCTGGTTTAGCTGCAGTGTGGGGTAATGCTAACAACAGGCAGAACACCAAACTGTCATCACATACAAACTGAACATTCAGTAAGCAAGCATTTGAACTCCAATGCTTTGATTTGATTACTACAGTCTTTGTTTTCCTGTTATGAAACTGAGTGACATATTTGTTTTTCTAGAGTGAGTCACATGGAAAAATGGTAACCCAACACAAAGCCTCAGTGCGGAGGTCTTACAAAGCATAGGAGACATTCCAGCGTAGGCTGTTTAATTGTATATTCTCAAAGTGATTTTTGATTTTTCAAGAAGAGTGATGGATTTTCTTTTAGAAGCAGCTGGTTTTGCTGCATTCACTTTATCGACTGTGTTTAAAGAAGAGGGTCATTGTAAAACTAGGACAATTCTGGTCATAGTTTTGCCACTCAATCCTAAATATAATATATTTAGGGAGAAGCTGCTGAGGTGAGAACTAATACGTCACAGTGAGAACATCCAATCTTGATGTTCATGCTGGCCCACTGGCTCTTTCTAAAATAAATTTGTATGTATGCAGCTCAGCAAGCATATATATATATATATATATATATATATATATATATATATGTATGCATACACTGCCTGGCCAAAAACAAAGTCGCCACCAAAGAAAACAAGGTCACACACTAATTTTTCGTTGGACCGCCTTTAGCTTTGATTATGGCACTCATCCGCTGTGGCATTATTTCAATAAGCTTCTGCAATGTCACAAGATTTATTTCCACCCAGTGTTGCATTAATGTTTCACCAAGATCTTGCATTGATGATGGTAGAGTCTGACCAGTGCACAAAGCCTTCACCAGCACATCCCAAAGATTCTCAATGGGGTTAAGATCTGGACTCTGTGGTTGCTAATCCATGTGTGAGAACGATGTCTCATGCTCCCTGAATCACTCTTTCACAATTCGAGCCTGATAAATCCTGGCATTGTCATCTTGGAATATGCTCGTGCCATCAGGGAAGAAAAAATCCATTGATGGAATAACCTGGTTGTTCAGTATATTCAGGTAGTCAGCTGACCTCATTCTTTGAACACCTACTGTTGCTGAACCCAGACCTGACCAACTGCAGCAACCCCAGATCATAGCACTGCCCCCACAGTCTTGTACAGTAGACACATGGCATGAAGGGTGCATCACTTCACCTCTCTTCTTACCCTGATGCACCAATCACTCTGGAACAGGGTAAATCTGGACTCATCAGACCATCTGACTGTCTTCCATTGCTCCAGAGTCCAATCTTTATGCTCCCTAGAAAGCTGAAGCCTTTTTTTCTGGTTAGCCTCACTGATTAGTGGTTTTCTTAAGGCTACACAGCTGTTCAGTCTCAATCCCTTGAGTTCCCTTCGCATTGTGTGTGTGGAAATGCTCTTACTTTCACTATTAAACATAGCCTGGAGTTCTACTGTTGTTTTTCCTCAATTTGATTTCACCAAACGCTTAAGTGATCGCCGATCACGATCATTCAGGATTTTTTTCCGGCACATTTCTTCCTCGAAGACGATGGGTCCCCACTATCCTTCCAGTTTTTAAATTTAAATTTTCTCTGCTTGATGCATGCCAATGATTTCATCCTTCTGAAACAGACTGACATCTTTTCCAAGGCCACAGAATGTTTTTGTTTTTTTCCTTTTGATCTGGTCAAGTATGAGGCTTCTTGATCAGTCACATAAAAAGAGGAAAAATTATCTGATTGTACACTTTTCCTATTTACCATTTATTAATTTTGAAATTTCATGTGAACCAAGAGACCAGAAGACACTGGAGAACCCAGAGAAAACACATGCATCAGTGAGTAAAGCAATTCAGCTTCACACAGAATGGAGTAGGGAAACAGAGATAGAAATTTGAGATCCCCTTTCCAAACACTGGACAAACATGGACATCTGTTCTAAGGCTATTTAATGAAAGACGTTCCTCGTCTTTACATAGCCCAGAAAAGAACTTAAAAATGTTTTTTTTTTAGCCCATTCGTCTTATTCAAATTTAGTCTCAGGATGACACTGAAAGTTCAGCGTGGTTAGCCCATTTAATCAACCACATTTAGATATCAACACTTCTTATCTTCACTTTTCAACCAGCCGTGGTATCCAACACACCATTATGCAACTTTAGTCATGACTTTCATTTGATCTGGCAAATGCAGAATAATGCAAATGGATGTGTGTTTGGCAAACAAATGCTATCATAGCACAACTGGTATTAATACTTAATATTTCAAGATAATGCATCACATTCTCCATCCATCCATCCATCTGTCATTTGTCTGTACTTGCTTATTCATGCAGGGTGGTAGCAGGGCTGCCCAGGTCCTCAGTCCATCACAGGGCAACACAGAGAGACACAACCATGCACACACTCACTCACATAGAACAAACAGCCATGCAGTCATACACCAAAGGACAATTTACAGAAATCATTTCAACTAACATGCACATAATTGGACAGCACATGCATGGGGGGATCATACGACTCCATGCTGAAGGCTTCGATTTTAGTCTAGGACCTTCTTACTGCCAACTGCTTTGGACAAGCTAAAGAGCAACGCACGATGAGTATCATCAACTGGTGCGTACCAGTTGGAACTGTTATGACACACTAGACACATCTTGCTGAAGTGTGAACTGTGCAAACAGAGTAAAGATTATTTGACTTCAGCCATGGGTAGTTTTAACAGAATCATTGACACTTAAATGGAACAGGTTCAAAAAGAATGACCTTGTATGTTTAACATCTGCCAACCTCAGACTCTGGGTTGCTCAGAGCTACTGTCTCATTTATCCTTCATTTCTGTTATCATCCTCCGCTCATATAATAATCACTTACCTCTCCTTCTTAGTGCCCTGTCAGAACCCTGCTGGGAAACCAGAAGACCAACCACAGCACATTTAATTTTCAGTAAACCTGTTAAACCGTTACCATGTGTCTGTAAGTGTTGCCTGCACTAGAGTGGTTCTTTAAACAAACATGACAATTAGTCCCTTTTAGATCAGTTTTACAGTATAGTTACAAAAAGTGTTATGATTCTGGCACGTCTGCTCTACCCTGTCTCCCTGGCTGAAATCAGCAGATTAGATGCACCTGGTGGCTGCTGCAGTGTAGTGCAATCTGTGGAATGCCAAGCACCTGTGTCTTCCCTGATATATACTGACTCTGACAAGCAGATGGTGCCAGATTTTTTAAATCCATTCGTGTGAGTAGATATCCAGCGTTCCTTCCTGTCTGATCTTTGTTATTGACCTTGCCTTGCCTTTAGGATTTATGACTCTGCCTGCTCCCTGTCGGACTATTTGGATTCTGGTTGTCGACCTTGCTTCCTGCATCTGGTTTATGCCTCTGCCTGCCCCTTACCTGACGTCTCTTGTTCCGATCGTTGACCCTGTTTCTGTCCTTGGATTATTGAGCCAGCCTAGCCCTCGGATTATTCAGCCTGGAGTCACTTCTTACCTGTGCTGTGGAGATCACCGCCTGCCGCCCACTGAGGTTTCCCCTCTGGGTTTCAAGTTCCACTCAAGACAAAAGCAGGTTAGTGGCTTTTCTGATCCCTGCAAAATCTGGAGAGACTACAAGTCACTAATCCCTCTTTCTGCCTCAGTGATTCCTGGAAGATGTGAGGAGTGTTACCTGTGTGACGTTTTCCTGTGGCTGAATAAGCCTTTTAAACTTTCAGTACTGTGTCTGGCTGAATCTTGGGTCCGCCTTTTTCTGATTCATAGCAAAAAGTTCAAAGTGCATTTAAGGCAGGTATTTTTTGTCTGGCTTCAAATATGGAACCTACCAAAAAACGTGAAAACAAAAAGCAAGAGGAAGGAAGGATGGCTATTAGACAGATGTGCCACAATTAGCCGATCCACCTTAAGAAGGTAAGGACATGTTTGAATGTTTGTTTTTAGCCACTAGTGACCTTTTAGTTTTCACATTTTTAAATGAGTAAACAGAAAATAGTGTGGAGAGGGGAAATGGCATTTAAGAAATGTCAGCGGGCCAGGACTCGAACCCACTACATTGCTATTAGTTTAAATAGAATAGGATAACAGCTTTGAATGAAACCATGAACATTATTTATGCCATCATATAAATATTCTCAAAAAAAGAGTAGGCAGATTAAATAACGGGACTTTATTTTTATTGCTGGTGAAGACCAGAGCTGCTGTAAATGTTGTTTGAGGCAACTCCCTCTTTGTCAGGTTATTTGTGCTCTTTGGATGTAGTTCATTGTGCAGCTCTGCTTTTGTTGTATAATGAGGGTCTGATTTTCCTAGGCCAGCTAAGTTAAAATAAAGCAAAGTAATAATGCTAGTGTAGATACTGTAGCTGCCATGTACAGTGCCTTGCGAAAGTACTCGGCCCCCTTGACCTGGTCAACCTCTTGCCACATTTCAGGCTTCAAACATAAAGATATAAAATTCAAATTTTTTTTTAAGAATCAACAAGTGGGACACAATCGGGAAGTGGAATGAAATTTATTGGGTCAAACATTTTTTACAAATAAAAAACCGAAAAGTGGGGCATGCAATATTATTTGGCCCCTTTACTTTCAGTGCAACAAACTCACTCCAGAAGTTTGTTGAGGATCTCTGAATGATCCAATGTTGTCCCAAATGACTGATGATGATAAATAGAATCCACCTGTGTGTAATCAAGTCTCCGTATAAATGCACCTGCTCTGTGATAGTCTCAGGGTTCTGTTCAAAGCGTAGAAAGCATCATGAAGACCAAGGAACACACCAGGCAGGTCCGAGATACTGTTGTGGAGAAGTTTAAAGCCGGATTTGGATACAAAAAGATTTCCCGAGCTTTAAACATCCCAAGGAGCACTGTGCAAGCAATCATATTGAAATGGAAGGAGTATCAGACCACTGCAAATCTACCAAGACCCGGCCGTTCCTCTAAACTTTCATCTGGAACAAGGAGAAGACTGATCAGAGATGCAGCCTAGAGGCCCATGATCACTCTGGATGAACTGCAGAGATCTACAGCTGAGGTGGGAGAGTCTGTCCATAGGACAACAATCAGTCGTACACTGCACAAATCTGGCCTTTATGGAAGAGTGGCAAGAAGAAAGTCATTTCTCAAAGATATCCATAAAAAGTCTTGTTTAAAGTTTACCACAAGCCACCTGGGAGACACATCAAACATGTGGAAGAAGGTGCTCTGGTCAGATGAAACCAAAATCAAACTGTTTGGCCACAATGCAAAACGATATGTTTGGCGTAAAAGCAACACAGCTCATCACCCTGAACACACCATCCCCACTGTCAAACATGGTGGTGGCAGCATCATGGTTTGGGCCTGCTTTTCATCAGCAGGGACAGGGAAGATGTTCAAAATTGATGGGAAGATGGATGGGGCCAAATACAGGACCATTCTGGAAGACAACCTGTTGGAGTCTGCAAGAGACCTGAGACTGGGACGGAGATTTATCTTCCAACAAGACAATGATCCAAAACATAAAGCCAAATCTACAATGGAATAGTTCACAAATAAACGTATCCAGGTGTTGGAATGGCCAAGTCAAAGTCCAGACCTGAATCCAATCGAGAATCTGTGGAAAGAGCTGAAGACTGCTGTTCATGAACGCTCTCCATCCAACCTCACTGAGCTCAAGTTGTTTTGCAAGGAAGAATGGGCAAGAATTTCAGTCTCTCGATGTGAAAAACTGATAGAGACAAACCCCAAGTGACTTATAGCTGTAATTGCAGCAAAGGGTGGCGCTACAAAGTATTAACGCAAGGGGGCCGAATAATATTGCACGCCACACTTTTCAGTTTTTTATTTGTTAAACAAGTTTGACTCATCCAATAAATTTCAATCCACTTCACAATTGTGTCCCACTTGTTGTTGATTCTTAAAAAAAAATTGAATTTGATATCTTTATGTTTGAAGCCTGAAATGTGTCAAGAGGTTGAAAAGTTCAAGGGGGCTGAGTACTTTTGCAAGGCACTGTAACTAAATATGTGTATTGCAACCTCCTTTATTTTGTATATCCATAATCTCAACTAAATAATGTTTTGTTGAACAGATCAAGTAGTCTGTCTGCTTCTTTTTTTTTTTTTTTTTCAACAGCAGGTAAATATCATCTACATCTGTCTTTGACAGGTGCTCTGAGGAAATATTAACCACATCTATTCACACATCATTACTCTAAAAGTCTGTTTTTACTGTGCCATTATCATGGCTAAGCCTTTAAACTGTCATGAACCTTCAAAAAGACAAAACAATATAAACTGTAACTTTTAAATGGATTCTCAGTTTGTTTATTCAATTCAGTTTTGCCACATATTTGACCTTCTCCAAAGGATTGCATTTAAGAAAAGCAATAGTATCTATAACTTAAAGTATTTTATAAAACATTTTATTATGCTAACATTTGAGAAGTAAATTATATCTAATGCTAAATATAGTTTACAAAGGAATGCAGACTGCAACCATGAATATTAATTTAAGTTAGCTTGTCTGAATAATTAAATCTTTAGTACATGCAGCTGTTGACACCAAACCATAACATTGCCTAGGGCACCAAAATGGCTAGAGCTGGCGATGGATGGATGGATTCAATAAATATTTAGTTAATGGCATAGGAAATGGGTCTGGAAATACTAATACATTTCACCACTCTTTTCTCTTTTTCCATATTTCTACAGACCTGGAAAATAAGTTCCTACTTTACCAGACTGAATAGGAGCCCTTAATTATTTGTTTTCTCCTAAATTAGCAATTTAGCCTTTCAATACAGATGTAATTTATTGCATGGCACTGGATGAACAATATCCCATAAGCTATTTGCAGTCTGACCACTAGATGTGATATATTGTTACAGAAGCCAAACAGAATATATTGAAACTCAAAATGTCGATGTGAAAGTCAAATGACCTTCTGGGTTCATATTCAGCAGATGCCACGTTGACTCACGCACCAACAAGCTCCTCTCCTTCTAATTTCTGTGGTCACTGACAAGTTCAAACACATGCATACTCATGTTTGGCCAACCAGGCAGGCTCAGCTGTAGCACACAGCAGTGGAATGTCAGTCAGCACCATCGGCATGCAAAGAGATTCAAGAAGAATTACTCAACTCAGGGGACTTAAGTACACAAGCGTCACCTTCTATGGAAGTGGTTCAGTAATATTCATTATTCCTCCATCACTTAGAGGAATCCAGGGACCCTGCATGCGTAATAAACCCGCACACTCATCTGCTTCCTCTGTGTCATGGTAATGGCAACAATGTGTGGCTATTAAAGACTTCCAGAGAGACATGTTTAACCTCTCACCAAAGGTTGCAGGATTTTACTCATGAAAGAGAGCCTTGCTGAACATATTGCATGCATCCCACTAAAACAGTATTAAAACACTGAATTGGCCCCTAATGAGGTTGGAGAAACATTGTGTCGATGGACCTTCACTCTGAGAGCAGTAAGCAGAGAGTGCAGTTCAGTGATAGTCTAGATTTATGTGTGCCAGGCATGCTCACCATCTCTTCTTACTGCAGGGCCATGGTTCAGTAATGCAGGCAATGCTTTGATCTTCAAACATGGTTGCTATAAATGATACTAAGAACGACTCCTCCAAATCCTGCCTGACCACAGCATTGCCAGGAACAAAGAGCAGATACACAGTATCACTGCAGATGCTCAATGAGTGAAAAAGGATAATGTACGCTGCGGCATCGTTACCCACTGACGCACCAAAGTTGGTGGGGTTTATTTTTGCAGAGGGAGAGGCTGGAAATATGGAGAAGGAAACATGATAAGTGATATTGGTATGAATATAATTCTGTTAACACACAGTACATTAACAGGTAGAGGTGTTTTTTGCTATCTGCCAGTGGTAGAATCACTACAACTATTTGATGGCAATAGGACCAGCTGTGTCGCACCGGGATCCTGATCAAGAGATTTTGAATGATCTGGATCAATGTCTAGGCTTCAGCCCATTACCTGCATCATGGTGTACTGTATAACTTACAGCAGATGTTTCATCCCAAGTCCATGTCAAGTCTCAAGAGTCTAATAATTAAAAGAAACATTTCTTCATCAAATGCATCACTCTGTCACACTGCATTAGATGGGAATTTAAACCTGTAATGTTTCTCCTTAGGCTTAATGTAACATTAACATTTTACAATTGTCTTATAATCTTTAACATTTACCAAAAAGTTATCTTTCAAATCTCTAATATTTAATTCAGTATGCATTTTGACCTGCTTTATATTATTTTAAAACTTATAAAGTGTAATATTTATCAATTTGGTAATTAAAATATGCCTTATGTTCAATGGAAAGTTATCAAAAAAGACTAATATTCTTCATTTGTAATGAAATAATTAGTACTCGTTTTTGCAATGTGTTCATGTTGTCCACTTCTTCTCAATATGCTGTACTGCATAAGGTTTGGAGGCTTTTCTTTATTAACCGTATTCTACATCTACATTTTAAATCTTTGTTGTCAAGTCCAAACACTGAACATGTTTCAATATATGTAATGTAAGAAATGCATACGGTGCAGAGTACCGAATAAAGGAGGGATTATGAAAGAACAGAAGAGGAAGTGCTTTTATTTTGAAGAACTGGAAATGTCTTTGTATTAAATAGCTTAACAGCCAGATAATGTCAGATGTAAGTTAAGATTTACATCTGACAAGAAGTCATTTATTAGTTTGAGAGACATAGATGAGGTGATTACTATGAAGCCACATGTAACAGGAGCAGATTGTTATGAGCCATTAAAAGCCACAATCTGCGAACATCAGTGGTTAATAATTCAACCGCATCCTTTTTTGATTGAAATACAGTCATATTCAATAAATTGGAATGTTTGTTTCTCAGATTAAAAGTACCTTTTGAAAATTACAACCTTTAAGCAGGTATTAAACATGTTTTTCATTAAGACCACATTTCTGTATTAAACATGTTTTTTTTATTGGTTGTAACATTCTAATCTTCAAATCTTCAAAACATAACTAACAGAAATAAAGGCTTTAGCTTACATACCAGTTTGCTTTCACCATAATTGGATAAGATAAAGATTGCACATAGGACTCAAACCACATGTTGTGGTAAAGTCACAGGTCATGGCACAAATCTAAGTCGAGCCTGAATCTTTAGTTTTCTCAACTAAAATATGATTCAAATCCAAGTCTCCAACTCAAGTCTCCATCTCTGAGAGTTTTAAAGTTTTAAATATCACATACTGGAACAGTTACAAATCAGATGTGTATAAAATGTTATCAGATAAAGTGTTATCAAATGCAGAAAAACCAAGGAATTGACTTTATCGTAAACACGTGAAAAGTGAATGACCCAGTTGTCTGCTGTCATCAGGGGAGGAACAAAAAGCCAGAGATCAGACTAAAGCCAAGCGAAGTCATGTTTTTTATTTCCTCAGACATGAAATGTCCATAGTCTAAATTAAGCATGTGGATCGATTTCAGTCCAGGATTACACACGTCATCGTGTCTCTGTTATGTATCTGCTTGAAACCCATCAGTCCATTTATTCATCTATTACGTAAAAATTCCCCTGATCATATTTAGGTCGGTTAGCAGACCTGGAAGCAGTCCCGGCATGCTTTAACGACAGGTTGAGAATGTTCTGCATGAAGTTAAAGTCTAACACAGGATGAATGTACAGAAACCCTCTATGTAGATCCTTGTTGAGCCCGAGTTGGCCTTTATTTGTGGACTTAGCACATTCTCCACCTTCGTTTCACATGGGTGCTCTGCTTTCCCTTTACATGCAGATTTAAAGAACCAGAAGATCATCTTGAAGTAATCCTTTGTACTTGAATTTCACCACCAAGTATTAAACTAACCTGGGCAAGAGCTCTTGTAGAAAAATATTAATTTAAAAATCTTTGGTGACAAATGTTTTTCAGCTATGCAGCCTTGGTCAGTGAATGATTGTGATTCCAGTAAGCATTTTGAAGCCACCTGCTGCTGCCAGATATTTCACTTTCAAAGACAGCTGCTTGAATTTGTGTGCACATTTGGTTTCATGCGTTTGTGGCCATGTGTGTGTGGGTGGGTGTCCAACACACATTCCTCTTAGATGGAGTAAGTTCACTGGAGGAGACCCTGCTGACTAGCCTATTGAGTGTGTGAGGACCATGAGGGAAACAAGAGAGAGAAAAGAGAAAGTGATCGAGGCTGGCTATCAGTGCTGCAGTTAGTAATTCCACAACACACACAAACAACTCTTACACACTCAGAAGTTAACCTTCCTGGATCCCCAGGGCAGCTTTCTGGTTTAGTTCACTCAGAAATCCTTTTCTAAACTGAAAGACAGCTGTTGTTTGCCTCTGCCACATGTACACATGGTCACCCCCACTGAAGACCCCCAACACCAGGCCCCTGAGGAGGTATCTTGGAAGCTCCCGTTGGTCTTCCTCCCGTCCAATGTTTCTCTTCGTGGGAGCTCTGATTACACAGGGGCTCAGAAGTGCATTTAGAAGCTGGATCCCATCTAATGCTTAGTGTGTTTTTGCTGTAAACCACAAAACAGTGTTCTAGATTTTCTAAGGATTGAAGTATTTTGTACATTAGCATTTGCTGTTATTAGTTTTAACTTCACAAATTATATCCAATCAGAGTAATATATAGCAGGTTTACAAAAGTCAAATGAGCCAAAGAAAATTAAAGGGGTAGTCCAGGAGTTTTGTAATGAGGTTCATAGATGTTTAAAAACAGAAACTACTTTACCTGAAATAGATAATGTTCTTGGTGCCTTCATTTATCATAAATCCAGAATAGTTGGACTTGGAGGCTGAAGCTAACAACTATTCTGAGAGGGACCAAGACCCAAGTGGACTTCTACCATGGAAGGCAGTCCTAGTCTGGTACAGTATAAAAGTAGGACACTGTAAAAACAAAAAACAAAAATATTTGAGCTTTTTAAGTGAACGCTATTTTATTGTTTTTTTTTATTCTATTGTATTTCTTTTAGACAGTTTCTTTGGCCTAAAACTTTTGAGACTTTGGTTTTATAATGTGTTTCACACAGGAACAACATTGGGGGGCACCTCATTCCTACATTTCCTGCATAAACTATTGTCTACAACTCTGTAAACAACTGTCCGCCACAAAGGTGACTACATTTTACAGGTTTATAAAATGTTTGCATAAACCACTTTGAATTTTTTGAGGTTGAAGTTGTTTTAGGATGATACCAAGAGGATTGTCTATTGAAGGTAAGATGTTATTTTCTCATAAAGCTTTGAAAAACAGAGCATCCCTTTCAACCTTACTGCAACAGAAAAAAAACTAAGAACAATTGCCAAAAAATTCAAACATGTTAAAATTAGGAACTAGAGAAGTAAACAATAATCTATAACTCCAAAGAGGATAGTTTTGGTTTTTGCAAAGTATTTACATCATATGTCAGTGTTTCATCTGCAGCAGACACTGTGCAGCACCCTCTTAGTTTTAAGAAGCAGGCAGGATTTGTCACGGACAAGTCAAGCTAGCCAAAGCCAAGAAAAGCGCCACCAAAAGAGCAAATGTTTTTGCATTTTAAAAAACTAAAAATTTAGAACATAACTATATCCTAATTTGGGTTTTGTTGCTTAGATGCTTTGTGCACCAGCTGAAGTAAAATCCGTGACGCAAAATGCTGACAATGTAGTACACTAAAGTTCAGTGGCTGTCAAAAGCCTGCATAAGTCAGTTAAAATTTCATGTTTTTGTGATGTAAAAACCTTACAAGCCTTCTTTTTTTACATTTTCTCCTCAACAGATCATATTATTCAGTTGAATAGTGCACCTTAAATGTCACGTTACATGAAAAGGGGCTATGAGATATTTTATCAAGTTGTCTTTTTCAACATCACAAAAACATGGTCTGTTAACAGGGGTATGTACACTTTTGAACAGCCAACCCTGTCTTTTTTTACTCTATCTCTCTCTCTCTCAGTCATGCACACACACGTACACCAGCTTCCTACCTGGTGGTTGGCTCTCAAACATCAAACTAAGCAGCCAAACCACAGAGCAGCTACAGATCCATCTCCCAGGGGTGTTGGGCTATGATCTGCAGGTTGTCACCGATCTCAGGGAACACAGACAGAACCTAGAACAGTATTTTGCTTTAAGCTTTTACAGCCCTGTGAAAGACTGCACTCTTTCAACAGAACTCTACAGCTTTGCCTTTACATGTACAAACATTTTGCCATACTCATGACAACACATATAATTCCTCTTAACTAAGGCAACCATGTCATGGTGTTTTACAGTGATAGTATTAAGTGTCCTGTAAAATTATTCACATTCCTTGAATTTTGTCATATTTTCTGTTAAAACCACAAACATTCTTTATTTTGCAAAGAACAATAGACAAACATGTCAGTCTCTCAATATGTAAACTGGTAGAAACTCAAAAGACATGCAAAGGTAATTCTACAAAGTACTGCTTCAGGGTGAGCTGAATACAAATGCATACCACACTTGTTGAAAATTTTTTTACATTTCACAATTATTCACAACTTTGTGTTTGTGTATTTATAATAGACTTTTCCAAAGCGATGCAATCAGAAAGGTCTATGCAAAGGTTTTTCTTTAAAAATGAACTTCCTTAATTCTGTGTTACACAAATTGTGATTTATTTTACATTTTGATGCTTTTACCTCACAGGACAGAGGAGCTGTATGACCTTTGACCGTCACGCAGAGCCAGATGAAGGAACATAAATGGCCGCACATGACATATTCTAAATACTTTAAGTGCAACCTAGAAGGTCCTATGCTGTGCATTACATCACCTAATTAACTTGGCCAAAGCTATACTGTGTGTTCGCTAGTGTGACAGCTTCATGGCTGTTTTCATGTGAGCTAAGCAAGCTACATTGGGTGTGCCGGGTAGATGGGCTCCAGCTGAGCTCCTCACTGCTTTTTCATGTACAGTGTCATAAAACCCTGTTGGGGCGGTAGTTATTCGCATTGCAGAGCTGCTCAAGTGTCAACTTCACTGAAAGTGAAATAACAAGTATAAGTACCGTAACCCAATAAGGAGGAGGGAATCGTGGCATTCATGTATTACAGTGTATGATTTATGCTGCAAAGATTTTTTTTTATTTTTGTTTTATAAGAGCTCATCATAAGGGTACTGTTAAATTGAAAACAACTTCTGCATGGATGGAAACCAGACCCCTGCTTCTTGGAAATCAATTATCCTGTACTCTCCTTTTCACATTCGCTCTTATGTGTACACATTACATGCTTTTTACCCCATAAACCTGCTTTTTTTCCAAATCTGCAATCCCTACCACCCTATATACCAACAATTAAGTGTGTATTGCCACCATATGTTTAAGTGATGGATACCACAAAAGCTTAGATCCAGAGCCTCTGGCTAGGTTGCATGCAGGGCCTCTTTGGGCTCAGCAGTTGATAAGGATGTTTGCCTCAAAATGGCAGTGGGCCCACATCGCTAAGGGATATCAGTTTTCTTTCTTTAGACCTTATCCATCCAACTTACTCCATTCCGCTCCATCTGTAAACCCCTAGCTGATCCAGCACTTCCATTCTAGTCAAATTTTCACCTCCAGCTCTTTTTCCATCATTCCCATTACTCACAGAAAACAAACAGATTCAGAGCAACAAATCTTTCTTCTTTCAGATGTTGATCTAGCATCAAGTTTATAGTAAATGCTTGCTTGCTTCGAGTAAAATAAAAAAAGGAATATCTGTGAAGGACTGGACTTATGCAACACAGCTGTTGCTTAAGTAGGCTATCACAGCAATGACCTAATAATAGCATTGCTTAATCTATGCTTTGCTCCCTGCACTAATAAAGATCCCCTCATCTGGCATGTCAGGGACTTGAAAGTTAAAGTGAAATTGAGAGTTTCCCTTAATTTCTGAATAATTCAGCAAATAACTATTTAACCACTTGGGGGCACTTATCAAACATTTAATTAAATTCCTAAATGGCATGTTAATCCTTAAATATGGAAGAATAGGAGACAGTGATGTCACTGCAAGATACAAGCCTTGATGGATTCCATTGGGTTCTGCCGCAACACGACTAATTCATCGACCATTGCCAATTGGCTTAGCTAATTACTATTAGTTTTAATTAGACAGATTTTTTTTGTCTTTTTTTGCCCATAAGTTAATTTAGTTAACCTGTTAAGACACAAAATTATTCAAATGACAAAATAGTACAAGCAGTACAAGAGGGAATGACTTTCAGTCTTCTATGGCTTCAAAACAATGACCGGCTAACCTAGAATTACAGACTATGATATTGCTTTCAAGTGGCTACAATGTGCTTGCATACATGGCCAATTATAACACTTGTGCCGCAGCTATTTGCCCTTTGAGCAACTAGGAATAGAATAAATAGAGCATTTTATTGCATAAACAGTTATGCAAATACCTGGCCACAAGAACATGTAAATAAACAAAAAAAACAAATTCAAACTATCATGTTTACCTTGTTGGATCATTGTAAAGTGCACAAAGGGTTAACATGTTACCACATTCACATTCCGGAGACATGCTTATAGCAGGCATGCAGAGATATGTGTGTGCCAAGATTGAGGACGAAAAATGTTTTTTACAGATTTTCCATCAGTTTAGCAGATCAATTTCTCCATCTCTGACCTCTTTGCTGGGGTAATGTTCCTTTTCTGCCTGTGTTTACTCTTAGTGAGTTAGTTAGATGAGGCTTGGGTCTTTCCAAGAGGCTGTACAAACAATTAGGCTTGAGTTTCTTCCACTCGCTTGTCATCTTTCACCCAAACATGCACAGATTTGTCAGATTTGTAGTACCAGGCTTAGTTTAATTAAGTTGGGCAAATGGTTGGACACATTTACAAGTAGTGGGTTACCACGGTCTGCCTGGTTTAAACCCAAATGTAACCCATATTGCTGCCTTCATATTCTTTTTAACAACTAGCCCTTGCATTTTTGTTGACTTGTGGTCTAATTGGCATATTAGCCAGTGCATATTTATGCTTCCCCGCCCCAAAAAATGACTAAGCAACCCACTCTACTCCACACTATTGATTCCAATACATATGCACTATTCAAAACAGGAATGCATCCATACATGTTTCAACCAGCGTGTTTTGCATTTTTTCTATACACTAGCATGCATGGTGAGATGGGGAAGAGTGTGATAGCAGATTCAGGATAAAAAATTAAAAGCTTACATAAAGTACCACAAAGAGATTATGTTATTAATAAAACTATTATGTTGTTTCAGATTACAAGATCCCCAACCCTAAGCATTTGGTAGGATCTGTTGTGTGTCCTCTTCACTATTTTATACCTTTTGCAGTTTTGCACCTGACTTTGAGTATTAAAAGCGGGCTTCCATTGGATGTTCTGTATTGTCCATGCATCAGTTTATCCACACTAAGAGTATACTTCATACCTACGTTGACAACTTTCTCTAAGATGCTCCAAGTCTTGTGGTTGTGGTGGTCATATGACTCCATACCTACCAGCAGGAGGTTGCCCAGTTATTTTGGATTAATCTGACATCAAAATCTCTCATGTTTTATAAGACTCAGTCTGGCTCAATGTCAATGAGATCCATGTTTAACTGAAACACAATCTAATAAAAACGTTATTTTGCATTTAAAATATACCAAATTGGACCTTAGTACATAGCAACCAAGAGAAATCAGCTGGTGTGCATTTTTTAAAGAACGTAGGTACAAAATACTTAAAGTACATGGATTTCTTTATGGATGAAAACATGGAAGTAGGAAGGGATTAAATGGCAATATATGGGTACAAATTGAGGGTATGACCTAATAAAGTGGCAGATTGATCTGTTGTCACTTGGATACCCTTCTATCTTAAAAAAATGCATAAAGTGCTGTATGTGCTATAATTCTGCCTCACATTGGGGTACCAAAACATTTGCTATATGCAAGACCAATTTATATAAATTGTGACAAATACAAAAAAATATATTTTTGAAATAAGTGACTGTGTAAGTTCAAGCCAGCTAAGGACTGATGAGTTCTTTTCCATCATTTAATACAGATGCTTCATTTTCTCATTTTCATTTAGCATTTCCACCTTGTGCAAATGCTCGCTCATCCATTAAACATTAACAGATGGCAGTTATGTACAAAACGAGCTCTTAATCCCACATGATGAGTCAATGATAATTAAAAGACTTTGTGCTGCTTACTACTTTATGGGTCTCGTGCTGTTTTGCGTGACGATTCTTCGAGAAGTTATCTGCAAGATTCCCTGTAAGTTAGTGTGCATGCTCCTGTGGGCATTCAGCTTCTGGTTTGAATTAATAACTTCCAGACACAATTGAAGCAATGGATGGCTCCCAGGCAAAAGAGTGCTCATTCCTGCTCTTGATTTCTGCAAAACACACATGCACTCACGGACATGGTATACTGGTTTTATATTCAACAGCTGATTGCATTTACCTTTTTGTTCCCATGCCCAAAAAGAACAAAGAGGGAAAACTGAACCAGACAGTCTTATTCAGTTTAACATGCTATGTATAATGAAGCTGACTCAAGCCTTTCCTTTTTTCATCCTTTTCACATTTTACTTTTACGCCAACATTAGTGAATTATCCAACGGGTGTCGGTTTGCTGTTTGTTGAAATAATAGTAAAACTAGTAGATAGTAAACTAGATAGTAAAAAAAAGCATACACTGTAAAGATAAAACTGATATTTCTAGCCTCTGTTGAAGTTTAAATACTATCCGACCTGTTGGTTAGAAAGCTCTACTGCTTTATTTCAAAGAAGAGCAGGTGCAGAGCTTCCTGCTTCCAAACACCTCTATTTACTTCACTGAATGAAGAACAAACATAATTTAACCAAAAATTCACCAGACAATCACACATATCTGTGTGAAAGATTTTAAAAACCTGTTGCTACATCTTTCTGTCTTCGCCATATGTTTAAAAAACTGTTTTGCTACAAAGAGCTGATTTGTTCTAATATTTGAAAGAGGCTGGTAGCAGGGCCTTCTATCAGAGTGATTTCAGGAGTAGGACCCAAATGCAGACAGGCAGGAGCAGATCAGTGAAACTATAATGTTTAATAGATTAAAAAAACTTACAGGCAGGCAAGAGGAGGGCTGAACATGGAACCAAGGCTTTGGTGTAGCAACAGACTCAGACAGACTTGACATGGGAGACAGTAATACAGACAATGATCCAGCAAGGACTGAACAGGACAGATGAGTATATATACTGGTGAAGCTATGAGAGTAATTGGCAAAGTGAAGGTGGAACAGATGAAGCTGTAACAAAAGCATGAATGGGCTAAACAGATAAGCGATAAAACATTTTAAAATCCAAAAAAGATCGTACAGAACATAAACTAAAATGCACGAGGAACAGAATAAAAGAAAAAATAACTAAAGTGCCACCTAGAAAACATATACAATAATCAGAACAAGAAACTAAACCTAAATTAAATGAACCAAAGCACCACATGGAAAACAATCATGAACAAGGTCTAAAACAAAACTCAAATACCCTCAAATCATGACACTTCCACCTGGATGCTTCTGATCAGGTGGAATATGTTTTGCTTTTTTGAGAGATTTCTATTTATAGATATTTTATAGATAAGTTATCCAAAGCAATGTCCAGCAAGCTCACTGGCAGTAGTCACATCCCACTTTGGATGGAGCAGCTCTTCTTTCTAGGAATCTGGGCGAATTTATTAGTTCTCCAAACCTCTGACAACCCAGGGTTCAGACCAGGAAGCAGGGTCGTAGTTTAACACTCCTCTCTGCAGCTTCTGTACTGCTACCCACCCATTACCCTATTAAGACAGTGTCTTGCCCATGGCCAAAATGAAATAGATAAAAAAAAATCTAAATCTAATCTAAAAGGAGGAAATCATGAAAATCTCATAAAAATAAACACAACTCAGACTAAAAATAAAACATTTAAATGTGCCTTACTGAACTGAACATAAGATCTCCCTCTTCAAAGACTTTGCTAGTTAGTGACCTGATTTGTGACAATCATATTGATTTATTTTGCCTCACAGAAACCTGGCTGCAGCAAGAGGATTATGTTACCATAAATGAGTCAACTCCTACTAATTATTAAAATTTTCACATTCCTCGAAATACTGGGCGAGGAGGAGGAGTAGCAACCATCTTTCAGTCTTATTTATTGATTAGTCCCAGACCAACCAATAGCTACAACTCTTTTGAATATTTAATCCTTAGTTTTCCTCATCCAAATTGCAAAGCACTAAAACTGTTACGGTTTACTTGATATTGGACCCCAGAATGCAGACGATCAGGCATTGTGATGGTAAGAAAAAAGGTTTAATTACGAAAACTCACATTCAGCAGGAGGCAGGAACAAAATAAACGGGCAGGCAAGACAGGCATGGCATGATCAAAAAGACAAGACTTGGTTTGCGAACAAGACATGAGCATGAGAGCTGTTTCCGCGACGACTAACTGAACAGGTGTGTACAGGTCCTTCTCAAAATATTAGCATATTGTGATAAAGTTCATTATTTTCCATAATGTCATGATGAAAATTTAACATTCATATATTTTAGATTCATTGCACACTAACTGAAATATTTCAGGTCTTTTATTGTCTTAATACGGATGATTTTGGCAAACAGCTCATGAAAACCCAAAATTCCTATCTCACAAAATTAGCATATTTCATCCGACCAATAAAAGAAAAGTGTTTTTAATACAAAAAACGTCAACCTTCAAATAATCATGTACAGTTATGCACTCAATACTTGGTCGGGAATCCTTTTGCAGAAATGACTGCTTCAATGCGGCGTGGCATGGAGGCAATCAGCCTGTGGCACTGCTGATGTCTTATGGAGGCCCAGGATGCTTCGATAGCGGCCTTTAGCTCCTCCAGAGTGTTGGGTCTTGAGTCTCTCAATGTTATCTTCACAATATCCCACAGATTCTCTATGGGGTTCAGGTCAGGAGAGTTGGCAGGCCAATTGAGCACAGTGATACCATGGTCAGTAAACCATTTACCAGTGGTTTTGGCACTGTGAGCAGGTGCCAGGTCGTGCTGAAAAATGAAATCTTCATCTCCATAAAGCTTTTCAGCAGATGGAAGCATGAAGTGCTCCAAAATCTCCTGATAGCTAGCTGCATTGACCCTGCCCTTGATAAAACACAGTGGACCAACACCAGCAGCTGACACGGCACCCCAGACCATCACTGACTGTGGGTACTTGACACTGGACTTCTGGCATTTTGGCATTTCCTTCTCCCCAGTCTTCCTCCAGACTCTGGCACCTTGATTTCCGAATGACATGCAGAATTTGCTTTCATCCGAAAAAAGTACTTTGGACCACTGAGCAACAGTCCAGTGCTGCTTCTCTGTAGCCCAGGTCAGGCGCTTCTGCCGCTGTTTCTGGTTCAAAAGTGGCTTGACCTGGGGAATGCGGCACCTGTAGCCCATTTCCTGCACACGCCTGTGCACGGTGGCTCTGGATGTTTCTACTCCAGACTCAGTCCACTGCTTCCGCAGGTCCTCCAAGGTCTGGAATCGGCCCTTCTCCACAATCTTCCTCAGGGTCCGGTCACCTCTTCTCGTTGTGCAGCATTTTCTGCCACACTTTTTCCTTCCCACTGAGGTGCCTTGATACAGCACTCTGGAAACAGCCTATTCGTTCAGAAATTTCTTTCTGTGTCTTACCCTCTTGCTTGAGGGTGTCAATAGTGGCCTTCTGGACAGCAGTCAGGTCGGCAGTCTTACCCATGATTGGGGTTTTGAGTGATGAACCAGGCTGGGAGTTTTAAAGGCCTCAGGAATCTTTTGCAGGTGTTTAGAGTTAACTCGTTGATTCAGATGATTAGGTTCATAGCTCGTTTAGAGACCCTTTTAATGATATGCTGATTTTGTGAGATAGGAATTTTGGGTTTTCATGAGCTGTATGCCAAAATCATCCGTATTAAGACAATAAAAGACCTGAAATATTTCAGTTAGTGTGCAATGAATCTAAAATATATGAATGTAAAATTTTCATCATGACATTATGGAAAATAATGAACTTTATCACAATATGCTAATATTTTGAGAAGGACCTGTATATATGGAGTGAAAACCAGGTGGAGCAAGGAGACAGATTAACTTGGACAGGTGAACTGAATAAACTTAATTGACAGACAGAACAACACGTGGCTGCGGCAAAAACAGAGACTCTAATATACAAACAAAACCAGAAACAAAAACAGAGATCAGGCGGGCGACCAGGAGGTCGTCCCCAGCAGGCACAGAGTTCCAGCGGGCGACCAGGAGGTCATCCCCAACAGGCACAGAGTTCCAGCGGGCGACCAGGGGGTCGTTCCCAGCAGGCACAGAGTTCCGGCGGGCGACCAGGGGGTCGTCCCCAGCGGGCACAGAGTTCAGGCGGATGACCAGGAGGTCGTCCCCAGCAGGCACAGAGTTCAGGCGGGCGACCAGGAGGTCATCCCCAACAGGCACAGAGTTCCAGCGGGCGACCAGGGGGTCGTTCCCAGCAGGCACAGAGTTCCGGCGGGCGACCAGGGGGTCGTCCCCAGCGGGCACAGAGTTCCGGGGGGCGACTAGACCTGCACCACAGAGTTCCGGCGGGCGACCAGGGGGTCGTCCCCAGCAGGCACAGAGTTCCGGCGGGCGACTAGGGGGTCGTCCCCAGCAGGCACAGAGTTCCGGCGGGCGACTAGACCTGCACCACAGAGTTCCGGGTGGTCGGCGGCGAAGCCGTGGCAGCCTGCGACGGGAACCTGCAGGTAGGTCAGGAGGCCGACAGAGGAGAGTAGAGGCCCCCCCAAAAATTCTGTGGAACCCCAGAGGCGTGGAGCCTAGCGAACCCTCAGAGGCAGAAGCAGAGGCTGAGGCGTCGCCGAGACCCTCAGTGGCATGAGCAGAGGCTGAGGCGTCGCCGAGACCCTCAGTGGCGTGAGCAGAGGCTGAGGCGTCAGCCAGACCCTGAATGGTGTGAGCAGAGGCTGAGGCGTCGACGGGATCCTCAGTGACGTGAGCAGGAGCTGAGGCGTCGGCGGGAACCTCAGTGACTTGAGCAGGAGCTGAGGCGTCAGCCGGACCCTCAGTGACTTGAGCAGGAGCTGAGGCGTCGGCCGGACCCTCAATAACTTGAGCAGGAGCTGAGGCGTCGGCCGGACCCTCAGTGACTTGAGCAGGAGCTGAGGCGTCGGCCGGACCCTCAGTGGCGTGCGCAGGAGCTGAGGCGTCGGCTGGACCCTCAGTGACGTGAGCAGAGGCTGACTTAGGGTCAGGCGTCATGTCAGCCTGTGGTGTGTCAGGCTGTGGTGTGTCTGGCCTGGAGTCAGGCTGCTCTGCAACAGCGCTCTCATTAATAGAAGAGAACAAGAATAATCCTAGGTTTCTCTTTAGTACAGTTGCTAAACTTACACAGAGTCATAGCTCTGTTGAGCCATTCATTCCCTTAGCTCTCAGCAGTCATGACTTCATGGGATTCTTTTTAAGCAAAATTGATTCTATTAAAAATAAAATCATCGACATACTCCCGAAGATGATTACTTCATTCTCAGCAAGTGAGACAACAATGGAAGTAACCGTAGAACCTGATCTGTGTTTGAACTGTTTTGATCTTGTGGAGCTTCCTGAGTTATCAGAAATATTAGCTTCATCTAAAACTTCAACTTGTATGTTAGACCCAATCCCAACCAAATTATATAAGGATGTTGGGACCCACAGCCATGGATTTCAACATTAAACTGAGGTACATACTTTTCTGGAACTTTCAAAATAAATTGCATTTAACAGACTTTCAGCACAACTTCAGAAGGGGGAAGGGGGGTAACAGAGAACTTCCCATGATGCGACTGCCCGCATAAAACAACAAGTCTTTCTCTTCCACACCAGTGACCATCGGGATAGGAGGGGAACAAAGTGCGCTGATGTCTCTTTGCTGGCAAAAAGACATAAACTCTTCAAACTGGATCCAAGAGTGTGATAAGATCACGCGATCATATACACAAGATAAATATGAGTGGAGCACTGTTTGTGTACCCGGTGATTTCATTCATGAACGGGGAAATTAAGGTGTAAGAGTTGCTTATCTTTTCTCTCCGAAGCCCCTGCAGAAGCAAAACTGTGTCGCAGAGAAATCCCCAGTAAAGAAGCTGTTTCTACAAGCTGAGTCTGAAGGAAGGACAATGGCCTGCACCACCGTGTTTACGGTAATGAACAGCTGGTTGACGGACAGAACGAGCCGTCTTTCAAGCCACAGCTCCGGAGGTCAGGTTACTTGAAAGCTAACCGCTTGTTGACTGTGGATTTTTCTTCAAACTTCACCCTTGGACAACGTATCCTCACCACGGCTCATGAGGTTAGGTGTTTTGGGCAGAGACAGATTAACAGTTAGGATGAAATGATCTGAACCTTTTCATTCTATGAAGTTTTGTTTTTGTGAAACTCGGCTATCTTAGTGCTAGCAGGCTATCTGCAGCACACGTGCCCGGTTTGTGTCCTTTGTATGTTTTTAAAGTTAAGACAAACTTTATTTAAAGGGTGATTCTTAAACAGAACATTGATCATAACGAGCCGTCCGCGCTTATGCATTTTAACCCTTATATTAACCGAGGTATTTTAAAGGTATGTGTTTGTTTCTGGTGCTAAGCTATCCGCTTCTTTGTTAGCTCAACTGCTAACCGGTAAGAACACGTGCTTGCTACTAAAGAGTATTCAACAGAAAGGTGGTTGGTTTTCAAGCTAGAGAATAATAGTCTCTGAACATTATTTACTAGATTTGATAACTACGTAAACGCCATTAAGCCCATTTCTCCAGAAAGATTTGGCTCGTTTCCAAAATATCCCCTTAATAATATTTCTTCAAATATTATTTGAATAAATGAAGGCAGCTAATTAGACACCATTGAGAATTAGTCATCCAGAAGGTTGGTTTTATTCAGCAGATCATTCTTTAAAATATTATTTCATTAAAATAATATTTTATCTGATCTTGCATTGTGAAGGGTTGTCTAAATGTTGCTGATTATTTCCTAAGTTGGTTCCAAGACTAACTTAACTTCATTTCCAGATTCTTCAAGATAATCCTTGGTTCTCAAACATAAACATTGCATGGTAATGTTGCATCACTCTTTTGGTCATAATTTCCAATCATCTTTAATCAACTTGTTTATATTGTACATAGCCCATTAATCTTCCCTATTCTTTAATTCTACTTGGTAGTTTAGTTGGATTGTTTTAGCATAGTAAAGAGTTTGTTGATTGAAATATGTTTGACTTTGAGTTGACTTATTTTTGTTAATAAATTCTTGTATTTTAAGAAATTGTGTGAATTCATTCCATATATGTGCAGAGTTTATGCTGTTCAATAATGCCAGAGCTCGTCTCACACCTTTCTATTTTGTCCTAATATCATTGCCTTACTGGGCTGCTATTCACAGGACAACCTTTAACAGACCGAAATATTATTTGATAAAATATTAAAATATTAATATTAAATAATATTCTCAGATTCATAATCACAACATTGGCGTCCCTGGGTGGGCATTATCATGAACGGCTTACACTGTACATAAATGCGAATGAATAAACCACAACTGAACATTATTGATGTACCAAGTGATTAGCTTAAAACCAGCTGTCACTGGTCACAATAGGACTCAAAACATCAGAGTTCTAACATCAGATGTCACTGATTATATTTAAGAGAACAATATAACTCGTGACACTCCAGGAGTTAACAAATTTAGACTTTCGTCAAAATTAATAACTCCAGTATCTCCGTGCTAGTAACAATCAACTCTGCTACATAAGCAACATTTTAGATGTTCTGACTCAGTCTGGTTTCTTCTGTGTAAGCAATAACTTGAGACTTGGTTTAACTTCAGTTAACCTCACTGTCCAGACAGTTGCTGCACATCTCTATCCAGAGGCTGTGTTTTGTGTAAGACCACAATCTGAAACTGAATTAACTTTGCAGTTAGTTTAGTATCTGACCTAATGTTGATGCATGTATCCATTCAGGAACTTTATAGTTTGTTTTATGGTTTGAAAGAACAGGATTTTTGCCAGATTAAATCCCAAATTTAATCATCCACTCTGCCTGCCATAAAGTGGGGGGAATCAAAAGTCAAATTGCAATTATTACACTTAGGAAGTGTAACAATTTTTTTTTCCTTTGCATTTTAAACAAAATCCCTTTAAAGGTTAAGAGTAGTGTCTAATCACTAATTTCTCCCAAGAAAGGTGAAAAATTAACTCTAAAATCACAAATATCCTTACAGAAAGGAGTAGCATTGTAACACTTGGAGCATAGTGTTGTCATAAGTCGCAGGTTGAATGATCAACTGGTGCACCCCATTTTACAATCAAATGTTTCCAATATATGTATAGTCAGATATACATATATAGCTGGACATACATTTGTTAGATGTTGATGCTTTTAGCAATATTCTCATAACTTTGTTGTTGTTTTGTAGTGTCTGCCAGGATGATGGAATCAAACCCCATGAATTCAGCAGACGTGGAGATGCAGAAGGTGGTGGTTACTGATCTCATCCGTTTGTCTCCAGATGAGCGGGATGCTTTAAATCAGTTTGACCTTGCTGCATGTGATAAACAGATTCAAGAATTACTTGACCTAATTGAAAATCCAACTAGAGAGAATCTGATTTCAGATGTTGTTGGTAGGCTTACCTTGTTGTATCAGCAGAAATCACAACTGGAAGCTAAAAGATATTTTCAGTTACAGACTGACCATCAGATGGCTCTTCAAAGAGAGAATGCTGCAAAGCTTGAGCTCTCAAAAGCTGAGGAGAGGATGGAGAAAGCTGAAGCAAAGTTAGTGGACCTGAAGGCAAATGAGCTCAAGAAAGCTTCATCCCAAAAGGAGGAACAGTTCCGCACCGTTCAGATACCCAATTTGCATTTTCACTCACAGCAGCTGCAGCAGCCACAGCAGGGGGCAGACTCGGGCAGCAGGCATCCAGCACCTAGGTCAGAGTCTCCCCTTCCTAAATTTAGCCAAAGTGTCCAACTTACTTCCACACACCTTAACAGAAATGTTGGAAGTCAGATGGTCTCCAGTGGTTTCCTGCCAAATTCCATTGCAGTGAACAACCACCAAGATGACCGAGTGCTGGACTCAGCGTGCACAAGTGGCCCAATTCGGTGGGAGGAGCACCCTTCCAGCCTAATCGGCACCCCTCTCCTTTCTGACTCTGTGTCGACCCCTAGGGGCCAGGAGAGACGAACATGGCTCTCAGGTGACTCAATCCAACCTGACCCACCACCACTTGCACGAGTCCATTCATTAGAAAGCTCTCATTTAAAGCATGAGAAAACTTGTTTCCTTCCCCACAGGTTAGGTCAAGATCTTCCACCATTTCATGAACCTAACCAGCGTGACTTCTCAGATGGACGTGGTCCACCTTTGGAGCATGGTGTCTGTTTCAAACAGCTTGAATTCCTTGCTAAAGACATAGAAGTTTTTGATCCAGGTAGCCAGGAGTCAAATATTGATGCTTACCTGCTTGAGGTTGAACATTGTCTTCTTGATTTGCGTTTTCCTTCTGATTGTGAGAAGCTGAGGCTTATTTGGAAAACAACAGCTAAGAGTGTTCATGTGTTCATAAAAACCCTTCCTCCAGAAATTAGTGACAGTTATCCAGCTCTCTGTCAGGCTCTTAGAGAGGAGTACTATGTTTACAGAGATGAAGCCGCTGCCACTATTAATGCTTTGACAGTTTTGCAAAAACAGGACGAATCTCCCAGATAATATTTCCACCGTTTAAAGAATGCTTATTTTCAGGGATGTTATGCTCCAGGTCTTGGAGAAGACCACACTTTTAAGTTGTTGTTTCTTCACAACCTCCACGTTAGCATGCAGTATGAAGTGACCGTGCATTGCATAACAGAGAATCTCTCCATGCAGGAGACTGGTAGATCTGCTCAGCTCGTGCGGGAAACGTGTCCGTTCAGACAGAGCAGGAAAAGGCAAGGTTAGAGTGTTAAGCATTCATAGTGAGAACAGGCCTAAGAAGAAGCGCAAAGTAAGTCCCCATGTGATGTAACAGAACCAGGGGGGTGATAACTGGCGCCAGCCACAACCCACACCACTAGTTAAAAGACAAACACCTTTTCACAGTGCAACATCGAACTGTAAGGTTGGCGATAAAGAGTGGAGCCACTCCAAAGATGTCATCACAAAGGAGGAGTTTGAGATGATCTGCAGGTGCGTTATAACTGAGGTAACAGCGTTCCTAAAAGACATGGCAAGCCATTGCAGTCCAGAATCAACCCTGTAAAATCTATCAAACAAGGTATGAAGATGGTAAATAATTTCCAACACCCTATATCCTGTTATACTCTTTTCCTTTCTTTTGGTTTTGAACTTCAGAAATTAAGGCTTAAAAGCAGTATTATTATGGTGTGAAAATTATTACATGACTTTTGTTTTTTTTTGTTTTTTTGTCTCTTTAAAACATTTTATTAGTGTTAGTCTCTGCCCAAGCCTGCCTCACTCCTGTCCAAACACTAACCTCTGAACCAAAATGAGCTGTTGAACTCTGCCTACCTACAGGACCCCATTTTAATCCTTATATTAACCGAGGTATTTTAAAGGTATGTGTTTGTTTCTGGTGCTAAGCTATCCGCTTCTTTGTTAGCTCAACTGCTAACCGGTAAGAACACGTGCTTGCTACTAAAGAGTATTCAACAGAAAGGTGGTTGGTTTTCAAGCTAGAGAATAATAGTCCTTGAACATCATTTACTAGATTTGATAACTACGTAAACGCCATTAAGCCCATTTCTCCAGAAAGATTTGGCTCGTTTCCCAAATATCCCCTTAATAATATTTCTTCAAATATTATTTGAATACGTGAAGGCAGCTAATTAGACATCGTTGAGAATTAGTCATCCAGAAGGTTGGTTTTATTCAGCAGATCATTCTTTAAAATATTATTTCATTAAAATAATATTTTATCTGATCTTGCATTGTGAAGGGTTGTCTAAATGTTGCTGATTATTTCCTAAGTTGGTTCCAAGACTAACTTAACTTCATTTCCAGATTCTTCAAGATAATCCTTGGTTCTCAAACATAAACATTGCATGGTAATGTTGCATCACTCTTTTGGTCATAATTTCCAATCATCTTTAATCAACTTGTTTATATTGTACATAGCCCATTAATCTTCCCTATTCTTTAATTCTACTTGGTAGTTTAGTTGGATTGTTTTAGCATAGTGAAGAGTTTGTTGACTGAAATGTTTGACTTTGAGTTGACTTATTTTTGTTAATAAATTCTTGTATTTTAAGAAATTGTGTTAATTCATTCCGTGTGTGTGCAGAGTTTTGCTGTTCAATAATGTCAGAGCTTGGCTCTTCCCTTTCACTTTTGTCCTAATACCATCACCTTACTGGGCTGGTATTCACAGGACAACCCTTAACAGACCAAAATATTATTTGATAAAATATTAAAATTAAATAATATTCTCAGATTCATAATCACAACAAGGAAGTGTTCCCTCTGATTACCAGCCCCATTTTAGATATGATTAATCTATCCTTCGTACATGGATGTTCACAAATTTGTAAAATTAAAATGAGATTCTATATCCTGTAAAGAATAGTAAACATAATTTCATTTAAAGGGACTCCACTGTGAATGTTGTGGGGACAGCCAAGTTTCAACAGTTTTAACATCCATTCCAGTTTTATTTTTGTTGTTTGTGTCATACGCATATTGATATGTTTACTAGTAAAAAATTACATCATCATTAATTTTTTAATTGAAAACATAGACGATACAGAACCTGAAGTAGTCAACATGGACCTCAGAGAATTTGAGTTTCTGACAATCATCCATGTACATCCTTCGTCCATTATTTAACAGAGGAAGATGACTTTAGACTAATTTCTTTCTAACGTGATTCTTTGACTGACAGGATTTGTGTCAATAGAATCTTGATCCTAAAAACGTCAGAATTCACAAAAAAAGTATCCAAAACCCATTCAGAATAATTTTCTGCAGAACCTGAACAAGTAATATTAGCAGGTTGGTTATTTTTATCCATTTTCCGTTGTACTGATGTGGTTTGCTGAACCAGGAAATAAATGTTATGAGTAATTTAGAAGAACTTTACAGAAAGTGATAGTTTGTTCATGGTATTTTGCAGACCATACTCCTTTTCTCAGAAATAGTTTCCATCAGTTAAAATAAATGGATAGAACTGGATTAAGGCCGGTTTTCTCACACTGTCTAAAAGCAGTATGTTAGGTTAATTGAGAACATTTAATTGCCCAGCAGTGTGTGTGTGTGAATGATGCTATGTCTCTTATATTTTCCTATTGATCTGTTTTCTCTTAGTTTTGTTATTTAGTCTGGTTGCTTGTTTACCTTCTGTTCTGTTAGACAAGTCTCTGTGCTAATTATGTTAATTGGTCAAATTCCCTCTGTCTACATGCAGCCTGGTCCACACCTGTTCATTGTACACCCTGATTACCTTGTCTCCCTTCTCATTGGCTTTCACTTCACTCCCCTCTGTATTTAAGCTCTCTGGTTTTCATTGTTCCTCACTGATTCCTTCCGTTTACACCTCGTTACCTACCCTGTGTTTTTGCCCTGGTCTGGTCCTGAGTTCTTCCATGTCTGTTGCCTGAATTTTCATGAGGCTAAAGTTTTTCACCTGCCTGAGTTCCTGTGCCTGGTCAACTGTAAGTTTATTTTTCTATTAAACCTTTTCATCTACTCCACACAATCCTGCATTTGGGTCCTACCTCTAAAACAAAACATGACAGTCACCCATTAACTGCTGGAGCTGGACAGCAACCTTTCATTACCCCTACAGAATAAATTACATTAAGAAGGAATTAAAGCCATGCTGTTAACATACAATTAAGTTTGTATACTGAAGGTTTGTATTGACCAATACCTTACAACCTTGCTGGACCTAAACCATTTATGACCTATGTAGTTCAGGGCTCTTAATAACTACCACATAAAGAAACATCAAGCTACAATTCACACAGGCTCAACAAAATTGGACATTAATTTAATGGGGAAAAAAGCAATTCCTAGTCCAATAAGTCTCTGTTACAGCTATGGTATTCAGATGGTAGGGTCAGAATTTAGTGTGAACACCATGAAAGCATGGATCCATCCAGCCTTGTATCAACTGCTCAAGCTGCTGGTGGTGTAATGATATAGGGGAATATTTGATCTGCACAGCTTGAGCATTGTTTCGACTCACTCTCTTTACAACCACAATATCCCCATCTTCAGTGGACAAGACTTAACTCAAAGTAAACTGGTTTCTTGAACATGACAGAGCTCACTGTAGTCCAATGGCCTCCACAGTCACCTGATCTCAATATTATTGAGCACATTTGGGATGTGATGAAACAGGAGATTGGAAACATGGACATGGATCTGGCCAATTTTCTGCAATAACGTGTTGTTAACATGGACCAGAATCCTTGAGGAGTGGTTCTGACACCTTGTTAGATCAATGCTATAAAGAATTAAGGTGGTTCTGAAAGCAAAAAGGGATCCAACCAAATATCTGCAAGGTGAACCTGTTTTTCTGTTTAACGTTACACTCATGGACACCATGAGTGTAACGTTAACCAGAGAAAACTAAATGTACAATTTTGCAAGTCACCATTTTATTTGTTAGTCTTTTGCTGAGTATTTCATCCATAAAATATCCATTCTGAGGCTGTTGAGTGTCTGTATCATTACATGAGAAACTGTTGGTGCAGTGTTTCTTCATCATAATGAACATACAGGATCTTAACTCATCTCGCATATGGAAAATTGTCTGTAGGTTCCAAAACTGAAAAAATCTCAACCTGCTAATATTCATACAATGGAGCCGAACCTATATTACAGACCAAAGGTTTGGATACACCTTCTCATTCAAAGAGTTGTCTTTATTTTCATGACTATGAATATTGTAGCTTCACACTGATGGCATCAAAACTATGAATTAACACATGTGGAATTATATACTCAACAAAAAAGTGTGAAACAACTGAAAATATGTCTTATAGTCTAGGTTCTTCAAAGTAGCCACCTTTTGCTTTGATTACTGCTCCGCACACTCTTGGCATATGGCGTCAAATTCAAGCCAAAACCCGATAGGAGCAATAAAGAAGATCACGAGCAGCTCATTTTAATTCCAGGAGGGCGTGGATTACGTTCCATGCGCGCATTGGAAGTCCCACGCGCGCACAATCCAATGACCACGAGCGCTACTCTATGCTGCAGGCACAAAAGTCAACACAGGGGCGCCAGAGATGCTCCTTTCTGTGCTCTCGGTGCATCAATCTGCTCGCGCATGGATTACTCATGCGCGCTCGGGTGAAACATTAGGCTGCTTAGAAAAAAAAGACATTTACCTGCCTATGATTGGCCACTTTTCCGCTTCCCCGCCCCGTGACCCCTGTTGCTAACCGTGACCAGCTAATGCAGCTGAGATGAAAACCTTTTTCAGGAAATCGGAGTTTGGTGAGTAAGGGCATAATAAATTTATCATAGAACATTATGCATGTTTCATAGTTGCATCGGATTATGCATTATTTTTTCACAATTCACAATATTACTTGGTCTGGAAAAAGACAGGTTAAAAAGTTCAGTAGCTAATAGGTTAAGCTAACATTTAGCTGCCTTCTGCGAAGGGAATCAGCAGGGGATACAAGGGCTATAACCACCCAAAACTCCAGTTGATATTGAGTGACAAATACAGAAATTATACAAATGATTTCCTGAAACGTTTTAATCTCAGCTGCATTAGCTGGTCACGGTTAGCAACAGGGGTCACGGGGCGGGGATAGCGGAAAAGTGGCCAATCATAGGCAGGTAAATGTCTTTTTTTTTTCTAAACAGCCAAATGTTTCACACGAGCGCGCAGGAGTAATCCACGCACGAGCAGATTGATACACCGAGAGCACAGAAAGGAGCATCTCTGGCGCCCCTGTGTTGACTTTTGTGCCTGCAGCATAGAGTAGCGCTCGTGGTCATTGGATTGTGCGCGCGTGGGACTTCCAATGCGCGCATGGAACGTAATCCACGCCCTCCTGGAATTAAAATGAGCTGCTCGTGATCTTCTTTATTGCTCCTATCGGGTTTTGGCTTGAATTTGACGCCATATGCCAAGAGTGTGCGGAGCAGTAATCAAAGCAAAAGGTGGCTACTTTGAAGAACCTAGACTATAAGACATATATTCAGTTGTTTCACACTTTTTGGTTCAGTATATAATTCCACATGTGTTAATTCATAGTTTTGATGCCTTCAGTGTGAAGCTGCAATGTTCATAGTCATGAAAATAAAGAAAACTCTTTGAATGAGGTGTGTCCAAACTTTTGGACTGTACTATATCCAACAAAAAGCTGCTCGTAGACAAAAAGGTGAAGGGTTTACATCTGTGAACAAATTATTAAGCTACTAGTCACTACTTATGAATGATCAGATTTGCCCCAAATATTTACAGGGTTGACTCCTGTGTGGAAACATGTGTAATTCCAGTCTGGAATGCATTTATCACAGGATAGTCATGTAATCTGGGGCTACGGGAAACATCTCTAAAAGCTTCTGTGATGGAGTCCAACTTAGAGACAGTAGAGGTAGCAAGCATATCTGCCGCCATTATATCAAACCATAAATCAGTAACAGCTATGTTCATTTTAATCTTTGATCATTTTAATCAACTCTCACACACAAACTCCTTCAATCCCTTCCCAACCATCCCATTCACCTACATGCCATCACTTTGGACCACTCCATTTGTTCTCTGCTTTATCATCTACAGAATGTTTCCCCTCAAAACCTTGAGAGGTTGGACTGGTGGTTATGACAGCCAGTTATCATCACTTCTGTTTATTTTATCTCCATTCTCCCGTCAGAGGGCCTCTCTGTTCCTCTTTCACCTCCCTCCTTCTCTCCCAGGGCTCGATCTTTGACTCCTTTAGGGAGGTCTGCTCTTTTGCAAGGAACTTGCTGGTCCCTGCAAAGAAGATGCACAAAGGAAATTTAACAGGGATGCACAAAAATATTGACAGATAAACAACACACATGTGCTGACGCATGGAGCCCCTTCCAGAAGTTTCAGGATGTTTAGGCTGACCAAATGAGTTTGTTTATGCTCTGAGATGATGGTCAGCAGTTTTGAGAGAATCAGGCTGCATTTTCTTTTTGTGAAGGACAAACAGGGACTAAACCACGGAAAGCACTGATTATTTTGTAAGTTTTCATAATTTAGATTGTCGTTGTGTGACAATCTCTGCAGTAACTTGGATCATACACACATCTCTTGCAAAAAATTCCTGTTCTCATTGGTGATCAGGTTTTGTCGGACAGACGTTTGGAAACCGATACCACCCTACCAAATGTTCTCTAAACGGACCATGCTCTGGGGCGCAGAAACATTATCCAAACATTGGGAGCCTCCCCGATCCAGATGAGTGAAGAAAACAACCAGCATCTGCACTGGGAATGCTCCACAGCACTGACAGTGAATGGGACATCTGTAAAAAGACGTACTGCTGACATTTACAACAAATGAGAGAGGGGTAAAGCAAGTGGTTTGTGGCCGTAGAGGAATCATCCGGAACAATAGCAAAGTCAATAACACTAAGCTATGTACATAATGCACTTCCGTAGGATACACAGACACACTCACACACAGGCGTTATATTGTATATAAATATTGTATATATACATGCCGACACACTGCTATAAATGAGCAGTTCATCAGCTGGCATGGGGTCTGAACTGTCTGAGTTTCCACAACTGGAGCCAAAGAGGATCTGGGGTTTATTCCCAGTAGAGTTAAGTTCCTGTTAGAGAATATGGGGACGAACCAAACACCCAGCTCAGTGTCCTACAGCAGGACATTGCATGTTTGTGAAATCTTGATAAGGTATGACTTAAATGTTCCTGGCACTCACTCAACACTGTTGTAGATGTCCCATTGCCACAAAATAAAATAAGTTCAACATGTGACCAGATTGTCATCCAGAATGCACACACGTCCAGTCTGTCTTCCTGACAGAAACTGACACCGATGGGTTTCAGGACTTGCAGATCATTTAGACACCTGATGCTTTATTGAAGCATCTGGCTATTTTTATCAGCAATAACTTGACACTGGAGTGTAGGTTCACCCTCCAGCAGGACAACAACGCTAAACATAAAGCCGGAACTATAAAAGGATGGTTTAGGTTAAAGCAAATTCATGCATTAAAATGATCCAGTCAAAGTCCAAAATCTACGAAAAGACTTGAAAGATAAGGTTCAGTAGTTCTCCATCCATTCATACTTGAGTTATTTTGGAGTTTTAAATCTACGCTTTACAATTGTTCCATGACGGACTCTTTAAAGCATGAGACAACATGGAAAATTCTCATGCACATTTGTGGACAAGCAATAGGGCAAAGGTGTATTCTAGAAACAATGTGATTTATGTGGTAGCCACAGATGTAGGCAAAGGATATTCAGTGACTCAGAGAACTGCTTGTTCAGAAACATTTTAGTAGACATGAAGAGGAAGCTCTCTGAGATCAAGGAAACAAGAAGAGAAAGAGGATGTACCCCCGCCAGTCACCTGGCATGGTCACCAGACCACCTCAAAGTACCAGGAACTATCTTCAATGGTCATCTCAGGACCTTATCCCCAGTCTCTATAAATAACCTTCTCTATGAGTCTATTGTTCCTGGAAGATTCTTCCCATGCACACCTCCTCCCCCCAACTGTATCAACATAAAGAGGAAGATTACACTTACTCTCAATGAGTACTCATATAGGAATGTCTGAGTGAAGCTCATAATGAGAAGGATTTAGAGGACAGTCTTAGACAGACTGGGGGACAGGATGCTCCAAGCTGGGTCAGGTTAATCATATTACACAGCACTGCTTACTGCTCAAACGAGTCCCATCATGGCATAGCACACTAACGGGAACCTTTCCAGCTTTTTAAAGAAACACTCCTCATCTTTATGCCCCAGCTCTCTCCTCGTTTGCAATTCTCAAATCTACATAATGCAGCTGTGTGCTATTCTTCTATTGGGAATGCTGAGTTTGCAGCCTTTGTTTTCCCATTAGTCCTAATGACCGGCTTGGAAAAATATGTTGTCCATCAAGTATGTCCTAGGCCCACTGGAACATTGTAACGGCCGTTTGTTTAATCTTATTGAACACTCAACTTTCTATGTGTACTAATTAGCTTCCTGTCTGTGTTCAGTGCCAGAAGGTCCTGGAGTTTGCTTGATGCAATTATAACAACATCCACTAGGTGGGGTGTTGTGGCCTTGTAGTTTCCTTGCACGCAATGCTAATCAGATGATAGGTGTTGTGGTGATAGACTTAACATATAATTAAACTCAAGTGCAAGCAGGAAACTTCAGCAGATGACGACACAATGATAGTGATCAGAAGTCAGTGTGAGACTATCCCTTTTCTCACTCTCCCAGCACAGACACTGGAAGCCTTTGGATGCTGTACAAACACTTTCTCTCTGAATCTGGAAGTGTTTTTGTGCCACTTTGACAACATTAAGAGAAATCTGAATTACTACCACATTTATCATAATCTCCCTATCCCACCCTTCCCTTAATGACTCTCTGTCTCTATGTGAACCTCAGAGAACTGCAGCTGAACCCGGTCTTGCGAGCCAACTCCGATTTCCTCAGATCCTCTGGTGTTGTTGTTTGTGTCCTGTGAGTGGTTGGAGGGGTGGTCAAACTAGACACAACGTTCTCAGAGGATCTTCAGCACTGTTTAGAGCTCCAGTCTGTCTCCTCTGGACTGTGGAATGCATATCGAGGCGAGGATGAGGCTGTTGTGGGAAAACGAGCCCTGCCAACATCTATAAGACGTTCCATTGTTGTAGAATGCAGTGTTTGTGTTTAACCAAGGTCTTTGCATATACGCATATACTGTATGTGGCTTTAGCATGTCTGCTGCCTGCAAACGTATATTTGGGTCACAATGTGGTAAGAGGATGTAGTCTTGGCATTTTGTGTTCATTGGTTAAAGCAAGTTGTTGGTTCTGGGTTTTTGGTTTGATATCATTGAGTCTCCTTTTCCCAATCAATTAGAGGTTCTTAATGCTGACACTTTTGCAAACAGAATTAGTTCAATTCAGGACCATAACTTTAGGACTTTGTAGCCACGTTTTTCTAAGTCCAGGCCTAAAATCTTTGCTAATGTCTAATAGGTTTGGGACCATAAAACATAATGTTCACAAAAATATAACTTGGACAAAATAGATCAAGTAACACACATGACAATCTTTAAATAATATGCTTAATATGGTACAAATGTTGCACTTAGTGTATTTTAGGCTAATTTGGATGGTAAATATGTGGATTACCTAACAATCACTTATTTGCAGATCATTTAGAAATGAACAGCATCAGCAAACAATCCTATGTGCTTAAGTAAAAGACAACTGGACATCTTTTCTTGTTTCTTGAAGACGTTTCCCCTCTCATCCAAAAGGCATCATCAGTTCTGAACATAATTGGAATTAATATGCTTATAAACTGTTGTCAAAACAATCACATTAATGCCCCTTTTCTATTAATCCCTAAACTACTAAACCCGGGTCAGGTCAGCTCTACATGGTGTGGTTCGTTTTTCATTACAATTGAGTACCATCTCAATGTGGGCGTGGCCGCCGATAGCAAGGTGGCCCCACAGTCTGAAAATGTAACGTGATTTGTAGTAACACAAACCCAACAACAGCTGTGAATGCTGTTCAGTCTATGGCTGGTGTCAGGGTGAAAGAAGAAAGCCAGAGCAGGATGTGGGCAGCAAGATGAAGCACTCTGGATAAGTACAGGAAAGAGAGGGTAGCCATGGAGAGGTGTTAAACTGAAGGGTACGAGCTAGAGGATATGTGAGGGTAAGCTAACGTTACCTAATGCCAGCTTGCTATAGTGGTCATATACACAATATGCTCAGAGTATAACAATTTTAGTTATTTAGCTATATTAGTTATTAAAATATCCTGTGACTAGTAACCCTAGCTCCTACCCAATCAGTGACCAACAGTCTTCTGATGTAGTACTTCAGCACGGGTCGGCTCACTTAGAACGCAAGCAAGCACGTACTAAAAATAGTAACAGTTCCACATAACCATTACTAATAGAAAAGCCAAAAACGCTAGTAGGGCCATGTCGAACTGTACTGAGTAGGGACTAGTGGAAATGCGGTATAATAGGGCCATTAAGGTGCCTCACTGCAAATAGCCAACATTAAGTCTTCTTTCCTTTAGGAACAAATTTCACACCCAAGAGTGCTGCTGTTGGCAAACCCTCGTACTTACTGAATATAGTATGTTCAAGTGGGTGGTCACCAGACAGGGCTTGTCAAGCTGAAAATTGGCCGAAACTGGTCACTGGTCAGATTCTTGGTGCAACAATACAAGTTATTTTACTTGTATTCCTTCTCTTAACCTGTGGAATGGTACTGGGTTACTATTACTGGTGTTTTACATTAGAAGCTCTTTTAAAAGCTTTTCTAGTAAAGCTGTATTAAAAACTGACAGTTAGCTGTATTTATGTGATCTAGTTTCTTGTAAATAGGTTAAATATTAAAGGCATGAAATTAAAAAAGCAAATCAGGTGAAGGATTATTGTAATGTTTCTAGTAACATGTCAAAAAGGGGAAACCATAACAAAGAAAATGTAAACCAAACTTTTGGACAATAGCTTTTGGACAATAATCAGCAAATACAGGTCTGTGTGTCATGATTGGAGGTGGCAAAGAACCAAATTGACATTGGCAGAAACATGGAGGATGCATACATTTTAATGTACAGACTAAAACTTACAGGAAATGAAGGAAAGGTCAGGAACCGGGAGTTACAGTAAACCAGGATTAACAGCAAAGCAGCTGGACAAACAGACGACCTGACAATGAGGGAACAGAAAACACGAACTTCAATACAACAGAGGATTAAAAGACCTACATTAAAAACAGGTGGGTGCAATTAACAGAAAACACTACACAGGTGCGGGTCATGATACTAGTTGCATTTCCATTACAAATGTGCCCAAAACTGTGTCGATATTCTGCCAAAGTCGAAAAAACACAATTTCGCAATTCCAGTGTTTCCATTAAATAAGCAATACTATAGAAATCACACGTGAATAAGTTTGTTCACGCGATAACTCATTAAAAAACATGGCGGCGACGGATGGCCGCTTCAAAATCTTGGTAAATGCTCGCATTTCTTTACTTTTTGGAATCTAAAATGCTGGTAATGCCACTTTAGCAAATTCAGTTTAGAAAAATACTCCGTCTCCTGGTGAATCCAAGCATGCCCCGCCATCATCCTCCTACTACTTCCTGTCATCTTCTTTGTCTTTTTCGCCAGTAGTACCATCCGGTTGTTGATCACGTGACAAGTGTGATGCGAAAAAAGTGTTTCCATTGGAGTTTTGCAAAATACACCAATTTTGATATGGCCAGAAACCACCACATCCTAGCGCAAAAACGTTTTATCAAAAAACTGAGTATTTTTGAAATTGCTGTTTACATTAAGTGATTTTTTTTTTTATTACAATTTGTGGAATTTGATGGTCAATGGAAACGCAGCTACTGTAACTATCTGCGTGAAGTTGATTTTTCTACAAATGTGACTTTCTTTTGGGTGTTCAGTCCCTTAAAATAATCTCTGTTTGGTGCATCACCAATGTAAGGGCAGTACTTTACGTTTGCTGTCAGCAGTGTTGATGCAGTCTTGTTTCTGAACCACAACACACACCTGCCAGTGGAAACTCCAGCTTTGTTTGACAAAAACTTACTAAAGGCTAGCTTTCTTTATGTCAGTCAGTCATTTTCTACCGCTTATTCCATAGTGGGTCACGGGGGAGCTGGTGCCTAACTCCAGCAGTCTATGGGCGAGAGGCAGGGTACACCCTGGACAAGTCGCCAGTCCATCACAGGGCAACACACAAACAACCATGCACACACTCATTCACACACCTAAGGGCAATTTAGAGTGACCAATTAACCGAACAGGCTTTCTTTATGTGTGCTTGTTAAATCTGTTGGTAAAAGTCAGGACTGATTAGAAAGACAACGTGAGAGTTTAGTATGGAGTCAAGGGTCCAGGGGAAGCAAAGACGGCTGCAGTATATAGGTATTTAAGTCAAAATAAAAAATTACTTGATAACAGGCATTTATTCATGAAACAATTTTGTCTGTGGAGCTATAAGCCTGGGGCTGGACCAACAAATCTTATGGCTGCACTTAAAAAAAAGTCTAAACCATATTCAATCTGTTACATTAATAGACTTTCATTGATGGATAAATACAACAAACGTGCACTTAATTTCCTCGAACACAGGAAACAGGAAGCTCCAGGCCGGAAGAGCGTGATGGCCTGTGTTCAGCTTTGAGCGCCAGAGCCAAAGAAATATTAAGTGTTTGCATGCTGGGAACAGATTGTGTTTCTTATTTACTGGTTTCATTTCCCTCCATTTCATGAATTGTTCCAGTCTACTTTTCCCTAATCCAGTTAAATGTCTGTTACAGGGATTGAATTTTTACACTGATTGAGGGGAAACAGGAAATGTACATGCACTTGCCCCCTCAGAATGGGATTATCACTGGTTTGCCACAGTTGATTCACAACCACCCACACACTCGTAATGCTGAACTCCTCCACAGCATTGGCATGGTCTTGTACATGTGTGTTGGAATGAAAACTAATACACACAGTCTTGCAAGCTTGACCTTTTTTCCATGTTTTGTCACATTACTGCAACCGTCAGTGTATTTTTCAGATTGTATGTAATAGGCCAAGTGGAAATGGAAAGAGAATTATGCATGATTATGTTATTTTTATATAAATGAAAATGTTAGAACTGTGGCCAGGGTATATGTTTACCACTTCTGATTCAATATTTTGTCAAACCATGCAGCATGTACAGCTGTAGTCATTTGGAAAATGTTTTAACCAGCTTTCTTATTGTTAA
The DNA here is from genome assembly GCF_021462225.1 of Girardinichthys multiradiatus. Classification (NCBI taxonomy): domain Eukaryota; kingdom Metazoa; phylum Chordata; class Actinopteri; order Cyprinodontiformes; family Goodeidae; genus Girardinichthys; species Girardinichthys multiradiatus. The sequence goes on along the minus strand of NC_061802.1, from coordinate 36,259,777 downwards.
ATAACATAAAGTTCAGACAGTTTGAATAGGGAGAATCTGCATTACAACTACAACATCAAATTTCATGTTCTAGCACAGATTCTCAATTATATTTATGTCTTGGCTGTGACTGGGACTTACAACACATTAATATTCTTTAATCTAAACTATTCCAAAGTAGCATTGGCTGTGTGTTTAGGCTCTCTGTCCTGTTGGAAGGTGAACATCAACCTCAGTCTCAAGATGTCTGCAGCCTCTAACAGATTGTATTTTAGGACTGCCCTGTATTTACCTCCATCCATTTGTCCACCTACTCCTCACAGTGTCCTTGCTGAAGAAAAGCACCCCCACAGCATGATGCTGCCACCACTATGTTTCACTTTAGAGATGACATAGTGTTTTGCATATACAGTACATGTAGGTCAACAAGTTTTATTCTCATTTAAGCAGAGCAGGTTCTTCCAGAAGTTTCCTGTGTCCCCTACATGACTAGCAAAGAAACTTGACTTCCTTTGGCTTTCTTTTACAATGACTTGTCACATCATAAAATTCTCCCACCTGAGATGCCGATCTCGTTAGTTCCTCCAAAGATACCATGGGCCTCTTTGCTTCTTCTCTGATTAACGTCCTTCTTGCCCAGCTTCTCCGTTTAGATGTGTTGGGGTCATCCATTTTGGTCAGACAGACAGACAGACTAGGCTTGGGATATTGTTTTACAATCTAATCATACTTTAAACTTCTAGACATGTTTCTCTCTGACCTGTCTGATGCATTGCTTGCTCTTCATGATGCTGTTGGTTCACTAATGTTCTCTAACAAATCTCTGAGACCTTCACAGAGCAGCTGGATTTCTTCTGGGATTAGAAAAGACACAGGTTGACTTTTTTAAATTGATAGTTAGTTGATTTCAATGGATTTTATTAAGGGCAATTTATGAATTTCCCTCCACTTTTTATGATGTGTTGGCTTGTCACATAAAATCAATAAATTACATTGGAGGGTTTAGTTACTTACCAACAAAAATTGGAAAAAAGAGCTCTGAATACATTTAAAAGAACTATGAGATAAAAATGTGAAACATAATTTTTTTGCTCTTCTTCTGTGTCTCACCTATTATGAAGTAACCTAACTCTCCTGAACTGTACTTGGTTTTAAACGTTTTGTTAGTGCAGGAGAGTTACCACGCCTCGCATCTCTCTCTCTCTCTGTCTCCCTCTTTTCCTGTGGAAATGGGATCATTTAGTAAGAGGGCAGATAAGCTGAGTGGACGAGGTGACTGAAGGCTTTTTGTGTATGGTCTGACGCATGCAGAGCTTCTTTTCCTGACAGCGCCCTGCGTTCACTGAGCTTTAGGGGAGGAGGGAGGTGTCAAAGGTCAGATGAGATGTTTTCCTCATTTTTGCCCCTCTCTATGTGTGATGCCTCTCTTGTCGACAGACAGTATCTGTGATATGACAGGTTTTAACAGCCAAAAGCTGGCAGACTGATAGCAGACTTGCTCACACTCCCTGTGATGCCCTCTTGATCTCTGCTGCTCTGTGTTCATGGAGGATGAAGTTACCACAACATATTTATCTGCCCTCTTCACTTTCCAAACGTATCTCTTTGATAATGCCTCCCCATCAATCATGTGACACTCTACTTTTTTCCATCATGATTCATAATTTTCTAAAAAAACAAACAAAAAAAAACCCAGCAGAGTATGGCCATTATAAGCAAAGAGTAGTTTCTTCATAAGAATGAAGGACCGGTTGGGAATTTTTGATCTTGCTCAAGAGAAAAACAAGGGAAGGGGACTGAACTTTGACATTGTGCACACTGAACCTTTGCCAGATTATTAAAACAAAACATAACTGTGGAAAGCACTGACAGCATAATTGGATTCCATAAATTTTGAGAGATTAGTGGCTTTACACCAGTATCAGTATTTCGGTGTGGTTTTCTTAGCATTTTGCCAGAAACAGTGACACACTGTTGCACCAACAGAGTTGATAAGACTCCGAGCTGTTTCTCCTAGTGTCAGATTTTTGCATGTAGTATTCTATCAACCGAAACTTCCAAAGTGTTTGGTAAAGCACTAGATCAGAATGTCAAAACATTTGACAAGATTTTGGACTTAGGAATTTATTTCTGAAGATGATCCAGTACTCTCTTCAGAGCCGCATCAACATGGCTGCAATGATTAGTCAAAATAAGTAACGATCTCGACAATAAAAGATTGTTGACTGTAAATTTAAATTGATGTCATGTTTCATAATACTGAGTCAATGCTTTTGTAAGTGCAGTACACAGGAAAGTTGTGGGGATAGTATCGTCTCCTTTGTCACCAAGCAAGCTAAATGCTGACTGTGCAAAGCTCTTCTCCAATGGTTGCACAACTGTGTTGTATCAGCATCTACACAGGCAGAGCTGTGTGTCAACATTCACCAGGTACGTTTTATTGAGTACTGGGTCCACTGCTGTGTAATGTGTAATTTTACATGCACTTTTTCTCACCACTAGAGATTTTGCACTAAATTGTGGTGAGACAAAAGAGATAAACAAATAAAAATAGAAAAATATTTGACAAGGATTTTGTGCACCGTCCACTGGAGTTGTTGACAATAGCTAGACACCTCTAGTGTGAGTTATGATTTCTCACAGCTGTATGTTTTCACATGCATCACACATGACAGATGTGTTTTTAGTTAATGTACTGGTACTGTTCATCTTCTGCTTATCGGGTTACAGGGGCAGCAGTCTAAGCAGAGATGCCCAGACTTCCCTCTCCCCAGACACCTCCTTCAGCTGCTCTGTAAGAAGCAGGAGGCGTTACCAGGCCAGCTGAGAGACATAGTCCCTCAAGTGTGTCCTGAGTCATCCCCTGGGTCTCCTTCCCGGTGGGACGAGCCTGGAACACCCAAGGGAGGCTTCGAGGATGCATCTGAAACAGATGCCCAAGCCACCTCAACTAACTACTCTTGATGTGGAAGAGGAGCGGCTCTGAGCTCCTCCCGAATGGCCGAGCTCCTCACCCTATCTTTAAGGGAGTGCCCAGCCACCCTGCAGAGGAGGATAATTTCAGGTGCTTGTATAGACCTCAATTTAGGAACATAGACCTCCTCTCTGCTCTCTCTTCACGAGAGAGCAGATATTAACACCCTAATATCTGAACATGGTGTGCTGGCACCCCCAACAGGGATGCCAAAAAGGCTGACTACTCCGCACCGCTCCTCACTCTGTAGGGTCAAGCAACAGTCAGAGACATCTTCCTGACCAGAAGGTGCAGGGATATGACCCTCTCATGCTCTGGGTCAAACCCCAACACAAGATGGCTGAGAAGGGGAGCCACAAGCAAACCCACCCCATCCTGCCGCCTCTTCCCGCAGGCCAACCAGTGTAGATGACTTCTCCAAAAGAGCTGGGTTCCAGAGCGCACACAGTGCATGGAGATGAGCCCTACTATTTCTAGCCAAAATCGTTCAACCTACCAATTCAATTCAGTTTTATTTATATAGCGCCAATTCACAACACATGTTGTCTCAAGGCACTTCACAACAGTCAGGTACATACATTCCAATTAATCCTAATCAATGAACAGAGCAGTCAGATTCAGTTATTAATTCAAATTGGATAAAAAGTTTTTCTATCTAAGGAAACCCAGCAGATTGCATCCAGTCAGTGACTTGCAGCATTCACTCTGGATGAGCATGTAGAGACAGTGGACAGTCAGTGGCGTTGGATTTGCAGCAATCCCTCATACTGAGCATGCATGTAGCGACAGTGGAGAGGAATAACTCCCTTTTAACAGGAAGAAACCTCCAGCAGAACCAGGCTCAGTGTGAGCGGCCATCTGCCACGACCGACTGAGGGTTTGAGAGAACAGAGCAGAGACACAAAGAGAACAAAGAAGCACTGATCCAGAAGTACTTTCTATGGGAAGGAAAAGTAAATGTTAATGGATGTAGCTCCTTTAGTTGTTTCATCTAGAAAGAAAGAACACATAAACTCTGAGCCAGTTATCAAGGTTAGAGTCTGAAAAAGAGCACATATAATTAGCTACAGTTAAGCTCGGTCAATCGCCATGTCTAGGAGAGAGAAAGGGTTAAACACTAGAAAGACAGGGCTATGTGGATCATCGGTAGAGTGTGAGCATTAAGTTGTTGCCAGCAGAAGCTCGGACGATGCCCCTCTCCAGAAAGGTGTCACTGGTAGACACAGAGTCAGGCCAGGTGTAGCTTCTAGGAAGAGAAAAGAGAGAACAAGGTTAAAAGCTGAAATAACAGCAAATAATGCAAACCACACAAGCTCTGGCTATTTCCCCACCAGCGAGGTGACATTGCGTGTCCCTAGAGCCAGATAAAGCATAAGGAGAGTGGGTGGTGATTGCAGATCGCCTTCGACCGCCTCCCAATGCTTATGGACCGGTCCCTAATGGTTCCCCCTCCAGGTGGTAGGCCCACTGGCGGATGGCCTCATGTCTCTTATTTAGGCTTCCGTAAGTAGTTACCCCACCACCAGGCGCTCCTGGAGCCAGTTCAGGGATGGCTCCAGGGTGGGGCTCCAACTCTGCCGTACCGAGTGACGTCACAAGCCTCATTCTACAATAAAAAGTGAAGCAGTTTCGCTGGCTTTTATTGTGCAATCTGCGTATGCCTCTTGGAGCACCTTCAAGCTTCGCAGTGGACCGGAGTGATACGAATGTAAATCAAAAGGGCGGAGATGTTCCCGGCCTTGACTGGAGCGCAGTGAAGCAGATAAAGTGTAAATCCAGAGTTACATTGAGTGAAATAACCAGAGGCAAAGCTGAGCAGTAGCAGCAGACACAAGAGATGATTCAAGATCTGAAGACTCTACCTGGTGTGCCATTTTTTCAAACTTTACTTTAGGATCTGTAGATAAACACTTGTTTAAATATATTGTATATATATGTAATTATTCTAATTTTAACAATAATAATTTCAGATTATTAGTATTAATAATAATAATAATAATAAAATAATAATTTTGGATTTTGAATTATTAACAATAACTGCCGATATCTAAATGTACTTTTGCAACAAGGAAGTGTTCTTAGCTGCTGAGCCCTAAACCGTTTAGCAACAGCAGCAACAACCTTTTCTTTGGTGAACTTTTCCCATCAGATGCTCTGAACAGCGTGGCTGTAGACTCTGCTTCAACATTCTCCTTGATCTGTAAAATATCCTGACCTCTGACATAATTTCTCTTGTGAATTCAGAGGTTTCTTGTTTGAAGCAGTTTGCTGAAAAGTACTCCGATTACAACTTGCTGTGCTTGGTGGGACCTGCCCATCTGTCCCCCGTCAGTTTTCAGCTCTGATCCTCTTCACTTCAGGAAAGTAGTGCAGACTGGCTGCTGTGGTAGTACTGCTGCCACCACCAGTAATGCACCGTTTCACCATATTTACATTGTTTTTAACACAACTTGGCTTCTACCTGAACAGTTTATCACTGACGCTAACACAGTGATTGACTGGAGACTTCCCCTTTCACGTAATTTCCAGGTGACTTTGGACTTTTCAAATTTACCAACAGAATATGCCTATTTTGTGTCACAATTGTATTTTATCACGTCTTCAATCCTAATATAATGTCAATTACTGCCCAAAATGTTTTTTCTTCAATTTCTGCATTTGTGGGAAAAGCGTGTCACAGGCACTTTCATCAAATGTCAAGACACAGTGGTGGGTGAAAGTGTGGGTAGGGCAAACACTGTAGGAAATGGGATTCAGTGTTAATGCTTCATGAGTCAGACTGGAATGAAATCACAGGCCACAAGTTGGTGACAACCATGGCAGACCCTTATTGTTTGGCTTTAGTTTCCCTTTCAAACTGAAATGTGAAGGTTAGCAGTTTTTCTCTAAATCATGTGATCACTTTTTGTCCTATTGAAATAGGTCATATTTATTTACTCTTTATGGTAGCAATACAGAAATGGCCAAAAAGGTTATCAAGCTTTAACAGTATATGTATTGGTGATGTCATTCATGAGTGGACATGTCCAGTTTTCAATACTCATTTCCTCTAAGAGGTGGCCCTCTGGGGGAACTGAGCCAATCTAAATATACATGCCCACACATAGTTCATACACTGTACCAGCAGAACCCCCACAGCAGTGCATGTACAACTCTAAATAAGAGCTCCACAGAGCCAAACATAGCACTTACACAGAGCCTTTGATCATTAGCCATATCAACAGTTTATCAAGAAGTTATGTGTCATTTTGAGCTTGATTTGTAGACCTCTTGGTTGAATTATGTGTTTGCATCCCAGCCTTATTCTGTTTTCCACAGCTGATCCCCACCCATTTGTGTCAAATCTCTCCTTGTCTTTAACTTTGCTTCCATTTTCCATATGCCTTCCTTCTCTTTATCCACATAGGAATGCGTGATATGTAGCTCAGCAGACGGGTTGTGTAATATTCCCACTAAGCACTGGAGAAAAGGGCAGACAAGGTGGTGAAAAACAACCCTGCTGCCACCTCGACTTATGCATCCTTCATCACCTCTCGCTCTTTTTCTTTCTTTCTCATCTAATGATCACCTCAAACCTAACTTACTTTTGTGACCTTTCACCTTTGCATGCATCAGGAATGATGGAAAATGGTTCAACTATCTTTTTTTTGTTCTGGTCAGGATTTTTTAAAGTCTCAAGCTGAATTAAAGTTAATAAGTCCAATCACCTGTAAACTTGAAAACTCAGTAGCTTTAAAGTGCAGCAAAAATACAAACGTTTTATCAGTGTTACAATTAGCTAACTCCGCAATGACATTCAAGACATTGCAGTCTCTTCTTTTTTGTTTTTCTTGACAACAGATATATTTTTCCCAACCAGAGTTTTTACAGATCAGCCATAAAATGCTGCTCCAACACAGTTTAACTTGGTTTAGATAGTTGTCAGGACATCTTTTAATTTCCTGACAACTCTTCACCTGAAACATACAGGGGTTGGACAATGAAACTGAAACACCTGTCATTTTAGTGTGAGAGGTTTCATGGCTAAATTGGACCAGCCTGGTAGCCAGTCTTCATTGATTGCACATTGCACCAGTAAGAGCAGAGTGTGAAGGTTCAATTAGCAGGGTAAGAGCACAGTTTTGCTCAAAATATTGAAATGCACACAACATTATGGGTGACATACCAGAGTTCAAAAGAGGACAAATTGTTGGTGCACGTCTTGCTGGCGCATCTGTGACCAAGACAGCAAGTCTTTGTGATGTATCAAGAGCCACGGTATCCAGGGTAATGTCAGCATACCACCAAGAAGGACGAACCACATTCAACAGGATTAACTGTGGAACTGTGTTAACGCAAGAGGAAGCTGTCTGCTAACCTGGATTGTATGCAAAAAACATAAAACCACGGCTGCCCAAATCACAGCAGAATTAAATGTGCACCTCAACTCTCCTGTTTCCACCAGAACTGTCTGTCGGGAGCTCCACAGGGTCAATATACACTCATGCCAATGCCAAACGTCGGTTTCAATGGTGCAAGGAGTGCAAATCTTGGGCTGAGTCCACCTTTACTGTTTTCCCCACATCCGGGAGAGTTAAAGTGTGGAGAAGCCCCAAAGAAGCGTACCACCCAGGCTGTTGCATGCCCAGAGTGAAGCATGGGGGTGGATCAGTGATGATTTGGGCTGCCATATCATGGCATTCCCTTGGCCCAATACTTGTGCTAGATGGGCGCGTCACTGCCAAGGACTACCGAACCATTCTTGAGGACCATGTGCATCCAATGGTTCAAACATTGTATCCTGAAGGCGGTGCCGTGTATCAGGATGACAACGCACCAATACACACAGCAACACTGGTGAAAGATTGGTTTGATGAACATGAAAGTGAAGTTGAACATCTACCATGGCCTGCACAGTCACCAGATCTCAATATTATTGATCCACTTTGGGGTGTTTTGGAGGAACGAGTCAGGAAATGTTTTCCTCCACCAGTATCACGTAGTGACCTGGCCACTATCCTGCAAGAAGAATGGCTTAAAATCCCTCTGACCACTGTACAGGACTTGTATATGTCATTCCCAAGACCAATTGACGCTGCATTGGCCGCAAAAGGAGGCCCTACACCATACTAATAAATTATTGTGGTCTAAAATCAGGTGTTTCAGTTTCATTGTCCAACCCCTGTATATAGCTTTGTAGTTTATTTCTAAAGATATTTACAGTCTTGCTCCTGCTGACAATATTTTCCTGTGTAGCAGTTTCATGACATGTCAGGTTAACAGGTTAACCAAAACTTTGTTTTGGTATGACTTATTAATAAATTGGCTCAGCATATTTCAGTGCAGTTCTACTTAATCGTATGCCAACAAAACATACACAAAAAAGTTGTTCTCCAGAAACTTGCTTTGAATGTTGTAAAATTTAACTGTTTCAGCTGCTCTCCGTGTTTGTCACTCTTATTCTGACAAATATTGGAGCAAAATGGGCATAACAGGTCACATGACGGACAGGATGCTACAGCAGCCCATACAGTCCCTCTTTCACTGTGGATATTGTCAATGTAAAGACAGAAAAATGCTTAGATTATTAAGGTGCAAAGAGGATTGGGTGGCGGACGAAGGTGGAGACCTCAGCGGCCCGATCCCCGGATGCTTAGGCTGGCTCTAGGGACGTGGAATGTCACTTTGCTGGGGGGGAAGTAGCCTGAGCTTGTGCTGGAGGTCGAGAGATATCGACTAGAAATAGTCGGGCTCACCTCCACGCACAGTGTGGGCTCTGGAACCCATCTCCTTGAGAGGGGTTGGACTCTCTTCTACTCTGGAGTGGCCCACAGGGAGAGGCGATGGGCTGGTGTGGGTTTGCTTGTTGCCCCCCAGCTCAGCCGTCTCGTGTTGGGGTTTACCCCAGTGGATGAGAGGGTTGTATCCCTGCGCCTTCGGGTTGGGGAGAGGTCTCTGACTATCATTTCAGCCTACGGGCCGAGTGGTAGTGCAGAGTACCCGGCCTTCTTGGCCTCCCTGTCGAGGGTGCTGGATAGTGCCCCTCCCGGGGACTCCATTATTCTGCTGGGGGACTTCAACGCCCACATGGTGAACGACAGTGACACCTGGAGAGGCGTGATCGGGAGGAATGGCCTCCCCGATCTGAATCCGAGTGGTGTTTTGTTATTGGACTTCTGTGCTAGTCACGGATTGTCCATAATAAACACCATGTTCAAACATAAGGGTGTCCATCAGTGCACTTTTCACCAGGACACCCTAGGCAGGAGGTCGATGATCGACTTTGTTGTCGTATCATCAGACCTTCGGCCGCATATTTTGGACACTCGGGTAAAGAGAGGGGCTGAGCTGTCCACTGATCACCACCTGGTGGTGAGTTGGATCCGCTGGAGGAGGAGAAAGCCGGACAGACTTGGGAGGCCCAAGCACATCGTGAGGGTCTGCTGGGAACGCCTGGCGGAGCCCTCGGCCAGGGATGTATTCAACTCCCACCTCCGGGAGAGCTTCGACCAGATCCCGGGGGATGTTGGAGACATAGAGTCCGAGTGGACCATGTTCTCCGCATCTATTGTCGATGCTGCTGCCCGTAGCTGTGGCCGTAAGGTCTGCGGTGCCTGTCGCGGCAGCAATCCCAGAACCCGGTGGTGGACACCGGCAGTAAGGGATGCTGTCAAGCTGAAGAAGGAGTCCTATCGGCTGTGGTTGGCTTGTGGGACTCTTGAGGCGGCTGATGGGTACCGTGAGGCCAGGCATGCTGCGGCCTGGGCTGTGGCAGAGGCAAAAACCCGGGCCTGGGAGGAGTTCGGTGAGGCCATGGAGAAGGACTACCGGTTGGCCTCGAAGTGATTCTGGCAAACCGTCCGGCGCCTCAGGAGGGGGAAGCAGTGCTTCGCCAACATTGTTTATAGTAGGGATGGGAGACTGCTAACCTCGACTGAGGACATTATCGGGCGGTGGAAGGAGTACTTCGAGGATCTCCTCAATCCTGCCATCACGCATTCTGTGGTGGAAACAGAGGCTGGGGACTCGGGGTTGGATTCTTTCATCACCCAAGCTGAAGTCACCGATGTGGTTAAAAAGCTCCACGGTGGCAAGACTTCGGGGGTGGATGAGATCCGCCCTGAGTACCTCAAGTCTCTGGATGTTGTAGACAGTGTTCTGACAGTGTAGACAGTGTTCTGGACTGGCAGACTGGGGTGGTGGTCCCCTTCAGAAGGGGGACCGGAGGGTGTGTTCCAACTACAGGGGGATCACACTCCTCAGCCTCCCTGGTAAGGCCTACGCCAGGGTATTGGAGAGGAGAGTCCGACCGATAGTCGAACCTCGGCTTCAGGAGGAGCAGTGTGGTTTTCGTTCCGGCCGTGGAACACTGGACCAGCTCTATACCCTCTACAGGGTGCTCGAGGGTTCATGGGAGTTTGCCCAACCGGTTCACATGTGTTTTGTGGACCTGGAGAAGGCATTCGACTGTGTCCCTCATGATGCCCTGTGGGGGGTGCTCCAGGAGTATGGAATCGGGGGCCCTTTATTAGGGGCCATCCGGTCCCTGTACGAGCGGAGCAGGAGTTTGGTCCGCATTGCCGGCACTAAGTCGGACCTGTTCCCGGTGCATGTTCGACTCCGGCAGGGCTGCCCTTTGTCACCGGTCCTGTTCATAACTTTTATGGACAGGATTTCTAGACGCAGCCAAGGGCCGGAGGGGGTCTGGTTTGGGGACCAGTGGATATCGTCTCTTCTTTTTGCGGATGATGTGGTCCTGCTGGCCCCCTCTAGCCAAGACCTACAGCATGCGCTGTGGCGGTTCGCAGCCGAGTGTGAAGCGGCTGGGATGAGGATCAGCTCCTCCAAGTCCGAGGCCATGGTACTCGACCGGAAAAGGGTGGCTTGTCCTCTTCAGGTTGGAGGGGAGTTCCTGCCTCAAGTGGAGGAGTTTAAGTATCTCGGGGTCTTGTTCACGAGTGAGGGAAGAATGGAACGGGAGATCGACAGACGGATCGGTGCGGCTGCCACAGTAATGGGGGCACTGTGCCGGTCCGTTGTGGTAAAGAGAGAGCTGAGCCGAAAAGCAAAGCTCTCAATTTACCGGTCGGTCTATGTTCCTACCCTCACCTATGGCCATGAACTTTGGGTCATGACCGAAAGAACGAGATCCTGGATACAAGCGGCTGAAATGAGCTTCCTCCGTAGGCTGGAGGGACTATGTCTCTCGGCTGGCCTGGGAACGCCTTGGGCTCCCCCTGGAGGAGCTGGAGGAGGTGTCTGGAGAGAGGGACGTCTGGGCGTCTCTGCTGAGTCTGCTGAGTCTGCTGCCCCTGCGACCCGGTCCCGGATAAGCGGAAGACGACGAGTACGAGTACGAGTATTAAGGAAAATCCAAATAATAATGTGGTTGGTCTATAATACAATTTTGCACATGAAAATAATTTTTTATTTTTATATTTTGGGGTCATCCATTTTGGGGAAATAGATCAGCTGGGAGGCACAGTTCAACATACGCAGCTCAACAGACATCGCAGCTCTGATGTCACCCAGGATTATAAAATCTGTGGAAAATAAACTTTCGCTGCCATTTTCAGCATATCTCATGGGACGAAGCAACGGAGGCGGAGAGACGATAGCTCGCAGGCCAACTTTTTTCTCCACATTGCCATTCCCAGAAAAGCTTGAAATCTGTCTGATACAAGAAGGTCAGAAGATTCATATAGCGATTGAAGACCATGCCGACACCTGGCGTAGGTGAAAACCCACAGAGGTTTTATTTCCCACAGAGGTTTTATTTCCAAGGAGATGAGATTTCCTCCTTGTGATTCAGTCGACTAAACGGTTCTTCATATTTTCTCCTCCTGGGCGGATGAAAAGTTTACCGTTTTTTATTTATTTATTTATTATGGATGCGCGTTCTTCCCCCTTTGTTTTTCTTCAGACCTGACCCATCCTCAACCGGTGGAGAGAAGAAATCAACGTCAAAGTAATTTTGTTGATTTATTTTTATATTAAATTGGATAGGTGCATTTAGAAGTCTGGGCAGGATGCAGCATAGTTAAGGTGATCTAGAGACACCAGTAGTTAATCCAAGGTATCAACTTGTTGCATGCTATACTGATTGAAGTGTTTTATGCTGAGCTGTTTTGATTTGCTGTGCAAGTGTGCTGAATTGCGGAGCGCGGATACGATCAGCAAGGTGCGTGTATTGTCAGGCTGATCCCAAATCAGCCTGGAGTTAGAAGTTGGACTTTTAAAGTTTTTCCATTCAAAGCAGCTGCGGTCTGAGACTCATGGCCTGACCACTACTTTGTCCCAGTTTTATTACTGGAGTTTTTCCACTGAGTTCCTGCTCTAGAGTTTTATGACCCTTTGTTCATTTGGGGCAATCAGCACACCAGGAGGGCTTCTCTTTCCAAGTTAACCCAAATTGCACATTTTGTCCAAAAAACTGCTGGTTTGATCTTCATAGACACTCAATGCGCATTTATTTTCTTTTATATTATAGTAAGGTAGTCATTGTTATACCCTTTGTGTAAAATGGTGCTTGTTAGTTAAGTGAAGGTTTTTTGGACCAGAATGGTGGTATATCAGGGCTATATGGTTTCAATAAATCTTCAGATATGTCATTAAAAGAAGTGTTTGTGTTTATTTCGTGCAAGAGATATTTATCTGTCAAAATAAGGTCAAAGTTTCCCCACGTTCGGTGAAGTGGTTGAATAAACAGTCTCATTTAGTGGTTTTGGTTAATAGTTATCAATTATTAATGATAAATGACTAATTGTAATTATTATGGGCTTTGAGCCCATAATCACATCACCAAATCTCTGATTTCTATTTGAAAGTAGTGATTTTTGGTTAAGAAATTATTTTTCTGAATTATGATTTTTAATTATAATTTTTGATAAATATGAATTAATGATAATCATAATCTTTACATAAAAATTGTTGCGTGGTTCAGTGGAATTGTGTATCTCACAAACAGTAGACCTACAACAGGTCATACCTATGCTTTAAATATAATCTAAACTCTACATTTCTAGAGGTCATGTTACTTTTTGGGAAAAGTAACATGAAAACGATATTTCCCTAAATGTCTTTAAAAAGATGTGTTTTTAATTTACTTGAAGATAGTTCTGGACAGAAGAAAAAAAGCTTGATTTAGACACAGAGGAATAAAAAGCTAAGTATGAGCATATGAGAAGTTGCATAACAGATTCTTGTTATGTTACCCATACTCAGAACAGACCATGATAAAATTTTTAAAGATCTTACATATTTTCACTGTTCAGAAAGTGAGGTTTTTACCATACAGACCTTGATGTCCCAAAGTAAGAGTGGAAAACTTGGGCAGGATACTCCCTGACAGTAGTGTAAACAAAGAAGCAAGAGGGCAGAGGAGTGAAAGAATATATTAGGCAAAGAGCTGGCGATGGAGCGTGCAAAGCTCGCCATGTGTTTCTCATATATTATCACTTACCTCCAAAACACACCTCACATATTTTAGCCGTACATGGGCTGAAAGGGGGATGCTGTTTGCTGTTTTGACTACCAGTGTATTCATGTGGGCAAACGAGCAGCAGCAGTTGTAGGTTACTTTTCTTTTTTTTTTTACCTCTTTCTCTTCCACACTATATCTGTCTTTTAAATACCTACGGATTTCCACAATCCATACATACAAAAAACAAAAGGAGGATGAATTCTTATTTAATTCATGTTTAAACTTCAAACTAGGTCTTTTGACCCACATCAGATGAAAGGTTACGCAGATATATGGGTAACAGTCAGACAGGGCAGCTCTGTGTAAAAGATGGCCAACCTAACAAAACAAACCCTGACAGTCAAACGAACACAACTTGGCATTAGCATTTGTCTTATCTCAGAGTAACTGCCCCCTTTCTCTTATCTTCAATCATAAACAACTAAAATTATTCAGACATTATAACTCATCTGTATTGATCGCTGCTCACTTTTCAGGAGATTCAAGCTTCGTTAATAAAAGAAAAAACAGCCAACTCCAGGTGCCTTCATTTTCTAAACCCGCTGTTATCATCATTCCCTGCAGATCCTAAATGGGACTGTAAAAATGCAGGAAATATAATATGGAAGGAACTTTAACAGATTTAACAGATGGAGATAGAAATTGCTGGTCTTAGACATCTATATTAAAGTAAGTACACCATGTTAGAGCAAAAGTGAGCTCTAAATGGTATAAGTAAATATATTTACAAAATTACAATGTGAGACTTCAATTGAAATACTAAAATGTTCTGACAAAACGTCACCTAAAATGCACACAGCAGATCTAAAGAAGCAAATGATAACCCAATAGAACACCTCAGCCTTTTAGAAACCTCTGGGATGAATTCAAGCAAAGACTGCAAGCCAGGGTGTTTTGTCCAACCTTAGTGTCTGACCTAACAAATGCACTTCTAAAAGAATAGGTAAATAATCCCATAACCACACTCCTAAACCTTGTAGGCTGTTTTCTATCAAAACCGTTGGTGCACAGGATATGCTGATATCATATTAAACCATATGGCTTAAGAATGTGATTTTCTATGTAAAGACAAGTGACCCAATATTTCTGGCAATATAGTGTTTCTAAATCGAAATGAATGGAATAGGACGTGCTTTTATTTAGTTATTTTCATTCGGAAGTGTCTTTGTGCTGCTACAGCTAGCTTAGCAGTGAGAGAATGTCAGAGGTAAGTTCCTTTTATTTTGTTTCCTAAATTATCCAAAGTCATTAAATACAGCATTCGTTTGGAAAGACATTCATGTATTCATTATTGTGAAGCTACTGCTAACGTGAACAGATTGCTGGCTAATAACCAAGCACATCCTTTCACAGTGAAACATGCGCATCAGCTGCAGTCTGTAGTTCACACACCGGCTACCGTTCTCTCTTCATTACACAAGACAAAAACTGGAACTAAAACTTTAGGGCCAAGTATAAAACGAGTCTGAAAACTTACATGTTTGCGACTTTAGTGACTTGAATAATAGTCTCAAACTTGAGTCGCCATCTCTGCTCCATGGACATTCAAACTGGCCTCTGAACCCATCTTTACAACCAAATGCCTGGAGCTGTTTAGCTGCTCCTCTTTATTGTGTCAGGTACAGTTCGTATTCAGAAGAGTGAAGGTCCTAAAACTGAGCCGTAGGCCTACTGTCAAACAGAAATGTATGGTACACCGCAACCATAATCACACATGATGTAGCTATAATTTTGACAAAATGAGTCTGAAATAGAACATACCAAATAAACTTGGCAAAAATGTTTTAAAAACTAAATAAACTGTGAAAATAATGTTTTCGCTCAAATGACAAAATTTGCTATTAAGTCTTTTTGGTACCGAGTGCTCTGCCAACGTGAAGTTTACTTACAATTTAGAGGAAAAGTCTTTGGTAATCTGAAACAAACGTGGGGGACAGACTGTACATACATCAAGAAGTTCTCCTGAAGTCACGCAATGATGGGATTCTCTCTTGGCCAACAAATCCCTGCGAGCTGCACTCCTCCTGGTGTCTGCTTAATATCTCAAGCAAGAAAGCTTGGTGTGATGATGACCTTCCTTTGCAGGATGAAGAGACCTTTACCTCTGCATGATGACATTTGCCAGAAAGCTGACTCCTTTTCAACTTGCATGGCAAAAATGCTGAAATTTAAGCCATAAAACACTCTAAACTCTTCAGATTATGATTCTTCTTCACATTCTTAATACAAAATAGCTGAGGCAACTTGTTGCAATAGTTTTTAAGGGGTGCAATCTATTTATGGGACTGGATTTAGGACAGGGAGGATCTGAAACTGTGTCAATTTAGTTTCATGGGTTCTTTCTGCTAAAGGTTTAGTCTGATGGAGCATCCTCTCAGTTGTTTGGGTTTTCATAACATAATGCCTGTCTACCTGACTTCCAAAGTTTGCAGGAGGGCAGAAACTGCCCATAGTATGTAGGAGTAAGTAAAGGATCACAGAGCTTGTTGCTTAGGACATATTCCTGAGGAACAGTGTCTCTTTACTTTGGATATTAAACTGCAGGCTGAGAGTTTTTGTCAGTATCTACAGAACGAATTGATTTCCGTTAACGACCATCGTTGAATATTTTAAAACATCAGTTATATGGTTATTGTATATTTCAGTTCAATTTAACCCATCTTTGTTTAAAAACAAATTGTTAAACCAATAATATAAATTTACAGCTACTTTATTTTATAAGCCTCATGTTGCAATTCTAAGTTTATCTTGCAGTTTACAGCCCCTATTAGACGCTGGTATTTTACCCCTTGTGTCATGATTTGTGGGTGTTTTTGGGTTCTTCTTATTATTATTATTCTTCATAGGTTTTGAATCATGCTTCTGTTTATTATTTTCCTGGTCATGCTTCAGTTTTTGTCTTCTAGTTCATGTT
The DNA here is from genome assembly GCF_021462225.1 of Girardinichthys multiradiatus. NCBI lineage: Eukaryota > Metazoa > Chordata > Actinopteri > Cyprinodontiformes > Goodeidae > Girardinichthys > Girardinichthys multiradiatus. The sequence continues at coordinate 36,243,448 of NC_061802.1, read as the reverse complement.
TTGCCAAGTTAGGTTTTTTGGATCTGGTTATGCTTTAGTTTCATGGTTTTATTACGAATCAGAAATAGGCGGACCCAAGATTCAGCCAGACACAGTACTGAAAATTTAAAAGGTTTATTCAGCCACAGGAAAACGTCACTCAGGTGAAACTCCACACAGCTTCCAGGAATCACTGGAGCAGAAAGAGGGATTAGTGACTTGTAGTTTCTCCAGATATTGCAAGGATCAGAAAAGTCACTAACCTGCTTTTGTCTTGAGTGGAACTTGAAACCCAGAGGGGAAACCTCAGTGGGTGGCAGGCGGTGATCTCCACAGCACAGGTAAGAAGTGACTCCAGGCTGAATAATCCAAAGGCAAGGCTGGCTCAATAATCCAAGGACAGAAACAGGGTCAATGATCGGAACAAGAGACGTCAGGCAAGGGGCAGAGGCATAAACCAGATGCAGGAAACAGGGTCAAAACCAAAATCCAAACAGTCTGACAGGGAGCAGGCAGAGGCATAATTCCAAAAGGCAAGGCCAGGTCAAGAACAATGATCAGACAGGAAGGAACGCTGGATATCTACTCACACAATGGATTTCAAAAATCTGGCACCATCTGCTTGTCATAGTCAGTATATATCAGGGAAGACACAGGTGCTTGGCATTCCACAGATTGCACTACACTGCAGCAGCCACCAGGTGCATCTAATCTGCTGATTGCAGCCAGGGAGACAGGGTAGAGCAGACGTGCCAGAATCATAACAGGTTTACTAGTTGTGTTTCTATTAGTTTGCATTCAAGAGTCTCTGTTTTGTTCCAGCCACGTTTTGTTCTCTCCTGTCTGACAATTAACTTTATTCGGTTCACCTCCACCTAGCATTCAGTCTCCTCGTTTCACCTGGTTCTTGCTCCATATATACACCTCTGTTCTGTTCATTCCTCGTGGAAACATTTCGGATCATATCACCGTTTTCAGCTGGTAGTTATGGATCATGCTATGCCTCTCTTGCCTGCCTTGTTACTGTTTTATTCCTGCCTCCTCTTATGAGTGAGTTGTGTTTTTCTAAAGATTAAAATCTTCTACTTACCATCATGCTGCCTGTCCGTCTGCATTCCGGGGTCCTCTGCTACACAAACCTCGACACCGTGGCCATTTTGTACTTTTCTTGTTTTGGTCATTTTGTGTCCATTTTTGGCATCTAACAAGTTTCCGTTAGAAGGTTTAATGCCGGCCATGCATTAGTTTATACCCACCTCATGCAGGATTGGTTTCAAATTTGAGAACCGAATCTATACAAAGTCTACTGGAATTGAGGTTATTTGAAACATATCTACCAACAGGAAGTTACTAAGTTATTATGGTTTGATCACGGGTCATAATTTCTTATATTTCATAAGCCAGGGATCAGAACCACAATCAGAGGTAGTTACTAAAATTATCCACTAGAATGGTGGAGCTACTCACTACTGAGACCTTTTTTGACACTTATAGTTCGGTTTTGTTTTATTTAATTGACTGATGGCCTGGAACGTTTGAGCAACTGATGAAACGTCTGTTTTGATTTGATTTAATTTTCAGGAATTTGCCTACTTCATTTGTATTGATTCTTGCTCCTGCTTCTTATTTTGCTTGTTGAACCTTACATTTTGGCTATGATCTATCAGCGTGAAATGCAAATACAGTGCTTGTGCTTGTGCTTTTCCTGTTTTTAAAAGTCTCTTAAGATCTTAAGAGTTATTTTGGTTCTAATCTATCATCTTTAATAAGACTGAACTGGCCCAAACACTTATCAGTAGCAAAATCAGGTCAAATAGAAATCTTTTAAAGATAATATACAATAGAATTTAAATATATGTGAGATCTCCATTAATAATCAAATTATTTAAGAAATAAACAGATTTTTTGGTGCGCAGGTATGAAAGGTTGTTTATGGGGATAAATTACATCACACAGTCAAGGTGTGATGGGACAAAATGGTAATGTTTGAATACAAAACTAGGGTAAAAACTTACCCAGAGCCCAAAAGAGTTTTCCCACTTTGGCTATTTATTTAATTTTTGTTGATGTTGAACAACAAGGAATAGCTGGCATGTGTATGACTTGATGTTATCATGTGTTGGATCATAACCAGAAACTCCATTATGCCTTGACAGCCTCAGACCCCCATCAATTCTCAGAGGAGCCCATCTTCTCTTCATCATTAATACCAACAGGCACTTTTCCAAACCAGAAAGCCACATTTTTCTCTTTTTTTTCTTGCATCTCATGTATTCTTTCTCCATTTTAAGTGTGGAAGAGGGTCTCTGTTTTAGCTTTCAGGGTTGGAAAAATACATTGATTCCAACATTAATTTCACACTAAATGAGTCTAGGCCCTTTTTTTTTTTTAAAGGAAGGAGTTGGCGTGGACAGATTCAGAAAATTTCGCATAATTCAAAAAGACATCCAGTCAGCCAAGCCAGAGAACACGAGTGTGGTTTTCCCAGGCTCCAAGTCCTAGAAGGAGCAATGCTCTGGTCTCCATCATTCACAAAGGCACACTGTTTGAAGAAACGATTTGTGCTTCAGAAAAAACAAATAATACTCATCTCTCAAACTCTAAAATTCCTCTGTAGGTGCATTGTGTTCTGCAGAAGATTGCAGTGCAAAGGTCTTCCTAAATGGAGAAAGTTTGTTCCTTGAGGCAGAAAGCCAATCAGGTCGAACACAGGAGCAATTTCCTTCTAAAGCTTTGTTGAAATGGTCTTCTGCTGAGTTAAAGACTTTCAGTGGAAGCCATCCAACATCTCTCAACTCTTGTATTTTCAAGGACAAACTGATGTGGAAAGCTACCAATGATCTCAGTGAACTGAACAAAATAAAACTCAGACATTTAAAAAGAAAGAATGTGCTCTGACAGCCATAATAAGACCATAAACAGAAGGATTACCAGAGCCAATTAAGACCAAACCTCAGTCTTTGTGTCCGCACATTCTCTGGCTGCTATGTGCCAACCTGTGATTCACATGGGAAACATTTAATGCACAAATACATTTAGCTATGTGGTTTTCTGTGTCGCTGATGGGAACACAAACAAGAAGTTTATCTTTAACAGGAAAACGCTAATTAATGTGCTTCCTTCTGTACTAGTCATCCTAAACATTTGACAATCTTCTTAAATTTAACTACACATGTTGTGAGATTTTTGTATTTTTTTAAAGTTTAAAGAACCTTTAGGTCAAAACATGTTCCTGAATTTTGGATGCCCACAGCACAATGTGATCAGAGAGCAACACTTGGCATACCTCAGCAAAGTAGAAAGGTTGCTTTAAATAATTTTAAGTTGTCTATTGGAGGACAAAATAAGGCAAGATGGAGCTACAGAACACTCTATGGCAGAACAGCAGTAAATCATCACATGACTTAAAAAAGGAACTGAGAAGCGCGTCTGTAATATCTGAAAATTTTAGCTAATAGATATTTTAGAATTACTTTTAAAAGCCTATCAATCTTTTGATATATAAACTAATATCAATCAAATGTGTTGTAGGCCATCAGAAAGATTGAGGAACAGCAGCTCAGCATCAGTTTAAACATATTACAAGTCTAGGTTCATTGAGGGAGACTATAGGAATTTCATATTGCTTTCCAATTTTTTTAGGTTTTGATGTCCTTTTGTTTTCTAGAAAAGACAAAAATAAAAGGTCATATAATGTAAAACATGTCCTGTGTTAGAATGTTTTTTTATGTTTTTGTATGATGTTTTGACACCGTTCATAATGGACAATGAATTTCAATAAAATCTAATGAAATCTGCTATTTTCTGTTAAATAAACAATACACAGTCAGTGGCTGACTGTGCAAAGCACAACACCCATTGATCCTTTTTGAACCTCTTCTATTATACTAAAAAAAAAATCTATGTTGATTTCCATAGGTAAAGTCCAACAATCTGTTTTGCTTCTGCATGACACATGTGACAAAGGGGCCAAATGAGGCTCATTATTTTATGAGAGGAACTACAGCACTGCCTGTATGCACCCCTCTTTACACAGATTTTTGGGCAACTCCTACTACATGAGCATCCAGAGATGTGGTGTGTGTAGCTCCCCTCCAAATGCTGTTTGACCTCCTACATCTATACGAAGACTCCACCCCCTCCATATCCTTCAGACAATCAGTCAGTCAGTCATTTTCTATACTGCTTCTTCCATAGTGGATCGCGGGGAAGCTGGTACCTATCTTCAGCAGTCTATGGGCGAGAGGGTACATACACCCTGGACAAGACGCCAGTCCATCACAGGGCAACACACAAACAACCAAGCACACACTCATTCACACACCTAAGGGCAATTTAGAGAGACCAGTTTACCTAACAGGCATGTCGTTCCCGACTGTGGGAGGAAGCCGGAGTACCTGGTGAGAACATGCAAACTCCATGCAGAAAGACCCTTGGCCAGGAGTTGAGCCCAGGACCTTCTTTTTGCAAGGCAACAGTGCTACCAACTGTGCCAACCATGCATTTTGGGCTTTGTTAGTATCAGTGTCACAACTGAGGCCCATGTATCTGTATTTGCCTTCAGACAATGAAAGTGCAATTTTGTTTGATGGTATATTTTAGGGCTACACCTTGGCATGGTCATTGTCTTTAGAGCAAGAAGGTCCTGATTTCCAACCCAGCCTGGGGTATATCTGCATGGAGTTCTCCCCCATGCATGGGTTCTCTCTGGGTACTCCTGCATCCTCTCACAGTCCACAAATATACTTTTACTTGTTCTCGTTGTCTTCCGCTTATCTGGGACCGGGTCGCAGGGGCAGCAGACTCAGCAGAGACACCCAGACGTCCCTCTCCCCAGACACCTCCTCCAGCTCCTCCGGGGGGAGCCCAAGGCGTTCCCAGGCCAGCCGAGAGACATAGTCCCTCTAGCGTGTCCTGGGCCGTCCCCTGGGCCTCCTCCCAGTGGGACGTGCCTGGAACACCTCCCGAGGAAGGCGTCCAGGAGGCATCCGGTATAGATGCCCGAGCCACCTCAACTGGCTCCTCTCGATGTGGAGGAGCCAGTTGGACCAATTTACGTACATCTTATGTAAATTTGTCTGTCCTCGGGTTTAGTGTGAAGTCTGCATTGCTTTATATTTTTGAGATACATTTTTTCATATTTAACTTGTTTTAATGCTTTTTTAATGTATGCTATCCCTTTTTAAATTAATTAATTCCCAACAAATAATTAAAAATATATAATATTATTGTAAGTTGGTTGTGTAATTGATTAATTAATTTCCCTACAGATTAATAAAGTATTTTTGAATTGAATTTGAATTGAATTAATTACTAAAAGTGAGGAAAAAATGCTTAGATTTTAATTTTGTTTAACAAAAATACAGACAGCACATTGGAGGGCAACTGGACTCCATGCTTGTGTCAAAATAAAGTAACGGTGAGGTAATGCACCGTTCATTAGATCCATGTGGCCTCTCACACAAAACAGTTGCATGAACACAATCACACACACAAACACAAATGAATTAAGAGCTCAAGTCACACAGTTACGTAACCTTAGTGATAGTTTGGAGAGTCTGTTGTGAATTTGTTCACGACAGCTGAATGAGAAGAGTAGCGACACTGAGATGTGTATAAATCACCGTAAACCTTTCAACCCAACAGGCTTACTGTAGATCTCATTCGTTTTCCGCATCTGCAGTGTCTAAATAGAGCCTCTGTGAATGTTAAGTGTAAAACATTCAAACGCATGTCTTGCCCAAGGAGAACATTTTACCTGCATTTTGGGCTTGTTAGTATCAGTGTCAGATATGTGGCCCCTGTATCTGTCTTTCTGACTCTGCCTGTGCTGCGTACAAAAACTAATATAGAAATGTATCTGTGTGTGAAGGAAGGATTTTGGTTTGGTAACCACAGCTGCTGCTGCAAACAAGGAACAGAAACAGAACACTTCCCAGCTGGATCTGGGCCCTAACCTGGACACACACTCTGAGCTGTGAGGATAAAACCTCGGAGCCAGAGAAGTGCATACATGCCACCCTGTTCCTTTCCTCATCCGAATTCATCCCCCTATATTGCAGGAGGAGGCAAACTCTGCAGGAGAATGGGCACTCTGTTCAGGTCATGATGTGTAATGAAGAATGTCATCTATGCTGACATGGAGGTAACTGAACTGAAATTTGAAACTCAGATAAGATTCACGGGCAAAGGACATTAAAAAACATCAGAACTCAAATCCAGTTCTCTAAGAGATAGAGATCAATCCATCCTGACACTACCACTAACATGTTTTGAAATCATTGTTATTTACAGAAAAACTAGAACATAAACGTCTTAAGGCCACCTCATAGCATCTCTATCGGATTTAGGTCCCAGTTTTGACTAGGTCAATCCAAAATCTTCTTTATTTATTTATTTTTCTAAACATTCAGGGTGGGACTTGCTGATGTGCATTCAATCATTGTCCTCCTGTAAACCCCATTGAGGTTAGGGTCATGAACTGATGGCCAGACGTTCTCCTTTAGGGTTTCTGATAGAGAACAGAACTCATAGTTCCATCAAGTCATCAAGATCTCAAAGCACCAAAGCTGACCCACACTGTCATCCTATTACCACCATGTTTAATTGTCTGTTGGCTTTGTTAGTTTTACACCAGATGTTGTGGGACACCTTCTAAAAGTTCCACCTCTCTCTCATCAGTCCACAGAACATTTTCCCTGAAATCAATAAGATGTTCTTTGTTCTTGAATTTCATTAGATCAGGGAATGATGAGTAGTTTTTTGATAACTGACAGCCTACTTCATGTAGGAAAACAGGTGCTATTTAGATGTTATACTGACTCTACAGATCTGTCTGTAATGAGGGAGGCAAGTGAAATTGAATTTAGCATTCCAGTGGAGGGTTACCTTTTCACATGGGGATAGGTTGGTTTGGATAACCCTTTCCCTTAATAAATGAGGTAATCATTTTAAAATTGCATTTTGTATTCACTCTGGGTATCTTTGATATTAAAACTTGCTTAATGATTTTGCGATCATTAGCAAGTATTTAAGGACCATTTAGGTGTTTAGGTGTTTCAATATTCAATATCTGAGTTTATTGGTGACATGCTCTGTTATACATGTATAAGGTACAGTAAGTTATAACCTGGAGTTTGTCCATGCGTATAACAAACTGGTTCTGTTATGATTATTGGAATTCTGTGGAAATGTCCAGCATTACTGCATTCAAACTTTTAGCATTCCTAAGAGGGAACAAGAGAAAGCACATATTTAGAAACAGCAAGTCATTTTTGGGAACATTCAGAGTGGTTCGCCTGAGTTTACTATGTGCGGACTCTAACAGCTGGTGAGTCAAAATATTCCAAGACAAACACAGCTGACGATGAAAGGTCACCTTCCTACATGACACATCTGGCTTGATTCATTTTAAAAATGTTTTTTCTTGTTCATTAACTCCCTTATTAGTTACAGATGTTTTACATATAAGCGTAAACACAATCCGTAGCATAAAGCAAATAAAATACAGGCCCATATGATTGTCTGTGTAGGTTTGGATCATACCCCTTGTACATTTACTTGTTTTGGCGTACATTTGTATCCAGCCCCCCTTGAGCTGATTGTTTAACTACATTTACAACTGCAGGTTTTTGTGGTATTGTTCTTCCAGCTTCAGCATCTAGAGACACAGATTTGTGCCCATTCTTCTTTGAAAGATAACCCAAGTTCACCCAGATTGGATGGAAAGACCAATTCTTGCCAAAGATTCTCAGTTGGATTTAGGCCTTGATTTTGTCTGAGCCATTGTAACACATTTTTATTCCTCTGTCTAAGCCTTTTCATTGCTGTGTGTTTGCCATCCTGCTGGAAGGTGACCCTCCACCTGAGTCTCAAATCTTTTGCATCTTCTAACAGGTTTTCTCCTAGGATTGTCTTATGTTCCATGCAAGAAAAGCCTCCCCATAGCATGATACTAGCACTATCATGTTTTAGCATAGGGATGGTGTTCATTGTGATGTGCAGAGTTAGTTGTCCTCCACATATAGTGTTTGGCATGTACAGTACAGACCAAAAGTTTGGACACACCTTCTCATTCAAAGAGATTTCTTTATTTTCATGATTATGAATAATGTAGCTTCACACCGAATGCATCAAAACTATGAATTAACACATGTGGAATTATATACTGAACCAAAAAGTGTGAAACAATTGAAAATATGTCTTTATATTCTAGGTTCTTCAAAGTAGCCACCTTCTGCTTTGATTACTGCTCCGCACACTCTTGGCATTCTGTTCATGAGCTTCAAGAGGTAGCCACTTGAAATGGTTTTCACTTCACAGGTGTGCCCTGTCAGGTTTAATAAGTGGGATTTCAAGCCTTATAAATGGGGTTGGGACCATCAGTAGTGTTGTGCAGGAGGTGGATACAGTACACAGCTGATAGTCCTACTGAATAGACTGTTAGAATTTGTATTAGGGCAAGAAAAAAGCAGCTAAGTAGAGAAAAACGAACAGCCATCATTACTTTAAGAAATGAAGCTCAGTCAGTCCGAACAATTGGGAAAACTTTGAAAGTGTCCCCACCCAAGTGCAGTCGCAAAAACCATGAAGTGCTACAAAGAAACTGGCTCATACGAGGACCGCCCCAGGAAAGGAAGACCAAGGGTCACTCCTGCTGCGGACGATAAGTTCATCCGAGTCACCAGCCTCAGAAATCGCAGGTTAACAGCAGCTCAGATTAGAGAACAGGTCAATGCCACACAGAGTTCTAGCAGCAGACACATCTCTAGAACAACTGTTAAGAGGAGACTGTGTGAATCAGGCCTTCATGGTAAAATAGCTGCTAGGAAACCACTGCTGAGGACAGGCAACAAGCAGAAGAGACTTGTTTGGGCTAAAGAACACAAGGAATGGGCATTAGACCAGTGGAAATCTGTGCTTTGGTCTGATGAGTCCAAATTTGAGATCTTTGGTTCCAACCACCGTGTCTTTGTGCGGCACAGAAGAGGTGAACGGATGGACTCTACATGCCTGGTTCCCACCATGAAGCATGGAGGTGGAGGTGTGATGGTGTGGGGGTGCTTTGCTGGTGACACTGTTGGGGATTTATTCAAAATTGAAGGCATACTGAACCAGCATGGCTACCACAGCATCTTGCAGCGGCATGCTATACCATCCGGTTTGCGTTTAGTTGGACCATCATTTATTTTTCAACAGGACAATGACCCCAAACACACCTTCAGGCTGTGTAAGGGCTATTTGACCAAGAAGGAGAGTGATGGGGTGCTGCGCCAGATGACCTGGCCTCCACAGTCACCGGACCTGAACCCAATCGAGATGGTTTGGGGTGAGCTGGACCGCAGAGTGAAGTCAAAAGGGCCAACAAGTGCTAAGCATCTCTGGGAGCTCCTTCAAGACTGTTGGAAAACCATTTCAGGTGACGACCTCTTGAAGCTCATCAACAGAATGCCAAGAGTGTGCGGAGCAGTAATCAAAGCAAAAGGTGGCTACTTTGAAGAACCTAGAATATAAGACATATATTCAGTTGTTTCACACTTTTTGTTCAGTATATAATTCCACATGTGTTAATTCATAGTTTTGCTGCCTTCAGTGTGAAGCTACAATATTCATAGTCATGAAAATAAAGAAAACTCTTTGAACAAGAAGGTGTGTCCAAACCTTTGGTCTGTACTGTAGGTCAAAAAGTTCTATTTTAGTCTCATTTGACCAGAACACCTTCTTCCACATGTTTTATGGCTCTCCTTCATTGCACATGGCAAACTGTAAACTTGACTTCTTATGGTTTTCTTTCAACTAGGACTTTTCTTCCAGGCAGTCTTCTAGAAAGGCTAGATTTGTGGGGTGCACTACCAATGTCAACAGATTCTCCCACCTGGATGTCTACATCTCCTCCAGAAGTACCATGGGCCTCTTGGTTGCTTCTCTGAGCAATGTTCAGGTAACCCATGTTAGAAATCAGCGTTGAGCCTCACTCATGGAGTACCTCCTTGAGACAGCTGTGCTCCTTTCATAAACCAGATAGATATCTGTTTAGTGTGTTTTCCTCTTCCTAAAAAGCAAAAAGAGAACATTTAACTCATACGGTAAGATGTGGATAAGCTTTCTTTTGCCAGCAGGATTAGACCAGACTAAAGCACCGAGTGGTGAACAGAAACTGATTTGACAGTGAATAAACGCTGGAGTTTGTGACCTTGAAGTGTTCCTTTCCATACTCATATTGAATGGTGTTGATAAAAGGGTCAAATTTAATCAAGTAAAAAGACTGGTCTCAAATAGGAACTTGTTTTTTTGAGGGTCTCTTCAAAATTATTAGATTAATTGAATTAAATAATTTCTTTTATACAATGCTTCATATTGAAGCAGGTTTTGTTTTTCATTAACACTGCCCCTTCCAATGAGCCTAGTACTGCTTCAGTTGCCAATAATTACCCATCAAATAGTGATAAAACTGCTACCCACCCCTATCCTGGCCTGTCAGTTAAGGTGGGTGGTCATGTCTTGGTGGGTGTGCAGTTGTACCATCTATTGAGATTAAATTACACATGGGTGGACTGTATTTAATTATTAGGGGACTTCCAAAGGCAAATGGTTGCATATGTATTTAGTGGCATCCAAGTCAAGGGGACTAAATAAAAATACAGGGCACAATTTTCAGACTTTTTACTTTTTTGTAAAAAAATGTCAAGAACTCAATTAATTTCCCTCGACCTAATAGTTCTAAGTAGTCATAAGCTTGTGTAGACACTGAATGAGGTCATTAGAAATAAATCTGCTGTCCATAGACCAATATTCTTTTCTTCAGTTTTCTCAGATGGCAACCCCCCCATCCCCCACTCGAACCATAGATACCAAGGATGAAAAGTCTGAGATACAAACAGACAGAGAGTCAGACAGCAGATGATAGACAGAGACTATAAGGGAGGCTCTGGGTCAGAGCTGAGAGCTCAGACAGACTTATCACACAGAAAGGCTGCCCTCTCTGTGCCCCCTGCAGCAGCAGCGACCATAAACAACTGTTTTACCTTTCATCCCCCCATTCTCTGCACTACCTGTTAACCTGTGACCCCTTACACACAATCTCTTGCATCCTGACCTTTGACCCTTTCCCCCTTGGAGGTCATGGTCAGTGTCCTGTTATCACTCTACAAATTCTGTTTCTTTAACTTTTCCTTCACGCGTTGTAAGGAATGATGTCCTGTGTTCATTTACCGACAACCGGGTTGCTAAACCAGATCAAGCTTTGCGAACTGCTGGGAAATGATCAACAAAACATAACGAGAAGATGGGGCCGAGAAAGATGGCTGACGTGCTGCTTGTGTTTGTAATCTCAGCAGAGATGGAAACCAGATGTCAGGATGAGGAGAACTGGGAGGCAGAAGGAGCAAGACTGAGTGGAGAGAAGGTAGATGAAGGCCAAGAGAGAAGAATAACAGCGTGTACCCCCTGACTGGCTTGTTTTAATTCCCAAATGGCATCTGCAGAACTGAAGAAAGAAAAGGAGAATGAATGAGAGGGATCTACCAGACCCCTTAAATCCACTCATTTTCCTGGTTTAATAACGTTGATGGAGCATAACATAAAGCATAAAATGCTTTGAAAAATTGTCACCAAACATTCCTTTATGTTATTACACCCTTTGTTTGCAATATTTGTTTTTTTTTTCCTCTTCTTTGTTTTACCTATTTTCCTCTATATTAGCAATACAACAAACCATGACAATATGAGTCCACAATACTCCCTAAGGACAATCTGACAAAAGCAACATATTGCATGCTTAATCTGTCACCTTTGATGACTTCAGTCTGGGAGTTCGGTGACCTGCTTTTTCAAAGGAGCAAAACAATTAAGAGCTGGGTTTTCCAGATGGGTACACTGACCAAAATGTGAATAACCCCATATTGCTTTGAAATTTGTTGCAAAAATGTTTGCTCACGGCTCAAAAAAACACAGTGGGATCACAGTTAGTGTCATCCAATTGTGAAAAAGCAGAATTTCAGTTTATTTCACAAAATGCAACTATATTTTTATTTTTTCTTAATAGCCAAACCAAACCATAGAATCCCTGAAAGGCGAGGGCTTTTTTCTTTTCCTACAGAAACCTGTTTTCTAGGTCTGACTAAATTTTCTTTTCTCACAACTTTAGCATTATCTGCAAGTAAAAAATTATTCTAGAATGAAGATTTTTCATTATTTTGGTCTTAAAACAGTTTTTTTTCCTGAAAGGCAAACAAACAAACAAACAAAAAAAAAAGAAATCTGGTGGTCTACAAAATCTGTGGTTTTCCATTAAGGGTTTCAAACCACAAAAAACATTTTTCTGTCATTTCTGAAGCTAATTTGTCTGTTTGGTCTTGTAATACTTTTTTCTACCACTAGAGGCACTGGAATAAAACCACAGGCCTTCACAAACAGCTGTGTTCAAATTGTCAAAGCCTCTCAAATGCATTTCTTCTCACTTGCCTTTCAGGGCAGACCAAAAAAAGAACAGAAAAATATTGTTTTATAGTCAGAAAGACTTGGATGATGGGACAGAACATAAAGCTTAAAACCAACAACGTTTTTGGTTGTTTTTTGTTTTTGCTCACACAGGAAAAAAAAGTTCCCCGAAGCAAACAAAGCTTAGAAATACTTTTTTTCAATAAATAAATGAAAATGTTATTTGGAAATGGCGTTTTGCATTAGCTCAGATTATTTTTCTCTGATATTAGGTTTTGTATGGTGAAGTGAAACATGTGAGTTTAACAAAAAAGGTCAGCTTCTTCCGATCCGTGGACCGGGTATTGAAACTATGAATAGAAAATTAGAAATTTGACTGATTCCAGGAGATTCTGAATTTTAGTTCCCATTTCAATCGATTCTCGAGACTCGATGCCAAACCCTAATGTTCATAGATGCTCTCCATCCAAGCATAAGTAGTATATCGCTGTATATTATTTGTCAAATGATGGTGTTTCAATTTGTATGCTTGTTTTTGGAGTTTGCTTGTGCAAAAGCAAAAGGTATTACACATTTTTAGAGGGTTCTGAATGTGTACAATTTAATTCAATTCAATTCAGTTTTATTTGTATAGCGCCAATTCACAACACATGTTGTCTCAAGGCACTTCACAACAGTCAGGGACATACATTCCAATTAATCCTAACCATTGAACAGTGCAGTCGGAGTTAGTTATTTATTCAAATTGGATAAAAAGATTTTCTATCTAAGGAAACCCAGCAGATTGCATCCAGTCAGTGACTTGCAGCATTCACTCCTCCCGGATGAGCATGTAGAGACAGTGGACAGTCACTGGCGTTGACTTTGTAGCAATCCCTCATACTGAGCATGCATGTAGCGACAGTGGAGAGGAAAAACTCCTTTTAACAGGAAGAAACCTCCAGCAGAACCAGGCTCAGTGTGAGTGGCTATCTGCCACGACCGACTGGGGGTTTGAGAGAACAGAGCAGAGACACAAAAAGAACACAGAAGCACTGATCCAGGAGTACTTTCTATGGGAAGGAATAGTAAATGTTAATGGATGTAGCTCCTTTAGTCGTTTCACCTAGAAAGAAAGAACAGATGAACTTTGAGCCAGTTTTCATGGTTAGAGTCTGAAAGAGAGCACATAGAGTTAGTTACAGTTAAGCTCAGTCAATCACCATGTCTAGAAGAGAGAATGGGTTAAACACTAAAAGACAGGCCTATGTGGATCATCGGTAGAGGGTGAGCATTAAGTTGTTGCCAGCAGAAGCTCGGACGATTCCCCTCTCCAGAAAGGTGTCACAGGTAGATTCAGAGCCAGGCCAGGTGTAGCTTCTAGGAAGAGAATAGAAAGAACAAGTTTAAAATCTGAAATAACAGCAAATAATGCAAAATTGGAGAGCAGTGTGAGAATGTAGCGAAGAGGGTGAAAGTGCTCGTTATGTCCTCCAGCAGCCTAAGCCTATAGCAGCATAACTACACAGATAGTTTCAGTTCAGATTAATTAGTTAAAAGGCGCTTATTTACAACAATGTCGTCACAAGGAACCCCACAAAGGGTCCCACTGATGGTCATTGTTATACTAAAAACCACAAGGATTGGGATACCTCTCTCTGTCAGACTGATTATAACCATTGGAAAAGAGAAGGGGTCACACAGGTAGCAGAAATGGAGGGTGTGTTTGCACCTCAACCATAACTAAGCCGGTTTAGGCTAAACCTGACTCCCCCTTACTCCAACCAACAAGGAGGGAGGAAGGCTCCCTCTCTGATAACCTAACCCACTCTAACTATAAGCTTTATCAAAAAGGAAAGTTTTAAGCCTAGCCTTAAAAGTAGACAGGATGTCTGCCTCACGGACTAAAGCTGGAAGCTGGTTCCACAGGAGAGGAGCCTGATAACTAAAGGATCTGCCTCCCATTCTACTTCTAGAGACTCTAGGAACCACCAGTAAACCTGCAGTCTGAGAACGAAGTGCTCTGTTAGGAACATATGGAACAATCAGATCTCTGATGTATGATGGATCTAGATCATTAAGGGCTTTATATGTGAGGAGGAGAATTTTAAATTCTATTCTAAATTTAACAGGGAGCCAATGAAGGGAAGGTAAAATAGGAGAAATATGATCTCTCTTTTTAATTTTCATCAGAACTCTTGCTGCAGCATTTTGAATCAGCTGAAGGCTTTTAACTGCATTTTGTGGACATCCTGATAGTAAAGAATTACAATAGTCCAGCCTTGAAGTAACAAATGCATGGACTAGTTTTTCAGCATCACTCCTGGATAGGATATTTCTAATTTTGGCAATGTTCCAGAGGTGAAAGAAGGAAATCCCAGAAACCTGTTTAATATAGGATTTAAATGACATGTCCTGGTCACAAATAACACCAAGGTTTTTTACTTTATTACCGGAGGTCAATTTAATGCCATCCAGGTTAAGTGATTGACTAAGCAGTTTATTTTTTAAAGACTCAGGTCCAAAGACAACAACTTCTGTCTTGTCTGAATTTAGAAGCAAAACATTTAAAGTCATCCAAGTTTTTATATCTTCAAGACATGCTTGTAGTCTATCTAACTGGTTGGGCTCATCAGGATTTATGGATAAGTAAAGCTGAGTATCATCAGCGTAACAGTGAAAATTTATCCTATGCTGCCTGATAATTTGACCTATTGGAAGCATATATATAGTAAAGAGAATTGGCCCAAGTACTGAACCCTGTGGTATTCCACAATTAACCCTGGAGTTTAAAGATGATTTATCATTTACATGAACAAACTGGAATCTGTCAGACAAATAAGATTTAAACCAGCCTAGCGCTTTTCCCCTGATCCCTACAGCATATTACAGCCTTTTTAAAAGAATATTATGGTCGACTGTATCAAATGCAGCACTGAGATCTAACAGAACCAGAACAGATACAGGTCCATTATCTGAGGCCATAAGAATATCATTAGTGACTTTCAGCAGAGCTGTTTCAGTGCTATGATGAGCTCTGAAGCCTGACTGAAACTCTTCAAACAGGTCATTGCTGTGTAAATGCTCCCACATTTGATTAGCAACTATTTTCTCAAGAATTTTAGATAAGAATGGAAGATTGGATATAGGTCTGTAATTTATTAAGTCATCTCGATCAAGCGAAGGTTTCTTAAATAAAGGTTTAATTACAGCTACCTTAAAAGCTTGTGGTACATATCCATTTACTAAGGATAAATTAATCATATCTAAAATGGGGCTGGTAATCAGAAGGAACACTTCCTTAAATAATTTGGTTGGGATTGGGTCTAACAGACAAGTTGAAGGTTTAGATGAAGCTAATATTTCTTATAACTCAGGAAGCTTCACAGGATCAAAACAGTCCAAACACAAATCAGGTTCTGCAGTTATTTCCAATGTTGTCTCACTTGCTGAGGATGTGGTAATCATATTTAAGGTGATGCTTGTTCAGTTTTATTTATTCAAAGACTTGTTTTCCATACATTAACTTTAAGCCTCAATCAGGCCTTAGTGTTTGGAAATCTGAATGTGCCTGTTTCCAGGAAATATATATTTGCATAATCACAGCTGTATTAATAGCAAAATAGATATTGGTTGAAGTAAAGCTGTTCCTTGTGTTCTTGAACTAAACCAGGAATAGAAAGAAGAAGAACCAAAACATCAACAACAACAACACTTTAAGGGCAGTTTGTCTTCTGGTGGGTCTGTCTGCTTCTGGTATTTCCTGCATTTGGACCACGTACATTCTTGTGGTCTCCCATTGTTTACAGTAATCAAACATATATGTCAATCATGTCAATCCACTTGACAGTAGTAATTCCACCACAAGTGGCATTGTTAATGCACCAAACGATCATAGAGACATTTAAAAACATCATCAAAATAGTGAATACAGGCTCTCCAAAAATACCAGAGCAGCAGACATTCTTTCTTATTTAGGCATCAACCTCTGCAGCAAGTGAAGGCAGTAAAGACATCAGAGCTATTGTCTCTCTGTGAAATCATAAAACATCCACTGACACCTATTGTTTAGACTCTCAAAGGAGTCATTATCATGTTGAAGTCCAGGCCTTAAAAAGACAACAACCAACCATCCGGCGGAGCACTCTTTACAACTCTGTGCCTCAACTCCGATTTCTGGAGCTGTGCTTGGTGAAGGTCTTCTGCAGTGGGAGTGGATTTCAAGTGAAAGTAGTCTCCGTTTGTGTTCCCAGTGTTTAGCTCACTCCATTTAATTGTGTGTTCCATCTGTTTATACCAAGGCAGGGAAGTGAGGATCAAGAGATTAGAATTGTGGTTGAGTCAGTTCCTTTTCCTTATATGTATGGCTTGTGGTAATTTTGTTAATGGTGGTAAAAGAAAAAAAGAGCAAGTTTTAAACTGAGGGTGTGAGACCTGTCTGTCCGTAAATGTGTATGAAGTGGTGGCCCGCTACAGTCCCTGGATTGTTTATACTTTATGTTTTTTCACATGTTCATTTAAAACAATTTAAGAAAGGGCCATCACGTGGCTCAGTGGTAGAGCAGGTGCACCATATGCTGAGGCAACAGTCTTCAAAGCAGCCGTTCTGGGTTCGATTCCCTCGGCCATTCACTGCATATCTTCCGCTTCTCTCTCTGCCCTACTTCACTATTCCAGCAACTAATGAATAAAGGCCATGAATGCCGAGAAAACTATAATCCAGTTTGTACTAATGCTAAGGTTGGGTCAAGGTTCATAGCAAAAACCTAAACTTGAGGATGCCTAATTGAATGCAAGTGTAGAAAGTAAGTATGTGTCAAAGAGTTTTTATTTTCAACAGGTAAAAATCTAATCATTGCAAGTAAAAGAAAGTCAGTAAAAAAAGACCTGAGATAGGCAGAGGTTGTTGAAAATCACATGGCCTTTTCTAGCTTTTGTGAATTCTTCTTTACATGTAGTTTATAAATTGCAATTTACTTCTAATAATATATTTCCTTACATTTTATGTAATCATTCTTAAATAAGTTTTCCCTCTTTTCTGAAGCACTTTGAGTTTCCTCATGAATGGTATTTCAAAAGCATTATGTATATCACAAGTGTAGAGATTCAGATGAAATGTACAAACGTTTAGTATTGTTCAATCTGAACCACCTTAAATCACTTCAATAAAGTTTTTGACATATTTTTGAGGCAGATATTAGTTTGAGTTTTTAACTCCTCCAAATTAAACTGCTGCTGTAGCATTGGTTATCCCTTTCTAATAAAGACCAAGGAACACTATTGGTGTTTTATAGCACAATATTATTAATTCTTTACACTAATGCCAAAGTGTGGAGTACGCCATCTGTCCTGTTCTCACTGTATTATATGTTTCATGTTACCAAAGCCACCATTCCTAGCTACACCATGTAATTGTAAATCCTGATTTTTAATGTTGAGTTCCTCAAAAAATGCATTCTCCCACTGAGCAAAACCTACTGATACAAGTGAATCACAAGTGTTACAGTCACTAACTTCTTTGCTGTAAATGGTTAAATTACAGTCATTAATTAAAAAACATGCGTTATCCAGTAAATTCCTGGGAGCCAACATCACAGCTTTATGAGCACGATGGATGGGCTGAGTATCTGGACGTGGTACTCAGTTCATTGTCAGCAAGAAAGATGGACGGTCCCCGAGTGCTGACCTCACATTTGGCTCCCAGCTGAATGACACAACAGATATGAAAATGTTACACAGACATACATTCACAAGGATGACCACTAAATCACCAACATCTGGATAAGAGCTAGAGGAAAGGAGCTGAGTTCTGGCTCCCTATAACTTACATTGCAAAGTTCTGCCTGGCAGGGTTTCTGTTCAGTTCTGAGCTGGTTGAAGTGATTTTGGCTGAGTGACTGACTCTCCTCTGGCAACCTTGAGAAGAGAGCAGATACAAAATGAAGAGGCATGCTTGCCTAACTCCATATTTTAGATGTTTAGATGATCAGAAAGGCCTGTGTTCCAGTCATCTAGACCCATTTTCCTAAAACTCTCATTGCTCTACTGTTTCTTTTTCTCTTTCCTTCTCCACGTCCTTCAATGTTGTCTAAAGAAACTGCATTATTTAAAGGTAATTCCTGGTAGAGACAGATTTTAAAACACTTTACCTGCCTGCACCATTAACTTTTGTAGAGGTCCAGATGTAATAGCTTCTCAGTCTAAAGTTCGTGCATTAACAACAATTTTTTGCTACAATGACCTTTGTCACAGAATGAAAAAATAAAATAACACCCAATAAAATGTAGCATCTGTCAAAGCTACATCTTGTAAAGATGTTCAGAGCAACCAAATCCCGATTCTCCTTTTCTGATCTGCCCAAGTTCTCCATATTGGCAAAAAGAGGACTGATCTATTTTCCAGGCAAACACTTTAGGGGAGGTAAGATAATAGGATTTAGCTTAGGCCATTAAGGAAAAGCCCTTAGGTATTAAAGTTTGGGAAGGAAAAGTAGCAAATTGAATTTTAGGAGATATATTAGCTAAATCTTTTAATGAGAAACAAACAAGGAGAAAAAGAGGAGGTGGACATTGAAACCACTTATTTGAAGATGACATAATCACCTGCTAGCCCCCACGCACAGCCAGCATCTGCAAGGTTTATTGCTTTTCTATCCTCCTGTCTCTGCACTTTTCCCATCCATCTGTACAGAACCTATGTCACGCAAAGGCTATGTTGTAATGTGTGAAGTAGGCAATGATATTTTATATTCATGGATCATTTACATCCCAAGAAACAAAAAAGTTTTGCACTCTTTTGTAGGTTCACAGGGTTGTATACAGGAGTTCACAGAGTTGCCAGTTTGTGGGTGAAGCTTGGAGTGAGATGGCACAGGAGGGGACAGAATTAAAAGAAGGGGAATGTTGGCGGAGTAGAGTAGTTTTTTTCAACAAACAAGTAGAACAGAAGTTTTGAGCAATAATAATTTGTATTGAAAACGTAAGAAGACACTTTACATCAATTGGGAATTGCACTCTAACATTGGAAGTGGATCGGCCAGTTCACTGATGTGGTCAGAACCATCTGGAGCGTAACCTGCTCAAGACTGAGGAAATGACGGTGTACTTCTGGACAACAATTCCTCACACGTCTCCCCTCACCATCCTCAACAACACTGTGTCTACCGTCGATCTCTTCAGGTTCCTGGGAACCACCCTTTCTCAGGACTTGAGATGGTCCTTACACAAAGCCAGTGACCAGAAGAAGGCCCAACAGAGACTGTACATCCTAGGTCAACTCAAGAAGTGCAACCTTCCATTGGAGCTGCTGGTCATTTACCCTCAGGTAGGCACCCCACAATGATAATGGCAATAATCAGCCACCACTGAGAGTTTCTCTCCCCAGGCTGTTTCTCTGATGAACACTTAACAGTCTAGAGTGCCCAGATTGATACCATGCATACTTGCATTAATTCAATCATGTCTTTCTCTTTAGTAAAAACAATGTATACACTGTATATATATATATATATACATGTTTACAAAAAAAAAACCTTTAGTTCCCTTTTTGTATATTTATATTTAAAATATCTTCACTGATAGCAACATGGAACCAAAGTAAAATTCTTTGTTCGTGTTTACAAAGTTGGCGAAAAACATTGATTCTGATTGTGAGATGATTTTGGGCCGCAGAATACAACACCACAACTTAACCATGAGAGACATGAAGTAGAGCGGACCAACTTTTTTTGAAAAGAATTTAACTTGGACCTGATGCAAAAATATTTTACCTAAATTGTACATCATCCAGAGCCTCCCGACCAACTGCATCACTGTGTTGTACTGGGGTGGCATGCATCATCAAAGACTACATGCATCTGCACAGAGAACAGGCACTTCCCTTAACAGGGGTGCAATTTATTGGGGAATGCTTGCCAACTCTTTCTCACCTTACTATCCTTTTACCTTAAATGTTTATTGCTGTCCCAGATTAAAGGGAAAAATGTATTTTGTTTACAGTGTTTGGTGTATCGGGCTGCACGGTGGCACAGTTGGTACACTGTTGCCTTGCAGAAAGAAGCTCCTGGATTCGACACCCTGCCGGCGGTCTGTCTGCATGGAGTTTGCATGTTCTCCTCGAGTTCTCTTCGGGTACTCCAGCTTCCTCCCCCCGGTGTTGCCCTGCGATGGACTGTTTACTGCTGTTATCCTGGAGAGAAACCCTTTGAATATAAATGCAAAACTTAACAATTCATCAAATGGCATAAACTGTAATCACCATTTTAGATATTTTTTCTGTCAGGGTTGAGGCCTTAAGAGTTAAGAAGATAGAATATTTCAGTTGCAGTAACCCTGATTATTGATATTCTCCAAATGCGGAGAAGAGAAAATAGGCTAATCCTTTACTTCCCTTTCAGTCACAACAAACAGACAATTCCTGTCTGGCAGCATTTTATTAATGTATCAAAATGTGTTGTAATATCTGAGACAAAGAGCCGGTGTTAATCTCCTGCAGTACTCCTCATGCTGTTTATGGATGTGCTTATACTGAGCATCATCCATCACCCTGCTACCCTTCTTATAATCACAGATAGCTATAAAGCAATGTGGATTTAGGAAAACTGGGTCAATACTTAACAACTGAATTATCTTTCCATTCATGAAAAGCGGCTCTGTTTTTTTTAAATGTCTGTTTTAGCTGATTGTAGGAGTCTTTCTTTTTCCTTTGCTCTAACAGACCAATACAAGATATACAAATGGTGAGCAAATTATATACAAATGGTGAGCAAAGTAGCATTAATTTGTCCTTCTATTTTAACATTTTAGCCTTTTTATTTGTGATTTACAATATGAATGGGAAAAGTGCAGGGCACTGAAATTTTTTCGTTCTCTTCGTCCTTCTTTATGGACACTGGTTTCTTTTTATATCGTGTGTATGTCTTGTGGGTGGGTCATATTATGTCTACACATCTATGCTAAAAACTATCAAAACAGACACTGTCACAATATAAACACTTGACTGCCGTTAGTTTCTGCTCTTGTTTCTCTCGGTAAGAGTCGAATTGTGACCAGACTCCTGTCCTCAGACCCTGTGTAAGTCTCCAGGCTGGACTCTGGCTTTGCTTCCCAGATTCTGCTGCAGAAGAAAGACCCCCTCAGAGCTCCAGGCCCCCCTCACTGCTCTCCTGGTATTGCCACCCTCAGCTCTATTGCTCTTACACTTTCTTGCAACATTTAACTAGAGCCATCCAAAGGGAGGCACTTTCATTTCTTGGTGATGCTTTTTATAGCATGGTGCCAGAGGAGCATTTTGCTGTAGGCTTTTGGACT
Organism: Girardinichthys multiradiatus; assembly: GCF_021462225.1. Taxonomy (NCBI): domain Eukaryota; kingdom Metazoa; phylum Chordata; class Actinopteri; order Cyprinodontiformes; family Goodeidae; genus Girardinichthys; species Girardinichthys multiradiatus. The sequence continues at coordinate 36,221,744 of NC_061802.1, read as the reverse complement.
ACAACCTCTTCAAGGCAAACAAAGCTGATGGTTAGTCACCCCTGCTTTGGACCAGGAGCAGCTTGTATTCTCATTCAGAGCTAATTTGTTCAGTTAATTCTAAAGCAAAAATGTTCTCCCTGTTTCACTGGATTTTTTGATTATATTAAATTCCTTAAAGCAAAATCATGCAGGTATCTACTATCTACATGGCCATGCAAAATTGTCATGCCCCTTAAAGTTTCTGTTATGTTACAATCTATTCAGGAGGATTTTATGTGATAGAACAAAACAAAGTTGTGCAAAATGGGACATTTAAAGGAAAATCCGTTATTTGTTTGCACATAAACAAACAAAACATGACCATCTGTCAACTCCCAGGCCAGTCAAGAAGAGCATTAATCAGAGACGCTGAATAGAGGTCAACGGTAACTGGAAAGACCCACAGCTCAGGTGGGAGAATCAGTCAACAGGACAGCTGCGCTCCACAAACTTTGTCTTTATAGAAGAGTAGCAGGGAGAAAGCCATTGTTAAAAGAAACCTATGAGTGATCCAGTTTGCAGTTTGCCACAACCCCTGTAGTGGACACAGCAAATATGTGGAAATAGGCAGTCTGGTCTGATGAAACAAACCTTTTTGAGTGAGATGCAAAAGGCTATGTGTGACTCAAAACTTAAGCTGCACATCAACCCTGCAAAATAAGGTGGTGGCAGCATCATGCTATGGGGGTTCTTTTCTTCCCCTGTGACAGGCATTCTGACTGAGTTTGGGCTGTTTTGCAAATAATATTTGGTCCAGATTTCTTGCAGATGTGTCAGTAAATGTGCAAAACTGGTACGATGGGCATTTCAATCTGAAAAGACTCACAAGGAAAAGGGATGGCAATTAGAACATTTTAAATGGTGTAAAATTAAATGGTTATTTCTTATCTGCTTTAACATACCTAAATCAAATAATTAGGTCATTAGCAGGACACAAAAGAACTTCGCTGCATGCTAAGGAAGAAACTCCTTCATCTAATTTAGGTCCACTGGACCAGAGACACCCCAGCCGCTGGAGTCTGTTACCTGTGTGATAAAAACATACAGACCTGCAGCTGTAATTACAGTAAAACATGGTTAAAAATATTGCCTGAATACTAATAAATGCCTCAGTTTTCAGTTTTTTATTTGTACAACATTTTTAAACAATGTTTAATTTTTCTTCCACTTTGCAATCATGCGCTATTGGTGTGTCCTATAAAAATCTAACTTAATCTGCTGACGTTTCTGGTTGTAACATGACAAAATGCAAAAATGTTCAAAGGTATAAACACTTGTAAGGCAACGTAAATCTAATATCCCATGTTTCATTTTCCAAACTCATATTTTGTAAGTTTTTATGCTTTTGTTTGGGAAAAACAGTGTTGTCCAAATGATAAGAAATTTTATAATAATAGGAGAAATGTCTTGTTTTCATCTGCACCATCGCATATTTTTGTGCTCATTCGTAATGAGTTATTCTAAACTTAATGAGCTCCAGAGTGTGGGAATTTTTCAGCCTACAGAGAAAGATGTAACACACCCAACTGGAAGCCTGATTTGATGTACCAAATTCAGAACACTAACATCTAGATGTAAAGGATGATTAATGAAAATGGAGGGAGTGGACTACACAGTTTGTCTAGTCCAGGGGCGCACACCCAGAGCTTCAGGAGAGGAGTGCAGCAGTATGTAATACCTTGGCTCTCTGTGGTGGCCTTCTGCCAACTTCGCTCCACTCTTTTGCAGCCAAACAAGACCACAACATGGGCCTCTCTTCCTCAGCAGCAGGCTGTCTACTATTACAGCCATGCATGGCTGACCCCAGACCTACCAGCTGCTCGTCGGCACCGTAAATCTCTGTTAGGATGTGTTTTCGTTACAGCTGACCTCAGATCAGCTGCACTAAAAGACCAGAAACTTAAAGGTTCTTTCAGTACATTTGTAGTACCATTAGTTATTAGGTAATGCCTTAAATATATGCTTTTGCACTCGTTATCTTTCTTTTGATTTTCTTACGGTGTCTGTTGGGTAGAACAACTTTCTGCCAGCTATAACAGCAGGGTCTTTGGGGTTTTACATCAGTTGACCAGGTTTTAGTTTTTCTTTTTTTTTTTTTTTTACTTTAACTACATAATGTTATGTCAATGTCTGTATATAAATGTGTGTTATATATATATATATATATATAATTGAAGCTAAGTGTTCTTCTGAGCACAAATAAAAGACAGTCCTGGTGCCCTCAGGGTGGTTTGAGAACAATAGACACTGATAGCAGGAACATTCTACTTGTTTGAGCTCTTGCAAGAACTTTAAGCCAACTCCTTTTTTGATCTAGGTACCACTGCGCCCTTGGTTTACCCATGGTTTTTTTTCTGGGCAAAAAATCCCAGGTCTTCAGGGCTTTAAGTAATAATGCAGATATGTAGATTTATGTAGTTTTACCAAGATAGTTTAAATACTTCTGCAGGAAACTGCAGATTTTCTTTATTGCTCCTGCGTTGAAAAAAGAAAGGGTATTGTGAAAAGTCAAGGAAAACAACTTTACAAACCACAATGTGTTCATAATGAGCTTTTTATTTAAAAGCACATATATTGGAGCTTAATACATTTAGCAGAAAAAAACAGCATAACTACATTTTGTTTTTACAAAAAATGAGACAATACAAAAATACTAATATTGAGTTTCAATACAATTGAGTGTGTATTTTTTATGCATATTACAAATGTAACTATTAAAATCTACAATAGTTTAAGTACAAAAAAAAATCTGTCAATCGATGCTTTTTAAGCAGCATTTTGTAAAGAACACAGGTCTGTAATTATAGTGGATATACCTAAACATGTTAAACAATATTTTACAGAGTTCATTTTAGTGATCTATACATTATTTATATATTTATAAAAAAAAAAGAGAATGAGAACGGCTTGGTGAAATGATAGGACGGACTATACAATGAAAAAAAGATGTGCAACATAGTGGTGTGTTGTTGGATGAGGAAATCTGGGTGGGCTGTAAATGAAAAAAAGCATCTCTGCGTCTGGTAATGCACAACTGCTAGTGATTACACAGGGCTGCCTCTAAACATGCAAGGTTAAAGATGTTCCTCGGCACAGAGTTAAAATATTAGATCCACAGTTTTCAGAACATTCATCTTGCTCCGTGACACAAAGTGGCACACCAGAAACACACACTTAGCGCGCTTTTGTGTGTTTTTAACTGTCTCACACACACCACAGTTTTATCAAGAGGGAGTTCATTTTCACAGAGCCAGCGCTGCTACACACCCATGATATAACATACAAGAACAAGCACATACACACAAACACATGCACTGAGAGACGAGCATCCATTGCCAATGACGGACTGGGTGGGTGAAAGCTCCTCCCTGCCAGCGGAAAGAGCCTGAATCATCCCTAAAATCATGTGCCAGCTTAGTTGTAGCTGATTACCCTCTTTCCATGATGACAGCCCTGCCCCCACCCTCTGTTCACCCCTCAGGAAACCTGACAAGTGGGCCCAAAGAGCATGGCACAGCCAAGCCTTTTACACGGCTGCTGGAGGAATAACTGCCGTCTTCCACAGACAATGCCCCGCCCTTTCCACCATACTACATCTACCTCAAAAAACTGCAACATCCCGAGTTTGGGCTGCACTGAGAGTCGCCTGGAAAAGCTTGAAACGCTGATCCTGAGACTGACTCATGTAAGGCTGTAGGGGCTTCACTTTCCAGAAGACAGAGCTCTGTAAATGAGTTAAAAGGCGTAAGGAGTAACGATTTTCAGTCTCTGGGCTCAATGCTGTTAAGTTTTTTCAGCCAAACAACTCAGGCAGCAAGTGGTGATAATGGACAATAAAGTTAAAACAGTGCTTTAAGTTACATATTTCTATCTGGCTTTTTCTGCTGCTAACTATTGCAGTAAGATCCCTCCCTTAGCTAAGGAAGTTGATGTCCAATGGCTATCCAAGGCCACCGAAAGTTCAGAGAGGAAGCATCTTCTCTTCCTGCTTAGGGGCTTTATAGTTGACTTTTTACATTTGTTTATCCTCCTTTGTGTGTTTATGCTTCAGTCAAACCTCTGCAACACCAGCCTGTCAGCTCATCAGTTTAACATTTCTTCTCATTCAACACTCATATTCTTCTCTGCTTGTGCTCGGACAGACAAACAGATGGGCTCAAAGGTCGATTAGTAGTTACCAGTATTAGGGAAATAATAGTGAGAGTGGACTCTACTGTGCAAATCTCAAATCTGACACCCTTGTCCACAAAAAGTGCCTCGCTGGGCACTGGGATGAAGGGGGCAGCATGCCATTAAAGAAGCAGCTACAGTCTGTTGTCGCTACATTCTACTGTCTGATGGGGGGTTGGTTGGTGGGTGAGCAGCGCTGTGTTTGGCTCCTCAGTCAGGCAAAGGATGTGCGGCCTCCCTTACACCATGTTGTGGTGGTTGTTCCTGTCAATGATGTCAGACGAAGGGAGCAGCTCCTTCTTGACTGGGGAGGGTGGGGGCGTGGCCAGCTTCACCCGGGGCTTGAACAGGTCAGACACATAGAACACCTGGAGGAGACAGATGGAGAGCAAATTAAGGAGGCGGAAACAAAGAAAGACTGGGAAGAGTAAAATAAATAGGTTTAATGATTTTCTCCATTAATCTTCTGTGGATTGTGACTGTATTATTATTATCTGACTTTTACAATGACAGTAGAATGACAATTAAAGAAAAACACTAGTTGTCACGGTTTGTATGATGACTAAGAAAACTAACACCTAGTAAAATTGGCTAATTTAATGGAAAGGGAAACAGAAATATATAGAAATGTGGCAAAAAATTAACATGTGACTGACACTGGACAATTTTTAGCTTGATTGACCCTGACCAGTGACCAACCAGTCAGAGACTGAAAACTCCACTTTTTCTCCAGTCAGCAGACTCATCATAATTTAGCGCTAACTGGTTGATCTAGCAACAACACTCTTCAGTGTGTTATTGTGGAATGAATACTCAGAATTAGTTATTTTCAGTATCAAGTTCATTCAGATTTTTTAACACAGGGAGTCAGAATTCAGCAGATAACAGGAAGGCTGAACCTATCGTGGAAAATGTGATCCGTTTTAGGCTTTCAAGCTTTCATCCTCTGCCTGTCGTGGAACATGCTGGATTTGAAAGTCTTAAGAGTAAGGCTCGTTAGTCAACAGGGAAAACATGCAGAGGCTGATGTTTAAGGTTACTGGTGCTAAACTAACAAACTGAACTAATACTGCCTTCCACTAAACAATCATGGACATCTTTTGAATTTCAATTTCCGTTAGTCTCTGTCTTCATTTTTCACTAAAAAATACAATGCAAATGGGATTTTTTTCTAACCAATTTAGTCAAAGTTTAGCCTTACATAAATGTTAAAAATCTAGGCTAACTAAAAATTTAGTTAGCCTGTTATATCAACTCAAACACATTTGCAACAGATTTAGAGCTCAGAAGAACTCTTTGTGTAGATGTCATTTCACCTTTAACTTATCAAACACCTTTTTATGTCATTAAGATAGAAGACAATGTGGTATTTCTTTTGTTTTCCACAACATTTTGCTAGGGGTAAGGGTAGCTATTGTTTACACAATACTGTTACCTATCAGCAAGACAGGTAACAGTGATGTGTGGTTGCGTTTTGAAAAAATGTGTTAAGTGGGTCTAAGACATGAGGAAATGAAGGGAATCCTGTCATAAATATGTTTCACTTTTGATGTGCTTTTGCTCTAAGTAGCGCATCTGTATTTGGATCAAGGGTGGAAAATTCTGCATTGTACTATTTTAGGACACGTCAATTTTTCCATGACTTCAACATCTTTTTTTAAATTTATTTATAAATGTTTCATATCAAAGGATTAACTGACCATCTGGGATTAACATTTCAACACTCCAGTGGTCACATAAGCATTAGCGAAATTAATCAAAAAGTAGGTCAAGCTGTCAGTTTCATTTTTAGTTTCAAGTATCCAGCATGTCAGATAAGTGAATCTTCATCAGTACAGCAGCATGGTTTGAGATTAAGTAATGTTATGGACGGGCTGTACAGTGGTGCTTTCAGTAGCGCTGTTGCCTTACAGCAACAAGGTCCTGACTTCGACTCCCAGTCTGGGGTCTTTCTGCATGGAGTTTGCATGTTTGTCTCTGTGCACTCCAGGGGAGTATGTGCAATATCCTCTCTCTGGGTACTCCAGCTTCCTCCCACAGTCCAAAAACATGACTGTTAGGTTAATTGTATTCTCTAAATTGTCCTTAGGTGTGAATGAGTGTGTGCATGGTTGTTTGTCCTGTGTGTCTCTGTGTTGCCCTGCTATGGACTGGAGACCTGACCAGGGTGTACCCCGCCTCTTGCCGGTAGAACGCTGGAGATAGGCACCAGCTCCCCCGTGACCCTGTATTGAAGAAGCGGGTATAGAAAATAGATAGATGGATGGGTTATGGATGTGAAAATTGAGTTGCAGGTGCATCAGTTCTGTAGTAGTTACTACTATGTAAAGTATACATGATGTGAGAGTTGTGGCGCTCATGCAACTTAATTTTTTGACATGACCAATGAATCTTATTGACATCATATTCTGGGATCTTAGTGACATCATATGTCAAACAGGAAAACACCCAGTTATGGACAGGAAGCATGGAAACCGCTAAATCTTAACAGTGTATTCCTATGTCCACGCATACAGGCCTGGGTGACCCATGAGAAACGATGGCTTTGGCAGCACTTTAAGACTAACAGACGCACAGAACTGACAGGCAGAGCTGCTATTCCTTCCATGTTGCCAATCAGACGTGAGCTTAGAGCCTGAGCTCAGGAGGTGTCGGAGAGGAAAGGCTGCCATTAAAATCACACAACTAGCTGTGTGAAAACAGTGTGGATAAATCCAAGGGATTTTACATGTTGTTCCTACATGGGAAAAAACCCAAGAGAGTTTCATCATTGTTTTCTGGAGAACTCCTGAACATTCTGTCACCGATCTATTTATACACTGTGACTACAAGCATCTCATTTTGAAGGATATGTTCAGCACAAAGGCTGCCTGTGAGAGCTTGACATTTACTGACCATGCAGTGACTAGCGCTGGAGAACAGTGAGGGAGGGATGATCTGTATGTACAGACAGCTCCATAATACAGCTGCTGTCAGACTTCTCTAAATAGGCTCTTTGAATATGCAGCGGTTGCTGTGTGTGGCGTGTCTCATGAAGAATATTATTATATGATTAGGAGAGCGGAAAGGATGTGAGTTCATATCTCTGAGAGTCATGCAAGTCTTTATGGAAAACCCTCCGGGCTTGTTTCCCATCGGCATTCAATAGCAGCAGGGCCTTGTTGCTGCGTCACTAAAACACCAACCCATCATTCTTAAACTGCCAGGCTGGAGAGGGTTATCGTGACCACACCACATCCTGCTGCTGATACAGACATGCAAACCCTGCAGCCCCATTGTTGTTGGGCAAAGCAACACAGCACTTTCTTGCCTCACACCTGGAGCACCAGATATTAATCTTTAAATGCATGAGTAACAGTCTGCTTCAGCCCTTAATTACAGATTCTTAACTTACGCTATTTGAAAATTAACCGAGACACATTAAGGAAGCTTGAGTCACAAAGGATGTGACTGTACTAACTTTAGGGACCGTCCAGTCCTAGAAAAGCCCAACATAACCAACCAGGCAATTCATGTCTCTAAGAAAAAAAACTGTTAGCTTGTTTCATATGTATGTAACCGCCTATGAGTATGTTTGCAGCTCAACCCCACACTACCCCTCCCCCACCTGTTGCTCCCAGCCAGCTAGTTGAAAGAAGGCCACTATGCTCATCCCTCACTTAAAAAAAGACAAATACAACTGTGTATTTCTATATTAGTCTTTGTATCAAAACCAAAAGCACAAGAAATATCATAAGTGATATTATGTGACATATGAAATGTCTTAAGTTAATGGAACAATGCTCTTCAATAAAAAAAGCGATAAAATCATAAATGTTTCTTATATGTTATATGTTTCTGCTAGACATTTTGTGAAAAAGTGGTGTTTTCAGTCAAGGTTATCATACCATGAGAATCTCATACTGGTCTGTTCTGAAGTGCATGGTTGTGGTGCCTCATTGTTTATTTTTAAATGTAAAGAAACTACAAACATATGTTAACCAAATGTTTTATCATGAAACATGTTAAAAAGTAGGCTGCTGCATTACAAGTGCCATGTAGGTGAGATATTGAGCTTCCTGTTGTTGCTCCTCCAATTCCCTAGATTACAACCTTTACCTGTCCACGAGATGCACCTAAACTGAAAACTCCTACCTGAACTGAAAACACATCAATCATTGGTATGTTCAAGGTTATCAAGGTATACTGAGGTTTTAAATTACAGGTTTAAAACTAAGTTTTGACTAAGAATTTAATTCAATTTAAAATCCTTTTCATACCATGTCAGAGAAGGTTGAAACTACCTGTTTTCTCACATTTCATGATTGGACTGTGTTTTGCTGCACACTGCCAATTGGTTAGCTGAAAAAAAGGCTTGTACACTTACAAGAAGCACAAATTTGGCTGCTTAAAAATACTTTTGGTTTATTTAATTTAACACAGTAGTGGAGTGAAAACCATAAGAGTCCCAACATCCACTCTTAGGGGGTTATGACAAATACAGCCCCATTGTTTTTGCTGGGACCTACAGCCATGGATTTCAACATTAAAACTCAGGTACGAACATTTCTGGAACTTTCAAAATAAATGGCATTTAACTGACTTCCAGCACAACTTCAGAAGGGGGAAGGGGGGGGGTAGCAGAGGACTTCCCACGATGACACTGCCCGCATATAAGCCCCCACCTTTCCACAAGTCTTTCTCTTCCACACCGATGACCATCGGGATAGGAGGGAAACAAAGCGCGCTGATGTCTTTTGCTGGCAAAAAGACATAAATTCAACTGGATCCAAAGCCATACGATCATCGACCATATGCAAAGTTAAGTAGAATGAAATATTGCCTGTGTATCTGGTATTTTCATTCATGAATGGGGATAATTAAGGTACAAGCATTGCTGACTGTTTCACCGAGGCCCCGCAGATGCAAACGGTGTTCGAGAAAAGCCCCGGCCTGAAGGAAGACGGCAGAAACCGCAGCGGACAGGACGAGCCGCCAGCTCTCCGGAGCTAACCCTATTGTTCACAGAGCTGAGAGCTAACCTCTGCGTTTTCATGTTATGAAGTTTGGTTTTGTGAAACTCGGCTATCTTTGTGCTAGCATGCTATCTGTAGCACACAGGCCGGTTTGTGTTCTTTGTATGTTTTAAAATTAAGATAAACTTTACTTGAAGGGTGATTTTAAACAGAAGACCGCTCATAGCGCGCCGTCCGCGCTTATGCATTTTAACCCTTTTATTAACCCTGGTATTTTAAAGGTATGTGTTGATTCTGGTGCTAAGCTATCCGCTTCTTTGTTAGCTTAACTGCTAACGGTAAGAACACGTGTTTGTTAGCATTAAGGCTAGTCAACAGAAAGGTTGTTGGTTCTCAAGCTGGTGAATAATAGTCCCTGAACATTATTTACTAGATTTGATAACTAAGTAAACACTGTTAAGCCCCATTTCTCCAGAAAGATTTGGCTCTTTTCCAAAATACTCAATATTTCTTCAAATATTATTTTAATAAATATAGGCAGCTAATTAGACACCGTTGAGAATTAGTTATCCAGAAGGTTGGTTTTATTCAGCAGATCATTCTTAAAACATTTTATTAAAATATTTTATCTGATCTTGCATTGTGAATGGTTGTCTAAACGTTTGCTGATTATTGCCTAAGTTAGTTCCAAGACTAACTTAACTTAACTTCCAGATTCTTCAAGATAATCCTTGGTTCTCAAATATAAACATTGCATGGTAATGTTGCATCACTCTTTTTGGTCATGATTTCCAATCATCTTTAATCAACTTGTTTATATTGTACATAGCCCATTAGTCTTGATTATTCTTTAATTCTGCTTGGTAGTTTAGTTGGATTGTTTTAGCATAGTAAAGAGTTTGTTGATTGAAATATGTTTGACTTTGAGTTGACTTATTTTTGTTAATAAATTCTTGTATTTTAAGAAATTGTGTGAATTCATTCCATATATGTGCAGAGTTTATGCTGTTCAATAATGTCAGAGCTCGTCTCACACCTTTCTATTTTGTCCTAATACCATCGCCTTACTGGGCTGCTATTCACAGGACAACCCTTAACAGACTGAAATATTATTTGATAAAATATTAAAATATTAATATTAATTATTAAATAATATTCTCAGATTCATAATTACAACATTTTTGACTAAAGCAACTCAGCACCTTCTTGTCTCACACCTGAAGCACAAATGATGAGCCTTTAAAGGCATGAGTAAGAGTGTTCGCTTGGCTGCTTCAGTACTTACCTACAGATATTTACCTACTATTACAAATTAGCCTAGAGACATTAGGAAAGCTTGAGTCACAAAGGATATGACTGCACTAAATTTGGGGACTGTACAGCCCAACCAGGCTATCCATGTCTCTATGAGTAAAACGTGTTTTCACATGTATGTAACTACCTAGCAGCTCAACCAGACACTTACCACTGATGCAGGTCTAAGGGTTTAGTTCTGAAAATGGAAAGTAAGCAAGAGCCAATTAACCATATAAAGGAATACTTCTGTTTTTAAAAAGGTATACATTCAAAACCGCAAAAATTTCCCATCATAAGGTCCAAGCAGTTTCAAGTCTTAAGAGTGACAAAAGTAAAAAACTAATCTCATACTAGCCCATTCCTGGCACCCTGTCAGGGTGCATGTGGATGCACCGCTACCACACGTACAGACACTTAACTTGGAAAACCCCAACAAAAAAGTCAAATGAAACCATAAAGTGAGCCAATCAATGTATTCTGACAAATCTAAGGTTTGCATGTAAGGTACGACTACTTTCAACGTTGCTGGTTTTACTTCCACAGAAAATATTGTACACCAAAAGCACATGTATTGAATAAAAGAGGCAACGTCAGAAAAAAAATCTGTTTCTGGGTTCTGCAGACCTCGAGGTGTGAACTCACGCTGTAATTCTTCATTTTTTACTTTGAAAGACTCAGGATGAAGCATGCGCAGCTGTTGCTTGAAGATCTAAAGATGTTCACACCTTGATTTAGGACTTAAGGGTGGGGGCTTCTAAGCAGCAGAGCATTTGCAACTCCTCTGTCAGCCCTCCACTCATCTCCTGTCAGGCCCTTTCTGCTCCGCTGCTTGCCGAGAGGCTAAAACTGCCAAGCTAAAGTGCTCACAGATGTGTGCTTCTACAAAGTCTGGGCCAATCTGAGAGGGGGCAGGAGAAGGAGGGGTGTCAAGGATTGTAAAGCTAACCTCACCACCTTGATCAGCCGCAGGATTCACTGTATGCATGTATATGCAATTATGTGTGATGTGTATGTATTCGGATGTGAATAATGTCAGCATTAAGCTGTCTCACTGCAAGCAGGCGGCTTGTGGATTTGCTGCGCTGGAAGAAACCCACACTCATCTCGAGCCAAGATGCAGACAAGGCTTCTCTCTCCTGTCACCTCCCTCCCTCCTATCCTCCAGCCAGATCTGCCTCTTTGGAGGTCGGGCTCACACAATCAGCCCTCTTTCTGAAAACATCATTTTCTTACTTGTCAAGGCTGATGTCGTCCACGAGCTATGCCCAACTGGAGGATCGCTAGCTTGTTTTTGGGTTTGAGTCTTTTTGTTGCTTTCAGATTTCTGCACACAAATCCTTTAATAACCCTAGCATCCTAGAACACTGTCACGCTGCGTGTGATTCTGTGCGTGCTTTGCCAACATCTGCCTAGGCGCCACTACTGAGGTCTCCCTCAAATTTATGAATCTAATTCTTTCCACATTCTCGATCCGGGTCCAGGCATAAAGGTGAGGGGCGGCCTGTGTGCGTGTGCCTTCCCGTCTTTTTTCCAGAGGCAGAGTGGTGTAGCTGGAGCCTGCTGTGTTGATAGAACCAGAGCCACCAAATAAAAAGCCCCCAAAATAATAACCAGCCTCATTCCAGTTTCAAAGCCTAATACTTTCTTTCTTACTCACCCTCTCTCTTTTAACACCCCCTCGTTATTCTCCTGACCCATTTTCAAATTTTCCTTGGCTCCATGTGAGCTTAGAGTAATGACGAGGGTTACGAAAAATCATCTGGAAACCACTTCGATGATATGTTGCTGAGGCAATGAGATAGGTTGGAGTATCGGTGCACATAGAAGTGTGCACCTCTGAACAAAGACCTGGCCTCAGCAATGTGTTAGTCATTATAGAGCTCTCTTCACCTAACTACCTGCTACAGTGCTTTGCAAAAGCATATATACAACTTGAAAATTTTCGCGTTTAATCAGGTTACACCCAAAAACTTAGTGCATAATTGTAAAAAATAAAAGAAAGGGATTGTTTAAGAATATTTTGACAAACTGAAACATCTGAAAAATGTGTTACCGGGCCCTTTAACAGGTTTTGTTTCAGGTTTGCCCTTTATCTAGCTACATCCATCTTCCTAACAACCACTAACTTCCTCGTCCCTGTTAAAGGAAAGCATCTCCTAAACATGATACCGCCACCACCATGTTTGACAGTGCATATGAAGTGTTCTGGGTGTTTAGCTGTGTTAGTTTAGCACCTTAGCGCTTTGTATGTTGGTTCCTCATGTGTCCAAAGCACTTTCTTCCACATCTTTGCTGAGTCCCCTACATGTGGCAAACCGCAAACGGTACTTCTAATAGATTTCTTTCAACAATGGCTCCCTCCAGGTCCCCCAGAGCTCCCTTCAGGCCTTTTGAATATTCTTTGATTCCTACTCTCCTCGCTTCACCTGTCAGTTTACGTGGACGACCATGTCTTGGTAGGTTTACAGAAAGATGTGAGATACTCTTTCCATTTTTGAATGACAGATTTAAGATTAGTCACACTTGATTTTATTTAGATGTATTAGAGGAGTGGGGGCTGGATACACATGCTTTTCACTTTTCTGATTTTTATTTGTAAACATATGGAAAACCATGAATCTTTTTCCTTTCACTTTACAGTTATGCACTACTTTGTGTCACATAAAATCCCAAATGAATACATAAAAGTTTGTGGTTTTATGTGACAAATTTTCAAGTTTGCCTTATATGTAGGATGCTTATTCAACAGGTACAGTAACAGTTGTCTTTTTGCCACTTTTTTGCGTGGATTGTGCCAGGTGTGGACTTACTATGCAGTAGGCCACCAGGGCTCCCTGTGCAAAGCCCGCCAGGACATCAGTCGGGTGGTGCTTGTGGTCGGAGACTCGTGACAAACCGGTGTAGAAGGCCATCATCAACAAAGTGAACTGGAGCAACGGGCGGAGGAGGCGAGCGCCACGCCAAGTGAACCTGGACTGGATGTAGAACTGGAGACAAGGAGGGCAGAGAGACAGAAGAAAACCAATGTAATTTTATTCACGAGCCTTTTTATCCATGCACCTACAGCATGTGTGTGTTATTACAGTCTAAGAGGTACAGACTGAATCAAAGTGTGCAGGGGAGTCATATCCACAACACAAACTCATGCTTGACTGCTGGAGACGTAGACACGACTGATTAATGGTTACACATCGCAGCTGTAAAAACAGCACAACCACAAATAAGCTGTGGATTAGACATACTCACACGCACACACACGCACACACACACACACACACACACACACACACACACACAGATACATAACCTAAAGGGCATACTTCAACGCATTGTTGCGATGAACCCTGCATTTTATTGTTGTGAACTGCAGATAAAATACATGCACTCCCCCATCTTCCGACTATGCTCACAGCCACAGAATATTTTTTGGGTCAAAATGGAAGCTGAGGGGCACCAAAACAAGAAGAAGTACATTGAACACCACTTTCAGTCACTTGCTTGAGTTCAAAACATACACAGGCCTGCTCTTTTTCACCTACTTAACAGTGTTGAGTTCAGCCCAGGTTTTGTGTTACTGCAAACAGACAAACACTTAGCTTCCTGTCTCTCACACCCAATAGACAGAGGTCCTGAGAAAGCTGGCCTACGCCAATTTCAAGTACTCAACCCAATCCTCCGTACTCGGGTCATGCAATCCACCTCACTGCCAAGTGAGCTCTGAGCATTTACCCACTTATAGATTTCTTCTGTTTTTGCTTTTTCAGTCACATTTTTATGTTTCAGATCTTCAAACTAAATTTAATATAAAAAATATCGAAGTACCGTAAATAGAAAAATCATGTTTAAAATAGTGATTATATTATTAAAGGAAAAAAGCTCAATCTGTCCACATGTAAATAGAAATTTGCCCTCTAAATGAAAAAGGCTGCTTATGCCTCCCATGGTAACAACAACTACAATCAAGTGTTTGCAATAACTAGCAACGAGTCATTGCTGTGGAGGAATTTTGCCCAACTCTTCTTTGCAATATTTTTTAAATTCAGCCCTCCAGTGGGTTTGCTTTAATCATTGTCCTGCTACATAACCTAAGCATGTTTGAGCTTAAGGTCAAAAACTGGTGGCCGATTTTAGGATTTTCTGGTAGAAAACAGAATTCATGGTTCTGTTAATTCTTACAAGTTCTCCAGGATCACAGTAGTGTGATGGTCCCCCAGACCATCACACTACCACCACTGTGTTTGACCATCACTATGATGTTTTTGTTTTTTGAAGTGCTGTATTAGTTTTATACCAGATAAACAGGACACAGCTTTAAAAAGTTTCACTTCTATCTTATCAGTAAATAGAATGTGGAGATTATCTCATCTGTTCTTACATTTCTTTAGATCAGGGCATGGTGTGTGGCTTTTTAAGATCTTTTAGCCTACTTCATGTTGTCTGACAGGCTCTATTTAGGTGATTTCTTGATTCTAAATGTCTGACAGTAATTAGCAGTGTGGGTAGTGCAATTAAACTCAGCCTTCCAAAAAATGTGGTCAAACACAGTTGGTTTCATTAACTATTTTACTTTATTAAGTAAAGCGGCAAATACTTCATCACAGCACTGTGGGTGCGGACATAAAACCTCCACATACTTCCTCTATGGCACTAAATCATTGTTTTCTTCCCAAACCCAGAGGAAGGGATCCCTCCCATCCCTTCTTGTCTCGGTCTCCTCCTCTCTGAGATGTTTAGTCTTTAGGTGTCCTTTATTGTGGTTCTCAGATAGTGGCCATGGACCTTTGATAAAGACTTTGGTGAAAGCGCTTGCAGTTACCCACATGTTATAAAAACTGTCAATGTCAAGAATGCTTTGTTGGAGATTAACAGGGAAAGAAATAATGACTTGATCCTTGTCAAAACAAGGAGTAGCACTGACCTGCCAGACAACATGATCTTATCTAAAGTGAGTTAACACAGATAACCCAGCTCAAGCCTGATTCAGCAGAAGCTGCACATCTCAAAGTCACAATAAGCTAGCGTGAGGGTCAATGACCGTCTGAAATCTCAAGTGTCCTCTTTAAATCCTTCACACAGTGAAACTTCTCCCTCTCCAACCCTGTCTTCCTCCTATAATTTGTCCCCAACAATAAGATCCAAGGAATGCAACAACAGAACACTACAGAAGGAGCCCCAGCAGATTCCCATGACACAGGGATGCAGGAGCGACAAAAAGTCTTGTGGTTTCCAAAAGAATCCAGCTTGTCTGCTGGGACCTGCTCCCTCGGGTGTCTCGCTCGGACTCAAAGCCAAAGTGTTAAATGTGCAGAAAACACAAACAAACACAACAAAGAGAGAAGGAATGGGGCTGTGGGCTTAGTTAACACGCTGTTCTCTTCCATTCTCATGGTTCACACCATGCTGTGAGACAAAAAGCATAACTGTGGTCTAAGCCGCTCATATGTCAAACACAAATATTGTTTCCTGCTTCACAAAACGATGGTTCCCTTTTTGCTACTGAATGGCATGTACCTATTCTAATGTTGCGTGCAGATGAGAGAGAACACAAGCCAGCTAAACACACACATGCCTGTTAGCTGTGGCTGTGGTGTAGCTGTGCAACGTGCCATGTGGTCTGTGACAGTTATCTGCGTGTCATCTCGGAAAGTGCCGTGCAGTGCCGTTACATTGCAGAGCTCCAACCACTTCAGTCGCACATGCAGTCCTAAGAGACACTCAGCAGGAAGTAAAGATGTTCAGAATAACAGACAGCCGAGGGAAAGGTGGTGGCCTTGCTCTGGAAATGACTGGTTTCATGCTGTCTGAGTAAAAATATTGTCGAAGACTGAGAGGAAAGACCCATTTGTATTTTTCTGTGCTGGTGGGGATGAAGGAGTTTTTGTTGACGATAAAACAAAACTTATGTGCTTTTCCAAAACTAATTTGCAGAATGATACTTAAACATATTGCATCTACTACTGATACAAATGGGTATAAAAATATTTTATTTGTCATAAACCAGAAGCCAGACTAAATATTTGTTATGAACATATTGCAACTTGTGACTGACTTACAATAAATTCTGATCCAAATATAATCCAAAACATTCTAATGTCTCATGGCTTGAGGCCTTTTTTAGTAAGTTGCTTAACTTGCTTAAGCCTGTGCTTGTTACCTGGCAACTGATCTAAGCAGCACTTTGGCTATAAAATGCTTAATTGTCACTGTTATACTTGAAAAAAAAAAACATTATCTAGCTAAGAGAGACTTGTTTAAGTTTTAATTTATAAGAAATAAAATTTGTGTTCTTATTGACAATAATAAAAACGATAAAGAAATAAAAGGGAAATAAGAAAAGATAAAATATTCAGTGCTCAAAATATGTATGTACTGACATGGGGAAAAACTAGATTTAACAGCCTGTAGATCTATCTTTAGCAGCAATTAACTGAAGGAGATGTTTTCTGTAGCATTTTTTTAGTTTGTTGTACAGGAATTGTAGAGTTGGACTCTATTCTTTACAGATTTGCATCAGTTCATTGACGTTTATGCACAGCATGTAAACAGGATTAAGGTCAGGACGTTGATTATACACTGCGAGACCTCGATTATTTTCTCTTTCAGCATTTGTTTTACAGGTTACCTTGCTTTTTCTGCAATTCACAACCTAATGTCAACAAAGACTTGGCTAACGGACAGATGGTCATGCACGTAACGCTAGAATAATATACAGAGAATTCCCTGGTCAGCACAATGGATGCAAGGCACCAAGGTCCTGTGACTGTAAAACAAGCCTAAATCATCACCCTTCCACGGCTGTGCTTGACAGTTTGGTAGACATGTGTTCTTGGTATGCTGCCTTTGGTTTTCACCAATCACAGCTCTGTGGAATTTAATTTAATTTAATTTACTCGTACTCGTCGTCTTCCGCTTATCCTGGACCGGGTCGCGGGGGAAGCAGACTCAGCAGAGACACCCAGACGTCCCTCTCTCCAGACACCTCCTCCAGCTCCTCAGGGGGGAGCCCAAGGCGTTCCCAGGCCAGCCGAGAGACATAGTCCCTCCAGCGTGTCCTGGGCCGTCCCCTGGGCCTCCTCCCGGTGGGACGTGCCTGGAACACCTCCCGAGGAAGGCGTCCAGGAGGCATCTGGTATAGATGCCCGAGCCACCTCAACTGGCTCCTCTCGATGTGGAGGAGCAGCGGCTCTACTCCGAGCCCCTCCCGGATGGCCGAGCTCCTCGCCCTATCTCTAAGGGAGTGCCCGGCAACCGTACAGAGGAAGCTCACTTAGGCCGCTTGTATCCGGGATCTTGTTCTTTCGGTCATGACCCAAAGTTCATGGCCATAGGTGAGGGTAGGAACATAGACCGACCGGTAAATTGAGAGCTTTGCTTTTCGGCTCAGCTCTCTCTTCACCACAACGGACCGGCACAGTGCCCTCATTACTGCGGCAGCCACACCGATCCGTCTGTCGATCTCCCGCTCCATTTTTCCCTCACTTGTGAACAAGACCCCGAGATACTTAAACTCCTCCACTTGAGGCAGGAACTCCCCTCCAACCAGTTTTTAATTTAATTTAAATTAATTTAATTTAATTTAGGGCCAAACATATCTCCACTTTAGTCTCATATGTCTAAAGGACAAACTTCTTAAGTCTTGCGATTCATTCAGAGGCAACTTTGCAGAAAAAATCTTGCTGCCATGTTCTTTAAGAGTAAAGTAACTTTCTCCTTCAACTCAAAGTCCTATTTTAAGTGTGCTCTCATTAACTTTAATATTCAACATGCTAACTGAGGCCCATAGAGTCTGAAATTTAGCTCTTTTAGTTTGCTGTTTCTTTGAGCATTGCAAGGTCTGAATTTGGGATGAATTTGCTGGCACAACCACTCTTGGGAAAAACTGTCCTAAATATTTTCTGGCTGTTATTATTTTTTTCTCATTGTAGAATGGACTTCAACTTGTTTGGGAATAAGCAACAACTTATTGCAAATGTCCCTTCTAAATCCATGAAAAACCAAAGAAAATTATTCTAATCTGACTTCAGCAAAAACAGAGTTGTTGGGTCAAATGCCACATGACTGGTTTTCAGCTGGTAGAAACAAAAACAAAATCCACCCAGTCCATGTTTCCACAGAGAATACCTTCACTTGTGACTTTCTTTTTCTGGCTGGGTTGCACACACTAAAACATCCTCTAAGAACTGTTTAGCCTTCTCTTCCATCTCATCAGCTGCTCTCTGGCCTCTTGTTTAGACCAACCTCCTCTGGCTACAGTCCTGGGTTTGCCACAACTGGAGAGCTGGTCTGACTAGTGTGTTAAGCTGTGGCCTGGATGCAGCACATCTCTAATCCCTTTCTGCTTTTTCCTCTTGACATTTTATTTAGCTCTTTTCCTTGTTTTGACCAGAGCGTGGTTGTAGGTTCACCCAGAGGCTGGGAAATACCCACATCAAGCTGTCTCTCCAAGGCGATAAATGACAGTAAACTAAAACTTCAACTATCAATCCAGTGTGAGAACCAGGACCAACCTATAACCATGGCACTCGAAAGTTGTAACACTAGGCCTCATAATGCATTTATGTAGTGCAAAAAGACATCCTTGTTAATCAGCTGCTGTTCTGTTTTGGTTATGCCCACAGACCAAACTGAATTTTCTTTGGGCCACAGCAGGCTGGCATAAGCAGCTGAATGACAACAGCCTCAAGTGGTGCACTGTCGAAATAACATTTATGCCTCTTTGGCTTTTTCACCTTGGAATTTTCAACCAACTTGAACCCCAAACTATCTGTATCTGTAGTTTGACCAATGTGCAACAAAGGCAAACTTGCTAAAACCTGACTGTGGTTTGGATTAAGAACCACTCCCTCGATGGTATGTCTGTTCTTAGTAAGCACCTTAAGTATTAGCATAATTTGAGTTGTATAAACAAAGGGGGAGGGGAACTTTCAATTAGTGTGGGCTTGAGATCGAAGACGATGAGCAGCAGAATGTTTGGTTAAAAGCTGACACCAATACTCAGGCCCAGTCAAGTCTGAACTTTGACTAGGTCATCCTAACACATGAATATACTTTGATCAAACCATTCCACAGTAGCTCAGGCTGCATGGTTAAGGCTATTCCCATCCTGGAAGGTAAGCTTTTTCCCACTCTGGTGAGCTTCCTTGTCCCTACTGAAGAAAAAAAAGCATCCCACACCCTTTAGAGCTAAACCCCACCTGACACCCACAGCCGGTAGGGTTAAAGGGACATAACAGGAAGTGATCATGCAGCTGCCCCAAAGAAAACAGATGGAACCCATTAATTCTCCTCAAGGTTCAAAAGGAGGGAGGAGATGAGGTGTTCAAAGAATCAAAACAATATTTTTCTCTGTTTTAAGGCAGTGAATCCCCTAATCAGAGCCCAGCCTTCTTCCCATGACTTCTTCTAACAATGTACGGCAATGTTGCTGTTGTTGCCTGCCTACGTGGCTGCAAGCGTGTGAGAGAAAATAATGATTACTTACAGCCAAGTAGAGCATAGTAAACAGGGAAAAGGAGGCATGTCCTGAGAAGAAGGATTTCCTGTGGAGAGATATAAAGATTATTTTAGGCCCATTGTTTTCTGTTTAGATGTTTAAGAACTACTTTCATGTGCATGCATTGTTGTTTTTACATACCTGGCTTCCTGCACTTCACTCTCATCACCAGTACAATTATAGTTGGTAACGTATCCAAGGGAACAGTTGATGGTGGAGAAATCCGGCCTGCAGACATCTAAGAAGTGAGGTCTCATCCGACCCACAGACACCTTGGCGATGTCTGTAAATGACTGGCTGATGGCACACCCGAAGAGAAACACACCTATCTGCAAGACGATACACAATAATGGTCAGATATACTCTATATATACTGTAGATGGCATCATGTTACTGCATTATATATAATATAATACAAAATTTAATAACAATGGAAGTATTTCTAAGGATACAAACTGATCAATAACAGAACATTTATGATTTTCTTTGGTTTTGTAGGTAAAAGCAGGCTTCTCATTTCTAGTATCTAGACTCTGTTAGCAGGGGATCAATGTGCTGCTAGGAACTTAATCTGATTCATCACAGTCGGTAACTGATCCAGCAATGCCTTTAGAAGACGCTACTTGTTTGCAAGCAAACTTTACTTCTTTAAACTTATTTTAAAATCCTGAAATCAGATGGTCAAGATCTTAATCAAGGCAACAATCATGCGAAAGTACATTAATATGCATTTTTCTTGTAATTTCACTTCCTCTAGCATTGCTACTGACCCAGCAGGCTCTCGATCTCTGATCTACAGCTGCTACAATGCTGTTTGTGATTAAAGTTCAGTGAATCGCATTTGAGCAAACCCGAGCTGACCTGTTTGTAGAGTGCTGCCACGTAAGAATTCCCAACAATTGACTTCGTTCCCACGTGCAGTTGGTGAATCCTGTAGCATTCTCCAATCACAATCTAAAAGAAAATTTTTTTTCACAATAATAAAACAAGTGCTTGTGAAGCTCACAGTTGTACAATGGATTGACAAGACACTATGAGGCACTACAACACGTTAATGTATTAGTATGTATCATGCAAAAAAAATCAAACTCTTTTCCGGGATGGGTGTGAGATTTAGTAGAAGGTATGACTAAAGAACAAACAGTAAGAGTTGCACACAGACAAACATATATAGTAAGCATGGCCTGCCTTTCCATTAGGCAGTTTGGATAGATGAAGGTGTGAAATGGTAGTGCTTTGCATAATGGTATGACGTATACACAATAACAACAGCTGGGAAGGTAAGAGGAAAAGAAAATGATCAAAGTTCAAATCTATGACTGGGAGGGTATGTATGTCAGGCTGGCCTGACTTTGATATAAAAATGGGTTTATTGTATGTCATCTGCTACATAGTTTAACTCCAGTGGGCCAAACCGTGACTTCTGTGCTATTCCAGCCAGGTTTTAAGTAGTGGGGCCTCACTGACTCACTTTAGCTGCTCTAAGGGGACTCACGCTCAGCCAAAGCACATCGATCAAAGCTATACCACCTGGTGGAACCTAACTTAGCAACTGGCTACTCTTTCCTTCCAGGCAAGAGTACTCTTATGAAAATATTTCCCTGCCCATCTATATGCCAACAGACAGCATGTACTCTGGCATCAAGAACGTACATAACCATAAGTTGAGCCACTATCAGTATCTCTTCAAATCCAATCAGAGTATTAAAGGGATAGTTTACGATTTTTGAAATGAGGTTCTGGTAAGAGCTAATGAACGGTAAATATTATACCTACTGAAGAGAACTCTCTTGGTGTCTTCATTTAGTATAAATCCAAATTAGCTGGTCTTGAAGGATAAAGCTAATGGCTAATGACCAACACCAAAGTGGACTTCTACCATCTTAAAACTCCAACCATAAAAATGGTTACAGCAGTTTACGAGAATGTTTTTTTTTTTAATGAAACTTTCACATTGGGAGATTGTTGGTGGTGTATGGCTTCCTACCTCCATTTCATGTGTAAAAAATAATCTTCTGTGTAAACAACCACCCAATATAAACACGAAAGAAAATCAAAGTAGGAGATTAGAGCCACACTAGGCCAATATAGGCCACAGAAGTTTATTTGTTTTCTCAGCATTTGCATTTAGAGCTCTGCTTCTCATCTTCTTTTAGATCACTGTTCCTGGTTTATCCCCCCATCTCTGTCTGTGTTGGGGCAGACACATCCTACGGTTCAAGCCAAAGTGGAATCTGCTCTCAAACCGAGTGTTTTTGTGTACATGTGTGTATCTACGTGTGTGCTCAGGCTTGTTAGAAGGAACGGTGTTGGCATGGCAGTAGACGCCACTAATGGAAGACAGCTGTGTGAGACACGCCAGCTTTGCCCACATGTAAAAATTCGAGGGGGACTAACTACCCCACACTTATTCCCCTGCTTTCAATAAGCAGAGGAGCTGAGCTGGTACTGTGTATATAAATGTGTGTGTGTGTGCCCATCGAGGTGATTGCAACGAGGCAGCGGTAAAGCGACAGCTCAGCCTGGGAACCCCAAGTCTGGGGACGGTAAAGATTACCTACCCTAACCTTGTGGCACTAATTGATTAGAACATATTTCCACTGCGTCTGGCCCCATCTTAATTTGCTCACATGGCGTTAGAGTGATTCCCTTTTCCTTTTTCTCAGGTATAAATGCAATCATGGTAGTAATAGCTTCATGCTGTGAGACACCTCGGGCTATCAGAGAGTCCCCACCATCATGGGAGACAGCCATGGCACATTTAACCAAGTTAACGTCCGGGGCACCAAAGGGCACAACGGGGACCAGCAAAATCTCTTTGGCCTTCAAAATTAAACATACCCTAACATTCACTCTCAAATCTTTTGGGCCTCTCACTGCCTCTAACCTACATAACCAGTCATAATAATAAAGTAACATTAAAAAAGATAATGACTCAAAGAAAAAGTGGAAGAATAAAGGATGAAAAAGTAAACTATAGAATGAAGGTGGGATACATGTACAACCCATTTACAGTGTCCTGTAGAAGTTTTTTACGTTTTATCAGGATGCAGCTACAGACCTCAACATATTGGGATTTTACATGATGGACCAAAATGCAAAGTAGTGTATTATTAAGAAGTGAAACAAACCTAAACACATTTAGGCATACATATGTATTTAGTCCCCCAGTGTCAAAACTTTGTAGAACCCACTTGTCTTTAGTTGTATCTCTTGACCAGCGTTGCACATCTAGAGACTGAAGTTTGTACCACCCTTATTTTGCAAAACAGCGTCGGGCTAATCAGACTGGATGGAGACCATCCAAAACTACCAAATGCCATAGCCTTCCACAGAGTATAAATTGGATTAAGGCCTGGTCTTTGACTGGGACATTCATTTCATTATAGCCCTGGTTGTATGTTAAAAGTGGTTGTCCAGCTGGATGGCGAACCTCCGCAGTCTCAGGATATTTTTATTTTTTTTTGCAGCTTCTAACATGTTTTCTTTCAGGATTGCTTTTCCATAGAAGTGGCTTTATTTCTATGATAACTTTCTTCTTGCCAGATTTGTTGAATATTGATTTTTCATACTATTTATGGATTAGTTGACAACTCTTTGCTCTGGATTTTATTTTGGAGTATCACTATAAAGAGGGTCTGAATAAAAATGCAAGTCACACTTTTCCGATTTTCTAAACAGTTTTTAAAACTGTCTATTCATTTCCTTCCACTCTATAATTAAGTGCTTTGTGTTGGTCTATTACATAAAGTTCCAATTGTGTTGAAGTTTGTAGATAATATGTTTAAAGGGTATTCTGCAAGCCACTGTATTGGGGTATTTTTTTTTTATTTCTATTTGATAAATAACTAAGACGCTTTGATGACATGTCCATGACAGGTATCTAAGAGTCTGAGAAGAAGGAAGCAGCAATCAAAGGGAGATGTTATAGGGTCGACTTACAGAGACGGTGCCAATAAGAATGCCAACACCACAAAGCACGGCATCACTAATGGTCTCTCCCTCTTTTCGGGGGAAGCGGATGGATTCGTCCGAACAGTAAAACCCGCGCTGGTACGGCTTTACGGTGCTAGTCTCAATGATCAGGAAAGGCAGGCTAGCTACAAAAAACACACAAAGAAAGAGAGAGATAGAGAGAGAGAGGACAGGAAGAGAGGAGAGAAGAAAAAAAGGCATCAACGCACCAGGTCAGTGACACAGACATAAACAGGAGAGAACAGGAGCAGCACAGGGAGCATGCTGGCACCAGGGGGATCATAAGACGTCAGAAAAAGGGCTGGGCTTGAGGATGTCACGAGTTGACACCTTGGGTCAAAGAAGTGACCGTTTTCAAAAGTGTGCTGATAAATCTGTAGTTTATAAGGAGCATCTAAAAAAGTTTTACACTGCCACTACTTCACAACTACATCATGAACCTCGAGCCCTCCCTGTTTCTGTTTTGATTGTTTTCAACATCCTGGCGTTCATTGTGGGATCAGGAAGAAAAAATCCTGGGGGCTAGGGGCAGACTTACGGACACCATGGGCAGTGTCAGACCAACAGAAACGAGAACTGACGAGGGCACGGTGCTGCTCTTGTAGGGGTATTTCAGGCTGGAGTCACTGCAGTAGAAACCCCTCTGGTATGGACGGACAGATGAACGATGCAGAACCAGGCTCGGCAGCACAGCTACACACACACGCACATATGGATAGAGGTATGAACCCATACATACACGCATTTATGCAAGTCTGGCTCCGGACACACCTAACAGGGAATCATTCGGTGTCAAATCCACTTACCTCTAAGCTGCAAGAAAAAGAATACTGTTAAAACATACATTAACACATAAAGCCTTCACAGGTGTATTTGAGCTTCACTTAAATAAGCTGTTGACGCAGCAAACTCTCTGCTGCTGCTACTATTGACAAGTCATTAAGAGCTGAAGTTTATCCTTTTGGGTCACTCCCTCCTGACTGAACAAACCGATGCTGACACCCACAGGTCCATTGCTAAGGACAAAAGAAGCTCATCAACAAGAGAGCCATGTCGTATAATGTGGGTTTAATTTATTGGAGATGATCTGAAGAGAGTACAGAAAAGGCTGAGCTTTTCTCCAATAAACACTCCAAGTGGCTTTGGTGTGAAACAAAGGATGAATATTTGGAAAAAACAATTCATGCCCACTGTGAACAACAGTGGAGGATCTGTGATGCTGTGGGCCTTCCAAAGGCCCCGGGGACCTTGATAGAGTACACAGCATCACTGTTACATCACAGTTTGAATTACCAGGCAATTTTTAATACAAATCTGATGGCCTCCGGCAGAATAATAAAAATTGGTAATCACTGGGTTTTTCAGCATGAAAACAATCCAAAACATATGGCAAAATCAACACAGAAATGGTACACCAGATACAAAATCAACCTTATCTCATGGCCATGGTCAGAGTACCCAGAAATAAATTCTATTGATAACTGGGGGGTGACTTGAAGAGAAAACAGAGAATTCTGGATTATCTAGAGACTAAACAACGGAGAATATTCAAAGAATCTCTCACTCTCTGCATATCCAACTTTGTGCAGTGCTATAGCACATAAACAGACATACTAAACCAAAATTCTGTCCAATTAGGAGAAGATAATACACATCTGCAAAAAAAAGTAATACAAGTACAACCGAACAAACTCTGGCCTGGGCCTTAGAAGATTTCCATGAGGGATTTTAAAAGTGTGAAAAACAAAAAACAAAATAACAGCAAGCCCACCCGACTCTGGAACGTTTTTCACATGTTTTGGCTTGGATACACATGATCATAGCTGCTCATAAACACAGAGAGCAGAAGACACGAAGGCATCCTGACTCAACGAGCCACACACCAGTATATACATTCAATGTCTGCACAGAGTTTGTCTGCCCACAGTTATGTGGTTAGCTCACATCACACACAGGGACTTTCTCAACATTAGAATTAAAGCCAGAGATCTGATCATAAATGTTCCTAATTTGGCCAAGAACCACAGCTGTCGTCTAACCAGCGATGGGATTGGGAGATCATTTTACTGGTGTGTTATGCAAAAACACGACATTCACCAGTAACCACTCAAATGAACTTCCACAGAACCTTACAGCACATTTCCTAAGCATGCTGGTGAAACATGCACTCTCAGCTCTCAGACTCCCATCCTGCTGCAGTCAGGGAACAGGGAGATGTTGTCTCATGTATATACCACATCAATGAGAGGACGTTTAGGTGCTGTCTATGGTATTGTGGCTAAAGCCAAAAAGAAAATAAAGGGAAGCTTGATGTTATTGCCAAACCAAACTCAATGATGATGAGTTCTCAGGTGTAGCTGTGGAACAGAAAATGAAACGGAAAATTGACTACTGAGTTTAGTAGTTTTTATGTTTGAGTTCTCAAGTCTGTATGCTTAGTATTAAAAGTGCCATCAGCTTGTAGTGGTCTCCAAAAACACCAAAATGAACAAACATAATATCCATCCATCCATTTCCTATACCGGCTTATTCCTCAAAGTTGCTGGGGCAGCATTAGAGCCTATCTCCAGCAGAGAGCTAAGTACACCCTGGATTAAGGCAACACAGACACACAATCATTCATGCACACTCTCAAACATAGGGCAATTCCGCCTTACAAATCATTCAACATGCTTTTTCTTTGGAATATAAGAGGAAGCAAGAGTACCCAGAGATGTATGGGGAAATGCATGCAATCTCTGTCACAATGCACATCTTGGTGTCAAGGTATATGGAGGTCATTAAAAATTACAGTGTTAAAGCCACAAGAATTTTCCATTATACCATTCCTATGTTTTAATTTTTAAAAGGTATTTAAAGTCCCTGTGACACGCTTTTCCCACAAATGCAGAAATTAAAGGAAAATATCTTAATATTGAAGAAACTGAGCAGTAACCGACATTATATTAGGATTAAAGACGTGATAACAGACAATTGTGACACAAAATAGGTATACTTCATTGTTAAATTTTGCCAACGAAATTACGTGAATGGGGAAGTCTCCGGTCATTCATTGTGTGAGCGTCAATGATAAACGGTTCAGGTAGAAGCAAAGCTGTGTCAAAAACAGCGTTAATATGGTGAAATGGTGCATTGCTGGTGGTGGCAGCAATACTGCAACAGCAGCCATTAGTCTGCACTACTCTGCTGAAGCAGAGAGGATCAGAGCTGCCTGGATCACAGCTGGAAAACTGACAGGGTACAAATGGGCTGGTCCCACCAAGCAGCCACTTGTGATCAGAATACTTTTCGGCAAACTGCTTCGAACAAGAAACCTCTGAATTGGCCAGAGAAAAAATGTCAGAGGTCGGGATATTTTATAGGTGAAGGAGAATGTTGAAGCAGAGTATATAGCCACTATAGTCTATAGAGCATCTGATTTGAAAAGATCACCAAAGAAAGGTTTGTTGCTGCTGTTGCTAAACGGATCAAGGCTCAGCAGGTAAGAACACTTCCTTGTTGCAAAAGTACATTTAGATATCGGCAGTTATTGTTAATAATTAGAAACCTGAAATTATTATTGTACTATTAACAATAATAAGCCTAAATTATTTTTATTAAAATAAGAAAAATTACAGGTGCTTACGATAAATTGAAATAAATCTTTCTCTAAAGATATTACACCAGGTAGCGTCTTCAAATCTTGAATCATCCCTTGTGCCTGCTTCTGCTGCTACATGCTGCTTAGCTTCGCCTCGGGTTGTTTCACTCAGTGCAATATTTACTGTAACCCTGGATTTACACTGTATCTGTTGTGCTCCGGTCCGGCTGCAAACTTCTCTGCCCTTCTGATTTACATCCGTTAATGTATATAGCCCAGTAACTGAACTAACTGATCTAATGTAAACAACTGCTCATATATACACATGTATATATAAATATATGTGTGTATTTATTAATACAGCGAGATCTACTCCATCTTTAGTGAACTATTTTGAAAATCCGGATGTTGTGCTCGTTTTGTTTCTCGGTGGTGTGGTATGATTCATGCATATTGAGTCCGGCCGTGCTCCGGCATCTGTAAAAATATACTCTGGTTGAATTTTTATTATTCAAATTATTATTCAAAAATAACCCTAAGACTCAAAGTAACTCCTTATGATGTTATTCTAAGAAAAATCATAGAATTTCTCGATTTCTAAGATTTTTCTTAGAATTTTCACCCGTTAAGATAAAAGTTATTGACAAAGCATCTTAGGCTTTAAGAGAGCTACTAATGTGAACACGTTAAGAGTAGTGAGGAGGACTTTTAGTGAGCCTAAGACTGTCTTAAGCAGGCAAGATGGCGGAAAGACAGAAAGGAGAGATATTCTCCATACAATGAACAGTGAATTAATAAAACGCTATCGGCTCTACCGTGCAGGGACCCACCCCTAAACAATCGAGTAAATTAGCTCATAAACTTCAATAACAATCATACAACTATTAATATAAGGATAAGATAAACTTTATCATCCCCCTAGGGTGATATTAAATAGTTTCAGCAGCGGGAGAGATTAAAGGTGCACCTCTAGTAAGGTAATATTAGTAAGGATAAATAAATAATTGAAACAATAATAAATAACAATTAATAAAAAGTTAACCAAATTATAAACAATACATCTTTGGTGTGCTGCTATCTCCTCTCTAGCCTGTGATTGCAGCAGGTACCAGACCTGCTCACATTCCTGACTGGTGCTGAAAGCAGAGGGAACGACGCATTGATCTGCTGGGAATGCCTGTTTGTTCGCACTGTGACACCGGGACCGGAAATACCTTTCAACACTCCTCTCTTCTCCTACACCAGCAGGCTCTGTTCCTGTGTTCGGTTCAGTTTTCTCCACCTTTTTTCTCCATTTTGTTTTGGTCATTTTACTAAATCAAACCTCTTTATACAAGAAGGAAATCACAGTAGAATGCTGAATTTGAAAATGAATATGAAATTAATTAATATGAAATAGATGCAGTATATAAACGCCCAGCATGGCGAGTAAACATAATAAGCAAATCAAAATAATGACGAGCATGTAAATAAGCTCCATACAAGCATTTTGATGCTGTATGACAATTTATTTAATCTCTTTCTTTAATCTTTTATCAAGATTTACACATTTCTGAATCCAGTCTAAATTCTATCGTCGGTTAATTTCTCTCCATTGATTACTAGGAGCTTATTTTTTTTGTTGTTCTTGTTTCTTTTAACAACCAATCAGAGCCCTTATGGTGCGTTCACACCGAACACGGATTCTGCGAATATTTCGTGTCATTTGTGTGCTGTTGCTCGCTTCACATTTCACGTGAACTCCGCGTTGCCAAATGGCAACAAATGGCAACGCTTCGCCGCGTCATCAAATAGGAGGAGCTTCTATCTGCTGCTTGCAACTGAACATGGTGGACATGGATTTCACGGACCTAATTACAGTGTTTTACCTGTGGAGAGCCGAAAAACGCCGCCGACGTCGACATTCCTGGCTTCACCAGATTCTTTGGGGACGGGAACAGTTCGGAGACTACCACCACCTACTCCAGGAGGTGCGTCTGGATGACAGTCGATTTCAGCGGTACTTCCGTCTATCCAGGACCCAGTTCGAAGATTTGCTGTCCCGCGTTTGGAGATGTATCGGCCTCCGGGACACAAACTACTGGTGCTGTATCCCCGCTGCTGAACGCCTGTCCATGTGTCTTCGGTGAGTAAATAAATCTCAGCTCAATAAAAAACAGCCGATTTTTAATGTCCACATCTCCTAAATATAAAATATTTGTGCCTAAACATAACCAGGCCAGGTCCTTTCTGTACTTGTCTCGGTAAAAGTAATTAGTTTTGAGTCATACAATTCTGGCTTGCCACACCGCCACTATGATCTGGTCCTCCATCTTCACTGACAACCGCTTCTTCTCCGCTTTGGTCCTTCACCCTACATCACAGCTACATCCAGTCCCTGATTGGTTGACATGACGCAAATTTAGGAAAAAGTTCAGATTTTTGAACTCGTCCATCGCTCTCGCTCCGCTCCCGCTTCGCACGGTGCGCCCTCCGCACCACGTCCTTCGTCTACTTTGCACGGCCTGACCCCGCTCCGCCCTGAACGCACCTCTACATAAGGATAACATGTAAATCGGCCGCTCCTATCACAGAATCCGCGTTCGGTGTGAACGCACCATTAGAAGACAGCGTCACACCTCGCAATGGGGTCAATCACACCTCCTCACTAAGATAGGAATCTCTGTCTCCTAGCTCAGAGTCGCTCTTAGCAGCGAAGAGAATCAGTCTTAACCTAGGAGTCCTTGCCAAGAAGTTCTAGGCTAAGATAGGAGCTCTCTGAGAGGACTCAGAATCTTTGTGTATATGGGCCCTGATTCTTTGCTACTGTCTGTGTTGCTAACCATCGTAGCAGCAGTCAGTTTACATGCTGGGGTTCCCCTTTTACATCATAAACGAGTGCCAAGAATTAGTCTGAAAATGCCTTTTTAGTCAAATTTATGACCCTGTATTTCAACAACTGTTCATTTCAGTGGCATGAATATACTATTTGAAATATTTTATTAATGTTTCTATCCATAAATGTAATTGGATTTATAAAAAATTTCATAAAAATTCGATGTCATAGGCACTTTAAACCGTAGGAATGGCATGATGAAACGTTTTGGTGAACTTTTTTGAAAAGGAAACTTTTTAAAGCCTGGATTTACCTCGACTCTGGTAACCGGCCCCCCTTCCACAACTACTAAAACCAAATGAATCCTTCCTTTTTCACCATCTTTGCATTTAACAAATAAAGACAGATCATGTGATTATTA
Organism: Girardinichthys multiradiatus; assembly: GCF_021462225.1. Taxonomy (NCBI): domain Eukaryota; kingdom Metazoa; phylum Chordata; class Actinopteri; order Cyprinodontiformes; family Goodeidae; genus Girardinichthys; species Girardinichthys multiradiatus. The sequence goes on along the minus strand of NC_061802.1, from coordinate 36,191,018 downwards.
TTATAATGCAATTCTGTTACTAGACAAACATACCAAATAACAATTTCTGCACTGCCAAGTAACATTTATTCCCTTTATTGACACTAAGCTAAGCAACCATCCTGTCTTTTCTCATGATGTTGTAAAAGTAATTTATACGACCCAGAAATGTCAATTTTCATGTGTGATTAAAATGTCTCTGTTCTTAAGGTTTCACTCTGCAGATGTTACCAATGGGCAAACGGATGGGATGGTCGCTCAGCTAGACACCTGCATAAACAGTATGCAGCACAGGGCTTCATTAAACTTGTTGGTGGGCCCACACTGGGCTGGGCCAGGCTTTGGTGGTGTCTGAGAAACAAGCTGTCCACACACTATGCAGGGTTAGCTTTAGGTGAGCTCAGAATTAAAGGCCCAAGGCAGGACAGGACAGTCAAGAGAACGAAAGACTAGCTGATTCTAGAGCAGATCTGGGTGTATCTTCATGTAAGTAAACAACTATGTGTTTAGTTCATACACAAGTTGTTGGAAATAAAAGAAGAAAGAAGTTTTAGAAATGGGTATGTGCCTTCTCTCATGGAAATCTTGACTGATTTTTTTCCTCTGGACTTTGCCATCTTTTCCGTCCCTCGGCTTCTTATGGGAATTCAAATGCAAATGACCAGAAGTGAAAAAGAGGTCAGAAACATTCAGACACAAACACATACAAGCCAACCAAATAAAGGCTTCACCAATCAGAGAAAACCATGGGAAACTCTGATGAGCTGAGTGACTGAAAGAGTAAAGTGAGATCGAGCGGTCGACCATCTCGACATTCTCTATTGATAATTAATGAAAGACACTCTGTGTACACGCTATCCAGCCCTGAGGTGCCAAGCTGCTTTGTTCTAATCCCCTGAGAACAGCCTGGTATGTGGGCATTCTCCTCATACCACAGTCTGTCCATGAAGCTCTTCCAGCTGAATATTGTTGACTCTGGCACATCTTAAAGGGGAAGCCCCAGATTTTTGAGGTAAGCATCTGTAGAAGGGCTAATACACATGTATTACCTGCAGTGATTAACTCTTTTGATGTCTCCATTTAGTTTAGGTCCAGGTTAGTTGGTCCAAAACAATGAAGCTAATGGTTAGTCTATAAAGGGCCATAATCAAACTGGACTTTAAAACTGGATTTTAACGACTCCAATCTCAAAATCATCAAAATCATATCATACAAATCAATCATCTTACAAATGCTATTTTATGACCCTTTAAGCTGTTGTCAAACTTGAATTGCATGATTATTTCCAAAGAAGCAGATTATTTACAAACAAATTGGAGGCAGGAGGAGGAGCGCCTCCAATGTTCTTCCTGTGAGAAACACGAATTGAGAGGAGAAAAACATTTCCCATCAGTGTAGCTGCGTAATAGAAAGTAAGGAGTGTAAAAACCAAAATAGTTAAAAAAAAATTGTTTTTCTTTTTACACTATCTTATTTGTTTATTAGAAAGTTACCCTTCACATATTCTTTTCTAGGTAACTGTTTCACACAAAAAGAGTATTGATGATATGCTGCCTCCTACATACATGTCCTGTGTAAATAGCTATCAATTTCTCTTTAAATACCTATCCCATGCAAATGTGACAATAATATAAAGGTAGGATGTTTTTGCAATCGGAGTCGGCTTTCGGCTTGGCCCTTTTAGAACTAGCTGTTGGCTTTACCCTATGGGAACTAATCTGGATTTATACTAAACAAAGGCACCAAGAAAGTTCTCTACATTTAAGATATTAACCACATATCCTCAAAAAAGAACCTCACTTTGAAGATCTTAAGCTATCCCTTCAAGTCTGTAAGTTGTGGTGTGAGGAAAAATTACCTCTTTTATGGCAGACGAGAAAAGAACATGAGACCCTCTAAGGGTCATGTTGACCCAGAGGACGGGCAAGAGATGGAGGAGTGTCGGGGGCACAGACAAAGGAAAAAGAGAATGAAGTGGGCAGGGCTGTTGGCAAAGGCTTGTGGTTCATCACTGACTTAAAAAGGCATTAATTTGAATAGCTATGTCATGTAGTCAAGAACATTCAGTAATGACTCACATTTTCACAGGGGAAAGTCCAGCTTTGGTTCCATTTTGCCCAAGGAGGAAACAGTTCTTTCAACTCATTTACTTACATTATTTAGTTTTATTTTGTCACAGACCTCATATATTCACTGGTAAGGCAAATAAGCGTTACAAGTTATCAAACTACTGATCTGCTTTTAAATGGCAAAAACAGGCGCCTGAGATTAATCAGAGCCTACAAAAATGACCTCAAAGCTCCTAGAAGTAGAAAGGAGAAGGACAAAGAAAGTGAGAGCGGACTATCCAAAGCGGGTGGCTTGTTGGGTTTGGGAAAAGTTCTATTTGCCTTATCAGATTTTGACATGCATTTCTCTTTTTCATCCCATGAACAGAAACACTGCAGACCACTAAAGACTACATAGCGCAGGTCAGAGGAAAGCTTTTCTATTTGGCTGGTCGAATGAGAGTTTTTATTTCTGAGGTTACGACAGGGACTTCATGCGTGCGTCAGGGTGTGCGCTTGTGTGAGTGCGCAACAGCCCTGTTTTTTGTCCAACTGCAAATCCACTCAATGTTCACACTAGGCTACATTAGAGAAATTGTCTCTGAAATCTGTTCGTGTTTATGTTCTAAGAGTGTGCATGTTTATGCACCCTATTGTTTTATATATGTTACTAGCAATGCTTGTGTGTGTGTGTGTGTGTGTTCTTGTACTTGCTGCTGAGTGAGAACCATTTTTCGTATTTTTATCGCAAAGTGAGGACATTTTGACAAAGTGAGGACATTTTCCTGGTCCTCACTTTTTCAAATTCCGTTCTTGGGACAGGGGTTAGGTTTAGGACTAAGGTATGAATTGAGTTATTGTTAGGGTTAGGGTTAGGGTTAGGTATTAACTGGTTAGGGTTAGTGTTAGGGTCAGGGTTAGGCACTAAAAATCAAGGAAAATGAATGGAAGTCAATGGAAGTAACCGAAAAGTCCTCATAAAGATAGTAAAACACGGATGTGTGTGTGTGTGTGTGCATTTGTTTATGTGACAGGATTATTCAGTTGGGCGTCTTTTTTGATTGGCTTTGGAGTTAACTTTAGTACAGTAGGTTAGGAGTTCTATTATTGGAAACAGCAGAGTAAGAACATGGGCCTACCTTGGTAAAACCTTAGGATTTTGATTTAAACACATCTTTGTTGCTTTATAATTCCTTATTTGTGTGAAGAAGGATCTGGAGGTTTCTATTAGTCAGAGATTTATAATAGAACAGGAAACAATAGCCACTCTATGCCAAATAATGCTCTGTGTTGTTTTCAAAGGTTAATTCTTCCTGACACGGAACTAATGTCCCAGTAGAACAACACCTGCATGTCCACCAAGGCTTCACTCTCCTCTCACGACTTGCTCCTCATTCTCTATTGACATTTTAATGTGCTTTCAAGGTTTTTTTGTGACTGACCTAGAATGATATTGTGATTATGGCAAGCGAGCCATATAGTCAGCAGTGAGTGAGAGGTGAATAGGAGGCGGAGCAAGCCAGAGGAAGAAGTATTGTGGTCCAGGCTAATGGAGGATTTCCTCCTCCTGTCGCTCCAGCACACCCATGTGACCTTTCCAGACAAGGAGTGGGAGAATGCAGAGGAAGGTTACAGAGGGCGGAGGCCACAGCGGTCTTGACTTCATAGACTTGGATAATAGATCATTGAAACTGCTTTATTTTCTCCTTTTATTTCTTTCACTGCTCGTTTAGCTGATTAATATTAGGTTGAAAAGTCAGTGATCCAGCTTTGAAAATCTTAGTGCATCTGAGTGCTTAACACTACAACTGATATGTTTGAATATGACCATGTGTCCCTCAGCTAAATGTGCTGGGTTTCAGACTATAATTAATAATCTGTTTACGTAACAATTTATCTCAAGGTGTGGACGTTTTTCATTACAAACCCCTAGACAACCTGATGTGTACATACATGTTTTTGACTCTGATACATCTAGGTCACAAGGCAGTACACTATACTAGGTTCACAAGAATGAGATGAGACAAGATTTTAGCTAAAGCTTTGGAAAAACTAAGAATCCCCAATTTCTGTTTTCATAAATAGAGTTAATGTTTCACAAATTACAAGCTTATTTTTAAAACATATGTAATCAATGTGGAATAATCCAGTCTGGGTTTGATGATGCAGTTTTTCTGCTTGTCCCATTCTAAGGTGTTTCTAATGCCTAATCAGAATCAGACACTTAAAAGCAATTAGTGTCGTTAGCAGCTAATGGTTAGTCATGGTTGTTTCTTCTGTTATTGTTGTTTTGTTTCACAGGGCTCCAGGTCCTGTGACAGACAGTGTCTACCCATAATGGTTAAGGAGCAAAACAACCAAATCTACAAAGGTATGAAATGGTCAGCACCCACTTGTCACTGTTGCTGCTGTCATTTCTTGAGCTCCACCAACCAGTCTCCTTATAATTGTTGTGGGCTGTCCCCTTTGTTGCTCAAATCTGATATGTGTTGTTGTGTCATAGGATTAATAAACTCAACTGTGCAACAATAGGAAGATCTCCTTTTTTCACCTTTGGAATAAAATGGGTGACTGTTGTTTCACCCTTTACAGGTTTGGTCGTTTTGTACCCAAATTCTTTTCACTTTGACTTGGTATTTTGTGCCATTTTATAGCGACTACATCTCAATATACCCTTAATTAGATTTGTTACATTGCCTTGTTAATTTTTGTTCCAAGTCTCTTAAGAAAATGTTTTTTTAACACTTAAATGTGGATGAACTCACACACCCTGCAACCTAATCTGCACTGGATAACTACATCAAGTTGTCTATATTGCTAAAATGGGTGGATATTATACTGCAGTAATATGATATGTGTGTGTCACTGTGTGCATAATGGGAGAGAGAGAGACACTAGAGGAATAATAACAATGATTTCTTGGGTTTTCTGGCTAAAAAATGTGTTTGAATGCTTCTACAAGTTGCAAATCAGAGTGCAGCCACAATGTGTATCTGCAACTCGAGCATGTTTGTCTGGGCAGGATTAGCACTGTGTGCAAACAGTGAGATTGAGAGTTTCTGATAAGAATAAGATAACTAGTGGCTAGCTGCCAAGTGCACTTGTAGGTGGATGTATTCTTTTTAAAGTGAAGGCAGGAGAGCCCAGTGGTGTCGGGGTGCTCTCTTTATCTTTAGTTCAGTAAAGTCACAGAAATGAGAATGAGAGGCGTTCTAGGAAACCTGTTATAGGTCAACAATAAGGGCTGCAATGTGGCTATGACACTGTACTGCATCATGCAAGTGCAACAAATGTCAGAGTGACACTGTGCTTTATCTGTGGGTGTGTGACGCTGGTTGTGTGGGTGTTAAAGTGAATTACTGTGGTTCCACTGGCAACTTCGGCAAAGCCTCTCTCAAACAATTTCAAGTTGTCGACCACAAAGGACTTTAACAACGTCCTTGCAATCCAAATAAACAATCTGGGCTTCATAAAAACCACCCAGCTCCATGCATTTACATAATCACTGTTTAGGAAAAGGTATAGCTATAAACATGAGCTCCAGCTTGCTGATGAAACACCCATACAGATGTTTGGTTCGGGATGCCCCTTCATTGTTTCCACTGGCTGCTGATGTGTGTCAGACATGTACACACACACACAGCAACACATAGGAGTGGCTGAGGTCAGCAGAGTGTTGTACACAGTGAATCCCTGTCCTTTTCCCCCCGTCATTGTGAATTCCACAGCAAATGGGGGGCCGCCTGGTGAAACATGCTTACTCAGAGAGGTTTTATTCATAGGAATAAATGCCTTTAACACACAGGCATCAGTTGGTACACTCTCAAGGGGTAATCCAACAAGCAGGCACCTGCACATGTAGCCTCTAAATGCTGCTTCTGGGCCCTTTTGAGCTGCTTCATTCAGCACTGTTTCAGTAGGAACCTCCTCTGATCCATGTTTCCCAGTATGTGTGGAAAGGAGGTAAAAATGTGTTTAAGGAAGCTCAGTTACAGTTCTGATGGTTTAAAGTGCAGCATGAACGCACAGCTGTTCTAATGAAGCGAAACCTGAGCAGGGCCTAGGGGCCTAACAGGGCCAGTGGGCTGGCAGTGCAATTCTCTGCTATTGCTATAATGCTATTATTACCTCCTAACACAAAACCCTTCCTGTGGAGAAGAAGGATCTAAACTCTTTGAAATCTAATGCCTCTTATCTGAACCAAACAAGTGTAAAACTTAGTGCTACAGTGTGAAGGTTTTACAAATATACAATGCCTTGTAAAATAATTCATACTGCTGGATATTTTTACATTACAACAACAAACCTCAGTGTTCTTTTTAGATTTCATGCGATAGACCAACTACAAAAATTTGAAAAGTGTAGCATGCATTTATATTCACCATGCTTAGTAGGTCTGATACCCCTAAATAAAACTCAACTGCTTTCAGAAGTCACCTCCTTAGAAAAGAATAGAATCAGTTTGTAATTTAATCTCACTATAGATCCAGCTGAGATCTGTAAGAGGACATTAGTAAATAAATAGTACCATGGAGACCCAGGAACATAGCAGACAAGTCAGAGAGAGCTGTGAAGCAGATCAAAGCAGGGTTAGGTTAGAAAACTACATTTAAAGCTTTTAACTTCTCACAGAGCCCTATTCAAGCCATTATCTGATAATGGAAGAGGAACAACTGCAAAAACCAATTTAGAGGTTTTTGTCATTTTTGGTTCAACTAACTTTGTTAAGAGCCATGAATGCTGAATGACCCTTGGGGAAAAAATAAATTTTTTAAAGATTCTGTGTAGCTAGTGACCTTTAATCATTAGTAGCTTGAAAACAAGACAAACAGATAAGCCATAAATGGCCTGGGTTGGAAATTGAAGCTAGAACAATTCCAGTATACGGTGCACCTGATCCAAGATTTACATTTTTATAAACATTTTATTTAGGATATCTGTAACCACAAGTTTAATTTTATTATTAAATTATAAAATGAAGACAAAAAAAATAACAAACTTTTGCAAAGGAGGATGAATTCATTTTCTGACTTTTTTTTATTTTTACATTTAAAAGCATTCTTAGTTTGTTATAAATTTTTACCAAAGTTATTAAAAACCAGTGCGAAGGGCCTAAAGGGCTACTTGCTGCTCCGGAGCAAGTAGAATCCTGACCTAAACTGACAGGCCGCACAAGAAGAGCATTAATCAGAGAAGCAGCCAAGAGAACCATGGTGACTACACCTGGAGCTCAGGTGGGATAATCTGATGACATGGCAACTATTGGTTGTACACTTAGATGGTCAGATGGAACCCAAGTTTTATTTTTAGGCCTGCGTGCAATGAAAACTAATACTGCAATCCTCCTGAACATACCATACCTACTGTGATACATGGTGGTGGCAGCATCATGCAGTGAAGATGCTTTCTTCAGCAGGGACAGGGTAGCTGATCAGATTTGACGGGAAGATCGATTAGCTATCTGCTACCTGTATGACCCCCTCTCTTTTCCAATGGTTATAATCAGTCTGACAGAGAGAGGTATCCCAATCCTTGTGGTTTTTAGTATAACAATGACCATCAGTGGGACCCTTTGTGGGGTTCCTTGAGACGACATTGTTGTAAATAAGCGCCGTTTAACTACATAATCTGAACTGAAACTATCTGTGTAGTTATGCTGCTATAGGCTTAGGCTGCTGGAGCACATAATGACCACTTTCACCCTCTTCGCTACATTCTCACACTACTCTCCAATTTTGCATTATTTGCTGTTATTTCAGCTTTTAACTTTGTTCTCTCTCTTTTCTCTTCCTAGAAGCTACACCTGGCCTGACTCTGTGTCTGCCTGTGACACCTTTCTGGAGGGGGGCATCATCCGAGCTTCTGCTGGCAACAACTTAATGCTCACCCTCTACCAATGATCCACATAGCCCTGTCTTTCAGTGTTTAACCCTTTCTCTCTCTTAGACATGGCGATTGACTGAGCTTTTACTGTGACTGACTCTATGGGCTCTCTTTCAGACTCTAACCTTGAAAAATGGCTTAGAGTTTATCTGTTCTTTCTTTCTAGATGAAACGACTAAAGGAGCTACATCCATCAACATTTACTTTTCCTTCCCATAGAAAGTACTCCTGTATCAGTGCTTCTGTATTCTTTTTGTGTCTCTGCTCTGTTCTCTCAAACCCCCAGTCGGTCGTGGCAGATGGCCGCTCACACTGAGCCTGGTTCTGCTGGAGGTTTCTCCTGTTAAAAGGGAGTTTTTCCTCTCCACTGTCGCTACATGCATGCTCAGTATGAGGGATTGCTGCAAAGTCAACACCAGTGACTGTCCACTGTCTCTACATGCTCATCCAGGAGGAGGGAATTCTGCAAGTCACTGACTGGATGTAATCTGCTGGGTTTCCTTAGACAGAAAAACATTTTATCCAATTTGAATAAATAACTAACTCCGACTGCACTATTCAATGGTTAGGATTAATTGGAATGTATGAACCTGACTGTTGTGAAGTGCCTTGAGACAACATGTGTTGTGAATTGGCGCTTTATAAATAAAACTGAATTGAATTGAATTAATTAGGCTAAACACTGGACAAACCTGAAACCTCATAGAGACCTCAAAAAGACTTGGGCGGAGACTCACATTCCAGCAGGACAACATCCCTAAACATACACCAACAGTGACAATAGAAAGATCTAAAAAAACCTTTTGAATCCATCTGTCATATTCATTTTCCTTCTGTGTTGGTCTATCACACAAAATTACCAATAAAATCTATTAAGGTTGATGGATGTGAAATCAGAGCCGTATCGCCGCTATGTCAGAGTTTCTCATAGCTCTTCAGGTTGTGCTGTTCACTGTATGCAAACAGGATAAGGCTCAGTAGTTGCAGCTCAGATAAGACCAGCACCAATAAAGATGCTGATCTGATTACCATACAGATAAGAACTACTGCTCGACAATACGGCAGAGGCAGCAACAGCCATAAGCTAGTGGTACATAATCAAGTGGCCTTGAACGCTCAGTGAGGAGTTACTTATGCTCTCTCATTCTTATCCCATTCACTAACACACCCCTCACCCCCTCTCACCCTCCATTTCATCCTCCATCTGTCTACTGGTCCTCGTTAACGAAACAAAGAGCGCAGAGATGCATCAAAAGGGGCATTGTTCTCAGTGAAACAGTGAAATCTCCCTGACTCCACACCCACACCCCCAACCTTCCCTCTTCTCAATCTGTGGATGCACACAGTATGTGCGAACACAAAATACAGAGGATAGTAATGCTGTAAGAGAAAGTGACAGACAGAGAAGCCCGTGTAACAGCAGGGAGGCACCAAGAAAGTGACACAGAGAGAAGTAATGAGGCCTACAGCTTCGCATCATCTGCTGCCTCTGCTCCGACTGACATTAAAGGCTTCAGCGCATCTTTGTTCTCCCCCTAAGGTCATGAAACGAACAATACGAAGATACAGAGGAGAAGCAAGAAAGCAGCAGAAATCTTGATGAAACCTCTCATTTTTCTACTTTCGTAATTTTGTGAACATCTAGAACCTCATGATTTACCTCACTGCCCACGCAGAAAACTGCATAAAATATACATTTAGATCACCTTCTGGAAACTTCAACACAAGTTCAAACACATGCACGGATCATTGCTAACAAACGTTTATAGAAGGGTCCTGCCCAGTAATCCAAAATGCTCTAAATAAGTGTTTATACAGGAGGGATATAATCACAGACGACAGTGTGGACAGAGACAGGGGGAACCGAGGCTTTACTGCTCTATCGTTGGAAAAGTGCTAAAGACAAGTGTTGCCTTTGTTTTATTCTGCAATCTGATTGTTTGCCAGAACCTCGAGTTGAAAGAGATGAATGTGTCTGGTCTGTGTAAAGAATCAAGGAGTATCAGTCAGCCTGATGACTTCAGCTTCTCCACCGGAACCACAGGGGACACAGGATAAACGCAAAAACACAACGAATCAGGTCACATATGACTTTTATATGCTACCCACAAGATGCTTTAACCCGCAGGCCCCTACTGTCCATTTAATGACAGCTCTTAGTCTCTAAATCTACATCATGAGCCCCCAAATGAGACACCACATGCCTCTAATCGCAGCCCTGTGCAGACACTACCCCTAGGGGTTGGTCTTTTACCTCGTGCAGGAACCAGCCACATGTCCCAGCAACGGGCCAAATATGTAACAGAAAAATGTCTGCCATTATTACCCTCGTCTGCTCTCCATCAAACCATACACAAACACACATTCAGGCACAAATACACACTTTGCATGCCATACATTCTTGGGGAGGTAGTAGCCACTGTTGCCACAAACATCTGCTGATCTTTATCTTGTTACATAATACAACAATTCTGCTCTGCCAGAGGACGGTCGTCACCTTCTTAACGCGTCCTCACCTCACCTTGGCCTGCAGCCGTGGGACAGACACAAAGCATTATCCTCCACAGGTCAGCTTTTAAAGGTACACACAGGGATGTAATCACACCAGGAGAAGGAACTCTTTAACTTTTCCACATGTTTTCACCTTTTAACCACAAATTTCAATTGATTTTGTTGGGATTTCATGTGATAAAGGACGTATGGCATAATTGTAAAGTGGGAGCAAAGGGATATATTGTTTTCAAATGGTTTTCTATATAAAAATCTGAAAAGTGTGTCATGCATTTTTATTTAGCCCCCTTTACTCTGATACCCCAAAATCAAAACTACCAGGATTAATCCCCTTTAGAAGACACCTAACTTGTAAATAGAGGTTACATGTAATTTAGTTTGACCTTAGTATAAATTCAGCTGTTAAGACCTCAGAAGTCTGTTACAGAACTATGGAACGAATAGCATCAAGAAGACCAAGGAACACAGTAGACAGGTCAGAGAGAACGTTTTGGATAAGTTTGAAGCAGCAGTGTGTTGTAAAACATAATTCAACGTCTCATACAACAGAGGCGAGCAAGGAGAGTATTAATCTGAGAAGTTAGGAGATCCTGTCCACAAGGATAACTACAGCCTGTGCAGTCGTTTAGTGTGGAAATTGCTTTGGAGATGAGTGGAAGGAAAAAGGTTATTGTCAATAGAAAGCTAGACGAAGTCCTATTTAACGGGAAACATGTGGAAGAAGGTGTTTAAAGTTAAGACAAGTTTAAATTTCCGACCTACATACAAATATAGTGTGGCAGAAAGAAATAACACAGCACATGGCTCTGAACACACCGTACCCAGGGCAATAAATGGTGGTGGCACAATCATTCTGTGGAGGAGGCTTTTAATCAGCAGTGCCAGGAAAGCTGGACAGTGTGTATGATCAAATGGATTGTGTTCAATGCAGGACAATCCTTGGGGAAACCCCACTAGAGGCTTGCGACTAGAGCGAAGGTGCACCTTTGAGCAGGACAATGATCCTAAACATGAAGCGAAAGCTACAAAGGAATGGTTTAGGTCAAAGGATATTAATGTGCCAGACTTTGACTATGGCCCATTCAAAGTCCATACTTAAATAGAATTGAGGATCTGCAGCAAAACTTCTCTCTCTTCTGTTCTCCATCCAATCTGATTGTCAGGAAAAATGGGCAAGATTTTTTGTCTCTCTTTAAGTGTGCAGAGTTGGTAAAGATGTACCCCAAAAGACCTGCAGCTGTGCTTGCAGCAAAATATCATTCTACTCAGCTGTTAATTTGTAATAAAAAATGCATAAAACTATGTTAATTTTCTATACTTCTCCATTATGCACTACTTTGTGTAGGTCTATCACATAAAAAAAAACACTAAAATTCAATTTTGTGAAGTATGTGGTTATAACGTCACCAAACATATAAATGTCGGTGTACCACAAACTATTTATTTTATGCAAGTCAGTTTACTGTGTGACATTTGAGCCTATCTTATAAGCAGGACCAGGAAATGACAGCATCATTGTCGTAACTTAAACACATAGAAGACATGGTGACCTCTCTGCAAAATACATACATAAATACTCTGCCAAAATGTAAATAGCTATTTGTAGGAAGTGATCAGTTCTAAAGACTATCATCATGCATTACTTTAGACCTAACCAGACATCCTTTTTCTGGGCTAAACTGTCTCTGTGAATTGACTATACACACAAGAAAACTTATTTTATGTCCCTGCAGACTCATGCAGTTCTGAACATATTTGCCCTTAGATTAAGGTCAGCAGCTTTGGATGGGAGCCTATATTTGGGTTTGTGTGTAAGGACCTCCCACTTTCTGTTTGATTACAGTTTGCTTGTAGACACTTGGCAAATAGTAGTTATCTGCTGCTCTCTAAAAGCTGGGTTTCTAGGAAGTGCCACACAATCCTTTAATTCAAGTGTGACTTATTTTCTAGAGGTTGTGAAATAAAATTGGCAAGTATAAATACTCAGTTGCCTAAATTATTCTTCTGCTTGTGATTCCTGTTCTTATTTATAAGTATAGTCTCTCTTGGCAATTAAGATGAGGAAGGAGGGACAGAGGGGTGGAAAGGGAGGGGAGGTAAGGCTGGAAATGGACTGTGAGAGGAGCGGGGGAAAGGGACAGGATCTCATTTCACAACCACACCTTCTTCCGACCTACACTACCTTTCCGTTTTCCACCCTTTCCTGAGCTCCGTGACACACACATCCTGTGCCCACTGGTTCATTCAGTCCCCCAGATATCTCATCAAGAGTCACTGGGCGAAAGAAGAATTCTGTGGGTACACGTAAAAACTCCAGCATTAATGACAGGACTGTGTGACTAACTCCTGCAGGTGGGGAGGGGGTGGAGGAGGGGATGGGGCGGTTGCTTGTAAAGGTAACAGATATAAGGTTAGTGCTTCAGGGACCAGTATAGAAATGGATTCCCCATGGTGAACAGGACATAATACTTTATAGTTCACAGAACTTTGGACAAGGAATGTGAAATGCTTGTGGCAGTTTTAAGACACTGCAAAAACCTTTAACTGCAATCCACAAGGCAGAGCAGCAATCATGCTGCTCCTGGACAGTGCAAAATGGTCGGTCTTCATCTCAACCTCACAAACCATGTCTGCACACATGCAAACACACAACCACACAATATAGTATTTTCCTTTGCATTGTGTAAAACGTAATCAGAGTTTAAGTGATGCCTACATTTAGAAAGCATGGTTTCCTAAGAGCTCAAGTGGCATTCTCTTTCGCCAAGTGTTTTCACAGTAAACATGTTGCGAAACTGCGCGCTTGAGGTTACAGGGGACAGTGCATCGCCAAACACAACAGAACAAACCTTGGCAGAATGTATATTCATAGTGTAAGCACGTGGTGTTGCGCTGTAAGGGTTGGAAGCCGAGCCAGGGTGAAATTAGCACATGAAGCTCGGGCTCAGCTGCCAGGATTGTAAGCGGTGACTCTGGTCTTAAGCAACTGAGTGTTCAGGAGAATTTGACTTCATGTTTTCTCAATGCACGTGTAATCTCAGCCTCAATTACAGTGCTTTTAAAAAAATATTGCCCCCTTACAGATTTCCTGTGTTTTTGTCAAACGTACACGTTTAAGATCCTTAGATATTTTTTATTCAGTAAATACAAAATGCAATTTTCAAATGACTTATAAGGGATAAGAAACAAACCTGACCCTATTTGAAAAAGTAAATGCCTCGAATAACAAATAACTGGTTGTGCCATTATGCATCTACTATAAGTGGCAATGACTTTTTCTACATCATTGTGGAGAAAGTTAGACCCACTCTTCTTTACAGAATTGTTTATCAGGCCAGGCCAAGATAACCCAGTAAAATTTAAGCCTTGACTTTGACTTGGCTAGTCCAAACTTGGTAGAGAGCAAGATTCGTTGTTCCTTTAACAACAGCAAGTCCTCCAGGATCAAACCAGTCTCAGACCATCACACTACCACCACTATGTTTGACAATGTCATTTTTTCTGTAATGCTGTGTTAGCTTACTACAGATGTGACAAAATGCAAACCTTTGAAAGGTCCCCTGGATGAGCCGTCAATGACCTCTTGGATTGGTTTTGGTGGGACCACATCCTCTGGAATGGTTCTTCACTGGTCCATGTTTTCTATATTCTCTATGTGGATAGTGGCTTTCACTGAGGTTTTCTGAAGCTGAAAATCCTTAAAATGGCTCTGTAACCCTTTCTAGGCTAATAAGATCAGTGGCTTTGCATCCAATCTGTTCATAGTTTTTTTTTTTTGGTAGATTAGAGCATTTTAGCCTACTTCATGTTGTCACAAAGGTTCAATTTAACTGATTGGTGATACAAGTCCGGCAGTAATCAGGCCTGGAATGTGGCTACTAAAACTGAACTCAGCTGTCCAAAAAATTTTAATGGTATGATATTCAGGTATGTCCACATAGGGCCAGATTAATTTGGATAGCCTTTCCCCATAATAAATAAAATCACTATTGTTTTCACTCAGGTTATCTGTGTCTTATATCCAAATTTGCTTGATGAGCCAAATAATTAAAGTGTGACAAAAAACATAAAAAGAGAAACCTGTAATACATTTCACAGCACTGTAAATGAAGTTATCTTGATCAGTATTTCCCATGTTTATCATACATGACCAGACCTTTTTTATGCAAACAGACTCATTAGCAGTGCCCGAGGTTATGTGACGGTTGGGTTGACTGAAAGATATCAGTACTCACACCTTCTATGTGTGGACCCCAGCTGTCTGATATTAACTAATTAATGCTAATGGGGTATTAATGTATGAGTTGACGGCAAAATGCATGGAACCTTTTTCTGAGACGCAGCGAACAAAAGCTGTTCAACAACAACAAGCCTGCATCTGAGCCCCCTGCACACCCGCATTCCTCGCTCCTCATTCAGAGCGCCCGATAACCCCCACCCTCCCTTCTGTTCTCTTTTGCCTCCCTACCCCTACACCCACCCACCTACCCCCTAAACCGCCAAAGTGGGCCAACCAATAATCACCCAAGAGCCAGACTGTGTTTAGCATGACAAAGGAGATTTTGTGCAGCCATTTGCGATTGTGTATTTACATGAGTATGTGTGTGTGTGTGTGTGTGTGTGTGTGTGTGTGTCTGCGTGTGTGTTTAGAGGCATACATTGGTGTGTGTGTTTGACTGTAGATGAACCAGCAAAGGAAGTTGGTTTTTGGAGGAAATTCACTCCACATGTACTCAAAGCTTTTCCACATTTATACAAGCACAGATGAAACGCTGCATCTCTGTCTGGGGGTTCTTTAACAGGCAAACTGATGTAAATGGAAAACTCTGCATCTGTCTGGCAGATCTGCTGTCACTGTGGAGTTTTTAAAGGGAACACAGAGTTAATCTGCACCATTTGTAGCAGCCTGGGTAATAAAAGTTTGCTTCTGTGCAACAAAGTCAAAATTCCCTATTCATATGGAGCTGTCACTAGGACTCCCAACTGCTCCTCTGAAGCCAGCTCAGGCAGGCATCTCTTTCAGGTCAGTGAGGCATTCCTCTGCAGCAGCACCTGCTGAAGAAATTATTCCATGGGACAAAGAGGGAGAAGGAAAGTGACCAGGGGGCAGCAGCTGGCCAGAGATTTGCAAGAGTTCTGGGAGGGATTGTGGAGAAGTTAAGCTCAACTCCCATAATCCTCTTCTGAAAAAAGGGAGAAAAGAAAAGGGGAGACGGAGGGGATTGGAAACTGGGGGCCGCTGGAGTTGGAAACTAAATGGACCGGGCAACAGTGACAGCAGCCAAAAGCAAACCAGCTATCAAAGAAACACACACACACACACACCAAGTCCAGAATCTGGACGGGACACTCACTGAATACTAAGTGTTCAAACTGGACATCACACAAACAACCTCGCCTCTCATTCTGGGACAGTCTGTCAGATGTAAATCAATACTGATAGCGGTCAGATTTTTCCCATCAACATCCCACATCTGTGAGTAAGGACATCTCTAGCTGGGAGGCACCTCTGGAGGTTAAAGTTCACAGGAACAGGGTAACTGGGGCAAGCCATAGAGAACAGCAGGGACTCATTTACTGGCTATTTTGATTCTAGTAAATGAGGGCAGGTTAGAGGAGACTGCAAAACATTTGTGCTAGAGATGCACCGATCGGGCTTTTCCTGGCCGGTACTGATTTCTTTTTCACTTTAAACATTACTGCATTTGACCAGATTTCTGTTTTTCTATTCTAAGGACTGTAACACATGAAAGAGAAACAAATGTCATCTCATCTGCTGGTTTCTCAGCTGAGAAAAACTCTCCACCTGCCAGTAACACAAAGTGCCAATCTTCCTTTCAAACAGTATGGCTTGAATGTTTTCAACATGCGTTATTGCATTTTTTTTTTTTTTTTGGATAAACAAACATTTATTTTGCTGTTTAAAGAGAGAACGGTGTGTGTGCACGGTTCAGTTACTGGTTTCCCTCGCTTGGCATGCTCTGTTGCAGCTGGATGATAAGTGGATGCTGCAGATTAACTTGTTTAGCGCTTGCAGACAGCTGGCAAAACTTTTGAAGCGATAACGCCTTTAAAGGCAACCATCAGAAAGCGCGGGTAGTGTTTTGTTCGAAGGTTTATCATTTTGAATCCATGGGTGCTAAGTGTCACGCTTTTGCATGAGAGCTGGTGCGATGTCAATTCGAACCAACAGATAGGGAAATCTCATGTAAACCTACCAAGCAGGAGGCAGAAGATGTCGAGCGCTATGAGCAGCTTTTTCTTGCCGTTTTCCACACCGTTGTTGTTTAACGTGGAGCTTCCTCCGTTCCTTGTCTCTTGGGCCATCGCTTTCTCATACATGTACTTTTGCATTGAAGAACTCACAGATTTCAGCTCGGAATCCCGCAACGCGCTGCAGGTCTGAGGAGGAGGAAAAGTGTCAGGATCTGAAGGGTCCTTTTAAATTCTAACTTTCCCACTCGGAGAGTTTCTGGCCTGATGGTTTCTTGTGGATTTGATTAAGTATCAAATAAAATTAAAATAAGGAAAACGAAAACTTAAAAGTAAATAGGCGTGAAAAGTTCGGATCCACGCCAGTAAAAGTTGTCTGCGGCCGAAATGAACAGAAAGCCAGCTCCCCCTCTATCGGTCTCAGCTCAAACTCTTGGAGTGAGAGAAAATTGCGCTGCCCATCGACAGCCGCTCTGGTTATATCAATGCTTCCTCTCCTCCTCCTCCTCCTCCTCCCCCTCCTGCTCTTCAAGTTCCCCGCAGGCAGCTTGAAGGCTTGGCCCTCCTCCGTATCCCTCTACTTGGGATGAGTAGTAATCCCCTCCATGAAAATGTTAATAGTGAGCTCTGATTGGAGCGGGGCAGCAGCGGCCCCGTGGCTCCGGTCCAGCAGGCGCACGGCGCGCAGGATCTGTTCCGGCTGTGGATGAAGCAGGAGATCCTAAAAACGTACCTCTCAAAATATCTATCTATCTATCTATCTATCTATCTATCTATCTATCTATCTATCTATCTATCTATCTATCTATCTATCTATCTATCTATCTATCTATCTATCTATCTATCTATCTATCTATCTATCTATCTATCTATCTATCTATCTATCTATCTATCTATCTATCTATCTATCTATCTATCTATCTATATTTCAATTAACAAAATACATTTAATGAACAGAGGAGAGATCTAAATAAAAAAATATTTGACAGCATCAACTCTTCTAGGCACAGATTTTGAAGGAACTTGGCAAGAAGGTTGTTTCAAACATCTTGGAGAACTAGCCACAGATCTTCTGTGGATAAGCTTCCTTAAATCCTTCTTTCTCCCCATGTAATCCCAGACACAATTGATTATGTTTAGATCAGAGCTCTATGAGGGCTATGGCATCATTCCCAGGACTTTCTGTTATTTATATTGAAGATACTTCTTAATGACCTGTATGTTTAGGGTTGTTGTCCTGAAAAGAATACATTTAGGGCCAATCATATGCCTCCCTGATGGTATTGCATGATGGATAATTATCTGCCTGTATTTCTCAGCATTGAGGGCACCATTCATCCTGACCAAATCTCCAACTCCATTTGCAGATATGCAGCCCCAATCTTGCTTCACTGTTGCCTCCCGACACTCATGATTGTCCTGCTTTCCAGCCGTTCAACAAACAAACTTCCTTATGCTACAGACAAAGTTTTTCAGATTTTGACTTATCACTCCAGAGAACCAGCTGCATTTTTCTTATGTTTGCATGCATATTTGAGTTGCTTGGCCTTGTTATCATGTCAAGGGTATGGCCTTTTGGCTGCATCTCTTCAATGCAGACCACTTCTGGCCAGACTTGTCCGGACAGCAGATGGGTATATCTGGGTTCCACGGTTGTCGGCCAGTTGTAAGCTGATGGCACTGCTGGACATCTTCTGATTTCGAAGCTTAATATGCTTAATGTGTTTTTCCATCTGGTGCGCTAAGTTTCCTTGACTGACCATTGTGTTTACGATCATCAACATTGACTGTTTCTCTGTGCTTTTTCAAAAGAGCTTGAACAGCACATTTTGAAACACCAGTCTGCTTTAAAATATTTGTCTGGTAGAGACCTTGCTGATGCAGTATAACTACATTGGGTCTTGTTGCTGTGCTTAGTCTTGCCATTGTGTATGACCTGTGACATGAAACTGTCCTCCACATCCTCACCTTGGTAGCAGAGTTTAACTGTTCCTCACCCAGTTTTAAGCCTGCTACATAGATGTTTCTGTTTTGGTTAATGACTGTGTTTCAACCTACATGTGACATTGATGAGCATTAGCAGCTGTTTGGTATACTTAGTTGATCAAACTCCTGACTACCATCTTACAAAATCCCTGACTTTTTGCAAGGGTACCCATAGAATTGATGCTGGTTTAAAGGCAACGGGTAGTAACACCAAATATTGACATCCACTGTCTATACCCTCATATCCTTGAGTCCCAGAGTAGCTTTGCCAATCTCCGGAGGTTATTAGGCGAGAAACAGGGTACACCCAGGACAGGTCCCCAGTCGTCCATCACAAGGAAACCCTGAGACCCACAAAAAGAACAAACAACTAGGCGCACACACACACGCACGCACGCACTCTCTTTGTAGACTGATGAACAAAACAGTACTTATTCTTAATTTTGAAAGCATTCTGTGTTTATAGCATTTTTTTCACACCTGCCTAAAACATCTGAACATCACTGTCTCTCTCTCTCTCTTCTTCAGTGTGACAAGGAAGAGATGAGTATATGTATATATATATACACACACAGACATTTTCCCTCTGGAGAGATGCCCCAGACCTGGTTTAAGATTCTGCTGCTCAAGTGCATACTGCCATCTAGTGGTTAAATGCATATTGTCCACCTTGACTGATTTAAGAATTTCTTTTACTGGCCTGCACACAAACAAGAAATTGACTTTGGTTCCAGATTGCTTCAATGTACAGATACACAGATCCACAATTAGCCAAACCCCACACTCAAATAGCAAAACAGCAGATTTTCACAGCTACAAGCCCAAACTCCTCACACTGATTTGTTGAACATACTTGTCACAGTAAACATACAACATTTCTAACAGGTTAACTGGCCTCCCCAGCTCGGCTTCCCTGCCCTTCTCCCTCACCTGCTCCTCATTATCCTCTGATTATTCACTGCCTTGCTTTGTCATTCTCCACAATGTCATTCAATGGATCCATCCATTTCTTTACCTTGCCTGTTTCTTCCACATTGCTATGACCAGTCCCAATACTTGCTCTGTGTTCAGTTCTCCTCGTGCCTGGCTGTAAGTTTTTTTTAACCATTTAACCACTCTACTAAATATGTTGCTCCCACGTTTCTGTCTGCATTTTGATTCACCTCCTGACTCACAAAAACATGACATAAACATATCCATCTGCCATCCAAACAGGTAAAAGATGAATTAAAATCACACCAATCAGATTTAAGCTCTATCAACATGACAAGAGATGGGTTCGCCTGTTGATCACTTTACTGTATCATTGTATATTAATTAAGAAGAATTACATCATTATTATATACTAATGAACTGTTGAGAATTCAAAGATTAAAATACATCACACACACACATGCACACACACACACACACACACACATATATATATATATATATATAAGGCTGCAATATATATTGTGAATATATCATCATTGCGCTATCAGTGTACGCAATATTCATATTGCAAACTTATCCCACAGACTGTTTGGAGCGTAATAATTTTTTATTTTACACATTAATGTTTAGCCAGTTGGACAAATGACATTACCCGAATGGAAGCACAGATGAGAAAGAGACAAAATTAGGAAATTGTTAAATATTCCACCTGATTGTTTTCAAGTGATTTCTGCTACAATGGAAAATAATGGAAAATACTAAGGAATATTGTGATGTGTTGCGAAACATTGTGAAAAGGGGATGTGAATACTTGTTGCAAGTCTCTATATTGTTTACAAAACACTCTATAAAATAATTATAACTACAAAATTGCTGTGTAAAATACACTTTAAAATACAATTTAGTGATAAAGACCCACAATCAAGACTTATTGTAGCCTTCTCGTTAGGGCTACATGGTATTTTGTATGCCGATTGCATGCTGAAAAATGACATTTGCTATTATGTAAATGCCACTTAGACCCTGTGGAGTCTAGACCTTTAATCACTCCTGGCAACAGGAGATCCATCAATTTAAAAGCCTCCTAACAAATGCACATTTTTACAAAGAAAAAAGAAATCCTTTACTTCACCTGCAGGTCCAGTTGCAAAAAATAGATGACAAAGCAGTCTAACACCCATTAATACAGACAGTGGAAAATCTGAGAGCGACATCCATAAACATCTTTCTTGTAGCTTTTTCACCTTGACAAGTCATTTACTCCAGACTTTGAAAATTGGAAATTGTTACCCTGTATGCTCCGACTAAATTTAATTTGTTAACCTTTATTGTCATTGTGCATGTGCGCAAAAAAATCAATGCATTTCCATGTAGCTGAAAAAAGTTAAAAAGTAAAAAAAATAGTACACATGAAGTCAAGTCAAGTCAAGTTTATTTATATAGTTCTTTTCAGCAACAAGGCACTCAAAGTGCATAAAGTGCTTTAGGTATGCGTCGTTGCAGATATATTATTGTTGGTTTATACTTTTTATGGCATTTTGATAAAAACGTTTGAAAATTCTGGAGGTGTGGGCCTGGATGGATCTATAACACCTTCCTGATAGCAGAAGCAGTCCTGTATGATTCTTTTTGCTTGGTGCAGGCATCTGATGTTATAAAGGTCAGGCAGTTGGAAGTGGTGTCTTTATAATGTCCCGGGCTTACTGCCTTACTTTCTCTAGAGCCTTCCTGTCAGTTGAGGTGCAGCTTGTAAATCACACCAAGATGCCGTGAGTGATGATGGTTTTAAAAGAACGTTTATAAAAAGATAGCAGCAGCTTCTGGAAAATATTAAGTTTCCTTAATGACCTCAGTAAGTACATTCACTGCTGTTCTACACCACGTCCTCTCCGATGTGTAGGGACAAGTTTCTCCCTCTTCCTCCTGAAGTTGACCACAAGTTCTTTGTTTTGGTGGAGTTGAGTGTCAGGTTGTTAACAGAGCACCAGGTGGATTGTTTTTGAACTTCATCTCTGTAAACAGACTCGTCTTTGTTGTTTATTGAACCAACCATAGTGATGTCATCTGCAAACGTTTTAAAGGTGTTGCTGTCATGGGCAGGTGGGGCCGGAGGGGTGTAGGTGTGGTGTTAAGAGTAAGTCAACCTGAATGACTGTGACTGGTCAGTAAAAAGTCTTTGGTCAGTCTACAAGTGTGATAGCTGACACCCAACTGTAAGGTTTGATCAGGATTCTGACAGGAAGGTTGGTGTTAAAAGCAGAGTAAAGTCCACAAACATCCTTGTATGAAAACCAGGTTGTTCCGGATGTGCTAGCGCGATGTGAAGAATCTGTTGCCTCTGTATACAAACTGACACTGGTCTAGACTAGAGGAATTAAGGTGTTAATATGTTGTTACCAGCCTTTCAAATAACTTTATGATGGTGGAAGTCAGAGCCACAGGTCAGTAATCATAAAGGCTGCTAACAAATGACGTCTTAGGGAAGGGTACAATAACAGAAGTTTGAAAGCATTTGGGGACAGTACAAGTTGACAAGGAGAGGTTAAAAATGGAAGACAGTGTCTCAGCCAACTGTTTGGCACAGTCCTTCAGTACTCTCCCTCAGTGCAGCTGGACCAGCTGGCTACCTAGGGTTCACACCATGAAATCTTGTCCTGACACCCTCAGTACTTACAGTAAATAACCTGTCAGTTGTGAGTGGTGGTGATGTGTGCTCAGTCTATATCTCATTCACCTCAAAATGTGCAAAAACAGATTGAACTTCTCATCTAAATTGTTGCTGCTGTTGGCTAGGTCTCTGGAGCTCTTAAAGTTTATCAAGTCTTGAATGCTCTGCCACACATGCCGGGGTCCCCCTCTCTGAAATGTCCCTCAGTCCTCCTCCTGTGTTCTGCTTTTAGCCACGTTGATGCTCCTTTTCAAATTAGATCTGGCAACTCTATGCAGTCATCAGATCTGGCTCTTAAGGCTCTTAGCATCTGCTTGGCAGTCCTGGTCATCCACAGTTTGTTGTTAGGATAACATCTAATCTGTTTTCCAACAGTGACATTAATAATGCAAAAGCAGATATAACCCAAAATATATTATTTATAGTCAGCAAGGTCCTTATGTCCAAACAGGCTCTAGTTGGTTCTCTCAGTCCTGCAATTTTGGGTTTGGATCCTCAGGCCAGATCTTTATATATGTAACTTTTTCCGAAAACACAAAGCCTTTAGATCCACTGTATACTTTTAATCTAAACCATTCTGTTGTAGCTCTGGATGTACATTTAGGGTGGTTGATCTGCTGGAGAGTGACCCTCTACCTCATTCTCAAGTCTTTTAATGCCTCTAACAGGTTTCTGTCAAATGTTCTTCCCATCAGCTGTGACCATGTTCCCTCTCCCTGCTGAACAGAAGCATCCCCAGAGCATGATGCAGCCACCATCGTGTTTCAGTGTGTTAGTTTTCATTTGTATTCTCCAACGAACCTCAGAGGTTTTCACAGAACAATTTGAATTAAATGAAACAGAAATGACTTCTATTTGCTATTTAGATAACTTATGAAGGCAATGGATAGCACTAGATTTTATTCGGAGGTGTCATCAAACCTATATAGTGGCACGCCACACCGATTTTTTTTTTTTTTTTTTGCAAAACATTTTACTAGTGCAATTAATGCTGTTTTAACGTTTCATCGTCTAAGTGCTGGTAACAATAAAGTAGCCTTGACTCGTGGGTTTTATGACAGGAATTTAAAATCTCCGGTAGGGAAATACATGGTGCTCTGTTCCGCGAAAGTTGCCAGCTGCTCTTCAGGGATGGACGTTTGTTTCAAGTATTTCCAGTCTTCTCCGCAGCAGTGGTTTCAAGTCGTAGGTGATCCCGCGTGTTGAGAAGAGTAAGAAATGACCCCGCCCCTCCGCGCTGCCCCACAGACAGTAGACAAGCAGCACACCCAGCGCACCGCAGCGCACCGCGCGAGCCCAGCCGTCGGTAACGGAGAAGATGGCAGAGCGGCAACAACAGAAACACGAAGGCAGGGTAAAGATCGGCTATTACATCCTCGGCGACACGCTCGGAGTGGGGACGTTCGGGAAAGTAAAGAGTTAAGTCGTGTTTTTGTGTCACGTCAAACAGAAATGTGTGCGTTTGTGGCCGTCAGTCGGAGTAGTTATTGTTAAGTAGTGGCCCTGCCTCCTGTCATAGCGTACTGTGTTGAACTTGACAGTGAGCCGTTAGCGTAACTCTACGTTTTAGAAGTGGACTCGGACTGGATTTCTTGCGTAGCGGCCGCCTAAGAATTCGACCGCTTCAAAGTCAAATTCTTTCACCGAAGAATCTTTCTGCAGCCCCAGCTATCAGCTGTGGCAGGTGTAATTACACGAAGGGGAGCAGAGATTCAAAACCATATATTCCCACCGTTATATTGTGTGGCGGTGGAAATAAATCTAACCTTTGTGTTGTGGTGTGATTTTTAATCAGGACCATGAAGGACGCACGAAGCGTCCCGTTTGATTGCGTAACCCTAACATGTAGTTAACGGATTTTTAAGGTAACGTTGCGTCGGTGGTAGTTCAGTATGGTAACACGGGGTTAGCTTTAATGTCAAGGCAAGAAACCCCTTCATGTAGGCTCAGTTGTGCTTTTAAAACACATTGCTGAGTATTTACATTCTCTGAGCTAGTTTCTGTGCTCTCAGAATGACCTTGTGAGTTCTTTCACCCTGCCTGTTTCCTGAGAGCACACCTTGAAATGTGTTTTAAGCTAATTCACTTTTTAGCTGCCAGTCATATTGTTTTTATAGCAGCTCTCATTTGGTGCGCACTTGTTTAAAGCATTAAAGATTCGTAAATACGCAATATTTTTAATGTTGTATTAGAGCAATTGTAAAAAAAAAAAAAAGTTTTGTTTGACTCGTGTGAGCTGAAGAAGTTGATCCCAATTGTGTTGCTTCATAACTTTATTTTTTGTTTCGACTCAGTGGGTCGGTCGTAGCAGCTGCAATGACAATATGGATTCAAAGTGTCAGGCAGTCGGAGAAGTGCAGTACCTCAAACAAAGACGTGGACAGAAAATAAAGAGCCAAAAACTCATCAAAAAGCGCGTTTCATTTGGTGCAGGGGTGTCCAAAGTGTGGCCCGAGGACCATTTTGTGTCGCCCCTTCAATTCAAGGGCCCGCCAGCATCATCTGCCACCTGATGGAGATGGAGAGCTTTTGTTTTAAGTACAGGCAAAATAATTTACAACATTAAAATCGTCTTACAGTTGAGAATGTTAAATACAACACAAAGTATTTGTCTTTTAATAACCATAACATCCAGAGACTTTTACTCGAAAACAGACTTTTCTCGCAACTCTGCTTTTAATTTATAAAACTTGGTTAAATACAGCAAGCGTTTTGAAAGAAAGTGTGACCCAAATCCTCTCCTCATTGCTGAGAATAGACTGAAGTCTTTTCAAGCGAGTCCAGAAGTTGCAAACTGGATTCCTTTCCTTTAATAAGGCAAACTTGCAAAACCGCTTAGTTTTTTGTTAGTATTGTTAATTGTTAATACAATTCTTTGTGAATTTATTTTGTTTGGTACATCAATTGGCCAACAGGTATTTTTGAGCTGATGATTTTTGCTCCCGTGACAAAAAGTTTGGGGACCTCTGATTTAATGGATACATCGGAAGTATTGCAGTGGTAGTTCTCATATAAACGTTTAAATTTAGTTTCAGTCATAATCTTCTGAATAAAACATAATTTGATTTTAGTCACTCGACTGAATTATGAAGTATTAGACAAATGCATTTTTCTTCTTCTTACCTCTTTCGGGGAGAAACTAATAACTTAGACCTAGGCGAAATATTTTCCCTTTGATGCAATGTAATTAAAGTTATATATTGTAATAAACAGACACATATTGTTGGTATTTGAAACACCTTTAAGTCTCATTGGCTATTTTTTTCAAATCGTGCTGTCTTTCCACGCAACTAAATTTAGACCTGACTGGATTTAATCTCCCCCTGATATTTTCATTTTTTATTTGTTAATTAGCAAACCTCTTTTTTGGTGAATTATTCAATGCAGGTTAGACCATTTTATTTGTACAGATTTTCACACTTGTGTGCGTGGTCCTGTTGCGGAAAAAAAAAAAAAAATCAAATAGAACAAAGGTTTTATAAACCATAAGACATGTTTAAAGAATCTATAAATGGTGTATGATAATTCAGTGCAGATTTGACCAGCCAAGAGTTGGCATCACCCCTGAGTACATGCCACCCTGGGCGATGAGCCTTACGGCCCACATAAAAAGCACCACTGAAGCCCTCGGCATTTACAGAGTTACAGTTTCCAGATGTATCTTCTCGTGTGGTTATTCCCACATTCTGGGCTTCATTCTCTGCACATTTCTCTGAACCTAACGTAGGCCTGTTTGTATCTTTCCTGTTTTAGTTGGACAACATCAACTAACAGGCCACAAAGTCGCTGTGAAGATCCTAAACAGACAGAAGATCCGCAGTCTCGATGTTGTGGGGAAAATCAAGCGAGAGATCCAGAACCTCAAACTGTTCAGACACCCTCACATAATCAAGCTGTAAGTGGAGAATGGCAACACACTCCTCAGGCGAGTGTGAGAGTCTCTCTACTGACAGGATCACTGCTGTCTTTAATACGGGTATTGGGCTTTGTTGTGTTGCCTGTTTATGGTGGCAGGGCTTCCCTGTTCCTGCATGTTTACTATTGCTGTTCTGTACGGGTCATGCCTACAAGGTTCCCATGAGCTAGAATACACAAAGACAATAACATTGCCTCAATCTTAAACACACAAACATACATACCTTACTTGACCTACATGGTGTTGTTTCTTTTTCTCTGTGTCAAACCACTCCTTCCCTATCACACAACAATTTCTGTGTTATTTTAAGGTAAGGGTGAGGTTTAGTCCACACTTTCACACTCTGTTGTGGTGGCAGATATGTGAGTTCTCAAGTCTTGTCCTGGAAAGTTGTCTAACTTAGACAGAGGCGAATATATATAGGCCCTAAAGCTTCTCAGCAAGAACAGGCACGGCTGCAGACCAAAGCAAAGGCTGACCCCAACATATTCCAGATGTCAGCAGGACGGGCCCGAGCTTAGTGGATTGGCTGACTTTATTAACTTGACTTCATTAGCCTTGAAAAGCTTTCTATGTTTACGTAGAGGGGAAAGATTGGGTTTTAGTTTGGGTTTATATCCCCCCACGGTGCTGGGCTTGTAAGGTTCTACTAACAGAAATGAAGTAGATTGTGATGAAGTGCAGTGGACAATCTCCCTAAAGCAGCAATTTGTCAGACTGGTCTTGCAGTGTAATAAACCTGACCTTTATGAAAGAATGACCTGTTCTCAGTCGAGCCTTGCTAATATTTTGGGTTCTTCTTCGAGCTGTGCACATAGTTCTATTTAGAAAAGGAGTTTAGAGGCTAAGATATGATGCAACAGTGGGAAATGAAATGGAGCAAGCTCATTTTAACACAACCTTGTGTTTTTGTTCTAGCTACCAAGTGATAAGTACACCCACGGATTTCTTCATGGTCATGGAGTATGTGTCTGGAGGCGAGCTGTTTGACTACATCTGCAAAAATGGAAGGGTAAAACATTTATTTGTCAACTCTGAGGTATAAATTATCATCCAATATCAGAGGGTGCAGGTTGGATTGGGGTTAGCTCACTAAGGACAATTCTGAAGCGGGTTGGTTGCTTTGTGATCAGTCTGCTAGCCTGCTGTAGAAACTGAGTTTTTCCTGAATTGGACTTCAGTCTTTGTAACTGTTCTGCCTCTTCAAACCCAACTCATGAAGATGCAATGTAATTCATTCTTTTGTTACAATACCACCTTGTCCTTGTTTTTAGCTCCTGGGGAGGAATGGTTATCAGTGTGAGGCCATTCATAAAGCTTAAGGAAATGTTTCTTGTTTGAATGAAATTCTATTACATTTCATTTTGTTCTGATACTCTCACCTGGAATTTGTAGACTTTCTGACATTAGACAACCATTTTACAGAAGAAATCCAAAAAGACATTATTTAAAAATAATTATATGTAGAGAGGAGATGTTTAGCTGATTGCTAATTGGTTTACGTAGCACAGCGGCTTGGAAACTTCTTCTAGCCTCCCAGTAAATACTAATGTTTCCACCATGTACCACCATACTGATAGACGTTTAGTAATATATTCTGTTCTGTAACATATCTTACGTAATTGCTTTTCCTTATATTCAGTCCATAATTTTCCCGAGAATACATTCGTCCAGCCAATCACTGGTCAGCGCCGACGAGGGAAAAACAGATTTTGATCACTGGCCAATTTGCTGGTGTATTTCTAACAAAAAAGGCAGCTTTATCACTATGGCGATATCATGTTGATGATTGTAACATCCAATGCACTGCCCCCAGTGGCCAGCAATCAACAAATGCAGCTTTAACTATTTGCATGGCAACAGCTTCAGTCTATTCATAGTAACTCTATATTATTCTTTTAGTTGTTCATATCTATAATAATAGCCACAACACCAGACATGAAGTTGTCCCTGAAAGAACTTGGAGATCATATTTCACCCCTCGCCTCTAACATGAAACCTCAGATGAAAAGAGAAACACAAACTGAATCGTATTAAACCATTTGATACATTTCAGTCACATTTTGTCCCGTAGGTGGAGGACACAGAGGCTCGCCGTCTTTTTCAGCAGATCATCTCAGCTGTGGACTACTGTCACAGGCACATGGTGGTCCACAGAGACCTCAAACCTGAGAACGTCTTGCTTGATGCCAACAAGAACGCCAAGATTGCTGATTTTGGTGAGATCCAATAGAAATCCTTCATAGAAAAAGAGCAACAATTTTATGAAGTAGTTTATATGTTTCATTAAACCAAAATTTTTGTAGTTTTGGACTGATTCATTCATTTATAAATAAACAGGAATAAACATGACACTTGACAACTATGCGTTAGAGTATACATTTTTCCGGCTGAAGACACAATGTCTGATGCAATATGACCAAGAAAGAGAGCAATATTTTCTGAAATGGCCGAGGGCCCTTGTGCCCGGCAGGGTGTGAGGGCTGGAAAGACTTCCCTTAGCAACGGCCAGGTCTCATATCAAGTCTGGCAGGAAGCCTTGAGGCCCGGTGTCATCTGATAGGGAAGGAATCGGCAGGGGTGTGGCAAAGGGGGGGAGTGTTTTGGCTTCGAGCTAAAAGACACTAGGAAGCAGAGAGAGCTGGAGTGTTGAGGGAGCGGGGGGGAAAAGATAAAGTGAAGGTCAGCAAATGGCATAGTGTCTGATGTTTGCTGTTTGGCACAAGCTCTGTTAGCCAGAGAGAGTCTCATCCAATTAGATGAGCTTTGTGTTTAGAGCTTAGACTCTTGGGGGGCGAAGGAGGATAAAGATCTA
This sequence comes from Girardinichthys multiradiatus, assembly GCF_021462225.1. NCBI lineage: Eukaryota > Metazoa > Chordata > Actinopteri > Cyprinodontiformes > Goodeidae > Girardinichthys > Girardinichthys multiradiatus. The sequence goes on along the minus strand of NC_061802.1, from coordinate 36,162,063 downwards.
AGCTGTGTCCCCAGTGCCCTCACTGCATGGCGATATTCAATTTAGCCTCTCTGAATCAAAGGATCAAAGGCAATTATATGATCACCGGGAGGATCTTTTGGTTATTGTCTGTTACCTTCAGAGTGAAAAAGAGAGAGATATTAATGTGTGCTGGCCTTGTGATTGGCTTACAGGACTTTCAAACATGATGTCAGATGGAGAATTCTTACGAACGAGCTGTGGATCACCCAACTACGCAGCTCCAGAGGTCATCTCAGGAAGGTGTGTGTTCAGATTTGTAATCCCATGAATAATTCACAGGACTCGCTCATTAGCCCGTCAGTACTCCAGTCTTTATGCACTGCCGGAAAACTAGAGTAGAAGAAAAGCAGAGGGAGTGATTTACTGAAATCTTCAAGCAAGTCTAGATCTCCTGGCCTCTTGGAGGACACTCTATAGGTCTTCTGCTGGTGTCGGAAGCCTTTTGTTAAATTCTGGATCAAAATGACCCTACACGGCCCCAAAAAAAAAAAGCTTGGGCTCTTGGTCAGAACAAATCATCACTTATGTAAATTTGCTTTGTGTTTTCAGCCCAGTTATGCTTATGTTAAATTGTCAGTGTGTTTGGAATAATAGTCACGCTGAACAATTAAAACAATTAGATCCAATATAAAAAGTGTTTGGTTGTTTTAAAGAACCAGAAATGGATAAGGCTCTCATTGTTGTGAGAAAAATGCAAACTGAAAAACGTGTCGAAACCTAAAGATTTGGTTCCTCAAGGCACCTTTGAAACACTGTTTTTTTTTTTTTTTTCAAAGCAAAAGATAACGTAAAGAGGGGTCCCAGACTACCGTAAACTTGTCAGTTATTAGCAGTAGAATAATGGGCCAGTCCAACCTCAGAGAGTGGCTCATTTCCTTGCAAGATACAACATTTTGACATCAAATTTCAACACCATTTTAGCATAATTTCACAGCCATATTGTCACATTACATCCTCAGTGTATTTTACTGAGATTTTATCTGATAGACAATGACAAAGTTTTCCAATGTTGTGAAGTGGGAAGGAAAATGATACATTGTTCTCACTTTTTTTTTTACAATTAAAAACTGGAGACTCTGTAATTTAATCTCATTATAAATCTGGCTGTCCTGTGAAGGCCTCAGAGGTGTGTTGGAGAACATCAGTGAACAAACTGTAGACAGGTCAGGGTTAAAGTTGTAGATAAATAAAAACAGTGTTAGGTTAGAAAATAATGCCTCAAACACAACAGAGTCCATCATCTTAAATTGAAAAATTGCAAAATTGCACTAACAAATATACTGGTCGGCAACAGAAAGCTTTAATCAGAGAAGCAGCCATGACATCTTGGCCTACACGCAAAACGCTGTGGTGTAAAGCTCTGCACATGAACCTGAACACACCATCTCCACAGTGAAACATGGTGGTGGCAGCATCATGCTATGAGAAAGCTTTTCTTCAGCAAGGACAGGGAGTTTGGTCACAGTCGATGGTAAGATGGATGGAGCTAAATGCAACCATGGAAGATGACCTGGGCGTGAGACTGGGGCAGCGGTTCATCTCCCAGCAGAGCGACGCCTTTTAACATACAGCTAGCGTTGTGTGGAATACCATTGGTCCATTGGTGCACGTGTCAACTTCTGCATGGATGATTCAAACAGAATCTTTCTTTCTAAATCTCTCTACATAAACTATAGACCAATAAAAGCAAAGGTCTGAGTCCTGCTTTACTCCTTTCTTCTAGACAAACACAATGAAAAGTGCTACTTTCCTATTTTTTTTGTACTCGTGTTGCTTACCTGCCAAACCCTGTCTTGTCTCTCTCAGGCTGTATGCAGGCCCAGAGGTTGACATCTGGAGCTGTGGAGTGATCCTGTATGCCCTGCTGTGTGGCACTCTGCCCTTTGATGATGAGCATGTTCCCACACTGTTCAAAAAGATCAGAGGAGGTGTTTTCTACATCCCAGAGTACCTGACTCGCTCCGTGGCCTCGCTGCTCATGCTCATGCTGCAGGTGGATCCACTTAAGAGAGCCACCATCAAAGACATCAGGTAACAGCCACACTTTGTTCGGAGTCCATTTTAATCAGCTGTGTTTAACCGCTTGGAAGCTTACCACTAAGCCCCCTGCCCACAATCCACAGGGCTCAAAGGATTTGTTGTAACGCCGGTTTGGTCCCAGTTTGGTCCCAGTAGGGGACCAACAACGGTTTGCTGTATTTTGAAAACAGCTCTTGAACTACTTAAACCTGTTGTGCATAATGTTGCCCTGTCCCTTCTGGTAGTGAGTGTTAACACCCAAACAAAACACTTTCTACATGTGATGATGAAGTGTGCCTTTAGGTAAACTCATCCAAACATCATACAAATACACACCTTTCAGTAACATGTTATTTAGCATTCATGTCTGCCTCCGGTCCTTCCTCCCTTAGTGATGAAAACCTTTACCATCTCTAATCCAGGTTTATCCTCATCGCTGAGCACGTTCCTCTGGAGACAGTAATCTTTCCTTTCATCTCTTCTTTCTAATCTGAAGCAACTAAAGCTTTTCTTAGTTGCAGCTTAGGTTTTCTGCTGTTGACTAATCTGGCTTCTATGTTACATGTGCTCCCCTTTTAGCTCTGGTAAAACCATCTTTGGTAGTTGAATGTGCTATTATTAGTGTGGCAGCTGCTAGTGAAGATTTAATCAAACAAGGAGGCAAACCCGTTCATAGATCCCATCATATTTGTCAAGTAAAACCAGAGTTCGATGAGAAGTTGCATACTCACTAAGGGTTAAATATGGAACCATGTAGGAATTTGGAAATGCCACATTTATTGTCACCCCTGGTGCTACTATTTTGTACAATCTCCTATGCTGATAGGACAGCAATTGGTCTCCTCCTGTAAGGTCGGAGCAGACATCAGAGATACATACATGCTCTCTGTTTTCCAGCTCACCCCACAGGTTTTCTGAAAGATTTAGTCTGAAAGATTGATTGATTGATTTTGGCCTGTTGTTTTAGATCATTGTCCTGCTAAAAGACCCAATCACAACTCATTTTCCGTTTTCTGACAGATGCAAAGTTTTATTTACATTTTCTTTGTATTTCAAGGAGTTCATTGTGCCAAGCGGTAGCCTCTTATAGTGTATAGTGTAACTGGATACACATAGGAGAGGGCATAACTCTTGAGCGTCATACAATTTTAAAATTATTACCCTCAAATCGTTTTTTTTTGGTGCCCTTGTACATTATTAATTACATTTGCACATCAGTGACCTTTCTGTGTTCCATCAGGGAACATGAGTGGTTTAAGCAGGACCTGCCAGGCTACCTGTTCCCAGAGGACCCATCGTATGATGCCACCGTCCTCGACGAAGAGGCTATCAGGGAAGTGTGTGAAAAGTTTGAATGCACCGAGTCTGAAGTTATGTCCAGTCTCTACAGCGGAGATCCACAGGTACACACGGACACGTCTGAAATTATGCATGTAACGACAATGTGCGCAATATACTATTTTCTTGCTTAAACCATTTAGAAAGTGTTTGTAAATTACCATTTTGTTTTTTTTATTTGTCATGATATGAATTAAAAACTGAATTAAAAAAATGAGACTTTTCATTTCCACCCTCCTTTTGTGTCTGTAGGATCAGTTAGCAGTAGCTTATCACCTCATCATAGATAACCGGCGCATTATGACCCAGGCCAGTGAATTCTACCTGGCATCCAGTCCTCCACAGGGCTCCTTCATAGAAGAAGGCATGCCGCTGCCCCCCGGCGTCAAACCCCACCCAGAGAGGATGCCTCCGCTTTTGGCCGACAGCCCCAAATCCCGTTGTCCTCTGGATGCTCTGAACACAACCCGGCCCAAACCTCTTGCAGTGAAGAAGGCCAAATGGCACCTGGGTATCAGGAGCCAGAGCAGACCATACGACATCATGGCTGAGGTGTACAGAGCCATGAAACAGCTCAGCTTTGACTGGAAGGTAACAGGATATTTATGGAACAGAAAGAATGGTAGAGTAAACAGGTAGGTCTACATTACTGTCCTGTATGGCAGGTGGTGAACCCGTATCATCTGCGTGTCCGACGGAAGAATCCAGTAACAGGAAACCTGGTGAAAATGAGCCTCCAGCTCTACCAAGTTGACAACAGATCCTACCTCCTCGACTTTAAGAGCATTGATGGTAAGTGATGAACAAAACAGATGTTTTGTTTTGTGATAAACAGACATATTGCTGCCCAAAAAGCAAGATTCACACACTGTATGTATTTTTTTACACCTTTTTGACCCCTGATTACTATGATTTAATTGTGGAGCTTTAAAGTGTATTTCAGGACACTGTCACTTGGGTTGTACAATGCCCTTCACATTTATTGGCACCCAGGGTAAACATGTATAAAAAACTTTAAAATGAATGAATCTTTTATTGCAGCAGGATCATTTCACATCAAAAATGTCTGAAAAATAAAACCTTTATTTTGAGAAAATATAACCAGCAGGGAAACAAAATCCTATGTTAAGACAGATATTGTTACATATTAGGATGAGTAACACAAATATAGATAACCCCTGTTATTATCCATTAACAGTATTGAAGCACTTTATGTTCCTCTGCAGCATTTCACAAGCCTGGGGCGTAGATGGAGAGGTATCTCTTACTACAATCGCTCTAGAGGGTCCAGAGTCCTGGTTTCTTTATGCTGTCTAAGGTGTTCTGTAGGATTGAGTTCTGAGGTTTGAGTTTTGTCTTGTGAAACATTCCCATGTTCAGTCATTCAGGGGTTTTTCAATCGTCTTGCTAGTCTTCAGCAAGTTTCTGACAGAGGCCCCCACAGTTTTATTAAAATCTCCTGGTTTCTCAAAGAGTCACGTTGCCATGAAGTCTTTTATGATTCCAAGGGTGTTAGGAGGAGAAACAGGCCCACAGCATCATTGATCCTCCACCACACCTAACAGAGGGAATGAGGTTTTTTTTCCACATGCTCATTCTTTGTTTCACACCAGACCCACCTGAAGCTCAACCTTCCTCTTATCTGACCACATGGTTCCAGTAGGCTTTAGCAAATGTCACATGTTTAAGTTTGTGATGGCAGGACAGAGGCCTTGTTCCAGCATCACTTCCAAACAACCGGTGGTCAAATAGAAAGCATCTATTAGTTGTTATTGAGACTTGATCACCACAACATACAAGTCTTTGTTGGAGTTCTCTAACTGAGCTTTTTCTTACTATCTGCTCACCGTGTGTGGCAGTTAGATACATATGGGCCCTCATTCAACCCTTTAACATTTTGCTATGACTAGCAGCCATTATTTTGTAGCCATTTCCTGACATATATGAATGGTATGTTCACTTGTCTTGTCCATTTTGAAGAGTGGCTAATAGAAATGTGGCATCTCGTGTAACCTTTGAGAAACAGGATATAATAGACCATATTAATTAAAAGCTCCAAGACACTTTGATAAATAAATAAAAAATAATAATAAAGCATACCCAAAAATGCTTACATTTATTTTATAATATTTGACCATAATTTTGTAAAAACATTTAAAGTGAGATTTTTTTTCCCCACTGAGTAACTGCACTCAGATTGAAGAATATAAATATCTCTTTACGTTTTCGGTGTGAGATTATGCTACACTAATAGATGATGAATTTATTTTAAAGCTTTTATACATTTTTCCCAGGGTGCTTCTAAATGTAGACCTACATGTTATAAAACATGTACGTTGAAGCTTGTTTCATAGGAGTACAATGAGAGAAGAATGACAGTCCTAATGCTACTGGACTGTCATTCTGCTTCTTCGTTACCCACAGATGATATCATCGATGCCGTCGGCTTTAAATCTGGGTCGTCCACTCCTCAGCGGTCAGGCTCCACCGCCGGTCTCCACAGACCCCGACTGAGCATCGACTCTGCTAGCCTGGCTATCGATCTGCCCCAGCTCAGCTCCTCTCTCCCGGGCTCCCTGTCCGGCAGCTCCCCTCTGCTCACCCCGCGTCAGGGATCGCACACCATGGACTTCTTTGAAATGTGTGCTAGTCTCATCACCACGCTGGCTCGCTGACACCTGCTGGTTCTCAACCTTCCTTGTAACCTAGGTGGAAGTAGGTTCTTATTTTGGTTCTAGCTGCAAAATCTGGGATGTATTGATGGACCCGTGGAAGCCAGATAATTGGAGAGGTCAGAAATCAGAACGGCATCAGAGTCAGCATAGGTCAAGTTTACCTTCCCCCTCCAAAAAATCTCTTTAGTCTTTTATCAGCTGCATCAACACGCAATGACTGGACATCCTGCTGAGTTAGCTTCAGACACTGTTCTGAGGTCAGTTCTGCTGCTTGTCGTCCTGGTTGCTGTGACAGCTGTGTCTGGAGGGACATTACTACACATAGATTTCAGGTTTTATATTGGTTGTATAGAAGCTTTCTGTTATCCATGTATATTTATATTACTTTAATTATAGATTGAACAACTAATTGTCAAAGATATACCAAAAACCGAAGAATATTATTATTTCAATATCAGATTCATATTTATTTTTAGATGATTTTGTTTAGACACTAGTTTTATTCAAAATATCTCCACAGAGTTTTAATCAAATGTTTTAATAGATGAGAGTTTAACAGTAGGGTGGAACAGCATTGATGCTCTGCTTGAGACTGTCTGCTGGATGCTCCCGGTGCAGAACATGCACACTATCTCGCTGCACCACACAACCATCATTTCATCGTATTTGTCTGTCAGGTGACACCGATGTGCAACACACTCAAGAGGCTGTAATAGATCAGCTGCCGTTCAGCTTGTCAGTGGTGCTTGAGCAGAATTTCATTTTAAAAAACACGCAGGCCGCTGACATCAGAAGGGGGGGCAGGGATGTACGCCCTGAGCTGAATAACGATAGACGGCTCCGTGCTGCAGAGGGAATGCTTATGGGTTACAAATGGTGTCACGTTAACCTGTCAAGCCATGACAAAAACACTTAAGAAACTGGAGGGGGACTGAAAATCTGAAAATCAATTATTCAGAGAGGTAATGCAAGATATATATACACATGTATATATGTGTGTGTTTGTGTCATGTGAGATGGTGTGTAACTGCTACAGGGGAGCAGGAAGCCACAGAAACCTTTACACAGATGCCTTAATGAATGCAACACGATATTTTTGCACACATGTATATGGTGAGAGTTATTTGTGCCAGTATGTGTACTGGAGGTTCAGACTTTACTTTACATGTAAAGTCTGTAAAGGTCTGTGGAGGTCTGAGATGCTGGAGTCAGAAAATTCAACCTCGATGTTATTGTGTACCGTTGCCATTCGAGCCGCTCTGTTTGACTCTTCTTGACTTTATGATCTGCGCTTTCACCCTTTCACTGGGCTCAGCCGTTCATTGCACCACTCTCCATGAGTGCTTACAGATGTTACCGTATGACTCGGTCTCAGATCTGTGTTAATGAACTCTGCATCTTCATTCATTCCCATAATCTTCTAGATGGCCACCGCTGTGATGTTTTTACTCCTCACATTAGTACATGTCAGAGACTGAATGTAAAACTAAAACTCATCCAGCTTTTATTCTCTCCTCTACTAAGTTTTCGAGCTCCTTGTTTGGGTGGGAAGGGTGGATTGTTTCTGCAGTTTGCAGTAAAGCTGAAGGATTTTACAACTTGTCGGTTCTGTAGACCAATCTCTGTACAGATTTACAAAACACCTTTGTGATATTTGTCAACATTGTCCAGACTACGTGACCCTACTACTTAATGACACATTTAAACACTTTGTTTGTTTGGGCTGATATGTTTATCCAACAAATAAATGATAAATTATAAAAACAGGAATTTGTTTTATATCTAATCCAAGCAGGGTCAAAATTATAAATACAAGCTCAAATATATACATTTACTCCATAAATAGATACTTAAATACCTCTTAGTAAGTTGCAGAGACACCGCACAGTTTTTGTAGCCATCAACATCTGGTTTAACTCTGGCTGGATAATTGATCACTTTCCTGTTGTGGGCTTGGCTTTTAAGTTTCAGTCCAAGGATCGTAAGCTTCTGGGTAGCCTGATATATTCATTTTTTAAAGTGTGTTTGGGATCATTGTCCTGTTGAACGTCCAGCTCTGTCCAAATATCGAAGAATTTGGAAGAAGTCCTCCATTTTTATTATTCCATGATGCATCTCTAAGCATAATGTTTCCACTGCCTTGTTTGACAGATGGTTGCAGTGTTCTTAGGTGTTAAAGCCCCACTTTCACTTTTTGAAACGTTCTTACTTACAAACAGCTTTGTTATAATTTTGACCATAAAGGTTTTCTCCTGAGGACGTTTGGATTACTGCTGCAACCTGGTCTAAAGAGGATGGATGGATGGATGGATGGATGGATGGATGGATGGATGGATGGATGGATGGATGGATGGAGGATGGATGGATGGATGGATGGATGGATGGATGGAGGATGGATGGATGTGCATTTTGGAGCAGGGGCTTCTTTTATAATTGGTTTCCTCTCAGTCTATCTAAATGTTCTAGCATACTTGGACACAGTTGGGCATCCAGCTGGACAAAAATCCCAAACATACATCAAAAAGCTGTTTCTGAATGGACAATGCAACCTGGCATTAAGCTTCTTGAATGACCCTTGAGTTTAACCTTATTGAAAATTTGTGGACTGCGCTTAGACACCCGCTCTTAGGAAACAAACCATTCATGAACTCTACTATGTTTGTCAAATATCAAGTCAGAATGATCCCAGCAGCTCGTTGATGCATATGGTTTCTCTGCAACTTGCCCAGCGACATTTCTCAAAGTATTTGTAGGGGTTTATCTACATATTTGAGCCCGTATGTCTAATTTTGAACCTGTGTGAATTAGAGAAAACGTGGATTATAAAAGTTGTTTTTTTTTTTTGCACCCAATTCTTCTTTTAAAACTCATCAAGATGATATGTTGTCCAATAAATCTTTCCGGGATAAAAAAAAACTGTCCTAAAGCAGCATTAAGATGAAACATGGCATTAATGCTGGACATGAGTAACTGGCAATATGCGTAAAGGTTATGTGTGTTACTGTTTTCAATAAGTTGTGTTACCGTTTAACATTTTATCTTATTGTTTGTGTGGTACGGTCATGTTGAAACAGAATGCGACCTCTTTAGGTTCTCACTCATCAGTTTAGACTTTGACTGTTTAAAAACCCTTTTGGACCTCTGGAGGATGTCACTTAGTAGATGTTTGCAGTTTTGGGTACATCTTATTTATTTAAAGGTAACTTATCACATGACTAACCTGTTCTTCTCTAAAGCCTTAATAACTAAGGAGGATAACTTTTTAGGGTCGTTGTATTTGGTTAAATTCTAACATTCATTTATCACTGAATGCATTTTTTATCAACTAACTTGTTCGTTGTTTCTCAGAGTACCGGCTGTGGTCAGCGGTTTGGCTCCTCCTCAGTACCATCTGTGTGCTGAAGCTGTGCATAGCTTGAAAGATGATCTATCTTTAAATTCAGCTTTAAATCACCGACTGACGCTTCTTATCACCCGAGGCTGTTTTACATTTCAGTGTGATGTTCTGGTCTTTTATTCATCCTCAACTTCAAAATTAAAAGTCTAATATGTAATTAAAAAGCCACTAAATACCACAGGAGAAAGAAAATATTGGCACACATCTGTAGTTCTTGCTTGAGTACGTCTCTAGAAGAGCTCGCCACACTTAACCCGTCCCTCCGCTCGCTGCCCCAAAAACGTACACGCTTCCTCAACGAAGCACACTCTACTATTTCCTCCCCATAAACATTGTCTTCTGTAACTTATCAGAATCATTTGATCGGTAGGCCTAATTTAAACTTTTAAGCTAGAGATGATGAAAAACAGTCCCTAAAAACTCGCCCTGTCTGAATGATGAGCTATGTATCCGAAGCAAACTCCATCATCATTAGCCATCTCTGTACAGTGTGCACCCACTGCACCACTGGCAGGACCTGCCACTCTGGGTGGTGAGCCATATCACCTATGTCTAAATCTGCCACTGTGACAAGTTACTTTGTGATGTGTCACCTCCAGACGCTTGTCTACGCGATGTTGAAGGGATCGACTCGGTACTGTGAGACTGGGTCTAAACTTTGTCATGTAGGCTGTAAAGGGAATGAGAACATTTTACTTGAAGGGAGCCTCGTAAAGCCTTTTCTTTGAAACGGTGTAAGCTGTAGTCTTCAATACTCTGCTGAAACCCTATATTAAATGTATGCCTGCAACATACATGTAGTTGTATGGTGACAAGCCCGCTATAATAAACAACTTTGTTCAGATTCTGTCTATATATGCATCTACCCATGGTACTGCTGCTGAAAGCAACACAGTACACAACACCTATAGAAGAAGTGTGGTGTCCTGCACTGTCCTGTCGGTGTACACAAACTGCTCTCATATATTCGGGATTTAGCTCTACCTTTACAGCTCTGTGGAACCTATAGTGGCATGTTACTCGTGGATACTCCAAACAACATGCCAGCAGGCCTCACTAAATACACGTTACCAAAGGGAGAGTTTTCCCACCACAAAGCTGTCATCTCTGTTTAGCTGGAGGTAAATGGTGAACTTTAACAACCTTGTCTGTGTTGTGAGTGTTGTGTGTGGGTGCACCTTGCTTATTGTTACCTTGTACAAAAGTGGGTTCCTCTGTGTGTTGTTGTCTTTCTCCATCTCTGTCTCTAAGATTGGGGTTTGGACCTTGTTATGCACTGCATGATATTACGGTTACAACTTGCACTTTAAGAGGTATTTATTAAAAAAAAAAACATGCAAAACAACGATGTTGTTATTGAGTCTCTTTGCATTACAGAGCTTTTATACACGCATAAATTACACACTTGTAACCCTTTAAATTGCTTTGTGAGAAAGCATCTGAGGTACATGGACAAATGCAGAACAGTGAAATTAAACACAACAAAGCAAGATGTTTTCATCTAAAAGCTGCAGTTACATCTGAAGGAGAGCGAACACTATTCTAAAGTTTTGTATTTATCATCACAGTCTTTGCTCTTGGCTCTATTATATTAATGCAAGCTAATAAGCCTAAGATAGTTTAGATTCTTTGAAATGAGGTTCTGTGAAGTTACCAGCATTTTCTTTTCATCTCCTTTGTTAGAAAGATGACATTCTTTAGTGAGTTGTAGAAAAGGGAAGAAACCCTCATGGAAACTAATAGCTAGCCAGACAGCAGGCCCAGGTTTAGCAGATTTTTGCAATTTAAAACATCTCACACTAAAAAATGTCCAGACATTAACTGGCCATGCTTTAAAGAAGACAGTTAAATTTGTAGCCTTTTTCTCGGCCCAACAACGTTAATGTTGCTACACAAAGTGATTTAAACTAAGTAAGCAGAATAAACTTATATTTTCCGCTGATGTTCATCAGTAGATGCATACTCTTAAACAATCCAGAATGGTTGTCACCAGTATTAACTAAAAATAGAAAAAGATTTCTATAACGTAAAAAAATAAGGGATGCAAACACTGACCAGTTCCAGATAGTTATGTGAAAAAGAAGGTGGGTATTTCTAAGTGTATTTCATCTGTTCAGTCCCTTGCAGCAAACCCCGAACCTTTTTAGAGCAGAAGATAAAAGCGATCCACCTCCTGTCGACGCTTCATGTGGACTAAGACATCCAGACTCTTGTCCGGGTTCTTTGAGCTGTGATCCAACTTTGAATTACTGGCTGAACTGAGAAAAAGTTGGTTGCAGGACTTCCCTTAATTTGAATGTCTTTCTTTCCTCAGGAAGGTATCCCACCCTGGAAACACTGATTAAATCCTTTCCATACTTCCACCATGAGTTGTATTTTCTGGTTTTGACCAGTCTGTATGTTTTTTTTTATTTCCTCTCATTGAAAAAGGAGATTTCATCCTGTCCAAAGTTCAGAATCCTTACACCTATGTCTTCAAGGAACATAATTAACATATCCATCTGCTTAGATGCTGGTTCACATCAGTGTATTGGTCCATACATACAGTTCTCAGATAAATAAAGTTGAAGTCAAAAAGATGCAGTTTTTGTCAAAGGTTCACATGGCAGCAACTTGTCACAGTTGAAAGATCCTGGTCAGCATGGGAGATTTTTGATTGGCTGTTAGAAGTAGAAAGAAACATTATTTAAACATATCAGGCAGAATGTGAGAGAGTCTATGATTTATCCTCACCTCACTGTGCAGCGGTGAATCCAGCATAAAGTCTGCATACATGTCGGGAGGAGGTAAAATGATGGCTGTAGGATCAAACTCTGTCTTCTGAGTTGAACTTATCTGTGGCCTGTTTAAAAAAAATATATATACTTGTATAAATGTTTTTACACATACCCTAATTATCCTTTCAAAAAAGTATTAGTACACCTGTGCATATTGCAATTAGGAATGGGCCAGTATGAGATTCTCACTGTATGATAAATGGAACAAAATACTGTGTATTCACACAAAAATTTACATACAAAATGTATAACATGATTTAATTTTTGCATTATTCCAATTATTCCGACTGCTAATAAAATTGTACAATGCACTGGTTATTACTGCTTGTAGAGGAGCTAGTGCCTATCTGCAGCGGTCTAAGGGCAAGCGCCAGGGTACACCCTGGACAGGTCGCCAGTCCATTGCAGGGCAACACAGAGACACCTTTGCACACAATTGAGAAAGACCGGTTAACCTAACAGTCATATTTTTGAACTGTTGGAGCAAGCTGGAGTACCCGGAGCGAACACACACAAGCATGGAGAGAACGTGCAAACTCCATGCAGAACCCCTGGTTGGGACTCAAACCTAGGACCTTCTTGCTGCAAGGCAATAGTGCTACCAACTGCACCACCGTGCAGCCTAAACCAACTAAATTTAGTATTAGTTTTTGAGTAACACAAGCTGATGTAGGCTGGTTAGTCGGTCAGGCTATATTGGTAGACCGGGACTATTTAGTGGAATTTTGTAATTATAAATCTGAGAAAACAAAGATTACACAAGGAGTTCCTCAATGCTTTATTCAACACATACATGATCCCAGTTGCTCTGATTATGGAGTACTAGAAGATCTACAATAACTGTGCTGATGACATATTAGTTAATGGTTGTATTTTACACTTGACCATGGCCCACATATCCACTAGTGGACCTGTTCGAATGCATGTTTTTCCTTAGTAGGTGTTAGGTAATGGTGCTAATGATCATTGTTGAGGTCAATCAATCAGCTGCCGGTCATCTAAAAAGCTGCTGCCAGAGTCCCGACCACCACCAGCAAATTGAATTACATTACAACAGTCCTTAAATTACTGCACTGGCTCTATTTGTCAAGGACAGAATTCAAAACTTCTTGCTGATCTATAAGGCATTTAATGGTCTTTGCTTAAATACATTTTAGAGTTTCTGGTCAAGTATGAAACATGTAGGCCCCTCTGTTCATCTGAGACCTGGTCACTCAATGAGAGTACATGAACTAAACAAAGGGAGGCAGCATTTAGTTTTTTTGAGCCTCAACTCTGAACACAACTGCCTTAAAACCTGAGATGTCCCGAAACTGTTGGCTCTTTTATATCAGGACTGAAAACATTCCTGTTTTAAGATTGTGTTATCATTTCATTTATGTCAAGTGCTTGTTTTTTAGTTTCCTGAATTTGAATTCTATTGTTTCTTTCTTTTTATGTGATGCGTCATATTTTTAATGTCTTATCTTTGTTCCTTTGTTTTCCTGTAATGCACTTGGAATTACCCTGCAAAGGAATGGTGCTATAAAAATAAACTTGCCTTCCCTAGCAGCAACATCATTGTAGTGATGGGTGATGCTCCATTAAATCTGTCACGCTGATCCTTCTTTTTCTGTGTATGTTGGCAAATCTAAAATCTACCTAATGCAAGCTTGCTACAGTGGTCATATACACAATAAGTCCAGTGTTAATGGTTGAAGATATTAGTTATTAAAATATGCTGTGACTAGTGAACCGGACCCCTACCCAATCAGTGACCGACAGTCTTCTGACATTGTTTTTTCATTAGGACGTAGCTCGCTTGGATCCATCCAGGTACTAAAAATAGTAAATGTTCCAAAAAAGCATGTAGAGCCGTGCCGAACCCTACTGAGTAGGAAGTAGTGGAAAAGGGCCATATGTGTTTCCGTTTTGTTTAGTGCATGTGTCTGCTGCGTTGGGATGGGATACATACATTTACTGTGATATCACTGTCACAGAAGAAGCTGTTTTATATCATTTTTCTTCTATACTTAAAGTTCAGTGCCCTAGACATAGTCCATGACTCCAAGTGTTGAATGAATCAGGAGTTAATGCTGAATTAAAAGGATTTTAAAATGTAGGGATCATGTGATTAAAATCTTTAACTGCAACTGAAGCTGAAACCTTTTTAAAAAAGCCATACCTTAATACTGGAAACTGGGCCATGCCTAGTTACCATGTTTTGATCACTGTTGATGAGGCCTAAAGCACATTAGCGATGACAGTGTGTGTTTATCTGAACAAGACACAACTTGTTAGCAGGACCGGACTGATTTTCCAATCCACCTAACTTTCTCTTAAACGCATAAACTAACACGCTCACATCTTTCATGCTTTGCAGTCCATTCCAAACATAAAAGAAGGGAACCTGTTTGTCTGCAGGTTGAGCAACATGTCTGGGATTCTTCAATGTGTGTGTGTTAGTTTTGGGCTACTTACTCACTAACAGCTTCTTCCTGCACAGGTGAAGAACCTGCGGAGGAACCAGGTTATTGCATCATTTAAAAAAAAGAAAAGCATTAAAATGAACAATTTATAAATGGGACTGATTGAGCTGAACTTACTCCTTTCTGGTTCGGGCTCACTTAAAAAAACCCAAAAAACGACACAAGTCATGAGCAAAGTTTTTACTGTGTTTAAAATGTGTACAGCATCAACATGTTTATATAACACTTACACTGGAGCTGGATCCAAAGATTTTGATGACCTTAAAAATGTTGCCAACTTTTGAAGTGCTTCTTGTCTCGCTCTGGTACAGAGATTAATACACACTAGTCAGTTTTTTTAACATCTCTTTTGGGGCACTTGGTCGTGCTCGGCAGTATAAAAGAGCATGAACTCACTGGATCTGAGAGCTGTCACACATGTCACTGTGACTGTACTGGTGGTTTATAGCAAGGTCCTTGTTTCCTATAAAGAAAAAACGAGCCAGAAACAAATATTACCATATCATGATAAAACAAAAAAAAAAAAACATATTCTATCAGATGCCATAACCTTAAACTTGTTATCACATGTTAAATAGTTAACAGCTTCCGGTTTCACAACCAACATGTTTATCCTGCAAGTCATAAAGTAGGGATTCAGCTGAAGATGTATGCAGAGAATAATTGGTTATTAAAATGCACTGAAAACCTTTGTAAACATACCTACCAACCTACTGTACCAAAATAGTAATAATCTGCCTATGATAAAAATAATGAATACAATGAATGCAAGGTACTGTAAAATGCCAATTATTAAAGTTGGTCAATAGTCTAATAATCGTCAGATGACACCAAAAATCTCCATATGTGATTTTCTAATAGGAAGCTGTGTAAAACTCACCAAACAATTTCATCTCAGAGTTTTGCATATTCAACAAGGACATTTATAGCCTCAATCTGAACAAATCTCCGCAAGTTTCCCATTTAAAACTATGAATCCAAAATGCTGCAAAATAAATGGGCCATTAATCAATTAATAGCCCATTTAAGTTATCAGATATACTGATACAAAATCAAGCTTTGAGTATTATCTTTAATAATTCTATAATGTTTGATTTACAGTCAGCTGACCACGATTCACAAAATACTGTCAGAATGAATGTAGATTTTCAGGAAATGAGCTCTTTGAAACTTCACAGACTTCATCTATTTTAACATTTGCCTTCCAGGCAGTGTTTCAAGTAAAGTTGTCTCTGAGGCAACAAAGATAGAGTAGTCTGACACACATACTGTATCTATGATATCTAGGGTCTATGATATCTATCTTACCTGTCTCTGGCATGGAGAAAGTCCTTGTGTGACTTCTGCAGAATTAAGAGAAGGTGAGAAAAAAACAACTTTTAAGAACTAATCAATCAATCAACCAATCAATCAATTAGTGTGTAATGAAAGGTGGACATCAGGCTGGAAGTTAGGTTACCCTGGTAACTGATGAGATGTTTCAGGGGCAGGTGAGAACGAATCATCGTCTTCACAGGCCCACTCCTCACTGTCATCTGTGACTGAACACATGAACAACAGCATGAAGAAGCAGTCGGTATCAGACAGTTTCTGACAGATTTAATACATACTGTAATCAGGGGCACCAGTTGCAAACACTTACAGCTTTCCGCTGAATGGCTGAAGTGATTCAGCACCCTGATAAAGAGACAGAAAGCAGATGCTTGTCATCCTTCTCACAGCGTCAGCTTCTTATCTACATGTTAATGTTGTTGAGGTGCGACACGTACCTGCCGTCTGTGGTGGTTTCTGCCTCTGTGATGGTGCTGTTGCGAGGAGTCTTCTTTCCCACCTCTAACATCTCCCTAAAGTCCATCTCCAAGTGGTCCACAGAAACATACCCATCTGGAGCAACAAACAGATTCATGTAGGTGAGCTACTTTCTGAGATTAAGAGGAGCTCATCTCCTTCTTTTCCAGAGACTAACATATAGTGAACGCCTCCGCTAGTTTTCCACCTACAGGTGTTACTGCTGTCCCTGGCCAGCCACTTCCCTTTGGGGCACTTGGTCGTTCGGATGATGCTGATGACGTCTCCATTCTTGACAGGGAGATCGTTCTTACTGCCCTTTGTAGTTACGTTTACTTTTGCCTGATACATGGCTTCCTCCTGCCCTGTGACCTGAAACACACACAGAAACAGAGATGTTACATGAAAGCCTAACACCAAATAATCATGTTAGAGATAACAAGACCTCTCAAAACTAATCAAGATGTTTCATTAAGGAAAAAGAAAATGAATAAACACCACTTTATCAAAGGCAATAACATATAAGAGACTATAGTTGCACAAAGTAAAAAGATTTCAGAGTATCTAACTCTATCCGTGTCTTTCAGACAGAAAACACGGCAGTGGGGAGATTTGCTTTCTGTGCTAATTTTAATGCACATGGTTTCTCCACAACAGTGATAATAAATTTAGTGTTTGTGGAGAAACTGACTTAGTTGACATGGGGGCAAAGGTCAGGGCAAAGATCAGTCTCTGAGCAAACAACAGGTCAGACGGGCCATGGATGAAGTAGATAGAACGTGTGAGTTTAACATAGTTCTAGAAGCTTCTGCAAAATTTAATTTGAAGCAGAGATCATATTTAGCAGGAAATGTTTGAGATATTTCTCAACATTGTTGGATTTGAATGGTGATTTAGCTTCTCACGGACAGTACTTTGACACCAGCCACCCAACTAAACATTTTCCAATTACTCCTTTCACTTCAGAACCAGAAATCACTCCCATTTCTGCAGTAAAGCTGTGGTCTCAGAAAAACCAACTCATTAATGGCTGAGAGAATAACTTATATAAGTGTTCTCCACCCTCATCAGACACCAATCTAATGGAATCTGGTGGAACGAAGCCCAAACTATCAACTTGTCCTTTTCTCACTGTAAACTTTTTTTTTGTAATTTACTGTTTTATTTATTTATTTGTTAAGGCACAATACATTAGGAGCATTTAATTTCTCTGTTTTAGGACTAAATCAGTGGTTCCCCTCTGGGAATTATAAATAAGCAAGTGATATCCTCTTTGGATATCAAACTCAAGAACTATAGATGTGATGGTAATACATATTTACATTCAGTCAATGCACCCTTCTTATTTAACTTAGTAGTCCCATCCAATAGTCAGGGTTATGAGTCTGTCACTTTGTGGGTCAGATGCTAAAAAGTTTGGGAACCACTGTTTTAAATAATTTGGCTAAGTTAAAGAGAGGTATAATGTAATGTGTAACTGCTGTTGTGCCCTGCCTGCAGCAGGCTCGTGGGTAGTACTAAGAGAACCCCAACGCAGAAACAACCAAGATCAATCAGTTTTTATAGCTAGGCAATGAGAATTTAGTTATTCATTTCGGTGCATTCAAACACAACACTGCATAAAATATTTTGTGATAAGTGGAATGAAAGTTTTGACAACAGAGAAAGATGCTTGGGTCTATAGCAGGCAAAAACATTTCTTGTTGAACGTTTTAGAGAAAAGTTCCAAAAGAGTACTAAATGACATAAAATGGCTGGTTTTATGCAGAGAATACATTTATGCTACTTCAGTGATAATGTGATAATGATAATGAACATAGAACTGTTTAGACTTTATTTTCATACCAACTACATAAAACCACATCTGAGATGGAATAGAAACTAAAACACTACAATTTGCAACTGGTTTGCAAAAGAATTAATTTCTTTCTGATTATCACCTCATTTGAGTTAATCCTATTAAGAACGATAGTTAAACATTTGTTTAGATTCTTAAAGGGCTTTTATCACCTGGTTTCTGTAAAAACTAAATTCTTGTTGTAAGATCTCTGCTACAGAAACAGATTTAAGTTAAAAACTTGTGTGAGGACGTGCTGCTAACAGTGAAACTCATGTTTACTCATATTACACATGTTGCTCAGCTCTTCCACAGTGAGGAATGAATCCTGACAGGTTTGAGTGCCCAGACATTTACCCCACCCTCCTCCTCTGCCACTCAGTCACCTTCCATACCTCCTCCTCTTGTTCTCTGTCAAAATAACAGAACTCACACAGAATTTTTTCTTCATCTCATTCTCCTTCTTTTCCCTCTCTTTCTGCTCTTTCCTCTCTCGCTCTTGTTTCTCCTTCAGCTCTTTCTTCTCCTTCTCCAGCCGCTGCTTCTCCTTCTTTTTCAGCTCCTTCTCATCCGGCTTGGCTGAGGTTTGCTTTTTTTCGCTCCTGTGGGGAGAGGCAGTGCATTATATTCTCCTTTATAAAAGTTGTTGTCTCGCAGCATGTTGAAACAGAAGGGGGGGATTACCAGGGGGAAACACAACTAAATCACACCATAGTCAGAAACTCTCAGAATAATAGGTGGAATGTAAACTGGGGAAGTGGGTCCAAAAAAAGAAGGCCTTACCTGCCAAACCTGATTGTCTTGGGTTTTTCCTGAACCTGTAAATATCCACAATGAGATAAGACTTAATTTGCTTAGATAAAAAAGGCAGATAAATGCATTATGTCTCTGATTTTCAAGGTGATTTCCTTTCAAAAGTATCATAAACCTTTTCACATTTTGTCAGGTTACAGCCACAAGATACATCTTTTTTTTATTATTTGTACAATATGCTTTTGATATCAGACGCCTTATGTCAGATACCCTTAAATAAATTCAACGCAGCCAATCAGAAGATACCTATTTAGTGAATAAACTCCACCTGTGTGTAATTTAATCTCCGTATAAATCCATCGATTGTATGAAGGCCTCCAAGGTGTGTTGGAGAGCAATAAAGAAGATTAATGTTTTCATCTTAAATGTATTCATCATGAAGCATGATGCAAATCTGCAAAGACCATACAGACCATATAGAACAAAGCATATTAATGTATAAGAATGGCCCAGTCAAAGCCCAGACCTACATCAAAATAAGAAATGAGGGCAATAATCACAGACACAGCAAAGAGGTCCATGTTGACTCTGGAGGAGCTGGTAAGATCCACAGCTCAGGTTGAAGAATCTTAGAAATCCAACATTTCTGGGAGAGTGTCAAGAGGAAAGTGACTGGTTAAAGAAATCCACAAGAAGTTCTGTTCGCCGTTTTCAACAACTCATGTATCAGACACAACAAAGAAGGTGCTCTGGCCAGATGAGACTAAAATTCAACTTTCTGGCCTAAGAGCAAAATCTGTGTGTGGCTGAAAACTAACACTGCCATTCACTCTGAATACAGCATCTGATGAAATATGGCGGGTGAAACGTCAGGCTGCAGGGATGCTTTTCTTCAGCAGGGACTGGGACAATGATTGGAGTCAATGTTAATGGATGAAGTAAAAAAAAAAAAGGCTAGACGTCACAAAAGACAGGGGTGGAGGTTCCCCTTCCAACAGGACAATACATCTGAGCATAGAGCTACAATGGAATGATTTAGATAAAAGCATATTCATGTGATAGAATGACACAGTCCAAGTCAGGACCTAAATCCAAATAGGAATCTGGGGCAAGTCATCCAATATGAATGAGCCATTAAGAAAAGAAGAGCTCCAAAACCTGGAGCTGCAACTACAACATGACAAAATGTGAAAATACACAAAGTAGCACAAATACTTTAGCAAGACTGTAATTTCTCAGTGCCCACCGTTTCTCGTGCATTCTCAGCATATGGATCTGTGAATTAAAACAGACAAAAGTTCACTTTAGAGCATACAAAAATCTGAATCAGCTCCTTTTTTTAACATTAGGATGCTGTGTTTTTTATCAGAAATCGTTAAATGGTCAGACTAGGATACTCATTTTTGTATAAAAATACCTGTTAATCCTTGCTTAAAATGCAGAAATGAACATGTAGCCTTAATGTGTGACAGAGTCTTAACACTGAGGTCAAACAGAGACGCAGATGAACTACTACAAGGTCAGCCATTTTGTCAAGTAATCTTTGAAAGTCAAATCTTTGTACATTCCTATTTGTGTGTGTAAAAAGTAAAATACCGTAGGTTGTGGGTCTGGCTGGGCGTTTTATTTTTTCTGCAAAATTCAGTTTTTCCGGCCAATTCTGCAACCCATTCTAAAACCTTTTTCTAGCATGACCTATCATAAACTACGAATCAATTAGAACCTTGTGGGTAGTATGCGAAGAATGTGTCAAAAGCGGTGGATTAAACTTACTTTTTAGGGTCCCTTTGCGTTTCTTCCCACTGTTGCCCTTCTCCTTTTTTTTGCCAGAGGACAAACGAACGGCCTCGTACAAGTTTTCGTTGCTGTCATTCATACTGCTCTGGTATAGTGTTTGAGGGCTATGTAGGACAAATTGTTGACGAAGAGGCATTAACACCATTTTGTGAGATACAGTCAGACATTTCAATTTAATGAGTTTACAGCTGAACGTCATAATCTTACTTCTCCTTTGGTGTTGAGTGGTCTTGAACAGCTTGGAAGGGTTGTTTCTGTGGAGGATTATCTTGGTCATCTCCATACGCTGTCTCAGTGTAGACCTTAGTTTCTGAATCAGTGATCCCATTGCTGATAATCTTTGACTGGTTCGGTTCATCTGGAACATCAGGACCTGTGAGGTCCTCATTCCCACACTCTGACACTGGGAGCTCGGGGGAGTAGGCATCCGTCAAATCATCAAACTCTGGGACATCTGTGGCGTCGGGTTCTGAAAATTCAGGTGGAACACGAATCTCTGTGCAACAGAGGGTTAGATAAAGGAATATGACACAAACTTGCAATTTAGGCTCTAAAATTGAAATGATTTCCAAGTGTGATGTTGGTGGATCTGTCACTACCTTCAGGAATAAGAGGTGGAGGGGGAATAAATTCACTCAAATTGACAAAAAGAGGTCTGTCAGGATTCTCTGGAGCGGGACCCTGAGTCTCAGGTACGACCTGTATGGTTGGAGGAGGTGGAACCAGAAGGAGCTCTAAGGGAAGGTTAGACCTCTCCACAGTGACGTTTTGCAATACCGGAGAAGCTGTCCCTGTGAAGAGGCACATCACCATAATTTAAATTAAAATGATAGTTTGCATTTTCTGAGGTGAGGTTCTGTGAAGTTATTATCAGTAAATGTTCCCTTTGCTATAGCACACAGATGCCACATCCCTGTGACTATGCAGAAAAGTGAATAAATCCTGAGAGCTGAGGAAGGCTAACAGTCAGACGGAGCAACATTTTAGCTGCTTTTAGCAATTTTATAACTCAAAGTGAAAACATTCATATCTGCTGGATAGAACATAAGAAATGGGTAAGTTTCCCGATGTTTTTGAGCCTAGCATTGTCTGTGTTACAACACAAAGTTATGTCATGTAGTTCTCAGAAGGTTTGCTTCTCTCTTGGCAGGCTTAGTGTGGACTGATAGAGCCGACAGCAACATAGTGTAGTAACAGTGTAAAAATGAACAACAATGGTCTCTAGTGAAAGTGTAGAGAATAAATATCTACAATGAAGCATATGATAACTGTCAAACATTGGCCTCTGTTTGGGCTGATTATTTAAAACGACTCAGCCAGGACAGGTCAGTCAGTCCAGACCTGGAAACGCACGTCTTCATGCAAAAACGCAGAACATTAATATCCACAAAAAACTGATGTCATATATTATGGACTGTTTGAGTTAACATATATGGTAAATGGACTAAATTTTTATAGCTCTTTTCTAGCCATACTGACCAATCAAACTAGAGCCACATTCACCCTCACAAACATTCAGACATCAAAAAGCATTTCTGTAAGCAGCTTGAGCACATCAGCAAGAGGGAGGAGAAGGCTGGACTTGAACCCTCCACTTTCAAATTGCGAGACTACTGCTCCCACTGAGCCATAGTCGCTTTGCGATATAAAGTAACAACTAGTTGGAGTGTGCCTCGTTTTAGCTGACTTTAGCAACTGAAAGTAGGACATACAGCACTAGAGACCACAACACGTTTTCTACAAACACACAGTACTAACATATCTTTCATTAGAGATAACAGAACTATCATTGACAATTTTACAGGACATCACTTCACAAAAACCTGAAATATTCCTTTAGAACTCAACAGCCTGTTGTGTGAAACAACAAAGAAGAAATGAGAAGAAAAACAAATAAAAAGGGAAGAATTAGCTTTGAAAGGAAGTCCCACCCATAAAACACTGTGAAAGTTGTCAGACATCTGTAAAATAAGGCCTTCAGTGTACCGTGTTTTGGCTGTATATCTGGTTTTCTGACTTAGTTTGCTTCTCTAGAAATTCTAAAAAAAAAATCCCAACTTTAACATGAAAGCACTTCCTCAAACAGCTTTTTTTTAGTTAGATTTGATAAAAAAAGGTAAAAAGGAGGACATGATCTGGATGAATACCTCCAAGAGAAATTAAATTTCATTATGCCATCTGTAAGCCGTGCTCAGCCTGAGTAATGTTTATCAGACTATAAAGAGCCCCAGCAGCTCTGTCATAGTTGTCATACCTCTACAGGTCAGCTCAGTTGTTTCTGGAACTAAGCAAGAATGTCAGGACTGTTGTTTGTGTGGGTAATTTTACAGCTTTACTCCAACACCTTTTCTGAACCTGAATCTAATGAATCATCCTGTGTTTTCTGTTTCATTTAAATTCCTAAACTACTTTTCTGCAGCATTCCAGCACATACCTGAGGTCCTGACAATGAGGAAGGTTGTTCTACTCTTCATGTTGTGATGAAATAAATCATGACTAAATTCCAGGAGAACAGGAAAGACTGAGAGGAGAGGACCTCTGCTGAAACTTACTGTGGTCAGTGCCGTAAGCTTCTGGTGAGGAGGGTTTCTTTCCCTCATAATCAATAGGTGAGAAAACTACATCAGTAGGGGCGGGGTCCAGGTGAGAAGGAAAGTCTTCAGGTGGGGGAGTGTGGCTAGACAGCGGGCTGAAAGCAGAGAAAGCATAATTGTTAGTGATCTTTTGTATCTTAAACCTTTCTAAATCATCTTTTCTGTTGTTCACCTGGCTGCCTTCCTGCGTGTGTTCTCCAGAGCGCTTAAAATCCTCTGGTCACTCGGTGGGGTTCTTTTCCCAGTACTCATGTCCTCTGCCCTCTCCAGGGCAGAGAGGGCAGAGACAGGACGTTCTGGTTTGAGAGAAAGAGAGTCCATTGCATCCTCTGCAGTTGGATGTGTAACCTCCACGTCAGAACCAGCTGCAACCTGAAGGTCAGAAGGAGATGAGGAGCGAGCAGAGGCCTCGGAAAGAGAATCAGAGATGGCAAAACTCAGTGGAGGAGGGGGCATAGCTCTTGGTGAAGGGGCAGTTCTGGGTGGAGAGGAGGGAGGAGCAGTGGATTGAGGAGAGGGAGCCATAATATGTGAAGGGGAGGGAGCCACAATAATTTGAGGGGAGCGGGCTGAAACAGGTGGAGGGGGAGGAGCGACAAGTGGACGGGAGGGAGCAACAATGGGAGGAATGGGAGCAATTTTATTTTGGCTGGGCAGGTTGGAAACTGGCACAGCAGGATTTTCAATCTGAGGTGGGGTTTCACTCTTTAGGGCTGGAATCGTGAAAACTGGGACAACTGGGATGATGGCAGGAGGAGGGGAGAATTCAGGAGGTTCAGGAATAGGAGAGAGTGTTGTCAGGTCCACTGCAGCACTGGATTCAGGGATGGTAATCTTTGGTAGAACCTGTTTCGGTACTGAGTATATAGATTCCTGTGGGGTGTTATTAGCATCGAAAACCACTGGGATCATTAGTGCAGGTCCAGCAATATCCCCTGTCGTAGAGTCTAGGATTGATTCAGCTGAGGTTGCTTCTGTGTCTTTCTTGGAAGACTTCTTGAAACCAAGAATATTCTTCTTCCTTTGTGTTTTGGCCTTCAGAGGAGGCGAGGCAGGCACCAGCTCAGATGTATTCTCCTTCTGTGTCCTGAAGATTGGGAGCTTCTTACCATTCTTCTCCTTGTGATCTGATGAGTTTTCATTCAGTTTCTCTTTGCTTTCCTTTGTCTTTTCCTTACTCTCCTTCGGTCTCCAGTCAGATTTTTCTTTGACTTTTGAGTTATTCTGAATAAGAAGCATTTTGTTATCTTTCTTCTCACCCTTAAAGACCACTCTAGGGGTGTTCACTGTCTTTGATTCCAAGGCCTGGTTTATAGAGGTGAGCAGTGAGGGGCGTGCTCCTGACGGAAGGTGGTGAGTGGGGCTAAGGGGAGGAGAGATAACCTTTGGCTTCTCTGGTACAGCAGGTTTGTTCTTTGGTGGCCACAGGAGGAATTCCTTGTCTTGGAACTTGGCCCTCAGCTCCTGGAAGTCTAACATGCCGTCTTGCTAAAAGTGTCACAAGAAAAGTCAAAGAGATATAGCTATTATAATATGGCATGATCTGGATCACAAAGACTATGCACAATAATTCAGAGCTGACATTCATTCATTCATCTTCTATACCGCTTATTCCATAGTGGGTCATGGGGGAGCTGGTGCCTATCCCCATCTGTCTACAGGGTACACCCTGGACAGGTTGCCAGCCCATCGCAGGGTAACACAGAGACATACAGAGGACAAACAACCAAGCACACACTCATTCACACCTAAGGGCAATGTAGAGAGACCAATTAACCTAACAGTCATGTCTTTGGACTGTGGGAGGAAGCCGGAGTACCCAGAGAGAACCCCGGCATGCACGGGGAGAACATGCAAACTCTGAGCTAACATATTTGCTTTTATTTCTGACTTTAAGTCACAGTAAAACGGACTCAGGAGGGTGGAGAATGTGGGCTGGGTAACCTCCCCACACCCTTTATGTTATGTTTTGTATATAAGACATTTATCAAAATTTGTTTATGTCAAGTCAAGTCAAGTTTATTTATATAGCGCTTTTCAGCAACAAGGCACTCAAGGCGCTGTACATAAGGAAAAAACATTACAATGATACAGAAAATCAAACAACAGAGGTAATTCCAAAAAAATAAAGAGAATAGAATGATGGACAAGGAAATGAAGGGAAACTTGGACTGAAAACTTAACTAATAATGTTTAGATAACACTTTCAAAGGCCACTCTAAATAAATAAGTTTTTAATCTTGATTTAAAGCAACTTAGGGTTTTGGCACTTTTACAGTTTTCTGGGAGTTTATTCCAGATTAGTGAAGCATAAGAACTAAAAGCTGCTTCTCCATGTTTGGTTCTGGTTCTGCTGAGTAGATTTGAGCCAGAAGACCTGAGAGGTCTGGCTGGTTGATACACTGACAACAAGTCTGTAATGTATTTTGGTGCTAAGCCATTCAGTGATTTATAGACTAACAGAAGTATTTTAAACTCTATTCTCTGAGCTACAGGGATCCAGTGTACGGACTTTAGAACCGGGGTGATGTGCTCCACTTTCTTAGTTCTAGTGAGGACGCGGGCAGCAGCGTTCTGGATCAACTGCAGCTGTCTGATCAACTTTTTAGGCAGACCTGTGAAAACACCATTGCAGTAATCAATTCTACTAAAGATGAACACATGAAGTAGTTTTTCAAGGTCCTGCTGAGACATTAGTCCTTTAATCCTGGAGATGTTCTTTAGGTGATAGAAGACCGACCTTGTTACTGTCTTTATGTGCCTCTGAAGGTTCAGGTCTGAGTCCATCACTACACCCAGGTTTCGAGCCTGACTGGTGGTTTCTAGCTGTATTAACTGAAGCTGTGTGCTAACTTTTAAACGCTCTTCCTTTGGTCCAAAGATTATTACTTCAGTTTTGTTTTGATTCAGCTGAAGAACATTTTGGTCCATCCATGCATTGATTTCTTCTAAGCATTTACCCAGCGCTTGAATGGGTTCATGGTCACCTGGTGACATCGTAACGTATAGCTGTGTGTTGTCTGCATAGTTATGATAACTTACGTTGTTGTTTATTAAAATCCGAGTTAGGGGGAGCATGTAGATATTGAATAGGAGGGGCCCTAAGATGGATCCTTGGGGAATGCCACATGTGATTTTTGTGGTCTCTGATGTAAAGTTTCCTACTGACACAAAAAAGTCCTTGTCCTTCAAGTAGGATTTAAACCAGTTGAGTGCTGTAGCAGAAAGGCCGACCTAGTTTTCCAGGCGCTCTAAGAAAATTGAGTGATCAACAGTGTCGAATGCTGCACTAAGGTCCAATAATACCAGCACTGTGGTTCTTCCACAGTCTGCATTTATACGGATGTCATTGAACACCTTGACAAGAGCAGTCTCTGTACTGTGGTGAGCAGGAAGCCTGACTGGAAGACATCGAAACGGTTGGTCGTTGTTAGGAAGTTGTTTAACTGTTGAAACACAGCTTTTTCAATTATCTTACTGATGAAGGGGAGGTTTGATATAGGCCTGTAGTTCTGTAGTAGCTGCTTGTCCAAGTTGTTCTTTTTCAATAGAGGTTTGATAATTGCTGTTTTTAGGGCCTGGGGGAAAACTCCTGACAAAAGGGACGTGTTTATTATTTGAGTTAAATCAGATGTTATTACAGGCAAAGCTTTCTTAAGGAAAGCTGTGGGTAAAAGATCGAGACAGCAGGAAGAAGAGCTTAGTTGCTGTACGATTTCTTCAAATATTTTGTAGTTTATTTGGTGAAATTGGGAGGCCTGTAAATATTCAAGAAAATGGTTCGGACTGGGCTCTTTACCTGGAGAGCCAAATATTCAAAACAGTCAAATTTACCCAGAAAACCTTTTTTACACTCTAATAAATCTTTAAACAAAGTGGCCATCCCTCCACCGTTTCTTTGCTGTCTGCTCTCACAAAGAAAATTGTAGTTCGGAGGCGTCGCCTCTATCAGAATGGGAGCTTCATTAAATTCATGTAACCGTGTTTCTGTTAAAAACATAACATCAAGATCGTGGTCAGTAATGAAGTCATTGATTAAAAATGATTTCCCTGATAGTTTATATGACGTAGTTGCTGATATCAACTCTGTGTCTGGTTGTACCTGACAGTTTATGGCGTTTTTTGATTTTTAATTACTGTCTCTTATCCTTTTGGCTGTGTTCTTTCTGTCACGTACAAGCACAGAGATTTTTGTGAAAAGTTCATTATCTATTTAATAAGAAACATAGCTGGGTTTTATTTCACTATGTTTTGCATGGAAACATGCAAAGTGTAAAAAAAAGTGTATTAAAAGTGTTTAAAATATATTAAAGTTCATGTCTCTGAATGATATTTGATTTAAATTGTCTTGTCAGATAATTGTTTGTATGTTTTTCAACATTCCTCCTTATAAATAAATACTTAAATAAAGACTCGTAAGCAGCAAGTCAAATACTAGTCTCAAAATCCAATTAATCAAATGCATGACAATTACGAATTCCCATTATTTTCAGTTTATAAACGCACCATCCAACAGCATGCTCTTTTGTGCGCATGTTTTTACGTTCAACAAAAATGAGACGAATAAGCTTTCATGAAGTATTTGGCTTATTATATTTCTCTCGTTTTCTGTTGGATTCAACTCTATTACATCTGTCTGTTTTTTGTTGACGGACTTTAACTTTTGTACTATTTACAAATATATTAACATATTATAAAGTGAAAAAATAATCATAGTTTTTGACACCGGACTGAAGTGGGTACAAGCTTTTTAAAATGGTCGATCTCAGCGAGATTTGGGGCCTACTTGAGCACGTATTGACGTGCTCAAGTAGTTCATATATTAATGCAACCGGGGTTAATTTTTGGAATAGGTGAGATTCATATACAGCAGCTGGATACGTGCTTTTACAACACAAATTACATATATTTTAAAATATAACGTATATCTGATTTGAGCCAACTCACCTCATCCATCGTGAGATTTTAGATCCCAAAAAGCTAGAAAAAAAAAATTAAATCTATGTCTTCTTCAGACTCTCATTCTGGGTCCGATGAAAGTACAACTTTATAAAAGAAAATGTAAAACTTCAGACGTTTCTGTGTTCTGACGCAGAGCGGTTTCCTTTGTGCGTCCAAGGCGCGCAGGAGATGGTTTCAGTGTTGGTTGGGTTGGATACTCACTCTTCATGTGGAAGAGCCCAGCTCGACAAACGGGTCTGGCTCAGGTTAACGCAACACTGTGACTCTCAATATCTCACGGATATTTGTCTTCGTCCCAGCAGGAATGCCACCAGGCTGGAGCTGCGTGCCGCAGTGACTCACCAACTTAATGGATTCGTTTTCCTTCAAGCCTGTCTTTGTCTTTCCTTGTCTTTGACATTTGAGTAACTGAAAAACTAGCATCAACATATATTTTTTTAAATTTTATTTCATTTTTTAATCTTTAAATCAGATCTGTAAGCGAAGTGTGAATCTGCCAGGTTAGCGGAGAAAAACATGAAGCGCTAGAGGTCAGTCGACATTCCAGATCTGTTACACAGAATGCAGAAGTACTAATATGCATAAGTAAATACACCACCTGCCACAGATATGTCTGTATTAGACAACTTTGAAAGATTTGGAGGCTTTCTGCCAAACAGAGCTGAAAATAACAGGAGTCAGGGAGCATCTAGGCCTCCAATCCTCCTCACTGACCAACTGAAGTACATCTCCATTTATTCAGCTCATAGGCCCACTTATGTAATATATGAAATGCACAAATCTATGTTTCCTGCTTTGTTACATGCTGAGTCCACCAGGTTTTCTGTTTGTGCTTGGATATTTCCCAGATGTTACTGCTGACAGCATTCATTGAAGAAGGATTCTGAAAAGGGGATTCCAAATAGTGAGCTTTTGCATCATGCTGTTTCTGGATTTATATTATTAACTGACAAATGTAATAAATTGACTCCTTAACCACAATTAAAACACCCATTCATCACAAAACTGCTTTTGGGCGGTTGGTACAGATGACTATGTCGAGAAAAGGGCTTGGCTAATCTGAAACCACCTGGATGGTGTCACGGTGGAAATGAAGTAAGACTATTTCTGTAAACCGTCACTGGCACAAGGCGTGCCAAAACTGCCATGATGTCCGTGACAAATAAAGCCAGTCAGTCAGTTATTTTCTATACTGCTTCTTCCATAGTGGGTCGCAGGGACAAATAAAGCATTTTACTAAAATGTTCATGGCACTTCACATTTTATCAGACCTCAGTGCATCTTATTAGAACTTTAAAGTGATTTGAAAAATCTTAAAAGACCCTTGTATGTTTTGTACATATGGAAATTAAAAATCCATATTAACAGATGAAAATATTTCACATAGTATAAATAGATAAAGTAAGTAAGATAATCCTAGGTTCTAATCCCAGCCTGGGGTCTTTCTGCATGGAGTTTGCATGTTCTCCCGGACATGTGTGGGTTCTCTCTGGGTACCCCGGCTTCCTCTCACGCTCCAAAAACATGACTGTTAGCTTAATTGGTCTCTCTAAATTGCCCTTAGGCATGAATGAGTGTGTGCATGGTTGTTTGTCCTCTATGTGTCTGAGGCGCGCTGTGATGGACTGGTGAACTGTCCAGGGTGTACCCTGCCTCTCGCCCATAGACTGCTGGAGATAGGCACCAGTTTCCCCATGACCCACTATGGAATAAACGGTAGAAAATGACTGACTGACTGACAAATTGTATTTAAAATGTACAATTTAAAAATGCAATTTATGCCGACTTAAATTAGGACAACCTCCACATTTAAATTTTGTTTAAGTTTAAATCTTAGATTTAGTTTGGTGTGGTCCTGACTTTTGAAGTGATTGAGAACAGCACGGTAAGATTAAACGAGCCTAAAACCTTCAGAAAGAAGGTTGTAGCAATGTATGGGTGAGGTAAGAGTTTCAAAAAGTTCTCAAAATAAGTTAAAATATGCCATTTGACTGCACAACTAAAAATGTGCCCAGGTCTGACAAGAGGTAAGCAAGGAGCAAACCTTTGTTCTTTAAGAAAATTACAACGATTGACGTTTGACACAGAATGTAGTGGATTAGTGTTCTTTGGATGGATTAGTCAATAACGGAATTATTTGGACACCAGAACAGAGGAGATGTCTGGCATAAACCAAATACAACTCATAACTGGAGTAGCTCATCATAATATAATCCACCATGAATTCTACCGTGTATCAGTGGGTGTTTGAGGAAGATGTGTAACAATTGGTAAAAGGACTGGCCGAGAGTTAAGCAAAGAAAAGTCTTGGGCAGAGTCAACGGCCTGATCTTTTTCCTTTTAAGATGCAGTGATTTGAAGCAGGTTGAAACATTTCATCAGGTAGGTTTGCAACACACTGTAAGCCAGAAGGAAAGGGTAAGAATGCTGGGCTTCTTGTTTTGTGCTTGCATGTTAATAAAGCTTGTGACAGCTTGGATCAGGGGTTACCAGTGCAGCAGATTGTGACAGGTCATTAAAACAGTGTTAAATTGCTTAACAGTAACTAAAGGCACACTGGGGGTCACCTCTGGCAGATACACCCCATTAGACTCACTCTCTCTTGCTCAAACAAACCAAAAGTCAGAGGCAATAAAAAGACATATGAATCATTTGGGGAGTGTTTATTCGTAACAGGTAATAATAATACATGATGGAATACGTAAATCAAGATAGAACCCAAAAAATCATCTAAAAACCCACTGTAGAATGTCATATTCAATAAAGATAAAAATAATGCTTCAATTTACATTAAGAAAGTATTAGCTGAGGTAAAGTTAAAATAGGTCTAGAAATGTTATGTACTCAAACAGCAACAGTTCCCTTTTTTATTCCGCTTCTTTCCTCACTGTCTAGTAGTGTCAGAGTTTGTATGTTATTTATTATCCTAGTCCAAAATAGTTTGAGTGGCATGGGGACCCTGGCCATAAAATAGGGATATATTGGCATCACAGTTAATGAAGCTGTAGCCGGGGATGTTGCAGTGGGAATTTGGCACCCGACCAACAGGCGATGGATGAAGGGGGCTCGTAGACATGCCTACAGTCAGTTGGTGTGGCCGTAGCCGCTGTCTGAAACACCAGTGTTTTGTGGTTTAAAAGCACAGGGCTAGTCCACGTGGGGGTTGGCAAACAAACTGTAGAAGCTAATATGCTTTGGGCATAAAAAACATCTGAAGTGATGGGACCTCAGAAGACAAAGGGGGTCGTGTTGCTTGGTCTAAGAGCTGGAGTTATTGAGTGACACATTTAAAAAGCTGCAGAAAATGATGCAGGGCAGAGCTGAAGCTGCAAACAAAACAAAGCAAACTGGAAAAACATAAACCTGCAGTGCTTTGCAAAAATATTCACAATACAGGATGTTTCACACTTTGTCATATTGCAGCCTCAAATCTCAGTGTATATTGGGGGGATGTTTTGGGACACTTCAACACAAAATAATGCAGGAATGTGGAAGGAAAGGGAAACATGGTTTTCAATTTTTTGTTGTTAAAAATAAAAACTTGATAAACCTGGCATAGATTTACATTAAGCTCTCGTGTCAATACTTTGTACAACCACCTTTCACTGGAGCATTTATTAATTAAACTTATAAAGGCAACTGGTTGCACTACATTTTCTCCAGGGGTTTCACAGTAAAAGGGGCTCAACCGCCTTTCACTGGACTCTATTTGCTTATTAATTCCGAAGGCAAATGAATGGATTAGATTTTTTTAGGGCAATCAGAGTAAATGGGGCTGAAGGTAATGTCATGAAATACCTTGGACAACCTTTCCCAAGACTCTATTCTCTACTCTTCATTAGAGTAACACTAGATCTTAGTTAAGGGTAT
The DNA here is from genome assembly GCF_021462225.1 of Girardinichthys multiradiatus. Lineage (NCBI taxonomy): Eukaryota > Metazoa > Chordata > Actinopteri > Cyprinodontiformes > Goodeidae > Girardinichthys > Girardinichthys multiradiatus. The sequence goes on along the minus strand of NC_061802.1, from coordinate 36,129,767 downwards.
CAGAGTAAAGAGTGCATATTCAGACAATACTTTGTTGAACCATTTATGATTAGACTCTACTTACTAAATAGGTGACTTCTGAATGCAAATGGTTGCACTATATTTCATAAAGGGTATTAATGTAATGCGGGCTGAATACAATTTCAGTCAACACTTGATGGAATCTATTTCTTATTTAAGTGACTTTTAAAAGAAAGTGGTTGCACCAGATTTAATTTACAGGTATCTATTTAGGGATTTCTGTTGGTAACAAAATAAAAAATCATGTAACCTTTTCCTTCTGCTTCACTGCTATGCATTACGTTGTGTTGGTCTGTCTCATAAAATCCCAACAAAATACATTAAGGTTTGTGGTTATAAAGTGACAAAATGTAAAAAAAAAAATGTAAGGTGAGTGAATATCTCTGCAAGGCACTGTGTGTTGGTATTGCTTGGGTTAATGTTAAGAGTTTGCATAACTTAAGCCTTCCTATTTTATGGCACAGATGTCCAGTGGACAAAATGGTTGTTGTTATTCTCATTATTTACAAAATGAGTTTGGCAAATCAACGATCGGATGCCTTAAAGCCATGTTGACTCTATTTTCCTATAGAGCTGACCCCAGCGGCTTGATTGACTTATAAAATAAAAATTACATTTCTCAGGTTGATCTCTCTTTTTTCCTTTTAAATCATTATTGTACAAAAGCTATAGAGAATGAAGAGTTCAATCACAGAATATGTTTAAACTTGCAACTCTTCCCTCCCAGGGTCCATTCCTCCACCATGGTCTGGTTGTCTGGCCTCTGCGCCAGAGACGTTTGGCAAATTACTGCGTATACGCATGTTACACAAGGTGTGGCATGGCTGTGTGTGTGTGTTTGCATGTAGACTCACTGCTGTGTGCAAAGGATGCGTAGGGTTGGTGTGTGAGTAGCTCCCAGAGAGTCTGATTCTGCATAGTAATCCAGCAGACACTCACAAGCAAGGGGTAGAAAACACCCAAATCAATCAACCAACCAACCAATCAGAAACAGTGATCCCCAGTGACAGGCCATCCCTGAAAGGCCCGCTAAGAGTCTAGGCACCTCCCGGGAGATCGCCTCACTATACGGATGCAGGTTCTGTCCGTTAAAAACGATGAGTGCATGTGTGTGCGTCACAAACAGGGAGGCACTGCTTGACTTAGTCTCTTCCAGGCGGCAAAGTCTCTGGCCAGACACGATAGGAAAGGGAAAAGGTGTGAGAGTGATGGAAGGAGGGGGAGTGGGGGTGGGGGGAGAGGAGTGGCTCATGTCCATAAGGCTGGGTGTGAGTCGCTGAAGGGAGAGGAGAAAAGAGCGGAGAAGACAGCGCGGCAGAGGGAGAGCTGGACCTGTCTCAGTGATGGATGTCCCTTCTGCTTGTGGAGAATGACTGAGAAGGCTCTCTCATCTTATGAGGAGGAAATACTGCAGAGGGGAGGAGGAGGAGAAGGAGGAGGAGGAGGAGAACTGTGGGAGTGTTGAAGCTCCTCCTGGGAGGTTGTTAGCAGGAAGAGAAGATGAAGGGCTTGGCCAGGCGGGGATGTGCCAGACATGCACACACACACCAACCCACACATACACACACACACTCAGAGGTAAAGGGTTTTCCTCCTGTTTGCTCAGTGCTGGTCAGGTCTGTCTTCCTGGGTATCTCTTTATTTCTTCCCCTTGTTGATCTGGGCGTAGAGAGGGTCCTTCCCCTTCTGTTAACGAGAAAGCACAAAATCAGCAACATTTCTCCTTGTACAAGAGAGCCTGTGCATTTAACATTTGGCCTTTACAGTCCTTCTGAAAGCAAAACTCATTCTTTCAGCCACAAACATAATAAATGCACAAGCCGTGACAAGTATACCCCAGCGCTGCAATGGTTTGTCAGCTGCCATACCTAACACCACCGCCAGGGGGCAGTAGCATACTGCCCTAAAACTAAACCGGCAGATTTTCCTTCACTAACTGAGTAGATTTTGTAAATAACTGTGTGTTATTGTTTTTGTGTGTTACTGTGCATTAACATGCATGTTTGCTCCTACCTCAGGCTCCCACAAGGACCAGAATGAATCAGAGGTATAAACCAGTGCCTTGAAAGACCAGTTATGAGTCATCATGTCTGAATTTCTCTCCAACTGAGCCAGAAGACAACAGTGCAGGATGAAATACCCTGCAGATAGAGCACCAAGCCCTGCTGCACACTGCTTACAACGGGCGGTTATTACTGCACACATAATTACTGCCAGTCATTCAATCCGCCATAGTGGCAGCTTGATCTGAGTCTGGCCTATTATATCAGACCTCTCCTTCTCAGAGAGGAGAGAAGTATTTAGAGGTTGAAGTCGAACTGTAGCTTCCCTACAAGGAGGCAGTAGATGTTCACACTGTATGCAACGCTACTATATGCCTTTAACCATTTCCTATTTGGTCATGTTACAATTACAAAATATTAGCATTTTATGGAAAACCCCAACACCATCTTTAAGACTGTAAAGTAGAAGGAAAATTATACTTTTTTTTTTTTACAAAAAACAATTGGGATGCACACTTACATTCAGACCCCTTAAACGAATGCTTTGTAGAACCACCTTTCTCTGCAATTTCAGCTGCAAGACTTGTGGGCTATATTCTGGATCTACAAGCTTTGACCATATAGAGAATTACACTTTTAAACACTCTTCTTGCAAAACACCTCAGTCTCAGTCAGATTGGATGGAGGACACCTGTGAACATCAATTTTCAAGTCTTGCCACAGATTCTCAATTGGTTTGAGTCTGGACTTAATAAATAAATGAATCACGATAATAAAAAAACTGATGATAATAAATTCATAATATGTCTTCTTTTAAACCGATTCATTGTCTTCTTTCAGGTTTGCCGATGGATCCATCAAAATCTTTTCTGTCCCTGCTGGGATAAAAAAAGTATTCCCACAGCATGATGCTGCCCACACTATGTTTCACTGTGAGGACGGTGTATTCAGGCTAATGTGCAGTTTTTTTTTTTTACCACTCCTAACATTATACATGACGAGAAGAATGTTCCACTTTGATCAGAACTGTTTCATGTCCTCTACATGGCCTGCAGCAAACTTGAAATGAAACATCTTGTGCTCCCTTTCAACAGTGACTTTATTCTTTTTACTCCTTGATAAAGGCCAGATTTGGCTAATAGTTGTCATGTCAACAGATTCTCACACCTGGGCTCTGGATCTCTGCAGCTCCTCCAGAGTTGTAATGGTCATTTTCTGAATAATACTTCTCTGTATAATGCTCTCTCTGGTCTAGGGGCAAATACTTCCACTTCATTTTAAAAAGAGGTAACAGAGTAAACAGAGGTGAACAAATTCTTGCCACACTTTTCAGACTTTTATTGTATAAATGTTAAAAACCATGTATGCAATTACTTCCACTTCACAATTATGTGAAACTTTGTGCCATTCAGTCACATAAAATCCCAATACGAAACATTTAGTTTGTAAGATAAAGTAATGAGTAAGAAAAGCAAGGCTTTGCAAGGCATTGTATTGTCATATGATGATGAGGAGAGAGGGAATTATTTTTTACTGTAAAAATCAATAATTTCTTTACATTTCACTTTCAAGTGATCTTGAGCAACAACTGTGCAGGCTTTCTGTGGGTTTTGGCAATGGGCAACATGTTTTATTTCCTTGCCGTTTAGCTGGATTCAGTTTTTCGAGCCTGGTACTTTTTTCCTCCACTTCTCCAATTTAATCAGATTTGTAAAGAACCCACTGCGCTATATGCTGATATGGTCAGATACAAGGATTAGACTAAAATAGGAGACAGAACCTGCCAAAGTTCAAAGAAAAACATTAAAGGACCTTCAGAAAGCCAAAACACATACTGATCAACACCAGTTTAAGAGACAAAAGTTAAATAGAAAGAAACAAGAAGTAATTTAGGAAGTTTGTATATTTGCTGCTCTGGGAGGTTAAGTTGTTCTACTTACAATTTTTACTGCTGATTTAAAAATATATCACCAAGTTTAAATTTTTTTCTGTCAATGGTATACATTTTTGTCTCATTTGCATGGGAAAAAAAAGGCTTTGTGCAAAAGGAAAAACATAATCACATTTGATTGCGATAATAATAAAAATGCACAACATCAAAATAATAAATGACAATTCTGAAAACAGGGAAAATCCTACTAAATCTTCCCTTATGGAACCTTTTGCTGCTACTCTCATACTAGTTAGGTCTGATGCTGGGACATCAACCTTAGCTGAGGGCTTGGGATGTAAATGTTGCAGCGGCCGAAGCCAAGCAGTCAGCAGAAAGTAGCTGCCTGCAGCCCTGAGAGAAGTAACAGAGAGGTTGAGACAGGCATTGACAGCAAGCACACACTAGCTCAGCCAGTGCACCAGAGCCACCACCTCGCAGCATCGCCTCACATCAACCCGTGCTGCCATGCGAGGCCCCTTCATCCCCAGCCAAGACAGAGAGGGGTGAGTGATGTGCTGGCGCGGCACAGCGTGGAGGCCAAGGTGTCTGATCTGGCCACGTGTGTGGGGGGTGAGATTTGATCAGTTAATTGTGGAACCTGGCCATTTCACGGTAGGGACTAGAGATTGTTTGCTGGACATGATGAGATCACCACAAAAAAGAACCCATTTATGCTTCCGCTAGCCTGAACACATGTCTGTGGGAGCGGCTCAGCAGGAGGGAGAGGGTGGTGGCAGCTTTTGGCTCCAGTTTGAACGCAGGTGGTGACAGTACCGATCACAGGTGTCCTTGTCTGGGGAATAGCTGAGCCTATTGGACAGGTGTGTGTTTGGGAAGATGTCTGAAGTCGATTTGATTGAGCAAGTAAACACCATATGGGAGCGGCGCCACTAGACCAAAGCGGTGCACCTACCGCAGAAGAAGGAGGCTCCTGGCCATAAGAATCAAGTTTCAGCCAGATTCAGAGCTCTGAACCCTACATCCACCTGCTGCCCTGCAGCTTGCAGACCCTCTGAGTACAAGGACGTGGGCCAATAGGGGGGTGGGCACAGGCTGCACAGCCAGCCCCCCTCCCCCTCCTCTTCTGGAATTAGAAGCCACTTCAGGGCTTCTTCTACTTTAATTAATGCCAATTATATGGGGCTAGTCATTAATCTTGGCACCCAAGTATTAGCTGATGAAAACAAAACCATTCGATTTTTCCCAGTGTGAGTGCCAGCAGCTATCATTAAGGAGCCACTGTTGTGAATTGTGTGGGTGAGGACGCCGGGTGGGGAGGCAGGGATCATAATGGCTCTCCTCTTTGGAGTGTGTGTGGGTCTCTCTCTCTCTCTGTCTCTCTCTCTCCCTGACTTATTAAATAAGCATACTGCCCCTCCACATGATTCTGACTGAAATTTCCAGCCAATGCGAGATTATTTTACCTTGTCTGTATTAGTTTCATCACTTTGCAGCAGTGAGCATATGACCTGTTAGATTACATATATAATTCATAGAATGTCAGCATGGATCATGGTTTCACTAAGCTAAGAATCTAAGATTAACATATTGTGCTGAAATCCCAGCAGATGAGCTGCTCATTGAAGTGCATAGGTTCTGATTAGCTGTCACACTGTCTTTCCCAGGGAGATGTGTGCTATTTACCGATCTGGGTATGAAGACAGGACACGATGAGAGCACAACAGCAGACGTGTTCATGCACAATAAGGTTCTTAAAGTTTGTATAAAATCTTACATATGAAACACCTTTTGTCTTACAGAGCATCAATAAACCTTGAACTTTATCACATTTTGTTACGTCACAACCACTACAATGCATTATATGTAAAAGACCAACACAAAGTACAACATACTTTAGTTGTAGAATGAAAATAACATTTGATCCATCTGACGATAAAGTAAAAAAGTAAATAAATAATAACAAAATCTGAAAAGTGTGGCATGCATTTGTATGCAGCCATTTAGTAAACACTATGTAGAACTAGCTTCTGCTGCTGTCACGATGTGGAATTTTGGTTTAGTATTGTTTATGTTTATTCAGTCAAGTGTTTTTCTGTTTACTCCAGTGCATGGTTATTTCGTGGTTCTATGTTTCAAGTGCATTTTCCTTTTCTTATAGGTTGTCTAGGTTCTGCTTTGCTCTGTGTTCTAATGGGTTTGATGATGGTCTGTTTAGATCCTGTTTTTAGTTATGAAGTTTATTTCCTGCCCTGTCCTTCTTGTCTCTGTTCTCTCCCCTGTGTTCTGGTTCCCTGGGTTTGTTTACAGTTTGTTCCTCGTTTAGCTCCTCATGTTCCTGTTACTCCTAATTTGGTTCACCTGCCTCTTAGTCTCCTAGTCTGTCCACACCTGTGTCCTGTTCCCCCCTGATTACCTGCCCAATTGTTTCATGTCCACCTTCGTTTGTATTTAAGTTCATTTTTATCCTTTGTTCCAGGCGGTGTCGTTATGTCTCTTTTGGATTTTGTCCTTTGCTTCGGATCCTGTTCTGTTTTTGAAATACCTTGTAATCAGGATTATCTTGTCACCCTGCACCTCGCCTCCATGTAAGTGTACTCTTTGAATTAAAGAAGGAGTTTCCAACTCACTCTGCTTCCTCCGTGCTTGTCTGCCTTTGGTCCTGCACCAAACAGCATTATGACAGCTGCAACTACAGCTGGAAGTTTTTTGGGATTGTGTCTACCAGTTTTGCACATCTAGACACTGAACGTTTTACCTATTCTCCTTTGTAAAATAGCTCAATCCGATTGGATGGAGTGCATCTCTTAACAGTGACTGCTGCAGTCGTAGCAGGTTTGGAGTAGTTTTTGTTTTCGTTTAGATACATTGAACAGTTCTTAGTTACATATTTAATGCTCGTGATATTATTTTATAACTAAACCCTGCTTTGAACCTTTCCACAACTTTATACCTGACTTGTTCTCCAACAAACCTATGAGGCCTTTACAGGCCAGCTATATTTATACTGAGTTAGACACAGTCAGACTCTATTTACAAACTATTGCCATTTGAATGTCCTTGACTATATTAGGTGTATCAAAGTAAAAGGAGCTGAACACAAATGCATGCCAGATAATTTTTCATTAAAAACTTCCTTCACAATAATGCACTGCTCTGTGTTGGTCTGTCACAGGTAACCGCTTTAGAAGAGTTTGTAGTTTTAATGGGACAAAATGTGAAGAAGTACAATGGTTATGAATACGGTTGTACATTATGTACAATCATACAAATGAGTCACCACTCAGACTCAAGTGCATCTTTTGTGCCAGCTCACACAGCAGAAATGAGGTAACACAGTGAAAAACACAAGGATCAAGAAATACAACAGAAGAGTTAAAAGATGTAAGTCGGAGTTACGACAGGAAAAAAGAAGAACAAATACATGGAGAGAAATGGAGGGGCAGGAGTGAGAGTGAAGATTGAGGGGAGGATTCATACCTACCCTGCCCTGCTGCTATCTAGCTCCCAGCCTCTGGACTGGCCTGCTCTGGGCTGGGCTCTGCTGTCTCACTGGGGCAGGGTGACCCAGAACCACATGCCTAAAGACAAGAGGAGGGGGAGGAAGGAGGGAAAAGAAGGAGAAATTGACAGAGGAAAACAAGAGAAGGAAACAGCAGATTGAGGGATTGAAGGATTGTTAAAGACTACGAGAACAGAGCAGAAAAGAAGCAAAGATAAAGGTATTAGCTCTCTGAAGGAGAAAAATACACATTTTCTCTTTTCTCAGAAACATCATTTTAAATTTATCAAAACACAACTCTCATGCACACACTAGTTTACAGTGATCAATTATTAAAACCTCTATGGAGTTAGCTTTATTGATCCAGCGCTAAAACACTTCTGCTTTTTACACCTCGCCCCGCAGAGAATGGGTCGCCATTTCTCTGCATTCACGCCATCGTTGCTGTCCTCTTTTCATCCTCTGTAACCTTTTCACTGCTTTCAGTGCTGCCACCAGTACACATTTATGCATTTTTTTCTTCCTTTCCTGTATTCGGGTTAGGGTTGTGAAAAGGCTAATATGTGTTATTTAGGCCTGCTGACATTTTCAACATTGTGAAAGTCCTCTTTTTTTTCAATAATAGCTGAACTGGATGCAAAAAAGTAATGTTTCATGCCTGGGGAGCAGAGAGCATGAGAGAGAGAGAGGAGATGCAAAGCATGAAAGAGAGAAGTCAAAACAGGTGAAAAAACAAAGTGAAAATAGTAAAGTCTTGTTTCATGGAAGGTCAGAGATTCTACTCTCTTCTTCCTTAGCTTTTCCTACTTTTATTGATGGTTAGAGTGAAACAACTATTAATTGCCTCAGGAAGAGAAAGCGGGGCTCTCTGACTCCTCCATCGTCCCAATAGAGATGAACCTGTCTGTTTAGAAGTGGTGATGTATGGACGCTACCTGGCTGATATTAATAACAGCTTAATGATGTCTCTGACAATTCCACCAGCTAATTTAACGCTGTGTTGACCATGCACACACACGTGCCCAAGAACACACATCACATTCTCGCGCACAGCGTTGCTTATAGTCTTGCAGTAAACCACATGTGATGTGCATTTTTACGTGCACCGACACAAATGCGTTCATCAAGCGACACAGCAGCATCGGCCCCCTAATCAGCCAGAGAGATTACCTGGCCCGCCAACACTGCAGCAAAGGCTATTTATCAATGCACATTAACACACTGTGTAGGTTATAGTAGCATTCCAAGGAACCTCTTAAAGGTACACACACACTTACAGCATCCTCCTCTCCGCTGCGACTAGGACTGCCCTCTGCTTCTCCGAACGAGTCGTCTGTAGGGGGGTCTGTGGCATCGGTGGGGGGGTCACTGACATGAGAAGCTGAGGACTTGGATGGGGAGCTCTGCCTGGGGGCTGGTGTGGGAGCTGCAGAGAAGAATAGACACACTTTATGTAGCGAGATGGTGACAGGTGTTTGGACGTGCACAGTACGAGCAGGAAAGGCTGAGCGCTCACGAGAGTTGGTGGATGGCGTTGTGGAGGTGACCGGAGTCAGATTCATTTGAGAAATGTCAAAGTCATCACAGTCGTCCGTGTCCTGGGCGGTGCCCACACGGCTGAAATAAGAGCTGAATGCCTCTGAGGTTCCCATTAAATTGGGCTGATCGCCCTTCTTGGACGGCATCGCTGGAGGCTTCGCCAGCTGGAAATCCTGAAGCCACAAGAAAGATTTGGCAAGAGAAGTGCGTGTTACAGTAACTTCTAAATTGTAAATGTTACATTTTTAAGATGACCAGAGTGCAGCCTGAATAAGGTCTTTTTAAGTCTGAGTCTACAAAAGCTTCTTAGATAGGGTTTAGCATGGGTCAAAGACTCCTTTATTAAATAGTATTACAAAAACATAATCCATTGGTTTCAGTGGAGAATGTACTTTGCTAATTCCATTTTTCTGGGTTCGTATGTATGTGTCATGTCCAAATTTCATAATTTTCCAGACTCTTCAGTCTATTTGTGGCCAATTGTAAGCTATAAAAAAAGTTCACAATGAAATGATTTCAGAAATTTCTATAGAGGTCAGGCTTTAAATTAAACCCTCAAAAAACCAAAAACAAAACAGGAGGTAAGGAAAAGAGGAGAAAGGAACCAGAAAAAACGCAGAAAAGTAAGAATGGAAGAAGGGAAGACAGGAGGGGGGGTAGAATGATAAGAAGAACAAGGAAAGAAAAAAGGAAAGTGGAAAAGATGGAAGGAAAGAAGACAAGTAGGAAGGGAAGAAGGAAGGATGAATGGTAAGACACAAGGTAAAAAGGAGATAAGGAAAGAAAGATTTAGACTTTTAGAAAATTAAACGGAATAAAGTTTGGAAATACAAATATACTTATCCAGATGTAGTAAATACTTTGAACAATTTGTATACTTTTCCAGGCTGTCTAGGAACCCTGATTCTTGTTTGCACTTTTGCATGGGACTAGAACCCAACTGTATGATGGAGCATAAACAAGAATACCCACTAAACAGGATAAGAAAGAAGCTGACAACCAAACTAAATTCATTTCTGGTCAGAAGTTTAAATACACTCAGCATGGACATCATTGTTATATTAATACTGGGTGTTTAATGATACACGAGGACCATTCTTTTTGAAGGTTGAATAATTGCGCAATAAGCAGTTACAACGAATATAAAGAAGAATTGGGTCCATACGTTAGAATTTATTATGTATTTTCTTGAATCCACACAGGTCAAAATTATACCAACACTGCTTAAATATATCATGGACATCCCAACACACATTTCCTTTCATCTGAGGGTGGCAGTTTGAGACAGATGGTTGAAACTTAGGCCCATTGGAGTGTTCCAGCAGGATAATAATCCAAAACACAGGCGGACATTAAGCTTCTGGGATGGCCCTGACCTCAACCTATCAAACATTCAGACATTCATAATCCTTCCAAGAAGAGTGGGCCAGCCAGAACTCTCGCAGCCGTGGCTGAAGTCCAACTTACCAAAGGGTCATTCATCCAAATATTAGGGATGATGTATGCATGGATTTAAGCATGAATGTTAAATTTGGATCCCATGGAAATTAGAGAAGATTTCTGAAATAATTTAAACTTTTGCACCTCCATTCTGTTATGAAATTTATCAAAATTATATGCTTTATAAATATTACAACTTCAAATGACTACAAAGACATTATTACAAGCCCAAAATTAATGACATGTCTATGGTGAGTTCTGGAACTGTACTGTCATCATGTGACATTATTCATCTGCTCCCCACCTTGAACATCTCCTTGCCAATCTTCTTTGCCCTCTCTCCGTGCTGTGGACTCGACGAAGCTGACGGGGATGGAGCAGAAGCACTGGCCCCAGTACCCGACTGGCTCTCGCTGGCCGAAGTCACAGTTGCGACAGGGGTGAGGGTCTGGAACATCGCAGCGGGCAGAGTGCCAACTGGTTGGGCTGGGAGGTAGGCTGTCGGGGAAAAGGCTCCAGCTGCCATGGCGGCCCACTGCTGCTGGGTGGCGGGGAAGATGTTCGCTTGGCCCCAGATCAGAGGCTGTCCGCCCGGTATCACCTGGGCTACAGGGCCGAGAGGAGACTGGACCCCGAAGGCTAGCGGCGTCTGGGCAGCAAATGCCTGCTGGGACCAGTGCCCAGGAGGTACTGCTCCCATTGTCACATAACCTAGAAACAGAGATTGGTAAAATTAGGAAGACTTATTTCATTTTTCTCATTTTTTCATAATAAAAGAAAGAAAGTGAAGACACACCAGAGAAGGAAATGATTAGAGTACCCACATATGGTGCTTCTCCTCTGTGCACAAACCCACAAAGATAATAAGACATGCATCACCAGAGAGTGCTGCCCTACTTCTGCCTGCAGCTAATGCGGAGCCTCTTAATGGTCATGGTGAACTAAAATAATTACCTCCAGAATGAGGCAGAGCCATTATGAAAAGGGAGAGCACAACACAGCCTCATTAAAATCCCTCAAACTCATCAGCAAAAGGTACTTCTTATTACACACTCGCTAGTTCGCAGCTTCTGCGCTCTGGTAGTTAACTACAGGTAGGAGGTTGACATTTACCCTCAGCTGCTCTGACAAATGCCCAAAGAGCGATGACCAAGGAGAGGTGTAAATAAAGAGGTTCTGAAATAAAATGCCTTGTATAGGATTTTACATCCTTTTCCACATTTTGTCACAAAAATGTATTTTATAACATATATCTTATTTGGATTTTATGAATAGACACAAATAATGTGAATATGCTTTGATCTGAATTATTCCACCAAACATCAAGGCAGAGTTGTATGGTGAAACAGTTACTGTATGGTGGTGTTTGTCCTGCTGGAAGGAGAACCTTTGCCCCAGTCTAAGGCCTTTTGCAGTCTCTTAACAGGCTTTCTTTCAGATTTGCCCCGTATTTAGCGCCACCTTTCTTGCAACTGATTTTGACGAGCTTCCATTTCCCTGAGGAAGAAAAGCATCTCCACAGCATGATGCACTCACTACCCTGCTTCACAGTAAAGATGGTGTGTTAAGGATGCTTGATTTTATTTAGGAATATCAAAGTAAAGGGGCTGTATAGTTTTCAGAATTGACACTTCACAATTATGTGCTACTTTGTGTTGCTTTATCACATAAAATCACAATAAAACAGACAGGAACTTGCAGTTGTAATGTGATGAACCTTGACTTCAGTCTTCTCATCTTTCTAACCACCCGCAGCTGCCTCAGCCTCAGGTAAATCAGCAGCATCCGAGGCGGCAAGCTAATATAACGTTTCATATTCAATTCACAACCGACTCAGCCTTCCTCCAGTATCCAGTCATCTGCATTTCAATTCTGTTCCTTCGCTGTGTATTCCAGATCACCCTCCCTCCCTCATCTAGCCCCTCTGTCCTCTGCATCCTAATCCTTTGACTTTACAGCTTCTACTTATCTCTCAATGTGTTTGTTTCCCTGCCGCTTGTAGCAGACCAACGAGGCCTCACCTGAGGGCATGGACGCAGGATTAAAGGGAGCGAACAGTTCCGTGGGGGGCTGCAGACCCTGTGAGGGGTCGAGGGTGTTGGCAGGAGACGCCGGGGTCTGTGGGAGATAGATGTGAGGTTAGCAAGCAACACAGAGGAAAGGAAGTTGCTCAGGGTAAATGCTGTTTGATTAAAAGGGAAGCACATTATGTTGGCATTGCTGCTACTCACAGATGGGGAGGTTATGTCAGGTGGTGTGGACATGTCTCCGAAAATCTCTAACTGGCTGATGTTCTGAGAATTAAAGAAAAACAAACACAGCCGATCAGGAGCAATGGCTGCAGCGCTGTCTGGAAACAAATCATGAAGTAGTTAGCATTCCAGTGCAACATGCGCAGCACACTGCATGCAACACAGGAGCAGCTGTAGGCAGGTAAACGCCACCTACCTGAACTTGGCTGCAGCAACACAGAGGAAGGGAACAGAGAGGTGAGCAGAAATGGGAAAATGAGATGTAATGATCAGGATGACATACCCACCATGACTTATTACACTGTCATTTGTTTCTGATAGGGACGCTGTCTGTCAGGTGATCTCAAAGCAGAGGCATACACCCCCCTAACATCTCTGCTGTACTAGAGCCCTCTTCTGAGCAAGTCATTAATGTTTTCCTCTCATGGAGGATGTGCGTTGTGTCTCAGAGGGAATAACTTTCAAATGTTCTGTATCATTTTGTTTCCTTTCACAGCCTTCCCATGGTTCTCTTTAATAACTCTCTCCTTTTTCGCACATTAGTATTATCTTTTGGCCAGTGGCAACTGCAGGAAACTATTTTTAGTTGATAAAAGAATTTAAGCCTTGAATACATGGTCAGAGATTTGCATAAATCATAGACGTGGATAATTTCTGCAGAGATAATGAATGTTCTTAGAATATCTTCTCTCCCGTTCACTCATGGGTCATACAGACCAGAAAGTTCTTTTGTGGATCTATCAGAAAATGAATCTGTGATCAAGGCATTGAGTCATGAAGAGTTTACTTTGAAAAGACTGGAAGGAGATCTGAAGCTATATTATATATATTTTATTGTAACAGAAGCTGCCTTCGCAGAGAGATTACCGAGATAAAGTAGTTATCTAAGATACAGATAATCCGACATCGACAAGAAGCAATGAGAAAACTTCCATGGGATTCATTTTTACACACACACACACATAACATAACTATTGCTGAAATTAGCTTTTTTTGAGAAACACTGAAAAAACACATTTAATTTCATGAAGAATCCCAACAGCACAGGGAGACATTTTCAAACTTTCTGTCCAGAGTTGCTTCACTAATATAGGATCTATAGTTTTGGTAATGTGATCATCCAAGTATTCAGAACATTTGTTTAATTTGCTTTTAGAAGAACTACAATTAGTGGTGCACAGAGAAACCGTCTGGCAACCAACTCTCATCTGGAGATTTTTAACAGACTTGACGGAAAGGCTAATTGCAAATTCAAATATCTAATCTTTGCCAATCAGTGAATGCACCATCCTGAGCACTATAAGATCGTGGTAATGACAACACTCTTGAATTCCAAGCGCATGAGGCAAAAACTATTTAAAAGGAAATCATATTTTCCATGTCATGTTGACACAAGTTTGAGGTTCATTCAGGGTACAAAACGGAGAGAGGAAGAGAGAGTAAAACTTTCATGTATAATGATTTCAAGTGTCCCTGAAGCTTTGAGGGCTTCCTTTTTCTGCCTGTGTATTTCACCTTTTCCAATTTATTTCCACTGGCATGAAATTTTGGACCCGGGTGACAGAACAACCAGCATCCTTTGTCCCAGTGCTTCCTGATTTACCTTCTGGAAATAGTTTTAGAATCCTTCTCATTGTTGCTGCAGACAGCTGGCTTGTTGGGGCTATGTTTCTTGTCTATCAGCAGCAGTTCATTAGGATGTACGAGCAGTCTTAACTGGAGACTAATTTGCATATTTAGACTTGTGAAAATATTTGTTTTAGAAATGCAAATCAGATGCTTTACAGATCAGATATCTTTGTTTTTAAAACCGAGAGATCTTGTCATTTTTTTCTTGTTGAAAAATTACCAACCAGTTCCTAAAATGTCATGAAATCGTTCGAGGTATGTTTTACAAAGTCAGAATGTACAGTTGATATTTCTGTGATTAAATTCTGTTTTTCTTCCTCTTTTTATTCTAAAAAGTAAATAATTGACTGAACATACTCCCAGAGAAGTGATTCCTTGTTTTGATTGAGTTTGAACTTTGTCTGCAAGGTATTTTCTCTTCTGAAAGACCTTCCCGGTGGAGCTAATGGAGGGGGTTTGTCTCTTCTACATCTATTTTTCAGTTTTGGACACACACAGGTAAAAACGTAGGAGTGAAGCAGTGCAGCATCTTAATGCCCTCCTGGCCAAATGTGGCTGCTATAGTAACAGTGAAGGTGCATGTTTTATTCAGTAATGACAGAGGTCTACAGTTGGGGTCACTTCAGAATAAAAAGAACAAGAGGTGCAGAATAGATCAAGATGCAGTGTCAAAAGCTCATCTAAGGAAGTGACTGGGAAAGTAACTAATGAGGGCTGAAAGGAAACCTTTATGGCAGTATGTTCACTGCTAGAAAAAAGAAAAGAAATGTCCTTTATGTATGTATGTACAGCACCTTACCTGAGTCACCCTATCCAGGTCTAAGTCTATCAGATCTGCAACTTCCTGCTGCTTCGGCTGCTGTTGTTGTTGGACAGGTTGCTCATGCTTATGATGATGCTGATGATGATGATGATGAGGGGTGTTTTGATGTCCATTCTGTAATCCAAACCCCAGTGTTAGATGACAGGTGGGATGAAAATGTTCTCACACACAATCATGTTAGTTATTTTTCATTCACCCAGACACAGAGAAACAGAAAGTAGTGATGTTTTATGTCTTAAATATATCGCACATGCACGCAAACAACTGTTCAACCTGTTTACTGAACATGGGACAGAGTGTTTTGCAAAAGCATTCATACACTTGAGCTTTTCCACATTTTGTCACTTAAATGTACTTTACTGAGATTTTATCTGACAAACCAACACAAAGTAGTTCATATTTTTCCTATGGAAATGAAAAATGATACATGGTTTTCTAAGTATTTGACAAGAAAAATGTGAAAAGTCCGGCATGCATTCGTATTCAGAACCCCTTAACTCTGATATCCCTAAATAGAATCATCTAGTGCCACCGGATGCCTTCATTAGTAAGTAGAGTTAGTTTGTTTGTAAGTGAATCATAAATCCAGCTGTCCTGTGAAGAGCTCAGAGGTTTGCTAGAAAACATTAATTAGATAAGCAACCAAAAGGCCCATGGAAGAGCTGCAGAGATTGATAGCTCAGGTGGGAGAATCTGTTGATAGGACAACTATTAGTAGTGCATTCCACCAATTTGGCTTAGATGGAGCAGTGACAAGAAGAAAGGCATTAGTGAATGTTGGCCAACAATCTCTATTTTGAAATTTGCCAAGTGCCAAGAAGAAGGTGGAAGAAAGTGCTCTGGTCAGAGGGGACCAAAATTGAACTCTCTGGTCTACATTAAAAACGCTATGTGTGACAGATACCAGCGCATTTGATCTGGTCTTGCACACAAGATCTGGTCTTGTCCAACGTAAGTGTGAGAAAATCCACACCTTCAGTTGGTGCGTTTTGCTTTCACAATGTTTTTTTTTTTAGACCGGACCAATCAAAGTCATGCAGTTGCAACAGATTGCTTTTAGGGCAGTATTGCGCTGATCTAGAAGAAAAAAACATGAAGAAGTCCGTCATATTGGGGTTTTCTGTTGCTACTTTGGTGTTTGAATGTAGTTGTGCGGCAGCACCTTTTCACTACACCACATAGCACCACAAGTCATTTTCAAACTCTTTTGTCTTTGGATTTGTGCTCTTACTTTGCTTTTCCTCTATTTCTGCTTCTACTTAAATGTGCTGCTCCTACATTACATCCTCTCTTCCTGCTGTTGGTACCCTGCCCTACCATACATTCACACTGCAAGCGAACCGCTCCGGGGTCTGGATAAACTCTGCTTAGACCAGCAGCTGTTACTCTGCTAGGATACGGTTCTGTGGTCCATTTCTGGGTCCAGAATGGGTTAACACCGGTGCGATCTGCTCCACAAACTGGACTCTGGCACGGTACAGTGGTACAAATGTTCCATCTCTCGACGTAGCGAACTGTTGTGCCAAACTTTTGATATTTACTTGTGAAATATTTTGAAAACTATGTATCAGTTATTTCTACATTATACTTAAGTACAAATCTCAATCAAATACAATTAAAGTTTGACTTTCACAAAATGTGAAAAACGTTTAAAGTGTATGAATAATATCGCAAAACGCTGCATGTTTTTGCTAAACCTTTCCACAAAGTCTGAATGTATAATGTACCCCTCTAAAATTATTTGCAGAAACAACAATGTGATGAAGGGTTCTTTCATTCCTCTTTCCAACAATGGCCCAAACACAAGGTGCAGATTGGTCTAGCCAAGCTAGTACTGTAATTGTTGCATGACAATTTTATTGAGTGTGTTGCTTTCATTGGATGAAAGCATGAGATATGGCCATCATTAGCTGATACTGAAAAACAATAACACATTGCCCAGTAGTAATCAGGTCTAAAAGCATTGCTCATTTTTCTACTGAGCTTTTTTCCCCCTAAAAATCTGAACTCATAATCACTCATTTCAATCTAGCTGATGAAACACATTTGTCTGAATTTGTGCGTGGGTGTGTTTTAACTATTGAATTACACAGTATCTGCCATCTTTACTGAAAGTTGCAGTCTGATGCTGGCCTTCCCTCGGTTTATCCTTCCGTCTTCACTCTCTCACTTTCTTGCCTGCAAATTATCCCTTTGTGCCCGTTAGAGAGTCTCGCCATCTCTTCGCCCAGCCCAGAGTCCTCATCAATGCAGCCACAACCTATCAATTAGCCATCTCCAGGGAAGCAGTAATTACCTGTGCACATGTGTTCTGCATACAATTAATGCATCCCCTTTAATTAACACCACCTTTTTGATTCCCTGCCGAGTGACTGATCACGCTGGTATGCAGTGCAAACACCGCTGACCTTGTGCAAACAATGCCCACAACAGACGCACAACAAGTCTGAAAAATAAAACCATGCATACTATAAGAATCTTCTCTCTTTTTCACATCCATCTGAGCTGTGGATGATCCGGAGCTTCAGGAACACAGACAAACAGGATTGCAGGTCTTCAGTCCTGCACATATGTGTATGGCATAACCTTTAGGTAAACTCAAAAGCTTAAACAACCCAGAGTGTAATTTACAGCCATGATCATATATCACGTATCAGTAATCCAGTGTTTGAGTGGAGCTGTTGTGTCTGTCCGCTGGAAATGTGATATGCTGACCTCTACATGCGGACGGTGAGGGTTCTGTTGATTCAACGCACTATTACAGGTCTTACAAGATCAAGAGCTCAGTAGATTGGAATAGGCTTTTGGGTGTATATGTGTGTGTGTGTTTTATTGATTTGCCATCGTTTAAGAAGGTGACAGAGTAAACACAAGAAGGGACCGCCGCAGACAGGAGGTCACGTCTGTACTGATGGGTTCATTTTGTCTGAGGTGTGGTGTGCACACATGCACTGATGTCATTTAATGCCACTGTCCACCACCGGCCCAGCTGAGAGGACTGTGGATTTATATCACCAGTGAAAACTGTGGTCAAGGGTAGGACCCTTACACCTAAACGTTGGGCCCTAAGTCAACAATTAATTCTTTAAATTGATTTTGTGGCAATTACATCAGTCAGTTTGCAATATTAAATACATAGACAACAGTTAGAATAAAGGGTTTTAAAAGGTGAAAGCTCCAAATAAATTATGGAGATAGTGTTACTTTACTGAGTTTGCAGTCATACCCAGTGCATAGGGTTTGATGGGGAAATAGAGGCCAAGTTTATGTAAAAGAAATACAATTTTGCAATTTATGTAGAGCAGTCATTCTGTTATTGGAAAGTTGTTGGATCAACTACAGCTTCTTCCTAAGAGGTCAACGTGTTTCTGGGCAAGGTACCTTACCCCAATTTGCCTACCGACCTGCGATTGGATGTAGGAATGTGTGAGCATTTGTGTCCCCCGATAAGGGGAATATTGCTCTAGTGTACAGCATTTTGGGTGGATGGTATGCCTAG
This sequence comes from Girardinichthys multiradiatus, assembly GCF_021462225.1. Lineage (NCBI taxonomy): Eukaryota > Metazoa > Chordata > Actinopteri > Cyprinodontiformes > Goodeidae > Girardinichthys > Girardinichthys multiradiatus. The sequence goes on along the minus strand of NC_061802.1, from coordinate 36,111,168 downwards.
AAAAGCACTACATAAATTTAGTCTATTTACCATCTAGTAACATGCATAAAATGTGACCCTGGCTCAGACACAAGCAACAAAACTATTAAACTACAGCAGCGGCAGTAAAATAAATTACATTATGCAAGGCATGGGCTGGTATGAGATAACCTTGAGTAAAGAAACCACCATATCACTGTATTTACACAAAAGCTTTAAACGAAAATGAACAAATTTCATAAAACATTAAACCATGTTTTTTTTCCTACTTCCACCTAAGTAATCAAACATATTGATTATTACAGTTATAATAATACAATCTTAATAATTTATTTTGTGACTTTTTATTCTGATCTTCAGAAACAAAATACAGAATAAAAACATGCTTTATTTAGTTGCAAAACATAATCCCTTTCTGCCTGAGAAATACTTGTATAATAAGCAGATTGGTTAATTTCTCAGGTTATCTGCCCAAGTAGCTTGCATTCAGATGCTTAACAGATATGTCCATTGTAGCTTGACAGGTGTAGTTTTATTAACAGTGAATGGTGGCACTCCTTTAGTTTATAAGTCATGGCTTACTAACTAGAAATATTTCCAAACAGCCAAATTTGTCTTTTTGTAGTAAAAACAAAACAAAACAGAAAAGTGCTTTAGCCCTGTTATATCCAGCTGACTGGCAGTGTGCAGTTTCCTCCAGCTGGAGGAAAGGAAGCAATTTACTACTCAGTGCCCCATACACCAGCAAAAAACTCCTTAAAAAAAGACCTTAAAATGCAGATGGCAAAATCTAAGCTGTTTTAAAGCTTTGATTAGCCTGATAAAGGTAAACTGCTAATGCATTTACTGTGGAAGCATAACCATCTAACAAATTCAACTTGTATGTTCACACAGAGTCAGCTTTGGAATTTGTCCATCCTTCTATTGTCTATACCTGCTTGTCCGTTTAGGGTTGCAGGGTAGATGACGTCTATCTCCAGCGGCCATTAGGCCCTGGACAGGTGGCCAGTCCATCACAGGGCAACACAGAGACATACAAGACGAACAACCATGCGCACACACACTCACACTAATGACAATTTAGAGAGACCAATCAAACTAAAAGTCATGGTTCTGGACTGTGGGAGGAAGCCTGAGAACCAGGAGAGAACCCACACATGCACGGGGAGAACATGCAAACTCCATGCAGAAAGACCCCAGGCCGGGATTCGAACCCAGGACCTTCTTGCTGCAAGGCAACAGTGCTACCAACTGGACCGCTGTACAGCCCGCTTGGGAATTATTTTACATTTTAAATCAATTTAAACGTTGCAGTAATTATTGTTTTTACCTGCTCTTTAGAAAACCAAATTTACATGTGTAATAATCACATGTAAAATTGGTCTCATTTCTAATAAACCTGATCACAAACATCAGAACAAGTTCTTCAGTCTTTGGAAGAATTAAAAGGCCATCAGGGCCCTAAGCAGTGGCTTAGCTCTATGCATTTGCTTCTGGTCACTTACTAAACTGGAACAAGAGAAGAAGATAGCCTACTGACTATTCATAAGTTATTTCAACAGTCCTAACAGCTTGTCTGCTGCTGTGACCATGCTTTGTCAATGTGTACCCATCATGGCCTTTGAATGATATTTTGGACTGCTAGAGCACCAGGAACACGTTCCTATTGGAAATACAATATGCTTCTTGCTTTGTGTCATCAAAGACTGATGTTTCACATGCTCAAGAGATTGAAAAGCTTTACAGCAAGAGCTTGCCACCCTCTGAAACTGGATTTATCATCAAATCAAATCAAGGAATGCTACAAAGTCCAATTGGTTCCACAACAAGAGAAACATGTTGGATTTGTTCACATTCAGACCCCTACCAGCACAAAGGCAATCCACAAAGCAGCATGTGTTGTAAGCCGGTGAGGCGAGAACAAAAAAATGCTCCGGTGCCTTTAAGCTTCTTACCAAATGTGGAAATAATACGCATCCAGAAAACCGTGAGACTGATGCTACCTAAATTTATAGGATTGGGAATGTGGGTGACAGCAGAGTACAAGAGTAGCAGTTTAAGGGGGAAAAAAGACCTACTGCCGAGGAATACAGACAAACATGGTGGGACCAGCATTGTAATGAGGGTGCATATGAATGTGGAATACAATGGGTAGGTTGGGAGGAGGTGTCACCTATAACCAGACATCCACTCCCACATAGCCACAGGACAGCAGCCTGATTATTGTGAGTGTGTGGATTATAAAAGATTGAATCAGGCAGCAATAAAACGATCATTTTATAGTCAGATAGAGAGCAGGTAAGATATGAGGCAGCCTAGCACTAGTGAAGGTCATCTTTCATTATAAGCACAGTTACAAGCATATAGAGATATACAGACATGGACAGATTTGTTGGCACCCATCATAAAGATGTGTAAAAAGCCTTAAAATAAATTTATTTTTTAGATGCGTGATCTAACAATAATGCATTTTAGAAAAATCCAACCTTTAATCTGAGTACTTTTATTAATGGGAAGGGGGGTCTCTTTAAGAGACAACATGTTTTCAACAAATTTATCAGTGTACAGATCCACCAGTTGGACAGACATTGGAACTGAAAAATAAAAAAAGGAACTGATCAAAATCAGAATCAGTAGATAAGACCCTAAATAAAACCCTAAATTGCTATCGGCCATTACAAGCCCAAGACAGGCAGTGGCACAGTTATTGGCATCCCTGGACAACACCCTTTCACCAACAGGACAATAACTAATCTTCTTAGATAGCATTTTATGAGGATAGTGCATGCAGAGAGAAAGATCTTAGACGATTTTTCTTTGGACAGTATTGCTGGATTATTCACAGTCCTTCGTCTTCTCTCATGCCCTCTTCTATTCAGTTCACCACATAGGTTTTCTATAGGATTCCAGGCTGGACACTGTTAAATAAATCTAATTAAAGGTTGGCTTATTCTAAATTTCTTAATGTGAGATTGTGGTACTGTAATAAAATATAAATGTATTTTATGGCTTTAAGTCTTTACCAGGGTCGACATAACATTTCTTTGCATCTGTAGCCCACACATACAAGCATGGACAGGACAAATATCTGCTCCACTGCCGTAAATAAAAAAGAATTAAAAAAGATTTTAAAGGTAGCACCATGCACAATTATAGTCGGAGATCACAAAGGCAAAACATGAGTTCAGTGTAATCTGACACACGGCCATGCAAGTTTTCAGCAGGCTCACAACTGTCTAATCACTGCCAGGCATGCTTCAGTGAGCGGACTGACGTGCCACACACATTCAAACACGCCTTATCCCAGAAAACTGGTGAACACGAGGAGCACGGCACAAGCCACCACTGGCCACAGCACAAGCAGTAACACCAGCACAGCACACCGCACAAGGCACTGAATCCCAGCAAACCTCTCAGGGCAAACAATCAGATAATCCTGATCAGTGTGTGGAATGGGTGTTATTCTGAAGCAGAATCAGGTTTAAGGCTTCTTCAAGCTGTAAAATAGGAGATATTTTCTTTCCACTTGAGGGATGGTGAATCAGCTGAGAGGTTTGTCTGGGAATGGGGAGGCAGGCTGAGGTAGATGGCCGGGACACAGGCGACAACACTTGGTCACTCACTGGGTGTCGCTTTGGGACGTCATAGACCCCTTCCTTCTGCTGACTGGTGGGAACCTACACAATTGACCAATAGATTCAGAGAACACCCAAGAAAGCGTGTTACCTCCAGATCAACAAGCAATAAGACATTACACATCACTGTTCCAGCACAGTGACACACAGGTAGCCAAAATCAAATCCCTACAATTGGCTTCTTCATAAATCACATCAGTCAGTAGTAATTGAATGTGCATGTGTCTGGTGCTGGGATGATCGGGATTAAAATCAGTGGAATGAAAGCTCATCGACTAGGTTAATAAAGGCCTTATCCAGGCTGCTGATCACACCCTCAGACATGTAATAACTCACATTGTGACACACATCGAGACATGTAATATCTCAGTGTCAGACAGACTGCTTTGTATGTGTGTGATCAGAAGATGTGATAGCACAATGCATGTATGAATCAAATCACTTCTTTTGTTTGCTTTCTCCTGAAATTACAACAAGTTTAGAAATGCACTCATGCAGCTACAGTGCCTTGCAAAAGTAATTACATCCTCTTAACTTTTTACATTTTACACCCTCAGCCTTTAATATATTTTATTGGGATTTTATGTGATAAACCAACAAATCAATGCATAACTGTAGAAGAGAAACAATACATGTTTTTTTAAACACAAAATTGTGTATTTGTATTCAGCCTCAGTCAATACTTTGTAGAACCAGGTTTTGTGGCAAGTGTTTTAGGGGATGTCTCTACCCGCTTAACACACCCGACTGACATTTCTGGCCATGGAAGGAGAGTGTCTCTGAATGTATATTTTCATGCCACCAATTTAAAACACTGGTTTTTGTGACTGCACTTTGATTTGATTATTCAAAGACGTAAATATGCTTTGATCCAAACCATTCCACAGCAGCACTGACTGTATGTTTAGGGTTCCACCTGGATGGTGATTGCAAGACTCCATTATCAAGTCTTTTGCAGGTCTCACACTTTTTCCTCCAGAATTGCCCTGCATCTCAACCCTAACAAGCTTCTGTGTGTCTGATGAAGGAGAGCATCCCCACAACATAATACTGCCACTACCATCATACTGCCACTATGGGGATATGACTAAAGTATATCCTTCACATGTTTGTTGTGTCCCTCGTATGGCTTGTGGCAGACTTCTTAAAGCTCACACATTTGGAGACTGCATGACTAAAGGTTTTCCTATCAACAGATTCTCCCACCTGAGCTGTGAATCTCTGCATCTCCCCCAGAGTTAACAAGGGCCTATTGTCTCTTATTAATGCTTTGATTGCCCAGCCTGCCATGATCTCTGAACTGCCTGCTGTGTTCCTTGGTCTTTATGATGCTGTTTGTTCTCTAACAAAACTAAATCCTTCACAGAACAGCTGCATTTATACAGAGATCAGATTACATTCCGGTGAACTCTACTATTTAGGTGACATCAGAAGTCTATTGTTTGGACTTGATTTTATTTTGAGGTAGAGTAAAGGCAGCTCAGTACAACTGCACATCATGGTGTTTAGATTTTTTCATAAAAGATTTTAATAGGCATGTCTCCTTGTGGCATGAAATCCAAAAGAAATACACTGAAGTCTGTAGTTTGGGGGGTATGGATACTTTCACAGGGCACTGTAGCTGTGAGTGGTGAATGAAAATAACACTGCTAATAAAAATCTGGACCTAAATCAAGCACAGCTTCCTTCAATCTTTCACCTCCTTTCAATGCCTTGTTTACTTCCTACATGTATGCTTATTTCCAGAAGCTGCCATCTTCACACAGCAGCTCCTCTGTGGCTGCAGGCTGGCTGAGCTGCTCATTTCTCACGCCTGATGTATGTGTTGGGATTTGTTTGTATGTGTGTTTGTTTTCGTATGATTGTGCACGTCCCAGCGCACGCCACCCACCTCCTGTCCACCCCACCACTTTCAATCAGTTTTATTTAAAGATCAAACGAGGGGGTGGTGATTAATCTTGCTTCCCCCTCCGCCTTCTTTCATCTGCTCGGGAAAGAAGGGGAACGCAGGCGCGGTATACGAGGATGGGGGTGTCGGCCTTCTACAGGGGGGCCAGGAATAACCACTGCATCCCCTTCCCCCCCAAATCATCCTTAGGAAGTCTGCCGCTGTCTCTGGGGAGTAGAGAGAACGACTCATCTTCCCGGGCCTTGAGGGCTGTAGCTGGATCGGCCCTTGGGAAAATGTTGGCTGCTACATTTCTGCCCATGTTTACAGCCTTTTACTTCCCAACTGCACGTTTTATGCTTTAAAAACAGAACCAATTAATTTTATGCACTGGACACAGTACATTTATCCTATTAAAGAGCAATACAGCCTATAACGACTGTCCGGTAAATGGAAGAGATTAAATCTTTGGAACTTTAAATGCTTGCAGTAGCTCGTCAGCGGTTTACTCACAATAACTATAGTTTAAAGCTAAGCAAGACACAAGCAGAGGGTATGGGCTTGTGAGTACCTGATAAATGCTTTCTTCTGATTGGTCACGGATGGGTTCGTGTCCAGCCTCAAATACAATGTACTACAACATCAGCAGCAAAGGGGGATAGAGAGGAGAGGAAAAAGAAGAAGCAGGAGGAACATTGGGTGATAAAGAAATTGAGAGAAAAGTCGGGAAACTGCATAGGTGATTAGTAAAGAGCATCATCATTAAAAAGCAGTTGAACAGATCTCAGTGATACATGGAGGACACTTTAAGCAGCAAGAAAAAAAAAAAGAAATAACTCATTAACCCACATACAATCATTCTCTTGGTTGCATAGGCACACGCACACGCGCACACACACACACACACACACACACACACGCACACACACATGATTCTACAAACCTTCTACCAGTTATTTATTTGGCTACTTTCATACTGTCCCCAAACAGGAGCTGTCTCCCCACAGTGCACACACAGAGGAGCAAGCTAGAAGTGCAGCAGGTGACAGTGAGGCGATGTGATTGGTCAGGGAGTTACCTGGTAGACTGGGTCTTCCAGGTCCTCCTCCAGTATCGTCTGAAGCGGAGTGCCAGCGGGAATGAGGAAGGGAAAGAGAGAGAGAAATAAAGAGAGAGAAATAAAACAGGAGAGAAGAGGAGTAAAGGACAGAATAGAGAAATAGAATTAAGCCAGTGGAGAGGAAGTAGTAGGCAGAAAGCACAAAAAGACTTCCCAGCATTCAGATAATTATTGGATAATCATCAAAGCAAAAACTACAGACAGATAAAAAGAAATTAGGCAGGAGATGTGAAGAGGGGAAATAAGCACAATGTACAGATGGTGCAATTAACAGAACCTAAAAGTGTCTGGCCGACGTTCTTTTATCTATATTCAGATCTCAGCTGTGTCATCAGTAAAAAGACTCTGGCTTAAAGCTAGGAATGCTTGAAATATGGTTTACACAAGAGACAACGAAAAGAAAAGGCTTCACGAGTACCTGGTAGACTGCCTGCTCACACTGCTTGTCTTTCTGGGCCTTTTTCTCCATCTCCTCTCTCTGCTTTATGTCATAAATGAGCTGGAACAAGTCCCGCAGGTCCAGAATCACAGGCTCAGCCTAGAATGACAAGAACAAATGTCAAGCAGCAACACTCAACCAAAGCTTACAGACTGTTGCTCTGAAAGTCTTCTCTGGTAATGACTGACTAACCTGGGGTGAATAAGACCTGATTATCCTTCAACTGAAGGCTGATTACTCTCTGTTCTCACACAGTTTCATGACATTCACATTTTGTTGCACTGTAAACTTCAAATTCAATGTGCTTTATTGGGATTGTATGTGATAGACCAACAAAGGAAGTGCATACTTGAGAAGTGGAGGGAAAATTACACAAAATTATAAAACCTTTTGTTTTACAAATAAAGATCTGAAAAGTGTGCCATTCACTTATGCCCAGCCCTCTTTACATTGATTGCCTTTAAGACATCTTAGTAGGAGACATGGTCCAGTTGTGTGTAATTTATTCTCATCATAAATGCAGGCATTCTTTAAAAGGCCGAGAGGTTTGTTAGAGAACATTGTTGAACAAACAGCATGAAGAAGACTAAGGAACCCAGCAGGTTGGGGATGAAGTTGTGGAGAAGTTTGAAATAGGGTTTGGTTCTAAGAATATATTCCAAGCTTTGAACAACTAACAAAGCACTGTTCATTATCTGAAAATGGAAGCCAGAATGGCACAAGTGCGAACGTACCATGACATGGCGTCACACCTTGACTGACATGCCAGGCAAGGAAAGCATTAATTAGAGAAGCAGCTAAGAGGCCCATTGTAATTCTGGGGGAGATGCACAGCTCAGCTAGGAGAACATTAATGTGACAACTAATAGTTGTGCACTCTGTAAACCAGGCTTTAAGAGAAGAGAAGAGTGGCAAAACAGCCATTGTAAATGAAAACTAAAATGAGTCCCAATTACAGTTTGCACGAGGTCATGAAGAAGACATAGTGAACATGTGGAAGAAAGGGCCCTACTCAGATTTGACTGAAATTGAATGTTTTGGCCTACATGAAAAGCGTTTTTTATGGGTTAAAATCACCACAATGAAACATGGCGATGGCAGCACCATGCTCTGGGGATGTTTTTATGCAGTATCAATAGCAAAATTTGTTAATGTAAGATGGATGGAGCTAAACAAAGGGCAATCCTGGGAGGAAACCTGTTAGAGACTGCTAAAACTTTAAAATGTTCATGTTCCAGCAGGACAATGACCTAACAGCCAGAGATACAACACAAGGGTTTAGATTCAAGCATGGCCATGCGTTGGAATGGCCCAGCCAAAGTCCAGATCTAAGGCCAATTGAGAATCAGTGACCTAAGAAATTGATGCTAACATACTCTTGCCATCCAATTTCACTGAGCTTGATTGATTTTGCAAGGAAGAATTGGTAGGAATTTCAGGCTTTCTTTATACAAAGTCTGTTACAGACATAACCTTAAAGACCTGCAGCTGTAATTGAAACAAAGGTTGTACAACAAACATACTGACTCGGGTGGGCTGAATATAAATGCATAGCACATTTTCACATTTTTTTTGTACAAGAATAAATAAAATGTTCATACGGTATGAATTAGGTTGCAAGGCTAAAAAGTTATAAGAAGCATGCAAAAGTTAATTAAACCAATTACCAGGCGGATTTGTAAGATTCTACTTTTTTCTATGTTTTATGTTTTAAGGAAAAGGTTACATCTGGAACCCCTGAGTTTGTTTCTTCTGACAGGAGAAGGCTAGACCCTCACGAGTCTAAAAATCAAGCAACCTGATTTTCAAACAGAACAGGAACAAAATGGATTATTTCCATCCAAAAACAAACAGTACTTTGCACGACTTGAATGAATGCATTAGCATCAGGAAAACAAACAATGCAATCACTGTGTTTAAAATCTTTCATTACAGGTAACACAGCTCTTGAACTGATTGCTTTCAGAGCTGCTGTGACACAGCTTTGAAAATGGAACTTCCAGATCGAGTTTAATACATTTTTGCTGTCAGTACTCACACATTGAAAACCAGGTTAAAGCCCGGCAGCACATAGAGACAGGGCATTTATCTCCACAATAACTACAAGCCGCGTTCCTCCTTTCCATCAGCTTTGGACAGTTACATTACCAGATACTAGCCTCTTGTCTTACCTTATACAACCCTTGGAAAGCAATGGCAACAAAACTCCTTTCACCAAACATGACACCACGGTCATGCACCACGACCGCAAGGAGTCTTATTGTACAGCCGCGTTTGAGACCTAATCAATTATTGACTGAAGATTTGCAGAGTGCACTCAGAGTTCATAGACTGAACAGTGCTTTGCATAAAGTGGTTCTACTTTAATGTTGTAAAGATATTCTCAGCTATTGCGGTTCTAGTGACAGACAGACATGCTGCGGTAATCTTTTTCTCCAACTGAGCCAACAGTGAGAGATACTGTCACTCTTTCAAATTCAAATCTGCTTTACATTTCACAATGCACGCACGTCAGTAGTAGAAGAACAAAATGCAGACCTGCCAACCCTGACGAAAGGCTAAGAATACCAGCTTAGGAAGACAATAAATTTTGATTCTTGAGAGTAGAAGACACAGACCCTGGTGAGTTGGCGAGTTTTTTTCATAGCTTTCACATTCATTTATTTTGGAACAAATCCAAACTTACTCTGCATATCCCCAATAAAAAAAAAAATTAATAAGAAATTAATAAAGTGATCCATTTTGGGATAAATATATTAGTTGCTGAAGTCTACATGTTGTATGCTGTATACATTTTGGTTTACTTTAATGGCAACGTGTTTTAATGAAAACTTAATTGAGTGTGTGCATTAGAAGCCACAAAAGCTCCCTGTGCGCTCAGGTCAAAAATCAGCCAAATTAATGAACGCTGGTTCTAAAGGAAGATTCCAACTATGGATGTTTGAAGATAAAGCTGGAAGCTTGCCAAAGATGTTCTTCCTAAATCAGTCAAAGGTTCGGTGACAAGGCTTTCTTACATAATTCCTAAAAACTGGTTGTAATAGCTTGTCAGTTTTCCATTTTGATTTCATCTTCACTGGACAAATGTAGAGTCCAAAGTGTTATATTAGCCCCATTTTAATGTACATACTGTGCAACAGTTATATCAACCATACCAATTGATAAGACTCTTCTGAACCTTATCTGGGTTCTAGACAGCTCTAGAATGATGGCTTTGTCATTCACTTACAGAGATGCCACTGAAGCGCTTTTTATTGTCTTATGATACTGACATCAATTTTAACATTGCAGTTTGTGCAGAAGGCACCATGAGGCAATCTGAATGCAGACGCATGTCCGTCTTTATGAGATTTCCAAGGTGAACGAATGCTCACAATGCTGAAATGATACTTATCGTTCGATAGAAAGAAAGGATGAAATGGATACTGGTTTTAATGGTTACAATGATAATGTCCGACAGTTAGCATTAACAATTTAAAAATAAATTTACTTTTAAATCATATTTAGCTTCCATGCTTTTAGAAAGATTTTGATGGGACATAAAATGCAATGCTTCAGATACAGGCAGAAAGTGGTGAAAGTAATGTTTAACCAAGTTTTAGACTTTGGTCTATTTTGGACTTTGTAGGTGCACAAGGAAGGCGTTTTGAAGATGTTTGTATCCTCACCCTATAAAAAAGGAAACGATACAAGTAATACTCTGCCTTCAAGTGGCACTAACTGCCTAAAGGCTAATGCTAAGGAGGTAACTTTTAGCCAGATGTATGTCGTCTTCAGAAGTTGAAAGTGTCAATATAGTAGGTCAACTCAGCAGAAGGAAAGCATTGATAATGAAAAAGAAATTATATCTACACCTGTAACTGAAGGCCTATACACCAACTAGAAAGATCCTTATAAAAACAAGAAGTACAGTTTAGAAGGTTATAAAATATTTAAGTTTGTAATGTATATTAATGTGAGGGTAAAATATTTGAACCTCCGAATTAGCTTGTACAGGTATGAGAGTCAGTAGACAATTCCATCAGGTCTCACCTTTCTAACAAATAGTGCTGAGGAAAATTAAGGACAAAAAGAAGTAATTGTCCCCCATGTTAAACGACAAAACTACAACATATTTTGAAAAGCTGAGTCCTATTTATGTTGTCACACATATGTTTATGTTGCCTGATTACTGCCAGACCTGAAGAATCACAAAATCACTGGAGCAGAACTGGTCTAAAAACATAAAGTAGGGTAAAGGAACACATGTAAGGATTATGATTATTGATTAATTAATATTTATCAAGAATTATAATTAAAAATGATAATTCAGGAAAATAGTTTCTTAACCAAAATCATTACTTACAAATAGAGATCAGAGATGTCCCCTGGTGTTGTGATTATGGGCTCAAAGTTCTTAATAATTACAATTAGTTATTTATCATTAATAATTGATCATTATTAACCAAAACCACTAAATGTCACTGTTTATTCAACTGCTTCCCCACAGGTGGGGGAACTTCGACCTTGTTTTGACAGATAAATCCCTCTTGCACGAAATGAACACAAATGCTTCTCCTAATTATATATATGAAGATTTATTGAAGCCAAATAATTCTGATATACCACCATTCTGGTCCAACAAACCTTCACCTAACTAACAAGCACTATTCTACACAAAGGGGATAAAAATGACTACCTAACAATAATAATAAAATATATGCGCATTGAGTGTCTATGAAGCTCAAAAAGGCAGTAATAAAACTGGAACATCCGTCCAGGAGGGGAAAATGTGAAGAACCGTTTAGTCGACTGAATCAACATGGAGGAAAACTCATCTTCTTGGAAATAAAATCTCTGTGGGTTTTTCACCTGTGCCGGGTGTCGGCGTGGTCTTCGATCGGTATATGAATCTTCTGACCTTCTTGTATCAGACAGATTTCCAGCTTTCAAGCTCTTCCGGGAATGGCCGTTTGGAGAAAAAGTTGGCCTGCGAACTTTTGTCTCTCTAGATATGCGCCTCCGTTGCGTCGTCCCGTGAGACACGCTAGAAATGGCATCAAAAGTTTATTTCCGCAGGTTTTATAGTCCCGGGAGACATCAAAGCTGCGATGTCTGTTGAGCTGCGCATGTACAACTGCCCGACCAAAATGAATGACTCCAACACACATCATACCCTTTAAATTTAAAGAAATTCAATAACAGATGAAGTCATTGACATCAATCAGTCTGGAAAGGGTTTCTAAGGCTTTGGTAAACCACAGCTAACACTGTCACCGAATAAAGAAAAGCACTGCAGATCTGACTTTCTTCAGTTACATGATTGATGATTCAACAATAGGAGACTGAGCAATAATGGCATCCATGGGAGAGTTACAAGATGTAAACAACTGCTGACCAAATAAAACATAAAGGCCCATATCACCTTTGCCAAAAAACAAAGGACTTTAGGAAAAATATTCTTTTGACTGAAGAAACAAAAGTAGAATGTTTTGTTGGTGTGCGTCCTGTTACATCAGGGGTAAAAGCAGCTTTTTATTTAAAAAAATCATTTGAACAGTCAAACACGGTAGTGGGAGTGTGACAGTTGGGGCTGCTTTGTTGCTTCTGATAAGGACAACTTTTCTATAACTGTTGAAACCTTGAATGTTGCTCTCTATCAAAAATTCCTGAATGTCTGACACTTACATTCAAATCTGTCTGATGAAACATGAATGTGAAAAAAAAAAAAAAAAAAAAAGAAATTTGTAAGGGGGCAAAAACGTTTTTACAGCACTGTATGTTTTTGTGGGTTTTTTTCTATAGTGGGAGCTTTTGCTCACAGATTCAAACAGTGGACAGAATGTTGATGTTCTACACCCTCTGGCTTTCATATAGACCTGAAAACAGTTTTTTATTCACAATATCAACTATGGTAAGTTTAATGTAAAGTTATAACAAAGACTGAACTGTGTGGCAGTCCTTTCTGACCCAATTAGGGCTACTCCATCTGCACAAAGAGCTGACCAAATAAGAAATGTCTTTCTTGTTCTGGGACTTTGAGCAGTAAGCCAATTACTTTTGAATGTAACCCTAAATTGGCCTTTTCTGAACAACTTTAAGTCTTAGACTTCATGATGACAGAGACACTTTGTTAATTCACATCAAAGTGGTTACTTTCCAATTACAGCCATAGCAATAGGCTCTGTGCTTTCATCCTTCTCATTGTTTCCTCCACAACTAACAGCCTGAGTGTCGGCAATGGCAGGTTCAAATCCAAGAGAGAGAGGGACTAAAATATAATTATGACCTTTCCTCAGGCACACACCAGGTAAATGGCAACTTAGCTGAGCGAGAAAAACACAGCTCTGTTAGGCATGGAAACATCAGAAAAGCAACTGTTTTTCAATCACAGTGTGCACTTGTGAATACAGACTGAGGTGTGTGTGTGGGAATCAGTTTAAGTCAGAGAGCCACGGTTCATGGCCCTGGGAGGATGGATATGCTATTAGAGCTGGTGACACACACTCAAACCTTCATTGACTCACTATGGGAAATCAATATGGCTACAGAGGAAGGCAGCTGGATCCAGATAAAACAAGTCCGGCACACAGATACAACAGCAGCAACAACAATCATATCAGAGCCCGGAGAGGTACTCGGCGTCATGTAGAGTGTGCTGCTGCAGGACTGACCTGGACCTTCTGCCTAACGCTGCAGCTATACACAGTAAACATTGTGTTTAATGCACAATACACACCTGCATGAGTTAAATGCCAAGAGGACAGTACCAGGCAGAAATGATCTGAATGACTCATAGATTAACCTGCACGCTTAGATGTAACAGTTGTTACAATGGCAGAAATAAATATTACATACCTTCATCATTTACATTAATGTCATATTAATTTGGGCTTTCAGCGATGCTGTTGAATTGTTCTTTTGTCTTGTGTGGAATGATTAAACATATACACTTCAATGAATCTGCATGCACAATGTTGTCAACACCATGCTACAGTGTACTTCAGTGGTAAAAGCTTTACCTTGATTCCTGTAAACATTCTTCTTGTCCTTGTGGCCAAAGAGCTCAATATTTGCCTCCAAAAGATTACAACAGAGTTTTCACTTTTTACAGCTACCCTGTTAGTTCATCTTAAAGTTAAACTCACTTCAGTGTCAAAAGTCACACTGGTATCTTCCAGTTTATGATGAGCTTTTTTACCGTGATGGTTCCTAGGTTGGTCTTTAACATTCAAGGATGACAATCTGGTTCAGATGGTCAAAACCTGGTTTGAGTTTTCAACAGGACAATGACCCCAAAGCCCATAAGAACTGGCTTTAGAATAGATAAAGCAGACCAACATTCAGCTTTTGGAATGGCTTCATCCTCAACTCTGTGGAAAATATATGGAATAAACTTCAAAGCTGGATCTGCAATAAGAAAACTAGTTTATTTAAATGAGCTCTACCATTTCTGATAAGAGCAGTCAAAGATCCATTCAGCATTATGCCAAAAGCTTATTGATAATTTTGTCATGTGTTGTTTCTTTGCAACCTCCTAATGGACATATATCCAGATGTCAGAAGGGGTATATGCAGATATTTGGGTTTGTATGTATAATTTGATTACAGAAAATGCACACATTTGTGCACCAAATTCTTATCATTGAAAAGTTAGCGCCAGTGCTTTGTTATATAATAGTTTCCACTATGAAAATGAACTGTGCAAATAATATAATATAAGGCTCAAAATTAGTCAAACAATCTCTCCTCCCATGGTGAGTCCATGCAAACATTTCATCGGCATTAAGAATTTTACAAGAAACGTTTACCACACAAATACTGACCGACTGGGCAGTTTTGATGGCCACAAAACGATGATTTCCCTCCTTCCCACAGATGTAACCAAAGGCTCTGTGGTCCGTGATGTCCTTGGCAATGTAGGAGATTTCATGGACAGCATGGTGGTGTTGGAGGATCTGTGAAAGAAAACAATGGAGTATGGGTTTTGTTGCACAGACAAATGTCAAACAAGACATACTCGACAGCTCATTTTCAAGCCTGCAAAAGCATCGTATCAGCAAGCTGAAAATGTGACCAAAATACATAAAGTTGTATTACTCTTGAACTTTTCCACATTTCTTTCACAAACGTCAGTTTGATTTATTGGGAATTTCATGTGATACAAAGCAGAGCATATTTGTGAAATGTAAGGATAATGGCACCATGCATTTTATATATATAGATGTATATATATATATATATATATATTTGTGTAGGCCAAAACGTTTTTGTTTTGGCCTCATCTGACTAGAGCACCTACTTCCACATGTTTACTGTGCCTTCCTACATGTCTTGAGGCAAGCTGCAGATGAGATCTTTTTAGACAATTGCTTTCTTTTTCTTTATTTTCTTCTTCTCTACTTTATGTTGGTCCATCACATTGTCGTCGTAACATGCTAAAATACTAAAAACGTCTACATGTATGAATACATTTACAAGGTACTGTAAATTCTTCTGAAAATTATCAAGAAAAAGCTTAAAATTAGGAAAAAATAAATGTTTCCAAACTCTGAGAGTATACTTCAACACAGACACTTGGATAGAGACCTTGTATCCTTCACTGAATTGTTTGGAGCTCTTCTGCTCTCTCTGGTTTAGTTTGGGTTGAGACTGCCAAGCTGGCATCGCCCATGGCAGATGGCACTGTTTGTCCCGAGGACAGAGGGGGGGAATCAGTGACAATCACAGCTCAGCAAGCTGTCGGACTTGATCGCTTCATCTGTGCCCTCGCTCCTAACACACACACTTGAACACACGCACAGAATTCACAGCTTAATATGCAAAGCCCTCTGTTAAGTTACACTAAATGTCTGCTTTGTTATTGTTCTCTGGGCCAACTGCACGCTGAGAGGAGAGGCACGCAGTCAACATAATGATCCTGTGGTCCTTCAGTTCATCATAGGGGTTGGAGCTCTCTACATCACACACTAAACACACACATCTGCTCTCTCTAAAGTGAATCCAGAGGTGAAACATGGCAGGGAGAAGTGACAGCAATTTAACACAGGGCCATGAACAATCACACACTGTAAACCCCAACAGAGACAGATAATCGCTGCATGAGTCTTCTAAATTTAATAAGTGGAGTAATGATTATTATTATCACCTCTGATTGACCTGAAAATGACAGCTAAGGTAGTGCGTGTAGATGTACACAGTCACACACACACACACACACGCACACATGCACACACACACACACACACAAACACACACACATCTCATTTACAGAGGTTATTGAATTATCTCTGGGTGGGAAGTGAGGTGACAAAGAGAGACTCTTATTCAAAGAGAGCATAAAATGAAATGACTGCCTAAATTCAATTGCTCCTCTTCATCTTGGCAGCAAGTTAAGCTTAAACAGAAGAAGTAGTTCATATCTACGGTCAGGCACATGGATTGCCAGCATTAAAAAATAAGGCTGGGATAGTTTCACTGGAAGCTTGGTTTACTTTCTGCCAGTTTAAGCAGAACAATCACATTACAACATCAATTCCGCAACATTATAAGAAACTGATTTTAAATTTGATTGCTTTTAAAGTTGTAATTACTAGGCAGCAGGCTGGTACAATAACAGATAATCACTAAAAACAGCTGTTGCACTTAGAGATTTGAGACTGACCATGAGGCAATGGGGTGAAGACCAGTGCACAGTGCATGACACTGCTATAGCACATTTAACTCTGTCCTTCCAAAGACATTGGAAGACGTGACAGTCCATTGCTGCTAATAAAATACACTCAAATAATCATTGGCCAAAATAGGCACCTTGAAAAGCTTATGGCTGTTTGCAGCTCAGGACTGCATCAGTGTTCAGAAAGAAAATACCAGAGTGAAAAGACATTAGCAATTACCCTCAAAGAACCAAACTCCCAATTAATGTGTGGGTTATATGGTGGTGTACCAAAACAATTTAAGTCCAATATTCTACAATAGGTAAGATTATTTTTAAATTGAAAACATTTATGACAAAACAAAGGCACTGCTACCCAAAATGGGAAGAAAGAGAAATAACACAATTCTGACTTGACAGGTGTGTTTATTGTTAAACATTCAAGCAGCAGAGGCCTGTTTAAAATGTTATGATTTGGGGTTGTTTGGTTTTTGGTTTTTTCCTTGTATGTTTTTCACTGCTCAAGTTTTGAATCATGCTTCTGTTTAATATTTTTCTGGTCATGTTTTAGTCTTGTTCATGTTGTCAAGTTTGGTTTTGTTTGTATATTAGAGTCTCTGTTTTTGCCGCAGCCACTTTTTGTTCTGTCTGTTAATTAAGTTTATTCGGTTCACCTGCTCCAAGTTAATCTGTCTCCTTGCTCCACCTGGTTTTCAGTCCATATATAAACACCTGTTCAGTTAGTCATCGCGGAAACACTTCTCAGATCATGTCTTGTTTTTTTGATCATGCCATACCTGTCTCGCCTGCCCGTTTGTTGTTTTATTCCTGCCTCCTGCTGTGAGTGAGTTTCTGTTATTAAACCTTTTGCACTTCCCATCACGCTGCCATCTCGTCTGCATTCTGGGGTCCTATATCTCGCAAACCTTAACATAAAAGGGGTTTTCAGGGGAAAAAAACTGTAACTGACCAACTTGGAATCAGCAGTTACATTTTAAAACATACTTAAAGTCCCTCTGAATCTTATAGACACCATAAACAGATTTCTAAAGACTTCTGTGTTTTCTTTCTTTTGGAGAAGAGGAGAGGAGAAGAGGAAGGGTGTACTACATCCATAACATGTTAAAATTTCACAGCCGTTACAGTTTGAAACATAATTTAAATTAGTTAGAAGTAGAGGAAATTCTTTACACATACACATAGATATTTGATCCTATCTTAAACTTAATTCACATATTAGCCCTAACCTATAGGGTTGCTTCACCAAATCAGCACTAGGTTCACGCAGCATGTTGGTCTCGAAAAGGTTGGTGTTTAGAACAGTAGCGGTCCTGAACAAGTAACAATCAAGTACATGGTTCTTAAAGACTAAAATCAGTAATGGTACAACAATACTTAGGGGTTGTGATTGTTTTAATTTGTATATTTAGAGTGGTGGGGAGTAACTAGTTACATTTACTGAGTTATACTTACTTGAGTAACTTTAATTTACTTCTAGTAGTAGTTTTACTGCACCATACTTTTTGTCAAATGACCATCTATAAGAAGAGTCATGTAAATAATTGATGGACTAATTATAAAAGTTATGCTACATGTAGCTATTAGCTAAAGACGTCAAATCAGTATATTGTGCTGCTGTCACGTCGGTCTGTGTTTCCCCATGGATATGTCTGACATAATGAATGACATCCGTCAAGCTGCAGTACGCTGCACTGCTCCAGCTCAGGATGCTGTAAAGAAAGTTTACCCTGATGTGAGACGTAAATTTTGATTACTCTGTGGCTTTCCTCAAGGACCCGGATGTGTAACAAAAAAAAAAGCAAAACAAACAAAACAGAATTTTTAAACTGACATAGAGTTATAGAACTGAAAGTGAAAGTAGTCAAACAGAACTTAATACAATGAAA
Source organism: Girardinichthys multiradiatus (assembly GCF_021462225.1). Lineage (NCBI taxonomy): Eukaryota > Metazoa > Chordata > Actinopteri > Cyprinodontiformes > Goodeidae > Girardinichthys > Girardinichthys multiradiatus. The sequence goes on along the minus strand of NC_061802.1, from coordinate 36,092,566 downwards.
TACATTTTCAACGCAAAGAAATTCAGGTTTAAGCCATTATATTCAGCTTCAGTTAAGTGAAATATTTTTAGACCAATGCATATAAATTACAAAAATATAGATTTAGTCTGAGAAATTCAAATTCAGTTTCTGATGGCCCAAGTTTCTGCCCGCAACAGACGGGGAATAAATAGGGATTTGATAGGAATCCACCATCCTGTGAATAACCTGTTGACAGATGCAAAAACAATGGGTGAGCACAAAGTAGGTGCTTATGGCTATTTAAACGATAAACTGGAAACAAAAAAATATGTGATACAGAAAGTGCACAGATTTAGATCATGCATGTGTAGGTTTTAACAATTAACTTAAATAAGCTAAAGAAGAAATGGTTAAAAAAGGCAACAGAATAAGAATACAAATACGTCAGACAATTTCATGGAGCTTGTCTGTTCCAACATGCCACCCCCAAGAGTATTCTTATTTTCATAAATTGGTAAAAACTGGTTGAATCCTTGCTTCCTGCCACAATTTTTCCACCTACAGGTTCTGCTGCAAACACCGTTTGTACTGGTTGTCTGCCTCCTTCCAGAATCCTGAAGCAATAAGTCATTTACAGATCCTATGTGCTTTTTATTGCAAATGTTGTGCTGCTTTAGTCTGAGTAAAATCTGGACAGAATAGGCAAATGTAATTATTTGGGTGGGGATGCAGCTTCAGCTGTCACAAACTGAACATAGTTGCTTTAATAGATGCAGTCTCCAGGGAAGCTGATTGCTTGCTTGCAAAGACATTTGTATCTGTACAAATTCATTTATGACTCAGTGCTCTCTCTCTCTATCTCTCTCTCTATCTTTCCAAATATGCTGATATGCACAACAGTCCCACACGGCATCAGTTTCTCTGCAGGGGGTTTGTGGGCAGCATGTCCTTGAACAGCTTCTGGCCACTGACCCAAGATTTTCTGCTCTGATGCCTGGGGTGAGGAGGGAGGAAAGGAAACAGCGGGATGCTGTCGGCCTAACCTCCCTAACCTTCATATCCCTCTCCTGGAAAGAAGCCCACTGAGGCTACCCAGTCTCCAACCAGCAGGTTCGGACTGTCAGAGCACTTAGCTTTGAGGTGTAATTAGTTGCTTGAATGAAAAATCTCTGTGGAGTTTGGCTTAGATAAAGGTAAAAAAATAAAATGCACAAGAAGCCTTGTTGCCTGATGACTGAACCTAAACATTTAGATTTTCTGGACATGTTGGAGTGAAATCTTTGCCCAACTTATCAGGGGTAATAAACAGCACAAAGCAGGGGAACCATACTGATCATATCCTAGGAAGCCCAGGTTGTGGCAGGACATGTTACAGTTCTGGTCAGATGTTTACATACACTCATCATTTATATGTAGGTCATATTAACTTAGGGATTTATAATGATGCATTTGAAACTTATCTTCCAAGGAGGAGTTTTAAAAAACAAAAATAGGAAGCACAACATTGATTTTGTTGTGGATTTTCTCTAATTCACACCTCACACGTGCAAAATTATTCATACAGACTTAAAGGTACACACACAGCCATCTAATATTTTGTCAAACGTCCCTGAGCAAGTTCCACCTTAACAATACGCGTTTTGTATCCACCAACAAGCTGCCTGCATAATTCTGCATATTTGTCCTGTTATTTATTTTGTTCATTTAAACTGGTTAATTTCCTGGCTCAAACAAGCATAGTTTGTCAACATGGCAGGGATCAGCACTTTGGGAAGGGCGATCTGGAACGTCATTCTGGAACCTTCCAAAACTAGTCTTGATATGTATTTTCGATTACTGTCCTGTTTGAACACCCAAGTTTTAACCATCATACCAGAAATTCTGATTCAGAGTTTCAGTTCAAAGGAAATAAGTTCAGGAATATTTCTATTCCCTGAACATTTCCAGGACTTAATTCCAGCCATTCCAACATTTGTCCCAAATCACATCATGAATTTGAATGCATATGGAAGGTCATATATAAAACAACATTTTTGCAACACTTGCAATGCAATTTTCTAAGGTCAATCTCTCTCATTAAACCACTGAATTAGGACCCTCACTTTTAACCCTCAAATTAATATAAAATATAAAAGATTTTCAGCTCAATTGACCGTACATGGTGACCAGCTGTTTAAAAACTGATCTTTTGGGGTGAATGCACTCTACACAAACATAACCAATGTCTGTGGTTCATTTTGGCTTAGAAGGATAGCAAAACTTTCAAAAGATCTTATTGCTGCAAAGATGCTTTGTTTAATCCTTTGGAACGTTCTGCCTCTGCCTGTCAGGGAACATGCTAGATTTGGAAACCTTAAGGTAAGTGTCTACATTCTCTGAGGAATGCACATGGGGACAGGTGTTTTAGTAATTGTGGCTGCACTAATATAAGATGCTAAACCCAGGGGCTGGTGCCTATCTCCAGCGGTCATTGGGAGAGAGGTGGGGTACACCCATATTGCCAGTCCTCTCACACAGCGCCGCATAAAAATAACTAACAACCGCTCACAGCAGGAAGACCAGAAAATGTTATTGGAAGGGCCGTTCTTATATCTTTTTAAAGGGCAATTGGAGTTGGCTAAATCAGAATCTACAGCAGAAGGTTTTTTATAAAGATCAGAAATCGACCACAAGACTGATGGTCAATAACATATATTTTTTAAAAATATGTTATTGAAATCATTACATTTTGTTAAATGGACCTGATTCATTTAATCTTTGTGATTTACGAAACATCCTGAAAGTATGCCCATTCTGTGGTTGGCGCCAGAGGCTGATGAGGCCAGTGCCTGTATGTGTGTTGTTGTGTGTGTGTTTGTGTGTTTATCAAGATACAGGCTGGCCCAAAAAAAAAGACATGCCGACCTGCTCTCTCTTAGATTAATGTCTCCCCCTCTTCTTCTTCAACATCTTGAACAACACCCCCCTCCATCCTGTGCATGACCTTCCCTCCTTCGACAGAGGGGGCCATTCATCTATTCCTTCACCTGAACAGCCATCCATCCTCCCATCTGGGTGACGGATGCATTAAGGGAGGGGGGTGGGGGGTAATATTGTCAAGATCCATGAACCTAAGCATAGTCATTCTCTTCGTCTCCCTCTCTTCCCTTGGCATAAGGAGTTGAAGGACTGATAGTGACGACTGCATATCTATATAATTAATATTAATGTTCGGAGACAGAGGACAAGGTCTCCCTGAAGAGAGCTTTACTCTGACATATGCTCCCTGATTCCCTACCTATCTCTCTAACTCTGTTTCAGTCTGTCTTTCTCCCCCCAATCGCACCCTCCATCCTCTATCAATCTTTTCAACATCTTCGTTTTCTCTTACAATTTCTCCCCAACCCTTTCCCCACTTCTTTTTACTCTCACTCCCTTGGCTTTTTTTCTGTATTTTATCTAGTGTTTTATTTTCTTTATCACTCTGTCTTTCATTAAAGAAATGTTGACGCGTCAAGTAGGGGTGAGGGACGTGGGTTTATGAGGGTTGTAAAACGAGGTTTGAAGGTGAAAGACAACAAACACGCACACGCATGCAACATGAACAAGTCCAGCTCGAGCTGAGGTGTAAATATCAAAGATAAACGCCAGGTGTTAAGCTGCAGGCTTCATTCACACTCAGACCGACCAGACAGCACATTTATACAACACAAGTAACAGCAGATGTTGTATTATGGTATAAAAATAAGGCTGTTTACCTCCAGCTGCCACAAAAGCATAAAAATAAGCAAACACGGAAGATCTTAACAGGCTTAAAGAGCATGCTGTGCCAAACACCTTAAAATTAATTTCTCTCACATGTACCTGGCTTCTACTGGAGGACTGACTCTCAATCACCAGCACTAAAAGAAAGAAAACTGGCTTGTTTAGTGACAGGAAGGCTGCTATACTGGGGGATCTGAGTTGCATTCTATTTCTTGCTCAAGGATACATTAACCGGCATAGCCGGGTAGGGTATTGAGCCTCAATAAAAGCTGTCAGCGGATCCTTGGGTAGGAAAATTTAAAAAGAAATCACCCGGCACTTCTGGCCACTTTCCTCTGAGCTACAAGCACACTCAATCTGCAACAGCATTTAATAACTGATTTCTGAGCTCTCTCCATGGGCTGCCCTCTATTTATGACTGCCACTGTTGGTGTAAATCTCTAAGTTGTCAAGGTGTCTGAGTGAAGCCAAGAAAATCTCCTTTTTTTGGTGCTTTGCTGGGATTTAAGGTATTTTAACTCACATTAGGCAGTGGGAAAAGGTTAACTGAAGGTAAACTGAGAGGTAAATACGATATCTTTGCAAACGCAGAGGGACAATGGTGGGTTTGAGGGGATGACAGTAGGTGTATACTGGTTTCTGTTATGAACAAATACAAATGTTTTTATAAATATCCACCCAATAATCCATACATTGTCCCCCAAGATATCTGAGTTTGGGTTGCGGGGATTACAGGTCCAGGAGGGAACCCATCCTGGGGAGAGGCATGCCTGAGTTCCTAAGGCCATAGGACATATATAATTCCTACCAGCAGGTTCCCAGTAGGAAATGGCTGAAAAACCTCTAAAGGGAGTCATCCACGGTCAGATGTCTGAACCACCTGAACTGCACCTGAACCTCCTACACAGCTCCTACACTTTGAAGGCTCTCTTGTTCACACGACAGACAAATTAGGCTGTTGTCCACGCTAAAGATATGTCTCCCATTCGTCTTACATAACATTGTTTCAAACTATAGTTTACAAGCTATAAGCACCATGCCAGTTAAGCTGCTCACTGCTGGCTAGCTCACAGACCAAATAAATAACTAGCTATCAGCTCATTTGACTTCCAGTTTCACTTTATAAAGAGCAGAACGGCAAAATGTATACTATTCTCTAAAATAAGCCCTTCATACTACATGTAGAGGCAGTTTATTCTATAAATTAGCTTAAGTTTGAGTATCAAAATAACTGTCATAGATAACATTAATGAAAGCATTTAGATAATTATACATGTATGTATAGATGGTGACAATCTAATACCGATCCATGCAGTGGCGATTCATGCATGAATGGTGCCCTGGGCAAGTCCCTCTTTCTGCCTCACCTCTCATAACCCCCAACCCCAAACAAAACTGCAAGAAGCTATGCAAGATACTAGGACACCTACTCAACAAACGGGTGTGTCAACTCTCTGCCTTTCTAACGCCACCCTGGGCAACTGCCCATACCAAAAACCGGCACCAGGCACATGCCTAATTGTTTTGTCTTGTCTTACTTAGGCCCATTGTTTTGAGTGCTGAAAATAAACATATGATGAAGTCAGGATAGATCTTATTGGTCAGCCAGGAAAACAGCCATGTACAATGAAAAATGCATAATCCTGGAGCACAATATAAAACCAGTGTTGTTGCTGTTTGGAAATAGGCATACAATGGGATAGCCATGTTCTCTCATCTACTACAGCCTTGTTCTCAGGGTTTCAATTAGAGCCTCCTGATTTCCCCAGGGGCCACTCCCTTTCACGGAGAGGCTTCATTAACAGAAGAAACACAAATGCATGCACACACAGCAAGGCTGCAAACAATAGTGCTCAAGCACATAAACAGACCCACATTTCCATCAGAGCTTACCCCCGTCTTCTCATCAAAGATCTTGATCCCTCCGAAGGAAACAGTTAGAAACACCTTCTGTTTGTGTTCCCCTTTAGACCGTGCTGCAGCAGCTATACCCTGCAGAGGAGAGACACACATGGTGCAAAACAATCGCATTAGGAACAGAAATGAAATACATGAACAGTGTAAAGGGAATGGCCATAAGTAGAGTCTTTGAGTAAAAGATTGTACTCTTGGTGGATTACCCCTCCGGTTTAGCAACAAGCCACACGTGGTGGCATCACTTTAGGATGAGACCATTTACAGCCACAAATTGTCTTTACATGCTCAGTAGAAGATTATGCAACACTAGGTAGGTAAATGTCTGGAAATTCTGGCAGATATTTTATTTATGCATATATGTTACCTTCTCCATCATGCAAGCAATGTAAATCTGCTGTCACACTATTTTGTATCTCGCCATGTATCTTGACGTAACTAAAATGCATTTACAGAGGTCTAAATGTGAATTAATGAAGCACATTTTCAATCAAATCTATGAGGTATGTGTATTGGTTATGATGTGTTTCCATTTTGTAAAGTGTGTATAAGTTAGAATGAAAGCAATATACAGTCTGCTACAGCGTCAGGACAAAATAAGTTATTTCTGCCATGACGCCATAATCTTATATTTTGCCTCTTTCTTAATGATCGCCGGACCATCTAGGGATTCAAGTTCAATGCTTTAAACACAGTCTATGAGTGTCCCTAAGTGGTCAAACAATAATTAGCCAAATTGATCAGAAAAAATAGGTGGACTGCCCTGCTGCTGGAGTCACTCCAAACATTTGGCATGGCGAGGTGAGTGGCCCAGAGCGTAATTTGTGCTTAGAAAAAGGTTTTGGGTCATTACTGCAACTTTTTAGTAGTGGTGGTGCATTTGTGTGGTATATTTGGAGTCTCTGAGTTGCAGAGCTCATGTAAAGAACTTCCCAAAATATCTGCCATGTATATTTACGCTCCAAAGGTATTAAGAATGCATTTGTCATAACAAAAAATGTTTTAAAACAATAAATACAATTTATTTTTCTAATTTGAATAAACAGAACTAAAAAAAGGAACCATTGTTTCCTTTATGTATTCATCCAGGGAAAACAAATATTGTCAAATATTTATAACAGTCTGCATTAGTTTCATTCAAAAGCCCTGTCACTGAACGCAACATCTAACTTTAAGAGATGCATATGTTGAATTATAACAAAAAACTGCACATATTTCGATAACCTGCAAAGAACATTCTTGTCTTGTCTTACTTAGGCCCATTGACAGGAGCAAACATAACAATTAATGCTTCTCAAATGCAGACACTTGACGGTCTTTATCATTTTATTTTGATAGGGTTTTAAAGAGTTTAACATCCTTTATGGTCCTTTGGATTTGCCCTGATCACAGAAATCAGGCATACATTTATAATCACAGTTCAGTCTTTTCAAATTCACAGCCTGCTTAATATTCAGGCTTTCTATTTTTAAAACATTTGTTTATTTTGCCATTCTGGACGGTGGCAGGCAAAAACTCGGACCTGGGAGGAGTTCGGTGAGGCCATGGAGAAGGACTACCGGTTGGCCCCGAAGCGATTCTGGCAAACCGTCCGGCGCCTCAGGAGGGGGAAGCAGTGCTTCGCCAACACTGTTTACAGTGGGGGTGGGGAGCTGCTGACCTTGACTGGGGACATTATCGGACGGTGGAAGGAATACTTCGAGGATCTCCTCAACCCTGCCATCACGCATTCCGTGGTGGAAACAGAGGCTGGGGACTCGGGGTTGGACTCTTTCATCACCCAGGCTGAAGTCACCCAGGTGGTTAAAAAGCTCCGCCGGTTTTCGTCCCGGCCGTGGAACACTGGACCAGCTCTATACCCTCTACAGGGTACTCGAGGGTTCATGGGAGCCCAACCGGTCCACATGTGTTTTGTGGACCTGGAGAAAGCATTCGACTGTATCCCTCGTGATGCCCTGTGGGGGGTGCTCCAGGAGTATGGAATCGGGGGCCCTTTATTAGGGGCCATCGGATCTCTGTACAAGCGGAGCAGGAGTTTGGTCCGCATTGCCGGCACTAAGTCAGACCTGTTCCCGGTGCATGTTGGACTCCGGCAGGGCTGCCCTTTGTCACCAGTCCTGTTCATAACTTTTATGGACAGGATTTCTAGGCGCAGCCAAGGGCCGGAGGGGGTCTGGTTTGGGGACCAGAGGATTTCGTCTCTTCTTTTTGCAGATGACATGGTCCTGCTGGCCCCCTCTAGCCAAGACCTACAGCATGCACTGGGGCGGTTCGCAGCCGAGTGTGAAGCGGCTCGGATGAAGATCAGCTCCTCCAAGTCCGAGGCCATGGTTCTCAACCGGAAAAGGGTGGCTTGTCCTCTTCAGGATGGAGAGGAGTTCCTGCCTCAAGTGGAGGAGTTTAAGTATCTCGGGGTCTTGTTCACGGGTGAGAGAAGAATGGAGCGGGAGATCGACAGACGGATCGGTGCGGCTGCCACAGTAATGGGGGCGCTGTGTCGGTCCGTTGTGGTGAAGAGAGAGCTGAGCCGAAAAGCGAAGCTCTCAATTTACCGGTCGGTCTACGTTCCTACCCTCACCTATGGCCATGAACTTTGGGTCATGACTGAAAGAACGAGATCCCGGATACAAGCGGCGGAAATGAGCTTCCTCCGTAGGGTGGATGGGCACTCCCTTAGAGATAGGGTGAGGAGCTCGGCCATCCGGGAGGGGCTCGGAGTAGAGCCGCTACTCCTCCACATCAAGATGAGCCAGTTGAGGTGGCTCGGGCATCTATACCGGATGCCTCCTGGACGCCTTCCTCGGGAGGTTTTCCAGGCATGTCCCACCGGGAGGAGGCCCAGGGGACGGCCCAGGACACGCTGGAGGGACTATGTCTCTCGGCTGGCCTGGGAACGCCTTGGGCTCCCCCCTGAGGAGCTGGAGGAGGTGTCTGGGGAGAGGGACGTCTGGGCATCTCTGCTGAGTCTGCTGCCCCCGCGACCCGGTCCCGGATAAAGCGGAAGACGACGAGTACAAGCGCCATTCTGGGCTTGGCATTTTAAACCTGTATGTTATGTTGTGTCTCAGTGTTTTTTAAGTATTAGTTAACATTTTAGTGGCATGCAATGCATGCCACATTAAATATCTATTACTAAAGTGAAATAGCATTTGATTTTTGAAAATAAAAAAGTCAGAATAATCAATTAATCTTAACTGTTTGCAATAGATACATTATTGGAAGGCTGAATATGCAGATAATCCACATCTTCATCAGAGCATAAATGCTTAAAAACTAAAAAGTCAGGGTCCAGTATGAGATTGGACATTATTTTCATGTTGATTTGCGTTTGTTAATCACAAAAAGAAAAGAGTAGAACAAGAACACAGAGTCGGAGGAGTTGGGCGAGGGGCAGGAGGAGACAAGTGTAATAAGAGGTGGAGACACGAGAGTAAAAGATTTGATGGATTTCCTGTTGGAATAAATGAGAAGGAGGAATCCTGTTTGATCAATGAGCTGTCTGTCCCCTTCTAACCCTTATAGCTCTCCACTGGGTGCAGTTTTCACTTCATGCAAACTAAACAGAAATGTAATTTTCTCGATTTAATTTTCACTGGCAGAAGGAGTTAGGGATAATTAATAATGAATGAGGTGCTCCTTTCCTTATATCTTTAACATAAATTAGCAGGAAATAAAAACTGAATTCAGGGGTTTCATTAAAGATGAGTTTCTTTGTGTTACAAAAATCAATCAGTTGTCTTAATAAACACGGTTGTTCTTTAGGGCTTTCTTCATGACTTAAAATAAAATGACCAGTTTCCCATCATATTTATCTTCACTCACCTGTCTCCTACCCATCATCTAAATGATGCCCTTCCTGTATGACTTCTCTTCTTTGTTAACTGCCCCATCTGTCTAATTCCCTCTCTAATTGTTCCTGTCCTGCCAAATGAGACATTCACCCCAATCCCCTTCTCATCCATATGGCTAACCTCCTCACTTCTTCCTGCACTCATCATCATCGTCATCATGTCTGTTAATTAAAGCATGCACTTTTCCCCCCTATCTTTGTAGCTGTAACGTTTCTCCTCTTGCAATTTGCAAACTGACAAGAAGCAGACAAATTCCATATGCATGAACATATACTGAGGCCCAGTTATCCTGTGATGTATTAAACATGCATCTTTTGAGAACTGTTGAGAAGTAGAATATGCATGAGGATGAACTCTTTATGGACCAAAAAAATTGAATAGCTATTGATGTTTGTAGGTTTTGTGAGTGCAGGAACTTCATTTGGCCCCAGGCGATCCATGCTGCATTATTCTTTTTTTTTTTTTTTTTCAGAAATATCATGCAAATCTAAAGATACCAGATTGTGTCCACATGAATTTCTATTTAAAGATTTGCAACAACAGAGAAAAAAGGAAAGGGAAGTCTGTTCTTACCTTGAGCTTCATCATTGAGTCCTGGCAGAGCTTGTCTCCGCGGGCAGCAGTGACCTCGTCCAGGCCGATAAGTTTGGCCTTGTAGCGGACGCCATCGCCCTTAAAACGCCTGATGAGAGCTGCCTCGCTGCGATCCTGCCCTGCAGACACAAACCACCCAAGCACACACTGCAGTCAACAATCCAGCTTCCAGTCAAGGACCTCAATCTACCTCAGACCACTGCTATTACCTCAGGGACATCAATCAAGTGGCCTACAAAAGGCTTAAAACTGTAATTCTTTGGGAAAAAAAATAACAGAAGTACAGTCAAAGTTAAGGATATAACAACATAATTTCTTAGGACTAACTCAGAACATATTGGATCATATTTGAATAGGTCAACATACTAAACGAGCCACTAATATTCAGAAGGAGCAGTGTTGAAACTCAAAATAATGGTGTGACATTTTGCTCTTATCTTCCTCGTATATTGTCTCCTGCAGTCATTCCTTGCTTCTCCTCTTCCATTGTGCTCCAGATTGTCGACACAGTGCGAATGCATTAGTGCGTGTCGGCCGTCGCGGGAATGTGTTGACCTTGCTCTTGTCCAGAAAGTCAGTGTTATCTCCAGTGTCCCTTTTTGCGCACATACAATACAAGACACGGGCAGAGCAGCTACTCATAAGGCTAAACTCTCTCTCTTTGTGCCACGCTGTCACCATTCTTCTTTTTGCCTCCAAGCTGCCATGGGTGAACAGTTCATCACTGCTTTTTTCGTGCAGAGGAGCACAAGCAAGTCTCCGGTTGACTCCTAGTCATGTTGGGGACGGCAAGAGGCGTAATGATTACGCAACAAATTCAGATAATATATTGAGGCATTAGTTCTGTGCTTTATATCAGCGTGACTCTTGGAAGGTCATGGAGTGATGGAGAGGTCCCACTCCTCCTTTTCTCACTCTTTCACACTCCCTCAATTCACACAAAGTCCCCAAAGCGTCGCAGTGTAAGAGAAATGAGTCCTTTTATCCAGGGGGGAAATGCGTCATGTTTCGCGGCGCTACATAATCATAGTTATTCAAAAACTAATCTACATTCTGCCCCCATTGTCTGCTTACCTATGCAATTTTAAATTTGCATCCACATCACGTGAGGATGTCTACAATATTTTTTGGAGAGTAGACAATACTTTTTATCTATTTATCTTTTTATCTATTTTTTGTTGACGGTTACTGGAAAAGGCTGAGTTTCAACTTGACAACCGCTGATCGCAGACTGGCAGGTTGTAAACTCAAACATTTTATCTTTTCCATTCAGTTAATGCTCCATCCCTAAACCTCCCAGATCACACTACCAACAACACTCTTCAGTGTGGACGTTGTTCCTGAAGAAAAATGACTGAGTTAGCCATTTTTAGTGTCTTTGAGGCGCTATCTGAAGAGAAGCTATTCAAGTGAGAAGCTATTTAAAAGGAAACTGTAATTTCCACTTAGTCATGTTGGCTGTTCAATCAATATGCTCCAAACGAAAGCTGGATTTCAGCGAGTGCTGCCCATTTTGCTACTTTTCCTACCATAACATGAAGGCCGAATTATTACATATAATTTGTTCGTATTTCACTATTTTAACCTATTTCTGCTATGCAACATAATGGATTTGGAAATGTTTGCAGTCCTTGGGAAATCTCAAGGATCAGCACTCTGTAAGGATATCATCTCTTTTCCTAATATAAATAATTGACGATCGTTCATGGCACCAAGAAAAAAATATTTTAAACGTTGTAAATTTATGTTTTTTAAGGTCAGCCCTTTTCCAAAAGATCGGAAATTACTCACAAAATTATAATCGGTGCATCTTTATTCAATATCTTTGTCTCATATATTGCTTGAAAAAGGAACAGTCTTTCCCATTGATAAAAATAAATAACAATTCATACACACAGACACTGTGTATGAACTCATAGCGCTGACTCCCTAAAGAGACAGCTTCAGACACAGCCCCATTTTTTGAAACTCATCACTGCCTTAAAATCCTAACAGACAAGACAGCTGAGGAATATATGACCTTATTTTGTAAAGAACAGCTCGTTCAGATGTGTCACTTCAGTAGGGATTCAGATGAATCGAAGCGTTTTTATCACCAGGCTGTCCTGTTCATCACGGTGATGCTCTCACTGGATGTGAAATTGTCCCATTAACTGACAAGTTATAGAAATATACTCATAAACAACCCTGTTGTATGTTAACACGAAGTTTCTATGACAACCCATCCAAACTCATCCTTTCTTCTCGTGAAACCAACAACATGAAATGTGTTTCTGCTACAAAGTCTAAGACACCAATTCATAATTCTTTTACATTAAAACATTAGTCACTTCTGGGAAGATGGATGCTCCTAATCCATGTGCTTCGAACCAAAGTTGGAAAGTTTTATTAAACATCTCTATAAATTTAATATTTCATGCTAATATAAAGGTAAAAGCATTTGTTTGCAAGTCACTGTACATTAGATTTTAACCACCTTATTGAAAACTAAACATAAAAAACTGCATGTAATAGTATTAAAAATTGTTAAAATCGAAAGGATAGTTTTTCATAATTTTATAATCCCACATTGTGCTATGAGCACAGTTTACATATCAGGTCAGGTACATTTATCTGTGTGAGTATTTGAAACACTAGCTATATCCAGCTGCTTTTGTCTCAGTGGAACGGCAGTTTTCATTTCAGTCTGACATTTAAGACCTGCTTGCTCCATCTGCATCCATCACCATTACTGCAGTTATACTTAGCTCAGAGGGTGGAGAGTCAAAGGGAGGCAGAGAGGTTAGAAAAGGCCAAGAGGGGAGGGACAAAAAGGGGGTGACAGACCAGGGTTATTTCTCCTGCTGAGTGGTTTATATTATTACCATCGAAAGCATCTTCCATGAAAGACCTCCCCATGTGTTTGTGTAGGTGTCTGGGTGTGTGTGCATGTGTCTGCAAGAGTGTGCACGTGTGTTTCAGCAGGGGAAGCATTCGTTCTGGCGTAATTAAATGTCTGGTATTGCTGTGAACCCACTGAGCTTCAAACACAACTAATGAAAAAATCATTCGTTTCATCTGTCATGGCTGCTACACGCACACACACACTCTTGTTTTGCTATATGTAGTGAGGACCATGTGTTGACTCCCATTGACTTCCATTGATTTTCAGTCATTTTCAACCCTTTCTATGCCCTAACCCTGACAATAACCCTAAACCTAACCATTACCAGTGCATGCCTAACCCTAACCTTAACCTAAAGTCAATTCACACCTTAGTCCTAAACCTAACCGTTATCAAAATAGGTCGTGAGGACCAGCAAAATGTCCTCACTTTGGTACAAACAGTCCTCAATTTGATGGTGAAATCGGGAAAATGGTTCTCACTGTGATTGTGATGCCAAGACAGGAACACACACACACACACACACACACACACATGCACACACACACACAAACACACAGAAACAGGAGCAGCATCATGTCTTTCACTATCACACTCATACAGATAGAAAACTAAACATGTATAGCAACATGTTTGCACTGATCATAACTAGTTTGCCATAAAAATGAAAGTCTTGTGCAACATCAATCTTGCCAACTCCACAGGTGAACACAAACAAAAACACACATGCTAAAACATAAAACACTACTGACATCAGAGCTAGAATTAGGCATCGGTCACTGTGGGATTCTTCCCATTTGATTAGTTTGAGTAAAAATACCATGGTTTTAAAACAAAATGTATAATGTTCTACTTGCTTTGATTTAAAACAGAAAACAATTATTAAAACATACTTCCAAGTAGTGTTTCAAAACAGCAATACCTTAATAAGAGTGATGGATGGTGCTACTTTCGATTCAATGCCATGTAAATGCATGCAAATACATTAGAATATCATGAACTATTTAAATTACTACAGTTAAGTCCAAATAATGACACATACATTAAATAGATTCATTCAACCATGTATTTTAGTTCATTTTGATGGTTATGGCTCACCCCAAATAAAAACCCAAACTTCGGCTTTTCTGAAAATTTTAACATTACATGAGACCAATTAAAAGGGTCTTTAACACAGAGATGTTATCTTATGACCTACGCAACCATTGCAAGGTTCATGGTTTGATCTGTGTCCAGCAGGCAGTCACTTACACCCAGTATTGATTTGGGACATGCCATCTTCTGGTGTTGGTCCACTGTGTTTTATCAAGTCCAAAGTGCAGCAATCTTACAGAAGATTCATGATTCCCTCTGCTGACAAGCTTTATGCAGATGCTGATTTTGTTTTCCAAAAGGACTTGGTACCTGCACACACTGCCAAGAGAACCAATGCCTGCTTTAATGACTGTGTTATCACAGTGCTTGGGCCAGCTTATTGGCCTGACCTAAACCCCACAGAGAAAAAATGGAGTATTGCCAAGAGGAAGATGAGGAACCAGATCCATGCTTGGGGTTCTCATTAACTGTAAGCCATACTCATTAAAATTAACAGAAATACCTGAAAAACACCTGAAATGTATCACTCTGTGTGTATCTGGGTTTTCACTTTTTAAATTGAACAACTGAAATATATATTATTTTTAATAATCTAGTAAAATGCACTCATATTTTCAGACAGCCGATTGGGTCTTTCTTGTAAACAATGGAAAAGTGTGAAGATGTTTCGTTCAGCCAGCTGGACAACAGTGAGCAGCAACAGGAACCTTTTTAAAAATTTGCTCAAGTCTGAAACCATTAAGTAGCCCATGTCAAGATAAACTGTGGAACTCAGCTTTTTAAGCTTAAGTGCTTCCTCAGTGTGTGTGTGTTCGTGTGTGTGTGATGGCACTTTGTATGCAGAGTTGCTTCATAGCTGTCGGTCTGTTGTAACAAGCAAAGAGGGAGGGAAGGACATAAAGCCTAAAGCAAGGATGGAAAGGAGGGATAGAACGTGATGGATGGATGAATGAGCCAAGTCTACATTGGATAAATGTCACTCAGGATTAAAGCGTTATGACAAGCAGAACCCGACCAGCTCACTTTAGCGTGCACAGACAAACACACATGCACACTCTTCCACAGGTGATAGATGGCAGGTGACTGCTGGTACTGTGCACCGAGCCCTTAAGGGAAGCCCCCAGCATCGCCCCTGGCAACTGTAGCCTTCTGCCTCCTGTATGCTCCTCCATCACTCTCTTCTAACTGATTCTCCTTTTTCACCTCCATCTATTTCACTAAGGAAGGGTTACATTTCAATTACACACTTGATATTTACATCTTGTTATCAGCAGGTTTTACAGTCCACATCTAACTGTTGTGTGGTTGTAATTTATTGATACCATATCTGAGATGTAGGACTTGGCATGGTAAAATGAAACTGGAAAGAGCAAGATAAGAGCAGTCAGGCCAAATGCCCTCAGATCTGGGTCTAAACAAGAAAGAAATTGCATATCTGATGATTAAAACAGTCTGATTTCTTGTGACACGATCTAAAAAATGTTTTCATGTGATGATTTACTCCAAGGTATTTTTTGTAAAACTGTTTCATGATTTCAAAAGTAATAAAAATCCATTGACTTATTTAGTCAAGCACCCAATAACATTATAAAAGAGCAGTTTTCTTCATTAAAAAGCATTTCAGAAGAAGAGAAAAGTCAAATTCAAAGGCTTTAAAAAGAAAAGTTTAGTTCATATATTGTGTTACTTCAGAGATCTGAGGCTCCTGAAAGATTATCAGCTCCCTATGCCAAACTGTACTCATGTGCCCCATTTTGACTTCTAGTTGGTGTCAGGAAGTTGTTGGGGGAATGTTTGATTTCCCTCAGAAATAACGTCAGCAGCACATTTGCCATTGCATGTATCACCGGCGGTGCATATCAGTTTATTTCCAACAGGCCTTGACTGTTTGTGGTGGCTGTTTGTTTCACTGTGCTCAGATGAAGAAGCTCCCAGAGGCTTCTTAACTACAGCTGGGATGGTTCCCAACAAACACTCAACAGCACATGAGGGAACCCGGCAGTTACTCACCAATTAATCCTGGCTCTAAACCCTACTGCTGGGTGTGTGTTTGTGAGTGTGCTTTTTGTGTCTGTTTTTTGCTGTTTTTTACCTATCAGAGGCTTGTTCAGATGAAGCACTCTCTTGTACTATCCCTCACACAGACATGTTTGAACTCACAAAACAGCATGTGTTAAGAAAACAACAGGTTGCTGCTTCTGCTTTCTTGCAGTTAACTCTGCAGTGAATGGATGCACACGCTATAGAAGAATAACCACAGTTGTCTAAGTGAAACACAGATACCTGTTCTTGATCTTTGTTTGCGATTTCCACAGACTTACAGCAATATTTTTATCTGTGCAGGAAGTTTAAAAAAATAATACCATATTTTTGTGTGCACAACTTGTAAAACTGTATTATACGTTGTTGATCTGGCTGACAATCTAAAGGTTTTTCACCATTTACATTAAAGCAACTATTGATAGAGAAACTGTATTGACCCCTACACAGTTCTTTCTGTGTCGTGTGTTCTGTTCACTGTGCTTATACTGCCCCAGCTCTCTAGAAGAGAGTAGCTGAAATTCCACTTGTTAAATTGAACGATGTTCAAAATAAAGTAAGGTGGCATATCACCGCCAAACATTCACAAGCAAAACAGAGGTCTGCGCGAGCAGGATGTCGATCAGCACGCGCCAGCGAGCAGGGTTTTCCTACTCCCGTGCCAGGGCACTCCGTAGCAAGGCAACCACCCGCCTGGCAGCGTTTTGTAACTGTGCCTGTTATATAGACATAAACAAGAGAAAAAAGACATGCTAGTCAGCTAGCGTTAGCTTACGTCATGTTTACAACTACATGCTGCTGGCAGACAGCAGCGGGAATGTAAGGTAAGTTACTAGAATATTTTAACTGAATGCAAGCAGGATTTTTAAATCCTGCTCGCATGAATCTTTTTTTTTGCTCGCGGATTTTTGGCAATGATATGACACCATAGTAAAGCCTTACTGAAGTTACTGAAGCAGGAGAATAGCTTTTTCAGAAAGTTTTATCTGCACACGCTTAACCGGAACTACACTGAAATATGTTACAAGCTGAATTATTAATGGTAGAGAGTAAGCATGCTACCATTAGCTGAGCACTTCAGCAACGTTAGACATGCGAGAAGAAATAAATCATAAACCTTAGCTTGATGTGTAGTCAGAAAATTATAGTAGCCTTCTCAGTCTTGCTGAAGAAACATATTACAACTGACTTGCAGAAACTATGGCTGGGACGAATTATCTGCTGCTGTCAAGAAAACTGGATAGGACTGCAATGTTTAATACCGATGAAATGTAGCTCAATATTTTACTTAAGTTATTTTTCAGGCATATACGTGGGACTAATTTTATTAAATTTATTGTGGTACAGAGTTAGGAGAAAATGCCTAACCTTAAACGACTCATATCAGTTTCAGGGACCAATATCTTGATGAGGACATCGCTACAGATGACCGATGAAAAGTTGGATACAAATCCACATAATTCTTAAAGGACAAAAAAAAAAATCCTTGAAATATTTGCCAACTTTGTCAGACATACTCTTACTACTTATTTGTTTTAACTTTATTATAAGTTCTGACTTGTACTAGTCACTAATAAAGCTTTAGACCTACACAGTGGAGACACCTAAAGAAAACAGGAAACTCTATGAATGTGTTTAAATGTATATATCCTATAGCCAAAATCTCTAAATTTTTGAGGGTTTATTTAATAAATGCAATTAAATTTGAATGCTGTCTGTTTAGAACAGAATGCTTGTATTTCTTTTTAGATGCTCCTTTTACTCAATCTTTTTGGTTAAGAAATGATTATAGTTTTTTGTATGTCGGTACTATTTCAAAGCAGGAAGGAAATGCTAACAGATCATTATTATTAATATTAATGATCACCACATATAAAGCAGCCAGAAAGCATACATTTTTCCCAAGAGTACATCTTAGTTCAATTTTATGAGTTCAGGTTTGTGTCTAACTCTATTCTGCCTTATTTTTTCAAAGGGAATCGATTAGTCAGAAGGTGGATCTTTTTCAGGTGGGGAGTTCCTTTACCAGGTCTAACTCACCCTGCAGCAGGTGAGGTTGCAAGTAGGAAGTAAACCATCTGCGTGCAGAGCAGGAGTTAAACTTGAGGTTACTTTGCAGAGCCACAAATCTGCACTCCAGGCTCTAAGTGGAATAAGTTATTGTACTATGGCTAGTCTAAATAAATAATGGCTTTGACTATGTGTCTTCTGAAACACACAAGAACTGTTTTCTGAATTGCAAAAACACAAGGAAACACATTTTATTTCAGACTCTAGAGGATCTCTAAAGAATGTATCAATGTGACTGAATTCGTATGTATGCCGGAGAGCTGTGGTTCACTGTGACCCTAAATTATGAAAGGCACATAAATACTTTTAATAATCTTCCTTTTATATCAAAGATTAATCTTTGTTTCACACCATCACATCCTCACCTGCTGTGCTGAGGCCAGAGAGGTGTACCTGAGTTACATTACAGTGAATATGTGTTGTGAGGCATGTAGCTGTTTTGCCTTTCTAAACACACAGGACAAATTAGAGAAGAAAAAAAAAACATTACGGACAGACATACAACACTGGACCATCCCATTCACTCCGAAACACCCACACTCTTTATGAAGGTCACTTTAAAAAGCAGACAGTGAAAACCTTCGATTTGATTGTACAGTCAGAGATGGGGACATGGATAAGACACTTTAGAGCAGCATATTTATATACCAGATGGAAGTTTTCTTTTTTTCATGTCATTTCAAAGACTTTCCAGTAAATGGCAACTTTGAGACGTTTACAGTGTACTGCAAGACAGTGCTTTAATAGAAAAAATATATATTTTGTGTTTGGAGATCATTATCGATATTCCTCTGCAGAGCTTGATGTCAGTGTGTCTGTCATCCATCTTCTAGTTTCCACTTCTTTAATCCCTCTTTTAGTTTTCTATTTTGCTTAATTATATTATAAAGATTTTAAGATTACACGTCACAAGAAAGTCATATTTAATTTTTTTGACTAATTAATTTGTTTAATCTGAAAATTAAAGATTTTTTTATACCCACATGCCAGAGTCGTAGGTTAAGTCTCATGGCCTCTGCCCTTTCTTGAACACAAACTGGAGCAATGCCAGAATTACTGCAGACAGGACCTTGATTTTACCATTAGTCATAATTGAGACACCAGGATAATTTTATTAGGAACCCATCTAAATAACATTTTTTTCCAAATACGGAATTTAACAAAACAGGTCAAACAGGTGGTTGTCCTGGAGAAAATGTTTCCATCATTCTTATTATTTATCATTTTATTGTCCACCATGGAAAGAATTATCTTAATTTGAAATTTTACAGTACTATTTTTTTAGGATACATACTGGCTGTTGGAACTAAAATTGTATTCAGAAGTTTTACTCTAAGCAAACCTTTCCACTTGAGACAGAAATCCACCCCTGACCCTGGGGGAAGGTCAACCTGTTTCCTGTTTCCAAAAACTCATACTAACACTCCTCCTGATCGCTTCATCTCTATTTGCTAAATTATATTCTGATCTAGTACACAGGGAAGAAGAATTTTATCACTTGAAGCTTTTAATGTTCCATAAATAGAAAAACAGAGAGCCCATCTTCTGTGTGCGAGCATACTAGCTGTATTATTAACGTCAAATCAGATCTGACAGCCCATGTTTCTCCGCTTGATGTGCAAAAGACACCAGGATGATACTGAAAAAAGAAAACAATATGTTACAAGTACACATTCCTGATTAGAAGTAAATTCTAAAAGTGTTTTGATGCGGAAAGCGGGAGGCCTCCAATTCCTGCTTTCTGCATCAAAGCTGGAGAAATGCAAGTCATCTAACACATGCACATGCTTCCTATAGGGGAACAAGGTGATTTAATCATCTCTTGTTCCTTTCATCTCATCCAAGCCTTTTCTACCTCCACTTCATTTAAATATGAAACCAACAAAAGCTGTTACCAAGAGGCTACCCTCAGCCCTCTTGACTTTTTCATATCTTTTAGTCACTATCTCAGCATCCCTTTGTCTTCTAAGGGTTCTTGAAGGTAAATCCCATCTCTCACTGTTGCATTAGGTAACTAGACTCAGTAATGAAGGTGGACATGCTAAGAAGATGTGAATCACAACACTGAATGTACAGATAGAGGCTTCAGGATGTGTATATAAAGACTTAAAGGCTAAAGTCCACTAAAACAGCTATAGAGAAAATGCCGGATACATAAAACCGCATGCGTTGATGACTGCCTGCATTCAACAGTCCTTCCTGAGTGTGTATGTCATAACATGGTTGTAACATTTCTCTATTAAAACCTTTTTAAGAAACTGAATTTTTGGATTTCATTACCTCCAAGCAGCCATCGACATTAACAGAAAAAAATACTAGAAAAACATCACTCTGTGTTAGGAAAACAAAAGGCAGAAATCTAAGCTTCAGTGTTTGGTTTATCTCATATAAGATTTTTGTCATGTGCTCATGTGTTTCCTGGGAATAGTTATAGGAGTCGCACAACATGCTTCTGTTTACATTCAGATGGAGACAGAGAAGAGTGAGAGAAACATTGGATAGCCATTTAGGCAGCCTTTATCAAACAAAAAAAAAATCGAACATAGCTTAGTTAGCTTAGCATATTAGCTTAATGCCAACAATGACTTTGCAGACAAATGCATTTCTGATTCTTGAAACAACTTTACCTGCAGTTATAATTGGAGCCACAGGCAGATGCAGCCTCCCGACTCATGCATAAACTGGATTACAGATGTGTTAGGAAAGTTTCAAATGGGGACCTGTAACAATGTGCCCCTCAGTTACAACAGTCCAGAGGCTTCCAGCATCTTTATGAGAGAGGAAATTAAGTCCCTCCCAAACAACACTGAGACATTTTCAAAAAGGAATTACTGGCTCGAGGACTTCTAGCTCATCTGTCATTTGTTGATTGCATATTTTATAAAGAGAACAAACAAAAAGTTCTGAGTTATCAGCGGGCACACTGTTGCATTGAGGAAGTAACAAACTGCGTTTTAGATTCTTCTCTCTTTGTAAACTTGTTCAAACTCCAACCTTCTATCTGCTGTACGGATCCTGACAGCTCATTTATGGACAAAGATATACATGACCAGGATGAGAGCGCTTTTATACAAAGAATATATTTTGTAGAGAATAAAAATTTTTATCATTAAATGGTTTACTGGGATATGTGAGTGCATGTGAGTAGGGTGGCGGTTTGGGACCACCTGATGTTGCACGTGCATATCCAATCCTTTAATAAATTAGGTAATTATTTGAAAGATTTCCTGATTACTAAAATATTCAATAGCTTAATACTAACTCTGTTTCTACTGTTTCGGTATATGAGTTTTACTTTTTGAATTGAATTGCTGAAATAAATTTAACTATAATCAAATTTTCAATTTTTAAAATGCAACTGTGCTGACAAAATATTAATGAACAAAGAAAAATGCTATAATAAAACTACTTCTACCAAAATATTTCTATTAATATGATCACAAAGTGTGGACAACATATTTTGACAGTGTTATTTTTTTTTTCTGGCATCTGATAGTAAGCTTAACGCGGCCCTCTCTATTGTTTTGCAAGTGCAGGTTGACTTGAAAAGATTTACAATGCCAAACCTATGGCCACAGGTAAGCTGTACCTACTGGTATTTGGTTAAATGTTAAATGCAAAGTTTATTTTTTCAATTATTTTAAATGAAAAGGCTCACATAAACAAAAAAGACACTCTTGGCTCTAAGACAGTAAGGTAGCTGCCTTTGTCCATCATGGCACCATTTGACTGCTATAAACAGCATTTAAAGCATATTTATCAAGCCTTTGCTAACCAGTTAGCCACTGGTTATGTCAAACAAAATGTTTGTCAAGTCTAAAAGGCCTGAGAGGTTTCTCCCTTTTTATGTTTCAGTTAATTAGCTCTTAAACTCATGCAGATTTAAATGCAAAACACAATAGAACCTCTCCCAATGCGAAAATACAAATTATGCAAAATATTAGCAGTCACCATGCTCACCTGCTGTGTGTTGCTTTTGAGTAACAGAAAACAACACAGTTGTTTCACATAGGTGAACAGTTTTAAGCTGTTCACCTATGGATAAAACGTTATACAAACATGTCCTTTTTCTCAGTGAGACTAGAGATCTGTGACTAATATATTTGCTGTCTGGTTGAACCAAACTTTGACTTCAGTATCAAATTCCCCTCAAAGTATGAATACTCGTGCCTTTAAACCCCTACAGAACATGCATTTACACCTCCACAGTGATCCATGGGACTGGAGAAAAATGAAGCAACATAAATATTTCAGACAATCAGCTCAAACATAATAGTGAGTTCCCCAGCTGAGCTGAGGTCCCAGTTCAACCTGTGTGATCAAAGAGCATGTTTTCAGCAGCAGAATGAGTGGTTCAGGAATAGGATTTATTACATCAAGTCTCAGCTTAACACAGTTATATATAACAGTCCTAGATCATAAAAAGCTAATGTTAAAAGTAGCTCTTGTAAGATGATAAAATATTGTTCATGATATTATTGTACATGCACATGTTTGGGATTTCTGTGTTCAGTTTAGATGTGTGTATTTTCTTATTGTGTGTTTTCTTATTTTGTGTTGGGTGTTTGGGTTGGAGGTTGTAAATAGTATTTTTAGTTGAAATGTCTATCCCTAATAACATTGTTTTCACCAATGATCAGTGGAGCAGATTGAAATAATCAGCAAAGAAGAAACATAACTTTACTAAACTAGAAATTGACGAAAAATCTATTTTTATGAAGGCTTAGTTCTCTGTTATTTCATGTAAGATAAAGTAAAAATTGTTCTGGAGGCGTTGATGTAATTACATGCAGACATAGTAAGAGAAATCGTACA
The DNA here is from genome assembly GCF_021462225.1 of Girardinichthys multiradiatus. Classification (NCBI taxonomy): domain Eukaryota; kingdom Metazoa; phylum Chordata; class Actinopteri; order Cyprinodontiformes; family Goodeidae; genus Girardinichthys; species Girardinichthys multiradiatus. The sequence goes on along the minus strand of NC_061802.1, from coordinate 36,069,598 downwards.
TGTGGCCAAAATCATTCAAAGGGAGAATACAAAGACTTTGAAGAGGTCAGATGATCACTAAAGTACCGTAGCTGATCACAGAATTTGTTTGCAATACTTTGTAAAAACGAGACACACCCACCTCTGAGAAACAGCCAGGATCACACACAGAAGAAATAAAAAACAATTACACATGTTTGTCTTTTTTTTCTCTTGTGTTCTTCATGTCTGGATGAAAAGTAGAAAGCAAAAATTAACAACTTTTTTTTTGCAAATCTGCAAACAGCTCATTTATGGCTGCTGGCTGAACAAAATGGAAGCAGACAGAAATCCTGTACAGGCAATTGCCTATATAACTACTCTTTCTCTTACATATTTCCATATTACGTCTGAATATGACTGTTCTGCAAATGAATATCTAAATAATAAGGTAGCACCCTGTTTATTGCCAATTTACAACACATGTTGTCTCAAGGCACTTTACAAAGTCAATTCAGTCAAATCATACAGATTTCAAGTCAGGTACATACATTCCAATTAATCCTAACTATCAAACAGTGCAGTCGGATTCAGTTTATTTTTGAAATTGGTTAAAAGTTTTTCTATCTAAGGAAACCTAGCAGATTACTTTGAGTCAGTGGCTTGCAGCATTCACTCCTCATGGATGAGCATGTAGCGACAGTGGACAGTCGCTGGCGTTGACTTTGCAGCAATCCCTCATACTGAGCATGCATGTAGCGACAGTGGAGAGGAAAAACTCCCTTTTCAGAGAAAGAAACCATCAGCAGAACCAGGCTCAATGTGAGCGGTCATCTGCCACATCTGCTTGAGAGAACAGAGCAGAGACACAAAAAGAACAAAGAAGCAATTACCCAGGAGTACTTTCTATGGGAAAGAAAAGTAGAACATTAATGGTTGTAGCTCATGTCGTGGCTTCATCTAGGAGAGAAAGACAGCTAGACAGATGAACTCTGAGCCAGTTTTCAAGACTAGAGTATGAGAAAGAGCACATACAGTTAGTCACAGTAGAAGCTCAGCCATTAGCTATGTCTAGGAGAGACAGGGTTAAACACCAAAAGACAGGACCAAGTGTATCATCTGTATAAGGTGAGCATTAAGTTGTTGGCAGCAGCAGCTTGGCCGATGCCCCCCCTCCAGGAAAGTGCCACAGCTAAACACAGAGCCAGGCCAGATGTAGCTTCTAGAAAGAAAAAAACAGAGAGAGAAAATAGAGTGACAAGCTGAAAAAACAACAAAGAACTCAAAATTGGAGAGTAGTATGAGAATGTAGCAGAGACAGTGTTCCTTTGTGTAACTGTCCATTTACAGCAGCAAAGGAAGAACCTGTAGCTCTCCAAAGGCCCAACCATCATCAAAGAAACAGAAAAAGCTCCTCACCCTCTGTCCGTCTCATCATTCCCTTAATGTCCCAGCCTTGAGCTTAAACATACACACTTTTTAGCCTAAAAGATACATTGAACTAAAAAGTGCCAGATCTAATGTATTTGCTTCTTTAATCCACCTGTCTGTCTGCATGTGTGTGTGTGACTGTCATGCTACAACCTTCAAAGCCAACACAGGTGCCTCTTCAGCATTCCTGCTTTAGTGCCCAGCTGAGTATGTCAGAACAAAGTATTCTCTCATGTCTATCATCCCAGCCAAAACACAGAACTGGACACAACTTTAAGTAATTGGAAGTAATTGTCTTTCCCTTCTCAATTTTTCTGCTTTAATCTTGAGCAATGCTCCATCTCCCTTCATTTACTCAACAAGCTTCCTTGTAGGGAGAGGACTGCTGAACATCATACAACATGGAACAAAAATGAAGCTCTGCCATCTACCAGAGGGGTCTAACTTTTATTATTTGAGCAGGTACATATACATTTACTATCAATGATTCCACATCTTTAAACTCAAACTAAATAAAGGCAAGAATTAAAAGCACCATTACATTAGACCGAAATAAAAACAAACAAAGATTTTGTCTATCAGCATACGCCCCATGACTGCTATGCAGCATTGCAGAGCCCCGCACAGCAAACTGAACTTACATCACATTTTCTAGTCATACTCACCACTTAAATGTTTTTTACACTACTGCCAAATTCATACATTGATTCACATTTTGGCAGGTGCCAAAGTCAAACTCACAACCATCCTATTGCAAGGTACTTACTTTTCCTTTTCCCATATGCACACACCAACAAACTGTGAAGCACTGTGAATTGTAAAACATTTCAATCAGAACCACCATTAACTTATTCAGCAGTTGGAGAATAGTAGCTGTTGTATCCTAGAAGCCAGGCTAACCCTTCGCACTGCACATTTATCAATGAGCCTGTTCCTTCGTCTGAGCACCTTTGAAAGATACTGACCATTACAGGACATGAGCGCTCCACAAGGGCTGCAGTTTTTGAGACTCTCTGCCCAAGACATCCATCACAATTTGGCCCATGTAAAACATGTTTAATTCCTTACACTTCCCCTGCTCTCCTCCGTCTGAACGAATTTAGGGGAAAAATGTTCACTTGCTGCCAAATATCTCTAACCCAATGACAGGGCCCAGGATGTGGGAGCATTCAGTGTTATTCACTTCATCTATCAGTGGTCAAAATGTTGTGCCTGATCAATGTAACTGCCAAAGTGTTGGGTTGCTCTTGTTGCACAAAATCCTCTAGATGGAGATACAACTTACAAAATAAATAGGAGGAGATGAAGTACATCAAGCTGGTTTATCATCACACAAACAGTTTTGCCCTTTAATCACATACATTTTATTTTTATTTTAGCTAACTCACTGTTGATCCAGATGATATTGTGAATTATTTCTTAGTCACATTTTTTTACAATTACTGATTCAACCTTTTCACCTCCCTAAAATCATCTTGATCTTTTCTGTTTTTCAGTAAAGACAAAGTTAAGAACAGTTAGATCAAAACAAGTGATGTGTTATAGTCTATATAGTCTATATAGATCTACTATGGAACCTGTAGTATAACTACAGAATATGTCCATCAAGTTGTCCTCTATGTTATCTTTGGTGACAAAACTATCTATCCTATCACAGAACCACCACCTATAGATCAGTGACAATAATGTGAAACATCTGCAGGAGTGAATCAACAATTAGAGCTGCAATCAAGGAAACTGGTCATAAATTCTTCCTTATTTCACCTCCACCTCACAATACATCTCTAATATGCATGTTATCGTGTTGCAAGAGAACTAAGGTATAAATCAGAAACTTGCCAGCCTCAAACACATAATAAATGCCTTTCAATACATAGTCCTTCATCCAGCACAGCAGGGTGAGAGCCCTAGCCTCTAATAGAGTGTGTGTTTGTGTGTGGCAATGGGACATTTTCCTTTGTGTAAATTATAAGCACTGAGCAAAGTGTTGCTATGGAGACTGTAGTTAGTGATGCGATGGGCAAAGACACATCAACTAGTGTGCAGTCGGAACTGAGCTGAACATATTCTGCGCATTACAGGATACAGCCACACATGGACCAAGATGCAGTTGTCACAGTTCTGTCACGGTTTACTTGGAATTGGACCCCAGAATGCAGATGAGCAGGCAGCGTGATGAAAGAAAAGACGTTTAATTACGAAAACTCACTCACAGCAGGAGGCAGGAGCAAAACAAACGGGCAGGCAAGACAGGCATGGCATGATCAAAAAAACAAGACTTGGTTTGAAAACAAGGCATGAGCATGAGAATGAAAGATGTTTCCACGAAGACTAACAGAACAGGTGTGAATATATGGCGTGAAAACCAGGTGGAGTAAGGAGACAGATTAACTTGAAGCAGGTGAACTGAATAAACTTAATAAACAGAGTTCAGGCGGGCGATCAGGAGGTCGTCCCGAGCAGACACAGAGTTCAGGCGGGCGACCAGGCCTGCACCAAAGACGTGGAGGCTGACTGAGCAGAGTAGAGGACTTCCCAGACACTCTGTGGAACTCCAGAGGCGTGGATCCTGGCGAACCCTCAGAGGCTGAAGCAGAGCCTGGCAAACCATCAGCTCTGGGTTCAAAAGCCAGAATGAGGACAAAACGTTCCTTAAACTCCTGCAGACTAGGAACAGGAGCTGAGGCGTCGACCGGACCCTCTGTGACGTGTGCAGGAGCTGAGGCGTCGACCGGACCCTCCGTGACGTGTGCAGGAGCTGAGGCGTCGACCGGACCCTCCGTGACGTGAGCAGGAGCTGAGGCGTCGGCCGGACCCTCAGTGACGTGAGCAAGAGCTGAGGCGTCGGCCGGACCCTCAGTGACGTGTGCAAGAGCTGAGGCGTCGACCGGACCCTCCGTGACGTGTGCAAGAGCTGAGGCGTCAGCGGGACCCTCCGTGACGTGAGCAGGAGCTGAGGCGTCGGCCGGACCCTCAGTGACGTGAGCAGGAGCTGAGGCGTCGACCGGACCCTCAGTGACGTGAGCAGGAGCTGAGGCGTCGGCCGGACCCTCAGTGACGTGAGCAGGAGCTGAGGCGTCGACCGGACCCTCAGTGACGTGAGCAGGAGCTGAGGCGTCGGCCGGAGCCTCAGTGACGTGAGCAGGAGCTGAGGCGTCAGCCGGAGCCTCAGTGGCGTGAGCAGAGGCGTCGCAGGGGCCCCTGATGACTAGAGCCGGGGTGTCCCTCTTACGACGTCCTCTGCGCCGTGTGGAGGGGGTTGAGGCTGACTTAGGCTCAGGCTGTGGTGTGTCAGGCTGCTCTGCAGCAGCTCCCTGGAGACTTGATGTGGGTGATGGAGGATGGCAGTAAAACAGCCTTACTGCCGCTTCATACTCCATCTCGATCTGCTTTATCCTCTCCATCAGCCCAGGAGAGGAATACAGAAGACCTGTCGTCCTGAGGATCTTTATTTGGCTTGCCGTGTACCTCAAGCTCTGCTCCAGCTCGGCAGGTGTTGCCCCAGAACTCCGTGCTGGAGCGAGCGCAGACGGCATGGGAGGAGGTGCAGTGAGCCTGGGAGACAGTGCTGTGGCAGACGAAGATGCGGGCTTACTTGCTGCAGCCCTCACATAGGCTGGCTGTGAAACCACCTCCTCACCAGCCGACCGGCTAGGAACCGCTGCAAGTCGGCGTTTCTTGCGGCGGGAGGAGGACGTGGGCCTCACTGACGGACCAGAGTGCACAACCAGGGGAGGAGGCGGAGAACGGCGACAAAGGGGACCTGTCCCCGGAACTGGAATCGCCAACCTGGATCCTTCATAAGCTGACTGCGGCACTGACAGCCCCGCAGAACGGCGCAACGACTTCTCCGCCTCCCGAGACAGGAAGGCAAAGAGGCCAATGGAGCCAGCCCGATGCTCATCTGCGAGGTCCGTGGTTGGCGGAAACATACTGTCACAGTTCTGTCACGGTTTACTTGGAATTGGACCCCAGAATGCAGACGAGCAGGCAGCGTGATGGTAAGTGAAAAAAAAAGAGGTTTAATTACGAAAACTCACTCACAGCAGGAGGCAGAAACAAAACAAACGGGCAGGCAAGACAGGCATGGCATGATCAAAAAGACAAGACTTGGTTTGAAAACAAGACATGAGCATGAGAGTGAAAGATGTTTCCGCGAAGACTAACAGAACAGGTGTGAATATATGGCGTGAAAACCAGGTGGAGTAAGGAGACAGATTAACTTGAAGCAGGTGAACTGAATAAACTTAATTAACAGAACAAAACGTGACTGGAGCAAAACAGAGACTCTTGAACACAAACTAGAAAAACATGAAGCTAAAGCATAACCAGATCCAAAAACCAAACTTGACAAAACATGAACAAGACGACAAAACAAAAGCATGACCAGGAAAATAAACAGAAACATGATTCAAAACTTGAAGAGTGAAAAACATAAGGAAAAACCCCAAAACCAAAAACCAAACAACCCCAAATCATGACAGCAGCAAAACAAATTAAAAAGCCTTATTTGATCTGTAGTTCTGTGATTGGCTTTTTTTCAACAGCTTTTTGGATTTTTAAATGAAAGAAAGTCAGACTGTTAGCTTAAATAAAATCATTAATTTGTCTCATCTTACAAAGAACCTTTCACATCTGTTGACAGCTTTCATATTAACAGACATGACAATAAGAATAAGAAATGCCCTAAGAGAACTTGTGTTTTTAGGGACTGGCTCACATAGGGTGGGAATGAGAGTTTATTAGACTAAATTTAAAGTCCAGTGGTCATTCAAAATCATTTAGAAAAAAAGCTAATCTTCTGTTGATGGTTGAAGTTACAAGCTTGGATGAAACTCAGGCATTGGGATATGCGCTGAGAGTTTGTATGTGCGTGGGAACAGAACACGTTACATACAGTGGTTCTCAAAAGTGTACACACCCCTGTTAAAATACGTGGTTTTTGTGATTTAATTTAATTTCTAACATTTAATGTGACATATATCCAATTTAAAAACATACAAATCTGTTATAGGAAGAAGTAAAAGACGCAGTTTCAGTGGCTTGGTTTCACAAATGATGTGTACACTAAAATTTTGTTGAAACACCACGACTGGGAAAAATCTTCTAAAACCTTGTTGGAGAATGTGCTTTGGTCTCATGAAACTTTTTTAAGCACAATGTCAAAAGGTCAGTTTGACACAAAAACATCAATAGAAAATTGTATGGTTGTTGTGTGCGCTTTTGAGTCAAAACCTAATCCTAACCTCATCTTGTCATGTTGTTCTACCACAAAAAAAACTTAAGCTTAAAAAGAAAACTTTGCATAATCAGATCAGATAGCAGGTTGGATAAGTTGTTGGATAGATAGATGTCAAACTCTAGCAAAATTGGTTTTTCGAGAAATAACTACACAGACCAAGAGGAGAAAACATACAGCAGAAGAAGCAGTTATCTCTAAAAATAGTTTTCAGACTTAAAGAAGCACATCTGGAAAGCATGTCTCACTATCTGCTGGAGAGAGTAGGTTTTGTCTTCTGTCACCCAGCATCCACTATTGGCCTCCACAACAATAATAACAGCACACAACCAATTCAATTCAATCTCTGTCTGATTGGAGGGAGCAGATCTGATTACCTCTCATGGAAAGCACACACCACACACACACAAACGCTCACACTCACAAAATGCAGTTGTTTGTGCTCTAAGATTCCCTGGGGAAAGATATCGGAGTAAATGACTGCAGTGATTGTGCCAGATAGACTGGATGTGTGCATAATATCCACACAAAGCAGATAATGTGTTTGCTAATCGCACACCAGAGACAAGCAAAGAGACGCTCGCACACAAACACAAAGGCTAACAGCTGCACAGCTATAACCTTTAACCACTCTTTTCATGCCGCTGACTGCCAGCTACACTCCAGATACACCCTCCCACACATCCTCGGCTGAATCCCACTGTGGGAGAACGGTGATATTTTTTCAGAGTTGTGATGACAGTCGGGGAAGTTATTAAAACTTGTAATCACATTCACTGCCACATCATGGAAGATAGACAGGCATCACTGAATGTTTTATTTACACATTTATTGCTGTTATAAATACAATACTACAGACAGCGAGGTGAAAATTCCTCAGCGCATGAACATCTTCTCTGATAAATCCCAATTACTTTAACAGCATTCAAATGATTCAAATTAATGTTGGTTAGCTGCCAAAGTAGCTGCTTTGGGTAGACTTGTTTAAGAATTACAGCAACAATTTGACAACAGATTGTTGATGCACATCACAGGGTTATGTAGTGTTTGAGTTACTGGGTAACAGGGTGTCCTAAAAATATTGAAGGTATTTCTCTGAACACCACCTTTCCTAACATAATTTTTAATTCCAGCCATCCCTGGTTAAGTTAAACTCTCTAATGTTTTTTGTGTGAAAAAGGTACCTTCAGTACAACTTTTATTCTGCTGCATTTCTACAGATCAGTGTTTCATTTTACCAATTAGAATAACAAGTTTTACTTCACTGCTTTGCAGTGTAACTAGGATTGAACTGGAATCTAGGTGACCGAATTTGAATGTGTCTATATGACTATTTTGATTTCATATTTCTGTATATAAATGGTAAAAGGACTGAACTTACATAGCACCTTTCCAGTCATACTGACCACTCAAAGCACTTTACACTAGAGCCAGATTCACTAACGCACACACATTCATGCACTGATAGATTCAGATTGGTAGGCAATTTGAGGTGCCAGGAGCACATCAACATGTGGCAGGAGGAAGCTGGAATCAAACCCACAACCCTCAGATTGCAAGACAACCGCTCTTCTCACTGAGCCACAGTCACCTCAGTCATAAATGAAACTGTCTGTCTTGAGATGATGTTTGTTGTAAATTGGGGCTGTATAGACAGACTGGATGGAATTAAACTGCTTCACTTCCACTGAGAAATGCTCACTGTTTAGGATGGAACTAAAGGGCAGCTTATTTCAAGGTATACATAGCATGTGCCACTGCTGAAGAATGTAGGCATCTGCCAAATAAATATTGCCGCAGTAACCCTATAAAAATTTGTTATGTGGACATTCTATCTGAAGTGAACGTTCACTTCTCTGCATGCTTAATGTTTCAAGTGTTTCCAGCGCCAGGGCAGTCCAAAAAATGTTTTGATAATTTAAGCTAATAATTATTTGAATACTTGGAGGCACTCATAGATTGTGTACAAACCATTATACGTTCACCCAAAGATGGCCATGCAACCATTGAGTCAGAAAAAGAAATGAAACAATATTGTGACATTACAGCGAAAGTTACTTCCTTCCTGGCACAGTAGCTTTCACACCACAAAGGACACAAAAATACTTCACTGATGTGACAGGACTTTATATTTCATAAAATTCATGTAAAACATGTTTTACCTAGTTAACATACATGGCAAGAAAATAATAAGTGGAGCAGCATAGCCTTTTTCTATAAGCTGATACAATTATTACCACTACCTAAAGAAAGGTAAGAGCTTTTCACTGTTTTCGAACTTTTGATACCTGTCCATTCAAGGCTGAAAAGAATAAGCCAGCAGAGTAATCTAGAAACCCTAAAAAACCCTAAACATCAGGGAATTCTTTATAGTAAATAAAAATGGAACAGCTGAGGTGGTTGGACAAATAGCGTGACAACAAGCAGAAGCAGACATGACTGGATGTTGTTGAGGAGCTTGTGATCCATGGTGAGGATGAAAAAAAGCCATCATCTAGTTTTTATATGCAAACCTTTGAATTAGCTGGAAAGTTTGCAGCTGCAAACTGCTGCATTTCCAACTTAGACCTGATAAACTAGGCTTTAATACCATTTATACTGGGTTTAATTTATGACAGATTTAAATATAAAAAAAATTATTACATTCAATACATTTTTCTTATCAATAAAAGCCTATTACCAAAGACAAAATAAACCTTTTCATTGGCAGTTATAAACTCCAACCAGCATCAACTCTAACTAAATAGTGTTGACATTTATTCCTCAGCTGCCACAGTACTGCACTGAATTAGAGCAGTGTGCATAGAGCACTGCTGACTCTCTGCCAGGTTGTTAGCAAACCAATCTCACTGCCCTGTTTTGACAGTCAACTACAGCTCCTCTAGAGGGAGAAGTAGAGAAGAAATCAGTTAATTGACCATTTTGTAACAGTTTATATGTATTATGCAGTTGTACTAATTGAACCACATTTGGCAGAATGCAGCACTGCTGAAATGCTGTACTGTAACGTCAGGACAATTTTATTGCGTGATGAAAAGGGTTATATGGCTGAAAGAAGCTTCAACGGTTCATCACACTTCATCAACAAGGTGGGAGCTGGGATGTAAACGTTTCGAAGCAGTCTGCAGCTGCGGGGCTTTATAAATGTCAGACTTGTTTCTTGTTCTAGTTTGACATTCACATAAAAGTGTTTGCACTGGCAGGCTCTCAACTACTTGTTTTATGAATAATAAACAACTTGAAATGCTGCTTTTTAAGAAACTAACAGCTACATTAATTAACAAACAGTCTTACTGAAGTTGTGTCATCCTTTAACTTTTAGGTCGCATCACGAGAGAGGAAAATAAACAGAGGAGATGCAGGAGAAGGCTGAGAGAGATACAGTCCCTTGCAAAAATATTCATAGCCTTGGAACTTTGTCATATTACAACCACAAATGTCATATTATTAGGATTTTATATGACAGGACAACACAAAATAGCACATACAGTTAAGACCAGATATTTACTTACACTGTGCTAAAACACATAACCCTTTTTCTCATTGCCTGACAAAGAAAGCTTAGTAATTCTCCAACACTTTATCTCTCTTAGTATATTCAGGCATTTTTCAAATACAAATTAATTTAGGAATCTTGACGTCAAATTGAAAAGGTTTAGTCTGGTTACATGACATATATATAAACCTTTGGTTTCCACTGTAACCATGAAGTGGAAGGAAATGAAACACAATTTACGTTTTTCAAAGATTGCTCTGTATTAAGCTCCATCTATCTACCCATCAGCTTTGCTCAGCTTCCCTGTCCCTGCTGAAAAAGCATCCCCACAGCATGATGCTGCCACCACTATGTCTCACAGTGGGGATGGTGTGCTCTGGGTAATGTGAAGTGAGTTTTTTTGTCCCACATTTTGAATTGATTTTGAATGTAGGGCCTCATCTGACCAGAGCACTTTTTTTCACATGCAGTTTCCCCTCCACTGATGTAGTAAACAGCAAACAGGACTACATATAGCTTTCTGTCAACCGCTGCTTTCTTCATGCTACTCCAGATTAGTGGAATCCACAAACAATACTTTTCCTGCCAACAGATTCTCACCCCTGAGCTGTGAATCTCTGCAACTCCTCTAAAGTTACCATGGTCATCTCAGCTGCTTCTCTGATTAATTATCTCCTTGTCCAACCTGTTATTTTAGGTGGAATGCCATATATTGGTAGGTTTACAGTAGCACCTTGATTTTTCCAGGTTTTGATTATGGATGGAATAGTGCTGTGTGAGCTGTTCAGACCTTGTGATATTGTTTACAGCCTAACCCTGCTTTAAACATCTAACCAACTCTACAGGTCCTTCTCAGAATATTAGCATTTTGTGATAAAGTTCATTATTTTCCATAATGTCATGATGAAAATTTAACATTCATATATTTTAGATTCATTGCACACTAACTGAAATATTTCAGGTCTTTTATTGTCTTAATACAGATGATTGTGGCATACAGCTCATGAAAACCCAAAATTCCTATCTCACAAAATTAGCATATCATTAAAAGGGTCTCTAAACGAGCTATGAACCTAATCATCTGAATCAACGAGTTAACTCTAAACACCTGCAAAAGATTCCTGAGGCCTTTAAAACTCCCAGCCTGGTTCATCACTCAAAACCCCAATCATGGGTAAGACTGCCGACCTGACTGCTGTCCAGAAGGCCACTATTGACACCCTCAAGCAAGAGGGTAAGACACAGAAAGAAATTTCTGAACGAATAGGCTGTTCCCAGAGTGCTGTATCAAGGCACCTCAGTGGGAAGTCTGTGGGAAGGAAAAAGTGTGGCAGAAAACGCTGCACAACGAGAAGAGGTGACTGGACCTTGAGGAAGATTGTAGAGAAGGGCCGATTCCAGACCTTGGGGGACCTGCGGAAGCAGTGGTCTGAGTCTGGAGTAAAAACATCCAGAGCCACCGTGCACAGGCGTGTGCAGGAAATGGGCTACAGGTGCCGCATTCCCCAGACCTGGGCTACAGAGAAGCAGCACTGGACTGTTGCTCAGTGGTCCAAAGTACTTTTTTCAGATGAAAGCAAATTCTGCATGTCATTCGGAAATCAAGGTGCCAGAGTCTGGAGGAAGACTGGGGAGAAGGAAATGCCAAAATGCCAGAAGTCCAGTGTCAAGTACCCACAGTCAGTGATGGTCTGGGGTGCCGTGTCAGCTGCTGGTGTTGGTCCACTGTGTTTATCAAGGGCAGGGTCAATGCAGCTAGCTATCAGGAGATTTTGGAGCACTTCATGCTTCCATCTGCTGAAAAGCTTTATGGAGATGAAGATTTCATTTTTCAGCACGACCTGGCACCTGCTCACAGTGCCAAAACCACTGGTAAATGGTTTACTGACCACGGTATCACTGTGCTCAATTGGCCTGCCAACTCTCCTGACCTGAACCCCATAGAGAATCTGTGGGATATTGTGAAGAGAACGTTGAGAGACTCAAGACCCAACACTCTGGATGAGCTAAAGGCCGCTATCGAAGCATCCTGGGCCTCCATAAGACCTCAGCAGTGCCACAGGCTGATTGCCTCCATGCCACGCCGCACTGAAGCGGTCATTTCTGCAAAAGGATTCCCGACCAAGTATTGAGTGCATAACTGTACATGATTATTTGAAGGTTGACGTTTTTTGTATTAAAAACACTTTTCTTTTATTGGTCGGATGAAATATGCTAATTTTGTGAGATAGGAATTTTGGGTTTTCATGAGCTGTATGCCAAAATCATCCGTATTGAGACAATAAAAGACCTGAAATATTTCAGTTAGTGTGCAATGAATCTAAAATATATGAATGTTAAATTTTCATCATTACATTATGGAAAATAATTAACTTTATCACAATATGCTAATATTTTGAGAAAGACCAGTATCTCTGACCTGGCTGTTGTGTTTTTTGGTCTTCTTGACACTCTAACCTTCTCTAGAAAGCCTCTGAGGCTTTCTAGAGAAGGTTAGAGTTCTGGATAAATCCAGAATATCTGGATTTATCCATGAATTAAATTACACGTAGGTGGACTCCATTTACTAATTAGGTGACTCCTGAAGGCAGTTGGTTGCACTGGATTTTATTTAGGGGTATGAGGATAAAAGGGTTGGAAAACATGCAAACCACACTAATATTTTCATTTGTAAATAAAATATGAAAACCGATTATAATTTTCCTTCCACCTGAGGGTTATGCACTACATTGTGTTGCTCTATCGCATTAAATCTAAAAGAAACACATTGGAGTTTGTGGTTGAAATGTAAAAAAAAATGCTCAGGTTCAATTAAATTTAATGCCTTTGCAGGTGGCTGTAGTCAGAAGTAGAGATAAGTAATCTCTTGGGGTTTAATAGGGATTAATTAGGAACATGTGATTTAAATATTCAAATCTAATCGGCATGGTGGACAAATTCTGTTGCAGCTAAAGCTCAAGTTCTTCAGGTCAGTTTGAAGATTATATCAACTTTCCCACGGCCGTTCAGTTTTCCTTGAAAGGCAGTGCTCATGAAACTGAAGTTAGCCCTCAGATGAATCTTGATTACATGTACAATCAACACAGGAGCTCACAGAAGCCTGAAGCATGGACCGACTGCATGGTACTGTTGTGATAAATGTGTGACACGTAGCAGTCAGGGAAAGAACATCCGTCTCCACAGAGCTGTGATACAAAGGGCTGAGATTAAAAAGCTCTCATTCAGCCTGATTCATTAGTCTTTTCTCACTCACTCCCTTTCTTCATGATCCTTCTCTGCTCTGTGTCTCACACATCCAGGACAAGGTCATGTTGGAGTCTGAAGAGTGGGAGGAGGCGGGGGGAGAGGAAGGATGTTTGAAGACCTAGGGGGGTATCCTGCAGGGATTTTTACATCAGTAAAGCAAGCATTTATATCCCAATGAAGATCAGCGATTCACCAGGTCTATTTTCATTTAAATTTAGCTACTCCGGCGAGACACAAACTAGACAGCTGGCTAGACACAAGCATGAACACTGCAAAACGAAGAAGAAAGACAAAAAAAAAGGCTAAAGGTCCCACACGCAAAGCACGTTAACAAAGTTCCTTATTCCCACAGACAAGCATGTTCAGTGCTTGTGTGTGGTACGTGATTGAGTTGGACTTTCATCACCCATCTCCAAGTGATTGCATGTACGTGAGTGCGTCTTCTGGGAAGACTGACCCAGATCAGAGGAAAGATGAGCACATCCTGTGTGAGCAAAGCTTTGTGGCTGAGCAAATCCTTCATTCCACTTGTACAAAAAAGGAGATACAAAAAAAGGCACGTTATAAGATGATTAGTGTGTGAGAATATGTGTGTGTGCAGATGAAAAGAGAAAGACCGAGAGAACAAACTCTCAAGTCTCAAAGCGGAAAGCAAACCATTCATCTTCCCTCTCATATGTTCTTCTGGGCTTCTATCCCTGCACCGTTGTGTGTGTCTGAGTGTGTTTGTCTGTGTGCGTCTTCCAAATATGGAGAACAGTCTGAATGATGAACATGATCTCCATTGCAGTAGAACAATGCTTGTCCTAAATAGGACATGAGAGGCATTCAGCCTTCCCTCACTCTCTGTGTATGGGAGGACCAGCGCTTGTCTGTAGGAGCAGAGGCACACCGGGTGCAATGAGGCATCTGTTCCAGGTGATAGTGAGTGTGTGGGATTCTGCTCGGTTGCATGCATCCATTAAGTGTCATCCCCGACAGCGTCCAGAGTTTTTGCAACATCAATCAGATGCTTATTTGGAGAAGGCCAGGCATCACTCTAACATACGGGCAGGTGGCGCCGTGCAGCAGGACGTCATCACCTCTGCTCCAAAGCCAACCAGGCCTGCTCCTTTACACCTGCTAGTTACCTGCCTCTGGAGATTTTCACACCTGGACCTTTTTGGTTCTTACCGAACACACCAACCCCACACCTGATTTTTTCTGCCAACTATGTCAGTGTACTCCTGCATGTGTTTTTCAGCAATCTTCATCAGCAGCCTTGCATCCTGTTATCTTACAGCTATCAACAGCAAATTAAGAAAAAACTAACAAAAAGGTTAGGCTGAAGTTTTTGCATGTCAGCATATTTATAGTGCCTATTTAAATCTTTTGAACGTTTTTACATTATATTCAATATAGATCATATTGTTCAGAATTATTTGTATTTCTTTAAAGTAAGAGCTAATTATGACCCTTTGCTTACCTTTCCTCTTGGAGTCCCGTCTAACGCTGCTGGGCCTGACCGCTGGCTGTAGCTCTGTCTCTGTTGACATCCTCAGGCTCCAAGTGGGCTAGACTGCGCTCCGCTTGGCTCGGCTGAGCTCTGCCGGGCTCTGAGGGTCCAGTTCACAGCGTCAGTGCCGGCTAGGGGTGCGTGGGCGCCAAGTGCGTGCGTCGAGGCGCCGTGTGTGTGTGTGTGGGCACACAGGCTCATGGGAGAGGGATGGGTTTTAGCCCTGACACAACATCCCACACACACCCACGGATATCTGGAGGGAGAGACAGGAACAAACAGGTTTGCTTTTGTTAGGTTGTGCTTACCCTGAGCAGGCGAAAACAAGCAAGGGTTATCAGCAGGCATGAGAATGAGCTTGTTTCTGATCTGCCTTGAGTAGATGTTGCCCATGGTAACAGAGCAGAGAGACCTGCACTCCACTTTCTGCTTTCTGTCAATAACGTGACTCAGCAACGACATTTACTGAAGAACAATCCACCTCTCCAGCACACTTCACTCATTAATTACAAATAACATGTTTACGAGTTTAGAAGTAGGACTAATTAACATTTACACAAGTTTTATACCTGATGTCAAGTGATCAACTAATTCCTCTATATCAATTAGCTTACTATTCTTCTCAACATATCACCACATTCTGCAGGACCCTGTTGAGGAAAAATATGAAAAACATGCGGGTCACCAGCCTATAGGACCACGACTACCCCCCAGTGAGAAAGACAGATCTAAACCAGGGACGTTATGATCTAATTTCAAGTATGGGCACATCCAGGTTCCCGATTTAGGCTTTTTAAAATTATCCGACTAACTGGTCATTTCTTGATGTAAGCCGGCTAGTGTGGTGTTTGCCAAATGTGAGCAGTGAAAAAAAGTCACACGGGTCTAAATATGAATGGTCTTTATAAAAATATAGCACAAAAATGGCAGATCTCCAAGAAGGATTTAGTTTTAGTTACAGAATAAGTCAGAGATTGTGAACTTTATTTCAGTGGAAAGGTCCAAAAACCTTTTTCTTTCAGAGCTTGTGGTATTGATTATTTTTTATGTATTCTGTAGCATGTTATTGTTTTTTCAGTTTTTGTTTGAGGTGCGTAATCTCTGTTATTAGTTAATCTAAAAGGTCTTGACTGGGGATATGTCTGTGTGTGTACAGGTGGGATGTTCTGGGTTGGGAGCAATAAGTGGTTTTGCATCATAGCCTTAGGCATTGTAATTAAATAGAATCATAAATTGACTACAGATTCCTGTCTTTAATGTTGCTAGTGAAACACAGGCAGTGTTGACTGATGTCTTGTGCTCAGATCTCCCCAGCTGTCCTGAAAGACCAGCACAGGGTGTAGCGGAAACACTCTCCATTAAATTTCTTATGAATCTAGGGAACAGCTTTTCCTCTAAACTTTGTACAGACAATGACCTGGAATCACATTTTCCCACCCAGATTACCAATGAGTCCTATAAAAACAGAGAATAAATACTAATGTTAGCCTAGCGTTTCAGAAGTGAATCAGATGAAAACATTCTCTGCAGAAGACATGACCTTATTAAACACTAGTTATATGTGTTGAGTTGCATAAATATTTGAAAACAAATAATAAAACTGCACTTTTTGATGACACTATTAATGTCATAGCTTTCTTAATGTAGTTAATCCCACAGTGGAGCAATTTATTAGGACTGACCTGTAGAAACTCTGTGGGAAAAATTTGTTGATGTCAAGTGTCATTTGTGAGTAGGGCTGGGCAAAATTATGACATTAAATCGTGAGGAATCAGAACCTGCCAAAAGCAGAGACATTGTGAGATCATCTATATGTGGCATATTCTATGGATTGTAACTCTTTGCTTTTGCTCGGACACATTGGTTTTATTTTCCTTTTTCTTCATCCTCATAAATTAACTATAATGTCGGTTTTGATGACTAGCATGTTAGTATTATATATTTTTCATTTTTTCTTTTTACTAACACACCATAATATGATCAAGAATCTTAAATAAATAGACAGTTCTGGAAGATAGACATTTCTGGAAGAGTATTTCCAGACATTTCTGGAAGAGACAAATCCTCAAAAATCTTACTAAATACAGTATAATAAAGAAGCAAAATAGAAATATCTAGAGGTAAAGAAAAAATATTTGGCTGCACATTTTAACTACCCCTTTAACCTTTGTTAATTAGCCTTAGCAATAATTACACCAGAACGCTAATTACATGCGTTTTTTATTTAACACTGACATCAGTTGCACTTTCTGAGCCTGATGGGCCCCTGTAGCCCCATCATTCTGTTCCTTTTGAGCCCATCTGCCTCTACTTTAAACTGAAGTGTTGACTGGCAGTTGCTGCATAACCTCACAGCCAACGGCACTCAAACTCACAGTTTGTTCTCTTTTTCAAAACATGCACATTTACGAGCACACACTCTTGGTTAAGAGATACCAAGGAACAAAGACAGTGAGAGACAGCTGCAAGGTGACATGCCACATAATGCCACTGAGTACTCTCTGAGCTGCTCGTCCCCACTTCTTAGACTACAAGTCTTGACCTCTCTTTCCTTCTCTCTCTCTTTCCCTGACAAACAGCGACCTAGTGCAGAGTAGAACAAAACCAAAAGACTGGTGTTTCTTGGGGAAGAGGGAAATCTCTCTCATTCTGTGTCGCCCCCTCTCCTCGGTGTTTCAGCGTGAATAGGAGGCCCCTGTAAGCCTCAGGCGAGAACAGATGAATTGAGAGGCTTTTAATTTGCTGCAGACAGAACAGAGTCCATTTAATTCTGCCAGCAGAGGCCATGTCGGCAAAATGCTGACAATATTCTTTATCTGGTCCAAACACACTGGAAAAGTGTGAGTCACTCCAATTACAGGCATTATCAGCAGCACTGTTCCACCAAATGGATGGCGAGAGAGAGTGTATAAAGAGAGAGGGGTTAGTGGGAAGAGAAATGAACAGTGTAGAAAGAAAATGAGAAGTGAGGTAACAGAGTGGGTGAGTAAGATAATGAGCAAAGGGGTAAAAGGGGAGAGAAAAAAGCCAGAGGAAGTAAAATCATAATAGACAGGATGGAGTTTGAGGAGCCTCAGCTTTCACCCTGAGCAAGTCCCCATCTGTCCCTACCTTTCCGGCCTTTGCCTGTTGTTCACTGTTTTTCTTTATTAAGTCTTTAAGGCACCATGTGGAGTTAAAGAAAAGCAGCCTGCTTATCCTAAAACTAGATATCTACATCTATTCAGTTGCATAACCACAAAAAACTAACTAATTTATCATTTGAATTTGTTCTTCACCTTTAATTCACTAGGGGTATAGTGTAATAGTGAAGAAAGACCAGGGTTAGCAAAATATGCATTAATTATAACTGATATAGTCATTGCAATTTTTACCATAGTATCACAATCATGTTTTTCTAAGATGGTGCAACCCTGAAGCATATTTATATTTTTAATGGTGTAACTATAGTCATTCTTTTTTTCTAAATCATATAAAGCATCTTATGGTAGTTTTGATTCTGGCATTAAATGTTAAAGGATCAAAAGATAATTATTGATAAATGTTAAAAATATTGAAGTTTTTGTTGCTACATTATGCTTAAGGTGAATCAGCACAGGTTTGAATTCCTACCCTACAGCAGTGCAGTATTATTTGAAGGCTAGATGGCATGAAATTTAATGAAGCAATCTTTATTTCAGTCATATAAGACTATAGGCTTGACTTGGACTTGAGGCATACGATTTGACAGCGGGAAAAAAGAGAATTATGAACATCTCTGCTAGCTCCTGCCAAACCATGGGTTAAATAAAGGAAAGACCTTTAAAAAGTTATTATGAGTTATTATGTGGTTCGACCTGGAATCAGCTCATGAGCTAAATGTAGCAGCAGAGCAGGATGTAAACATGGCTTAGTGAGTCTGGATTTAGACGGCAATCTGAAGCCACACCACCGGATCCGCAGAGGGGAGGAGAGGAGGTAGTGAGCACTAAATTGGACGGCCGTAACTGGTGCGCTGCCAGACGCGGGCGGGAGGGAGATGTGAATATCTGCATATGTGTGTGTGAACGTACCCCCTGTGCGCTACAATATATGTGTTTGTGACTCCATAAACTAAATGCTGCCAACACGAGCTCAGAGCCCAGAAATCATCTGCAGCTATAGTAAAGCCTGCCAGACGAGTTGAATGAAAAAAGAAAGAGTAAGGAGAAAGCAAAGTGGCGCTGTCTCTGGATGCTGCTACCCTTTCTCCCACCTTCTCCTCTTTGAGAGTAATTGCATTCTGTCCATCAGGCTCAGAGTTAAATTAGCGGCTCCACTCATTCAGCTGTCTTGCCATTAATGAATAATCATAGAGACCACCTATATGCCTGTTCTTTCTGCACATGTGCGCCGTCTGTCTCTCCGAAACTCAATGCACCCATCGAACCTTTGTACCCTGACACCACTGCATCAAGTCCTTATCTTATTTCACCTCTGAGCTCAGCTTGTTGATGAGCAACTATGACAGCCATTTTAAAAGGTTAGCATATGTTCCATTCTGCCACAAATCAGATCTTTAAATAAGAAAAAAGGAAAATTAACAGTTATACAGACTTAATCAAAAGGGTTTAGGAAACTCGAGTAGTTAAAGCCTCAGTTAAATATCAACAGATCTGCCACACACAAGTCAAGGAGAGGAATATTGTCAATAAAGGTCTGTTTTACCCAAGAAAGGAGTAGAAACCAGGGATATAAAACCTACCCGCTTATAGGCAGCTGGAGATAAAATACATCCAGCTCAGGAGGCACACAGCAGAGAGGAACGAAACAGAGGGTAAAAGAAGAGAAGTCAGGAAATGGGCAAAAGATCAGCTAATGGAGGTTGGAGGACATGACGTGTTATGGGTGGTGAGATCTGGACGTTTCCTGGAGACATAAAAAATACACATGCAGAGTGGATCAAAGTTCAGTGTCACGCCCAGACAACTGCTGCTTATCACTGTACTTTGTCTTTTTCCATGTCCTTAATCCCAACAAACATCATTTTGATGACAGGTGCAGAAAATAAATTGGTAAGACATCAAGTTAGTGTCAGTTCAAATTTAGGGTTTTCTTTTGAACAATTTAAGAGAACAAAGTAAATAAAGTCACTGAGGAGTTGGAGCACCTCAAGACATCTAAAACTTTATGAATGTTTTCAGGCAATATTTCTTAATTGACTTATTAGGGTAACGGCTAAGGATGCACTGATCGATCGGACACGATTTCCTTAATTTTGGGTGATCGGCCAATACTTACTGTACATGTAAAATCAATCTGATCCACCAATTTTATTCACCTCTACAAAGGACTGAAAATCACCCGCTGTCCCCTTTTGCTCTGCCGTGAGAGAGGGCTGACTAACAGACCCCTAACCCACTGGGTCACGTCTGCATGTGCACGGTTCACAACTGCTGACAACCTGTGTTGTGACCTTATGACACCTGACAGTGTCAGTTAGGGAAAAAGTCGGAATAGGCAGGTCAGGCTTTTTAAAGATCAATAATTGGTGATCAGCCAGAAAAATTCAATCGGTGCACCCCTATGGCTTGTTCACTGTCCTCATTAGCAAAAGTATGTTTGGTGCCAACTTTTAAAAACATGTAAATTGTCCTCAAACACCGTCCTAACAATCTCCGCTTTAAGCAGCTACCAAGAAGGTTGCAACATGTAGTTTGTTTTCCTCCTTACCACAGAATAAAAGACATACTAAGATTTGCTGGTACTAAGTTGGACCCAGTTTTGCCTTCAGAAATACTTTAAACTTCATGCCCAAGATTCAACAAGGTGTCAGAAATATCTAGCAGGGATTTCAGTCCATGTTGAAACAATAGAATTATGGAGTTGCTAGAGATTTGTTGTGATGCAAATCTCTTGGAAGGTGGGTACAGTGAGGTCATAAAGGGATGGACATGGTCAGCAAGAGTAACCAGGTAGATGTTCAGTTGGTTTCAAAGAGCCCTGTCCCCCACACCACTACACCACCACCATCAGCCTGAAACACTGATAAAAGGCAGGATGTTTTAGGCAAACTTTTGATCCCAACTTCTGAATGTCACAGATGAGCATGAGATGCATGGACTCACGAGGGAATGTTTTTTCCAAAATTACTGTCCAATCTGCAATTCACAAACTGCCTTTGTGAATTTTACTCTCAGTTTCCGGTTCTTTTCTTAGCTGGTATCCACTGTGGTCTTGTACTGCTGTAACCCGTGTGCTTTAAGGTCCAACATGTTTGGATTCAGAAATGATATTCCTTGGTTATAACAAGTGATTATTTGAGCTACTCTTGGCTTTCTATCATCTCAAACAAGACTGCCCATGGTTCTTTGACATCAACACGGCATTTTTATCCAAACAACTGCTGCTTAATGCACTCAATATTGTTTCTTTCAACACCATTTTCTGTAAACCTCAGAGATGGGTTTTACATAAATCATAGACCATATACATTTTCTGAATCTCTCAGACCAGCTCAGTCTGGCACCAACAACCATGCCCCACTGAAAGCCAAGGCTTTCCATTTTAATCTTCTTACTATATATATATTTCTATGATGCAGAGGATTTAAAGCAGTGTGAACTTTATTTAAATGTGATTTTATATAACAAAATTACTCACTTAAAATACTAAGCTTCACACACTACAGGGTGTTCTGTCATTGTATTTAGCTAGGAGTACCAGTACGTCTTCCTCAATTGTTGATTTGAACTGTCAGTCAGGTGCGTATAAATAGCACACGAAGTACTCACCTTGTTAAAAGAAAGTAGGATATAACAAAGATGGGCATGCTTGGCTACCAACAATAGTACTGCCCATTAAAGTTGCATGTTAGAAAATCATAACTTGGATATTTTATTAGTAAATACTGACAATATCAGGAGTGATAAATCCAAATTTTTCCCCTCTTCTCCTTTTAATCTGTAGTTCCAGTACTCTGTGACCTTTGGCATATTGTGCACTGTTATCTGTATCAGCTGTGAGTATTTACTGCAAGGAGGCTCCATCTATCAGGCTGAATTTTACAATGGCAAGCAAAATGTTAACTCATGACACTTACTGCATTCCAAACAATGCTCTGCAATATTATTATTGCACACAGCTTTCTTCATAAGCTTTGACTAGTCAGTTCACTGTGGTCCACCATTAGTGGAGTAAACCTTTGGAATTTGCTACAGGCTGTAATTTCTCTGATGGCACAAAAGATGGTATGTTCCTGTACCTTTCCAGGTCTTGCAGTTGTTTTAAATGATCCAAATGGACTTACACTGAGTTGCTCAGATGGCTCAGCCAATGAGGTGCATTGATACAGCCGGCAGCCTCCACCAATGTAACTTTTGAAGTCTAGTGATACGGAGGGGTGCCTGTTATCGGTAATGCTATTGCTGAGAAGAACTTCACAGAGCCTCACTTCTAAAAATCAAAACTATCCCTTTAGGGCCAGTGTCAGAAGTGCGTGACATATTTGGCACTGGTTTAAAAGTAGCTTTAAGTAAACACAACCAATATGACTAAAGCTATAATAGTATTTTTGGCATATCACTACACTAAGTGAAATAATCTTTCCCTCCATTGCAATAGTAGTTGTGTTTCTGTTTAGAAAAAAAAAACAGGTCACATGATATGCTTTTAATTTTTTTTTCAAAGCTTCAGTTCTAATATTGTCTTACCTCAAACTGTTACATTTGTGCACAAGGTTATCAGACCTCATTGTCCTAAACTTAAAAAACTCCATTCTGATGACATTTTAGCATGGGTCTTGTTGTGACGTTTAAGTCTGTGTCACTGAACACATGATCTGAAACATCCAGCGGCTCATGCGAGTGAAATCTGACCAGCACATACTGAGACATTTAAGGCTGGCTGGCCGTCATCTGTCATGGGCGATCAAGCTAAAAATCTCATGATTCTGTTCAGAGGCTGAGCGACTGGTGCAGCCCTTGGTGAAAAAAGAGGTTGGTAACTTCTGGGTGCTGAGCGGAGATGCAACATCATGGGTTAGTGCAGCCATCCCCAGCTGCAAGGCAGCTGTCAAAATGCATACATTCAAAATTCAACAAACCATAGTCCCACTGTAGTATGATGTACCAGTGCTGCAGCATTTTTCACACGGATATTAATACTCAACTCATTCCTAGACCACATTAGCATTGCTGAATTTGAAATGATTCTTCTCGAGGAGGAGGTAGGAGGAGGCACCAATTATAGATTTGCCTCATACAAACAATGCCTTAAAGTTGTTCCAGTAAGTACACAGTGCCTTGCAAAAATACCGCTAATCCCATGAACCTTTTCACATTTAATGACATTCCACCCACAAACTGCAATGCATTTTATTAGGATTTTGTGTGCCACAAAATAGTGCATATGTATTCGGCATCTATAGGCTAAAACAAACACATAAAAACTAAAACAATTTACAGATGAAACCAAATATTTACATCGACTTTTTAAAAACAGGCATGCCATTTTTCAAAATACATCTACAGATGTGCCTCTATTTAACTCAAATCACAAGTCTACAAAGTCATGACATCATCATCTGGGTTTTCCCACATTGTTTGAAGAGGTTTTCTTATTTTAAGTACACTTGTGTATTTTCAGAGTTAAAAATATTCTAAATAATGATCTCTCATTATTCTTGTAGCAAATACAAATTATTTGGGTAATCCTACCTGACATAAAACAGGAAAAGTTATACTAGTGTGTGTAATCTATCTGGTTTCAGCTGTAGCTTCATCCATCTTCTAATCAACAATGAACAGATTCCCTGTCACTGCTAAAAAAAATAAAAAAAATAAAACATTCCTACAGCATTATGCTGTCACCACCTGATCACTGTGCCGGTGAGTTCAGGGTAATGCGAATTGTTCCTTTGTTTCAGCAGTGTGGAGATGTTATCACTGTTGCTTTGCAGCAAGAAAGTCCTGGGTTTGAATCCCAGCCTGGGGGGTTAGTCTGCATGGCATTTGAATGTCCTCTCCATGCAAGTGTGGGTGTAAATTGGTTCCTATTCAGAAGTATGTATAAGGCAGAACTCCGGGTTCTCCTGCTTCCTCCCATAGTCCATAAACATGACTGTTAGATTAACTGATCTCTTTAAATTGCCCTTAGGTATGAGTGTGTGAGTGCATGGTTGTCTGTCTTGTGTGTCTCAGTGTTGCCCTGTCATAGCCTGGCAGCCTGACCACTAGAGATAGGCTCCAGCCCCCCAAAAAGGTATGAATATTTGTTTTAATCACTTTTGAAAGTTTTTCTGTTGCTCTCTAATGGATAATATAGCAAGGCCACAGTCATAAGTGTTCATCAGGAAATCAACCAGGCCACCAGCTAGCACAACAAGCTTCATTGGAAACATAAAAATATGTGGCTCTGAACTGCTTTGAGAGCCCCACGTGACCCTCTGCCTGCATGAATGACAAGAGAGAGCACTCAGCGGAGGCCTCGGTAGGGAAAGGTAAACATACACGCACACAAATACTTACCCACCCACAATGACATGCAAAAAATAGAGTTTTTCACAAGGATGACAGACACGTGTGCAGAACCCAATCTAACACAAAAACATGCACGCACACACATCATCTTCACCTAACCTATTTACAGACACTAGGCTATAGATATCAAAGAGCTGTGCTGTCTATGGGGAATTCCTCCTTTTTCATGTTTTAAGGGGAAGTAGATGAAAACAAATCCTGTTTTCCCTGCACCTCCCCAGTGTAAGGGAGTGTGTGTGTCTCCTCTGGCTTGTTAATGTGCTAAAATATAAATCGGTTCCTATTCAGAAGTGTATGTAACGCAGTCTTTTTGTATGCAAAAAGGACACAGCAGCTCTGCTGACAGATTGTGGTTACGCTTTTATTAATAAACCCACACTCTGATTCCACCTCTCTGGCTGCATCTTTGGCTGATCGTTCGCTAAGTCCTTCAGATCTACCCCACTCACCTCTCTGATTCACACAAGCAATATACATTTGCAGAGGTTTAAGACTCAATTCAGGGTTTTACTGAAACATAGGGATGTGGTTTTATGCGGATTGGGTCTATTCAACTCCTCGTCTCTAGAAGTCATCAGTTCAGATGGCCCTTCAGTCTGCCACAGAAGTTGCATGTTACTCCTGTTCCTCAACATAAAGCATCTTGTAGAGCTCAAGGTTCGCCTCCACCCCCATTGGGAATTATTCAGTGATTTGTAGCTGTTTGTAGTAAGCAGAAATGGGCCAACGTAAGCAATATGTAAATGGATTTTCATGACCGCCAGAGCACATTATAAACATATACTAGGAGCTCCATCCATGACCACCATTTCCTCATCCCTTCAGATACACATTTATGCATTTTTTTCCATTTTAATGGAGGTTTAACATTTTCAATTTTATGCTTCAGCAGAGAATGAATAGATGACTAATAAAGGTGAGTAAAATGGACTTAAAATGTTCATCACTATATTCCATGGTATTTTTTGTGATGAATAAAGTGACAATAAAACATAAAACAAACAAT
Organism: Girardinichthys multiradiatus; assembly: GCF_021462225.1. Classification (NCBI taxonomy): domain Eukaryota; kingdom Metazoa; phylum Chordata; class Actinopteri; order Cyprinodontiformes; family Goodeidae; genus Girardinichthys; species Girardinichthys multiradiatus. Next base: position 36,044,230 of record NC_061802.1, on the reverse strand, counting down.
AAATTTTTTTTGCTACAAATCTATCACTGCATACAGACAAAGCCTCATAAACACGAATGCTGCTCTAAAGATAAAACCTACCATTATCATAACGGCTACTTTACCACCCCTATTACAGTCAGCTGTAGAAATGCACCATTAAACAGTGCACAATAATTGCTTTGCATCATATTTTGAAATCTAAACACAGCATTTATCGACACGGAACTTTATTAGTTACATTTGTTCAACTGCTTGTTAATACAAACAACATATCAACCAATCACATGGCAGCAACTCAATTTATTTAGACTTGGTGATAATAACTTACTGGAGTTCAAACAAAGCACCGGATATGGGAAGAAAGGGGATTTAAGTGACTTTGAACATGGCATGAGTGTTGGTACCAGACAGGCTGGTCTTAGTATTTCAGAAACTGTTGATCCACTGGGATTTTCATGCACGGCTGTGTCTCAGACCTACCACAGAATGCTCTTAAAAAGAGAAAATATTAAATAAGCAATACCCACACATAACCACAAGGTGTGCAGAATATCATCTCTGAATCAATAGACAATCTGCAGGAGCAAAACACCACACCAGGAGGCGATCCCATCAATAAACAGGAAACTGAAATTACAATTTGCACATGTTCATCAAAATTGAACAACAGATCGAAAAAAAAGTCACCTGTTCACGATTTTATCTTAATGGTAAGATCAGAATTTGAAAAAAATAAATAAAGTCTAGATCCATCCTCCCTTGTATCAGTGGTCCAGGCTGTTGGTGGTGGTGTATTTGTAGGGAATATTTCATTGATAAACTTTAGGTCCCTCATTAGTAACTGAGCATCATTCAAACACCACAACCTTCCTGGGTATTAGCGCTGACCTTGTCAATCCCTTTATGACCACAGTGTCCCCTTTTCTTATGGCTACCAGCAGGATAATGCATCATGGCACAAAGCTCATATCCTCCCAATCTGTTTTTCTTGAATGTGTTCGCAGTACCCCAATGACATCCAGAGTCACCAGATCTGAACCTGACCAGTTCACAGCAACTGCATTACGCCACCATGTCAATATGAAAACAAAATCGCTGAGGATTGATGCAAACATCTTGTTAAAATGTATGACATGATAGGTAAACCTATGAAAGGATTACTAATTCTTATCACAGTGGAATGATGTTTACCCATTCCTAATGAATACATTGGCTACAGACCCAATAAAGAACCAAGGGTTGAAATGATTCCTAAAACGACTCAATTAAGAAAAATTCTCAGCAAGATCTTGAACTCGTTTGTTCGTTTAATTTGCATGGAGACTGGCTCTTCAGACATCATCACGGCTTCACTGTGGTTCTGAGTACATCAGGTGTGATGAATTCAATCCAATTTATTTCAAAAATACTTTATTCATCCCAAAAGAAAATTAAATGATGTTGTAGCTCATATTCTGCAGGTTTCTTCAAAGAGCCATTTTAGATGCTGATGGCTGTGGGCAGAAGGATCTCCTGTAGAAGTCTGTCTTACAGCACATTTGAAGAAGCCTCTGACTGAAGACACACTGTTGTTAAACCACAGTCTCATAAAGAGGATGCTCAGGGTTCTCCACAATGTTCTTCGTTTTATGAAGAATCCTTCTTTGCATAATGATCTCCAGAGGTTTCAGAGGAGTCCCCAGAACAGAGCCAGCCTTTTTTATCAGCTTGTTGAGCTTTTTTAAGTCCCTGGTTCTGATGCTGCTTCCCCAGGAGATGGTGGTAGAAGAGATCACACTTTCCACAACAGACTTATAGAAGATATGCAGCATCTTGCTGCAAACACCAGAGGACCCAAGCTTCCTCAAGAAGTACAGTCTGCTCTGTCCCTTCTTGTAGATGGCTTCACAGTTGCATCTCCACTCTAGTCTGTTGTCCAGGTGAACACAGAGGTATTTATACTTCTCCACCATCTCCACTTATGTTCCCATGATGGAAATGGTGTTTGACCTATTCCTGTTTCTCTTAAAAGCTATAATCATCTCCTTTGTTTTGTTCATGTTCAGTATGAGATGATTGTTTCCACACCATGTCATAAAGTGGTCCACCAGCTCCCTGTACTCTTCTTGTCCATCTCTGATCCATTCCACAACTGCAGAATCATCCGAGTATTTCTGCAGATGACAGGAGTCTGTCTTGTACTGGAAGTCTGAGGTGTACAGAGTGAAAAGGAATGGTGAGAGTACAGTCCCCTGTGGTGCTCCTGTGCTGCTGACTACCTGGTTAGACTCATAACCCTTCAGTCTCACAAACTGTGGCCTGTTTGTCAGGTAGCCTTTGATCCAGGAGATTGTTGAGGCCTCCACCTGAGTCTTCTGGAGTTTTGTGACAAAGCAAATCAGGTTGGATTGTGTTAAATGCACTGAAGAAATCAAAGAACATGATCCTCACAGTGCTGCTGGCTTTGTCCAGATGACAGTGGGTTTGTTGAAGCAGGTGTATGATGGCTTCTTCAACTCCAACTCCACAGCGATAAACAAACTGAAGGTCCTGATAGTTTATTGTTTGCTTACTCAGGTCGGCCAACAGGAGTCTCTCTAGGACCTTCATGATGTGAGATGTCAGGGCAACAGGTCTATAGTCATTGAGGACTAATGGGTGAGTTTTCTTTGGTACCGGAACAAGACAGGAGATCTTCCACAACACTGGAATCTTCTTCTGGGTCAGGCTAAGGTTGAAGAGGTGCTGCAGAATCCAAGAGCTACTCTGCACAGGCCTTCAGGACTCTGGGGCTGACACCATCTGGACCTGCAGCCTTTTTTCCTGTTGAGTTATTCCAGTTGTCTCTTCACCTGACTTCTTAAGACACACAGGTGGAAGGGGGAGGAAAAGGGAGCTTTAGCATCTTATGATTTGGTTGAAGGCAAACATGTAGAAGCAGAAGGGTTGATGACTGAGGTGGAAGATAAAACATTTGAGGTGTGACAGGAAAGCTGTGGGTCAAAGGAGGGTGGGATGTCTGTTTAGCTGTGAGCAAACAGACTGTGAGAGGAGGATGCTGTGTTTGTTTGTGAACTGAACCTATTGAAGAATGTGTTCAGTTCATTGGCTTTGTCCAGACATCCATTGGTCCAGTTGTCCTTCTGCTTGAAGCCTGTGATCTTCTTCAACCTGACCACACATCTCCAGCTTCTTCTTGTGCACCTCCTTGCTGTCTCTTATTTTGACTTTAAGTTGCTTCTGTAAACTCCTCAATAATTCTCTGTCTCCCTCTCTGAAGGCTCTTTTTTCTTGTTAAGCAGGTCCTCCGTTTGTTATTAGGGAAGCATCTAACCATTGAGGTGGGGATGATGTTATCCACACAGAAGTTTACATAGTCAGTTACACACTCAGTCATGGCATTGATGTCCTCTCCATGTGGCTGGCACAGGGCATCCCAGTCTGTAGCCTCAAAACAACCTTGCAGAGCTTCTTCAGCTTCCTGTGACCATCTTCTCACAGTTCTTTTTATTACAGGTTGCTTCTGAACAAGGGGCTTTTATTTAGAGCAGAGAAAAACAAGATTGTGATCTGATTTGCCAAGAGGAGGTCTTGCTTTAGAGATATATGAGTCCTTGACATTTGCATAAAACAAATCCAACGTTTTGTTTTCTCTTGTAGAGCATCTGACAAACTGTTGAAACGTTGGAAGTGTAGCAGAGAGTGAAGTGTGGTTAAAATCACCAGACATTGCCACAAAAGCATTGGGGTGTTCTGTCTGTAGCTTAGCAACAACTGAGCTGATTGCATCACATGCAGTGTCGGCAACAGCTAAAGGTGGAACGTAAACTGTTGCCAAAATAATACTGGTGAACTCTGGGTAAATTATATGGACGAAAACCCACTGCTCACAGTTCAATATCTGGACTACAGAGACGACACTTCACAGTAACATGTCCTGGATACCAGCTATGTCATCCAGGACATGACATGGTAGGAAGAAAGATATGAGATAACAGTAAGAAAATATAATTTAGGGACTATATTAAACAAATGACAAGTGTACATTAAGAATCCCAAAATAGCTTAGCATAATATGACATCAACAAAAACCTTGCAGACTAATGCATTTCTTATTTTTGAAAATGTTTACAGTGAAACTTTGTAATACCAATGCTGTGCCAGCAGATGGAGATAATGTTGGCATCAACTACATCAAAATTCCAAAGAAGAAGATCCTGAGATTGGATAAAGCTGTGCTAGGATAAAACCCCACAAGCAAGCTTGAGTTTTATCTGACTCTGCTTACCATTTCCTCTATTCAGCTTACACTTGAAGACTAACTGAAACACCTTAAATGTGTTTTCTAACAGAAACCGGTAATAGAACTGTGCAGTCGGCCTCTATGTCCTTGTTTCCAGTTTCCAGATATCCACTTCTCACATATACACCTCAACAGCCGTTTTTAATGATTGCCACTTTGTAACGTGATTTTAGAAATCCCTGTTTTTTCTCAGATTGTGTGTAAACTGGAGGTGAAAATGCAGCAGAAAATCTCTTGAGGTTTTGTAAACCATCTAAGTTAGTCTGGACGGGCCTTAAAGACATGAAACAATGATAATAAACACTCCACAAATGGGTAGATCCGGTGGTTATGAGTGTGCATTTTTACGCACTGATTTTGAACAATCTCAGAGGGGAAGTCAAGGCCAGTTTCAACAATGCTGACATGTTCTTTCAAAGGAATCAAGAGTTGGAGGACTAGATTTCTATCTAATAAAATAGGGCTGAAATGATTTCTCAAAAAAGTCCTCAAATGTCTTGATTTTTAAAAAACATTCTCAAAACTAAAACTCGATGCTGGGTTGTTTTTTTCCCCCCACAATTAACTACATGCTAGTAAGAGATCGTGCATTTGGGGACATGTGTACCATCATACAACACACAAGTGTGATGAAAAAAGACAAGAGATAACAGGACACAAATCTGAAGAAAATACATGAAATTCCAAAACTTTAAAACTCTATCAAGCAACACAGAGGTGGAGGATGCATTTGTGATTCTTCAATTGGATGTACCTGCAGACACTTTCAATCTTTACTATTAGTAATAACGCCCACCACAGATGGAGCAGTCCAAATTCTCTCTGCCTTTGTCTTTACGCATAGACAAACTTCTTAGAGTTCATTAGGTCCACTCTTTCACTATGCTGATGATGTTCTAATTAAGGAGTAATGAGTTGGTGGATTTTACCATCATACAACGTCTACATGGAGCTCTTATGTCAATTTGGAGTGAAAGAAATATTTTTAAAAGAACACAAAGTGTTCTGGATTAAAAATGAGCACACCATTGCTCACAGGCAGGACAGACAGAGTTTTGACCCAACCAATTATTTCTTGACAAATATATTTTGTTAGCTTTTAATATAAAGAAAATATAAATAACATATTTTCTGATATAAATAACAAACTGCACAGACTATAGATGGTGGGCAGGGATGTGTATGTGTATATAGCTTTTGGAGGAAAGCAGAAGGCACAGCTGTTATTGCTGATTTATGGAGGATGCCTCAAGTAAAAAAGGTTAAGAATATCTAATGCATTCTACCTGATTACTCAAAATATTATTTGATAGAGTACTCGTTTGCTAAAATATTTAATAGCTGCCACCCTTAAGGAGACGGGTCAAGGGAAACATCCTGTTTGTCATGACAAAATAAAAGCAAGCTGACATTTCTGAAGGTTACCTGTTGCACTCATCTTAAGCAGCACTAAAACCACAGGCTGCTTCATTGTCTGGAGAAGCAGTCTTTCCAATTTCATACACTGTCATGGTTGCCAGGTAAAAATACCCACTCAACATGATTTAGATCATTCACAGCCCTTCTGGAACCCCATCAGTGGGCCCTAAATGTGTGATGAATTCGCCCCATCCGTGGAGAGGAGGAGAAAATACGAAGACTTTGGCGCATAAAAATAGAGTCAGATTCCACCAGAGTACAAGACTGAGACTTAATGAGGGATCCAATCATCAATTATTCAGAACCCTTAGTCATGATGCTGCACAGTGTTGCCGCACAAAAACACACCTGCACACACAAAACAAACTTACACCATGTCCTTGTAAAAGCAGCTACATTGCAAGGATCATGAATTATGCGCAAGAAATTAATCCATATAAAAGGACATTTCTATACCTCTCTGGGACATACAGTTTTGTTTAACAAATAAAGCAGAGATTCATATATAACAAGAAATATGAAAGAATAAATCTTCATCCTTAACTAAAAAACAAATCACAGACTCTGATTTTATGTCTCCCCATGCGAATAAACATTCCCAGACTTTTAAAAACACAAATGTAATGCTTTTGAATTATTGTGTCAGGTTGCAGAAGTTTTATTTTTCAAGAAAAAAATCAATCAGGCATAAAATTATGAACACTTTCCAAACAGGGTTTTGGTCCCCCATTTACTGCCAAAACAGCCATAACCCATCGACTCATTATGTCCATGAGATCTGTGAAGATGTTTTGGTATCTACCTCCACTGGCTTGCCTTCTGTAGTGTGTCCATTTGTTCACCAGGTAACGCCAGCCATATCATGAAAGACAAAACACAGTTCATCAGAACAGGCCACTTTCTTTCATTGCTCCCAGGTCCAGTTCTGATGCCCACGTGCCCACTATTGGTGCTTTTCAGTAGACAGAGATCACCATGGAAAGCCTGACGTCTTTGTGACTGTATAGTCCAATACACAAACTAGGATGCACTTTGTGTTTGGACACCCTTCAATCAGAACCAACATTAACCTCTAGAGCAATTTGAGCCACAATGGTTATTCTACTGGAATAGACCCTATAAGCCAGCCTTAGCTCTCCATATGTATCAATGAGCCTAAGAACTTTGTCGTCGATTCTTTGCTAATCCTTGAACCACTTTTGAGAGACACTGACCACCACAGACCAAGATTACTATTGGAGAGCTGCAGGAAATGCTCTCACCCAGTCATCTAGCAATCCCAATTTAGCCCTTGTTCAACATGCTCAAATCCTTACTGTTGCCCATAGTTCCCACTTTTGACACATCAGCTTTGAGGACAAAATGTTAACTTGCTGCATAAAGTATCCAACGCACTAAGAGGTGAAATGACAAAGAGATAATTAGTGTTACTTCACTTATCTGTGGCCGTTGTGTTTTGTGTGATCAATTTAATATGCAAATATTTTGTGAAGACTTGGGGAATGATTATTATCAGTCAGCCAATACTTGCAATGCATGAACTGTTTTACTGAAAAAGAGGTTTTGAGAAACTTTGATCTGTTTAGAAATGCATGTGTTCTCTCAGAGAAAACATACAATGACCACAACAACTGCCGTTTTCCCGGAGAATAAAAGGGCATTGGCGTATATATATATATAGAAATATATATATTTTGTTTGTTTAATTTAAACAAAAGCTGTCAGCAGCTGCTTTCATAATGCAGGGTGGCATGTCAGAGAGTCTACTTGTTGCTGCTCACCCTGCTAGTTTCAGGATCAGCAGGGTTCTGTCAGAAACACCTGCTTTCAACATAAATACATGTTAACAGTGTCAGAACATGACTGAGAGGCTCACTTGATAAAGTTCATGCAGCAGCACCTTTGGACATCTGTTCAAGCTAAACAGATGTTTTCAGCAGCTGGCTTTACATCAGCTACAGTGAAAAACGCAGTGAATACTTAACGTTCGACATGAGGTAATGTACTCAATAAGAGTTCAGAATACATGTCTATGGAGATTTTTGAAATTACTGGTCTGTGATATAGATATAACTGTAGCTTGTTTGACAAATGAAAAATTGAAACTAAATCTGATGTGTCCACCAATGTAATGTGGTCTAACCTATGTCTCCTGATGAAGTCTTGATATAGTGAAAGTGTTTGATGTGTTTTACGTTTTGTGTCTAATAGGACTGCCAACATGGATGCAATGTCAAACAATATCATGCACCAACAAACTCAGCCAGCTGCAACGCTCAGTGCTATAGCTATGCTCACTTTTCTCAAAGGCCAAAATGGCAGATTGGTGAAAACCACATATGAAACATACTTGAATGATAACCCTAACCCTTTGGCAGGATAATAAATAAGATTCTGTGTCATAAAACAATGAAGTCAAGGAATGAAGTATTTCCATATGTTAAAGTGGTTGTTGGAAATCGTGAAAAACAATCCGGTCCTATGATAATATCACAGGGTTTGACACAGTGAGAAATATTTTTTGTCAAAGCTTGTTTGGTTAAGTGCTTTCTAGTTGCTGTCAGCATGAGACTTGGTGAAGTAAGTGTAAGCTAAAATTTGTAGATCTGGATATTAGGGTGTGTGCTTTAACTTGACAAATGTATGAGACCACTTGACAATGCGAATTTTTTAAACGGTGTGAAATTTATCATCAGACCTTCGGCCGCATGTTTTGGACACTCAGGTGAAGAGAGGGGCTGAGCTGTCCACTGATCACCACCTGGTGGTGAGTTGGATCTGCTGAAGGAGGAGAAAGCCGGACAGGAGGGGGAAGCAGTGCTTCGCCAACACTGTTTATAGTGGGGGTGGGAGGCTGATGACCTCAACTGAGGACATTATCGGGCGGTGGAAGGAGTACTTGGAGGATCTCCTCAGTCCTGCCATCATGCATTCCGTGGTGGAAACAGAGGCTGGGGACTCGGGGCTGGACTCTTTCATCACCCAGGTTGAAGTCACCAAGGTGGTTAAAAAGCTCCGCGGTGGCAAGGCTTCGGGGTTGGATGAGATCCGCCCTGAGTACCTCAAGTCTCTGGATATTGTTGGGGTGTCATGGTTGACACGCCTCTTCAACATTGCGTGGTGGACGGGGGCAGTGCCTCTGGACTAGCAGACTGGGGTGGTGGTCCAGACCGGAGGGTGTGTTCCAACTACAGGGGGATCACACTCCTCAGCCTCCCTGGTAAGGCCTACGCCAGGGTATTGGAGAGGAGAGTCCGGCCGATAGTCGAACCTCGGCTTCAGGAGGAGCAGTGTTGTTTTCGTCCCGGCCGTGGAACACTGGACCAGCTCTATACCCTCTACACGGTGCTCGAGGGTTCATGGGAGTTTGCCCAACCGGTTCACATGTGTTTTGTGGACCTGGAGAAGGCATTCGACTGTGTCCCTCGTGATGCTTTGTGGGGGGGTGTTCCAGGAGTATGGAATCGGGGGCCCTTTATTAGGGGCCATCCGGTCTCTGTACAAGCGGAGCAGGAGTTTGGTCCGCATTGCCGGCACTAAGTCGGACCTGTTCCCGGTGCATGTTGGACTCCGGCAGGGCTGCCCTTTGTCATCGGTCCTGTTCATAACTTTTATGGACAGGATTTCTAGACGCAGCCAAGGGCTGGAGGGGGTCTTGTTTGGGGACCAGTGGATTTCATCTCTTCTTTTTGCAGATGACGTGGTCCTGCTGCCCCCCTCTAGCCAAGATCTACAGCATGCGCTGGGGCGGTTCGCAGCCGAGTGTGAAGCGGCTGGGATGAAGATCAGCTCCTCCAAGTCCGAGGCCTTGGTTCTCGAGCGGAAAAGGGTGGCTTGTCCTCTTCAGGTTGGAGGAGAGTTCCTGCCTCAAGTGGAGGAGTTTAAGTATCTCGGGGTCTTGTTCACAAGTGGGGGAAAAATGTAGCGGGAGATCGACAGACGGATCGGTGCGGCTGCCACAGTAATGGGGGCACTGTGCTGGTCCGTTGTGGTGAAAAGAGAGCTGAGCCGAAAAGCAAAGCTCTCAATTTACCGGTCGGTCTACGTTCCTACCCTCACCTATGGCCATGAACTTTGGGTCATGACCGAAAGAACGAGATCCCGGATACAAGCGGCTGAAATGAGCTTCCTCCGTAGGGTGGCCGGGCACTCCCTTAGAGATAGGGTGAGGAGCTCGGCCATCCGGGAGGGGCTCGGAGTAGAGTCGCTGCTCCTTCACATCGAGAGGAGCCAGTTGAGGTGGCTCGGCATCTATACCGGATGCCTCCTGGACGCCTTCCTCGGGAGGTGTTCCAGGCACGTCCCACCGGGAGGAGGCCCAGGACATGCTGAAGGGACTATGTCTCTCGGCTGGCCTGGGAACGCCTTGGGCTCCACCTGGAGGAGCTGGAGGAGGTGTCTGGGGAGAGGGACATCTGGGCGTCTCTGCTGAGTCTGCTGCCCCCGCAACCCGGTCCCGGATAAGCGGAAGACGACGAGTACGAGTACGGGTATGTAATTTATTTTCTTTGTAGGAATACAAAAAGGGAACACTGTCAATACTTTTTTTGGCATTAGGGACACTTTTGTTTTATTTTATGGCACTAGCAGCTGTTATTTTGTAAGTTGACCAAAAGGAAATGGGGTGGAGAGAGACAGGAGACAATATGCAACAAAGGTCAGTGGATCAGGACTTAAACCCCTGATGGCTGCGGCAAGGACTGTAGCCTCCGTATATGGGTTGCACGCTTTACCCATGCGCCACCGCCGTGCACTGGCATTAGGACCACTTTTAAATTAGACAAGTATAAAAACCATAGTTTATGTTGTAGTCCAACCTGAACTGGATCTCTCAAATTATTACAGAATTTTTAAAATACTGTTTGGTTTAAAACAAATTGTGGTTCTAAGGTTTTGCACCAAGAAATAGCGTTAAAGTCACTTGTGGTTCTTGTAAAAACTATGTTTTGCATTGTCTTGTTTCCTGAGATACTTTATATGCACAACTAGAAATTTGCAGAACCAGCAAACAACATCTATCTATTGTTATTACTTACTGGCAAAATAATTAGGCAATCAAAAGAGGCATGATATAATTTAAAATTAAAAAGTAAGTTAAAATCCATGGAAGGTTAAAATTATTTTTTTTCACAACAAAAACTGACAGATTTAAAATTGTATTTACTACAAAATCATGTCCTTTGGCTTACTAAGACTATAGCACATAATTGAATATTTGCATGCAGGACGTAGGATGTCTTCCTGAGTTTTCTTCATTTCATTTCTTTCTGCTTGGTAAGATCTAGAGATCATCAGTCCCGGTAAGCTGATGGTTTAGAGAGCTTAAATACATGGGCAGAATGAGTTTCAAGCCAGCAATATCTGGGTCTTTGGTATTTAAGAAAGGAAAGAATATAGTCCAACTTCATTTACACTTGGATGTACCCAAAATCCTTTCCACAGCTTTGGACAATGACATAATGGTACAATGAAGGGCAACATATCAATCAGCTCAACAAAGAACTAGAAGGATGGTTGACTGCACAAAAAAATTAAGCTGGTTATGCCACCATATCCAGGAACTCAAGGCCACTGCTATAGAATGAGTTCATTCAGTAGAATTTTCCATTATACCATTCCTTTAGTTTAAAGTCAGATTACTGTGAGGACAGATCATGTGTAAGATAACTGGAGAGTTCCCTGCCTGTTTAGAGTAGTCTAAATCGGTGTTACTTCAATCAAACAAGTTGCTGCCCACTGCCCTTTAGCTGGTCTGGAAGAAAGCTACCAAACTCACTCACTCACTTTCAACAAAGACAAATGTGGCTGTTTGGAAATATTACCAGCTGGAAAACACACAGAATGTCATAAGATGGCAGTATTGGCAACTAATCAGAGCATTTCTTTGGTCAACAAATAATTCTAGATTTTCTTCTGTAAAGTTTCTAGATGTTGAATTTTTTATTTATTGAGAGGTTTAAGGCAGAGAGGTTTTAGATAACAGCTAAATAACAGCTTTTGAGATCTATCAGCTTTTATGCCGTTGGGAGTTAGAGCTGTTTCAAGCAAACAGTCTACTGATCGTAATGAAAGGTTCCAAGTATTATATGCAGCGGCTGTTTAAAAAAGCTTGCTGCTCCAAACAGCCTAGCACAGTTTCCTGTTTCTGCATAGGCTTCTGGTGGCAGAGAATAAGGCTGCAATCATGATGGGGAAGGATTTGATGGCAGCAAAGATGAGAATGCAGCAACTTAAATAAGCTAAATTTGCTTTAGGGCTAAATCTTGCACAGTGACAGAGTTAAACCTCTCAGCTTGCAAGCCGCTGGCAAGCCCCAGCTAAGCATCTCACTGAAAACAACTTGAACCAAGACACAGTAGGTAAAAACTCTGTTCAAATGTGCTGCAGGGGAAGGGTCGACACTCAGTCTGCCCCTTTAGCACCTGGGAGAGATCCCCAAAGGGGGTCCAAGAACATCCCCTACCACACTTTTCCCCATAATGTCTTATGCCAAAAGTATCCAATCAGTCAGTTACAGCCTCTGCTCATTGCCTGTGTGACTAACCACCCACACACCCTGTCACAGTCACTCACTCTTCCAGTTAAAACATAGACAGCCAAACAAAATCCATATTTACTAGCTTTAATAGTGCCTGTTGTTTCCTATAGACTGACATGATCCGGTGCCACACAACTTCACATACAAGTAACTCCAACTTCAGCGCCTATCTCGTTGTCTATCTCAAACACACAGACAGCGTCAGTAAAAACCCAGAGCAATGTCTGACTGAATCATCATGGTACTGTCAGATACACGTTGCAATTTGCATGCCTTCTATTTTTTAATTTGAAACTCTTTGAACTTTCCACACACACATTTACCATACACACAACATGGCAACGTGCAAAAATCTTGTGCTTCTTGAAATAAACCCTTTCAGCACCCTGCGATCTGCTGGGCTGCTGGTCTGTCAGAACTCTCACAGAGAGTGGAGGAGCTATTGGCATTCCCTTCCCTGTGGGGCTCTAAGTCAATACAAACCTCTTAAAACTCAAAATGTTTTTCTGCATGCAAGCTCTTTGTGTGTGTTCCAGATGGAAAAATATCGGAGGCTGCCACAACTCAATAGCAATTTAAACATCTCTGAGTAATTATCCAAATGATATTGTGTTGTTCTGAGAAGCATTAGTTAGAAATAAGTGTTGGTAAGTACACACAGGTAGAAGCATAGCATTAGCATGAACCATTCTTGCTAGTGCATGCATCTGTATGTGTGTATGTGCTGAAAGTAATCATGGTGTGCTTAGGCAGAGTCCCACCCTGTCAGGGCCCAGCCTCTTAGCGCCATCCATCATAGTGTGGCTGCTAATGATACCAATACCTGCTGTGGCACACAGGGACTAAAAACCAGGGGAGAGGTGTGTGGAAAAAAAAGATGAGCACAAAGGATGAAAAATAATGAGTACTGAGAAAGGTACAGCAGACAACTGAAAATAGAAGCTAAGAAAAATAAAGAACTCCAATAAATTAGGTTTCATGTATTTTGGTATTTAGAAAGAATAAATCCATGTCACTTATTCTAACTAGAAATGCACCAAGAAATCAGCTGGTATTGATTTTAAGTTTGACCAGGCCTTATCGGGAATTGTTTGGTCGGAACTAAAAATCTAATCTTTTTCCTGATCAGTGAATGGACCATAACACAAGCAGTTACTGAATGAAGAAGACTCAGCTAGTTATTTTTGTTTTAAAGTCAGTCAAGTCATAAGAGGTGTTAGAAGGAAAAAATGCATCTTTCATGCCTTGAAAAATGGTTGGCAGGACAAAAAGGAATACGATAGGAAGCTAAACGTATTACAGCAAAGCTACTCAGTTTCATCTCTTTATCCAGTCTGAATCTGTCTGTCATTATCATTTATGACAGAAAAGCTGCTTCAGGCTCTTTTATAATTAGAATGAATGCACGAAAAATTCATCCAACCAATCCATAGCTGAAGAAAACAGCTGCTATTTATTATGACTGGATATTAGTCCCACTACTTGGAGAGTTTTACTGTATTAGTAGATAGAACAGTTTATTGTTGAGTTCATTTTTCTATAAATATAGCAAGTACAAGACAGCATTTTTCTTATATTTACAGTTCTTAAAGAGAAACTGGAATCAGGCAGACCAGAACGTTAGAAACAAAATTAGTGATACAAAATCAGCCACAGCATTTCTGATCAGTGCATCTCTAATGCTAACAGTAGTGTGCATTTTGATTGGAGGGAGAAAGAGGAGGAGGAACGCTGGGAGAGGAGTGAAAGGGCTGAAAGACAGGACGCAACCAGCTTGAAGAGGAAAGGAAAAGCACTGTCACAAGCGGAGGAGTGGAAGTGTGACTATGAGACTGGAATGGGCAATCTGATTTCTTGATTTTTTACTTCAAGCACACAACCAAACACAAGCTGACAAAACTCTGCAAACTAATAAACAAATGCAAAAAAGCAAGAGTAATGTGAGTATTCTGTGTGAACTATTTCGCATGTTGGCGCAAAAAGCCTGCTGCCAGAAGATGTGACTTAGTCAAACCCAACTTCCACCATTTAAAACAAGACACATGTGTAAACCTTTGGACACTGAAGTTCATCCCCAGAAATGACTGCTACACAAATTCTAAACATTGTCCTATCTGTATGGAGCTAAATTGGGGCCATAAAGTTTGTTCCAACGAAAAAAAATGTAAACCTGAAAAATAAAAGTTTGTTCAAAAGAAAAAAATTTGAACCTGAAAAATATTTTGAACCTCCCAAAAAAAAAAGTGAAAACTGAAAAAAAAGTTTTGAAACTGAAAAAAAACAGATGTGAAACTGGAAAAAAAAAAGTTCAAAACTACTTTTCAGATTCAAGTTTTTTTTTCGAACTTGAAGATTTTGGCGTGGGGGGCGGGGCCTCAGATCACGGGGGTGCGCAATCATGACTGACAGCTCAACACAGCGGCTGAACAACATATTCCCAGCTGTTGCATTCAGGGACCGTGGGAACTGGAATTATCTGTAATAAATCAACATTATTCTATATATTTGTGATTGATTTTGAAAGATAACATGCTTCACCGAGAGAAGCAGCTTACGTGAATACACGACGCGCATCTCAGAGGAGAAAATATGATCTTGACAGATTTGCACAGCATTTTAAGTCCGTGTTGGAGATTTCCCATGTTCTCAACATCAAGCAAAAGAACCGCCAGACTAAGCGGCGGTGTGAAACCAGATGCAAAACGAGCCGGTATTTTCCGAATATCCTTGCATAATTAAGCCTGGACTTGTTTTCACATGGACTGGACCCGGGTTTCGGTTTCTGGTGCATTTTTGATTAAAACGTGTTTGGTCTCCATTTAGTGAAGTGACTCACAGCCAGGGGCAAACTGTCATACGGGGCAACCGGGGAAATCCCTGACTGTGTTGAGCTGTCAGTCATGACCCTGTGATCTGAGGCCCCGCCCCCCACGCCAAAACAGGGCCAAGAGTTTGAAGCCGAAAAAAAAATCTGCAAGTTCGAAAAAAAAATCTTGAATTTGAAAAGTAGATTTTAACTTTTTCTTTCCAGTTTCACATCTGTTTTTTTTTAGTTGCAAAACTTTTTTCCAGTTTTCAATTTTTTTGGGGGGGAGGTTCAAAATAATTTTTCAGGTTCAAATGTTTTTCCTTTGAACACACTTTTATTTTTTAGGTTCAAATTGTTTTCTTCTGAACAAACTTTTATTTTTTAAGTTTAAATTTTTTTTGTTTGAACAAACTTATTTTTTCAGGTTCAAATTGTTTTCGTTTGAACAAACTTTATGGCCCCAATTTAGCTCCATATATCTGGTGAGACAGAGAGGATAACATCAGCAAAAACAGTAAAGAGAGGAGCTCATATTTTAAGAGACACCCTAAAAATACACACATTGTGTCTGCTAGAATGTGTTTAAGCATAAAACATGTCTAATTCATTGTAAATTCCTGCAACAGCAGTCAACTGAACAGGAAAAAAACGTCTTAGTGTGGGAGTAATGGTGGTAAAAGGAAATATCTGTGTCGGGGTTCTGGGTTCAGTGTGTGTTGTGCTTTGTTTGTGACTTTGTTTTCAGTTTCCAGATGGTGCTGGAGTTTCTCAGGTGTGCTGGATGACAGGTGCAACTGATCTGCTGATTGCTTTGAGGAGTATTTAAGCAGGAGGCTGCCAGCACTTTGATGCCAGAGTGTTTGCCTTCAGTGGTAAAGAAATCAGCCACTACTAAGCAATGCTTTGTTCTTTGTCTCTAAGCTGATGTTGTTTATGTTCCTTTGCAGGCAGAAACCTGAACCTTCTGATCATTCTTTGTTGAATTTTAACTTCGGTTCCAGAAGTTTCTGGACGCTCAAGATTACCTATGTTTGGTGAATTTTCGTTTGGATTTTGTTTCCATGTACCAAGCTGGCAGCTTCCTGTTATCCTCCGTCTCTTGAACCAAGGCAGAAGCGTACCTTGTCCACCCTCCAACGCAAGTACCTGAACATTGAACTAACTCCTGAACTCACTCTGCAGCTCAAGTAAAACCATCTGGATTTCTCCACTTCGCACACCTGGGTCCCGACTCCTTCTACCCCTGGCGACCTGACTACACTCATTTAGTAAGCCGCTCTTCTGATTACAATAGTTACCTCATTCGGTCTGCTGAGAAGGTGATTGGCTGCAGTCTACTGTCGCTCCAGGAACTGTACACCCCCAGGACCCTGAAGCGGGCAGGGAAGATTCTGGCTGATCCCTCCCACCCTGGTCACAGACTCTTTGAGACTCTCCCCTCTGGCAGGAGGCTGCGGTCCATCCGGACCAAAATCTCACGCCACAAGAACAGTTTTTTCCCATCTGCCACCAGCCTGGTTAACAAAGCCCGGAAACCACCCTGACACTCCCCCACACCCCCCCTGTTTTTGCTGACAGGACACCTGTAACCTGCAACTCTATGCGTTACATTAACGTTCAGCATGGACTCCTGCTTTACTTGCACTGCCATACTTGCACAATGATCACCTGCACTTTTGTATTGCTCTTGCATCTTATACTGCTCTATACTTACTCTCACTCACTTAAAACTGTGCACATATATTTATATTATATTGTAGATATGTTTATACTGTTTAATTTGTATTGTATTGCACCGACTACGCCAAAACAAATTCCTTGTATGTCCAAAAACGTACTTGGCAAAAAAGCTTTTCTGATTCTGATTATTTTCGTTATTTTGCAATATTATGAGTTCCCTGTCTCACCAGTTCTCTTCCCCCTCTTTTCATACAGTTGGTGATTGACCTGTTCATGTTCCAGACTCACTTATTGTAAATAAAACACCTTTCTGATTCAGTTGTTTCTCAGAGTGTTCTTCTGTATGTGGGTCAGATCTATTACGAAAAACGATGACAATCTGGGCTCAGGAATGCCTATGGGAATTTAAAAACAAATTTATCTAAAATACAAAAAAAAAAAAACATTCTTATATTGGAATAGTGATTTCCATTACAGAGGTAGACCAACCTCAAGCTTCTTTAGGGGAAGCCTCAAACCTTGATGGGTAAAGTTTATATCAGCCTTTCAGACTCTGGTTGCCTTCTGACAACTACAAAAGTAGTTGACATGCAGTTTTTCTGACTTTTCCAAAACAATCTTGGTTTATCTGGAGGTAACATCATGTATCGCCTGCCTTCTTTATAAAACTACTCTACAAATAAATTCTGTCACTGAATTCACATGGGGAGGGAATATATACATGTCTCATTAAGGAAACATCTTGATCAATTCAGACTCCTACCATAAGACTAAAAACCTGGAGAGGATCTTCTCATTATGCACAATTTTATTTTTGATTTCCTCGAGCAAGATAAAGGCCAGTGAAGCGTTTAAATTCCAGCCGCTACAGGAAAATTCTGAATAATATGCTAATAGACAGCAAATTATGACTTTTTTTTTTTTTTTAGCTGGGAGCACCTAACCAGCTTCACTCGCTCCCACACATTAAAACCTTTTATTCCATGATTACAAAGGACAAAATGATGGTAGATCTCAAGAGAGAGAGGGCTTTGGAGAACCTTACAGTGTCTTGATGAGACGAGCATTGAGGAAAATTACTTATGTGAAGCTGAATTTGAAAGTGAGATTAAATAAAAAAGATCTGTATATGTCTGAAGTTGTATAATGAGGGAGTATTAGTACCTTAAAGGAAAATGTTGCATGTGAGGAAGTTCCTTTTTTCTGTCCTCTTTTTTTCCTCTGCCCTCTATCTTTCTCCCCAGCTCTGCTGTCATCACAGTATATAACAAACAGGTGCAGGGCCTCTGACCTCAAACTTCCCACCTCAATCCCTTCCTTTAAGATCTCCTCGAAAGTCTCCATGAAAAATGTAATTCCTCCCGTTTCCTTTGTCTTCCACCCTCTGTGTTTCTCTGATTGCTCATCTTTCTTCATTGCTCTGCCTGCCTCTCTCCCAGGGGTTCCCATCTGCACCGTAACAGGTGTGCTGTGTATATGACTGATGTGTTTGTTACCTGTAGCGCTGCCTGCAGCCACAGTCTGCATGGAAAGTAGCTGCTTCTATCTATCTGCCTCCTAACCTACTAGCTACTGCTCCCCTCTCCTTGTCCCCCTTCCCTTTCGACTGTTTCAGATGGCAACAAGAGAGAAGAAGAGTAGCAGTGGAATGTTTAAGGGATGCAGCAGCAAGCTGTTACGCATTTGTACTGTGTCTGAATGAGCCTTTACCAGCCGTGCTGGGGCGGTGTTTTCAGTTGGGCTAATTAGTCCCACCAGCCTTTGCATACACACATTAGGCCACATGAATAGGTGTGTGTGTGTGCATCTCTCTCTGTATGTGTGTGTGGCCTGATGGCCCATGTTATTAGTCTCACAGGTGAGTGATTAAATGCTCTGCAACACCTGGAAGTGTTCCTCTTTCCAT
This sequence comes from Girardinichthys multiradiatus, assembly GCF_021462225.1. Classification (NCBI taxonomy): domain Eukaryota; kingdom Metazoa; phylum Chordata; class Actinopteri; order Cyprinodontiformes; family Goodeidae; genus Girardinichthys; species Girardinichthys multiradiatus. The sequence goes on along the minus strand of NC_061802.1, from coordinate 36,025,614 downwards.
TTTTGAGGCGGTAAATATGCACAGCTATATAAACCTGAGTACTTTTCAGGATCACTCCCCATATACAAACATTGAGGTTGCATGTTGGGAAACTTTTAGATAGGGAATTATTCCTGTTTCCACATGTTTATGGCACGTGTCATTATTAGTGAGTATAATGTTTCAGAAATTAAAATTAAGACCCAATCCTTCAGAGTAATCACAGCTTCTTTTTTCCACATCATTATACCCCCTCCCCTTGCAAAAGACTGGCACAGCTAATAGACAAATGACCAGCAAACGAGATATAGCGGGTAATTTTGCCCTTCGCCATTCTTTTGCAAACAATCTGTCCTATGGCAGATTAATCCTGTTTATACCACGTCTTTGTGCATCTAACATCTCATGAAATCAACCACAGGTAGATTTGTACCCAACAGGGAAGATTTTGTTAATACTTTTTTGTTCATATGCAGCGGGTTGCAGCTCCCTGGTCTAAGGTAAGATGATGCGGTTATGTGATCTACCACCAGGAGGTCATTTAGAGTAGGGATGTACTACATTATCTACATTTTATCGGTCTCAGCCAATATTAGCTTTAAAATTTAATTTTGGAAATTGCCCATTCCCCCTTTATAACTATCTGGTATTACAGGCACTGTTTTTTGTGACAAACCAGTGAGGAAGATGCCTGCAGCGTCAGTGCGGTGTGATGACGTTATGCGGGCCAACCTGATGCATGAGTCTGCCACAGGAGAGAGGCAGAACTCATAATGTCAGAAGTGTGGAAGTTTTTTTAAAGTGTTGGAAACGGATAGCAGAACTGCTAATCGCAATGATCGGTGATGCGAGGAAGAGCCAAAACTAAGTCTTTCAACACTTCAAACTTAATTAACCATCTCAAGAACCACCATCCCGACTGTTACAATGAGTTCACAGTGGCTATGAAGGAAAACAAGACAACAGTCACTGGTGGTGAAACAAAATCTCAGCAGTCTCTTCTCTAAGCTTTGGACAATGCCATAAAATACAGCCATGACGTCCCAAGGGCATAATGCATCACCCAGAAACTGATGGAGTGTATTGCTCAGTACAACCAGCCCTTTTCATTCATTGAAGATATTGGATTCCGCTGATTTCTGAGCCTTGCTACCCAGTCGGAGGTTTTCGGACGTAGCCCTACCCGACTTGCAAACAGTCATTTCTGACACCTTTGAGAAGCTCATTACCAATAACACCTGAGCAAATTTTACTACAGACATTTGGATGTCAAGTGTTAGCCCTGTTATCATGCTAAGCTTTACGGCACAACGGATGGACAAAAACTGGGAACTTAAAAGGCTGTCCTTCATGCATGAGAGTGCAGAGGATTCCCCACTGCAGCTACCATTGCAACTGCTTTAAGCTGATGCTAATATGTAGAGCATGTTATTTGGCTTTTTTTTTTTTTTGCCTGTTTGCACATTACATACTCTGTTACACAATGTTTGTATCAAATAGAATAGTGGAGTGAAGACTGAGCCTAAATAAAAGGGCTATGTTATGCCAAAGGACCGTAGCTGACAATATTGTTTTGCACTTTTGACGTTGTTTGAACATACTGTAGCAGACTGAGTTGAAATTTGAGATGATTGTTTTTAAGACTGTGTACCCACATTCTGGGCTTCTGTTTGCAGTAAATTGTTTATTTAAGCAACTATCTGTCAAGCATATCTGGCTACCAATGCACTACAAGTAGTGCAATTTTCACATGTTAGTTGTGAACAGAGGTCATGTAGCCATTTGTGAAAATTGCCAAATTTACATTGTATTATGAGGACAGAGAGAACAAATGTCATGAATACATTTGACATGTTATACATAATTTAAGTTGAAGTATTATATCATATTCAGCTTTTTATTTTAATCAACAACTGTCAGCAGGCCAATTTGAAAAAGAGTATTCAAAATAATGCGGTATTTAAATTCCACTACAGAGGAAACTACATAGTCTCTGTAAGTAGGTCTAGCGAAAAAATAGCGGTTTCGGTTATCGGCCAAATGAGATATGAAATATTGGCATTACAAATAATGGCCAAAAATCTAATATCGTGCATGCCTATTTTAGAGTTATTTTGGTTTGATCAGTCCCTTAGTTTGTCAAACTTAAAGAGAATGGAAAAACAAGTTGTAACATTAAGACAAAAAAAAAATAAAAAATTCACAAGTTAGTTAAATTGTATGCAAGATGTGAGCTGTTGTTGTTGTCTTATTTCCATAAATGCTAAAAACATTTAACTACATACATATATAAACTAGAAAGAGCTGAGTGCTTGATTTATCACACACACACACATGCAAATGGGAATTTGTGACAGTGGTGGCAGAAAAAGCATCCACTGCAGCTGCTGACTGAGTTAGCAATGCTGTTGAAAACATTAGAATGTAGTAGTGCAACGCCACGTGTAACATTTTTAGTGTAGACCTTTTGCTGTTTTTGTCATGAAAGGAAAAGTAATGTGCAAAGCTAAAATATAAAACTGAATGTAGATTTTAAAAGATCGCAAATGAAAACTAAACAGTATAGAAAGCACAGACAAAGTAAAATGAGTCAAAGTGCAAACTCAGCTGCCTGTAGCGTCCAAAGTGGCCAGTACTCCTAAAATTCTCCCCAAATGTATCTAAAGCTTCTGCTTTTCCCCTCACTACCAATGTTAATGCTAACCTGAATACAAGAACAGTATTGATGAAGGAGGCTCTGGGTCATGTTCTCCGCTACACATGTTCATACCCTTTATTTGTACCTACACTTTGCTACTTCATGCCTTCCTATCTTTATTTCATACCCATGTTAGACAATTGCATATCTGTATTTCTTTGTAGGTACTATGAGGATATAAATGAAAATAAAAATTCAAATTTCTCATAATTCAATTTTATTGTACATTATTTACTGAAGACTTTGACACAATTATACCTTATTTATTTATATTTTTATTGTTATCTCACTTTGGGCCCTTATGAAATATGAGAGATAAGAACTCATCAAATGAAAATGACTCTAAGCAAGCTTTTTCTAGAAGAATTTTTTATTGTCGACAAAGAAAGACACATTTTCTCACAGAAAACAATGAGTAGATGATAGAAAATTACTTGAAATCCTCTGTTGTCAAAGCACATTGGAATTGGTGAGTATGAATTGCAAGATGATAAGGGGGAAACACACCCAGTTTCTAGCCACAGCTCATGTATTAAATGTGGACTATAACAGCTGAAATCTTTCAGTTGTTTTAGAGATTATTTACTTCTTGACAGATGTTTTTATCAAGTAATAAAATAATTTTGCTAAACACTATGTTTACTGGGGCTGCACGGTGGTGCAGTTGGTAGCACTGTTGCCTTGCAGAAGAAGGTCCTGGGTTCAATTCCTGGCGTGGGGTCTTTCTGCATGGAGTTTGCATGTTCCCCCTGTGCATGTGTGGGTTCTCACTGGGTACTCCGGCTTCCTCCAACAGTCCAAAGACATGCCTGTTAGGTTAATTGGTCACTCTAAATTGCCCTTAGGTGTATGAATGAGTGTGTGTGTGGTTGTTTGTGTGTTGCCCTGTGATGGACTGGTGACCTGTCCAGGGTGTATCCCACCTCCCGCCCATAGACTGCTGGAGATAGGCACCAGCTCCCCTGCGACCCACTATGGAATAAGCGGTAGAAAATGACTGATTGACTATGTTTACTGCTGAATAAAGAAAAAAAATATATAGAGATATATATATGTACATTTTTGTTGGTTTCCATTGATGTACCAGTAGGTGACTTTTGTGTACAGGTTTATGAATATAAGCTGACAAATGGTATTTGGAGTTAGGTTTGGCTGAGTGCACACATGTTAGAGATGGGTATCTCACATAAAGACTGATCATGTAAAGAAAAACATTTTAAAAAACAATGTATAAGAGTTTTTGTACTATTTGTGGCAAAGAAATCATAATTATCTTTCTGGTCTACAGGAAAATAGTACAACCTAAAGAGGCAAAGGTTTGTATCATAATTGCTTTTACATTGCAGATTCTAATGATTCCAATAAAATAAACTGTGGGTGTGGCCACTGTTGCTTGAAAAACAATTAACAAGGTGAGCATTTTAACCCTACACCTCAACTGGGTACAGGTCAGAGTCCTTGCATTAAAAACTGACCTCCAGTTACTCCCAGCGGTTAAATTGCTTGCATTTTAGCTCAGTTTAAATTCTCTATTAGTGTGTGAAAGATAATTGTGGGGCAGAGGATTTGTTCAATATAAAGTCTATGATGACTGTGAGGGATAAAGTTACAAGAAATAACAATAAAGTAATAATCTCAGTTGAGTAAGAATAAGTGGTGGCACCGGCAGCTTCAAAAAAACACCTGGGAGTTTTTTTCATTTTCCAAACTCCAATGCTCATTTATGTACCTCAGCCTCAGTTTGCAGTGGAAGCTTTAATTATTACTCACTGTGCACAACTAAGGATGCTTGCTAGTTCTCACAAGAGGGTTCTCTAATAAATGTTCTCATCAGTTCTCATCATTTCATAATTTATTAGCTTCCTGTTTTAAATAGTGCTAAGCAGGCTCTGATCGCAATTGCTTTCAAGTTGAATATAAATGGCTTTGCTGTCTGTGCGGGAAGCAAGGCACATGGATGAAAATCTTTTAAATACATTTAATGAAATAGTCTGATCTTAACTGTAGTTTTCATAGAAGTTTTTCTCCTGTTGCACTAAAAAAGCAGAGAAAACAGAAAACGCTAGGCGCTGAGTAATCATGATACCAAATTAATCTCTTTATCGTTGATAAATCAGCTGCCAATTTCGGCTTGATTGGCTCTTACCTGCAATTGACTGTTCGAAAGTTCAAAGATCTTTTCCCAGTCAGGAAACGGACCATGGTCACTCTGACAACAGTCTTCAGTACAGGTGCTATTGCTAATCCAATATAGTTCAAAGTTCACTATTTTCGGTATTCATGAGCCGTTTAAAATGAAATCAAAGTATCAAAGCTATTTAAAAACTGAAAAATATATTTTCTATGACATGCCTGGACATGTCGTGGTTAAGTCAGGCTGCAAGAGAGAGCAACTCTTTAAGCAGTAAGGCTGAATGGAGTTCAGTAAAGTTGCTTTGTGTTTTCATTTTTTCAGCTTACAACTTCTGTCTGTCCTGGAACATACTGGGTTTTAGAAATGTTGGCAACAATTTGGAAATCTCAGATTTACGGGTATACATTCCTAAGAGAATATATTTGAATACTTCTGCTTTTGTAGTTGTGTTAATCATGCTAATCGCTAATCTACAGTAAGATGCTAAAAATGTGAACTCTGTTATCATTTTGTCTGTTTTGAAACCCATTTTAAATAGATTGTCCTCTCACACATTTAGTTGTTGCCTTTGCTTTTAATGTAAATAAATAATGACTGCTCACAGCAAGAAGGTTAAAAATAAATCTTTTGAGTGCTGTTCTTATACATTTTTATATTATAGTTCAAAGGTCAAAGCCTTACAAAAACTGGAGACAGTGAATGTTTTTATGTGTCTGAATAAAAAAGACATTGACCATCTCCAGTCAGTTCAAAATGCTGCTGCAAGGCTTTTAACCAGCATATGAAAGAAACACTGCATTACTTCAGTTTTAATCTCTTTTATATTAGCTACCGGATCATCTTAGAAATAATTTTTTTACTTTCAGAGCCCTGTGTGATCAAGCCTCAGCCTTTATCTCTGACCTTCTGGAGCCCTACACCTGTTCTCGCAGTCTGAGATCTTCCAGTCACAGGGGCTTATTAGTTCCACGAACACATTTTAAGACCCAAGAGGATAAATACTTTAGAGCTGTGGTCTCCAGATTGTGGAATGCATTGCCTGCATCTTTGTGTCATCTTGATTCTACTGATCCTTTTAAGAAGCAGTTGAAGACTGGATTTTAACCAGTTTTATGCTGTATGATGTTACATGTATGTCGTTTTATATTTTATGTTATGTTTTTATCATCTGTGTTTTTATGCTTGTATTTATTGTAAAGCACTTTGTGGTTTTTTGACATGTGAAAGGTGCTATATAAACAATCTTTACTTACTTACTAATGTGGCTCATTTAATTTATACCCTGTTGATTGTCACATACCCTGCTGTTGACCATAAAATTGCTACATATCTTTTTCTTTTTCTCCTCTGGGAATACCAGTTATTACCTGCCTCTCTGTAAGGGGAACAAATTCCTTCATTATTTCAAAAGTAAAAGTAATAAACTTAAAAGACTAAATAGATTTTAAGGAACTTTTTAATGTTTTATGTCATGTTTTCTTTCTTTGTTATCTATTTATGATATTTTCTGTGTCACTGATGAGTGTCCGGTAATTTGTCTTATATGCTGTACAGATTGTCAGAATAGTGTAGTGGAACAATGTTTTGTGCATACAACAAATAAAGTATTATGTTATCTTATTCTACTAAAAGTAAGTAAGGGTTCTGCAAAAACGTTTAAGTAAAATACACTTCAAGTATGCATTTGTTGGGACCCCAGCCGTGGGTTACAACATTAAAGGCCAGTATGAACTTTTCTGGAACTTCCAAAATAAATCACATAAACGTCCTTCCTAACACAGCTCACCATGAGGAGGAGTCAGAGCTGGAATCTTTGACCCAAAGACACCTTCCCTCTCCACTTGCTCTCACTCCGACTGTGCACCTCAGCTAATGGAGAGACCAGATCACATCAGCTGAAGGCCTGTAAACTCGTGGGCGAGCCTAAGGCCTACCTTCAACAAATCCTTGAATCCAAAGTAATTACTAACCTTCGATCGAACATCTAGCAATCAAAAGCAACCACCAGTTAAGTATTGATGTGCTGCTCACATAATCCAGCATTCATTCATAAAGGGAGTAATAAGACAATTGTGGCTTGACTTTTCTTTGAGGCCTGCAGAAGCTACAAAAGCCCCCAAGAAACAATGTCCTTAATTGAAGCGGTTTTCCGTGGCCTAACAGAGGACAAGGCCGCGGCACCGCACGTTTTAGTTGCATTGTTCTAGTATAGTAAAGAGTTTGTTGATTGAAATATGTTTGACTTTGAGTTGACTTATTTTTGTTAATAAATTCTTGTATGTTAAGAAATTGTGTGAATTTATTCCACGTGTGTGCAGAATTGTGCTGTTCAGTAATGCCAGAGCTTGGCTCACCCATCTTCTCTATTGTTCTGATACCACCGCCTTATTTGGCTGGTATTCACAGAACAGCACTTAACAGACCGAATTATTATTTAATAAAATATTTAAATATTAACATTAAATAATATAATCATAATAATACATACAACACATTGAAGCACTAAAAAATGCTAAAAATATGGCACTACTTTTGAAAGATGAGGCATCTTACTGCAGTATTATAAACAAGGATCTCCTTAACGGTAAAAATGTGTGACTGTAAGAAAAAGGAAAGAGAACGCCTTTTAGGACAGTTATAGGTTTGGGGGATTGGTATTACTGCCTGTGTTACTCTCAAACATACAGCTGGAGGTACCCAAGCATGTAATCAATTATACACCTAAAGTTACAGTATGAGACCACATGTTGTGCTGAAAAGCCATGGAGGAAAAACAACATCACCTTCTCTCTTATTTAATAAACCATGCAGGCAGCAGGACGGTAGTCATATGGCCAGTTGCATGCTTCTGCAAGGATATTATTACATCATTTGTGTTGCTGAGGGCTGGCATTTGATGAAAGTCACCTGTGAGGGTAATAAATTGTGGAGGTTGAGCAACTCTCATCAGGAGGTTTAGAAGCAGGGATGCTTACCTGACAGATAATATCAGCTTCAAATACTCCTTTTAGTCAAAATTTCATTCTTCCCTCGAGCCTCTGTTTATCAGAAGGAGCATTTCTAAATTGTTTTCCCATGAGAGCTACGGTTCAAGGCACCAAGAATGAACTGTATTAAGAACTCACTAGAGGGGGCGATTCATACCAAAGGCCAAAGTAAGGGTCCGTTTCCTCTGGGGGACCGGAGACTCTCCAGAGAGAGCAGCCAGAAAACGGTGAGACAAAAGTCTCATCACCAGCTTAAAAACCCATTCAGAGCTCACACAAATAGCACACAAAGGAGGCTGCAGGTGAATACTGGGCTGGGTGAGCAGGGCAGATCACATAAGCTCATAACACAGCAGAACTCAGTGAGGCACAACAGGCAATCACAACCATTTCTCACCTTACCTCTCTCCATCTCTCACTTCCCGCTGCTCCCTCTTTTTACTATCAGCCATCTCTAAGTCACTTTGAGTTAGAATACTCTTTTTCTTTCCACATGATGTCTTGCTCTTTTATTGGTGCTTTCACATCTTACCCAAGGGTCACATGCATTCATAAGAGAGGCTTTATCAAATGAAACAAAATAAACTGATCTTGAAAAAGGCCTGATGGCTGAAACAACTATTCAGTACTGTGGACTACATGTGACACTTCTTTCAGTGATCTCTTGCTGTGCTTTGCATTTTCTTCATATTAAACTAGAGAAAGACTTATTATGTCTCTAGTTTGTAATATAAATATTCCCAAACACCCATAAAAACATGAAGAACAGGGTTCCTGTACATATTTTATACAAAAATGCGACACTTCTCCAGACTCAGCTTTCCAGAGTTCTCAGTTCTTTATGTTTATTTAAAGGTATATAATAATAAAAATTCACTATAAATTTATGGCATATAATTAACATGGAACCTAGAGCAAAACCCATTGAAAAGAAGGAAGGACAGACAGACACAAGAAAACAAGGAAGGATACAAGGAAGAAAATTCACCAAATGAGAGAGGAAGTAGGACACAAAAAGAAAGGAAAACAACTATATAAAAATACAAATATTTTTCCATGCTTTCATTTTCTTTTTTCATAAATACTTACACCTATTGAAATACTTTTCCAGTCTGCACAGGAAACCATGAAAAAAAAAAATCTTAAACGAGCTGTCTCCCTTGACTTTACTGGTGGATTTTTTGTAAGGGACAGGAATCTGCAAACAGACAGAAATAAGAACATGTAATAATTTTCAATGTCCTTTAGCCAAATATGTCTGCCAGCTTCTGCCATAATTATTGTGGGTGTTTTTTACTCACGTCAGATCAAAACTCATCAAAGCTCAACTGTTCTACTAATTCAGCCTTTGGAGCTCAGATTTGCCAGCACACGTAAACATAGTAACTTCACTATGATGTTTGAATGGGGGTGTTTTAACGTTCATGTTTACCCTTAAATAAAAAGTGTGTGTGGAATTTGGTGAGGGACATAAACGATGTGAAGATGACTTATTGTCAAACAATAAAAAGGCCAATAAATGCAGTATTTTATTAAGGAAACAATTATTTGTCTGACAGCAAAACAGTTGTGTGTGTGTTTGTGTGGAAGGGTGTGTGCGTAAGTGTAGAAACAGTTCCAGCAGTGTCAGCTCTGTTAATGTTCACTGTAACTCAATCAAAGACCACAAATGTCCTAAGAGCAGGTTATAGAGAGCTCAGTCACCCAGTATTTTATAATGTTGGCATTTCTAAAAAACGTTTTTCATGTGGATCTAAATTTGAAAACGTGAAGTGTATTTTTTAAATTATCAAGTCCAGCCATGACTGTAAATTATGTTTGTCGCATATTGGTGCATTCACACTGCTGGTCCGGTCCAGGGATTGGTAAAACTGAGAAAATTCACACTGGCCGGGTTTGGTTTCACACAGAGCTTTTAGAGCAGGCCAAACAACGTCCTGCAATTACAGTGGATTTCTTCGGAGGCAGCGTTGTGCTGATCGAGAAGAAAAATGCACGAAGAAGAAAGTCCGTCTCATCGGGGTTTCTGTTGCTACTTTGGTGTTCAAATGTAGTTATGCGTCGGCACCTCTTTACTACTCCACATAGCCCCATGACACATTTTCAAACTTTTAACTTAAGATTTGCGCTGTTACTTGCTTTTTCCTCTACTTCTTCTACTCAACTTCTTCTTGGCCCTGCTAGCATTCACAAAGCGGGCAAACCCACCCCGGGGTCCAGATAAAGCGTGCCGAGACCAAAACACCTGCAGTAGAAACCGTGCCAGAGTATGGTTCTCTGTTCGGTTTCCGGGTCCGGGTGAGTTCACAGCTCCAGAAACTGGACTCTGACACAGGATAGAGTGTTCCAAAGGTTTGGTGTGAAAGCACTATGTCACCCTCATTTTTCAATTTGTGTCTGTATTTGTTTATAAGTCATTATCGGGTCATTGTTGCTACCTGTGAGTATAAGGAGTTAAATTTGTCTCAATAATATTCAATAAAAAAAAACTAATCTCAATCAAAAAATATTAAGTTGTGATCAAAACTTTCAGAGTTTTTTTCTCACAAAGAGAAAAAAGTTATTTGCAAAACATAAACTTTTATTTGCGCAGGTCAAAAATCTTTGGTCACGAGTCTCGCTTTTTTGGTTTTGACGCTCTGTTTTTGGTTGAACTCAACGAATTTTGAGTTCTGGAAACATGAACATCCTGGGCGGGGCCTAAAGATGAACGCTGTAAGACGTTTCCCTATTGGTTAGCGCTGACTAAAGTGGCCCTCGAACTGCAGGGCTTGCAGCGTCGCTTCAGTGAGGAGACATCAACTGTACAGAAGAAAACTGCGGTCAAGTGAGCCGAAAGTCAGAAATACGCGGTGACGCCAGCCGACACCAGCTCTCTCTTAAAGATTAACGTCACGCATACAAGGTGCATTATATATACTACACTTGGGGTAGTTGTGTATTTCTCCAGAAACCTACAGTGAAATTATGAAATACTAATTCTGGTTATAATATAGATGACCCTCTAATATAATTGAAGAGATTGTGTTGTCACCTCTCTTGGTTTTGGAGAAATAAATTCCTGAAAGTGGGACAAATGCATATAATGGTTGAGCATTTTGAGGTATTTTGACAAGATATCTCTCCAAAACTGTACAGTAAAATATTTATTCTTTTACATGAAACATGAATGTGAAAGTTGTAAAAATGTAATTAATATAAATGTTCTGTAGGTTACTTTTCTGTTTTCCTCTTATTTTCTCAACCGTTGCCAGGATCGGCGTCCTTTCTGCTCCATTACCGTAATGCACCTTGTATGCGTGACGCTAATCTTTAAGAGAGAGCTGGTGTCAGCTGGCGTGACCGCGTATTTCTGACTTTCGGCTCACTTGACCGCAGTTTTCTTCTGTAGAGTTGATGTCTCCTCACTGAAGCGACGCTGCAAGCCCTGCAGTTCGAGCAGAAGTTCAGAGATGCGGGGGATCAGAGTCTGCTGCTTTAGTCAGCGCTAACCAATAGGGAAACGTCTTACATTGTTCGTCTTTAGGCCCCGCCCAGGATGTTCATGTTTCCAGAACTCAAAATTCGTTGAGTTCAACCAAAAACAGAGAGCGCCAAAACCAAAAAAGCGAGACTCGTAACCAAAGATTTTTGACCTGCGCAAATAAAAGTTTATGTTTTGCAAATAACTTTTTTCTCTTTGTGAGAAAAAACTCAGAAAGTTTTGATCACAACTTAATATTTTTTGATTGAGTTTAGTTTTTTTTGATTGAATATTATTTTTTTGATTGAGATTAGTTTTTTGTTTGATTGAATAATATTGAGACAAATTTATCTCCATATGAGTAGTCTGTATGGTAACTTTGCAAGACTAACGCCTATGCTTGGTATAACTGGCTTCTATGAGTTGCATGTCAGAAAATGTTTCATTATGCCCAAAAAAATCTTGGCAGCCTGGCTTAGCTGGAGTTTAAATGACAGATGGTATAGCATCACAAGCGTAGAAAAAGAATGGTGGCTTGCTATTTTCCTAGAGCCTAGAGTGTATTTGCGTATGACACTTTAAAGCAAGGCAGATACACAATATTGTGTCGGGAATAAAAGAAAAGATCCCTGAGAGTTGGACTTCATAAACCAACCTAAACACATTCAACCATTCACACACACCACTGAATCTCCACAATTCCCCTATATTTCCATAGATATGTTTTTTTTTTTGTTTAACATATACGCTTCACTCCGAGGAAGCTGCTTCAACCCATCTTGAATAACAAAACAAACAATGTATCAAAGAAACATACAGGTGGAATCAGAAGGACACTTTGCATGTAATGTGAATAAAACATAAATACATGTCACATTTCCATCTTTTTTTAATAGATGGCAGACTTTTGCATGGAAGCTTTGGTGCATCTAGTCTTTTGAAAAGGAAAATGTTCTGACGAACAAACTAGGCTTCCACTGGATTAATTGATAAAGGATATTTATAATCAACAACTGAATAAAACCAAAACTGTCTGCGGAAAGGACAAAATAACAGACATAAATATAAGCAATTAAATGCAACTGTAGTTTACAGCTAAATTAACCTTCTGCTCCAATTCTTCATACAGACAGGAAATAAAAGCTACTGGATCCTAGGTATGTCAATTAAGCCACGCACACCAGCCAAACACTGATCTTTGAACACTGAAACCAATTTAGAAAGCATAAACACAGCTCTGTAAGTCCCTTTTCAGAAATCGACTCAAAAACAAGACTGTGTCAGAGACCTACTGACATATACAAACACAGCCAATGAGCCAAAGAGACCAAGCTTTAACAAATCATACTATTTTCCTTGAAACAAGATAAAAAAAATTTGCAATTAGCAGTAGTTTCTGAGTTAGGGGTGTTTTACAAACGACACTGGGTGTCATGATGTAGGGTTGTTTGGTGTTTGGTTTCGGGTTTCTTATGTTTTTCACAGTTGAGGTTTTGACTCATGCTTTTGTTTTGTCATCTTGTTCATATTTTGTCAAGTTTGGTTTTCGGATCTGGTTATGCTTTTGCTTCATGTTTTTCTAGTTTGTGTTCAAGAGTCTCTGTTTTGCTCCAGTCACGTTTCGTTCTGTCAATTAAGTTTATTCGGTACACCTGCACCATGTTAATCAGTTTTGTTGCTCCACCTGTACCATGCTCCATTTATACACACCTGTTCTGTTTAGTCTTCGCGGAAACATTTTTCACTTTCATGCTCATGTCAAGTTTTGATGCTCATGTCAAGTTTTGATGCTCATGTCAAGTTTTGATGCTCATGTCAAGTTTTGATGCTCATGTCAAGTTTTCATGCTCAAGTCTTGTTTTTTGATCATGCCATGCCTGTCTTGCCTGCCCGTTTGTTTTGTTCCTGCCTCTTGTAGTGAGTGAGTTTTTTGTTATTAAATCTTTTACACTTACCGTCATGCTGCCTTCTGGTATGCATTCTGGGGTCCTATATCTGGCAAACCATAACAGAATGTTTCCGCCAACCACGGACCCCGCGGACACGCAGAAGGCAGACACCTCGGATTGCTGGGTTCAGCGTCAGAAGGAGGAGGCTATGAGCAATCTGCCGACCAACCTGAAGGTTGTGCCCTCTCCACTTCTGCTGGAGGAGATGGAACTTGCACCTGCTGGTCCTGGGTTTGGCCGCGATGCGGTGGACCTCTTTACGTTCCTGTCTTGGGAGGCGGAGAAGTTGTTGCGCCGTTCTGCGGGGCTGTCAGTATGGAAGCAAATCGTTACCATATTTCAAATGAAAAAGCATTTTTAGAAATGCTTTTTCATTTTAAGAATGTGGCTGCATTGTTTGACTCATAAATGAAATTAGTTATCAATAATCCTATTTGCATTTTAATTTTCTTCTTCAAGACTGCTCATTCTTTCACTTAATTAAAATGAAAAAGACATTTGAGATTTATTTTTCTAAATGTACCCCAGCAAAAAGATACCAAAATTCAATTTGAAATGTAAAATTTGAAAATGAAAAAGCATTTCCAGAAATGCTTTTTCATTTTAAGAATGTGGCTGCATTGTTTGACCTATAAATAAAATGAGTAATCAATCATCCTATTTGCATTTGCATTTTCTTCTTCACGCCTGCACATTTTATGCCATAATCAAAAAGAAAACAAAGCAGACATTGCTTTTTCGTTTTTGTGGTCTGCCCGCAAAATACTGCCCAGAACTCGAAAACGAAAAAGCATTCCGAGCTGCGGGCGCAGCAGAGTGACGTCAGCAGCCGCTCTTCCTCAGCTCCCTGCTGACCGAGCTACCCATCTTGTTCAGTAGGGGGCGCTGTGCACATCTGCATTGCATTACATTGCAAACGTGCCGAGAAATTGATTGAATTGCAGCAGGGTCGAGCTCAATTTGTGGCAGTGGCAGGCAGAACTGGTAGTTCCGGTGGCAGCCTTATGGCCTGGGACATCCAGCGTGTTTTTAAGCATTTATTTATATTTTTCTGTGAGTGATGATTCAGAATAGCCGCTGTTTGTGCAATAAATCGTCATCCTTTCAACACGTCACACATACACATAGTGCTATTTATTTTCCATGTCAAGTAAATACAATCACCTTATGTTATGGGTCTAAAGCTGTTTATTAAATAATAATCAGTAATGAAATCATTATTTAAAGGTAACAGGCTATAACAATAATGACAACCCATTTGCCGATAATCAGCATCAGCTTCCACAAAAACAGCGGCAACCGCATTGGCAAGTTTTACGGCCGGTCTGGCACCTTCTGGCATCCTCGTGGAATCCCGTGCCACCGTGCGGCAGGCTGTGGCAGTTCCGGTGGCAGCTTCGGTGGCAGGCTGTGGCAGTTCCGCCACAGCCTGCCACCGAAGCTGCCAGTTCTGCCTGCCACTGCCACAAATTGAGCTCGGCCCAGCTGCAATTCAATCAATTTCTCGGCACGTTTGCAATGTAATGCACTGCAGACGTGCACAGCGCCTCCCACCGAACAAGATGGGTAGCTCGGTCAGCAGGGAGCTGAGGAAGAGCGGCTGCTGACGTCACCCTTTTGTGCCCGCAGCTCGGAATGCTTTTTCGTTTTCAAGTTCTGGGCAGTACTTTGCGGGCAGACCACAAAAACGAAAAAGCAATATCTGCTTTGTTTTCTTTTTGATTATGGCATAAAATGTGCAGGCGTGAAGAAGAAAATGCAAATGCAAATAGGATGATTGATTACTCATTTTATTTATAGGTCAAACAATGCAGCCACATTCTTAAAATGAAAAAGCATTTCTGGAAATGCTTTTTCATTTTCAAATTTTACATTTCAAATTGAATTTTGTTATCTTTTTGCTGGGGTACATTTAGAAAAATAAATCTCAAATGTCTTTTTCTTTTTCATTTTAATTAAGTGAAAGAATGAGCAGTCTTGAAGAAGAAAATTAAAATGCAAATAGGATTATTGATAACTAATTTCATTTATGAGTCAAACAATGCAGCCACATTCTTAAAATGAAAAAGCATTTCTGAAAATGCTTTTTCATTTGAAATATGGTAACGATTTGCTTCCATATGTCAGTGCCGCAGTCGGCTTATGATGGATCCAGGTTGGCGATTCCACTTCCGGGGACAGGTCCCCTTCGTCGCCTTTCTCCGCTTGCTCCCCTGGCTGCGCACTCTGGTCCAGCAGTGAAGCCCTCGCCCTCCTCTAGCCGCAAGAAACGCCGGCGTGGAGCACCTTCCTGTGGTTCGGCTGGGGAGGAAGTGGTTTCCCAGCCAGCCTACGTGAGCACTACGGCAAGTAAGCACGCATCTTAGCCTGCCACAGCACTGTCTCCCAGGCTCGCTGCACCTCCACCCATGCCGTCTGCGCTCGCTCCAGCCCGGTGTTCTGAGGCAACATCTGACGAGCTGGAGCAGCGTTTGAGGTTCTACGCATGACAGATAAAGAGCTTCAGGAAGATCAGCCTCAAGTATTCCTCTCCCGAGCTGATGGACAGAATCAGGCAGATGGAGAGGGATTATGAGGCTGCAGTAAGGCAGTTTTACTGCCGTCCACCTCCTTCCACGCCAGGACTCCAGGGAGCTGCTGCTGCTGCAGAGCAGCCCACTTCAGGTCTCCAGGAAGCTGCTGCAGAGCAACCCACTTCAGGTCTCCAGGAAGCTGCTGCAGAGCAGCCCACGTCAAGTCTCCAGGGAGCTGCTGCAGAGCAGCCCACGTCAAGTCTCCAGGAAGCTGCTGCAGAGCAGCCCACGTCAAGTCTCCAGGGAGCTGCTGCAGAGCAGCCCACGTCAAGTCTCCAGGAAGCTGCTGCAGAGCAGCCCACGTCAAGTCTCCAGGGAGCTGCTGCAGAGCAGCCCACGCCAGGACTCCAGGCCAGACACACGTCGCAGAGGAAGTCGTAAAAGGGACGCCCCGGCTCAAGTCATCGGGGGCCCCGGCGACGCCTCAGCTCACGTCACTGAGGGTGTCTGCGACGCCTCAGCTCCTGTTCCTAGCCTGCAGGGGTTCAGTGAGGAACTGGTCCTTGTTCTGGCTTCAGAACCCTGCGACGAGGGGTTCGAGGAGGAAGCGCCGCTGGACCCTGTTCCGGAAGGGTTCAAGGAGCAACTAGTCATCATTCTGGCTTCTGACCCCTGCGACGAGGGGTTTGAGGAGGAAGCGCCGCTGGACCCTGTTCCTGAGGGATTTAAGGAATGTTTTGTCCTCGTTCTGGCCTTTGAACCCAGAGATGATGGTCCGGCCGACGCCTTTGCTTCTGGTCACGCCACTGAGGGTCCGGCCGACGCCTCTGCTTCTGCTCACGCCACTGAGGGTCCGGCCGACGCCTCTGCTTCTGCTCACGCCACTGAGGGTCCGGCCGACGCCTCTGCTTCTGCTCACGCCACTGAGGGTCCGGCCGACGCCTCTGCTTCTGCTCACGCCACTGAGGGTCCGGCCGACGCCTCTGCTTCTGCTCATGCCACTGAGGCTCCGGCCGACGCCTCTGCTTCTGCTCATGCCACTGAGGGTCCGGCCGGTTCTGTTATGATGTAGGGTTGTTTGGTGTTTGGTTTCGGGTTTCTTATGTTTTTCAAAGTTGAGGTTTTGACTCATGCTTTTGTTTTGTCATCTTGTTCATATTTTGTCAAGTTTGGTTTTCAGATCTGGTTATGCTTTTGCTTCATGTTTTTCTAGTTTGTGTTCAAGAGTCTCTGTTTTGCTCCAGTCACGTTTTGTTCTGTCAATTAAGTTTATTCGGTACACCTGCACCATGTTAATCAGTTTTGTTGCTCCACCTGTACCATGCTCCATTTATACACACCTGTTCTGTTTAGTCTTCGTGGAAACATTTTTCACTTTCATGCTCATGTCAAGTTTTGATGCTCATGTCAAGTTTTCATGCTCAAGTCTTGTTTTTTGATCATGCCATGCCTGTCTTGCCTGCCCGTTTGTTTTGTTCCTGCCTCTTGTAGTGAGTGAGTTTTTTGTTATTAAATCTTTTACACTTACCGTCATGCTGCCTTCTGGTCTGCATTCTGGGGTCCTATATCTGGCAAAACATAACACTGGGATCCCGACCCATAACTTCGAGAACCACTTCTCAAGTTAATGGCAGCAAAATAAAGAAAAAATATGACTTCAGTGTTTTTATGAGAAAACTAGTGGTTTTTACTAGTGGTAAGTGTTTTAGATCCAGAAAGGTTTAGTTGCCAACAGTATGTGGAAAGAGATGGACTGAGAAATGGACTGGTGGGGGTAATTGGCTGTATCAGTGTATCAGATGAAGCACACAGATGTAAGAAGCTATTTAGAAGAAGCGTTAAAAAAACTTTAGGAGGTGCAGGTCATTTTCTTAGCAGTTTTGCTTGTTTTTTAGATAACAAAAAGAAAACATCTGCCACAGGATTTCAATTCATATTTATCTTAAGGACATTTAGTCAAAATGACAAAGAGACAAATTGACCTGGAGGGGACTTCGGTATAATATAAAAAACATCTGAATGTTCTACAGCATAGTTACTCTGTTTTATTCTCATAGGTTTTAAACCTAAACATGGTGGACTAGGAAATGTCTGCAGCATTTTGGAAATGTCAGAGTTAAGTTAAAGATCTACATTCTTTGGGGAATAAACACAAAGGCATATTTTTACAGTCACTAAAGCTAGCTGCACTAATTGCTAGTGAAAGAGGCTAAACACGTTTAAAATCTCAACTTTGACAGTGACTGCTCTCTCTCTTCTCTTTCTCACACACAGTGTGACATCACCTCTGATCCTTATATAAATAATTTATGACTAAAGGCTTAAAAGAAATATTTGGAATTCTGAATCAGCTGAAAATCAATAATGACAGGTCAAAACTTTACAAAAGCCGGAAATCAGCAATCAGCCACAAAACCCCGATGGGTGCATCTTTATAGATGGTGCATTATTGGGCACTTTAGAACTGGCAGTTTTTGCACACAACAATACTGGTTCAATAGTACTTTTGCCAAAGACAGTCTTACTCAAGCACAGGCCAAATTATAATCTTTAGTGCTGTTACAAGAAACATACCAGGCACCTCCCGATTTTTTTACAGAGTATCATCTCCGCAACGTCACATATGAAGTTTGGTGCATTTTACAAATTCAACTTTAGCTAGCTTAAAAAACCAGTGTAGCACTAAAGGAAGTAAAGAGTTAGTCCCAAGCACTCAATAGGCCGATCCATCAAACGTCCTCTCTATTAAGGGATCTCATCCCTATTTATAGTCCAAATAACTTAATGTAGAATTAAGCTGCTTTTGCTTTACATGAATAAATAGCTCGGCCAAATTTTCATTTCCTGTAAATGCCTCTCAACTAAATACATACTTAAACTGTAAATCTCTAAAGCTGAATTTACAGCACAATGCCACATTAAGTGGCTTTGGGATGATTTGAGCTGAACATTCGGAGCAGTTCAGAGAGGACCTCTGCATTTGATCTGTATTTTTAGTGTGTATTTATGGATCTGCTGGTCAAATCCTCTTATACGCCTGCCTGTAAACAACATTCACAAGTGGAAGCAAGACTGGGGAGGTGCTGTAGAAGAACATCACTGTATATTACAGCATTACCAAGCCTTCCTTTTCATTGTCCTTAACAGAGCTTTAGGCAAAGTGTGTGAATGCTTTAGTGCATTATTTGATAACAGTTTACATAGCAGCTCTCCAGGCCAAAAACCTAACAGTAAATTAGCACTATCCTCCCACATTTAACATTAACTCTGAGACTGTAACACACAAAGTGCTCATAAGAAAATGATCTTTTACATCAAAATAAGAAATGTAGTCTTAATTTGTGTTAGTGAGAATCTGCTCTTGGGCTCCTACTTTATTTAAAATAGCTTGAGGCCACAGATTATACCTGAACTGTATCCTGTATCATATATTTTGTGGCAAGTGGTATGAAAGTCTGCACCTTCAGGTGCATTAGCTCACACACAAGTCTTTACCCTCACCACCAGGCCATGTGCCCCTGGCTGTGCTCTACACGCCTCGCTGTGACGCATGCATTTTCTATGGTTGCCACACTAACTGCATGCAATGTGTATGTGTGTGCGCCTGCTGCGGCTGTTCTGCTGTCTGTGACCGTCGTCCTAAAGGAGCTGTATTCCTGAGCCCTTGTGGTGTGATGGTAGAACGTCTGTCATCAGGCGCTGCAGGCAGTAGTTGGGGATATCTAGAGCACTTTGGATCAAACTGCAGCAGCAAGTCAAATCCCTAACTGTATCTTTTACCAACCTTAGCTTCAAGACAAGAGAAGCAGACAGTTCTAACTGGACTGGATCAACATGACATAACTGTCCATCTGATGCAAAAGAATGCTAAACAACTTTGACTTCCTGGAAAAAAAACTGCATTTTGTTTAAGTTTTCATTAAAACTGTTGAAAGTTTTTTTTGAAAGGCACATAATTTATGCGTATAATGGGCAAAGCAGAGTCTGGGGGTGACAAAAGTGATATCTCACCAAAATATTACAATCTTCTTAATTATGTGGCTGTGCTTTCAGACTGCAATAAGAGCGCAATCTGTTCATTACACGCCCAGTGAAGTTTGAGACCTTTTTGAATTTAAATCCGTTGTAACCCCTCGACATGCTTAGAAAACACTGTACTATAAGAAAATTAAATGTGGCAATCGATTTAAGGACCTAAAATAGACACTTTTCAAGGCCAATTGTGCCTTCTGATTTTGAGATTGAACCCCACCTCCTTACGTTTTGAGCAGCACAGATTTTGTTAATTTTTTGTTGAATAAATCCTAAATAAAGCATTCATCATAGGGTGTTAAACACAGGTTTCTGGAAGGTATTAATACAATTTAAACTGATAAAGTAGTACATTCAATTCAGTTCAATTCAAAAATACTTTATTAATCCCAAAGGAAAATTGCATAGAAGGTCACGCAAACAATTTTGGCCAAATAAAAATATTTCCAGTCCCAAAAGACACACAAAGTCATGGCTTGAAAACTAAAGGAGCACCACTTAATACTATGTAAAGCAGCCGACTATGGGCTGGATAACGGAGCAGATAGCCGGACTAATTAACCAGCTAATGTCCGCTGACCTTACTGTCGCTACTCTATAAAGCGCAGAAAGGCAAGAAAGTGTAAGATTTTACACAGCAAACACCTGAAAACTACTGCTATATTTACAATCTATGTATGAAATTTGAAACCACAAAAAATAAATCTTACAAAAATGTTATGACTAAAATGGTCAACATGCTACATTATGTTTTACAGGAGGAGAAATAGTCATTGCCTTTCTGTTCTACATAAAAGCAATTAGATCACATTATACATTTTTGTTTAACATTTTGGTACACATTATGAAACTGACTGATTCACATCATAATGATACGTAATCACAAACTTCACAGTTTCTGTGGTCCAGATATGGTGGGTATTTATTTAGTGCCACATCTTTTTAAAGGAATTCCAGCAGCTTGTTGATTATCTTAAGCCCACAATCCACCCCCCTCTGGTTGCTGCTGCTGGTGATGTGAGTGGGAGTGGGGGGCTGCGTGCATGAGCCAACGAGGGCATAGAGTGAACAGAAAGGCAAAAAGCACTGTCCTTTTCCCCCCATTCATAGGTGTGTATGTGTGTCTGTGTGTGTGCGTGTTCTTATACGTGATGACTTAGCGTGGACGATAAACGACTGAGGCTGAATAGCAAAATGGCCACTCAGAGCTCTGCTGCACTGAGAGGATTCAGTTATTACTCACCTCAGCCTTAGCCTCCTCTGAGCTGCATCTTATTTGCATGAAAAAAAAAGATTCCCGCTTTTATCATTTTTATGTTTCCATCTTAATTGAATTTCAACTTGCTTTACGGGCTGAGCAGATTTCATGACCCATGAAACCACATAAACTTCTTTCTGTGATCTCGAAAGTGGCTTTTGCGACACCGAGGCACCGTGCACTATGAACACACATATTTGAAAATGTGGAGCATCTCTTAGGAGCTGCATGTGTGTCATGGGTGAGTGTGTGTCTGAGGGTTTGACCTTTCCAGCATGGACTGTGCTGTACCTGAACATCCACCCGCTCCTGTGAGATAGATAAGAAAAACACACAAAAAAGCGTCAGGTGCTCAAAAAAGGCAGCATATCCCATGGTTCAAATCAAACATTTGTGTCCTCGTGGACAAAAATTCAACCTTTCAACCCTGCCAAACTCATTTAGCTGAACTCGCAAGGTAATTTTTATCCATTTCATCACAATGCACAAACCATTATGTATTATATTGAGATTTTCTGTGATAGACCAACACATAGGTCCCACATACAAGATTTTCAACACTATAACATGTTTTCTTGGTGTCCCTAACAATTTCCCCACCATTTATAAGCAGCTGAAGTTAAGAAAAACAACCCCACAGCATGATGCTGCCACTACCATGGGTTGGTATGCTCAGGGTGATGAACTCCTATGATTCTATTTCTAAACAAACTAAAACACAACTGTGGTGCTTACAGAAAAACAAAGACAGATGTAGAAACAAAAGAAAGAACAGCAGGATGGTTAAGAAGTCATTAGAAAGCAACAAAGAAACACAGACTGAGTATGTTCCTAAGAGAGAATAAGTTTAGGAAAAATAAAAAGAAGAGGAAATTCTCTGAGGAAAACATCTTTCCATTGCTGTCTTTGTCTGTTTCTTCTCTTACTGTGTTGATGTCTCACAGTGAGTGTGGAAGTCAGAGGAGTTGTTCCACAGGGAGCAGTAACTTACAAACACCAGAAACAAAAAAAAGAAGACTCGGCCCATTTCCTATCTGCCTCTAACCTATATATGTAACCAATATCTGTTGTGTTCTTTGACAAACGAATATTGTGTGAATGCAGAAAGTTCTGTTTGTTTGTACATCACCATACAAAAGACAAAGAAAACATATTAAAATGTCATTTATAAAGCTTTGTTTGTCACTCTCTCTTAGGCATCTAAAATGTCAAAAGGAGCATGTAATACTGCTGTGTGAGAGTGTGTGTGCGTGTGTGTGTGTGTGTGCCTGTGTGTGTGGTTCAAACGAGGAGGATGGTCCGACTTCTTGACTCTTGGGGAAATTAGAACGCGAAGCATTGAATTAATTGAAGTGTTAATGTGTTGTGCTTGCTTCAGCATGTGCATGCATCTCTACGTTCTGAAAATGCCTCAGCTAAAGTGCTTTTGCTTGCTGTGAAAACTCATTAATGCTGCGAACACCTTGGTGATTTCACCCCAAAGTGGCACTCACTGGAAGAAGAACAGGCTGGTGGGTAGGTGGACGGAGGGATTATGTGTGATTATGGTGATGTGGAATAGTGTAAAACTGGGAATATAACTGTGAACATTGTGGAGGGAAAAAATGGAGCATCAAAATTTCCAGCTGCATAACTAACATCTTTTCTGAAACAAGAAGATCCCTAAAGCTAAGCTACAGGCAGAGAGAGTAGGAGAGTTGGTGGGTGAAGAAAGTAGGTTCAGTACAGTCATGCTGAGAAAAGAAAGGGGAAACGAAAAGGGAAGAGATTGAAAGAAAAAAAATCAGAGAACACAGAAAAGAGACAAATGATGAGGCTAACAATGTACAGAAATCAAAGGGCTCTCAAAAAACCCTGTAAATTAGTGAGAAAATTAATCAAAGTGCTTATTTTTTCTTAGTTTGTAACAAAATAATATAGCATGCTAGTTGAGGTACTCTAACTATAAACATTTAGGATCCCTGTAGGGTTTCTTTACCTGTGCCATTACAATTTTAGTAGGCATATTATCCATCTACATTTCCCTGTCAGAGAAGTACTCTAAAGCTGGAAAATTATCAGTAAAAATAGAACCTGCTAAACCGTTTGATCTTTTGGTCTTTTTCTGAGCTATGCGTAATAACCCTTGAGCTTTTTTTTGTCATGTTTAAACCAAAAACATCAATAATAATTCATAATTGTGAAGTGGAAGAAAAATGATATAAGGTTTTCAAAACCTTATATATATGTTTAACAAAAAGAACTCTGGGTGTCATTTACAGGTCCTTCTTAAAATATTAGCATATTGTGATTAAGTTAATTATTTTCCATAACGTAATGATGAAAATTTAACATTCATATATTTTAGATTCATTGCACACTAACTGAAATATTTCAGGTCTTTTATTGTCTTAATACGGATGATTTTGGCATACAGCTCATGAAAACCCAAAATTCCTATCTCACAAAATTAGCATATTTCATCCGACCAATAAAAGAAAAGTGTTTTTAATACAAAAAACGTCAACCTTCAAATAATCATGTACAGTTATGCACTCAATACTTGGTCAGGAATCCTTTGGCAGAAATGACTGCTTCAATGCGGCGTGGCATGGAGGCAATCAGCCTGTGGCACTGATGAGGTCTTATGGAGGCCCAGGATGCTTCGATAGCGGCTTTTAGCTCATCCAGAGTGTTGGGTCTTGAGTCTCTCAACGTTCTCTTCACAATATCCCACAGATTCTCTATGGGGTTCAGGTCAGGAGAGTTGGCAGGCCAATTGAGCACAGTGATACCATGGTCAGTAAACCATTTACCAGTGGTTTTGGCACTGTGAGCAGGTGCCAGGTCGTGCTGAAAAATGAAATCTTCATCTCCAAAAAGCTTTTTAGCAGATGGAAGCATGAAGTGCTCCAAAATCTCCTGATAGCTAGCTGCATTGACCCTGCCCTTGATAAAACACAGTGGACCAACACCAGCAGCTGACACGGCACCCCAGACCATCACTGACTGTGGGTACTTGACACTGGACTTCTGGCATTTTGGCATTTCCTTCTCCCCAGTCTTCCTCCAGACTCTGGCACCTTGATTTCCGAATGACATGCAGAATTTGCTTTCATCCGAAAAAAGTACTTTGGACCACTGAGCAACAGTCCAGTGCTGCTTCTCTGTAGCCCAGGTCAGGCGCTTCTGCCGCTGTTTCTGGTTCAAAAGTGACTTGACCTGGGGAATGCGGCACCTGTAGCCCATTTCCTGCACACGCCTGTGCACGGTGACTCTGGATGTTTCTACTCCAGACTCAGTCCACTGCTTCTGCAGGTCCCCCAAGGTCTGGAATCGGCCCTTCTCCACAATCTTCCTCAGGGTCCGGTCACCTCTTCTTGTTGTGCAGCGTTTTCTGCCATACTTTTTCCTTCCCACAGATTTCCCACTGAGGTGCCTTGATACAGCACTCTGGGAACAGCCTATTCGTTCAGAAATGTATTTCTGTGTCTTACCCTCTTGCTTGAGGGTGTCAATAGTGGCCTTCTGGACAGCAGTCAGGTCGGCAGTCTTACCCATGATTGGGGTTTTGAGTGATGAACCAGGCTGGGAGTTTTAAAGGCCTCAGGAATCTTTTGCAGGTGTTTAGAGTTAACTTGTTGATTCAGATGATTAGGTTCATAACTCGTTTAGAGACCCTTTTAATGATATGCTAATTTTGTGAGATAGGAATTTTGGGTTTTCATGAGCTGTATGCCAAAATCATCCGTATTAAGACAATAAAAGACCTGAAATATTTCAGTTAGTGTGCAATGAATCTAAAATATATGAATGTTAAATTTTCATCATGACATTATGAAAAATAATGAACTTTATCACAATATGCTAATATTTTGAGAAGGACCTGCATATGTATTCAGCTTTCCTTAGTTAATACTTTGCAGTACCAGCTCATTTACAGCTGCAGGTCTGTGTGGTATGTCTCTACCAGCTTTACACATTCAGAGAATAAAGTTTTAGCCCATTTCTTCCTTGCAAAACACCCTAAAATTCAATCAGATCGGATATTAGGCACTAGAAGAACCATTTTCAAGCCTTGCCAAAATTGAATTTCAGTCTAGACTTTGAACTGAGCCATTTTAACACATGACCTGCTTTATTCCAAACCATTAATTTTTAGTTTTGCCTGTTTGTTTAGGACCATTGTCTTGCTGAAAGGTGAACCTGCAACACAGTCTAAAGTATTTTCCAGACTTTATCAGGTTCTCTTCCAGCGTTTGTCTTTATTTATGAGTAAAAGTTCAAATGAATATGTCTTTGCACACCACTGTTTTGTCAAGGTGCTAATCTAAGCCTGGATAGATTGTAAGTGTTCTAAAAAGACTGAAGATATGCATTTCAAACTCTAGAGGCAGATCAGCCCTCTGGATGGGCTCACAGCTCCTTTATGCAGGATGTTTTTGTTCACCAGCCAACAGACTGTCATTATTGCTGGCTACAATAGGTAAATACAGATGACGTGTCTTAAGGATTCAAAATGTATTCCAAGACAGAAACACTCTTAATTTTCATCACAGTAAATAACAAGGCATTCGATATACATAGACGTGGTCCCAACAGTCTGAGAAGATATTCCTGTTGCCAATTATATCTAAAAGAAAATGTCAGCCATAAGCACAGACACACAAACTTGCAGAGGAAGTGGATCAATGGAAAGGGCATCCAGCCAAGAGCCACTCAATTCTTCTTCTTCCCTCTGTGTTTAACAGAGGAATTTCCTGAAAATACCAATACTTTTCTTGTTGAAGCAAGTTTAGAATACAAAAGACAGACGAGAAAAAGTGCACTATGTTCTCCTACTACAATCTCATATGTGTAAAAATCCAAGATTTGGCAGTGTTGCACATTGAAGAAGAACGTGAAATGGCTCATGTGAAAAGTCCTTACAGTGGCTTGTAAAAGTATTCATACACCTTGAACTTTTCCACATATTGTCACATTACAACCCAAACATAAATATATTTTATTGGAATTTTATGTGAAAGACCAACACAAAGTGGTATACAATTGTGAAGTGGAACTTGAAAGATGTCTTCATTCTCTCAAACCCCCAGTCGGTCGTGGCAGATGGCCGCTCACACTGAGCCTGGTTCTGCTGGAGGTTTCTTCCTGTTAAAAGGGAGTTTTTCCTCTCCACAGTCGCTACATGCATGCTCAGTATGAGGGATTGCTGCAAAGTCAACGCCAGTGACTGTCCACTGTCTCTATATGGTTTCCTTAGACAGAAAAACTTTTTATCCAATTTGAATAAATAACTGAATCTGACTGCACTGTTCAATGATTAGGATTAATTGGAATGTATGTACCTGACTTTTATGAAGTGCCTTGAGACGACATGTGTTATATAAATAAACTGAAACTGAAACAAAAATTATACATGATTCCTTTTTTCCTTTTACAAATAAAAAACTGAAGAGTGCGGTGTGCAAAAGTATTCAGCCCCTCTGAGTCAATACTTAGTGGAACTACCTTTTGCTGCATTTACAGCTGCAAGTCTTTTAGGATATGTCTCTACCAGCTTTGCATATCTAATGACTGAACATTTTGCCCATTCTTCATTGCAAAAACAGCTCAAGCTCAGTCAGATTAGATGGAGAGTGTTTGTGAGCCGCAATTCTGAGATCTTGCCATAGATTCTCAATTGGGTTTAGGTCTGGACTTTGACTGGGCCATTCTAACACATTCATATGTAAACCATTCCATTGTAGCCATGGCTTTATGTTTTAGGGTCGTCGTCCTGCTGCAAGGTGAACCTCAGACCCAGTCTCAAGTCTTTTGCAGACTCCAACAGGTTTTCTTCTTAGATTGCCTTGTATTTGGCTCCATCCATCTTCCCATCAACTCTGACCACTTTCCCTGTCCCTGCTGAAGAGAAGCACCCCCAGAGCATGAGGCTGCCACCACCATATTTAACAGTGGGGATGGTGTGTTCAGAATGATGTGCACTGTTAGTTCTCCGCCACCATAGCGTTTTGCATTTTGGACAAAAAGTGCAACTTTGGTCTTGTCTGACCAAAGCACCTTCTTCTACATGTTTGCTGTGTCCCGAACATGGCTTCAGACAAACTGCAAACGGTACTTCTTATGATTTTAACAATGGCTTTCTTCTTGCCACTCTTCCATAAAGACCACATTTGTGCAGTGCATGACTAATAGTTGTCCTGTGGACAGATTCCCGCACCTGAGCTGTGGATCTCTGCTGTTCGTCCAGAGTCACCATGGGCCTCTTGGCTGCATCTATGATCAGTGCTCTCCTTGTTCGGCCTTCAAGTTTAGGTGGACGGGCTTGTCTTGGTAGGTTTCCAGTTGTGCCATACTCTTTCCATTTCCGGATGATGGATTGAACAGTGCTCGGTGAGATGTTCAAAGTTTGGGAAATCTTTTTATAGCATAAGCCTGCTTTACACTTCTCCACAACTTTACCCCTGACCTGTCTGGTGTGTTCCTTGGACTTCATGATGCTGTTTGCCATCCAATATTCTCTTAACCAACCTCTGAGGCCATCACAGAGCAGCTGTATTTGTACTGAGATTAGTTTACACATAGGTGGACTCTATTTACTCATTAGCAATCATCAGGCAACTTCTGAAGGCAATTGGTTGCACTCAAAATAAAGGGGGCTGAAAACCTTTGCACACCACACAGTTTTTTATTTGTAAAAAATGTTTTAAATCATGTATAATTTTTGTTCCACTTCACAATTGTATACTACTTTGTGTTGGTCTTTCACATAAAATTCCAATAAAATACATTTATGTTTGTGGTTGTAATGTGACAATATGTGTAAAAGTTCAAGGGTAATGAATACTTTTACCATTCACTGTATACAGAGGGGAATTTAGCACTGTTCAGTCATGGGTCAGAGCTGCACTGGGAGGCATGCTGTGCACTGGACTTGTTTTCACAAAAATGGAGTACAGTTTTTTGCTAATTTTGCATAAAAGTGAAGCAGAGAAAGTTCAAGATGATTGATTCAGAATGTTTTTTAAAATGGGGCCAAAAAACAATTGAACAAATAGAAAAGTATTTAATTTAGTGTATTTGACATATCATTAGCAAATAAAAAATACAAATTTATTTTTGTACTTCCAGATCAAAAATAAGTAATACTCATCATTGTTACCTTAACTCAGAAGTTTAATTTGACTGCAGCTGCCTGCTCATTTTTTTCACCATGGTGTATTTAAAGGAACGCCACTGAGACACAGCCGCTGTCACGTTGAGCAGGTGACTTGAATAGGCTGTCAATTTATTTTTGTGTTGAATTGTATCCATAGCAACAAGTGTCACTGGGGTGCCAGAGCAAAAAAAGGCAGCCGGGCTACCATGATGAGGCTGCAGTCAAACTCATGTTTTGCTATGAAACGAATTACAGCACTTTGCTCTTGAATATCTTCTGTTTCTGCTAAAACAAAATAAACCTGTGTGTGTTGTTTAATTAAAAATTAATTCAACAAGCATTGTCCTGCATATTTCCTTTGGCCTGTGTTACACAAACTAAGGAATCAGAGCCAATTAAGTTGGATTAGACAAAATCCTCAGCCACTCTAAGGCACAGGATGGTCAGGATTTCATTGAATGAGACTTGTACAAAAGCCTGCACACATAAAGAGGGACAGTGGAGTTTGTCTGTGTTTCAAAATTTCAACATAGGAAATTACAGAAATGGTCAGGGTACGCTATAAAAAGAAATTTTCAAGAATATAACATTTTAGCCAAGACATCAGTTAGTAAAGTAAAGTTCAGTCATTGTTAAATTGTAACAATAATGGCTACCTCATTTTGGTAACAAATCCAAGTGTGTAGTGTACAGTAGAGAGCAATAATGCTGAAATGTTGATATGGTTTGTATTATGAATGAATAGGCCAAGTTATTGACTGTTTAAAGCTGTCATAAGACTTGTGATTCAGAATGTTTTTGTATTGGTGCAAGAATTTAAGTTTATATCCGGTTTAAATAGTTTAGCAACAGTCTTGTTAGCATGCTACTAAATTAAGCTAGCAAACTAAGTGTCTTAACCTTGAAGCACTCTTTGCTAATTAAAAGAAAAACATTTTAGCTAGGGCTGCATGATATAAGGAAAACATGTGATATGGGATAATGTTATATTACAGAACAGGAATGTGTGGTACTTAAATAATTATACTGATATTTATTCCAGTCAAGTAGTTCCTGATATGGATATGACATAGAGTAATATTGCAATTTTGTGATATATTCTGCAGCCCTAACCTTAGTTGCGGTTGCCAGGGAAAAGGTTTATGTGCCACCATTTTAGAACAGATTTAGTAAGTTTATTACTATTCCAATAACATTTTGGCCTTAATCACAAACCAGTACTTAATTATCTTTCTTTTTAATATCTAAAGAGAGACCAGATGAGAAATGTGTTTAATAGTGAGTTAGTATTTTACTAATTTAGCAAGTTCACTTTTGGTTGAGGGCTGCATGGTGGTGCAGTTGGTAGCACTGTTGCCTTGCAGCAAGAAGGTCCTGGGTTCAATTCCCACCTGGGGGTCTTTCTGTATGGAGTTTGCATGTTCTCCCTATGCATGTGTGGGTTCTCACCGGGTACTCCAGCTTCCTCCCACAGTCCAAGACATGCCTGTTAGGTTAATTGGTTAATCTAAATTGCCCTTAGGTGTATGAATGAGTGTGTGCTTGGTTGTTTGTGTGTTGCCCTGTGATGGACTGGTGACCTGTCCATGGTGTACCCTTCCTCTTGCCCATAGACTGCTGGAGATAGGCACCAGCTTCCCTGCAACCCACTATGGAATAAGCAGTAGAAAATGACTGACTTTTGGTTGATAAACTTACATAATTTCTAAGAAATATTGAATAAAATCTATCCAAATGAAATGTTTAGAAATTGCTACACAAATCTTATTGGTTAAATTCTAACAGCTTTTTGGGTCTGAAAATGAAAAGAACAGGATATGAACAAAGCAAAACAAGATAAGAACTGAAGGAGGAAGAGAGAGAGGGCCTTCAATACTATTTTCTTTAAGAGTTTCCTCACAATACTCCTTGGGTTTCTATGACAACTTGAAGTCGCCAGCTGGGCCCATACAGGCAGAAGAAGGGGTCTGTTTGGAAGAACTGGCATAAGTAACCAACTTCTGCCTCAGTCCAAAGTAGCAGCACTGCAATAGAAAAATGCTAACAAAAAGTAAAACTATCCTAGTGTTACACTAACCTTTGCTGGGCAAATTACTTGACTTGGAATGCAAACATTATAAGTAATTAGTAGCAGAATTAGTACAATGCTTCTTAGCAACGTCTTGACATTTTTTACTTCTTCTACAACAAAGGAAAAAAAAAACATCCCTGAAACTGTAATTCACAAAACATTATGGAAATTTTCACAATTACCTAGTTCAGCCACATGCTAGGATTATATTCAGCTCAGTATAAATACAGAAGGTGCGAAGGGCAAGACAGGGCTTGGTTTTCCCTCTGGTTGTTACTGCTTCACTATAGGGGGTGCTGTGAAATAACCTGACAGTTTGCCCATGTTGTACAGGTCATTTTGTGCAACCTACACAAAACTTTGAGGAGAAAATTTATTTAGCAATTTACAGGGTAGCAACCAGATATATACCATGCATGCCATGCCCTTATTAAAAACATGATAGTAATAGCATTTATTTAAATCTCAGCTTTAACTACCATTGAGTAGTTACTGAATCCATAGCTGCAACAAACCCTGCCATGTGGCTAGTGGAAAAATAAATAGTCAGTGTTGACAGTGCTGAATTACTTTGTATTACATTTTTTGCAAAAAAGAAGAGATACAAATTATTTGCCTGCTCTAAGCTTTAGTTTAAAAAAGGAATGGTAATTGAAGGATATCTCATAATGGGACATTTTCTGCAAGTTCTGTAAGTGTGGTATACAACCCTGGCTACCCAAACTATGATAAGTAGTAGTAGCAGTAATCAGAGATGGTGTCTTGAATCAGCAATTTAGACTCAAGTGGGACTGGAGTGATCGGGGAGTCTTTTTAGCTGCTTCTTTATGTGCCATAGAGTCAACTACAGGAAGTCAGTACAACTTGCACAAAGACTTGGTAGAGTTTTTACGCCAGATGCGCTTCCTTCCTGATGCAACTAGCAATCTAACCCGGGTCTCCTGTATCAAAGACGCAGACTTACCCCGCTACACCACAAAGGGACAAAATCAAATCGCACTGAAAACAAAGAAAAACAAAGACTTTGGACTTGAATCAGACTTGCACTCTGAAGACCCTAGAGTAGACTCAGACCAAAAGTCTGAGACTTCAGCGACATGACAATAACTTTGTAAAGTAAGTGTAGAGCATCTAAGTAAAGGATTAATGTTGTCCCCTATAATTTACCATAGTTTACACAACTGACTGGTTGTCATGGTAATTACGCACAGTTTGTATGGGTACTCTGTAATGTTTATTGATAGTATGTGCCAGTAAAATAAGTGCAGGGCAGCTTCACAGTTTGTATGTTTATATTTAAAGATACCATTGTACAAGAATTGAACTGTTTTTCCTGATAAAGAGTCAATTTGATTCAAAAGTTAGAGACATTTGCAGACAATGTGCTATTATTTGTCCACAACAACCTGTACCTGTTTTTTGCATCATAACAACGACCATGGAACATCACTTCAACTCAACTGTGTATTATGACTTCAGGTCTTTTCAGAAAGACAAAATAAACCTAACTGGCCTTCAATGTTTTACTCCTACAATGTTAAGCTAGCACTATTAACATTACAGCTCTGGTCTTTCAAAAATAAAAGCACTTCCAGTTTTTAGACAGAAACCTCACAGTATTTGATGCTAACCTTCATTCATTCATTCATCTTCTATACTGCTTGTTCTATAGTGGGTCACGGGGGAGCTGGTGCCTGTCTCCAGCAATCTACGGGTGAGAGGCAGGGTACACCTTGAACAGGTCGCGCAATTTAGAGAGACCAATTAACCTGACAGTCATGTTTTTGGACTGTGGGAGGAAGCCGGAGTACCCAGTGAGAACCGGCCTTGTGCTACCAACTGCGCCACCGTGCAGCCCTATATTATATTCCAAATAAGGCAAATATTATGGCATATTAATTTTCAAAATAATTCACAGCAGTAGTTGAGTTTTTTTGCCTACATGTTAAATTCTCAATTATTTGAAGTCAAAATTTACAGAATTTCTGTGAAAAGGGCAGAGTAAATGGCATAAATTCGATATCAAAATGTACATTTTTAGTTTTTAGACACTTGACTTGGATAAAAATAATTTTAAACTACTCTAATAGTAGCAGCAACAGTAGTAAAAATTTTTCTTCCTAAAAAATAAAACTTTTTCAAGACCAAAAAACTATTTCTCAAGGGGGAAGCACAATAAAGACTTTAATCGGGAATTGTATGTTCAGCTCAGTGCAGACAGCATGTACATACTGCATCTGCAGTTGATGCGGGTCGTGTGACTTGCAGGCAGAAGCAGAGAGGAGAGTGAGGGTCTGCAGCGCGCCACAGCCTCATGATTAATGCGGCTTTTAGCTGCAGCGGAGCCTGCATGGGCCCCTGAAAGCAAACTGATCGGGGCTGCGCTCATTCAACCCTACCCCGCCTCACTCCATCAACCAAAACCCACTGGCTGAGAGGCTGCTGCGGCCCACAGCCCATTGACCACATTTCCACACTAAAACTTCATCAACGTAACCTCTGCGTTTCAGTCAATTTCACCTTGCTCCCATTGTGCACCAGGTAGGAACCGAGCCAATCCGTGCGTAAAGGAAGTTTTTTTCCACTGTAAGTTTAAGGAGCGGTGCCCACGAAATGCAATGACCAGGATTAAGGATGAACTCAAGCATAAGATAATAATAAAAAATGCCACGAGGTGAAATTGGTTACTGTAAAGTCGCACACGGGCTAACCTGTCCCCGAAGATTTTTTCCTGTGTTGTTCAATTGTGAAGCACATTGCTTCACAATACACTGGTAATCAGTAAAGCTGGGCGTCCCGTAACTACACATGCAAAATACAGCCCTTCTCCCGCCGAAAGGCACACACTAACGGCTCAGACCACTGTGTCAGTGGGAGAGAAAGAGGGGGGGGGGTCACTCCTTTTCACTCCTCTACAACCGCCAAACACACACTCAGACACAGAGGAGCGCAGTAAATGCCCGATGCACCAGCAGCAGTAGAAGTGGATAATTCATTGCAGATACAGGAGCCCCGCAAACTGAATCCACAGGCGTCTAAAGTGTGCGCACTTTCAGCACAGTAATCTTCCAGCTGTTCCGCATCACTCCCGACCGCTTGCGCACTTACCTCAGCACTACAGCGAAACTGAACACACTTAGTTCCCATTTCGAGAGAAAGGCTGTAAGAATCCAGTCATCCCCGCGTTATCTCCTGCTGCGTTCCTCAGACATCCACAGTGTGTTTCAGCAGGGACAGTAATCCCGTCTTCCATCCCGGGGAGAGCGCTCCCAAGGTTCCTTACATCTTTTTCCACATTTTCTCACAAAACTATGTCAAGCTTCTTTCAGCGCTTCTTTTTTTCTCTCTTGCTCTAACTCCCCGGTACTCTGCCCCTCTTCTCTCCTCTCCCTCTCTGAGGTTGCCTGGTTACCTCTCTCTGTAGGCTGGATCAGACCGGCGGCCGGCAGCCAATCACAAAGCTGGGTTCATCTTAACCCCTCCGCTGCTGAACTGTCCTGATTTCCATCTTTCAAGGGTGGAGGAGAGAAGTGAGGAGGAGTAGGAAGGAACCAAGGGTTTAGAAAACATATGAAAAGTATAAAGAGGAAGAATTGAGACATAACATTGAGACACGATGAAAAGCTGAGAACATGTGGTCAGATCTTCAAGTTTGGACTGTACTTTAGAAGATGAGTGTACTGTCCATACTTCATCATCATCACACGCCCACTCCTTTACTACACATTCATAGTACTACACGCCGACTGGGACATTCACTAACTATGATGCAGCCTTCATCCACTCATTCAGTTAACAATATTGATTGGATCACCACCCACAGTGAAGTCATACAGCCTGCATCAGAGGTGAGTCATGTTTGGCAAAATCACTTCTGACCTTTCTATCAAAGTATAAGCACAAGTAAAAGCAACAAAGGAGAAATACAGACTACTGACTTTAGATTGTCAATTATTGATCATTTAGAAACAATACATGCAGTGTGTTGCAAAACTATTCATTCCCCTTGAACTTTTTCACATTTTACAGGCTTACAGCTGCAAACAAATGCATTTCATGAGGAATTTGTGTTATAAACCAACATAAAGTAAATAATTGTTAAGTGAGAGGAAAGTGATACACATGGCTCTAAAATGTTTTTACAAATAAAAATGTAAAAAGCGCTCCAAAAATAAGTCACTGTCATTATCCGCTGTACCTGCCTGCTGCATAGGCCACTTCTGTTTTAAAAGATGGGTTTTTATCTCCTTCATAGGGAGTTTCAGCTTGTTTCATCTAGAAGAAGACTCTTTGTCTCAAACTGTAGGACCAGAGGTTTTAAAAACAGCTTTGTTCCGACTGCTGTTACAGAACTGAACAAGCTACAATGATACTGCCACTCTCAATGGATTCCAATGGATTAAAGTCTAGATTATTATGGTTTTATCGTTTTTACCCATTGATTTTATTAATTGATTTTTTTTATTTATTTCTCACATATTATTTTATTTTTATTTTATTTATACTTATTTTTTAAGCCTTGCTATCTTCTTCTGTTTCCTGCTTTGATTTGATTTATTGATCTTGGAGCACTATGAGCAGTGTAATACTTATTTGAGTGGTTCTGAGTGTATTAAGATGTTTGTATGAACGTATGAATGTTTTGAACCACCACAAAACCAATCAAGTAACCTTAAACCTTGAAGCTTGGTGTGCAGTTCTGTTCTGTTCTGTTCTGCTGCCCTGATTCAAGACTTTGTAAAATCATTTTGTGCTGCAATTACAGCGGCAGGTCTTTTATTTAATATCTCCACCAGCTATGCATATCTAGAAACTGAAATGTTTGCCAGTTCTGATCTGATTGTGATCTGTTTGTGAACAGCAATTTCCAACGTTTGCTACAGGTTCTCCACTTGATTTAGGTCTGGACTATTCAACACATGAATGTGCTTTGATCTAAATCATTCTTCTTTTCCTCTGACTGTATGTGTAGGGTCGTTGTCTTGTTGGAAGGGGAACCTCTACCCCAGTGTCAAGTCTTTTGCCTACACGCGAGACAAGGCGAGTTTATTTGTATAGCACATTTCAGCAACAAAGCAATTTTTATAGTGCTTTACCAGATGAAAAAAGTACATTCACTGGCACGATAGAGTAAAGAAAAGTTGAACAGACCGAAATTAATGATGTTTCAGTCAATGGTTTAAATAGAACAGACAAAGGCAACTCTAAACAAATGGGTTCTTAACCTTGATTTAAAAGAACTAAGGGATTTAGCATTTTTGCAGTTTTTTGGAAGTTTGTTCCAGGTTAGTGGGGCATAAGAACTAAACGCTGTTTCTCCATGTTTAGTTCTGGTCCTGGGGATGCAGAAACAGAAGACCTAAGCGGTTGGGAAGATTGATACAGCAGCAATAAATCTTTCATGTAATATGGTGGTAAGCCATTCAGTGACTAACAGAAGTATTCTAGAGTCTATTCTCTGATACAGGGACCCAGTATAAGGAGTTTAGAACTGGCGTGATGTGCTCTACTTTCTTAGTTTTGGCGAGGACACGTGCTGTAGTAGGTTTTCTTCAAATAAAATATTTACCTGTATACATTTTTTCACCAACTTCCCTTTCATCTTACCAGTTCCTGCTGAAGAAAAACATCCCGACAGCATCTTCCTACCACCATGTTTCATCACGGTGATGGGGTGTTAAGGGGGGTGTGCAGTATTAATCTTTTGCCACACATAGTGTTTATATTTGCAAGTAATGTGGTTTCAGTCTGATCTTACCTGTCCAGAGCACGTTTTCTACATGTTTGCTGTTTATTCTATATGGCTAGTGGCAAACTGCACACAACACAACTTTTAGCTACTTTTTAACAAGGGCTGTCTTTTCTAAATTATTTCATGAAAGCCAGATTTGTGAAGCCCATTACTATTAGCTGTCTTGTCCACAGATTTACAATGGCGCCAGAATTCAATTCAATTCAATTCAGTTTTATTAATATAGCACCAATTCACAACACATGTTGTCTCAAGGCACTTCACAACTGTCAGGTACATACATTCCAATTAGTCCTAATCATTGAATAGTGCAGTCAGATTCTGTTGTTTATTCAAATTGGATAAAAAGTTTTTCTGTCTAAGGAAATCCAGCAGATTGCATCCAGTCAGTGACTTGCAGCATTCCCTCCTCCTGGATGAGCATGTAGAGACAGTGGACAGTCACTGGCGTTGACTTTGCAGCAATCCCTCATACTGAGCATGCATGTAACGACAGCGGAGAGGAAAAACTCCCTTTTAACATGAAGAAACCTCCAGCAGAACCAGGCTCAATATGAGCAGCCATCTGCCACGACCGACTGGGGGTTTGAGAGAACAGAGCAGAGACACAGAGAGAACAAAGAAGCACTGATCCAGGAGTACTTTCTATGGGAAGGAAAAGTAAATGTTAGTGGATGTAGCTCCTTTAGTCGTTTCACCTAGAAAGAAAGAACAGATAAACTCTGAGCCAGTTTTCAAGGTTAAAGTCTGAAAGAGAGCACCTACAGTTAGTTACAGTTAAGCTCTGTCAGTAGCTATGTCTAGGAGAGAGAAAGGTTTAAACACTAAAAGACAGGGCTATGTGGATCATCGGTAGAGTGTGTGCATTAAGTTGTTGCCAGCAGAAGCTCGGACGATGCCCCTCTCCAGAAAGGTGTCACAGGTAGACACAGAGCCAGGCCAGGTGTAGCTTCTAGGAAGAGAATAGAGAGAACAAAGTTAAAAGCTGAAATAACAACAAATCATTCTTGTCACTTTTAGTAAATAGTCAGGAACTAGGAGGTATTTTTTTAACAACATGACTTGGGGCATTTATACATGTTTACCCTTTGACTGTTTTGCCCCCACAAATCATCTATAAGGTTTTGTTGCAGCATTTAAGGCTTCTTGCAACTAATGATAGCTATAATAGCGTTATAGAAACCCCCCCAAAAAACTGATCTTTTTTCCCTCTGACCCAGAGAGCATAATGTGCATAAACACACCATTCTTCCAGTCTGACAAGGTTAGATGATGGTCTTCTCTGTGTTATGGCTCATTATCCAGCCGCAGTGGGAATTTTCTTCCACAAAGTGTGTCTGATGAATGGAAAACTACTTCTTCAGGGCTGAGGTAACTACTGTATGTGGTGGTGTGAAACTGATGCACAGCCGACCTCACTTAGACCTGAGTAGTTCCACATTGCAGGCTGCAAGACTTAAAACTGACTTGCACAGATCAGTAAAGAGAACTTAAACCCTTTTCTCCAATATGAAACTTAGAAAAGCCAGAGTTAGAAAGGCATGTTATTTTTATCAGAACATTTGCTACTTGATACCACTAGATTTACGTTTATGTCTCTGATTGATTTCAGGACAGTTTTTGGTAGCTGTGGTAAAATGGATGAACTCCATTTGCCTAGTTCCAGCTAGTGATTTTACCACTTACCTGTGTTCAAGGAACTAAAGGAGGTGCGGCCTAACCTCCTGTATTTGGAGGTTTCAGGGATGTGATGTCACAGGAGGTACCAGGTGAAGAGGGAGAAGAAACTGTTAAAGTGTTAAGTTAACTTTGGGGTTTTGTTTATTAGTTTTGAAGTGTTAGAGTTAGGATATAATTGTTAAACCGTAAACACAGGGTTGTTGCTAGATAGAAGTAGCTTCAGTGATTTGACATTATTTCTCATGTTGGAATATACCTGCAAGATGGAAGATTCCATTTCAGTTGATTGTGTTTGGAAGGGCATGAAGGTATTTAAGCAGATCAGGAAAGAAGTTAAGGAGGGAGGACCAGGTCAGTGTAGCTGTGTGCACGTGACATTAATTTTGGTTGGTTTGAGTATAGTTATGTTTATTTTGTCACTTTCAAGTTTAAGTCATTTTTGTACATATTTGTGGTTGCTCTTTTTGTGAATAAACCACCTGCTACACTGGAGAACATCAGTCTGCTGCCCTTCTTCAGCCACTTTGGCGACAATATACCACAGTAGCTTACACATTCAGTTGGTTCAATGGTGTTGTGATTATGAATATGAATATGTTATTTAATATTTAATATTAACACTTTAATATTTTATTAAATAATATTTCGGTCTGTTAAGGGTTGTCCTGTGAATACCAGCCTAATAAGGCGGTGGTATTAGAACAAAATTGAAACGGATGAGCCAAGCTCTGACATTATTGAACAGCAAAACTCTGCACACACATGGAATGAATTCACACAATTTCTTAAAATACAAGAATTTATTAACAAAAAGCAACTCAAAGTTAAACATATTTCAATCAACAAACTCTTTACTATGCTAAAACAATCCAACTAAACTACCAAACAAAATGAAAGAATGAGGAAGACTAATGGGCTAGGTACAATATAAACATGCTGATCAAAGATGGTTGAAAACCATGACCGAAAGAGTGATGCAACATTACCATGCAATGTTATTTGTTTTAGAACCAAGGATTATCTTGAAAAATCTGGAATTGAAGTTAAGTTAGTCTTGGAGCTAACTTAGGAAATAATTGGCATACCTTTAGACAACCATTTACAATACAAGATCAGATAAAATATTATTTTAATAAAATAATATTTTAAAGAATGATTTGCTGAATAAAACCAACCTTCTGGATAACTAATTCTCAACGATGTCTAATTAACTGCCTTTATTTATTAAAATAATATTTAAAGAAATATTATTTTAAATAAGAATCAAATCATTGAGAAATGGACTTAATTGACTTACTTAGTTATCAAATTTAGTTAAATAATATTTTGGGAAATATTATTTTACTAGATTGAAAAATAATAACCTTTTGGGTAAATGATCTTTAGCAGGCAAGCACGTGTTCTTAGCTGTTAGCGGTTAAAGCTAACAAAAGAAGCTTATAGCTTATCATCAGAATCAAACACATACGTTTAAAATACCACTAATAAAAGGGTTAAAATGTATAAGCGTGGATGGTGTGTTATGGCTGATCTTCTGTGTTTAAAATCACCCTTTAAATAAAGTTTGTCTTAACTTAAAAAAAACAAACAAACACAGAACACACAAACTGAGCACATGTGCTGAGCAGATAATCTGCTAGCACTAAGATGGCGTTTTCGACATAAACAAAGCCAAACGTCATAAAACGAAAAATATTTAGATTATTTCATTCCAAACTATTCTCTGCCCAAAACACAACCTCTTACATGAACCGTGCTGACGAAAAGTTGTCCGGGGAGACCAAGTTGAAGGAAGCATCCACAGTGAACAAAGGGTTAACTTGCTAACCTCCGTAGCTGTGGGGTGGGGCGGTTTGCTCTGTCGGGCCGGCTAAGCTGCACGTTACTGCTGTAGCCACGGTGATGCAGTCCCGTTGTCCTTCCTTCAGAGCGGGAAAACTGCTCCACTTCGCATCGTAGAGACAGGGTCTCTGCTGGGAACTCTCTGGAACACAGTTTGCTTCTGTAGAT
The DNA here is from genome assembly GCF_021462225.1 of Girardinichthys multiradiatus. Taxonomy (NCBI): domain Eukaryota; kingdom Metazoa; phylum Chordata; class Actinopteri; order Cyprinodontiformes; family Goodeidae; genus Girardinichthys; species Girardinichthys multiradiatus. Next base: position 35,985,947 of record NC_061802.1, on the reverse strand, counting down.
CTCAGAGAGACAACTCAAGCCATGCTTGTACCTTAATTACCCCCATTCATGAATGATTACCAGATACACAGACAGCAATTCATTCCTACTTAACTTAGTGCATATGATCGCATGATCGCATGACACTCTTGGATCCAGTTTGAAGAGTTATGTCTCTTTGCCAGCAAAGAGACATTAGTGCGCTGTGTCTCTCCTTCCAGGTCCTCTGGGGACCTGCGTGGAAGAGGCCGGTTTGTAGCAAAAGCGGGGTTTTTATTTGGACAGTGATGTCACGGGAAGTCTGCTGTTATTCCCTGTTCCTGGCTGTGCTGGAAGTAGGTTAATGCGATTTATTTTGGAAGTTCCAAAAATGGCCAAACTGGACATTCATTTTGTACCCATGGCTGTGGTCCCAACATTCCCCCCTTTAGTTCCGAAGATCACGATGAAGTTCGCAGTGTTTAGGGCTAACCATCAGTCCTCAGCCACATGAAAAGAGTCACTGGGTTCCTGTGGGTAGGCAGAGTTCAACAGTTCATTTTCGGTTCAGAGGTTAGTGTTTGGACAGGAGCGAGGTAGAAACTGAGGAGTTTGGGCAGAGAGTGAAATTAATAAAATGTTTAAAAAAAAAGAAAAAACCTGTAATAATTTTCACACCATCATAATACTGCTTTTAAAACCTTAATAATTTCTTAAGTTCAAAACCGTAAGCAAGAAAAAGAATAAAACAGAATATAGGGTGTTGGAAATTATTTACCATCTTCATACCTTGTTTGATAGATTTTACAGGGTTGATTCTGGACTGCAACGGCTTGCCATGTCTTTTAGGAAAGCCGTTACCTCAGTTATAATAGACCTGCATATCGTCTCAAACTCCTCCTTTGTGATGACATCTTTGGAATGGCTCCACCCTTTACCACCAATCTTACACTTCGATGTTGCACTGTGAAAAGGTGTTGGTCTTTTAACTAGTGGCTTGTCTTTAGGCTGACGCCAGTTATCACCCCTGGTTCTGTTGCATCACTTGGGGAATTACTTTGCACTTCTTCTTAGGCCTGTTCTCAGTTTGAATGTTTAACACTAACTTTGCCTTTCCCGGCTCTGTTGGAATGGACACTTGTTTCCCACACAACCTGTGCATATCTACGAATCTCCTGCATGGAGAGATTCTCCATTATGCAATGCATGGTCACATCATACTGCACGCTTACATGGAGGTTGTGAAGAAACAAAGACTTAAAAGTGTGGTCTTCTTCAAGACCTGGAGCATAACATCCCTGAAAGTAAGCCGTCTTCAAACGGTGGAAATATTCTCTGGGAGGTTCATCCTTTTTTTGCAAAACTGCCAAAGAACCAATAGTGGCAGCGGCTTCATCTCTGTAAACATAGTACTCCTCTCTAAGAGCCTGGCAAAGAGCTGGATAACTGTTTTTAATTTCTGGAGGAAGAGTTTTTATGAACACATGAACACTCTTAGCTGTTGTTTTCCAAATAAGCCTCAGCTTATCACAAGAAGAAGGAAAACACAAGTCAAGAAGACAATTTTCAACCTCAAGCAGGTAAGCATCAATATTTGACTCTTGACTACCTGGACCAAAAATCTCTATGTCCTTAGCAAGGGATTCAAGCTGCTTAAGACGGACACCATGCTCCCAAGGTGGACCATGTCCATCTGAGAACTCAAGCTGGTTAGGTACATGAAATGGTGGAAGATCATGATCTAACCTCTGGGGAAGAAAATGAGTTTTCTCATTATTTAAATGAGAGCTTTTTAATGAATGGACTTGTGCCTGTGGTGGTGGGTTATGTTGGATTGAGTCACCTGAGAACCATGTGTGTCTCTCCTAGCCCCTGGGGGTCGACACAGAGTCAGAAGAGAGAGGGGTCCAGATCAGGTTGGAAGGCTGCTCCTTCCACCAAATTGGACCACCTGCACATGCTGAGTCTGGCACTCGGTCAGCTGGGTGGTTGTTCACTGCAATGAGATTTGGCAGGACACCATTGGGGACCATCTGACTTCCAACACTTCTGTTAAGGTCTGTGGAAGTAAGTTGAACACTTGGACTAAGTTTAGGAAGGGGAGACTCTGTAGGCACTCGATACCTGTTGTCTGAGTCTGCCTCCTGCTGTGGCTGCTGTGGGTGAAAATGCAAATCAGGTACCTGAGAGGTGGGGGTCTGTCCCCCCTTTTGGGATGAAGCTTTCTTGAGAGCTTGAGCCTTGAGATCATCATACTCTGCTTCAGCTTTCTCTGTCCTCTCCTCAGCTCTTGAGAGCTCAAGCTTTGCTACATTCTCTCTAAGGGCCATCTGATAGGCAGTCTGTAACTGGAAATATATTTTAGCTTCCAGTTGTGATTTCTGCTAATACAACAAGGTGAGCCTACCAACAACATCTGAAATCCGAAACTCTCTAGTTGGATTTTCAATTAGGTCAAGTAATTCTTCAATCTTTTTATCACATGCAGCAAGGTTAAATTGATTTAAAGCATTCCACTCATCTGGAGACAAACAGATGAGATCAGCAACAACCTTCTGCATCTCCACATCTGGTGAATTCATAACGGAGTGGGATTCCATCATTCTGGCAAACACTACAAAACACAACAAAGTTATGAGAAATTGCTAAAAGCAACAACATCCAACAAATGTATGTCCAGCTATATATGTATCTTTGACTATACATTTATTGCAAACATTTGTATGAGTGTAAAACAAGTGTCCAGGTTGACCATTCAACTTGTGACTTGTGACAATACTATGCTCTAAGTGTTACAATGCTACCCTTTCTCTAAGGATATTTGTGATTTTAGTGATTCTTCACCCCCTATTATGGCAGGGTGGATTATGTTTAAAATGTAAAGGAAAAAGAAAATTGCTATACCTCCTAAGGGTAAAAGTTGCAATTTGCTTTTTGATACAACACCCTATATGGCAGGGAGGATTAAATTAAATTTGGGATTTAATCTGGCAATAAATCATGTTCTTTCAAAATATAAAACAAACTAAAGTTCCTGAATGGATACATACATCATAAATCTTTAGTAACGGCTTCTTCGGGCAAGGAATGGCCTTTCAGCCCATGTAGTTACAAGAGTAGTCTCACTGTAGGTAATGAGACTCTTTTACCAGCTATATGTTCACAAGGTAGTTTGCATTTGTACTGTTTTGAATCTTTATTTCTATTTTGATAACCTTTTTTAAAAAAAAAAAAACGAGTTTCATTCCAAGGAAAAGATTAATCCAGAGCACGGTCTTCTCAGTTTTAGACTATGGTGATAGTCTAAGATAGACTCTAACCTTGAAAACTGTCTCAGAGTTGATTTGTTCTTTCTTTCAAGGTGAAACGACTAAAGGAGCTACATCCATTAACATTTACTTTTTCTTCCCATAGAACGTACTCCTGAATCAGTGCTTCTTTGTTCTCTTTGTGTCTCTGCTCTGTTCTCTCAAACCCCCAGTCAGTCGTGGCAGATGGCCACTCCCACTGAGCCTGGTTCTGCTGGAGGTTTCTTCATGTTAAAAGGGAGTTTTTCTTCTCCGCTGTTGCTACATGCATGCTCAGTATGAGGGATTGCTGCAAAGTCAACGCCAGTGACTGTCCACTGTCTCTACATGCTCGTCCGGGAGGAGTGAAGGCTGCAAGTCACTGACTGGATGCAATCTGCTGGGTTTCCTTAGACAGAAAAACATTTTATCCAATTTGAATAAATAACTAACTCTAACTGCACTGTTCAATGGTTAGGATTAATTGGAATGTATGAACCTGACTGTTGTGAAGTGTTATGGTTTGCGAGATATAGGACCCCAGAATGCAGACGAGCAGGCAGCGTGATGGTACGTGGAAAAGGTTTAATAACAAAAACTCACTCACAGCAGGAGGCAGGAACAAAACAACAAACGGGCAGGCAAGACAGGCATAGCATGATCAAAAAACAAGACATGATATGAGAAATGTTTCTGCGACAACTAACTGAACAGGTGTGTATATATGGAGTGAAAACCAGGTGGAGCAAGGAGACAGATTAGCTTTGTGCAGGTGAACCGAATAAACTTAATTGACAGACAGAACAAAACCTGGCTGCGGCAAAAACAGAGACTCTAATATACAAACAAAACCAAACTTCACAAAACATGAACAAGACTAAAACATGACCAGAAAAATAACAGAAGCATGATTCAAAATCTATGAAGAAGAAGAACAAACAAAAAAACGAGTCAAAACCTTAACTGTGAAAAACATAAGAAAAAACCCGAAACCAAAAACCAAACAACCCCAAATCATAACAGTGAAGTGCCTTGAGACAACTTGTGTTGTGAATTGGCACTATATAAATAAAACTAAATTGAATTGAATTGATATAATTTCCATAAATCCATACATTATTTTCACAAAAACTAGATACAGTATATCATGCTGCTCTGCATTTTGTTCAGGTGCAATAGCAAGGACACACCATTGTAAACTGTATGAGATGGTCAGTTGTACATTATTATTTCTTAGAAGAAAAACCCATGTTATTCCTCATTTCTAAAACACTGATGGCCAAGTTACCACCCAATATCCCAAGTCTTCTAAAATATCTTTCCAGTTTGTATAACATTCTTTTGATAGTTCAAAAGTTATGAACAGAATTGGGATAAAACTGCTTTCCAAACCTTTGCTCCCTGTCTTCCAAATGACCCCCAGAACATACTTAACCTGGATTCAATACCTTCATCTAGTGATATTAAACACCTTTTAAATGCTGCTTTAGTAGAACAATATCACTACTTTAACCAGGCTTTTGTCTTGATTGTTTGGTTTTATTGTAAAGTTATTACTGTGTTTTTCCTTTAATTTCATGATTTTAGTTTATGTGTGAAACTTCTGCTGCTCATCCTGTCCAAAACAAAGTAGCAGTAGAGATATTGTATCTCAATGGGACATTAATGGTTAAATAAAGATTAAAGGCAGAATATGCACATTTTGCAACAAACATGCTCCTCTTTGGGACACAGAATCCATAACCTTGCTGAACAGTACGATAGCTGGACATTCCCTTTGTGTTTATATTGCATATCATTGTTTGAACAGATTCTGTGGCTTTTTCAGGTATGTGTACATTTTACCCAAGACATAACCAGGTATTTTTCCTGATTTCTTAGGATTTTCTATGATGTCACACAAGGAAGCGCTGTGTTTTGTCAAACTTCTTAATATGAATGATGTATAAAAAAATTCTCACACAGTCCCAGTTGAAGTCCAAGTAGGATTTAGCAAACCCTGCATTTATGTTTTTCTACCAAACAACTGGTTTCCATTTAGATAACATCTAATGGTTGTTATGGAGACTTGGTGACACAAAGATGTCACCCTGTGCTGCAGTGCTCCAGCAGTGAGCTCCCTTACCATCTTCTATAACATTTTTAAGGAAAAGAACCAATAACAGTACAACCTGTGACTGTTCCTCAAACAAGTATTTCTTATGGTTGATTTATTTCCACAAGGAATTAATGAACTCAAATGAAAGAGCAGATTTTTCTGAATTTCCTAGTGTGATATGCTATTGTAATAAAAGATTACGTTATTTTAATAGTTTTTACACATCTTCACCAGGGGAGTTGATAATATATAAATGTGGCTAACACTGTATTTGATGGCAAACATATATAAAACCTTACTGCATAGATCTATAACTACACAATTGCAAAACTAAATTAAAACATTTATTATCAACCCACCCACTGTACCTCTGATTTGGTCACAACCTTCATTCTCTAAATCGGACAACCTCATGCAGTTTTCCAGCTCTTTCAGTCATTTGTCTCTCACACCTCTGTCTGCAGTTTACCTTCTCTATCTGTGCAGATCCCTCCTCTCCATCTCCCTCCCACACTCCAGTATCTTTGCCTTTCCTGCCATATCTCCCTCTGTGCGTATCTGCCTCCCTCGGTTACCTTCTTCTGCTCTCAGTATCTGTCGCTCTGTCTCAGCTTGGCTGAGCAGATAAAACCAGGATGTTCATGAAGGCAAGCCAGCAGCTAGCTTCCTCTATTTTCTCTCTTTCCTGTCATATGAACACACATGTACATCAGTCACTCAAATGCACACCTGAGAAGATGCAACCACATATTCAAACACACACAAACACACATGCACACAGAGATTTGTACATTCCATGTGAATGTCCAGATGGGTTTAATCTCTGGGACTGTGAAGGTCAGCTTCTTTGTTCTGTTCATAGAAAAAACATTGTTTTACAGGATTAAAGTTTCTCTAATTCACACATATTTGCAATGAGGGATAGAAAGAGTGAGAAAGTGGCAGAAAAAGACAGGGGCAGAGAAAGAGATACAAAATGAGAAGAGAAAGAAAGGAAATTTATGCATCTTATCAGTAAAACAGGTCGAACTCGTTAAAGGCAACAAAGGAAGAACTGTATTTGCCTGAATGTGGCTCCGCAAAACATTGCAGTACAGTGAAATCTTGGGTTTAGACCAGTTATATTTTGATTAGAGTATGCCTGGAGAAAGTCTTAAACTGTTTAACATTTTGACCATCAATATTAAAGAATGCACAGCCATCAGATTTAATGTTTAAATATAGATGCGGACATCGCAGCAGCAAAATCAGACATCAAACAAGTCTACAAATTTATAATCAGATCTGCATGGCATGTTGCAGTGAAAAGCATATACAGCATTTCCAACGAGGTTTAGCAGGCCAATAGCCACAGACAAGACAACACATTTTGCCATTGCAATGACCAGTGTAAATGACCATGCCTACATGATACATAATAAAATATATGTCATTTTAGGTCTTGATGTAGAAAAGAAAACAAAAGAAACAACCTGACGTTTGTTTTATACATGTTGTGTTTAAACATGCCTTTTTTTTTAAATATTTAAATACAGATTCATTTGAATGAAAATTTAAAGCAGAGGACCAAATACAGTTTGTTTTTCCATATTTTTGAGTAACGGAGCAAAGTTGTCCTCTTTGTAATTGTTAATTAAGTTCAAAAGCTAGCTTAGTCATCAAACCCACATGAATGTTACTATGTATTTTAAAAAAAGATACACATTACATAATATTTGCCTCTTAACATTTAGCCAGATTTTCTCAGATTTATTTTCTTTGTACTGACATAATTGCAGCACAGAATAAATAATTCTGTTAGCCTTCCAAAGTGAAAACGATGATCTTAACATCTTAATCTTAACACAAAACTGTTTAACCACGGAGACAAACCTTTTCATGCATCAGTTAAATGTGTTCAGTGAGCACCTTTTTTCTAAAACAACCAGCAACTTTAGCAAATATCTTTCTGGCATAACCTCAATGTAGAGGGTTTCATTGACAACTGGACAAATGTCAAGTCAGCTGTCCTCCCAATGACTGTGTAAGCCTTAGAGTGACCATAATATAAAAATCCTTAATTTTATACAATACAAGACACACCCAAACAAAACCAATATTCAAGGCAGATAGCAAGAAAACGAAGAAAAAGGTATTACTAAATTGTGATATAAAGCCTGTAATTGACACTGACAATGACTGTTATCCATTATAATTTGCATTTCAAATTAATTTTGTTTAAAGATTAAGTGAACAGAAACTATTGCTGGATTATTCCTGAGTTGGTGATGTCAAAATTAGACAAACCACCATCCAGTTGGAGTAAAACAACACACAGAACAAACCCCACGGGACACAATATGGAACATTAGCTGCTACACTTTATTAAAGCTCTAATTGAGGCTGTGTGCTCTACTTCTTATCTAGCCTTGTTATATTCAGAAATAGCCCACAGCAGCTAGATGAGATTGTAATCAAACAGCTGCAATCAGTTGATGGCTGGGAATGAGACAGTCACCTCCTAAAAGCTGCTGATATGTCTGGAGGTGAATTTGGGTAAAATTGTTGACAAGATTAAGATGAACTTTGACCCAACATTACAACAGCCTATTCATCCTATTTTCCATTTTATAATGAAATTAACCTTGGAAAAGTTTTCATATCCTCAGACGTTTATCAAATTTTTTCACGTTACAACCACAATACATTTTGTTTAGACTTTATGTAATAGACAAACACAAAGTAATGCACATTAATGAAGTGGAAGTAAAACAAATTTTCTTCAAGTAAACTTTTGAAATAGTATGTCATGCTGTTATATTCTGCCCTTTTTTAATCTGATATCCCTGAATAAAATTTAACCAATTGCCTTCAAAAGTCACCTAATTAGTAAAGTGCACCTGCTTGTTCTTTTGTCTTGGTATAAATCCAACTGTTCTTTGAAGACTTCTGAGGTTTGTCAGAAATAATCAGTGAAAAAACCACATTATGAAACCAAAGACCAGACAAGTCTGGGATAAAGCTGTGATGAAGTTTAAATCAAAGTTAGATTATATAGCAATATCCCAAGCATTGAAAATCTCCCAGAGCACTTTCTAATCCATCATCTGAAAATGGAAGCAATTAAAAATCTATCAAGACATGGCCATCCACCTAAACTTACAGGCTAGGCAAGGAGAGCATCAATCAGACAAGGGGCCCACAAGAGGAGCTGCAATAATCCACAGCTCAGATGGGAGAATTAGGTGATGGAATTAATTTAGTTGTGCACTCTACAAATCTTAAATTTATTGAACAGTGGTAAGAATAAAGTCAAAGGAAGACCTATTTGTCTCAAGCCATATCTGCCGCACAGCAGTAAAAAGGTGGGCTGCTCAGATGAGATGTTTGAGGTTTTTTTTTATGATTTTTGTGGTGCTAGTGGTTGTTATTTACAGTAATCAGACAGGGAATATGCAAAGTGAAGAGAGGAAGACATGTAGAAAGCACAGTTACAAGGTTGGGAAATGGACTCTAGACGGCTGTTGAAAGGACAAATGGTCTCTGTATGTTGGGTCGCTGCTCTATGGCAATGCCACATGACCCCTCTACAATTGAACTTTTAAATCTACATGTAAAACTTTATCTGTGGAGGAAAATTAACATTGCAATACACCCTTAACATACCATCCATGCGAAACACAGTAGCGGCAGCCTGGGGGATCCCTATTTAAACACAGATGGGGGAGCTGGTCAGAGTTGATGAGAAGATAGAAAGGGCTAATTACAGTATATATATATATATATATATATATATATATATATATATATATATATATATATACACTGCTCAAAAAAAATAAAGTAAACACTCAAATAACATCCTAGATCTGAAGGAATGAAATATTCTCATTGAATACTTTGTTCTGTACAAAGTTGAATGTGCTGACAACAAAATCACACAAAAATCATCAATGGAAATCTAATTTATTAACCAATGGAGGCCTGGATTTGGAGTAACACACAAAATTAAAGTGGAAAAACACACTACAGGCTGATCCAACTTTGATGTAATGTCCTTAAAACAAGTCAAAATGAGGCTCAGTATTGTGTGTGGCCTCCACATGCCTGTATGACCTCCCTACAACGCCTGGACATGCTCCTGATGAGACGGTGGATGGTCTCCTGAAGGATCTCCTCCCAGACCTGGACTAAAGCATCCGCCAACTCCTGGACAGTCTGTGGTGCAACATGACGCTGGTGGAGGGAGCGAGACATGATGTCCCAGTTGTGCTCAATCAGATTCAGGTCTGGGGAACGGGCGGGCCAGTCTATAGCTTCAATGTCTTCATCTTGCAGGAACTGCTGACACACTACAGCCACATGAGGTCTAGCATTGTCCTGCATTAGGAGGAACCCAGGACCAACCGCAACAGCATATGGTCTCACAAGGAGTCTGAGGATCTCATCTCGGTACCTAATAGCAGTCAGGCTACCTCTGGCGAGCACATGGAGGGACATGTGGCCCTCCAAAGAAATGCCACCCCACACCATTACTGACCCACTGCCAAACCGGTCATGCTGAAGGATGTTACAGGCAGCAGATCACTCTCCACGGTGTCTCCAGACTCTGTCACGTCTGTCACATGTGCTCAGTGTGAACCTGCTTTCATCTGTGAAGAGCACAGGGTGCCAGTGGTGAATTTGCCAATCCTGGTGTTCTCTGGCAAATGCCACGGTGTTGGGCTGTGAGCACAACCTCCATTTGTGGACGTCGGACCCTCATACCATCCTCATGGAGTCGGTTTCTAACCGTTTGTGCAGACACATGCACATTTGTGGCCTGCTGGAGGTCATTTTGCAGGGCTCTGGCAGTGCTCCTCCTGTTCCTCCTTCCACAAAGGTGGAGGTAGCGGTCCTGCTGCTGGGTTGTTGCCCTCCTACGGCCTCCTCCACGTCTCCTGGTAGCGCCTCCAGGCTCTGGACGCTACACTGACAGACACAGCAAACCTTCTTGCCACAGCTCACATTGATGTGCCATCCTGGATGAGCTGCACTACCTGAGCCACTTGTGTGGGTTGTAGAGTCCGTCTCATGCTACCACGAGTGTGAAAGCACCACAACATTCAAAAGTGACCAAAACATCAGCCAGAAAGCATCGGTACTGAGAAGTGGTCTGTGGTCTCCACCTGCAGAACCACTCCTTTATTGAGTGTGTCTTGCTAATCACCAAAGATTTCCACCTGTTGTCTTTTCCATTTGCACAACAGGATGTGACATTGATTGTCCATCAGTGTTGCTTCCTAAGTGGACAGTTTGATTTCACAAAAGTTTGTTTTACTTGGAGTTATATTGTATTTGAGTGTTCCCTTTATTTTTTTGAGCAGTGTATACAAAGTTGAAGATTATAAGGGAGAAATAGGTAGAGCAGACAGAACAGAAGACAAGACATCATAGCACACCCACGTCTATCAAAGCTTGACACTACTGATGTGTGTGTGAGCAACTCAGATACATCAGCATATCAAGAGCGTGACACATGAAGACACAAAAGCAAGGGTTCATGACAGGGAAGTGAGCAGATTTCAAAACAATGGATGCAGACACATGTACAGGGAATTTAGACATTATGACAAGTTGTTCAAGCTGTAGTCTTTGTATGTAAATACAGGTAGGAATAAAAACAGTAACAGGGAAGTAGCTAAGAACAAACAAAAAAGAATCAGAGGTGACATATTGACTTGTGTGATGTTGATCAGGGCAAAGGGGAGAGGGAATGGGTGAGCATGTGAGTTCATGTTATGTGTGTGCTTGAACTCGCAGGGGGTTAGATATGAAGATGTGCTCTACTGAAACGTCCCAAATGTTTATGATTTTATCAGGGTGTGTGACTTTGAGAGCTTCCGCCTTTGGGAGGATCCATCACATCTAATCATGTTTCATTAATAGATATGTCTTGTGAGAAAAATAGTCGCTTTATTTTTTGCTTCACATCATTGGTATAAGAAGTCAATACCGACTCAAGATACCGACAGAAAAAAACACGATGCCGTCACTTTGAGTCCGCCTTGGTTTGAAAGTGTGCCGTTCAGTAAGCCCATCCAAGCTGCAGTGGAGAAATAAGCATGTTTACTAAGTCAGATATGAATTATTCTGCCTGCGCATCTTTATCTCCACCCACTGCTTGAGGTCGCCCCTCTGAGGTCCTTCCTCAATATTCCTTTATTATTGTATAAAATAGAACAATCAAGCAAACTTCACTAGGAAAATGTTCATGTTTTGGTTGTATTTATTAGCATGAATCCTTATTTCAACCCACAGCTTCCCATGATATAAGATCCCAAAGGATAGACTCTATAACAGAGCTGTCTCACCAGGAAGTGTTAAAAAATACATATTTTTAATTTTCAGATTTGAGTGCTGGACTTGCTACAAAATAAAAAAGAATTGAGGAATATATTGTATGATATTATTCAGTTTTTTTTTCCTCTCTGTTTTGTGCTTTACGTCATTAAGGGCTGATGTGATGAAGTACATGCAGACAAACCTCTGGTTCTTGACAATGATTAACAATAATTTATGCCCGTCTTTCTCACATGCTTCATGCTTAATAGTCACTTCACTACAAAAATGGACGGATATCATCTTCATGCAGAGAGGACAAGAAATACCACCTCAAACTCAGAACCACTATGAACCTTCTAACATTATGAACTGAATAAACTCACAGCCTGGATACTCTCAGCCTCGTTTTCTGTGCAGTATCATCCTATTGTAGACTTCAACATTTAAAATAATTTTAATGTATATAAAAACAAATTGCAATCAGCCTTTATGTTGTTTTTCTAAGTAGATAAGTAACTTTCTAACATACTTCTTGACAGACAGCCTTTGGAGCCATACCTTTCTACAGTGGAATGGCATAACCATGATGACCTGTAGTCTGGGACAGCAGACTAAACATGCCAATTGCTATACACAGAAAATAAATAGTTTTTAAATAATTGAATAGTTTTTCTGACAAAAAATGAATATATGTCAAACGAATGTGTGTCCACTCTTTGGTAATAAAAAAAGGAGTTAGCACTACTGTCCAAAAAAATCTACATTCAAACATAATTCAAAACACTTATCTCAGAATTTTTAAACATTTGATTCTTGATATCCCTAAGCTGAGGAAGAGGACACAGTATAGTTCAGGCCTTTGCGATGAAAGATATGGCTCGCAAAGTCAACAACTAGACCATCAAGATGTTATTTCTGAGCATTTAGTGCCTTAGGTAAGAAATGTGTTGTTTTACCATTATTTTTTACTTTTTATGTTTCTTCTGTCAGTATAGAACATACTAAATAAATCAGTAAACCAGGAGTGTTAGTTTTTACGAATAACCATATTGCTGACAAATTGTACAGCAGCATTTCAATGACCGTTTCAACCACTACATGTTTAGCATAACCCTGAGGGGACATTTTAGGCCTAAATGCCAAATGTTGTTGTCGGAAATTTGTAGAAAGATTATACAGTTATACAGTAAAGATTATACAGTTATCCCTAATATACAAAATCATGGGGACAAAGTTGTGAAATTATTCCATCTACTTGAATGCTTTCAGAATTGTGGCTTGTTAATTACAAATTTTGTCACAAGTGGTCATTCATCACCAATTTGGCAAATAACAGAGAGCTTTTAAAGCTCTGGGTAGGGTGCCAGTTTCTTAGTCTTTCAAGCTTCTGTCTCACACATTTGTTCTTATTTCCTCCAAATCACTGAACAGACTAAAAAAATTGGTTGAATTTTGAACTGCTGGAGATTTTATCATTATTTCTTAAATCTCGGGTGGCAATTTTGCTTTGATTTAATATCAGAGTTGGTGTTACCTTGCTTTGGCAACTTTCAGCTGCTTTGTTCTCACTTTTTTTCTTTCAACCTTTTTGACCTTTTGATATTCTGTAAGCACTTTGAATTTCCTTGTATATAAATTTCCAAATTTTTATATTTTTTTACCTATTTTTTTACTTTGGACACGGGAATCAATATATTTATTTTGAGCCACAAGTCTTAACGCAAATGAAAATGAAACATTGTAAAATAATTTTTATCATGTTATGTAATGCTGTCCCATGTTTGTTGTTTCATATATAAACTAATATAATATATAAACTTTACATACCACTAGTTGTAATGGTCCAGACCCTAGTGGGCTGAGAATGTTTTAGACAAAAAAGGATAGTGAACATATTTTCTTTTTTTACAATAGGCATAAAACATAATAATTATGTACCAAAGTAATGAATGTATGCATGAATTAAAACCGTAGCATAATTAAGGTCTGAGAAGTAATTAGAAAAGGTTATTGTCAGAGAAAGATAAAGTGGGCTTCACTGGAAGTTGAATGAGGCAATGTTTTCACCTCAGCAGCATGTGCAAATGTTGATTTTGTTGCCCAAGAAATAAAGCTGTTAATGAGGCTTTGTTTTTCAAAGCTTTTCAAAGTTTTTTCCTGGACAATATTTTCACTTTACAATAAATTATCAAATAAATAATAATTAATGTTTTAGTTTTAGTTGTTTAACTATAAAAAATACTCTTTGTTTTGCAATGTTTGATGAATGGACATGCTGCAAAACGCTATTGGGGACAATAGAATTACCACTGACCTTTGTTTAAATGAAAATTTTCAAATGCTCATTTATCCACACACAGACCACAAAATAAACTTGCTTTTTTCTTTTTCTAATTTGCTAAAGAACACAAAACATGTCTTTAGATGAGACATTACTGGGCTGGAGCAGAGATGTTCACAAATCATTTTTTCCAAGTCAACTCCCAAGTCTTTGACTAACGTCAAAGTCAAATCTCAAGTCTCTGATAACTGAAATAAACATTTTCTCATCAAATCTATTATATCTAAAGCTCCTCTATCCCTGCATTGTTGTAGGTTGGGATTCTAAACCTTCTCTGTTTGTCCTTATGCCTAAATTACCACATCATTCTCTTTAAATCTATTTATATTTATAAGTATTTATTACATTTTAATCAATTGACATTTAATTTAACATCCAAAAATTCGCTAAAGGCTGCTTTGTATTATTTTGTGCCTGTAATGACTAAGTTTATCCCTGTCTTCATATTGTCCACTCCTTCATTATATATTGCACTAAATAGGGTTTTGAAAGTTTTCTTCTCCTCACTGAGCTGGAGAATTTTTAATAACATTCAGAAACAATTTTTTGAATTCACATTTAAAACCTTTGTTCTTAGTTCAACTTTAGCAAAGATATTAAAATGTAAGGTATAAATTACCACATAACGAACAAGGCACACTGTATTAAGTAAACAAATGTGTGTTAAACTTCTGAATGAGCAGAACAGAAAGTTCTCTATTTTCAGTTGTCAAAAATATTCAGTGTTTTTGTAATGTAGCGGCTAGCCGAACAGCGAGAGAACGTTGGAGGTAAGATACATTTATTTAGTTCTAAAATGATCCAAAGTCATTTAATACAGCATTCATTTAGAGAGACATTTATGTGGTCATTACTGTAAAGCTACAGCTACAGGTCCTTCTCAAAATATTAGCATATTGTGATAAAGCTAATTATTTTCCATAATGTAATGATGAAAATTTAACATTCATATATTTTAGATTCATTGCACAATAACTGAAACATTTCAGGTCTTTTATTGTCTTAATACGGATTATTTTGGCAAACAGCTCATGAAAACCCAAAATTCCAAAATGGACTCTAGACGGCTGTTGAAAGGACAAATGGTCTCTGTATGTTGGGTCGCTGCTCTATGGCAATGCCACATGACCCCTCTACAATTGAACTTTTAAATCTACATGTAAAACTTTATCTGTGGAGGAAAATTAACATTGCAATACACCCTTAACATACCATCCATGCGAAACACAGTAGCGGCAGCCTGGGGGATCCCTATTTAAACACAGATGGGGGAGCTGGTCAGAGTTGATGAGAAGATAGAAAGGGCTAAATACAGTATATATATATATATATATATATATATATATATATATACAGGTCCTTCTCAAAATATTAGCATATTGTGATAAAGTTAATTATTTTCCATAATGTCATGATGAAAATTTAACATTCATATATTTTAGATTCATTGCCCACTAACTGAAATATTTCAGGTCTTTTATTGTCTTAATACGGATGATTTTGGCATACAGCTCATGAAAACCCAAAATTCCTATCTCACAAAATTAGCATATTTCATCCGACCAATAAAAGAAAAGTGTTTTTAATACAAAAAACGTCAACCTTCAAATAATCATGTACAGTTATGCACTCAATACTTGGTCGGGAATCCTTTTACAGAAATGACTGCTTCAATGCGGCGTGGCATGGAGGCAATCAGCCTGTGGCACTGCTGAGGTCTTATGGAGGCCCAGGATGCTTCGATAGCGGCCTTTAGCTCATCCAGAGTGTTGGGTCTTGAGTCTCTCAACGTTCTCTTCACAATATCCCACAGATTCTCTATGGGGTTCAGGTCAGGAGAGTTGGCAGGCCAATTGAGCACAGTGATACCATGGTCAGTAAACCATTTACCAGTGGTTTTGTCACTGTGAGCAGGTGCCAGGTCGTGCTGAAAAATGAAATCTTCATCTCCATAAAGCTTTTCAGCAGATGGAAGCATGAAGTGCTCCAAAATCTCCTGATAGCTAGCTGCATTGACCCTGCCCTTGATAAATCACAGTGGACCAACACCAGCAGCTGACACGGCACCCCAGACCATCACTGACTGTGGGTACTTGACACTGGACTTCTGGCATTTTGACATTTCCTTCTCCCCAGTCTTCCTCCAGACTCTGGCACCTTGATTTCCGAATGACATGCAGAATTTGCTTTCATCTGAAAAAAGTACTTTGGACCACTGAGCAACAGTCCAGTGCTGCTTCTCTGTAGCCCAGGTCAGGCGCTTCTGCCGCTGTTTCTGGTTCAAAAGTGGCTTGACCTGGGGAATGTGACACCTGTAGCCCATTTCCTGCACACGCCTGTGCACGGTGGCTCTGGATGTTTCTACTCCAGACTCAGTCCACTGCTTCCGCAGGTCCCCCAAGGTCTGGAATCGGCCCTTCTCCACAATCTTCCTCATGGTCCGGTCACCTCTTCTCGTTGTGCAGCGTTTTCTGTCACACTTTTTCCTTCCCACAGACTTCCCACTGAGGTACCTTGATACAGCACTCTGGGAACAGCCTATTCGTTCAGAAATTTCTTTCTGTGTCTTACCCTCTTGCTTGAGGGTGTCAATAGTGGCCTTCTGGACAGCAGTCAGGTCGGCAGTCTTACCCATGATTGGGGTTTTGAGTGATGAACCAGGCTGGGAGTTTTAAAGGCCTCAGGAATCTTTTGCAGGTGTTTAGAGTTAACTCGTTGATTCAGATGATTAGGTTCATAGCTCGTTTAGAGACCCTTTTAATGATATGCTAATTTTGTGAGATAGGAATTTTGGGTTTTCATGAGCTGTATGCCACAATCATCCATATTAAGACAATAAAAGACCTGAAATATTTCAGTTAGTGTGCAATGAATCTAAAATATATGAATGTTAAATTTTCATCATGACATTCTGGAAAATAATGAACTTTATCACAATATGCTAATATTTTGAGAAGGACCTGTATAATCCACCGCATCCTTTCACAGTAAAACATTCAGAACCGCTGCAGTCTGTAGCTCAAATTACATCCTTTCACTCTTCATTACATGAGATAAAAACTGTTGTCAAAACTCAAGTCTTCGACTAGAAGTCCAAGTCAAGGCTTAAGTCTTCAGGGCACAGGTCTAAGTTGAGTCTGAAATTTCTTATTTTTGTGACTTGAGCAGGACTGGAGTCGCAATCTCAAACTGAACTCGCCATCTCTGGGCTGCAATGGTCTATAGAGCATCTTGACAGGGCCATAATTTGGCTCACACAGGCATCATGCATCAAATAAACCTTTAAAGCAAGTAATGAAGACCAAACTGACTAGAGTGAAGATCAATCACAGGAGAGAGCTTTCAATACCAGAAATAAAGACACTGGTTCTGCACACTTGATAATGGGAAATGAGTTAAGGCAGTTTCCCACCTGATTCAACTGCTTCTGCCCTCTTAGTGGCAGCATTTTTTGAATACAATGTCATGATGAAGCTTTAGAAAGCTGTCTTCTCTCAGTGTGATTGTAGTATATATCCTAGAGAAATTTACATCCCTAGTGCTTCCACTGTTTATTATTTCAATTTTAACACCTGATGCATTCAATATCATGTCAGACACATCTCAGGACACATGAATAGATGGAGAAGCCTGTAACTTGAGTATCACGAGGTACTTTATTACCTACTTATGCAACAGTTACAGAGTTGATTAATTTAATTTTTGAAATGCTAGAGTATCAGAAATCTTCCTGAACTGCTGCAAAAAATATAGAGTGAAAAGTATTCCTATCTGTTAAACCTTTTAAAATTTTTCCAGGTTACAATACAAAATTCTTATTCAACAAGATGGTCTATATTCTTATAAAATATATTTTATAAGAATTGAATATGATTGAACACGAAGAGGCACTTATTTTGTTTTTATAGAGAAAACACTGAAATGTGCCTGTTAGGATGAGCATACAATAACTTTTCAAATCTTCCTACTTTTTGATATAGGTCTGGACTTTGACTGGGTCATTTTAATCGATAAATACACTGATGGAAACCATTTAATTGTTGCTCTGGCTATAAGTTAAGGGCTGCCGCCCTGCTGGTAGAGGAACCTTTGGTCAGAGGAAAAGGCATGACCATGTTTCACCAAGGTGATGATATGTTCAGGATAAAGTGCAGTGTTACTTTTCTGCCACACATAGTGTTTTACATGTGTAACTAAAGGGTTAGTATTGGTGTCCAAAGCTCCCTCACCCACATGTCCCCCACATGGCTTGTGGCAAACTGCAAAAGAGATTACTTTTGACTCTCTTCTTACCACTATTCTATCAAGGCCAGATTTATGTATTACATGACTAATAATTGTTCTCTCAACTTCCACTTGAGCTGTGGATCTCCGTAGCTCCTCCAGAGTTAACACTGGCTTCTTGGTTAAGTCTGTGATCAATTACATGGCTTCTTTGATGGTGAAGCTAGCCATGGAACCATCTGGCAGAGGGTTACACTTTTGCAATATTCTTTCCGTTTTTTGATGATGGATATTAGAGTGGTTTATTAGATGTTCAAAGCTTGGGAAACTATTTTATAAACAAATCCTGCTTGAAACCCGTCCTTAAACGTTTCCTGAGCTGTATGTTGTGTTCCTTGGCCTTCATGATGCTGTTTGTTTACTAATGTTCTCCAACAAACCTCTAAGGCCTTCATAGAACAATTACATTTATGGTCAGGTTAAATTAGACAGGTGGAGTCTATTCACTGGATTTCATTTAGGGGCATTAGGGTAACGTGAGCTGAAAGCATATGCATGCCAGTTTTCAGATTTGAACATCAATGCAGAGAAAATAAATATTGTTAAAGGAGTAAATTCTGCGTGTAGGAGTACGTACTGAGTTGATGAGAGATGTTAAAACCTATAGATGATAAAGACGGAAAGAGGCCAGTGGAGGTGGATGAAGTCAAAGAGACATAGTTTCTGTGTATTGCCAATAGTTTGAATAATGCAGAATGACCTGTGTCTCATGGATATTGTCTTCATTCATTTTTAACAGGTTCAGTAACACAGCAGTAGTCAAGCTTTATTTCTCCCCCTCTGTGTAAGGAACATGTGGATATGCACAATGTCCAAGTGTGTATTTAACATAATAAATTCACCTTTTAGTTGTGGTCACAAAGAACAAGCAGGTTAATTACTTGCTGCTAATGGCTTTTTGATTGCTGGAGTTAATTAAAGCTTTGACATCCACTCTAAAAAGATGATTTTAGAATCGTTACACAGTTGACTGTTAAATCTTCAGAAGGAATTCAAAACCAGAAGGCCTTTGGTAAGAAAACATAAAGCAAGCATAAGTATCTTTAACACAAAACATTTAAACATTGTTGCTTTGACAACACCATAGGGGGAAAAAAATCCAATGTCCTGTCCTGTGAGGACTCTTGTAAGATATCGCTGGGGTTCCTCAAGGTTTAGTTGTAGGTTCACTATTTTTACAGTGCTACAACTGCATCTACGAAAATGACCTTCAGTTTTATGTCTTTCAAGCTCTACCAGCTGCACAGGTTGTCCCCCCTGGTTTAATGTTTAACCTGGCTTAGT
The DNA here is from genome assembly GCF_021462225.1 of Girardinichthys multiradiatus. Lineage (NCBI taxonomy): Eukaryota > Metazoa > Chordata > Actinopteri > Cyprinodontiformes > Goodeidae > Girardinichthys > Girardinichthys multiradiatus. The sequence continues at coordinate 35,966,392 of NC_061802.1, read as the reverse complement.
GGCTAGCTCTCTAGCTATTTTTTATTTTAAATGCCAACAAGACAAAGACCTTGATCATAGCTCCTCCTGTATTACATTCTCAAATCAAACCGGGTTGTTGTTTCTTTTTGCTCAGTAGCTACAGGGGTTGGACAATGAAACTGAAACACCTGTCATTTTAGTGTGGGAGGTTTCATGGCTAAATTGGACCAGCCTGGTAGCCAGTCTTCATTGATTGCACATTGCACCAGTAAGAGCAGAGTGTGAAGGTTCAATTAGCAGGGTAAGAACACAGTTTTGCTCAAAATATTGAAATGCACACAACTTTATGGGTGACATACCAGAGTTCAAAAGAGGACAAATTGTTGGTGCACGTCTTGCTGGCGCATCTGTGACCAAGACAGCAAGTCTTTGTGATGTATCAAGAGCCACGGTATCTAGGGTAATGTCAGCATACCATAAAGAAGGACGAACCACATCCAACAGGATTAAATGTGGAGGCAAGAGGAAGCTGTCTGAAAGGGATGTTCGGGTGCTAACCCGGATAGTATCCAAAAAACATAAAACCACGGCTGCCCAAATCACAGCAGAATTAAATGTGTACCTCAACTCTCCTGTTTCCACCAGAACTGTCCGTCGGGAGCTCCACAGGGTCAATATACACGGCTGGGCTGCTGTAGCCAAACCTGTGGTCACTCATGCCAATGCCAAACGTCGGTTTCAATGGTGCCAGGGGCGCAAATCTTGGGCTGTGGACAATGTGAAACATGTATTGTTCTCTGATGAGTCCACCTTTACTGTTTTCCCCACATCCGGGAGAGTTATGGTGTGGAGAAGCCCCAAAGAAGCGTACCACCCAGACTGTTGCATGCCCAGAGTGAAGCATGGGGGTGGATCATTGATGGTTTGGGCTGCCATATCATGGCATTCCCTTGGTCCAATACTTGTGCTAGATGGGCGCGTCACTGCCAAGGACTACCGAACTATTCTTGAGGACCATGTGCATCCAATGGTTCAAACATTGTATCCTGAAGGCGGTGCCGTGTATCAGGATGACAATGCACCAATACACACAGCAAGACTGGTGAAAAATTGATTTGATGAACATGAAAGTGAAGTTGAACATCTCCCATGGCCTGCACAGTCACCAGATCTAAATATTATTGAGCCACTTTGGGGTGTTTTGGAGGAGCGAGTCAGGAAACGTTTTCCTCCACCAGTATCACGTAGTGACCTGGCCACTTCCTACAAGAAGAATGGCATAAAATCCCTCTGACCACTGTGCAGGACTTGTATATGTCATTCCCAAGACGAATTGACGCTGTATTGGCCGCAAAAGGAGGCCCTACACCATACTAATAAATTATTGTGGTCTAAAACCAGGTGTTTCAGTTTCATTGTCCAACCCCTGTATATTCAGTGTACAAAATCTAACAGCGATATTTGATACAGTTTTAGGCTATTTTCTTCTTGTTTCTTTCACTCAAGAAACATTTCTAAAGAATGACATGTAGTTTTCCCTGTAGAACTAGTAGAAATTATCCATGAATTTTATATTTTAGATTACTGTAATGCTCTGTTTACCGGTCTGGATAAATCATTGCTCTCATGGCTCCAAGCCACTCAGAATACAGCAGCCTGACCTTTTAATGAATTATAATATATTTTTACACTGGCTTGCAGCAAATTTTAGAATTCATTTTACTCAGCCTCTGAGCTCTGAATGGCCAGGCTCCTGATTTTCTATGTCAGCTTTTCACAAACACACTGCTGCTCGTAGCCTTCCATCACAGACTCTAAATGCGTTGTTCCCCCTACAAGGTACTAAGCAGGACAAGCCCTTCAAGTAAGTTTCTCAATCGTAGTGGAATAACACTTGGTAACTCTGTGGATGCCTTTTACAAACAGAAGAAAACCTTCTTGTTATATTGGGATTTGATGTGATTTTTTGTCAAATGTTTGATTCAGTTGTACAAAAAAGGTTTGTAATTTTCATTTTAACTATTTTGTACAGTGCTATGTGACCCTGTGTCTGGGAGAAGCACTTTATAAAAATGTCAATCAGACAGCAGCAGCTGATCCAAAACCCTGCTGCTTGTGTCCTCACTAAAACTAACAACGTAGAGCCGATTTTGAAGTTCTTACACTGGCTGTTAGTTAATGGATTAGCACTAAAATACGATAAGGATTTGTTGCCCTTGTATCAGCCTCACAAATCACTCAGATCTTCTGGTTCAAGTGTACTCTGCATCCCCAAAACAAGAACCAAGCAGGAGAAGCAGCTTTTAGTTCTTATACTCCACTAATCTGGAACAAACTGCAAAAATGCTAAAACCCTGAGTTCTTTTAAAACAAGGTTAAAACCCTTAGTTAGAATTGCCTTTAAATGTTCTATTTAAACTATTACCTGAAACATCATTTATTTTAGTCTGTAGCACAACTTTCCTTTATTATGCCACTGCAGTGTACTTATTTATTAATGTTTTTCTTTCTTTCTTTTGTCATGTAAAGCACTTAGAATTGTCTTGTTGCTGAAATATGCTATACAAATAAACTTGCCTCACCTTCCAAATAGCCTTTAATTACTTTCTTATTTAGGCTTTTCTCTCTCTTCTCCATAAAATGTTCTTGTTTACAAAGCAGCCCACATCTGCAGAACCATGAAACAGAAAGTATTCTAAGTTTTCACAATTGCTTTCCACTTTGACGCTGTGAAGCAAAAGGCTGCAAGCAAGGACACAGCAGGAGGTCCAGGGCTCAGTGTGCTTTCTGGTGTTTTGCGCAGCTGCTAACTACAATAAATAAGAACACATGGTCAGACACCCTGTTGACGAAACCCTCTAACCTCCACCTCAACATGAACTCTCAATATCTGTATACATTTGCTGCAGGGAGAAAGTGTGTTTCTGTGCCAGTGTGGGGCTATGTGCACTTAAGTTGGCAAGCGAGGGGAGCCTGGGGCTCATTGTTCAACTCAGTAGGTATAAATAGAAAAACAGAAAGCCAGGAATGCACAGGCAAAGCTAAAAACCATGAAGCTGTAGTTCTTTAGTAGTCTTTGGCAATTTAGAAAAAGATGATGTTATTGTAAAACTGTGTTATGCCAACTTTTGAAGATATTTGTTGAATATGTATCTTGTTGTACATAAATAAAAAAAAATTTAAAAATGTATTGTTGTGTTGGTGATTTGAGTTCAAAGGAGGCAAATAAAACATGTCTTACTAGCAATACTTAACATAGGCCCATATAAAAAACAGGCAGCATAAGCCAAAAAATAAAAAATAAAATCACAGAGGACATCAGCAGAGGATCTGCCAGTAGAGAGAAACCAGGGCTATTTTGGTGGGCGGGTATGATAACTGAATGCCTGGCAGCTGTGTTGATTACTGGTTACTGACAGGTGTGGACAGCTGTAAAAACTGGCAAAAACTGAGGGGAACCTGATGGGAGAAAAATACACAATGCAGAACAGCTACTCAATATTTAGCATATTAATGACATTAATGGGGACAACGATCTAACTGAGATGCCAAGTCAGAGGTGCCACTGAAAATGGGATGATTTTGAGTTTCAATATTAAAGTTGCAACCTATACTGAAGGCATTGCAGTTTCCACAGTAAACAGGTTTTTTTTTTGCTTCAACAAATAACTTTAGTTCAAATTGTCTTAATCAAGATTATAGGGTACAATAAAATGTTAAGGTGATTAACTTAGAAGGGTGGGACGTAGAAGTGGTTCAATTATGATATGGATAAACCTTAATATATGGGAAACAAAAGACACGTTATTGTGGAGAAAGAGCTGCTTTGCAAACTGCTGAGTAGGCAGCAAAATGACTGAGCTGACTTAAACCTCGAGTATACCTTCACACATCAGAGGTCTCGAGAGAATTCCAACGCGAAGAACGACCCTTTGACTTGTATACTCTCTCTTGGGCACATGGTATTCACTCTACTTTTATACGTATATTTTATACAGTGGATGTGACTGCAGTTCAAATGTACCTGTATTTAGCAAAAAGTAGTGTTAGAAGAATAAGCTATAGAGGAAGTACAACTCTATTTACAAAGTTTGGCCTAAGTTTGACTTTTTAGCTGTTTTTCAGATGTCTATGTAACATTCTGCAATAACTATTCCCTCTGTGCTTGTACTCAACCATTCGTAGGCTTGTAATAGTGAACACCGTTTCAGGTTATCCTGCTGCGCTTCCTGTGGTGAATTCCATTCGCGCTGCACATGTAACACAACAAAAGATCATGCCTTGTAGAGACAGTGCTCTTGCATGTGCTTTACTTTTGAGAAAACATTTGTGAGGAAAAAAATGACGAATATAACCATGTGTGAGAGGCACAAAAGGCAGTATGCTCTGAGACAGACGGTGAACAGTACAGCTGTTGCTGATCTGCAGGAAACAACTACAACACTGCATTTTTTAAATAATGTTTATCCTCTGGATAACAGGGTAGATTATTTACAGATACAGGTTTACAGGCAGCATGCGCACCTGCAAAGAGATGTATTCATTAACCAATTGGACATACTAGCAGTGCTGGCCGCTGAAATCATTCAGCCCAGATGACAAATGTTGCAGGACCTACAATAGTGATCCTTTGGTGCAAACTGGAGCTAAAGCTCAAAACTGTAATGGGACTGAATGCAGGCTGGTAGACAGACATTGTTGGCCAAGGAGTCATACAGATTTCTTGGGTAAGTCCTCCTGTTGCTTAGGCATCAAGAGTGAGTTACTGTTTTTATCCCTTAACATGTGAAGTAAGATGCTACTTAATGATTGAACAAGAAAGGCAAAATTTTGCTTCATTAAATATTTTGAACATACATGAATCGACAACTAAATTCTTAAATTAAATTGTGGGTTAACGCCACCATTTCAAACAGACTGTGGCCTATTCTTACCCATTAAGACATTAAGGCAATTCAAGGGATTTTGTCTTGTAAAGTAGGAAAAAAATAACAGTGTTGTGCTTTAAACTTAGTGTTGTAAAGTGATATCTTAAAGTTTGGCAGGCATAAAAACATGGATTGTGATGCGAGAACATTTTGTCTCAGTTTAATGCAGAAGACTAAAAGAGAAATTACATTGAGCTATCTCAAGTGATTGCCTACCTGGTCTTCGCCACACCTGGTGTCCATATTGTTTCTCAAAGAAGGACAAAGCTCCTGAAGCAGAGAGAGGGTGGAAGGGTGGGGTGCAGGGAGGGGGAGAGGGAGGTATAACATTAAGAAAAAGCACTTGTCAGGTCGCCCATTAGAGGACCATTACAATACCAATCTCTGCTCCCTATCTTTCCTTTTCACAGTGTGTGTGTAATTCTCTTGGTGTGCCTCTAGTCACCAGCGGGGAGATGAGATCATTACCTGTGACTGCGAGGCTAATGTCAAGCGCGGCCTAAAAACACACTTGCACACATATACACATAAACGTACACACATGCAAACTAAAAAGAATAATGTGGCTCTGTCTCAGTAACAAAACTATGGTGACTGCGGGGCTTGTCTCCATTTGGATAAGGCAGCCTGTTTTACAACCTGTTTCCAGCGCCATCAGATGAGAGAAACAAGAGGATACAGAGAGAAGGGATATGACAGACGGATGAGTAGAGGAGCATCTAATTGGAGACATGGTGGGAACAAATAGGCTCCTCTCTTTATGATAGAGGGGGAAAAAAAATCCTGCTGCACTACACGAGGAAACGTACGGCTGCATGGAGTGTGTTGCTCAGAATATGGCCATTAGCAGTCATTGGAGCTGGTTTGAAAGACGGTATGCAAAGGCAGGAAAGGTGGAAGTGGGTCAGAAGGTGGGGGTGACTGACCTGGACTCTAATTAACTTCACCATCAGACCCACAGCTCTTATTTCATGTTGTATACTGAATCCTAGCAATATTACTGCTACATCAAAGTGCCACACAGGAAGGCACATGAAGGCTTCTCTATTTTCACTGAAGTAAACCTGAAGATGGGTCTTTATAGCTGAAAGATTTTAAATCATAGATGAAATCCTTGATTTAGAAAAGTGTTTTTTTGTAACAAAGGCCACCGCAGGCAAAAATTAATACCTCAGTCACTCCCGTCTATATATGCCTTTTGTTTTAAAGGTGTAAGAAGACACGACACCATAGGAAATTATTGTTTAACAATTCTGGCACGAGTGCCACAGTTCTCACATTCTATGCATACAGCAGATGTGTGCCACTGCTGCAACATTGACTCAATCAATACTCAAATGTCACAGCAATGAACCTAATATTATACATAATATATAATAATATTACTTAATCTTTTGCACTCTGGAGCTGGTATGTTGAGTATGGTGAGTCTCTCACCTCGGCTTGCAAGATGTTTAAAATTGAAAGTGAAGCTAATGGCTTAACCTACTTTTTAATTCAACTAATCTGAACTACAAACTGAGCCAGTTTACTACAGTATCAGACAATCTTAAGCCACTTTGTCAATCTGTCACTCAGAGCAAAACAAGAACTTAAAATCACAAAACAGATTCAACACCAAAAAAATAAGCAAACCTTGTCCAGTAATCTGCAATAATGTAAAATGTGCAACATTTGCAGCAGTTCAGTTCTTTAACAGCTTGTGGCTGTTGTATATACAAATAGATGCAAAGAGGTTTTATCATAAAGATTTTCACGGAAAGGCAGAAATACATGTGTAGGGGTTGTTTTAGTGTGACATAAGGAATGGTTATTTACACTCATTGCTTTGCTGATCTTGTAAATTGCTGTAACAAACTAACCTATCATTTCTATCTAGTTATTACATAGGAACATTATGTTCTAAGACATCTGCCATTATTTCTACGTCCTTTATTTTATACAATCTGTTTTATTTTTAAAACTGTACCTATAAATTCATGAAAAATTTATTTTCATGAAAACAACAGAGGTTCATTCTGTTTATTCATGTGCTGCTAAAATGCACAGCAGCAAGCTGTGTCAGGAAACCTTTCATCCCCCATGTTAGTCTGCAAATAGGGATGCTGTGACTGTATACCCCTCCCCTATCCCAGTCATCACTGGTTAGTCCTTGTAACAGTCTATTTTTTGATTTTTATTTAAATTTCTTAAATACCAAATTAGAGTTAGTGGTTAAGGCAAAAACAATTTATGAAACACAGAATTTCCCACAAATGTCCAAAAATGTATAAACACAACATCTTTCTCACATAATTATCCTGGAATCATGTAAAAAAAAAGCATAGAAATATTAATTGTTAATCACACATTCATTATAGAGAAAGCAGAAAATGGAATGAATTAATCATGGCATACATGGCTGTCCAGATTTTTATCCTTCTTTCTTTATCTGCCTTTGTCTGATGTGAATATTGTTTGCAGGAAATTAATAGTGGCCTATGAGAGACCATTGCATGTGATTGTGAAAGTGTGTGTGCAAGTATATCTGTGTGTAATGATTAGCCCATTTAAGCTCTATCACTCTGCTGCTTATCTCACGTGTCATCTGTGTACAGTTAAGACATCCAACCATGTTTTATCTATTAGTCCGTTTTGTACATCCAGCACTCTTTGGTGGAGAAGCTGATCTCATGCAAACAGTTGTCTGATGCTAATTATGTTATGGAAACAAACTAAACACTGGATAACCCACCTCACAATTTTCAAATATTTTACATGTGTTCCTCTGTACCGGTAATTTGAAACTTGTGTACATACAGATGAAACTTGATAGTTACAATAGCTAACAAAAGTGAGTACACCCCTCACATTTTTGTAAATATTTTATTATAGCCTTTCATGGAACAACACTGAAGAAATGAAGCTTTGATACAATGTAAAGTATTCAGTGTGCAGCTTGTATAACAATAAATTTGTTTCCCATCAAAATACCTCAACACAGCCATTAATGTCTAAACCGCTGGCAACAAAAGTGAGCACAGTCCTATGTGAACGTGTCCAAATTGTGCCCAATTAACCATTTTTCCTCCCAGGTGTCATGTGAAATAAGGAACAGGTGTGTTATATTTGTGTTATTGCTCTCACACTCTCTCATACTGGTCACTGGAAGTTCAACATGGCACCTTATGGCAAAGAACTCTCTGAGAATCTGAAATAAACAATTGTTGCTCTACATAAAGATGACCTATAGCAAACCCCGGACTCTGGTCCAAATCCAGACCTAGAGAGCGTCTTGTCCGGAAGCAAAGCATTTTCTCATTTACTTTGTAGCTAGATATAGACATGTTATTCCTGCCGGCTGTCGCATATGACTTTTAAACAGGCGTAATGGGCAGCTATGTGGGTCAGCGACATTCTGGTCTACACTCCAAGCCAGCTGGTGGCTTTAATGCACCACATCTTTGTATGCCAACTGCCAGATAATGACAAAGATGAAAAAGAAGCTATGCAGGGTCCTTGAACGCAGGTGGCTAAGTTACTAGCGTGGGAGCTCACGCTTGCTGACAGTACAATGACTGGTGGTGCACAGATGAGTGAGTAAAAGAAGATGGCTTTGTCAAAAATACGTAAGTGTTTAAACACAAAGAGCCTTTCACTGGCTAAAATGATCAAGAATGCATGGAAGTTGGCAGAAACACTTTTAAATGAAAAAGAAGGACAAAAACCTAAAGGAAAGGTTAAGCAAATTGCCCTGCCTGCCACAAACACAACAAGGAGAGCAGAACTGTTATACCAAGATGTACAGACCCAGCTCGACTGCGCCATTCAATGTGCATTCAGTCTTGGTACTTAAATTGGATCGCACTTTTCTGTACAGCAGGTGATTTCATGGGCATATGTATAATTGATCTGTCTGATATGAGAAGATCAGAGGATTTATTCACCGATTGAAGACCACGCCGACACCCGGCGCAGGTGGAAACCCACACAGGTTTTATGTCCAAGGAGATGAGTTTTCCTCCTTGTGTAATGCAGTCGACTAACGGTTCATCAATTCCCCTCCTGAAAGGATGAGAAATGACCGTTTTTTTTCTTTAATTTGATCACGGACGTGTGGTCCCCCTCCCCTCCTTTTTCTTCAGACCTGATCCCTCCTCGACCGGTGGAGAGCAGAAATCAACGTCAAAGTAATTTTGTTCTTTTCATATTAAACCGGATAGGTGCATTTAGAGGTCTGGGCAGGATGAGACAGTTAAGGTGATGTAGGATCACCAGTAGTTAATCTAAGGTATTAACTTGTTGCATGCTATACTGATTGAATTATGTTATGCTGAGCTGTGTTTTGATTTGGTGCACAAGCGCTGCTGAATTGTGTGTGGTTCATGTTTTGTCTGGCTGATCTCAAACCAGCCAGGAGTTAGAAGTTGGACTTTTAAAAGTTTTTCATTCAAAGCAACTGCGGTTTGGGCCTCGCCCGACCACTCTTTGTTCCAGTTTTATTGCTGGAGATTTTCCACTGAGTTCCCGCCTCAGAGTTTATGACTCTTTTGTCAAGATTTGGAGCTATCAGCTGGTTGTGGCTAAAGGGGCGTGGCCCCAATGTTTTATCAGCTGATCGCTGCAATCGAGACATCAGCACAACAGGAGGACTTCTCTTTACATTTAACCCAAATTACACATTTGTCCATAAAAAAACTACTGGTTTGATCTTCATAGACACTAAATGCACACATATGTTTTTCTTTTATTATTATTGTTAGGTAGTCATTGTTATTCCCTTTGTGTAGAATAGTGCTTGTTAGTTAGGTGAAGGTTTTTGGACCAGAATAATGGTATATCAGGATTATTTGACTTCAATAAATCTTCATATACAGTACAGACAAAAGGTTTGGACACACCTTCTCATTCAAAGAGTTTTCTTTATTTTCATGACTATGAATATTGTAGCTTCACACTGAAGGCATCAAAACTATGAATTAACACATGTGGAATTATATACTGAACAAAAAAACGTGAAACAACTGAAAATATGTCTTATATTCTAGGTTCTTCAAAGTAGCCACCTTTTGCTTTGATTACTGCTACGCACTGTAGAATATAAACTATCTATGTGTGTAACTGGAATGTGCAGATAGAGGTCATAAATTAGTGAAGGACAGGGGAGTAGCGGATGGGAGTGAAGGAGACAGGAGAAGATGAGCTTGCTGGAAGTAATAACAGGAAGCACTCCTTATTTGGACATAAGGAACTGTTATGCTATATATCTAAGTGATATGATATATGTAAAAAAAGAAATGTGAGCACACCCTGGAGACTTAATAAAACGAGCTGGAAGCAGAAAGAGAGCAGAGTTGTTGCTCGCAGGTGTTGGCTGGGGCATCTTTCTCTCACTCTGCGCAGAGGCAAACTTAAGCTGATTGTACTTTGTGTTGATTTCACTCTTTTGAAACCTGTGCCCAAATCAACGGACCCGGGGAAGCAGAGACGGCTTCGTCAACTTGGGGGCGTCGTCCGGGATTTGGGAAAACAGGTGAAAATTGGGATCACTGACAAGGACCAACAGACACCGGACACAGGCTAGCCAAAACTACAGAAAAGGTAAGCAGAACTTGTTTTATCAAACTCTGCTTTTGGATTTTCGATAGGCTAAATTAATATTGTGTCCGATGTCTTAGTAAGTCTGAGTCTGCTAAAACTTAAGAAAAAGAGTGTCATAAAGGTTGACTAGGATTTAAACTGCTGAATAGGATGTTGTTTTAAGAGAATTACAAGACTTAGTGGTGGTGTTGTGTGGAAAAATATAGTAGTTTCTCGAACGTGCCGGTTCAGCATATGTCCTCGACGGGGGAGTATGATTAAGTTGGGTTAGAGGCCCGGGGGAGTGAGAAACCTCAAATTCTACATATAACTGAGAACAAGACCAGGCAAATACACTGTGTATGAATGCTAATGAGTAACGGAGATATTTCGCTGTGAAAATCAGATTACAGACGTTGATAAGTACTAAAGCACATAAAACGTTATAAACGGTGAAAAATAACACCGTAAGAATAGGAAGTCCTGTGAGTTCGACACGTTTTTCTTAAGAGCCGTAAAAAATCACATGAACATAAAGAGGGGCAGAAGTTGGTTAAACGGATGGATTCTAAAATAAATGAAGAATTGTCAAAGAAAAGCAAGACAGATAGAGAGAATGTTGGCAAGTGGTTCTGGTTGAAGATGAAAAAGTCAAAACAGGAGAAAGAGTTGGCTGACAAACAGTGTAGAGACAGCAGGTGGTTGGGAAGAGGAAAGTGGAAGGAACTTACAGACAAAGCAGAAAAAGATGAAAAATTTTGGTCACAGATGGGTTTGCTGTGGCAAAGTAGTGACCATGCTATGACTGAGAAAAGAGACAGGAAAAGCAGACAGATTAAGGATAGCAGTACAGTTGAAATGCCACCATCATATGCACTTCTCGCACATCACGCACTCTGGAGGTTCACACATTTCACAGGCTCCACTAACTGACCCATTTGCTGACCGGTTATTACGGGACAAATTGCAGCCAGCTTCTGGCCCAATAAAGTGTTCCACCCCGTATATTTCCCATTCACCTAGCGATATGGAATTGGTCACACCTCTGAAACCAGATGTAACTGAGGGCTCAGTTAATATGTCAGTGTCAGTGAAATGGGTAAAACAAGAACCACTGACTGCGGTAACTTATTATGACGCTGCTATGCAGGCACCACCTATTACAGTACAGAATCAATTACCAATTGAAAATGAGGAAGTTATGTCATCTCCCTCAACCCCAATGTCACCCGTACCTGAGGCTACTCCTCCCCCTGCTGGACATGGCTATAACATGAGACCCCGAACCCAGCCCAAACCTTCTTATATGGGTCCACTGTTCCAACCACAATTTGGAGGAAACAGTTACAAGCCATTCACACTGGGAGATCTCTCCACTTTGTGTGAGAAACGTCCCCCGATCACAGAAGGTGCCTCTATATGGTTACAGACACTGGACTCCCTGACAGCAGGCACCACTTTAGCTCTAGGTGATTACAGGGCCATTGCTGGACGATGCATGAAGCCACACAGCTGTAGGGACATAGAGCTTGTTGCGGGTACAACAACAGCACCAGATGGAGTCCCATTTACCTTGTATTCCACTCTCATAGGCATAGCTCTTAGACAAATGTATCCAGTAACCAGAGGACGTACCATTCCAAAATTTGAGTGGAATGCTAACACAAATCCTAGAGAATATTTAGATCAGTGCAAATCCATGTGGCAAACACAAACAGGAACTAATCCAGACAGAGCTGGTCCCCAAAGGGACTGGTTCCGGGATGCTGTTTTAAGAGGGTTACCATCGCAGGTTAAAACTAATATGGAAGACAATCCCGACCTACCTGGGGCAGAGACTGGAGTATGGGAGCGCCATCTGATGCATCATTTATCTAAACTCAAAGAGGCAAAACAAAATGAGGAGAGTGAATTAAAAACGTTACAAACTCAGCTCCTGAAAATGCAATTAGCAGAAGCTAAACAGAATGTGGGGGAAAAGAAAAAGGAGGGTAAAACACCTAAAATTATGTATGAAGGTGCAGTGTCTCAGCCCCCTCAGGCTCCTCCATTTCCTGGAAATCGAGAAACAGCAGGACAGTGGCATCAGGCCCCGGTCCCAAATCAGGGACATGCTGGTCGTTTTGGGGGACGGGGAGGGCCGAGAGCAAGGGGATTCCAGAGACCGCAGAGGAAACTGGGTAGTGCTGATGTGTGTTACTACTGCAATGAGCCTGGACATTAGGCCCGAGATTGCCCCCATAAGAATGGTCCACCCGGAGGATATGGGTGTTATGGTCCCGCCATAGCTCCTCCGGTCCGTCCATACAGAGGCAGAGGTGGCCCAGCACGGGGCGCACACAGACCACAACTCCAATTACCGGCCTGGGACGAGCCTAGTCTCTGGCCTGAGCACCACTGAAGGTCCCCACCGACCCCAGAAGACAGCGGGACTGCGGACCCCCTGCTGTCTGTGACTGGAAATAGCCTTCCTTTTCTGGGGGACACTGGGGCCACTTGTTCAACCATCAAACAGGCTCCTCCAAACACACTCTCCACCAGGACTACAACTGTCATGGGGTTCTCGGGGGCAAAACAGGTCCTGCCATATACCAATCCCTTAAAGACTGAAATTGGTGGACAGACATTGAATCATAGTTATCTAGTCATCACTGACACACCAGTAAATTTACTGGGTAGAGACATGTTGATAAAAATGGGAGCAACCATTTTATGCGGGAGTGATGGACTGCAGGTTCACCTGCCCAATGGCACCCAGTTATTTTGTGGCAATAACACTTCTTTTTCACATGGACAATACCTCCTCCAGCCACTGTAGGACTCAATGGCTGACATATACTGGGTTTTGCTGCAACCTGAAACCACCGCGCAATGGCCAGGTAGGCCATTTCCAGGCCCCCAAACAAGGTTACCGTTTCTCACTGAGTGTGAACAATCTATGTCTCATCGTAATTATTATAGATCTCTCCACAGTCTTGTTACAGCTTTCTCCAAACAGATCCCAGCAGAACCAGAGACCAGGGTCGGAACCACCACCTCGGAAGCCGAGTGTGTCCTCCTGAAAGTCATCAAAAGAAAGTGGTCAGAGCCAAAGTGGACCGGTCCATTTCAGATCACAGACAGGACAACCCATGCAGTCAGGCTGAAGGGCAAAGGTGCTACTTGGTATCACTGGAGCCAGTGTGCAGGAGCAGAACCACCTCAATGATCCCTTTCTCAGGTCCAGGAAGATCTGAGCGAAAACACAGGAAAAGACAATCTCACTTCTCTCACCCAAGAAGGGGCAGAATAATCCCCGGGTGAGAGAAATTAGCCCAGGGTCAGTCTGCCCTGAGAGCTGAAGACAGAAGAAGAATAGCAGAAGAAGAGGTGGAAGTGATTGAGTTTCCCTCTCACTAGGAGTGGTAGAGTTTCCCTCCCACCCCAGAAGACACTGTTCGGCTACATTTTGATTTTTTTGTATATTTTTTCAGGTTATGACTTAACTTTATATGTTTATATTTTAAGTTTCATAAGTTTTAAGAAAAATGAGTACCCAAAGCAAGAGAACTACAGGTCCTTCTCAAAATATTAGCATATTGTGATAAAGTTCATTATTTTCCATAATGTAATGATGAAAATTTAACATTCATATATTTTAGATTCATTGCACACTAACTGAAATATTTCAGGTCTTTTATTGTCTTAATACGGATGATTGTGGCATACAGCTCATGAAAACCCAAAATTCCTATCTCACAAAATTAGCATATCATTAAAAGGGTCTCTTAACGAGCTATGAACCTAATCATCTGAATCAACGAGTTAACTCTAAACACCTGCAAAAGATTCCTGAGGCCTTTAAAACTCCCAGCCTGGTTCATCACTCAAAACCCCAATCATGGGTAAGACTGTCGACCTGACTGCTGTCCAGAAGGCCACTATTGACACCCTCAAGCAAGAGGGTAAGACACAGAAAGAAATTTCTGAAAGAATAGGCTGTTCCCAGAGTGCTGTATCAAGGCACCTCAGTTGGAAGTCTGTGGGAAGGAAAAAGTGTGGCAGAAAACGCTGCACAACGAGAAGAGGTGACCGGACCCTGAGGAAGATTGTGGAGAAGGGCCGATTCCAGACCTTGGGGGACCTGCGGAAGCAGTGGACTGAGTCTGGAGTAGAAACATCCAGAGCCACCGTGCACAGGCGTGTGCAGGAAATGGGCTACAGGTGCCGCATTCCCCAGGTCCAGCCACTTTTGAACCAGAAACAGCGGCAGAAGCGCCTGACCTGGGCTACAGAGAAGCAGCACTGGACTGTTGCTCAGTGGTCCAAAGTACTTTTTTCGGATGAAAGCAAATTCTGCATGTCATTCGGAAATCAAGGTGCCAGAGTCTGGAGGAAGACTGGGGAGACGGAAATGCCAAAATGCCAGAAGTCCAGTGTCAAGTACCCACAATCAGTGATGGTCTGGGGTGCCGTGTCAGCTGCTGGTGTTGGTCCACTGTGTTTTATCAAGGGCAGGGTCAATGCAGCTAGCTATCAGGAGATTTTGGAGCACTTCATGCTTCCATCTGCTGAAAAGCTTTATGGAGATGAAGATTTCATTTTTCAGCACGACCTGGCACCTACTCACAGTGCCAAAACCACTGGTAAATGGTTTACTGACCATGGTATCACTGTGCTCAATTGGCCTGCCAACTCTCCTGACCTGAACCCCATAGAGAATCTGTGGGATATTGTGAAGAGAACGTTGAGAGACTCAAGACCCAACACTCTGGATGAGTTAAAAGCCGCTATCGAAGCATCCTGGGCCTCCATAAGACCTCAGCAGTGCCACAGGGTGATTGCCTCCATGCCATGCCGCATTGAAGCAGTCATTTCTGCCAAAGGATTCCCGACAAAGTATTGAGTGCATAACTGTACATGATTATTTGAAGGTTGACGTTTTTTGTATTAAAAACACTTTTCTTTTATTGGTCGGATGAAATATGCTAATTTTGTGAGATAGGAATTTTGGGTTTTCATGAGCTGTATGCCAAAATCATCCGTATTAAGACAATAAAAGACCTGAAATATTTCAGTTAGTGTGCAATGAATCTAAAATATATGAATGTTAAATTTTCATCATTACATTATGGAAAATAATGAACTTTATCACAATATGCTAATATTTTGAGAAGGACCTGTAGACTCTAGGAGTTTCATCATAGGTGGTGTGTTTCTCTCAGTATTCATTGTTACGTTTATCTTAGGGTATTTTTGTGAACTTCCATTCCAAACATGTTCTGAAAATCACTCCGGGAAGGTGTCCAAAAGGTCTAGGGTAACTCCATCCAAGGACGTATGCGTTAAATATTATGGGGGATTAGAACTAAATTACATGTTAGGGGCAACTACCACTTTTCAGTTTGACCTATGTGAAGTCATAGATTGCGGGCAAAATCCGACGGCCTGGAGGGGATATGATGTGTATTTATGTGGAAGCCCCATAATACAGGCTGATTGTGCTAAGGGGTGACCTGTGTGCTCTTTCATGCATTGTCATAGTTTGTGTGAAGGTTGGGAACATGTGTTGGCCTATACTGGCTGGTGGACTCCTACTTACACATATGGATATCAGGATACAGCGAAACAAATTAGTCTGGTAAGAAATGCGTTGACCCATAACACACCCGGGGGGGTGAATCCTTTACTTTTGGCCATGAAGTCATATGCAGAGGATAATCTTTGGTTGCAGTGGATGGCCCAAACTGCAAAGGAACAAAGGAGGTCTGACTGCATTGCATGTGCATCTGCAAGACCACACTTAACCACTGACCTAGCCCCTTTATATCCGGAAGATGCTTGGGGGTACAGTTGCATGTTACAACTAACTAAAGAAGCCACCCCAGCCAACTGTACCACGCTAGCTAGCACCTTTCCACCCATCCCAAACGATACTAAGACAGGACCATTCACTCCCCAGAGGCTGAATGGGACATATTCTTGTTTCAATTTCACCTCAAACACCCCAAAGGTGAATGTAGGACAAATTCCCTCGGACTGGTGTAATACCACCACATCTGGGAAAGTGATAGGACTTTGGGCACGATCAGGATTATATTACTACTGCGGTTGATATAGACTTCTCACTAATATACCAAATAACACTATAGGAGTATGTGCAGTGGTCAGGTTGCAGGCCCCGTTGATTTTAATTAGCCCTAATATTACCTCTGTGACATATCAACAAAATAAGGCACTGGCACTCACTCGTAGGAGGAGAAGACATATTATGAAAAGAAGCGCTCCAACCACTTTTGACCTGAGTCAGGGTTCCTCCACCTATATAGATGCAATTGGAGTTCCGCGAGGAGACCCAAATGAGTATAAACTTGCAGACCAAATATCAGCTGGATTTGAAAACATCCCTATTATAGCTGCCTTGTTCCCAGTTACGCCCAACAAAAATGTAGACCGCATTAATTATATTCATTATAATGTTTTGCGTCTGGCCAATCTAACTCGAGGCGCTGTAGAAGGTTTATCTGAACAATTGGCCCCAACTTCCCTCATGGCAGTACAAAATAGGATGGCATTGGATATGTTGTTAGCTGAAAAAGGGGGTGTGTGTGCCATGTTTGGAGATATGTGTTGTACCTTTATTCCCAATAACACTGCACCGGATGGTTCAGTGTCAAAGGCTTTAGAGGGACTTAAAACCCTCTCCGCCACCATGCATGAACATTCTGGAATTGATAATCCCCTGGAGGAGTGGATGACAGGCATGTTTGGACACTAGAAGGGTTTGATAATGTTTTGATAATTTCTATTGCAGTATTTGTAGCTATAATGGTGACCTGTGGATGTTGTTGTGTACCATGCATTCGTTCTCTGATGGTGCGCCTCATCACCTCCACAATTGAGCGGAGGGATCCAAAGATAATGATGCCACTGTTGCAAATTGACCATAACCAGGATGAGGACTCAGAGTGTGAATTCATGGACGCATAATAAGATGGATGCAAGTTTTCTTAATGATTTTCTCGTTTTACAGGTGGTACAGTAATACTTTTACTTATTTCTACTTATTCTTAGAAGTACTTGGTTAAAGGACATTTTAGGGTGTGAACTCTTATGAGAGTTCAAAAGGGGGTGTTGTAGAATATAAACTATCTATGTGTGTAACTGGAATGTGCAGATAGAGGTCATAAATTAGTGAAGGACAGGGGAGTAGCGGATGGGAGTGAAGGAGACAGGAGAAGATGAGCTTGCTGGAAGTAATAACAGGAAGCACTCCTTATTTGGACATAAGGAACTGTTATGCTATACATCTAAGTGATATGATATATGTAAAAAAAAGAAATGTGAGCACACCCTGGAGACTTAATAAAACGAGCTGGAAGCAGAAAGAGAGCAGAGTTGTTGCTCGCAAGTGTTGGCTGGGGCATCTTTCTCTCACTCTGCGCAGAGGCGAACTTAAGCTGATTGTACTTTGTGTTGATTTCACTCTTTTGAAACCTGTGCCCAAATCAACGGACCCGGGGAAGCAGAGACGGCTTCTACAGCACACTCTTGGAATTCTGTTGATGAGCTTCAAGAGGTAGTCACCTGAAATGGTTTTTTCACTTCACAGGTGTGAAGACAGACAGAAAATCAAGCAATGCTTGTACCTTAATTACCCATGTTCATGAATGAATACCGGATACACAAACAGCAATTCATTCCTACTTAACTTGGTGCTCATGATCGTATGACACTCTTGGATCCAGTTTGAAGAGTTATGTCTGTTTGCCAGCAAAGAGACATTAGCGTCCCGTGTTCCTCCGTCCAGTTCCTCTGTGGACCCGTGTGGAAGAGGTCAGCTTGTTGCAAAAGCGGGGATTTTATTTGGACAGTGACGTCACGGGAAGTCCGATGTTACCCCTTTTCCTGGCTGTGCTGGAAGTAGGTTAATGCGATTTATTTTGAAAGTTCCAGAAAAGTTCGTACTGGCCTTTAATTTGGTAACCCATGGCTGCGGTTCCAACATTACATTTCTTTGAAAATTACCAATTTAATATTGATTTTGTATTCCATCAAACCAGTTAACACATACTTTAGGGGGACAGACCTTAAGCAACCTGATATGCTTCGGTATGGGCATTTATTCACTGAGAAGACAAGGTGTGAAGAACAGAATCTGAAGCTACAAGCTTCAGATTGCAACATACCACTGCAACATAGTGGGTGCTATTGATATTGTGTGGGGCCTAATCTACAATTAACACTAAAAGGAAATAGAAGTATGAAAACAAGCTAATAAAAATATGCCTCTTAAAAAGCCAATAACAAAAGCAATCATGATCTGAAAGCTACCACAATTTTCTGTTTCACTGAAATCTCATTTGTTCTCTGCAAATTCGACAATAATGAACATAATTCTTATTGTTTACCTAAACAACTTGTTCATAAATTAATTGTTAATATTTATTTCTCTGGTTTGTTTTGAGTTTCATGATTTTTTTCAAAACAGCAGTGTTGTTGTATTGCGAGAAACTGAGAGTACAGATGCTCATGATATGCTGCAATGGGTCAGTACCATTACCAAGACATATTTATTGAATTCTAGCAGCAAATTGACAGACTATTACCAAGGAAATACTCCTTCGGTCACCATGTATTTCCATGTGAAAGAAACTGCAGGGGTCTATACTGTAAATACAAAAAAGGTAGAAGGTCCTGCCTAAAGTCCAGCCACAAAGGAAGAAAACCTGTGCTGTCTACATTTATAAAAGAAAGAAACAATAGCAGCAGTTCTAATCTTCTTGTAATTCAATGGTCAAGATAGTGATACATTTAATAGTAGATGTCTCAACAGCCAGAGCTGAGATGTTCTACTTCTGGAGTATTGTCGGTGGGAGGCGGACAAGAATATGCCCAGTTATTCTGATCCTGTGGAGCCTTGATCTCCATTCTAAGACTCCAAGTTGGTGATTGCTCCTCCAGGACCCGTCTTGCAGTAATATGTCTCCTTTCCACCTCCTAAGTGCGGACCATCTGCCCGGCACCAAGGATGCTGTCAGAACCAGTGCTTGACGCCTTGCACATACTCTGCCAGGGTCATCAGTTTTCCACACTCCACCCATCTCAGGGCCTCCTCCTACCGGAGACAATGCCCTTTGTCCTTTAAAAATCGAGCTGTTCAGGTTGTGCTTTAATAGCAAGATGCTTATTAGAGACAAAGTTAAGATTGTTTAGATTATCCAATCTAAGAAAAGTGTTGGTTGTGAAACTAGAATCTGAATTTTTATGTACTAGCAGAGAGGATGAAGTACTGGCAGAATGTCAGCAAGGAGTTCAAGTTGTATTTAAACAAAGAGTAATGTAAAAAAAAACACAAAAAAAAAAACACTAGTGATAAAAAGATAGTGAGTTTAAGGCTTGCTGCTGTCATTTTTTTTTTAGCATGCCTGTCAATCAGCTAAAACAGGTCTACATTTAGACTTTTAATAAATGTATTACACGTTGAAAAAGCTTTCACTTTTTAACCAAATATCTGCCAAATTTAGCCAAGATGCCTTTGAATCATTCACCTATTATTTAGATGTAAATAATTGATACCAAAATAATTATGTAACAAAAAAATGCTTAATGGGATGCCTTTAAGGAACAAATGAGCCAGTGGCCTTTGATGAATGCTTTTACGAAACTTTATCTCAAGTGCACAAAAAATATTGGCTTACACAAGTTGGTGCAGAAAGAAAACAAAAACTCGTTTATAGGACAGACTTTAGGACCATCAAATTGCTCGCTTTAGGAACTATTCTCCCTATCTCTCTTTGCTGCTACTCTCTTTCGGTCTTTCCTATAGTTGATGGCCCCCCTGCATGTTCCTAATAACCTATGATGAGTCCTCCACACTTGAGCACCCTCCCATCTGATGACTGCTGAGACCCAAACACGCACACACAGCCACACACACACACACACACACACACACACACACACACACACACACACACACACACACACACACACACACACTACCCCACTGTGAACAGTGTGGATGATGACAGCCATCAGCAGGGCAATTAATGGGCCTGTCCCCTGGTTACAATACAAACTGAGAGGAAGCAGCAAAACAACATTAGCCAATACAGCTGAATCCTAATGGCATAATTAGCCTAGCATTGAGCTCTCCACTTGGACCAAAGAACTTAGAGGCCCAACAAGCAGTGGGGCTGGAACAAGGATGAGATAAGATATGTTAGGTTTTAATGGAGAAAAATGAAATTCACAATATTCAAAGTTAAAACAATAAATGCATGAGAAAACAAATACGATCATCATCTTTGTCGTAGCAAGTAGGTCCGAAGTAACTCTGTTTCACACAATTGGAGGAAGCAATCGAGAACAGGAGTAGAAGAGCCAAGTGAGCATGGAGGAAGTAATCGAGGCAAGCCACCGAACTGTTTGGCAGGCATACAGAAGAAGAGAGGAGAGAGAGGAAAGCAGTGCAGACACAGGACTGTGCCTGTAGCATACTGATGTAGCTATAAGGCATGCATGCAATCTGAGTGGCCTTGGCTAGACAACCAGACGTTATACAGGGCTGGGCTCCCTCACAGTATTGTAACTGCACCTTCATCTGTGTATTGTTTGTCATATGGTGAAAACAGAACAGGGAAGATGACATTAGATGAAAACATGTTATACATCAATGAATATGTTGTGATTTGTTTGAAAAGTGTGTGTGTGTTACGGCCCGTGTGTGTGATCTAGTGATGAGGGTTGTTCGTTATACTGCATGTGTCTCTTCCTACAAAGCCTCTGTTTTCACAACAAGGAGCCCATGCAGCTCCTGTGCAAGCTTTCCTTCGATAGCATAGTCTCAGGGGGACTCCCATTACATATCGTTATCTCTAAGAGAAGCACATAGGAGCTCCTACAGAAACACACCAACTTACCAATCTCTACAGAACAATAAACATATACTGTTTAATTCTTTTTAATGTTTTGGATGTACATTAAGATTATTTTATTTTAAGTTTATTTTTACTATGTATATTATTACTAAGAAAAGTAATTAATGGTGAAATTAATCAGAAATACTGTGATGACAACATTAGTTGCAATAATAGCACATATGTCTCCCTTTCTCATTTGTCATTATGTAGCCTTCAATGCACTCTCTAACCTTTATCATATTATGCACAACCATAAACATCATCTGTGAGCATCCACTGCAGGAAGACTTCATCCAGCAAACTGAAGATATGTAATACTGGTATGCAAAGAGTGAATTACTGACACCTGAAATTTAATAGCAAACAAACATTGTATTCCAAACAATCCTTCACCATTATAATACTGCACACACTAATATTGCGGATATATTGCGCAGCCCTAATGAATGTTTTGATATATTTTTTATTTGCTCATTGATTGCATACAAAAAAGCTACAAATTCAAACTAAGAAACTTTGACTTTTATTGCATTGCAGTTCAATTTACACAATTGGTGTTGTTTCCTCTGTTGATTTTTTAATACACTGGAAAACAGTTAATATCAGCCATTCATATGTATATATGTACAGTACAGACCAAATGTTTGGACACACCTTTTCACACCTGTGAAGTGAAATGGTTTTCACTTCACAGGTGTGCCCTGTCAGGTTTAATAAATGGGATTTCAAGCCTTATAAATGGGGTTGGGACCATCAGTTGTGTTGTGCAGGAGGTGGATACATTATACAGCTGATAGTCCTACTGAATAGACTGTTAGAATTTGTATTATGGCAAGAAAAAAGCAGCTAAGTAAAAAAAAACGAGTGGCCATCATTACTTTAAGAAATGAAGGTCAGTCAGTCCGAACAATTGGGAAAACTTTGAAAGTGTTCCCAAGTGCAGTTGCAAAAACCATCAAGCGCTACAAAGAAACTGGGTCACATGAGGACCGCCCCAGGAAAGGAAGACCAAGAGTCACCTCTGCTGCGGACAATAAGTTCATCCGAGTCGCCAGCCTCAGAAATCGCAAGTTAACAGCAGCTCAGATTAGAGAACAGGTCAATGCCACACAGAGGTCTAGCAGCAGACACATCTCTAGAACAACTGTTAAGAGGAGACTGCGTGAATCAGGCCTTCATGGTAAAATAGCTGCTAGGAAACCACTGCTGAGGACAGGCAACAAGCAGAAGAGACTTGTTTGGGCTAAAGAACACAAGGAATGGACATTAGACCAGTGGAAATCTGTGCTTTGGTCTGATGAGTCCAAGTTTGAGATCTTTGGTTCCAACCACCGTGTCTTTGTGCGGCACAGAAGAGGTGAACGGATGGACTCTACATGCCTGGTTCCCACCGTGAAGCATGGAGGTGGAGGTGTGATGGTGTGGGGGTGCTTTGCTGGTGACACTGTTGGGGATTTATTTAAAATTGAAGGCATACTGAACCAGCATGGCTACCACAGCATCTTGCAGTGGCATGCTATTCCATCCGGTTTGCATTTAGTTGGACCATCATTTATTTTTCAACAGGACAATAACCCCAAACACACCTCCAGGCTGTGTAAGGGCTATTTGACCAAGAAGGAGAGTGATGGGGTGCTGCGCCAGATGACCTGGCCTCCACAGTCACAGGACCTGAACCCAATCGAGATGGTTTGGGGTGAGCTGGACCACAGAGTGAACGCAAAAGGGCCAACAAGTGCTAAGCATCTCTGGGAACTCCTTCAAGACTGTTGGAAAACCATTTCAGGTGACTACCTCTTGAAGCTCATCAATAGAATGCCAAGAGTCTGCAGAGCAGTAATCAAAGCAAAAGGTAGCTACTTTAAAGAACCTAGAATATGAGACATATTTTCAGTTGTTTCACACTTTTTTGTTCAGTATATAATTCCACATGTGTTAATTCATAGTTTTGATGCCTTCAGTGTGAAGCTACAATATTCATAGTCATGAAATAAGGGCAACTCTTCGAACGAGAAGGTGTGTCCAAGGTTTTGGTCTGTACTGTATATATATATTTTTAGGTTAGTTGCGTGTATTGCAGATCTAAAATAGGAAAGAGATATACAAAGATGCAAAAAGTCCAACAGAGTAAAATTTTTTGGGGGTTTAACATTGTGATAAAAGCACATGAGTGAGAAGATAAAAGTACACTGATTGTGACTGCTATAACAACATTTGAATAATCAATTTGAAATTGTCTGTAACACAATGGGAATACAGTCAGGTATTACTGCCCCCACTTGATATTAATGGTCATCAGGTCTTTCTTATTTGCCAGTATTTGACTCTGTTCAGAAGACCACAGGGGGTCCACAGTTCCTTTGTTTCACCTTCGACCCTTCATCTCCACTGGTCTCATGGAGAGATTGGGAAAGGGATTGTATTCATTAGTAGAGATGAAAGCAGAATGCAGGGGGTAAAATAGTATTATTTACCCAATTTATATGAAAGTGTGCCACATTGTGAAAAACAAACTGAAAGTAAAGATGCCAAAAAAAGTCTTTCTGTCTTTAATGAGAGATCAGAGCTGTTTCTGTCCGTTTCCCACTGTTTCACCACAACCTGATTATGTTCTGATGATGATGGCAGTACTTCCTGCCACTAGTTGAAATAATTTTTTGTGTAATAACTTTAAAAGACTGGCAGGAGACATGCAAGCAATCAGAAGTAGTTAAGAAAGGCAACAGCATTTTAATTGAATCTTTCGAGATGCGTCTGATTCCATCAAACAAGCGTAAAGCCACCAGGAGACAGGCAGAGAGGCGGCTGCAGAGCTATTTAATTGAGAGATGAATTGCGGAGTAATAGGTTTAGAGACTGTGAAAGAGAGCAGGGTTTAGCTGGATATGCTTCAGCCATTCTTTCGTACTCACCCTCTTTATCCCGCATAATCTGTTAGATATCTGTAGTGTAGCACTGGGTAACAACATTGACTTTTCCAAAAACAGATGAGGTTTTCAACTTATTATTGTTGATTGTCTAAAAGCTCTCTCAGCACCTAAAGCAACCGAGGCTGCAGGTTTGTTGCTCCCACCTAAAGAGTTTTGTTTAGATATAATGCTTAAGATGCTCAGTTTTGACTTGTATGTAGCTTTCTCTGTTTTGTGTGGCTGTGAAACCATGGGACAACTCTGCATTGCCCAAGGCCCATAAGACACAGGGACCCAGGCAGGGGATAGCCTGTCCACAGCCATTTCCCCACTCTTTAATCTCAGCGGCCGACTGGAGAGAGCAGCGCTGCACATTCCATTAATGTAAAGTGGGGCTTGAAGGCCTGTAATTTATTGGCTCTACAGACTCGCCTCCCCTCATCTCACTCATACTGGCTCCAAGCCACCAAATACTCCCCCTGATACCAGCCGACATGCAGCACCCAGCACAAAGCAGTTTATGTAGCTATGTTGCTTCCTGTCTTACTTTGCCTTCTCCTTCCTATAGTCATTTTTTTACTTTAAATAATTGTACCTACTCTTCTCTTCTTATACATTTTTTCTATATTCTTGTACAGGAGATCTGCCGTTACCTGCAGCATACTTACAATGCAGATTCTATCTGCAATGGCTGTTCTGAGACAGATTTATTACATTTTATCCCGCAGACACTCCATTGGCTTCTGGTGTAAAATGGAGCCAGGGATAAAAAACAAGCCCGAGTCCTTTATCTGCTTCACTTGTTAACCAGTTTGTTTAATTACAAACAAAATGGAGAACTCGGAAAGATAACAACAGAACAGAAGATCACATGTGGGAGGAGATTCAATGTAACGTTATTATAAAAAAGAATTGATGAAATATTGTGTTTTCTTTTATTGACTACTTTTATTTATATCTGTCTCTCTTTCCTTTCCTTTAGGTGTCTTGATGAACTTGTTCAACTCTGGTTCTTATTTTATGATTTCTTTTTGCTGCAGAGACAAACTATTTTTTTCCACTCTTCGCATAAAGTAAACTGGATTCTCATGCTGCTCAGTCAAAATTTCCTGACACTTCAATTTAATTCAAAAATACTTTATTAATCCCAAAGGGAAATTAAATGTTGTTGTAGCTCATTATGAGGGTTTCTTCAAAGAGCCATTGTAGATGCTGATGGCTGTGGGCTGGAAGGATCTCCTGTAGCGCTCCGTCTTACAGCACATCTGAAGAAGCCTCTGACTGAAGACATTTTGTTGTTGTAGAACAGTCTCATGAAGAGGATGCTCAGGGTTCTCTATAATGTTCTTCATTTTATGAAGAATCTGTCTTTCCACAATGATCTCCAGAAGTTCCAGAGGAGTCCCCAGAACAGAGCCAGCCTTCTTTATCAGCTTGTTGAGTTTTTTTAAGTCCCTGGCTCTGATGCTGCTTCCCCAGCAGATAATGGCAGAAGAGATCACACTTTCCACAACAGACTTATAGAAGATATGCAGCATCTTGCTGCAAACACCAAAGGACCTAAGCTTCATCAAGAAGTACAGTCTGCTCTGTCCCTTCTTGTAGATGACTTCACAGTTGCATCTCCACTCCAGTCTGTTGTCCAGGTGAACACCGAGGTATTTATACTCCTCCACCACCTCCACTTCTTCTTCCATGATATAAATAGTTTTTGACTTATTCTTGTTTCTCTTAAAATCTACAATCATCTCTTTTGTTTTAGTCACGTTCAAAATGAGATGATTGTTTCCACACCATGCCACAAAGTGGTCCACCACCTTCCTGTACTCAGTTTCTTGTCCATCTCTGATCCACCCCACAACTGCAGAATCATCTGAGTATTTCTGCAGATGACAGGAGTCTGTCTTGTACTGGAAGTCTGAGGTGTACAGAGTGAAAAGGAATGGTGACAGTACCGTCCCCTGTGGTGCTCCTGTGCTGCTGACTACCTGGTTAGACTCACAACCCTTCAGTCTCACAAACTGTGGTGTGTTTGTCATGTAGTCTTTGATCCAGAAGATTGTTGAGGCCTCCACTTGAGTCTTCTGGTGTTTCTGACAAAGCAAATCAGGTTGGATTGTATTAAATGCACTGGAGAAATCAAAGAACATGATCCTCCCAGTGCTGCTGGCTTTGTCCAGATGACAGTGGGTTTGTTGAAGCAGGTGTATGATGGCATCTTCAACTCCAACTCCACAGCGATACGCAAACTGAAGGGGGTCCTGATGGTTTATTGTTTGCTTACTCAGGTGGGCCAACAGGAGTCCCTCTAGGACTTTCATGATGTGGGATGTCAGCGCAACAGGTCTATAGTCATTGAGGACTGATGGGTGAGTTTTCTTTGGTACCAGAACAAGACAGGAGGTCTTCCACAACACCGGAACCTTCTTCTGGGCAAGGCTAAGGTTGAAGAGGTGCTGCAGAATCCCACAGAGCTGCTCTGCACAGGCCTTCAGGACTCTAGGGCTGACATGATCTGGACCTGCAGCCTTATTCCGATTCAGTCTCTCCAGTTGCATCTTCACTTGACGTCTTGAGACACACAGGAGGAAGGGGGAAGCAAAGGAACCATCAGCATCTTCTGATATGGTTGAAGGCAAACATGTAGAAGCAGAAGGGTCTAGGGCTGAGGTGGAAGATAAAAAATTTGAGGTGTTACTGGACAGCTGTGGGTCCTGTGGGTCAAAGGAGGGTGGAATGTCTGTTTGGCTGTGAGCAGGAGAGGAGGATGCGAAGATTGTTTCTGAACTGAACCTATTGAAGAATGTGTTCAGTTCATTGGCTCTGTCCAGACCTTCATCGGTCCGATCATCTCTGCCTGAAGCCCGTGATCTTCTTCATCCCTGTCCACACATCTCTGATATTGTTTTGCTGGAGCTTGCTCTCCAGCTTCTTCTTGTACACCTCCTTGCTGTCTCTTATCTTGACTTTAAGTTGCTTCTGTAAACTCCTCAATAATTCTCTGTCTCCCTCTCTGAAGGTTCTTTTTTTCTTGTTAAGCAGGTCCTTCAGGTCACTGGTGATCCAAGGTTTGTTATTGGGGAAGCATCTCACGGTTCTGGTGGGAATGATGTTATCCACACAGAAGTTTATATAGTCGGTTACACACTCAGTCATGGCATTGATGTCCTCTCAATATGGCTGGCACAGTGCGTCCCAGTGTGTAGCCTCAAAGCGACCTTGCAGAGCTTCGTCAGTGTCCTGTGACCATTTTCTCACAGTCCTCTTTATTAAAGGTTGCCTCTGAACAAGGGGCTTATATTTCAAGCAGAGAAAAACAAGATTGTGATCTGATTTACCTAGAGGAGGTCTTGCTGTAGAGATGTATGAGTCCTTGACATTTGCATAAAACATATCCAATATTTTGTTTTCTCTGGTAGAGCAGCTGACAAACTGTTGAAACATTGGAAGTGTAGCAGAGAGTGAAGCATGGTTAAAATAACCAGAAATTGCCACAAAAGCATTGGGGTTTTGTGTCTGTAGCTTAGCAACAACTGAGTTGATGGCATCACATGCAGTGTCGGCAACAGCGGAAGGTGGAACGTAAACTGTTGCCAAAATAACACTGGTGAACTCTCTGGGTAAATAATATGGATGAAAACTTACTGCCAACAGTTCAATATCTGGACTGCAGAGATGACACTTCACAGTAACATGTCCTGGATGACACCATCTGTTGTTCACAAATACTGCCAGTCCACCTCCTTTACATTTGCCGCTCCTCTTTAAATCTCTGTCTGCTCGTATGGTTAAAAAGCCCGGCAGAGAGACGCTGGAGTCGGGGATATGATCCTGCAGCCATGTCTCAGTAAAACACATAATACTGCATGCCCAGTACTCTGGCTGGGTCCTTTGTAGGGCTTGTTTCCCAACACACTTGTTTCCCAACGATCTCACATTGCCCATCATAATGGACAGAAGAGATGGTTTGAACTTCCTCCTTCTCTCTTTTCTCTTACCCCCATCTCTGCATCCACGGCGTCTCCTTTTCAACTCATTGGGGATTTGGGGTTGTAGTTGAAGTATTATTTGAGCTTTTGAGATATTAATCAGCTGCTCCCGGTTGTAAGAAACAACCCCGTTGCCATGGCAATGCATCATAACAAATGTCCAAAAATACAAAGCAATAGGAAAAATCCTCCAAGCTGCACAGCATCTGACACCGGAGAGGATAGTCGTCCAAAAAAAAAATCAACTGTATCCACCACAAGAGGAATAGTTTCCAAAAAAGAATAAATCAGAATCAAAAGTAACAGAGCTACTCCAACCTGCTTCCACCTTGAGCAGCGCAATTCTAGAAATGTTTATGTTTAGAAAGTTAATGTTTACTTAAGGTAAACATTAACATTATATCAAGTTTAGTAGACAATATCTAAAATTGTTCTGATCAAGAACAAGTGAGGACCAAATCTAAGCAATATTATTGGAAAAACTATTAATGTCATGAAAAGGTTGATGGACCATGATGCAGACAAGGGCGAGGGAGCCACAAGGTGAGGAAAACGTCTTTTAACAATAATAATAACTGGTAGACTTAAAGGCAACCGGTAGAATGTGGAGCACAGGCAGGGTTACAAAACATGGAACAGGCAGTCAAAAGAGAAGCAGACATGGAGCAGGTAGTAGCCAGGAGAATCCAGTGGTGAACAATGAAAAACCAGAGGGTATTAATACATAGGGTGGAGAATGGACCAATGAACAAGGAGAGCAAGGAGGGAGTATGCGGAGCAACTGAAGAAGTAAGGCTAATTAACACAGAAGAGCAGTGACCTTAAGAAATACTGGAGGCACTCTAACAACTCTAAATGTACAGGAATATAAGAAATGAGTAAACATTGTGACTAACTAAAGAACACAAACAGGGTTGAAACAGATCTATAAGGACATTCAAACTAAAACACCTAACACAGAGGAATCTAAGAATGTAATCTAAACACAAAAATGAATCATAAATCTCATCTAACATGAATAACAGCAACTAAACAGGGAAGTGCAGAGAAATAGCCAAGTAACTCAAACACAGGAGGACCACGACAAAGTTTTTGTTTTCCCATAAGCTGATTTCGCAAATCACAAACTGAGCATTAAAAACTGCAGTGCCAGTAGATAATTCAATCCAGGCTGACCTGTCCAAATACCGAGCATTACATTCCGAATATGTGTAATATGAACAAAATGCATTGCTATTGCAACAAAGTGTGATTCGCTGTGTATTATGACACATTTCTATCCGAACCAGGATGACCGTTTTCAACATTTGCAGTACAGTAGCTCCTCTGATGAATTGGACCACGCTATTCCTCTTGCATCAATCAGTCCTGTCGCCCTGTTCCCTCCTTGGACCATTTTTGATAGATCCTGAATGCAGACTGGGTTTATCCCATAAAAACTGCAGTTTCAAACATGCTGTTACCCAGTCATTTACCCATCACAATTTGGCCCATGTCAAATTTGTCAAATCCTTACCCTTGCCCATTTTTCCTGCTCCTAGCATATCAACCTTAAGGACAAAATCTTCACTTGCTGCCTAATATAACCTACCCATTCACAGTTGTCACAATGAAAAGACAGGAGTAAATTCGCATGTCAGTGTTATGCCTGACAGGACTATATTGTGATTATTATGTTTGCCTTATTCTAAGGTGGTTCCAATGCCAACACAGCATTGGAAATGTTCCCCTTCAGTGTTTTTACAAATAAAATTACTTTTTCATAAATCTTCAATGGTCCTTTGAAGAATAGGATTGCAGCCCAGCCTGTAGTTCTACTAGTTCTAGTTAAATACATTTTATGTGTACTTGGAGTACAAAGGAGTGCAAGAAAGTGTAATTTAGTCTCTCCAGTTACTGTGTAGATATCCTAATATTCTATATCCATCATATTTTTCAATCTGTACAGTTTTTTCTATTTCGTTTTTTTGAACTATTACGTCACCATATTTGCTGCAGAACCTCTACGAAATGCCTGGTTAAATTTTATTTTTCATGAAAATGTTTCCATATCAGTGGGGAAATTACTCTTTGCGAGAAGCACTGTAAGGATGAGTGTCTTCAGCAACCTCCGCCAGTATCAAGAAGGATTTGCTGAAAGACTTCATCTGATTAAGGTGTCAGTTCCTTCTGTCTATAGAAACGACAGACACAGCAAAGCTGTAGGCTAAAATGACAGCTACCTCTATTTTAGACATGAATTCATTGTGTGTTGAAATGACGTCCTGTCCATTGTGTTGATAGCAGTAGCATCGTGCCTTCTGCTTATGTTAGTGCTATGTGCTGCTTTTAGCTCCTTGAGGACTTAACCGTACCGGAGCCGGGGTCCCACCTTGGAGCCAGGCCTGGGGTCAGGACTCGTCGGAGAGTGCCTGGTGGCCGGGTTGCTCCTCGCGGGACCTGGCCGGGCCAAGCCCGAACGAGAGGCGCGAGACCATCCCCCAGTGGGCCCACCACCTGCAGGGGGAACCGTGAGGGACCAGATCAAAGAGGATTGGGCGGCAGACGAAGGTGGAGACCTCGGCGGCCCGATCCCCGGATGCTTAGGCTGGCTCTAGGGACGTGGAATGTCACTTCGCTGGGGGGGAAGGAGCCTGAGCTGGTGCGGGAGGTCGAGAGATATCGACTAGAAATAGTCGGGCTCGCCTCCACGCACAGCGTGGGCTCTGGAACCCATCTCCTCGAGAGGGGCTGGACTCTCTTCTACTCTGGAGTGGCCCGCGGGGAGAGGCGGCGGGCTGGGGTGGGTTTGCTTGTTGCCCCCCAGCTCAGCCGTCTCGTGTTGGGGTTTACCCCAGTGGATGAGAGGGTCACATCCCTGCGCCTTCGGGTTGGGGAGAGGTCTCTGACTATCATTTTGGACTACGGGCCGAGTGGTAGTGCAGAGTACCCGGCCTTCTTGGCGTCCCTGTTGGGGGTGCTGGATAGTGCCCCTCCTGGGGACTCCATTATTCTGCTGGGGTACTTCAACGCCCATGTGGGAAACGACAGTGACACCTGGAGAGGCGTGATTGGGAGGAGTGGCCTCCCCGATCTGAATCCAAGCGGTGTTTTGTTATTGGACTTCTGTGCTAGTCACAGATTGTCCATAATGAACATTATGTTCAAACATAAGGGTGTCCATCAGTGCACTTGGCACCAAGATACCCTAGGCAGGAGGTCAATGATCGACTTTGTTGTCGTATCATCAGACCTTCGACCGCATGTTTTGAACACTTGGGTGAAGAGAGGGGCTGAGCTGTCCACTGATCACCACCTGGTGGTGAGTTGGATCCGCTGGAGGAGGAGAAAGCCAGACAGACTTGGCAGGCCCAAGCGCATAGTGAGGTCTGCTGGGAACGTCAGGGATGTATTCAACTCTCACCTCCGGGAGAGCTTTGACCAGATTCCGAGGGATGTTGGAGACATTGAGTCCGAATGGACCATGTTCTCCACATCTATTGTCGATGCTGCTGCCCGTAGCTGTGGCTGTAAGGTCTGAGGTGCCTGTCGCGGCGGCAATCCCCGAACCCGGTGGTGGACACCGGCAGTAAGGGACGCTGTCAAACTGAAGAAGGAGTCCTCTCGGCTGTGGTTGGCTTGTGGGACCCCTAAGGCGGCTGACGGGTACCGTGGGGCCAAGCGTGATGCGGCCCGGGCGGTAGCAGAGGCAAAAACTTGGACCTGGCAGGAGTTCGGCGAGGCCATGGAGAAGAACTACCGGTTGGCCCTGAAGCGATTCTGGCAAACCGTCCGGTGCCTCAGGAGGGGGAAGCAGTGCTTCGCCAACACTGTTTACAGTGCGGGTGGGAAGCTGCTCGCCTCGACTGGGGACATTATCGGCCGGTGGAAGGAGTACTTCGAGGATCTCCTCAATCCTGCCATCACGCATTCCCTGGTGGAAACAGAGGCTGGGGACTCGGGGTTGGACTCTTTCATCACCCAAAAAGCTCCGCGGTGGCAAGGCTTCGGGGTTGGATGAGATCCGCCCTGAGTACCTCAAGTCTTTGGATGTTGTGGGGCTGTCATGGTTGACATGCCTCTTCAACATTGCGTGGCGGACGGGGACAGTGTCTTTGGATTGGCAGACTGGGTGACCGGAGGGTGTGTTGCAACTACAGGGGGATCACACTCCTCAGCCTCCCTGGTAAGGCCTACGCCAGGGTATTGGAGAGGAGAGTCCGGCCGATAGTTGAACCCCGGCTTCAGTAGGAGCAGTGTGGTTTTCGTCCCGGCCGTGGAACACTGGACCAGCTCTATACCCTCTACAGGGTACTCGAGGGTTCATGGGAGTTTGCCCAACCGGTTCACATGTGTTTCGTGGACCTGGAGAAAGCATTCGACTGCGTCCCTCGTGATGCCCTGTGGGGGGTGCTCCAGGAGTGTGGAATCGGTGGCTCTTTACTAGGGGCCATCCGGTCACTCTGTACAAGTGGAGCAGTAGTTTGGTTCGCATTGCCGGCACTAAGTCGGACCTGTTCCCGGTGCATGTTGGACTCCGGCAGGGCTGCCCTTTGTCACCGGTCCTGTTCATAACTTTTATGGACAGGATTTCTAGGTGCAGCCAAGGGCAGGAGGGGGTCTGGTTTGGAGACCAGAGGATTTTGTCTCTTCTTTTTGCAGATGATGTGGTCCTGCTGGCCCCATCTAGCCAAGACCTACAGCATGCACTGGGGCGGTTCTCAGCCGAGTGTGAAGCGGCTGGGATGAAGATCATTTCCTCCAAGTCTGAGGCCATGGTTCTCGACCGGAAAAGGGTGGCTTGTCCTCTTCAGGTTGGAGGGGAGTTCCTGCCTCAAGTGGAGGAGTTTAAGTATCTCGGTGTCTTGTTCACGAGTGAGGGAAGAATGGAGCGGGAGATCGACAGACGGATTGGTGCGGCTGCCACAGTAATGGGGGCGCTGTGCCGGTCCGTTGTGGTTAAGAGAGAGCTGAGCCGAAAAGCGAAGCTCTCGATTTACCGGTCGGTCTACGTTCCTACCCTCACCTATGGCCATGAACTTTGGGTCATGACCGAAAGAACGAGATCCCGGATACAAGTGGCTGAAATGAGCTTCCTCCGTAGGGTGGCCGGGCACTCCCTTAGAGATAGGGTGAGGAGCTCGGCCATCCGGGAGGGGCTCGGAGTAGAGCCGCTGCTCCTCCACATCGAGAGGAGCCAGTTGAGGTGGCTCGGGCATCTATACCGGATGCCTCCTGGACGCCTTCCTCGGGAGGTGTTCGAGGCACGTCCCACCGGGAGGAGGCCCAGGGGATGGCCCAGGACACGCTGGAGGGACTATGTCTCTCGGCTGGCCTGGGAACGCCTTGGGCTCCCCCTGGAGGAACTGGAGGAGGTGTCTGGGGAGAGTGATGTCTGGGCGTCTCTGCTGAGTCTGCTGCCCCCGCGACCCGGTCCCGGATAAGCGGAAGACGACGAGTACGAGTATTTATCTGTGTGTTTTTAAAGTCTTTCAGTTGTCAGTAGATTGTTACTTTCCTGCAATTATAGTTATAGGGAACTTCACTTTATTCACTGTTTTAAACTAATGAGAAACTTGGCATATAAAGACTTCTGCACCGAAAATGGAATCCATTTTTGATAAAAAGAGGCCCAATGTGTAAGATCCTTTACAATTAAAATAAACAGCAACACAATTCTGACCTTCACTATTACTAACTTGTTAAAAGACAACGACAATGGAGCAAACACACACTCAGGCAGGACTGGTTTCTGATAACGTTTCTAAATATTGTTTGAAGGTTCATCGAGAAGTATCAAGCACTTCTCAAATAATCAAAGCAAATCTGAAGAGACATATTTTAAATTATTGCTATTTGTCTACAATAATAATGAAATAAACACATGTTTACTCTGGTTAATGATGTTAAAATGCTTGAAAAAAGCATCCCAAGTCCCTGAACATCACAATTTGTAGACTCAGTAAGTGGTAGTTAATGACAACAAAATGAATACAGAATTAGTGAGACTGTGAAGCAGGCAACTAATGCAACATTTATGAGTTGATTAAACTGTGTACGTAGTCTAAGAGGAGTTATGAGAGGAATGCAATTGACCAGTAGGCCACCACTTATTTATTAATGCCCGAGGCCATACATCTCTCTCAGTAAATTATTTAGACCTTTTCTTTGTGTGACTGTGCATGACTGAGAGTGTGGTGTGAGTGTATTATTAGGGTTATGTGTATAGAGCCATGGCAAAGATCGTTTTAGAGGGGTCACTGGCCACGAAATAACATTATGATATTGCCACTTTGTGCTCCATGTGCGTGTGTGTGTGAAAATCCATCAGTGTGGACTTTTCCATTTAGTAAAAGGGTCCTTAGGGGGGTTTGTGCACAAAAAGGGCAAACGGATCCAGAGATTAAAAAAAAATCTGATGCTGAGATTGAAGGAGCAACCAAAGGAAAAGAAAATGAATTACACAAGGAAACAGGAAACTCGTTTCTGTTTATTTTCTTTCATGTATCAATAACACTCAAATCCCCTCCTTCCTCTGAGAGGTAAGAATGCATGATGAAAATGCATGTCATTTCATTAAGTGTGTTTTGTAAAGTCTGACTGTGGGGGTTCCGAGAGGTTAACATATATAACAGCCATGCTAATCGCTATGTTAATTGTGTTTCTGAACACAGGTTAACCATTTCCCAGCACACAGCCTTGGCCCATAAGCTGTTAAAACCCCGAGCCCCTGATGCAAGGTTAGTAGGCAGTTCAGAAAGTAAAGAAGCGAAACATGATAGGATGAAGGAAAGAGTGATAACAAGGAATGAATAAAAGCTATGACAGCAGTCTTCATATTAACTCCCATCTGTCTGGTGACTTTCAATCCCTGGACAGTGTTCATTTGACATGAAAAGGCAGCTCAATTCAAAACACCCACACTGGATGGTTCACACCTTGAATCATTTTGTCAGCTATCAATTGAAGAAGCTCTTTATCTTCCACAATAGATTTTTCTGTTTTGTTTTTGTGGCAGGGGTGCAAGATTATTAGTTTAAAAGAGTTTAAGAAAAAAGAACTTTTCTCTTTAATAATTTACTTTAACCTCACAGTGACATTGATTCAAAACACAGAATTCGCTATTTGTTCCGGTAAAAAAAAAAAAGGAATTGAAAAGCTCCTGACATAGAAAGCATCAAAAATACAATCTATAAAAATTAAGAAGTGTGAAAGGTTGTCAGGGTTTTGGTTTGTGTGTGTGTTTTTGTGTTTCCAACGTTGTGTTCAGTTTCCCAGATGGTGCTGGAGTTCTCAGGTGCGCTGAGGGACAGGTGCATCTTGTTCTGCTGTTTGCTTGGAGGAGGAGTATTTAACCAGGAGGCTGCCAGCACTTTGATGCGAGAGTGTTTGCCTACAGTGGTAATGAACTCAGCCACCTCTAGACTTTTGTGCTCTTTGTACCCTTGTTTATGCTCCTTCGCAGGCTGAGAACCTGACTCTTGGATTTACTACCTCAAAAAACTGTGGCTAAAAACTACCTACAGACTTCGCTTCCTGAATTATTGTCTTCGACTGGATTTCGCCCTGGCTGGCAGCCATCCTTATTCCTTCATTTCTCTGCATCTGGACATTAAGCGTATCCTGTCCACCCTCCTACGTAAGCCATTACAACTTGGATTACCTCACGGTTTTTGCTCCAGTGTATTTTATAAATTGTTTTTTTCGTTTGAGTTGGCAACATTTAACGTTAACCTCATACAAACATGACTAATGCTATCAAACTAACTATGCTGGGTTTGGAAATGGTGGCAGTCATTTAGACTCAGCCACCGTCCTGCTACTTTTAGATGCATCACTGGTTCAACACACCTGAATCAAATTAACTGCAAATTAACAGGCCTCTACAGAACTGAGACGGTAATGCTTATATGTGATTCAGCTGTGTTGGACCAGGAATGCATCTGAAAGTTGCAGGTCAGAGGATCTCAAGGACTGGACTTTAAGACCCCTTGTCCAGATTCTCTAGGGCAGTGGTTCCCAACGCTGCTCCTCAAGGCCCCATGTCCAGCATGTTTTAGGTGTCTCCTTTCTGCCACACACCTGACTTAAATAACTGGGTGATTACCGGGCTGCAGTAGCACTTGATGGCATGCCAAGAAGGTCATGCAATCATGTGAATCAGGCACGCTGGAACAGAGACACATTTAGAACATGCAGGACAAGGTGCCATGAGGACCAGGGTTGAGAACCACTGCTCTAGGGAATACACAAAGTAACTGATATTTATGTTTGCTATTGCTAGCCATGCTAACTGCAAACTTAAACTCAAAGTCCATTTAAAATGCCAACTTTATATCATACTATCTTTGTTTTGAATTGATAAAAAGATTTAAAAGCCTGTATTACAGCAGCTGCTCTCTCCACGGTGTGATGTCACATATGCTTATAATATAAATATTTAATGAATGCTCACAGCAGAAAGTCTAGAAAGAAATATTTTGAAGAATTCTAATTTTTAAAAAGAAATATTAATTGGGTAACATTGGTATGGACAGGTTAAAGTTTACCAACACTGCAGATCAAAAATTCACAAATCTCTAAAAATTAGAATCAATGTTTTTCTGATTTGTAGATATTTTCTTCTTATGGGTGATGGAGAATTGTTTAAGGAAATGCAAAGCAAGTTCCACTCAAACACCTTTCCACACATGCCTATGTGGATGAATGGTACCTGCACCTTTTGCATCCCCTATGCTTAGGTGTTACCAGGTCTATTTTATACATCTCTTGGAATTGTAACACGTCCCCCAAGGAAAAAAAAGCCTCGTCTCAATAAGGAACCTGCATGGGGACCTCTGAAAAATATCTTCCATCCTCTTCACCCTCTCCTGATTTCCTTATCCAATTTTTCATTTTTCTTCCTTCATCCCCCTGACATCTGTGCCTGGATAAGCAACATTCCTTGTGCTCTCCCTGTTTTTCTTATTTCCTGTTTCCTCTCTGCATTCTGGAGATGGACTGATGGTAAAGATTGCACAGACTGTGCAACACCTGACAAAACCATGGCTCTGCCTATATATGCTGCTATCGTGTTGATAGAGCAGTTTGAACTTCCTCCTGGCACCAACCAGCAAAATCCTTCGGAGTTGAAAACGGGCTTAAAATATTACCAAGAAAAAACTATTTCTCTCACAAAGTCTCTCATATTTATTTATGTAGAAGCACTTCCAAAGGGATTTAGGGAAAGCTGTGTCACTGCACTTACAAACTGACAACGTAAACACACATATGTTAATGAAAAGGAGCAAAGTGGCTTCTTTTGGCTACTGTTTAGCCTATCATTTAGCCGAGTGCAGACGTAAAAGCTGCTGCTGTGGGAATGCTAATGATGGTAAAGAAAACAAAGCCT
Source organism: Girardinichthys multiradiatus (assembly GCF_021462225.1). Taxonomy (NCBI): domain Eukaryota; kingdom Metazoa; phylum Chordata; class Actinopteri; order Cyprinodontiformes; family Goodeidae; genus Girardinichthys; species Girardinichthys multiradiatus. The sequence goes on along the minus strand of NC_061802.1, from coordinate 35,928,772 downwards.
GCTTAATGAGAGCCCTGAGATAAGAGAGCAGAAGCTAGGGCGCACATGTACACACATACACACACACACCTCATATTCCTCTCCTTTGACACTAATTAGACAGGGAGAACTATATGTGGAGGAAGGGCCAACTAACCGTCCACATCAATACCGTAGTGTACAGCCCCATCTCTGCCACTGGCCTTGATGACACAAAGGGAGTTTGAGATTGAGAGGGCAGGGAAAGAAAGGCAAATTAGAGCTAGGTTAAGACAAATTGGACAGAGAGGAATAAATCTGCAGAAATGGAAATTAATTCAAGCCAACTGCGATGCAGAGGGTCAGGGTTTTTTCACATTTACATCTTACTATCGCAGTATGAGCCCTGACCCGTTTGACCCATAGGTCAGCCTGCACATCTCAGATTGCCAGCACCTATAACATGTTGGAGGAACACATGGGACATGTGCTGGGCATCCTTTTCATATTTCTCATATGCAAATAACTACCCTAAAAGACATTAGCAGCCACATTTGGGGAAATACACTATAGTGGCAAAAGTATTGGGTCACCTCTCTAAATCATCATCTGATATTCCGATCACTTCAATGGCCACAGATTTATAGATTCAAGCACAGACATGTAGTCTGCTTCTAAAAACAGTTGTAAAAGAAGAGTCGTTCTCAGGAGCTAAGTGAATTCAAATGTGGTAGCGTGATTGAACCGCCAACTAAGCTATGGTAAAATCAGAGTTCGGGACCATGCATGCTGAGGTGCACAATATGCCGACATCCCCAACGTGCTGCACAGTCAAAAGCTACAGACCTCTAAATTTAATGTGGCCTTCAAATTAGCTGTAGAACAATGCTTAGAAAGCCTCCACTGAACTGTAGAGCAGCAAAGACATGTTCACTGAGTTGACGAATCATGCTTCCCTGTCTGGCAATCCATTGAATGAGTCTGGGTTTGGCTGTTCCCAGGAGAACGGTACATCCCTGACTACATTTTGCCAGGAGTGAAGTTTGTTGGAGGGGATGGGCGGGGCCCCTTATTTTCAATAAAAGGAACTGTTCAGTGTAAGAAGGCACTTTGTCAATTTTTCTACTTCTATTAGAAACAGGCTTTGTGGTTGAATGACAATTATTTCACCCAGGGGTATAAATAATTTTGGGCTTAACAAAAGATGGTGAATTGTTGCAGTGCTGCTGCTGGCATGAATCATTAATTATTGAGGGAACGAATGGAAAACAAACGCTTTGCTTCCTTAGGTAGGACACTTAGACAACTACCCTGGCTTGTATGGTTGTTGAAGATACAATTTTGAAATAAGATAGGATATAAGCAAGATATTCCAACACCATGTCTAAGCTAGTTTCTTAAGTAAGTAGAGAGTTGTAGGAATGCAAATATATGTTGTATTACATAGACTATTATATGCAGTCAATGTGGTAACCCGTTTACATAATAAATTTGTTTTATTTGTCTTATATTCTGTCACAAGCACACCCCTTCGGCATAATTTGCACATCAGCTATTAGTGCTGCAGTCTGTAGCCTACATGTAGGTTTGCTTTAACACCTCACTGTCACGATGTGGTTTTGGATCGGACCAAAGTGCAGACTAGAGCTCGGCAGGATCATCTTTGAAATTCAAAGATTTATTTACCAGGTCAAAAACATAGCAAAATCACTGCAGGTTTCCCAAGGCAAGGCGTGGCAAAAAACAAAGCATAATCATGGACAAGAGGTGTGACGAACACAAGGAACCAGCAACAAACAAAGACACAAAACCAACTTATATACTGTGAGATAACAAAGGGCAGGTAATCAGAGAAAACAGGGAACAGGTGTGACAAGGAGGCAGGGAAGCAGAAGGAACAGGTGAAATAAATACAAAGGCTGAGGATGGGAAAAGTAACTAATAAACAATAAACAGAAACACAGACCAAGCAAACCTATAGACAAAGATAAATAATCAAATGAGGAATAAGAAAACTAGAATAATCATGACTAAAGTAAACAGAGAAACTAGAGGGAACATAGGAACAACAATAACAACCTAAGAACAAACAAAGAACCCATAAAGAAAACCTGAATACAAAAGTAAACAAACCTAACCACACTGACTGAATTAACTGGAAAGGAAACAGAAAATAAACTAGTAAACAAGAAGAGTGCAAAGGAACAAATAATAAAACACAATTAAACACAAAGATACTAAAGAGAAATAAAACTAGAGAATCCAGGGAAGACCAAGAACTATAATAATTACAATAATAATAATAATAATAAACCACACCAAGTAATAAGAAAACAACCATAAAAGAACTTAAGAAGAAAACATTAGGAGGCGGAAGAGGGAGAAAAGAAAACATGATACAAAAACCAAAATAGAAAAATCTAAGCAAAAGGTAAACAAACACAAAGCCACAAACAGAGTCCAAAAATGTCACTCCGTGACACTCACTACATGAGCTAAGGATTGTTTAAGAGACTAAAGACCCAGACTATGTGTCTAAGTCAAGTCTCAGGTCTTTATACTGCAGGTCTAAGTCAAATCTGAAGTATAGGTTTTTGAAACTACAATGCGACCCAGCACAGTAGGGGACTCAAGTCAACATCTCTGGGCCTGATGCAGAAAAGCAATGTTTTTCATGCTTTGCTAAACACAAACATGTATTACAAAAGAAACAACCTTAGGAAACAGAGTGCACAATCGACTGTTTTTTCAGATAAAGAATACACATCCTGGAAGCAGTTTTGGTTTTCCATTACTCGAATTTTTTATCCCAGGTCAGTTACCGCATATCTGTCAGACACGTCCTCCATGCTACCACTAGCTCCACCTCCCTTCCACTTCTCTTAGGTTCCTCGGCCTTTGACAGATAGAAAACTAACCACCAGGCTCTCCTCCTCCCTGGGTCTGACCTGATATTGCTCCGACTCCTCTTCCACAAGCCTGAGGCAATGCTTGAACTCAAACCTGGACGGACTGAATAGGGAAAAGTGTCCACTAACATCAGGTAGAGCTGCGTGTAAACTTAATAAGCATCCAGCAAAGATGTAAGAAGTGACTACCTCTCCATCTTACTCTTCCATTTTTGGTACCAGCTATCAAATTTCTGTCTCCGATTTTCTTTCTCTTCCCCAGTTCCTCCTTTTCCTTTCCAATTTGTGGCAGTGGTTTTGTCCCTCTCAGAATTTTGCCCTCTTGTTCATTCTCCATTTTTAGCTCTTTTGTACAATCAATCAGTTCTGAATTACTCATTTGTTCTGTCTATCAGTGCTGTATTTTCTCTGCCACCAAGGACTGCTAATTTTCTCTCCTTCCTCACAGTTCCTTTCACTATATGCTGCTTGACAGAATCAGATGACATTTGTCTATCCGGGGCCACGGAGATTTTTAATAAAGGGGCTGTAATACCTGTGTGTCTATGTTTGTGTGTGTCGAGTTGCACCCTTTTGACCAGGCATAAGAATATCCCCTCCATTTACCAACTTGATGAGGAAATTAACACATATGATGTGGAGGCTGATGAAAAGTCATCTGGACACTGATGTTGAATGTCGCAGTTAATTTTCTATTTAGCTACAGTAACCCTAACCAACTCTAACTGATTAGGTGATCAAAAGTAATTGGAATTAGGCTGCAAATATGGATTCATTTGTCTATTATGAATACTAATTGACCTGTGATTGCCCCTATAGCTACGCCTCCCCTGCTGTCCTCTGAAACTCTCACCGGACATTTGAGGCATTGAGTATTCTTTGTATACTCTCAATCTTCTGAAGGTTTGTGGGTGGTTGTGCATTGTGTCTGTGTCCTTGCCTGTGCTCGGGTACGAGTGATTAAGTATTCATATCTCAGCTGCCTTGCGCCCCAGGTCTTGGTGAGGAAACCAAACAATTGTTTTTGACATCCATTATATGTGACTTTCTGTGAGCCAACATGTATGAGTTTGTGCACGTTGAGCAGTCATACAGTATGCCCATTTGTGAAGCAAACTGCAGAGGAAAGCAGCAATACTAACAGAATGAATATGGGATAGATCTGAATAATCTGAAAACTAATTTCCTCAATTTATGGACGCCATTTATAGCAGTGAGTAAAAAATAAAATTAAAGAAAATGTATCTACCTATTTAAGCCTACTACTATGCCTTCAGCTCTCATCCACATAGCATACACAAATGTATGCCTAAAGGCAAAAAAAAAAACAAATGGTCACACAGAAAATAAATTGATACAAACAACAAATGTCTACTTTTGGCCAGTAAATGCTTTAAAGAAAAGCTGAAAACAGGAATGCTGGGTGCTGCACTTTGGAATGTTGGCTGGAAACCAGATAACATCTGCATCGGTTCTGTTGTAGAAAAAAAAACATGGACATATTCTGTGATATGTGTCTGACACTGCTGATGTGTGTTACCCTTTATTTTGTGCCTCCACCATTTACTTAACTGATTATTACTGTTTACTGTCCCTGTTAAACAAATAAATAATCTGAGCAAGGAGAGTTTTTTCATGCCCCAAAAATGATTTTTCTTCTTGGGTCCAGGTGATTGGACTGTGAAATTCTCCAAAGAATATTTGCTGTCACAGCTCATATAGCACCTGGCACACTAAGATAAGAAAAACACAGCCACAATTATTTGACCTCATTACCTAATTCCTTCTCTGGCAGTGGGTCCATAGCATAAACACAAAAGTACATAAGCAAACAGGCACTACCAGGAGCGCCTAGGAGCTAAAAGGCTGTTATAGCAAAAACTCTGCAAAAAACAGTGATTGGTCAAGGTAACGCAATGCATAAAAATGTTTGCAGAGAAGGTATGTAAATATGCAGCTCACAATTTGATAATGCAGCTGACAAAAGCACTGTTGGTCTATACACACTAACACACACACACACACACACCCACACCTGTGTTTTACTATCTTTATGAGGACTTTTCAGTTACTTCCATTGACTTCCATTCATTTTCCTTGATTTTTAGTGCTTAACCCTGACCCTAACACTAACCCTAATCAGTTAATACCTAACCCTAACAATAACTCAATTCATACCCTAGTCCTAAACCTAACCCCTGTCCCAAGAACGGAATTTGAAAAAGTGAGGACCAGGAAAATGTCCTCACTTTGTCAAAATGTCCTCACTTTGCGATAAAAATACGAAAAATGGTTCTCACTCAGCAACAAGTACAAGAACACACACACACACACATTGTTCATCTTCCATGAGAAAGTTAAGGGTTTTAAAATCTTTGCATCATCAATGCCAAGTAAACACACAAATATATACTGACAGGGCAAAACAAATAATTAATTACAGCTGTGATGACAATCAGGTTTAAAAAAAAACTGCTGATATTTAATTAAAAATCTGCAAATATGCAGACAGTTGGGAGGTTATTAAACTCAGATTAACAGAAAAAAAAGATTCTGACTACATCTCAATTACACCTCTCTAGCAAATTTTTCTCCTGCTCTGCTGAATCAGAGGAGAGAATGGTCTGAAATTAGACATCCAGCAACCAGTTTGTCTTGATTCTAACAAAATTAGACACTAACATTATTAATTATGATCAAAATCTTCCATTGTCCAGCAAACACTTCAGCCTAATGAGAAACGTATCACTTTGATAAATACATTTCCTAAACCTAAATGCATTTGTGTTCCACAGTATATAATCCCGAGTTGTTTTTAAATGCTTATGTGTATGAGTGCACAGAGAATGCACTAAATAGCTTGATGCCAGGATGACATGACAATCTAATCATATCGCAGGTCTTTCTACCTCTGCAGTTTCCCAGTGTCCAATTAGAGAAGAAAGAAAATCAAAGTGGTCATTGCAGGGAAAAATATTGATCAAAATGACCCCATGTGTGTAACATATGTATGTAACATGTAGGGTATGAGGCCAACACATTAAGTAACACATTTGTTGGCCCAGAAATCGCTGACAATCCCACAGTGACTTGAACATTGAAGCTGTGGCTGGTTTGCTCGATGGGGGGTGGCAAGCTGTCAATGATACAAGCATTAACAATCATATTTTAGATTGATTCATTTGTCTGTTTTTATTAATTTGGGGAAGGGAATTTATTCAAAATGGACACTGTAGCATATGATTTTAGAGTATACAAAAGTGATGAGGTGAAGATCCATTCAAATTGGTTTCCGTCATCATAAATTCAGATGAAAAAAAATGTGTGTTTCAAATGTCCCTGTATAACCCTAATTAATCATTTATTCCTCACATCTGCATATTCAAATTACCTGAGATCTGCAGCAAATAAGGGAGGAGATAGAAGATCTAATGGGAAGGAAAGTGGCAAGAAGGAAAACAGAAGAATCTAAAAGTATAAAGGCGACAAGGCTACTTTTAGATTTCTAAATAATGTTTATTTCCTTTGTTTTATCCTGGGATCCGCATGCAAACATAATTGCTGCTAGCAGTAATCCCGTGACCGTACAATGCCATCTGCGTTAGCACTTTGGTCTCATGGTTACTGAGAAAAGGCTTTGTGTTGTTAGAGCCAAAGCAGCAAAGTCTTTATGGGTACAACTGACAGATTCCAACCTCTGCCCTATTAGTGAACAGGGAGGCTCTGGGCTTTCTTCTCTCTGTCTGTGTGTGCCTTTTGTGAGAGCCTTGATTAGGACTTCAGGGAACCAGAAGACAGAGAGCGTGGTGACAGACAGAGACAAAATAAAAAGGAAAGGAAAAAAAGATAATGTAATACCAGAAGGAGGAAGATAGAGATAATGAAACAAAGACAGTATTAAAAGTTAGAGTTTTATATTTTAACATGATATTTTAATTTATGGCATCAATAGATGGCCTTGGGGAAGAGGGAAAGATGGTGAACTATCAGACCATGAACAGGAGTGCAGAGTACAGAAGTTTTAAAGACAGAAATGTGTGTTGCTAAAACTGTGTAATAATGTGGACTTCTGACTAAAACCTGGCTACACAGATTATTTTTCAGCACAATTATGAAGTGTGATTATTACATCCTTAGAAGGCTTTAGAATCATCAAACGTTACTTGAAACTTTATGCATGTAGGAAAGTTTTCCTTTAAGTTATATCTTAAATATCAATAACAAGCCCCTTGACTATTTATGCATTTGTATTTAAAACACATAACAGCTTCAGCGCTTTGCAAATGTATTCATTCCTTTTTGTTGCTGGAAAACAAACCCAAGGGAGAGGGGGTGGGGGGTTATATACGGTTTTCAAAATGTTTTACAGATAAAGGTTTAAAAGCTAGCCATTTACTTGTATTCAGCCCTCTTTACTCTGAGGCCGCCAATAAAATGCTGTACAAGCAACTGCCTTAAAAAAACATCACCAAAACAGAATCCACCTGTGTATTTTAATCTCAGCTCAAAACAGCAGTTCTGTGAAGGCTTTAGAAGTTAGTTAGTGAACATTGTTGAGCAAACAGCATCATACTCCCTACTTGACTTAGTAGAGTGGGCCAACCATGTACAGTTGCTGTAGTCCACAACACAGCTGTCCCGGGTTCATTTCTTGGCCTCGGGTCATTGGCTGCATGTTTTCCCCTTCCCTCTCCATACTTCTTCCTGTCAAACTACTGATAAATAAAGGTCATTACTGCCAAAAAAGCTTCCCAACAGCATGATGCTGTTGGAAACTCTGGGGGACTTGTTAAAGGATGCAAAAGACTTGACACTGGGGTGGAGACTCACCTTACAGATGGACTGGTTTAGATCAAAGAATATTCACATATGGCCCAATTAAAGTCTAGGCCTAAATCCAGTTGCGAATCTGCGAAGCCCTTAACATTGGTGTTCACAGACGCTATCCACCTGATCAAACTGAGCCTGAGCTATTTTACAAAGAAGAATGGGTAATACTTTCAGTCTCTACATGGGCAAAGCTATTATAGACATACCCCGTAAGACTTGTAGCTGTAATTGGGCTAATTACAAATGCACGCCACACTTTTCAGAATTTTATTTTAAAAAATGAGGCCCACGTATCGTTTTCCTTTCACTTCCCAATCATATATATTATGAAATAATAATTTGGTTTGGCTTTTAGAACCTATTAATAATTAAAATAACTTACAATTAGCAAAATGATTAACAAAGTTTTAATATTTAATTTTAACCAAACAACTTTTGGTCTGTCAGATTATCTTGTGAATACCAGCCCAATGCAGTGAAGGAGTGAAATCATGCACTGCGTTCTATGTGTGCAGGGCGCACACATATAGAATAAAATCAAAACAACTTATCTTAAAAATTTAAGAATTTATTAAAGAAATACTTCAAGTTAAGATACTATAGTCAACAAACATTTGAACTTGGCTAATTACATTCAAATAGACTCAGGAAAAATGTCAAGCATGAAGAAAACTAATAAAGTACAAAAAAAAGGCAACAAAAGATTAAAACTGAAACTGATAACCAATAAAATGATGCAATGAATTGTGTTGTCAGCACAGCTAACGGTGCCTACCAATTTAGCATTGGCACTTAGCAGTTTTAGCTTTTAGGCTTAGGGACAATAGAGCTATTTAGCACATTTTTAAAGATTATATTGACATATTTTAGAAGGCTAAAGAGAAGGAATAAAGGGAATACACAGGTAAATGGACATGCTCATGTTACCAGTGCTCAAACCACTCTTTGAAATAAAGTTGGAATTACTGGTAGCCTCAGCCCCAGCTTGCTCTAGGCCGATTTCGGCCGTCACAGTTGCCATCTTCTCAGGCAGGGAGAAGAAAAGCCATGTATTTAACGTGATCAGAGTCACCGCTTCTTCCTTTTGTAATCTCTGGATTCTATTTCTGCAGAAGCTCAGACAGAAAGGTTGAGGTTAATAGTCTTATGTTTGGCCGGGATACGATCATTGAATGCAAAAACAACACGCCATACTTAACTTCAGGATCCTGGATGTATTCGGCCAGCAAGATCAAGACATTCAGATGGTGACGCACTTGTCTCACCTTGTGCCGCTCTGGAGTTGCGGGTAATAGAAAGCATTCTGCTGCACGCAAGAGTTTTGTGGACCAATCATGTCAAGTAGATTCCATTTGTGACTCCTCCTTCCTAGGAGCTTTTCTTGAAAATGAATTAACGCTGAGCATTCTGGGATTCAGAGATTTTAACCATTCTGTTGTTCTCTGTGTACAGCTTGTTTCATCCAGTGGCTGGGGCAAAATGTATACTACTTGGTTCTGGTCTAGCACAAAAATCACAAAAAGATACACTTAGGTTTTTAAAAAAGTTCAAGGGATGGATATACTTTTTGTATGTATATATATTAATCAATTACACCCAGAAAGGATGGCATGCTAAAAGGGCAGAAAATACTCTATGAAAACTAAGCAAAAGGATGAAAAGCAAAATATATGCCAACCAGCAGTGGTGATAGGAGAGCAGGGCTTGGCTGATGACCAGCTGGGTTGGCCAACTGATGAACAGAAGGGCTGCCTGTCAGTGTGAGCCTGTAATTGAGGTTGGGTGTGAGCTTTCCCCATGTATTCCCTATATTCTCTGAAAGCTGTAGAACTGTATAGGCTGTATGCACAGAGCCACCATCACCATCATATGCTACATCTCACCATGAGCTGGTTTACAAGGTGTGTTGAACTCGTGTCTAAAACGATAGCACCAAAGTAATAAGTCAGCCGTGCTTCTGTACATTTTACTGCAATGTATTATGTATAATTCAGGACTGACTGTACTAATAAGTGACCATTTGGTTTGATAGCAACTCTCTGAAAATGTCTACCTAAATTAATTGCGGTATTATAGTATTATAGCGATATCTTTAGTGTGAAATATACAAAAACAATCCTTCTCTTTCTATTTTGATCTGCAGCTGAGTGGTGTGTGGGTAAAATGTTGCTCCCCTGGGAGTCTGAACCCATGAGCCTGTAGCGTTGCTGGATGAAAGGGAACTCACATCTGCAAGTGCATCAAATCAGCCACATCCACAACAACACAGACTTAAGAGAATTTAGGTTTAACATTTTCTCAGTACATCAGACATAAAATGCTCTATTTCTAGCTTCTTCCTTTCCTTTTAGTCATGTCTTCATTACTTACAAAGACTGAGAGGACTAAAACTTTATCTTGCTTTTATTGTGGTAAAGCTTGTTGCACTTAATTTGGGTGTAAATAGGTAAATAACACAAACTGTTTGGTTGATGAGGAAAACAATAACATCTATCTCCATGTACATGTATATCTGAATGTCATATAAATTTTGAGCCTTAGTAGATGCATTGAGCTGTTTTCAGGGTGGAGTGATAATAAAACATACAATGTGGAAAAGCCAAAAAAGAACTAGGTGAGTAGGTTTGCATTTTTGTGACTCCAACTTAAAATTAGAGGCTCAACAATGACTAATATTTGGTTAAGTGTCCCTTAAGGCATTTTTCCCACCAAAAAGCTCTGGTTCTTTAACCGGTTTGGTTTAGGTGCCTTGAAATTTTGGTGTTTTGTTAAGAACCGATGCGCTTTACCACCTGTTTTGGTAACCAATCATGCGTCATCAACAGGATGCGATTTCCTTCCAGGTTGTGTAACACGGTAGGATCGCGCATGTTGTTGATGCAGTGAGAATATGGCAGAGCTTAATACCTGCAAGCATTTCTTCTGTTTACAGGTGTTCCTTTTTATTCAAAAAGAGAGTATCCAGACACTACAGTTAAAACAAAAAAGAATAATATGCTGCTATACTTGTTGTGTCTATCGACTCCAGCTTTGCCCAGACCACGTAACCGTCATGGTTCGCACAGAAAAACCCGATTATTCTGTGGTAATTGAGGAATGGTTGTAGATCTGTGATCCGAGTGAGGTGGTTACAAGACAGGCAGACATGTGACAGCTGAGGATGTAGGAGCTGCTGTGACCAATAAAGGATTTCCGGAGAGATCTGTCTTGGAGTAGTGATGTGTCCACTGTGCCAATGCTTCGGAGCGTGTGTCGAGTAATCCAGGCAGACTTTTTGTGAAGCGTGTATCGAGGCTTGTGTCGACAATGCCTGTGGTGACGTTTGATGCTTTGAAAGCGGGCCATACCACGTGACTGATTCAGGAACTGGCTCGCCAGTTTGCACGTGATTCGAAGTATAAGGGACAGCACAATGCTGCTGAGCAAATGAGCATGTTGATGCCTCGGCTCATGAGTCGAGCAATTGGATGGAAAGCCTCAGTGCTTCAAGAGGCTTCATCTCACCATCACTATCTCAAAGAGTTTGGTAGAAGCAGCCCAGAGAAGAATTGAAACCACCAGAAGAGATCCACTCTGAGAGGCACAAAAACACAAAAATGAGTGCAAGGCAGGCACAATTACTCACACAAAAATCTATGATGGACTAGGTTTATAGAAAGACACAAGGTGGCTTGACTCTACCAGGAAAGCTGAGCATCAGGTGAAGGAAGACTGGTCATTCACCAACACCATAAATCCCCAGCAGCTGACATGGAAATTGCAGACAGGTGTGTGAAACTGCAGTCAGCGGCCACACCTTCCAGCAAATATCCTCTATTCAGGAAGAACCTCACAACACCCATTCTCACAATCACATGTACAAACCAGGATCATGACAGATATGTCCATGGCTAAACAGTTTTGATGTGTGCTCAGCATTTTGTCCCGTTTAAACACTTAACTTAATGCAAGATGTATTAACTATCGGACCCAAATTTTCACCCACAGACGAAAGGAAATTGGTTAGGATGATCAAGAACAATCCAGAAACCACCAAAGCTCAAGTCTACCACAGTCTGGAAGAAACACAAGTGTCTCTCTCCACTCTCCACAGTAATGTCAGTTTAACATTAGCATGAATTGAGAAAGTACTGGCCAAACAAAAAGAAACGCAGAACTGTCACCTTCAAGCTCGACTAAAATTTGCATTTGCCCGCATGGACAAGCCAAATGTTTTCTAATGAAAAGTTTTAGAGTCAGATAAGACATTCAGCTATTTGGCCACAATGACCAGAAAAATATCTGGAGGAGCCAAGATGATGCTTTCAAACCTAAAACATCTGCACCTACCGCCATGCATGTTATTTGCAGGTTTATGCAGTGGGGCTGTTTGGCTGTTAGTGGTACTGGTGCTATACAAAAGACGTAATTAAGGAGGAAGGCTTACTTCAAATTCTTCAACTTGATTTTAAATCAAAAGAATGTAGTTAGAGTGTAGACACTTGTACACAAGTGGGTGTTCCAACAGTTGCTTTATCTATTTGAAAATACAAATCAAAACTGGTTTTGGAACATATAAAGCAGATAAACTTTAGGCTTCTGGGATGGCCTAAATCCTAACCCAAATAAAATATTTGGGAACTGTGCCTAAAGCTGGGTAAGTGCCAGGAAACACACATATTTAAATTAATTGAACTTGTTTTGTTGAGAAGAGTGGTCAGATACTCAACCAGAATTATGACTTTACCATTCTGATGGCTACAATGGTTAGTTGATAGCAACAAGTATATGGTTTCTCTGCAACTTGCTTCTGTGTGGTGCTTAATTAATTTACCTGGGGAAAAAATTGTTCAAGTACACTATTAAAAGGCAAAAAGTAATAAAACAGCATGACTGTATGTATAATCTTTTAACAGCACTATAGTTAAATTGCCACTTTATGCTATTCACCAGGAGAGCTCCGAGCAAATCCTCTGCAGGGTTGATCACACAAGCCTCAAGGACCCCTCATAATTGACACAGTTGCTCACAAATGTGACCTGCAAGTAATTCACTGTACTGCTGCCAGGAAAGCTTTCAGTGGGAGGACCAGAGAGGTCAGCTGTGGACATAACCAGAGACGTGCTCCACTGGTCCAAATAGACGAGCTGCTGTCGCTCTAATTGGTAGCAGAGCAAGAATGAAAGGCCCAATACACCACAAATATTACCTCCAGCTTTGAGGACAATAGTAGCTGGAGGACCACAGTAGGAAAAGGAGACAAGAATTAATGATGGTCATTACAGCTGCCAGCAACCACAAACTGTTAAATTTGCACCAGGTTTTTACAAGACGGGTAAATATGGGCCGACTTCATCGAGCTGCATCTTCTGGCATGTAATATTTCTGCTCTCAGTGTAACATCTGACACCAAATTTAAATTTTAGATGTAAGCCCCCACCTCTAATCTGCTTTGACTCTGGCTTTAGGCTATTTGGCAAAAACATTTAGCCCCGTTTGGTTTAATGCCTTAAATTAGCTCGCATCGTGTGGCTCTCAGCCTGACCTGTTTAATGTATCTTGACACGAGCAATTCTCTAACAAGAGTCGGAGTGTGTGCAGACATGGGCTGTTTGATTTCTCTGCGCTTGCCTATGCCAACAGGGGAGTTCAAAGTCTCATATTTTGATGAGGACATAAAAAGTAGCGGAAGAACCCCAGATAAGGAAGATAAAAAAAAACAACAAAGTGACTTTTTTTATGCTGAGGGTGAAAGCATTTTAAGTAGATTCTGTAAAGGGGTGATGTTAATTTGCAATGATTCCTCGTCCTCTCCCTCAGTTTTTCTGCTGTACGGTGTCTGGCAAACCAATTGGCACAGACAGCCTGATGGAATTTCTTTATACAATCACATAATATGCAGCAGAGCAAAAAAGGCTGAGCTCTGAGTTAGGATAGCAACTAGGAATTAGCAAAATCTCTTCACATGCTTTCTTGTTTTGACCTGAAAGTAAATCGGATTGACAAACTATAAGATAAACAATAAAGAAATCCATATTTACTCACATATGTGAACATACTTATGGATACTTTGTAAAAAAAAAAATAATAATAAAGTATAAGGAGAAATTCCTTACTCACATGGTAGGAAGGACACAGATTTTTCACAAGTGCACAATATTCACCCTATCTGACAGCCTAGTTGGTGAGAATGACGTTTCAGAGAAGAGGAATGAATAAACTCCATCTGACATGGTGATAAGGCCTGACCTTTCAGGATGAGAGGAGGAAAATGTAGACGCGGGACTCACTGTTGTAGGAGTGGCTGGGTGACATATACGCAGGGAAAATATGGGTAACCTTATATGATCCATTTCTCTCCTTGTCCTTGTGTTTTTTGTCCACATGCACTGAGGTACATCTTATCTGTGGTTGTCAAATAAAACCTACACTATCTTCATATATAAAACATAAAGCCACACATACTAGACATGTGTTTTAGTTCAACATTTGTAGTGAAAAAGTAGTGATAAATAAAACCAGATTACTTCAGTTTGATTCTGTAATAACTGGACCAGAGCACTAAAGAGTGAATTTCCATAACGCTGCGTCTGCGTAATACTGAATGTAGAAAAGAGCGGATGCTTACACAACTACTAAAACCCAATATTTACCAAAAAGTAGCATTTTCAGCCTGTTCAGCTCTTCTCTCCTTCCTCCTCTGTGTCTCACCCCGTCATTTCCCTTCTTCTCCTCTGTCTGCTCGTCTGTCCCTCTGGCAGGAAGAGACGTAACAGCTAGTGACAGAAGTTAAGTGATTCCCAAACCCGCCATTCGCACAAAAACCCGTCAGCAAACTGCTGTCTCACATATGGATGCTCATATCCACACACACATGAACACACATATAAGGATTAGGAGACTCCCAGGCGCTTTGTAATGTTGGATCTACCAGTGCACATGGTGCTTCTGCCTGTATGAGTATGAATATATTTATACTGTTCGGACATGTCTCAGTTCCAGTTTGAAAACACATTTACAGAAAATTATTTAGTTAATACTCTTGAGTGTTTTGTCTCTGTTCACCTTTCTGACTCTGATTGTGTTTACCTGCCTGTTGCCATCAGTGCTGTCCATTTTAATAATGATGTCAGCACCAAAGTATATCCTCCCACTTGTTAGAATTGATGCATGGGAGGGAAAGTCTAGACTAGTTAGTAAAGTTCACAGCGACCAAACAACACCCACAACAGTAGATTCCCTACAAAAGTATTACATACCAACAATTACACATGAGCATATACACTCACACATCATCCAGTGTACATATAGGCTCAAATATATACATGAACCCAAACTAATATTTGGTTAAATGTCCCTGTTAAAAAACAGTTATAACTTGAATCAAGGTACAAAATATAACTGTCCGTCTATACAGGGATCTAGAAATCGTGTGGGTCAACAGATGTTTTTCCTCTTCTTCGTAATTTATGAAGTTTCTGTCGAAGCAGTTATAGGTCTTTACTTAATTTAAAAAATAATTGAGTACAATAAAAAGCCAAAAAGAGATTCATTATGATCATTATGTTTAACTAAGCCTTTTATAACCAAGTAAAAGACCCTCCGAGATCAAAATCTCATTCACAAGGTTGACCTGGCCAAGAACGGCTGCAGCAGCATAGTGGACATGACAGAAACATAAACTGCAGGAGTTATTGTTGGAGTTTAATGTAAAAAGTTTAAATGTAAAAATGGTAACAATTTAAGATTTCGAAACACAGGCACTGTTTGAAGGATTTCTGTTGTTGGTTTCTTAAGATAGAGCAGATGGCTCTCAGTGAAAGAAGTTTAATTTCAGATTGGCGGGACTTGACAAATTTGAGAGAAAAAATTGCATTGTTTGGACTTTAATTTGTTTGCTGAAACATCAGGGAGGTCATTTACTGCAGCTACTGTCTAAGTGCAAAGTTTTATTTCATACGACTTTAAAGCACATAATGAAAAAATCCCCTACCTGGAGCTATAGTGACTGGGCTGATTTCTAAATTTGTTTATGACTAAATGGGAAAAACAAAAAGACAACACTAAGATGAAAAGAAAACATGCTCCTCATTAGAAGTTTATTAAACTGCAGGTTTTAAAGTTTTTGTAAAGAAGGTTGCAGAATTTTAAGTAAGCCTCAACTATGTTCTAAATAATGAGCTAGTTGTGTAGATAAAAAGGGGAAATGGGGAGCTGGAAAAAAACAAGAAAATATGGAAAAGTGAGAGTAAACAAGGATGAAACACGTGACAGTGTTCATTGGCAGTTGACTGTTCTCCATCCATCTGCGTTTCTTTCGATCTGGTACGTCAGACAGCAGACACATAGTTGTGCTAGTGTGTGTCAATCGCATGTCAAACCCCTGCTGTGATCTCAGTGTCTGACTGACAGCTTTCTCTCTCAGGCATCAACGAGGCACACACATCCTAACACACTTAAATAAGCATTTATACACACATAGATAAACCTGTGGTGTTTACTTCAGGGCTGAAAACCGAGCAGGCTTCAAAATAAAGCTCTAAGAAACAAGTGCAATGTTATTTTTTTTCTTTCAGAGATTCTACCCATTAATGTGGCTAATTTACACCCTATCACTGGAAGCTGTGTTAAATATATCACAAAGAGAATGATGTAGCGAGAGTTGCTGCAATACAAAAACAGCTAAATGAATTAATGCATTCAACGTACAGGTCTGTGGCTTGCTAAAAACAAAACAAAAACACAGAAAGAAGTAACTCAAAAAACTCTGGCGGGTACACACTCTCAAATGAAAGGAAATGTTCTACTTTAGAGTGGGTTACACAGAATTTACCAAAGCCGAATGAACTTTTCCTTGATTATTAGGCTTCACTTCTGATTAAAGTTGCTTTAATCAGAAATGAAAAGTCAAAGTAAAAAAAAAAAAAAACTGTTGGTGCATCTGTATTTTGTAAGCAGATATATAAGCTTCTGTATGTATATTTGTTTCTACTTTTACAAATTTTATCTCATACACACAATGAAATAACAGTTGCATATATGACACGCAGCTAACACTTGACCTCTCAAATTCATGAATGGCAGTAATTGTGTATCAGACCTAAGAGACACGATGGTTTGATTGGCAGAAATGAGTGCCGTAGAAAGGTTGTTCATGTCATTATGTCGAGCAGGTTAATACCTCTTTGGATGTGGCTGCCATGATTTGATCACTGAGTTGCAGCCTTCTTCATTTCCCTTTTGTTTCAGATGTAGAACTGCAACAAATTGCGGGTATTTCACACTTCTATACAACGCACCATATGAGTGGGTGTGGGTGTGTTTTGTGTGTGAGTGTTTGTGTGTGTGTCTGCACACGCTGACCAGTGCCGGATGCCGTGAGTCAGTGTTTCAGAAGATTCATTCCTGTTTGACGCCTACATCTCCGGCCAAACAGGTTTGCTTTTCAAATGTCAGATGATGATGGGAGAGTGAGGTAGCCCACTGATTCGAGTGTGATTGTTTTTCTATAAAAATGGAATGAAAGGAGAGAAAGGGAGAGCGTAAGGAGAGATGAGGACTGTTGTCCATTATTAAACTGGTTCATTCTCTTGATGGAGGAAGTAGTGAGGCTCTCTCACTATGCTGATTGATTCCTCTTCTCTGGGAAGATGGCCAGCTTTCTGTCTCTCCATCCATCTCATCCTTTCTCGTGGTCTTCTGCTCTTTTTTTCTGTCTGTCTGTTTGTCATTTAGTTTTTACTACAGAATGTTTTCTTAGATAATTGATTTTCACTACACATGTCCTATGCAATGCACAAATTATCATGAAAGTTCTTATATTTACAATCCTAGCCAAATTGAATCCAGAGTTCAGTTCAAAGCGAGTGATAAAAGCGAAATACGGTGTGGAGTTTTGTAACTTGAATGGTGTGTGTGTATGTGGGCAACTCTGTATCATTTTTATGGTGGTGCCTGCCCAGAGCCCAAAGGGAGAGGCTCAATATACATCCTTTAAGGTCACAGCAATAAAACCAGAGAAAGAGCTTGTAAAATATGATTTCAGTCAAATATGTTTATAACTCTCCTTGCAGTAACTTACTGTGAGCTCTGCAGTTTAATTGAAATTGTTAAACATATCTATTTCAACAACATTACACATCCCTCTGTTTAACATGCTTCAGGACAAAGATGAACTGATTGATTATTTTGTAAATTAGAAGCAATCCATTATTCCTCACTGATAAATTCAAAAAATCGTTCTGCTGACGTTAAACTACACAAATCATTTCAAAAGCACTTTTGTGTTTTTGTTCTATGTTATCATCATTAATGCTCTTCACAGTAATTAGGTACATGTTTGCCTGCAGAGAAAAAAGGAGCTATTGACAACTAATACACTGTTTAAATACAGATTGGCAGCAGACCATAATATGTTACAAAAAAACGAGGTGAGAAAAGAAAGCAATGCTGTTTAATTTTAAGCAGTGATCAAAATCCTCCAAAGCTCTACCCAGAATTTTAATCTAAATGAATACCTTATTCCCCAGAGCAGTGAGGCATGTTGAGAAGGTCAGTGTTGCCTGAAAACAGGCATATCGTAGGAGGGAATTTAACAGAACCATTTAGGATGTAATCTAATGTAGCAGTGAGGGAAACATTTTTTATTTATTTTCACAAAATGGGATATTTAAAAAACTGCTGTGATTTAAATATTTGTATGTGAATATATTTGGGTTTAAAATTACATCATTTTCCAGACCTAAATTTCTTAATTATCCAGCATTTTTATATCATTTTGTACATTTGAGTATGAGACATTTATCTTTGGTAAGTTTTATTATCATATGTTCCACTGAGCAGGAAAACAGGACAATGCTGAATTTGCCATTTGATTTCTTGGTGAGGAAAAGACGTATTTGCTCTTTATTTTGGCTTTTGGGCAAACTCAGATTTAGTTCAATTTCATAATCTATGATGATCAGACTATTCACATCTGGATTGGATTACCCCACACTAAATACAAATTCTTTGAAACACAGTTTGTGATCTAAAATATATTTATTTTGTTTGCCAAAAATAGAAAAAAAAAAAAGTTTAAATGCCTTGTTTGGCATTGAAACCAGATTCAGTCCAGTTTAAAGCAATAATCAAAGATGAAAAAAAAAAACACAGCTGAATTACCCATCAGCCTGTCACTAAAGTCTATAAATTACACTAAAATTCAGATCAGGGGTGTTCAAGCAGAAAATAACATCTAACACATGCAGGGCACTAGAATTAACCAACTCTGGTGAAAAAAAACAACAACAAAAAAAAACGGCCAAAAATGCTATTTGATGATGCAACATTTATTTCTTTTAGGAGATAAAACAGAAATTTAGACATATATGTCATGATCCTTGGGTGTTAGGTTTTGGTTTCCATTTCTGTTTGTCTTCATCATTCTCTGTTGTTCATTATATTCCTTATTCTTGCTTTATTGTATTGTGTCAGTTAGTTCTTGCCTTATAAGTTAGTTTCTTTATGTTTAGTTTTGTAGTTTATTCCTGTGTTTCATTCCCAGTGTGTTCTAGTTTATTCCCCTAGGAATAGGTTGGTATTTGTCTTTTCCTCTTGATTTAGTGTTTCTCTGTTCAGCATCTTTGGTCCTTCACCTAATTCACAACTCATGACCATACATGCTTGTGTGTCCTTCACGCTTTACTCTTGTAATGCTCCCTCATGCTTTCATAATAACAACTTTTACAGCTTTTATTTGGCAGCTAAAAGCATGAAATGTGTTGTAATTTGAACACAGATCATAACTCTGTCTATCTTTCTATCTAAGATGAGCTTGTGTACAGAAAACTTTGTGTTTTGTGTGCAAAGCTGATATTTGGCTTCCGATGTGCATAAGACAGCTTCATGCAAGTGTCTGGATGTGGCCAAGTTTGTTCATCGACAATGGCTTTCAAAGAGACTGCTGAGCTTATCAAGTTATTGATCATTGTGACATGATGGTTTTCTCATGCAGTAGTGCCTGAGGGCTTGAAGGTCCCGTGCATCTAGCAGAGGTTCCTGACCTTGGTCTTTTTATACATGAAAATGTCCCCAGAATCAATAAATTGGTTTTCATCATATCATGTGCTGTAGCTGCTGAAAGATCTCCAATGATAAATGATTTTTCAATAGAGCTTAGTAAAAGAAATTATCTTTCTGAAATGTGGTAAATACTCCTTTTACACCCAATCCTTGAGAGTCTCAACTCTTTTACTCCTTTAACCATAAATGAATAATTTGTTGACTATTTATAATAAAATAATTGTTTTTTCATTCAAAACAATGTGTTTAATACACTCGTTTCTTAACTAGGAAGGTGCCATTGAAATATACCATCTCCTCTACAGAAATGGTCAACTTGCTGGGACGGATTAGAGCTTGTTGATATCAGCAAAATATGACATCACATTATTACTGTGTAATAGTGCTATGCCATTTACAATTAAGCCAGATTTTTCTCACTCCTCTCTTTTTGATCATTAAAATGTCTCCTTCTCTTTCTCTGAACTCCCTATCACAGAAAATCAGTCCAGGTAGCCAAGTATATATAGAAATTGGCAACAATCCATAATAGCTGGTCAAAGGTATACAGATTGGAAATCAGAAACAAAAGCTCGGATTGGTGCATCTTTTGGTAATACAATCCAAGATGGCACAGAATAAAAAGAACATACAAGGATAGACAAAATGTGAAAATTAATCCAAAGAAATGTAATCATAAAAACTCAGTAACAAAGCTTCCTGAGAGCTTCCTTTAAAGTTTCCTATAGTTTTGTTATAAAAAGAGCGTTAAGGTATGAATAGAAGAGAGTGTGTGTGTGGGGTGAGTGTATTTTCAGTCAGATGAAAAAAAAGGAGAACAGATAGTTTGTTGTAATCCTTTGATTCTAACAGTGGTGCACAGTGTGACATAAATTTACTGATCATGTACTGCTGTGTTTGTATCTAAAAGAAGGCCATTCTGTCTGCTGTAAAGAATTCATGAGACAAAGCTCAGAGCAGACGGGCCATCCCTCAATGTCAGAGATTCAGACACTGTGTGTGTCAACACCCGAACACGCTGAGCTCCTCCTAACTTCACACTACCGGCTGACAAAGCCAAATCACAGTCATGCAGCAAGTGGAAAGAGCATCAAGGCCCAGGAGACTCCTCAGTATAAAACAAATGCCATCTTAGGCATACAAGCACCTTGTCATAAGAACTTGTGTGTGAGAGCAGCCTTCCCAAGTGGTCAGTGCAACAGAAACGCAGTACTGTCACCGACTGAGCTCCCCGTGATATGGAGGTGTTGACAGGTTGCACTCCAGTGAGACATGTGCAACCACATTTCATGCGTGAGGCGTGCACACACACTCAGATGTACAGGACATGACGTAACACACTACAAGTCCTGGCGACAATGTGGGATCCTGAGCACATCAATAATGCAGCACCTCTGACAACTAGTGGAATAAACCTCCCTGCACCGTCTTACTCCGTAATCCAAATTCTTTTTCTCACATTCCATCTCCACATGTTGCAAGCCTCTAGCTCAATAACACCCCATCCATCTCAATCACTTTGCATTTCTATCAAATGCAAGAGCATTTGAATTTTCTGTGGATCAAAGAGTGAGCAAAAGCAAAAACATAGAACGTGATGTTCACACAACATGAGAGCTCTTAAGGACATATACAGGCGGAGAGAACAGAGCCGGAGGCGTTCTAGGTTTGAATGTCAGCGCAGTGGCTGTCACCAACTGCCACACTATTACACTGACACATACATCTGTATTGTCTAATTAACTCTGTATGTGTGAGTGTGTTTTTCTCAATTTTTCTACTGCTTTGAATGTTCTACTGTCCCTTTGTGGTGTCTGTTCTATTTGTATGAATTAAAGGAAAATTCCTGTTTAATAATACAACATCTTTGGGTTGTATTCTGGCATGGAGGAAAAAAAAAAGATTTTTAGGTCAAATCAAGCCCAGAATGGTGCTACAGAATCCATTTCATAGATGTATATATAGAGGTTGCTTTGGTTGAAAACATTTGAGAGACAATACATGAAGGTGAAGAAACAGTCACAGAATTTGATTTTAATAAAATCTGACACACTCTTCATGGTAAGTATCTCAGAGTTTCAGCTGACCTATCACTAAAGTAAACAATGTTTTCACTCAGCAACCAACAAACCAAAAAAAACAGCTAAAGCATCTTAGGGTGATTGTTGGGCTTTGTGTAAGAAAGAGGCCTGTCTGGTAACATGGAGGGAAAGAAGTGAACCCAAGAACCATGGAAAAGTGTAAAAGACAGTTGAAAAAAATTTTAAAGTTATATGTCAGTGTTATGTGTTTGCAAACCTGAGTTAGGGCCTCTAATTCTAAAAACAGATGAAAAGGCAGATCTGGTCGTGATAAGGATTTCCAAAGCAAGTAGTGTCCCTCTGCGCTGATGTAATTTGCCCAAATTTAATGGATTTAGGGGAATGTCTAGGAAAAAGTTAAATGTATAGGAAGTAAGCAAACAGATGTTTAAGTCGTTCGTTCGTTCGTTCGTCGTCTTCCGCTTATCCAGGACCGGGTCGCGGGGGCAGCAGACTCAGCAGAGACGCCCAGACGTCCCTCTCTCCAGACACCTCCTCCAGCTCCTCCAGGGGGAGCCCAAGGCGTTCCCAGGCCAGCCGAGAGACATAGTCCCTCCAGCGTGTCCTGGGCCGTCCCCTGGGCCTCCTCCCGGTGGGACGTGCCTGGAACACCTCCCGAGGAAGGCGTCCAGGAGGCATCCGGTATAGATGCCCGAGCCACCTCAACTGGCTCCTCTCAATGTGGAGGAGCAGCGGCTCTACTCCGAGCTCCTCCCGGATGGCCGAGCTCCTCACCCTATCTCTAAGGGAGTGCCCGGCCACCCTACGGAGGAAGCTCATTTCAGCCGCTTGTATCCATGATCTCGTTCTTTCGGTCATGACCCAAAGTTCATGGCCATAGGTGAGGGTAGGAACGTAGACCGACCAGTAAATTGAGAGCTTTGCTTTTCGGCTCAGCTCTCTCTTCACCACAATGGACCGGCACAGCGCCCCCATTACTGTGGCAGCTGCACCGATCCGTCTGTCGATCTCCCGCTCCATTCTTCCCTCACTCGTGAACAAGACCCCGAGATACTTAAACTCCTCCACTTGAGGCAGGAACTCCCCTCCAACCTGAAGAGGACAAGCCACCATTTTCCGGTCGAGTACCATGGCCTCGGACTTGGAGGAGCTGATCTTCATCCCAGCCGCTTCACACTCGGCTGCGAACCGCCACAGCGCATGCTGTAGGTCTTGGCTAGAGGGGGCCAGCAGGACCACGTCATCCGCAAAAAGAAGAGACGAAATCCACTGGTCCCCAAACCAGACCCCCTCCGGCCCTTGGCTGCATCTAGAAATCCTGTCCATAAAAGTTATGAACAGGACCGGCGACAAAGGGCAGCCCTGCCGGAGTCCAACATGCACTGGGAACAGGTCCGACTTAGTGCCGGCAATGCGGACCAAACTCCTGCTCCGCTCGTACAGGGACCGGATGGCCCCTAATAAAGGGCCCCCGATTCCATACTCCTGGAGCACCCCCCACAGGGCATCACGAGGGACACAGTCGAATGCCTTCTCCAGGTCCACAAAACACATGTGAACCGGTTGGGCAAACTCCCATGAACCCTCGAGCACCCTGTAGGTTCGACTATCGGTCGGACTCTCCTCTCCAATACCCTGGCGTAGGCCTTACCAGGGAGGCTGAGGAGTGTGATCCCCCTGTAGTTGGAACACACCCTCCGGTACCCCTTCTTATAAAGGGGGACCACCACCCCAGTCTGCCAGTCCAGAGGCACTGTCCCCGACCGCCACGCAATGTTGAAGAGGCGTGTCAACCATGACAGCCCTACAACATCCAGACACTTGAGGTACTCAGGGCGGATCTCATCCACCCCCGAAGCCTTGCCACCGCAGAGCTTTTTAACCACCTCGGTGACTTCAGCCTGGGTGATGAAAGAGTCCAACCCCGAGTCCCCAGCCTCTGTTTCCACCACGGAATGCATGATGGCAGGATTGAGGAGATCCTCGAAGTACTCCTTCCACCGCCCGATAATGTCCTCAGTCGAGGTCAGCAGTCTCCCGCCCCCACTATAAACAGTGTTGGCAAAGCACTGCTTCCCCCTCCTGAGGCGCAGGACGGTTTGCCAGAATCGCTTCGAGGCCAACCGGTAGTCCTTCTCCATGGCCTCACTGAACTCTTCCCAGGCCCGAGTTTTTGCCTCTGCCACAGCCCGGGCCGCAGCACGCTTGACCTCACGGTACCCGTCAGCCGCCTCAGGAGTCCCACAAGCCAACCACAGCCGATAGGACTCCTTCTTCAGCTTAACTGCATCCCTTACTGCCGGTGTCCACCACCGGGTTCTGGGATTGCCGCCACGACAGGCACCGCAGACCTTACGGCCACAGCTATGGGCAGCAGCATCGACAATAGATGCAGAGAACATGGTCCACTCGGACTCTATGTCTCCAACATCCCCCGGGATCTGGTCGAAGCTCTCCCGGAGGTGGGAGTTGAATACATCCCTGGCCGAGGGCTCCGCCAGGCGTTCCCAGCAGACCCTCACTATGCGCTTGGGCCTGCCGAGTCTGTCCGGCTTTCTCCTCCTCCAGCGGATCCAACTCACCACCAGGTGATGATCAGTGGACAGCTCAGCCCCTCTCTTCACCCGAGTATCCAAAACATGCGGCCGAAGGTCTGATGATACTACAACAAAGTCGATCATCGACCTCCTGCCTAGGGTGTCCTGGTGCCAAGTGCACTGATGGACACCCTTATGTTTGAACATGGTGTTCGTTATGGACAATCCGTGACTAGCACAGAAGTCCAATAACAAAACACCACTCGGATTCAGATCGGGGAGGCCATTCCTCCCGATCACGCCTCTCCAGGTGTCACTGTCGTTCCCCACGTGGGCGTTGAAGTCCCCCAGCAGAATAATGGAGTCCCCGGGAGGGGCACTATCCAGCACCCCCGACAGGGACGCCAAGAAGGCAGGGTACTCTGCACTACCACTCGGCCCGTAGGCTGAAATGATAGTCAGAGACCTCTCCCCAACCCGAAGGCGCAGGGATACAACCCTCTCATCCACTGGGGTAAACCCCAACACGAGACGGCTGAGCTGGGGGGCAACAAGCAAACCCACACCAGCCCGCCGCCTCTCCCCGTGGGCCACTCCAGAGTAGAAGAGAGTCCAACCCCTCTCAAGGAGATGGGTTCCAGAGCCCACGCTGTGCGTGGAGGCGAGACCGACTATTTCTAGTCGATATCTCTCGACCTCCCGCACAAGCTCAGGCTCCTTCCCCCCCAGCGAGGTGACATTCCACGTCCCTAGAGCCAGCCTAAGCATCCGGGGATCGGGCCGTTGAGGTCTCCACCTTCGTCCGCCACCCAATCCTCTTTGCACCGGTCCCTCACGGTTCCCCCTGCAGGTGGTGGGCCCACTGGGGGATGGCCTCGCGTCTCTCGTTCGGGCTTGGCCCGGCCGGGTCCCGCGAGGAGCAACCCGGCCACCAGGCGCTCTCCGACGTGTCCCGACCCCAGGCCTGGCTCCAGGGTGGGACCCCGGCTCCGCCGTACCGGGCGACGTCACGTGCCTCGATATTGTGTTTTTCATGAGGGGTTCTTGAACCATTCTTTGTCTGACCCATCACCTAGAACCTGTTTGCCATGGGAGACCCTACCAGGGGCATTTAGGCCCCAGACAACATAGCCTCTAGGATCATTTAAGTCTATTATGAATAATCTTACTCTGTGATACATCTTAACTTATCAAAGCTTTTTATCACTGAATGAAAAAGTGAAAGACATGCATCATTCCAAGTTCTTTAGTTTAGTAAAACATTTCTTTTCACCAATTCTGCATCTACTGTGCCAGAGGGTGAAGAGAAAACAGCTGCAACCTGATGCAAAAATAGTTGCAATTTGCTTACCTCTGCTGGACTTAATGGTTGTTTTTGTCTCTACATTCAGGTAAATTTTAAAGGATTCCTGTTGACACACATATGCAGGGCTAACCCAAGGTTGTATGAAGCCTTAAGCAGAATTTGACTTGGTGACCGTCTTCCTGTTAAGATTTGGGAGAATCTGGGATAGGGCGAAAAGTTTAATTGGTTTAGCAGTCATGGATAATCAGTGAATATTTGCTGGGATGTATTTGTGAACAAACTATGCTCAAACACAAAGAACAGATTAAACATGTAGCATCAGATTGCAACACACACACCAATCAACTAAGGAATTATTCTTTACACTTCTACAAAACAAACTTGCTAATTCCTTTAAATTTTTAATTAAACAATTTGAAACCTTTTTAATGTATCTATTCTGAAACCGTCAAATCAAATTTAATAGTATTATCCTTCTCAATGAACAGAAATAACCAAAATAACACAGGTAAGGAGCATGTCACAAACAATAAGACCTAGCTAAAGATGGTGGAGGCAGTAAAGATACAAACAACAGCCAACTATAAATTAGCACAACTAACCTTAATATACACTTGAGATATCGACATGCTGTGAATGTGGTGGTCCAGCAGTGACCCAGCTTCGTCTGCTTCAGATTCAGATTGTCCTGAGTGACGAACTGCAAAAACAAAATCCAGAATATTCTAACTTTTTTGCACGTTTTACTAATTCAAAGACATTAACAAATGTGATAGCCTTGGTTATTTGTAAAGATATTAAGCTCTATTGTGTTACTTGCTAAAGATCCTAAGTGCAGCAAAACTACCTCATTGGGATTAGAGTGATATTTTATACGTGGTACTGGTGTTAGTTTACAACACTGAATGTTTAATGGTAAGAAGCTGTTTTATTGTCCACAATATAGAAAAAGCACTTCACCACTCTCTACTCTATAACTGAATCGTGTTGATTACATCTGTAACCCTGCAAGTTTTTAAATGCTGCACTTTTATAAAAGTGCAACCAGATGTGGTCAACACCTGCTTGTGAGAGGTAGCTGTTTAATTAATTAATTAGGTTTTAATTTATGGCATAGTATCCTTTCTTTTGTGCTTTGTCTAGTCACATCAAATCACATTGCATCACACTAACATAAAACAGGAGTTATTTTGCAATGTAATGATTAGATCTGACTCTAGAAAGACAGATGAACCTGGCGGTGGTTTAACCAAATTAAACCTTCTACACATTACTACAAACAAACTCTGTGGTGTGAACAAGATTTGGTTATTGCAAGGTAAATTATTTTAACTTTGCTGTGCTGACAAGCCAAAACATATTGCAAAGGAGTGCCACCATTTACAGATAAAACAAAGCTCCTGTACGCCTCACTTTTGCAATACTTGATTTTGATAAATTAACTTGGCTAAAAGCTGAACACTCACCATTTTTAGGCTAAATGTTGCAGGCTACAGGTTTTGGTTTCTCAATGCTGGAATAAAAACAAATTAATATGCAAGTATTCAAATAGGAAGAGAATATCACCTGAAGTAAACAGCCAACTGGCAGGCTTATCCCAGCAGTCAGTATCCAATTAATCAAACTGAGATAGCATAACTGTTGTTGTTTGTGCTGTTATCGGGATTAGCAAGAAAGACAAAAATGTGTAACAACGGCCAAAAAGCAAATAATCTGATCTAAAAAATAAATAAACAAATAAATAAACAATACTAGTATTTTACTTTTTGCTGTTTTTGAGAGATGTGCCCAGGAACCAGATAAAGCCTGTGAGTTACATATTCTTCTTTCTAACATAATTCATTCACTCCTTTTAAGTCATGGTCTTGTTTCAAAGCTCCCTTTAGGTATTCCCCTTTTCTGTGCGCCTATTCTTTAGAGATACACTGAAACAATCTCTCGACTGGAGTCCGCAGGTTCAGAGTTTGATTGGCTCTGACCAGTGACAGGTTGATTGGAAACTGAAAAACCGAATCTTATTCAATCACTGAATGCACTGTAGGAAAGGGCTACAAAGTTGTGCTGACAACACTCTTCAATGAGCATGCTGTAGCTGGATGAAGAACAAACACTCAGAGTTTGTGACTTTTAGTTTTAGGTATTTTAAATTCAAAATGAACCTGTATTTGCCGCGACAATATGAGACATTTCTGCGGTTCATTCAGACTGCGAGGTAGGTGAGACTAAAAGCAGATAACAGGAATGCTGATCAGTGTAGAGCAAGCATGCTCTGTTTCATCCTTTCATCCATGTGACCAGTCTCTGTCCTGACACATACTGGATTTGAAAATGTTGAGTTTATGTCAGAGTTTAGGTCTGGATCTACATTCTCTAGAATATATACACAAGGTGAGTGTGATCTAAGAAATGCTAGCCATGCCAATTGCACTAATCGCTAATACAAGATGCTAAAGACAATTTAAACTGAACAGTGCCATGTAACATTGTATCTGCTGCCCTTCGAAGAAAAAAAAAGGCTGGAAGGCTAGCAAAAAAATTTTAAATACTGTTATACTTCCTAAAAGACACAGACATAACGGGTATTTTTAGGTTTCACAAAACCTAAAAAGTGGAAATTGGCCACAAGATTTTTATTGATATATCTCATAAATACAACAATTCCAACTTGAATGTAACTTAATAATTGGTGCCACAGCTTCCAATTCCATATTGAGTTGATCATATGGTTTCCATGATGGAAATCCACAACCTATATGCAACACAGAAGTTTTGCAAACATTCTGAATATGCATAATAATCTAGTTCCTGACATACTCAAATGCAAAACATAAGGACCAAAGCATAATGTTCTGAAATGTTACTTTAACGTGCAGGTTAACCATGCGACTGCGTAACAGCCACAAAGGCAAATCTGTGTGCATTTGTTTTATTTGGTGACACTTTCCTTTTGGGCCTGTTTTATTCCACAATCCCTTTGGAATGGCTCAGAAACAGTCAACCATGTGACTGGTCGCAGACACTAATGATGCATGTCTAACGAAATACTGTCCCTCTTTCTCTGAATAGTTCATTCCAACCACTATACCTGCTATCTAAATGGATCTGACAAGCGTGCACAGGCACCCACATCTACACACACACACACACACACACACACACACACACACACACACACACACACACACACACACACACACACACACCACAGACATCAACTCATCCATATAATCCTGACAGCCAGTATTGCTCTGCAGAAAGATATTACTTAGCTGTATTGCACTGCTTGCATTTGCAGCAAAGGAAAGCATATTATTCACAAATGCCATTTAGGTGTGAGACTGTGGCTGGCTGTTCCTCACATGCAGCATGGAAATAGTTTTCCCTTCAACCATATTCCCGTGACCGACTGCCTCAGTGCACCACATAGGACTCATACAACTCGACACAGCACCGTTACGGCACTTCAATCACAGTGTGACAAACTGTTTTTCAAGGTTTCATTTTGTAAAACCACTTTGTTGGAGCTGGGGAACCTTAATTGGTGCTACTAAATAGGCACACAGGCTTAAGAAACTGCAATATCAGTCTCGCTTTGAGTGTTTTGGCATGTGCTTCTCCTAAATCTAAGGTGGTTTGATGGGAAGGGTTGTTAGAAGGCCTTTACATTTAAACACATGCACATAATCCCTGGTCTTTAGGGAAAAAAAGAGTCACACGTGGTGTCACCATCTCCTCATAAAATGGAAAACTAGAAAAAAACAGTTGAAGCATAGAGAGAGAAAGGGGACACCCCATCACCCCACATACACCGCACTGTGAATTTCCTTCACTGTTGGTAGAAGAAGCTCTTCTGTCACTCTCCTATTTTTTGTGACACTCATTTTCTCTCCATCAATCTCTCTTTCATCTTCCGGGCTGGAAGATTTGTGTTCCTGTTGCCCTATTTTATTTCCTTAGGTTCTTATGTTTCTCTTCTCAGTCTTGTCTTGTTTGTGTTCTGTTAACCTCCTATGGCAGGCTTTCTGGATGCCTTCTGCATGGCTCCCTGCACTGCACTTTCCAGGCACAATGACAATGTTTAGCTCAAGCCCTATTAGCAGCTCCTCACATCACTAACAGCCATGCAGCACACAGAGGCATAGGAGGCGGAGGAAGGAAGAGCAGGATTACAGGGGAGGCAGGGGTGGGTGGAGGTGCCAGTTGGGACAGGGTCCGGGCAGAGACGCTAGCCAGGAGGGGAAAAAGGTTGGAAAAGGATTAATGGAGACTGAAGAGGAGACCCAGAAGCATTGGCGCTGTGCTGGCGTGAGAAAGAGGATGCAAGGAGTTTGGGCTGGGAAGAGAGTTAAGAGGTGGGTGGGATGTGAGGGGGCTGGAAATTGCGGACGATTCCAATATGCCTGTTTAGCAAACACAATTTGCATAGCACCAATGTGGATGAAGTTCTGTGACACAGTTATTTGCATACATTTGCATGAAATTAATCCTCTTCCCAATATCTGCAGCGATTGTTTCTGTTGCAGAAAATAAGTCAACAAAATAAACTCATGCATCTGAACAGAGCAAACATATTGACACAGACAGTGAGGAGGAGTGCGCGGGAACAGTTTTCAGCTGGGTCTGTGAAAATATATGTGGCAGAGCATCTGTGTGAAGGCATCTTTTAAAGGATGTTTAATCAATTTAAAAGAAAACAAATATGTTCTCCTTCTCATTTCCTTAGCTTACTCACACCTCCCACTTAACCAATTTATATGCATGGTTTTCCAGATCTGCCTTTTGTAATGGATGAACATATGGATTCAGCTCTGAATATAAAAATCTTTCACAATTTTATCATAGAGTCTGGTGATGTTTTAAAAAAAAAAAAAAAAAAAACTCTAGTGCATAGGACATTGCCTCAAGCAGCTTATGCTTAGGCATTATAGGCAAAACCTTTCACATTGTGACAAAGGTTTGCAAAGGTTGCAGTTTTTCCTGATTAGCTGATCCCTAATATCCAGGCTAGAGATATTCTCAGATATTGTCAATACTTTGTAAAGCAGTTGGATTAGTTTCTGGTATTTGTACAATAAATTGCATCAAGGGTAGCGCACCCTATAATTATTATGACCAGAGACAGAGGACCCAAATTCAGTCAAACACAAAGTAAAAAGTTAAAAGGTTTATTCAGCAAAACAGGATCAGAAAACAGGAGACCAGCAGTCAGCTTCCACGAATCACTTCTCACACTGGAAATGATGTCCAGAACCCAGAAGAGGAAATAATCCAGACACTTTTTGTGGAAGCATTCAACAGACTGAAGTCGGATGGCCGACTGATCCAAATACTCAGAAGCTATGGTCGCAACACAGAGTGCAGGGACAGTCCTCTTGACTGTTGTTCCAGGCAGGCTTGAGAGGCAGGCAGGTGTAGGCTGAATAAACCAAGGGCTTGGCAAGGGCGTAAATCCAAGGGCAGAAACAGTCGAGTTTTTTTTTTTAAATCAGCCTCTTCAGGTGGATGGCTTGCAAAACAATATTATTGGCAATGCACAATATACCAGTTTTCCTTAACAACTTGAGGGTTTTCCACCCTTACAATGATGTTTGCAGAAAAGACGACCTGTTTTGGCTGCTGCAGCTTCCTATCGTTCTGTTTGACATGACCAGCCCTGCGCACTGTGCTCAAATGTCCCCAAACAGTTCTCAAAGTAGGACACAGAACAGTGCAGAGACTCCTGTGGGACGAAATGTCTGTCACAGTCAACAAAAACTGAAACTGCAACACCTAGAACATTATTAGCGAGTGGGTTAAGTGTGACACAATCATAATACCAATGAACCAATGCCCACCTCTAAGGGTTGAGTTGCATATTGACATTGAGGGTTCTGGGTGGGGGCATGACAAACCCTCTGTCCCACCTGTTTTTGTTTTTTTAACGGCACACTACAACTACAGCAACATGCATCAACACCACATTTGAGCGGGCGGAGGTAGACTTGGGGTCTTTCCACACCCCTGTTAGTTGTTTGCCGTCTAGGGTTTGAAGCCAGGAGAAGTAGTGGGCCTACTGGTCAGGGTCTGGACTGGGGTTGAGAGTTGGATCTTGGGGGTCGACTGGTCCTGGGGCTGGCGTTTCGGCTCTTTCAGGATAGTTAGGGTCTTGGTCCCTGGCTTCAGTGCACGGGCCATTGGCTGGAGGGGTGGGGCACTGGATTCCGGCTGGGGGGGTCTTGGCCGGGCAATTTGTGGAGGTAATTGGGATGTGGCTTCACTTTGGTGGAGGAGCTGGCCGGTTTGCTTGGTGGGGTGGGATGATTGTGTTGTGTTTTTGAATGTGTGGATGGTGATGGTGGAGCTGAGCTCATTGGTTTTCTCCCTGGACTGTTGTTGCAGTGGCAGTGATGTGGTGTGTTTGTGTGCTTGTGGGGGCATGGTGGGGGTTGCCTGCCCTGGGTGCGTACAGCCGGCAGGGGACTTCTTGCCGGGTGAGGTTGTCCCATCTGTGTGTGGGGTCCGTTTGGGGTGTCCATTGTGAGTATGGAGCTCGGTGGTGTCTGCTCTGTTGTGCTTGTGGGTGGAGGCCGGGTGGCATTGCGCGGGGTCCTTGCCTTGCCATTGCGGCGTGCTGTGTGGTGGAGGGCAGGGTGGAACTTGCGCTGTTTGGATGTGTCTTCATCGGCTTTTGGGGATTGGAGTTCATCTGTGGGGGTGTGCCCCTGTGGGGAAGGGATTCATGGCTTTTGGGTCCGGGGGCATGTGTTTGATATCTGTGTCCTGGTTGGGGGTAGCTCTGTGGGTAGTCGCGGCGGTGGTCCTCTTAGGTTTCCTGTGCTCTGGGGGGTCCTTGGATGTCTGTGAGTCAGATCTCCTGCATGTCTGACTTGGGTACAGGAAGGCAGGAATGTGGCTGCTAACACTCGCTATTGCAAATTTCTTGAAGAAACCTTATATACATAAGCACGCTCACACTTGCACCCACAGGTGTTTGGACAGATGTCGTATTTTGAGCCGCAGTTACCATCAAATGCATCTTGCATTTATTATTTTATGAATATTAATCATTGCTGTTATTCTATATGTTTCTGCAGATGTAGAAGCAATTTTCAGTATCCTTCATCCTTCTTTCTCTCTATTCTTTCGTCCTTCTCTCCCTTTTTCCTTTTTGGCTTACCTCTCTCTTTTTCTTGCCTCTTTTTTTCCCTTTTCATTTCCATCTTCATGTCAATTGCAATTGAAATGATCTTATAGCAGTTTCAAATAAAATTTTGTTTATATATATCTAGCGGAGCATTATAGCATTAGATGTAATACTCCACTTCTGAAGGTAAATCTGTTGGTCTTCTTCTTGGCACTCAGACAACAATTCTGAGTGCTACTCTGCCGGACAGGACACAGTAAAAAAAAAAAAATAATAATAATACCATTAATGTTGATACTGCAAATACACGAAAAAAAAAAAAAAACTAACCAAAAATGTTAGTAAAAACAATACAGCTATCAGTTAACAGGAAATGTACAACCAAAAATATACAAATGCTTTGGAATCAAGTAGAAATTGTGCTGTCAAATTGTGCTGCAGATATATATATATATATATATATATATATATATATATATATATATATATATATTGGTCTGTATATAGTACAGACCAAAAGGTTGGACACACGTCCTCATTCCAAGAGTTGTCTTTATTTTCATGACTACGAATATTGTAGCTTCACACTGAAGGCATCAAAACTATGAATTAACACATGTGGAATTATATACTGAACAAAAAATGTGAAACAACTGAACAACTGTCTTATATTCTAGGTTCTTCAAAGTAGTCACCTTTTGATTTGATTACTGCTACGCACACTCTTGGCATTCTGTCGATGAGCTTCAAAAGGTGGTCACCTGAAATGGTTTTCACTTCACAGGTGTGCCCAGTCAGGTTTAATAAGTGGGATTTCAAGCCTTATAAATGGGGTTGGGACCATCAGTTGTGTTGTGCAGGAGGTGGATACAGTACACAGCTGATAGTCCTACTGAATAGACTGTTAGAATTTGTATTATGGCAAGAAAAAAGCAGCTAAGTAAAGAAAAACAAGTGGCCATCATTACTTTAAGAAATGAAGGTCAGCCAGTCTGAACAATTGGGAAAACTTTGAAAGTGTCCCCAAGTGCAGTGGCAAAAACCATCAAGCGCTACAAAGAAACTGGCTCACATGAGGACTGCCCCAGGAAAGGAAGACCAAGAGTCACCTCTGCTGCGGACGATAAGTTCATCCGCGTCACCAGCCTCAGAAATCGCAGGTTAACAGCAGCTCAGATTAGAGAACAGGTCAATGCCACACAGAGTTCTAGCAGCAGACACATCTCTAGAACAACTGTTAAGAGGAGACTGTGTGAATCAGGCCTTTATGGTAAAATAGCTGCTAGGAAACCACTGTTGAGGACGGGCAACAAGCAGAAGAGACTTGTTTGGGCTAAAGAACACAAGGAATGGACATTAGACCAGTGGAAATCTGTGCTTTGGTCTGATGAGTCCAAGTTTGAGATCTTTGGTTCCAACCACCGTGTCTTTGTGCGGCACAGAAGAGGTGAACGGATGGACTCTACATGCCTGGTTCCCACAGAATATAAGACATATTTTCAGTTGTTGTGTTTCACACTTTTTTGTTCAGTATATAATTCCACATGTGTTAATTCCTAGTTTTGATGCCTTCAGTGTGAAGCTACAATATTCATAGTCATGAAAATAAAGAAAACTCTTTGAATGAGAAGGTGTGTCCAAACTTTTGGTCTGTACTGTATATATATATTTTATTTTATTTATTTATTTTTTTTATTTATTTATTTTTTTCTCCTTCCTGTTGGTATGATCCCAGAAAATTAAAGGACTGGGCAACGTTTTACACGAAAAAGGCGATACAAGGCTGAGGCCAAAAGGACATCAATCCGTAACTTTACAGTGTAGTGTAGTATTGTTGAGTGATGTTAAAAGTGCAATAAAGTACATTTCAGACAACAAATAACAGCCTTGCTTGATAAGATATTAAGCAGTGATGTCTCTATTCAAATACCTCCTATTGTCAATATTTCACATAAAAATTGTGTAAAAAGGACCAGCCTACTTGGTCTGAAAATGTTTGTATTGATTCCCTCCCAACGTCATTTTTCTTCCATGTGTGGTTCAAGTCACAAAATTTTAACAGGGCAAGGCTGAAACTGATGGGGACCATTTAGCAAGAAAAGAACCAGACATTTCTCTGTGGCGTTGATTGACAACAACGCTTAAACAAAGCATATTTACGGCTTACTCTCACCAAGCGGCTTAAATAGAACTCTAAATGACTTCTAATGTTGCTTCATAAGTGTTGTGACTATAAATCTGAAAATATTATTTAATATTAATAATTTAATATTTTATCAAATAATATTAGGGTCTGTTAAGGGTTGTCCTGTGAATACCAGCCCAGTAAGGCAATGGTATTAGGACAAAATCAAAAGGGTGACCAAGCTCTGACATTATTGAACAGCAAAACTCTGCACAAACATGGAATGAATTCACAGAATTTCTTAAAATACAAGAATTTATTAACAAAAATAAGTCAACTCAAAGTCAAACATATTTCAATCAACAAACTCTTTACTGTAGTAAAACAATCCAACTAAACTACCAAGCAGAATTAAAGAATAACGAAGACTAATGGGCTATGTACAATATAAACAAGTTGATTAAAGATGATTGAAAATCATGACCAAAAGAGTGATGCAACATTACCATGCAATGTTTATGTTTGAGAACCAAGGATTATCTTGAAGAATCTGGAAATGAAGTCAAGTTAGGCAATAATCAGCATACCTTTAGACAACCATTCACAATGCAAGATCAGATAAAATACTATTTTAATAAAATAATGTTTTAAAGAATGATCTGCTGAATAAAACCAGCCTTCTGGATGACTAATTCTCAACGATGTCTCATTAGCTGCCTTTATTTATTGAAATAATATATTTAAAGAAATATTATTATGGAAATATTTGTTTCATAAGTATAAAAACTACACTCACAGTAACACACAGCAGAAGTTTAAAGGTTCAAACTTTTGGCAACATTCCACACTCTTTGCACACCCTTTGCAGCCCTTACTGTCCCCTGTTAGACAATGAACAGTATTTGTACTGCTATGATTACTACTTCCACATAAGTTACAAAATAAAGATTTTAAATAATTACTCAACGCAAAGTGGTGCATAATTTTGTGTTTCTAAATAAATAAATAGAGTCCATTTGTATGTAATTCAGTAGCCATATGAATACAGATGTTCTGTGAAGGTTTCAGGATTCACCCTGTAGCAAGAATACCCTAAACATACTCTATGTCAAAGCCTATTAATGGTCTGGAAGGCTCCCATCGGTCCAGACATAAATCCAATTGTGAAGCTGTGGTAAGACTTGAAAACTGTTGTTCACAAATACTGTCTTATCTTGACTTAATTTGCAATGAAGAAAAGACAAAAATTCAGTCTCTAGATGTGCAA
This sequence comes from Girardinichthys multiradiatus, assembly GCF_021462225.1. Taxonomy (NCBI): domain Eukaryota; kingdom Metazoa; phylum Chordata; class Actinopteri; order Cyprinodontiformes; family Goodeidae; genus Girardinichthys; species Girardinichthys multiradiatus. The sequence continues at coordinate 35,892,633 of NC_061802.1, read as the reverse complement.
AGTTGACAGCAAAAGGTGGGTCTAACGCTCGGCCAGCTGGATACAATTGTACACTTCTCTTTTCAGGTTCCCAATTTTTGTTTGTAAAATTGTTTGAAAACCACATAAAATTTTTCTTTGTCCTGGTTTTTAACATAAAAAAAGATTATTAGTATTAAAGAGCATGTATCAATAAAGAATCTTGACTTTTTGGTCATTTTTTAGCATTTCAGTTCAGGACACATAAGCTATATTTAAAATAATTTTTGGCTTGATAAATCCAAATGTAATTAGTGAGTCTGTTTAATATTTACTGGTTGTACACTGCTCAAAAAAATAAAGGGAACACTTAAACAACACAATATAACTCCAAGTAAATCAAACTTCTGTGAAATCAAACTGTCCACTTAGGAAGCAACACTGATGGACAATCAATGTCACATTCTGTTGTGCAAATGGAATAGACAACAGGGGGAAATCTTTGGTGATTATCAAGACTCACTCAATAAAGGAGTGGTTCTGCAGGTGGGGACCACAGACCACTTCTCAGTACCTTTGCTTTCTGGCTGATGTTTTGGTCACTTTTGAATGTTGGTGGTGCTTTCACACTCATGGTAGCATGAGACGGACTCTACAACCCACACAAGTGGCTCCGGTAGTTCAGCTCATCCAGGATGGCACATCAATGTGAGCTGTAGCAAGAGCTGTGGCAGTGGGTCAGTAATGGTGTGGGGTGGCATTTCTTTGGAGGGCCGCATGGCGCTTAATGTGCTCGCCAGAGGTAGCCTGACTGCCATTAGGTACCGAGATGAGATCCTCAGACCCCTTGTGAGACCATATGTTGGTGCAGTTGGCCCTGGGTTCCTCCTAATGCAGGACAATGCTAGACCTCATGTGGCTGGAGTGTGTCAGCAGTTCCTGCAAGATGAAGACATTGAAGCTATGGACTGGCCCGCCCGTTCCCCAGACCTGAATCCGATTGAGAACATCTGGGACATCATGTCTCGCTCCATCCACCAACGTTGCGTTGCACCACAGACTGTCCAGGAGTTGGCAGATGCTTTAGTCCAGGTCTGGGAGGAGATCCCTCAGGAGACCATCCACCGTCTCATCAGGAGCATGCCCTGGCGTTCTAGGGAGGTCATACAGGCACGTGGAGGTCACACACAATACTGAGCCTCATTTTGACTTGTTTTAAGGACATTACATCAAAGTTGGATCAGCCTGTAGTGTGTTTTTCCACTTTAATTTTGTTTGTTACTCCAAATCCAGGCCTCCATTGGTTAATAAATTTTATTTACATTGATGATTTTTGTGTGATTTTGTTGTCAGCACATTCAACTTTATACAGAACAAAGTATTCAATGAGAATATTTCATTCCTTCAGATCTAGGTAGTGTTATTTGAGTGTTCCCTTTATTCTTTTGAGCAGTGTGCTTAAATTGAAACTCAGATTTCAGATACTCATAAGCAATACAAATGCCTCTCTTTGCTTATGAATTCAAGCAGGTTCGATATGATGAAAAAGGAAAATAACAACATGAAAGATTCCTTCACTAATCATTTTATCCTGCGATCAATTTAAGTTACAGAGCATGAAATAATGCATATCCTGCTTTCAGGCCTACTGAGTATCGATCCAACACATTTGGATTGTTTTCCATCAGTTGTTTCCGCGCATGTTTGCATACGTGACAGAAGAAGAGAAAAGAGACTGAAGTGAGTTTAGGGTTATGCCTCTGACTGTGTGAGCCCTTCTGTGTGTGGTCACCGATCAAAAGCCACAGCGCTGGTTTTCAGGGGAGGAGAGAAGTCAACTGATCAGAAAAAGCTGCAATTGGAATCTAAATAGGACCGAAAAATACAGCATTGATCTTGTCTCAGTTTTCAGCCTCTAGCTTCTGTAAATGTGAGTATGCTGAATAACAGTCAGCCCACAATTACTAACCACCCTCCTTTTTTGCACAAGGCTTTCCACATCAATAATCACTAAATTTTAACTTTCACATTTAAACTGTAAGTAACTTGGATGATTCACTACACACAATGTGATTTTTATAATCTGCTGCCTGCAATTTCCCCTTTCCCTGCACCACCCACCCAATGAAATGTAGTGATTTTGCAAAATAGCAGGGAATGATTGTAAATGAAAAATGTTTTGAAGATGCAAACAATAGAACAAATTAAGGCAGCAAAAAAAAAAAAAAATTCTGCAGAGTCACAGGTGCATAGTTCACAGGCAAAAGAATGGCTGCTCAAGAGCAAACACACTCACACAGATGCGATGCACACCTTCCCGTACAAACACCCTCCATCAGCGAGATAAGGGCTAAATTATAGAATCAACAAGTCTTCTAGTGAGAGCAGGCAAAATGCAACAAACGATCTGTTAATGTGAGGTGTTATGAAAGCTGCGCTGGGAATATTCCACCATATTTACATATGTGTATCATCGGCAGACAATATGTCTCTCACTTTAATTACAGGTCAGTGATGAAAGGACATCAACAAATTTTATCCTTTGGATAATGCATATTCTCTTGATTAAGATAAACCTACTCATATCTACCTTAAATGGTTTTCATTAGGATAATTCCATTAGTCTGTGTGCTGTGCTACACAGTGTTGGGAAGTTATGGTTACTAGTTACTTCCCCCAAAAAGTAAATGAGTTAGAAACTCAGTTACTAGGCAAAGTAACTAGTTACTAGGCAAAGTAACTACTTAGTTACTTTTCAGAATCTAAAATGATGTTACAAGTTGGTGACCAATCAAGCCTTTTCTGTTTGCACGGTGTAGGATTGTCAGAGCTCGCACTGGCCCCAGTAGGGCTCTGGTTTTTAGCCACAAGTGTTGTACAAGGGTGAGATGATGTGAGGTGCTTCATTAGGTTGGAGTTGCTGGTCATGGATGTTGATAATTTCTTTGTTCCCGGACATAACTTCCAAATCACATGCACATTTTTGCCTTTAACTTCAGTGAACATGAAATATTGCCTATGCTTCCAACTTTGGAACGCTGCTTTTGAATTCACAAGACTGCCGTCCATCATCATGTTTCTCTCTTGCTGTTGGTTTACTCTGTCTGTGTGGTGAAAACCCGCCTACCTGATGCCTTCTCAGCCAATCACCGTCACGTATGCTTTGGCTTGTCCGTGCCCCCCCTTTTTTCCTTGAAGAGCTTTAAAAAATAGTCATTGCAGCTGCAGGAGAATAGCAGATCTCTCCGCAGCACCAGGCTGTGCTCCTCTTAAACCCCGCTGATTGAGTTGTAGTAACGCATCGCACTACATTGTAAACATTATAACAGCATGACGGAAATGAGAAAAGTAATTAGTTAGATTACTCCGTTACCAAAAAAGTGACACAGTTGCTAACACCGTTATTTTGCAATGCCAGTACTCCCAACACTGGTGCTACAAATCATTTCATTGAGACTATTGGCTTTTCTTCCTATGCTTCCTGCTTTGTTTTTGCACTGCCTTTACCAAAAAGATTGCACTAAATACATCCAAATGGAAGCGTGTCCATCAGGTCCAGAGAATATGAGTGTCTGCACCTGTTTTTAAAGTGGGGCAAATATTTTCTTAAGGGTTATCAAAAAAATGTAAAACATCTCCCAAACAGCAGGAATTTCAAAGGACAACTAGCTAATATGCACAGTTTAACCATAATTACAAGAAGAACAAGCAGCAATGAAGCGCCAATAAGTGCAGGTCTCTGCATATGTGCGTGTCTCACAGCCTCTGCAGGAGAACTGCTTAAGCCTTAATGAGGCTGTTAATTAGTGTGTTTTAGAATATACATCTAATGAGTTTGCATTTTACTGCAGAGAGTTATGTGTGCAAACAGAAACATTGTCACCAAACTCTAGCCCAAAAAAGGCTGATGGACAGCAGGGACAGCACACATCTGACGGACATGTCTCTAGAGAAGAAAAGGTGTGTGAATAGGAGAGTGATCTCTGGGTGCAGTGTACTGTAATGTATATATCTGTTGCATCCAACTGAGTTGAAGAATGCAAACCAGCAGGAAAGATGTTGCTGGAGGCATTTCTCAGTGTGGTATAAGCTAACATTCATGTACATGAAGAGAGACAAGCTGGAAGTGAAGACAGTTCTGAGCCCCATGCCATCGCTGCTCTTCACCTTCTGTTTGCACACACTAATCACACCTATGCTGCTGTCAGACTCTTGTCAGGCTGAAATGTGTGTTTTTGTAAGGTGCTGAGTAACATCCAGCTGGATCTCACAACTGATACCTGGGCCCTTTGAAACTGCACAACAGGTTTGTAATGGGTCCCTGTGGGTCCTCTGGTCAGGGAAAAATATACAGCAAAGCACAATTCAATCCCAGTCAGAAACAAAAAAAAACATCAGCACTGAAGGCGTGAAGTTTTTGTCTGACAGCAGCCTCATGCAGACATGCTATATCTGTTGTTGTCTTGTAGAGCCAAGTCCATCAGCTTTCCACAGAAGAATGTGCATCAGCTAAAGCTGGATTTCTACCAGATACTCCAGCTTGGATCTAGAACACCACATGTAAGTGTTCATACAAGAAGACATCCAAACTGTTTAATGTTCATGACTGAAGCCTGAACTTTAAAGCACTTACGAAGCATTAAAGTCGGTCATAACAGCAAGTTTAAAAAAAAGTATATGTCAGAATCAGAAAGTAATACATCACAGGAACCAAAGAAATAACTGTCAGTAAAAAAAACAAAAAACATAAAATACAATTTAGTTTATGGTGCCTTGCAAGAACATTCATATCACTTGAACTGTAAATTCCGAGGAGGTTTTGGTTTTGATATTTTTGAAGATATGGATAATTTTGAGCTGCACAGTTAGTAGCACTTTTGCCTAGCAGGTCCTGGGTTCGAATCCCAGCCTGGGATCTTTCTGCATGAAACTTGCATGTTCTCCCCGTGCATGCGTGGGTTCTCTCCGGGTACTCCGACTTCCTCTCACAGTCCAAAAACATGACTGTTAGGTTAATCGGTCTCTCTAAATTCTCCTTAGATGTGAATGAGTGTGTGCAAGGTTGTTTGCCCTGTGTGTCTCTGTGTTGCGCTGTGATGGACTGGTGACCTGTCCAGGGTGTACCCATAAACAACTGCCCATAGACAACTGGAGATAGGCACCAGCTCCCACGCGACCCTCTGCGGAAGAATGGGGTATAGATGGATAATTTTGAAGTAAAAGGAAAATAGTAATGGTTTTTCAATGTTATGCAAAAAAATAACCTTGAAAGTGTCTTGTACATTTGAATTTAGCCCCCCTTATTCAATACTTTTTTTGTAGTTACTGCTGCATGTCTTTTGCGGTATGTCTCTGCCAGATATGCAAATCTAGGGACTGAAAGATTTGTTTAGTCTTCTTTGCCAAATAGCTCAAGCTCAGTCTTTCTAAATGTAGAGCATCTGTGAATACGAGTTTTCACGTTTTGCCGCAGATATTTATTTAAAATTTGGTCTAGACTTTCACTGGGCAATTCTAAAACGTGAACATGTCTTGATCTAAACCAGGGGTTTGCAACCTTTACTCCCTAAAATGCTATTTTGGCCTAGGTCCAGCTAAATAAAACTTGTTTAGAGCCACAAATGTTACATGACCTTTGAAAAAAGACAATTTATAATTTTTAATAAATATATGCTACAGGAAATTTGTGGTAATTTTTAAAGAACCGCCATTTTATTGCTAGGTTTTAAAATCAAAAATCAAAGTTTAAAATCAAAAAGAGGATGCATACATGTTGATATTTGTGAAAAGTAATGTAAAAAAAAAGCACATAGTATTCAATAATTTTTAGTGACAACTTTATTGGCAAATTTGATCTATAAAACTACTGGTACTTTCAGTGTCATTCTGTCATGAAAATCCAGTACCAATATTCCATTAAAAACTGAAAAACTGCCAAAACCTGCATTCGTTATTTTATCTTTATTTAAAAAGATCCGCTTGCGGCTCGATGCCATAGGTTGCAGACCCCCATCTAGACCATTCCATTGTACCTCTGGCTGTATGTTGAGTTTTGTTCTCTTGCTAGAAGGTAATGTATCAAGGGATTTGGAGCTTCCACAAGTTTTCTTTCCCAAGATTGTCTTTATTTAGTTCCATCTTCCCATCATCTCTGACCAGATTCCCTACCCTGGCTAAGAAGAGCAGCCCCACTGCTCGGTGGTCCCACCACCGTGTTTCATTGTTTGTATGTGGTATTTAGGGTGATGTGCAGTATTAGCTTTCTACCACACAAAGGCTTTGGATGTTCTGTTTTTGTCCCATCTGACCAGAACAATCTTTGCTGTTTTTCTAATGGCTTTTTGTAAAGTTAAAACTGGACTCCTTGTAGGTTTCTTTGGAGAATGCCTTTCTTTTCATTCACTCTTTCAGAAATGCCTAAATTGTGGTGTGCACAAAAAAGTTGTCCAGATTCTCTCACTTGAACTGAGGATCTCTGCAGTTTCTCTGCAGTAGCCATGAGCCTTTTGGCTGCTTCAGTTGTCAATGCTCTGCTTGCATTGTAGTAGATTTAAGTGGACAGCCATGCCTTTGTAAGTCTGTTCCACACTTCTTCAAATGACAGACTGAACAGTGCTCCAAGATATATTCAAAGTAGAGTTATTTTTTCATAGCTCAACCCTGACTTTCCTCAACTTTATCCATGAGCTGTCTGCTTTGTTCCTTTGACCTGCATAAGGCTGTCTGTTAACCGTTGTTCTCTTATAAACCTCTGAGGTCTCTAAAAACAGCTACAGTATATTTATCCTGAAATTCAATTACACACAGGGTAACTTCCATCCATCGTCTAAACACACTTGTCCTTGCAGGGTCATGGGAGAGGTGATGCCTATTTCCACCAGTCTATCACAGGGCAACACAGAGACACATAGGAAAAACAACCTCTCGCGCACATACTCACACCTATTGGCAATTTACAGAAACTAATTAACCTGACAGTCATGTTTTTGACCAGCTTTTAAACAAGGAAGCCAGAGTACCCGGTGAGAACCCAAGCTTCCACTGAGGAGAACATGCAAACTTCATGCAGAAAAACCCCAGGTTGGGATTTGTACCCAGGACCTGTACAGGCACAGGGGAACTCTATGTGCTAATTAGATGACTTCATAAATCAGCTGTTTACCCTGGGTTTTGTTTAGGGAAACATGTTTCCTTCCATTTCACAATTGTGAACTATTTTGTGTTAGTCCATCACATAAAAACTGATAAAACACTTTGACATTGTTGGTTGTAATGCAAAAAACAGAGAACAGTTCAAATGTATGAATACGTTGGCAAGGCACAGAGCAATCCACATCAAGCCATTAATGAAATGGCTATTTCAGTCCTATTAAGATTTTAAACAAAATATCTGCACAGCACAAAGAGCAGGAGCAAATCTCTATTGTGTTGTAGATACAATCATGAGTCCAAAACAGCATAATTCTACTGTCAATGTTCCAGTAAGAAGAGAGAGATGTTTCAGCTCTGACGTCCTTTGTGAGTTCAGTACCGAGGACAGCTCCACTGTGGCTGCTTACTCAACATGTTTTCACTTTACACTAACATGTGTAAAGTCCAGTATAACCAATACGAGACTTTGGGAAATACATAACCATTTCCAGCATGACCAGTTCTAGCCCTGCTAACCTTCTAACTCTGCAAATGTGGCATGCACGATTTTCTTCTTTCCATTGAGAGTCTTGTATTCTTCTGAAAACATACTGCTGTTATTTGTTGACACCACATAATTCCATTAGAAACAGAGAGATGTTGTTAATATTGTGCTTTAAGTTATAGGAAAGAGTGAATGAAGGCAAATTAACAGCAATATGGGACTTCTACCTGCTCATTGTGTGCTGTGCACATAACATAGCAAAAACAAAGCTTATTTAGCATACGTAAAAGCAAATGAAGGTGGAATTGCCATGATAAAATTATATAAAAAATATAAACGTGCAAGAACAGTTCCAAGAGGCATTTGATGAGGCACATTAGATTTAATTCAGGCACATCTTGAGATGTGCAGGTTGCAAAAGAGGTTCCTTTTAAACAAGAAATCAAACAGAACAAAAACTTGTTCTTCCTCACATTAAGACCATCTATAAAATGTAAATACTTTGACGAATGCGATAACATTCAGTGAATAAATCATACGATGGCTCATTTACTGTTTGGGATTAACATCATTCTAGTAAATGTGTAAATGCAAGCAAGTCAAGCATAAAAGCTTATACAAGCAAATTAGTGAGGTCACTCACTGAGGAGAGTCTGATAAAAGAGACTTCAAAAAGTGGATGACTGTCAGAACTGCAACAGAGGTGCATTATTCTCTGAATCATCTTCTAAAAAAACACACACACTCTTTTCTACATTTATGCACACACTCACACACTAGAGGTCTGCTGTACTCTTCCACTTTGCAGAAACTGTAGTAGTGTGCCCTTTCTCTATGGCGCGCTGCCAGCTACTCACAGCACATTACTGGTGTGTGACCCCTACCAACCAAAAAAAGGGAAGCATTTAACCTCCTGGCCTGTTCTACTGATGCTTCCTCATGCATTCTCATTCCATTTTCAACATAGACTGCAGGACTTTGTTTGTGTGGTAAATGGGGAAGGACTGGTGCAGTGTGTCATTGAAAAGAAATCACTGGGTTTCAGACTCTGAACTTTTTTACCCCATATGCATCGTGTTAATTTCTCTTTTTCCACATGTGGCTTTCCATTCCTGCCTGGGTGTAGTAGGATTCATTACTGCTGTGACGTTGAATCAGAAAGAACATCAATCTACAAGACTGACATTAAATCACAAGCCTAGGGAGAAAAGAGATACACACAAATGGACATAGCATGAAAACCCTCCTCCTCCCACCATCGCTTCACTACACCTTGTGTCAGCAGAAATTCATTCCCCACAAACATTTTCACATCACATTTTGTCACATCCACAAACGTCAATGTATTTTATTTGATAGACCAACACAAAGTTGTGCAAAACTGTGAAGTGAAAAAAAAAGTTGCATGGTTTCCTGAATTTTTCACAAATAAAAATGTGAAATGTTGGGTGTGCATTTGTATACAGCCCCGTTATTCTTTTACTCCTAAGTAAAGTCCACCTATGTGTAATTTTATCTCGGTAAAGTTAAAGCTTTTGTGTAAGGGTTTGTTAGAGAAAAGTAGCAAACAAACAGCATCTGGAGGAGCAGCAGAAATCCACAGCTCATGTGGGAGAATATGTCACCATGACAACTATTAGTCATGCATGGCACAAATTTGGCTTTAAAGGAAAAACAAAAATAAATCCATTGTTCACGAAACCATAAGAATTTCAATTTATAGTTTGCCAGAAGCCATGAACATGTGCTTTGGTCAGATTAGACAAAAAATAACTACAGAACCATTCAGTAAATTACAATATTGTTGAAAAGTTCATTTATTTCAGTAACTTAGCTCATTTAGTGACGTTTTCATTTCTGTTCATTTAATTTTCTACTTACAGCCTAACGAACACACAACATTTAAGATTTGAATATTACATCAGACCAATAAAAAATACTTTTTTATACACAATTGGGGGATTTTTGAAAGGTATTTTTATACCTACTCAAAGATTATTTTCAAAAAGTACTTTTAATCCAAAAAAAAATTCCTCATTGGAGCATATATTCTAGTTTTTGAATATGACTGTATTTTGCTCTACTTCTCTATGTGTTATGGGAAAAGAAAATTGCAAAAAAAACATGGTGGAGAGAACAACATCATGTGGGGATCCTTTATCTGAGCAGTGTGACAAAGTGGCTGAGTCTGTGTTTATGCACAGTATATTCATATTTCATGTTGTTATGTTATTGTGTATTTTGGGTTTTACCCCTTTTTATTTTCAAACGGTTTGTACTTTGTTAAGTATCCTCCTTTTGTTTGTTTTGTTAAAAATAACAGAAACTGAACTAAAAAGAAATAAATTACTCTTTCTTTCATAAAACCAACAACACCTGGTTTGAATGTTTACTTCCCCCTACCCCTAGACCAAGTGGGGTCGTAACACATGTTCATCTTTTTTTGTAGTTATTCAAAATCTGTTAGTTTAACATTGCTGTTGTAGATTTGTTTCACATACTATCATGGGTTTGTTTGTGGTAGCATTATGTTACAGTTTACATCAAACGTATGTTTAAAGCACAATTGAATGATTAGGTTTTTTTGAATTTTCCTTCTGTTAAATGTACATTTCTGGTAAATGATTTCTGTTAATGTTTCTTTGATTAAACTCACCATAGTGTGTCGCTTTGTCTGAACCTACGGATGTTATGGGAGGGGCCAACCCAGCACATTGTTTATATAGGCCATGATGTCATTGATTGCATCACTGGGTAGATCCAAGCAAAGGGTTTTCATTTTGTTGTACAGTATTATTGTCTTTAAAGGAATAATTTCAGCTGCATGGCATAGATTGTTGTATTTTATAAACCATTTTTTTGTGTAGAAATGTTTATAAATGAACTTAAATAACCCTTTTCCTATTTTGTTTTTTTTTAGATTGTATTGTTTGGTTTAATCTTTTTTTCTAATGGTGCTGTCTGATGAGGTTCAGGTGTATTTAATTTCCTTATAAAAGCAGAAAACGTTTGGCAATCAGGGTGTGGATTGAAACTTGTGTTCATAAAATGGACCAAGGAGAAACCAAAATGGTCTACTGATGCTGTCTGCCTACCACCTTCCTTACCACTTGCTCTGCACTACCTCACAAGCAGGGAAAGGAAAGCTGGTCAGAGGTAATTGGCAGATTGATTGAAATAAATAGAGGGCAATGTGGAAAGAAACCCTTTTAGAGGCTGCAAAAGACTTAAGGTTAGCAGTAGAGGTCCATTGAAGCAGGGACAGCTGAATGGTTTAGGTCAGAGCACATTCATACGTTAGAATGGCACATACAAAGTCCAGACTTAAATTCAGTTGGGAATCTATAAAAAAACTTTAAAATTGTTGTTAACTGATTCTCCTCATCCCATCTGGTGGAGCTTGAGCTGTTTTGCAGAGAACAGGTAAAACTTCCAGTCTTTAAATGTGCATTGTTGGTAGAGTCCTACCCATGAAGATTTGAAGCAGTATGAGGCGTAAATAACTGTTTTCAATACAAATGCACTTCACAGTGGTCAGACTAGTATTTCTAAACACATACATTAAACTTTGTGCTTGTAAAGTGACAAAATGTAGAAAAATGTCAAAGAAAATAAACACTTTTAATAATTACTTGGAAAATCACATAGAACCTTAAAAAAACACCGTAATATCTACCTCTGAACTCTGTGTGAACACTGCATCCTGAAAAATGCTGACACCTATGGAGGAGTAAGTGACATCTGAGAGACAAAGAAAAACAATGCCATAAAAATAACAAGGGGAATTGCTTCGAGGGAAATGTTTCCCACATCCCTCTCTGACAGGGTGTTTGAGAGATACAGGTGGTCAAGAAGAACGAGGTGTTGATGCATTGATGTCTTTGTTCTCTTCTCCATTGCTGAAAACCCACTAAACATTTAACAGCTTTAGCTTGGCGGTCACACTGTGTGCTGTGTGCTCAGATCATTTTCACCTTTTCTCTCATTACTTTCTGTTTTATTAGCCTCACATTCATTTTTCATCTCCTCCATCTTGGTATCTAATGCTGATTCCCAAAGTCTTTGCAGCGTCCTCATTAGCAGCGATGTCATTTTCTGCAAAAGTACTTAGCTTTTCCCTCTAACGATGATGACTTCTTTCAATAAGGTCATGCTGGGAAATCCTAGCATCTGTGTATCTGTGATTACATGTGTGCTTTCACAGATCTTTGTGTGAGAATAAGTGTGCACATCAAATCATAGTAACAAATGGCAATAGTCTTGCAACCATTAGCAGATACTTCAACATTTTGTCACAAAAGGAAAATATAGGAGTAAGGAGGAGAGGGTGCAAAAAGCTGTTAGAGACTGACTAAAAGAACAAGTGCACACAGACAGTAGAGCTATTACTGAAGGGCACAAAACCAGCAATCCTCTGAAATCAACCTAATTAGTATCGTACGTCACCTGGAGTCATGTTTGAAAAAGAGCAGGAGCAGGGTCTGTCAGAGAGCATGGCCTTTGTTGTTGCGCATTGGCAACCTTCTGACTGCCCCAGTCACAGAAGTACCTTGTCGGCAATCCAGTCCCAGTCATCATCCAGTCTTAAACAAGTAGGTCAAATTCATTAAAAGATGCTAATGTTAGTTCAGTCAGGAAGATTGTATATTGACAGTGTCACAAGAAGCTGCTGTTTTGATACACCTGTGTACCTAGGTTTATTTTAGTGGACCGCTGGAGTGACACCTACACCCTGAAGATGCTCTTAATTATGTATCAATGATATATACATATATTACACTGAGTTTTTGTTTTGGTGATGTGCTGAGAATTTGGCTCAGCTTGACATGCTGGTCAGAAACTCAAAAGTCTGATATTGTTTTGAGCTATGAACACACCATAATTGATACTGACCTGTGTCAACAACTGCAATCTTCAGTGTGGAAGTTGTGATGGATGGAAGAGGACTCATACGTGTTTTAGTGTCACTGGGGTGTTTTGAAGTGAAGGCAACAGAAGCGACAAAACACGTTACAGGAGTACCATGTTTTTATTTGTTGAGCCCTTAAACTTTTGAAATATTAATACCTCTACCAAGAATAGGCCCCTAGGCAGGATTGTTAAACCTGTGTCATGTCCACACATAAGAGACAGCTAAGCAATATGAAATTGGATCTTTTATTATCGATAGCTCTTGTTGGGAGTATTTAGTTGTATTACTGACAAATGACAAAAAATCCAACAAAATATCTTTATGTCAGTGACGCAGTTTGTCTTAGCTTCAACTGAAGACCAGATATGAATTGTTCATTTTAAAACAGGCTGCTAGCAACAAAACACCTGGGTTCAGGTAGGGTTTTGTGCTTGCAGATTTGCAGATTTGACTGAGAATGAATGACAAGGCAACTGATGTTGAAAGGAAAACCATGAGAGTTCATAAAAGTGATTGGGAAACAAGGCGTATTGCTCAAATGCCACAATATAGGACTGTAGCAATGTAATAAATGCACACTTCCACTGCAGTACGTTACACCACTTCCAAAACACAGAGGTGTGATGTCTTCCTGATAGAAGGCAAGCAGAGTGGATTTTGTTTTAGTCTGCAGAGTGACACATTACATAATTAGACGGCATGCTTATGGCAGCTGCCACAGGTACGCACAGAAACTTATGCACACATTAAAACAGAGATGAAGTGAAGGCTTGGGATTAGTTCTACAGCTGAGCTACAATAACGTAATAAAAGGAAGGCTGCTTGCAGCTGTACCCTAACACAGCTAACTCCCCCTGAACACACACACAATATTAAGTCATTATTAATAAAGACTCACAACCTGAGACACACAAACCTATCACAAAACTCCATAACAGCTAACATTTCATTAAAGGGCATGTGTGTGTGTTAGCGTAGATGTGTGTGTCAAAGAGAAAGAGAAACAGAAAGAGAGGGAGAGAGGAAAAGATTTTAGCCCGCTGGCTTTTCCACTGATAAATAGTTGCATTAAACATTTTATCCACCTGGACACACATAACAATGCAAAAAAACAAAAACTTTAGAACCAGATATGCAGAGGCAATACATAGACAATACGTATCCAGTTAAGACTGGTTCAAGCATGCTTTTCCAACAGGACGAAACTATCAGAAATAAAGCTTGATTACATGCCAGGTCTAAAGACCACTCTGGAGGTTGATGAACACAAAAGCGTGGGAATTATTATGCAAAACAGACAGTAATAGTATTTATAAGAGAAAATAATATTTACAACATAATCTGAAACATATTCACGTAATACCAATGACAAAACTATCAGAGACCTTGATAGTATTCATGAATCACCTCTTTAGTACCCATGTTTATGTATGAAGGGTTGGCAGCGAGACTTTGGGACAAGGGATCCACTGAGGGGGACATTAAGTGTCTTTATAGAGACTGTCACAAAGGCCCAATCCCCCACATTACTGACAAAATTGTCTAGTTTATTGTCTGCGATTCATTTCACATGTCTATAGATGGAGCTCAACCCTATATGAATCAATGTCATCCTTAATCTTTGCTGCATCTTTTGGGTGAAAAATACACTGTAGGAGCACATTTGTCTATAAAAACCCAACACATTCTTTCTTAATGATACCCTTTCTCTGTTTTCTCACACTTTTGTTTAAATGAGTATCTTACAAGGCTCATTTTCCTAAGGGTTGCTGAGCGTTCTCCCTGAGCTGCTCACACATTTCTAGAGACAGGGTGCAAATTGAAGAGGCGTTGCTATTTCCCCTGAAAGTCTGCCACTTTTCTGTGTAGAAAAACAGTCAACAGATTAGTAATTATTAGTCTGTGTGAGCGACAAGACACAGCCAGCCACATAGTCAGTACACTCAAAACACAGCCTGCAGGAATTAACCTGTAAAACCGGTGCAACAACTGGTAAACATTTTATATGGATAGATTTTAATCAGAAAGACTTTTTTTTAAGGAATACACAACCTTACATATTGTTATTGTAACCTGTTTACATAGAAAATGGCCAACAGATTTGGAAAATGTTCCTCCTAAGAAGACATAAATCAAATATTTTGTTAGGCTTTATGAATGATCTTATTTTGCTAATTTAGAACTTCAGAAAGTTTTAAAACTATCCAAAATTACCCAAGTAATGGCAGTGAACGTGGACATAATTTTTTTATTTAATGCCTGTTTAAAAAATACAATAATGTGATAAAAGCAGAAATCACTAATTGTAAATAGAATCCCTTCCTAGTATTGACTAATGTGGCACAGATTCCAAATTTAAGGGTGTTTCCTTTCATATCCAACCGGTTCCAAATCTGGAGTGTGGTTCCACCAAGATATCAAACGCCTTGGCCTGTCTCAGACAGACAGACCTTTCAGCCGAAACAACAACTATTTGTGGCAGGATTCCCCCATCATCCAAGTTGATAGCCAGAAGTGCTGGTGCAGTGCTAAAAACCGACAGATCAAAAATGCTTCCAAGATATTGAATTCATCAGCCTTTTTTTTCTTTGAGACCTCAGATTAAAGAATATGTTCAAATCAAAGTTAGGTCATAACAGCCATTTTATTTTGGCTCATAAGAGACCAATAAAATCTTGGTAAATGCCAGCTCTTTAACCAGTTCAATTCATCCTATTCTACTTTATAAAGTAGAACTCGTGTACTTCTGTTTGTTAGTTGCTTACTTGTTTGTGTTTTAATATTAATATCATTAATAGATAGTATTTAATTATTAATGATCAAATTGATTCTTAGTTTTACTGATTTGCTTGTAATAATTTCTTCTATATTCCTACTTGAAGTGTAATTATCTTAATTCCACAGAAATCTCCTCATGCTTCTTTTCATGTGATAGAAGTTGTTCAATGGAAAGTTAAAGAATTGATTTTTATAGATTAAGAGACAGATTAACTTTATATTGTTAGACTACTTGGTTTATTAACCTCAGTTAAAATATAATGTAGTGCAGTTCATGCTACACTAGTTAAAGTTGGACACAGAGTTAGATTATTGCTCCAATACAGAAATATTCTAAACCACAAGTGTTATGACAGTTCATATATTTATTCATAATACAACCCACGTATACACATCTGATTTACTGACTGAACCAAAAATGTTATTTTTCTTACTTAAAATTATTTTTTTTTATTTTAAATTTAACTAAACATTAACAAACTAAAATGCTTTTGTACATTTCAGTAAATCTATAATTAAAACAAATAATTTTTTTACAGCATAACGTTCCATTCTCTCTCAGACAAAATTATAGAAAATAAGCAGAGGTCAAAAGATGTTAAGGAAAAACATGACCCATCAGAAAATGAACCCAAATAAATTAACACAGTCGTGAAAGAGTGTTTGTGTAGCCTCTTCCTTCAGGCACAAACACACGAGGCATTTCCAAATCACCAATCCTCTGGGTTTCAGTTTTATTATGCATCTCTGGAACCGTTCTTTGATTCCAAAGTGGTCCTTGCTGCAGTACTATTAGGCCATCGGCTTTTAAAACAATTGAGCACCGCTGACCACTTTATGTGTCTAGTTTAATTTTAATACACTTGATATTAAATTATTCTCTTTACTTTCATTTCCTCTATTAGGTTTGACCTTCAAATGTATCAGCACAGATCAGAGAGCTCAAAGCACAGTAACACTAATACATAGTTTTTTTGAACAATTTACAGGGAAATTACATGCACTGCAATATTAGAGAGAGAAAATTAGATATATAATGAAGCAGCAACCCAAAGTAGAACAAATCTGTCCTGGCTTAGTCTTTAATTTCAGCCATCTCAATTTGCTGCTACAGAGGGAAACAAATTGGACTTGAAGTTGTTTTGGCACCAAAACAGAGATCTTTTGTTATGATTTATTTAGTTAGCTCTGTTAGTAAGCAACTGTATTAAAGAAATAACCTCTCACAATGTTTTAGAGGTTAAAGTGTTCCTCTAACATATTAGTTTGAGATGCTGTAAAACTGAAATGTAGATGTGATATAAGGCCCTGTGGCACACATTTCAGACCACTATACCATCTTTTCCTCAGCTTCAAATCTCCAGTTCACAACCAATTACCCGAACCTTTACACCTTCGGTCAACCTCTGTAAAACCCCACTCTGTATGATCGTGTACCAGTTCTCCCTAAAGACAAACAAGCCTCAACCTAGAACCATAATCAGTAATTTGACCCACAGCATGGCATTTAGATGAGAAATTTCTGGAGGTGGTCTGGGAAGTCAAGCCCCAACCCCTGCACCCCTGAAAATCTATAGACTGTGTCTCATAAAAGACTGAAAAAAACCCTCTCAAAAAAGTAAAGAATATCTTTACACAGGCTGCATGCTTAAATTCAACAATGAGATCCATATTTATGTATTGCTTATTCGACTTTGTATTGTTGACTATAGTACTCAAAAAGCTCTACAGTAAAATTGTAGAACTTGTCTTTGCCCTCTTTCCACCCCGCTTCCTATCTGCTTACTTTTGAAAAATAACAAAAATAAAAGGCCACGAGTGCCACAAAAAAAAAAAAATCTTTAGAGAAATGAGGGTTCAGCAGCTGAACAAAGACAAACCTGAAACCTCCCGTTTGTATTACCGATGTATCTCTTAGACCACACAGTACAGAGATGTCCTAATAATGGCATTTCAAAATGACCAGTGTCAAAGTTAATGATAATAACAATAATAACAACAATAATAATAAAAAAAACATTTAATTTATAAAGCAATTTGCATTTTTAAAAAGATCTCAAATTGCTACAGGATGAAACAATACAAACAGGAGTTTCCGACTAAACTCAACTACTGATACCTGTTTTTAGCACAGTTAGTTGAACACATATCATTTCAAGCCAGATATCATACTGTTAGATTTTCTTTTAATCACTGTCATTATTTATGTGTATGGTTGGAAAATTGTATTATACACCGGACCCTGCACCGCATTTTGTTGATCTGGGTTATCCCTAACGAGTGTTTCTTGCCCTATAAAATAACGTTCACAGTGAAAGAGGCAGACAAGGTGCAGGGCAAGTTTATTTGTATAGCACATTTCAGTAACAAGACAAACAAAATGCGTTAGAAGGAAAGAAACGAAAACAGAAAAAAGTACATTGCAGTTACATAATAAAGGAAAGTAAAGTTGGACTACAGACAAACAGTAAAACAGTCAAAGGCAACTCTAAACAAATGGGTTTCAACCTTGATTTAAAAGAATTCAGGGTTTGAGCATTGCTGCAGTTTTCTGGACATTTTTTCCAAATGAGTTCAGCTACTGCATGCTGCTTCTCCTGTTTGGTTCTGATTCTGGGGATGCAGAGTAGTCTTGAACCAGAGGACAAGAAAGAAATCTTTAATGTATTTTGGTGCTAAGCCATTCACTGATTTATTTATAAAATAACATGTATTTCAACATCTATTCTCTGAGATACAGGGAGCCAGTGTAAGGACTTAAAAAACTGGGTGATGTGCTCTACTTTCTAAGTTTCAGTGAGGACCAGATAGCAGCGTTCTGGATGAGCTGCAGCTGTCTGACTTTTTAGGCAGACCTGTGAAGACACTGTTGCAGTAATCAATTCGACTAAAGATAAACGCATGGATGAGTTTTTCAAGATCCTGTTGAGACATTAATCTTTTGATCCTTGAAATGTTATTCAGGTGATAGAATGCTGACTTAGTAAATGTGTTTATGTGCCTCTGAAGGTTCAGGTCTGAGTCCATCATCACACCCAGATTTTGGGCCTGATCAGTGGTTTCTAGTTGAAATAATTGAAACTGTGACCTGACTCTTGATCACTCCTCCTTTATTGCACATCCACACATTGATCTGTTCTATTCACCTTGTGACATTGTAATGTAGAGCTGTGTATCATCTGCATAGTTATGGTAAATTATCTTTGTTGTAATTTGAGCTAGATATTGATTAGGAGGGGTCCCAGGATGGAACCTTGGATAATCCTGCATGCGACCTTTATCAACTGCGATGTAAAGTTACTTACTGACACAAAAAGTCCAAGTCTTTTAAGGGCAGTCTCAGTAATGTGGTGAGTACAGAAACCTGACTGGAAGACATCAAAGCGGCTGGTCATTGTTAAGAAGGTATTCAAATGTTGAAACACAGCTTTTTTAATATCCTTACTGATGAAGGGGAGCTTTGAGATGGGTATGTAATTTTGCATTAGCAGCTTGTTTGAATTAGAATCAGAATCAGATTCTGATTCAACAGTAGTTTGATATTTGCTGTTTTTAAGGCCTGGGGGGAAAAGGACAAAAAGGACTGAGTTTATATTTTGAATCAAATCAGACACTATAACAGGCAAAACCTTTCTAAAGAAAGCTGTGGGTGAAATATTGAGACAGCAGGAGGAGGAGTTTAGTTAGTATATAATTTCTTCTAAGCTTTTATAGTTGATTTGGTGGAATTGTGTCATTTTGTCAAGATTTGTTTTGATTGGACACAACATTGATACTGGACTTGATATTGATGTACAGACTACCATTCTAGTCCTCTAAAATGTCTCAGTAAAGTTAGTAAATTTAAAAAAATCAAGAAAAAGAGTCCTATATACATGGGAACACCTTTTTAGACTTTAGTGAATCATAAAACAAGATGGCCACCCCTCCCCCTCTCTTATGCTCCCTGCTCTCAGTAAAAAAAAATTTAATTGGAAGCTGTTGACCCTATCAGTGTAGGTATCTCACTATTTTCATCTAACCATGTTTCTGTTAAAAACATTACATCAACATTATACTCAGTACTGAAGTCATTGATTTTAAATGATTTTCCTGACAAACGACTGATGTTTAATAAAGCCAGTTTAAGTGACTTTGAGGCTGCTATATCTGTGACAATTTGCGCTTGACAAGAAATAGATTTCAAGATCAATTACTGTCTACTTTTACTTTTATCTAATTTGCTTTGTTTCTTCTGTCGCATATAGCACAGAGATTTTACAGTATTCTCCCATCAGGGGCCCAAGCTTTTTCTAGAAATTATCACTGCTGGTATTATTGTCTGTACCCTTTGCATATCACAGGAAATTTTCTGGAATGGAACACAAACAGGTTAATCATCCTTGATATTTGGACATGACAGATAATGTATAGGAGGTAATGTATAGGAGGGGGTTGATAATGAGAGTTGTGTGGGGGAAACGTGAAATTTGGGTATAGAGGGGAGTCTGGACACTGAGCGGAAACAGGGGAGATATGTGGGGAAGGAGGTTTACTGCTGGGTGGATATTTTTTGTCCTGCTGGTGTCGAAGGAGTTTCCACTTCTAGTGATGTAGAAGTCTTGGAGGCTGTATTTGCTTCTGCAGCTTCCTGCTGCTGCTTTATGCAGTTTTAGAGTAGGGGAGGGCAGCTGAACAATAGGCATTAGATTTTATGATGTTCAAAACAAACACCAACTCGATGAAGAAGGAGAAGAGTTTTTTTTCTGCACTCTATTAACTTTAATCACACTTAAATACGTTACAGGCCAAATTATCTACAACTCATCAAAACCTGGTAACATTATCTTAGCACTCTAGCTGACTATTTTACAAGGTGAATTAATTTACAAAGGGAAATTAAATGTTGTAACTCATATTATGAACGTTCAAAGAACCGTTGTAGATGCTGATGGCTGTGGGCAGGAAAGATCTCCTGTAGTGCTCCGTCTTACAGCAGATCTAAAGAAGCCTCGGACTGAAGACACTGTTGTTGTAGGACAGTCTGATGAAGAGGATGATCAGGGTTCTCCATTATGTTCTTCATTTTATGAAGAATCCATCTTTCCACAATGATCTCCAGAGGTTCCAGAGGAGTCCCCAGAACTGAGCCAGCCTTCTTTATCAGCTTGTTGAGCTTTTTAAGTCCCTGGCTCTGATGCTGCTACCCCAGCAGATGATGGCAGAAGAGATCACACTCACCACAACAGACTTATAGAAGATATGCAGCATCTTGCTGCAAACACCAAAGGTCCTAAGCTTCATCAAGAAGTACAGTCTGCTCTGTCCCTTCTAGTAGATGTCTTCACAGTTGCATCTCCACTCTAGTCTGTTGTCCAGGTGAACACCGAGGTATTTATACTCCTCGACCACCTCCACTTCTTCTCCCATGATGGAAATAGTGTTTGACCTATTCTTGTTTCTCTTAAAATCTACGGTCATCTCCTTTGTTTTAGTCACGTTCAAGATGAGATGATTGTTTCCACACCATGCCACAAAGTGGTCCACCACCTTCCTGTACTCAGCTTCTTGTCCATCTCTGATCCACCCCACAACTGCAGAATCATCCGAGTATTTCTGCAGATGACAGGAGTCTGTCTTGTACTAGAAGTCTGAGGTGTACAGATTGAAAAGGAATGGTGAGAGTACAGTCCCCTGTGGTGCTCCTGTGCTGCTGACTACCTGGTTAGACTCACAACCCTTCAGTCTAACAAACTGTGGTCTGTTTGTCAGGTAGTCTTTGATCCAGGAGATTGTTGAGGCCTCCACCTGAATCTTTCAGAGTTTCTGACAAAGCAAATCAGGTTGGATTGTATTAAATGCACTGGAGAAATCACAGAACATGATCCTCACAGTGCTGCTGACTTTGTCCAGATGACAGTCGATTTGTTGAAGCAGGTGTTTAATGGCATCTTTAACTCTAACTCCACAGCGAAGGAGTTCCCAGAGGTAGAAAAAAATAAGAAAAAAACATTTAAGGAGAAAGGGGGGTCCAAACTTTGTACTTGTAGTGTATGTTTAGAGACTGGATACAGCTATATATGTTTGAGGTTACTCATTCTGGAGCATTTTAAAAGCTTTTTTAACCTAGTTAACTTGGAGTTGGAGCAAATCTTTCAGGAAGCAGATAATTCTTTTGATAGGAAATATATTTTCCTGGAGGAGGGCAACAGATCTTCCTCAGTGGGACACAGTCACAACACTAATGTAGACTTTGTAATACTGGTCAGTGTGTTATTTTGCTGTATGTTAGAGCTTCAGATTTCTCATGCATGGTAGCAATGTTTATTAAGTTTAATATATCACACTGGTTCTCAGTATCCGCAAATTTTTAATATTAAATTATTCAGATCAGTACATCAGGGTCAAAAAATGATTATAAGGAAAATCCTTAACAGTACAAATATTAGATGAGTTGTGTTTTTTTTTCTCTTTCACTATGTTTCTATAGCTCACAATTGTAATCTGACACTATTTAAAAACTAGGCCATCTCAATAATGCTTTGTTAAGACAAGGTCATTTGTCTATTAAAGAGAAACCCAACCAAGATTAGAGCAAAATGGAGAGAGATGAATAAAGAAAGAGCCCTACTTTAAGAATCTATTACAACCAGGACTGAGGACCCAAAATTTCAGCCAGACACAAGGCAAAAAGTTAAAAGATTTATTTTGGTCTTGGAAACAGGCACACCGGTAACCACCAATCAGAATCGAGGAACCACTTCTCGGGTTCCGTGTGAGAAAGGGGACCAGGGAGTGGCTCCTCACGGGAAGGTGGCTTATCCGGAAATGTCCCAGAATGTCTGTGCGGGGGCGTCCCGCTGACTGATGTTGGATTTCCGACTGATCCAAACTCACCGGCGTTAAGCTGATGCTGAGGCGGGAGCCGGGTGAGCTGCGACAGGCCACTTGACAGGGGACTGGGCAAAAACAGGGATTCCAGGCAGGGAGGAGATGCAGGCAGGCTCAGGCAGACAGATCCAGGGACTGGGCAGGGCCATTAATCCAGGGGCAGAAACAGAGTCGAGATCCAGGGCCAGAGACGTCCAATAAGGGCCAGGCAAGAGGGAGAAAACCATCAAACAAGACAAGGTCAGGAAACGTGATCAGGCAGGTAGAACTGCTGGATATTTACTCACTCTAGAAGCTTTCAAAAATCTGGCACCGTCTGCCTGCCACAGGCAGAATATATCTGCTGGCGCACAGGTGAATGGCATGACTGTGATTGCGCTGCAGCGTAACGGCACACAGGTGAAGAAGATGAGCTGATTGCTGACAAGAGGGAGAGGGGAAAGCAGGCAGACGGGCCAAAATCATAACAGAATTGGTACAAGCTATAAACACAATGAATAAAAATCATAGTTATTTTTATAGATGAAATAACCCAGAGCACACAGAAATATGTTTTTGTTGTATGCAATAATGAGCTTTGTTCAAAGAGTTCTAAAAAACACACACACACTTTTCTGTGAAAATATTTTCTTAGTTTCTGCAGTCTTAAGGGATTTAGTTGTTTGTTTCATTCTTAAGTTCATTAATGAACAGAGTTTTGCCACAAACCGAAAAAAACATAGGGGATCTGAAATACACACAACGTTCAACCTTGTAAAGAAAGGCTGGAATAACTAAATGTTTGGTAGAAGAGTGTTCGCATTTAAGTTACAGTGGATTGCAAAGGACTCATCCCCCTTAAACCATGTGTACCATGATAAACTTAAAGGTATTATGTTTGCATTTTATGTGCTAGACCAACGTAAAGTAGTACATGAATTCAAAGGGGAAGGAAAAGGACACATGCTCTTTAAGTTTTTTTTTTTTTTTTTTTATATATAAAAACCTTAAAAGAGTGGCCTGGATTTGTATTACCTTCCTAGAGTCAATACTTTGTAAAAAAAAAAAAAAACTATATGTCGCTGTAATTTGAGGTGCAAATCTTTTAGGCTATGCTTCTTTGCACCTCTAGAGGCTAATATTTTTTACCAAGATCAGTCAGATTGGATGGAGAGCTTCTGTGAAAATTAGTATTCCCATCTTGCCTCAGATTCTCTATTGAATTTTAGTCTAAACTTTGACTGAGCCATTCTGATATATAAATATGTTTGATATTACTTCTGGCTGTAGCTTCATTCATATTACCATGGATACGGATGAATTTCCCTGTCACTGTTGAAGACACGTTTTCTCAAGGCTTGACGCTGCCACTATCATGTTTCAATATGTTTCCATGTCACCTTTCTGTTGGGCTTCTTGACCATATTTAGGACGGCATGGTATCAGAAAAATATCTAATTAAATAGGATTACCATTCCATAATGTCCCCACCACTTTCCAGGAGTTTGTCATCTTGGCCACTAAATTATACAACATTTGTGGGCATTAAAAACCATTTAACCCCATCCAGATGTCCAAATATACCATCAATATGCAGAGCCTGAATGGATGACACTTGAAATCTATTATGTAATGTTCACTTATGTTCTCTAACAAACCTCTGAGGCCACACAGGATTTGAAAACCAAGCTAAATTTTCTTTTCACTTCACTATTATGCAATAACTTTTGTTCTTCTATCACACAAAATTCCATTTGTATTTAAGTATGTGGTAGAGTTCAAAGGGCATAAACACTTGCAAGGCACTGACCTTATCAGGATAATCTTGAATATAAAATAATGTTGAAATAAATTGACACGGTTGTCTGATATAATTATGCCTCTGTTGTATCTTTGAGAATATCTTCATTAGAACTATTACATCACCAGCAATTCCCTTATTCTCAGACACACACACACACATTGACACACTTAGACACAGACATTAGTAATTGATGACTTGATTCAGGAGAAGCACAACTGGCCAGGACAGGATAATCCTGATGTTTCACATATTCTCATGGGACTCATGCAACGGTGGGAACACACAACATAATGTAGCCTCTGTTACCTTGTATGCTGAGCTATTAAACATACAAACACATAGACAAAAACGCTGAAGAATGCACTTAAGTGCTGAAGGTGAGATGTGGTGTGGTATGTTCCGGTGGGGCGGCATAAAGCACTGAATCAATACATTCTGAGATTTGTCTGTCTGATCCTCTTCAAATAGGCTCTAAATTCAGAACAACATACACGCACACTCAAATAAACACAAATACAAGTACAACACACACCCAGTCTGTCTGTTTCACCAGCTTTCTTTTTCTCCAAGGACATGCCGCTCAATCCACCCACAGTGAGGATTGGGAGTTATAAAACAAATTGTAGCCTTGAAGCTCAGCTCAGCATTCTTAGAAGCAGCTAATCCACTCGCATCAGGCAACAAACAAAACAGGTTTCAACACAAAGTTTCAGATTCTCAGCACATTATACATGGGAAAGGAAGCTAAAAAGCTCTGCATGTAAAATACATTCCTCTTTCTGTCATGATAACTGAGAATGAGTACAGTCAGTCAGTCATTTTCTACCGCTTATTCCATAGTGGGTCGCGGGGGAGCTGGTGCCTATCTCCAGCAGTCTATGGGCGAGAGGCAGGGTACACCCTGGACAAGTCGCCAGTCCATCGCAGGGCAAAGAGAATGAGTACATTCAAACATAAAGCCTCAATCCTCAGTATTGTTCAAGCTTAGAAGATTGTTAACTACACCATTGGACCCAAATATGGCTAAGGCACTTGGTACATTTAGCAGTTGTCGTATATGTGTAAGTTAGCAGTATTACTTCATTACTAAGTTCATATTTCTCAAAATACACGTAATATATTTATTCTACCTTCTACTTCTCTATTGACCGGTGGGTCGATGAGGCAATGGGTATAGTCAGTGTTTTTGAAAGACACACTACAAAATGCTACACATTGTACCAAGAAACCAGGTCTGGTAATAGCTTTTTGGGGTGGAGGAAGGGGATGTAAAAGCACACACACTCAGACACACACAAGAACAATCTACAGCTATTCATAAGTACACAATGACAATTAAATAGCCATTAGTGCCAATGGCACCTTACCAGAAGTACAATGTGTGGTGTAAGTGAGGAGATAAGATCTGTTTATAAACTAAAAGAGAGGGGGGTTGAAAAAGGAGGAGTTCCAAGGGGGAGACTTAAACTACACTGGATATGTATCAAAGTGGGTTAGAAAAAGAAAAAGGTCTTTCTCTCTCTCTATTACTCCGACAGGTAAATTTCTCAGACACAGAGCCTTCAAATTACCATTCAGAAGACACTATATTGACCTTTGGGGTTTCTATAGCAACACAAAGCACAGGGCACCTGTGTGATTTAGAGCACCACACAAAAGAATGCTTTCATAAAATAGATGCACAACTGTGTATAAACAACAATGTCCCCTCACTAATTAAAACTTTGCTCGTTCTGCCTTTGGTTTAGCAGCTTGGACAGCTGACCTGTTGGGCTAAAGGCCTGAAATCAAATCCTTCCGTCTGTATTTGTGGGCGTAAAGATGTGTTCACTAAAAGCTAGGATTTATCAAGTGGGACCATAGTGACAGTTGGTTGTGAGTGACATTGACAGACAAAAACTGTTCTTTATAGACACCCATATATGTAATACAAACTATATGTAAAGAGGAGTGACAGTCTGATAGATAACCAGCAATAGATTGTGCATAAACTGTTGATCTTTGCTAAAGGCTACATTCTCAAAGTGTGATATATAAATTTGAAGATAATTAAGTGTACATTTGTGAATCAGTTTCAGAAATAACACTTGATGTTTCTACAGGAGGAGATAATAGTATGAAAAGACTCAAATAAACCAATCATGCCAATAAAAAAAGGAACTGGTGTGGGTCTTTGAACCAATGAGGCCAATGAAAATGCCATGGCATAAGGTAATAGTACTTCAGGTTCCTACAAAATAAATGACAATGGTTATATTGTGGCATCAAGGTATAATAAACAATACAGATTATTCTAAAGTTAGACAAGAATGTAATAGTAAAAATCTGAGTAAGGCTTTATAGGAAACTGTTAAGAATAGAAATAAGCTATATTTGCAATTAAACAGAATTAACCTCAAATCACTGTCTGGGATAATAAGTAATGTGAGATGCAAACCCCCTAGCATTTGTTCTTTGATCCCAGTGTATCAAGTCAAGAGCCCAGGCCAATACATCAAGTTAAGTTTGTTTGAAGTCAAGTTAATTCAAGATATTTTCTTATCTGGCTAATAACATCTTGGCTGGTTTTGACAATAAATCAAGTTTAAAGTTGCTGTTTATTAGTTTGCTTTGGCTTAAGTTAATATGATGATTTTTTGTTTGGAGTTCAAACATCGTTTTGGTTGAATTAATGAGATGCAATAAAGAAAAGCAGTGGAATCCACAGTATTCTTCTAACTATTAACAGAAGATTAAAAAGACTCCAATATAATTGGTTCTTTGCAGTTGCCTGAGGTTGTTGGATGCCCTCCACACAGTTAATAATCAATCCAGGGAAGTGTGTGCCCACATATGCTCATTGATGAATAATGACTGATGCCGGATTTACAGGATCTGTATATCGTGTTGCATGTGCAGTAGATTATGATTGCCCTTCACAAAGCATAATGTTTTATATGAACATTAACCATTGTGAAAGCAGATATAAGTAAAACATGCAACTGACCTCATCTTTACCTTCAGCACAGTCTTCTACTACAGGTTTAGTGTGCAGATAATGTCACAGAAAAAAACATTGTTTGGTCTGTTTTTAAATTAAATTTATTTGTACTCATCCTAAGCTTAAACTGGTTATTTGTGATTCACGTCATAACCAAACAGCCATTTATATTTAGCTCTGCGATATGCACACAGACTGCAGGGCACTGTTAAAACTGTGCAAACAAGCTGCGCTGTCTTGTAAAAGGTAACTTGACTTTGCACATTCTGACATTTTGTACTGTACATCTGGCTGCTCTTACCCTGCAATTATCTTCGATACTTTTCAGACTAAAGGCAGTTCCATCTTTACAGGTTCTGGAATGAATATGCATCTGATTTTCTTA
Source organism: Girardinichthys multiradiatus (assembly GCF_021462225.1). NCBI lineage: Eukaryota > Metazoa > Chordata > Actinopteri > Cyprinodontiformes > Goodeidae > Girardinichthys > Girardinichthys multiradiatus. The sequence goes on along the minus strand of NC_061802.1, from coordinate 35,865,331 downwards.
ACAATGGGAGAAAATTACAAGACATTTCAATAGACAGTCATTGCTATAAGGGAAGGTTTGTATAAAAGTGAAGAAATAGAAAAGATACTCAGCTGTTCCCTCTCAAACACGCTGTAGGGAATATTGTCAACATCCTCCTGTGAATTAATTCAATTTGGAAGACAGCATTAGCATTGATGAAACTGGGTTAGTATCGACACTAGCATTCAGTAGAGAACAAATGTCATGATTACCAAAGCACATGCCGCAATTGCTAACCCCATTTAGATATACAGCGGTAGCACTAACCTTATTGAGAACCATTATGGCAACTAATCCTTTTTAAAGTGAAGCTTGCATCTCTTCAAACCCCTTTAGCATCTTTACAGAGTTAGCTTCTGCACTTTTACAGGGGCTTGTTTTAAATAGGCACATATAACAAAGAAACGTTTTATTTAAATCCTGTGATAAATAATTTCCTGCAGCAGGAATTTAGAGATTACAACAAAAATGAACCATTTGATAACATTACTTGGCTAGATCTTTTCTGACCTCTTTACTATTCCCTATTTTGAGTTTCTCATTTCCACACCACACTCCAAATATAAGTTACACAACTTTTACATTAAACATGATCAGATATCACACCAAATTGACTGCTTGTCTAATTTACAGTATCTCACAAAAGTGCATAGACACCACACCGTTTTGCAAATACTTTATTCTATCTTTTCATGGGACAACTCTGAAGATATGTCTCTTTGATAGTGAAATAGTCAATGTTGTCAGAAAGTGCTGTTTTTTGCAGAACCAATGTGCAAACAGGACCTTTGGCGCCGCATGGTCAGTAGAAATGTTTTATTTATGACCGAACTGGAAAACTTACCAGGAAGTGGAGGACAGGGAACATGGGCCGAGTAACTGGCATGGAGCAGCCAGGCAAACAGTAGGATCCAGTGATGAACAATGAAAACCAGAGAGTTTAAATTCAGAGGCAGAGTGGGGAAATGATCAGTGAACTGGAAGAGCTAATCAGATGAAATGTGGAGCAGCTGGTGGCAGGGAGAATGCAAAGCAACTAAAGGAGGGAGGCTAATGAACACAAATGAGCAGAAACACAGAGAAGTTCAGGGAAGTAACAAAATATATAAACACAAGAATTAACCACGAACCTAATCTACAATGAATGAATTAAAAAGACAGCAACAAGAGAACCTTGCTGAAGAAACTGAGGGCAAAGGTACTGGACTGGTCAAGCATGTCTCAAGACCATCTGAGCATCTGAGGGGGATCCTCCAAAGGAAGGTGGAGGAGGTCAAGATCTTCAACAGCCACCAGCTCAGTGATGTCGTCATGGAAGAGAGGAAGAGGATTCCAGCGGCAACTTGTGAAGCTCTAGTGAACATACCCAAGAGAGTTCAGGTAGTCCTGGAAAATAATGGTGGCCCCACAAGATATTGACAATTTGGGCATTTTCCCTCAGGGGTGTACTTTTATAGAATCTGTACACTGACTACTTTACATTGTATCAAGGCTCATATCTTCAGTGTTGTACCATGAAAAGATATAATAAAATATTTACTTAAATGTAACATGTGTTCTCACTTTTGTGAGATCTTGTGAGTCTAGCACCTCTCTGCTTGTTTCAGTGATAGTCTCCAACTACATACTCATTACATCACACACGCTATCAAAAGTGTTTCCCATTGGTTGATAAAGTGGTGACAAGTAACAAAAACTAAACTATAACCACGATTTTTTTGTATCCAGGCAGTAATGTTTTTGTTTTTTCCTTTTTTTTTTCAGAAATAAAACAAAATAATGTAGAGGTACCTTAGTTTACCTTTTTTGCTTCTCATTTAAGACTTCTTAATAACACTAAGCCAAGACTACAGTTCAGTTTTTTCGCCTTGAACTGCATAGACACCCCCTTCCCCTGGCGGCTCTCAGTAATCTGATTTATCTGCACTGTGATTGGATTACATGGCTGACATTCTTGTTCAAACTATGAAAGTTATGGTTATCCATATGCTGCACACACATTTACATTTAATGAAGACATCAAATGATTTCTAAAGCACAACTGCATTGTGTATACTTGTTAATTGTTTTGTTGTGCACAAGTGATTTACATTAAAAGAAATGCATTAAAACTGCAGGATGGGTCTAATTTGGTGAGTTATTTGGAGGAAGGTATAACTGGAAAAGACTACGTTTGTTCTTTTCAGTGACAGTGAGATGTTCAAAAATGAAGTTAGATGAAGCACAAATATGTTAAATGATAATTGCAAGGAAAACTGAGTTTACTGCAGTAGTTCAAATAGGCAGAAGAGAGAATAATGCATTACCACAACATAGATTGTTTTTTCTCTGTCTATAACAAAACATGCAGGAATTGCAAATGTTGGCAGCCTAATTTTAGACTTAAATATAACACACTACAGGCAGTGTAACAGTATAATAATTTTGTTTTAAAATAGCTGTAAAATCCTGTTTTACGGTGCACCACCTCATGTGGACGTTGCCTCTGCATACATATTTAATGATCAATCATAACTTGAAGGGCAGAACAACTATTGCTGTTCTTATATCTACCTATACTATAGCTCTTAAACGCAAATACGAATTGGCTCGAATTTGTATTGGCCAAAATTTAGATCGGTGCTACTCTAGTGTGAAAGGGCACACATGTTTTCACTTGGAGTAAAGGTATCCAAGCAGTCTAAGCTTAATTTCAAGCAGAGCCGACCCAAAGTAAAAACAAATTAAACGGCAAAAGCATTTAAAAGATTTTTTTTTTTCATGTGTGAGTAATGGTTTCTGTTGGACCACTTGAAGTCTGCTACTACACCTCCCAGCATGCATTGGGGTTAACAGGAAGTGGCCGTTGCAGCTCCCGCTGGAAATCGAGATGCGGTTACCATGCAATGGAGGCGCGCATCATTCTGGAGAAGAAACTCACATGTATGTGAAAATAATAGTTAAAAATCATAATTCAGAAAAATAATTTCTTAACCAAAATCATTACTTACAAATAGAAATCATAGATGTCCTCTGGTGTTGTGATTATGGGCTCATAGCCATTAACAATTACAATTAGTATATTCTCATTAATAATTAATAATTATTTACCAAAAACTGTCACTGTTTAATCAACCACTTCCCCGAAGGTGGGGGAATGTCAACTTTATTTTAACAGATAAATCACTCTTCCACAAAATAAACACAAACGCTTCTCTTAATTATATATATGAAGATTTATTGAAGCCATATAATTCTGATATACCACCAATCTGGTCCAAAACACTTCACCTAACTAACAAGCACTATTCTACAGAAAGAGGATAACAATCACTACCAAACAATAATAATAAAAGTATATATGCACATTGAGTGTCTATGAAGATCAAACCAGCGATTTGGGTTAACTTGGAAAGTGGAGTCCTCCTGGTGTGCTGATGTCTCGATTGTGGCGATCAGCTTATAGATGTTGGGCTGCGCCCTTAGCCACTAGCGGCTGATTGCCCCAAATCTCGAACAAAGAGTAATAAAACTCTGAGGCGGGCACTCAGTGGAAAAACTCCAGCAATAAAACTGGGACAAAGAAGTGGTCAGGTGAGGCACAGACCCCAGTTGCTTTGAATGGAAAAACTTTAAAATTCCAACTTCCAACTCCAGGCTGATTTGGGATCAGTCGGACAAAAACATGAACATGCACCTTGTTGATCGCATCTGTGCTGAATAACAATTCACACTTCACTTGCACAGCAAATCAAAACAGCATAAAACACTTCAATCAGTATAGCATGCAACTATGGAGAGCTGTTTCATTCAAAATTAAATAAATAAATAAATGCTGCTATTGATAAATTATTAATAAATATTCCATGAAATAAATAAATATCCCCATGAAATAAAACAAAATAATTATTTTAAAAGGAATTTTCATCTTATTTCATTTCAAGATTTATTTAATTTACTTAAAGATTTATTTATTTATTTCATAATGCAGTTTTTTTTGTGACACTTTTATTTTGTAAAGCTGCTTTACGTATTTCAGTGACTTTTACTTTTTAACCCCGTTTTTCATTTGAAGCTCTTTTTATTTCATATTCTTATATTCAAATGAGGGGGCGGAGTTTTATCTGCTGGGTAGCATAATCAGCATTGGTTTCCACAAAAACAGCGGCAACCGCCATGGCAGGCTTTTACATTATGAAATAAATAAATAAATCTTTAAGTAAATTAAATAAATCTTTAAGTAAATTAAATAAATCTTGAAATGCACGGTGGTGCAGTTGGTAGCACTGTTGCCTTGCAGCAAGAAGGTCCTGGGTTCGATTCCCAGCCAGGGGTCTTTCTGCATGGAGTTTGCATGTTCTCCCTGTGCATGCGTGGGTTCTCACCGGGTACTCTGGCTTCCTCCCACAGTCCAAAGACATGCCTGTTAGGTTAATTGGTAACTCTAAATTGCCCTTAGGTGTATGAACGAGTGTGTGTATGGTTGTATGTGTGTTGCCCTGCGATGGACTGGCGACCTGTCCAGGGTGTAACCCGCCTCTCGCCCATAGACTGCTGGAGATAGGCACCAGCTCCCCCGTGACCCACTATGGAATAAGCGGTAGAAAATGACTGACTGAATTAAATAAGATGAACATTTATTTTAACATAATTATTTGTTTTATTTCATGGGGATATTTATTTATTTCATGGAATTTTTATTAATAATTTATCAATAGCAGTATTTATTTATTTATTTAATTTTGAATGAAATGGCTCTCCATATACAACAATTTGATACCTTGGATTAACTACTGGTGATCTAAATCACCTTAACTATGCCTCATCCTGCCCAGACTTCTAAATGCACCTATCCAATTTAATATAAAAAAAAAAAGAACAAAATTACTTTGACGTTGATTTCTTCTCTCGACCAGTTGAGGATGGGTCAGGTCTGAAGAAAAACCAAGGGGGGGATCACGCATCCGTGATTAACTTAAAAGAAAAACGGTAAACTTCTCATCCATCCAAAATGGGGAAAAATATGAACAACCGTTTAGTCGACTGAACCAACAAGGAGGAAAACTCATCTCCTTGGAAAGAAAACCTCTGTGGGTTTTTCACTCAGTATATGAGTCTACTAAGCTTCTTGTATCAGACAGATTTCCAGCTTTCAAGCTCTTCTGGGAATGAGGAAAATGTTGGCCTGTGAGCTTTTGTCTCTCCAGATATACGCCTCCGTTGCGCTGTACCCTGGGACACACTGGAAATGGCAATGAAAGTTTATTTTATAATCCCGGGTGACGTCAGAGCTGCGATGCCTGTTGAGCTGCGCATGTAGAACTGCCCGACCAAAATGGATGACCCCAACACATGGGTTTCATTCATTCTCCTCACTGGCTAAATTCATGAGAAGCTCAATGAGCTAAAGCTTACTGGGATAAGATGACCAGTAGGTTTTTACCATACCAATCGAAGGCGTGGACCTGACACGCAACTCAAGAAAAACCCACAGAGGTTTTCCAAGGAGACGAAATTTTCCTCTTCCTCTGTTAATGCTCTAATCGACTGCTGATGGTCCGTCATATGTTTCCCCTTTGCCAAAGGTGGGAAGCCGGTCCCTCCTTGACATAGATTAGGAATGGCTAAAGACAGCCATGGAGTTTACATATTTTAGTTTCTGTTTACATTTCTATACCTCGGTGTTGTTACAAAGTGCAGTTTTTTGAAATACAGTGGAACCAATACAGCTGTTTCCATTTGTGTGGAAGATACTTGATTTACAGCTGTCTGAAGTTATGACCGTTTGGCTTATTTAATTTGCACTACGATACTTGACAATCATAATTTAATTTTATTCTTATTTGCCAGTTGCAACCTGACTCAATTATCTCTCCTCAATGTCCTAACTGCATATAAATATAAAGAAATGTTTATCACATTTGAATGGCAACATTTCAACAACATGTATACCAGTTTGAGAAAAATTAAAGCTATTTTGAAAATGGGTAGCGAGGACATCTTTCACAGTTTCCCTTCTCCCACTCTGCTTTTTCCCATCCTTACTTTTCTTGGCATATATCTGTCATACTGGTTGACAGGGAAAAGAGTAGCAGTGTTTTGTATTTCTGTGAACAGGAGTGAAGTGGAGCTTACTTATAGAGAGAGTTAGTTTATCTGTGGCTCGTGTGTCTGCGAACATCCATTCTAGTGCAAAGCTATTAGCGAACACTTAATTCAAGCACTCAATCAGCCCCATGGGTCAAGAAAATGAGCGTTCTGCAGCTTTAACATGGGGTATGCAAAGAAAGGCAGATGCACTAGGAGCTCCTATCAGTCAACACGTGATCACTTGTTTTATTGTGTGTGTGTGTGTGTGTGTGTGTGTGTGTGTGTGTGTGTGTGTGAAGGTGTGAAGGTGTGTAAGTGTGTTTTAATGCTGGTGTGCGACCCAGCTTAATTCCCTTCAAATTCATGACTAGAATAAGTTTTGTGCGTCATCAAGATGCACACAAGGTTTTCCCATCAATGTTTAGGACTACAGGGAGCTGCCTGAGAGCGCACACAGACACAGTGAGATACAGACACAAGGAGCTGACTCATGAAACACCCACTGTCTGTCTGCTTCACTTGCTGATTATCCAGTCTGATCAGTTCAATAAATGCATGTTCAAATGATACTTGGAGGCTTAAAGTCTTCTCTATAATGTGTTGATTCATAGTTTTGTCTCTTCAGAGACCAATAGCCAAGCAATTTAAAGATTTTACAATGTAGCATTGTAAGCATACATTTCACATGGTTTATAGGATGAAACCTGTTTTTCCCCCAGTTCATTTTCCATTCCTTGTTTTTTTTTTATTTATTTAAGGGGAAGCAGAGCTAACAAAGGGGGTGTATCTAATAAATGTAAATCCAATTTGGAAGTTAAGAACATATGAACCAACAGGCACAGTTATATCCTAGGAGCTGTTTTATATGGCTGAATAAATAGGGCCACTAATTTTATTTTCAATGAATTTGCAAACCTCTACACTGAAAAAACCCAAAGTTGTCTAGTTGTCTCCAACTAGAGCTGATTTTTACAACATTTCCCAATTTTACCAAATAAACTATGAAAACTTAGAATAAATCGTACAGCAACTAAGCTCTTCTTCCTGATGTTTTACCCTCAGCTCTCCTTGAGAAAGCTCTGCCTGTCACATCTGATTTAACTCAAATAATAAACACATCCCTTTTGTCAGGTGTTTTCCCCCAGGCCCTAAAAACAGCAATGATCAAACCTCTATTGAAAAAGAGCAACTTGGACAAACTGCTAATGCAGAACTACAGGTCTATCTCAAACATCCCTTTCATCAGTAAGATTATTGAAAAAGCTGTGTTTCAGCAGTTAAACAACTTCCTCAGAATGACCAACCGCTTCAATGTCTTCCAGTCAGGTACAATACAGAGATTGCCCTTGTCAAGGTGTTCAATGACATCAGTATAAATGCAGTGTCATAATGTGGGTTTCTGTTGGACCAATATGCGGGGAAGAACTCCTAAAGCTCGAAGTTGGCAGGTAAGACGACACTTTATTGCTCATGGCTGGACACAGACAGGGTACCAGGCGTGCACACAAACACAAACAACACATAAGGAACCAGCGGGGAACAAAGGAAACAAACGGGCTTAAATACAAAACTGGACAGCAGGGGAAACCAATGACACACGTGACCAGACAATCAAGGGAAAACACAGAACAGGTGTGAGGTTGGGGTGCAGGGAGACAGAAAACAAAAGACTAGACCAGGTAAAATACCAAAACACAAACTAAAGAACTCAAAACACAAGCAGGTATGACATGCAGACTGTGGAAGAACCACAGTGCTGGTATTATTGGACCTTAGTGCAGCATTTGACACTGTTGATCACTCCATTTTATTAGAGCTGGAAAACTGGGTCGGCCTTTCTGGAACAGGATTTGATTGGTTTAAATCCTACTTGAATGACAGGTACTTTTTGTGTTCATAGGTAACTTTACATCAGAGACCACAAAAGTCACATGTGGCGTTCCCCAAGGGTCCATCTTAGGGCCCCTCCAATTTAATATTTACATGCTTCCCCTAACTCATATTATAACAAACAACAACATAAGTATATATGTAACTAAGCATAACTATGCAGACAACAAACAGCTATACATTACAATACCCATCCAAGCGCTGGGTAAATGCTTAGAAGAAATCAATGCATGGATGTGCCAAAATTTTCTTCACAGGTCTGCCGAAAAAGTCGATCAGACAGCTGCAGCTGATCCAGAATGCTGCTGCTGTCATCTGTGGGGGGTTTTGTTGCGGACCAAAGTGCAGAGACAGGCGAGGAGTCGGCATGGCGAGGCAGAATGATGATTTATTAAATCCAGACATAAGCAAAACTCAAAGAAGGCAGGCAGGTTGCACCAAGTACATCAATGTATCCAGGTCAAAACAAAGTACTAAAACTAAAAGGACTAGACAAAGCGAAGGTACGTTAAGCGAGATGAAGAGACAAACAACAAACCAGCACCGAACAAAGAAACTAGACCAACTAATATACAGAGGGTAACAAAGGGCAGGTAATCAAAAGAACTAGGAACAGGTGTGGCATGGAAGCAGGGAGGCAGAGGGAACAGGTGAAACTAATACAAGACTAAAGCATGGGAGAAGGAACTAATTAACAATACAGTGAACAGACCTAAACAAAACTATATACAAAGATAAATAAGAACTAACAAAAGAAACCCTAACTACAAAAGTAAACACACCTAAACCAACACTGATTGAACTAACTGAGAATGAAGCAGAGAAAACGAGGACTAAAATAAAAGTAAACAATAACTAAAGCTAACCTATAAGGAGGGACTGGAGAATAAAGATAAACTAGAATAACTAAGCTAGGAAGGACTATGAATGTAAAGGGAACTAAAACCGAGTAAATAATAACTAAAGAGGAAAACTAATGACAAGAGGAGTAACAGAAAAGAAACTAATAAATTAGAAGAGTGCAAAGAGAACCAATACTAAAACATGAAACATGAACATACACCGAGACACTAAACAAGAGCTAAGCTAGGAAACCAGAGAACTATAATAATAATAATAATAATAATAATAATAATAATAAAGAGAAAACCATTCTAAGTAATAAATAAGAAAGCAACACCAAGGGAACTAAGGGCGAGAGGAGAAAACACTAGGAGGCAGAAGAAAGAACAGAACTGTCCGGAAACAGAAATAAATAAACAACATGACTACAAAACCACAAACAAAGTCCAAAATGTTCAAACCCTGACAGCTGCCCGAATCCTCACTAGAACTAAGAAAGTGGAGCACATCACCCCAGTTCTAAAGTCCTACACTGGCTCCCTGTAGCTCAGAGAATAGACTTTAAAATAGTTATATTAGTCTATAAATCACTGAATGGCTTAGCACCAAAATAAACTGCAGAACTGTTGTCAGTGTATCAACCACCCAGACCTCTTAGGTCTTCTGGCTCAAATCTACTCTGCAGAACGAGAACCAGAACCAAACATGGAGAAGCAGCTTTTAGTTCTTATGCTCCACTAATCTGGAAAAAACTCCCAGAAAACGGTATAAGTACTGAAACCCTAAGTTGCTTTAAATCAAGATTAAAAATGTATTTGTTTGGAGTGGCCTTTGACTGTGCTATTTAAACATTATTAGAGTTTTCAGTCCAACTTTTCTTTAACTTTCTTATCAATAATTTTACCATTCATTTTTTCATCTTTTTTATTATCATTTTAATCATACATTTTTATTCTCTTTAATTAATTGTGTTCGTTATTTATTTAATTACCTTTTTGCCACTGTAATGTACTTTTCTTATTATGTCTCTTGCTCTTTTTTTCATGGAAAGCACTTTGAATTGTCTTGCTACTAAAATGTGCTGTATAAATAAATTTTCCTTGCCTTGCCTTCTAGGTGCGTTTCTTTCCTATGCCATTGAAACACAAGGCAGTTAGGCCACAAGGCAGTTACTGCCATAGGGGTATCAAACACAGAGCGACATTTGGGGCCCTCAAAGTGTTACTCTGAAGTGAGCCTAAACAACATCGATCACTAGGCGGGGTTACACAGGTGTGGGCTGTTTCTGAAGAAGTTTCACTGACTGAAATGAATAAAGCTGTGGTTTTGACAGGTGTTATATGCAACCTAAATGTTTTGGCTGAGTCATGTTTGTTGTCACTCAGTAGCTTCTTGGCTCAGGATCAAGAGCTGAGACACACGGGAAGGATTTATGCACATTTACAAACATAAAATAAACATGAAACATTCTCGTCCAGTCCTTCAAATACCTAAAGTCGGCATACCAACACAGGAAGGCATAGAGTAATTTGTAATGCAGAGGAGCTTTTGAAGTATGAATTATTGAGAGTCACATACCACAAATTTTGAATTGGTCAGCCTGAATTACAAACAGAAACACAAACACTTCGGTTCGTACCAAATGAACTGTTACCATGAAAAGCCAACTGACCACATATATTAAAGCTAGCAGGTTTACAATCAATCATTTAATAGCTTTACATCAATATTTTCTTGGAAGAAGGCCTGGCTTGACCTCTAACCTCAAGATAACTGAGGTCAGTAGCTTTTACCACAGAAACTGAGTGAATTGGGACTTTCCTGCTTGTAATCTAGTAGTGATGTTGAGTTGCCAAAAGAAAAAATAAATTGAACTATGGATTAATTGAACAAAATCTGCCTTGTTTACTATATTTAGATTTATTCAACATTTTGTTAACTTGTTCACAGTAAAAAAATTATAGGAAAAAATACTAGAGGCATATGGAGACAAAAAGTACAAAGTGGCTTTTAATGTATTTATAATGAAACACAGAAAGGAGTTTGTGTGAAAAAACACATAAAAGATGAGCTATTTGTTTAGCTTTCTTTTGGAAATTGGAAATCCGAAGCATCCTCTTTCTGATGGTTGCTGTCTTTCTCATTCATTTATGTAAATATTTTTGACTTGGTCAGAAACATGGGAGGGAAAAGTAAAAAAAGTAAAAATGTCTACTTTAATTGAATCAAAAAGTAAAAAGCAGAAACAAGGAGACAATATGTTAAGGATGATGACACAGACACAATCTTATATAAATTAAAAATATAAATGAGATGGTGGAAATGCCATTAACAAATCTCTCACAGCTTTTGTTCCACTTTGTTAAGATTCATCTGACAAACATAGTGAATCTGTGTACAAGAACATTTCATTCATATTTTCTCTCCTGCGCTTTCTGCACATAAGGCTCCCTGTGTGAGTCTGCATGCATGTATGCATAGGAATAGGTATGTACAGGTCCTTCTCAAAATATTAGCATATTGTGATAAAGTTCATTATTTTCCATAATGTCATGATGAAAATTTAACATTCATATATTTTAGATTCATTGCACACTAACTGAAATATTTCAGGTCTTTTATTGTCTTAATACGGATGATTGTGGCATACAGCTCATGAAAACCAAAATTCCTATCTCACAAAATTAGCATATCATTAAAAGGGTCCCTAAACGAGCTATGAACCTAATCATCTGAATCAACGAGTTAACTCTAAACACCTGCAAAAGATTCCTGATGCCTTTAAAACTCCCAGCCTGGTTCATCACTCAAAACCCCAATCATGGGTAAGACTGCCGACCTGACTGCTGTCCAGAAGGCCACTATTGACACCCTCAAGCAAGAGGGTAAGACACAGAAAGAAATTTCTGAACGAATAGGCTGTTCCCAGAGTGCTGTATCAAGGCACCTCAGTGGGAAGTCTGTGGGAAGGAAAACGTGTGGCAGAAAACGCTGCACAACGAGAAGAGGTGACCGGACCCTGAGGAAGATTGTGGAGAAGGGCCGATTCCAGACCTTGGGGGACCTGCGGAAACAGTGGACTGAGTCTGGAGTAGAAACATCCAGAGCCACCGTGCACAGGCGTGTGCAGGAAATGGGCTACAGGTGCCGCATTCCCCAGGTCAAGCCACTTTTGAACCAGAAACAGCGGCAGAAGCGCCTGACCTGGGCTACAGAGAAGCAGCACTGGACTGTTGCTCAGTGGTCCAAAATACTTTTTTCGGATGAAAGCAAATTCTGCATGTCATTCGGAAATCAAGGTGCCAGAGTCTGGAAGAAGACTGGGGAGAAGGAAATGCCAAATGCCAGAAGTCCAGTGTCAAGTACCCACAGTCAGTGATGGTCTGGGGTGCCGTGTCAGCTGCTGGTGTTGGTCCACTGTGTTTTATCAAGGGCAGGGTCAATGCAGCTAGCTATCAGGAGATTTTGGAGCACTTCATGCTTCCATCTGCTGAAAAGCTTTATGGAGATGAAGATTTCATTTTTCAGCATGACCTGGCACCTGCTCACAGTGCCAAAACCACTGGTAAATGGTTTACTGACCATGGTATCACTGTGCTCAATTGGCCTACCAACTCTCCTGACCTGAACCCCATAGAGAATCTGTGGGATATTGTGAAGAGAACGTTGAGAGACTCAAGACCCAACACTCTGGATGAGCTAAAGGCCGCTATCGAAGCATCCTGGGCCTCCATAAGACCTCAGCAGTGCCACAGGCTGATTGCCTCCATGCCACGCCGCATTGAAGCAGTCATTTCTGCCAAAGGATTCCTGACCAAGTATTGAGTGCATAACTGTACATGATTATTTGAAGGTTGACGTTTTTTGTATTAAAAACACTTTTCTTTTATTGGTCGGATGAAATATGCTAATTTTGTGAGATAGGAATTTTGGGTTTTCATGAGCTGTATGCCAAAATCATCTGTATTAAGACAATAAAAGACCTGAAATATTTCAGTTAGTGTGCAATGAATCTAAAATATATGAATGTTAAATTTTCATCATGACATTATGGAAAATAATGAACTTTATCACAATATGCTAATATTTTGAGAAGGACCTGTATATGTGCACCCACTGCATTAGAATAGTATCAAGACAATATTGTCGACTCAGTTAAACATCAGTTGAAATCAGCTTGCAATTGGGGTTTGAGACAAAAATCCCTAAACAGGGAAAAAAAATGGACTTGGCCCTTCCACATTACAAACCGTACAAGATGATTTAATTGGATTTCCTGTTTTCTCTCTCCCAGTTATCATAAAGCGAGTAGAGTCATGAGCTGGTCAAAAACAGCCGAATATGTGACATGAGATTGAGGGCTCTAATGTTGACAAAAAATTTCTCTCACACATTCATTCAAGCACTCCAGACAGGCTGATTGTGAGGTTAAGAACAGAGTTTACAGTTTTAAAAAGTCCATGTGGATTGTGACACTTTGAGGGAACAATATCAGAGAAGTGCTCGGTTTGAGCAGCTTTCACATTTCTAAGACACAAATGTCAGGTGTTCACCAGCATCGGAAACTGTGACTTATCCTTTTTCTATTTTCATTCTGCTTTCCTGCAGTTACGCCTAGCAGCACATGGCAAAGCAAGGAAAGTTCATATAGCACATTTCAGTAGCAAGACAATTCAAAGTGCTGTACATGAAAAAAAGAGACATAATAGGATCGCACATTACAGTGGCAAAAAGGTAATTAAATAATTAACGAACACAAATAATTAAAGAGAAATAAAGGAATAATTAAAATGATAATATGGTAATAAAAAAGATGAAAAATTAATGATACAATGATTGATAGGAAAATGAAAGGAAAGTTGGACTGAAAACTTAACTAGTAATAATTAGATAGCACAGTCAAAGGCCACTCCAAACAAATACGTTTTTAATCTTGATTTAAAGCAACTTAGGGTTTCAGCGCTTTTGCTGTTTTCTGGGAGTTTATTCCAGATTAGTGGAGCATAAGAACTAAAAGCTGCTTCTCCGTCCATGGGTAGCTTCATTTGTCCAGGGCTCTAATGTGGGTTTGGAGCTATATCCAATCAACTTTATTTGTAGAGCACTGTGAAACACAACAGCGGACCAAAGTGTTGTGCAGAGTCGAAAATAAATCAATGTCACACAGAACAAAATTAAAATTGAAACCTGAGTGAATTAAAAACAAGAAACAGAGAAACAGTAAGACATAAAATTATAAAATCAGTTAAATCTATAAAATCTATAGAATAAAAAAAACATCAAGGGAATAAAAATAGAATAAAATAAAAGAAACCTCAACAAGTGTTAAAAGCCAAGGAGAATAGGTAGGTTTTATGAAGAGTTGAAAAGCAGACAATGAAGAAGCCTGTATGAGATGGAGGGGCAGTTTGTTCCACAGTTTAGGAGCTGCTACACTGAAAGCACAATCCCCCCTGAGCTTAAGTCTAGTTTTGGGGACACTTAATAGCAGCTTTTCAGCTGATATGAGAGCAGGTAGGTTTGAAGGGATCAAGCAGCTCAGAGAGGTAGGGTCTAAGCCCTTTTTACAGGACGATGTTTTCTGGTGAAAATGGAAATGTTTTGTTGCATTTCTAATGTTTGTTAACGTGACAAAGGTGCACGTTTTCTATAAAAATGGCACAATTTGAGAACGATTCCAGAGTGCAATGGTTTGAAAACGTTCCAGTCACAGTAGATGGGAAAAATTTAATCTTTCTTATGGGGAAGCCCAGGTTCATGCACAGTAAGACTGTATGATATCAACAATAACGATAGCAGATTGCAGAGTACTTGTGCTGCTGACTCTTTTTTATCTAAGTTCTCTAACAAAGTGCTCATTTTCTCACCGATTTGTAGCGTTTACACATGTTGGGTTTTACAGAACATCAAGTTCTGAGAAAGCACTAAACTCACTTATAATCATCCAGGTTGCAGCCATGCATAGAATCCAAACCTCTTGACATAAAAAAATCTTTAATGATGAACGCTTTATACGCTATTGTTCTAGCATTCATCAGGGCCATCCATATGGGAGCAGGAGCCGGGGTGTTATCCATCTTTCAAACAAGCAGCGGCTGCAGGTTGTGAAGGTTCACCCTGCTCGCACGGAGGTCAGGAAGAGAAAGCGGTGTGTTGGTTGTCCTTCAGCACAGGAACCAGTGAGGAGGTGTCATTTTGAAAGGCTGCAGGGACACTGTGATACAATATCGAAATTAAAAACGGCAGGAGAGCTTGCCAAACATACCTTCAGTTTCACCAGGTCATGATTTGATGGTGTTTGAGTTTTTGTTTTAGGTTTTCTCCAACATGTTCTCCAAATTGTGTTTTTGGATCCTGTTTCTGATCATTTTCCAGGTTTAGTTTCTTGTGATCCTTGTATTCTATTTTGAGTGTGTTTAAGTTTGTTCTGTTATAGCTGTGTTTCTTAGGTTTGATTGTGTCCTTGTTCCAGCCATGTTTTGTGTTCACACTGCCACAGCCTGTAATCAGCTTCATTCACTCTACCTGCACCCTGGCAATCAGTCTTCCTGCTTCTCCTTTGCCATGCCCATATATACACTGTCATTCTGTTCATTCTTTGTGGAAACATTCACTGTGTTCACTGATGTCACTCTTTCATGCCAAGCCTGTCAATGTCCTCGCCTGTTTGCCATACCTTGTCATGCCTGCATCTGCTACAACCTGCTTGAGTGAGTTTTTCTATAATTAAAAATTTTACTTACCGCAACTCTGCCTGCTCGTCTGCATCCTGGGGTCCACTCCCACAGTATATCACATCCTGACACAGCTGCCCCCCGCTGAGTTTTCCCCAAGTCTGCACCTTCTACATGCAGGTGGAACAGTGCAGCGCAGGTAAGCCGGTACACCTAAGACATGCAGATACTCCAACCTGAGTTGTGTATCTGCAGCTCCTCCATAGTTTAGATGCACTGTATTTCATGCATGGGTATTAGAGTATAGGGGGATAAAAACAAATGCAGGGGACAGCTTTGAGATTTTATTTAATAAAAATCTTAAAATCATGTCTAATTTTACTTCTAATTCAAAATTATTTGTTACATTGTGTTGGTGTATCAAATAAAATCTAAACGAAATACACTGAGGTTTGTGGTTGATGTGACAAAAGCTAAAGATGTGTAAATAGTTTTGCAAAGGCAGTGAAGTTGTAGTCATTGGTGCAAGTTGATTATGGCCAATCGTAAAGTCAAAGCATAGCACCACAACATAACACCATCAAAGGTATGCATGGGTGTTACTAAAAGTAAAACCCATGTTTTCACAAGAGTGAGCACAAATCTTGATTGCCAGGCTTAAACCCAATTGACTTAATTTGCTCTTAGAGTTATGTATGTTTTTCAACATCTAAGGTAAATACACATACAAATTCAAACTCATACAGATACACATGTAAGTAGACAAAGTAAACATGGAAAAAAGGCACAGTGACCACAATCAGATTGATGAGATGAGCCTTGAGCAGAACTGTTTTGGTATCACAGCAGCTCCAGGGAAAAGGTACATTTTGATTAGGTATATACTCAAGCATACACAGAAGGACGGAAGAAGCTCCTCTGAGTGACAGGTTCCATTGTGGGTGGGCTGCGGGGAATTTGCATGTACTGTCACGGTGATTTCACACAACTTAACCTGTATTCCTCCCTCTGTGATGGTGCTGAGTTGGAAGAGAGGAAAGAGGGGGAAGAGAGGGGGCCTGATGAGCTGGAACAGTTGTAAATGTCTCCTGTTTGAGAAGCAACAATCTCTGGGGAATCTTCTTTCTTCCATTACTTCACTGTGTGTGTGAGTTTGTGTGTGCCTCTGCACTAAGAAACTAAATGCTTGGAGGAGTACTTTCATCTTTTCCGTTTTGAGAGAAAAGGTGGTACTAACCATTTTAAACGGGGTGACAACATTTTGCAATTACTTGAGGTGTGTGATCTGAAATAAATGGCATGCTTAAAAGCAGCAGAAATGCTGATGGGCTTGTGTGGTCAGATAGCCATGAAAACTGGTGATGTAAGGTTGAATGAATTGAAGGGAAAGGCAAGACAAGACAAGAAAAGAGCCTACAACATAAAAGGACGTTTTGTTGCAATATTTTGCTGTTAATGGGATTAAAATATAAAAAATCCCAAAATAACAAATAGAATGACAGATTGTTGATATAAAGACAGCAATTGTTTTTTTCCCCCCATCTTAGCTTGTAATTCAGAATAGTCTCCTCAGGTTAGAGTTAGATTCATGTCAAAAACCATGTGCTTTTCCTTAAGCGGTCAAACTCAAAAATAGCACAAAAAGGGCTTACCTGGTTTGATTCATGCTGCAAATTGATTTTACAATTCATCAGCTGCTCAACTCAACAGGAACTTTAAAAACATCATATTTTTTGAGATTCTAGACTGATTCTAGACTGACAAACACATATTAATAGTAGTAGTAATTTTCCAAATTATACACACTGTATCTTGTAAAACAAGCAGAAAGATAACACAATTGATCACTCACAAGGTCCTTGCATTCTGAAAGGCAGAAGTAGTGCTGTGAACCCACCAAACAAACTCTTTCTCCTTTGTCCTTAGCTATCAGCTAACACTTAGCATTATCACCCCCCTCTTTTCATCTTTCCTATAATAACATGCATAAACAAATTAAAAGGGAACTACAGGTCCTCTCAGGGTCCTGTCCACCATATGCCCTTAAAAACAGTTTAACATTCAAGATACATTACCAGGACCTCTATTAATATTAATGAATATGGAAATCCAACTGTCTCAGTTGCCATAACAATGCTGGCTCCCACTGGGAAGTGTCAGTGTTGTCAGGGGAGAAAAAGAGCCAACGCCCTTCCGGTTGGTAGGACAGTGTTGTATGTATCTGTGTGTAAAACTCAAACAGATGCTCCTGTATATTTATGACTCGTCTGACTGCAGTCCCAGGAGTGTTGGGAATAGAAGCACTGTCATAACACCATTGCTACTCAACCGTACACGCTTTTGCTCACTTTCTAAGATGGATGGGATGGGCTTTCATGTGCCTGTGCAAAATAAAAATCCAAATGGAGGCACAGCTCTGGAAACTGGTATGTTAAAGAAAATGCACTGCCAAACAACAGTGGCCTACAAATGCATACTCAGTCATGATCACTGAAGCTTTGTCACATTTTGTCACGTTACAATCACACACCTCTATGTATTTTGTTATGATTTATATGATATGCATTATTAAAAATAAATCTGAAAATGTGTGCATTTGTATTTTACCTCTAAAATGTTTTCATGCAAGCAAACCGCCTCAAGAAGTTATCTAAGAAAGTTATTAGTAAATATCAAACATGTGTGTGATGAATTTTCAGGATGAACACAGCTGCTCTGTTAGAGAAAATTACAAACAGCATCATAAAAAACAAGGAACCCAGCAGATTGTTTAGGTGATCAGTCATGGACTTCACAAATTTCAGCTTCATAGAAGATTGGCAAGAAGAAAGCTATTTTGAAGAAAAGTCCCATTTGGAACAAATCACATTTGGGACACAACGAAAATCCTCCAATCAGAAGAGACCAAAATTGAACTGTCTGGCCTATAAAACTAACATTTTACATCCCCACAATGAAACAGAGTGGTGGAAGCATTATGCTTTTGAGATGCTTTTCTTCCCCAGGAACAGGGTAGCTGGTCAGAGTTGATGGGAAACTGGATGTCGCTGAATAGATGGAATCCTGGTGGAAAATCTCTTGAAGCCTGCAAAAGATTTGAGACTTAGTGGAGATTCACCTTCCAGCAAGACAACAAAGCTAAACCTACATCCAGAGCTGCAGTGGAACAGATTAGATCAAAGCATATTTATGTGTTAGAATGGCCCAGCCAAAGTTCATAGTTTTGTTTATGTGTAACACAACTTAAAAACCAATGTTCACATCGAATCTGAGTGAGTTTGAGTTATTTTTCAAAGAAAGATATGGCAAACATTTCTGTTTCTAGATGTAGAAATAGAGACAAGCCAAAAAAAGAACCACCTTTCTGTAACTGCAAGGTGGTTCTGAGTATTGACTGTGGGCTGAATAAAAATGCACTCCACAGTTTTTACATTTTTATTTATAAACAATGTTAAAAATCCTTTATCCTTTTCCTCCCGCTTTTATGCAAGACTTAGTGTGGGTCTATGACTTTAAATCCCACTGAAATTCATTATTGATCGTGGTTGGTTGCAATGTGATAAAAAGAGGAAAAAGTTAGAGGCATGATTACTTTAGCAAGGCACAGTATGAACAGATACAAAGGAAATTCTGGTTTTTAGAAAGCTAAAACCTGAATACTGAATGAATGAAACAGGTTGATACAAACATTAAAATGAGTGTGAATAATCAGAAAGGCAAAGTAAACACAACAAACCCTTACAAACCAAAGCCAAGAACTTTGACACTGCAGGCCTTTAAAGATTCGTGAACAACCTTAACAGACCCTCTGCAAAACAGAAATAAATAATCTCTCTGGTGGTTCTGAGAAATAATGAATGAGATGAAAAGCAGCATGATAGCATCAAAGACAAGCTGAGGTACAATATTCAGATGCAGGGTTTGTATTGTGAAGGGAATAGGACTGAAACCTAGTGACAAACAAACACACACAGATATCTACACACAGTCAATCCATATGCAAAGTTACCCTGTTAAAAGTAGCTGTGTCAGCAGCTCTGGTAGCCCACTGCAAAATGAAGGGTAATCTCTAGGTAGAGAGTGCTTAGGGCATGGAAAAGACACACACACACACACACACACACACGCACACAATACTTCAGCACAGTGAAAAAGGATTCACAGTGGACCCAAACTTTGACAGGCCTTCTTGCGTAGTCAATGTACCAAAGAGCCTATTCATGACCACACTATTTCTGAAATTGAGAGGCACTTATTCACAATACAGAGCAGAAATGAAACAGACAAGTCTATATTATGTATGGCATTGCTCTGATTTTGGTTAATCTATTCTGCTTTGTACAAAACTGGATTCAGTATCCTTTAAAATAACAGCATGAGAGATTTGCAACCATCATATGTCAAAATCTGTGCATTCGGCCAAAACAGTGTGTTAATTCAGGCTGGTCAGAGTTATGTAAACTGCCCCATACATTTGATCCTACTGTCTACACTTGCTCCACTGAAGCATATTAAATGAAAAGAACACATTCAGTTGTCAGGCAAGTATTTCACTTGAAATACCAGGTTTAAAAGTGTTTCTAATACGTTTACCAAGGACCAGAGCTCACGTATGGGTCTATTTCCTTGACATTATGTGTGTGAGTTAAAACTCATCTACAATTAGTAGTTTATTAACTATAAATTAAAGACTACAATTCCATAATCTGCAGAGGCAGAGTAAATCCTCCAAAGTAATACAGTAGAGTTTTAAACCATTTTAAGCTAGAAAGTTTTACAGCATTTATTTTCTAAGAAACAAGTAAAAAAAATCACAACCCAGCAGAATAGTTTATTTTCAGTGGGCTTTATCTTTAAAGAATGACTCAACTGTTTCTACATGTGTATGCAATTCTCTTTGAGAAATGTCCAGCTTAGTTTATTAAAGTTCTGACAAAATTATATTTCCTCAAATTTTGGAGGACTCTTAATTTACCTTCAATGTGTAACTGCTGTTTAACAATCAGATGAATTGTCTTTCAGTCAGATTTCACCGGTTCTTGTTGGCTTCAGGAGACGGCACTCCCAGTGCAGACCATTGCTGCTGTACAACCAGTTTAACAGGCCAAATATGATTTATAGTATGTAGTGTACTTATTAAATTATCCTTCTGTTTAGAGGAGTAACATTGATGCAGGGTGGTAGTTAAAGGAGAAGTAATTTCCGTAAACGCACGGTTCTGTATGACAGAGGAAACACAAACATTAGCTTTGGGGAAGCTTAATGGGAACCCCACCATATAGTACTACTATAGACAATGTAAAATAAACTCACTACATCAGTTTTAGAAAGCTAGCATAGAAGTGAAGTTGGAGTTCAAACATTTGAGATATTGGTCATGTTATGGTTTTAATATCTATTATATGTTAGTTCCACTATTTTATCCACGTTTATCCTGTAATTTCTTTATCTTTGGTTGAATGATGGTCAAAAACTCACACATAGTCTTTGAGGCAGATGATGTGGCTGTTGGTACATGACATAGCTGTGGTAAGGTACACCTTAACTTGGTTATTGCTCCGGCGGCAGCTATATGGAGACGGATGGCAATGGCATCTGTAACTTTATTTGCGGGTGTGGAGGCAGGTTTTCATAGATGACTCCCTGCACTGCAGAGTGACTGTAGGGAAACATCAATCCAAATAAACCAAAGACTACAATACAAACTGTTACTACACAGTAAAAATGTCATGAAATGCATGTTTAAACTTGTTTAAAGTTTAGGTTCCCAAATGGAGGAAATTATAGTCCTACTGTGCCAGCACCCCATGTCAATGTATCACATTGGACAAGGGCAGTGACAAAGACAAAAGCAGTCAATGGAAAAAATATGACTATAATAAACTTAAAGTTCCTTGCAAAAGTATTCATAACTCTTAAACGTTTTCACTTTTTTGTCACAGTACATACTCAATCTTTAATGTTCTTTATGTGACCAGTATAAGGTAGTGTGCATTTGTGTGTTATTGAAAGGAAAAGTTTACATTCATCCATCTATTTTCTTTGCATACTTGCAGCATGGTGGGGGAGCTGGTGCCTGGATAGGCTGCAAGTCTATCACATAGACACACAGGGCACACAACCATACACGAAAAAACTCACACTTAAGGGCAATTAAGAGTGACAAATCAATCTCACACGAGCCTTTTGACAGTTGAAGGGAGCTGGGGAGAACAGACACTTGCACAAGGAGAGCATGCAAAGGCCCCTGCTAGGATAAACCCAATACCTGCAAGGCAACAGTGCTAACAACTGTGCCCATCAACAAAGGCTAAATGGGTATCAAATTGTGTTATAAATTTAAACTTAAAAGTGTGGATTGTATTTGTGTTCAGTCACACTGAGTAAATGCTTTGTTAAACTCCCATTTGCTGCAAAATTTCAGCTGCAAGTCATTTGTGATATGTCTACCAGCTTTGTGCTTTATGAGACTGAAATTGTTGCCCAATCTTTACAAATGAGCTAAAACTCAGTCAGGTTTGCTGGGGAGCATCTGTGAAAATCAATTTTAAAGTTTTGCCACAGATTCTCATTTAGATTTAGGTCTGGGCTTTCTAGCAAACAAATATGCATATGAAGTCAACATTCTTATTTGTGATAAAAGAGCAGTTCCACAAGAAACACTTCATTGTTCTTCTTCATTGGGCTTTTGATACAAGGAAACCTACACTAGCTACAGACCAAAACCTGTTTTTTAATTCCATTTAAAATGACACTCAAGAAAATAAATAGATTAGAGATCTCCCGCTGTTTAAAGTCTATTATTTCACAAAGGCAGAACAAAATGTCATTTGCCTTCTTTTGTATTGCTTGGTTGTATAGAAATGTTATGCATATTAGTGACCGGCCTGCTTAGCTGGAGTTCATTGATTGAGGAATAAAGAAAGGAGCAATACTTTCCATCAAGGAGCTCTGATTGAACACAGTGCATGGTTATTGACTATAGGGGAACTGCACACACTCGCACGCGCACATACACACATATAAATGAATGCCAATTAAATAGATACTTCACTACTTTTGGAATCACCTGAAACTGTCATACATCATTACTAACCGTACGATCAATACCCAATTAACATGCTCTAAATGTGGCCCATGGAGCAGATACATCACACTCACAACAACATATCCACATGTGACAGCCTATTCCATCTGAGCTACAAGGACTAGCCCACTGTAACTCAACTGCCGATGGACTTTGTGTGGAGGTCCTGCATTCCTCAGTGGAGAGCAGAAGCAAAATAACACATCTCCGCTTTGTGAGAGCTTGACGGGTGTTACCGGCTAATTATTCCCCCAGCTCCTTCCTGTAGTGTCACAGCTATAGCTTCCCCCTCTCAAACAGCTGCTCTGCTAATTACCTCTGGTGGTGTGTACTGTGGTCTCTTGTGCTCGCTCTGTCTGTCTCAATTATGGACTCTTTCTCCAGCTCTCCCCCTCCATGCTGCCACAGTTAAGGCAGGTACGCTCCTAGCTGATACAAAAGACAATCTATTTATTCTATCCCAAAGAGAAGTTGTGTACTCCCATCCAAATGTGACAGTAAAAACAAAGCAGGGCTCTGGCAGGACGGTGTGAAATAAAGACATGAGTCAAACACACTAGACAGACATACATAGTAGCATCACAATTTAGAACTTTTTTATCTAATTTTCATTAAAATTATCCTAAAATGTTCAGCACCTTGCAAAAAGAATGAACAACTCCTTGAACGTTTTTGTCACTTTATAAACTTTCATCTTTTTTTAGTTGGATTTTATGTGTTCAGTTTCACAGATGCTTTGCATCCAATCTGAGTGACGTTAGTTAGACTATTTTGCAAAGAAGAATGGAGAGGGTGGGCTGTCTTGTTGTGGAAAGCTGTCGGAGGCAAACATCAGAAGACTCGCTGCTGTAATTGCAGCAAAAGGAGGTTTTACAAATGGACTCAGGGGGTCAAATTGCAATTCCACACAACACATAGGATTTTTTTATTTCTTTGTAAAATTATACCATGTCTCATTTTCCTTTAATTGCACTATTATGCACTACTTGTTTTGGTCTTTCACATACAGTTCTAATATTGTGCACTGTGACAAAATGTAAAAACTAAATAGAATAATTTTGAACTGAAATATACACTGCACTTACGTTTTGTTTGTTTCAGCATTATATATTTGCTGTCAAAAAATACAGAATACAGAACATCAAACAGTCTCACGCAAACACATCAACTTTCCAAATATACAGTGCCTTGCAAAAGTATTCGGCGCCCTTGAACTGATCAACCTCTTGCCACATTTCAGGCTTCAAACATAAAGATATAAAATTAAAATTTTTTGTGAAGAATCAACAACAAGTGGGACACAATCGTGAAGTGAAATGAAATTTATTAGATGTGTCAAACTTTTTTAACAAATAAAAAACTGAAAAGTGGGGCGTACAACATTATTTGGCCCCCTTGTGTTAATACTTTGTAGCGCCACCCTTTGCTGCAATTACAGCTGCAAGTCTCTTGGGGTTTGTCTCTATCAGTTTTTCACATCGAGAGACTGAAATTCTTGCCCATTCTTCCGTGCAAAACAGCTCGAGCTCAGTGAGGTTGGATGGAGAGCGTTCATGAACAGCAGTCTTCAGCTCTTTCCACAGATTCTCGATTGGATTCAGGTCTGGACTTTGACTTGGCCATTCCAACACCTGGATACGTTTATTTGTGAACTATTCCATTGTAGATTTGGCTTTATGTTTTGGATCATTGTCTTGTTGGAAGATAAATCTCCGTCCCAGTCTCAGGTCTCTTGCAGACTCCAACAGGTTTTCTTCCAGAATGGTCCTGTATTTGGCCCCATCCATCTTCCCATCAATTTTGACCATCTAATCTGTCCCTGCTGATGAAAAGCAGGCCCAAACCATGATGCTGCCACCACCATGTTTGACAGTAGGGATGCTGTGTTCAGGGTGATGAGCTGTGTTGCTTTTACGCCAAACATATCGTTTTGATTGTGGCCAAACAGTTCGATTTTGGTTTCATCTGACCAGAGCACCTTCTTCCACATGTTTGGTGTGTCTCCCAGGTGGCTTGTGGCAAACTTTAAACAAGACTTTTTATGGATATCTTTGAGAAATGGCTTTCTTCTTGCCACTCTTCCATAAAGGCCAGATTTGTGCAGTGTACGACTGATTGTTGTCCTATGGACAGACTCTCCCACCTCAGCTGTAGATCTCTGCAGTTCATCCAGAGTGATCATGGGCCTCTAGGCTGCATCTCTGATCAGTCTTCTCCTTGTTCGAGATGAAAGTTTAGAGGGACGACCGGGTCTTGGTAGATTTGCAGTGGTCTGATACTCCTTCCATTTCAATATGATTGCTTGCACAATGCTCCTTAGGATGTTTAAAGCTCGGGAAATCCTTTTGTATCCAAATCCAGCTTTAAACTTCTCCACAACAGTATCTCGGACCTGCCTGGCGTGTTCCTTGGTCTTCATGATGCTCTCTGCGCTTTGAACAGAACCCTGAGACTATCACAGAGCAGGTGCATTTATACGGAGACTTGATTACACACAGGTGGATTCTATTTATCATCATCAGTCATTTGGGACAACATTGGATCATTCAGAGCTCCTCACTGAATGTCTGGAGTGAAAGTAAAAGGGACGAATAATATTGCACGCCCCACTTTTCAGTTTTTTATTTGTTAAAAAAGTTTGGCACATCCAATACATTTCATTTCACTTCATGACTGTGTCCCACTTGTTGTTGATTCTTCACAAAAAATTTGAATTTTATATCTTTGTGTTTGAAGCCTGAAATGTGGCAAGAGGTCGAAAAGTTCAAGGGGGCCGAGTACTTTCGCAAGTCACTGTAGCTACACAAGGGAGTAAGCAGAAATGTGAATGGGTTAATTGACTTCTTTCAGTTCTGAGGGAGTTTGGTGGAGTCAGCAAATCCAGAAGTGGAAGAAGAGCAGATGCATTTCTCTGTATTTCTCTTTAAGATGGGTGGAGGCAGAGGGATTATTACACAGGACAAGGTCTGTAATGGTGCAACGCAAATATGATAATGAAATGTACAGGGGAGAGGATTACACTTTCCATTCCCTCCCATTGGTCTAATCCAGGTTCCATATTTACATAACACACCTGAGTACTGGAGGCTTCCCACCAGAACAGCCCTGATACAGATACAACGAGCAGTATGTGCAGACTGTTTACACTAACAAAAGAAAGGGAATTGAGAATTGCCAGTGGGATCTTTGCAGTAGCGCTTTTATAGTTGAAGTAATGCTGAATCAGAGCGTGCAGTTTGTGTTGTGATGTACCGAAACCTATAAATTAAGAGTGTTAAAATAGTTTTAACGCCTGCATAATAATCATACATATTATCGAAAGCACATACTGGCTATAAGAAAATAATGTTGTTTGCAATAATAAAATAGGTGTTTACCCCATACAGCAAAGTCATATGGCATCTTTGCTACACATTTCTCTTCTACATCATTGGAATTGGTACCATAAAGAAGGGAAAAGGGTGTTTCAAATTTGCAATAAAAAACCTCCAAACAGCCTTGGAGAGTCACTGAGCATTACATGGCTACAAGATTATTAGAGCCAAATGGTAATTTTTTAATATGCTTGTATTTCATACTGATCCAAAATACTAATTCAGTATTCAAATCAAGACTTTGTTAATTGGTCAATATCCAGAATCTCAGCAGAAACTTAGTTTCCTGTAACTGTTTTAAGTCTAATTTATTTGACTTTGGCAGCCAGACTCCCAGCATATTGTTTTTATATGAATGATTAGTAAAGCTGTTATAAAGTTCGTGCACATTATGTTTTTGAGTAAATCTGGGTTCTTAACAAAGATTCTAAGCATTTTTATGCTCCCCAGAGTAAGAGAGATTGTGTTGGCTACTACAGCTTCTAGTCTTGCTGCCATGTGGCTCGCTCTGACAGCTGTGCTCAGATATCCACAGACATGAAATACATTAATAGGGCAAATTATAAACAAGTGAAATCAAAATAGAAGATAAACATGCTAACATTAGCTTACCGTTTCAGCAAATTACCCTAAATTAAAACAGACTAATTATATGTGGAGTCAAATATATCGTTAGAATCAAAAGATAAGCTGGGTGTGTTTCAGGTGGCACGCTGTCTAGACAATGTAGTAGCTCTGTTGACCAAACAGACCCTAAGCTGGAGCAGCATATTAAGGGTGATCAACAAAAAATTTGACATGGACAAAAAAGCCTGTTGCTGTCATGAAAAACAGATTATGCTTTTTCCAGAACATCACTGGTTGGTGAATTTGGTGCTGCAAAATAAGGTTAATGTGTAATAGAATATGATGATATGTAACATACTGTATTTACATGACATTGAGTTGAATTCAGTTAAAGGCTTTGACATAGTATCACAGTCACTCATTCTCAAATGACCCTGACTAATATTGGGGACAAATACATTCTGATTGGTACTTCCCTGCTATGTATTTGTGGATTTTGAACTGTAAGGCTCCCAGTCTGATGTACCGTCTGTCGGACAGTGATACACATGTGACGTAAATGTCCCACTGGGGTCTGCCGGGACTCTCCACAGACATTTGTGTGCGACTGAGATGTTTGTGACCACGCGCTAACTGTGCACAGTAACAATAATAAATAATAACAATAATAACAATTCCCATCTAAAGAGTGGTGCTAAACACAGTTGTTAAAAAAGCAAGTCACATCAAGAACAGAAGAATGAGAATGAAGCTTAGTTTAAATAATAGTTTGGGAAGATCTGTTGTTTTTCCCTGTATGTTTGGGAGAGTCCCCAAGAACACAAAACTGCATCGATTTCCTAGTGAGGAATCATTTTATTCTTTCTTTTCAATTGCTCTTCTGTTCTGTGTACACAGTTAACAAACCAGCCCATCATCGCCCTCTATGAGACTGTAGTAAAAATGTATATCTCTGATTAGAAAACTGCTGTCTAACTCACTCAAAAATTGTTTGAATAAAGGCATCTGTGTCTGCGAGATCCAAGCAGCTTGCGTTCAAAGACACAGAGGTATGGTGAGATCTTAAGATCTGTCTTTGGATTCGTGGTGGTTGTAAAATCTATACTCTGAGAACAACAGTCTGGCTCTCAGGGCTGCAGGACAGACAGGGTAAAACTCCATCACTGCTGACAGTGATACAGCAACAGCATCCACACAATTCACCTCTCCCCATTACCTTCATTCCATCCCCCATCTCTCCATTTATCTATCTATTCATCCATCCATCTTTACCTCATCTCCGGGCTGTCAAAGCAACGGAGCCGTATGTCAGCCCAGTACGTGTGTGTGCACCTCTTCCCCCGAGTGTGTATTAGTCTACATGCATGTGTGCCAGGGGAGTGCTTGTATGTCATGGACATCTTCTGCGCACAGAATCATGTTATTGATTGGATGCATGTTGCAAATCACTATAGGCAGCTGCACAGCATCTGTTCCAAAGCTAAAAATGTGATAAGAAGTAGGATGAAATGGAAAGAAAAGTGCATGCAAGATTGTGAGAGGGCAGAAAAGGTCAGTTTACCCAAATCTTTCAACAATTGTGATTAAAAAATCTTTACTTTTCTGTTTTCTTTACTGTACCTTGCAAAATTTGTCACATCCATCAAATTTTGTTACATTTTGTCCTTTGCAACCATAAAGTTGCAATTTATTTTAATTTCATGCTATACACCAACACCAAGTAGTACATTATTTTGTGGAAGAAAAATGAGTTTCAAAGGTGTAAAATGTGAAAGATACTATGAACACTTTTGCAGGGTACTGTAAATTTGTTTATCTACCTAACTTTTTAAAATATACTTTGGAGGGCAGAGGACTTTACACATGACAAAAATAGGTTTGTCATTGTTTTAGATGGTATTATTAAAAACAAATCTATGGGCCACTGCATACACAAGATGCTACTATCAGCATTTATAGGAATGAATCAAAGCCATTGTTCTATGCTCAGTTTCCTTACTTGTGGTTGAGAACATATGAAAATATGTTTCTTGAATATACATAGCCTAACAAAAATAAATGGTGGGGATGTTAGAAGGTAATGAAAAGTGTTATAATGAGAGTAAAAATGGAAGAGACATAGTGATATGAGGTGGTGCGCTCAGACAGAGGCTGATAGGCTTGAAGGTGAACCAATCAATTATTCTCCACTGTCAATAATTCAGAGTAGACCATGGGGCTTTCTGTGTATGTGGACCAAAGCAGGAACGCACATTCCCACAAACACACACACAGCAAGCAGCAAGCCCCAGTGCTCTGATTTGATTTAAGATGACCAGTCAATGTGGATTCAAGGCTTCAGAGGCCCAAGACTTTAAATTATTGCTCAGCCTAAAGACTGGGGATGAGCAGTATTTCTTCCTTCATGGCAAAATCCTCTGTTCTTTCTGTTTTACCATAGTTCTTTCATCTTGCTCGTTGTTTCTTCTTTCTTAAATCTCAGGCTAGAAGAGAAAAATATAGGCCTGTTGATTTACTCTTTAACAACATGTGAAAAGCTGGGTTTTTTTTTTGGTCCTCTAGGTTTGTTCTGCCTTGCTTTGCCTTTTCTGTTCCCTCTGTATAAGCACACAAGCACATACAGACTGATGCATGCACACTAACATGGACACAACCACACTATCCATTTCTCTGTAATTGAAAAGATGCCCTGGCTGTTTGCCACACTGCTAAAGTGGATCAGATGGCAGAATATCCCTGAGGTAGTACATCTCCAACAGGGAGAATTAAAGAGAAAAACCTCTCCCTCTCTCACTCTACCCCTCTGTCTTTGCCTCTTACAGTGCCTGTATTTCACTGTCTCCCTCTCATACACACACATACTGACAGAGTCAAACGCAGTGAATAAGGCTGACTGCGCCATTCCTAATGTCCCAGCTACCTCCTTTCTTTGTTCCAGTCCTCTATTACAATATGAATGGGCCTGTTAAAGCAGAATAGGACCATTTGTCTTGCATGAATTTCTTCCTTCGCAACACAAGGACTAGAAAATGATTCCTCAGCTCTTCGATACAGTCTGAAGTCTCAAAGATGAAAGCAGACTGCAGAAAAGACTCGGGGAGAAAACCTATAACGCATCAGCTTTCAGGGTACACTTAGCAAACAGCAAATATTCACTGATGAGTCAACACACTCCTCACTCCTTGTATATCTCTTTGTGAGTACTTTTGTTTTGGGGAAGAAAACACTGCAAATGGACACTGCCATAAGAGAGATGGCAAAGATGAGAGATGAGTAAGCAGATAAGGACCACAAATCACATCTGAGTGAAAAATTATTTAATATTATGTGAAAGATTTGAATAGATAAATCCCAGAACTAATAAGAAGACTTTGAAGATGAATGTACCAAATTCTCATGATTACCATAAGGAGGAATGAAGGCACATCATTGTTCTAATGTCTGCTTCCACATCAAATGACAGACTTGATCACCATAACGTCACTGGGAACAGTCATTAACATCAGTCAGGAAAATAGTCTTTCTGATCTCACCTAATGCAGTATTTACAGATACAAATAGGTGATCCTTGGTAATTTATAAAAAAAAAATCTTAACCTGGAGTTCAGGTGGCTGTTTATATTTTATTTTGGAAAACAAACAATAAACTCACTTATATACTTTCCCTTTAGGGGGAAATGCACACAATAATAGGTGCAACTAAATGAATAAAAGCAATAATTACTGGTGCACTGAAAAATTGACTGGAAATGGCTGATTTTGAGTGGAATCAACCCTGACTGGTGACTAGCCTGTTAGAAACTCAAAAAATACAGCATTTTCCTGATCAGTGAAAGCACCCTACACCAGTAATATTGCTTCACCCTGACAACAATACTCAGTGTGTATGCAATGGCTGAGTGGGGAAAACACAAAAATAGCTTTTTCCAGTATCAGTGGTGGGTTTAAAAATGAAGTCAGAGGAAGCACAGGGATTTAGGAAGCTATTCAAAAGGAAACCCATGTTAATACATGTCTGAGGTTCTTTCAGGCTGTGAGAGAGCAAGCCCTAAAGCAGGTAACAGGACGGCCTCTCGTCTGAGCTGCCATGAGAAAGGTCACAGAGCAAAGTTGACGGGTAAGTAAATGGTATATGAACTGACTATGTATAGCCCTTTTGTAGTCACACCGACCACTCAAAGCAAAACTTTTACACTATAGCCACAGTCACCCAAGTACACTCACAAAGGTGCACACATACACATATCAGTAGGCAGCTTGGGGTTAAGGGCCTTGCCCATGGCCCCTCAGGAGAAAGCTAGAATAAAACCTACTACCTTCTGATTGCAAAAATATCTACATGTACCAACTGAGCCACATTATTTTACTGGCAAGCTGAGTGGAGGGGTATCTAAATGTAAGAGACTGAGCAACATTCTGCATAATTATTACCAAAAGGTCCGACATCTTGATCTTCACACGCAAAAGTAATCAAAGATGCCAGCAGCCCTTTTCCATGTAGCTGGAGTCCAAATCTTGAGTTCTGAGTCTGTTTGTGCAATTCATTTTTGATGTGGCAAAAAGCCATGAGTTGGAGAGAAGAAGCCAGCCCAGTTAATTTGTATATTTAGAATTAGGAGGGTACACATTTTTACCAGAGCCTGACAGCAGAAAATGCCCGCCAGTGAAACAGCTAGTTTTCTGTATAAACAAAGATATATGTAGTCACAATCTCTTGTCAACACAGTTTACATGAGTATACTCGTTACATCAACTGTCAGACATGAAGACGTGAAGACACAGAACATATTTTTGCCATCAGAATTTTATTTGTCAAGGAAAGTAACCCTCTTTTATTTACAAAATTTTGAGGTCTTCCATTTTTTTTCATTCAACATTGCTGCAAATAAGGCTTAGAAAAAAAGGTGTAACCATTTGTCAGACCTCAATGATTTAGATACAATCCTTTGCAAAAGTATTCAGATCCCCTGAACTTTTTCACATTTTATCACATTACAGTTATTGAAACTTAAATGAGTTTTATTGGGATTTTTGTGACAGACAAACAGAAAGGAGTATATAACTGTGAAGTGGGAAAAACATGATGCATGTTTTTTTTATTTTCTTGAGAATACAAATATCTGAAAACAGTGGTTCACATTTGTAATCTGCCCCTATTACTTGGTTATTTCAAAATAAAATCCATAACCTAATACTAATATAAGTTAATTTACTTTTTGCCTAATTATTAAATAAAATCTGGCAGCTCTGTGAAGGCCTCAGAGGTTTGATAGAGAACAGTAGTAAACAAAATATAATGAGGCCAAGGAACACAGAGAGAAAGTTGTTGAGAAGTTATATTTAATGTATCTCACAGAGCACTGGTTAATCCATAATCCCAAAGTAAAACTAGTTCAGCACCACTTCAAACCTACCAGGATATGGCCACAACCCACACTGACAGGTCAGCAAGAACAATATTAAACAGAGAAGTAACAAGGAGGCCTATGGTAACTCTAGAGGAGCTGCAAAGATCTGCTGCTCAACTGGGAGAATTAGTTGTGCTAAACACACATCTGGAGTTTATGTAAGTGTGTCAACAAGAAAGCCATTGCTGAAAGAGCCCTAAGAAGTCCTATTTGCACTTTGTTGTAGGTAATATAGGTGACCCCATTAACATGGCTAAAGGCAGTCTGTCAGTCAAGATCAAAACAAAATATTTTCTTTTCTCTACATAAAAGTACTTTATGCCAAAGAAAACTAACACTGAACCCTCCATCCATTCAGTGAAACACAGCAGTAGCAGAAACAAACTATGTGGAGGTGTTTCTTCACCAGGGACAGGGAACACCAAACCTTTCAGAATTTAAAATATAAATCAAATTTCATCCATGTATCATTTTCCTTCCATTTATCCACTATTTAAGTTGAATGGGTGCTTTTACTAAGACAAGTTTCAAAATTGTGTGAAATATATTTAAAAATATATATTTCTGATATTAAAACATTAGTAAAATTTGTTTTGGGGACATTATGTCACAAAAAAATAAATTGCTAAATGAAATTATTGATGTATTTGAATTTTAGAAGTAGAATAATCAATCTAGAAACATCAGTGATTTGAGATAATTATATTCTTGGCACCCTCTGTAGTGTGTATGTTTCATTTGAGGCAACAAGTATTTTTAGTAAAGTTTGACTCACTTCACTCAAGACAGCCTGCAGGTGAAGGTTTTCCCTTGTTAACTGTGACATAAATAATCCTAAAACAGTCATAAATTGGACACATGAGGTTATAGAAAATGTAAGAATGAATTTGAGCATATGAACCACTGCAGAATAACACATCTCTGCTTGAAATCCATTCCATCTCTTTATTTGTAACTATGTTTATGGAACAGTGTGCATAACACACAGTGCTGTGTGTACTTTGCTGTGTGTTTGAATGAAAACACAGTTCTGTGTGGCAAGAGTGCAATGGTCTAACCTGCCCTTCCCTTCAGTCCTGTCCTCCCAGCTGCCACTGTCGAGCTGCCTGCCTTTTAATTACCAGCTGCACGATAAAGAGGGCGACCAGGTGAAGCGTGACGCCCCACTGTGCCTCATAAACTGTAAACTGATATTGTCACTGGATGCAAACCAAGGCAAGGTGTGATTTTAGGGAGTTGAGGGGGTGTGGGTCTCTATGAGTGTGCGCGGTAAATCAGAGCAAAGCGTGGCTCTCTGTGTGCAGCAGATTGCTTCAGCTCACACCACTGCCTCCGCAAATTAATACCATTGATTTTCCTTTGCCCACTGTCCAACAGATACACACAAAGACACACTCTCATACACACAATTACGAGCACACATAGGAACACACCCCAGCTGGTCAGAATGTAGGCTTCAGATAATGGATCTGTGGATCACTGTACTGGACGAGTCCTTCCCTCCTATTTTAACATACAAAAAACACACACATTCACACACACACACACACACACACACACACACACACACGCAGAGAAAATAGATGAAAGCATATGAATGAAATGAATGAAAAAGAACATATCAGTTCTGACACCTCTCTGAACAAGGGCTGCCAATGATTGTGAATCACACACTCAGAATCTTCAAAGATACATTCTAAATATTTGAGGTTTGCAAGTTGAATGAAGCCTGACACAAATGGATTGCCAAATTGATTTGAATGCAATTAGGTATCCAAAGGGCCTACAAAAACTTTACATTTTTATTTTAAGAGGGAAAGCTAAAAGGAGAAGCTAAACATCTGACACTGATTGACATTCAAAAAGGTTAGAGAGATCCAGTATAATGAGATGAAAAGAAGAGAGAAGAGACACACACAGTGAGCTTTTAACTAAAACAAAAAGCTGACTGTTGGTAGGCATCAGCAGGATATTATTATTAATAATCTGCAGTCATTCTCAAATTGTATGCCCCCAAACTACATGTCTGTAACCAACGTTCCTCTTTTAGAGAGCACTATACAACATCATTCTGGCACAAATGTGTCAGACTGAAGAGGAGAGAGGAACCAATCAATCTGATTGATCAATCTTTTTACCATGTACATTAAACAGGTATACTTGTACCACTCTGGTTTTCTTCCTAACCACTCTGACCTTAATTCATGTGATTTTGTGTGGTTTTACTTTCTACCAAATAACTTTAAAGCAATGCTGGGCTTTTACAGCAGTTTTAATAACAGTAATAATTGAGTAGAAAATCCACACACATTATCATCTAAGTAAAATCAGCACCTGTCAGTTAGTAAAGATCAGACTTTTAACACTTTGATTACAACACTATTAAAAGTTAAGTTTACTGATTCAGATTTTTGTATTGAGTGTTATTGATTCCTGATCAGTTTTTTGTGTGGGAGAATTTCTGTTCCACTCTGATTCTTTATTTCAAGATATCTGTTATAAGTGCACATAAATGAATTCAGTGTTATTAATTTGAAATCCAAAACTGTAGTGATAGGTGTGCATAGCACAATATTAAAACATCTCAGTTTTTATCTCAAAAAGGAAGTGCCAATTGTAATTTTGTGACTTCATCTGCTGCAGCAAACGTAAGCTATTATTTATTCTGGATATGAATGTGACCGCCTTAGGCTTACCAGTCTGTTGTATGTTTAAGACTCTCATTCTGAAGAAAGAAAAGCAGTTATTTAGTTTTCCTGCTGTGTCCACAGAGTTGATAAACAAAATCTATTTGGTTTTATAATCACATAAACAGCCTCAACAACTTTTAAATTATTTGTGATGCAGCATTTTGTGTACTTGGTAGAAAACATGAATCTGTGAGAAACAAGACATGCTCACGTGAGAATGATGCAACTGGCTAACCAACTGGCTAAAGCTAGCATCTGTTTGGAGCTTCCTTCCCTAGTTTTTCTCGAAATATTGCTTAAGGTTTTGTTTCATCTCATTCTTGTGAAACTAATATTTTTCATCATCACATCTTGTGAAATGGATGTACAGTCATAATAAATACATTTGAATATATACGTTCTGATGAGGCTAGTTTCTTTAAAAGCACCTTTAGAAAATAACAACCTTCAAGCAGCTACCAAACATACTTTTCATTAATTATTGCCGCCTATCTGTATATCAGTGTATGAATGTTTGTGTTTATGAGTGCAGGTCTGTGAATGTAAGTGCTTCGAGTAGTTGGTATGGCATATTTGACAAGCTACAAAGATGCAGTCTGACTAAATAAACATCTAATACCAGCTTGTCATACTCCTTGCATTATTCAGTAAAAACAGAATGACAAGAAAATATATTGTGCACAAGTATTTAAAGACTAAAGTCTATGTGTCAAATTAAAATAATGAGTCGTAGGAAACATTAATAAAGCTGTAATAACCAATATATTATTGTAGCAGCGGTAGGAACAATTCTGGCATTTCTGCTCAAAGTAAAACCAATTAACTAATGCTACACCTTCTGTATTAAATGTTTGTGTAATTTTTGTGTACTGTAATATCATAAAACAGTGAATCAACCCACCAAAAAGGAACTTGAAACATGTATTGTAGACAAAAAACAAGAATATAGAGTAACTATAGACACAATCTGATATTAATACATTATTACAATGCAGGCAGTAATGCCAAATGTCATAACTCAATGACAAAAAAATATTTGAGCACAATCTACTAAATTGAGTTTTACTAGAACCTCAAGTTGAATAAGAATGGTGCACATCTGGGGACACTAGAAATGACAGTTCGGTGAATGAGCTGGAACAATTTTGACAGCATGGTAAACTTTGTGATTCAGTTATATTTTAAAAGACATAATTTTAGTATATAATGTAGTTCTAATTGTATCTGAGTCTAGGTTTAAAGGCACAGAGCGAGTGTGTCAGCTTCTGTTTCCTGTGACGTTAGACAATAAAAATGGCTGCTATGTGAGCAGCAGAGTTTGTCAACCAGTTTCTCATCACTGGTGCAAGGTCACCCATTACTAGCGACAGTCTAGGGTGTGTATGAGGCTGTGTGTGTGTGTGTGTGTGTGTGTGTGTATGTGTGTGTGTGTGTGTGTGTGTGTGTGTGTGTGTGTGTGTGTGTGTGCGTGCGTGCGTGTGCGTGTGCATGAGAGCTGTAACAGTAAGGTAGCCTGTTGAACACAGAAAGCTACAGTTGCTACATGTGGTGAGAGTACACACATAAATCTAAACACCTGCACATACACAACAGTACAAATACCCACATCTGCCATCTCTAATGATGATTTATGCCCAGCCCTGAAGGCAGGCATGCATAACTGTAGCAGTCACAAAGACACACAGATCCACATACAGATGCACTCACAGGTAAATTCGCCAGGATAGTTCCACCTTTCCTTTGCCGTCTCTCTCGCTCTCATGCAGCTCCTAAAGAAGAAAAAAATAAAAGCTGGATTTGTTGTAGCAGCAGCTCGCAGTTGAAGTGCAGTTGAAAAAACTGCATATTAAAAAATGGAATGAGGAAAAAACTAAAGCAGAGAAGGAAGAGAGATTGTCATCTCCCCGTTGACTACCACACTCTGAGCTCATTTACCATATGCTATCTGTGATAGTGCTGTAGCTGTCCAATCTCTTTTTAGACATTTCCTTGGAGAAAAACTGCTCATTTTGCTCTCCTCTTAACGCACACTGTGCTAAGTCACGGTCTTATTGAAAACACAGTTCTCACCGTACAGTGGATGTCCTCTGCAGTCTGTGAATGTGTTCGTTTTTGTCTGTAGCAAGTGCAGATGTCCACAGAAATTTTGCTTTGCAAATTAAAATAAATGGAGAGACTAACATTAAAACCATACAACATCAAAAAGGAAATCATCATGCATGTATAAATTTTACAAGCATACAGTACAACATAGGATCACTGTTGGCGAGTTCTGCTCTCACAATTAGCTTTCAGGTGTTTCAATTATACTGGTTGGCTAGTCAAAGGACAGGGACTGATTGCCAAAAGATCAGCTGAGGTGTCAGGAGATGTTTGTCATATTCATATAAAAAAACATTGTAATTATAGTAGCTACTGGGTAGCAAACTGATTTTTACAACAAACAAGGGTATGGAGTGTGATGTTTTATTGTGGTATTTCCAACGTGTTTCCAAAGCAATGTATTTTTTGTAGAATCAATATCTGAATTCTTGATTTAGAAGAGACGTAGTATTTCATTATTTCACAACTTCACATGTCTCAATAACCACTCACAAATGCTATTTTTCCTCGCATGCCAATTATTAAGGTTGTAGTGAGACAATTAACCCACCGCACCTCTCTCCTTCGTTGCAAGATGCATCCTTTTGGATACTTTTCCATACTAAAATATCCCAATCTTTAAGAAGAGCCTGCACTATGCAGCCATACCAGTCACAACACCACACATCAAACCAATCTTCATTTGGCATGTAGCTAACTTGCTAAGCTAAAAAAATCTTTTGATGCCAGTTTTTTTCTTTAACATACATGTTGTCCCCATCTTTACGTTATTTAAAAACCTTTCATCAAAATAGAGTGCCACTGAGAGTAACAGACTGACGTGGTCCATGTTGGTAAAAGCAGCACTGCAAATACAAATGCTGAAGTAATGAGGTAAAGAGGCATTCAGGCCAAGTTGGAAGATCTCTCCAATCAATGTTTTTTATATTTTCACATTTCTATACTAAACTTGGATTTGCCTTTTCTTCATTTCTATTTTTTTTTTTTTTTTTTTTTCCATTTTTATAAACGTATTTTTTAAAAAACTGTTTCTCTAGTGCCCTGGTTTAAACAATACTATCTGGTTTTCTAAAATTAAAACTTAGTACACCTCATTATTCAGTAAGTTGTAAAATTTCATTTTGCAGCAACAACTTGAAGTCATAATTTTCTGCATGAATTGACCTCTGTGAGGTAATTTTGCCCCACTCTTCATGTTTGACTGATGCAGTGTATCATTATTATGTTTTTTAGCCACTGGGTTGTAACTTTGCTGGTTTGATAAGGATAATAGTGCTGTTATTGACCCAGTTTCATTTGAGACCATCTGCTGGACAAATGGCCTCACATTGAATACTTTGGTATACACAGGAGTTTTTGATCAACTAAGCTACAAGAGGCCCTGATCCTGAGGCTGTGAAACAGTCAAATTATGACCCTTCCACCACCATGTTTAACAATTAGCATGAGGTGTATGAAGTGCTGTGATTGGTTTTCACCAAACATTGTTAAATTATCACTAAACATCTCTACTTGGTTTCATCTTTCTAAAGGACATTGTTTCAGAAGTCTTGTTTGTTCAGAGCATATTCTTTTTGGAGAGAAGATGCTTTTCCCAGCAACCTTTCAAACCACTCATCCACTTTCAGTCTTTTTAACAAGCGGATTGAGGCCTGTGGAGTCTAAGTTGGAGATGCTTTGTTTTTTGCAGTTACTGAGTATTGTTCAGTCAGACGTTGAGTTGAATTTGGTGAGTCACTCACAACCGGAAAGTTACTAGCTGTCTTAAATGTTATCCACTTGAGAATAATCTTTCTCACTGCAAAAAAAAAACATTTTTTGTGGAGGTCATCGCTGATGTCTTTTCCCCTTGGCATTGTATAAACATACATTGTCAAAACCTCTGCTTCAATACTGATTATCACAGTTATAGATTATCTCTTAATTAAATGTATGTCATTTGCAGCAGCACTGGGCTGCTGCTTACCATTTCAAATCCTATGGAAGCAGCAGGTTTTGGAGGTATTTTATCATGACAACATCAGTAGTGCTGACATTATTAATAGTAATCACATTAAAAAAACTAGTGTATCTTGCTTATTTTAAGATATTGGAAGTTATTCTGCAGGAGGCTTTCATAGTGAGTAGACTAAATGACAAAATACTTAACTGTGAGTAGAAAATGTGATTCATTTAAGGGAGCTTGTTGCCAGTGTAAGATTTCAAAGAAAATTATATCCTGATCATTATGGTGCATAAAGAGACAGATGGTAAACTCTGAATATGCTCTTTCTTTCCGAGACTACTGTGTTAATGGAGAAGTGAGAGAAACTCACTGAAACTGCATCATCTGTAGCTTTACACTTGATGTCAAGAGGGTTATTAAATGTAGGCATTTAAGCCCATTTCAAACTAGGTGAATGCATTTACAAATTAGGTTTTGTTGACATTTAAATGTCACCCCCTTTCACCACCACTGTGAGTAAAGGTACAGTTCAGTTTGCAGCTACTCACTACATGTGGAAAAATTGTGTACCTTATTCAAATTCATAGCAGGAGTCCTCTGAAAAACAATATTGTCAGAAATGCATTATAACAGCCAGCTTTAGGTTTATTTTAGTGTGTAGAATCAACTAGAAATAAAAAGCGTTAAATGAACCTTTTCCTTAGAATGAGCCATTTCTATCTCCTGACAGCATGGCTCATTTTCCCATAAAGTCAATGTTTTACTGGTCTGTTTCTACAGATAAAAACAAACAGTAGTTCTTTCTTACTTTTTTCCAGCAAGTTATTGGTCTTGGGATGAGATAATGGGCTTTCCGCTATGTGTCACATAATCTTAGGTAATGCTACTTTTGGATTTAACACCAAGTTTGTGCTGGATTTGTGGTGGTCTGTGTGCTTATTAAAAGCACTTAAGATGATTGTTTTTGTTCTTATAAATTGCACATTTGATAGATAACTGAGTGAGTAAATGAGAGAATTATAACTTGCTTTATGTCTGACGGTTTTGTGACAAGAAAGCACGTAAAACAAAACCAGTTTCCATAATCTAAACACCTTCCACTGTTAATGGAAACTCTGACATAGAATACTGTACATGAGAAGCAAATAGCAGTATAAGCCACAGTTAAAGACTGAGAAAGTCATAGTTATATAACAAAGTGCAAATCCCTAATATTAATCTTGAACAATGCTAAGATTTTACACAGCCATACTGTATCTTGAACACATTATTTCCGAGGTGGGTTCCTCAACAAGTACTAAGTTCAAGAGAAACACATTAGCTTGAAATTGCACTACACTTTAACACTGTCGGGAAATCAAGAGCTTGATCACTAAATTACAGCTTTTCCTATCAATAACATTTAATGAAACCAAATTTATAAACGACCAAATGATCCAACAAACTAATAAATTAATTGGTAAATGTGTCTTTATTAAAGATGTTTAATAAAAAAAAAAATGTTAAAGTAAAAGCTACACAATACATAATTTCATCATCCAATTGGAATTAGAGGAGTCTGAAAAAGCTTGGAATTTAATGTAACTGTTTTCCAGGTCTAGTCCGTGAGGCAGACACCCTGTCTACTTTTAAGGCTAGGCTTAAAACTTTCCTTTTTGATAAAGCTTATAGTTAGAGTGGCTTAGGTTATCCTGAGCTATCTGTAGTTATGCTGCTATAGGCTTAGGCTGCTGGAGGACATAATGACCACGTTCACCCTCTTCGCTACATTCTCACACTACTCTCCAATTTTGCATTATTTGCTGTTATTTCAGCTTTTAACTTTATGTTCTCTCTCCTTTCTCTTCCTAGACACTACACCCGATCTGACTGTCTACCTGTGACAGCTTTCTGGAGGGGGGCATCATCCAAGCTTCTGCTGGCAACAGCTCCCTCTACCGATGATCCACATGGCCCTGTCTTTCAGTGTTTAACCCTTTCTCTCTCCTAGACATAGCTACTGACTGAGCTTCTACTGTGACTAACTCTATGTGCTCTCTTTTCAGACTCTAAACTTGAAAACTAGCTCAGAGTTTATCTGTTCTTTCTTTCTAAAGGAGCTACATCCATTAACATTTACTTTTCCTTCCCATAGAAAGTACTCCTGGATCAGTGCTTCTGTGTTCTTTTTGTGTCTCTGCTCTGTTCTCTCAAACCCCCAGTTGGTCATGGCAGATGGCCGCGCCCACTGAGCCTGGTTCTGCTGGAGGTTTCTTCCTGTTAAAAGGGAGTTTTTCCTCTCCACTGTCGCTACATGCATGCTCAGTATGAGGGATTGCTGCAAAGTCAACGCCAGTGACTGTCCACTGTCTCTACATGCTCATCCAGGAGGAGTGAATGCTGCAAGTCACTGACTGGAAGCAAACTGCTGGGTTTCCTTAGATAGAAAAACTTTTATCCAATTTGAACAAATAACTGAATCTGACTGCACTGTTCAATGGTTAGGATTAATTGGAAAGTATGTACCTGACTTTTGTAAAGTGCTTTGAGACGACATGTGTTGTGAATTGGCGCTATATAAATAAACTGAATTGAATTGAATTAATTAAGAGGGGGAAATTTAAATAGTTTGGAAAATTATTTATATTCCATTTGCACTTATATAAATGTAAAAAGGCTTGAAATTTCTGGAAATGTGAGTCTGGATAGATCGGTAATATTGATATGAAAAACTTGTAGAAACTATGGCTTTAACTGATCTACTAAAGATATTTTTCTGTTGGCAGTCATCCTAAAAAATCTAACTCTCTAAAGGGCCAATAAAGAGTGAATCTTGTTTTCAATTAGATTCATTTTTGCACACCAACCAGCTTTCATGTAAAACAACAAGTTAGAAATTATTATCAAGCTCATTTTCCTGCAGTTATGCTGCGGTCAGAATTCAGAATGCACATAAACAAACCATCAAGTTTGACCAACATTTCCCAATGGCTATTAATCTAAAATGACAGAAGAACAGATGCAGAACTGAAATGTTCGACAGTCACGATGCAACTTTAGTTTTTAAAGACGCTTGACCTGTATCTGGGGATAGAGGGCTAAAGGCTCAGTTAACAACAGATAAGCTAACCGTTTACCATACAGCTATTGCTCCTTTAACTAATTCATGTAATTTCTATACAAACCTTGTCCTGTTTACAGTCAGAAGGGAGATGGAACCTATCCCAACAATCAACAAGTGAGAGATGGGTTACATGCAGGCAGTTTAACAGTGAACACAAAGACAAACAGTGATGTTCAGAATGTTTCTGTTTAGTTTATTTCCATTCTGTCCGATGAGGCTACACCTTACAATTTCTGCAAACATGTTGCATCCATAAAACTGCAGGTTTACGGTTGCAATGGGTGGTTGCTGTTTTTCAGTCTATCTACACTTTTTGTGAATCTCTGCATGAGTGTGTAATTTATTCTCAGTTTCCTTTGGTGCTGAAATCAATCAGAACACTCGGGCTGGCACGGAGCCTGGCCCGGGACACATATAAAACAGGACCTCTGCCCAAACTTTATATCATAGGCTTATTTTCTCCAGACAGTAGGAATGATTATACAAGAAACAATTTCACAGAATAATAAAAACAAAAATTGTGTCCACAAGTTTGAATTTATTTTGGATGTTCTGTAATCTACTCAAATATATTCAAACACTCTCACTAATATTTGGATAAATGTTGCTTAGGAAGTAAGGAAGAAGTCACACACAACATATTTATTGCTGAATATTTGACCATTCTGACCACCACCATGCTTGACAGTTGATACAGTTATCTGAGATTTGAACAATAGATTCTCCATTGGTTACAACCCTCTCAGTCCATGTTGATGTAAAACTTGATTCAATGCGGACAATGGCACTGATTTCCTAGCATCTTCTAGTTTATAATCAGTATAAACATTGGTGGTTCCTGGATTATTCCTGAACATTAAAACCAAATTTGTTGGCAGAGGTAGACAGTTTGGATCAGAGAGTTGAAACTTGGACACAGTTGGTTATTCCAAAAAGACAATAACCCCAAACAAATTAAAATAATTTTGTGAATCTCGCTGAATTATCCAGGACCAGTTAAAATATATTTACATTTACCACGCTTTTTCACATGAGGTTGCTGCGGCCAGAGGCCTGCAGTTTCTGTGTATGTTTTCTTTTATGTGTATGTGTACTGTGTGTAGTGCATGCTTACGCATATTCTTATCGTCGTATGTACCTCTTCAATATCTGCGCAAGATGTCACATGGACATTACAAGAATGTTTCAGCAGAAAACCCCATACTCTCCCTGGATTGTTGTTGGCTTCATGAAGTGACACTTATATGCCAGAGCATATAAAAAAGCAAGGTTGCTGGGGAGGCGTGCTAGCTAGGTTAAGGATGCTGCCTAACAGACCACCACTACCCAGCATTTTTCTTACAAATGAACCTTGGTCCATCGTCCATTAATTAGATGAACCGGATTTACTGATCACTGCAAACTCCTTTGTCCAGAACAGTTGTGTGACGATTATCACGGGAACCTGGATCTTGGACAGTAATAGACAACACCACTCACCGTTTTGACAGGACCATTGATCAATTCAGGAAAGACAAGAATGTCTGTGTTATGTAGGCCATTTTATCACCTGAGAGAGCTCACCATTATGGTCCTGACAGCAACCTATATTCCTCCAGATGTAAATACTACCTCAGCCTTGTCCCTTCTCAATGAGATGATCAGCAAACAGTAACAAGCATTTTCTGATAGTATTTTCATTGTAGCAAAAGATTTCAATCAAAATTGTTGAAAGAGAGTGCTTCCCCGATTTGTACAATGCGTACATTTTCCAACAATACAATGGACCATATGTATCGTACTATAAAACAGATCTAGAAAGTCCTCGCTCTTCCACATCTGGGTCTGTCTGATCATGTCTTCTTGCTCCTCATCCCAGCATACATACCCCTCAGCAACAATAGCAATTCAAATACTAAGCCCATTAAAACCTGGCCAAATGAGGCTCTAAGTCAGCTG
The DNA here is from genome assembly GCF_021462225.1 of Girardinichthys multiradiatus. Taxonomy (NCBI): domain Eukaryota; kingdom Metazoa; phylum Chordata; class Actinopteri; order Cyprinodontiformes; family Goodeidae; genus Girardinichthys; species Girardinichthys multiradiatus. The sequence goes on along the minus strand of NC_061802.1, from coordinate 35,821,619 downwards.
CAGGACTGTTCACACTGGTCCATGTTTGAACTGCAAAACCTCTCTAGGTACACAGAAGCAGTCTTGGGTTAGATCAAGCTCTGCACTGACATGGTCACTGTGGATAAACACAAAGAGCCTGGGACACAGCCTACAGGTCGAGAGACAAGACCTAGTACAGCATGCCAAGGACTAATGGCATGGAATCAAGGTTGCCAGTATAAAAGAGCAAAATTAAAGACCATTTTGCTCAAAACAACACAGGGCAGGTATGGCAGAGCCTAAAACAGATCACCAACAGTTAAAGCAGCATTTAAAGGATTGTTAGCTCCAATGTAGCACTAGCAGGGGAGTTGTATCACTTCTTTGCCCATTTCAAGGCTAAAACGCCTCATTCAGTAATGTTGCCCCAGCAGACTTCCAGCCGATATATTTGTACTGTTCAGACGCAGTGAGAAGGACATTAAGAACAGTTAATCCAAGAAAAACTGTGGGCCCAGGTGGAGTACTTGGTAGGGTACTCTGCACTAACCAGCTACCTGAGATGTTCACCAAAATATTCAACCTGTCTGAAGCATCTCCTTGCATTAAGTCTGCAACCATCATCCCGGTCCTCAAAAAGCCTGCTGTGACTGATCTAAATGATGACAGACCAATGGCTCTGATGTCTGTAGTAATAGTGCTTTGATAAGATCATTGCTCGTAAAATCAAGGCCAGTCTCTCTCCTGCATTTGACCTTCATCAGTTTGCTTTTAGGGCAAACTGAAGAACAGAGGATGCCATCAATAGGACCACCACACACTCAGCCCCTTAGAACACCAAGGGCCCTATGCCAGTATGCTCTTTGTTGACTATATGTTCAGCATGAACATTATTATTCTAAGCACACTGATTGATAAACATTTGCTACTGAATTTGCCCTCCTCTATATGTGCCTGGATCTTGAACTTCCCCACTGATTGCCCACGGTCTGTAAGGATTGAAACATATTCTTCCTCAACCAACCCTCACTACCAGCACCAGCTTCCCACAGGACTGTGTTGATCCCACTCCTCTACAACCTGTACATTTATGACGGTACACATACACATACCCACCCCAGCAACAACAGTACTAGGTTTGCTGATGATAAAATGATGGTGGGTCTCGTTAGCAAAGGTGATGAGGCTGCATACAGGGACGAGGTGAAGAGGCTGTCTGTGTGGTGTCTCTGAATAATCTATCACTGAACATTAACAAGACAAAATAAATGGTCATAGACTTCAGGAAAAAGAGAGAAGAACTGGACCCCCTTTCAATTAACAGCGATCTGGAGGAAAGGGTTTCTGCCTTCAAGGTGCTGGGGATTAATATTATTAACAACCTGATCTGAATGATTAACATCCAAGCTATAATCAAAACATCCCAGCAGAGACTCCACTTTCTGAGACTGCTGAAGAAAGCAGAGTTGAAGAGGAAGCTGCTGGGTACTTTATACTACTCCACAACTGAAAGTGTTGTGTCATGCTGCTTAACAGCCTGGTATGTTAGCTCCACGGCAGCTGACCGGAAAACAGGGTGGTGACATGGCAGAAAATATAATTTGCTGCTCCCTACCCTCCATGGATCATCTCTCTCATTGCCAATGTTTTCGCAGAACCAAAACAATTCTTCAGGATTTCTCCCACCCTGAGCTCTGTCAGTTCTCCTTGCTGCCCTCAGGGAAGTGTTTCAGAAGCCTGAAGAGCAGGACGAAAAGGCTGGCAAACCGCTTCTATCCTTGGACCATAAGTACTGTTAAATCCTCTTTGCACAACTTGTAACATTCACTGCATCTTTAATAATGTGACCTTCAGCCAAAGAGGTTGTGTGATTAACCCCTGGCTCATTTCAAGCATGTGCTTGAATGCACAAGGATATTTATTTATGGTAGAATTATAGATATTTATTGTGTTTTGTCTGAATTTTATTTTTTTTGTGCATCACTGCACTTCAATTCAACCAATGACAAAATAATGAAAGAGTGAATCTTTTTGAGAATTCTTCATTACTCAAAGGTTTCCAAATACTGATTTCCATGCCTTCGAACAATAACAACAAACCAAACACCCGTTCTGTCTAGAGAAATGGGAGTAATTCCTAGCAAACTATAAAGAGAATCTTCTGGAAGGTTTACCAAAATATTTTACCCAAGTCATACAGTTTTAAAGGCAATTCCACCCAATACTACGAAAAATGTATGCAAACCTCTGAAATTGAAAAAGGTTATGAAACAATTCCCTCAAACAAATTGTCTTTGTTTTTTGTGATCCTAATTTAGAGAGGTTTATTGTGTTTTGATCTCAGACAGTAAGAGAAAAAAAAAACGTTGTGTATCTTTTTATACTGTCAGAAAATTTTGCATGTAGAAAGTTTGCATCTAAGTTTGCACATAAAATTCACTGCTGAAAAGTCACACTAAGAGGTGGGACCAACTCACTGTTTCGCAAGTCACAAGTAAGTCTCAAGTCCTTCCACCTAAATTTTAAGTCAAGTCTCAAGTTAAGACATGCAAGTCCAGAGTTGAGTCCTAGACATTAGATTTAAGTGTTAAACAAGTAATTTGACCAAAAATGTAATTTATTCACACAGTAATAATTAATTTCTAGTTAAACGTTTTGGACATTTATTGTTTTTCTCAGTAAATTGTAACTCAAACGAACAAAACAAGCAATATATTCAGAAAATAAAGTGATCTATAATAAAAACATTGATTTATTTACAAAACTGAATTATCTGTAACCAACTGTATAAACTGATAATACTTTATGACTGTCAAATAATTAAAATAATAAAAACAAATCATTTATAAACCTGTGCAAAAGTAAAAATTTTGATAAAGCTGATTTTATACATGATTATGGTGCTGCTGTCTTCCAACATAGAAGCACTGACTGTGCTTCAGGCTCAAAACACATAAACTGTACATGCACACAAGTAATTACGTGCATGTCAACTACAAAGGTATACGTTCGAACAAAATGGAGAAATTTGAAACCGGACATATCAAATAAATTAAAGTATTATACATACAAAGAAGGAATACAAATAAAAGCTATATTTATAAGATTTGTGAAGCTGACTTCTCAGAAAAAGTGATGCTCTTTTATGGTGAACAAATCAAAGAATATGTTGAACAAATAAATGTATTGCATCTTTTTGCTTTGTTGTTACAACAGTGTTATCCACAGCTATAACTCTGTGTCAGTCGATCCTCTTACCCCTGTTCTGTTCACTCTGTGTCCTTCCTATTCATTTCCATCTGTTCTCTTCTCCTTTCATTATCTCTCCTCTGTTGTCCTCTTCTCTCCTCTCTTGGTCTCATCTGAGCTGAGCAGTTGTCCTTGCAACCCCCTCAATCAACCACACACAACTAGAGTTGGAGGCGGTCCAAGTCCATTCCCTTGAGCCCTAGATGGGTGACTTCCAACAGTGCTCCCCAAGCTTTCCTCCAGGCCTGTGGGCCTGAGAGCTGGCAACTCTGGGAGGCTATTGTCAGAGAAAGATTAACCACACATGACAGCTATTCTACAGCACACACTCACACATATCTTGACACCAAGAGAAGCACATATTCCCTCAACATAACAGCTTTTGTTTAACATCAATGAAGATGTGAACTGGCAGACTAGAGTATAACACTCTATTCATGTAGATTCTCATGCTAATATTGTAAACAAAGTAGGCAAATGTCAAGAGTGTGAGTGCACATTGTATGAAAGCAGTAGTGCTCACATGTGCTGTGTGCTGGGTAATTAATCCTGCTGAGAATATTTATTTTTAATGGAGGGTTGTTCACAAATATATACATGTCTTTGTCAGCCTCAGATAAAGCAGACTGTAAGAAAATATAGTTATCCAGATGTTATTCCCCAATCTGCTGTGTGCTAGCAGACGATTACATTCATGACCAAGGTTTGGTCTTTGCTAATATGCTGCATGAACTGTATGTCTTTTGGTCTGCCTCTCACACATTCAGACATACACTCACCAGCCACTTTATTAGGTACACCTTGCTAGTACCAGGTTGGACGCCCTTTTGCCTTTAGAACTGCCTTAATCCTTCATGGCATAGATTCAACGAGGTACTGGAAACATTCCTCAGAGAGTTTGGTCCATATTGACATGATAGCATCACACAGATGCTGCTGATTTGTCGGCTGCACGTCCATGATGTGACTCTCCCGTTCCACCACATCCCAAAGGTGCTCTATTGGATTGAGATCTGGTGACTGTGGAGGCCATTTGATTGCAGTGAACCCATTGTCATGTTCAAGAAACCAGTCTGAGATGATTCGTGCTTTATGACATGGTGCATTATCCTGCGGGAAGTAACCATCAGAAGATGGGTACACTGTGGTTCATAAAGGGAAGGACATGGACAGCAACAATACTCAGGTAGACTGTGGCGTTGACACGATGCTCAGTTGGTACTAAAAGTGTTCCAAGAAAAATATCCCCCACACCATTACACCACCACCACCACCAGCCTGAACCGTTGATACAAGGCAGGATGGATCCATGCTTTCATGTTGTTGATGCCAAATTCTGACCCTACCATCTGAATGTCGCAGCAGAAATCAAGACTCATCAGACCAAGCAACATTTTTCCAATCTTCTACTGTCCAATTTTGTTGAGCCTGTGTGAATTGTAGCCTCAGTTTCCTGTTCTTAGCTGACAAGAGTGGCACCCGGTGTGGTCTTTTGCTGCTGTAGCCCATCCGCCTCAAGGTTCGATGTGTTGTGCATTCAGAGATGCTCTTCTGCATGCCTTGGTTGTAATGACTGGTTATTTGAGTTACTGTTGCCTTTCTATCAGCTCGAACCAGTCTTGCCATTCTCCTCTGACCTCTGGCATCAACAAGACATTTGCGCCCACAGAACTGCCGCTCACTGGATATTTTCTCTTTTTCGGACCATTCTCTGTAAACTCTAGAGATGGTAGTGCGTGAAAATCCCAGTAGATCAGCAGTTTCTGAAATACTCAGACCAGCCCGTCCGGCACCAACAACCATGCCACGTTCAAAGTCACTTAAATCACCTTTCTTCCCCATCCCGATGCTCGGTTTGAACTGCAGCAGATCGTCTTGACCATGTTTACATGCCTAAATGCATTGAATTGCTGCCATGTGATTGGCTGATTAGAAATTTGTTAACGAGCAGCTGGACAGGTGTACCTAATAAAACTACATCTGGCCTGGCTCTGTGTCTACCTGTGACACCTTTCTGGAGAGGGGAATTGTCCGAGCTTTTGCTGGCAACAACTTAATGCTCACCCTCTACCGATGATCCACATGACCCTGTCTTTCAGTGTTTAACCCTTTCTCTCTCCTAGACATGGCGATTGACTGAGCTTAACTGTAATTAATTATATGTGCTCTCTTTCAGACTCTAACCTTGAAAACTGGCTCAGAGTTTATCTGTTCTTTCTTTCTAGGTGAAACGACTAAAGGAGCTACATCCATTAACATTTACTTCTCCTTCCCATAGAAAGTACTCCTGGATCAGTGCTTCTTTGTTCTCTTTATGTCTCTGCTCTGTTCTCTCAAACCCCCAGTTGGTCGTGGCAGATGGCCACTCACACTGAGCCTGGTTCTGCTGGAGGTTTCTTCCTGTTAAAAGGGAGTTTTTCCTCTCCACTGTCGCTACATGCATGCTCAGTATGAGGGATTGCTGCAAAGTCAACGCCACTGACTGTCCACTGTCTCTACATGCTCATCCAGGAGGAGTGAATGCTGCAAGTCACTGACTGGAAGCAATCTGCTGGGTTTCCTTAGACAGAAAAACGTTGTATCCAGTTTGAATAAATAACTAACTCTGACTGCACTGTTCAATGGTTAGGATTAATTGGAATGTATGTACCTGACTGTTGTGAAGTGCCTTGAGACGACATGTGTTGTGAATTGGCGCTATATAAATAAAACTGAATTTAATTTAATTTAATTTAATTAAAGTGGCTGGTGAGTTTATATGCTTTTGTACAAGGCAAGTATCTCAACATGCAAATTTGAACAAAGAAAAGGTACCGGGTTGCACTAACAGCACTCTTCGATGTGGAAGTTATTGCTGCAGGAAGAGGACTCTAAGTTAGTTGTTTTCAATATCTGTGAGGAGTTTAAAAATGTAATCAGAGAAAGCACAAAAGCTGTGAGAATCTCTTTTAATGGAAAGCATAATGTATTTTCAACAGGCATGTCAGCTGTTCATTTCAGGCTGCTACAATTAGGAGCAAGGCTTTGGTTTTTATTGGTTACAGTTTTTGTTGTTGCATAGTGACTTTATGGGGTATCAAAGAGTCAACAGCTACTTGAGGTCAGTTCATATTTACCTTGAAAACAAATTCAGGATATCCCAGCAAGGGCAAATATCCTACTGCAAAGTTACTGTGTTTTGTCCATTTGAACTTTTCACCACTGACTGTAATGAAACATGCCTGAATTCAAAATGTTTTGCAATGTTGGAAATCTCCGAGTGGAAGTAAGGGTTTGCATATAGGAAATAGGCATGGAGACTTCTGTTCACTTCTGTTCACTTCTGTTCACTGTTAGTAATTCTAACAGCAGTAATCTTGTTAACCCATAATGTATTTTCGCCAAGAACAGCTTAAAATGTAAACTTAAAATGATGTTGTCCCTCTACTTAAAAATACTAATGTTAATGTCATATTTTGGTTGTTGTTGGTCATAAGACGAGGGTGGAGAGAGGCAGTGTCATGATAAAAACTATGAAGAACAGTATCATAGACAACAATAGAACAATCCAGCAAAGAATGACAGAAAGATGCTTAAATTCTGAGGAGGAGTCATTACTGGCATGGTTCACAGGTGAGTTAGGGAATACACAGACATAAGAAAAGACTACAAACCAAAAACAGAACAACAAGACTGTCGTGAAAAAAGATGTCAGTCTGTTTCAGAAGGGTCAAATCATTGGCATGAATCAAGCAGAGAAACAATCTAAGGAGACTGCAGAAACTACCAAAATTGGGTTAAGAACTGTCCAATGCATTATTAAAAACTGGAAGGATAGGGGGTCCCATCATCTTCGTGGAAGAAATGTGGCTGGAAAAAAATCCTCAATGATTGTGATCGGCAATCACTTAAACGTTTGGTAAGATCAAATTGAAGAAAAACAGCAGTACAATCCCAGGCTATTATTAATAGTAAAAGTAAGAGCATTTCCAGAAGCACAATGCGAAGGGAACTCAATGGATTAGGACTGACCAGCTGTGTAGCCTTAAGAAAACCAGTAATCAGTGAAGCTATATATATATATATATATATATATATATATATATATAAGCCCTCATACATTCTCAGCCCCTAGACAGAGAAGGTATGATGGCAGAAGACAGGGAGAGAGACCAACTGTCCCATATACATTGTCGACACACTGCCTGCCTCTTCAACGCGCTTACCCACTGTGCTCCCCTCTTCTCTGCTGTTTCTACACCCCACTTCACCCGTCTACTTCCCACCAACCCCACAACACACAACAGAATCCCAGCAGCAGCTCACAGGAGAGGTGGCACACTTTGAGGATAAATTTAGAAATGAGAAGCAATCCCAAGGCCAGCACAGAAAACAGAAAAGTGGAGACAACACACATGTATGTCTGATCATACACCAATATCTCCATATGCTGTCAGCACATGTGGTGCAGTATTATGTCTACTATAAACATACATGGGAGTCTAGGATTTACTGAGAACACAGGTTTGGCATTAAGAAGTTAAGGGGAAGTAAGAGGAAATTAAGATGTAGCGTCCGTTGTCATCCATCTTTGTCGGATATGAATCTTAACGCCAGAACTGAGTGGACCCCTGAAGAGTTGAAGACATAAAGTGACTTTGAGGTTTCAGAAGGACACTTTGTTCCTCAAGTTCTTTGGTAAAAACTCATCTCATAGAGATTCTTCCTTACAAACATACACAGAGTCGCCCACTCCAACAAATCTGCCTCAGTGTGCAATAGCCTCTCTGCTTCACTGCTCAACCCTGAACAACCGCTTTCCTCCCTTCTAACCCCCCTGCTGCCCTTCATCTCTCTCCTCCCCTTTCTTATCCAATTTTATTATTACTATCTCACCTCTCTTTTCAACCGTTGCCCCCTTCCACCATTGAGCTACCCTCCAGTCCTGGGGGATCCAATCAACTATCCAACCATTTATCAGCACTGCATACATTTTACTAAAGGTACTCAGAGGGAAATAAAAACTCTCAGCTTTGGTAAATTTAAAGTTCTAGGCTAAGTAATTGGAAGCTGCCCTGGAAAGAAAAGCAGATTTAGTTTAATGATTATGTATATCGTTCCAGCAAGGTTAATACACACTCGCTAGAACTAGCAGAATACTGTCTTACTTCAGGTATTAACAAACCATCTGCTCTGCTGTCAATAAAGATTAGATATCTTGAATATGATACATTTGGATGCATGGCTTGAAATTTAATAATTGTTGTTGCCAGGTTCTGAAAGTACAGATTGCTCTAGGTAGAGAGGTGTTTATGGTGCATATCACATTAACTATAAGGAGTCTCGATCTGTTGTTTTAGCTTTTTGTTGTATTCTAATAATAGTCTTTTTAGTGAAACATGTTTTTTATTGTTGTTGTTTTATTTTTTATGTTACTGAAGTTAGGGGCACCTGCCCCCTTCTCCAAACTGGTAATGATCATGCATGAGTAAAGCCACTGGTGAATGATGCTACAAATATGTTGTGTTTTTTGTGCTGGCTCTACATTTATATTTTTTTATGATTAACTTTAATTTGTTTTTGTCTGATTTTAAGAGCCAGAAATCATTTTGTGTCAAATTTGAAGCCTTAAATGCAATGCTTTTGCTTCTTGTGATTGCTTGCAGAACAATTTGGATTATTATGATTATTATAATATAACACCCCCTGGAACATTATATTGTATTATGGGCTGCACAGCGTTTGCATGTTCTCCCCGTGTATGCGTGGGTTCTCTCCGGGTACTCTGGCCTCCTCCCACAGTCCAAAGACACGACTGTTAGGCTAATAGGTTTCTCTAAATTGCCCTTAGGCGCAAATGAGTGTGTGCTTGGTTCTTTGTCCTGTGTGTCTCTGTGTTGCCCTGCGATGGACTGGCGAATTGTCCAGGGTGTACCCCACTTCCCGCCCATATTCTTCTAGATAGGCACCAGCTTTCCCGCGACCCACTATGTAAGAAGTGGTAGAAAATGACTGACTGATGACACGACTGTTATATGTTAGCACAGAATTGTCATCTTTTTCATTAACCTCATAATCTCATATCTCAAACAGCTGTACTGAGCTCCTTAAGCAGTCAAAATTGAAGATGTCAAATTTGCAAATATTCCATCTTTATCTCCAAATTCCCTGGGCTTGAACTCCCGTAACTGGTAGTCAAACTCTACATAGATATGTGTCTGCAGTGGCACATCACCATACTCCAGGTGTTATTGAAATGTTATCTTCAGAATTATGCCCACGAGTCAAAACCTGTTCAAGCACTGTGGTATCAAAACACAGAAGGAAATATAGGCCACGATTAAACGGCATCAACAGTTGTGTTTGTGTTTTAAATACCCATGCCTCCATACTGACAGCACAAAACTGTGCAGATTCAAAGCCATATCATGCTAATATGTTTGAAAGTTAGAAGTCAAACACAATAAGAGAAAAAAAAAGCTAAACCTCATGGCTTCAAATAGACACCCAGTGTACACTGGAATTACAGCTGCAAGTCTTTTCTGTTACCAGTTTGTTCTTTGCAAAGTAGCTCAAGGTTGGTCAGATGGATGGAGAGCATTCGAACATTGTACTTCAAGTCATGAAATGGATTTAGGTCTAGTTTGACTGGGCCATGTAAACATATGAATATGCTATAATGTAAACCATCTGATTGTTGCTCTTTCTGTATCTTAATGAACTGTTGGATGCCCTTTGCAGCCTCTAACAAGTTTTCTTCCAGAATTGTCCTGGAATGAGCTACCTTTAACTTTCCATCAACTCAATCTTCCTTGTCCCGAAGAAGAAAGCCTGATGCTGCCACCATTATGTTTCACAGTTAGGATGGTGTATATAGGGTTTGGGTTGGGGGTTAGAGTAAGGGGGTGATCATCTACCTATAAAGCCATGGTGGATGACCATATCTTTGCAGGTCCAGCTGTGCTTTACATTTTCAGATGATGAACTGATCAGTGCCCCCTAAGCTGGAGGTATTTGTTTTATATCATAAGGGGTAGAATATAATCGGGGGTACTGTGAGCAGTGTAAACTCTGCGCGGACTGTCCATGGCTTCATAGTCGAGGGTACCAATTTCCTATATTTCTGGTGACAAATTCCAACATTTCCCACACTTTCTCCCATGGCGTCATCGGACTGGGAGGCAGAACTAATTCACTGTGTAGCTTTGGAAAAACAAAAAGAAAAGAAGGGGGTGTTAAAGGCCATGAAACCAGACTGCCTTTCCCTTGTCTGTGAAAGGCAGGAGAGCGGCCGTGATGCTGCGTGTACTCGCAACCGGCTGCTCGGAGCAGTGTGCCACATTTGATGTGGAAATTTTTTCCTGCCGAGCAGTTTGTTATGAGGCACCGTGTATGGGTACGCGGCCGTAAAAATTCAGCTTTGCGCAGGCATGTCCGGCGGACATCTGTGTGGAGTCGCATGTATGTCCAGGAAGTCAAGTACGAGCGACTATGTTTTTACCTTAACTCTGCTTCTTCAGAACTTTATACCTGACTTGTCAAGGGTCCTTGTCTTACATTGTACTTTGCGCACAAATGTCTCTTAGGCCTCCACAGAACATCTTTAGTGATTATTTACACAAAGGTGGACAAAGTTAAAAAAAATAAATAAATAAAGATCAAAATCAGAGGGGTTGTTGACAAAAGCAATAATTTAAAACAAGTGTGAAAAATTGTGTGCAAGAAGGAGTGCTGCAGAAAGGAGAGCAAGGGAAGAAGGATTAGTTACTCTTGCCTTTTGACAGATTTGCTGTAGGAATAAACACTACTGGGAATGGTGGAGATCAATAATCTCACTGCCACAAACACAAATACACATATGGTCAAAGAGGCTGGTGTGGATCAATACACCTGGTGGAACAGCATCTGGTAAACAACATTAATGAACACACATCTGTATACAGCAAATTTCTCACAGAACAAATCACAATAGGACATACAACCTCATGCATCCCACATGTTAGGAGCTTCACAACAGAGTTGTGTCTTTTCACACAAATATTGTGAAGTGGAAGTAAAATAATACATAGATTTAAATTATTTTTACAAATATAAAGTGTGGCATGTACTTGTATTTAGCCCCCTTACAGTTGATACCCCTAAATAAAATTCAAGCGACAACTAATTACCTTAAGTTAGAGTCCAGATGTGTTTAATGTAAAAACATAGTTGTTCTACGAAGACCTCAGAGGTTTGTTAGAGGTCATTAGCAAACCAACAGCATCATAAGGACCAAAGAACACAGCAGGCAGGTCAGGGATATCATTGTGGAGAACAATAAAGCAGAGTTAAGTTATGAAACAATATCATAAAACTCTCAAGAAGTCAATCCATCCTCTGAAAACTGAAAGAGAGAAGAATAGCTGTAAACCTACTAAGACAAAGGTGTTCACAGAAACTGACATGCTGGGCAAGACAAACATGTATCAGAGAAACAGTCATGGTAACTCTGGAGGACTTGCATAAATCCACAGCGCTGCACATCCCCCTGAGAACATCATCCCCACCTTGAAACATGGTCTTGGCAGCATCATGCTGTAGGAATGCTTTGCTTTAACAGGGACATGGAAGCTGGTCAAAGTAGATGGATGGAGATAAACACACTGAAATCCTGAAATAAAACATGTTAGAGGTTGCAAACAACTCAAGACAGGGCAGGAGGCTCACGTTCCAGCAGGACAATCACACCAAATATACAGCCAGAGCTACATTGAATTGGTTTAGATCAAAGCATATTAATGTGCAATAAGGGTCCAGTCAAAGTCCAGACCTAAAACAAAGTAACAATCTACAAGACTTAAAAAAATTTGCTAGTTTGCAACTATCACTCTCTAAATGCTCTAAACGCTAAGCTGGTAGTGACATAGGCTTAACAATATGCAATTGTAATTGCAGTAAAAGGTGGTTCTACAAAGTATTAATTCAGTGGGAATTAATACATATGCACACAATACATTTAAATGTGTAGCTGTAAAAAACAGCCATTTAGCATTTTTCTTCCACCTTCCTTGGCAAAAAAATTAAGTTTGTGTTTGTAACATCACATGTTAAAAGTTCCAAGGGGTATAAAAGATTTTGGAAGCGACTATGTAAAAATCCACGACAAATAATGAACATACATATACAGTACATACACACACACTCAATACTTAGGACTAAACAGCTGACAGAGCAGCTGAAACCCAACTGTAGATCACATGCAATTGAGAACACATGCACAAAAAAAACTTTAGGAAGCATGGACAGATTGTAGGAGGAGGCCAATAAAGACATGCATATCAGAGCAACATGCAGGTATCGGACAACATGACATCCGGTTCTGGACATTGGGTGGGTAAATAAATAATAAATCCTTTCAAACCGCATCCAGGAAAATACATTTTACTGCACAGATAGTGGAGGACAACCTGACCCGATCTACATATTTGTGTCACATCCTGTGAAACACTCCACAATGAAGAATGAGGCATGTATGGCTAACTTGGAAAGCAGTGAAGAAAGTAAAATCAATACAGGAACTAAATTTTAAAAAAGAAATATGTCCCTTTTTCAACCATGTTAAAAGAAAACTGTAAATTGACTCTAAATGCACAAAGATATTAATTGTGTAAGGTGATGTACCTCACCCAAAAGAGATTTATAAACACACAGAAAATCTCAACAGATATCTGATTAATCCCTTGATCTTCATTTTCAATTAAAATTCTATTTCACCATGTGTAAGCCTATTTTCTACCTTTCATAATCTAAAGACACACACACAGAGATATGTGGGTGTATCTTAGGAAAGTATTAATCTTCATCTTTTTAACAGAGCTGTATGTCTTCTACCTGTCCATGCTTTGTGCCCTCTGACCTGACACTATCTGCAGAGTTTTCTCTAAAAAGGAATCTAATTTTGGATCCCGTAATTCCACTAAGAGTAGGATGTGAATAATAATAGGTGTATTACCTGGCAAGCGGACAGAATAGGCTAATTCATTCTACTAATGACACAGAGTTTTTTGCTTTCACAGAGTGACTCAAGGTGGAGCATGAGAGAATTTAATTTCTGTTGGCCAGAGTTCAAATAATACCAATTCAATACATGTTTATTGTCCCAATAAGCCTGTTTCACACAGTACATTTTGACACAACTTGAGTTTTAGTAAATATCAACTGCCAAGAGTGAGGAGTTTTGGAAAGAAACAGATGCGATGATGCATTTCTCTCTTTTCCAGACTGTACTTTTTGTGAAAGAGGAAATATGACATATTATATTTTGTGGCTTTATCCAAAAAGAAACATTGTGAGGAAACCTTTTAAAACTGCAGCAGAACATGCATTACCATTGATGATATGGTTTCGGAACATGTTTATCAGAAGAAACTGATTGAACATTACTTTGACAGAGTAACCGCTACCTTGTTTTTGACCTAAATCAAAAAAGTCAATCCAAACGAAGATCATAGTAACAAAATTGGTCTTTTTTATTTGTGCTTTTTAAAAGCAAAAAAGATTGACAGTATTTTCATGGTGCATAGATCCAAAACTACTTAAATCACCAACTAATCAACTGTTGGATTAACGTAAAATGAACTGAGCTGAAACTCTTCCCAGGGATGTTGTGTCAACAGCAGTTTATCTTGTGTAAAAACAAAAAAGTGTTACTGGATAGAGACTGAGTGTTTCTGCAAACCCTCTATCTACCTCCATCTTCACTATCTTTTATTATTTTCTTTATCCAGTTCTCTCTTTCTCACTACCCAGCTCCTTGAATTAAATCTGGAGCTATTAATCAAAACTTGAGGTGAATCAGTGTCTGTCCTACACACTTTGATTGGGTTGAACAAAAAGTATGGAGGAGAAATACTACCAGCTCATTTACAATAGAAATACCACGTTAAAGCTTCTGGTTCACACTTTCTTGTAATAATGTGGTTTGGATGTGAAGAAAAGATTAAATGCATCAGCTATTACACGAGCTGAGTAAATGGCATAAAAATACAGCAATGTGCTCCAATGTGTCATGGCTAGCATGAAAGTCACAATACTTGTCATGAAATCGAGGTTCTTAAGTCGATCAAAGCCATCTTTCCAACACCCTGGAGTAAGCTTTCTCAGGCAGGTTGAAAAACGTGATCCCTCTATAGTTGGAACCCGCTATGCTGTCCCCTTTCTTAAAAATTGAAAGTGTCACACTGCGTGGTGGATTCTTATCATGATCAACAAAAACAAAAGGGAAAGCCTACTTAACACTGGTTTAAGACTGCCTTATGGTCTCCAGGATCTCCCTAACGGTTCCAACATGATTGGATCATGTCTGATTTTGAAAACCTCATTCAAATGTAAATCAATGTACTGCTGCACTTGTAATCTCCAAATATATGTCAGTGCTGCTTTTCCTGTGAAGCAACTATAATGCTACTGCCACAAGTATTACATCCACAGTACAGTTTTCTTCACCATCTATGTAACTTCCCAATGTAGTACATTGGAGGTTTCTGCAACTTCAGTATCAGTTTTAGACTTACTGTGAATCGGGCACCGAGGCTAAAATTGTAGTTTCACTGCAACTATTAAAGTAATAAAGGAAAGGAAAGTTCGACTGCAGACTTAAATAAATGATTATTCAGTAATTTTTTTAAATAGAACAGTCAAAACAGTTGTTTTGCTGTGTTTGGTTTTGGAAATGCAAAGTAGACTTAAACCAGAAGACCTGAGTGGTCTGGAAGGTTGATACAATGAACACAAATATTTCATGTATTGTGGTGCTAGGCCATTCAGTGACTTGTAAACTAACATATGTATTTTAAAGTTTATTATCTGAGGAACTGGGAGCCAGTGTAAGGACTTTAGAACTGGGGTAATGTACTTAGTTTTGGTGAGGATTTTCTCAGGTTGAAAAAAACAAACTTCCCAAACACAAAAGACCCATGAAATGCCAAAGAATGAATCTGTCAATAAACCAGATTAATCCAGCATCACAATGTAAGAAGAAGATCAGCTGCTGGAGATCGCAAATGATGGCGGCCTTAAAAGTATGGTTAAGACAACAACTCTTCCAGGGTTCTGGATTAAAGTATTAGCAAAATACCCTGAGATCACCCTGAAAACTCAGTTCCCATTTCTGAGATCTCATTTGTGTGTAGTGGGGTTTTCTACACTGACAGCAACCAAAACAAAGTTACAGAGTAGACTGGAGACTTCTGGTGTCCTTGTTTTACATTACCCTTAGATGGGACTGTCTTATTGCACAGAAACAAGCTCAGGGCTGCCACTAATTCGGCTTTACGGTAAGTTGTATTTTCCACATACTATATTTTTTGTTGTGGTGGATTTTATTTTGAAGACATGAGTATTAGGGTGACAGAACTCATTACTTATGTCATATTGTTGGTGCAACATTGAGGACACTGCTAATAAAGTTGCATCTCAGTACACAGTGGATTCAAGTTAATTATT
This sequence comes from Girardinichthys multiradiatus, assembly GCF_021462225.1. Taxonomy (NCBI): domain Eukaryota; kingdom Metazoa; phylum Chordata; class Actinopteri; order Cyprinodontiformes; family Goodeidae; genus Girardinichthys; species Girardinichthys multiradiatus. The sequence continues at coordinate 35,805,947 of NC_061802.1, read as the reverse complement.
ATATTTAGAAAATGCAACAGTATTTATGCCAGGCGTATCATTTTTATTTTTGTCGCATTTATCCGCCACATCTTAAAGGCTGCTCCAGGAAAAATATTGGAGCAAAAAGAGTTTGGGGACTGCTGATGTAGGAGACACAACAAACATGGGACATCAAGTTGCTCTGGTCAGGTGAGACTAAAATTTTAATTACTGGCCTCCATGCAAAACATTATATGTGGCAGAAAACTAACAGTGTACATAACCTTTAACCCACTATTCCCATAGGGAAACATTGTGGTTGCAGCATCATACTGCTGGAATGCCTTTCTTCAGCTGAAGCAAGGAAGCTGAGTTGATGGATGGAACTAGAGGCAGGGCATTCCTCGAAGATAACCTGTTCATGTCTGTAAAACGCTTGAGACTGGGGGACCCTCCAGTAATACAACTACCCTACAAATACAGCCAGATCTACAATTAAATGGTTTAAAGCAAAGTATTTTCGTGTGTGTCCCAAGGGATAGTCTTGAATAAAATTGAAAATCTTTGGCAAGACTTAAAAATTGATGTTCAGACACTCTCTAGTCTGTCTGACCAAGATTAAGCTTAGAATGAGCTTAATAGTCCCTTGATGTGCAAAGCTGGTGGAGTCAAACCCCGAAACACTTACAGTAGCTGCGGTGGAAGGTGGCTCGACATATATAGAAATGTATCGACTCAGGGAGGCAGAATTCAAATACACACCACATTTTTGAGATGTTCATCGGTCATAAATTTAATATGATTGTATCCTTTTCCTTTATTGCACAATCATGCACTTTTTCGTGTTGGCCTATCACATAAAATCCCAATGCAACACAATGAAGTTTGTTGTTGCAATTTGACACAAATATGAAAAAGTTTAAAGATTGTTAATACTTTTGCAAGGTTCTGTAAGTTACATGCAGAAATAAATATTATTGTGTGTGGTGCTCAAGGGTGAACAAAGTGTCATAGGAAGAGATAGAGGATGACGGGATGGTGAGATAACTAGAGGCAAAGAGGTAAATGAGCTTTACTATTCCACTGGGTCTCATTAATTCTGCCTATTCAGATGATATATTGCTGAGAAAACACTTGTTTGATATCTTACATGGTATGTGGGCATATTTCTTATTAGTAATCCAGAACATAGTAGTTGTACGGTTGCAGTTTCTTGTGCAGTTGGATGTCTGGGTTCAATCACCACCAAGAGGACTTTCTACTGTGGGACAATGTGAGTCACAGTGGCTCTGTTTGTGTTTTTTCCCTTTGGATGGAAAAAGACAAACTGTATACACACTCCAATAGCTGTCTGGGTAATCTATCTGAAAACACCCCGTCCAATTCTGACCGCAGAGGCAATAGATCTAAAATAAGAAACAGAAGTGTGTCAAAGAATCCATGGACATAGGTCCACATAGTTGGAGAGACATAAGGCATTCAAGTCTCTTTAGCCAATACTGCTTCTTCTCTATTTCACCGTTTTCCCTCCATGTCTCAATTTATCATGTGAGTTTCCTAAAGAGGCTCTGCTAAGCGAAAGAAGAAGGCAAAAAAATTGTTAAAAAACATTTCACCATCTTCTCCTCTTCTGTTAAACAAGACAACTGAGATAGAAGTGTACAGATGCAAACTCATACACGTGTTCAGTGTGAACACCAAGACCCTTACAAACACTTTCTTTGTTATTTTTTATTGCAGGGCTGTACCCTTTCATTTCAGTGTGTCTGGCCTTATTTGTGTGGACTCAAACCGCTGCTGAGGCCGACCTGGACTGCACCAATCCAATCCGGAGCAGGGGGAAGGGATGATGAATTTCTCATGAATGTTGAGAGATGAATGCTGATAGCAATTTGTGAAAAAGGAAAAGATTCTGTAGGTTGTGAAACTTGGGGTTAATGAGCTGGAGCGAGAGGAACAAGGGATGGAGCTGGGGGAGGTGGAGCAGATTCTGTACCAGACAGATTCAATGAACACACAAGGGAATGACCCTTTAATTCCAAGCCAACATTTAGCATGGTGCACACACACACCATCACCAAGGGGCAGACAAAGTATGTACAAGCCACGATTGATATTCCGCATTTGCCTGCAAAATTTCTGATAAAATAGAGTAATACAAAAAAGATGCAAAAGAATAAAACACCAACATAAAAAACTGTATGTTAAAAGTCCATGAAACTAATCATCAAGGCATGCTATGAAGGAATCAGGCATGTTACTAAAAGATTAAATTAAAGAATGTGTCCAACAAAAACACACCCTCACAGTCTGAGGCTGGGAGGGCATGAAATGGTGGAAAGATGACCCAATAATTAATGACACAATCACACACATGCACGCGCAAACATGTATGTTTAGCAAGCATGTAAGTGCTCAGAGCAGACCCTATTAATTCAGCTCATTTAGCCCCAGACCAGCCATTAAATTTAAGCCTACCCTAAAGCTCTCAGTGCAACAACACTGCTCTTCCCCCACACCCTGGTCTCTTTTTTGCTTCTCTCCTCCAACACATGCATTTCTCAAAAGCAAATATGCTTTTATGACTGAGTAAAATTTCAGAGATGGCAGAGATGCAGCATTTTGCAAAAGTATTCATACTCTTTGAAATTTTCTCAGATTTTCTCAGGTTGGAAAAACAAACTTAATTTTATGTGATAGACAGAAGGTGTGTAATTATGAGGTGGAATGGAATTAGTTTAACTTTTTTTTCAAGTAAAAATCTAAAATGTATAGCATATATTTGAATTCAGGCCCACTGTGTCATTACTGTGGCGACGACTGGGCTCAATGGAAGATTAGTCATGCATCTTTTGGAAACTTGTGAGTTCAACTCTAGCTTTTACCACCAGAAGCTGATGTTCCATTGGGCAAGGCACTTAACATGAGGTTCCCTACAGTTCCGCAAATCGGTGTATGATTGTAAAAGCATTGTGCATATGCTTGTGTGAATGTAAAGTGCTTTGTGTGGTCGGTATAACTAGAACAAAGCTGTACCAGTTAATTCACTACATTACAAACAACTTTTTACTTTTGAAGTACGTTTCTACCAGCTTTGCACATATTCATATTTTTTTTAAGCATCCCAACAGCATGAAGGTGCCACCACCCCATTTCACAGATGGTGTGCTTAGAGTGATGAAGTGCTACTTTTTTGTGACATATATGTATTTATGCCAAAAAGTTACATTTTTGTCCGTAGCACCTTCCACACGTTAGCTGTGCTCCTACAAGTCTGGTGGCAAAATGCAAATGGGGCGTATTGCTTTCACTCTTTCATAAAGAGCAAATCTGTGAAGTGAATGATTAATGGTGTTTCTGTCAACATATTCTTTCACATCAGCTATGGATCTCTGCAGACTTATCATCAGCCTCTTGGCTGCTTTTCTAATTAATGCTTGTCTTGCCATGTCTGTCAGCTGTAGATTAAGGTAAACTATTTACTAATTATCTGATTTCTGAATCCAATTGTTACAACTGGATTTTATTTAGAGGTATCAGAGTAATGGGAACAATACAAATGCATACCACCCTTTTCACAATTTTATTTGCCATGTATTATTTTCCTTTAACTTCATAATATGTGTTGTTTTGTGTTGTCACAAAAAATCCCAGGAATATACACTGAAGTTTAGTGTTTTGATGTGACAAAATGATCAAAAAGTTCAAGGTGTTGCAATGTTTTTTGCAATGGGCTTGATCTGTTATAGGGCTCACTCTAGAAATAAATATAAGAAAGAAAATGCATTTAAAAAACCCAGCAACAATACCAGGGCAAACAGCCAGAATCACATTTCACGCTACTCATGTAGTAAAAGATGTGTGAAAATTATTATTGTTTCCAAACTATTCCACAGCTGGCTAGTGTAATGAAGGATTTCTTAGAAAAATATTGCATGCAGGACTTTGAGTGCTGACCAATTAAAAGGGGAAATGAGAGATTTAAAGAGGCTGGAAGGGTTGGGGCCCATTGGGCAACAGAGGCAGACAAAAATTAGGATTAAAGTAATGTTCATCCTGCTTTTACTCCGTTTCATTAACACACCTTTGGGGTGATTTTAAGAGCTGTTGGAAATAAGCCGATTTCCCTGCTCAAGAGAGCTCACCCACTGTACATCAAAAAGACTGTGTCACACAAGAACGCGCACACCCAGCACTACTTTACTCACGGTGTCAATCACGGTGCAGTAAGCAGACAACTTAGAATACAGAGCCAATAAATTATAGTCTAGTGGAAAAAAAATTAAAATAAGCCAAATGTCAATAGGTTGAGTCTAGTGTTGATGCAGAACAGCAGATGCCAATTCAATTAGTGGGAACCAATACAAGAGTATGTCGGTCTTATCTTTGGCCTGTCGTCTATTTGAGGGCTGTTTTCAGATAGAGCTCGTGAACAGGAAGTTAATGGATTAATATGTGGGAAAGGAACAGAGAGAATGCATAGCTACTGTACATGAAACCTTGATAGTCATGGAGATAAACTAATAACTAGGATAAGAAACACATACAACAAGACAAAACCTTGTAAAGTTCAAAGGCAGCTACTGCTAAGCTGCAGTTAAGGCATCATATTTATCTACCCCACCTAATTAACCATAATAAAGAGCAGAAATTGCACATATGGTGGGGAAGCCTAACACCCTAATTTTGTCATTAAACCTTAGTTACGGAGAACAATAATGAACTCTTTCCTTCCAGACACAGATTCCAAAGAAAAGAGAGAAGTTGGAGACAGGCACCAAAAGACCAGTGTGAAGTGTGTGGGAGAAAGAAACAGCACAAAGCAGAGAGAAAGCGGAGTACGGCCCACATTCAAAGAAGAACTGGGGGCAAAAGGACACACTGAGGTACTCATGATAAAGCACCTCAGCAGGACTGAGCTGTGAAAGGAGGACATACCAGGAGAAGGAGGTTCAAAGGCACTCTGAAAATACACCACTGAAGAAAATCTTGCAGACTGCAGATCAGATTGCAGCAATATCAGGACATCTGTGAATATTTATTCAACCTCTGTTCAGTGAATCAGTCTGAAACAGAAGTTCGCCACACAGGTGTTGTGATTCAGCACCATAGACAGCTCCACATTCAAGTATAAACCGTTAGTGTTGCCTTGGCATTTAAGGCGAAGGTTTACATAGATTAAATAGAAGGGAAAAAAGGGCTTAGAGGAGACTTGCTGATATAAAACAGGAACATGAGTGGAGAGGACATTTATGGGAGAATGCTTTAAAATCTCTGGATTAATAGGAAACAAACAACAACAACAAAATTTAAGATAAGAAACAATAGACAGGAGACAATTAAACAATTAAACCTAAAATTGATTCCTTGTCAAATGCAACTTTCCACAGAAATAAAAACAGAGACACTTAAACTATCTTTATTGAACATCAGGTCTGTGTCAGGAAAACGATTTTCAAACATTGACTTCATTACTGAGCATAATCTTGATGTTGCTGGCTCCACCCTCAGAACCAGAACCAAACATGGAGAATCAAGATTCAGTTCTTACGGTCCACTCATTGGCAGAAAGTTCTAAAAAAAAACTGCACAAAAACTGCACAAATGCTGAAAAGAGTTGCTTTTTACTGCTCTATTTAAACTGTTAGCTGAAACATCAATAATTTCACTCAGTAGTCCAACATTTCTTTTCTTTGTTATGCCACTGAAATGTACTCTTTAATGGGTTTTTTTTTCTTTCTTATGTTTTCGTCATGTAAAGCACTTTGAATTGTCTTGTTGCTTAAATGTGCTTAACAAATTAACTTGCCTTGCTTTGTCTTAAAGTGTTATTACTTTGAACTGGTGTGTTTCCAAAGGAAAGGTTTTGATCAAATGGAAGGGTTGCAAAGGGAGAATGTTACACATTTTTTGGTGCCCTTGATAGAGATGTGTACAAATCCTCAAAATAAATAAATCTTTTAAAGCTGTATTGTGATCTCAAAGTACAAATTTCTGAAAACTTAATTTTTTTCCTGGGGTATAAATAAGCACAATATAAATTGCACACGGGCTAATTTCTTTGAGTTACTAGACATATTTATCTTGCTACCACACAAAGTGAGGTGATCTCCTGTTAGAGAATTCCTGCTAATAGTGACCTCTTTGAGTCCCCAAGTCTCCAAAACAATCATTAGGCATCAAAGTTTGAGTTTGTGTTATACAGACACAAACTCAACAATCTCCCATGACAATCAGTCCCTAGATCTAAATCCTCTGAAAAAACAACCTGCAAGGTAAGCTGAAGAGAAGATAACATAAGAAAGTACCCAGGACTCTTCTTGACCCAGAGAAAATGTGTGAAGACAAACGGTCAAAGGTTCTTCTCTCTGTATGTTCTAACCTTGTGAAATGCTATAGAAGATTAAATCCTGTGTTGGCAAAGGCAGTTGGACAAAGTATCAAAAGCAGGAAAACCAGCAACTGTGCCACCAGTCATTTTGTTAAAGACAATTATCTCCTTATAACAGAGGTTCTCACCCATTGAAAAAGTGTGTTTAAATTAAAGGTTGTATCTATTTCTCAGTGAAGTCTTATGCCACTGCAATACAATTATATATTCAGGCTTTTTACCCATCTTTACCAGGGGTGCTGACAAATTTGCATGCATCTAAATATCACAGAAAAAGAAGGAAATAAATAAAACATTTAGAATGACAATATTTGTGAATCTGTACGTTAAAAAAGTAGAGACATACAAACAGTTCAGGGGTAAATGGGAAAAGCACACACAAGTTCTGGCCGCCACTTCTAGCAGATAGAGAAGAGAAAACTGAACAGTAAGATCAGTGCTAACAGTAACTGACAGGTGACAAGCAGAGTATTCCAGAAGCATGGTGTGTATTTGAGAGAGAAATTGAAGCAAGGAGTGATAGTGCCAATAGGCCCAAATGCAAGGAACACAGACAAACTGACAAATGAACACAACTAAAGATTTTGGCTGCAATCAGCAGGCTTAGCAGAGTTGGACTGCAAGCCTTGGCTAAACTTCAGACTTCATCACACAATAGATAAGGATCAAACTTTTGATAACCAACAATCCCTCTTTCCGAATATAGACTCAAACACAGACACAACAAATGTTAGGCAGGCACTTTATTAGTTATAAAGTTGTGAAAAGAGAGTAATGAGCAAATGGGTAAAAAACAATGATGTGTTTTTTTCTGTTATTGCTTGGCTAAAATTGCTCAGTTTCCCAAGAATTGAAATGACAGTTTAACTGCTTATTTTCTGGTTTTCTATGTTGAATTTAGATTTTATTTACATACAATGATGTACAGTGACAAGTACATTTATTGGCATTCCTGGTAAAGCTGTGTAAAAATTCCAAAACTGAAATGTTTTTTATTATAAATCACATACAAAATGTAAAAAAAAAAAAAAAACTTATTTTGTTTCTTCTGGTGTTACTAAGAAACAAAGATTATAACAATGTTCCCAGGGCCTTTGGAAGTGAAACAGGCCTCAACAATCACAGATGCTGGGTGTGGCGCATGGACTAGCGATAGAACGTGCAACCCTTTTACTGAGGCTTCAGTCCTCAACACAGCTGTCCCTGATTCGAGTCCCGACCACGGCAACCTGTGCTGCTTGTCTTCCCCCTCTCTTCAACCCATTTTCTGTCTGCCTGCTTTTGTGCCACAAAAAAATCTTTAAAAAATCACCAATCCTCCGCCATACTTAGTGGTGACTAGGTACTTTTTGACTTATTTATCCTTTATTTCACGGCAGCTTATTTCCTCATTTTAGGTCTCACTTTAGGATAACACACAGTTCTGGTTAAAGGCCAGGTAGTGCTCCAACTGCTTGTTTGTGATGGTGGGACAGGAAAGGCATTTTTCTGCAATGACTCCCAAACAACAGGTTGACATGTTGATAAAGTGTAATGATTCTGTTTTGGTGGCAAAATAAATATAAATCCTTATCCAATAGTGAGTGGGTAAAATAATATTTATTACTGATATTTATACCCCTAGAGAATAACAATGTGGAAAATGTGTCCAACTTAAATAAGCATAATTTAAAAAGGCTTTTGATACATGTATCACTAGGAAGGCCAATACATAATTTTGCAGATTTTGATAAAACAATTGTTTCTTAGCATTGGATTCCCCCCTCTGATAAAATGTACTCAAATTAAAGGCTGTAATTTTCTATGTGAGATTATGTTACTGCTATAAAAGTATTTATTTTAAGGCTTTTTACACATCTTGTCCTGGAAAGCCAATAAATGTGACCAGCACTGTATATCTCATCTTAGTGGTGCCATAACCAATTATAAGCCAGTATAAGCCAAGCAATGAAAGAAACTTGAATTTATTGATTTTTCAAAATAGATTTTAACTAAAACTGCTTGTTGTAATTTGTATGTGTAATCTGCCTTTATTGATTTATTTTAGTTGTTAATTTATTTCAGCCTCAATCTTGGTGTGCCTTTGTTAGCTTTTAAAAACAATATAAATTTCCTCTCCAAATTAGACCATTTAACATCAAGAAGTTGTGAAGCAAGGAAATTGCCCTCAATCAACCACAGATAGCAACTTTATATCTACTCAATACAAAAACTATTGTAGGAGAGGTTCATTTGAAAAGAAGTGAGACAAACTAAGAAAAAAACATGTCAGCATGTTTCTGTTGTTAGTTTGTTGTTGAAGTTGAGTAAATGAGATGACTGAACCTAACTCTTGCGTTGTTTTCCGTACTCTTTACCTCCAGATTTGTGACCTCTGAAGTGCTCATGTTGAGGTGTGACAGGGAAGCTAGCTCGTCCCAGGAGGTGCCTGCTGCTGTAGAACCACAATCTGCACCTCAAGCTTCTTTTTCTCTGGCTGTTAAACTGCTGGAATTCTGGCTTCATTACCCATCCTATGTTTCATCCACATTGAAACACAATTAATCATAAGCAAGTATTTATATAATGTAAAAGAAGATGAGGAGACAGTGGAGTAGATGATGGCAGGACACAGGGGTGAAGAGAATCTCTGGGAGCTTTTGGGAAACTGATCCCAAACCTGGAACTGTGGTCTCTCCTCCTGCAGAAGTGTTTACATAAAACCATGAAAATGGAAAATAATAAAGAGTTCCCACTCCACTAAATTAGGTTTATATAAAAAGGCATGTAAGAGGCATCTTAGAAAAATGTGCATGTTTGATGTACAAGAAAAAGTGAAATTGCTCTGTTTGATCATTACGCTATTAAAATACTTTTCTTACTATAAATATACATGCCAAAAAAATTGCTAGGAAGACAAAAACAATAAATTTGTATTGTAAGGAAAAAATGAGGAACAATTTGGGTATTCATCACATATGAACGCTTTTTAGTCACTTTCAACCACTACAAACAGATAGCAGGGAGCAGAAAATGTGACAAGCCAAGATCAGGCCACGGTTTGTGGGAAAAACATGCTGCTAGGCCTGCAGCCAGAGCAAAGCTCTGTTTTAATTTTTTATGGTGTACTTTCTTGCTTTAAAACCTCTTACAGCAACTTTTTATGACAAATTAAAGGTATAAAAACAATTCATTTCTACATTCACCTTCTCCATTGACTGCCGCTAGTGGCGCAATGCATTGTGGGATGTCATGCAGCAGCTGCACAAAACCCCGCCCCTTAAACAATCCTAAAGTAATCAGAAAAGTCCTGCCTTAAATCAGGTCCTGTTATCCATGGAAATATGTACCCGGAGAAGTACAATTCATCGGGTAAAATTGTGACGAGGGCTTTCAAAATCTCAGGTAATGGCTAAGAGGCCCTTTGATGGAAAAGAGGCTAATATCTTCTTTTGAATGTCTCTGACGGCTGATTGATTTTGGATATCCTGTCCTCTATTCCATCTGCTTTTTTATTGCTCTGTTATTGTGCATTCTGTCATTCTTTCTCTCTTCTCTCATTGTAGTCCATCTCAATAAAATCTCAACTCCCATTTCTGCTGTATCTGTTTAGCTGTTTCAGCACTTCTTTCTCCTTTATCTCAACATACATCCAGTCTGTGAGTCAGCCAGTCAGTCACTTAAAAGTGGAACACAAAAGTACCTGCTCAAATGTCATCAGCATCTATCCAGAATCTCAGTCATTTTAAACATGATGAAACTAGGGGGGGAGTAAGGAAAGGGGTATGAGGTTGGAGCTCTAAGATAAAACTGACAGCAGACTTCATTGGAGGAGGAAGAGGAGGGGGGCGGTGAATTAGATTACATTTTCTCCATGTCATTTCATTTTCCTTCCCCTTCACTACCCTGCGCCCCCCCGGAATGCTATTGTAGATATTAACTAAAAAGCGCCTGAGTGTCTCGCCTGGAGCACAGCCTAGTCCAAGTGACATTTTGACAGAGTGGCCTTGGGCTTGTTGTGCTAAGGGTCGCTGCTGCACCATGACTACACAGATGGGATCTATAATTGTGGTGAGCTAGCCAGTTAGCTCACGCATGAGCCTGTCAGGAAGCATGAAAGACACTTCTGAAGACGAGTGTCTGCTCAAAGAGTCATTGTCTGGTATTATAGCTGTAGGAGACAGGACTATTAAAATGCACATAGTCTGAGCACATTGTGTATATGTGTGCACGTGTCTCGCAGTGATGGGTGGAGAGAGGTGTCTTTGCTATAATCCACTCTGTGACACAAACCTCCGTTTTCTCTACCTCCATGCCTCCCCTCTGGCTTTTTTCTTTCACTCTCCATCATCCAGCCCTTCCTCCTTCTGTCTCTCCAGGATAAATTTTTAATGGAGGTTTTATTGTCCCTGATCAGCATTCAGCTCCGTGCATGATTATGCAGACTCATCTCAAACGCACACAGACATCTACCCTGTCCCTGCTTCTGACTTGATTCTCCCCACTTCACACCTTTGCTCTGTTCATCTTTCTGATCCACTCTTTTCCTCCTTTTATCATATTCACACACCAATTTATATCACACAAAAAAAGACTGAAGTCATTATTTCATGATCTAGTTTTACTGTAATTTATAGACTGAAACAGCACTGTTCATTCCATACTTTGGTATAAGTGTATGTTTTCTTCATCTCCATGGGGAGAGAGTGTGTAAAGGAGCAAAAAGGTGCTGTGCAGTAAATGTAAATCTTGATTGAGGTCTTTGACTGGTGAGCCTGGATAGGGATGTAGGAATAAGTGGCAGCAAACACAACTGACATGTAAGCTTTGAGCAATGATTGATGCCCATCCGGCTGAGGTGTATATGCATGTGTATTGAGATTGTAAACTACTGAGTTAAATCTGAAACAGTTGCAAAAAAGCTCTTTCTGCTCACAGTAGGACAGATAAAATATCACAGGATGTTTGTTTCGCCTCCCAAATGGTGCAGGAGAGGTAAATCAAAACATTTCAAGGGCAGAATGCCTCATTGTATACATAGGTTTGAAAGGTAATAACAGCACAGTGTCTTTAGTTATATACCTAAAAAACTGGCTATTGACCACAATTGACAGATTTCCAGCTCTACTAGCCCTTAACAGTGATCTGTCAAGCAGAATTGAGAAAATCGGATCTTTCTCCAAACACTGAAGGCAATCAGGTCATACAAATGACAACAACAATCTTTGATGTGAGGAGTAAGACTCAAGGTTTTCTATTTTCACTATCAGTGAGTGAGGTGTTTACAATGACGTAAAAGGAACCACAGAAAAAGATACAATTTAAAAAGGAAACTATCTTTTCTATGACATTATAACATGTTGAGACATGCTGTATCTGCGATTCATTCTGTGAAAGTGTACAAAAGAGTGAGATTTCTAGCAGATAACAGGAAGGCTATATTTGTCCTAAAACGCTGAACGCCGGTTACTGCAGTGGAATGTTCCTATTGGTTTAAATGGGCTTGGGACATGCTTAAGTCACAGGCCCCCCCATTTGGCTATGCAACCATTTCACTCCGACAAGTCTTGTAGGGGCTTTGGGGATTGCTGAGTCAGCGCCTTGAGCCAGCGGCTTGAACTGATGAGGCTCAGGCCCCCTGAGCTCCGTAAAGCCTTTCTTAACCTCCAATGATGAGGGGGCTGAAACTATGAGTGTCGCTCTGCTTACTCTCCATGTTTCAGTATACCAAATTAAGCTAGCTTTCCCTCGTCATCCGGACCCCCGCCAAACCCCTCCGCTCATCCCCACACATAAGGCATCACACTTTGGTGGCATTTTTCAAAATTTGTCTGGGGCGGAGTTATTGTTTTACATGGGGTATAGGTCCACTTTAAAGTAAAGTCATATTCAATGACTTAGACTATTATTAAAAAGTTAAATGTTTTCAGTAACGCAATTTATTGCACACACTACACAAACAACAAATGTTTTCAAGCTTTTATTTATGTTAATTATGATGGTTTTCTAAAAAACATTTTTAATACAGAAATTTTGGCTTAAGGAAAAGTATGTTTAATATCACCTTAACGGTTGCTATTTTCAAAGGGTACTTTTAAAGATTTAAAAAGGTATATTGAAACTTTAAATTTTCCATGATAAACTCTTGAGTTTGATTTTTATGCCTATCCACTACGGCGAAATTAAAGTGAAAATTCATCGCAGTGATTTATTTTAGACACGCAGATATAAAAGGTTGTTGCATGAGGATTCAGCTTCCTTTGAGAGCTTTGGGATGGTGTAGGGGTTTCAAATCTTGCTAAATGTATCGACAATGTGGCTAAGTTTGCAACAATGGTTCTGCCTCAGTGGAATATTGGAAAACAAAAAGATTGTTTTTCTTTAAGATTTTATTGTAGTTGAAGGGCAAAATTGAAATTGAATGATAAATTCAATGACTTGTACAACACTAATATCTATTTATATTCCAGCTCCTAAAGAGAAGTCAGATGTCTAAAACTGGCATCATAGGTAAAAGTTTTACAAAAACTGGACCTACAAAATCTGCATTAAAATTCTGATCTGTGCCACTCTAGTACAGAATGCATAGCATTAGGACATGATCAACCGAGTAAAAAGCTTCACAATTTTTCAGTGCACAGCCTTCTACATTTATTTACGTTTGGCTGTATATGTGTGTAGGCAATACAGTATGAATGATACCAACATAGGTCAGGAAACCTATTCTGCACTGTTACTCAGCAGATTTATCCAAAGTCAAAGATGCAAACATTCACGCTCATAAACAGACGCAAAAGCACACTCTCCGTGACATATGCATTTATATACTGATGTGACAATGCTCTCACCAGACTAGCCTTCAAAAAACTGATTAATGATCCATGTGCTTTTTGTCTCTGTATGCGTGTTTGTGTGTCAGTGTAAGGCATGAAGGGAACTCTCCATCACTTTAGACATAAAGTCCCACTAAAGTCTGTCCTATAATTGTACCATGATGACTAAAATTTGGATTTTACAAATGACAAATTGTATTTATTTTTTTAAAGATGATGTTTGTAAAAGTAAATATATAGGACTCTCCTCATAAGTGGAAGAAAACACACAGAATGTTTGAAAGCAAATCATAAAAATTGTAAATGTTTGGCAGATACAGAGTGAGAACTACTGACAAGAGGAGTGACCTTGCTGCAGGGAAAACTTTTCCAAAAAGGCTCTTTGTAAGGTCTCTGCCCACTTCACATCAGTACCCCAGGGCTAAGAGCTAACAACCACAGCAGTAATATTTGTAAAGGCAATGTTTCACTCAAAATTTCATCACTTTTGATTTACTTGCTTTCTCTCTCCTCAGCTCCCCAGTAATCAAATAATTGCTTGATTTATTGCTCTATTACCTCATTGCTAAATTAAACAATTTTAAGATCAGTTAAAAAACTTTTATTTATAACTGAATAAACTTGGTTGTTTGTTCTGATGGTTTAATCCCAATAAAAAGAAGCCAAAAAAAAAATGAAGGTCGGATAACTGGATTTATAGATCTGTGTAACAAAGGCAGATTGCATTTAAGCACAACATGGTTTAAAATATCTCTTTGAGACTGAATTGTAAGTACAAGTAGCAATATTTGTAGAACCAACTTTATTTCTAGTCATTTACCAAGAATTGTTTGTAGGGCTGTCCCAGTCTGTTCCCAGGTCTCTGCTTGGGTCCTTATCAAGGCCCTTTCTAGAATGGCTGCTTCTGCTCCTGGTTGTGTGTCTCTCCCTTCATGCTCTGAGGCTCCTCCAAGACTTTAACTACAAACAACTTATGAATTACATTTGTTACTTAATTGCCTATATATGCATTTAGTTCATTGTATCTTGTTCCTTTATTTTCTTCTTTTAATTATTTGCCTTGTCATGGTTCTTTAGTTTAGTTAATTAAGCTTGATTGATTGATTGATTGATTTTTTTGTTGGTTCTCTGGCCCTAAATGCCATCTTTGTCTCCTTACAATTGTTGTGTCAAGTCCACTTTGTTGCTATATTTGGATACACTATTAATTCAAAGTCAGCTCTGCAACAGGAGAAGTATCTCACTCCCCCCTTTGAAGAACAAATCTGTCCTGACACTACAAGGATATGGAGAGCCGGGCCCACCATGTTTTCCAAAGCTGTCCAGACAGGACATGACACTGATCAAAATTTTGTTTAATTGTTATTATTCAAAGTAATATGCTAAGTTTCGTACGCACACACAGGCAAATGAAACTTGGAAATGAGCCATAAGTCATATCAACATGAGCCATGAAATATGATATTGAACATGCTATGTGAGGCATATATAGCCTTAGAAGAACCTTTTTGTGTTTTTACAACTTCTAAAAGCTTCATAATAAAAATGAGTTCTCGAGCTGAATGTGTTTCAAGAGGGAATTCAAACATTGAAAGGCAGCAAACTATGAGAGTGTAAAAGAATTCAAATTTATTGTAATGTTTAGGAAGAACACAGTAATATAACCAAGAGAAAACGATGAGGTATAAAAACTTAAACAGGCTCTCGGTCGGCTTTAGATCAAATTCAGATCAGTTATATTTGAAAGTAAAATCAATGACTTTTACTAAATTGAAATATAAGCAGTGAAAGGACTGAGTTTTTATGAGAACCCAGATTCTTTCCATGTTTTTTGAAATTATTGTACAGGATAAAAAAAAAAGTTAACCTTAAAGAGAAAGAAGAAATTAATTCATTGAATAACAAATTTCCCAGAATGCATTAAATTGCTGTCTTTAGATTTGCTTTTAAAGGAAGAATCAAGAAGCCAGGAAAACAGAACTAATGGGTGCCGTTTACCTCTAGCCTCACCTTTAAAACCAAGATAAATATTAGAAATTCTGAGGAGCTAATTTAATTAGCCATAAAAGGAGGACCTCGGGTGATTTGTTTGAAAATGCCATATCAGATATAATTGATTTTAGAAGCCAGTTTTTCTGGTGAGTTTCTGTACAAACTAAACACACACAGTGACTTGCAATAGTATTCAGCTATGCACCCCACAAATCAAACCATTATAGAAAGTCTGCAAAAAGAAAGCCACTAGTAATCATATTGGCAGTTTGACACAATCCATTAGGGGACACAGCAAACATGACAGAAGGTGTTCAGGTAAAACTAAAATTGCAACATTTGGCCTATTTGCAAAGTGCATTGTGTGGTCCAAATCTAACCATCTCTGTTGTAGCTGTATCCTGCTGTGGGGTTGGTTTTTTAAGCTGGGAAGATTGTAAGAAACCTCCCTAGAGGTTGCAAGCAACGTGAGACTGGGGCGGAGGTTCCTTTCAGCAGGACAACAACCCCAAATATCTACCTCGAGTTACAATGGAGTGGTTTAGACACTGATTCTAAAGCTTTTTATAACAAGTACCAATTTGGTATCAACACATAGGGTAAAAATTGTACCATTAGCCCAACACTTTAGCAACGTTTTCCAGATGAAAGCTATTTCAGCGGGAGCGAAATGTAAGTTTATTAAAAATTGGCTTTTTATCAAGTTAGATACATCTTAAGAAACAAGTGACAAGTTTTCTGCCACACATTATGCCATACTTGTCTGACTCGGTCTTTATTGTTATGGTTTGTTAAAAGCTATGTGTCATTTCCTGTCAAACTGCCACATTCAATATACACTTAATAATAACAAATGCACTAAATGTTTTGCTCAAGAATGTGGAATGAAATGTGAGATTGGCAGAAAATTTGACATCCTTTCTTTCTCCTTTGCTTTTTTCATTTGAACCAGAGGCAGAAAAATAAATTTTATTTCATTGCCATGTGGTAAAACTAGATAAAGCGTAGGGATGTAACTGATGTAAGGGCCTGCAAATGCAATACGATAAGCCAGTCTGGCATTCAGGGTTTATTTTACACAATGTTTAACATCTTCATTTGGTCTTGAGGTTTTTTAAGGTCTTTGATTTTTTAGCTCTTAGCACATATTGTATTAAACAACTGATACCTTCAGATTTTATTTTACTGTTCTAGGTTCTAAGTAGGGAATGTGCAGCCTGTGGAGTGCAACCATAATTTTTTTTAATATTTAACCAATCTTCATTGTATGAATAAATGAGTTATTCATTCAGTCTCTACAAAATGTGCAACATAAAGGTTGGCAGTATCACCATTAAATGTTATTAATTTAGAAACACAATATAGTCTTAATTTTCAAATAAAAACTGATCAAACCTAGAGATGAACTGCTTTTTAAAGCTAAATCAATACAAGTAGTTTCTCAGATCTGGACAAAATAATCCACTTCTGTAGGAGTATCATGTCAGCTTCTTCTGTGAAACATTCAGGAAAAGCCAACCTCAAGCAGGCAGAAGTACACACTTTGGCACATATACACCACCATGGTAGCACAATACCCATTCTCACCCTAACTGGGTCAATCCACCATAGATTCTGCAGGGGGAAGGAAGAGTTGCAAGTTTTTGCTGAAATTGTGATAGAAAAAAAAGCAGGCTCATTGGGAACGATTCTGCTGCTCACTAATCTAGGCCAGATGTTTGAAGTAAGTGAGGATAAAAGGAAACCAGACAACAGGCGTGAGAATCCAACAGGATACCAAGTGAAAGGATAGAAGCAAAAGCAGAGCAAACGATGAAACGGTGGAGGGCGGAATGAAGGAAGATGGGGAAGAAAGCGGCTGTGAAGAGGACAGAGGTTTCATTAGTGAGATTGATTAGATGAATGGAGAAGCTAACAGCCTCTCTGCTCTTTAGCTAAATGCCATCTCTGGGCCTATCAGCACCAACTCCAACAACAACACATAAATTACAGGGAGAGAGACACACACAAAGAGAAACAAACAGAAAGAGAGCATAATCAACATGAAATACACAAGGTAAAATGTGCCGCCAGAGGTCTGGGATCACCAGCAACAGCAAACGGCTGATCATCTAATTTTGTCACAGGGATGTAAGCAACACTATGGTAATGTATTCTGTTTGTAATGTGTGTGTGGCCTCGACGATGTAGTAAAAGGTCCTTGGGAGAGTCAAGGCTTTCTCTATCTCCACTTACTAAATTAATCTCCGCAGTATCTAACACCGCAACACATACTTCCACACAATTACTAATGACATTCACCCATCCTGAGGGCTTCTTACTAAAATGTTGCCTTTTACATGGAAACTTAACAAGTGTGAAATTAGAAAGGTTACGAAATACACACACTGACAATCACAGAGCATGTGGCAGGGATTGGAGCTCAGATGGAGTATAAGTCCTAATTGAAAAAGCCTCTTCCTTGCAGGCGTTTGCTGTTGAGGAGACATGACAGAATAAGGTAATTATAACGGAGCTGTGTGATTCGTCACGGTTTATCTCAGCATTGTCACACACTGACTCATATGAATTTATACAAACAAATCGTATCTTTTGCCCTGAAAAACATATGCCAAAACAATCATCCTTGTTTGTGTAGAGTGTAGGTAGGTGAATAAAATAATAACAACTAAGCATATTTAACAAGTTGATTCATTTTGTCCATCAGTTTATACTTCTGAGTCAGGAAAGATACAACTGACTTATATGCCTTTGACCAAAGCAGCAAGATCTCAAATTATGATCCCTTGCATTACACCTGTGATATTGATTGCCTAAGTGTTATTAAGTTAACTGTGCATTATTATAAATTTTGGTAGGAAAGTTATGGGTAAAATGTTGTAGACCTCTCACCCTAAAAAGTATCCAGCTTGGCAACAAAAAGAGTAACTACTGACCTAATCAAAAGGGGAAGGCCAATGCCAATGCTCATAAGGCGCATTTTGTGTGGATTTTCTGTAAACGTCATTCCCTGGCTTCAAATACAGTTCTGGTCGGAAGTTTACATTCACTACTTATCCTTATGAATCTCAAATTAATTTTAGACTTTAAATTTCATTCATACATTTTCTATACCAGTTTCTTCCATAAAGGTCCACGGGGAGCTCTCCAGCAATCTACAGGCTACTGGACAGGTCGCCAGTCCATCGCAGGGCAACACAGAGACATACAGAACAAAAACAACCACGCACACACTCATTCACACCTAAGGGCAATTTAGAGAGACCAGTTAACCTAACAGTCATGTTTTTGGACTGTGGGAGGAAGCGGGAGAACCCGAAGAGAACCCATGCATGCACGGGGAGAAGATGCAAACTCCATGCAGAAAGACCCCAGGCCGGAAGTGGGGGGAGCCCTTTAAGCTGCTCCATTGTTCAGGGGCCACCACAGCAACTCAGTATGACTTGCACACAGACTTGGCACGGTTTTTAACTCATGGGTTTTTCAAGGTAGAATTATTTTAAATTGGTTGGTTTCCTGGCATGAGCAGGAAATCAACCAGTTCAAATATTGTCATTAAATTTTCAATAGGGTCGAAGTTGAGGTCATTCCAGAGATTTAATCTGCTTGATCAATTACAAACTAGCTTTGGTTTGTTTTCGTCCAGTCCGAACACCCAACTTTATCCAAGTTTGATCGATCTAGCTGTGGATTTCAACATTAAGATTGCAACACTAAGTGTGGGGGTTGAAGTGAAGGGATAAAACGTAATTAAAGAACGAATGTGACGTACGGATATGATGCAACGTGAAGACAGCTGCAGAAACAGCTGGAGTCCACTGTGCATACAGTGAGCATGATTTCCAGAGTCCATCTGATCTGAGATATACTCAGCAACTCAACAAATATCTGATAATGAGATGTTGAAATGGTGCACCACAACTGTGCTTGTACTGAAAAAGGCTGCATTGGGATGTGCATAAACTCAGCCCTTTGAGGATATGCCCTCAAGAAATGCCCCCAGACATCTTACAGATTTTTTTGGTGAATGCTGCAAGTTGTAAACCCCGGTCCTTGGTTTCTGTAATTACAAAGATTGCAGTGTAAGTACACAGGGCCGTGGTGGCTTTGTGGTTGCATTGCAAATCTAGGATCTGAAGAAACTAACGTTAAACTGGGCTTAAGTACACTGGTGTTCTAGTATCTTTCTGTTCATGAGGTTGAATCTTCATGGTTCCCGAGTTGTTTCTTTTTACTTTTGATAATGCCTACTAAATTTAGGAGTAGATCACCAAGCTGTAAATACAGCAGCACAAAACTTGCAGTCAGATGTTACTTTAATCTCTACTGAGTGGAGAATTTGCCATGTTTAGCCATGTTTGATTTACACAACAGTTCCCTGTTAAAATTGATGCACTACACAGTGCACTACAAGACAAATTAGACACAGACAGCAACTGAATGTAAACAACACTTAGCTCTGAATCAAGTTCAGCTAAAAGGCAACACATCAATTATTAATGTTGCTAACCACCTGAGCTCTGCATGGCATGAAGATTTCCGCTATAAAATACTCTTACTACTATATATTTGCTAAACTTCTTAGTCCATCAGTGTCTGTTTACGTTTTGAGCTCTATAAAATACAACAGATGCTCTTTTTTTACACCGTCTAACCTCTCATTTACAATCAGATTTTACTAGAAGTATTTGAATAAGTACTATAATTTTCCTATGCTATGACCAGATTTTTAATGAACAAGAAGAAACTGAACCTGTTTAAGGGGGAAGGACACATTATTAACCAAGAAATTCAGTGTTTACCTATGCTGTTAAATCCTCTTCCTTACAACTAAACCCAAAATTTTGCATACTCCTGGAAAGTTTTGATCTAAAAGGGCTACACAATATTAGTAAAACATGAGATATACAATAACATTGGTGAATGTTGTCATAATGATAAGTCTTGAAGATGAAGGAAGTGTTTCTACTTTGGGTCCATAGCAAACATACAACCCAGATAAAGAGTTTATCCAGCAACTGAGAAAAAGACACATTTATTATTTCCATCTCAGCAACAGTTTCTTTGAAAACGTTGCTTCTGGCCATTAAAAAAAACATTATTGTAATTTCTTAATGACTTTACCACTACTTCACCTTTGAAATCTTCTTCTGCCACATAAGCTTCACTCAACCGATATTACAGGTAGAGAGAGCCTCAATGCGTGGTAATAATGAGCTAGGACCTGCTGCAATCCAGACAGTTCTATGCACGTTGCATTCAGCGACATTGCCTTAAGAATAAATTTCTTATATATTGCGCAGCCTTACTTTCCATTCCACTACAAAGTTTGTTCCATTTGGGAAATGAGACAGGCACTTCTAAAAGATAATAACACAAAGTAAATGGAGCATAAATCTTGAAAAAAAAGATCTGTTTTTATTGATATTCTAATAGAAATGTTGAAAATTGTTTATACCTTTCTCAATAATCAACAAAATTTGCATACAGATTTTGTATGTGTCTACTGGTGTTTTAATGATTTAGCTTTGGTGATGACCTCCAAGTATTGGAGGGTTGGAAGGCGTCCTTGCCATTACCCTAATCTTTATTTTAGGTTCAACTGTATATTTTTCATACCTAAGACATAATAGTCAAACTAAGAAATAAAGAAGCATGTTGTTGTTTCCTTTGTTGTCGTGTCCTTTGGTGATGCCATATGGTTTAGAGCAGCTTCTGTTTATACAAATGTACACATTAAAGGCAAAACTAAAGGGTTCTGCTGATCATTTCAATTCACTTTGTTTTATAGAAACTGGTAAATTCTAGACTCATGTTAGCTGGGTCTGGGACAGGAAATGCACATTAGCAGCTGCTAGGAGGTTCAGACCATCACCAGTATACTGACTCTACCCAGTTACTTTCACCTTTCCTCTCCTTCCTCCTCATCATTTTCACTCCAGATTGAGCACAGTTTGCTCTATTAAATCTGTCATGAGATGCAAATAAGATGCAAATCCCTCCCAGAGGAGTGGACTGCTGGAGGGAGGCTATCTGATGTCAGTGCTCAAGAAAGAAGCAAAGCCTCAGGAAGAAACAGAGAAGAGAAGGATTGTGTATGTGTGGCTTGAGAGAGTGGGTGTGTGTGTAGGCCTATGTGTAGGATATAGGGGCAGTGGCAGAGCTGTTGGAGAAAAAACTGGGGGTGGGGGTGGGTGGGTGAGCTGTGACTTTGAGTGCAGCTGTAGAAAAATGTTTTTAAATTTATCTTGGAAACAGGAGCAGAGCGGGATTTTCAGTATCGCAGCATAGAAGGAAAAACTCAGAGGAAAATAAATAATAGTCTCAATCTGTCCTGTACAGCTTCACATAGGAAACAGGAAGTGAGAAAGGGAGGAGATAGGAACCAGAGAAAATGGTAAGGAATAAGATAGAGTTTGGGCTGGGAAATCAAGGAGAGGCTGTTTCCACCATGGCTGTTGACAAGAGAAAAATACAGCGTTCACTGGGAAATAAAGCTTCACCTCCCTCACTGCTGCATTCCCCATAACACAGCAACTCATCTGGCCTTACCTTACTCACACCGAAAAGAGTGAGGAAGAGAAAGAGGACAGAAGTGGTGAGAAGGTACAGAAGGAAGCATAGAAACTGCTTTTCTCACAAGTGGGAAAACAACAGCATTTCTCTATCCTATTTCTCTCTCAAACACGCACTACTTGCACTCTGAGTGGGTATAGAGCTCGTGCATCTATGCCCATCAGAAATATCAAACCTGATTCAGGCTCTTGGCATACATCCTGGGTGTGTGCTCTCTCTGTCTGAATATCCACCATTTGTCCCTCTGTCCTAGCTTAAGCTTAGCTGTGGCTTTGAGATAAATGCATAAAGCTGGAGTTGGACGCATGGTACACTGCCCTTTTCTCTCACTCATGCAGATTTTCTGCAAACACAAGGCCGTCAATAAACCCTTGCTATTTTTAACTATAAAATCCAATACAGAGGCTCCAAACATTGTTGCAGATAGATGCCAGCTTCACTCAACCACTTTATAAGCATTTTCTACTCTCAGATTTTAGAAGTCAAAGTAATTTGTTAGTATCTACCCAGCCTTCACCTGTTAACAGATATAACATTCTGTCAGTCAACCGAGAAATTCAGAGAAATTCCCAAGAACCATAACAAAATAAAATGGGAACAAGGTGTACACTTTTTACAGTCAGTCAGTCAGTCATTTTCTACCGCTTATTCCATAGTGGGTCGCAGGGGAGCTGGTGCCTATCTCCAGCAGTCTATGGGCGAGAGGCAGGGTACACCCTGGACAGGTCACCAGTCCATCGCAGGGCAACACACAAACAACCATACACACACTCATTCATACACCTAAGGGCAATTTAGAGAGACCAATTAATCTAACAGGCATGTCTTTGGGAGGAAGCCAGAGTACCCGGTGAGAACCCACGCATGCACGGGGAGAACATGCAAACTCCATGCAGAAAGATCCCTGGTTGGGAATCGAACCCAGGACCTTCTTGCTGCAAGGCAACAGTGCTGCCAACTGCACCACCGTGCACTTTTTACAGATTTTTTTATATTTACCGAACCATCACATTCTTGCCATTAAACTACACACACACATATATGTGGCATCAAAAGTCAGGGTTCTAGGAATAATCTGTGCACGTGATGTAGGAACAGTGTGGCCTCAACACCAATGCAGTAAGCAGTGTGCGAAGTGCATGTGATTGATGTGAATAAAATCAGTTTTTTCAGACACAATTATGCAAATACAGGTCTTTCCAGGCTAAAGAGTACCTGTTAAGAGCAAATATTCAATGTTTTAAATTCCAGGTATATTGCCAGAAATTCCTGTTAATTGTGTGAATGCTGTAGGCATACATAGTGTTCCCATTGTTATGATTCTGGCCCGTCTGCCTGCTCTGCGCTCATGCAATCGACTCATTGGCTTCACCTGTCTGCTGCTGTGCTGGAGCGCAATCAACCTCATGCCACACACCTGTGGAAGTCCAGTTATATCCAGCCCTCTGACAGGCAAACGGTGCCAGATTTTCGAAAACATTTTGTGAGTAGTTATCCAGCGTTCCTTCTTGCCTGATCTCGTTCTTTGACCTTGCCTTGCCAAAACTTACTTTATTTAGAATACATAGAATGGGATTAATATTAGTGTTTTTATGGGTACCAGCACATGTAGGAGTTGGAGGGAATGAGAAGGCGGACAGGATGGCAAAGAAGGCAACACAAAACAACATTAGCTTTATAATAAATATTAGTAGGTCAGAGGCAAGAAATATAATTAAACAGAGAATCAGGAAAGAGTGGCAAAAAAGGTGGGATGAAGAAAAGAAAGGAAGATGGTTTTACAGAATCAACAAGATAGTAGGAGAAGTAAGAACAGGAAGAAGGAGTAGAAAAGAGGAAAGATTAATTACAAGATTAAGACTAGGACATACAGGACTTAATTCTACATTGTTCAAGATAAAGAAACATAATACAGGAAAATGTGATTATTGTGGAGAGGAGGAAACAATAGAACATGTAATATTGAAGTGTCAGAAATATGAACAAGAAAGAACAATTTTAAGGAGAGAATTTGTAGGTATTAAAGAAAATTTTATATTGAGAGATACTTTGCAAAGAAGTTTAGGTAGCAAACATATTCAAATTATAATTAGATTTTTCAAAAGCACTAAATTAATAAATAGAATTTGATTGTTGTAATAGTAAATAAGATTTAAAACCATGAAGAACCACACTCCATACCAGTTGGTGGCGGTAATGCACATCTTCAAGTTATTTGCCAACTGCCAAAAAACAACACAGAAGAAGAAGAAGAAGACCTTGCCTTGCCTCACGGATTTTGCCTTCCTGCCTGCCCCCTGTCAGACTGTTTGGATCCTGGTTTGTGACTGTTTTCTGCATCTGGTTCATGCCTCAGCCTGCCTCTTGTCTGACGTCTCTAGCCCTGGACCTCGACCCTATTTTTGTCCACGGATTTACGCCCCAGCCTGGCCACTGGTTTATTCAGCCTGAGCCCGCCTGGCTCTCAAGTCTGCCTGGAATTATTGTCAAGAGGACAACCTCAGCTCTCTGTGTTCCTGCCACAGCTTCAGCTGATTCCCCTGAGGATTTGGATTAGTCGGCAATCCGACTTCTGACTGTTGGATTCTTCCCCATAAACTGTCTGGATCACTTCCTCTTCTGAAATCTGAACCTCATTCCCAGACTGAGAAGTGGTTCGTGGAAGCTGACTGTTGGTTACCTGAGTGTCGATCCTGCCTTACTAAATAAGCCTTTTAACCTTTTTAGATTGTGTCTGGCTGAAATTGGGGTCCTCAAAGTCCCTGGTCATAATACCCGTTGGTCTTTATTCTTGTTGCTTCAGTATGGTTTTTGTCTTTTACCTACTTCTGCATACTTTGTGCTATTTTAACCATTCAACTTTTACAATATTATGCTAGTTCTGCTCTTTTCGGCTATGACAATTATTTATGACAATATTTAGTTTTTTTATGGATTTTCTGCCCCCATTGCAATGAATGTAAAACTTCCAGAATTCTACTAAAACTTGATTGTTTTTGAAACTTCAACATACTTTTATTTAGGAATGTCATTCAAACTTTAAAATGTTCTCAAACCATTGGACTTTTCCAATATAAGTCAGCTTTTTCTTTTACAGTTTTTATAAAATGCCTTTCTAAGATTTTGGTCACATCTTTGTAACACTGGTGGCCTTTTATTTTTATAATTTGAAAGTAGGCAGAGAGGAAGTGGGGTGAAGAGAGGGGGACAACTTGCTGCTATGAATCAGAAAAAGGCGGACCCAAGATTCAGCCAGACACAGTAATGAAAGTTTAAAAGGCCACTAACCTGCTTTTGTCTTGAGTGGAACTTGAAACCCAGAGGGGAAACCTCAGTGGGCGGCAGGCGGCGATCTCCACAGCACAGGTAAGAAGTGACTCCAGGCTGAATAATCCGAGGGCTAGGCTGGCTCAATAATCCAAGGACAGGAACAGGGTCAACGATCGGAACAAGAAGCGTCAGGCAAGGGGCAGGCAAAGGCATAAACCAGATGCAGGAAACAAGGTCGACAACCAAAATCCAAATAGTCCGACAGGGAGCAGGCAGAGGCATAAATCCAAAAGGCAAGGCAAGGTCAAGAACAATGATCAGACAGGAAGGAACGCTGGATATCTACTCACACAATGGCTTTCAAAAATCTGGCACCGTCTGCTTGTCAGAGTCAGTATATATCAGGGAAGACACAGGTGCTTGGCATTCCACAGATTGCACTACACTGCAGCAGCCACCAGGTGCATCTAATCTGCTGATTGCAGCCAAGGAGACAGGGTAGAGCAGACGTGCCAGAATCATAACACTTGCAGCACAGGACGCTGGGGTTGGGACTCGAACCAGGGGCAGCCACATCAAGGACTGCAGCCTCTGCACATGGGTCATGTGCTCCACCTCTTTGCCCAATTATCATAATTTTTTTTTTTTTAAACAAGTGTTACTATGGTTGCTATGCAATTAAGCTAGAATGTATAACATATATACTAAACGCTTTGTATTCACTTTCAGCCGCCACAAACAGATAACAGGCTGCGGGATATGCCAGAATGCCAGGCCGAGATCAGCCAGCGATTGCAGGGAAGTCCCATTCCAACCACCTGGCAATCTTAGCTTGCCTTAGCAGCCAGACAAGCCTGTAAGCAAAGTTCTGCTGCTCCGAAACTCCAGAAGAACATTTAAAAGTAGGCTCAGTCTTGATGAACTGCAGAACAGATTACGTTTTGAGGTCTGCTTTCACGCTTAAAAACATCTCACAGGTACTGTGTGAAAGGTTCTTCCTCAGACCAGGACCTTTTACTTGTGAAAGTAAGGCCCCAGGAAAGTGAAAATGCCCACGTAAATTTGTATCAAAATGCCCCCTAGACTTTCAAAAGATGGAGGCTTTTCACAATGGAAAAGGGACTGATGTTAGCCAACATATGAATTTTAATCAACAACATAAGCATTTTACTTAACATTAGTATTTTAGCTAGTAGCAAACCCCATATACCGAGACCCAGCTAAACTGTATAAATTGGACCATAAGGGTGCTATCTTTATATTACTGTGCAAATTTAGACATTTTGGTGTAAACTTGTTTAATAATGCAATATTTGGCCTAAAGTTCTCTTAGTGCTGAGATCTTTGGGTTGGAGGGTGGCTACTGTAGTTGAATTTTCCTGTTGGATACAAATGGTACAGCTTGGTACATGTCTACCTCACAGCCCCGCGTTGAGGTATAAGGCCATCTCACTCAGATGCACAACCGCATGGTGATTCAGGAGTTGGAAATGCAAGCATTGCGAGCATTGATCGATATGGTTTTTCAGGTTAGCAATTCATCACGTATTAGTTAATGTGGTGTTCTAATTTAGGTACTTGGATTATTTAATCACATCAAATTTACCACTTTACTACTCAGAAACTGGACCAATTCTATCCTCCACTGCCTTGGCAGCACTGGATTTAGGCATCGCTGAGTCAGCAACATGTTTCTGTCCAGCAGAGTAGCACTCAGAATTGTTATCTAAGTGCCAAGAAAAAGCCCAACAGATTTACTTTCACAAGTGGAGCATTACAGCTAACGCTTTAAAGCTCTGCTTGATATTCATAAAAAGAACCTTTATTAGAAACTGCTTTGGGATTATTTCAATTGTTACGGACACGGAGACAGAAATGGAAAGGGAAAAGAAAGAAGCACAAACGAGAGAAAGGGCGGCAAAAAGGAAAAGAGGAGAGAAGGAGAATAGAATGGAGGAAAGAAAGACGGATGAATATACAAGATAACACCCTGCTTGCTTCTATACCTGCAGAAATGTTCGTATTACCAGCTTTTTTACCAAGAGGTGCACGGAACTTATGAATGCAAGATGTATTTAGTGGTAAATACATCTTGCATTCATAAGATGTAGAACATTTGTGTATCTGTTAACACCTGAATCTAATCACCTGTGGGTCTGAGTGTGAGTGTGCATGTGCATACAAGGTTTCACCATAAAAATATGCAATAGTGAGTGTGAGGAGCCACAAACCCGCCCCCCTGGACCCGGGACAGACACGGAGATCGGAACCACAGACATCCAAAGGCCCCCCACAGCACAGGAACCCCAGGAGAACCACAGGCACGACTACCGCAACCCCTCCAGAAAGGAGTAGGGGAGAATCCCAGGGGAACCGCCCAGCAGCCACAGTGCAGAAGCCCCAGGGAGCTGCTGCGAGGAGCCCACAGGCCCCGCCTTGGACACAGAGACCCCGGGACATATATCACTCCCCAAGCAGAGGCCCAACCGAACCCAGGGGTCCAGGCCCCAGTAAGCAGCCACCCGGAGTGAACCAGCACACACCAAAGCACCCAGCCCCGGATACCGAGAACCACAAGTATACCGGCGGGCAGAGACACCAACCACCGGCAGGTAGTGTGGCGGGGTAGGAATAGGCCCCACATTCGATGGGAGCCTAAACTGATCCAGGAGAGGGAGCAGCCCAAGACCCAGCCTGACACAAAAAACGGCACACGCAATCACAATCACACATTCCCACCCTCATGTGTACACATAAAAACACTCACACCCATGCACCCAACGTAAAGACAAACAACAATGGACGTCGTACACTCACTCACACCCCCCATACATACTCTATACTCCCAGGTCCAGGTGCCAATACCCCATAGGGACAACCAGCCCTCGGACCCAGGAGGTGGTCCCCTTCCCTCCGTGGGTGGAGACAGGCAGACCGCCCCAGCACCTGAACCTGGTTTGGGCTAGCCGCGGCTTGTGCCTGAACCTAAGCGACCCCGGCCCGGACCCCAACCTCGGCCGCTCAGCCGATCCAAATGCTGGTGACCCCACATCCAAGAAGAGGACACAACCTCCTCACCCCACATGCTGCAGTCCTCCACGCCACCCCCTAGTCCGCCACCCTAATCCCTCCCCCAGACACAACACCCAGCAAAGCAGCACACCGCCTAGCCTGCCCAACCATTCGGCCACCGTCAGCAGCCCCAGCCCATCAGTCCATGAGAGGGAAACATGCACCCGGGTAACCGGACCAGGCAGGCCAACCGCTCCAGGCCAAGCACATCCCATCAGCCGCCCCAGTGCGGGCACAAGGCATGCTCCACTGCCCCACCCACCTGACCGCCAACTGTAGCCCTGCGCCCGGTCAGGGGCAAGAGCCACAGAAGGAAGCATTGGAGGAAGACCACCACGGCACCCCAGATGGCAAACAGCAAACAAGGGTGTAGTGTGCATTTAAAAAGAAAAATGGGTGGGGAGAGGGTCTGCCATGCACAGGACCAACACCCCAACACCACAGCACGCCAAACAGCGGAGGACAGAATGCAGCAATGAGCACCCAAAGCAGAAGCCATGCACAAAGTCCACACCATGCAAATGCGCCCCCACCAGCCATCCAAAAACAAAGCCCCCTGCAAAAGTGCACCCCCGTGAGAAGAAGACCCGTAGCATCCAGGTCCAAGAACATGCACGGCCCCCATACCCCTGCCTGAAGTAGCCCTGCGAGAAAACCCACACCAAAGTCCACAAAGGGCAGAGAGCCCACAGAGCCAAAACCAAAACCCACCAAGAAGCCGAGACCAGTCCACCCCGAGATCACCCCGGGCCAGCCCGCCTGCCAAACCATGCAGACCCCTCCGACCCATCCTCCCCCAGACAGAACCAGGACCGGCGTCAGGAACCGGAATCTAGACAAGGAAACAGAATCCCAAAAGGCCCTTATGCCCACCAATGCACCGAGGGCCCCCGGGCCTGTGCCAGGTGCCAGAGCATGCGCCGGCCCAAAACTCTGGTGACACACCCGCCCGGACCCAAGCCTCCACCCCGGCCCAGCCAGGACCCCAGCCCGGGGGCGACAAGCCCCAGGAACCCAGAGCCCCCAAGTCAACATGCTAGTGATAGTCTACATGCTAATATTAGCATTTTACCTAACATTAGCATTTTAGCTCATTTTAGTTTACATAGTGTTGTTAGCATAGTAGATGGACTAAGTTAATGTTAGGCAACATGCTTGTAAAAGCCCATATGCTAAGGTTAGTATTTGAGCTAACAGCATTTTAGCTAATCTGAACTTCTAAAAGTTCAGATTAACAAACTGAATGGAGTAAGTTAATATTAGGCAACATACTAGTGTTAGCCAACAAGCTAAATGTTGGTATTTTAGATAATTTTAGCTGATAAATTAACAGTGGCATACAAAATGGAAAGAAGTTAATGGTTGTCAACATGCTAGTGATAGCCCACATGCTAACATTGGTATTTTAGCTAACATTAACATCTTAGCTTATTTTAGTTCACATATTGTTGTAGACATACTAGATGGAGTAAGTTAACTTTAGGAAACATGGTAGTTAGTGACCGACACACTTTAGCATATTAGTTAACGACATATTAGCAAATCATAACACTGCTCTTAGTGCACTAGGTAAACCTTAGTTCAGTTCCCTCTTGACTGCTCATTTGCAGCAAGTTAACTAATTGTATAGCCTTGTGTTCTACACCAAGACCAGCTGCTTCCACACATTTGCTGAGTTTTGTTCTTCTTTTTCTGTTTTCAGCAGATTAGTTGACACGTCTTTGTTTTCATTTTAAGAAGTTTCAACAACTTTTTTTACATTTTCAACAAATGTTTTTGCATCAACTTTAGCTTCTTCAGTCAAAGCAGAAGAAAAATCAAAAAGCAAAGCGTAGTGTAAAACCTCAGATTGCCAAGCAGAATTAGATGCAGTGAGAGGCTTTGTTCTGCCACTGTAAAGAGATAAGTATAAACCAAAATATTCTTCCTGAAAAAATCCTCCCTGAGTTTTCAGAACAATACAGGGTTTATTCCTTTCACTTTTTAGCATGGTAGCATGAGACTTTCTGTTACAGTAGTTCAGTCAGAGTTCAAACTCAGTACAATTTCAGTTCATGTTACAGAGACGCTATGTGATTATGTCATTTGGTGATTGCAATTATGCTAATTATAGTTACACTGCTAATATAGTTACTTCAATTAATACATCAAATTTTTGTAAATTACCTTTTTATTAATTATTCCTTCACTATGAAATGTAACTAATGCTCTCAACTCAATAACTTTTTTTCTGTTCTGTTTCTTTGAATAAAGGGTGATCCCTTCCTTATGAGAGCCTAAAATGCAGTAAAAGGATTTTACTATTTTTAGAAGAGTAGCTGAACCACACTTGAACTGAACTCAGAATGAATAATATGCCCCAATAGACCATCTGCGGGTATAATTTTCCTTCTCAATTGATGTTTCATCAACACTCATTTCAAAATAGCATTGCAAAGAACCCCTTGTGTGATGATGTTATGTATTTATGGTAAATGGAAAATAAATATCTCTAGCTCGTCTTTTTGTAAAGAACCAGAGGATCTCCTCCAAGCTTCTCTTACATTAAAGATCTAACTCATTTTTTGAAAGTAAGGTTAGTCAGTTTTTATTTTGTTGTGAAGTAGAAGTTTTACTCTTGATCATTGTGGTATTACCACTGAGGTCAGCGCTACATCTGTGAACAGGGACATGTACAGTACAGACCAAAAGTTTGGACACACCTTCTCATTCAAAGAGTTTTCTTTATTTTCATGACTATGAATATTGTAGCTTCACACTGAAGGCATCAAAACTTTGAATTAACACATGTGGAATTATATACTGAACATAAAAGTGTGAAACAACTGAAAATATGTCTTATATTCTAGGTTCTTCAAAGTAGCCACCTTTTGCTTTGATTACTGCTCCACACACTCTTGGCATTCTGTTCATGAGCTTCAAGAGGTAGTCACCTGAAATGGTTTTCACTTCACAGGTATGCCCTGTCAGGTTTAATAAGTGGGATTTCAAGCCTTATAAATGGGGTTGGGATCATCAGTTGTGTTGTGCAGGAGGTGGATACAGTACACAGCTGATAGTCCTACTGAATAGACTGTTAGAATTTGTATTATGGCAAGAAAAAAGCAGCTAAGTAAAGAAAAACAAGTGGCCATCATTACTTTAAGAAATGAAGGTCAGTCAGTCCAAACAATTGAGAAAACTTTGAAAGTGTCCCCAAGTGCAGTCGCAAAAACCATCAAGTGCTACAAAGAAACTGGCTCACATGAGGACCACCCCAGGAAAGGAAGACCAAGAGTCACCTCTGCTGTGGATGATAATTTCATCCGAGTTACCAGCCTCAGAAATCGCAGGTTAACAGCAGTTCAGATTAGAGAACAGGTCAATGGCACACAGAGTTCTAGCAGCAGACACATCTCTAGAACAACTGTTAAGAGGAGACTGCGTGAATCAAGCCTTCATGGTAAAATAGCTGCTAGGAAACCACTGCTGAGGACAGGCAACAAGCAGAAGAGGCTTGTTTGGGATAAAGAACACAATGAATGGACTTTAGACCAGTGGAAATCTGTGCTTTGGTCTGATGAGTCCAAGTTTGAGTTCTTTGGTTCCAACCACCGTGTCTTTGTGCGGCGCAGAAGAGGTGAACGGATGGACTCTACATGCCTGGTTCCCACCGTGAAGCATGGAGGAGGAGGTGTGATGATGTGAGGGTGCTTTGCTGGTGACACTGTTGGGGATTTATTCAAAATTGAAGGCATACTGAACCAGCATGGCTTCCACAGCATCTTGCAGCGGCATGCTATTCCATCCGGTTTGCGTTTAGTTGGACCATCATTTATTTTTCAACAGGACAATGACCCCAAACACACCTCCAGGCTGTGTAAGGGCTATTTTACCAAGAAGGAGAGTGATGGGGTGCTGTGCCACATGACCTGGCCTCCACAGTCACCGGACCTGAACCCAATCGAGATAGTTTGGGGTGAGCTGGACCGCAGAGCGAAGGCAAAAGGGCCAACAAGTGCTAAGCATCTCTAGGAACTCCTTCAAGACTATTGGAAAACCATTTCAGGTGACTACCTCTTGAAGCTCATCAACAGAATGCCAAGAGTGTGTGGAGCAGTAATCAAAGCAAAAGGTGGCTACTTTGAAGAACCTAGAATATAAGACACATTTTCAGTTGTTTCACACTTTTTTGTTCAGTATATAATTCCACATGTGTTAATTCATAGTTTTGATGCCTTCAGTTTGAAGCTAAAATATTCATAGTCATGAAAATAAAGAAAACTCTTTGAATGAGAAGGTGTGTCCAAACTTTTGGTCTGTACTGTACCTCCTAGCAAATTAAGAGGCTTGCCCTATGACAAGCAAACCACTTCCAATAGAGAACAAAAGTCAATTAATTCAATTTGGAGAGGTTTATTTACATTCCAACAAGACTTCCCTCAGCCACAAACAACTAAATAACAAGAATATCACCCCGGTGCTACTGTGAGAAGAACTCACAAAATGTCTGGTTGTGTGGAGATGAAGCAAGACCGAAGTGCATACAGGAGGATGGAGGCCACATGGTGTGTAGAACACCTCTAACACAGGAATCCAAGAGAGTAAACACAACAATCCAATCAACATGAATGAGCTAAAATTACAGCAACAGAAGACGTAGCAGTGCAGAGAAAACAGATAGATCTCAAATTCAAAAACCTAACACAGGCAGATTATGACAAAAAAGTTATGTCTCTGACGTCTGACTATCAGAATGTGACTCTCTAATAATATTTGGATTTACCATTTACCAGATAAGTGTAATACCATAATGATCAGAACATTCTATCTGGTTTAGTTCTTAAAAACATCTACTTTGGAAATTAAATTTAGAAAATAACTAATCCTGTTTAAGCCCCAACCAGCTTATCCACCAACAGAACCTCAGTGATTCCGGTCTAAAAAGGTAGAGTTCTGAGAGTAAACCTCTCACAAAAAAAGTCTGATCTTCACATCCGTATCAGCTGGCAGGCAGGAGAAGGAATATTTATTGATGACTTTTAGATTTTCTTTTATTTGACTCAGCAACTCAATGTTAATAATCAAAACTATAGTTCACACATGTCTATGCTAATAATGCAATCTAATGCATTGTGGAAATCACAAATAAATAAATAACTCCCAGAACACATAAATAAATGTTTTAAATCTTAAGATTTATATTACTGCTTGGACTTCATACTCCTACTTGAGCTTTGTTCTTAACTCCAATTTGTACTTTAGGCTGTGCACTTTATCAAACTAGCCCGAAAACCTGGTAAACAAGAGGGTACAAAGGTCCCATTTAAGTAAAAGATGGCACTGGTCAGAGAGTGGATTATATGTTAGAGAAAAGAAATGGCATCCCTGCAGGTTGTTTAAGTCCATCACTTGTGGCAATGCCACAGTAAAGTCGTATCAGGTGTTTACACTGGATAGTTTTTAAAAATCAGATCACTATATGATCTCTAGATTTTGAGAAAAAAAAAATTTTTCTCTATCACAATGCAGACAGCAGGGATAAATTCTAAAGAATGCTTTGGTGAAATACTAACTCCACAGGAAGCTTGAAATACGAGGTTCAAGTAAGGAGTTTTATTGCTTAGGACAAGTAAATAAAAAACAGTGTCAAAAGATAAACAATGAACATAATTCTCTTAAAAATGTGATTTTACACTGACCACTTTCCCTTCTTGATATATATTTTGCATTTTTTATAATTGCGACGTAAGTTTCAGCGAAAGCTCAGAGTGTCAGTTGTAGACGTTTACAGAGCTAAAGCATTGCTGTGAATAGCTGAAGTAATGTTGGCTCAGGGGGCACAAATCAGGAAACAAAATCCAGCTGCAGCATTTTAAACACAAGTTTGTGTTTAAAAGAGGGCAAATGTTAAATGAGACACTTTGTTTTGAAGAAAATTGTTTGTATTGGTATCTTTTTTCTAAATGGTAATGAAAACTGATTGCTGAAGAGGATGAGCTGTGTAATTGTTGTAATTATGGTTATGATGCTGATTGTGACAACATGAGAAGCTTCAGAACAGTAAATAAAAAAAATCCAGCCTTTTTGTGATGTTGGCAAGGATTTTATTATTTAAAAAGTTTTTTTCTCTATTCCATCTGATTCCATAAAATGTGAGGTCAGCTAACACAACCACAAACTTTTATGTATTTTATTGCAATTGTAATAGATCAACATCAAAGTAAAATTGTACCTTTCAAGACACACATCACAAAGTTAGTTGAGTTAATCAAAAGCAGTTGTAAAATGATGAGTTTTTAGTTGCCTTTTAAAAAGCTCAATATAGTCCACCATACTCAAACTAAAAGGGAGTGAGTTACAGAATCAAGGGGCCACAGCTAAGAAGGCCCTGTCACCTTTAGTTTTCAGCCACATACGTGGCAAAACCAGCAGGCCTTAGTCACATGACCTTAGGGACAAACAGATACAAAAGTTTGAAATGTACACTGGTGCTTGGCCATTCAAAGCCCTATAAGTAACCAAGATCTTGAATTGTACACTGCAGAGGATGGGAAGCCAATGGACCTGAACGAGTAGCTGCGTGATGTGATGAATCTTGGGGGATTTGGTCAGAAGTCTGTCAGCAACGTTCTGTACAATGTTCAAACTGACCAATGATGCCTTGTTGATGGGTTGCAATAATCCAGTCTCAAAGAAACAAAAGCATCAATAACGACTTCCAGTTCTGTTCATCAGATAATGCTATTTAGCTTAGCAATATTTCGTAACTGATAAAACAATATGTGAATCAGAGACTCGACATGATCATCTAAAGTAAAATGAGTCAAAATTTATCCCAAGGTTCCTGATGAAAGACTTGGCAAAAATGGATAAAGAACCAATAGTTTCCATTATTAAAGTTGTATGCTTTCTGGAGGACAAACAAGAATTACAGATTTTTGTTTATTAAGTTGGAGAAGGGTTTTAGCCATTTAACTTTTGACACAGTCTAAACACTTACAGACATGTTGTTTCGATACCTCATGAAGCTTAAAAGAGAAATGGAATAGCACCTGCGTATCTGATATGAGAAATCTTTGCTCAAAGTGCTCAAAATGAGCTGAAAAGGGAGCATGTAAACCTATTCAATTCAATTCAGTTTTATTTATATAGCGCCAATTCACAACACATGTTGTGTCAAGGCACTTCACAACAGTCAGGTACATACATTCCAATTAATCCTAACAATTGAACAGTGCAGTCGGAATTAGCTTTTTATTCAAATTGGATAAAAGGTTTTTCTGTCTAAGGAAGCCCAGCAGATTGCATCCAGTCAGTGACTTGCAGTATTCACTCCTCCCGGATGAGCATGTAGAGACAGTGGACAGTCACTGGCGTTGACTTTACAGCAATCCCTCATACTGAGCATGCATGCAGCGACAGTGGAGAGGAAAAACTCCCTTTTAACAGGAAGAAACCTCCAGCAGAACCAGGCTCAGTGGGAGCGGCCATCTGCCACGACCGACTAGGGGTTTGAGAGAACAGAGCAGAGACACAAAGAGAACAAAGAAGCACTGATCCAGGAGTCCTTTCTATGGGAAGGAAAAGTAAATGTTAATGGATGTAGCTCCTTTAGTCGTTTCACCTAGAAAGAAAGAACAGATAAACTCTGAGCCAGTTTTCAAGGTTAGAGTCTGAAAGAGAGCACATAGAGTTAGTCACAGTTAAGCTCAGTCAATCGCCATGTCTAGGAGAGAGAAAGGGTTAAACACTGAAAGACAGGGCCATGTGGATCATTGGTAGAGGGTGAGCATTAAGTTGTTGCCAGCAGAAGCTCGGACGATGCCCCTCTCTAGAAAGGTGTCACAGGTAGACACATAACCAGGCCAGGTGTAGCTTCTAGGAAGAGAAAAGAGAGAACAAAGTTAAAAGCTGAAATAACAGCAAATAATGTAAAATTGGAGAGTAGTGTGAGAATGTAGCGAAGAGGGTGAAAGTGGTCGTTATGTCCTCCAGCAGCTTAAGCCTATAGCAGCATAACTACACAGATAGTTTCAGTTCAGATTATTTAGTTAAACGGTGCTTATTTACAACAATGTCATCTCAAGGAACCCCACAAAGGGTCCCACTGATGGTCATTGTTATACTAAAAACCTCAAGGATTGGGATACCTCTCTCTGTCAGACTGATTATAACCATTGGAAAAGAGAAGGGGTCATTCAGGTAGCAGAAATGGAGGGTGTGTTTGCACCTCAACCATAACTGAGCTGGTTTAGGCTAAACCTGACTCTCCCTTACTCCATCCAACAGGGAGGGAAGAAGACGGAGGTAAAAAATAAGGAAGATACTCAGGATAACCTAAGCCACTCTAACTATAAGCTTTATTAAAAAGGAAAGTTTTAAGCCTAGCCTTAAAAGTAGACAGGGTGTCTGCCTCACGGACTAAAACTAGGAGCTGGTTCCACAGGAGAGAAGCCTGATTACTAAAGGATCTGCCTCCCATTCTACTTCTAGAGACTCTAGGAACCACCAGTAAAACTTCAGTCTGAGAACAATGTGCTCTGTTAGGAACATATGGAACAATCAGATCTCTGATATATGATGGAGCTAGATCATTAAGGGCTTTATATGTGAGGAGGAGAATTTTAAATAAAATAAACCTAGAAATAATAAGGGCGAGAAACCGAACCTTGAGGTATACCAAAATCATGATGTTGGTACGTAAGACCTACCTAAGTAAGACCTACAATACTGACATAAAATAATATAAAACCGTAAACCCACCAAGACATGACTGTCCACCTAAAATGAAAGCTGGACAAGAGAGTTTAATCCCAAAAGCAGCCAAGAATCTCATAGTAC
Source organism: Girardinichthys multiradiatus (assembly GCF_021462225.1). Taxonomy (NCBI): domain Eukaryota; kingdom Metazoa; phylum Chordata; class Actinopteri; order Cyprinodontiformes; family Goodeidae; genus Girardinichthys; species Girardinichthys multiradiatus. The sequence continues at coordinate 35,769,050 of NC_061802.1, read as the reverse complement.
CTCTGAAGGAGCTGTAAAGGTCTGCAAGTCATATAGGAGAATCTGTATACATTAGTAATCTGTATAAGTTGTACACTTCAGAGCTTTACTGAAAAACAACAAGAAGAAAAAAGTGATTGTTAAAAGAAAACCATAAAAAGTGTCATTTGCAGTTGCCTCCTAACCATGAAGGATACACAGCTAAACTTTCTTGTCTATATTCAGAACACTGTGTGTGGCAGAAAACTAATACTGCACATCATCCCTGAACATGCTATTACCACCATGAAATGTAGTGGAGGCAGTATCACGCTGTGGGAATTATTTGCTTTAGCTGGAACAAGGGAGCCAGGACCCTCCTAGCAAAAAAATGGGGATTGAAGCTAAAATTCACCTTTCAGCAGGACCACATTCCTAAACAAACTGAGAAATATACAGTGAAATGGTTTAAACTGAAGCATATTTACGTGTTGGAATGGCCTAGTTAAACCACATAGGTAAATCTAATTGAGACTCTGTAGCAGGACTTGAAAGTTGATGTCCATAGATGCTCACCATTAAATGTGACTGAGCTTAAGGTATTTTATAAATAAGAAAGGGCAAAACATTTAGTCTCTCACCATGCAAAGCACATGGAAACATACCTCTAAAGGCTTGCAGCTGGAATCACATCACAATGATTCTGAGTATTGACTCAGAGGAATTTAATACAAATGCTTCCAACTTTATAATCCTGTACAACATGTGTAAGTCCACAACATAGAATTTTAAAAAAATACATCGAAGATCATCTTTTTAACCCTGACAAAGGTGGGAAGTTCAAGGGCTATGAATGCAAATGGCTGTAAATAAAGGAAAATTAACTTTTCCATAAAAATTTGTTGCGTGTCCTTAAAATTCTCATTTGTCTTGGAATAACACATTGGGAATTAAAGTCTAAACACAACTGAGCATAAATGACAGAACACTACAAAGGCACAGTTCATTGTATTTTTAACAATCCTGTTAGGCCTTTTCACACTAATTGACCCTCACCACGCTCACCACCCCACACCACCCCTACACCACGCTCAGCACAAAGCTGTTGAGTGTGGTGTGTGTGTGTGGGGGGGGGCCTTGTATAAATGATTCAAATAAAAATTTAACGTTTGGCTGTTTCAACTCTGGATTTGGAATGTAGGCACTTTCTTTTATTCAGGCTGGGAAAGAACATTTACCACCCTTCCTGGTTATATGGCCGAGTGAGCTGCACTTCAACACCTGCTCCTCATTGACCACAACTAGAAAAGGTGACCTCTTCAATCAGGATATTAAGACAGGAAATGAAATGGACAAAAAAGGTGCATTGGTAAAATGAAGCCTGACCGAGTGGGAGATGAGAGGAAGACAGGAGGATTGATGCTTATTCTCTGGCTTTGTTCCCAGATGCAGTGTTATGTCCCTCAACCTTGCTCTGCTGCAAATGTCTCTTTGCTTTTGAGTGTATGTGTGTGAGTTTGCCCTGTCTACCTGACATCTCTTAATAGTAATAATGCATTTCCCCTAATTAATATATTATGGATTGTAGAGTACATTATCGATCCACAACCTCAGATGTTGTCCTGGTTCAACCTCTTCACCTTCTCTTTCTTCAACAGCTGAACCTAAAGTGGCTCAACAATTCTCAATAATGACTTATGTTATTCTCATTTTTTATTTGTTCACCTTGTTTTGGTATGAATTTAGAAAAACGTATCTGATTAATTCCATATGGTCCTGCATTTGCACTTTCATGAAAAATAACAACTAAACTGCACAGGTTGTGGTCTGGTTACTAGTTTTAATGATTACTGTGGTGCTATTTCAAATGCTTCACCGGAGACACAAGCAGAATGCAGTGAAAGTAAAGAATGGATACTTTAACAGCCACAAACCACTCAGTCTCAAATTTTACAGTTTGTTAACTTTGTTATTCTCCGCTTGCAAAAAAAACACTAGAAAGTATCCTAATGTTAGATGCACGAAGAATGATGCTTAGTAGACAGAAATTGGTCCCAATAATTTTGAACTTGTACATATACCTATAGAACATCTAAATGCAAAACTTAGGTGTGTAAGCATATGTTCCACTACCCAACCCAAGTATATGAAGTAACATCACAATGCAAGGGAATGGAGATAAACACAGACAATTCAGTTTGTCTTCACTAAGGTTTGCTGTTTGAAAACATTACAGTTTTCTATAGACTAGAATGACAGTGGTGAAAAGAAAGTGGATTGAACAAACGCTAGCTATACATAAAATTTAACTATTCATTTGACAAAGCATAATCTGAACACAGTCATAAGTGGTATGAATAAGTAAACAAGCTAAAGCCCATCTGCCTGCGGCATTCCAACACCCCATAGCTAATAGTCAAAGCCCTAACAAAGGCCATAGGGGTCTTTATGGCAGCAGAGCCATGACCATATTCCGTTTTTAAAATGTGTTATTAAACACACATTAAAAGTAGGATTTTGAAAAATCATAATTTAGTTTAATCTGTAGCCGAAAATTGATTCTTTAAAGATACTCATTTGTATCAAAATTAATCAAACCAGGCCATTTTCATTTCCCCCATGTTGCCACATAATTTTTTTTTGTATGTGGCACAGACACAACAACAGCCTTGACTGTTGCTCAGTCTCTGGCTGTTGTGGCGCCGCCCACTACCCAATCAGTAACAAACAGTCTTCTGACGTTGTGTATTCAGCACAACACGCTTGGAAATGCATCCAACCAGGTACTAAAACAAGTAACGGTTCCACATAACCATTACTAAAGGAAATGTCATGATCCGCTTCTGTTTTGTGTTTATGTTTGATTGCATTCCTCTGATTTCTGTTGTATTTAAGTCTGTGTTTTCTGTTCCCTCAATGTTGGGTCGTCTGTTAAATGTGGGGAAACTTTGCAAGTGCAGAGCGACTGTTTTTTTCTTTGACTAAATCACTCTTTGCTTCGAAGTTTGGGAATTTGACTGACATGCTAACTCTAGTTTAAATGGTAAACGGCCTGCACTTGTATTTCGCTTTATCAAGCCCCAGACACCCCAAAACACTTTACACTCCAATAAGTTATTTACCCATTCATACACACATTCACATACTGACAGTGGTGGACTACATTGTAGCCACAGCTGCCCTGGGGCACACTGACAGATGTATGGATGCCATACAATCGGGGCGCCGAAGCCCTCTGACCACCATCAGTGAACAAGGAGGGTGAAGCGTCTTGCACAACGACTGAGACAGACAGAGCGTGAATTCGAACCGGCAAGTTTTATATTTGTCATGCACAGTCTCTAGTTGTGTACACTTGTGTTGTTAGTCACAATCACAAAAAACATGAAGGACATTCTTTATTCCTCTGAAATAAAACATTGATTAAAAAATGTCATAAACGCTCATAAATATACCAAATGTACTCTAATTGATCAGTCAGCAACTGTACTCAGATGCTTTAAGTTTAAAAGAATTTTATCTGTTGTGGCACCAAAAAGCCTTTTATTTATTCATCAGTCTAAACAGTGCAATAAACAGATGTGGACTACAAATACCACTTAAATCTTATTTTGAATTTCCTCAATCACCTATTAAGTTGCTTGAAAGAGCACAAATGTCTTGTGCATTTCTATAAAATCAGGTTGTTTCATTCTGCTAAACATGTTGCAATCCCATTCCAAGCAGGTGATTTACAATTTTTTTCTTGCACAATTATCTCATTAAGACCCATATGTAAAAGTTTATCTTAATTGCTTTGACAGATTGAAACGTTTCTAAAGCCACATAATTCCTTTTCTTGCATTTAGGAGATTTACCTCTCTGGCTGCTTGTCATCAGTTCAAGCCAATTGTGCACTGGCAGTAAGGAAAGAAAGCAAATACTGTTAACCCTGGATAAGGTGGTCAAGTTTGAATGTAGAGTTAGTAATAAGCAGATAAAAATAAATGTTTTGTGTTAATAACTGTAAGCTCAGCTATCAAGTTAAAAGTTAAAATCTTTTTTTTTTCCTTTTTACCACTATTTAGAAAGACTAACCATACTAGTTTTTATTTATTCTTTTCTTATGTCTTCATCTTAATAGTTGGCACAATTTTATCAGATAGTTAAAATTTACTCAATAGAAAATGAAGCCAAAGGTGTGGATGTAGCTTCACCCCAAAGAGGTGATTGTATTGTACTGACACCACTAACACTGCCACACTCCATCACTATAATTGATGTTCAAGTTTCTGCTGCATTGCATTTCACTTACAACAGCTTCTTGAATCAACCTGGAGAAAAACTGTGACTGTGCCCTTTGTAGCTGTGCTGTATTATTTTCTATTTCTTCTGAAGAGTGATGCCAAGAGTTTTGGTTGTAACTGTGTCTTTCTATAAGTAAGTACTGAAATATTGAAATTTCTTAGGTGTATAGACCGACTATACAATATCTGAAACTATGCACAGGCTGGTTTCTGGTGGCAAGGTATACCAAGGTTTTGAAAAATTGCAGTTTAAAAACACCTAAGATTTTCTATCAAATTAAGTTATAAAATCCTTCTAATGAGATGCCAGAGAAGATTCTGGAGTTAGTTTTCCATGCTTTTATGGAGCATAAAGTAATTTCAACGTTTATCCTCTCCCACCTTTTGCTGCACACAGCTGGTCAGCTGGCTGAACGAAAGACACTGTAGTTTTCCTTTAAGATAAGACAATATGTTTCAGGTTACACAGAAAGGACAGTCATAGTGGAGCACAACCCATCACTCTTGATTTGATAAAATTGTTTCAAGTTAGAAGCTACAAGTGAAATGCCTGTTAACAATCCAGCAGCAGGAAGATATCTGGGCACCAGGGGTCGCGTATACCAAATATATTGACAATTATTTTAAACGGTGACCGAAAAATCTGAAGGCATCTGTCATTTGGCAGATTGTGATTCAATGACCATTTGGAGGCGAGTTAGCAAATTAATTAGCTGTTGTATCACTTGATGCATGACCTTGTTGGCTTCATTCTGAAAAATGCCACTGCAGCAAACCCACTTGAGACGTGAGTATGCACAAGCGGTTGTGCAATTCAGGTTCATGTGGACCAGGAAGAAGTTGTGAGGCTGTGCGTTTAGGCACAGCAGGTGATTTTTTCGTATTTTAAGTGCAATCGTTTAATTTCATTGTTTATATGTACTTACTGAAGAAAAAAGTTACATGTATTCATCTGTTTAATGTGGATTCTCTGTTCAGTTTGTTGGGACTGAATATTAATTAAGATGAAGAAAAAATGCTATTGAATGTTTATTATCATTTAAATAAATAAAGTGACAGATAAAAATAGATTTCCAATCCACCCCACTCGAGTACAAAAGTAATTGGCAAAGAACCCTAATAACTGGTTGTGCCGCCATTGGTGGCAACAGCTACAATCAAGCAGCTGTGATAACCATAACAATGATTATTTTGCATTGCTATGGTGGGGTTTATGGCCCACTCTTCATTGCAGATTTTTTTTTAATTAAGCCACTCTACAGAGTTTCCAACCATGATTGGCCTGTTTAAGGTCATGCCATTCAAGCTGATATAAGTCCAGACTTTGACTAGGCCACTCCACTGCTTTTGGAGTTTTTGCACAGAATATTTTCCCAAAAGTCTTTTAGACCATCATTGTTAGACCTTTGTGTTCCTTTTGGTCAGTACATGTTTTCTCATTAGAGCTATCCCATCACTCACCCTAACTGAGGGAAGTGAAATCTGCAGTGCTTTAGATGTTGTTCTAGATTCTTATATGACCTCCTGGATGAGTCCACATGGAACACCACTGTTCCATGTTTTTCACTTTGTTGATAATGGCTGTCAGTATGGTTTGGAGTCCCAAAACCCAAAAGCTTTGTAACCCTTTCCAGTTTGATGGATGTCAGTGACTTTGGGTATAAAATCTGAACTCACCTGTCAAAAATGTGGTCAATCATAATTTTCTAACTACATTTTAAATTTACTAAGATTATATTTGTCTGATATTAAAATGTGTCAGATGACTTTGGACGTTCCTCCAGCTATTTCTCAGTATTAGTATTTATTTATCTAAAAGCAGGGCACTTGACCGCTACCAAAAATGTTTAAATTTAAATGATTAAAAACATTTTGTGTTTATCTTTCTTTTTTTAGCGTTAACATTTGTGTTGTAGTTATAATTTGTTGGCTTAAATTAGTTCCCTAATTATTCAATTCAATTCAAAGATACTTTATTGATCCCCGAGGGGAAATTAGAATTCCAGTACAACCCATCCAAACATACATCATGACACAAGACAAGGGGGGGACGGGTCACCGAGGCTTTGCTGCCCACTCACAGGCGCTGACCTTGTTAGATGAGAAAAGAGGCCACATTAGGTAAGTAGAGGGAAAAAAATCATATTTCACACTTTATCCTTAGCAGGATACAGTTTGAGATTGTAAAAAACCTCAGAACAAAGAAGCAACAATTTTACAAAACAACATCATGCTGGGAACGGTGAAGGTGGTGTGAGGGGGTGCATATGTTTATCTTGAGCATGTGTGTGTGTGCAAGTGAGTGTGTGCAACTAAGTCCATGAAGCACTGTCACAGAGACCATTGTCCTTGATGGTTTGTTTGAATGTTCATCAAACAGCAACAAAGTTCTGAGCAGGTCCTCAGGGAAGGGAGGGTGCAAAGGGATCAGAGCCTACTATATCTACTAAATTAGTTCCCTAATTAAATGTAGTAATTGTCTTAGTGTGCCCTCCCCCCTTCTCGTTTCTGGAAAGCTAGCCTTTGTGTATATATTCCAGTGTGTGTTCATTGTTTGGTGAGTTTTTTGTTTGTTGCCTTTAGGTATGTTTGTCTTAGTTGACATTTCATTTCGGGCCCTTTTTCTAGATTCTTGAACTAGGATGAACTTTTGTTCATTTAAGTGCATTTAAGTGTGACAAACAAGCAAAAACATAGGAAATGTGTAAGGATGTAAATATTTTTTACAAAACAATAGATAACATCCAGACTGTAAAAATCAATATTTTACTTTATCAGCCGTAAGAATGATTGTTGCTTTTCAGTTTTAAATAAAAGTAATTAGATAACAGGATACATTTTAGTTTTAAATGTTTGTGTTATTACCATGATACAGTAAAAATATGGTATTTGTCTCAAGGTTACAATACCCTTAAAATCTCATAGTGAACTAAACTTACTTGCAAAATGATTATAGACATTGGCAGATATCTCACAAGTAATCTGTCTGTTAAGCTGCTAGACAGCGTCCCACACACACACAGAAACTAGCACACAGATAAGTCATAAAGGCCACAGCTTGTGACATTTATCGGAGGAAATAAGAAACAGCAATGTCTTGTCATAGGTACATGCATGCAAGTCTATGATTGCGTTGAGCCAATGCGATTACATGGGAGTCTCTCTGCATGCAAACACTGCTGAGGTATCATAGCAGTATTATTTCCAAAATAATATCATAGCCTGCCAGAGACTTCTAGTGGATTCCTTTACAAGATACTGAATAGCGTGGTAGCCCACAAACTGGATAAAAGGGAATATACATATATTCATATACATATAAACAAGTATTAACACATCAACACATTTATACACATTGATGTACATAGGGAGAGAAGTAATAAAAGAAAAGGTCCAAGGAAAAACACACACCTTCAACTACAGCTGTGAGCTTGCACACATCATCATACACACATACACACTGACTTCTTCAAAGGGCCCCAAGGTAAAGAGAATCATCCTTTTCATCTGAAGTAGGGAGGAAGCCCATTGGCCAAATTAGATTGTGCCTTTTCCAGACATCGTTAAGCATCAATCTGCAGTGCGGTGCCATGAATCCCTGTGACCTTGCCTCATCATGGCGCAGCGTTTGGGAATGCTTAGAGAGGCTCTTCATCAGACCTGGAGGATATGGTAACAGTGATGATATTAGTCAGCCTTTATCTCTCTTCTCACATCCATGTTTCTGTATGTCTCCCTCTTCTTATCCTTTATTCCGTTATTCCTTACTCACTCTAGTAGGACAAGGATAACTCAGTAGCTGAAAAGCATTCTTACTTAATCTGACCTCCTTATGTAATCTGCGTTTATTGATCCAGTTTATACCCAGCAGTGTGCTCTCATAATGATAACTAAATAAACAAAACACGGCCCTTTTGTATCAAATGCGACCCATTTTCAATGAGTTCTGTCAACTAGCCGTGAGCCAGTATGAGATTCTGACGGCATGATAACCCAAGTAGAAATATCATGGTTTTATGGTATTAATACAATAATTATAAAAAAATGTAGGACATAATCAACCGTTTTTATTTAAACGGAAAACAATAGTTATTCACCCTGCTGGTAAACAGAAATAAGTTATCACAGTTATAATGATGGTATTTAACATTTAGTCATTTCGATACACATCCGTAAGCAAAAATATGGATGAACACCTGCCAAAGTGCCCTCAGTCTTTGTCAGTAATTGTTTTTATGAATACCTGACTGGTGAAGTGTGTGGTATTATAGAACAATAAATGAAGGAGTGAATTAGTGAACATATATAGAATAAATAGAAACAATTTATCTCATAATACAAGAATTTATTAACAAAATACTTCAACTTAAAGTTAAAGTAATTTAGCTGAAAACTCTAACTAGGCTAGTAACATATAACTAAAATACTAAGTAAAATTGAAAGAATGAGGAAAGCTAATAAACTATGGAAAAAAGAATGAAAAAGAATAAAACTGAAACACCAATAACCAATTAAACGATATCACTCTTAAGTTTGAATATGTTCATTTAAGAACCAAGGTTTGTTTTTAGGAATTGGGAATGAGGCCAACAGAGAACAACAATTGCTAGGTGTTCAAACAACATGTTCATAATGCAAAGCAGCAAGGAAAATAAAATATTATTTTAATAAAATACTGTTGAAAAAAATAATTTGATGAATTAAAAATCAATAACCTTTCGGACAATTTATCCTTAATGTTGTGTTAACTAGCTATCACAGTGAGTGATTGAATGGAATGATGAACTACCAAGATGGCGGAGAAAATGTTTATGGACTCACAAGAGGGCGAAGAAATGAACAAACGGATGGACAACATGCTAGTGTCACATTAGCGAATCAGTTAACAGAAAGAAAATAGCGGCTGTGGGGCTATTTAGCAACCCCTCTCAGTTCCATGTATACCTTTAAGTACCACTAATACAAATAGTGATGTTAATGAGCACTGGTGTCGTGCTACAGCTGATCGCACTGCAAACAAAATAAGCTGTGCATTAAACACAACAGAAGTAATAATTGCTTTGGCATTTGCCGGGCTTTAGCTTTAGCAGGCGGAATAACAGAAACACAATTTTGCACGTTTACATGGACTATGCAGACATAATTTTAGGCAGGTTTGTAAGAGAGGAAGAAGGGAAATTAGAGCAAGCTCACATTTTGGACACCAGTTGTTTATTGTACAGTAATCAGACAGTAAAGAGGGTGGAGAGAATAGAGGAAGACATGCAGCAAACAGCCTGTGACCGTGACCCAGGACAACCGCGTTGAGCTCAGCGGCCTAATTCACTTGTACAGTTAGGCACTACAAGCAAAGCAAAACACAATGAAATAAACAATATTAAGATTGCTTCATCCTAAACAAATTTTCAGTGCACAGACACAACCTCTTACTGTGAAACATTCTGATGAACAGGAGAGCAAGCTGTGTCCAGTAGCTCTAATGAACAGAGCCTAGCGACTAGGCCAAGCGTTTGCTCAGACCAGCCCATATGTCAGGCAAGTGAAGCTGCGTTTTCAATTCCATCTTCTTTAGGCTGCGGAGGGGAAACTGCTTCGTAATAAATGAGAGCGGCGTCTCTTCTTGGAGAACCTTTGATTCAGATTTTTTTCTGCAGAAGCTCAGACAGCCAGTTTGCGGCGGCTAGTCTTATTTTCGCCAGAGGTGCGGTCACCTGATACGCAAACAGCAGACCGTACTTTACTTCGTATTCAAGGTTTCTTCAAATATGCAGTCTTTTTCTTAGCCAGCGAGATCAAGATGTTCACACACATGTCCTTCTGAGTGCAGTCTGTGGAAACTGTGGGCAAACAGGAAGAAATGCTACTGCAAGCAAAATGTTGTAGCTCTATGACATCACAGGTATTCCATCTGTGACCTTTCTGTTATCTGTCATGAAAATGGGTTTATAATGTGCATGCATTTTGGGATTCAGAGTTTTTAACCTGCCCCTTTTGTTCTCTGTATGAAGTTCAGTCCTTGTTCTCCATCCATGGCTGGACCCAACACTTGAATACCTGAAACCTGAAAGGTTACTGACCTATGCCCATTGTCAACATGTCAGTCATTAAATCCTCAAATGTATTCAGGCATGCTTTCTGACATGAGTGTTACCTAAAAAGGCACACTCATCTTCATTCCAGAAGCACAGCAGTTACATTGTGAAAGATGAGATTGTGCTGAGATTGAGATAAATGAGCCTTCATTATAACCATAATAACATAAAGGAGGACCAGTGTGAGGAAGAGGTTGCTATCTTCCTTCCTCTTCTTTCGTCCAAAATTTGCCTTATCCAACAGATCCTAAAACCATAAAGGACGAAGTACACAGAATGGGATTTTTATTTTAAAATCTGGATTTAAATGTACCTATATGTACACACACATGTACGCATGCACTCACACACAAACACACACACGCACACACACTGCATAAAAAAGAAATATGTGCATTTATATTGCTCATTCATAAACACTCACACTCTCCTATAAGCTTCAAAAACAGACTCCAACCACTGAAGCTGCACCTACATGAAATGAGATTTTCAGTCAGAATCTATCATGGAAAATCTCTTGCCCCCATTAACACATTTATCCTGAGCTGAAAACACATGAGGAACACGTTTTTGCACATAACTTATTCACCCCACAGCCATGCTGCAGGCTAAATGAATACAGTAAAAGCATTACGTTTTGGGTACATTTGGCCCATTTAATGATTGGAAGAGATGTGCTAAATCAAAGATATTATAAACCTGGCTCATTGTTGGCAGACAGTGCAAAGAGAAAGTAATTTAATATAGTCAATCTAAAAGCTCTAGAGAAGGTAGAGCACAGAGCCATTAAGACACACATGAACACAGAAAATCTAGTTAGGCAAACAATGCAATATTTCACAAGTCAATGTAAGTCAATGTAGAGTAGACCTCCATTCTTTTCAGACAGAGTAATCTTCCAGCTTATATCCACTACATCAGTGCACATATTCACAGTCAATATTCTGTGGTATACCAATATGGAGGCGAGGACAGAATCCTAACAACCTAAAAAGCAGCACAAGGCAGTGAGTGTGTGTTAGTTCAGAAAGTGCTCCTGAGTCAGAGTACAGAATTGATTGGTCAGTGTAAAACCTAATTCTCTGCATATCAATGTGCAATTGTTAAGTGGAAGACCTGATATGATGTCATGAAAAAAAAAATCAAAAGCCTGAAATAGGACTGTGCCATCTCAAGCCACAAAACCATAATAAAATTGCATCAAGTAAAAGTGTGTCACATCACCATATAAGCATGTTGATATCACACCAGAACCACAAAACATAGAACACACACTATTTGTGTATACACTTCAATATAGTTGGTGGCAGGAATGCATCCTTCCCTCTGTTTGTTTAAACTCTGTAGAAAAACCACGGCATTAGCATTCCTTACTATTTAAAATAGGGATGTTAGATCATACATTTACCCAAGCTACGGAGCACTCAGGGAAAAGCAAGGTTTGCTAAATATTTCAAGCCCTGCAGTGGGTGGCATGCACATCACCATCTCCCTCTCGAATCTCGTGACATATTCTCGTCTGGGCAGTCTCACAGAATTGAGTCAGTGATTGTTAGAGCAAGAGTGAGCTTTCCTATGCATGAAGTCATTGGAAAGTGGTTTTAATACAGAGGGCAGACTAGCAACAAAGGACAATATCCCACAAAAAAGAAAACAGTTACTTCTAAAGGTGGAAACAAAACCAACCTGTTTTGCAGTTTGAAAAAAAGAGTACTACAAGGTACTGGAGATAACAGAGGAGATAGAAACAGACTCCAAAATCTACATCCTAAATACTTTGACCATAAAATGTTTACTTTTTTTTTAACATGGCTGTATTTTATCACTATAGTGAGGATGCATGGAACTTAAAGATGTATTTTATTGAAATATAACACCCCTAATTTCTTGAATTAATAAACAACATCAGCTCCAATAGTGCCATTTCATTTATTGTCGCTTTTCTTGACTCATCTTTTTTTTTTTTTTATATTGTTATAAAAACTGTCACTACTGATTTTAACTAAATATCCTGATGCAAACATTTCTTTCACACCTAAACGAGACAGATAAAGAAATAGAAAACTCTTACAGGCTTCAAACATTTTGACATGCAGCATTTGTCATATGCAGGGAATTATCTTAGAAAACCTAGCAACCACGCAAACACAGTACAAGCCCTCAGGCACACTGCTATTCACATATTTTGATTATACCTTCAGATTGTTTTTAACAGAAGAAGATTGTGGTTTAGCAAAACATTTAGTGGTACAATAAATCCATCCATGTATCATCTATACTCTAATGGTGCATATCTTAAGTGGTCAATGGGCAGGAGGCAGGGTTTACCAGGATTACCAGTACATCACAAGGCAGCACAAAAAGTCAGGCATACATTCATACATATAGCCAATTTACAGTGGCAAATACATTTTGACTGGTGGGATGAAGTCAAAATACCCAGAAAGAACCCAAGGATGCACAGGGAGAACATGCAAGCTCAACACAGAATGGATCCTTGGAATTTGAACCCCAGACCATCTTACTGTGAGGCAACAGTGCTGACAAATGCACCACAGTGCAGCCCCATAGTAAATATAGTGATATGTAAAAACAATGCATTTAAAAAATAAAAAACCTGTATGTTGACAACCACCACAGACAGTTTTCAAACTGAGTCTAAACCAGTTCAAACATAAAAAGTTCCACTCAAAGCAGCTGCTTTATTAAAGCTGCCCCGTTTTTTGTGAAATGGTTCTAAACTGACAGGGCATGGACACAAGGCAACTGAAAGTGCTTTAGTGTATGGTACCAGGACTCTCGCTGTACTTTACCAGGTCAGGTGAGTTACAAACTGAAGCTTTTTCTAAATTACCTTCTCTGTGTATATCACTGACTTCTAATCAGATTGTAATCCAGGAATTTTAAAATCTACTCCATTACCTTGTCCTTTCAATCATGTTTTGTAGCCATTTAGGAGGGGCTATTGCCAGAGGGCGGACTGCACTGTCATTCAGGGGAAGACAGCTGTCATCAAGGATTACAGTTCTCATGAAAGACTATCACTGATTGCTGCAATCTTGTTTAGGGGTACCTGACTAAATACCAGTGGCACGACTGCCAGGACAATGCATTGTAACAAGAGGTTCAATATCATTTCCTTTATCTGTCAATGTGGCTGATTGCTGCGATAAAATTGCACAATGCAACAAATCAATAAATAGCAAAGGTACACAGACAGTCCAAGCAATCTCTGAGAGAACACTTCTCCAGTATACAACCTTGAGGCAGCATCCAGCTCACAATGATTGATACTCAAAACAGATATTTTCTCACCAGTCAGGTCCAGGCCGGTGAAAAAAAACACAAGAAAACATGTCTGTCATCTTCACTGAGCTGTAGCTGACAGAAAGTACATCTGCCCAGTCGCCTGCTCCATCCATCTGCAGCCTTATCCATGTATATTTCCTTTTGCTCTCTATATCTATCTTATGTGAGAATGCATTTATCAAAACCTTGTTGCATCTCTATTTTGCTTATCTACTTCCTTGAAACTCTTTCAGTATGCTGTTGCACTCATTGAACTTGCATGCTTGAACAGAATAGTATGGTGGAAAAAACACTTCACAGCATTTCAGAACAAATCTCTATTTCAACTCCATACAAAGCTGTTATTTTACTGTAACATGCACTGCCTCTGAATGTACTGTCAGTTCAAACCCACAGTAGCCTCTCTTACTCATGCCTTTAAGTGCTGACACACACCTGATGGATCCTGCACGTTACCGATTCTCCTCTTCTACTCTGCCACCACAACACGAAGGTCACTCTCGGCCCACAGTGTCTTCCTCTCCTCCTACAATCTATCCCTCTTTTTCTCAACCTGCTTTAGTCAAAATGAGAGGGAGTCCTCCAAAGGGCAGGAAATCCTCAGTCACAGAAAGAGATACTTAGAGATCTTACAGCCTAGCAGCTGCTGATGAAACACAGCGGAGCAGCCAGCTGTCTGAGTGGTGGAAGCAGCGGTGGGAGGCTATCAAGGCAAGGCAAGTCTGCACCACAGCAAGCCCAACAGACACATGCAAAGCTTAGTGAGTCTCTCGCTCAGAGCTCCACGCTGCAAAGCTCCGAGTCAGCAGCCGTGCTCCCCTCCCTGCTTAGTCTGTTTTGCTCTCATTTTGCTTTCACCCCTCCTCTCCTTTTTTATAATGACCACATTCCCAGTATTAAAGGACATATTTCTGTCTCCATCCTTTCCTCTGTCAACATTTCAAAACAGCTGAGTGACTCATTTTCGGTCAGGTAATTACTGTGATTTTCATTTGGGATTACATCCTTCAAAAATCCAATGTACTAACTGTCAAACTACAGTTTTTTTCCACATTTTACGTTTAAAATGCATTAAATAAATGTTTTTCCTATAAAACGCTACATGCAGAACCACACAATTACGTGAAAAAAACTTTTGGAGATTTATGCAAACATTAAAATATAAAATAAAAACAGCCTTTTTGCTTTCTAGATTGTTGTAAATATGAATCTGAGAATATTATTTAATATTAATATTTTAATATTAATATTTTAATATTTTATCAAATAATATTTCGGTCTGTTAAGGGTTGTCCTGTGAATACCAGCCCAGTAAGGCGATGGTATTAGGACAAAATAGAAAGGTGTGAGACGAGCTCTGACATTATTGAATAGCATAAACTCTGCACATATATGGAATGAATTCGCACAATTTCTTAAAATATAAGAATTTATTAACAAACATAAGTCAACTCAAAGTCAAACATATTTCACTCAACAAACTCTTTACTATGCTAAAACAATCCAACTAAACTACCAAGCAGAATTAAAGAATAATCAAGACTAATGGACTATGTACAATATAAACAAGTTGATTAAAGATTATTGGAAATCATGACCAAAAAGAGTGATGTAACATTACCATGCAATGTTATTTATGTTTGAGAACCAAGGATTATCTTGAAGAATCTGGATGTGAAGTTAAGTTAGTCTTGGAACCAACTTAGGAAATAATCAGCAAACGTTTAGACAACCCTTCACAATGCAAGATCAGATAAAATATTTTAATAGAATAATGTTTTAAATAATGATCTGCCGAATAAAACCAACCTCCTGGATGACTAATTCTCAACGTTGTCTAATTAACTACCTTTATTTATTGAAATAATATTTGAAGAAATATTATTGAGTAATTTGGAAAAGAGCCAAATCTTTCTGGAGAAATGGGGCTTAATGGTGTTTACTTAGTTATCAACTCTAGTAAATGACGTTCAGGGACTATTATTCACTAGCTTGAAAACCAACAACCTTTCTGTTGACTAGCCTTAATGCTAACAAACACGTGTTCTTACCGTTAGCAGTTAAGCTAGCAAGAAGCGGATAGCTTAGCACCAGAATCAACACATACCTTTAAAATACCAGGGTTAATAAAAGGGTTAAAATGCATAAGCGCAGACGGCGCGTTATGAGCAATCTTCTGTTTAAAATCACCCTTTAAATAAAGTTTATCTTAACTTTACAACATACAAAGAACACAGAACCGGCGCGTGCTGTAGCTAGCCTACTAGCGCTAAAGATAGCCAGGTTCCACAAAACAAAACTTCATAACATGAAAACGTCTAGATCATTTCATCCTAAACGTATCTGTTAATCTGCCCAAACCTAACCTCTGACCATGTTGAGGGAATGTTGTCCAAGGGCGAAGTTTGAAGAAGGTATCCAGTCAACAAGCGGTTGGCTCGGTAGCTAACCTCTGCGTTCGCTCTGTGAACAAAAGAGTTAGCTCCGGAGAGCTGGCGGCTCGGCCTGTCCGCTGCCCAGCTGTTCGTTACCGTAACACGGTTGTGCAGGCCGCAGTAATTTCCTTCAGACTGGGCTTGTAGAAACAGCTTCTCCACTGGGGTCTCTCATCGACACAGTTTTGCTTCTGTAGGGCCTCGAAGAGAAAATGTAAGCAACTCTTACACCTTAATTTCCCCGTTCATGAATGAAAATACCGGATACACAGACAGTATTTCATTCTACTTAACTTGGCATATGATCGATGATCGTATGGCTTTGAATCCAGTTGAATGTATGTCTTTTTGCCAGCAAAAGACATCAGCGCGCTTTCCTCTCCTATCCGGTCTCTCTGCAAGGCCGCGTGGAAGAGAGCCATATGTGGGAAGGGTGGGGGTCTTATACGGGCAGTGGCATCATTGGGACGTCCTCTGCTACCCCCCTTCCCCCTTCCCCCTTCGGAGTTGTGCTTTTATTTGGGTAATGGCGCCACAGGAAGTCCGCAGTTATCCCCTTTTCTGGCTGTGCCGGAAGAAGGTTAATGCACTTTATTTTGAAAAGTTCCAGGAATGTCCGTACCAGAGTTTTAGTTGAAATCCATGGCTGTATGGTCCCAATAAGATGCACCTTTAGCATCATATACAGCCTCAAGACTTCTTAACATGATGCCATAAGTTTGGCATACTTATCTTTGGGATGGTTTCACCTAATTGATAGATTGTCCTAAAGCCATTCCATTGATTTCTCGTCCCAGTTTGAGGTCAAGAGCAATCCGGAGAATGTTTACATCCAGGATGTCTCTTTACATTAGCGAATTCATCTTTCCCTCTATCTTTTTTTCCTAGATTTCTTTTGGTACTAGTGGCCTTTCCTGTGCAGTAATCAGACAGAAAAGAGGGTGGAGAGCAAAGGGGAAGACATGCAGCAAATGACCTGAGCCCAGGAATTGAGCCCAGGACAACCTCGTTGAGGACTATAGTCTCTGCACATGGTGTGTGCGGTCTACCAACTGAGCCACCGGCACCCCTCCTCTATCTTGACTAGTGTCCTAGTTCCAGCCGCTGAAAATTACCCCACAACAAGATGCTGCCACCTCCATGCTCACCATGGGGATGGTAACTACCATACATGAGTTTCTCAAAACATAACGTCTGGAATTTATGCCACAGAGTTCAATCTTCAGTCTCATCAGAGCAGAGAAGTTGATTTCTTGTGAAATAAACCATGAAATAGTTTCCTCTGTGTGAAATGATTCTCTATATAATAACCATTTCACTCCATCCATCTCCAAAGAAACACTCTCAACTTCATTCTTTGGGTTCCCAAGGCATTCCCAGGACAGAAGGGATTTATAGTCCCTGCAGTGATTTCTGGTTCTGCCTCTGGGTCTTCTTCCAGTGTGACTTGCCTGGAAATCCTTCAGTAGGAAGTGCCCAGGAGCAAGAGGCATACTGATCAGAGGTCCACCTAAAGGGATTCATTTTGATTTGGAGAAGTAATAGATCATCAAACGTCTTGCTGTTAGATGATAGTGCTAGCCACAACACCTCTGTTTTATGCAGTGTATTTTATATTATTTTGGTTGTGTTAAAATGCAGATGACTTATACTGTTTTACAAATGCAGGTGTGACTTTCACAGCTCAATGAAGCAGCGAAGCTTTTAAATTAACACCTCAGTAAACATATTGGCAAAGCTTGTTTATTCTCCACTTGTTTTGACTCTGTGAGTGCAAGCCTAGTGACCTTGATCCTCCAGCCCGAGCAGATAAAGATTGCATCGCAGCACAAAACAGCTAAACCTAAATGTTGTAAGCAGAAGAGCATTGGACCTTTTCTAAAGCCTTACAAAACTACATCTGTGGGTATAAGCAGACAGAGAAAAAAACTATGAAACTCAGAGAGTACATCTCAAAGCTCCTCTAGCTTGTAGAACAAACAGCTCAAAGGATATGATAGAAAGCCTGTGCTCAGTCTTATCTGAAATTTCTTACAGCCCCGTCTTTCCTCCCTTCTCTCTCTCTATCGCTGTGTCCAAATGTGCTTCCAACCATCTCTCTAGTAGGAACAAGGACGTTCAGATCATCACTACAAGAAAAAATGTCATCTCCATCTTTAGTCGTGGTTGTTGCTATGGCCACAGCAATAAACCTGACTGATTCTGAACAAAATGAGAGCCTCTATAGGTTGTCTTTATCCCTTCCAAGTTGACTGCATCAAATATGATAAAATACACATGTTGACATCTAGCACATATCTTTCCAGCAGCAGTTGCATGAATATTTGACCATCATTTAATTTGGGAAATTTGTTTTCATCTTCTTGCTGCAAATTATAACGAACCACTTAAGCAGTATATTGACAGCTGTTGAGTGTTGCTAAAGTGGCAAACTGATCACCAAGCATTCTAAGTGTGGATAGATTACATTTAATGATTGGCTGAAGAGTATTTAGATGTGGACTCCTGTTTCACCTCCTTACTAATGTCACATGCTCATTAAACTATCAGTGTTCAACATATAGACTTCTGTTCACTCAGGCATTTCACTGAATAGATTAAATTAGATAAGCTTTTAAATCTCTGAACGATGACAAGTGCACACTGCCTTCACAACTTCAAAACAAATCACTTGCTGGTACATTTCTCATTAGTGCAGATCAGAGAGAAAAAAAAACATATTGGCATTAACTTGTGCTTGCACAGTGTGTGCTTTATGCATCTGTACTTGTGTAGGTATATTCATTTGCTGGTCATTAATAGTTCCATGCAGTGCTAAGCAGAGAAGGCCTGGTCCTTGTGTATATTCCATTTGAATTATCAGACGTGTCCCACTCCGAGGAGGATCAGGTCAAGCTGTAAAAGCTCATTAATTACCAATAGTTGCTGTGCAACAGGGAAAAAAGGGGGAAAGGAAATCAGTGAGGGTGAGGGAAGTGGATAATGTGAAATATTGCATTGCTAATGCTTCAATAAAATTCTAAAGAACACAGTCTCAGCCTCTCTGGATTAATGAAAAAAAGGTAATTTTAAGCTTAATCAGCCCTGAGCGGTGACAGACCGGTCTGAAACAAATCAGACACCATACCCAAGTATCAGCAGGTCAAATGGCTGACAACAACACTATTTGTGCAGATGTTGTTACTGAGTGTAGAAGATTAAAGGTTTCACTGATATTTTCACTTGATATTCTCTACGACATGTTGAAGGTTGTCCGCGGTTCATTCAAGCAGCCAGAGAGTGAGACTTAACCGATAACAGGAAGGCAGAACAGAGTACAGAAAAGTTGCTCTGCATGAACCTTTTAAGCTTTCAATATTTTTTTTATATAGAAGATGCTGGATTTGGAAATACTGGCAGCTTTGAAAATCTTAAAGTTAACATAAAGAGCTACACCATTTTAGTCATGCTAACTGCACTGGATGTAATTGCTAGTTTAAGATGCTAAAGACAGCACGCTATTATGTCGACTATTTTGTCTTTGTTTTAAAATTTTTGTAAAACTTTGCTTTACAATTGTGACTTTCACACATATTTGTGTGTCTTTGTCTTTGCTTCTAAAATTAGCACTGATACCCAGAAAGCAAGAAAACAATATTTTGAATGCTGTTTTTTATGTTCCTATATTTCATTCATATCTTAAAGAGAAATCTGGTCTAAAATCTGTATTGGCATATCAAAGCTTTTAAAAAAATTGAAAGTGGAAAACCAACCACAAAATTCAGATTGTTGCATTTTAATTCAAAATAAGTTATCCTGATCCTAATGATACAAAACAAAACAAATATAATTATATTTCCACCATTTTACAATGTTTTCAGACTAACAGTATTTACTTTCTCAAAACCGAGCATAAAGCAGAAAGTTATAGTTTGATCACCTTTGACTGCCAGCCTCAAACTCAACCATGACCAAAGACAAGGAAAGTAATCAACATGGCTAATTTTACAGCAGGGTTGTAGGGGAAAAAGTTTATCTTTGGCTCCCCTGGCTCTGTATCTTACGCCAAGGTTTGCTCTTTGCAGAACCCTGTTCTGCAAAAACCCTCCGTGATCCTGGCCCTTCCGTGTTGGCAACAGCAGAACCCAATTCCTATAAAACTTCCTGCTTGTTAGTAACTACTTCACTAAAGTTACCTCAGCCCAAGACTCACTCAAAGATATCTGGATCTACCTCCAAGTGTGCTTCTCGCTTCATCTGCCCTGCCTGTCCACCCTCCAACGTCATCCACCATCAGAGGAAGCCCGCTCGCACAGCACGCTCACCTGCCAACCTCAGCCTCCGTGACTTACCCACTCCCTCCCGGAATCTACCTACTCCACTACAAAATTATGGAGTCCTGTTATCGCCAAGAGATTTCATTACAATAAACTTGTTTAAACCTTCTCTGTTTCCCTGCTGTGCTGCTCTAGAGTCTCCTGATACAAAAAGCAATATGACAGAACAATCCGACCAACCAGACTCTGCAGCACAACTCCTGCGGGTGCTGTCTCAGCAAGGCATTTTGCTGGGTCACTATAACTCCTGACTCCAATCCTTGGAACAACAACATGCCTCCACCAATGCAGCTGTTGTAGAGATTTCCAGAAACATTTGGACCATCCAGAACCTACTTTCTACATAGCCTGTCAGTAGAAACACAGGAACTGACGGGCCCGATTTCACTTCCTGACTACCCCCGATTCCATCTTAAATCAACATCTGTGTAGAACAAGACCATGTTCCCGTCCTGGTTTTCGTCGATTCAGGTGCAGAGCAGAACCTCATCAGCCCTTATTTAGTCAAGGAATTAAAAATCCCTACAACTGAACTTATCCAGTTCTGTGCGATCTAATTCCTCCGAGCTCCAGTCCGATCTGTCCCATGTTGCTCCCTTGTACCACGACCTCCAGATGGTCTTCAGCAAAGACCGTGCTAGATCCCTGCCTCCACATTGCCCATACAATTGTGGCATTGGCCTATTCCCTGGCGCACCACTGCCTTCTGGTCGCCTTTACAGTCTTTCTGGAGCTGAACAAGAGACTATGGAGAATTATTTCAATGATTCTCTTGAAGCCGGTATATTTCGACCATCCTGTTCTCCTGTCGGTGCAGGTTTTTCTTTGTTAAAAAAAAGATAATTACCTTAATAAGTCCCTGCATTGATTACCCAGGCTTAAATCAAATTGGCATTAAAAATAAATATCCACTACCACTTCTAGCCTCTGCCCTGAAAACCGTGCGAGGCGCCACCATCTTCAACAAAGCTCGACCTCAGAAACGCCTACCACTTGGTTCATATCAGGAAGGGTGACAAGTGGAAAACTGCCTTTAAGACCCCGTTGGGTCATTTTGAGTATTTGGTCATGTCTTTCGGTCTGACCAATGCACCTGCAGTCTTTCAGGCCCTAGTCAATGATGTGTTAAGAGATTTCATCAATGTTTTCGTGTTTGTGTACCTGAATGGAATTCTCATCTTTCCTAAGGATGAGAAGTCACATACCGTCCAGGTCAGAAAAGTCTTGCAAAGACTGCTGAAGAATCGCCTGTTCATTGAGGCAGAAAAATGCTAGTTTCACGTGTCCACAATAACTTTTCTTGGTTTCATCCTAGAGGGTGAACAGGTGAAAGCAAATCCCAGCAAGATGTAGGCAGTGGGGGACTGGCCTGAACCTAATACACTGAGGAAACCTCAAAGATACCTAGGGTTTGCTAACTTCTATCGAAGATTTATCCGAAACATTAGTCTTCTAGCCTCGCCTTTAACAGTGCTCACATCCACCAAGATCCCTTTTCTATAGACCCCAGAAGCTGAAGAGGCTTTTCAGGACCTCAAAGAAAGTTTTCTTCTGCCCCCATTTTGATACACCTCAATCCAAAACTCCAGTTCGTTTTAGAGGTAGATGCCTCCAATACGGGAGTGGGTGCAGTTCTCTCACAAAAATCCACCACAGGTGACAAACTCCATCCTTTTGCATTATTTTCTTGGCGCTTTACCCCTCCTGAGAGAAACTACGATGTGGGGGACCGTGAACTACAAGCCGAAAAATTGGTGCTAGAAGAGTGGTGTCACTGGCTGGAGGGCACATCTCACCCCATAATCATCTGGACCAGCCATAAGAATCTGGTCTACCTCCAATCTGCCACACACCGTAACTCCCGTCAAGCCTGTTGGTCACTATTCTTCTCCAGATTTAATTTTACCATAATTTACAGACCCAGCTTAAAGAACACAAAACCAGATTCACTTTCCCATCTATTGTCCCCTGAAGATGATGATCTCGAGCCTGAAACTATCATTCCGCAGACCTACGTTATCGGTTCCCTTACTTGGGGAATCAAGGGACGCATTTGTAGAGCTCAAAATGACGAACCTGATCCTGGAGGAGGTCCCCCTAATCATCTCTATGTCCCATCAGCCACCGAGTCCCAAGTCATCCATTGGGCTCATGCCTCCTGTTTCTCTGGCCATCCTGGTTCCAGTCGGACCATTGCCTTCATCCACAGGTACTTCTGGTGGCCCACTCCTAACCGGAATGTGATCGAATATGTCAATGCATGTTCCACCTGGGCCTGCAACAAGAACACACATCAAGCCCCGGCTGGTCCCCTCCAACCACTCTCCATCCCCAACCAACCCTGGTCCAATATTGCCCTGGATTTTGTCCCTGGTCTACCTCGTTCTCACCACAAAACTGTCATCCTTTCAGTCATTGATAATTTCTCCAAGGCCTGCCACCTCATTGCCCTCACCAAAAACGGCACTTCAACAGTCCTCAATCACCACTAAATGGCGCACAGACTAAAGGAGGAGACCTGCCCCCAGTTACACTCCTGGACAAGATGTATGGCTTTCTTCAAAGAACTTTCCCCTGAAAGCCTACTCCATACTCGCACCTAGGTTCCTGGGTCTTTTTAAGATCGACCAAATCATCAGTCCGTCATCTGTGCGCCTCAAATTTCCCACTCACCTCCGTGTTCATCCTACATTCCATGTTTCCCAAATTAAACCAGTCCTGCCCAGTCACTCCAAGATTTTCCGATCCCTGAAGCCTGATGATTATGAAGTCCTGTTATTGCCAAGAAACATCATTACTATAAACTTGTTTAAACCTTCTCTGTTTCACTGGTGTGCTGCTCTAGAGTCTCCTGGTACAAACACCAATATGACAGTAATATGTCTGTGCAGTGTAACCCCCTCTGTCCAAGGCAAATTTCTCCCAAGGGAAACAAAGAGACTTTGAATTTGAAACTTCTCTGATACAAATCTGTCGTGGCCTGATGGTATCTGTGGGAGCCAAACTAAATCCACAGAGACCCCACTCCTCAATTCAAGGGCTCAGAGGTTTTGTCACTAACCTATCAATATTAGGCCACTTAGAACACCTCCATGACCTCACTGATCAGAGCTCCCTCAAAACAGTCACTTGTCAATATTAGGTACAGTAGTTGAAAACCTCAGACTCTTTGATCAAGGCTTATCAAAAGCCAAACTAAAACATGACTGCTGTCTGCACCTGTTAAAGTGACCACAGTGGTATTTAGAGTGATATAGATTCATTACACGGTCCAAGCTAATCAGATTACCATTTTAAAAGGCTGCAGAAAAGCATCAGAAAGGTAACATCTACATCACTGCATCATGTCTTTAGGACTATATTAAATTAAAAGCAAAGCAAATTTAGTGTTTAAGGCTGGTCAATAGTCAACTGAAATACAAACAGCAAAGCTTCAGAAAAGGTCACATAAAGACAGTATGTTCAAACACAGAAACTTCCCATGTCCAAAAAACTAAATAGAATGTTTTAACAAAATGTGTATGTTCAGTTAGAAAAATTTAATTAAAGTGTTCATTCTGTACATTAGATTTTCTTGTATCACTGTGTACATCTATTGAAAGAAACAATAAAAATCTAATTTTTTTCAAAGCCACCTGCTGGCTCTCATAGTTTTAACTGATATTAACTTTTAAAATAGAATTTCCTCCATAACCTTCAAAATATCCTGTTGAAATCATAATTTTATGAGTTCATACATAAAATACAGATTTTTAACAAAGTTTATCAAAAGTTGCATTTTGTTTTCAGTCAGAGCAGTCTAAATCACATTATGTAATCTTTGTGTTAATACTGTGAAACAACAGTATTTTTACTCAAGGTTATCGCGCTGAGAGAATCTCATATCAGCCCATGCCTAATGCACTGCATTTCTTGTACAGAATGAAGTCAGATTTTGCAGATAAAGCAAAGATTTACATCACCACTTTCATAGAAAAGAGAGAAACAAGTATTCAAGGAAAATGTGCTCTTATTTGAGAAACACAAGCATTTACAACAGCGCCCATTTGTTTACTTCAATTCTACCAGGGCATCATAACACATTTCTCTATGATGTATTGATATTTTAAAATGCTATGTGCAGCACATTTAAGTACCTCTTGGCAATAACTCCCCAAAAGAGCATCTCTGTTTTCCTCTATTTAATCTCCTTCTTTCTCCCCCTCTTCTCAGTGCCTTCTGCAATGTCTGGATGTCATTAGTCTGACGGTAGTAGAGTGGTACCCATTACAGTCACACACCCTAAATCAATGACTGTTACATGGGGAGGGTGTATGTGTGCACTTGAATATTCCAGTGATGAATTTGTTAAGTTTTTTTGCTGCTCTTTACGCCATCTTTTGATTCTTCGACTTCTGCTGCTGATGATCTGACGCACCAGGAGGGCCTAATGAGTGGATGTGTCTGCGTGAACAATGAGAGAGGACCCGCATACACGTATGTGCATGCACAAAATACACAAATTAAGCACACTGTTTGTTTTAAAGACTGAACAGAGCGATAAATCACAACTGTTAGCCGGAAATAAATATTTGCATGTGCTAATTGGACTCATTAATGAAAGAGATATGAGTGAGGATGGGGAGAGGAAAGAGGTGAGTGACTACTTAAACATACACCACTGATCAGCTATATAATTGGAGCTTTGTGATGCACATGCACACTCTCCGTACTGTTTGTGTATTTGTGTTGGTCTGTGGGAGAAGGATGATTAATACCTTTCTTGGACACACAGACAGATACCCACCCATACACACACACACACACACACTCAGGCAAAGACTCTTCACTGAACTCCCAACTCCAAAGAGGCTTTCAAGTAAATTGAGTTTGGGTTTAGGGTCCTGTTTGTATTAATGAGCCCACTGCTGCACAAGTTAGGCCCAGTGCTCTGTGTTATTACCTGCTTGATAATGAATGCCAGCTTGACTAGTGGCAGTGAATAGAGGCGGCCTCAAATAGCAGATAGCGCAGCAACTTGCCACCAGCTTAAAAGAATAGATAAGCTGCAATCTGTCACGGTGAGAAAATGATACCAAATGGCAAAGGCAGATAAAAACCGTGGACCATGAAAGACTTGGGCGATTACAGTATACTATACCTGGATGGAGCAGCTTTTGCAAATAATGGAACACTTTTATTTAAACCTTTCTAGAACACCAGATTGTTGGCATTTATCACAAGGGACAACATGGGACACGAGGTTTAAAGTATCTACCTCATGCATGAACGAATTGTAATAACCTCACAAAAGAATTATTCTTGCGTATATTTTCAACTGCCTATAGGCATTAAAACATTTTAACCACCTTTTTCAAGTGTTTTTACATGTTAGGTGAACAGGGATGAGTACGGATTTGGTATTTTTATAGGTATCGACCGAATTCTGTCGGTATACCGAGTACCTATTTACGTAAAATGAAACGGTACCATGTTTTGGTACCAAAACACATCATTGTGACACAGAGGGAGTGGAAGGATGTCCAGGCCGGACATGAACACAGCAGTGCACGCGCAAGAGCGTAAAGACATCAGTAGCCGCTGCTACAGTCAACAAAGCATGGCTGATAGAAAGCGCTCGAATCGCTCCACTTTTCAAAAGGCGATGCAGATTACCCTTGATGCAATATTTGTGACGTGAAGTACAAGGCCAGCGGTGGGAATACTTATAATCGTAGGAAGCACCTGGTGAAGCACAAGATTTTTCTCAAGGCTGAAGAATGTACAATCTTCATCAGCCTCAGATCTATGGTTACAGCTCCTGCATTCGGCACCATTAGCACACCTGCATCCGTTAGCAACCTGTCGTCTGCAGCCAGAAACATGGGAGAAGAAGCAGATTTAAAGTAAGTAAAGTCTAAAATTTAGCCAGTGGTGCATAATGTCCGCTTTAATGGACAGATGATAATTTGTTACTTTCCTCCAACATAAAAGTATTGCTTTTAAAATTTTACTAAATATTTCAGTTCTATTACCCCTATTAGATCATTGTGTATCATCATTTTATTTCAATGCTGGTGGAAGACTTTATTTCAGAATAATTACGTAGCTCCAACATCGCCTTCCTCACATTGTAGAATACAGGTACATAAAGAAATTTTGAATATCGTAAAAAAGTTCAATATTTTTTGTCAAACATTTCTGAAGTGAAACTCATATATAAGTTCATTACATAGAAAATAAATTTTCAAGCCTCTTTTTCTTGTAATGTTGATAGGGATGGCTTACAGATAATAAAAACCCAAAATCCACTGTCTCAGAAAATCTGAATGTATACATATGGTCGACAAAAAAATTATATTTTAAACAGATATCTTAAGGCTTTTGAAGTATGTTCAATTCTACGCAATAAATACTTAGTTGGGCTTCCTTTTGTAGGAATTACTGCATCAGTGCAACGTGGCATGGAGGCGATCAGCGTGTGGTTCTGCTAAGATATAATGGAAGCCCAGATTGCTTTGATAGCGGCCTTAAGGTCATCTGCATTGGTAGGTCTGGTGTCGCTCATCTTTCTGGTGGACCAACACCAGTATACAAGGTGGCACCCCAAATTATCACTGACTTAAGCAATGAGTATTCTGTGCCTTTTCACTTATCCTCCAGATTGTGGTACCTTGATTTCCAAAGGAAATGCAAACTTTACTTTCATCTAAAAACAGGACTTTGGACCACTGAGAAGCAGTCCAGTTCTTTCAGCCAGGGTAAAAATGTAATCCAAAATTATTAATTATGTTATAACATATTATCTTTATTGTTACTATCAATTATTATAATATTATTATTGTTAGTAGTAGTAGTAGTCGTAGTAGTAGTAATAATAATAATAATAATAATCTTATTATTTTATATAGTATCATCACAATGTATTCATAATTATTTGACCACTTGGGGACACTCATGAAGCCTTGAAATCAAATCCCCAGATCAGTTGTTTTTTTACAGTGAAGAAAAAAAATAAACAAGAGGGTGGCCTAACAAAAAGTTATATACACGGTCATAAAGCGGTGCACTGAATATATTTCACTTATTTCCAGTGTGCATTAACTTTTCACAACGGGAGTCTATCAAATGCAACACAATTACTTCAATTCATATTGACCAGGTCCTTAGTATTTCTGTCCAAATGCTGGCCATTTACGTTTAAAGAGATTTGTATGTAAACTTGCACTAGTAGTCTGATAAGTGGCAGTGTATGGTGTAACATTACAGAGTCCAATGAAATGACTTATATACAAGTATATCATCTATACCCACACACACATTAAAAAGCTACTTCTAAAGAACTATTCATTGTTGTGACCTCTATGTATTAAAGGGTTCATTTATGAATCTCATAGAATGGGTGAATGCTGGGTGCTTCAAGTCTGCAATGAAGTAGTAGGCAGTAAGCAGACGAGCAGTAGATGTATAGAGCCGAGTGTTTGAGAAGACTACTTTATTATCTAAATTGATATGAAGATGGCACTTAAAGAAATCAGCTGATCATCAGCTCATTTAGGCGGCACAAATGACTTTGCGTTACTGCAGAAGACCAAGACTGCTGGCTCTGTTTAAGGAACTTAATTAAACCACAAGGCACAATAACTGTAGCTTTATTTCTCCCTGTGCTCACCATTTCTCAAGTGGATAACTGTACTGAAACACTCTTAGCAATTGTTCTCTCCACCCACAAGCTTATGGTGCAAAGGCTCCTATTCTCCATGTACGGTTCATCTTAAAAACAAAAAAACACAGTGTGATGCTTCATTAAAAAGTAAATATGTAAAAACACATTACCAACATTGGCAAAGATGTGTTTGGCCTCCAACATAGCTGTCAGTGCCTTGAAGAGGAGCTACAGAAGAGATATAGATATAGATTTAAAATCGGCTGGGTTTGTGTGCACAAAGAAAGAATCTGATTTTGGTTTGATACCCTCACAGCATACAGACATTAAGTACAAAAATATTAACTTTAGAAGGAAAAAATGATAAAAGGAACAGCATGCACATGCATGTGTATGTACAGTTAAGTTATTATTATACAGTGGCTTGTTAAAGTATTCATACCCCTTGAATTTTTCCACATATTGTCACATTACACCACAAACATAAACATATTTTATTGGAATTTTATGTGAAAGACCAACACAAAGTGGTGTACAATTGTGAAGTGGAATGAAAATTATATATGATTTAAAACATTTTTTACAAATAAAAAACCCAAAAGTGCGTTGTGCAAAAGTATTCAGCCCCCTTTACTCTGAGTGCAACCAATTGCCTTCAGAAGTTGCCTGATGATTGCTAATGACTAGAGTCCACCTATGTGTAAACTAATCTCAGTACAAATACAGCTGCTCTGTGACGGCCTAAGAGGTTGATTAAGAGAATATTGGGGAGCAAACAGCATCATGAAGTCCAAGGAACACACCATACAGGTCAGTTGTGGAGAGGTTTAAAGCAGGCCTAGGCTATAAAAAGATTTCCCAAGCTTTGAACATCTCACGGAGCACTGTTCAATCCATCATCCGGAAATGGAAAAAGTATGGCACAACCTAAACTTACAGGCTGAACAAGGAGAGCACTGATCATAGATGCAGCCAAGAGGCCCATGGTGACTCTGGACGAACTGCAGAGATCCACAGCTCAGGTGGGGGAATCTGTCCACAGGACAACTATTAGTCGTGCGCTGCACAAATGTGGTCTTTATGGAAGAGGGGCAAGAAGAAAGCCATTGTTAAAAGAAAACCTTAAGAAGTACCGTTTGCAGTTTGTCTGAAGTCATGTTCGGGACACAGCAAACATGGAAGAAGGTGCCTTGGTCGGACGAGACCATAATTGAAGTTTTTGGTTAAAATGCAAAACGCTATGGTGGCGGAGAACTAACACTGCACATCACTCTGAACACACCATTTCCACTCTCAAATATGGTGGTGGCAGCAACATGCCCTGGGGTGCTTCTCTTTAGCAGGGACAGGGAAGGTGGTCAGAGTTGATAGGAAGAAGAATGGAGCCAAATGCAGGGCAATCTTGGACGAAAACCTGTTGGAGTCTGCAGAAGACTTGAGACTGGGTCTGAGGTACACCTTGTAGCAGGACGACGATCCTAAACATAAAGCCAGGGCTACAATGGAATGGTTTAAAACAAAACATATTAATGTGTTAGAATGGTCCAAAGTCCAGACTAAACCCACTCGAGAATCTGTGGCAAGATCTGAAAACTTCTGTTTTCATCTAATCTTACTGAGCTTGAGCTGTTTTGCAAAGAAGAATAGGTAAAATGTTCAGTCACTGAATGTGAGAAGGTGGTTAGACATACCCTAAAAGACTTGAAGCTGTAATTGCAGAAAAAGGTGGTTCCACAAAGTATTGACTCAGGGGGGGCTGAATACTTTTGCACAATGCCGTTTTCAGTTTTTGTTTTTATGAAATACAAAATCATATATAATTTTCTTTCCACTTCACAATTGTAAACAACTTTCTGTTGCTCTTTCACATAAAATTCCAATAATATATATTTATGTTTGTGGTTGTAATGTGACAATATGTGGAAAAGTTCAAGGGGTATGAATACTTTTACAAGCCACTGTATAGAGAAAATTACTGAAAGAAAGGCAGTTTTTGGTACATACTTCTGCAAATATGCTTGTTTTGTTTGACAGTAGAGTAGGCTACTCTGGCTGTAAGGTGTTTATTGTGTTCAGAGAGACAGCCTGGGGGAAGAAACTGTCTTATGTCTTAATGGTGGCTGTTTTTTGCATATAACTCTGTAATGCTGACCTAAAGGTCAAAGTCTAAACAGTTTGTGTTCAGGATGTGTGGGGTCTGTAGAGACGTTAACTGCCTTTTTTTCTGTTCCTAGACCTGTATAAGACCTAGATGGAAGAAAGGTCAGCCCTGATGACCCGCTCTGCAGACATAATTGTTCATTACAGTTTGGACCTGTCCTGTTTTGTGAATAAGCCAAACTATGCAGTGATGGATGTGCATAGGACAGATTGAATAAAGAACTTCACACAGCTCCAGAGACCTCTGGAAGATCTGAGGGAAGATAGGGGCCCGTTGGTCAGCACAGGTCCTCAGGCAGAAGGGGGAAATACCATCAGGTCCTGGAGCTTTCCTGATTTTCTGATGCTATTCTATTTGCATGTTCTTCAGTGATCTTAAGTTAGAAAAAAAACAACAAACACTTAAATTTGTGCTTTTAAAGCTGGCTTGGAACTCTTGCTTTGACTCATCAGTCCACTTCCAAACAGTCCTAACCACAGACTTAATGGTTTTCAATTTTTGCCTTGAAGTTGTTATGAGATGATGCAGAGAGTGGTTAGGGCATCCTAAAGCGGTACTGGGAAATGCGCGGTATGTTTCTTTTAAGACTGAATAAAGGTGGTTGTGTGTGTCTGTGTCTCTTCTGGAACACTGTTTGTACAGTAGTTTGGTAGTTCATTTGAGAGACTGGTGCTGATGAGAGACTCTGAGTGTTTTTTTCCTCCGTGTCTGTTATCAGGTCACCGAGCTATTTATCAGCCTCTGATATGCAGGCTTGTGATGGGATATAAACTCTGGCCAGAAAAAACGAGAACTCCCTCGATGAATAAAAGGGTTTACAGTTTATAAAAAATGACTCCAGATGAGGACGACATGTCTTTTGTAACACTGTTACGTAAGAAAACCAACCTTTGTTTATATAAAAGCAGATTCCACCTCCTCTCTAATTACCAGAGCGCTCTGTTCGAAACAGCTGGAAGTTCAGCATCAGAAGTGGGCTGTTCGGCATGTGTTCACCGACCCAGCTTTCAATGAAGCAGAGGGAGGCAGATCATCAAAAGTCTGAGTTTCTTGTGCTAAGAAGGAGCAGCACTTCCGTTTTATTCACCAGGGAGTGGACATTCACCAGGTGGATAGATGGGAGTGGAGAGCACAGGTACACTCCATGAGCGGGAACTGCACGTTTGCCCCATCTGTGTCTCTGGTAAATTGTACATAGAGGTGCTGCACTACCAACCAGAATCTCAGAAAACCCTCGATAATTGAATTTATTAATAGTATTTGCATAATGCCAAAATAAATGAGAGAGATTTTTGTTCGAGAATTTCTTTCTGGAACTTCTTCAAATTTAGAAGTTTTAAACACATTTGTTTGGTATAATTTTGTAGAATTTCCTTTTATTTTGTACAAGTTGGGTCAAAAGTGAAAATTATCTTTACATAATGTTCTTTCCTCTTGATGCCATCTATTTTGTTAAGTGCACCACTCCCTCCTGCAGCAAAACTCTCACATAAGTTAATGCTGCCATCCATGTACACAATTAGGATGGTTTTCTCAGACTTGCAAACTTGCCCATTTTTTCTCCAACTGTAATATCACAAATTATTGTCTAACACTTCAATTTTCTTTTCTTTTATCAGACTACAGAACATTTCTCTGAAAATTAAGGTCTTTTTCCCTGTTGGCATTTTCAAATTGTAACAGGTTTGTTTGGCTTTTTCCCTGAGTGGCTATTCAACCCATCTCGGTACAGGACTCCTTTCAGTGTGAACTGACCCCTCTTACCAGCTCCAGCTAGCACATTTACAAGTTTTTGTTCTGGGTTTGATTGTCATATTTCACATCAAAAGACATTCATCTGTTGGACACAGCACCCATTTCCCTCTACAACAGTTTTATGGCTGTATATTCTTATGCAATGTTTGTTTGCATATAATTGTTTGAACAGATCAATGTGGCACATTAAGTAATGTGTAAATTGTAACCAAGGATGAACCAGACGCATGGAGGTGCACAGTATTCTAATTATCTTGTCCAATTAGTTTTTTTATTTTTCCATGTTTTAACACAAGGAAGCAGTGTTTTTGACTTGTTGCCCTAAAATACTTTAACTGTACAAATGATGAAAGAGCTGGGTTGAAATACTAGTTTGCATTTTTGTTTTAACCCAATTAGTAGTTTAGTACCAAAATTATAATCTGTAGTAAGACTTGCTTTTTTTATTTAAATATCTGCAGGTTATCAACAGCATAGCAACAAACAACATATTCAAAGGAGTGGGTTGAAACATAAACTTAAATTTAATCCCACTCCTCTGTTGATCACAATTATCACACCTTACAGTTCTAATTTATATAGCTCATAGATTAAAATAAGCATACTGCATTATACATACAATAAATATTTACAAATGTGTAATTCTTGTAAATCTTGCAGTAGTCTTAACATTTAAATAAAGGTATATGTACTCCTACATAAAATATATAACTGGAATGTATAATAATAACTATGGCAGAAATAGCAATAACCATTCTTTGCATTAAAATTAATGTATTTAGGTAATATTTTATCCCGTAATGACCATATTCTGACTGTTTTATGTTTGGACATCGCTTTAGTTGCACAGTTTTACTCCATTTACTGAAACACATAAACTCTGTCTGGTGGTTATAATAATACAAAGTTTGAAACTGATATTCACCCCTCAGATCACAGAGCCCCTCCCTTCCCCTGAACAGTTTTTGAAAGTTTTAAATCTATGAGAGCAGTAGTTTTTCATCAACTCATCTGTTACTGAAGACTCAGCTGTTCCTACTAGGTGAAGAAAAAAAATCAGGACTACTGAGGTGCAACAAGAGTAACCAGCAGATAGTTGTTTTAAAGATTGCTGCAGTTCATCAGTATTCAAACACTGAAATCCACAAGCTTTACTCAGCATGACCAGTTGAAATTCTTCATGTGTAGTGATTGTGAGGAAGGGACGCAGTGGGTATAACACTGAACTGGCCTCTCAGCATGCGTCTCGGAGCAGTGGTGTCTCAGTGGTCTGCTGGTTCACAGTGAGTGAAGCTCCAGCAAGCTTTAATAATTCACCAGCCTCTCGTAGCTCCCGGACAAACTTAGTTTTCACCAACAGGGGATTTGAGGAGCAGCTACAGCAGAAGCTTTGATTTAACTCAAAGTCCAGTCTCTTTGTCTCTACCTTACACAAACATCCATACATAAATGCACATTAGCTTATAAAACAGCTTCCTGATATGCTTCTAGAAAAGCTTCCTTCAATAGTAACCAAGGTACATCTGAAACAAAACTATTATAGAATATGGCAACTCGGCTTCATGATGCCAAATACTCTACATTAGACCTAACAGATTGTGACTGTTCTAATTAAAACATCTGTGACTACATTTTAATTATTATTGGTACATTTGTTGACATAACCATTAAATCCTAGCAGTCTTGTCAGTGTAGTATTATTTTACAAACTGTTGTGGTGATGCTATGAAAACTTATGGAGCTGGTTTTTAATCAATAATATTCATATGAAATAAAAAAAACATTTCTTTGTTACACTGAAGTTGGAATGGAAAAAAAATACAGGTCCTTCTCAGGAATCTTTTGCAGGTGTTTAGAGTTAACTCGTTGATTCAGATGATTAGGTTCATAGCTCGTTTAGAGACCCTTTTAATGATGCCACCGTGCACAGGCGTGTGCAGGAAATGGGCTACAGGTGCCGCATTCCCCAGGTCAAGCCACTTTCGAACCAGAAACAGCGGCAGAAGCGCCTGACCTGGGCTACAGAGAAGCAGCACTGGACTGTTGCTCAGTGGTCCAAAGTACTTTTTTCGGATGAAAGCAAATTCTGCATGTCATTCGGAAATCAAGGTGCCAGAGTCTGGAGGAAGACTGGGGAGAAGGAAATGCCAAAATGCCAGAAGTCCAGTGTCAAGTACCCACAGTCAGTGATGGTCTGGGGTGCCGTGTCAGCTGCTGGTGTTGGTCCACTGTGTTTTATCAAGGGCAGGGTCAATGCAGCTAGCTATCAGGAGATTTTGGAGCACTTCATGCTTCCATCTGCTGAAAAGCTTTATGGAGATGAAGATTTCATTTTTCAGCACGACCTGGCACCTGCTCACAGTGCCAAAACCACTGGTAAATGGTTTACTGACCATGGTATCACTGTGCTCAATTGGCCTGCCAACTCTCCTGACCTGAACCCCATAGAGAATCTGTGGGATATTGTGAAGAGAATGTTGAGAGACTCAAGACCCAACACTCTGGATGAGCTAAAGGCCACTATCGAAGCATCCTGGGCCTCCATAAGACCTCAGCAGTGCCACAGGCTGATTGCCTCCATGCCACGCCGCATTGAAGCAGTTATTTCTGCAAAAGGATTCCCGACCAAGTATTGAGTGCATAACTGTACATGATTATTTGAAGGTTGACGTTTTTTGTATTAAAAACACTTTTCTTTTTTTGGTCGGATGAAATATGCTAATTTTGTGAGATAGGAATTTTGGGTTTTCATGAGCTGTATGCCAAAATCATCCGTATTAAGACAATAAAAGACCTGAAATATTTCAGTTAGTGTGCAATAAATCTAAAATATATGAATGTTAAATTTTCATCATGACATTATGGAAAATAATTAACTTTATCACAATATGCTAATATTTTGAGAAGGACCTGTATATATAAAAATAGTTGATTTATTTCCGTTCTAAAACTTAAAAATGTCTATTAGAGTCCCTAGGTTCTCCACTGGAGGGCAAGTCAAGATCCTCCGACGCTCCCTGTTTCTCCACCCTCCATCTCACACACACTCGGACCTAACCCCCAGATCCTTCTGATTCCCCTGGCGTCATCTTTTGCAGCCACCAGTAAAAGCCTGCATTTATCTTCATTTTTTGTCATTTCTTTGATAATTTTGCTTCCGATCACATCTCCTCTCTTCCCCAGTGATGCTCAAGTTCATTTCCATAGTGAAGAACACGATTAGAATCAAGATCTCACTAACCATTTATGCATTTATTTCAATAAACCTTGTAAACTCTTTCCAGTGTCCTGAGAGTGTTGTGCATGTGGGTCAGGTAATTAAATTAAAACATGACCAAAAAAGTCTAGAATTGACTGGACATTTGGTTGGATTTTGTTCGATCAATAAAGTAGTATGAGCAGGCATAGCCAGTGGCAGGACAGATAGATAGATTACAAAACAAAATAATCACTTGAAAACAGTTAATGTTAAAGGTTTAACATTTATTAACAAGACTGTGCCCATATTTGAGAATGAAACAGGGTTAAATCACTTTGGAGTTGCTTTGAATGACAATTGACACTAGTGCTCTAAATATTAATCTACAGCAGTCTGCAACTTTGGTCCTTGAGAGTCAGTGTCACAGATTTTGCAGTGCAGTTGGTTAGGTTGGGGTTAGGAATATACAGGCAATGGGTAGGGGTGTTGTTAGGGTTGGGCATACATGGAGTTTTTAATGACTGAATGAAGTAATACAACATCATAGGGCTTTGTATGAGACATGTAAAAACGCATGCAGCTTCAGAGAGTAACAAATATTTTATGTCCAAAATCAGATATCTGGCAATGTTGTGCCCCACACACACCATTACTAAATGAATGCAAAATTGCGGTGGGGACAGAATGACGCTGCAGCCTTTCCCACTTTATGCATGTGACTATTCAAAAAACTACTGTAAACACTGAGAGACTCGGGGGGGCTTTAATCACGCTTTGAAATTCTAACTTAACCAGTAAAAACAGGGAACTGTTTTATTCAA
The DNA here is from genome assembly GCF_021462225.1 of Girardinichthys multiradiatus. Lineage (NCBI taxonomy): Eukaryota > Metazoa > Chordata > Actinopteri > Cyprinodontiformes > Goodeidae > Girardinichthys > Girardinichthys multiradiatus. The sequence goes on along the minus strand of NC_061802.1, from coordinate 35,733,073 downwards.
TTTAACTATTCCCAATAATGATACCATTAAAACGAGATAATGTCATTACTGCACCCACTGAGGCATTGTGCCTGTGTGGTCCTTTAGGTGCCTTAAGGGGGATTAATATTGGGACATTTGAATAAAGTTAGTCACCAAGATATCACCCATTCCACTCAGAACCAGCTTGTAATCAGTTCCTAACAATGAATGAATTGTGCCATGCCAGGTCACCACAACGTTGGTCAAAAACATTTGCACAACACGTAGTAGTTGACTGTGGTGGTGGTCCCCCTTCATAAGAAGGGTGACCAGAGGGTGTGTTCCAACTACAGGGGGATCACACTCCTCAGCCTACCTGGTAAGGGCTAAGCCAGGGTATTGGAGAGAAGAGTCCGGCCGATAGTCAAACCTCAGCTTCAGGAGGAGCAGTGTGGTTTTTGTCATGGCTGTGGAACACTGGACCAGCTCTATATACTCTACAGGGTACTTGAGGGATCAAGGGAGCTTGCCCAACCGGTCCACATGTGTTTTGTGGACCTGGAGAAAGCATTAGACTGTGTCCCTGGTGATGCCCTGTGGGGGGTGATCCAGGAGTATGGGATCGGGGGCCCTTTATTAGGGGCCATCCAGTCCCTGTACAAGCGGAGCAGGAGTTTGGTCCGCATTGCCGGCACTAAGTCGGACCTGTTCCTGGTGTATGTTGGACTCCGGCAGGGCTACCCTTTGTCACCGGTCCTGTTCATAACTTTTATAGACAGGATTTCTGGGCGCAGCCAAGGGCCAGAGGGGGTCTGGTTTGGGGACCAGTGGATTTCGTCTCTTCTTTTTGCAGATGACGTGGTCCTGCTGGCCCCTCTAGCCAAGACCTACAGCATGCGCCGTAGCGGTTCGCAGCCGAGTGTGAAGCGGCTGGGATGAGGATCAGCTCCTCCAAGTCCGAGGCCATGGTACTCGACCAGAAAAGGGTGGGTTGTCCTCTTCAGGTTGGAGGGGAGTTCCTGCCTCAAGTGGAGGAGTTCAAGTATCTCGGGGTCTTGTTCACGAGTGAGGGAAGAATGGGATCGGTGGGGCTGCCGCAGTAATGGGGGCACCGCGCCGGTCCGTTGTGGTGAAGAGAGAGCTGAGCCAAAAAGTGAAGCTCTTGATTTACCGGTTGGTCTACATTCCTACCCTAACCTACGGTCATGAACTTTGGGTCATGACCGAAAGAACGAGATCCCGGATACAAGCGGGAGATATGAGCTTCCTCCGTAGGGTGGCCGGGCACTCCCTTAGAGATAGGGTGAGAAGCTCGGCCATCTGGGAGTGGCTCGGAGTAGAGCCGCTGTTCCTCCACATCGAGAAGAGCCAGTTGAGATGGCTCGGGTATCTATACCGGACGCCTCCTGGACGCCTTCCTCGGGAGGTGTTCCAGGCACGTCCCACCGTGAGGAAGCCCAGGGGACGGCCCAGGACACGCTGGAGGGACTATGTCTCCCGGCTGGCCTGGAAACACCTTGGGCTCCCCCTGGAGGAGCTGGAGGAAGTGTCTGGGGAGAGGGATGTCTGGGTGTCTCTGCTGAGTCTGCTGCCCCCCCGACCCGGTCCCATATAAAGCGGAAGTCGACGAGTACGAGTAAGAGTACAAAATCTCCATAACAATGATAATAGGCTATAACTTTCATTAAGACAGACAATACATTTGGCCAAACACTACGTTCGTGGGGTTAGCTTTATTTAAGCATTTTTACAGAGAACAGAATGCAAACAGTAGTGTGAAATAGTTTTTCTTTATTTTTTAGTTGTACTCAAACATATTCACACTTTTAAAAAGGACAGCAAATGGTATTGCTATTTCAGAAAGTGTCATCATTAATCCATAAATACTTGCAATTCTTGCAAAGAGAAATCATTGCTCAGTTTACCATTTTTGAAAATAAATCTCAATAGTTATTAATGTTTTATTATTTATTTTAATTTATTTAACTGTATAATGAAATAGATACTATCTTACAACCGGAGATTTAATTTGAAAACACATAATGACAATTATCCATTCAGTACAGTGTTGGGGTCATCCATTTTGGTCGGACAGACTGACTAGGCTGGACAGTTAAACACACGCAGCTCAACAGACGTCGCACCTCTGACGTCACCCGGGATTATTTAAAACCCACGAAAAATAAACTTTCATTGCCATTTCCAGTGTGTCTCATGGGACGACACAACGGAGGCGCATATCTGGAGAGAAAAGCTCACAGGTCAACTTTTCCTCCACAAGGCCATTCCCGGAAGAGCTTGAAAGCTGGAAATCTGTCTGATAGAAGAAGGTCAGAAGATTCATATACCGATTGAAGAACCCGCCAACACCCTGGCACAGGTGGAAACCCACAGAGGTTTTATTTCCAAGGAGATGAGTTTCCCCTTGTGATTCAGTTGACTAAATGGTTCTTCATATTTTTCCCTCCTGTATGGATAAGAAGTTTACAGTTTTTTTTTTGTTTTTTTTTATCACGGACGCGTATTCCTCCCCCTTCGTTTTTCTTCAGACCTGACCCATCCTCAAACGATGGAGAGACGAAATCAACGTCAAAGTAATTTCGTTCTTTCGTATATTAAATCGGATAGGTGCATTCAGAGGTCTGGGCAGAGTGAGGCATAGTTAAGGTGATTTAGAATCACCAGTAGTTAATCCAAGGTATCAACTTGTTGTATGTAATACTGATTGAAGTGTTTTATGCTAAGCTATTTTGATTTGCTGTGCAAGTGTGCTGAATCGCGGAGCACAGATGCAATCAGCAAGGTGCATGTTCGTGTTCTTTTCCGGCTGATCCCAAATCAGCCAGGAGTTAGAAGTTGGACTTTTCAAGTTTTTCCATTCAAAGCAACTGCGGTTTAAGCTTCGTGGTCAGCCCACTTCTTTGTCCTAGTTTTAATACTGGTGTTTTTTTCCACTTAGTTCCCGCCTCAGAGTTTTATGACTCTTTGTTCGAGATTTGGGGCAATCAGCTGCTAGTGGCTAAGGGTGCAGCCCAACGTCTATAAGCTGATCGCCGCAATCAAGACATCAGCACACTAGGAGAGCTCCACTTTCCAAGTTAACCCAAATTGCACATTTTGTCCATAAAACTGCTGGTTTGATCTTCATAGACACTCAATGTGCATATATACTTTTATTATTATTATAGAGTTTCTTGCCTAAGACATAGAACGTTTGGACCCTCATAATGCCGAATCAAACATTGATGATTACCTTAGGGAAGTCAAACGCTGTCTTTTAGACGTGTACTGCCCATCAGCACATGAAAAGTTGAAACTCATTTGGAAAACGACAACCAGGAGCATCCATGTTTTCATGGAGAGCCTGCCATCTAGAGTCCGAGACTGTTGTTCAACCCTCTATGAAGCTTTAAGGGAAGAATATTCTGTGTACACAGACCGGGCCTCCGCAACACTTGGTGCTTTCGCCATCCAGCAAAAGAAAGTCGAAGCACCCTGAGAGTATTACCGGCACCTGAAAGCAGCTTACTTCCAAGGATATAATGCTCCCAGCATAGAGGAGGACCATGCTTTTAAATCATTATTCCTCCACAACCTTCATGAAAGTGTGCGATACAGCGTTACTAGGTTCTGTAAAACAAAAACCCTCACCATGCTAGAGATCCGTAAATATACTCAGATGGCGTGGGAAACACGTGCATGTTCTACAAAGGGATCAGAATGTGAGGCTAGAGTTTTATAGGTGCACACAGAAGACAACGGTCTTAAGTTGGAAGAGAAATCTCTTTAAACAAAATCCATGTTAAAAATGTTAGGGAACAACGTAGGTTTGGTCAGCAGGACCAGGGTGGTACTGAGCACCAACCAAAGTCCAAGTTGCTGGACCACTTCTGGTCGAACAGACGATCTGACCATTACATGAAGCCCAAAGGTAAGCCTGATGGTAAAGGAACCTGAAGAGAGAGATGGAGAATGACTTCCGCAAGATTCTGACAGAAGAAGTGCGCCAGGCATGCACCAACCTCCACCATCATTAGAGGCAGCTGACCATCCAGTGACACCGGATCCAAAACCCCCGTCAGAATGACTAGGCGTGGACCCATTCTCTAAAGCCATCAGACTCTACCTGATCAAATGGGGAGACAAACCTGGGAAACTCCAAGAACCCCTTGGGACCTCACCAGGAGATACACCACAAACCATTTTTCTAAGGTTTTTAGGTAAACAGAACCAAAAGTAACATACGCGTCACCTATACTGTCTCACCAGTATAGGACGTGTCAAACTGAATTGCCATTTTAAAACAGGATCAGAGATCAGTCTGATGTGCTCAATCTTGTTTGAGGAGGTGAGTAGAGCCATGCTCTCCCTCAGGCCGAGGCTTGTGATGTAAGCATCACCAGTCACACCCAAGACCGATGCATCACTAGTCGGGCAGAGCTGGACATCACAATCCAAGACATGACTCTGGTGTACCCCATCTATATGTGCACATTGAACACAGAGCCTTTTCTTGGTGGCCATAACCAACTTTGGCTCCAAGTGGAGGTGCCAAAACCCCTGGGAGCAAGCAGCAAACCAAGTTGCCAGCTCAGAGGAGCCCATAGAAACTCGGGCAAAGCTTAGGCCCTCATCAAAGCCAGACATGGGCACCTCAGGTACACAGCTGCACCCAGCCGCTAACAAAACTCCTCTCCATAGTCATGCATCATTTATTTCAGTATAACAACTCAAACAACTTCATTCAAGCTATCAAGGAAATGTATTGGATTTATTTATGAGGTAAAAAGAACGAAAACTGAATAAAACTTAGAGTGTTGAGTACAGCAGAGGGCAAAGATAAAATACAGTGGTCTGTCATAGTGTAAAAATGTTGTGCAGGACCAACATGCAGGCAGTAGCATAGGAGCTGCATGGTGTGTAGGAAACATTTAATAAATGAACTGATAAATTACATGGAAATAACAGGAATCATAGCATGAGCAGAGTAACTGGCATGGTGCAGGCAGGCAAACAGTCATGGACAGGCTTGACAAACAATAGGATCCAGTGGTGAGCAATGAAAACCAGAGAGTTTACATAAAGAGGCAGGTTGGAGAGATGACCAATGAAATGGAAGAGCTAATCAGATGAAATGTGGAGCGGCGGGTGGCAGGGAGAATGCAGAGCAACTGAAGGAGGGAGGCTAAAGAACACAGATGAGCAGGAACACAGAGCAGTCCAGGGAAGTAACAGAAATATCTAAACACAAGAATGAACCAGGAATGAACTTTGAACATAATCTACAATGAATGAACTAAACAGCAACAAAAGAGCATAAACAGAGAAGTGCAAATAAACAGAAAGAAGGAAACTCAAAATTCAACACCTAACACAGGCAAATTATGACATAATCCACTACATTCACTTTTTCACTTCATGTCCGCAGTCAAACCATGGCTAAGCAAAAACATTTTGTTTTGAATAAAACAGAAAACACAATAGATTTTATTTGGCGACAAAGCTGCCACTGACCTTTATTTCTGACAGCTAAATTCAGCGGCCGTGTCAAAAACCTATATTCAATAAGAATTTAAAATTTGACAAACAAATTGCTTCTATAGTTCACTCTGGCTTTTATCATCTATGCCTTCTAAATAAGGCCAAGCCTTTTTTAAACTTAAACTTAGAGAAGGCTGTTCATGCTTTTATCAGTTCCAGAATCAACTATTGCAACGCTCTCTATGTTGGTGTCCCCCAGTCTCCACTTAGTTGCCTTCAACTTGTTCAGAACGTTGCAGCTTGCCTTTTAACTCAAACTCCCTGACAGGAACACATTTGCTCTCACTACATTGGATTCTACTTCATTTTAGAATAGATCTTAAACTTTATTATTTGTTTTTAAATCTCTTAACGGCCTTGACCCCCCTTATTCATCCAATGTATTCAGCTTTTCTGTTCGCATCAGGTCCATGAGGTCAGACAGTCAACATTTACTCATGGTTCCACGGACAAAGTACATACGCTGGGGTGACAGAGATTTTTCAGTGGCCACGCCTCGACTCTGAAGTCAGCTTCCACTAGATCTTCATTGAACTTGGCCTTTTTAAATCAAAGCTCAAGACTTTCTTAATCAGGCTGGCTTTTAACACTTAAAAATGTGATGGCACTTCTGGTTTGATCTACCTTGCTTTATCTTTTTTCACGTTTTCTTTTATCTTTCAGTGGGTTTTTTTATACGTTGATTTTGTTAAGCACTTTGGTGATAAATATTGTTGATGTGGATAGGGCTACACAAATAAATAATTAATTGAAGTGTGAAAAAGTGACTACAGTATAAAAAAATGATATCTACTTGACAGTTTGTAATCAAAGAATATTCATAATTTGACAGAGAGGAGAATCCTTCTTGCTTTGGACAGTTAACATGATCGAACACAAAAAGAGGCACTGTTTCCCTAAAGTCTATTTATCTAAATGCAGTGTTGTCCATGAATGGGTTAAAATACATATTCATGGAGCTCGCATTTTTGAGAACTTTGAACTATACAATGCTGTTTTTCACATGACGAACTTCAAGTGAACACAGCTCAATCTGACATTGCTCTGTTCATAGGTGAACAAAAGATTTACACTGTATTTTTAAGTGCAAAGATTGGATTTTTCATGCTGAAGAGCGGTAGCATTTTCTCTCAAGGTAAGCGCTAAGGGAGTGCTGAAAGGTTGTGTTAGTGTGCGCGCAGGCCTCAGAGACTGAGTTCTGCCAGTTGCTGACATGCAGTTTTTGCTGTCTTTGTGGGGATCGATATTGATAATGTAGGCCTATGCATCTCCCCTCGCTTTAAATTTGACTATGCCACCTTCAGCTTCACCTTATAGCTACTTAGGGATAGTAACTGAAGGCATATGCCTGAAGTCTTAAAATTAACATAGTTAAATGGTGGGCATTTTGGCACCTTATTATTTTCTTATGAGAGCAGCTGGTTTGGGAATTCAAACACTAAAAAATACACTTTGTGTGAGCAAAGACATCAGGAAAGAATAAAACAGATGTCAGGCAATGCCATAATCAATATGCTAATTTGTGAACTACATCATGTTCTATATACATCCTTTAAACTTCAATTCAGACAAAATATAACAAATGATGGTAATGATATTAATGTTGTAGCTGTAAGCTTAGTTTACAATATTCAGTTGGTGAACTACTAACATAAATAATTTCATTTTAATATGGCCAAACTGAATTTAGAACTAGCTCTTTTTAAGGACTAACTGGCACAACACTGTCTACATGCTTGTTTTAGCAACTTAAAATGTATTTCAGGCATACACTACCGGTCAAAGGTAGTAGATAGACTTTCTCACTTAATGGGTCTCTTTATGTTCATTGAAATTGTAGATTCTCACCAAAAGCAACAAAACTATGAATGAACTCACATGGAATTATGTAGTATGCCAAAAATGTGAAATAACTGTAAACATGTTTATATTTTTGATTTTTCAAAATAGCCACCCTTTGCTTTAATTATTGCTTTGCTCTCTTGGCGTTCTCTCCATAAGCTACATTAGGTGGTCACCTGAAATAGTTTTCCAAAGAGTCTTGAAAGACGGCCAAAGGATAATATTTCAGTCAACACAGCAAAGGGTGGCTACTTTAAGGAATCTCAAATATAAAACATTTTTTAAAGTGATTTTACAATTTTTTGCTTGCTACATAATTCTATATGTGTTCATTCGCTGTTTTGAGGCCTTCAATGAGAATCTACGTACAATGTAAATAGTCATAAACATAAAGGAAACCATTAAATAAGAAAGTGTGTCTTAATCTTATGACTGGTAGCACATGTCTAATTGTAATTCACAAGTGCCCTAAATTAAGTTAAACAACCAAAGCTGATTTACAAAAAATATATTTTTTGTCATTGCTTTTTATAAAGTAATGACAAAGCTCTGCAGACTCAAAACCATAAATACACACGAACTCAGACAGGAATGACAGTGATCAGTATTGAAAGGGGTACATTGTAAACCTGTGTCTAATTTCACAGATGCTGAACAAATTGTCTTGCAACCTAAAGAATGTTTTTGTGCTGGCTGTATAATTTGTTCGACTCTGAGTGTGTGTTTGTGTCAAAGTTGAGTGTGTACTCATCTTGCATTCAAACAATGAGAGAATGTCAGAGAGGCGTGACGAGAGCACAAGAAGCAGAGAGAATGGCTCCGTTCGTACATCTTGACACTGTGATCAGGAGTGTGTGGCTATATGCCATGGGGGGGGAATCTGGTGGTATGCAGCCGATTCAGAGTATGGGTAAAATCTGCACATTAGGCTGCAGTGCAGAACTTGACAGAACTTCACACACACACACACACACACAGACACACCTCCTCAAGATTCACTGGCTATCACACATCTGTTTCATCCAAGCTGACAGCATCATTCCTAAACCAATTTCCAGTGAAATGACACTCACAAAGCCGCACTTACAGCCACAGAGGCAATGAATTGTCAACATGTAATTTTTTTCTCCTTCTTCACCAATTACTTCTAAAGTTCACTGAATGTATGTATATATAAATACTCAATCATGATCTTTCACATGTACTGTAGACCTAGAAGGATTTAATAAATGTTATCTTTTGGAACCCAATTTACCTCCCAAAAATTGCACTCCGCAGTTCACTTAAGAAGACATTTATATTTATGGCATTCATGAATAGTTTAATACATCTGCAATTTCCACTCCAGAGAAAAGTAAGAAAGCTCTATGAAGTGATCATGAGCCACAGGAGTTCAAGTTTATCATATGCTTTAAATTGTGTGTAGAACTATTTAAGACTTTACTTGTTACCTTTTACTATACAAATTACTACATATTTTCCAAGTCAGAATTCCATACTTTTCCAGCTTCAAATTTTAGAGTCTATGCAATTTCAGAACTATTGCTGATGTACAAACACAATAGTTCACTATGAATTATAAACATTTCCACAGTGGTCAGGCCTTAAATATAAAACCTACAAAAACACTGGACAGACAGACAGACAGACAGACAGACAGACAGACAGACAGACAGACAGACAGACAGACAGACAGAGATAAATCAAACAGACAGAGATGAATATACATTTATTGACATACAGAATACCAGATGCATGCATAGATTGATGCATGGATGGACTGATGGATATACTGTACTTCTGTATGGATGGGTGGACATACAAACAGATGGATGGACAGATGATTATCCTGACAAATCAATTTATTGATGGATCAGACAGATAGACAGATAGACAGATGAACGGATGTATTGATACATGGATGGATCTTTGAATGTATTGACAGATGTGTGGAAAGATGTACAGACTTTGGGATGGATGGATGGATGGATGGATGGATGGATGGATGGATGGATGGATGGATGGATGGATGGATGGATGAATGGATGAATGGATGGCAAAAAACCAAATGTGGGACAACAAGGATGACTATAATAGGACCCATTACCAACACTATGATGACATCATACATTTGAATTTAACAAAGATATCACATTACATTCATCAATCTCTGCTTTGCCTGTTAGTGAATTAGCCCAATCTGGGATGATGTTGCCTTGTCTGTCTGGCCGTCATCTCTGGCTTTGAGTGAAAACTAGTCCATAAATCAGCAGGCAGCTTTGTCAGCTGTGCATTTCTTGTGCGACTCAATTTTATGGTGTCACTTCCTATCGTGTTCCCCTCCGTGTGAAATTGAAAAATAATTTCATAAAAATCCCTCATCACCTTTCACTGGTCCCACCCAGTCATTTTCCAGTCTTTGTTGTAGCTGCATTTTCATTTCTGTGACATAGTTTCCATTATATTATGTATAGCCTACTGATGTAAGCTATATAAGAAAATCATTTTCTGGTTCTGTTTAACTTTTATTTTATTTTAGCATTGTAGTGAACAGGTTGGTCATGACGTGGGACGCAGATGCGTATTTTGATTGACAGCTGATGAGGCTCTGTGATGATAACTGCAGGTTTGCTTTCTTTACATTTCAGAAAAGCTCCTGTTGAATAGTTTTTTGACTTATCAGAATTTGACCCAGTCAAATCCGAGGACATTGTTTCTTTTTGAGGAACAGGAGTGAAAAATGCGGCACAGTCCTTCACAAATCGGGACATCTGGTCACCCTAATTAATGGACAAAGAACATGTTTATAAAAGGCTTCTACCTTCTACTTCTACTATTTAAAAAAAACACCATAAAAAGAATATTGATTGGAGCAACTTATTTTTGGTATATATTTTGATATTTTGTCTAACAATTGAACAGGTGTTACCCTTATTTTCATGGTAGCTTCTCCAGTCTCACAAATAGCATGGAAAGGCGGGCTACAGTTGTACTTCTTTCAACTTCTTTATTCTTTTTCCGGACGACAGCACATGGAGCTACCTCTCCAAAAACTATCCCTCACCTAAACTGCTCCCCCTAGAAACAGGGCCAGGTGTGATCCAAAAATAACAAGGTGTTGCACAAATAACAAACCCTTATTCAACTATATTCAAAGTCCCACAATGTCAATGACCAACAAAATACTTGCTGCAAAATTAAAAGTAAACAATATTTACTTTATAAATGAATCAAGGTTACGCAGGGTATAAAGTCCAAAAAATACAAACATTTTGCCGCACTCCGCTTTCGTTTTCAAGACTTCAAAACACTCTTTAGAAACATTAACCATAGCTCCAGATATCTTTCTTCATTCAAAATAGCATTCTGTTTGAGTGATTTTGAGTAGTAGGCCAATTTCAAATAGCACCGCTTTAAAATTAATTAGTGTGTATGAGTTGCTCAACTGCAATGCATGGCAAAGCTGAGCGATGCACAAAACACAGCACCCTGCAACCCTTGCCCTTGGGTGTGACTCTCAGTTACATAATCTGGGCGCCTCGAATCAGAAGCAACCTGGCACATGTCCACAAAACCAAGACAAGAGACTGATGCCGTCTCCTATTTACGTGTTTGTGCCCTGCCCGGCGTTCTTCTCTTCTGCTTTTGGCTCTAGCCCCGGAGTAACATCAGCACATACTGATGTCAAAAACACCTGCATCAACAATCTTATATCACCCTTACTATTATTAATTGTGCAGTAAATGTAATAAAAACTGTCCTCAAATTAATTTGTTCATGTGTTCCGCTCACTTTTCTCCTCAGTACAAGATGACAACACATTGTGACAGGCTGATATTTCTCAGCCTCTTTCCATCCCACCCACACAAACCATCTGTAAAGAGCACAGAGGCATTTCCTGAATGCTGCAGACAGATGACATTTGTGGGTTGACAGGGCACTTTTAACACTTTTTCAACCACATGTGTCTGTGCGCAAGTACGTGTATTTATCTGAGCATGTATGTGTATGCATGGCCGGGCTGTGTTGCTCTCTGGTTAAATGTGACATTTCCTTGGCTGAGAGCTTGTGAGGCCAAAGCTTCATTAAAGGTTATCTGTTAATTACAAGGACAACTTGTGGTCATATTGAGGTCACTTCTCCCCTTCCTTTCACTCACACTCTGAGTTACAAGTAGGAGTGTTATTAACGGTTTGTGTTGACACTGAATATAAAAGTAATGAAAACCAACGAGAACATCACTGCAGTGGTTTTATTTAGGATATGATGATGTGCCCTGTGAATAATATGTCTAAATCTGGGGGCTTTATCAGTGTATTTTATTAAGATTTTAGGTTGTAGACCAACACAAAGCATGCATGCATTACTTTACTCTGATACATTAAAAATAAAATAAAATTGCTTTCAGAAGACACCTAATGAGTAAACAGGGTCCACCTATGTGTACAATTTTATTTCAGTATAAATACAGGATTTCTATGAATGCATCAGAGGTTTATTAGAGAACATTACTGAACATACAGCACCACGGAGACCAGGAATCACAGCAGACAGCTCAGGAATAAAGAATGAAGACGTTTAAAGCAGGGTTAGGTTACACAATAATAGCTCAAGCTTTGAAAATCTCACAAAGCAGCACAACCAAAAACCTACCAAGACATGGTCATCCTCCCAAACACTGTTTGGGAGCAACTCCCTAACCCTAACAACATACATTATTTTAAACATTAACATAAGTTAATAATATGTCTTGAGAGAATATGCAATTAAAACAGAACTTTTTACCTTATTAAAATAAATTTTAGAGCAACTGTACTATAAAACCACTGCATTGAAGATGGATTTTATTTCCAGCATCATTATACTTCAAGCATAAATCTGAATTTTTTAAAAAACTTAATCAGAGGAAAACAAACGTTTTAGAATAGCTTTGGCTAAACATGAGTTCTTTACTCTCCGTGGTGCTACGTGCTGTACTACCTTGCTGGTTTTAGGACAGCAAGGCAGCAATCTAATTACCATGCACATTTAAGAAAGAGCAAGAAAACCCTGAAGGCAAAAACGTTTGAGTGAATATCAATCTTAATCAATCTAAAATTTAAAAAAATGCTTTTAGCCTACATGTGTCACATCTTATACCTTCATGAAATAAAACATACAAACCAAAGCTAAAAAATATCTCTGTGGCCAAACTATTATTAAAGTTAATGATTTGTAGTTAAGAATATGAAGAATGATGTAAACTGTGTCTCTTTTTACTCAAACACTACAAAAAACTGTTGGAAAACAAAACAAGCTGAATGAAACTGCAAGGCACCGATTGCATCAATGTTTTCCTTTGGTGGCCTCCTCTTGTAGCGTCCTGGAGTGCTTTGTATAATACCCGTGGAAAAGAGTGTCACAGTGAATCTGCTGTGGTGTTGAGTTTTCGATTGTACTTTGACAGCCTCTTTCAACCTAAACATGAGGAAAATATATTAGTTCAAAAACAGTTTGGAATCAAAACCAAAGCACTTAACAGATTTGCTGAAACAGACACAATGGATACAAAATCACAGAAATAAATCCAGACAAACTCAAGATGTTGACATCCAATCCCATTTTTGTAATTCAATGTGCTCGACACTCATCTTCTCCTTCAGTGGATAACAAAACTCCACAAGACAGTGCACTTATAGAAAGATTTGATCATCAGTTTTGCACACTGCATCAATAATAACTCCGGCTGCAATGGAAACCAGAAGGGTGCATAGCTTTGCTTCATTTGCAGCTTTTCGGATGATGTCAGTGAGATTCTGTCATCTTTACACAAACACACTGCACATTATTACAGCCCTGAAATAGCACAGCATTCCTGCAATATTTCATTCAAATTTAACACCGTGCAGAACAAGATGCCGCTCTCCCTCTGCCAAAATAAAGTGTTACAAAGAAAATAAATCTTACAAAACCAAGTTATGGCAGCCTAAACTTATATTGGGGTTATAGTAATACCTCATTGTTTCTCTCAGAAAGTAGCATGTTTGAATTTTGCTTTTTCTGAGCAGCAAGCTCAATTCCCTTGCATAAATGTAATCATGTTACCACACAGAAAACCTATTGTCATGTACTTATGCCAAAAGAGTAATGGAAATGCTAGCAGGGTCTATATAAGTAAAAAGTAGCACAGCATCTTGTGTGAGAGGAGAGCAGATTGAAAAGCCTATGTATGGGACCTAATTTCATGCAATCAACAAAGCCACTTTGTGTCAAACCTCTCCTCTGTTTAAAACCTTCTTTAAAGAAGCTGCAGGCCTTTGAATCAAGACTTGGACATGCCTCACAGAACCTCACAATTTTATTTCACACTGAATAGAGTAAGTCAGTGGACCAACCAACCAAAGTGGCTTTAAAAAATTTCAGCTCCACACCAAAACACTTGGCATGTCACTGCTGCAAAGGAAGAATACAAGGTAATGAAAGAAAGTAAAAACATTTTATTGAGTTCGTACAAGTACAAGAGAGCATCAGTCAGATTTGTCTGAAAGAAACTGACTCACCAAAAGGTCTTAAGTAAAACCCTTCCTTTTTTAAAATGAGCCTGTAATTGCACACTGCAGAAACCTTCTTTTATATGGATGTGTCCACTTCATCTGAAACTAAGCATTTAGATCTTCACAGCTGAGAGAGCTGAACAACAAACTTTTTATACAGTTCCAGTAATAAGAATACCTATATCAACATGGGAATACATTTCATTTAGATTTTCAACATTTATTGATTGAACAATTTAAGGATTAAACTGTTAATTTCTTAGAGTGGAATAATCATCCAATATACAATTACAGATTTCCTCTCAGCATTTTACATACAGGATGAAATTAATGCATGTACTCCCTCTAATAGATATATGTCCCTTTGCAAGCTGCAGAAAAAAACCCCATGTGTTCTGGCTAAAGTAATTTCTCAGTTCTCTGGTTTTCCAGCGCAGAGTCATCTTTAAACTTTATTCCATGCTAGGGTTTCCGAAATGAACGATATTTGTGGAGCTGGGCATTAAGGACCAAAAAATACAATTGACACACTACAGTTTCAACTTAAAGGTCTAGCCTCTAAGATAGTACCTGTTTCAATACAAAATAAAAGAGCAAAATAAAATAAGTTATAAATATTAATAACTAATGACATTTATTTACAAAAATTGTCAAACTAAACACCAGGTTCCCTTAAGAATTCCAGGACTTTATGGATTAAAAGTTTAACTTTCTTGACTAACAATATATTCACACCCATTTGCTGTACTGTTTAAAAGTGTAATTAGGCACTAAGCCTCTTCCTGCTCTCCACCCGAACAATCATGTCTGAAAATCAAAACAGTATTATAACGGTCTGAGTTTCACCATCAAATTGTGTTTTCCCACCAAGCGATACAGGGGAATAAAAGATACAATTCTACTGTGATTAATTACATTATTATTCAATTAATTTTTCTTTTTGATACTGAAGATTCCAACAACTCTTTATATTAAGCATCAGTTTGACTGCAAGCCACCTTTGAAAAATAATGGAAAGGACAAAGTGCGAAACAAACGGTACTGAGATGGAAAAACTGATTCAAACTGATTTTATTTGCTCAAAGCTTTGGATAAACTTCTATATTTGTCTCTCTGGAGTCTTTACAACTATTTCTTAACATGAGATCTGTTTTATTATCCAGTTTCATTTACTGACAGCTTTCAAAGAATTTTCATACTGTTTACTAAAAGATTTCTTTTATCATCAGATTTTTGAGTTATCATGACAGGTATTTACTCTACATGCTGATATTCACACAGTACAAAAAAAAGTATAGTATGGATTGTTACTTTTACTATTTTTCCACTGTTGGTCAATATCAATTTCTTAACAATATGATTAAATGCAGGTATTGTGTGCTTTTTAGTGTTAAAGTTAGCTACTTAATGTGACTGGTGTCCTGAAGCAGCCTATTTAATAATGTTAAAGTTGTTATTTGTTGATTTTCTGTTTGTTTTAAAGCATTATTTGTTTTTGGTGCTTTGACTGCTGATCTGCAGTCACAACCATGAAATCTATTGCTAAAAAACTGCAACTTGTATTGTTACTGAAATAAATACCACAAAATATTGTGTTAAACTTTTAGGTCCATGTTGCCCATTCCTACTGGACACCGCTAAATGGCCAATTCTGTCTTGTTGTGTTTTATACTTGCCTGCATTCTTCTCAAGACCATTGTCTACATGGTCAAGAGGCATTAGGAAGAGGCTTCCTTTAAGAGCTTGTAGTGTCTGATAACATATCAGATCTTGAGGTTTTAAATCCAATAGTCTGATGACCCAGTGTTGGAGCTCTGATGAAAGCTCTGCTGGCTCATTCTTCTCTCTTTGCACTGCTTCCATTCCCTGCCTCTTTCATTCACAATACTGGTAAACTTTTTCCACACCTCACACTTTCTTTCTGCTTGTGTTCTGCCAAAGTGTGATCCATATCTCCTTTATATGCAGAGACTTGTTGAGACAGCCGAATAAAGTAATATTTACATGCAAGTGAGATGGATTTTAGTCCTCTGTCCACAGTAAATCTCTGCCAAAGAAGCTGCAGCAAACATTCATTTAAGTCAGAACTGTGTATTTATTCACATCCTTCTAAGTGTGTTTTTTGCAAATATGTGAACATACGATGTTAGACCAAGGTCAGCTTTTAAAGTAGTTCTAAAGTATCTACGTCTCTTTGTAGAGTTAGAAATAAAAATGATTGCTGTCAGCTTTTTACTTTTTAGGTATGAAATTAATAGTTGTGTAGTTTTGTTTGACAGTCTTATTTTCACATTATTTAGACAGCTTAGATGATCACACAGGATTTAGTGCAGGGCTGAAGTCCTGTCAATCTTTGGCTCGCCTTAAGATTTTTCACATAAAGCAATATCATGCACAATATCTTGCATCAATTCAACCTGGAAAGACTCACAAAATGGAGAAACAACAAGAAGACGGTTAAAGAGTTTATTAATGAAAGATTATTTCTTTGGCGCTCGGACCCCTAGGAAGACGTGAACGCTGAGGATGAAATGAGTTTGAATAAACGTCTTATGATTATGATTAGGTATGTCTTCCTCCAAAAGGGCCGAGGCTGCATGAAACGCCTCCCAATGGCGTGTGTGAACCCGACGGCTGCATGAAACGCCTCCCAATGGCGTGTGTGAACCCGACGGCTGCATGAAACGCCTGCCAATGGCGTATGTGAGCCCGACGGCTGCATGAAACGCCTCCCAGTGGCGTATGTGAGCCCGACGGTTGCATGAAACGCCTGCCAGTGGCGTGTGTGAACCTGACGGCTGCATGAAACGCCTGCCAGTGGCGTGTGTGAGCCCGACGGCTGCATGAAACGCCTCCCAATGGCGTGTGTGAACCCGACGGCTGCATGAAACGCCTGCCAATGGCGTATGTGAGCCCGACGGCTGCATGAAACGCCTGCCAATGGCGTGTGTGAACCCGACGGCTGCATGAAACGCCTCCCAGTGGCGTATGTGAGCCCGACGGCTGCATGAAACGCCTGCCAATGGCGTATGTGAGCCCGACGGCTGCATGAAACGCCTCCCAGTGGCGTATGTGAGCCCGACGGCTGCATGAAACGCCTCCCAGTGGCGTATGTGAGCCCGACGGTTGCATGAAACGCCTCCCAGTGGTGTGTGTGAACCCAACGGCTGCATGAAACGCCTGCCAATGGCGTATGTGAGCCCGACGGCTGCATGAAACGCTTCCCAGTGGCGTGTGTGAACCCGACGGCTGCATGAAACGCCTGCCAATGGCGTGTGTGAACCCGACGGCTGCATGAAACGCCTGCCAATGGCGTATGTGAGCCCGACGGCTGCATGAAACGCCTCCCAATGGCGTGTGTGAACCCGACGGCTGCATGAAACGCCTCCCAGTGGCGTGTGTGTACCCGACGGCTGCATGAAATGCCTCCCAATGGCGTGTGTGAACCCGACGGCTGCATGAAACGCCTGCCAATGGCGTATGTGAGCCCGACAGCTGCATGAAACGCCTCCCAGTGGCGGGAACTCCTTTTGGAGTAAGGAAGAGGGGCATGGAGGTTGGGGAGAGTTTGTGGCGCTTGATGACGAATTTAAACATGGCATGAAAGGGGCACAATGGACTGTTTAAACGAATAATGAAGATGAAGCAAGGACCTTTTCCTTTAGAATGTTTAAGATGAATTTTGAAATGATCGGGATAGAACTTTAGGTCAGAAATAGATAGGTCACTAGCAGGATCGAATGAGCTTGATGGGGTGGTAAATTCCCCTATTCTGAGGAAGCCATAAAAGCTAAAAGCCAGGCGATGGAGAGAAGAAATTTTAGGTAGGATGAAAAGGGGCCTGAAGGGAGCACTAGAAGGAGCTCTTTTAAGATGGAAAGAGTGATAGCATTCCATGGCCAGATTCCAGGAAACCTATGAGTTTTTTATTAAAGACCTTTGAGTAAACGTTTGATGGAATGATTTGAGAAAAGGCTTGGAGAGGGTTCGAAGAGATGGCCTTTTGAAAAGAAATTTATGCCGGCTAATGGTAAATGGACTGAACTTATATAGCGCTTTTCCAGTCATACAGACCGCTCAAAGTGCTTTACACTAGCGCCACATTCACCCAATCGCACACACATTCATACACCGATACGCAGATCGGTAGGCAACTTGAGGTTAAGTGCCTTGCCCAGGGGCACATCAACATATGGCAGGAGGAAGCTGGAATCAAACCCACAACCTTCTGATTGCAAGACAACTACTCTTCCTACTGAGCCACAGTCGCCTAATAAACTCTTAATGTAATAGAAGCTAAGACGGTAGGAATGCAAACGGGTAAAGAAGAGTATTATGAGCGAAGCACAATTTTGAAAAGTCTGCCAAGCAAAGGAATAAGAACTGAGAATGGAGGGAGCCAAGCCTGAATTACAATAATAACCTGATTGGATTAAAGGAATGAGTTTAGTCTAGTATCAGGGCTTTGAGAAGTGGCATCTGTGTTGGATGAACATTGGCTGAAGGCCAGAGACGACAGAAGACCTGGAATATATTTATTTTTTTTGACGAGAAAGAGCATCAGTAAGTGAGTTATGATGACTGGGAATATGGCGGGCAATAATGATAAAATTGTGAGTTACAGCTTGCCAGGGGATGCGGCGCATGAAGGGCATGATTGACTTAGAAGAGGGGCGGCGTTTATTTATTATTTCGACTACGGCTGCGTTGTCGCATAAAGCGGCTATGCGTTTTTTTTTTCCATTGATTGCCCCAGACGCAGCATGCAATAGTGATGGGGATTATCACATAATTAGCTGATGATTCGGAATTGGGAAAGAAAGGTGGCCAGATGCCAGCGAACGATGCACCCTGAAGAAATCCCCCAAAACTCACGGACGGAGCTGCGTCCGTGAAAAACTAAATGGAATCTGCTGACGTGACAACGTCATCATAGAAGAAAGATATACCGTTCCAGTTCTGCAGGAGAGAGGACCAGAAAGAGAGGTCAGAGCGGCAACCTCATCTAAAGAAACCGAATCTATCAGAGAGGGGACGGAAATGGCAGATCCAAAAGGCAAGAAATAAAGGAGCGACCTTGGGAAATTATGCGCATTGCGGAGTACAATGTTTTGAAATGCCTTTCAGGAGAAGATAATGCATAATTAGTGAAAAGGCTCGGAGTAGCCTGCTAAAAGGCTGCTGCTGTAGGGGAGCTTAAAACGATGGTGTTCAAACAATGAGTAATGAAAGCTAGGACTGAATGTAAACCAGGTACAATGACGAGTCATTATCAAGGTAAAATTTTTCAAAGTTTTTCAAAGTTTCGCCAGGCGAAGGAATAAGGTTTGAAAGTAGAAATAGCTAGACCTGAGGTACAGCAGTGTTTGGCAGATTGCGAAAGAGGAAGGAGAGAGGAATAAAAGTAGGCTGACGGACAGACCTGAAAATTTAAAACGAGACGGGGCATGAGCGACTCAATTAGAAACTTGGAACATGACTGGCAGAAACGATGAAGTTATGAGTTACAGCCAGCCAGGATAAGAGCTACGTCTATGAAATGAACTTACTAATATTGACTGTACATAGATTGTTTAGTAAGAGTTTGTTATTTTGCTGCGGCAGTAATGCAGTTAATGCTTAAATCTGAAAACACTTAGTCTGGGAAGGTGCTGTAAATCGATTGTCTCAAACTGAACAATGCAGCGTCGACCCGATATGCAGAAAGAAAGTGTGCTCCACGATTAGACGGGATAAAATATAGATACATTAAAACATTAAATGGTTCCTTATCGCCTGGTTAAGGTAAAGGAAGAAGGTTGGTATAAATGTTTGAATGCGTAAATGAATATTTAGATGTTCTACGGAGCAAACAGGTTGCTTTTAAAGTACATCCCCCCAGTAGAGGGAGCCAATATGAAGGTTTACTAGTTTTAATACAATAAGCTAAGTAAAGACGCAGATGATTAAAATAATTTGCAGTGCATTTAATTTATTGTACGGAGAAACTATAGAAGGCGATGGTTCCAAATTTAATAAATATACGTGGTAAAAGCACTCAAGGGAAAGACTGTCGGGGATAAACGGGGGTTGTAAATATTTAAGGTAAATAAATAAGGTAAAAAAATAATAATAATAAGGCAAAAGATTTAAAGCAGCATATTGTTAGAGTTACTGAAGGTATTTACGTTCTGTATATTTTTTTACCAATAATGATGTGTTCACATGCAAGGCTCTGACAAGGAAAGGATTGAGAACGATCTGTTGGAGAAACCCCCTTTTAAACCGAGATGGAACAGACCGTAAGGAACTGAAACGATGCTAACTGAGCCGCAGGAATCAACGGCGGCTGCATCATGACAAAATTTCAGTGGCGAGAATAAACCAGTCTAGGCAAACTCCTGATTGAGCGAGTGTGGATGCAGCTTTGGCAGAGAAGGATTTCTGATATGATAGAAAAATCTGGAAGCCATGTTTGAAATGTAGGTCGACGATGAGAGAGGAATAGGTATCAAACTTATTCTGTGCTCAGATAACAGAGCAGAAGACGTCTCTGAAATGCATAAGAAAGCTCGCCAAAGGGGATTCTTAGAAAGGTGGGGAGTAGATAATTTAAACGCAGCATTAAAGCCATTAGGGAAAGCGAAACAGTGATCAACCTCGGGAGATAGTAAAATGAGAGAAACCAGATTAATGAGCTGCCCCTGCAGGATTTGGAGCGGAGCCTGAGTGAGATGTTAGAATGCATGGAAGAATATGATCTACCTGAATGTAAAAGAGGAGTGGGAAACATGGCTTGCTGAAGGCCATATGAATGAGGAAACAGATGAGAAAAGAGAACGACATGATACATCTCACCTTTAGAGACGAGCCAGGATGAACGTTGCCATAGTGAATGTCAGGGGAAGGAGCCAAGGAGCGGGTTGAACGTTGTCGGAGAAGAGGAAATGCTGATGTGGCAGAATTGGTAGCGAACTCCCAGAGGAGCTGAATAAAAGAAAATATGATGCTCTGGAGAGAATCCATGGACGAGATGATGAAGCAGGGAAGATTGTGGGATGACCGGAGTAGAAGAAGACGTCGGAGCCTGGGGAGCAGGGAGATCGGTTTGAGAGACGAGATCAGAGAACCACTGCAGAAGCCGAGCCAGGTGACGCGGCGGTGGGTGACACAGCGGCGGGTGACGCGGTGAAGGCAAGGCAACCTCAGCGACGCTTAGTAGATGGATTGGAGGAGTTCTTAAGGCGCTTTCCACACGACCGGAGCTGAGACGAGGGGAAAAGGGGCCATCAAGGCAGGAGGCCAGTCAAACGCTCCTACAAGCGGAGGAGGAGGAAGGAGGGCGGAATTTGTCACAAAACAGTGCGAGGAACCGCCAAGTCGCCAGAAACTAGTCGGACATGTCACAGCTGATTGTCGAAGCTCAGCAGGAGAGCGGTGTCTTCCATGCAGAAGGTCTTTAAAAGTGATGCCCTGGGAGATGATTGGCCGAGGAGGATTGCGGACCTGCCGTTGATTGGAGCAGCCAGTGAGGAGTGATTGGACGAGAGTTTTCCTTGTTGAATTTTCATTTAAACTCCATATGTACATGATTATGATGTATAAAAATCTCAAAAAAAAAATAAATAGAAATAGATGTTTTCTACAAAGAATACAGTAATATTTATATAGATAGTCTAAAGTTTTGATTTTCAAAAAAAGTGAAAATCAGGTGATTCTGGTCACCAGTCAATTTCCCACTGCACCTCTAAAAGAAATTTTAATTTTCATAGTTCATATTCTTGCCGAAGCCAGCACTACAAGCTTCCTCCGGGCTACATTGTAAGCCCCTGGCAGACAAACGGAAATGCCACTGCTCCTCTCTACCCTTTCTTCCTATTTTCCTTTTTTTTCACTTGTTGGTACATATGGGACATAGTGGGAATTCAACTAAAACTACAGTGATTTTCCTGAAATGCACACATTTGCACACATAGGTACAAAGACACACTGCACTGCTGTAAGCAAACTGCCAAAGAGAGGTGTTGTGCCTGCAAACTCTGTCAGACCAACAAGGTCAGCAGTTAAAACACCAGCAGTGTGTGTGTGTGTGTTTATGGTTATGTGTGGGCATAAATGTTTAGTAGCACTGTTGCAGAGTCCAATAACATGCAGGACCTTCACATCCGCTCACAAGTCTAGAATGCTGGAGTGGATCAGCATGCTGCTTTGCCAGCGTCATGCCAGGACTCCATTAGTCACACTGGCTCAAGCTTTATTCTTGCTCACTTTTTACCTTGGTTTTGCACCTGTTGATCAGGTCAGAAACCTGACTGACATCATGGTAACAGTCTTACCAGTAAGGATGGCCTTAAAGGAGGAGCAGTTTCAGTGAATCAGCGAGGCTATTGTGACCCATTTAATACTTTAAACATGCATTCATTAGATTTAAGAAAATAAGTTTTCATGCATTTCATCTGATGCATCACACTCACTGGTTTAATGACACACTTTGTTTTATAATAATATGTAGAACTAATTAGAATTGACACTGGTGATCAATCATTTTAGTGCCTATCTTCCAAAGAGCTTCAACAATTTACAGTATGAAGCTTATCAGCAGCATTGGAATCAACCAAATTCCCATGAAGACACTAAGTCCAACTGAGGCCAGTTAAAGCAAGCTTTGATTATCATTAGTTATCTTTTATGTCTATTTTGTTTTATTAAAAGTAATCTTGGTGATAAAGTGGCATGTTAGAGTATTAACACCCCTTCTTTATTACGTTACAACCACACACATTTGAATTTTAATTGGCTATTATGCATTAGTTCTACACAATGATGTATAATTTAATTATGTTTATGTAGAAATCTGGAAAGTGTGTAATGCACTTTTGTTCAACCCCCTTTTCTCTGATATCCAGTGCAACAAAATCCAGTGCAACGTAGTGCCTTCGTAAGGAACCTAATAAGTAAAGGTTTCTAGTTGTGTGCAGTTAAATCAAAGTATAAATCCAGCTGTTCTGCGCAGGTCTCAGAGGTTTGTCAGAGAACATTAGTGAACTACCAGCATTATGAAGATCAAGGTATACAGCAGACAGGTCAGAAATAAAGCTGTGAAGCTTGAAGCAGTTAGGGTATAAACAATATCCAGAGCTCTTAAAAATCCCACAAAGCTCTGTTTTATGTATCTGCAAAAATCAAAAAGAATGTGCCAGAATAGCAAACCAACCAACATATAATCATTCATCTGAACTGACAGCCCAGGCAAATAGAGCATTAATCAGAGAAGTGTCCAGGAGGACCATGGTAACATGAGGAGCTGCAGAGATCTGTCCCAGGAGGGACAATCAGTCATCAGGATGCTGTTAGTTGTCCATTGGTTTACATCATGTGTTAGAATGGCCTGATCAAACCCCAAATTTATTAAATTAGAACTTTGCGGTAAGACTTGAAAATTGATGTATGCAGATGCTCTCAATTCAGTCTGACTGAGCTTGAGGGCCCGAAAGACTTTCTGCTGTAATATCAGCGAAAAACTGCTTCTACAAAATGTCGACTCAGAGGGGTTGAATACAAATGTACACACATGATTTTTGGATTTTTATTTATACATTTGTCTTTTAAACAATGTGTTATTTATTGTTCACTTCATAATTATGCCCTATTTTGTTTAGGCATGTCACATAAAATCCTCTCAACAGGTCAGACTTCAAGAGTAATATGCACTATAACCCATCACCATGCTACTCTTGATTATATACCTTTGAAATCTTTAAAAATGTGTAATGAGCAACAATGCAAACCCATTCACTAATGTGATGAATGTGATCAGACTAATTTCTTTATCTTTAAAAAGATTTTTATCACCACTAAGTTTAGCAGATCTTCTGGTCTCAAAGAGGCTGCATCAAACAGCAGTGACTTGACATCTTCCACATTCCTCATTTTTTATTTTATTTGATGCACCCAAATGCCTGAAACTGAGACTGTTGTACTTTATCTAAATCCTGTAATCCAGGAGATTAAACATGGCAGTGAGCTGTATTTCTGCTGCAGCCTGTCTATGAGAAGGGCTCTGTCTACTCTGGGTGCATGTGTTCCCTGTCTTCTGAGCCATCTTTGCTGTCTTTTATATGACTGTCGCTCCTTCTGCTAAAGAGTTCTCACTCATTTTCATGAGTGTTTGATTGAATAGTGCCTCAAGTAAAAGTTGAGCCAACTCTAAGCCAGACATTAATAATTGAGGAAGGCACAAGGCGAGAGAATAGCTTCTGCAATATTCATATGTCATATTGACTTGACTGCCAGCCACTCGCCCTGCACCCAGTACTTATGAAGTCTCACAGATGACTGAGGATACAATGCTGTGTCCTTCCCCAGTGTCCTCTTCCTCGATCTTCCTTTCCTTTTCTCGCCTGCCATCCTTTTGCCACCTCCTCTTTCTCAGCTCTCTGCCCCTTCTCTTTCCCGTTGTCTGTTCTTTTTTTCCCCCATCTAATCTGCTGCCATCTCTCTGAAGAGCATGGCATGCCCTCGGGCCAAATTCAATTATAGACCAAATTAAAGAGATGCTTCACAGCTCCCCTAACAGACAAAGGGAACACACGCATACACCAGAAACACCAGGGTTGACATCAAACGGACAACTGCAAAGACCCCTACACCCAGACTATCTAAGAACTAGACATGCATTTATACACACAGACGCACACACACACACACACACACACACAGATCTTCTCATGCTCCAACATCTGCTATGTGCTAAAAATTTACCACAAACAAGCAGCAAATAATTGCACAAACTGTAATTTCAGATTGTGTCCTCAGGTTAGACCACATGCCCAATTATTGCAACACTTAATGAAGCTTTCCTACTGTTGTTCGGTGGAGCTGCCCTCTGTGCTTCTCCATCTCTGAGTGCCCCAGATGCAGCCATTAATGAGCCATATTATTAGTAACATAGCTGTAAATAAGTAGCCAGCGGCCTGTCAGTCCTAAATCTAGGAGGCCAATTTGATGAATTAAGACCAGCAGACCATGTTTTAGCATTAGCTGTAAAACATCAAACCCTCAAGAGTTGAAGTGTTTCAGAGGTCAACCAATTATCGGGCACTGCGAGCTTCACTAGGTGCTTTTTAATGCAGTTAGACCAAACCACACCGTAGGACAGCTATTCCACTTATTCTCATGTACTGAGAGATGTGATTACAAATCTTGCAATGGCTAAAAAGACATTTTTATACAGCTCCAGACCGAAGTTTACATATACTAAGTATTGGCACAAATCTCATAAATTTGGGGTTCATACGGAGATATTTGGAATGTTATTTTTGGGATCAAATAGCGATACAACATACGCCAACAAGGTTGAGAGGTTTCAGGAAACCATTCAAGAGGTTCATTGTTATTGTTATTGTCCAGCTGGAACACGTAATAGCTTCATCTATTTAGTAAAAACTGTCACCTTCAAGATGTTCAGTAACCCAGTAACCTCCAAGACTCAAGCCTGACATAAAGTGCTGGAATACTATTGTCACCGTCTACAGTGAAGCCAACAAGAAAGAAGCACCTGCTGAAAGATCCACACCTTTAAGTTTGAAGTAAACGTGCAGCATCCCAAATGGATAAGATAAATGCTTTTTATGGTCAAATTGGAGAGGTGTGTCTAGAGTAGCAAAAAGTATGTTTGGAAGAGTCAAGCTTTCTAATCTATTAAGCACAGTGGTGGGAGTATCATGTTGTTGGATGGTTTTGCTCCATGTAGTAGCAATGCACTGCACCATGTAGGTAAATAATAAAGGTTAGTTGGATAAATATTTGACAACAATTCACAAATACACATCAAAAATGCTATCGGAATGGATAAGCAGGTTAAAAATTCTGGCAAGGCTTCTACCCAATTTAAATTTCGTAAACTTTGCTTAAAACTAAATAATGTCAAAAGGAGGCAAATTCTGCAACTACTGTACAAACCTGTCATTATCAAGCAGAAAATAATAGCTCAAATGCTTTCTCAGACAACATCCTGGATTGCCAATCACAAAGAAAATGTCCTCTAGTCCTTCTGGGTGTGCATGACTAATGTATGCTTTTTTGCAGGCCTGTATGTACAGATCCTGTGGAACGTGGCAGACTGTGGAGGTGGGCATTGCTGTGTGTCACCCCTGCCCTCCCTGGGAATAAAGTAATAATAATTCACTGCCAAGCTGAAAAGATACAGCCTGAAGGCTCAGACAAAACATGGAAACAACAATTCATACACAAGCCAACTTGAAACAGGCATAAACCAACAGCCGCCCACGCTGTCTTCACTGAGCCAAGCTAGGAACATTAGTCTGCATTCACACATACACGCGCATGTGATATCAATTTAAGAAGCACAAACAGCACAGTAATAAATATGTAAATAACCCCGCCTCTGTGTTTGTGTGTGTGTGTGTGTGTGTGTGTGTGTGTGTGTGTGTGTGTGTGTTACACCAAATAAACAGCACCCATAAAGAGAGTAGGTGTGAGCTTTTATAACATCCAGCATTGAGGTAGCATACCAAAAAATGCTTAGGTTCAAACCCCGCACACACACACTTACAAACACTTCAGTGACCTATCCATGATGGCAGCTGTATACAGATGGATCAACAAATACAAATGGATCAATTGGATGACACTGCATCCCCTGTCCCATCAAGCCTGAAGCACATACACACACTATCTATGACTGTAACACTGGGATGGGAGTGGGGGTGCCTGTCATTGTCCTGTAAGGGGATATCTGAGATGATGTTGGCGACTTAGCCGCACTCTTCATAATCCATTGTGTGTATTTTTGCAGCATGTGTATGTGTGTAGCCGACCAGGCCTGGTGTTGTTGATAAGGGCTGAGGGCTTAGTCCTCACTCACAGGGACACACTCAGAGCATTAATGAGCCCACAGCACAGAGGAGAGCCTCTGCCAAAAAGGTCTTTATCAGCCTCTAGGAGCCTGGGTTGCCTATGTGTACTTGTGTGTGTGTGTGTGTGTGTGTGTGTGTAACAGTCAGGCTGAAAGGGGCAGAGTCCCTGAGCCTTCATGTGTTTTAAAACACTGTACTGTATTTTTGGTAAAGATATTGATTTTCAAAATTCCCCTGTCCAAACAAACCAATACATTGCTCTGGTAGGGAATACAGTGTAGCCTGAAGGTGAGGTTGCAGGTTGAGATGCAACACACAGCAGTTCTATCTGAGAGGACACATCCATCACACAGACAGCTTAAACCCAGAATGTGTGCCAGTGTGTGATATAATAAGTTAGTTAGTTGGGTAAAAGGGTGTTTTTGCGAGACCTACCTAAGCCAAGATACAAGCTGAGTGACTGACAGAGTATTATATTGGCTGGCAACATAAAGCAGCGGATAAACGTCAGAGAAAAAAATGGAGACAAGGGAAGACTGACAATAAGTAGAGGCAGGGTGACACCGGTTGCCAGGAGGAAAACTCTGCACCAGACTTCTGTACCTAATATTTCCAGCCAGATGTTTTATACACAGAGAGCATGACAGCAAGTGATGCACACTTCAAAGTATACACAAAAATAAGCCGGAACATTCATGCAAGGTAGTAATATTTATCTCCGGGTTTTTGATGACTGGATTTACTTCTCCTTTCCTCTGACTTGTTCAGAACTAGAAGGCATTACTTTCATCTACAAAAGGTTACTAAGTATAGGAAGAAACGATGCTAACACCAGGTAATGAATTGTGTCTTGCAAAAGTTTTCAGACTGTGAACAGTTTTTCAAGTTTTACAACCACAAAATGTGATAGACCAACACCAAGTAGTGAAAAAATTTGACTTTTTTCCAATTTTACAATAAAATCTGAAAGGTGTGACATGCATTTGTATTTTGGCTCCCTGAGTCTACAGTTTCTCCATTCTCCTTTTTAAAATAACTCAAGCTTAGTTAAACTGAACGTAGAATATCTGTAAGCATCACTTTTTCAAGTCTTTGCTCAAAATCTCAATTTAATTTATATCTGGACTTTGACTGGGCCAGTCTAACATAAATAGGCTTTGATCTTATTCCAGGGTGTTGAAATGTGGCCTGTGGCCCATTTGTGGTCTTTGAAATTATTCTTTGCAGCCCCCTGGCTCATTTTTTGCACCAAGGATACCTTACAAGCAATAATTCTTCATCAAAAAACAGTATTATGTACAGCACCATGTTTAATCACTTGTGAGGGTCATAGGACCATATCAAGTGAACACTGACATATCAGTACGAGAAAGTTATCGTATGTAAAAACAGTACATCCAGTACTCAGAATAAAAAAAGTTGGAATTAAATGGGGACTATCCATCACAAACTGCGGTAGTTGATGATGGTGTTAAAACAAATAACTCACAATACTACTTTTGATAAGTGGTAACAACAAACAATTACATGACAACAAACAAAACAACAAAAAACTTTCTGTCATTTCAGAAATGGACAACAATCAAAATATTTATTGAGAGCCTTAGGTGACAGTAACAGTAGACATGTCTTTGTTGTATTGCAGCTGTTTATGGAATAAATAGTGCTCTGTGAGATGTTCAATGCTTGATTTATTTTTTTATAACCTAATTTGTTTTAAATTTCTCCGTAACTTTATCCCTGACCTGCCTGCTGTGTTCCGTGATCTTCATGATGCGTTTTCTTCTCTAATGTTCTCCAAATACCCTCTGAGAGTTTCATAGAAAAGATGCGTTTATACTTAAATTAAATCACACACAGGTGGAATCTTTACTAATTATGTGATTTCTGAAGGTTTTGCTTGCACTGGACTTTATGTGGGGTGATCATAGGGTCTAAAAACAAATGCACACCACACATTTCAAATGTTGCTGTAAAGTATTTTGAAAATTATGTATAATCTTTATTCCACTTCACAATAATGTACTATACTCTGGTGGTATATGGTATATTGATAAAAAAAAAAAAACAATAGAATACATTAAGGTTTGTGGTTGTAATGTCTGT
The DNA here is from genome assembly GCF_021462225.1 of Girardinichthys multiradiatus. Lineage (NCBI taxonomy): Eukaryota > Metazoa > Chordata > Actinopteri > Cyprinodontiformes > Goodeidae > Girardinichthys > Girardinichthys multiradiatus. The sequence goes on along the minus strand of NC_061802.1, from coordinate 35,704,233 downwards.
TTAGCACCTTGAAATTATATTAAACTTAAACTGAACAGGAATAAGCCAATTAAATTGAATATGCAGCCTTAGGGCAGATGAAAGTGAGGGAGGAAGAGAGAAGTTGAAAGTGGCATTTAAGCATTTCAGGTTTACATTTTTGCATGAAACATTTATGGGAATTAAGTGTTGCTGGTTGAACATAGCATAGAGGAGGAGGTTACTCAGCAGTATGGTGGCGCTGGTGCTTGGCAGCCAATGGAAAGGGGGAATTAAGGCTGTCACTGTTATTGTATTTATATAAAGATTAATAGCAGTCATACTAATAATTGGGTTCAGTAATTAATTGTCATTTTCTCTTCATTTCATTGCCAGTACTATAGTATGAACTGGCTTTAAAATGAATAATTCACTTAATGATGACAAAGAATCAAAACCATTTATCAGGAATCAAACTGTTGATAGTTTCTAAACAGAAACTGCACATCACAGATTATTCGGATTTAAATTTTCACTCAGTCCACTCTATAAAACAAGGGAAAGGATGGTGGGAAAGAAATGTCATATATTTGTTTTCATACAGGTGAAAAATAATTATTGATGATGTATAAACATGTTCACAGTAATCTAAAAAAAAGAAACATTTTCATTGTGCAACTGGTTACACTGCCTGTCCTCAGGGAAATATAGTGGAATGTCTTTATCATTTGACAAGGTTTTTTTTTTTAGATATAAACAAAAGAGAGGGAATAAAGCAGAATGGGGAAAAATCCATCCCTCCGTTTTCAACACCTGCTTTATCCTGTTTAGGATGGATGAATGGACGGACGGACGGACGGACGGACAGACGGACGGACGGACGGACGGATGGATGGATGGATGGATTTGGAACCCAATTTACCTCCCAAAAATTGCACTCCGCAGTTCACTTAAGAAGACATTTATATTTATGGCATTCATGAATAGTTTAATACATCTGCAATTTCCACTCCAGAGAAAAGTAAGAAAGCTCTATGAAGTGATCATGAGCCACAGGAGTTCAAGTTTATCATATGCTTTAAATTGTGTGTAGAACTATTTAAGACTTTACTTGTTACCTTTTACTATACAAATTACTACATATTTTCCAAGTCAGAATTCCATACTTTTCCAGCTTCAAATTTTAGAGTCTATGCAATTTCAGAACTATTGCTGATGTACAAACACAATAGTTCACTATGAATTATAAACATTTCCACAGTGGTCAGGCCTTAAATATAAAACCTACAAAAACACTGGACAGACAGACAGACAGACAGACAGACAGACGGACGGACGGACAGACAGACAGACAGACAGACGGACAGACAGACAGACAGACAGACAGACAGAGATAAATCAGACAGACAGAGATGAATATACATTTATTGACATACAGAATACCAGATGCATGCATAGATTGATGCATGGATGGACTGATGGATATACTGTACTTCTGTATGGATGGGTGGACATACAAACAGATGGATGGACAGATGATTATCCTGACAAATCAATTTATTGATGGATCAGACAGATAGACAGATAGACAGATGAACGGATGTATTGATACACGGATGGATCTTTGAATGTATTGACAGATGCGTGGAAAGATGTACAGACTTTGGGATGGATGGATGGATGGATGGATGGATGGATGGATGGATGGATGGATGGATGGATGGATGGATGGATGGATGGATGGATGGATGGATGGATGGATGGATGGATGGATGGATGGATGGGTGGATGGATGGATGTCTTTAGCAGGTTACAAAGTAAGTTTTCTTTTGCAGTCGTTTTTTCTTAACAGTTAAAGCTGAATATTACTAAAATAAACTGCACAAGGAAAGTAGAACATAGCGAGAAAATAGAAAATGGCATGCATGTACATATTTCAGGGATGACTAAAACAGCATGACAAGGTCCTCTGAAGGACACTTCTCTACATAGTTGATCACAGACTGGATTAGATAACATAACACATTTTCCATACATGATACACAAACGCATACATGTAACACATCTGATTTTTTTAAGCTATGTATGTTTGCTTTCCAGGCCTTCAAGTAATATGAGTAATTACTGGTCCTCGCACATCGTCCAGCAAGTTATTACACTTGCAGTGTAGCTTATTACCCGGCCTCAGCAGCACTCAATTATTCTGCCTGGGTCCACAGGGACAGAACAAGCAGCTCAGTGTGCTACTTACAATATGCCTAAGTAGGCCAAAGAGACTGCCTAAAGAATGACATGCAGATGCACCACAGCATAGCAGTATAGATCATAAGAGGCCCAAGAACAGATTTTTAGGAGCTACTTTAGTCATTTACGGTAGTCTGTCTTCGTCTGCTGAAACAAAATCTCAGTATGGCTTGATTCTCTCTACAATTCATGTTAACTACTTTCCTCATTCCAAACTGAAGGTAATTTCGTTATTGAAATTCCTGGTATTTCACAAGTTATGGATAAAATGTGCTTTTTTAACATATGCAAAGCAGAAAGGTCAACATAATCTTGCTTTCTGCCTCCCCTATAAGTTTAAAGGATACTTTTATAATGTAGTGGAGAATTACAAAGACATAAGGCAGGAAAGCAGGGCGGACATGACGTTGGGGGGGTCAGATCTATTTTAGAGTGAGATTAAGCTGAGCTGTGTTGAAATAGAAGCCAAAACCGACAAAGCCATGATCTGGGGACTTCTTAAAGACTCTTATTAAAAGTTAAGGAAGGCCCTAAGAACCTTAAAATAAGATTGGGGAGTAAGTGACTTACACACAGGGGCTGATGTGTGTGGTGCTATAGGGGTTCAGCTTAAGCTCTCCTTCCTGGGCTCTCTTTATTCTTTCTCTTCTGTTGTCCAGCTCACTACATGGCCATTTTTCTCCTCACTCATCTACAGTGACTCCTTCTCCCTCCGTAACCAGGTCAGCTAAATAAAGCTGGCCTGCTTAGCCTGATTTTGACCGTCTTCACATAATTGTAGCTTTAAGCAGCCACACATAGGCCACCATGTGCAATTGCAGGTTAAAGATTTTCTTTTTACATGCATTGCTTGGCTGTGTGCAGCAGTCACTGAGCATTATGTAGGCATAAGGCAAGCTGACTTACATTTGGTGCAGTCCTGTCAAGCTGCAGCATATACCACGGAGAATAGGGGGAGTGTTGTACCACCTGCTTATTGATCAGTTAAAGATAAGGGAGGCTAAAGCTTAACCACTGAACCTAAGGGAGGTGTTTGTGTGTAGCTGCCTTTCTACCTTTCACTGAACCGTGGGGATGTGGATCGAAGGCCTCAGTGTGTGTGTGTGTGTGTGTGTGTGTGTGTGTGCGTGTGTGTGTGTGTGCGTGTGTGTGTGTGTGTGTGTGTGTGTGTGTGTGTGTGTGTGTGCGTGTGTGAGTGAGTGAGTGAGTGAGTGAGAGAGAGAGAGAGAGAGAGAGAGATGTTTTTTTTAAAAGAGAGAGATGTATTTAAGTCTACACAGCCCATGTAAAAGTATTAATACCCCTTGAACTTTTCCACATTTTGTCAAATTACAGCCATAATTTCAATGCATTTCATTTGGATTTCATGTGTAAATAAGTTTAAGGAAAACAACACAGGGTTTCTCAGCTATTAAAAGATCAAAATCGTAGGCACTCTCTTTAGGCGCTAGTGCTCAGCAGTGGTGGAGACAGGTGTTTTCCATCTCGGTGATTGAGTCCTGGAGTACTTAAGCAGGAAGCAGCCAGCACCTTGTTGCTCGAGTATTAGCCTCTGTGAACAGAACCGGCGACTACCTGGAGCTTACCCAGGCTGGCCCTGGTGGCTTCGTTTCACACTAGCCTCGCTCCTAGAATCTCCCCAGGAAGGATCTTCCACACACACCTACCCGACGCCGAACTCTGGAACTTCACCGGCTGGCTGCTTCCGGACCCGGATTCTCCAGAGATCATTCAACCTAACCTGTCCACCCTCCACCTCTCCGCTGACGCTTCGCCTGCACTCCAAGCTCTAACCCAAGTAACTAAGAAATCATCGGACTTACCGTTGTCTCCATATTCACTTCTTCTCTAGTCCAAATCCCTCTCCTCCTGGCGGATTGCCTACTCCCTCCTAGTAAGAGACATTTCACATTTAAGTTCCGGTTTCGTTTACTTACCTGTCGTTTTTCCTTACAGTTGTCCCTGCACACCATACCGATCCATTCTCCTTAAATAAACCTTTTTCAAACTTGTACCCGTTTCGCTTGAGCCTGATTCTATAAGTGGGTCAGAGCCATACATAACACAATGACATGTAGTAAGAGAGTGGAAAGATGAAAGTCATGAAATGCCCTGATACAAGCCATGCAGGCCACAAGCAAATATGTGGAAGAAGATTCTCAGATGAGAAGAACAAATGAGACCACAATTGAGCTTCTTGACCTACTCGGAAAACTCTGTGTGGTGGAAAAGGAACATTGCAAATGGCCCTGTAAACCTCATCCCCATAATAGTGCCAGCATCCAGTTAGGTAGAAAGCAAACTGGCTGAAAATGACTTGAGGGCTTATGTTTTTCTAAAGTCGCTTGCAAATGTCGTGAGTCACGGGTTGCAGTTTTTTTGGGCTTGTTTTTGAATGTCAGGTTGCATATTTGGGATCTGCTTTCTTTCCAAGTGAAACCCCTGAAATATCTCCCAGCTCTCCACAATAAAACAAAACATGAGTGGAAGGTAGTGTCTCCTTTCCACGCCCCATTTCCTGGGTATTGCTCCTGCCCAAGTTGACTCTGCAGACCCCAAACACAGTCACACCAGAGGCCAGAGTGACACCACGAGAATGAGTTGCATAAGTGGGAAAAATGGCAGTGATATATTGTAGTCCAGGTAAATGCAGTGTTTACAGTTTTTTCATCTGTGCCAGGCTTTATGTTTTACATAATTTTTACATATGTGATTTTTGACAAGGAAAGAAGATGGTTTTACACTAGGCCTGTTTGAATTGGTTCATGTGTGTCTTTTCTTTTAAACAGAGTTTAAAGATTTTTTTTTGTTTACTGTGTTTACTGTCATTTTGTTGTTACGTATGCAAAATGCACTTTTCTTTTGATTTTAAAAGTACAAGTTATTCAAAGAATTTAAGTCATTCAAAATTTTTATGGTTAAAGAGTTTAGCATACTTTTGCTTATGTATATTGCCATAATTGTATACATTTATACTGTTTACAAACGGCCTCTGTTTTACGCAGTATGGGTTGCGATAGAAATATTTTATGAGTTTCAAAAGCCCAGTCAAAGTCCAGATATAATTCCAAGTGAAAATCTATTGCAAGAAATGAAAATAGATGTTCAAATATGCTCTCCATCTGACCTGACTGAACTTGAGCTATATTGCAAAGAACAATGCTAAAAAATCTAATCTCTAGATTTGCAGAGATAGTAGAGACTCATCTCAAAAGACTTGCAGCTGTAATTGCAGTGAAGGGTGCAGTATATAGGGTTGAGAAGGCTGAGTAAAAATGCAGACCATACTTTTTAGATTTTTATTTGTGATAAAATTGAAAATCCTTTTCCTTCCACTTGCATGTGCTTTTCCCTCCACTTCACAATAATGCAAAACTTTGTGTTGGTCTACCACATGAAATCCCAATAACATGCATTGTAATGTGTTAAAATGTGGAATAGTTCAAAGGGTATGAATACTTTTACAAGTCACTGTACACAGGCATACTCCAACACAATTTTTACCCATTGTTTTTCTCTAAACACAGCCTCTCATTGGTGCTTTGTCCTTCAAACCAGAGCAGGCAGGAGGTATAATGGAAACCATGGCAACGAGGCAGCAAATAGACAGCAGTGCTTAGAGTGGGTGAGGACGGATGGATCTACTGTTAGATGGGGTTTTCTGAAAGGACGTGAAGTGGAACAGAACTGAGAAAATTTGTAACTCACAAAAGTGAGTACACCCCTCACATTTGTGTAAATATTTAATTTTTTTATGGAACAACACTGAAGATATGACACTTTGATACAATGTAAAGTAGTCAGTGTACAGCTTGCATATCAGTGGACATATTTTCTCCCCTTGAAATAACTCAAAACACAACCATTAATGTCTAAACAACTGGCATGAAAAGTGAATACACCCTTAAAGGAAAAAGTCTAAATTGTGCCAAATTAGCCATTTTCTGTCCCTGATGTCATGTGATTTGTTAGTGTTACAAGGTCTCAGGTGTGAATGGGGAGCAAGTGTCCTAAGTCTTGTGTTATCGCTCTCACTCTCTCATACTGGTCACTGAAATTTTAACATGGCACCTCAAAGAACTTTCTGAAGATCTGAAAAAGGAATTATTGCTCTACATAAAGATGGCCTAGGCTGAAACCGAGCTGCAGCACAGTGGCCAAGACCATACAGTGGTTTAACAGGACAGGTTGCACTCAGAACAGGCCTCACCATGGTCGACCAAAGATGTTGAGTTAAAGTGCTCGGCATCATATCCAGAGATTGTCTTTTATAGATAGACATATGCTTGCTGCCAGCATTGTTGCAGAAGTTGATGGGGTGGGGGATCAGCCTGTGAGTGCTCAGTCAGACCACATGCTGCACACTGCATAAGACTGGTCTTCATGGCTGTTGTCTTCTAAAGATGATGCACAAGAAAACACGGAAAAAATTTGCTGAAGACAAGCAGACTAAGGACATGGATTACTGGAACCATGTCCTGTGGTCTAATGAAACCAAGATAAACGTATTGGGTCCAGATGGTATCAAGCTTGCGCGGCGGCAACCAGGTGAGGAATATAGACAAGTGTGTCTGGCCTATAGTCAAGCATGGTGGTGGGAGTGTAATGTTTTGGGGCTGCCATGAGAGCTCTCGGCTTTGGGGAGCTACAGTTGATTGAGGTAACCATGAATGCCAACATGTAGTGTGACATACTGAAGCAGAGCATGATCCCCTCCCTTCAGAAACTGGGCCAATAAAAATGGACAATAAAATGTCTGCTGCTATACAAGCTGTGCACTGACAACTTTACAATGTATCAGAGTGTCATGTCTCCAGTGTTGTACCATTAAAAGATATACTAAAATATTTACAAAAAAGTGAGGGGTGTACTCACTTTTGTGTGAGAAGAGAATATGATTCCCAACACGGGTTCCTGACATCCTCACCCTGGTGAGCATGTCTGAATAGCACACACAGACATAAACATTGAAACAATAAAAAATTCATTTTCTTGGCAAATATGCAGAACTTTGAGGCAAAATGTGAGCCAATGCTTTAGTTAATAAGGGCTCTGTGGGGTTTTCTTCATAATTTTCAAGTCTTGAAAATCAAAGTTACTCATTAAACATATAGAGGCCAGAGGATTGGAATCATACCAGAAGGAATGATGGAGTTATTCCCATTGACTAAGAATTTGGCACAAAGTCTATTTTATGAGCCTTACCTCACAGCATGTAGTGGCTTATGGTATCCTAAGATGTTATGTTGATTTTCTCCAGGAGTTACCTGGAATTATAATGTTAAATTTAAAATAAACTACAGAAGGATTCATGTGGATGTATTCTAATTTATTCCAGGCCTAATCCCTCATTATATCCCTCATAAGTAGCTGTAAGCGGGCAGATGCACATACACTCACAAAGGCATTAAAGCCTCTACCTTTTTCTCCAGGTTTTACTTCACTGTGCCACGATAATAAAGCACAAATGGACTGAAGAAGACAGTTTAAATTATTTAAACATAGATAACATATATTTGTGCTACATTTGTTTCAGTGTCAAGGTATGATTTATTGGAATAAGTGTTGTATACCATTTAGGTGCACAGGTGTACTACTTCTACATAAATTTACCTGGATGCATTAAAGAAGAGTTAAGTTTTTTATTTATTTAAAAGCAATATTTAGTTATTTAATATGAATTATAAACCAGTCAAAAAAGAAAGTGCTAGATTGTATGTTCTTTATATCACTCATTCAATTCAAAAATTCAATTCAATTCAGAGATACTTTATTGATCCCCGAGGGGAAATTAGAATTCCAGTACAACCCATCCAAACATACATCATGACACAAGACAAGGGAGATGGGTCACCGAGGCTTTGCTGCCCACTCACAGGCGCTGCCCTTAGATGAGAAAAGAGGCTGCATTAGGTAAATAGAGGGAAAGAAATCATATTTCACACTTTATCCTTAGCAGGATACAGTTTGAGATTGCAAAAAACCTCAGCACAAAGAAGCAACAAATTTACAAAACAACATCATGCCGGGAACGGTGAAGGTGGTGTGAGGGGTGCATATGTTTATCTTGAGCATGTGTGTGTGTGCAAGTGAGTGTGTGCAAGTAAGTCCATGAAGCACTGTCACAGAGGCCATTGTCCTTGATGGTACGTTGGAATGTTCATCAACCGGCCACAAAGTTCTGAGCAGGTCCACAGATGTCCTCAGGGAAGGGATGGGGCAGAGGGAGCAGAGCGTCATGTTTACATAACTTCCAGGAGAAGTTGAAGATAGTCAGCCATCAAGGCCGCGCAGGGGAGCCAGATTCAGAAAAACAATAATTATGTGGGTCAGGCTGACTCTTAATTTTCCGTCAGCCTTGAGAGTCTCACTGGTGCTTCTCAAAGGCAAATCCAAACAGCCAAATTCCTGGTCTTTCTGCCAGATCCAAGCAAAGAACTTTCTCCAAGATTTATCCCATTTCACCCCTGAGTCCAGGAACCGCAACCTGCCTGCGATCCTGTGTAAGGATCACATCCAGTCTGCGATTCAGCTCACGTAACATCTCAGTCTGAGTGTTGATCACCCTGAAGATCCCATCATACATGCCAGGCAACCTTACAATGGCCAGAACAGCTGCTGACATTCTCCGAATTTCTCGATATGCCAGGTAACCGCTGACTCCAAAAAACAGAAATCCTGATATCAAACATGCCTTCTGGACAAGGATTCATTGCATATCTGGCATTTAATACTTGAGCAGAAGCAGCTGTGCTCAAAGTGGTGATGTGTACGAACTAATATTGCATAGTCAGCGATTATTCTGGATTATGGAGGCCCGATAGGAGAAACAATGCTATCAGCATTGTGGTAGAGTTATGGACAACCGTGGTTGAGCAGGTTTGCCAACTCTCACTCTACCCAGACAAATCTCACTCCATTTAGGCAAAGTGCCTGCACTTAAAGCAACACACTTTACCGCACACTGCTGTTTGTGATTGGTCATTCTAAACACAATGAACGTTTTGTTGTTCACTTTTTAAAAGTACAGATGTCGGTGTACACAACTCTAGGTATATATAGGGAGAATCACCATTTCTCGAAACCCGAGATGGTCCTCACACATAGACAATGTTCAGAAGAAGGCCCAGCAGAGATTGAACTTCCTGAGGCAACTCAAAAAGTTCTACCTTCCACAGGAGCTGCTGGTCATCGACACTGCCATAATTCAGTCTGTCCTATCTTCATCTGTCTCAGTGTGGTTTGGCTCATCCACAAAACAGGACAGAACCAGGCTGCAACAAACAATCAGGTCTAAAGAAAGAATCTTCAGGGCTGACCTTCCCTCCATTCAGGACTTATACAGGTCTAGGGTCAGGAAAAGGGCAACTAAAATCTCTGCAGACCCCACACACCTGCACACAAATTGTTTGGGTAACTTCTTTATTTCCACTACTATATATACAAAAAAAAATCCTCCCTGAGAGCAAACTGTGCCAGAGTCAAATTCCTTGTTTGTCTGTACAAACCTGGCAATAAAGTTGATTCTGACTCTGATATAGTTATTAGTTTATGGTGACACTTGTTTTAGTGTCTAAGACAAATGTCTTGTTTGTTGGGACCCACAGCCATGGTTACAACGTGAAAGGCCAGTACAGACTTTCCTGGAACTTTCAAAATAAATTGCATTAACCTACTTCCGGCACAGCCAGGAAACGGGGTAACTGCGGACTTCCTGTGATGTCAATGTCCAAATAAAAGCACCGCTCTTGCTACATCCTGCCTCTTCCACACGGCCTCCAGAGGGACCGGAAAGGGGGGACAGCGCGCTAATGTCTCTTTGCTGGCAAAGAGACATAAACTCTTCAAACTGGATCCAAGGGTGTCATAAGATCACGCGATTATATGCACAAGTTAAGTACTGATGAATTACTATTGAAAGAATCCGGTATTCATTCATAAAAGGGAGATTAAGGTATAAGCATTGCTTTACTTTCTCTCTGAGGCCTGCAGAAGCAAACTGTGTTCCAGAGTTCCCTGCAGAGACGCGGTCTCTACGAAGACAGCGTCACCACTGTCAATGTATGAATGGGTTGATGACTGATTGTAGTGTAAAGCGCTTTGGGGTCTCTGGGGACTTGATGGAACGCTATACAAGTGCAGGCCATTTACCATTTACTATTTGTGACCAAAGTAAGAAAACATTTTAATAGCATTAATAAATTAAACACTTTTCTGTTTACTACTTCGCAATGCCATAATTTAGGTCATAGCAACTGCACTACAGTGTCTTTCTTGTACATACCTTGTTAATTAATTAACCACATCTCTGCCTCTTCCTTTCCTGTTGCAACTGCCTGCTTGATTTTATTTCCTGTGATTTTATTTACTCCGGGAAAGCATTTTTATTCAACATGAACAATATTAGTCATTGAAAGGCCTCAATAAACTGCATTACACTCGATCTGTTAAGCCTTATTTGAGGAGGTTAGACTGAAATGATGAGTAAACTTAAAACAACTGTGAACTCCAAATGCAAACGCAGATTTTTTCTGAAAGAAAATTTCAGTACACAGCACAACAGTAAACAACGATTTTTCAAACAATATTAAATAAATTAAAAATTTGTTTGTGAAATAATAATCTTTATTATTATTTATATTATTTAATGTAAAATACTGTCCATTTATTTGTAAAATCTTTTATTTTTTGTTTTATTTCTCTGGCATGTTGTGTGTTTGGTTGTGTTACTGTGTAACGATTAAGAGAAGGAAAACAAAAAATTAGGCTGTCAGTATATTCTTTCTGAAGAACAATATTCCAACACATTAATAAGTTCCTTGGTTTGAAGGTTTTATTGGAGGAAGGTCTTTCGCTGAGCATAAGGCTGCATGACTACTAAACAAAGCAAAGCAAGTCATAGAACATTCATTAGCCGGTGAAGCAAGCCATAACCAAGCATGTAAGAGCTGGCCATACAGCGTGCTGATGAATGAAATCAGAAGATAACAGCATCTGTGTTGAATTTGTGCTGCCAAAGTCATCAAAACACGCCTGCTGTGCTTACTAGCTGTTCTTTATTTTAGGTGTACATGCACAACAGGGTCCGTCACAGTTTGCTGAGTTTGGCTGACATTGAGTGGCAGTGTTTTGGTCTGACTTTTGCTCTGCCATGTTATTTTTGTGGATTTACGGGGGTCACAGAGAAGCAGAGAGGAAAAGCACAATGCACTGCTGCTCTGGCTGACTTAGAATTGGAGATTGGTGCTGCTGCTTTTGTTTCTTTGGTTTTCTTTTTCTTTAGCTCAGGGCTATGACACAGTTTAAACCCGAGTAAAAAAAAAGCTGCATATCTTGTTAAGAACAATTAACAATTATGCGCCACACCTTTTGTGGACAGAAGAGGTATATTACAAAAATACACACAGTAAGATCTCGGGAGAGCTGTGTGTAAGTAATATGGTGGTATACTGTAAACAAACAAACATGACAAACCCAGGTAAAACAAGCCAATAAATTCAAGCCAACCATAAAAACGATTAAAATATTAACCACTGTCTCATATTTTCCCGATACAGCAAACTGGACGAGAAGACCTTGGACAACCTGGAGAGCTACGTGGACAAATGTTTTGAAAACATTTTAATGAGCAAGCCACAAAAATCTCCATCCATGACCACACCAACATCAAAACGCACCCGTTCAGAGTGCTCGGCCAGCACCTCCAATATCTCTCCAGAGAAAAGCTACGCTGATCTCCTGAACTCTATTGACAAGAAACTAACCAGCCCGGATCCTCGTCTGACACTGGTGGAGGGAATTTAAAACTCTGAGGGAGTCTCTGGACTCTCTGGAGTTCAGCCAGGAACAACTAGCCAAACACTGAGGGATAACGTGACAACCTTTTCAGCCTGCTAAAACTCTAGACAAAGGGGAACGGCATTTTTAATTCACAAAAATATTAACTTTACAGCATTAGACACATTTGTATAATAAAAAAAATATCTATACATAACCAAAAGTCATTTATTGTCAGTATATATGCCCCAAATGATGATAGCCCCCCATTCTTCCATACTTTTTTCTCTGCACTGTCTGAACACTTGGATTGCTCACTTCGTCTTGGTGGCGATCTCAGCTTTGGTCTAAATGAAGAAATAGGCAGGTTTAGTACAACAGGGACTCAACGCAGTTGGCAATCAATAAATATAGTTAAATAGTACGTGAGTGATTATGGACTTTGCAATGCATGGCGATCTCTTCACCATAACCGTAGATAATATACTTTCTTCTCACATGTCCATCAACTCTTGTCTGGATTATTTCTGAGCCAGCAGCTCGTTGTTGACTGACACGGAGACACACCCTATAGCTGTCAGCGATCACGCTCCTGTCTCCTTAACTCTTGTAAATAAGAAAGAAAACCCACAAAGCAAAAGCTGGAGGTTTAATACATTATTGTTTAAGGATGAAGAATTTATCAAATATTTGAAAGATAAGTCGGATTCATATTTGGAGTATAATGACCTGCCAGGGACATCAACATCTTTTAATATACAGAGTCCAGCGGTGGCCCTTCAGGTACCACTGACATCTTCTGAAATCCAGGAAGCCCTCAAAAGCATGCCCAATAAAAGGCTGCGGGCCCAGATGGATTTCCAACAGAGTTCTAGAGAATTCTGGAACATTTTGGCTCCAACATTCCACCAAATGTAGTAGAAAATCGAGGAAAATGGCAGGTTTCCGCAAAATATAAATTCTGCCATCATTACTTTCCTGTTAAAACCAGGCAAAGACCCAATATTTCCTACCAGCTACCATCCCATATCCCATATGATCTCAAAATAATCTATAAAGCCCTCGCAAAAAGACTAGAAAAGGTAACTCCTCTTATAATATATCCTGACCAAACTGGTTTTATAAAAGAAAGGCATTCATCCACAAATTCACGCAGATTACTTAATTTTAGACGATTCCTACATTCCTAAAAATACTGAGACTAATATATTATCTCTAGATGCAGAAAAGCATTTAATAGAGTTAACTGGAAATTCTCGTTTGCAACCTTGAGTAAATTTGGTTTTGGAAGATCTTTCATAAACTGGTTAAAAATATTATACAGTTCCCTAACATCATGTATCAGAAAAAATAACCAAACATCTTCCAGCTTCTGTATTCAGATGGGCACCAGCCAGGGATGCCCACTTTCCTCCTCATTATTTGCTATCTTTATTGAACCACTAGCAGCAGCAATCAGGCAAACTAAAGATATTAAAGGCTTAAAATGCATTACTTTTCTCCAGCATTCACAAACCTCTCTGTCTCAGGTAATTGGATTGATAAATTATTTCTCAAGAGTTTAAGATTATTCTATAAAATGGTTAAAATCTACAGTTTTCCAATTAATTGTTCTTTCCACAACTCCCTTAATACACAACTACAGTCAGGGAATATTACACATTTGGGTATTAATGTTTCTCCTAGATTGGCTTAGATTTAACAAAACTAAACCACATCCCGCTTTTAAAAAAAGTGGAAGATGATCTCACTAGATGGAAATCTTTACCCCCTTCACTCATGAGCAGGGTTGCTTCAATAAAAATTATGGTCTTGTCAAAAATGCATTACTTATTTACAATGATCCCAAATAAACCATCATCTGACTGGTTTAGATCTCTGCACTCACCAAATTTATTTGGAAAGAAAAACCCATGCATATTAGCTTACAAACGCTACAGAAGACCAAAGATAAAGGAGGACTATATCTGCCTATCTTTCACTGCTACCTCTTAGCTAATAGGCTACAATACATCTCAAAATGGTTTAAATACAGTTGTCTAGATGAACCTTGGCTAGATGTAGAACAGGCATTATGCAATAATATTAGGATTTCAGACTTGTCATTTTTTAGCTCAAATATAAAATGGCATGTATGCCTTAAAAGCCTCAATATCAGCTCCTCTCTGACAGCATGGTGGGAGTATCTAAAAAGGGCAGGGTCTTTACTAATCCCCACCCATCTGGAACAACCCTGACATCCTACAAAAAAATAATATGATAAACATTCTAGATTGGAGGAGTAAAGGAACTGAAAACTTAGAACATATATTTAAAGGAATTCCATTCATCCTATTTAACAGATAATTATGCAATTCAATTCAATTCAATTAAAAAATACTTTATTAATCCCAAAGGGAAATTAAATGCTGTTATAGCTCATATTATGAAGGTTTCCTCAAAGAGCCGTTGTAGATGCTGATGGCTGTGGGCAGGAAGGATCTCCTGTAGCGCTCCGTCTTACAGCAGATCTAAAGAAGCCTCTGACTGAAAATACTCTGTTGTTGTAGGACAGTCTCATGAAGAGGATACTCAGGGTTCTCCATAATGTTCTTCATTTTATGAAGAATACGTCTTTCCACAATGATCTCCAGAGGTTCCAGAGGAGTCCCCAGAACAGAACCAGCCTTTTTTATCAGCTTGTTGAGCTTTTTTAAGTCCCTGGCTCTGATGCTGCTACCCCAGCAGATGATGGCAGAAGAGATCACACTCACCACAACAGACTTATAGAAGATATGCAGCATCTTGCTGCAAACACCAAAGGACCTAAGCTTCCTCAAGAAGTACAGTCTGCTCTGTCCCTTCTTGTAGATGGCTTCACAGTTGCATCTCCACTCTAGTCTGTTGTCCAGGTGAACACCGAGGTATTTATACTCCTCCACCACCTCCACTTCTTCTCCCATGATAGAAATAGTTTTTGACTTTTTCCTGTTTCTCTTAAAATCTACAATCATCTCCTTTGTTTTAGTCACGTTCAAAATGAGATGATTGTTTCCACACCATGCCACAAAGTGGTCCACCACCTTCCTGTACTCAGCTTCTTGTCCATCTCTGATCCACCCCACAACTGCAGAATCATCCGAGTATTTCTGCAGATGACAGGAGTCTGTCTTGTACTAGAAGTCTGAGGTGTACAGAGTGAGAAGGAATGGTGAGAGTACCGTCCCCTGTGGTGCTCCTGTGCTGCTGACTACCTGGTTAGACTCACAACCCTTCAGTCTCACAAACTGTGGTCTGTTTGTCAGGTAGTCTTTGATCCAGGAGATTGTTGAGGCCTCCACCTGAGTCTTCTGGTGTTTCTGACAAAGCAAATCAGGTTGGATTGTATTAAATGCACTGGAGAAATCAAAGAACATGATCCTCACAGTGCTGCTGGCTTTGTCCAGATGACAGTAGGTTTGTTGAAGCAGGTCTATGATGGCATCTTCAATTCCAACTCCACAGCGATAAGCAAACTGAAGGAGGTCCTGATGGTTTATTGTTTGCTTACTCAGGTGGGCCAACAGGAGTCTCTCTAGGACCTTCATGATGTGAGATGTCAGGGCAACAGGTCTATAGTCATTGAGGACTGATGGGTGAGTTTTCTTTGGTACCGGAACAAGACAGGAGGTCTTCCACAACACCGGAACCTTCTTCTGGGCCAGGCTAAGGTTGAAGAGGTTCTGCAGAATCCCACAGAGCTGCTCTGCACAGGCCTTCAGGACTCTAGGGCTGACACCATCTGGACCTGCAGCCTTATTGTGATTCAGTCTCTCCAGTTGCATCTTCACTTGACTTCTTGAGACACACAGGTGGAAGGGGGAAGCAAAGGAAGCATCAGCATCTTCTGATATGGTTGAAGGCAAACATGTAGAAGGGTCTAGGGCTGAGGTGGAAGATACAACATTTGAGGTGTTACTGGACAGCTGTGGTTCCTGTGGGTCAAAGGAAGGTGGAATGTCTGTTTGGCTGTGAGCAGGAGAGGAGGATGCGAAGCTTGTTTCTGAACTGAACCTATTGAAGAATGTGTTCAGTTCATTGGCTCTGTCCAGACCTCCATCGGTCTGATCATCCTTCTGCTTGAAGCCTGTGATCTTCTTCATCCCTGACCACACATCTCTGATATTGTTTTGCTGGAGCTTGCTCTCCAGCTTCTTCTTGTACACCTCCTTGCTGTCTCTTATTTTGACTTTAAGTTGCTTATGGGATGGAAAAACATAAATTTTTAGAATATCAACAAATGAAATCTATAATAAGACATAAATAGGTTCAATAGTGTTGGGTTACAAATGCCATCAAGTGTACTAGTCAAGTCAAGTCAAGTTTATTTATATAGCACTTTTCAGCAACAAGGCACTCAAATGCTGTACACGAGGAAAAACATTACAATGATACAGAAAATCAAACACAGAAAAACAAATCAAATGACATTAATAATCCTTGGGAGTTTACTGGTAAGAGCTGGTTCTAATCCAATCTTTCTAATAGAGATAATTAGCTCATTAGGTCCTCTGGGGTAAGGAATTCATCCTGTGCTAGAAAGAAATTATAATATTAATCCTTGAGGTCGCTAGTATGAGGCAGTTGTGGTCCCATCATTCAAATAAGCTGGGTCACACACACACATGGTCAAGTTGAGAAGCTGGGTCACTGGTAGCTCCAAACCTTTTAAATACTAATAATGTTTGGCTTTCACTGGTATGAAATTGTTGTAATACAATCCTTCTAAGAAATCTAAAAATCTCTGGTCATTGGTGTAAAAACAGCTGTAGTAAAATTTTCAAATACTTATTATAATTGGCTTTTGCACATGTAGTGGAATTCTTTATAAGTTTTATTCAAAGGCATTCAGCATTTGTAGACCCTGTCACTGAGGTTAGTCAGTGAAGCAGAGCCCCGATCAACAATTACTCACAATATTTAAAGAGTATGTGGGTGTTACCTCAACTTAAAAGAGTTTGTGCTTTATAGCCCTAGACCCTCCTCGGGTCAGGTGTAACAAAGTTATCTACGAGCAGACCATCTGCTCTTCCTGAGACATCACCCTAAGGATGGGTTTTAACCATTAAACTTCTGATAATGGTTTTTTACAGCTTCCTCCTCTAACACAGATGTTCTGAAGAAAGAGAGGTAACCTAAAGGTCATACACTTTGGAACACTTTAGAGCACTTAATAAAAGAATTTCCATTACAACTCCTTTCTTCTGATTACAAGATAATCACAACTAAAGGAAAATTCTTCAAAACCATCACCCCTCTCAGCTAACAGATAATCCAAAGCCATTCTACTTTGCAAACTCATCGTTCTAAGAGCTTGCTGCTCCTTGATCAGAACAGTGAAACCTTCTTCTGGGAAAGCAGTAAGATTTTCTAACTCAACCGACAACTCATTAATCCTTAGCAGCACCATAACTAGGAATAATTGTACCCAAAATCCCTTTCCAATATGGAATCCTAGCTCTCTTTTATCGTTTGAGCATTGTCTTCCTCTTTAATAATGGGCTGATTGAATTATAAGTTGTGACTGAAGGTAGTAAGTGAGCTAGATAACATACTCCAGACCAATTAGCAGGCAGATACAGATATGATCTATTTCCACACATCCAAACCATGTTCTTAGGACATGAGTTCCTATCTCTACTAGGAAACGTAACAAGAACCCTGGTTAATTTACCTGCCTGGTCATACAATTTACTTCCATTCAGTACGGCTCTCAGATTAAGAGTTAACACAAAGGGATCTGGGACCAAAGATCCTGAAATGGTATAAGCAGCAGTTCTGATAGGACATGACTCAAATTTATGTCTGTTGATTAAAGCACATGAAACAGATATAAAAGTTTTGCAACCTTCTGTCTTTCCAAGGAAATAAGGTGTGTTTTCCTCCTGTGCGATACAAATATCTGTACCTATATCTGGATATCTTATTGATTCCTATTACCCCAAAATCTATAAAGAATTCCTGTAGTAGCACATATTAAATTAGTCTCACCAGAAAATCTACTAACATTTCTGCTTTGCCTTACAATATAATTCCTCACCCAAGGAAAAACAACCTCCACCAGCTGGTTATGTTGCCTATCTGGAAAGAAAGTAGTTAGAATAGAAACAGTTTCAATAGGAACAGGTACCAAAAATGGTAGATCATTAATAACACGTGAAATCAAACAACAAACATAGCAACTGTCATTTCTTATCTTCCTCACGGTTTGATGCATCAGTTGCCACCAGACATTTTCAGCATGATCATGGTAGTCAGAAAAGTGAAGAATCTCTCTTCAAATCAGCTGATGGGTATTATTGGTGTGATTACTCAGATTAGTCACAAATTATCTTTGCTATACCTTTCCCCAAATGAACACAAGAGTAATAAAATACTTGCATTACCAATCATTAGCATCAGAACAGACCATCTTCCATATAACTGCATCGTGACCTTGAAGTGGAATGTCCTTTATTCTGGTACTGAAAGCAAACAGTTTTTTTCAAAGAAAACAAATCATAAACAAAACTCAAAAATCTTGCTGCCTCTCCTTAGTGGCTTCTGCGCTTCAAGCTGCCCTGTTACCACGCTGGTACAGGTGGGCGGTCGTAGGAAGCTCCTCTAGGTAGGAGGTTCAGAACCAGGATGCTGCTCAGGTGGTGTTCCCATGAACACCTTGTGTAGCATACAGGTCCTTCTCAAAATATTAGCATATTGTGATAAAGTTCATTATTTTCCATAATGTCATGATGAAAATTTAACATTCATATATTTTAGATTCATTGCACACTAACTGAAATATTTCAGGTCTTTTATTGTCTTAATACGGATGATTTTGGCATACAGCTCATGAAAACCCAAAATTCCTATCTCACAAAATTAGCATATCATTAAAAGGGTCTCTAAACGAGCTATGAACCTAATCATCTGAATCAACGAGTTAACTCTAAACACCTGCAAAAGATTCCTGAGGCCTTTAAAACTCCCAGCCTGGTTCATCACTCAAAACCCCAATCATGGGTAAGACTGCCGACCTGACTGCTGTCCAGAAGGCCACTATTGACACCCTCAAGCAAGAGGGTAAGACACAGAAAGAAATTTCTGAACGAATAGGCTGTTCCCAGAGTGCTGTATCAAGGCACCTCAGTGGGAAGTCTGTGGGAAGGAAAAAGTGTGGCAGAAAACGCTGCACAACGAGAAGAGGTGACCGGACCCTGAGGAAGATTGTGGAGAAGGGCCGATTCCAGACCTTGGGGGACCTGCGGAACCAGTGGACTGAGTCTGGAGTAGAAACATCCAGAGCCACCGTGCACAGGCGTGTGCAGGAAATGGGCTACAGGTGCCGCATTCCCCAGGTCAAGCCACTTTTGAACCAGAAACAGCGGCAGAAGCGCCTGACCTGGGCTACAGAGAAGCAGCACTGGACTGTTGCTCAGTGGTCCAAAGTACTTTTTTCAGATGAAAGCAAATTCTGCATGTCATTCGGAAATCAAGGTGCCAGAGTCTGGAGGAAGACTGGGGAGAAGGAAATGCCAAAATGCCAGAAGTCCAGTGTCAAGTACCCACAGTCAGTGATGGTCTGGTGTGCCGTGTCAGCTGCTGGTGTTGGTCCACTGTGTTTTATCAAGGGCAGGGTCAATGCAGCTAGCTATCAGGAGATTTTGGAGCACTTCATGCTTCCATCTGCTGAAAAGCTTTATGGAGATGAAGATTTCATTTTTCAGCACGACCTGGCACCTGCTCACAGTGCCAAAACCACTGGTAAATGGTTTACTGACCATGGTATCACTGTGCTCAATTGGCCTGCCAACTCTCCTGACCTGAACCCCATAGAGAATCTGTGGGATATTGTGAAGAGAACGTTGAGAGACTCAAGACCCAACACTCTGGATGAGCTAAAGGCCGCTATCGAAGCATCCTGGGCCTCCATAAGACCTCAGCAGTGCCACAGGCTGATTGCCTCCATGCCACGCCGCATTGAAGCAGTCATTTCTGCCAAAGGATTCCCGACCAAGTATTGAGTGCATAACTGTACATGATTATTTGAAGGTTGACGTTTTTTGTATTAAAAACACTTTTCTTTTATTGGTCGGATGAAATATGCTAATTTTGTGAGATAGGAATTTTGGGTTTTCATGAGCTGTATGCCAAAATCATCCATATTAAGACAATAAAAGACCTAAAATATTTCAGTTAGTTTGCAATGAATCTAAAATATATGAATGTTAAATTTTCATCATGACATTATGGAAAATAATGAACTTTATCACAATATGCTAATATTTTGAGAAGGACCTGTAGACCCAGGTAACATGCTCTGCTACCTTGACAAAGGTGTGGGATCTGATATGGGCCATTCCAGCATCTGGACTTCAAGTGCGTTCTCCTGGGACCAAGGAGTGGAGTTTGGAAGTGGCTGTTTCCAGCAGTGCAGCATTCACAGTCTGTGAAACTTGAGAAAACACAGTGGACAGGTTTTCACAGTAAAACAACATCCTCCCTTCACACAAAGATGTGGAAGGCAGAGATTTTAGCAATATCCCCATGCCCAAACTAGGAGACCTGTCAAACAGCACTTCAAAAATCTCAATCACAAATGAAATCAATAAGCAGAGCCTTCACAACATTTGGCTAATTTTTTATTTCAAAGTCCCATTCTCAAGCCTAGGTGCTTAACTACATGAACTTCATCAAAACATCCAGCAAAATCAAAAGAGAATTAATCTTCTGACTCCACCTGATATACTAGCAGTGACCATCAGCTAAATATTCTGAATATAAAAAATGTGACATATGATGTTTGAGGAAGGCCTGATTACAGGTCATTATTTCCATAGTTTCAGAAAAGCCTAAGAAAATTTCAAAAATGGTCTAATCGGTGGAGATGTAAAATTTCACAAAAGAATCAACACCATACTTTCAGACAGGTTTTCAGAATATGATCTTAGAGAGCTATGCACCATTTATATAAACAAAGTACAACGTCTCTCTCGCATTGTCACTAAGTCCTCACTAGAGGTATGAGCTACCCTTTCTCCATGAGTGCTACAACGTTTGTAATTCCATGTTACTTCAGTCTGACATTCCCCTCTCCTCTGGCGCAGAGTCCAATCCAGCAAAATGTTTTAAAAACATCTAATAACCAGGATCACATTACACAAAACCACAGAAATTAATTCTGACAAAAATACGTGTCACTATGAAATTACCAAAAGCAACATAAATAAAATCCAGATGTTTCTAACTGCCATTCAGTTCCATTAACAGCAAAACGCAAACTTCAGTTGTTGTGCAATTTATCAATATCTCACTTAGAAATAAGTCACATATCATCCTGATTTGTCTTGTATGAAGATAAGTATTAGATTAATGGACATCTAATGTAAATTTAATGCAGAAACTCTACAAAGTTAATCTAATAAATAATTCCCACCATGTATGAAGTCATGACTCAGATTCTTTATCAAAAATATATTCCTTACTTTTTGCACATCTTGAATTGTCAGTTAGCTTAATGGCACCAGGGAAAACTTTCAATCTAATAAATCACCAATGATTCTGCATGCAAAACTAATTCTTCAAACTAGTTTAAACTATTTAATTAACCTTTTAATAGTAAAACACATAAATCTAAAAGTCATGCTATATCCTTAATTATTATACAAAAAACATGTTTTTAAGGCAACAATCACTACAAGTCTTTTGATTCTATTGTCTCATAAACAGTGTTAAAACTCAGGAAGGGAGGTACTGAGCGTTACCATGGGAGCAAAGGTGTGAACCAACCTGGTAGGTGGGCAGAGTCAGGCAGAACTAACCTTTGATTGACAGCCTATGGGCGGGACCCACAGTTTCTTCATTCCAACCCATCTTAATGAAACTTAAACTGCAAAACTGTTAACATGCACCTACCTCAGAAACAAGCTGCTTCTTAACTCTCCTGAAAACTCAAAGTTTTAATCAATCTGGGATTTAGAAACATTATTCTAAACATGGATTATTGTTTCATGCAACATATAATCAAACATTCAGTCCAACAAAACAAAGACAAAACATCAAAGACAGACAAATTACCAAATTTGAAGCTTCAAGAATTCAAAGAAAATTTTAACAATCTCTTTGCAAAATATGTTTTCTCAGCCTTATCTCTTAATGCTATAATTGATCAATTTTGTTATGACAATCTTCAGGATCCTTTTTTAAGATGAGTGCACATAGTCCAAAAAGATCTCAAACTATTTAGAAGCACAGCAACAGTTTTCTCTTAAATCAATCCAAATTTACTGATGCTTAAACCCTTTGCCAATTCTTTGTACTGTAACTCTGTAATAATAATAACTACAATCCTCAGAGTTATTGTTATAATTCTATTTTTGTTTGGCTCAATTTGATCACAGCTGTATTCAAGAATTTCTCTGCTCAGGTTAAATGCAAAGAAGTATTTTAAGTCGGCATTGACATTTTTATGCAGTGTTAAACTTAACCAGAAATTAAGCTAAGAAGCTTGACTCCAAACTGGACTTTGTTCCCACATAGTGTTTCAAAAGGAGAACAAACATCATTTTCTTTAATTTGGGCTATTTAAATTTTGAGAGTTGGGGAGAAACGTATTACTGGAACCCCTCTTTAATAATCTAAATGCTGATAAATGTTCCAATATTTTATCTCTTAGTAATCTGAAATTACCTTGTGTACCTTTGTACTCCTAGGTATTCTTTTAATCTTCAAAACCCTAAGAAATCAAACAAGGAGACCGTAGTTTGAGCCGACCATCCTCTTTAGTGTCGAGAGATCCTTTATTTCTTTTCTTTTCCTAAAATAAAGGATTTTACTTGTCTTTATTCCATTATAAAAAATCCTAACCTTGGCTCCAAACAAAACTCTTCAGCCCCTATCTGTGTTCCCCAGAATAGAAATCTTGAGTATTATTGCATTTCAAAGCCACCAAAATGACTGGAACTCATCATTGGCTTAGATCTGTTTTAATAGCTAATCGGTCTACCTTTAATTAAGTATTATAACTTTATGGACCCAAAATCTATGGCTCACGGGCTTCAGGAGTCCAGGAACCACAGGTTGAGTACTACTGCATTGAACAATGATGTTAGCTTTCTGCAGAGATTGAAGGATTGGCTAAATATCCACAGACCTGTTAGTGTATTATTTCTGTTTGGACAATAATCAGATTTAAAAATCACTAGTTCACAACTAGTAATTTACCTCAGATCATATTTGCTCCTAACCCAGTTCATAAGAAGCTTCAGACAACATTATGCTAAAAAGCCAAAAACAAAACAAAACAAAAAACACAGATCTGTTTTAAAATAAAGAAAAAGCATGCTTAAAAAACTTGTTACTGTGGTGGAAAATAACTCCACGGTTCTGAAGGCCTTTTCTATGCAGAGTCTTTTAGGAAACATGAGATTAGTTTAATTTTTGTGTGGTACCACTGTCCAATCAGAATCTTTCTTACCTTCAAAAATAACCCAATTTTTCCCATTCTCATTTTAAAGGTTTGTTTTACCAAGAGAAATGTGTTTAACAAAACCAATTACTCTCAAAAGTTTTAAAAGTTTTTAGCTGGTGATATCTTAGAAAACAACTAGTGTTTTAATATTTCTATGCAACACAGAACTGATGAGGTGTCCTTTCCTTCCCCAAAGGGAGAAAAAAGAATCTGCAGAACCAAGCCTTTTATAGTTTTTGTCAGGACCTGATATAAGGTACAGTGTAAATCAACACGCTGCATGAATCAGACGAAGGAAGAAAAAACCTAATATAACCTCTTCCCAGCAGCTGCTGTGAAAAACTATGAATTTGTACTTTCCATAAGCGTCAGTTAGCACTTGCTGACAAAAACTGCACCAAACTGTAAATACTGTGTCAGAGACTGTATGAAGACCATCTGCAGTAAAACTAAGTCTGTTTTAATGAGGTCTCTACCCATTAGATTTATGGGATACAAACTCTGACAACAGAAAATAATACCTGAAGGAGAAGCCCATCATGCAATGGGTTTTAAAAATGTTCCTTCATGAGATCTGTCCTGAGAATAACATAGAAACACTTGGTTACTGCTGAGTTTTGGAGATGTTGTAACTTCCTCTGCTTTTAAATAACTTTTAATAACTAGAATAATTGACCCTGAGTATTTCACGACGAAAGAGAACTTGTTTCTCTAAAAGAATTAACTGGAAAGTATCAAATGAGTTAAGTTATCACCATTTTAAAAATACTTTTCTAACCCTAAAATAATATTTTAACCCGCTATATCTGTCAACGTCAAGCAAGCGTCACATGAGCAGCGGTTAATAAGCGTTCTTCGATGCAGAAAATAGGAAAAGATTTATGCAAATGTGTGTGTGTGTTTGTACGTTACCCCCATCAGTTTCTTAATCGCTCCAGAGTCAGACTGTCAGGCACACAGTTCTCTATCAGTCCAAAAAACAACCCAGGCCCTTCCCAGGTGTGTTGGTGGGACATTCAATCATTCTTTGTCCACTTTAACTTCTCCAGGAGGGAGAAAGAACTTTGCTCCGGCCTGTTTCTCTTCTGCCCGCATAAGATGTGCTTTCAATATAAATCCAGTGTATCACTCTTCTGGCTCTGGCAAACAGCATGGATCGTTTTCCATCTCAGTGGGTTTGGGGCCAGACTTCTTCTGAGTTTCGTTCTGGTGGAAACTCACACTGTGATTTGCATCAAGCAGGCAGACAGGCAGGCAGACCCTCTCTCTTTCAGGCTGTGTGTGTGTGTGTGTGTGTGTGTGTGTGTGTGTGTGTGTGTGTGTGTGTGTGTGTGTGTGTGTGTGTGTGTGTGTGTGCGTGTGTGCGTGCGTGTGTGCGTGTGTGCGTGTGTGCGTGTGTGCGTGTGTGCGTGTGTGCGTGTGTGCGCGTGTGTGCGTGTGTGCGTGTGTGCGTGTGTGCGTGTGTGTGTGTGTGTGTGTGTGTGTGTGTGTGTGTGCGTGTGTGTGCGTGTGTGTGTGTGAGACAGAAGAAAAAGTTTAGTATAGGTTCAGATTTTGCACACAGAAATATTATCAGTCAATCAGTCAGTTGTCACTTCCTTCCACAACATGTTCTATACTCCTTTCTAAAACAACTTTCTTTTCCCATCTATAATGTCCCTTTTCACTTTTACCTTCTTTTCCGACTGATCGCAATATTTAAGACAAACAAAACTTCCTGCAGGAAAGCTTTAACTCTTTAACCCCTTAATTGATGCACTCTGTGCTTTTTAATCTTTTTCTTATGTTTTTTTTATTTTTTCCATCACCATCCATCAACTGCTTTTTTTTTTTTTTTAACTGTTTAACTTATTTACACTCAAACTTCCACGCTGTGGAAAACCAAACTTATCTTCCCAAATTAAAGCACATTTAACACAATCATCCCCACCTTTTCCTTTCATTATTTTATAAATCACAGAGTCTGGAGAAGTACACAAGCTGATGCCTCTGAGGTTCCGGAACCATTTTTTTTACCTGTTCAGCAGCACGTCTGCCATCTGGCTTTTCTCCTTTATGAGGTGTAGAAAATTGCAAAAAACCACCCGCAAAACCTTTTGTTTTGCTTTATCTTATTGTTACCAATAAGAACCTCCCTGTTATTCCTTTCTAAAACAACTTTTCCTTTACAGGGTGACCTGGCCCTCAGCTGATGTCCTCCCTCTCGCAACTCCGAAACCTAATTAATTAGTTGGGAGATGATGGTTAATGTGTAATAAAAATAATATACATTATATCATACAGAGCAACTTCTCACCCAGATATATTTGAAGACAAATAGTTCGGATCCAATCGGCCAGAAGCCATAGGCGGGCATGAGGACTCCCCTCTGTAAAATGGACGGGGACTGAGGACAACGTCTTCAGGCTGGCCAGGCATCCGTGTCCCCTCCTGCACTTTCCTCTGGCACGTTAGATCCTGTTCGTGACGCTAAAATTGTAGTGGAATTTTCTTGTCAAAGTGAGAGAGAAGTTAACTCACAACAAGAGAAAATCCAGACTTTGTCTTTACAGGTCCTTCACAAAATATTAGCATATTGTGATAAAGTTCATTATTTTCCATAATGTTATGATGAAAATTTAACATTCATATATTTTAGAGTCATTGCACACTAACTGAAATATTTCAGGTCTTTTATTGTCTTAATACGGATGATTGTGGCATACAGCTCATGAAAACCCAAAATTCCTATCTCACAAAATTAGCATATTTCATCCGACCAATAAAAGAAAAGTGTTTTTAATACAAAAAACGTCAACCTTCAAATAATCATGTACAGTTATGCACTCAATACTTGGTCGGAAATCCTTTTGCAGAAATGACTACTTCAATGCGGCGTGGCATGGATCAATCAGCCTGTGGCACTGTTGAGGTCTTATGGAGGCCCAGGATGCTTCGATAGCGGCCTTTAGCTCATCCAGAGTGTTGGGTCTTGAGTCTCTCAACGTTCTCTTCACAATATCCCACAGATTCTCTATGGGGTTCAGGTCAGGAGAGTTGGCAGGCCAATTGAGCACAGTGATACCATGGTCAGTAAACCATTTACCAGTGGTTTTGGCACTGTGAGCAGGTGCCAGGTCGTGCTGAAAAATGAAATCTTCATCTCCATAAAGCTTTTCAGCAGATGGAAGCATGAAATGCTCCAAAATCTCCTGATAGCTAGCTGCATTGACCCTGCCCTTGATAAAACACAGTGGACCAACACCAGCAGCTGACACGGCACCCCAGACCATCACTGACTGTGGGTACTTGACACTGGACTTCTGGCATTTTGGCATTTCCTTCTCCCCAGTCTTCCTCCAGACTCTGGCACCTTGATTTCCGAATGACATGCAGAATTTGCTTTCATCCGAAAAAAGTACTTTGGACCACTGAGCAACAGTCCAGTGCTGCTTCTCTGTAGCCCAGGTCAGGCGCTTCTGCCGCTGTTTCTGGTTCAAAAGGGACTTGACCTGGGGAATGCGGCACCTGTAGCCCATTTCCTGCACACGCCTGTGCACGGTGGCTCTGGATGTTTCTACTCCAGACTCAGTCCACTGCTTCCGCAGGTCCCCCAAGGTCTGGAATCGGCCCTTCTCCACAATCTTCCTCAGGGTCCGGTCACCTCTTCTCGTTGTGCAGCGTTTTCTGCCACACTTTTTCCTTCCCACAGACTTCCCACTGAGGTGCCTTGATACAGCACTCTGGGAACAGCCTATTCGTTCAGAAATTTCTTTCTGTGTCTTACCCTCTTGCTTGAGGGTGTCAATAGTGGCCTTCTGG
Organism: Girardinichthys multiradiatus; assembly: GCF_021462225.1. Classification (NCBI taxonomy): domain Eukaryota; kingdom Metazoa; phylum Chordata; class Actinopteri; order Cyprinodontiformes; family Goodeidae; genus Girardinichthys; species Girardinichthys multiradiatus. The sequence continues at coordinate 35,676,986 of NC_061802.1, read as the reverse complement.
ACAGCAGTCAGGTCGGCAGTCTTACCCATGATTGGGGTTTTGAGTGATGAACCAGGCTGGGAGTTTTAAAGGCCTCAGGAATCTTTTGCAGGTGTTTAGAGTTAACTCGTTGATTCAGATGATTAGGTTCATAGCTCGTTTAGAGACCCTTTTAATGATATGCTAATTTTGTGAGATAGGAATTTTGGGTTTTCATGAGCTGTATGCCAAAATCATCCGTATTAAGACAATAAAAGACCTGAAATATTTCAGTTAGTGTGCAATGAATCTAAAATATATGAATGTTGAATTTTCATTATGACATTATGGAAAATAATGAACTTTATCACAATATGCTAATATTTTGAGAAAGACCTGTATAAGTTTTATTCAAAGGCATTCAGCATTTGTAGACCCTGTCACTGAGGTTAGTCAGTGAAGCAGAGCCCCGATCAACATTTACACACAATATTTAAAGAGTATGTGGGTGTTACCTCAACTTAAAAGAGTTTGTGCTTTATGGCCCTAGACCCTCCTCGGGTCAGAGGTAACAACGTTATCTATGAGCAGACCATCTGCTCTTCCTGAGACATCACCCTAAGGATGGGTTTTAACCATTAAACTTCTGATAATGGTTTTTTACAGCTTCCTCCTCTAACACAGATGTTCTGAGGAGAGAGGTAACCTAAAGGTCATACACTTTGGAACACTTTAGAGCACTTAATAAAAGAATTTCCATTACACTGGTAATCCTTCTGAGAAATCTGAAAATCTATGAAAAGTAATGAAATCACACATTTAGGTAAAGTAAGATAGGAGGGGGAAAAAAAATCATATTTCAGACTCTATTATTAGCAGAATAGAGTCTGAAATCTGAAACCTCAGCAGGGGTAAGCAACACACACATAAGTAAAGATTTAGCAAGGGTATGGTGGGATCTTGAGGGTGTGAATATATATAAGTCTGAGTGTGTTTACAAGAATTAGACTGTCAAAACTGATAGAAGCGCCATTGTCCTTGAGAAGAGAGGTGGAAGTTTTATCAATCGGCCGCATAGTCCTATCAGCACACAGCTGGTAGGGGAGTGCTGGGGAAGACCGTCGTGTTTATTTAACACCCAGGAGATATTTTGTCGATAGCCAGTTAGCAGAAGTTACCAAGGCCACGTTGGGGTGCCGGATTTAGAAAAACAATAAATGTTGTGGTTCAGGCAGTTGTGAATTTCCAACTACCTTAAGAGTTTTACTGGTATGTCTCAATTGCGAATCCAAACAGCCAAATTTCTGGTATTTTCCGCAGATCTGAAGCGTACAACTTCTCCAAGATTATGTCCTTTAACCTCTGAATCCAACCGCTGCCAGGCTACGGTTCTGTTCAAGAATCGTGTCCAGCTTGCGATTCTGCTCTCTTAACATTTCAGTCTGAGTGTTGATCGCTCTACAGACTCCATTCAACATCGCAGGCAGCTTTGGAAAGCTTTGAACAGCCGCCCACGTTTTGCGAATCACTCAATAAGCCAGGTAATCACCAACTCCAAAAAGCAGAAATCCTGTTATCAAAAGTTCAAATATGTACACATTTTCTACGTCTGCGACCAACATCGTAGTCAGGCACACAATCTTCCACTGCTGCCAAGAATCCATTGTGTTTCCAGAGAAGAACGTCCCGTCTGGACAACAGGGTCTCCTTTACCCTGTCTTCCCATTGAAAAAAAATTTGATCAATTATCTTGAGAGTCCAGCTGACCAAATCCATAATTTACAAGTTTGGAGGATATGCAAAGCGAGGCTCTGAGAAAAATACAGACAAAAAGCAGAAGCAGGGATCAGCAGGGAGGGAGGGAGAGAAAACAGGTGTGTCTTCCACTGAGAGCAAGAGAAAAAGCTAGAGTTTGTTCATCTGACCCCCCTCCCAAATTACTGTCTAAAATATGCAGGACACTGTCTGAAATAGATCAATAGATAAATCAATGTCCCTTACTATTACAAAATGGGAGGTGGATTTTTCAGTCAACTTTGACCAAACGTTCTGGTCTTAGGTATGTTAAGGAACTTCTAAAATTACTTGTAACCCCAGTTAACAATTAAGACAATATAAAATCCTTCATAAAGTACACTGTACAGGTAAACGGATGTTCACGATGGGTTTTGCATGGTCTAATACTTGCTTACAGTGCACAGGCATACCTGACAATTACATCCACACACTATCGTTATGTACACCTGTTCAGAGATTCTGCTGCTGGATATCTGAAGACCTATAAAACTGTCTGAGATCTAATATTTCACCTTTCCCCCTTAGTTTGCCTGTTGGGCAACTTAGATGGTGTCACCATGAAGACAAATTCAGTTCACATGGTATTCACTGCCTTATGTATCACTAAGAATACTATCCTCATGAATTGGAAATGTGCCTTTTGTGTTGGGCATGTGTTCTTGGGTTTGGATGCCGTGGGCCTTCTTTTCGCAGGCGTGTACTATTGTCGGCTTTAACTTTGGGAGGTTGGAGGGCGCGCATTTGCGCAGTGTGGGCTTTGTACACGGCTTTTGCTTTGGGTGCTCTTGGGTACTCTGCTGACCTGGTTGTGGCTGCGATCCAGTGCTGGGCCGGGTGGGCATTGGGGACTGGGCTCTCTGTTGGCTCTGCCACATGGGTTTAGGTGTGGTTGAGCATGTTGGTCTTGTGCCCTCCTTTGTGTGGCATATTCTTGTTGTGCTGGGTCAGCTGGTCTGTTCTTTTTTTTTGCAATGGGTCCACACTCTTGGTTGTTGCTGCACGCTTGTGGCTAGCTCCTCTTCGCTGGGGTTGAAGACTTCTTCATCTGGTGGATGTGCCTGTGCCTCCTCCTTTGTTGGAACTCGGCGAATGGGGGTGCCTATTGGGGTCAACTGGGGAGCTGGCTTCCTGGGAGAAAATTTTGCACCCCGTCCTTCCCTCCTCATCATAGGACAACTCGCTCTCCCTGCTCCATCACATTACCACTCATGTAGGGCCTTGGGGTGCGGGTGCATCAATGGAGTCCCACGAGTGTTTTCAATCTCTGCGGTCCCATGGCAGTCTGGGCCCCAATTTTAATGTACAACTTAGACACTTTCACTTATAACATTTTCATGACACACATGTAGGGCATTGGGGGGTGGGCACAGTCAATGGCACCCAGAGGGAGTGTATTTTATTAAACTCACCTCTGGTGAGCCAGAGCCAGAGGGCCCCCCACAGGCTCTGGCCTCCGGCCTGGCACCAGTTTTAAATGACAATTTTGTTTTTTAAGAAAAAAAAAAACATTCAAACCAACCTGGCTTTAAGGTGAGAGAATATATTTGCAACCCTATTTAAATCAGGAATGAACTGTGATTATCCAGATTTTGGGGTGGGGGGGGGGGGGGGGGGGGGGGGTTTACAAGCCATAGCCAGGCCCTATTACCAGACTTGCAGAAAAAATAGCCTTTTTGACAACATGAAGTAGCATAAATCATATCGAAAAGCAACACATTAATCCCTGACCTAACAAAATCAGATGAAAAACAAAGTCACTAATATTTATCAGTGTGGAAATGTTTACAAATTTCTACAGCTTTGGGACTCCATTGAAGCACAGTGGCCATTATCCACAATTGAAGAAAACATGGAATAGAGATTAACTTTCCCAGGAGTTGCAAGCCTACTAAAATCTCTGCAAGAGCACATCAACAACTGATCAAGGAGGTCCCAAAACAACTTGGACAACATCTAAAACACTGCAGGCCTCATTGGCCTTGGTTATAGCAGGTGTTCATGATTCACATGGTTCACAAATAAGAAAAAACAGAAGCAAAATTGTTTCCCTCTGAGATACTAATGTTGACCAAGGAGAGCACAAAGGTCCGCCCCGCCACACATTTGGCAAAAAAAGTATTTTGACAATCCACAAAACTTTTATGAAAAGCTGTGGACTGACAATACAGAGGCAGAATGTTTTGAAGAGTGTGTGTGAAGAATGTGACATGTGGAGCAAAACTGACATACTATTTCAGAAAAACATCATTCCAAATATAAAACATGGTGGTGTTAGTATAGTAGAATTGCAACATAATCATCCAAAAAAACTAGAAAGATCACCTCTGAATAGCTAAACAAAATTACTAAATGAAGATTTAGGACTAGCCTAGCCAAGGTCAAACTCAAATCCAACTGAGATGTGGTGGCATTACCTTACACTGGCTGTTCATGCCCAGAAAATCACCAATCCAGCTGAATTAAAACAATTTTGCCACAAAAAGTGGGCTAAAATTCATCCACAGCAATGTTAAAACCTAGTGCCAGTTATAGTGCCTTACGAAAGTATTCGGCCCCCTTGAACTTGTCAACCTCTTGCCACATTTCAGGCTTCAAACATAAAGATATAAAATTCAAATTTTTTGTGAAGAATCAACAACAAGTGGGACACAATCGTGAAGTGAAATGAAATTTATTGGATGTGTCAAACTTGTTTAACAAATAAAAAACTGAAAAGTGTGGCGTACAATATTATTCGGCCCCTTGTGGTAATACTTTGTAGCGCCACCCTTTGCTGCAATTACAACTGCAAGTCGCTTGGGGTTTGTCTCTATCAGTTTTTCACATCGAGAGACTGAAATTCTTGCCCATTCTTCCTTGCAAAACAGCTAGAGCTCAGTGAGGTTGGATGGAGAGCGTTCATGAACAGCAGTCTTAAGCTCTTTCCACAGATTCTCGATTGGATTCAAGTCTGGACTTTGACTAGGCCATTCCAACACCTGGATACGTTTATTTGTGAACCATTCCATTGTAGATTTGGCTTTATGTTTTGGATCATTGTCTTGTTGGAAGATAAATCTCCGTCCCAGTCTCAGGTCTCTTGCAGACTCCAACAGGTTTTCTTCCAGAATGGTCCTGTATTTGGCCCCATCCATCTTCCCATCAATTTTGACCATCTTCCCTGTCCCTGCTGACGAAAAGCAGGCCCAAACCATGATGCTGCCACCACCATGTTTGACTGTGGGGATGGTGTGTTCAGGGTGATGAGCTGTGTTGCTTTTACGCCAAACATATTGTTTTGCATTGTGGCCAAACAGTTGGATTTTGGTTTCTTCTGACCAGAGCACCTTCTTCCTCATGTTTGATGTGTCTCCCAGGTGGCTTGTGGTAAACTTTAAACGAGACTTTTTATGGATATCTTTGAGAAATGACTTTCTTCTTGCCACTCTTCCATAAAGGCCAGATTTGTGCAGTGTACGACTGATTGTTGTCCTATGGACAGACTCTCCCACCTCAGCTGTAGATCTCTGCAGTTCATCCAGAGTGATCATGGGCCTCTAGGCTGCATCTCTGATCAGTCTTCTCCTTGTTCGAGATGAAAGTTTAGAGGGACGACCGGGTCTTGGTAGATTTGCAGTGGTCTGATACTCCATCCATTTCAATATGATTGCTTGCACAGTGCTCCTTGGGATGTTTAAAGCTTGGGAAATCCTTTTGTACCCAAATCTGGCTTTAAACGTCTCCACAACAGTATCTTGGACCTGCCTGGTGTGTTCCTTGGTCTTCATGATGCTCTCTGCGCTTTGAACAGAACTCTGAGACTATCACAGAGCAGGTGCATTTATACGGAGACTTGATGACACACAGGTGGTTTCTATTTATCATCATCAGTCATTTGGGACAACATTGGATCATTCAGAGATCTTCACTGAACTTCTGGAGTGAGTTTGCTGCACTGAAAGTAAAGGGGCCGAATAATATTGCACGCCCCACTTTTCAGTTTTTTATTTGTTAAAAAAGATTGACACATCCAATAAATTTCATTTCACTTCACAATTGTGTCCCACTTGTTGTTGATTCTTCACAAAAAATTTGAATTTTATATCTTTATGTTTGAAGCCTGAAATGTGGCAAGAGGTTGACCAGTTCAAGGGGGCCGAATACTTTCGCAAGGCACTGTATGCAGCCACATACTGGCATTGGTTGCTAACTAGGGTGACAAAATCACGGGGGGTGGGGGGTTACTTTCTAATGTAGGACCAAGTTGATTTAGATAATTTTTTCTATTATTGTAATTTCAAAGCTGCTGTTTATGTTTATGCAGGTTATCTTTGTCTGATAGAAATTGTTTTTGATGATCACAAAAATTAAAGTGCAAAAAGCAAAATCAGATGAAAAATCCAAGGGGGCAAATACTTTTTCACAGTACTTTATATTTGGCATTAGCATGTAGCTCATAAATGGAAGAAGTGGATAGAGATCTAGCAGAGCATAATTTTAATACTCCCTACTACTTGAAGTTTTTACCTAATAGTTGCATCCCAGCATTAAAACCTGGAAAACCAATTTCAACAGATTAATCTCATCTCCACATTCTCCAGTCCCCATCAGCTTCTACAATCTCTCATTCCATCATCCCCTTGTTAAACTGGCCCCTCCCAGTGTTGAAAGACCAGAAAGAAGGCTGGTTATTTTAATCTAAATCAACACTGACGGGGAAGCAGATGTAGAACAGAGAGCGAGGGGAAAAGCTTGTACCTGACGTTGTTGGTATTAATGTGATTCCGCTGTGAGAATTGGGATCGATGCAGTCAGATGAAGGACTGCGTTAACATCCTAATCTCTAATAGCATCAGAGCAGCGAGACTATAAAAACTCCACCAGTTCAGTCATGAACACACACCCGTTGCACAGATTAGAAGATAAGAAGGAAGGGGTGAAGGCAAATCAGGCCATCGGAGCAGGAGCTGTACTGCAGGTTGGAAAAAACATCTAGATGGACCTCAGATTTGTTCAGTTCTGTGAAAAGACAGATCAGATATAGTGTACAAATGCTAGAATATTATTTTTTTCTATCCAGCAACAAGCTAATAAGAATACAAGCTCACAGAAGATGTGTTATGCAGCTAGTTAAGTATTCAAATAAAATTATTAAACAATACAATGATATTCATTTGATCATTTTATGCCAAAAGATAAATATTTTTTAAACAAAGCCCAGTTGATTTCATGGAGTTATTGACTCTGCAGCAGTCTCTTCCCCTGACCAAGCCTGTGGAGACAGAGTGGAGCAATGGCTCTGTTTTAACAAAAAGAGACCTCTGGCAGAACCAGGCTCAGTATGTTATTGCAATGGGCTGATAGTGGAGAGTATAGAAACCTAACACAAAAAACTTTTAGAAGCAATGGTTCACGAGTAATTTCTATGGGAAAGAGACAACAACAGCAATAGCTCCATCAATGCCTTTGACAAGGAAAGAAATACAGGTAAACACAAAGGAAGTGGCCAGAAGAAGGAAAACCAAGTTTACAGAGCTAGGGGCTGCAATATATCCATCAGAGGCTTTGCCTGGTGGAGAAACACAGTTAAACACAGAAGCAATGAGTTCATAATACTATCTATGGGAAATAAAAGCAAGAAGTACATACAACCAAACAGAGAAGCACCCAGCTCGGAATACCTCCTGTGAAATGAAAATAAATATAGAGAGAAGATAAAGTTAATCACAACAATACCTACATAGGCGGCTTTATTCAAGAGAGAAACATGACTTACCAGAGAAGTACTAAGCCAGTATTAATTTCTATGGGGAAGAAACACCTAACAGCCAAACACAAATACACTGAACTGCGCATATTTTTTTACACAAAGAAGAAATCATAGTAATAACATAAAGTTAATGACAACAAAAGCTCAGTTGAGAGCTCTTTCCAGGAAACTATCACAGCCAAACCTAGAAGAACAGGTCCTGGTGTACCTTCTATGGAAAGAAAAAACAAACAGAGAACTCTTTATATTAATAGTAGCACTAACCACAAATAATACATAAATGAGGTGTAGCAGTGAAGCCGGTGTTCTCACTGTTATCACTGAAAATCCCATGCTTGACAGTCTTCAAAGAATGGCGGCTGATTTCGTTTCAATTACTCACACAGAGCTGGTCTGAGTACAGAGACCTGCTGTGTGGTATGTGTTGAAGCAGCATCAGACAAGCATTTTTATGAAGTGGAAAAACACCTCTGTGCATTCAACCTACTTTAATGCAACTAGACAGCACTTGAAAGGAACTAACCAGGCTGCATGAGCCCCACGGTTTTGCCCTGATTGCTATAAATAACTACTTTGGCTCCAGTAAGAAGAGGATGGACATGATCCGACAGTTTAAACCTATTCATGATTTTAATCCAGACAATGATTAAAGACTCTCATCAGAACAATTAATTCTTGCTGCCACTGAACACTGTACATAAAGATACATTTGTCATTCAGTCAAGTGGATCCTTGTGACTGAGTACACAAAATGTAGGTCTAGAATTTTATTTCTTGTATTGTTTTGCATCTGGCCCTTTTGAAAAGCATGAACATAGATAGATGACAAGAATGAATCAGGAGTTTATACTACCTTTTCACGGGATGCATTGCTTCAAAACAGTCCAAATTTAATTTGGACTCATTAGTAAGCCTCCTGAGTACTTCTGTCTCATATCGCAGACACAGCCTCTGAGAGTTGCGTGAGTGCGTTTGTGAGACAGCTTCTTTAATTACCCAGGTAATACAGCCAGATGCTCCATCACTCTGGCAATGGCAGTGATTAAAAGCAGTAAAATATTCATATCAATCAGACACCCACATGCCACATCTATAATTAATGCACAGCGGAAGGACGCAGCAACTTTTACCACAACCATATTCCCTGTGCACGCCACAGATGCCAGCTGCGCATGTGCTGGTGTGTGTTTCCACAAAATAGTATTGAGGATGAGCCACTTTGAGCAACTCACTGCAGGGAGGTCAGAGGCCAGGCAGCTTGCACCCTGGGACGTCATTCAGCCACCTACACAGCAGATGTGCTGGGCTGCACTTTCACTGGCCTGACCCTCTGGGAGTGTTTTTGTTGGGGGAAACAGCATCTTGAGTTTGCCCACCACCAGGCATCCTGCTTTCTCTGGTGGGTGTGCTGCCGTCTCCTGCTCTGGCTTTGGCTTCTCTGTGTTTTTTTGCTTGTCAATACCTCAAAATACCTGCAAGCGCTTTGTCTAGGGTCTCAGAAGCTGTCTGACGTCTCCAGTGGGCAGAGGGAAATACAAACAAAACAAACTGAGACTTAAGGTGAATTTATAGATATAAAACAGATATATGATTCTCACATTTTTGACTGAGGCATTGTGTTTTTGCAGAAACTTTAAAGGCAAGGACTTTTGCATACACCCTTCATATAAGGACAAGTTCAAACATATTGATTTAAATGAAAAGATTTTGTCACAAAGACCCCAAGGTTCCATTGTGCCTGTTTTCTATTTCTGTGCTCTCAATCTTTCTGACTGCTGTCTCTTGGTTTTCCTTGATTAAGCCTTCTGCCGTGGTCCAAGAGTGAGCTACAATTACTCACTCGGCCTTGTCTGTATTGTATCACGCTCATTACAATTACCTCTGGGTGTAAGTGTGTCATCTGTTGCCTGCTCATGTTCCAATTTCTCCAAGAGTGGTGAGAAGAACGCCTGCCTCACTGTGCAGTTAACAACGTGACCAGGAGAGAGGAAATCTGTATTACAAGCAGCAATTGTGCTTCCTTCTCAGTTTTATTTAACAGCAGCACATATCCAACAGGCGCATATACTCCACAGCTGTTTCAGTACACAGAATGCATTGCAAAACTATTTACACTCCACTGAATATTTCCACCCACTAAAGACAATAGTATGCCAACACTGCAAACATACTAAAACATAATCAGAGAAGCTGCCAAGAGGCTCACGGTACCTCTGGATGAGCAGGCAGAGCCATAGCTCAGGTGGAAAAAGCTATCTGCAGAGCAACTATTGGTTGTGTACTGCACAAATCTGGGCTCTTTTGGGGACTGGCAAACAGAAAGGTATTTTTAAAAGAAAGCCATTAGCAATCCCATTTGCAGTTTGCCAAACGCCAGGTAGGGGGTACCACACACCATGAACATACCATCCCAACTGTGAAACATGGTGGTGGCTGCGTCATGCTTTTGGGATGATTTTCTTCATCAGAGGCAGGAAAGATGGATGGATGGAAGCAATACAGGACTATGTGCCTGGTGGCTTAGGTTTGCGTTCCTGCGGGATGACTCTAAACATAAAGCTTAAATGTTCAACCAAAGCTACAATGCAATGGTTTAGATCAATAGTATGTTCAATGTTAAAATTCTAATGTTCGCCTTTTATATCTTAGGTTTTCAAGTTTCAAATAACAACTAACCTGCCCATTTTACTTTTTTTTATTCACACCATTTTTGCTTGCCAGCAGTTTGTCTGTTCTGATGGCCTAGTAAAAGTCCAGACCTAAATTCAAATAAGAATTTGTGGCAAGACTTGAAAACTGATGTTCACAGATGCTAATCTGACTAAAGTTGAGCTTTTTTGCAAAGAACTGGCAAAACATTCAGTATCTAAATGTGAAGAGCTGGTAGAGATGCAAACCAAAAGACCTGCAGCTATTGTTGGAGTAAAAGGTGACTGCTTCACAAAGTACCGACTCAAAGAAGCTGAAAAGAAATGCAGGCCAAACTTTTCAGGTTTGTATTTGTAAAAACATTTGAGAAGCACATATCATTTATCTTCCACTTCACAATAGTGCACTATTTTAAGTTGGCCTGTCACATAAAATCCATATGTAATACATTTACATTTGTGGTTGTGGTAAAATTTGTATTGTATTGTCATAAGTATGTATACTTACACAAGCCAGTACATAAATGACAAGATTGATCATAAATTCAAGAAGCTGGAGCTTGTAATAGTTGCCAGAAATTACAAAGGAGCAGTACTGAGGCTGACTCTTGGGAGTTTGGTGGCTTTCATCTCACTATGATTGGCTTGTGGTAATATTTTATGAGATTTCAAAACTTTAAATCTGTTAAATTAGCTGTGACAGGCCAGCAAGGAAACAATCTATGAATCTAGGAGCGTGGCATCAATATTTTATCGTCAATAATAATGCTACAACACATAACTAAAGGTAATTCAATTGAATTCAAAAATACTTTATTAATCCCAAAGGGAAATTAAATGTTGTTGTAGCTAATTATGAAGGTTTCTTCAAAGAGCCATTTTAGAGGCCAATGTCTGTGGGCAGGAAGGATCTCCTGTAGCGCTCCGTCTTACAGCAGATCTGAGTCCCCTGTGGTGCTCCTGTGCTGCTGACTACCTGGTAAGACTCACAACCCTTCAGTCTCACAAACTGTGGTCTGTTTGTCAGGTAGTCTTTGATCCAGGAGATTGTTGGGGCCTCCACCTGAGTCTTCTGGAGTTTCTGACAAAGCAAATCAGGTTGGATTGTATTAAATGCACTGGAGAAATCAAAGAACATGATCCTTACAGTGCTGCTGGCTTTGTCCAGATGACAGTGGGTTTGTTGAAGCAGGTGTATGATGGCATCTTCATCTCCAACTCCACAGTGATAAGCAAACTGAAGGGGGTCCTGATAGTTTATTGTTTGCTTACTCAGGTGGGCCAACAGGAGTCTCTCTAGGACCTTCATGATGTGGGATGTGAGGGCAAGAGGTCTATAGTCATTGAGGACTGATGGGTGAGTTTTCTTTGGTATCGGAACAAGACAGGAGGTCTTCCACAACACCGGAACCTTCTTCTGGGCCAGGCTAAGGTTGAAGAGGTTCTGCAGAATCCCACAGAGCTGCTCTGCACAGGCCTTCAGGACTCTAGGGCTGACATGATCTGGACCTGCAGCCTTATTCTGATTCAGTCTCTCCAGTTGTCTCTTCACTTGACTTCTTGAGACACAGGTGGAAGGGGAAAGCAAAGGAAGCATCAGCATCTTCTGATATGGTTGAAGGTAAACATGTAGAAGCAGAAGGGTCTAGGGCTGAGGTGGAAGATAAAACATTTGAGGTGTTACTGGACAGCTGTGGTTCCTGTGGGTCAAAGGAGGGTGGAATGTCTGTTTGGCTGTGAGCAGGAGAGGAGGATGCGAAGCTTGTTTCTGAACTGAACCTATTGAAGAATATGTTCAGTTCATTGGCTCTGTCCAGACCTCCGTCGGTCTGATCATCCTTCTGCTTGAAGCCTGTGGTTTTCTTCATCCCTGACCACACATCTCTGATATTGTTTTGCTGGAGCTTGCTCTCCAGCTTCTTCTTGTGCACCTCCTTGCTGTCTCTTATTTTGACTTTAAGTTGCTTCTGTAAACTCCTCAATAATTCTCTGTCTTCCTCTCTGAAGGCTCTTTTTTTCTTGTTAAGCAGGTCCTTCAGGTCACTGGTGATCCAAGGTTTGTCATTGGGGAAGCATCTCACGGTTCTGGTGGGGTTGATGTTATCCACACAGACGTTTATATAGTCGGTTACACACTCAGTCATGGCATTGATGTCCTCTCCATGTGGGTGGCACAGTGCGTCCCAGTCTGTAACCTCAAAACAACCTTGCAGAGCTTCTTCATTTTCCTGTGACCATTTTCTCACAGTCCTCTTTATTACAGGTTGTCTCTGAACAAGGGGCTTATATTTTGAGCAGAGAAAAACAAGATTGTCATCTGATTTGCCAAGAGGAGGTCTTGCTGTAGAGATGTATGAGTCCTTGACATTTGCATAAAACAAATCCAACGCTTTGTTTTCTCTGGTAGAGCAGCTGACAAACTGTTGAAACGTTGGAAGTGTAGCAGAGAGTGAAGCATGGTTAAAATCACCAGAAATTGCCACAAAAGCATTGGGGTTTTGTGTCTGTAGCTTAGCAACAACTGAGCTGATGGCATCACATGCAGTGTCGGCAACAGCGGAAGGTGGAACATAAACTGTTGCCAAAATAACACTGGTGAACTCTCTGGTTAAATAATATGGACGGAAACTTACTGCCAACAGTTCAATATCTGGACTGCAGAGATGACACTTCACAGTTACATGTCCTGGTTGACACCATCTGTTGTTCACAAGTACTGCCAGTCCACCTCCTTTACATTTGCCGCTCCATTTTAAATCTCTGTCTGCTCGTATGGTTAAAAAGCCCGGCAGAGAGATGCTGGAGTCTGGGATATGATCCTGCAGCCATGTCTCAGTAAAACACATAATACTGCATGCCCAGTACTCTGGCTGAGTCCTTTGTAGGGCTTGGAGTTCATCCAACTTGTTTCCCAACGATCTCACATTGCCCATCATAATGGACAGAAGAGAGGGTTTGAACTTCCTCCTTCTCTCTTTTCTCTTAGCTCCTGCTCTGCGTCCATGGCGTCTCCTTTTCAACTCATCGGGGATTTGGGGTTGAAGTTGAAGTATTATTTGAGCTTTTGAGATATTAATCAGCTGCTCTCGGTTGTAAGAAACAACCCTGTTGGCATGGCAATGCATCATAACAAATGTCCAAAAGTAGAAAAGTATTAGGAAAAATCCTCCAAGCTGCACAGCATCCGACACCGGAGAGGACAGTCATCCAAAAAAAATCAACTGTATCCACCACAAGAGGAAGAGTTCCAAACAAAGAATAAATCAGAATCAAAAGTAACAGAGCTACTCCAACCTGCTGCCACCTTGAGGCGCGCAATTCTAGAAACACCTGAAAGAAACACCTGAAGCTCTTTACAAAGCATCGCATGTTTCACTTGGTCTAACTGGCTAGTGTTGCTGTTCTTAGGTGGCCAATAATTTCACTAACAGAACAGATACGCTTTGTTTTCCTCCTTTTTTCTGTTGCAGCAAATGTGAGGCTTTGATCCATGTGAGTTCATGGGTTTTACAGAGGAATAAAAACAGACAAGATACTAGTTTTGAATAAAATTTTAATTTAATAAAAGTGCTTACAGGATATATTTCTCATTTTCAATGGGATTTTCATTTAATTCAATGCACTGATTGAAAGCGTTCACAAACCACATAATCCAATATAGACGTGATTCTTATACAGACCCTATCCTGCTAAAGTTAAACAAAGCTCAAACAGCTATGTGGAAAAACTCTTTGCTGGTTCTTTTGGTAGCTGGATCTGCATCTAAAAAGCATCAAAAACTGTAAATAAAATTATTTTCAGCAATGATATCACAGTTTTGGAATTTGATTTCATAGGGTATCCAAGTGTACCATTTAATTTCAGCACACACTCGCACATAAAAGAACACAATTAGCTTTGAACCATGGCTGCCCTCCCCAGCTCTGTGCGTGACGGCTCCCCAAGGCTGTTGCTGGAAATATCAATGTTTTCTCACACTGCTCGCCTTGTTAAATAAGAGTTTTAAAAAATCCCATAAAATTCTTTCTCAAAGCTCGACGCCTTGACATTGATATTCCCATGCAGAGGGCTGCGTCCTACAACAGCCCAGCATCAATTTACCCGATTAAGTCCCTCACGCTAGAAAATGCATAAAGTGCATGAAGTGTGTGTTGCATGAGAATGCAGCAGTCGCAGCGAGAACATAGATGTCCTCACCTCACTATGGGTGCAGCATCAAACATGCACACCTAAGTGCTTCTTCCCTGCTGTTGCCGTGCATCGATAAATAATGCACATATTAAATCTCACAAAGTATGGAAGCTTTTCTAATTAATGCAGCATTTCCCTGGTCAAGGTTAGCTAATTAAAGTGGCATCTTGATGGACACAAGACATGGACAGCATTTTCAATTTGGTTTTGCTGACTTTTTGCCCTGATTTTTTATTTATTATACTCCCATCCACCTGTTTTTAGAAAGCTTTCTCAAACATCATTTTCTACTGTGGCCTACAATGTAATGGTTGGGATCTCAATGTGTTGAGCTTAGGGACCACTTTAAGTGGCTCTATACAGATATAGAAAAGAAACAAAAGGCTTCAAGCTCTAGTAAATCTGCCAATAGTCAGTGAAGTTTTTTGAAGATTTGTTTGGATTTAACTCCCCTGCTGGCTGGAGTTCTGCAGCACATGATGGGATTCCTTCCCTGCAGCAGCAGGCAGAGGAGACGTGACAGCAGGGACCCTGTCTTTGTTTAACCAATCCACTTTTGAAGAAGAAGCAAGCACATTTTGAGAAACTGCCAGTCCTGCAGGAGTGGAAACGGATTGTGGCTCGTGGGTCCCCTCCAGCCCTCTGACCCCCTGCTCCTTAGCTTTTTCCAGCAACTCGTGGACAGTCTTCGAGAAGACAGCTCGAGGGTCAATAGGAGGAAGCGCAGGGCATGCACAAGTTTCCCTCAGCTCCAGAGCCTGCACAGATGAACAAAAAAAAACAAGATACAGATACAGCTTTAATAAATCACCGTACTAAATCATTGCTCTAACTTAAAGAAAGAAATCAAGTTAAAGCTGCAACCAACAATGAGGATGCCCTACGTATATATTTTTCTGTCCTCTGTAAGGCAACAGAGTGGACTCAATAATCATTTCTTTGCATTATTCATGCTAAAAAAAAGAGCAGCATGTTTTTTCACCAAGTGCAATGCAAAGCATTGGATGCAGTGATGTAAGGCACATCAGCATTAGACTCTAGAGCGTTGGAGATGCATTTCCTGAAATGACAAGTTGCCCTTCTCCATCTGGCAATCCGATGGACAAGTTTGGGTTTGGCAGTTGCCAGGAGACCCTGTCTGACTGCAATGTGCCAAGTGTAAAGTTTGGTGGAGGGGGGTTTATGCTGTGGGGTTGTTTTTCAGAGGCTGGGCTTGAGCCCTTAGTTCCAGTGAAAGGAACTCTGACTGCTTCAGCATACCAAGAGATTTTGGACAATTCGATGCTACCTTTGTGGGAACAGTTTGGAGATGGACCCCTTCCTCTTCCAACATGGCTGTGCACCAGTGCAAAGTAAGGTCACCTGACCTCAACACGATAGAACACCCATGGGATGAATTAGGTGGGGAATGAGAGCCGGGCCTTCTTGGCCATCATCAGTTTATGACCTCACAAATGTGCTTCTGGAAGAATGGTCAAACATTCCCATGACATGGTCCTAAACCTTGTGGACAGACCTCCCAGAAGAGTGGAGGCTGTTATAGGTTGAACCAACATCATTTTAAACCCTATGAATTAAGAATGGGATGTCACTGAAGCTCATATACGAGTCAAGGCTGGTGACAGATATTTTTGGCAATATAGTGTATTTTAATTTGTGTGAATTACAAAAATATCTAATTATTATATATAACATTTTAATAATTATTCATTTATTCAGTCAGAATGAATAGTATAACATACTATTACTTTTTAGTAGGTAAATATGTCACCTCTCCCATACTTTACTAAGAATCCCAGTCCATTGTAAAAATATTCCAGCCCCTTTGAATTTTTTTATCTTTTGTAACTTAACTATCCTCAAACTACAGTTTTATTTTACTGGGATTTTATGTGACAGACCAAAGTAAAGTTGTGCTCTGCTGGAGGAGAACCTCTGCCACATTCTTTTGGAGCATCTAACAGATATTTTCTTTAAGAGTACCCTGTATTTACTTCCATCCATCTTCCCATCAGCATGATGCTGCCACCACTGTATTTTACTGTGGGGTTGATATGTTAAATACCACACATAGCGTTTGGCATGCAGGCCCAAATGTTCAGGTTTGGGTTTATCTGAACAAAGCGCCTTCTTTCACGTGCTTGTTGTGTCCCTTACATGACTTGTGGGAAATCTTTCTTTTTGCCACTCTTCCATAAAGGCCAAATTTGTGGATTGTATGACTAATAGTAGTCGTGTTGACAGATTGTCCCACCTAATCTATGGATCCCTAAGATCAGGTGATGAATTGAACAGGCTTTTTGAGATGTTCAAAGCTTGGAATATTGTTTTATAACCAAACCCTGCTTTGTTCGTATCCACAACTTTCTTTCTGATCTGTCTGCTTTGTTCGTTGGTCGTCATGATGCTGTTCGTTCACTAATTTTCTCCGACAAACCTCTGAGGCCTTCACAGAACAGATGGCTTTATACTAGAATTATATTACACACTGATGGACTTCGCTTAGGTGATTTGCACTGGGTTTTTTATATGTATGAGAGTGAAGAGGGTGTGAATATAAATCCACGCCAAACCTATCAGGTTTCTATTTATAAAAGATGTTGAAAACCATGTGAATTTTTGGTTCCACTTCACTATTACGCACCACTTTGTGTCGATCTACTACATAACCCCCCCAACCAAAAAAAACACAGATGTCTGTGGTTGTAACTGGACAAAATGTGAAAAGGTTTAAACAGTGTGAATACTTTCCAAAGCCATGTACGAACATGCACTTGGCTACCCACTTGACAGCCTGTCCTTCTCATTCTACCTTTGGACTTAATTTGCTTTGCTTAAGGATGATGAGTGCAGTTGTGGAGGTGGAGTGCCCCTAGAAGAGTCAGGTTAAGTAGCTTGAGGCTGTCACCCCCTCGCAAGGTTAAAAACATCACATTATGCATCACTTTCAGTTGGTGGAGCTCATCTGCTAGCCAGTTCATCTGTGCTGCTTGCCTGGATCAAACTGTTTGGTGCAAGCAGGGTATTATATTATCACACCAGAAGCAGAGTTTTATCAGCTCGCACACACAAACAATACCCACACCGCAGTGTTCATCACTTCACTGCCTGCAGCTACATCCTCGCCTTGACAACAACTGCTGCTAGAGGTCAGCTTCTCTCACAGGGAAGTAAGTGATGCACAAACTCCACAACTTAGCCATCTGATGGACGATTAGAGGTTTCCCCATCTGTTCAAGTTTAGTGCTCGGAGCATCTGATGAAGCGGCAATATTCCAACTACAGCAACACTTACGGCTACCTAAAATACTCGCTGGCCTAAAACACACAACCATGTCTGTTGTTGTTTATGGAACCTACTATTTTTATTGCCTCCTGATTTCTCCGTAGCCTGAAGATACCATTGATTGTCTTGCCACAGTGCCAGCAGAGACTCCTGTCCTGTGAGACTGAGTGGCTAATGGTAAGACTGTTCTCATTCAGATCCAAAAATTCAAATCCTACACGACATTATGTCTGTGCCAGGCATCCAGGGCCTGGCACAGACAAAATGGTTTTCCTGTCTTCCTAAGGCCCTGTATCTTTTCCTCTGCAGGTGGCTATACATCTCTCCAGATGCTTCATTAGTTCCATTAAAACGTCTTCTAACAGCACCTAAAGCTACCCATTTTGTCCAAAACAACAAACAGGCAACAAGCATGAAAAATCATCTGATTTCAGTTTGTGACTTGAGACAATTACATGAATAACTACTGGGTTTATTGGTAAGTGGAGACAGAATTGAATGCAGTTTGTTGTGTGTTAGTATACCTGTGGTATGAGACGGTCCATCTGACCGGATCTGTTCCTGTGTGAGGGGTGTGTAGACAGCCACTCGGGCAAAGTGGAACTGCCTGTAACTTGGTCTACCAGTTCCAGCTGCTGCCAGAACACGGGGCCTGCTCGCACATCCGCACAGGCCTGGGAAAGATGTACAAAAGGCACGCGCACACACACACACACACACACACACACACACACACACACACACAGCCCTTAATCAAAAATACACACATCATATAACACAACAATATGCAAATAAAAAGCCTGAATTTAGCTCAGTTTGACAACAGTGCCCCCTTGTGCCTTACAGGCAGAAGTGTTTGAGCAAAAGATGCACAGAAGATTATTCCAGTTATTTCCTTTAGTTTTTATTACAGTGAACACCAAAGTACAAGGTCAGAACATGTACAGCACCCGTCAAAAATGATTGGCACCCATGTGCAAAAGCACAAATGTAGCACAAGACACCAGTGCTTGCAACCTAAATGGTTTATATCTAAACCTTACAGTAACATTGAATTCTAGATGTTGCCTTCTAGGTTTGTGTGTGACTTTTGGCTTTCACTAAAAACCTTAAAAATGAATGTTAATATGGAGCAACCTTAGTCATGTTACCTTAGCAGCTAAATGCAATCCAACTTGATCTGCCTCAGCCTCCAGTTTCCGACTGTAGGGATGGTTGAACATCAGCTGCAAAAAGTGAAAGAAGAGAACTTTAACATACAAGAATCTAAAACGGCAGCTTTTACATGTCAAGCTTTGAAGCTCATGTAATTCTTGGGTATGATTTCTTTTTCCTATCATTCCTACTTCAACTTTAATACCATGAAGATCCAAATATTCAAATGACTGAAATCATGAATAGTAATACCTCACCTCCATGAGCTTGTCCTTTGCCCACCCTCCCAACAATGCCAAGCTGTCTCCAGGACATAATGCCCAGATGGCTGTCACCAGAATAAGAGACAGGAGGTCCACAACATGGGACAGGCTGGCCTGTTCTGCCTGGAGGTAGTGGGGAGAAAAGGAACAAAGATGCAAGCAGCAGAGTATAAACAGTAGGAATAAGGTTAAAGGCAGAAAAAGCGGAGTTTAAAACTTTCTGACTGGGGAATGAGGCCGCTGGAACATATTGATTGTTCTCATCTATTTCGCTGAAATGTTTTCGCTGTAACAGATTTAGAGGTTTTAACAGCCAATCCATTACAGCACACTAACTTGGTAACGTCGAGGTCATCGATGTTCATTCCCGTCAGCTAATTAAAATCTCCTCCAAGCATCTCCTCCCAGGACATTTTCAGACTTGAAATACCCAAAACTTTATTGCACTTGTACAACAGAACGAATGGGCTTTTATAACTGTAGGAAAACAGTTTCTGCAAAACAAATAAGTGATAAATCAACACCTCATTGCTTACTATAGACAGTAGTTAAGAGGGGATCGTCAGTGAGTCATATCAACATCTGATGCAAAAGATCTGAAACTGGAGCCAGAGTCAACATAATACGACTCAGATGGTGGTAATAAGGTGGTATTAATGCATACCTCCTTATATGACATAATTATAAGAGTTTGTTTAAGAAAACAATGAAAAAATGTCAAGAAGCAACTCCCCATTCGTGCACCAATGGCTTGTAACTTGCTAGTTTGCTCTTAGACATGTGGACTGCCTGTGACCTTGACTTATCCTCATACGTGAGGCCCTTGTGTTCAGTCCTCTTTACTCTGACAGCCCTAAATAAAATCCAGTGCAAACAACTGATTTCAGAAGTCACCTGATTAGTAAACGATTTGTGTCTAATTTAACCTCAAATGCAGCTGTTCTGTGAAGGCCTCAGAGGTTTGTCAGAGAACATTAGTGAACAAACAGCATCATAGAACGCACCAGAAAGGTCAAGGAGAAAGTCACATGACCTAAACTGAGAGGACCATTGTTACTCTGGAGGAGATGCAGACATCCATAGCTCAGGTTGGAGAATCTGCCTACATTACAACTAAGTGGCAACAAAAAGTCACTGTTATAAGAAAGGTGCATAAAAAGTCAGTTTTCCAAAAGACATAACAAAATATGGAAAAGGTTCAATGGGCATAAATACTTTGGTAAGGCATTATTATTATTATTATTAGCAATAAACAATTTCCAAATCATAGACAGTAAAAGATGTGAAAAGCTAAACGTATCACAACCAAAAGTAATTAAAATAAAGCAATATCAACTGAACTTACAGAATGGTCCAGTATAGCATGAGCCATTTCATGTCCAAGTACAATCATGAGCTGGTCAACATCTGCCACAGCTCCCAACATCCCAGTGAACACAAACACTTTCCCATTCTACAGAAAAAGACCAAACATGATGCACACCTGAGTCACACACTGTGCTGCAGTAACAAAGAGCATGAACAAGAAAAAAGGTTTTTGGTCCGTGATTCTTTTTTACTCACTGGAAGGACAAAGGCATTGATTTGAGAACTTTCCACCACATGTACACTCCAGGGGACTTTGGACACTTCAGGGATGTCCTTGTTCCTTTGCGCTAGGAGTTGCACCGACTGCTCCACCATCTGGTGAAGAGGGTCAGTGACAGGAAGCAGCTGCTCTGCAAACTCCTCCAGGTGCTGGAACATAGAGTTACTAACAAATATTGGTCGAATTATTATACACCATCCATCTCTGCAGATATCATTTTCCTGTACTGACTGTTTTCAAATCTGATTCTTTAAAACCGTATGGGGATCTGGGTAAAACGTCATTAATTAACAACCGTATTCCCGCCCTCGTTTCTCACCGCCTCTGAAGTCAGAGCTGCCAGCTCCATGTACGTCTCCCTGCTGAACACCAGGAGGCGGAGCCGCCCTGTCACTGGGGACTCATCCAGGTGTGTAAGGAGAAGAAGGGCCAGAATTAATAGAGTAACTCCTAACCCCACTACCAGATGCCAGCGGCGCCTCCGGAACCATACGTGCATGAGCTGCCGGCGGTTGTCTGGTAGAGCCACCCACCACTTCCTCAGACTCCTGCACAGAGAGGAAAACAGGGCCCATGCTGTGAGTCCATAATCACACATGGGGCTGTAATGCTCAACAAAGCAATCCCTCAAAGCTTCTTTCATGTTAGAAAAACTGCCATCTCTTAAGTAGAGAATGAAAAACAAGGAAAGTATAAAACAGAATTGTGAAAATGCAGACTGAGATCAATCATCCAGTCTTCAAAGAGGCAACGGCAGACCCAAGAGTCCTATGAGCCCTCAATGTGACAGCTTTTTAATTATCCCAAAGAGAGAACCAAAACATATGGTCCAGGTCTCTGGAATCACTTCCCTGGAGGCCTGAGAAAAGCACAGATTGGATTTTATTTTAGGAAACTCAAAAGCCACTCTTGTAATCCAGCATTATACTGAGTTTTACTATTTTAATTGTTTATTACTTAATCAGCAAATAACAGGATAATTTATCCAGCAAACTGTTCTGTATAAAGCATGAAAACAATGTTTTAGTTCTTATTGTCAGAAAGTAATAATTGTACTGGTTAATAAAATAACTGCGATGTTTGCCTTATTTGTTTTACTTTATAATAAAAATGTAATTCAGTCATATTGGCACTTGGTGATTTTTACAGTAAAGTACAAAAATATATTTAGTTCTTTATTAGAAAATGTTTACATATCTCTAAACTTTTTTATGTCTGGAAAAGAAAGCGATTTAATGATACTTAACATAAATGAACCCCGTTTCAATTATTAAAACTAAAGATATCAACAAAATGTTTGTTAACTAAGGAAAAAGTTAAGATACTCTGTCCCCTAATGGCTAGTGTTCCCCCTTTGGCTGAAAAACATTTAGTGAGATGCTTTCTGTAGCCATCTACTAGTCTCTGATGTCGATCTGAGTACAGTTTGTCCCACTCCTCACTTTGAATAGCAAGATGTTTGAAGAATGATAAAGACCAGAAGCCATATTCACAAAGAATCCTAAGACTAAAAGTAGCTCCTTGTGACGTCGTTCTTAGAAAAATCTTAGAATTCACTGAATTCCAAGATTTTTCTTAGAAATTTCACTCGGTGAGATAAAAGTTATTTACAAAGCATCTTAGGCCTTGAGAGCTCCTAAAGTAAAAAAATGTTAAGAGTAGTGAGGAGGACTTTTAGTGAGCCTAAGAGTGTCTTAAGCAGGCTATCTCCTCTCTAGCCTGTGATTGCAGCAGGTACCAGACCTGCTCACATTTCTGGCTGGTGCTGAAAGCAGAGGGAACGACGCATTGATCTGCTGGGAATGCCTGTTTGTTCGCACTGTGATACCGGAACCGGAAATACCTTTCAACACTCCTCTCTTCTCCTACACCAGCAGGCTCTGTTCGGTTCAGTTTTCTCCCCTTTTTTTCCTCTGTTTTGTTTTGGTCATTTTACTAAATCAAACCTCTTTATACAAGAAGGAAATCACAGTAAAATGCTGAATTTTAAAATGAATATGAAATTAATTCATATGAAATAGGTGCAGTATATAAATGCCCAGCATGGCGAGTAAACATAATAAGCAAATCAAAATAATGATGAGCATGTAAATAAGCTCCGTACAAGCATTTTGATGCTGTATGACAATTATTTAATCTTGCTTGTTTTATCATCATGATTTACACATTTCTGAATTCAGTCTAAATCCTATCATCAGTTAAATTTCCCTCCATTGATTACTAGGAGCAAATTTTTGTTTTCTTTTAGCAACCAATCAGAGCCCTTAGAAGACAGCGTCACACCTACTCACTAAGGTAGTCGCTCAGCATAGAACAGAATCAGTCCTGCTAGGAGTCCTTGACAAGGATTTTTAGGCTAAGATAGGAGCTTTCTGAGAGGACTCTGAGAATCTTTGCGAATACGGGCCCTGAAATTAGTTTTTATCCACTCCTTGGTGTATTTACTGGTTTTGGGTCCCTGTCATGTGGCACTCTCTAGTTCTTTCTCAGCTTTTTTTTTATAAACAGGTCATCTAGATCCTGCTACAACACAGCATCCCCACACCATGACACTTCCAACTCAATGCTTTAGGTTGTTTTCCTAGAATGCAGTATTTGGTTTATGCGAAACATAATCTCCATTCTGTTGTCCAAACAAACAGATTTTAGACTCATATGTACAAAGAAAATTATTCCAAAAGTCCTGATCTTTCTCTACATTATCTCTGCAAAGGTCAGTCTTGGCTTCATGTTTTGTTCAAGGCGCATACATTTCTTCCCAGCAAACGTCCTATGAAATTTAAACATGGGCAGGCTCTTTCTGATTGCAAAGGCAAGTTGACGGTAAATGGCTTGTACTTGTATAGTGTTTTATCAGGTCTGAGGAACCCAAAGTGCTTTACACTACAATCAGTCATCCACCCACTCAAACACTGACAGTGGTGAGCTACATTGTAACCAGAGCTGCCCTGGGGCACACTGACAGAAGTGAGGCTGCCATACATTCGGTGCCACTGGGCCCTCTGATCACCATCAGCAGGCAAGGTAGGTGAAATGTCTTGTGCAAGGACATAACGACTGCGATGGACAGAGCAGGGATTCAAACCGTCAACCCACTGGTTACAGGACAAATTCCTGCCACCGTCGCCAATCCCGCCCCACATATTAACAGTACCGAGAGCCTGCTGTAGGTCCCTCGGTGACATTTTAGGGTTTCTGGTGACTTCTTTTGGCATGTTGCAGTCTGCTTTCATGACAAGGGTGTTTGGAGGGCCAGACCTGGGCATGATGACAGTTGTTCAGAATGTCCTACACTTGTAGAGTGTTTTTAATGAAATAGCTGACTTCAAATCAATTTGAGACCCATTTAAATTCTTGCTACAACATTATTTGTGAAGGCCTCAGATAGCTCGTTAGATCTTATTGTGTTTAGTACTTTAGTACTTGAACAGTTAGGAGCAGACAGAACTAATTGTCTGAACCTTAAATGGGGCAACCCTCTTTCAAAATGCTGAGTAATGATGTTATGATGCGATATCCCTGTGTATGATCTCTTAAAATGACATTTTACGGAAAGGTCCTCTTTTCAGTTATTTTACCTAAAATGTTCAGCATTGTTGACATTGATATTAACTATCCATAATCAGAATATAATTATAATTGGACAGTCTATATCAAAGTGTTTTTTCATGCTCAGGTTTTGCCAAAATAACTAAAGTCAAGAACAATAACAGCTAGGACTTCTGCTCCCTACCTGCCCAGCAGGATAGCAAGAAGCTTCTGAAGAGGTTTGAGGACCATCCATAGGAGGGGAGCAGGAAGGGCTCTCACGGGGTGTGAGGTGTGGAAGTGTCGGCTCCACTGTGTGTGGACCGAACCTATCCGGGAACACACCGTCCTTACGTTGCCACATAGTAAAACAGACTGTCTAGTTGCACAGACTCTAACGTTAGAAGAGATTTTTAAAAAGATGACGTTAGAATCTACTGGGAATTGTTTATTCTTCAAATCAGCTCGTTTACAGAGCTGGGACTTTCGAGTCAGATGTATATGAAAATAAAAACGGCGAGCGTTTCTTAAAAAGTTACTACATACAAAAGCCATTATTGTTACTCTTAGCAGGCGCTCCTCTATAAGGCGGGACTTCTGTATTATCAGTGCAACAGAGAGAGACAACTATAACGTAGCACACTGTAATCTAAAGGTGTTCCAACTTTGTTAGAACCATATAGAGCTGTCCTTCCGGTGTTGTGCCGTAAAGTGACGGTCTGCCAAAAACTGATCGGGTCTGTTCGGGCGCGTCCCCGCGGAGGAGCGAGCAGCGAGAGGGGGAGGAACTTGCCGCAGGAGCGCGCCCAGCCTGTCAGCGGAGTGTCTGGTTGTCAGTTTTTTCTCGGTGGTTTAGTTCTTCAAGTCAACAAAAGAAAGACAAATAAAACAGTTATATTTGTATGGTCAATATTACAGCATAAAATTGATTTATTTCATTCAGTTTTGACATCTCACTTCACTTTCCAACTCTTTATCTGGAGCAGTGTTGGAAATGTCACCAAGATCTACTAAATATGATCCATTTCAATGAAATAAATCAATTTTATCCAGAAATTACATTCCATGGGTCATGGATTAAGTCATGATCACTTTTGGCAGGTGAAATACCCAGATATTGTCCATGCTGGGCTTTTCTTTAGTGTGGGATGGATTATGTGCATCCCTCTGAATGGAATAAAGTTATTTTAGGCAGAAATAACATTTAATGGGTCAGAAAACAAACCTTGATCACTTTCTGGCAAACAAAATAGTGCAATATTTTTCATGTTGTGCATTTTATTTAGTGTGTAATGGGCAGTGTTTAGTAAGATCAGTAAAATATAATTTCTCAGCCTGAAGCAGAGCACTTTTAGGATGAAATTACATTTCAATGGTCAGAGAAAAAGGCCATAATCAATTTTTGGCAGAGGAAAATCACCTGGATTTCTGGCTATTTTAACAATTTTATAAGTGCACAGCGAGCATTCAGAGAGGTCTGTGAAATTCACCTCATCAGTAAAACAAAGTCATTTAAGGTAGAAATTACATTTCATTGGTCAGTACATATTGGCCATAATTTGTTTTGCTGAGAAAAACATTGATTCTCGGCCAGTTGGGACTTCATACCTTCAGTGAGATCTGTAAAATGTAGTTCCTCTGAGTGAAATACAGTTTATAATTTTGAAATTTTGCTAAGTTTTCATTGGGCACTACCTGTTCTAATTTTGTTTTCAAAATAAATGAATAATAACCCCCTTAAAAAACAATATAGGTCAACAAACCTTTTTTATTTTATTTTATTTTTTGGCATTTATTAAGTTACATCCATCACAGTACAGTTGCGTGACAGAATGCTTCTAAATCCAAGCAAAGTTAGTGCAGATAAATGATTACAAGTTTATTTTTACTGCTATAGTTTAAAATGTAAATTTGCAGAT
This sequence comes from Girardinichthys multiradiatus, assembly GCF_021462225.1. Lineage (NCBI taxonomy): Eukaryota > Metazoa > Chordata > Actinopteri > Cyprinodontiformes > Goodeidae > Girardinichthys > Girardinichthys multiradiatus. The sequence continues at coordinate 35,650,904 of NC_061802.1, read as the reverse complement.
ATTTATGACGAAAGCGTAAAACCGAAACTTTCACAGTGAGAACGTCGCAAGTTTTATAAGAAGGAAAGGATAAACGATCAACTGTTTTATTTGTCTTTCTTTTGTTGACTTGAAGAACTAAACCACCGAGAAAAAACTCTGACAACCAGAGTTGTTCGGGCTCGCTCCTCCGCGGGGACGCGCCCGAACAGACCCGATCAGTTTTTGGCAGACCATCACTTTACGGCACTGCTGTCCTGTTTGATAGCTTGTAACCTTGGTAACCACGGTTCAGAGACGGCGGTGCCTTGGAGGTCTTCGCGTTGGTCCAAATTTAGCTTTACACACGGAGCAAAAACATCTTATTCTATAGCGACGCCCAACCTTGCTTCGTTAATCATGGCATGTTACGTAACGTTCGTGAAATGCAGAACTAAAGATGTCCCTGCTTCTCAAATGATTCCCCGCAGAAACACATTTGCAGAACAAAGGTTCCTCTTCACATAAAATCAGTCTCACTATAGAACAAAGTGGCTACAAGTTTAAAATCTGTAAATATAACCGTACTCTGGTTAATTTCCATGGAAAAATTTAGTTTTTGGGCCGACCCAAGGTTATCGAAGGACCTAAACAGAAATTAATTTAGGGGCCCAGTTAGGGGGAACTCATTGCCCATCACAGCACCACTAAAATCTCATGTTCTTCATACAGGGGTTGGACAATGAAACTGAAACACCTGTCATTTTAGTGTGGGAGGTTTCATGGCTAAATTGGACCAGCCTGGTAGCCAGTCTTCATTGATTGCACATTGCACCAGTAAGAGCAGAATGTGAAGGTTCAATTAGCAGGGTAAGAGCACAGTTTTGCTCAAAATATTGAAATGCACACAACATTATGGGTGACATATCAGAGTTCAAAAGAGGACAAATTGTTGGTGCACGTCTTGCTGGTGCATCTGTGACCAAGACAGCAAGTCTTTGTGATGTATCAAGAGCCACGGTATCCAGGGTAATGTCAGCATATCACCAAGAAGGACGAACCACATCCAACAGGATTAACTGTGGACGCAAGAGGAAGCTGTCTGAAAGGGATGTTCGGGTGCTAACCCGGATTGTATCCAAAAAACACAAAACCACGGCTGCCCAAATCACGGCAGAATTAAATGTGCACCTCAACTCTCCTGTTTCCACCAGAACTGTCCATCGGGAGCTCCACAGGGTCAATATACACGGCCGGGCTGCTATAGCCAAACCTTTGGTCACTCATGCCAATGCCAAACGTTGGTTTCAATGGTGCAAGGAGCGCAAATCTTGGGTTGTGGACAATGTGAAACATGTATTGTTCTCTGATGAGTCCACCTTTACTTTTTTCCCCACATCCGGGAGAGTTACGGTGTGGAGAAGCCCCAAAGAAGCGTACCACCCAGACTGTTGCATGCCCAGAGTGAAGCATGGGGGTGGATCAGTGATGGTTTGGGCTGCCATATCATGGCATTCCCTTGGCTCAATACTTGTGCTAGATGGGCGCGTCACTGCCAAGGACTACCGAACCATTCTTGAGGACCATGTGCATTCAATGGTTCAAACATTGTATCCTGAAGGCGGTGCCGTGTATCAGGATGACAATACACCAATACACACAGCAAGACTGGTGAAAGATTGGTTTGATGAACATGAAAGTGAAGTTGAACATCTACCATGTCCTGCACAGTCACCAGATCTAAATATTATTGAGCCACTTTGGGGTGTTTTGGAGGAGCGAGTCAGGAAACGTTTTCCTCCACCAGTATCACGTAGTGACCTGGCCACTATCCTGCAAGAAGAATGGCTTAAAATCCCTCTGACCACTGTGCAGGACTTGTATATGTCATTCCCAAGACGAATTGATGCTGTATTGGCTGCAAAAGGAGGCCCTACACCATACTAATAAATTATTGTGGTCTAAAACCAGGTGTTTCAGTTTCATTGTCCAACCCCTGTACATGTCCATGCAAACAGCATGGGGGTGAAAAGTAATACCATCAGGTAGCAGACAAACTATTTACAATACTGTTGCATTCACAAACAGTTACAGACAGAAAAAATAAGTACTACTTGTTGATCTACTTACAAAAACATTACACTGTGCAGAAAATGTGACCCCAGTTCAGACATAAGCAGCAAAAATGACTAAATTAGCATTAAATAATGAGTCTGGTAACATCTGTTGATGTGGGAGCCAAAGCAGTTGAGAAGACTGCCTTGAGTCGGCTCCACTTCTTTCCCTGAAGGAGCAGAAAAAGCTTTAGGTAGTTCTGAAGTCAAATCCCTGTGGAGGTATATCAGAAAAATACTGCCAAAAGATATACAAATAAATATATAAATACAGTTAAACAACAAATACAAAAATAGTTTTATTTTAGTAATACTGAACTGATCGAAGGATCTCTCTCACACACAGTCTCAAACATGAACTTGATTTCTCATTACTGTAAGGACTCTTGGGTGATATCAAAGCATGGTATTGATACTTATAAACAACTTAAATCTGAGTCTACCCCTAACAATCGTATCAATCTTTATTTAACTCCACAACCAATTCCTTCACTACAGTAAACAAAGACATTATATACAAGAGATCTCTTTTAACTGAATGATTAAAACTACAATCCTACCAGATTTTTTATAATATAAAACTGTAAGTAAACAATAACATACACTGAACAAAAATATAAACGCAACACTTTTGTTATAGCTCCCATTTTTAATGAGTGGAACCCAGGGGTCTAAGACTTTTTTTTGTTTGTTTGTACACAAAAGGCATAATTCTTTGAAATATTTTTCACAAATCTGTCTAAATCTGTTAGTGAGCACTTCTTTGTTGAGATTATCCATTTGTCAATTTTGTGTACACATAAAGTCTCAAATCTTTGGGTTTAGCTCATGAAAAACAGGTGCAACAACAAAAATGCTGCGTTTTGTTCAGTTTATGTACTTCAAATGTTATACCCTGCTAAATAATATGGTCAAAAAAGTTATTTTTTTTCACAGTAAGTAGTCGTGCTCAGTTAACACGGCGCCTAAATGCAAAATTGAGCGGCTGTTTGTTTCAGCACCCTCTCCTCCTCTGTGGAACTTCTCTTGACTGACCGGCTGTTCAAAAGCGATGTCGTCTGATTGCACAGGCTTTGAGATGTTTAAAGGTTCTCCTTCTTCCTGATATGAGGGTTTCTGCTTAGAGATAAAGTCTGACAAGAACAGGGACTGGATCTCAGAGAGGAACTCCTCTCCCTCTCCATCTGGCAGGGGTTCCAAATGTCTTGCCAAAGACGCCATCATCTAGAGAAAAAGTTACAGCCATGAGCTACTGAAAGTGTCCCACCAAAATAACCAAGGAGTCAAATTTACCTTTTCCAAACAGGTGAGATTAGAGTCTCTCCGAAACAATCGGTCCATCTGTACACTCCTGCCCAACCAGACGAAACAAACGTTTTACAGATACCCCAGAATAATCCATAATCTGCAGGAATTTTAGTCCTGATTGTCACTGACCCGTGTGTCTGAGCATACTTCTGGATGATCCACTGAGCCCTCCTCATGGTCTGTTCCCAATCAGGAGAATCTTGTGATGACAGAAAGTTGAACCTGTAAGGCAGCTCTGTGGAGGAACAGAGAGAAAGGAAAATCTCAGCTCAAAGATAAAAACCATTTCACTGTGCACAAAATTCCACGAACCTTCACTGTCAGCTTGATTGTTATACCTCTTGATCTGAACAGTTGTGATATTTTGAGTTATGTCTTAACTGTGTGTAAGAGTGTGTTTCACATACTGTTGTGGCTTGAGGGCTCCTGGCCTTCTTTCACCAGCAAGCAGGTGATTTGAGAGTGTGGTGAAGGGTTAGCGGGGTCATATGGGCTCACTATCATCCCTAAGAAGGGGGCTCCACCACGGGAAAAATAACTCTAGGTGAATCAGAGAGCAGAGAATCAGATAACATGTCCACATGTACAGTACCTTGCAAAAGTATTCAACCTTTCATATATTATCCAACAAATGGGAATTTTCTGCAATGGCGCAAACTATTGCACATTTGAGAAGTGTAATTGAAAGGAAAAATAGCTTCCAAATGTTCACAAATAAAAATCTGAAAAGTGTGACCTCCATTCATGTATGCATTAATCCTCCGTTTTGCCAATAAATAAACTCTAGGGCAACCCTTTGCATTCAGAAGTCATGCATCTGCTTCAACTGTGTGGTGCCTTAGAGGTTTGTCAGAGAAAAAAAAAGTATAATTTAGATTGGGGAGTAAGGTGGGGGTCATACAGTCAACATGTGGTGCTTTGGTCAGACGAAACCAAAATTATGTTTTTTGCAAACTCTGTGTGTCAGAAAATTAATCCTTGAACATCACTCTGCTCATACTATTGTTACTGTTAACACATGGTGGAGGCATCATAAAACTGTGGGGATGCTTTGCTTAAACACAGAGAAGCTAGCTGGTCAGAGGTGATGGGAAGACATGTGAAGCTAAATACAGGGCAATCCAGGAAAATTATATCTGAAGCTCCAAAAGACTCAAGACTGGGGCAGGGGTATTCCTTCCAGCAAGACTATGAACATAAATATACAATTAAGCTATGATTAAATTGCTTAGACAAAAGCATAGTCATGTGGTAAAACAGGCCCAGTCAAATTCAAAACCTTTATCCAATAGAGAATCTTTGGCAAGACTTGCTACTCACAGACTGCCTCCATCCAATCAGACTCAGCTTGAGCCTTTTTACCAAAAAAATAAATAAATTTTAAAAAAATGGTAAAAACCACAGCTGGTAGAGACACACAACAAAATACTTGCAGTACTAATTGTAGGTGTATCTACAAAATATTGACTCAGGGAGGCTGAATGCAAATAAATGTCACACTTCCCAGACGTTTCTTTGTAAAAATAGGTTGTTTGTGTTCGCTATTCCATAAATTAGAAAACGTTTGTCATTGTAACGTAACAAAATATTGTACAAGTGTTAGAAATGTTTTGGTGTGGTATTGAAGAGAAATCTGCACAAGTTCTTTTATTGTTTCGTTTTACCTGGAACTGGTCCTGTGTGTCGATATCCCGCACTGACGGGTTTGGGTGAAAGGAGGGGTGTGAGTGGTACCAGCCCACAACGCTAAAGCCCAGTGACGACAGCACATCACAGGCTTGAGTCTGTGACACCGGATCCATCTCGCACTGCAAGCCTGTGCTCACACTGTTGCATGGTTCTGCTGCACAGATCTGCACACAAAACTGTTTGTCAGCTTTCGGAATAATTAAGAATATAGATAAACCCAGATTGCCTCCTACCTTGAGTACTTTCTCCTCCTGGTCGAACATTCCACCCAACAGACCAATGACTTCCCCTCTCGAGACGTGGGCATGCTGAACATAGGATTGAAAAACATGTAATGACTTTATATAGTTAGAAAAAAATAAATAAATAAAATAAAATTGCTGGGATGTCTTATTGAATGATACACTGAAAGCAAAATAAGAAACCATTTTGGATGAGGCTGTGTTTATAATGTACCATGTCCATGATGAGAAGAGTTTCGGCACATACAATGACCTGGAATGGCTCCTGTGGAAAACCACAAGTACGATTTTCAAAAGGTTTAATAACGATACTCAGCAAATATTACCACAAACCACAGTGAAATCCCAATGCCACATAAAAAAGGTTGGATGAATGCATGTTAGTGGAACACAGCTACCAATATGTAGGACTTTCCACGGTTGTGCAAACACTTTCAGAAAAACATAATGAAGACAACCTCAAGAAGACTGAAGTGAGACAAACATTAGAGCAAAATATGGTTTCAAATAATAAATGGAATAGTTATTGTCACAAAAACAAGACATTCATTCCTAAGACAAGTGATTCCAATAAGACTTGTCTCATACTGCATGTAAAAGGCAACATCTGTGTTAAATCTGCTGTTTTAATGTTTCTCATCTTCCCTGTTACCCCTGGGTAATCTAAAACGTTTGTTTCTATGTTGGTCAAAGCATAATTGAAGAACAATCCATAAAACATCAAATCCTGTTACCCCTATGAAGTATGTGTGTCACTTATGATGAGCTCCCTTCTGTATAGGGCATGTGTATCGGGACGAAGGGTGTAAAATATAAAGTTGGCTACTGTGGCATTTTATCCCTTTTCCTCCTTAATGAATGCCTGACCATCTGAAAATGAAAGTGGCATGCTCTATGCAAAATGTATGGGTGGTAAATTAATTATTGAAAAAAATCAGAAAGTAGAACAGATTAACCTCCTGTTGGAGCAGCTTCGAGAACTTAGCATGAGATTATGATGCTGGAACGTTTCAATGAAAGGCTAGGCATGTGAAAACGGTGCACTGAGCAGAACTGTTTCAGGAGTTCTGAAAGAGAGATCTCCTTGGATCTTTGCTATATTGGCCCAATAAAGTGTGTGACATCATTTTGGCAAGTGCAGCTCAGCACCATATTAGGCCTTAAACTTGTTTTAATTTGATGCTCTGGATCCAGAACTACTGATGGCCTACTGTTGGAGCAACGGCAAGCATTTGGTATGCTGAGGTCAGTGATGTTTCATTAGAGCAGACCAAGTGTCTGCATAGCGTAGCATGACACCAAGTAACCTAATTTTGGGTCAGTTTGATGGAAAATTTCAGAAGCACTTGCATGAATTTAGGGCCAGTGGCACATAAATGTAGTATATACACTACCAGTCAAACGTTTTAGAACGCCTTTCTCATTTGATGGTTATCTTTATGTTTATGACTATTTACATTGTACATTGATTCTCATTGAAAGCATCAAAACAGTGAATGAACACACATGGGATTATGTAGCAAACTAAAATATAAGTAGATGCCCCTTTACTGTGATGACTGAAATATTAACCTCTGGGTGTCTCTCAATGAATCTCTGGTAAGTTCTTTCAAGACTCTTTGGAAAACCATTTCTTGTGAACCCCTCATGAAGATCATGGAGAGAATGCCAAGGGTACAAAGCAGTAATAAAAGCAAAGGGGGGCTATTTTGAAGAATCTAAAATATAAAACTTTTTAGAGTTATTTCACACTTTTTGTTAACTGCATAATTCCATGCTAGTTCATTCATTGTTTTGTTACCTTTGGTGAGAATTTACAATGTAAATAGTCATGAAAACAAAGAGACCCATTAAGACAGAAAGTGTTTCTAAAACTTCTGACCAGTAGTCTATATGGAGTTGCTAAGATGCAATGCTCATGCAGGGCAATGTTTTTTTAAATGTACAAAAATGCCATGGCAGGCCCGGTTTAGATGGAAATCATATTAAAAATGGTGCAGTATCAATGATGGACTGTTAATTACTTAAGGCAGTGTATCTTCATTTGCCTTTGTAACGCAAGATAGATATGCAATAGTATGATTAAACAATGGAACAAATGCTTACTGACCTGTACATCCTTCTCAAAAGATCTGCAAGGAATCAGCTGGAATGGATCAAAAGACCTATTGGACAGAGATTGATTATATGCTTAATCGTCTTCAACGTACAAATTAATACTCGATTCCTGAATCCATCATGCTCACCCTCTGTATCTGGATATCTTGCAGGGTTTAGGCTGCTTCCTCATCTCCTCTCTCCGCTGAGCCAGCTCCTCCGCACTAAGATGCTGAAAAACATGTCACCCTCACAGATTCAGTAGAAATAAAAATACCGATACACTTGCTGAAGTATACAGGCGAGTTAGACAGTGTCCATACCTCATAAGTCTGTCCTTCCAAATCCTTAGCATCACACCAGTTTCCCCAAAAGTCTCGCACACGCCTCTTCCTGGTCCGCTGCAACCAATCAGATGTTAGCTCGAGTCTACCAAGCCCAAGTTTTGCAGACAGTCACAATATTCAGGAACCTACCATGCTCTGCAATCTCTGAGCTAGCTGATAAGCCTCAAGCACATCTTTGCCCTCCTTCGGCTTGGTCCGGTCCACAACCTTTGGACGGTTATACACCGCTTGCTCTGAAAGAAAAAAAGCATAAGCCTAGATGCTAAAACAACAAAGATAAAAGCTGCAGAAGTAACTGTAGCTCAAAGATTGCAAGTTTACCACAGTTGAAGTTGATGGCTCCAATGAGCTCCAGGTATGTGTGTATCCTCCCAATGCAGTTCACATCTCCACAGTTCTTCAGACCAGGACGGACCGACGTCTTGTTCAGGTATTTGGGCTTGCTCTTCAGCCTAATGATACACAAAATAGCTCTCAGTTCTACCCTACAGCTGAGCTGAAGTCAGGGTAAAAAGGGTTTGTTGTTACCATTGATCCAGGATATAGTTTCTAATCTTCAGATATCTTTCGGGGGTTTTTGATGGTCGACCCTCAAAGAACTCAGGGATGGCTTGTTTCTCATCCTCTGTGATCGTCACTGTGTCCATCTCAATTTCCTGCTCAGGGGCCTTGAGCTCCTCCACTTCCTCGTCTTCATCCTCCTGCTCCTCCTGGTCTTTGTCTGGTCCATGGATGCCAATGTTTTCAGCAGAATCTGCCAACAAAACACAATAACTAACTGACAGGTGCAGGACTCTAAGATACAAACAAACTCCTGATCTGGATTACCTGTGAAGTCAAGACATGCTTCTGTGAGCTGACCAGTATGTGCTGAGGTGTCACACTGGGAGCTCTGGTAATTGTTGCAATTAGTCGTCACCTTTGAGTCTGTCTGAGCTTCTATCTCAGGATGTTCTGTCTTTAAAACATTCTCATCTGATGTAGTTTTTCCAACTTCCTCTGGGGAAAAAAAGATAAAAGCGGATAGAGGACTCTGCCCAGAAGGAGATTTCTGGCAGGGTTGTTCTGTCGTTTCATTGATGCTCTCTAACAGAGTCAGATCTTTTTGCTCTTCTGTGGGCCGTTCTGTTGGGGTCTCAGTCTCTGTCTCAGCCTCTGGTTGCCCCGTTGGCCCACTGAATTCAGTTATGATGTCCCCCCCTTCATCCTCACTCAGGTCGTCAGTGATGTCTACATCTTCGTCATCAGAAAGCCTCTCTATGCGGACAGTATTGATCATAGTCTGCAGAGGAGGCTGCAGATCCTGCTCTGGACCTGTAGAGGGAGCTGCAGCTCCAGGGTCAGATTTAGCCTTTAGTTTGAATAAACAGGAAAGGCAGTAAGACTCCATTACAAACAGAAATGTGCTTGAAAATGTTGCTATCGGTGTGGACCAGTGGGCCACAGTCGGGTGGTCTCACCTTGTGTTTAAAGTACTGCCTGGCATAACTCTTGACCTGTAGAACACTTCGACTGTCCACCAGCTTGGCGATTTTTGTCCACCTTCGACCATACTGAGCCTCAAAAAGTAGAAAGAAAAAAAAAAAACTTTGTTCCAAAAAGGCACATACTACTGAAAATTAGGGATAGGCATTTAATGTTATCGTGAAACATATCTCATCGTGGCAAGAATTTTGATTTATCGTAACAACAATACGGTCCAATTAATGGTGACAGTATTGTTAATTCTGTTTCATGACGGCATCAATAAATATAAAAAAAATTCTAAAACATGATTGAATACAGTTATCGCGTCCAGGTTATTGATTAAAAAAAAATCACACTCTGTAACTGGTGTCCTGCAGCCTTTTTCAGAATGAGTGTTCACTGTGGGTATTTGTATAGTGTTGCTTTTACACACAACATGTGCCCCGATGGTTAAAGTATGGTTTTATCAAACTATAAGAGATTCTCCCTCTTGGTTTGAGAGATTTTGGACAAAATCAGATTTTTCCTTTGTAAGAAAAAGCTTGTCTCACAACCTTACTCCAGACATAGTCCAGACATATGGAAAATGATCAATTTCTGTCACATGTAAAGCAAAACCAGTCCTAACTGCATATTCCTCCAACCAATCTAGTGATCTTTTTACCTCTTGGCAACCTCTATGCTCAGTTTCTTTTTTGTTATTGCATTAGCCATTAAACGTCATGTTTTTGTAACATCCCTGTCGTCACATCATAATCATAATTAACATTGCTGGCTGTCTTCTCTTTGGCTTAGTATTATTTAAAATTCTGTGGATTTTCTTTGCACCCTTCCCCTTACAGATACATTTGTACAATGAGAACCAGATGATCTTCTGTAACCTCTCTGAGAACTATGGCTCAACTAAATCAAAAATGTCCTTCAACAAAATCTTCATTTAGAGTGCTTTTTTTATATTCAAATTTTATATATAATAGTTTTCCAGTTGAATACCACGGGATATATGTCACATTAAAGGTCTAAAAACATTTAGCAATTCAAGTGTAACATATATTTTTTTTATTTCTTTGCTTCATCTTTTTACATCGCAAAAACCTGTAATTTTAAAAGTGATATGAACACTTCCAGTTTAATTATGTACAAAGTACACTCGTGTCTTTTAAATAGAAAGTTGCGAAATTCTCTTCAAGCCGACATACACCATTAAAATTAAGAAGCTTACCAGTCCCTCCTCAAACAGCTCTTTCTCCTGTTTGGACCAGCGAGAGGAAGCAGCGGCCGACGTTGAGCTTTTAGTTGGAGATCTGAATATTGAAGAGAAAGATTTTCAACAAAAATAACAGGTGGGGGAGAACTTTAAAACTAAAGTGACTTACTTCTTTACTTTGGGCTTTTTACTGGGATCACTGGGTAAAATGTCAGGAATCCTCTCACCCGTCAAGTAATACCTTCAAGTGGAGTTAAGTACAATTGCTCGATGTTTAATGTTTTTTTTTGGGTTTTGTTGTTACAGCTGTTTTGGATCAGGGTGTACCCCACCTGTCGCCCGTAGACTGCTGGAGATATCCACCAGCTCCCCCGTGACCCACTATGGAATAGGCGGTATAGAAGATGAATGAATATTTTGGATCGATTTTCCTACCAGAATAGCAAAACCTTTACAGCTGCAGATTGTTATTTGATGTATTCTGGATCATACATTAAGCTGAATATTGTTGATTAAACATTTGCTAAAACAAAAATTAGAATAACACCCTGACAGAATTTGAAGCAATTTTTTCTTTCATCTATAAGCACCCATTTGTAAAGGTACATATACAGAAATGAGAAGAGGCCACCATAAGGTAGGCTAATATGCTTAATGAACGTTTAACTGATTAACTGATGGCTTAAATTTAGCCTGAGAACTTTTATACCTTCAGACGTTACCAAATTTCTGAGTCCAACTCTGTAAAAATTATTCTCAAGAACAAATATGTCTGTCCTGTGAAGACATCAGAGGTTTGTTCGATAACACTGGTAAACAAACAAGCACCAAGGGCCACATCAGACAGGACAGGAATAAAGTTGGGGAGAAATTTAAAGCCGACAGCCCAGGAAATGAGAGCATAAATAAAAGAACCAGCCAAGAGCCCCATGGTAACTCTGGAGGAGGTGCAGACATGTACCGCTCATCCAAGAGAATCTGCTAACAGGAAAACCATTAGCTGTGAAATCCACAAATCTGTCTGTTATCAGACAGATAAGATGGAAAGACGTAAGCCATAAGAAATGAAGCAAACAAGCGGAAGAATGTGCTTTGATCACAGGCTGGAATTGTTTAGATCTGAGCATCTATGTGTCAGAATGGTCCAGTTATAGTCCAGAAGTAGATATTATTAACAAATGCTATTCCTCCAGTCTGACTAAGCTTGAACTTTTGCTTGCAGCTGGTAGAGACATACCTCAGAAAGTAAGGTTTTCCTTTCACCTAACGAATGTGCACTTTTTTTTTTGGTCTGTTACATATGTTGGACCACTTGTTTGCTGAATATTGGACCATTTGCACATTGTTGGACGCCACTATGCGTTTCCAACGTCATCGGCCATTTTGTACCGCAGGATAGTCTGTCCCACAAAACCCAGCGGCCCCTGCGGCTAATAAGACGGGGGCGTCGCAGCCCTGAGGCCACCGTCAACTATATAACAGGATGAGACAACCCACCATTTGCTTTTCAGCTGGAGACCGGATCAGCAACTGAAGCGCATCACTTCTGGAGAAGAGTCCCAAGTGGATTTCATTTATTCTCCTTCGTTGGCCAACGAAAAATTCATGAACGAGGTTTCTGGAATGAGAAGGCCACAAATTTCACTTTGCCGATGGAAGACGTGAGTTTAACACGTAACCAAAACCACGGAGTTTCAAGGAGACGCAACTTTCCCTCCGTGCTCGGTTCTAGTCGACTGCTGACGGTCAGATCATATTTTTCCTTTTTGCCAAGGAGGAGAAAGGACAAAAATTGACCGCTCTTCCCAAAGTTAACTGTGGACACACATTAACTTGCAACTTTTTTGTTTCCTCTCTTCAACTCCGCTCAGAAGGAAGACAACGACAAGTAAAACCCATCCTTTATTTTTATTTATTTCTTAGAAAAAGTCTGGGCAGGGTAGAGGAGGTTTTAGTGCGATGAGATTCACCATTTAATCTAATATGTTCTGAATTATATGTGCATGTAACCTTTTTATTGAAACCTTGATGTGCCGTGTTGGATGTCTGGAAGCCGCTGAGCTACCCAGCTTTGTGTGTGTTTTGCGGGGTTGTTGAATACCTGAGAGCAAGCGCAGGTGCGCTGTGAGACTGGACTGTTATTATAACCATTCTTTGTCTTTAACTTTACTGCCTACTAGCTTGCCGCCAAAAGTTTTATTACCCTTTGTGTGCTCACCCTGCGCAGAGTTGGGGGAGGTTTTATGACCGAGTACTCTGTTCACCACCACATCCCTTTGTCATATTATCATTTTTGTCATAACTGCTGGTTTGATCCCATACACTGCCGTTTTGCTTTATTTTGTTTAGTTAGATATTTTAACCCTTTTTGTGTAGAACTTTGCATGTTTGAGTAGGTGAAGATTATTAAATCGGAAGAGTTGATTGTATCAGGGCTGTGATTTAATAAATATTCACATGGATAAAGAGAAGTGGTTTGTGTTTATTTTGTGCAAAAGTGATTCGTCAGTCAAAATAAGGTTAAACGTTCCACACGTTTCAGCAGAAACAGTCGATTAAACAGTGACATCTCTGGTAATAGTTATTAATTATTACTGAGTATTTAACGGTTGTAATTATCAGAGGCGTTGAGCCACAATTACAACACCAGAAGACATCTCTGGTCTTCGATTCATAAACGAGGATTTTGGTTAAGAAATTAATTTTGTCAAATTATGATTAATTAATATCAAGAATTATAAGTAACAATCGATAATCATAATTCCAACACATAACATTCCAATAAACGGAAGTTATGCTGTAACTATGGTTCTGTTTCATTCCTTCCTGACTGCCAGTGGCAGTAAACAAAGTGGATATGTCTCCTCGCAGGTCGAGATTAAATGTAAACAACGTCACGCACGTGACACGTAGCCCACCTGGGCATACGTCTATAAGTAGCACGTGGAAGGCTACATTCGGTCTCTGGGATCTTCTCGCAGGGAGAAGTTCCGAGTGACCAGTGTGACTGGCAGTCATCCAAGAATTCACAGAACCACAGTTACAGCGTAACTTCCGTTCTGTTTCATTCCTTCCTGACTGCCAGTGGCAGTAAACAAAGTGGATGACTTATGCCAGCAATGTCACGAGGAATGTAGAACCCACCCACCTCTCAGTCAGTAGAAGGGGCCAGAGGCAGGATTGCCGAGGCCAGTGCGGACTCATGTGCCACATTGAGGCGGTAGAAGCATGCCATCATGCACGGTGTTGCACATGACACCGCCGTGCAGATATCCCCCAGCAGCACGCCCCTCAGTGCCGCCCAGGACGTAGACACAATCCTGGTGGAATGGCACACAGCACCAGAAGGGGCAGCTGCCCCCACACACTCATAAGCCAGCGCAATAGCATCTATTGAGAGAGAGAGAGAGAGAGAGACGGACCTGCACTGCCACACTGCTCCCCATCAGAGAGGTGATGCGTCCGTAGTCACCACCTCCCGCCTTGCGGGGACCGTACCGAGGGGAACCCCAGGCTGCAGATATGCTTTGTCCCACCAGCGATGGAGGAGCACTGCGCAGCCGGGTGTAACCCACACCTTGACCTGCCGGTGCAACCTGGGGACCATGTGGAGGCCGTTGAACCACTTGTGCAAGGGCCGTAGATAAAGCAATGCCAGAGGAGTCAGAGCCGAGGCCGCCACCAGCATCCCAAACAGTCTCAGCCACAGTTTGACTGGGGGTGCCGCACCCGCTCGAAAAGACTGGAGCAGGGACTGAATCCTGTCCACCCTGTCCGAGGTCGGCTGAGCCAGCATGGCCACTGAATCCAAGGCCATGCCAATAAAGACCACCTGCTGGGCCGGGATGAGAGAACTCTTCTGATGGTTCACTGCTATCCACAGTGCTCTGACATGGGCCAGGACCTTTGACGTCGCCCGATCCGCCCCGCCGGAGGAGGGGGGCCGCAATTTGTGCAGGATCTGTGACAGGGGTCACCTTGACCCCCGATGGGGGTGGAGGCCAACGGCAGAACTGCAGCCTGTACCCTTGGAACATAGTTCTTAACACCCACGCATCCCTGCAGTGGGTTTTCCAAAAGGCCAGGTGCCGTTGTGAAAACCTCCCCACCGTCGACCTGCAGCCCTCAGGCCGCCCTCTGCCGCCTGCCGGAATCCGGCGAAAAAATGGATTTCCCATTGGCCGGGCCACGGGTGCATCGTCCAAGTCGACCTTGGCCAAGGCTGCCAAAATAATTGCCCGTAGCGGGCATGGTTACTCCCCTGGGCGAGAGCTAAATGAACTCCCGAGGGAATTACCTGAGCCATCGTTTCCTCCAATACTCGGGGGATCCCCCTCACGATCCCGAGGGTCCGGGAAGGGCTCCCACTGGTCCTCAAGGGGCTTAAACTCTGAATTGGAGGCCCTCACAGAGATTCCATCATCCTCCAGGTCCTCCCCGACTCCCAAGCTGCAGCTGCTTGGAAGGCAGGCGTAGATTCTGGGGCCTTGAGTAGAGCCTTGAGCTGCTCCACCTTGGTCCTCAAAGAGTCCACTTCCTGCCAAGATGGGCGCTCCAGCCGAGGGCTCTTCCTCCGTGGGCTGCGGCGTCCCTCCGCTGGCGCATCCCCCCGCCTCCCGAAACACGCTTGAGGCATCCCTGAGGGTGGCACCTCGGCCGCGAAGAGGAGATTCTCTACCTGACGTAGCCTGTTCTCTCTAACAGGCAATGGCAAAATGCTGCAGTTCATGCATGGGTCCGTCAGAGTCTCCCTGAAATGACCCATGCCCTGGCATTTTGGGCACAGATCATGTCCGTCCTCTACCTGAGGCGCACGCCAGCATCCCGATCACAGACGTGGGAAATGCAGGCAGGCACCAGGGAAACTGAGCCTTCAATAAAACTGAACGCGATCAGAGGCCTCTATTTAATTACACCGCTCTCCTATACAGAAACGAGCCAGGCAATCCGAGCGAGAACTGTGCAGCACAGAACGCAGTCAGAACATCCAGCTTCCACTCACCTGAAAACTGCAGCTGTCCGCTCCTCCCCACCCGGTCTCAACAGGGGAAAAGAAGCGCCAGCATCAAGCTTCCGGCTACTAGAATGAACACAGAAACAGAGACACGTCAACCACAGCCTTAGAGGGCTACAAAGAGCACTCCGATGAAAAAGTCCCCGGCAGGATGACGCCTTATCACACCAACAGTGTGCTTACCTCTCTTAGACCTGCAATACCCAATAAGCGCCGAAACACGGACTTATAGGAGCGACCAACCTGCGAAACACGCGACGGTCAACAGCGAGAAGATCAAAGAGACCGAACGTAGCCTTCCACGTGCTACTTATAGACAGCACGCCCAGGTGGGCTACGTGTCACGTGCGTGACTTTGTTTACATTTAATCTCGACCTGCGCGGAGCGCGAGGAGACATATCCACTTTGTTTACTGCCACTCGCAGTCAGGAAGGAATGAAACAGAAACCCATTGACGTTTGAGGTTGTAACGTTACAAAAGTTGAAAAACGTCCAAGATGTATGAAAGCTTTTGCAAAACACTAGAAGTTGCATCCCTCTGAAGCCTGTCAGCTGTGCAGTGATCCATTTGCAGGTTCGTGGTTAAAGGATACTGTTCCTCCAGCAGCATCCTCTCTATCACCTCTCTGTTTTCCGGGCTGATGGAGCTGTCCAGCTCCCAAGGCTGCAAACAAGACAGAGCACTGAGTCCCACAGTCACACCTGATAGACAAGCGGTGGGATTTCATCAGGTCCTACCAGGATCCAGGCGCTGTTTCTGCCCGCAGGCTTGATAAACTGCTCCTGGACTAGCCCTGCTGCGTCCACCTCTCTGCAACAAGACGGAAACCAGCTGTAACAGACAGGCTAACTTGCACCGAAACACTGAAAATAATCCTGTTAACCAGCGTTTAGGGAAACAGAACTCCCCCAAGACAGCAAAAACCGGACACAACAGCAAACAGAGCGACGTTTTACCCCAGATTGCTATCAAAATCGTCTCCCTCGATGTCAATATCCACTTCGTCCTCCATGTTGCAGGACAAACGTAAACAGAAAACGGGGAAGAAGTGTCCAGCTTTACTTACAGCGCCACCTTCAGGCTGGAAGATAACGTCTGAGAGGAACTGAGGCGTAAATTGTATTGACAAACGGCGAAAACAAGATTTGCAGATTAGAAGAGTAAAGAAAACAACATCCAATTAAAAAAGCATAACACAAAGATAAAATAAAATAGATACATAAACAAATAACTGCCTTCAGTCGGTTTTCTCTGCTTCCAAGAAGTCAGACTTTCTGCCTGTCTCATTTTTAAAATAAAGTCATCACTGGACTTGGCTTCTCATTTTCTGTCCAGTGCTCATAGCTGACATTGACTGCATGTTGTGCAGCTTGTGGATGTATTTTCCTCTTGATCGCCCTGATTGGTGATTAGCAAAAGAAATACTGATGCACTTATTTGAGTTTAATAAAAATAACACACAGGTTAGGGACATAGGAGGGATAATGTTGTAGTTTGTTTCCTGCTGAAAAAAAAAAAAAAAACTACTAAAGGTGCATTCTTGGTGAATTATAATATAATCAAAAGGTTCAGTAATTCAAGTGAAACTCATATAGACACATTGCACACAAAGATGTAGTTCAAGTATTTATTTCTGCTAATCTTCATGATTATGGCTAACAGCTAATAAATACTACAAATTCAGTTTCTCAGATAATTAGACTGTATAAGACAAAAACTTATTTTTAATAAAGGACGTTTGGGCTCTTGAAAAGTTATTCCAGGTACTGTATGGTACACACTCCATACATGATACATCAATGCAGCTTTACATGGAGATGTTCCGGAAGCCCAGGTTTCTTTATTGGTGGCCTTCATTTCATCTGCATTGATGTCACATCTTCCTCTTGACAATACTTCATACAGAATCCCCAAATCATCAGTGACTGTGGAAACTTCACACTGAGCCTCAATTAGCTTGGATTCTGTCTTTCCACTCGTTCTCTGGGACCTTCATTTCCAAATAAAAAGCAAAAATGAATTACCACTGTTCATAACCATAATCATTGAAAGGAACAATAAAAACTTGAAATAGCTCTCTCTCTCCATGTAATATATCAAAAGGAGTTTGTTTTTTACTTAAACTTCTTGATAATAATTGATAAAATAATCAGCAGGTAAATAATTAAGGGTCATACCTGTCAGAAACCAGAACTGGCAAATTGCCTGAAAAAGCCTGTACTTTGTGTTTTATACCACCAAGGCAAATGGTTAATATCAAAGGATCAATGCATAAACATGTCAGGGGAAGACAGATTTCCTAAATGTATAAATACCAGACTTTTAAAAGTTCATGTAAAACAGCCCATAGGTCTGAAGATTTCTTTTTTTTTTTCCTGTTTGGCAACCATTAAATAAACCTAAATTCTATGTCTCCTGCACCTTTGTATATATGTATATTTAAGGACATAAAGATATATGCATAAATATATCTTATAAGGCATTAAACAAACAAAAACAAAAACAGAGAGCAAAGCAAAGTGTACCGGAGTCAAATTTCTGATTCTGAAAAGATTGTGCCCCCCAACAAAACCGACTCTGCTCATAAAATGTTTAATTTTACCATTTTGAGTAACTGCAGTTACACAGAATAGCAAATGTGCAGAAATAGCATATAAGAAAAACACTTATTAGATAGCATTTTTTCACTAAATCTAAAGCCAGACACTTCCCTTAAAACCACTAACCCACTCAATAGAATCTGCAGGCGAATGAATAAAATCCAAACACTAAATGAAAGACAACAAAAAAGGTTTTATTTAGAAAGAATTCACAGTTTCTAATGGCACTACAGTTTGTGGTAGTAACTCATTCCTGCTCAAAAATACTGTGCAGCTTTTTGGAGTACTCATAGAGAAAGAGGGGAGGGGGACGACAGAAAAAAAACAGCACTTGACAAAGTAGAAAAACAAACAAAAAAAGGCATGAGGAGTCATACAAAGTGCACGTGCATCTCTAGAAATTCTCTAGAAGTGCTTCCTCCTCTTCTGTTATGGATTGAAGCAGGTTCTAAGTAGTCTTTTTCATGACAAACACACACCCATGAAACTAACAACAATCTCCCATGCATACAGGTAAACATGTCATCCACATTAAAGGGTGGAAAATAAAATAAAGGATTTGCTTAGCTTGCGAAACATTTGTAATCACATTAATAGTGTTGCAAATCAGATTAATCTTTGTTGCGTTCCCTTTAATTCAATTCATTTCCTCTTTACAAAACATCAGGATCTTTTCAAGGTGGGGCACACAATGAGTGGATAGAAGACAAGTGGAGTGTAATGTGAGAGCGAGGACACAAACATTTTAGTGACAGAATACCTAAAACTAAAAGACATTAATGCAAGCAGGCAGGGTTTCTCCACAATGACTAGTAGAAGTGCAGCAAGGGTCAGAGGTGAGGGAAATCATGTGGAGCCTGATCAAGCAGCAGAAATGACACGACACCAACCACGTGGAGCCAATCAGAAACCCTATTAACACCAAGGAAAACTTCACCTGTTAAAAACAAACACCCTGAACTCTGCAGGGTATTTAGGTTATGCTGCATGCAGCGCTATGGAGAATTTAAACAGCATTGTGTGGTATCAGTTGTGATAACATACAGGGAGACTTAAAAGCAGGGACAGTAATGAAGACTCAGCTGAGCACTTTCACCTCCTTTTAACTGAACAGCAGCTCTGCCGACAGAAGCAGCAGTCTTCTGATCCATCGATAGTTGATATTTAAGAGGCTAACAAAAAGGTTTTTCACATATTATAACAAGGAAAAAAGGAATATGTATTTGAGCCATCCATCATGCCTAACATTTCTGTGTAACAAACTCACATAAACCACAGTGACCCAGTAGAACTGGAAAACTGACAAACCAGTGCCTCAATTAGAAAAATCTATAGACTTTTTTAAATAAATAAATAGATAAATAAACCGGTGGGCCAGATTGTTCTGCAGGATCCCGGTAGTTGTGTGAGTGAAAAGAGTGTAGACATTGGACTCAGCTTCCCCAGCACGTTCTTACAAGTCACAAAAACAGGTTGAGGGACAGGAAACAACCATGGCTCAGACTGGCTTAAAACATTTAAACAGATCCCAGAATGCCTCTAGCTTGTTCACATCATATATAGAATCCAATATGAAGTGTCAACATACAGTTTGTGTGCTTGATGTTTCTGGGCCCAGCCCAACTACGTAAAGCAGGGGAATGATTCATTATGAGCTTGTAGGATGCACAGACTGCTGCTTCTCTAACTGTAATCTGAGGTCAAATTAAATAAGAAGCTAAAAAGGACAAAGAACTTTAAGTTATTTTCTTCATTCAGCTCCGTGGTTGGTTTCAAACTGTAACAGAGATGCATCAGACAGGTTCACAGTAAGATTTTGAACACTCTGGTCCCATTCAAACAAGATAGATGAGAACAACATAAAAGATAACAGAAGGAAAAAATGGATGAGATAAAGTTGTGTGCTCCACGTTTCCCTTACAATGACACTTGTTATCAAACACCAGCAGTCTAATACTTATTGAAGGAGCATAGAATTGAGGTCAGCACCTTTCTCACTGTGCTCAGAACAGGGGAAAAAATTAACTGATGCTTCGCTATCTGGAGACAATGTGCTTTTTCAATAAAACAAGTCCTGTTGTACCGAATGTGTGCTGATGTGTCGCTCTCCACCACAGTGTCTCTCTTTGCACACCAGCAGCTCGTCCAGCTTTAAAGTTTTTAACAATTAAAAGGTCTTCAACATATAGAAAGGCACATAACCGTGAACAGGTCTTTGACAAGAGTGGATACGGTCTGGATGAGCTAATGCTGCTAAACTCTTTTTCACTTCAACTGTGCGCCTGGAGGTTCATGGGAAATGTGGTTCTTTGGGATACAGTCATTTTTATAGTGAACAGGGTGTTGTGTAAATGTGAAGTGTAGCATTTCAGACATGTCCAGTGACGGCTGTCGCCCTGATGGTCCCAACACTCATGTCTTTGTTTCCCTTCATGAGCTGCTGCAGGCTGGGCAAAGAGTCGACGCCTCCCCCTGGCACAAGAGGAAACTGCAGCTCTGACTGTCGAGACCTCTGCCGCTTCATGGAGCGCTTTTCCTGACGGGACATGGTGGAAGATTGGGTGAGGGGGGCGTAAACGCCGTGGCCGTTGCACATGCTGGCGGAGGGGCAGACGGGAGAAGGGGGGGAAAGGCGGTTAGTGTATGATTCCTCAGACTGAGTGGAGGAGCTGCAGCTGCTGGTTTCAGAGGGGAACTCCTTCGACGTTAGAGTGGGCAAAGACGCCACCTGGTCTGTAGATGGAAGAGGATGCCACACGGGGGGAGGAGGGAGAGGAGGAGGAGGGGGTGGGGGAGGCATTGCAGGGAGGCTCGAATGGAAACCGTTGCATTTTAGATCCCCGTTTGTGAGGGGCAGAGAGGGGTCAAATGGCTTCAAGGTCTCAACTTTGTCCAAAGATTTTGTTTTGCCACGTTTTTTCTGCAGAACAAACAACACAGGAGAAGAAGAGGAGAACCTTACTTTAAAACTCAGAGGAAGATACATTTACAGGTGCATTTCAAGAAATTAAAAAAACTAAGTTAAAAGTTATTTTAGTAATTTCAGTCAAACTCATATAGATTAATTATAAACAAAGTGATGTATTTCAAGTGTTTATTTCTCTCAGGTTTGATGGTAATGGCTTACAGCTAATGAAAAACCAACATTCAGCCTTTGGAGGATTATGAAGCAAAGTCCGTTCAAGAGTTTGGGGGAGATTCACAAGGTGGGGACTGTAGCTAAGGAGAAAAGGGACTGGACTGTTGCTCAGTGTCCAAAATAGTTTAGCGGAAAGAAAAACTAGGTCCCACTGTCTGGATGAAGAGTGGATGGGAACAAAATCTAAGTTATTTAAAGTCCAGTGTGAAGTTTCCAAAGTTAGTGGTGATTTTGGATGCCACGTCATCTGCTAGTGTTGGTCCACTGGGTTTTATGAAGTCCAACATCAACACAGCCATCTACCAGGAAATTCTAGAGATCTTCTTGGTTCCGCCTGCTGACAAGCTTTCCAACACTGCCAAAGGTACCAAATGATGGTTCAGTGATCATGGTGTTACTGTGTTTGATTGGCCAACAACCTGGCCAGACCAGATCCCCAAAGAGAGTCTATGGAGTATTGTCTAGATGAAGATCAGACACCAGACTCAACATTGTAGAGGAGCTAAAGGCCACCTAGGCTTTCTGAACACCTGAGCAGGGCCACAGTCTGATTTCCTCCATGCCATGCTGCATTGATGCAGTAATTCATGTGTAGAACGAGTCCTGGCCAAGCACTGAGTGCATAGACTGTACATGGACATACTTTCTAACACAATTCTTTATTTAAAAACCCTTTTATGCAGGCCTAAATCAATTTTCTAAAACTGATTTTTGAGTTTTTATCAGCTGTAAGGCATTATCAGAAGACAATCTAGTGATGATAACGCAAACATGGAACTACTCTTCATCCTGTGCCACCTCAACCATCCAGGGACGTACGCCAGGATCCTGTTTGTAAAATTTAGCTCAACCTTCAACACAGTCAACCCAGACATCCTCCACCAGAAGCTCACTGAGCTCACAGTGCCGGTCTGTGAGTCCCAGTCTCGCTCAGTGGATCACCAGTTTCCTGACTGACTGGCAGCAGCAGGTCAATCTTTCTATTTCTTATCAATTATAATTTTTATATTTAAATGTTTGTACACCGAGATCAAAAAGGAACCAAAGTCAAGTTCCTTGTTTGTGTGAATAAACCTGGCCAATAAAGCTGATTCTGAGATGAACAGAAATAAAATCTTGAAATGTGTCACTCTGCGTTAGGATTTCACAGCTGAATTGCTGAAATACATCAATATTCTGGTAATGCTCTAAAGGACTGAGATGCACCTGTAACAATACAATGTTACATAGACATCTTTAGAGCTACACACTGATGGCACACAAACTGGTCAGAGCATGGTGGAAAGGTTTGTTAGGAAATAATGGAGCATATGATGTGGAAAAAAAGTTACTACTTATAAAAATCATCTTACAGTATTTACAAGTCACTCTGGAGGTGTGCTGTGAAATCTCTTTATCCAACTGCCTGTTGGGTGTGGGAGATGCTTTAGATGTGTAGTAGCAAAAACCAGTCTCAGTAAAGAGCAGGTGTTAATGGGCTGAAACTCTAGACATCAGCATATTTCCCTCAACTTGTGAAATAGGAAATCTGACCAGGAAGTGATTCCCTGCTTTATGTAACAGATGCACTGTACACAGCGACTGACACTAGAGAACACACAGCACTTAGGTAAGGCGGCCATCACAGCCAGCAGACACTGTACCTTTTTCTCTGGAGAAAACCTTAGAGGTTCTACAATGAACAAGTCATCTGGACCTACTGGGGAGGGGAGAGAGGGGCCAGGTTAATGATGGAATGGCAAACAGGAATACATACACGTAACAAGCATGAAATGACCTTGCAAGTAGTTTTTATTTGTAACAAAATTGTTAAAAATCCTCCTTCTGATCCCAGATTACAGTTGTAAGAAACCAGTAAGCAAAAACAATTAGTAAAAAAAAATTACAATCCAACATTAAACTGACATCATAGGACATACAGCCCCAGTTCAGTACTCGTCGCTACTTGCAAACGTCTAGCATGAGCCAGTGAAGCATTGTGCTCTATTATTACACTCCTGAAGCCTGCATGTGGGCACGAGCAGGCAATGACAGCCGCTCTGCCTCAAGGGCGAGATCTACACACGCACACACAGCTCAGTGGTAAGGACCAGCAGGGGGCGATGTACAATACCTTGCAAAACCATTCATATCCATTGAAATTTCTCACATTCCACTTTGCCATCTTACAACCACCAACTTCAATGTGTTTTACTAGTGCTGAACAACTGGAAGGAAAATGATACATGGTTTTCAAAGTGTTTTAAAACAAATAATCTGAAAAGTGCGGCATGCATTTGTATTCAGCCCTCAAGAAACTGAATTTTTCTTTACTCTTCTTTGCAAAACAGATCAAGCTCAGTCCAATTAGCTGGACTGCATCTGTATGCATCATGTTTTAAGTCCTGCCCCAGATTGTGAACTAGATATACTTCTAAATTTTGACAAGAGTCTTCTAATAAAGAATTTTACTTTAATCTAAATCTTTTTATTGTGGCTATGGCTGTATGTTTAGGCTCCTTTTCCTGTTGGAGGGTGAACCTCCACCCCAGTCTCAAGTCTTTCGCAGCTTCTAATATATTTTTTACCCAGGACTGCTCTGTATTTAATATGTTTTCATCAGCTGACCTAATTTCCCTGTCCCTGCTGAATTTAGCATTCCCACAGCATGATGCTGCCACCACCATGTTTCGTGGTGCGAAGACTCTGACTCGCAGCACTTTTCGTGTTGTCCAAAAAGTGCAATTTTGTCCTCTGACCAGAACATTTTCCACTACATGTTTGCAGCTTGCCACAAGCTATACCGGGGACCACTGACTTCACGAATTCCTGTAGGTGTATTACATAAAATCCCAAAACATTGCTGTTTGTGGTTGCAATATGAAAACCTTCAACAGGGGTATGAACATTTTTGCATGGCAATGCAGGTACTCCAAGTTAAAGGCTTCCATGTTTTCTTGCCTCCACCAGCCTCTCAGTGTGGCTGTGTGTTGCCTTTTGGCTCCAGCTTGCATGAGTAAACAGCAAAGATTTACGAAGTGAGAGATGGAGAAAATGAACAGAGTTTTGGAAATGCCTGGGCGTTGCAGTGCAGCGTTTTAAAGCAGCTGGCCTGAAATAGTTGCGACAAGTCTTTGCAATGTGCTGACTGTGGTATCAAGTATAATCACTGCTTAGGTTTCAGTGGCAGAGGCTAAAAGAGTGGCAGAGCATGGATTTAAAAGGTAAGTTGAAGGAGAGACATGGGTCTACTGTGATGAGGGTTCTCACCTTCTGTAGAGGAAAGCTGAAATGACTTGGAGCGAACGAGCGGGGACGTCACCCTACGTTTTAGGCTCATGTCATCATAAGAAGAGAAACATCTGATGAAGGAAAAACATGTATGACATTTATTAGGGGTTGTTAACCTTGTCATCACGCTCACTTCAGTTAGTGGTATGACAGGATTGATGGCATTTAACAAAACCTTCAAATGGAAGGAGTCCAGCATGTTCCAGGAATCACATAAAGATGTGTTTGTTACATAACTACATATCCGAGACGATTTAAGTAATTCAAGGAGCTTCAAATGAGACGCTTGTAGAAACTAAGCGTTACATTCACTGGAAGAGTGTCACACTAAGAGGGTGAGGCAAACCTCTTGGGGCTGGGGTAGTGGTTGCTCTTGGGAAGGGGAGTGAAGTTGGCTTTAGGGCTAGGAGACGAGCTGCAGCAGCACTGTAGACACAGCAGGACGCCCAGCAACAGGCACAGGACCAGAGAGAGCACCAGGTAGCTCTGACGGTCAGATACCTGTAGAGGAAAAGTTCAGTTAAATGCTGGTACAGGAGAAAGAAAAGTACCTTTAAATAGAAGACTAAATTAAACAGTTCAAAACACACAGAAAAATAATTGTAGGTTTTTGTGGTAGGGACTGTACAAGATGTGGCATTTTCTGGGTGTGGTGTAGAAATTTAATAGAAATTATTATGTAGGATATAGCGTCTGCCTGACACTTGGCTCTTCTCAGTTCATTTCGCATACAATGGTTCATCAAGAACATCTGTATTTAATCCACCTGGGCACAGTGTGTCCACTTTGTGAAGCCAAACAAGCAAAAAAATATTTCTTGTTTAAAACTGGAACTGCTAGTGTTACATGCATCCCACCCACTTATGCTGCATGGGTTTGAAACCTCCTCTGCAGCTGAGCGTAGGCTGCAGTAAAGCCAGTACTAGTTCACTCTTAACATTTTCAAATGTGTTCAACTGAGATAAACAAAAGTATCACAATAGGTCTTGAGATCTTTGCTTCTGAAGGCCTTTGAGTTCACATAAACAGTGTTTCCCCTTCCAAACCATCCTCCACCTTTACCTTTCAAAAAGCTCCACTATCCCCCTCTGAGGCCACGACAAAACTGCTGAGGTTAATCCTGGTTAACTGGGAGAACGGTGTCAGAATACACAGAACATCTTAGTTTGTTGCATGTGGGTCTGCAGAGCAGTCAGGGTGCCCATGCTGGCTGTCTAAGCAGGATAGCATCCTACTACAAACCAAAAATGGTTCTGTAATAATTTCTGGAGCACAGCCACAAGTTTGAGGTGTTGACCTGGTCTCCAAATTCCCCAGAACTCAATCCAATCTGACAGACCTGCTCGACAGACAAGTTCAATCCATGGAGGCCTCACCTCGCAATTTTCAGGACTTAAAGAATCTGTTAACTTCCTGGTACCAGATACCACAGCACACCTTTAGATCTAGTGAAGTTCATGCCTCCAGTCCTGTTTTGGCAGCAAAAAGTCACACCTGCACATTTTTAGGTGATCATGTTTTTCCTTATCTGTGTAGTTTGCCAAAAAAAAAAAAAAGGTGCACCGTATCTTTCCACATTAGGTTGCCTATCCCTTACCTTCAGTGTGTTGGTTTTGACTTGTTTTAAATGCAGTTAAAAAGATTAAGAACAGCAGATGTTACCTCTCGTTGCAGCTGGCTCACTGTAGCTGTAAGATTGAGCATCAGTTTGGTAACATCCTCCAGCTGGCTCTGCAGAACCTGGATAGAGTCAGTCTGTTTCTGGTCCTGTATTCATTGACAAAATGACAAAAAAAGCAACAAGTGTGGTTCAGTTGTCAGGCAACACTACAGTAAATACACGCATTTACTGTTAATGGGTGAATTTGTTTCAAAATGTTTGGGTTGAACGTCATGAGACCTGCTCCTGAGCGATGCGGGAGGTATTTTGCAGCTTTATGATGGTCTTGTTAAAGCCTTTCTGCATCTCCTCCATCTGTTTACGGTACCTGAAGAGGACAGATGCAAAGATGAAAATGTTTCATTAAGTTCACAACATTTAACAACAAATTGCTATTGTAGGGTTTAAGTTAAACTTTGGATTTTTGAAGGTTTTACCTCTGACTCAGTTCCTCCAGGTATCTGCTGGACAAACTCATGTTCATCTCCAGAGCTTTGATCCTGTTGTTAAGCCTCATGAACACGCTTTCCTTCTGACTGGACCCGTGAACGGCGCCTCCGTTCAGTGTTCCCCCGGAGTAATCTCCTCCATTCTGCAGCTCTGCGTAGAAGTCTGTTGCTGTCCGCTGAATGTTAGTGTTTAACAGATCCTCCTCCACAAAGTCCTCGGTCCGATGGGGATGTCCTGTCTGGGACAGATTGTTCCCCTGTTCTCCCTGGATTTGAGGATCATCAGTGTTCTGCTTTTGTTTGCTGCCACCATTATCTGTACCCGACTTTACTGAGTCTGTGTGGCTGTCAGCTGGTGGGACGGCGGCTGGCAGCTCAGTGGGAGGGGGTAGAAGGTTCTCAGGCCTTGATGCGGTAGGAAGAGAAACTACAGGCTGCTCTTTGACGGGTGTCAATGAGGAAACTGAAGAGGCTGTCTCCAGGGGCAGAACCAGCAGGGGAGGACTGACAGAGAGTGTCAGTGTGGCGCTTCCGACCGGCTGCGTCTCTGGGATAGAGACAGCTTGGAGGGGAGGAGTGGGGACAGGGTCAAGGGCTTCATCCTTTACAGGAGGTAAGAGCTTCTCCTCATGTGTGAGGGTGGGCCTCATCATGGTGCTGTGAGGGGCTGATGAAGTGTGGGGGGGAATCGTGGCAGTTCTACTAGGCTCTAGTAGGATGTTAAGCTCTGGAGTGTGTATGTCAGACGGTTGAGCATTGACCTGTAAATCAGTCTGTACCTCACCTAAGGGCTTCCCCTGATTGTGGATTTCACCCAGAGCCTCCGATTCTGGAGCTTTTTCCGTCAGAGGGAAGACTTCTTGGGTAGGTGTTGGGACAGGGATGACTGGAAGTCTTTGGACAGAGATGTTCTCATCAGTCTGGGTCTCAGTGTTAAGTTGCCTCCTCCTGAGGCTCTGCAGTCGCTCCTTTGCCACCCTGGCAGAGCACCAGCGATGAAGCAGCTCAGGCAGCGTGGCCATGCAGGACAGAGACAGGGAGGACAAGGAGGAGAAAGGACAGTATGTTTGACTCTCCCATTGGTTCCTGTTAGCATACCTCCTCATTTTCTCCTCACATTTATCCTCCTCTTCCTCGACCTCCTCCTCCAACAGTGTGACAGTTGACTGTTTTGGCTCCTCATCTTCATCCTCCTCCACAAGTGTGACAATCTGTCTGTCCTCACTGGAGTCAGATAATGAGGAGGAGGAAGTAGAGTCACTAGAGGTATTAGAAAGCTTCTCTGTTGCAGTTTGTTCAGGCTTTGCAGGGTCCAGACTGAGGAAAACAACAGGCTTTTAGTGTCTTTCACTGACCTACACAGAGCCTTGAAAAAGGATTCACACTCTGAACTTTTCACGTTTTTTTAACATTACAACCTTCAAACTTCAGGATATTTTATAGGAATTTTATTTGAGACCAACACAGTCAGTGTAAGGAGAAATGGAAAAAGACACACAGCTTTAAAAATGTTTCATACACAAAAATCTGAAAAGTGTGGCATCCGTTTGTACTCAGCCCGTGAGCCAATGCTTTAAAGAACCACCTACAGCAGCTGTAGTATTTACAGTCTTCTGGGCTATGCATCTACCAACTTTTAAATCCTTGCAAAATAGCTCACTTTAGTCAGATTGGATAGAGAAGCTCTTCCCACAGGTCCTAAATTGTTTTAAGGTCTGGACTTTGACTTGACAATTTTAACACGTCCATACAATTAAATCTAAATCATTCCATTGTATGTTGAAAAAGAAGAAAGAAAAATGTTGAAAGGTACTGTAATTATAATCATAGTTGCATGAAGGAAATCAGTTAACAGTGATGACATCTTATTGTGGATTGATCTTACCCTGCAGAGTCCAGAGAGGCTTCAGGTGAGTCAACTTTCACATCTGTGCTCTCCTTTATTTCACCCCCCTCCTCTGTTGAATTACCTGTGATTTTCACAATGAGACCGCAATAAACAAAGTCACCGGAAGACCTACACATCAGAGCAATCAGTGAGAGTGAAAAACAGTTCACCAGTTGCATAATAGCCCCCCTTTCCTCAATGGGAGGTAGACACATTGCACAATGTGCCGGGAGCCCCCACTCCATGTAAAGGGAAACCAGTTTAGGCCAGTTTGAACTGAGCTCTCCTGCAGCCTGCCTCCAACTTTGTGGGTGTACATTGGAATCAGACTGGTAGCTGTGAGGAGCCAGGCGTAACGGGGCAGTAAGGGTTTTTACAAAATGCCTTTTTTTAAATCTATTTTGTTATATTGGTATATTTAGTTTAGCCTGTTTATCAAGTGAAAATCTGTTATGTCATCCCTTTCAACATGATTGCAGTACAAAAAAGCTGAGACATTTTCAGAAACCTCTCCATGTGGTAAACTGAACTACCAGAGGACTTGGCGTCAACCCCCCTGCTGTTCCAGCATAGCTGAGGTTTCTGCCTAGAAGCTGAAAGCAGACAACGTCCTGCTGAAAGGCTGCAGAAGACCTCCAGTCAGAAGCAGAGTAAACATCTGCTTCCTTCAGCACACACTACGGCTACACATAGGCTCACACTGGGGGGAAATAAAGTGACCCAGTTTTCAAAGAACTTAATCTAAGCAAAATGTAGACAGACAGACAGACAGACAGACAGACAGACAGACAGACAGACAGACAGACAGACAGACAGACAGACAGACAGACAGACCAACTAGTGCTTACAGAAAGTGGAAGAAAGGCAGGAAATGGCACAAAAAAAAAAAAAACAAGCAAAAAAGAGGAACTGAGTTTGTGTTTCTTAGTTGGATATGAAAGGTGATGAAGCTCTTAGGTTCTGTTTATTTGGCCAAAATCAGCCATGTGGAAAAATATTAGGACACCCCATTAAACCTTTATTAAAAAACAAATGTTCAATGCCATTGTCTAACCTCATTTTCTATAACTGAAAAATAAGGCGATTGAATTGCATTCAAACAACAAAACTAACCTTGCTTTACTTGTTTGTAAAAGCAATAAAATGTGTTTTCTATCTGAGGAAAAAGATCTGGACTTTGACTAGGCCCAGGACTTTCAACTTCTTAACTCTCAGTGTTTTGTGGATTTACTAGTATGTTAAAGTCATCGTCATGTTGCAGGGTTCAGATCTGCCTAAACTTGTCTAATTTTTTTTACTTACTTACCCACCGATACATGGTAGAATTCATGGTGGATTACATAATTGTGAGCTAGCCATGTCCTGCTGCACTAAAGGGCGTCTAATTGACTCTGTTTTAGTCTCTTCTTTCCAAAACACATTATTCCAGAAGTCTTAGTCTTTGTCTCTGGCAAAGATCAGTCTGGGCTCCTTGCACACCTCCCATGAAAGTTAAACTTGCTCCGTCACTTTCTGATTCTACAGACATGAGCTATTATATCAACAGTATCAGGAGACTGCTGTAAATGTCCCGTGATGACATTTAGGTTTTATGGAGATTTCTATCGGGATCTTGTAGTCTGGTTCCATTGTAATTTGCTTGGACAACCAGACCTTGACATGTTGCGTCTGATTTCAATGTCCTCCACATGGAGACATTTCTGTTCAGAGGAATGGTGGATTTCTCATTTTTTAAACGCCTCAACAGACTCAAAAGCTGCTACATCTTTCTGAAGGCCCCAGGCAGCTTCTTTGATCTCATCATGGTGTTCAGGTTCACTTCAACAGTCAGGAGCCCCAAACTGAGTGTTTGAGTTTTAAACGTGATGTTTGAATTATGTGTAATTGATGTGATTTTGCTCTGTGTGCTTTGAGCCATTTTAGGTGGTAATAAATGTGGAGTAGTCCTTTATCAACTAAATGCTTTTCTATGACATTTTAGAGAAAGTTTTAGACAGTCTTTTCATTTTAGGTGTTTATTTGTACTGCTAGAACTTTGCCAGTATTGTTAATATTGATATTAATAAATTAGTTAGAAAAAGCACATGCTTTCATAGGGTGACTTCTCCTCTGCTGTTTGGAAACAAGAAGACACAAACATCAAAAGCACAAATCTGAAGGAAGTTAATAAGAAGGTAGAAAAATACTGAGAGATCCCTCGAATACATTTACATAATATCAATAAGCCTCTTCAATCTCTTTCAGCTTCATCTGCTATTCATGCATTTTCTTCCGTCAATCAATTATACAATTTTTACAGGTTAATAACTCAAAATGTCCCCCAGATTTCCGCTGCACTGCCAATTAAACCTTGATGCATGACTGTTGCAAATCAATAAAATATGATTTTTTTTTAATGACACCGACCTAAAAAGAAGTGACTAGTTTAAATGGATGAACCTATTCTACCTCATACTGAATGCAGAGGAGCAGCAGCTGCTCAATGAGGCACAAAAGGATCCATTTCAGAGGCCCAGCTTTCAAATAGAGGTGAACTCGATACAAATCGCAGCTTCAACAAAACGTTAAAGCTTTTTTTGTACACCAAGCTGAAACAAGTGTTGGGAGCACCTTAAAATGTTTCAACAAGAATACTTCATTGATAAAACACATTTAATCTTCCCTGGCTTACTGGCAGGGAAACATTTTCAGTTTTCTTCTTTATTTTGAATTTGATAATTCCAGTTTTGTCTCAGTCTGACATTTTTTATAAAAGCTATGATGCATACCAACTCAATTATTCATATAGAAGAAAACAAATATCAATTTAAATCTATCAGAAATTTAAGGGATTCCCACTAATTATTCCCATTGATGCATAAAGATATTTGTTCCTAAACAGCCAGTATGGGAAGAAACTTGTGCCATCAGAAACTGAATTTGAATTGCTCTGACTGAATCTGTATTTGAGTAATTTGAAATTAAATGCATTGGTTTGAAAATGAATTTCACTAAACTGAAACTCCTTTTTTTGGTTTGAATTCATTTGCTTTTAAAATGTATTCTGTTGTATTACAAATTCCGTATGACTACTTTCACTTTCAGGTCTGTAATTCAATTTCAGTTCCAAAATGTAGTTTTTTGTGTGACACATCCGGGTTCTTGAAACCAGAGATTAATCAAACACAGATTTACTGATTCATGTCATTCACTATTGCTGGGTCCAGATTCAGGACCGCATCCTTTTAAAAGGACACATTTGTTGGCCGATAACGTCCTGGATGAGGCGACGAATGCTGTCCAATCTCCAAGGTTCCAACAAATGCGTCCTTCTTATCCCCAGATGTGAAGGATGGGTCCAGTGTATCCTCCGTGTCCCATGATTCATTGCGGGTCAAAGTAGATTGTTCAAACGGAAGTGGCAAAGGCCGGAGGAGAAGGAAAAGTTGTGAATAAAATTATATTGCGCATTCTGTGAAACAACTGAACTTTAACAATGTTTTTAGATAAGAATGTAGCTGTGTAAACCTAAAATATCTGATCAAGATATCACTTAATTGCACAAATGCATCGATGTGTTCGTCCACTGCCCCAGCAGCCGGCTCGCCTCACCAGCTGTCAGCTGACCAGGTGGTTGAGGTGCGCTAAACCCCGAGAGAACAGCTGACTGCCGGCACATTGTTTTCAAAATCCCGCTGGGTTTCCCCAATGGGTGGAAGTTAAACAGATATAATTCAGTCAGATGAAATCTTATATTGAAGTTTGGTTTATTTCTTATAATAATGATTATTATTATTATTATGCTGCTCTGCAAAAAACTGATTTAAACTTTGCTCCTAAAGTTAATATGTTAGTGTTTAAGTTGTTAAAAGCTTTACAAATAAATTAAACAAATAGTATTTGTCATCAATGTATTTTATCTAGTGTTAGATTTATATCTATGAACGCAAAACAAATTTTCAACATTTTAAATGGCTAAATAATGAACAAGATCATAAAACAATAACATTTTAAAACAAAACACCATTATAAGCAATCAGCAATATGTAAAAGGGTAAATTAAAACCGTGTATTTATTCACAGTAGAGACAGCGTAATTAACCTTCAGGCTCCATTTGTTCGGCTTCACAACTCTGCGTTTCACGCTAACACGGTTGCTAGGCAACAGAAGTTATGCTAAGGTAAGGGCAAGAGAAACGCAGACCGACGTAACACCGGCGGCACACTATGCTAATCTGGCATGTTTAGCTAATAGCTACAGGTAGCATAAATGTTACTGTTTGACCATCATTTGTTTACATGACGCTTCTTACAGATGCTCATTTGACTTGGTGATTGACGTCCGCCAAGCTAATAAATGCTGCACTGCTCCAGCTCAAAAAAGGAAGTTTAATCTGATGTGAAACGTAAATCGATGAATCTGTGTTTGATTAATCTGTGGCTGTCCTCAAGGACCCGGATGTGTGACACAAAAAACTGAATTTTGGAACTGAAATTGAATTACAGACTTGAAAGTGAAAGTAGTCAAACTGAATTTTTAATACAACGAAATACATTTTAAAAGCAAATGAATTCAGTTTCAAACCATAAAATTCAGTTTCAGTTTAGTGAAATTCCTTTTCAAACCAATGCATTTCATTTCAAATTACACAAATACAAATTCAGTCAGAGCAATTCAGATTCAGTTTCTGATGGCACAAGTTTCTTCCCAAACTCAAAACAGGAAATACTTTCTGTTGATGTGTTTACATTACATTTATTCAACGGGGTAAAAAGCAAAACAAAAACAAAGAATCAGATCTTTCTGCTGATCACCAGCCAGATGTGATCAACGGGGAACTGGCAGATTTCTGTCACTGGCCAGCAGATTAATCATCACTGTGAAAATGTAGCTGGCTGAACTACTAAAACACACATTTAGAAATACAAACAGATAACCATAGATGACAGTACACACAGAAAGGACAATAAATTAAAAATCTAAAACGGTTTTGATTCATTAATTCCCAGAATTACTGTTGCTTCTGAAACATTAACTATGGTGTCTGACCCTAACCCTAACATCTTTATGCATCAAATAAGTAACAAAAATCAATACTGATGGCAGCTTTGTGAGATAATGGTTTAAATCTGATAAAAGTAGTTAAATATAAATAGAAGTAGCATAGAGCCTGCTGAAACTGTTATTTTTATTAATTACTTGAAACAGACAGTGCTGGGGTCTCAAGTCTATTTCCCTGTTATTTTAGGTTATATAAAATGTTTAAACATTAGTACTTTAGAGCAGAAAGAAGCACAAAATGTAATGCTCAATATCTGTATTTCTAAAATCATAATTCTCATATATTATTGCTTGCAAAAATAAAACAGCCGAATTTTTTATAAATAAATTATTACTATGGTTTCAATCCTTTAGGTGATTTAGGTTCAATTTGATTGGCCCAAAATTAAATCCATCAAAAAAGTGTAGCATCCTCAGGATTTTCCGATGGAAAGGATTATTGACACTTCAAAGAGTGAATAGTGAGTACCTCCTATTTCTGCTCCATCCTGTAGTTCAGACTTGCCACCAAGTACATTAGCGGCGATGTTGTTCACCATGTTAAGGATCGCATCTGAAGAAAAGAAACAAATACGCACTTCACTTCATCTGTGAACATGCGACTCCTAACAGGCAGCAGCCTCAGGTCAAACTCACATCAAACACACCACGGCATTACTAACAGTTTTTTCCCTTTTCACACACAGTCCAATCTGATGCTGAGACGGACTCATCATTATTTCTGTTTTTCCCCCTTGGTCACTTACGCTTTTTTTTTTTCCACCCTCATCGTTCCCAAGTTGTTCAATCCTCTCAGAATCCATCCAGAACAGAGAAAGCACAAAGCGCCCTGTTGATGCTTTTATTATTTTCTGGTCACAGAGTGTTAGGGAGGGATCCTCCACTCACTCAAGAAAAACATATGTGTATTTTTTTTAGAGTTGTGTGCTGTTTAAAAAAGGAGGAGAAAGTACACAGCAATTTTATACACCCAATATACCCCAGTGTATGGATATGTCAGATAGCAAGTTGGTTAAAATGTGCTCGGTGGTTAAAATAACCAATAAAATATTCAACTCTGCTATCGGAAGAATAATGTTATACCTGACTGAGCTCATAAACATAGGGCTATTTGGCCGCTTCATGAAGCCACAGCTGCCAGTAAAGGTTTGAACTATTTATTCAGGGATGATAAAAATAGCAGGACAAGCAAATACCTATGCAAATCAATGAGGAAGTATACCCAGCATGAAAAACGTTAATCAGACTTTGGAAAATTGAAGTCTTCAGTGTCTAAACCAGCAATAGAATGCTACATTTATGATTTGGACACATCTAATTACAGTTACCTATAAAAAGAAAGTACACCCCCTTTTAAGGATCAAAAAATTTTACATATTTATATACATCCAAGGCTTGGGATGTATCTAGTTTTTACAAACGTCTGTATTGACATCATCTCTGTTTACTAAATATTGACATGATGGGTGTTTTTTTCACATTTGAGGTCAGATTTAGATAAAGAAAAAAACAATTTATATTTAATTTATATTTAACACCCAAAAACTGATTCCGTATTTCTTTAAGTGACTTTAGATGTAATAATGTTTGTCTCAAATATCTCAAAACATTGTAGACATTTGGCCTCTAAACAGTAAAGCGACTACATATGCATGTATGAGCATGAAGGTTTGCATGTGTGTGTATACATACTGGTTGCTGAACCAAGCAAGTTTTTAGAGGCCTTTTCCTCTGATGGTTGGTAACCAGGAGGATAGTCTATAGAAAATTACAAGGAAAGTCAAAAAAGTTGACAAAAATATCAACATTTCTACAAAAACATCACACTTCAAGACTGATGTGGAACGAAAAACAGATTGAGAGAACATGCCTTCCAAATGTGGCAAAATATTCTAAGTCATGCACAGGTATTACACAGCTTAATTATAAAGCAAATTTGAATTTTAACTCCTTCCTCGTTCTTTGTAGCTGAACCATTTAAAGCATGCAAGCAACGGAGACGGCTAATAATATCCGTCTTGGCTGAGTGAATATTCTCAGACTATCCTTCAGCATCTTACCATAGTCTTCATCCAAATACTCCAGCCTCTCGGAGGGATACTGGGAATCTGCTATCTCCTCGTACTCCTCCACCATGCTGGTACCGAACACCCTACACACCAAAAATAATGTGTTACAGAAACAAACAACCTACATTCCTCACAAACATATTCATCTCATCTAATGTAGAAACAATTAATCACATCTGTAATGTAGAAACATTACAACAACAAAATTCCATGTATATTATTGTCATTTTAAGTGAGAGAGTAGAAGTTTTCACAATTTTTAGCTAGTAAAAATCTAAAGAGGCAGACAAGGCTACTAGCTTTCTACATCTGGAGATGAAAATTATTGCCCAATTTGTTTTGTAAAATAGTTCAAACTCTGTCAGATTGGAAGCAGAGACTGTGAATAATAGTCTGAATAGCAGTTTTCATGTCTTGCCACAGATTCTAATTCAGATTTGGCCCTGGATTTGACTGGACCATTCCAACATATGATTTGTCTCGATTTAGTGTTGTTTTTCTGCCGGAAGGTGAACCCCAACCACAGTCTCGAGTCTTTTTCAGCCTTTAATAGGTTTTTCTCCAGCTTTGCCCTGTATTTGGCTGAGGTTCATTATAAGGCCTACGGGTTTAAATACATTTAAAATATTGTAAAGAAGGAATTTACAAGAAAACATTTTAAAACTACAGTGGGACTAAACAGCACATAAAGATATATTTAGGTCATTAAACTGGTTCCTAAATATCTGCCCCACCCATTCATTACAGAAAACATTTCTCAATTTGCCAAATATTGCTATGATAAAAAGCTGCGGTTTGAAGTTAGAAGTATGACTGCCTGAAGGACAAACACGGAAATGAACATAAAACTTTTCATAGTAAGCTGCTGTAATCTGAAAGGTAACACACACCCTTAGAAAAAACAAAAGCGAAAATAACGCTCAGTGTTCTTCCAGAGAAAGTTAAATCCTTGTTTGAATATTATTCAAGCATAGAAAAGCTGGGGTTTTAAATTATTTATGAATTTATATTCAGTAATTTAAGATCGTACCTGATGAGACTGAGGGGACAGAAGTGTTCTGCCCCAAAGTGAGAGAGAAGTTCTACCTGCAGGGAAAACGAGCAAATCGATAATCTAAAAACAGCTTCAATAAAAACTGTAAAAAAAAAAAATTTTTTTAAAGCATTTATATGCAACCTTCAAAAAACAATATTACCCAAATAAGAAGCATATGGTTCTGATGTTTTAACCGTTTACTATAGGGGTGCACCGATGGCGGTTTTCTGACCGATCACCAATCTTTAAAAAGCCTGACCTGCCGATTCCAAAGTTGCCTGATATTGATTTTATTAATAACTGACACTCAGGTCTTAAAAGGTCACAATATCGCTTCAATGTTCTAATCTTATCTTATTGAAATACATTGAACAATACCCGTAAAAACAATACAAACTAGTTTCAACAGCACATGAGGTAGTGCTCTAAAATATAAATGAAAGGTTTAGATCATTTCCTACTGTGTGTACTGTCATCTACAGGGGTTGGACAATGAAACTGAAACACCTGTCATTTTAGTGTTGTTAGGTTTCATGGCTAAATTGGACCAGCCTGGTAGCCAGTCTTCATTGATTGCACATTACACCAGTAAGAGCAGAGTGTGAAGGTTCAATTAGCAGGGTAAGAGCACAGTTCTGCTCAAAATATTAAATGCACACAACATTATGGGTGACATACCAGAGTTCAAAAGAGGACAAATTGTTGGTGCACGTCTTGCTGGCGCATCTGTGACCAAGAGAGCAAGTCTTTGTGATGTATCAAGAGCCACGGTATCCAGGGTAATGTCAGCATACCACCAAGAAGGACGAACCACATCCACCAGGATTAACTGTGGACGCAAGAGGAAGCTGTCTGAAAGGGATGTTCGGGTGGTAACCCGGATTGTATCCAAAAAACATAAAACCACGGCTGCCCAAATTACGGCAGAATTAAATGTGCACCTCAACTCTCCTGTTTCCACCAGAACTGTCCATCGGGAGCTCCACAGGGTCAATATACACGGCTGGGCTGCTATAGCCAAACCTTTGGTCACTCATGCCAATGCCAAACGTCAGTTTCAATGGTGCAAGGAGCGCAAATCTGGGGCTGTGGACAATGTGAAACATGTATTGTTCTCTGATGAGTCCACCTTTACTGTTTTCCCCACATCCAGGAGAGTTACGGTGTGGAGAAGCCCCAAAGAAGCGTACCACCCAGACTGTTGCATGCCCAGAGTGAAGCATGGCGGTGGATCAGTGATGGTTTGGGCTGCCATATCATGGCATTCCCTTGGCCCAATACTTGTGCTAGATGGGCGTGTCACTGCCAAGGACTACCGAACCATTCTTGAGGACCATGTGCATCCAGTGGTTCTAACATTGTATCCTGAAGGCGGTGCCGTGTATCAGGATGACAATGCACCAATACACACAGCAAGACTGGTGAAAGATTGGTTTGATGAACATGAAAGTGAAGTTGAACATCTCCCATGGCCTGCACAGTCACCAGATCTAAATATTATTGAGCCACTTTGGGGTGTTTTGGAGGAGCGAGTCAGGAAACGTTTTCCTCCACCAGTATCACGTAGTGACCTGGCCACTATCCTGCAAGAAGAATGACTTAAAATCCCTCTGACCACTGTGCAGGACTTGTATATGTCATTCCCAAGATGAATTGACGCTGTATTGGCTGCAAAAGGAGGCCCTACACCATACTAATAAATTATTGTGGTCTAAAACCAAGTGTTTCAGTTTCATTGTCCAACCCGTTTGGTAATCAGTTCCTTTAGGCTTTCATTTTTCACATTTTAAAGACTTGCACAACATGTCAGACAAGTAGATAAGACCAGTGGATAAGATCGGTTTGACATGTAAGTATCCGCCGATCGTCAATCACCAAAAATTAAGAAAATCGGGGCCGATCGGTGCACTCCTAGTTTAATACCACATGCATTAAAGGCCATCCATTACAGTAGATCGCCATTTAAGAGAGCATGTTTTTACCACGCTTTGACAGGAGAAGAGTGCTAACCTTTATGTATTTGATGAACATCTGATGTGAGCGGAAGAGCAGGAGAGGGACAGAGTAAGAGAGAAATAAAACAAGAAAAAGCAATCAGTAAAGAACGTATCAAGCTACAAGCAAGTCAAGAATCTGCAAACTTTTCAGCTTTCTGATAAAACAAACATACAGCTGTTATGTACAGTTACACTTCACAGGCAAGGCGCTGCAGAAAGATGCGTCAGAAGTGGGACACGATGCACAAACAATGCGAAAAATTCATAGACAAGCTCTACATGAAAAACAAACATCTGTGTATGTAATAAAAACTATGAAGCAGAGCAGAAAGCCAAAAAACATAACTCGGAGAACATCCACACTCATTTACAAGCAGAAAATATTACTACTGAAGGCATGAACAAACATCTAACATGCCAAAACTAAGAATACCAAGCTAAGAACAGCAAGATGCGAGAGAAGCACATTCATTACGTCCACACACATTCAGATGTACACAGATATTAAATGTTTGCATTTTAACAGTCCTGTTCGGCGTAAACATTCAAACGTTCAATAAAAATCATCCTCATTTTCTCAAACTGAAGTATTGATTAAACAATCTGACTAAACAAGAAAACAATCAGTTAGACCTTTGCGACTATTCTAAAAAGGCAAAAACATATAACGGTATCTTTTTATCACAACAAGACATTTGAAAAAAAAAAAAACACTGGATAATTAATACGATTTTCCAACATTAATATTGTTATTAGCATTAGCAACATCAACAATAATATCAATAATAATTAGCAGTAAGCAAAGAATAAACTCTGTAGTCACAGTTGAAAGCTTGAGGAAGTTACTGGAAAGGCTCTTGGCTATTTTTAAAGTTCTCTATAAATAAACTCTTTGAGTTGACTGAGCTGAAATTAAAACCTTTCAGTCTCAAAAATGACCCAGAGACTTTCAAAGGCTGCTTTTCCAGCTGTTCTACCCGTTCAACCTTGGAGTGATCTCATCACAAAAGATAAAATCAAATCGTTAAGCATTTAAAATTTATGAAAATCTTCAAGAAGAAAAGCAAAGAATAAAGAAAAATGACCGAAATCTAACCTGTATCTAACAGTATGACTTGATCTCTTGTTCATCATAGATACAATATCAAATTCAGGGTCAGGTTGGAAGAACGCAGGTTCTTACAAGAGAAACGTGTCGCCCGTCTTTATCAATATAGCTGTAGATTTTACACTGTGAAGAAATGGCTTTTCCTGAAGTAAAATGCCTTTACACATGTGACAGTAAGTCAAGTTTATAATGTTCAACTGAGAATAAATAAATTCAGTGTTCATTTCGCACTCCAGAGAGTTTTACTACTGCAAGAAAA
Source organism: Girardinichthys multiradiatus (assembly GCF_021462225.1). Taxonomy (NCBI): domain Eukaryota; kingdom Metazoa; phylum Chordata; class Actinopteri; order Cyprinodontiformes; family Goodeidae; genus Girardinichthys; species Girardinichthys multiradiatus. The sequence goes on along the minus strand of NC_061802.1, from coordinate 35,610,943 downwards.
CGGAGTACCTTCACATATTTAGCATAAAGCTGTTCATCCAGTGGGAAACTTTGGACTATCCGCTCATCTCTCGCATGGAAAGTACCCAGCTTCACCCACTTGTTGGTGGGATATCTGCAAAAAGAACAGGGAACACGTAAGAGCACTATGTGATGTTTGTGGCCGACTTCAAGAATCCAGCATGTTCTCGCAGGGTCGATGTAACTGGCACTGCATTTAAGGCTGTTGTTCCATGCAAAAAGGTGGAATTTATATTTATTTCCACCAGAAAATCTGAGGCCGGACTGAAAGTCGATGTTGTTAAATGCTCTCCATTCAATCTTACTGAGCGTAAGCTATTTTGCAAAGGGGAATGGGCAAAAACCTTTATCTTTGTGCAAAGCTGGTAGCAACACAACCCAAAAGTCTTGCAGCTGTAACTGGAGCAAAAACATGTTCTACAAACCATTAAATCAGGAGAAAAATACTAATGTATGTCACACTTTTTGATGTTTGTTGGCAAAAAAATTAAATTCAAAACCTTGTGTGTCTTGCCTTTCACCTCGGATATACACTGCTTTGAGACCGTTCACCAAATAAAATCCCAATAAAATAGACTGCTCAAAAAAATAAAGGAAACACTCAAATAACTCATCCTAAATCTGAATGAATGAAATCTTCTCATTGAATACTTTGTTCTGTGTAAAGTTGAATGTGCTGACAACAAAATCACACAAAAATCATCAATGGAAATCTAATTTATTAACCAATGGAGGCCTGGATTTGGAGTCACACACAAAATTAAAGTGGAAAAACACACTACAGGCTGATCCAACTTTGATGTAATGTCCTTAAAACAAGTCAAAATGAGGCTCAGTATTGTGTGTGGCCTCCATGTGTCTGTATGACCTCCCTACAACGCCTGGACATGCTCCTGATGAGACTGCGGATGGTCTCCTGAGGGATCTCCTCCCAGACCTGGACTAAAGCATCCGCCAACTCCTGGACAGTCTGTGGTGCAACGTGACGTTGGTGGATGGAGCGAGACATGATGTCCCAGATGTGCTCAATCAGATTCAGGTCCGGGGAACAGGCGGTCCAGTCCATAGCTTCAATGTCTTCATCTTGCAGGAACTGCTGACACACTCCAGCCACATGAGGTCTAGCATTGTTGATGTGCCATCCTGGATGAGCTGCACTACCTGAGCCACTTGTGTGGGTTGTAGAGTCCGTTTCATGCTACCACAAGTGTGAAAGCACCACCAACATTCAAAAGTGACCAAAACATCAGCCAGAAAGCATCGGTACTGAGAAGTGGTCTGTGGTCTCCACCTGCAGAACCACTCCTTTATTGAGTGTGTCTTGCTAACCACCAAAGATTTTCCCCTGTTGTCTTTTCCATTTGCACAACATCATGTGAAACTGATTGTCAATTAGTGTTGCTTCCTAAGTGGACAGTTTGATTTCACAGAAGTTTGATTTACTTGGAGTTATATTGTGTTGTTTAAGTATTCTCTTTATTCTTTTCAGCAGTGTACTTTTAAGCTTGTGGTTATACGAATATGGTTTAAATGTGCATATGAATTGACAGCTTTGCAGCTATAACTCACGCTCAGAAATGTAAGAATTCATTGTTACCTAACATTTAAACACCTGGGTGTGTGCAAACACTTGATTTATGAGCTTATACGACACGCAAGAAACCATGAGCTTACCTGTCACTGATGGAAACTAAAAAGTCTCTAGGTGTTGAAGAGAAAAGCTCAAAGTTGGCTATGTCCAGCTGTTTGACTTGAATCGGCTCACAGAGCTCTATGACGAACCTGAGGGGAAGGAAATGCTTGTGAAAAGAAAGCTCTGTCAAAGCTGCACATGAACAGCAAAGGCTGAGTACCAGAGCCCATACCAGATTTTGGTGCTGCAGGGATTGAGCATATAAAGGTCCATATTTTCCATAAGGATAGCTGACGTACTCTAGAAATAAATGTAAAAGGCATAATTAAGCATTCACTGCCATGACTAACATTATATACATACATATAATGCACAGCATCTGCATTTCTCTTATACAGAGTGACAGCATGACATGTAAATCCATGGAGAGCATGTGTGTTTGTTTGCTGGCAACAGAACAGAAATGTGTTTAACCTTAGCCTCACTGTTGGCAGAGAGGATCTTGGCACCACACTCTACTGAGGCGTAGTTATTCTTGAAGTTTTTCTGGACCTTCTTTGCTGAATGTGGGTTGCCACTGGTTGAGGTATGGAGAGTCTGACCTGGAAGGAAAAATAATTAACATTAGGCTGATTACAGAACATGGAGAAAACTTTTTGCGAAACAGCAGAAAAGTTAGGAAATACTCAGTTTTTTCAAACTATGCCGCAGCATTTTCATTTACATTTCACAGAACCTCCAACTTTTCCGGTGTTGGGGTTGTGTTCACTTACTTTTTTCCTTTTCCACCTCCATAACTTGTTTCTTCCACTCGTCGAAGGTAGGGATGTCATCTTTACTGGGTACAGAATGATCAGCTTCTCTGGCAACATTAGCATCTCCCATCTGAACCGGACACATACCAGCCATGCAGAGATCCATTAAGTGTAGCACAGTGGATATGAATAATAAAGTTACTTTCAATTCAATTCAGTTTTATTTATATAGCGGCAATTCACGACACATGTTGTCTCACATCAGTTACGCAGTATAAGAGTTCTATGTTATTTCTAATAGCATTCAAGCTGAGTATCATGCAAAAACAACTGAGAGGCTTCTATTTTACGCTCATGGTCCTCAGCCAGCCTCTGGCCATTGAAGCATGGAGATGCACTGAGGTGCAAAAAATGTTCTTGATGTGTTATATAAGTGACCTTCTAGACCTAGCGAGTGTGTCTGATCTTAGAAATCCACTCTTATGTACACCCAGACAAGAATCGTTGCCAGCAACAGTGAGATTAGTCATTAGATCTTTGCTCCAAATCAGCAAAACAACGTTGACATTCCTGATAAGCTCAGTCCCAGTGAATGCAGGTTATTTATCGGAAATAAACATGTCCTAGTTTTTCTTTCAATCAGGAAACGCTGATACCTGAATAAACCAGCAAGAGAAATCTAAAGCAGACTGCTGTTTGTTGGAACAGATGTGCTTAATTATTCAAAACACTTATTCAAATCCAGCAAACAATTTCGAGTTGTCCCACAAACACCTCCTGGCCACTGATCTTATGGTTAAGACGCTGCAGTTTTTCAGCAGCATTACATCCTTTTATTAGTCTGATGTCCAGATTTCCTCCTGAAGTGGAGCAAAGAGGTGGATCTAAAACTAGCTTTAAATGTGAGTGTTAGCCTGAATGGTTGTTGCTCTTGCTTCTTTTCAGTTGGGTCAGGGACTGGGCCGTGGACAATAATGTCAATAAAACAGCTGTATAGAGAATAAATTAATGTATAGATTAATATTCTAAGTGGATAGTGTCTTTCTCAAAGTAGTTTACCACCATCCTGTCCAAACAGATGATACCTGGTGCCCTGTGATATCTTCCAAATATGACTTGCTATTCTGTGTTGACTTTGAATTCCTTGCATTTGATGTATCAATACTGATTAGTTATTTATATTAGGAGCAGAGGCAACGCCACACGGTGGTAAGAGTTGAGATTTTAAACAGTCTTCAGCATCTTAAATTACTGATTAGCAATACTAGGGTTACTAAACAGCCATCTCTCTGTGTATTCCCTAGAGAACATCCACCCTTACCTCAACTCTGAAGGTTCCAAAACTCTGTTAACATTTCCAAATTGAGTATGCCCAATAACAGTCTGAGGTTGAAAGCAAAAAAGGATGAACCAGCACAGCTTTGCTGTACTCTGTTCAGCCTTCCTGTTATCTTCTGAATGTGTTGCTCTTTCTCGACTAACTTGTTTTAAAACATCTTAGTGACTAACGGAGTCATCTTTTCTCTGTAACAACTTTCACACCGAAGGCAGTCGTCTTTTCCGGGGTCACTCATACTCAGTTATCATACATTCACTGATTGGAAAAACGTTGATTTTTGAATTTGTGAATGGCTCCAGTCCAATTAAGCTGAAAAATCTGAACATCTTAGATTTCTAGGTAATTTGGTGTTTGCAAAAGCATTTTCCAAACTCTTTATGATGATTAAGTTCTGCACATGGAAACTGTTAAGCTGCTGACCTGCTGCTTATGGTGGAGGTGGGAAGCGTTGCCCTCCTGTTCCAAACTGGACAGCACATCTTCCAGCTGCTCCTCTTCTTTCTGGCCCACACGTTCTGCTGCTCCCGGCTCTGATAATTCTGGACTGGACTGCCTGGAATCTGCTTCAAAATCAGAACTCTGGCTCTGGCTTGACAACGGGTCATCTGTACCAGCCTCATCCACACTGCATCACAAACATGGGTCCAATCAAGGAGAAAATATGGATAGGGGAGGAACATCGACAAACAAATTAGTCCTCAGAAATGTTAGAAATAATGAGTCAAATGTGACCAACAATCCCTTCATTAAAGTCCTGGGTTGGAGAAGGCAAAACAGTAAGAGGAAATTAAATATATAAAAGCACAAATGGAGTGTAAGGCCAGCGATTGATGGTTACGCACAGCAGAGAGGTGTAGCTGCAACCTTGATTACCTGTCGCTTTGCTTTGATTGGTTTTCAGTGGATAGAAACTTACCTGAGGAGAGGGCGGCCAAAAGGGGAGTTTTCACAGGTTGCCAGTTCGGGGGTAATGAGCCTGCACTGTGAATCAGAGTGCTCAGCAAAGAGATAGCTGTCTACTGGGAGTTCATCGCCTGCACTGGCAACCCACACTGCACTGAGGGAAAGAAAGGACATGGCGTTTACCACACCTCCTAACACTGGGGAGGGCAGAGTAAGAGGGATAGGAGGAGGAGGTGATCAGGGGAAAGGCGGACTGAGAGCAAGGGAGGGAGAAAGCTAAAATCAAGGAGGAAAGAAGGAGAGATGGAGAGAGTAGGAATAGAGGTTGGTTGTTGGCAGTGCCATTGAAGCGGACTGTAACAAAGTCTAAAAGAGGTCTAAAAGGTCCCGCCGTTAAACACAAAAACATTGCAACCGAAAAACCAGGCTCTTCTTCCAAGTTCAGCTTTCATGTCCACATTGTTGATTCTCCCAAATGCTCATGAACTTCCATTGTGAAGTCGATTTGCCATTAAACAAACAAACAAAAGGTGGCAAAAGGTGCCTGCTTCTCAAAGCAGGAAGCCAGTCCCTTAAAAAGTTTTGTCAAAGATTAAAACACCTTTTTCTGTGATCAGGAGTTTTTTGGGGTTGTAATAAAATAATAATTAACAAACTGGGGGAAACTAAGGTTAACCAACCAAAACTTAAAATAAATTGTCTAACAGTTTACTGATAAAGAGGATCTGAACTTGCCTTGTGTCGGTGGGGCCAGCACTCTCTGAGGTAGGTACGTTTTCAGCTTCATCTAGAGGTACTGATGGGTCTGAGTCCAGGCTCGGCTGTGCATCGTGATCTTCACTAGAGGACGCAGCTTGGACTACAGCATTTGCTGATTCATGGACCAGTTCTGACAATGGTTCTGGAGTGGTGAGCACTGGGGATTCTTTGTCATGATCATGGTCCTGTGTGTCAGTCTGCAATCCAAGGTGAGCCTGGGGCTCTGTGGGAAGTTCTGGCTCATGAAGAACAGGTATAATATCCAACTCTCGGCTTTGCTTGGTCTCCTTTGTCTCAACTTCCAATTGATTCACAGTCTGCAAAGAGACAACACAAAAATGCGTCAGTAATATTCTGATGTAGGTAAAACCATCATCCCAGGCTTTTAGCTGAGAAAATAACTCCAGGCAACAATCACTGTATCAAATTTCCTTCTTCAATGTGTGTCCACTGCTCTGTTAACAGATTGAAGACAAGACACACAGATAACGTTACCTATAGGGGTGTGGCAATACATAAAACTCATAGGACGAGAAGACACACAACATTAAGTTTACTAGAACAAGACGGAACGAGATCGTAATAATAATTTTAATACATTTTTAAGGATCAGCTGAGGTGCAAAGGCATTTTCACCATCGTCTCCTTTCGGTTATTATCTTCACAGGTGCTGCTGGTTTAAGCACGGTGCTGAGGTGGTTCTGATGGTGTCTTTGCATTGCGCTAGTGAGGCACCTTTAAGTTTCAACATTTTATTCATCTGATTAATCTTTTTTTGTGTGTGTGTGTTAGATAAATCTCAGTTTGTGTTATGCACTGGATTTTTCAAGCATCATCTGCTTTAGGCACAAAAGCAGCCAATACTTATTTCCACCATATATTTAGTGTATTTTACAGCAGAAGCAGTGAGCGAGCGGTGAGAAGCTCAGTCAGGAACGTGCTGTCGTGTACTGCTGTCTATGGAAGCTCTGTTTTGTGTTACAGAACAAATAAAACACTTGTGGCACCAGAATTACAGTTGTCCTCATTCCGTGTGTAACATAATTTGGCGAGTCAGCCAGGAGAGACAAAGATCAACAACAGAATTCAAGAAAAAGTCAAAGATGGAGGAACAAAAGGATGAAATCACCAGAGCCCTGTGGACACTTGAGAAAACACAACTCGTTGAGGTGTGCCAGTATTTAAAGTGCAGCGAACCAGGAGGCGAGGGATGCAAAGGACAGCCTCGACGTGTTTTAATTAATCTAGCAGAAGACACCTTAGATGAGATTGAGAGGTGTGAGGAATCTCATGTTTTCCAGCAGCTCATAATTGATCTCCACGTATTTATTCAGTCATCACCAGAACATTTCCAAACCACCAGAACAACAGACGGATACCAATGAAATAGCGAGGCTGAAGCAAGAATACACACAGCTTTAGGAGGCTCGAGCAAATGAACATCGCTGCCTGGAGGAGAAAATTGAAGATCTAAGTGTCCGATTGAAGAGCACAGTAGAGCCAAGAGAAAAGTGAGCGAGCCATCTTACACAGGTCACAGTATCAGAAACTTTAAGAAAAGATTTTTGCATTTGGGGCCAAATAGGGGAGGCTGGACAAAAAGATAAATTATCTTTCACAAGTCTGAGCAACCAGATTGAATCTGGTCTTAAAAAGGGCTACCTAGAAAATGAAATTATCAAGGCTGTCATTAAAGCAGTGAGCCCTGGACTTCACTTATGAGACCTAATGGAAGTTAAACGAGATCTGACTCTTACTACACTGAGAACCATACTAAGGGGACATTATAAAGTAGATTCCTCCTTTAACTTACTCCATAGACTCATGAACATATACCAAGACCCCAAGGAGTCTGCTCAGGACTTCTTATTTAGAGCAAGAGATCTACGAGGGAAACTATTATGGAAGTCAGGTGATGATGATGAAGGAGAACAGTTTAGTCCTGACTTAATCCAGCGTAAGTTTCTGTGCTCATTAGAGACTCGTCTTTTCAGTGAGGCAGTGAAGTTTCCATATGAGCAACCGCAGAGTTACAGATGAGGTCTTGATAGAAAAAAATAAATGAGGCCTTCAGTCTCGAGATGGAGAGACAGAACAAACTCAAGGTGAAACATGACTGTCAAGCCACCAAGGAATAATGAGGTTTTATGGGACACTGGAGCCCAAGCAAGCATCATCAAAAACGAGTGGCAGAAACAACACCTGCCACACACACAACTATCAAACCACTGACTGAGCTGTTGGGGACAGAATCTTTTGTGGCAATAGCAGCAAATAGGGGTGAAATTCTATGTGATGGGTGGATAGAAACAAAGTTTTTCTTGGACTGTGGCACACGCCCAGCAGAGACACTGCTTGTTCCCGTATTAGTATCCAGTGACCCCAACGTTGCAGAACAACCCATAAATTGGTACAACGTCATTGAAGAGATGGTTGGTAAGTGGGACAAACGCAATGCTAAATCCCAGAATATTAAGAAAATCAGCACCATTTTCTCAGTGTCGTTGAACATTGCTAAGTCAAGTCAAGTTTATTTATATAGTGCTTTTCAGCAACAAGGCACTCAAAGCGCTGTCAATGCAAGTCAATGCTAAAGATACTACACACTCCGCATCATGGGAGAAAGAAGTGTGGGGACAGTGCTGTCGGGAAAGAGAGGAACACAATTAGCTGCTGAACAGATTACCACTGTGTGTGTACGTGCACTTGTAGGAGCACAGTTTGTTGGACAGAGCCTGTTTGTTCCAGAGATACCGCTACAGCTACCTGAGGATCTGATCATCCAAGATGGACTAGTCACCTGTAGTAAGGGGAAGTCAGCATACATTACCATCTCTATTGCAAAAACCACCAAACATAACATTACTCTATTACCTTGTATTGTTCTGGGACACTTATGCCCCTTTTCCACTGGCCAGCCCGGAACAGCTCCACACAGCTCTGCGCGTTTTGTGTTGCATTTCTATAGACCCGCTTCGCTCCGCTGAAGGGAACACCTCCTGGAGGCGCAGCTTTAAAGCATCATGTGTCGTGCTGCATAACCGCAAATGAAACACGTAACGGCGGTATTGGAGCACTACCGTTCTCCGCCAAATATCAGTTTTAGAGAAATACAAGCTACGTGTGTCAGATGTGTAGTGTATACAAAACAAAATGACAATGTTAGAAGCCAGACAGTAGTTTTTATTTATATCCATATTATCTACAACAGTTATTTTTTCACTTTAAAAACCTTAGCCCTGCTAAGGAGGTACAAAAAAAGTAGAGACCGGTACTGAAATAACAGTAATGGAAATTCTCGCGAAGCGAGCCGAGTGGAGCCGAGTCGGGCCAAATCGAGCCAGTGGAAAAGGGGCATTAGAGGAGATAAAAATCAGCTTATCCTCTTGTGACAAATGACAATACATTGGCAGATAGTCTGGATCAATGCCAGTCTCACATGTTGATGGGATCCCCAAGTTAACGTAGACCACCAAGAGACAGGTGTTAAGAGAAGAATTTCATGCTTTTGCATACGATGACAAGGATGTTGGATGTATACCCAGCTTGAACATGCACATCGCCCTTCCCAATACAACACCTGTGCGGAAGACATATCAGTACCAAAACCTCTTCACTAAGAGGTGAAGGACTATCTTCAAGACCTGCTGAACGGAGGATGGATCTCAGAGTCCAGAAAACCCTACTCATCTCCAACTGTGTGTGCTTGTAAAAAGTCTGGTGAATTGAGACTGTTTTGTGATTACAGAGAGCTCAATAGGAAATCTGTACCAGACAGATATCCAATTCCAAGAATCCAGAACATCCAGAACAGACTCCCTACATGGTAGCTCCTGGTTTTCAGTGCTGGACCAGCATAAAGCATACCACCAGGGATTTCTGGACTCTGAGAGCCAGCCTCTCACAGCCTTTATAACCCCTTGGGGTTTATATCAGTGGAACCGGATACCCTTTGGTTTGAGATCAGCACCTGCTGAGTTCCAGAGGAGCATGTAGGACTGTTTGAGGGGTCATCCGGGATGTCATCTGCCAGCCAGACTTGGACGATAACCTTGTACACTCTCCATCATTTGACAGTCATATGGACCACCTCCGTGCTGTCCTACAACGTTACCAGAAACATGGGGTGAAGCTCAGCCCACACAAATGTGCTGTTTTCAAGAGGAGAATTAGGTTCCTGGGCCGAATGATAACAGAAGAGGGATATACCATGGACCCAGCTGAAAATGCTCCTGTGCAAGCACTGAAAAACAAACCACCAACAGCAGTTGGGGAGTTTAGCAAGGTTCTGGGTTTCCTCTCATATTACAGACCCTACATTCCCAAGTTTTCAAGCCTGGCAAAGGAGAAACTGCCTCACTATGTTCTAAACTTAAAGGCAAAGAAATGTGAAAAATTCAGTGCATAACACAAACAGATTTATCTAACACACATACACACACAAAAGATTAATCAGATGAATAAAATGTTGAAACTTAAGGGTGCCTCACAAGCGTTAGCCACAATGTACACTAATATTTTTTTGCAGTGCTTACATATTGTTTGTGTCTTGTCTGTCACACTTTCTCATTTCTACTGGAAACCCAAAATGCTGCTAAACAAATGACTTAAGAGTAGTTGGCTGGGGCTCGTGAGGTAGCAGAAATACACGATGTTTTAATATCGCAGGATCTCGTACGACAAGCCCTCGCTGCACTCCTACTTACCTGCCGAGAAGACTTAAAACAATTTTACCAAGGTTCTTATCTCAAATGAGATAGGAACCTCTCAAAAGATAAAAATATGTTTTTATCTACATTACATGTCAAAATTTCTTTGTACCCCTCTCAATGACCAGCTGAAAAAGTCTACATCAGAGAGTAGGGACTGGCTGGGCTCCTCCAGAATAGTAATCTTACTTCCACTCAGAAATAAAAAAAATTAGCCTTTATGTAAATCTGCCAAAGGAATTAATAATCTTGTGCTTAACTGTGTAATGTAGAAAACATTTACTAAGAGCCATGTTTTTCTTACCTGTTCATGATGTATGCTTGCAAGCTTTTCTCGCGCTGCCCTCTCTGACTCTAATCCTAGATCGTTTGAGGTGTGTGTCGTCTGGTCTTCCACCACCTACAGCAAAATCACACATTTCTCAGATTTTCTAACAGAAAAGTTACAGTACAAAGTTACAAATCATTTTGAAAGGAAATATCCAGTTCAAATGCACATTTCAGAAAAAAGAAAGGAAGATAAGAAGGTATTCGCATTTTTGGACGTGAAAAGAGCTTTTGTTGATGGACAAAGCCGATGTTCAGGGGCTGATGACAGACTGACAGACTTGGTGAACTGCCCCGGCAAGCCTGCTTGTGCCTGGAGCTCACAATGACTGCCTTTCTTCAGCCCTCATACAGAACACTCACTTCTACAAATTATCACTCATTTCGAAATGTGGCTGCAAACAAACACAAAGCAGCACCGTTAAAGGTCCGAGTAATAAGATCTCATAAGTTTAAAATGTTTGGCCGGTTTCACCTTTTTGCAGACAGACAATACGGCATCGCTACAAAGAAAAAGGAATGAGTTTGATAATAAATATTTCAACAATGAGAAATTCAATATGACAAAACTGGAAAAACAAAAAGAAAAACTTTTTTAAACTTTCTGTAAAATCTAATTTATTTTATTTAGATGAGGACTTAAATGAGACTCTTCCATATTTAGTTAAAATACCACACATGGATATAGCATTTTGAAGGAGGCTTGCCCTGTTTAACCCTCAAACATTTAGATTGATGCTTCTTGAAGTTAGAGTAAACACCACGGTGGGATCATTGAGCTGTGAGGCCATCAGAAAGAGGACTGCAGCACCTTATGACTCTGGTAAAGGATTATAACGAAGTCTCAAAATAATTTCAAATGGCTCTTGCTATGTTTGATATAGCATGTCATATTTTGATATACTAATGGGCGATTTAAAGAATCTCATTTTCAATTACCAATCAAATTCCTTCCAACCTGGACTATGGTTGATCTTATGACCATTTTCACAAACCCTCTCCCACTCCTCATCTTCAATAACAATGTTCCAGTTCCCACTTTTGTTTTATATCTATAGAATTATCAGAAAAATGCATCTGTAAATGTTTATATATATTAGACACAATCTTCCTCTTACTATTTTCCTCTACGCATTTTATCAAATCTTTCCAAGGGTACTATATTTTGTTTCAAAGTAGGCCATTCATTGTGTGATAAAACATAATCCCTTAATTGTAAGTATCTGTAAAAATCTTTAGAGCATAATCCATATTTGTCTTGTAGCTGCTTAAATGACTTAAGGGTTTCTCCATTAAATAACTGGTTAATTCTTATTAATCCCTGCTGTGCCCATCTCTGGTATCCTGCATCCAGTTTGTTTGGAAAAAAGTCAACAATCTTGGCTATTTTCACTATGTGTGATATTGTTAAAGGTGCTCCTATTTTCTTCCTCACCAGGGACCAAACCCTGTGCGTACAGATAATCCACTCATTTCAACTTTTAAATCTTTCCATTTCTTCCCCTCCATAAATGGGATCACTTCAAGAGGTACCAACTGGCAGGCATTGTACTCCAGACCAATCCAGTTCGTCTCTTCATCTTGTACAAGCCATTTGACCACAACACGAAGTTGTGCTGCCCAGTAATACAATTTCAGATTAGGCAAACTAAGACCACCTTTTTCTCTTGGGCTTAATAGTAGTTTCTGTATGATTCTTGGCTTCCTCCTTTGCCAAATAGTTATTAATGATTTTATCTAAAGTTTTAAAAGCAAAGGCCGGTATCCAAATAGGGAGTGCCTGAAATAGACACATTAATAGTGGGAGTAAATTCATTCTCACTGTTTCTATTCTGCCCAATAAGGACAGAGGAAGAATCTAAAGAGTAGCCAAACCTCCGGTAAGCTCATTTCAGAAGCTGATAAGGAACAGAAAACACAGATGAAGTTATTCTTACAACAAAGATAACAGAGATTTTATCCAAGGAGCAAACGTGTCTTTTCCACGACAGATTATTCCATTTACTGACATTTTGTTGCTGCCTTGTTACCTTATTAAGTATAACTTGGCAGGCTATGACATCTACCATAGCTACAGTCTGGTCTCCATGATCACCTACGCCTAATTCCTCAAACTATCCTTTCTCCCTTCATACACTGACAGGGGTTAGTGGGTCATAAAAGTAAGAGACCCAACTCCAACCACCACTAGCCTCTTAGATTTCAGCAAACTAATTCATCTCAACACGAGCCCTGAGACTATTAATACTGCTCACCATCTAAGACCTGCACTAGCAGAGCTAAGTTCTCCATCTATCTCATATACTTTGTTTCAACTAAGAGAACATTTTGTGGTTGCAAGTTTAGGGTTTTCTGAAATGTGCAACTCATTAAAGCAGAGTGAATATCACACGTTAAATAAACAAAGAGTTTGATGTTAGTGAGTTTGAGTGAAGTAAAGGTGCCGAGGCTTTACCTTGTTTTGTGTGGAGTCCTGCTCCTGCTCATAGCTGTCAGGGTCTTCGTCCCGGGCAGAGTGACCTGAGCCAGACGAGCTCTGCTCTGAACAATGCACATCTTGACTGGGGTACATACAACAGAAACAGAGCGACATTGATCAGCAATGCAAGAAATTAACATCGGGATAAAGGCAACGCAAGAGCATCAGTTAGAAAAACACAAGTAAAGCTGCTGAGCGTAAAATAACAAAGGAAAATACAGAGTATATATGACCAACCAGACCAAAGAGAGCTTTTAACATATACCATGCTTTCCTTGGCAGAAACCAAGTTATGTAAGATAGTATAAAATAATTACATAATACTACAATTAAGAAGGTGCATAAAGCACAAAAAAAAAACTGACATTAATGAGAAGCAACTAGGTACAAAGCTGAAATCTTCATGTGCTTCTTTAAAAGTTAATGAGTCAGACCTGATTTCTGTAAATTAATCATCTCCACCTTCACTTCCACTGGTTCTCTTCCTGATCACACCTTTCTCGTAAAAAGAGTTGCCAGAGCTTGGATTATAGCAGCAATCCTTCCAGCTTCCTTGAAGTCAGAAAGCTGGATGCCAATGAGGCCTGAAGCAGCTGTGAACCCTGGTTACAGGGACAACCAGCGAGATATAACCGAAGCTTTTACAGTAAGGTTGTAAGTTGGGTGAAATGCATTTAAAAGAGTTAGCACAAGCAAGCATACATAACTCAGCATAACAGAGCACAATGGACAAAAGAGGACAAACAGGCACAGAAAAGGTCAAGAAGTTAGGAAAAGTGAGAACTGATAGAAGGCAACGAGGAACTGATCAAAATAAATGGGTGGCCTCATTCTTGTGATAAGAAGCTCAGCAGTTGAGGTAGAAATACAACAAAAACCAAGCTGGAGTTCATCCTGTAAACAATGACACCAGCTGTGATAAGCAAGCACCTTTATCTACAAACGTGGTTAAAAGAAAGTGCACCCTCTGTCAGTGGTCAAATATAATTACGTCATAAGAGACCAGCTCACATGGACACTCTTGTTAGCACCTTGTCACCCTGGTTGTGGAGAGGGAGAGAAGCACTAAACATGCATACTTACAAGCAATAGGATACGACCATCTGTGCAAACCCATTTCCTGTCATCAACAGAGCTTTTGCCAGCTGGATTTTATTAACATCAAAGGCTGATCGACAGCTAACGGATAACAACATGTTGACACATGAGGACTTACTGAATGCTGTTTGCTTGTAAATTCTTTCAGATTCACAAAACAGGTAACATCAGACCGACGAAGATTTATCTAAAAACGAAAACATTTGTGCTTCGTTGGTATGGAGATTTACCAAATCAATCATGAAGCTTTCAGTAAGACTTTTGAGCTTTTTTCCAAAGCTTGGACAAAGCCATTGCTAGTGTTACCTGAAATCAAATCAATGGTTGTTTGCCAGACCACTAGAGAACCTCATGACATAATCAGGGATGCATCTAAAAGTTGGAGGACACAGTGTCTCGAGGGCTCACCTTGGAAAATACTGCCCAATGGGGCTTAGGTCTGTCCAGTCTACTGACCAATCAAGCACAGCGGTTAATGAACCAGCTACAGATACCTCTAGCAGTGTGGGAAAGTGCCACATCCTGCTGGAAAATAACATTAGCATCTCCATAAAGCTTATCAGCAGAGGTATGCATGAAGTGCTTTAAAATGTCCTGGTAGATGGTTGCACTGACTGTGGTCTTGATAAAACACAGACCAACAGCTGATATGACAGCCAAATCATCACTGACTGTAGAAGCTGGGCTTTTCCGTGTCGGTTGTGCACCTTTTTCCAAGACTTTCTTTCTTCCACTACATTTTCCATAAATATGTTTATAGCAACTCTGAACAGCCTTGACAGATGTCAACTCAGTGATCTTCCCCATGATTATGTAGGTTACAACCAGGGGTGAAAGTAGTTTTAAATTCTTGCTGGTACTTAGGGGCAGAGCTAGAGGGGGGTCTGGGGAGGCACTGGGGGCATGTATGTGTGTGTGTATATATATATATTTGTATAAAATGTGTGTGTGTGTTAAATGATACTCTCATCTGTGGCCCCCTCGAGATCTCTCTCTCTCTCAGCAAAGTCCAAACTCAAACTAATTAAAATGTATCAATATTTTACTTTACTGTAGGCTGTCTGTATAAGGCAGAAATTAGAATCACTTGACAATTTAGAATCTATATATTTATAGATTTCACTTGTAAAAGAGCTGCCATGTATGAAACAATGATAAACCATTTTCTGTTGCATAACGTTTCATCTTCAGTTTCCGTCTTTTCTTTTGAACAAAAAAGTTTTTGTTCTCTGCATTGTGGTCAGGTTTTGATTTCATTTAAATAAAATATTTGACACTTCGGTTGTTTTTGTAGTTTTTATTTTAAAGTCTGTAGATGGTCAGTGATTTATTGTTCGTACTGTCCTAATGCAAGCGACGGTTTTTTATGTCTGTGCACCACCTGTGTAAAATCTCCCAGTCCATTAAATCGAACGCACTGATCTCCTTGGCAACCGCTCTGTGTTTGAGGTAAGCGCGCATGCGCTCTCGTGTAGTGTATGTGAAATCTCTGGTCATAAGTGGTTTTTCGAGCTGTACTGTGTTGTTGTAATTCAGCAAAATAACATGAAACACAACTAGTTACTCTCCCTTTGCTTTTAACTGGGGTATTTAGCAGCGAGCAGACAGACATTAAACGTAGCGGTGCTCATTTTAAACGCTGGCCGTTCACAAAAACCTCGAACTCCAAGGGGAGAGAAGCAAAGCAAGAACATTGAGGCTCCAGCATAGCAGAACAGTTCAGAAACTATTTGGAATGAAGGGAAAAAAAACTATATTTATAAACAGATTAAGTCGTATTTTAGACTGGCTTTTGGTAGCGGATCTGTTCTTCGTTTGCTCGTGAATTTGTGCAGCCGTAACTGGTTCTGGATGACTGCTTCATAGCAGACAGCCGTTCTTCCCTCTTCCCGGTACTGTGTACCGGCGCAGAATCTTTTAAGGGTACGCAGTACCGGACCGTACCGGCTCACTTTCACCCCTGGTTATAACATGAAATTGAATTTGAGAGTTTCATTAGCTGTAAGCTATAATCACAAAAATTAACAGAAATACATGTGTGAGATATGCAGATAATGAACCTATAGAAAATGTGAACTTCACGTTTTCAAAGAGAATTAATAAATGAAATGAAAATGTTCTTTTTCAGGAACATGAAATCCCACTAACTTTACCAAAAGCCAAGGATTTACAATAACCAACCACGGAGGGCGATATATGCAGGGCAATGGAAGGTGAACCATTTCAATTCCATATTCAACACTACAAACACTACAACATTTTCTGTATTCTTGTCACTTCTCACATTCTTAATCTCTTTTTGCTCAAATAAAATGCTATTAATGCTGACCTAAGTGCTGGGACTGTGGAGAGCTGAAAACTACATCCAAAGTTTATCAACCTGAGGTGAAGTCATTTTTCACCTCAAGTTGATGATCCCATTTGTCTGCACCCACTCTGTCTCCACTCTCCTAGCTTTTCATATTTGGCTGACCAAAGTTTGATGACTCAATTTCCAACACTCGTCACCGTTCAACGTCTGTTTTTCGTAAGATGTTGTGTATTATTAGATCCGAATGCTATTGATACTTTACAACTCATGGCAAATGATTTACCGGAACATTTTATAGAAGCCCCAAAGTCTGTAAGTAAACTCCAAATGTCCAGCAAAATGTATTACTCAGAGGTACTCTACTGCAGTGGTTTTCAATGCTGGTCCTCAGGACCCATTGTCCTGCATGTTTTAGGTGTTTCCCTGCCTTCACACACCTGACTTAAATAAATGGGCGAATAACAGGCCTTTGCAGCACTTAATGGCTGCTGAGGAGGTCATGCAATCATTTGATTCAGCCTGCCAGCAAATTACAAAGACAAGATGCCGAACAACTATGGTAAATAATGCTTTCCTTTTTAAAAGGAAACATATAAAACAGGACAAAAATCAACATCAAATGGTAAAATGTAATATTTCTAAAAGGTTAAATACTGACGGTTGCCAATCATGTCTAGCAACAACAGAAGTTAGAAATAACATAGCTGCATGTCAGATTTAGCCTTTCCACACCACAGGAAGACATGACAAAAAACAGTGGTCACAACAAACAAGCCAAACACTCCCGAAACCAGCAAAACAATCAGTCAATCAATTTATTCACTCGATTTAACAATTCTCATCATTAAGTCACAAACACATACTCTTACATTACTTACTGTACACAAGTGAAGACGGAACAGGAAGAGGACAAATCTTGTATAATCCTGCCCCTTCCTCAATGATTACAAAATAAATGTAATGGCCGTATACAATATATTAACTTACAGTATAAGTTGCAAACTATATCAGTCTCCTCAATATTACCTCAGAAGTACATATGAATTTATTCTTCATAATGTGTTTTGAATTGGTGAATAGTTGGACATTTTTCACTCCTTAACCAAATTGTTCCAGTTTTATTCCAGAGATACACATTTCCTTTGATGTAGTGCGCACAGTTGTACTTTTGAAATCATACTTCTTTTTTGCTGTTTCTATCACTTGATCTTAAACAAAGAACTTTTGTAAATTAAATGGCAAATAATCTCTATCGTTAAATGTGACTAATAGAATTTTTAAATTAACAAAATCCCTTAATTTCAGGGTATTTGATTGAATAAACAATTTATTAATATGTCCTCTAACATTCACTTTATATAAAAGTCTCATCGCTTTCTTTTGTATCACAAACAGAGGCTTAATGTTGGTTTTATGTGTTGCCCCATACCTCTATACAATAAGTCAGATATGGAACAATATAGTGACCACAAACATCCCTATCCAAACAGAAAATACTAGATCCTGCTTGCTACAACTTGTATCTCTCTGGAAGATTTGCTGCGTACATCGTTATCATTCAAACCACCCAAGTGCTTTTTAGCTAAACTCTTAGTTTACACGAGGCCTTTAAGTGGTGGAGGGACATAAGTGGTTAAAAATGTTTCGGAGGAATTTAAGCTGTGTTCACACTTTAACAGATGCTGATATCCTTATTTCACATTGCAGTTTATTAACTTCTCACTTCCTAAGATAAAAAATCTTTAGCAATCCCTTAAATATAGAGAAGCAAACTATTTTAAAAACTCTTCTTTTGGACTTGAAATTATTCCAAACTAAACCAAAATGTTTTATTTATAAATAATTTATGTTAAAAGGACATTTATCCCCCCTAACTTTGCATATATACATTTTTCGGCCTTTAATCAGTCAGATAAGCAAAGATAAGCTGCAGATGTGTTTAACAAACCAATCGTGGACACGTCATAAAGTAAAGCATCCCTATGAACTTTCGTGATGACAAATGCAAATACGATGAACTGGACTCGTTCAGCCACGTCTCATATTGAAATTATAAACATGCAAAAAAAAAAAAAAAAAAAAAAAAAAAAACTGATTAAAAAGAGTTTCAACTCAAGGGCAATAAAATGCTTACACAAATACATGTAAGCCCAAACTAAACACACTGGAGGCTCCCTCGACGTCATTAATGGACAAAAAGTCCTCAGAGCTAACATTCCCACAAAAGGTTTTTTTAAAAAAAAAAAAGGAAAAGTCAGTAAAAGGAGGAGGAGAAAAAAATCAGGAGCCAATCTGAGGGCATCTACTTTGGGGGTGTATTTGGGGCCACAGTGACCTACTTTCAGTTTAAATACAGATGCTTACACAGATTTAAAGAAGCGTACCCATCACTAGGATATTTATGCTTCTATGTGTTTCATTCAAGCAGTGAGCCAAGCTAACGAAGGATCAGCTTGAGGAATGTCAAATAACTCAGCAGTATGCAAATACCATCTTCCTCACTTGACCTCTATGCCCACGTCCTGCTTCACTTGGGAATTACTGCAGGATTTTAAAAGACATCACTCAGCTTTTAAGCCACGTTCTAAAGGCTACAAAAGGCTCACTGGCTGCAGCGTCCTTAAGAACTGGCTGAACTGGTTCCGACTTGCCAAAAGCTCCTGATATTTCCTGCTGGCTTTGAGACAATTACGAACCAGGGACCACGAGTAAAAACCGCTCCTGTAATGGCTCAGTGGGCTGATGCAGAGAAGACGAAACTACAGAGGCTTCAAGTTGAGAATGAATCTGCCCGCAGCAAGTCAATCATATCAGCAGCTGCACGGCATGCAAAGTGTGCTTTCATCCCCTCGCAGGCAGGATGTTTTCCTGGTGAATGCAAGTTTTCAAAGGCAGTGAGATATAGAACATGTAACCAACTGTCACTTCGGTTCCTGCTCTTCCTTGCGTTTATTTTTAACTAGTGTGACACTCAAAGCTGACCTTGCGATTCTGCCCACTCATACAAACCCACTTGTCAAAGCATTACGCTGCAAATCTCACTCTGGGTAACCAAACCGGAGAAGATAAGCTGCTCTCCTGATCTGCACCCGAGGGCAGCTTGTTGCTCTTCGCAAAAAAAATGGGCTGCTTCAAAAAGCTAAACTGAATTACCACTGTCTCCTGACCTGATGAAAAGGAGAGTCTTGTGATGTTTCTCACTGAACTTCAGCATATTTTTGTGACCATATTATGTGAAGATGGCTGCTCGAGAATAGTTAACTCTGCAAGAAAGACGCAACAGCCTTCAGATGCATCACCTTAGTAACATTTTCTTTATAAGCGAGAAGGTCAACTTGCTTAATGATATGTTTATGGGGCAAAAAGGCCAACCAAGAGGCCCAAAACAATGTAGCTCTCTTCACCCTGATGGATGTATTTTCCTAAGAGAGTAAGCATGGGTTTTACATCCTTACAAGCTCCAGTAGAGATAAAAAAAACGGCTCAGGAGACAATCCAGGATCCACGCGGCCAGTCGAGGATTGTAGGGCAGGGACATGGGCCAGGCCTCTCTAGACAAAGTAGGTCAGCACATCTGCCCAGCAGACAAAAACACGCCATCACTGTTTGAAGGAGGAGGAGGAGGGAGACCCTGAGAAACTCTGCTTTGGGACGATGGGCTGTATGTGTGTGCAAGCAAGGACTACGTTTCCTTCACATCGAAGCATGAAACAATGTACAGCAGCAGTTTGTTGTAAACCCTGCTGATCCTCCATAATCCTGCCTGCTTGTTGGTCGTCATAGCAGCCAGGAGACAGTGACTGAACTGGCAAATAGTTTGGTTGCTGCCCACATGGCCACAGCTCTGAGGCTTCCTGCAAACACAGATCTGCTACAAGAAGAGAAGCTGTATCTCCCTTATCCCAGCCTCCTTTTACTGGGCTGAAGTACAGAATTGATCTCAGACCTCTAAAACCTGTTGACAAAGACCCCAAGAATGTCCTATTGCAAACCAGCAGTTTGCTGCTTAATACTAATACGAAGCCCCACATTCCTAATAATTTAAATTCTCACTTTAAATATAGCTTCCATGAGAGCTGTGGAATATTATGAACATGTGCAAAATAAAATATGCAAAAGGCTGCCTGGATGTACGTTTTGCCAGGTTATTATCCTTTGCAGAGCAGTTATGTATTTATATCACTAATCATCATATGTAAAACAGTGATGCTAAAGCTTACAGCACGTGATGATGGGGGAAAAAAACAACTACCTTAATAGATAGTCATTGCAACATTAAACAACTGCGAGTCTGAATTGGGAGCTTAGTTCCATTAGTACTTCAATGCTTTGTGCTGACTTGCTATATTGCAGGAATCAAGATGTAGAAGTTCACTTTAGACATACGACCCATGGCTGCTCACTTGAAAGCTCTAAAGTAGAAATCTGTATTAACATCAACAGTAAATGTTTCTGGACCAAACATACATCAATACATAGCAATAAAAATCTCAGAGCAGAAAAATGTACAACTAAAATTCATCTTTAACTTCTGTTAAAATAGGAACAATACGTATTTTGGTGTTTTTTTTAATCGTTCTTTTTTAGGGTGAACACCAAAGAAAGAAAGTTGCTTATTTCCTCTTGCAACTGAAACCTATTCCTCCAGACACCGACTTTCAGCACTGGAGGACATGCACAGCTACCCAGTAATAGATGTGCAAATCATGTTGCTCACTAAAAGCAACGTAGCGGCAGTTTAAAACAACCTCATTTGTTTAAAATAAAAATGAACAAAACACACTTTTATGGAAAAGCGCTGTTGCTTTCTAGACAGTTTGTTTTGTTTGCAAAATGAAGGTAAATTGGTTTTTTTGTTTTTTGTTAATTAAGATGCTTAAACTTGTAAATCTTTTCCTGCACGTTGCATTTATTGTTTTAATGTCACATCTGCAGCAACAGTTTAGTGTTTCTTAAAACTCGAGTTCAACTTCTGTTTGGAGAACTTCCATTTTTAACTCGCTGGGGGGCTAAAAGACCTGCATCGGCATGAACATGATAGTCACTGACTAAATGAAGTCACTTGATCTCGATTCTTATTTCGGATTTCTTGTTTGGCTAACCGATCTGCAAGAATCCCTAACTCATCACAAAAGTAGTGTGACGCACACAAATCCTTACAAATCTACACAGAAGCTTTTCTTTAGGAGAGCTGAAGAGACACACCTCCGTTTGGCAGCAATCCTGCAAACGTCAAGCAGGTCAAGTCACCAGGTGACGAAGAGCAACGGATCCTGTTAAGTTAACAAGTCAGAAGAGTTCTGACGAAACATCGCAAACTGAACAGGACGGAGATTTGCACGTCATACTTATACAAAGACAAATGGCCTTAATGGGTTATTATTCATCAAACATTAAGAAAACTGCAGCAAAAATATGTTATTCAACAAAAGCACCAAACAACCAAACCATAAAACCAAAGACAGGAGTTCATATATTTTGTAGCTACTGTACCTTGTAAAAGTATTCATACCTTTTGCTGCACTTACAAATGTGAGTCTTTTGTGGTGCGTCTCTACCAGCTTTGAACATCCACAGACTTACAGTTTTGCCCATTCGCTGTAAAACAGCTCAGGCTCTGTCAAATTGGATGAAAGGTGTCTGTAAACATAAGTTTTAAAGTATTGCCACAGATTTGCAAATTGATTTAGGTTTGGACTTTGACTGGACCATTCTAACACACAAACATGCGTTGATCCAAGTCATTCCATGGAAGTTCTGGCTGTATGTTTAGGATTATATTCCTCCACCCCAGTCCCAAGTCGTTTGCGGCCTCTAACAGGTTTCTTTCAGCATTGCCCTATATCTGACTCAACTGATCTTCCCTTGAACTCTGACCAGCTTCATTTCTCCTGCTGAAGACATCTTATGGTTCTCTCTAACAGGTGGCCAAGGCCAAGAAGGCTGTCGGTGGCGCCAGACTCTTTCCATTTACGAATGGCCGGTTTAACAGTGCTATCTGGGATGTTAACCTTTTTATTGTATTATTAAATACATTTTTTTTTTTGGGGGTTGCACGGTGGCGCAGTTGGTAGCACTGTTGCCCTGCAGCAAGAAGGTTCTGGGTTCGATTCCCAGGTGGGGGTCTTTCTGCATGGAGTTTGCATGTTCTCCCCGTGCATGCGTGGGTTTTCACCGGGTACTCCGGCTTCCTCCCACAGTCCAAAGACATGCCTGTGAGGTTAACTGGTCTCTCTAAATTGCACTTAGGTGTATGAATGAGTGTGTGCATGGTTGTTGGTGTGTTGCCCTGCAACCTGTCCAGGGTGTACCCCGCCTTTCGCCCATAGACTGCTGGAGATAGGCACCAGCTCCCCCGTGACCCACTATGGAATAAGCGGTAGAAAATGACTGACTGACTAAACACTTTTTGAATAGGGGATGTATTATTATTGTATATTGTATGCAATATAAATCCAAAACATACATCTGTATGTATATGTTGGTTCACAATGTACTGCTGTAGAGCAGTGCATGGTATCCTTCAAGACACACTTCCCTACATGTTTTAGATGCTCCCCTGCTTCAGCACACCTGATTTCAATTGATGAACTGCAATCATGTGGATGCGGTCCGTAAAAACGGGGAAATATCTACAACCTGCAGGGCAGTGCGCCTTGAGGACCAGGGTTGGTTGAAAAAACTGCATGTAGAGCATCTCACTGGTTCCAGACAGACAGGGATCAAACAGGCCTGGGAAAGTGACGTTGGGAACGTCCGTGCAGGACAAAGGGACGGAAGGATTCATTCATGTGATATAATTTAGTTTGAATGCAGAAGCCACATTGCTGGTCCGGGTTAGTTTGGGCGAGCATCGATGGCATAATACTGTCGAGACAGCTGGCTAAAAAAAAAACTCTCAAAAACTCTCACTCTAATTTAGTAAATATGGAACAATGCAACAACATGTACGTCAAGTCTGATATCAGTTTATTATCAGTTTATTATCTAAATGCTGCAGCCAACTGAGGGTGAATGTTTTCTGCACCAGCTTCATCAGAACATCCCCTCAGTACACAATGTTCCCGAGTCATTCCATCGGTCAGCCATTGGTGGGGCCCCTTTCTATGAATTGCCCCTTTTAAAAGTTATTAAACACAGGTACAAAGAAGTCTGTAACAACAAAGAATACGAAAAAGGAAAACTTTAATAGTTCTGGATGTAAGAGCTGTCTGGTAGCTGCAAAAAACCATAAACAGTAAAAAAGTAAAGGGTAGATAAAGAGGAGGGAGGAGAAGAAGCAAGACATTTAAGTGGAAAAAAATACAGTCGATGTGTTGGTCTTAAAAAGCAGAGAAAGTAAAGTAAACTCGATCTAAATAAAGTTTTACTGCATCTACATGTACTTTAAAAATGTGGTACACATTTGATCGTCAGACATTTAAAATGCTTCTTTTCATGCGCTCCGTTCTGAGCTGTGCCCTGCTCTCACACAGGCAAACATGCATAATCATGTTTATGTTTGCTCCTACCTTTAAAACTCCCAACCATCGGAACATGATTCCCCAGCACAGCAAACAGAAGTATTTTATTTCAAACCACTGACAGAGCCTCAGGCTACTAGCTTGAATTCAACTCAAAACACAAGATTACCTATTCTCTGAAACACATCATCTTCCTGCAAAGGAACAGAATGGGACTGTCTTTTATTTTAAATGAAACAAAAAACAAGCATCTGAATTAAAAATTAGGGCTAATTGAAGGTAAAGTTGCAGATTCATTAGAGCAGCAGAGAAATGTTCCTCAATGATTTACATCTACTTCCTTCACGTCATCTTTTGGAGTTAGAGATAAACCGCGAGATGTTTATTTAGTCAGGGGTTATAATTGCAATCTTTAGGTCTGATCTGAAAACACTTTCACAACACCTCAGAAATGTGTTGTAAAAAGCAGAGCACAGGAAAAGCAGGGAGCAAGAAAGCTCTTTGTTTCCATTAGCCTCCATGAGCAGTGAGCAGAAACAATACCCCGTGTCAGGCCCGGCTCCATCGCATCCCATAAAAGTGGATCTGCCAAACCACTGGGGCTGTACCCCGAGATTGGACAATGGTAATGTGGTTCTAGACATATAAAGGCTTTTACACAATTTTAAGCCAAGTTCCCCATTGGCCAGTTGATTTACCACTTTATAGAATAAAAAGTGGTCAATTTCTGACCACGTGTAGTAAGGGTTTTAATTTTCAAAATTATTGGTAAGTAATTCTCATCCAGTTATACATTTTAAAAGTAAAAAAAACTCAAAGACCTGATTTCCAAAGTTAATCATGACAATGTCACTTTTTGTGGCACCAGCGACCTTATTTTTCTAATTTTTTTGACAGTAAGCTAAGAGGAAAGGGGTACAGAGAGGGGGAAGACATGCAGCAAAGGTCGCCTGGGCCGGAAGTCGGACCTGCGCCGGGCTACCTGGATGACTGAAGCCTCCGAATACGGGTCATTTTACCCCTGCACCACCAATTATCAAATATAACTTGTTTTAAGTAACCCTTGTTTTGCCTTGGTTTGACTTTCCCATCATTCTCTTTACAATTTAATCAGCGCTTTGATTTAGTTTGCTTTCCATAAATACTGAAAGCAAACGGCATTCAGCACAGTTGCAAAATGTTGATTAAAATCACTTTCAAGAAAACAGGAGTAAACCAGCAAAATATTATGTCTACGTAATAAATCAACAGGCAGTTGCTCTGAAATATCTTGTTTGACTTTACTTTACTCTTACATTAAAACTATGTTCTGTATGAACAACAACTGCTTAGGGTCGGTACAGTATAAGGAACATTGTTGGTATCATTTTCAAACGATAATAACCTAATGCCTGCACTATTTAAGCCCTGTGCATGTAAGCGAACACTAACACATACACACAGCTTTTGAGTTTTAGCTAAAACAGGCTTAATCTAATCAATATTAACTAATAAATATCAATAAATCAATAAAGGTTCATTTGTTTGTTATTCTACATCTGCACTTACTGAACATGTATTAAAATTTTACATAACAGACGGCATTCGCCCTAAGTGCCCTAACAACCTGGGGAAGCCCATTAAAGGCTGAGTTAGGCGGAACTGAAACATAAGCATGAGTGAAAACAAGCTGCGAATCAAGGCAGAAAATGCGTCACAAAACACCTCAGGTGATTAAGACGCTCACTTGCCATCTCTGCGCATTTTGTGGAAGAAAAAAAAAAATGTGGCAGGGGGTGTTAAGGTCAGCCTGCCTCTGCTTAAACTACTTGGCTTAACCAGTCAGGGGGACTGGTTAAGCCAAGTAGTTTAAGGCCTGCATCGGTTGACCTCTACAAGGACAAGCCGGCTTCACAGGTAGAAGCAGTGATGTAGTGATGACGCAGGGTTTGTGCAACCAACCAATGATTTACAAGCTTAAACGGGACTCGGAACATAATTTCCAATGAGAAGATCAAGAAACTGATATATACAATTTTAATTAAAAGCATTAGCTCGATTAGCAACAGTATTGATACACTGAGCTTATCTGCCATCATTATGTTGGAAAGGACTGTTACAGGGACACTTGCGACGCAGGTTTGATGTGTAGTGATGCCGCGCGATACCTCCTGTCATCCTGTGCTGCTAGCTATATTTTCGGGACACACAGTTATGAGAGACATCGTCTTATCCACTTGTTATTTATTCATGGTCAGACGGAGCTCAGAGACGGCAAATTACAAGCAGCGCAGCGGTTTAACAGCACGTCAGAAGGATGTTTAAACTAAAAATGACAACTAAATGAAGCAGCTTCTAAATGCTTTGCTTAGGCCTGAGAATCAAAATCAAAACAACAAATAATTGTTACAACATATTACAACTGTAATCAAAATTATTCTGTTTTAACCACAGTATAAAGTTCAGGGGAACACTCAAGTACATTGTTACCAGTTCTGATCTGCAGTTTCCAACCAACCGTTATTGTTAGCATGTATATGCAACATACTGCATTGCTGCTACAAAGCAGGGCTTTATTTTGAGGCCAGCTCCAGAATGAGAGCTACAGGAGCGTGAATGTTCCCCTCTTCAAGCAAAATGCCTCCATTCTCTCACTGGATCAATGGTCAAAGCACAAGAAAAACACAACATTTAAGTCATTACAACTCTAGCTGTATAACCATATCAAATTAACTTAGAAAAATAGCAAATTTAGTCAACCAACAGAAGAAGGATTCAACTGCCTCCAAATTTTAGCACATGTTCTACCTATGTTTGCTCAACGACCTACAGTCTAGGAGTGCAAATAAAATGTTTCACCTGGTAAGTCAGCTGCTGAATTATCTTTTAAGTCTTAATCACGTTACACAATCATCTTTCAATAACTGAGTCTAATAAGCTTATGGAACATCGACAGATGAACTGATGGAGACACCCATTGTTTAAAAATGCTTTACTGCAAATACAAAAAACTAAATCTGATTCCTTTTTGACGCTGAGGGGGTTTAAACCAACATAAAATTAGCTTTCACAGAACATAAACACAGTTATAACCTGCTATAAAATGGACTGCAGTACAAATAACATTTAAATGGAGAGAAAATACATGTTTGCAAGGAAGCTATCATTACTGACGGTCCACCTGGCTGGGAATGAGCACCTTCATGCAGATGGGCTCAGAAGACCTAAACACAGAATCTCCAATAATGCAGATTTCAACAGCCTGAGCTGGCATGCCGTAAACGCAGCGAGATCCCTTTTGCTGACAATGTGATAGCGGAGGAGGAAGTAAGCAGCTTGGTCACGAAAACAGCTTGGTCACGAAAAACCTCCAAATAACCATTTACCACCACCCTTTAAACAAACAGCTGCACTTCCAGCCAAAAAAAAAAAAAAAAACAATGCTTCCATGGAAACCCTGGTGTTGCTGCAAGGCCTGCGTTCCCATTTTTTCTCCATTCGAACTGGGAATTTGTAAGTGGAGGGCACCAGGTGACGAGAAGCTAACAGCAGCACGCTAAAAACCGTTTGCATTGGTAATGACTGCAGAACATGTCAGAGCGCAGCCATTTGTTGGGTTCTAGAAAAGTCGGCAAGGTGATTTCAACAAGTCAGCGTTGCTGTATGAAATCCACTCTATTGTTTTCGTCCTCCTGCTTTCTCCAAATATTTTTTGTCATGGTATTTCTTTTTAGGAAAACGTGTGTACATCTGAAAATACTGACTTGGTTAAAATAAAAAGAGAAAGAAAAACACTTTGGGGAAAAATCTAAATCTATCTAAAAAAAAAAAACATAATAGATGTTATGGGGTCCTATAAAACATCTGGGCTCTAAGGCTGTAATCAAAGGCCAGCTCACTCAAATTATTTACATTTAATTAGTTTCATTGGAAGTGATCAAAATAAAAGATATAAATCACAACTATGTCAATCTGCATCAACGACTGATGTTCTTAAAGACAGAAACTGTGTGTTGGTCTGCTTCTTGCAGAGATTTTAAATCCCCCCTTTTTTATTGCATGGATAAATAGTTAAGCACTGTATGTATTTTAAAAATAATCTAAAGGAATTGAAATAATCCATTGAAAAAAAAAAATAACTAGTTATAATTTTTGAATAGGTGGAATATTAGATATGGAACACTTAAATTTTGTTTCTCCTTTCAAGCAAACACAGAATCAAAATTTCCTTAGCAGTGCATTGCTCTGCACTTTCCTGAGCTAGAAAAGGTTTTATTTAGTAATGATGGCATTACAAAACACCGATCCCTGGCGGGATCAATAAAACACGAGCACTAAAAGTCTGATTCTAATGCTTTGAGGAAATGAGAAAAGCAAAGTGCGTTCTTTTTGTTTTATTGTCCAAAGGCCTCAGGTATGAGGATGTGATCCTCATACCCTGCATACAAAAACAAACTTACAGTTCTGTAACTGGACATAAAGCACCGGGAAATGTCCTTGGAATCCAATTAAAGACAGCAAAAGATTAAAATAGACAGTGATTATTTTTCAACTATGCATGAAACGAACCGTTCATGTTTTTAAAGACAAACTCTATAAGGGTTAAAGCGACAAAATGTCCAGAGTAGAGGGAATCGGAAGCACAGTTTGGATTCTTTCAGTGGGATAGTTAGCTGTTCCAGAGTCAACAAGCTGGATAAAGTTGGCACGTTAGCTGGACTCTTAATCCAATTCTATAAATCCAGCACATTGTTACCTGCTGCGTGCCTCTAAGAAGAGTTGGGCTACAAAAATACAAATCTGCCTAAACATGCATCGTTATTTTAAGAATGCAACTTGTTTACACAAAACATTCTATGAACACTGTTCTTTATTTTGTTAAATAATTTTAAAATTTGCTAATTAATATTTTTATTTATTGACTGGGCCCAAAACAGGGATAATTTCTGAATTTCTTCCCAGCTGCAGATTTAACAATAAAATGTTTTAAAAATGCACCAATCAGCTGCCAATTTTCCTGGAAGATTCCGATTCCCATGTTCTATTGGTTCTTTGATACAGTTGGAAGTTTTGAATCCAGCAGAAAAGAAAGGGATGACAAAATGATCCCTATTTATGGATGCCCATGTCCCAAACAGTTATCTGATTGTTAATAAACTCAAAATGTGCATGATGTGTTGAAATCGTGGGACTTCTTTGCATTTAATTTCTATGGAAAAACAATAGTATTTATCCTGCTGATCACCAATATAGGCCCAAACAAAAAAGGATAATGGGCTGATTCTAATCTGTCTGAATGATTGGTGCATATCTAACTAGTTACATGGTTTTAACAAAAACGGTTATATTAACCAGACCAAAAGACAATGCCTAAATTCATTTATAGTAATAGACTGTTTTTCTAAATAAGGGTCATAATGTCATTTTGATTTTAGGTTAGTTAGCCAAAATAAACATAAATTCAATTTTCTTTTACAGCCTTACATTTATGGGTTAGGAAAAAAATGAGAACTATGCACTAGAAATCCAGGTTTTTTTTGTATATTTTCTGTATTATTGTATAAATTGTATTTCTTGACCTACATGAACGTTACAATCTTCCAACGGAGTAACATATGTCAACACTGACCAACTTAGATTTAGCTAGCTGAGCTGCCATCAACAGCTGGCTTCATCACTAACCCAACAAACACCCATTTAAACAGCAGAGGGGGATTAGGAATGGTGATAAGCAGAAAAAGTCAATTGTTTTCTTCAGACTCACAGATATATTGAACACAACAAGCTGAAACAAGAAGATATCGTTAGCTAATGTAGCAGGGGCGATTCGTCTCAGTAAACATTTAAACTCGTGAATATTGTGCCGCAAAACACAAGGAATATAAGCAAGCCGGGGCACAAATGTATATAAAAAGGGGTCAAAGTACTCTTGAGACGCCTTTTTGTTAAACATGTGGTAATACTGTGAGGGAAGACAGGAGGCCAAGCTTACCAGCACAGGAGAGCTACAATGAGACACACCAACAAAACGCGCAGCCTCTTCATTATCTTCCAGCGGGGACCGACATCCTCGCTATTTGGTTTGTTTCTGGTTTGTCGCGGCGAGACAATTCACCGAAAACCAGCTGTGTGTTGGCCGTGAGTCTGCTTTAATTAAAAAAAAACAAGCAGGCCACGGCGCTCTGAAGCTAAAACCCACACTTCAGGGTGTGCATAACTGGTTACACGGACCTTTCGTTCGTCTCTTTTCTGCTTCAACAGCCACTGTTCTGGAAGAGTGGCTGGGCTCCGGATAATTCAACGCCTGCCCCACGGTTGACCAATCAAATCACAGAAGAAAATTTGTCGACTAATCATACGAAACTTGGGCGTGACGTAGTTGACACAAAGCCCCGCCTCCAGTGTTGAGGATGAGTTGGTGATTGTACGACTAGACGCGTCACACTTTTTGATAAGCACATTAGCAATGTACGCCTTATTTAAAATTATTGCACAATCATCCCACGCTTCAGTGGAAATGGCTTGTCTTAACACGTTTTTTTTTTTTTCATGTATTTGGGATTTTTATTATAAAATGCCAGCTATGTTGAAGGAGTCCAGCAAACATACACTACTTTTGTCTTTTGTAAAACCCATATCTGTTTTAAAAATGTTGTTTTGTGTATAGATTAGATTGTAAGATAGTGCTCCACAACATTACATGTAGAATAATTTTCATTGTGTTTAATGCAACTATAAAACCTTTGAAAACTTCCACTATTCTAGACCAGTGGCCCCTTGAGTTTGGGCCCACTTGTGGCTTACTAATTTTGGTATGATTGTAGTTAAGAGAAAAAATGTTTGTATGGCATGGCTCTATTTTTGTTATCTACCCCTTTTTGTGTACATGTGTTGCCATATTGTCCCCTCCTTCTATGTTTTACCGCAAACAACACATATACCTGTTCTTAAACCATTGCATGTCAGTTTATTTTTCTGTGTGGCTAAATGTTTTTGTACCGATAAATAGCAATACAAATTCCTAAGTCTCACATATAATTTGATTGTATATTATTACACCATATTTCCAATGATCACGATTCTAATTCCGGTTTGGGCTAGTTGATTCTTCTGAATTACAACAGATTATGACCAACTCTGAGCAACTTCTTGCATGTATGCATGTATATATTACCTGATTTATTGATTTACTCATTTAACTGCATTTTCTTACGTGGTTCTCAAAATTAGGGGTGGATCCTCATAGGGCATAGGTGTGCGGTTCTGAGATCCTCTTCAAAAAGGAAACTGTATTATAAAAAGGATAATGGCAAAGCACATTTATGTGAGAAATATTAATGATTAAAAGAAATCAATACATTGGCTGTGATGCTGTTGATGTTATTACACAGCCTTGTTAATTGACTTACAGTATTCAATTGTTATTTTGTGGGAAAAGGTTGTGAACCACTCTAGGAGATTATGAGCAAATTATAGGAAATTACTTTAATTCTTCCTTTACAAAAAGCACACCCTGCTGGGTATGAAAGAATGTATGGTCAATATAAAGCAGCAGCCGATGACTCCATTTCACTCCTGAAAAGTCGGATATGAAATGACCAAAACTGCAAATGAATGAAATGTTTAAACAGCAAAATGAGCAGCATTCCATTTAGGTAGTTAGATAAAACAAATCTTAAATCCCAATTACGTCACATTTATAGACATTTATATAATCTTTCCATAATGTCTGATTGGTTTATAGGTACAAATTGACATTTTCAACACTGAGATTAATATAGCTCGGACACAATTTAAATGGATTGTTTTACGTTTTGCGTACACCGAATTTCGTCGTCTCTCCCACATGGCACAGAAGAACTACATATCCCAAATTGCAATTCGAGTAAAGCCCCTAAAACTTGCCTGTTAGAATTATGTTTCTTTATTGGCCTAATTTACTAATGTTAAATTTCACAAAAAGAAAAATGAATATGTTAAACGTATTTCAGCGTAACGGGATATTAACATGAGCAATAAATACATCTGTTTTTATTATCGGGCGGGGTCCTAATCGTTTAGCGGTCTTCGCTGAGCAGAGTTTGATAGAAGTCAACTTTTGGTGAACGCCAAAAAATTTTCACCGGAGCTTCGACTTCATCCCAGTGACTCGTGGTTCGGCTGCTGAAGCGGGATTTTTAACTCTTTTGGGATCTTGGGGTCACAGGTTTGAGCATGGAGCCGGTCCGGGTCGTCCTGTGGGTTCTGTCCGTGTTTATCTCGCTAGTCTCGGACAGGTTGGTAGTGAAGGCTTCCTTCTCCCAGGCTACGGACAGCGACTTCACCTTCAGCTTACCTGCAGGACGAAAGGAGTGTTTCTACCAAACCATGAAGAAAGAGGCTTCACTAGAGATTGAATATCAGGTAATAAACACGTTATAAAGATTGGACAGTCTGTTACCCGCAACAGTTTCTTGCTTGTTAAATTATCACATCTAGATCAGCAGAACAAGTTGGCTTTGTGGCTCACACCTTGATGATTTTTCATATTATCAGGAACCAGTTTTACTTGTCAGTGCACAGATTATTTCCCAAAATGAATGTCTTTCTTGGTCCCAAATGGGTACAGAAGTTTAGCAATGCTGTTTGGCTGTGGCCATGATGGACATTCCTGGACGTTTCTACATTTTGTGGTGTCTAACCTCAGAGATTAAGTATGAAGGTTTTTACTTTCAGTGCTGTACGAGGAAGGACTTGAGAAGAAACACTATAATGTCTCAGTTTAATGTAGAACAGGAATGTTTGGGGGAGACATCTAACTACAGTCTATGTAATGCTTTACAATTGAATTCATGCCCCTTAAACGTTTTCCCATCATGTCTTGCTACAGCGCAAACTTTAATGTGTTTTTTTGGGGCTTCATGTGATGAAACCGTCACAAATTACTACGTAATTCAATGATTTGTGATTTTCAAAATGTTAAAGGCAGAAAGAAAAAGAAAAGTGCATTTATATTCAGCTTCCTCGAGTCAATGCTCTGCTGAACCACCTTCGAACAAGGATTTCTTATGGCTGTCTTTCAATAATGACTTTCTTCTTGACACTTTACCATAAAGGTCGAATTTGTGGAGAACACGGCTAACAGTTGGACTGTTGCCATATTATCACACCACAGCTGGGTTTCTCTGCAGCTCCTACAGAGCTACCATGGACCTCTTGACTGCTTTTCTGATTAATGTTCTCTGTGCCCTGCCTGTCAGTTTAGATGGGCAGCCATGTCTTTAGAGTTTTACCGTACTTATTCAGTTTTCAGATGATGGATTGAACAGTCCCCTGTGAGATGTTTAAAGCTTTGGATATTGTTTATAATTTAACCCTGCTATATACAGTACAGACCAAAAGTTTGGACACACCTTCTCATTAAAAGAGTTTTCTTTATTTTCACGACTATAAATATCGTAGCTTCACACTGAAGGCATCAAAACTATATAACACATGTGGAATTATATACTGAACAAAAAAGTGTGAAACACAACAACTGAAAATATGTCTTATATTCTAGGTTCTTCAAAGTAGCCACCTTTTGCTTTGATTACTGCTCCGCACACTCTTGGCAATCTGTTGATGAGCTTCAAGAGGTCGTCACCTGAAATGGTTTTCCAACAGTCTTGAAGGAGTTCCCAGAGATGCTTAGCACTTGTTGGCCCTTTTGCCTTCACTCTGCGGTCCAGCTCACCCCAAACCATCTCGATTGGGTTCAGGTCCGGTGATTGTGGAGGCCAGGTCATCTGGCGCAGCACCCCATCACTCTCCTTCTTGGTCAAATAGCTCTTACACAGCCTGGAGGTGTGTTTGGGGTCATTGTCCTGTTGAAAAATAAATGATGGTCCAACTAAACGCAAACCGGATGGAATAGCATGCCGCTGCAAGATGCTGTGGTAGCCATGCTGGTTCAGTATGCCTTCAATTTTGAATAAATCCCCAACAGTGTCAACAGCAAAGCACCCCCACACCATCACACCTCCTCCTCCATGCTTCACAGTGGGAACCAGGCATGTAGAGTCCATCCGTTCACCTCTTCTGCGCCGCACAAAGACACGGTGGTTGGAACCAAAGATCTCAAACTTGGACTCATCACACGAAAGCACAGATTTCCACTGGTCTAATGTCCATTCCTTGTGTTCTTTAGCCCAAAAAAGTATCTTCTGCTTGTTGCCTGTCCTCAGCAGTGGTTTCCTAGCAGCTATTTTACCATGAAGGCCTGATTCACACAGTCTCCTCTTAACAGTTGTTCTAGAGATGTGTCTGCTGCTAGAACTCTGTGTGGCATTGACCTGTTCTCTAATCTGAGCTGCTGTTAACCTGCGATTTCTGAGGCTGGTGACTCGGATGAACTTATCGTCTGCAGCAGAGGTGACTCTTGGTCTTCCTTTCCTGGGGCGGTCCTCATGTGAGCCAGTTTCTTTGTAGCGCTTGATGGTTTTTGCAACTGCACTTGGGAACACTTTCAAAGTTTTCCCACTTGTTCGGACTGACTGACCTTCATTTCTTAAAGTAATGATGGCCGCTCGTTTTTCTTTACTTAGCTGCTTTTTTCTTGCCATAATACAAATTCTAACAGTCTATTCAGTAGGACTATCAGCTGTGTACTGTATCCACCTCCTGCACAACACAACTGATGGTCCCAACCCCATTTATAAGGCTTGAAATCCCACTTATTCACCTGTGAAGTGAAAACCATTTCAGGTGACTACCTCTTGAAGCTCATCAACAGAATGCCAAGAGTGTGCAGAGCAGTAATCAAAGCAAAAGGTGGCTACTTTGAAGAACCTAGAATATAAGACATATTTTCAGTTGTTTCACACTTTTTTGTTCAGTATATAATTCCACGTGTTAATTCATAGTTTTGATGCCTTCAGTGTGAAGCTACAATATTCATAATCATGAAAATAAAGAAAACTCTTTGAATGAGAAGGTGTGTCCAAAATTTTGGTCTGTACTGTATATCTCCACAACTTGATCTCTGCCCTATCTGCTGTGTTCCTTGGTCTTAATGATGCTTTTTGTTCTGTAGCAAACTTCCAAGGCCTTCACACAACAGCAGTGTTTTTAGATTTTTAATGTTAAAAGATGATGAAAACCATTGTTTTCCTGCCACATGACAGTCATGATGCAGTTTGTGCCGATCTGTCACATAAAATCCTAATAAGGTACTTTAAGAAGGCATTGAATGCTGACAAAATTAACTAGTCATTAATGTGTACTGGCTATAAAATGATAGGATGCATGCAAATACTTTAATTTAGATTTAATTATGTAAATCTGCATCTGACATTTCATTAGGAGGAACTTTTTGGCCTCTGGCATCATTTGAGTTTGAACCCTGGTGACATCTAAGCCTCTTTCATTTACCTTCACCATCAACAGGTGCTAGACGGTGCGGGTCTCGACGTAGACTTCTTTATCTCTTCTCCATCCGGCCAGTTGCTGTTCAACGATCAACGCAAGTCGGATGGCGTCCACACGTGAGCAGCGGGGGCAATGTGTCCATTGATTTCTTTTGCATGTTCAAGGTCTCTCTCAAAGCTTGTTCTGTCCCTCAGCTTGGAAACTCTGGAGGATGGGGACTACATGTTTTGCTTTGACAACACATTCAGCTCCATGTCGGAGAAGCTCGTGTTCTTTGAACTAATCCTGGACAACATGGATACGTCCGAAGACCCAGACAACTGGAAGGAGCACATCATTGGGATAGATACTCTGGACATGAAGCTGGAAGACATTATGGTGAGGTGGAAATTTTCTCACCACCTGAAATGATTCCATGTTTCTAAACCATTTGATCTAAACAGCATCATTCGAAATCTAAAACTTAATATATGCATATGTTTTTCTTTGTATTTTCGCTTCAGTGTTTTGGACTTTGTCCCTCTGTTGTCTCCCATTGAGGGACTTGTCACTGTCCCATTTGTGACCCAATATGTTCCCCACAAAGAAGCATCCTAAGAGATTCGGTGTATGTCAAACGAAATGAGAGCATCATGAACTCTCA
Source organism: Girardinichthys multiradiatus (assembly GCF_021462225.1). Lineage (NCBI taxonomy): Eukaryota > Metazoa > Chordata > Actinopteri > Cyprinodontiformes > Goodeidae > Girardinichthys > Girardinichthys multiradiatus. The sequence continues at coordinate 35,575,137 of NC_061802.1, read as the reverse complement.
TCTACTGGCTGACAGCAGCTCGTTGTTTCAGTTTCTCCACATCGACTAGCACTGCCCCTTCTCTAGAAAAGACTTTTATCTGTGTCAGAAGCCACAGCGGCATGACATGGTAAAAAGCAGGAAATGCGTTTTCCAGATTTAGAGGAAGTTGTCTTCTCAAGGAGGAAGGAGCAGCCCTGACAGGACTGCTCATTTAGGAACATACTCTGGATTTGCTTTACAGATGGTAACCAAGTTCACCAGGATTTCCATATAGATCACATGCAGCAGAATTACTATCGCTTGACATTTCCACATTTGGTCATTTTACAGCGTCAAGCTGCAATGCATTTTACTAGGATTTCATTTGATAGACCAACACATAGTAGTGCGGTTTTACTGTCCCTGCTTTTTTACTCTGGAGATTGTGTTTTCAGGGGCAAAGTTTATTTTTAGCACAGAGTGTTTTGCATGTTGGCCAAGATTGTCCGTTTTGCTCTCATCTGACCAGGATCTTTCACCCAGATGTTTGCAACCCCTGGATGTTTTGTGCCAAACTGCAAACAAGGCCTCTCATGCATTTCTTCTTCTCACTATTCCCTAAAGGCCATATTTGTGTTCCACAACTAATCCTGGTCCTGTCAGCAGATTCTCCCACCCGAGCTGTATATCTCTGCAGCTCTTTCAGAGTTACTATGGACCTCTTGAAGCTCATGGTGGATTGAACAATGCGCTGTGAGATGTTTAAAGCTTCAGATATTGTTTCCTAAGCTAAACTTGCTTTAAATATCTCCACAACTTTCTCTCTGACCTGTCGGCTGTGTTCCTTTGTCTCCATGATGTTTTCTAACAAACCTCTGAATTTTCTGCAGAACAGCTGGATTAAAGTACACAGAGGTGGAAATGGTTCATTAATCAGGTGACTTCTAAAAGCAAGTGGTTGCTCTGGATTTTATTTCGGGGTATCAGAGTAAAGGGAGCTAAAAACATGACAGCTTTTAAAATGAATGACTACTTTTGAAAGGTGTTGTGGTAGCTCTATTTTCAGATCCTGGCTATCTGTTGTATTCTGTCCTCCAGGACACCATCAACAACGTGAAATCTCGTCTGGGAAAAAGTATGCAGATCCAGACGCTCCTGCGGGCGTTCGAGGCTCGCGACCGGAACATCCAGGAAAGCAACTTCGAGAGGGTGAACTTTTGGTCGGTGGTGAACCTCGTCGTGATGATGGTGGTGTCGGCTGTCCAGGTCTATTTAGTCCGCTCGCTTTTTGAGGACAAAAGGAAAATTCGCACATAACATCGCCTTAACTGGACGGACAGAAATCAAGAAACTAACACACATTCATACTGTTACATTAGGGATGTTCTGTTTTGTTTTTCTCTACCATGATGTTTCTCAAATGTTTGCAAAAACCAACAGAAACGTTTGATCAGGACAAATTCAGCCCTGTTGCTGCTTGGGTTTCTGCCTGCCCATCCCTCCAACTCCACCATCTTTTTACAACAAAATGTTTTCTCTTTAAAGGTCTATGCTGTTTTAAGGTCCTTTCTTAGCTGCTGTAGGGCTTTACAGAACACGTAATAAGCTTGCTTATGATATGCAATTATTTTTCTAATGTTTCTCTGAGTGGGAGACAATGAAGGAGCAACTTGCTGCCTGAATAACTTATTTCTGCCAAACAGGAGGAGGAGGTTCAACCAGTCAGGTAGCATGTCGTTATTACCCTAAAGAAATCTACCTTTGAATTATTACCGGTCAGTTTTTAACGTGTCTCTGAGGCCCGTGAACACGCCTACCAAACAGTCAGGTGTGCGGATTGCTCAGGTGGGTCTGTGCTAACTAACGTTAAGGACTGTGGAGTGGAAGAAAAGGAATCCACGGCATCCGTAGATGCTTGTGGGTGTCTGCTTACAGCCCAGCTCCTCTGAGAAGATGTCGTCTCTTTCTGGTGTTTTAGAGGTGCGTTAAAGGAAGGTATCGCCTGTTAAAGGTTTATATTCATGTTGTTTTGCCTCTTCTCTATTAGGAATCTGCTGTGGGTTTTCATGGTTTTTCTTTTTACTTGACTTCACTGCTCACTGTTAGTTGATCTCTGCTATAAGAGTATAGACACATCATGAGATCAAAGCTTTACTATGGAGCCTTATGTTTAAAGTGCTTAAAACCAAACATTTGTTACCTGTGCTAATATTATGCAAATTTATTATAAAACTTGATTCTCTGATTGATTGTCTGCTCAGCTTTCATTGTTGTGTGAGTGTGCATTTTAGGATTGTGATAGTAGATTAATAATTAACTTCTGATAAATTTAAAATGTTTTTTCCAGACTGGTATGATATAAGTTTTCTAATAGTATTTCTATGTTACTGAGAAGAAATAAAGTGCTCCGTTAACTCTTTAAAAAATATTTTGTATGATTTTGATGGAGCAGTGGAGGCAGGTTGAGGGAACATGACATGTATTCCACCAATGTCCTGTACTTGTAAATTAAACAAGACTATCTTTTCTGATCTGTGTCTTTCCTTATGTGTCTACATAGGCCCGGGCTGACAAGAGGGTCCCATGGTAACCTTGAGTAAAAATACAACGATGTTGAGGCTTCACTGTATTTAAACTAAATGTATAGGGTGATCTGATTACTTTTAAACAGAACTGTGCCTGCTGCTGCTAAAATAATATTTTAATTTTCGTTGTTGAAACAATGTTCTAACATTTCTTTGATGTTAGTCTGATTTTATCACAAACATATGCAAATCTGCTAAATTTAGTTGTAGTTTTCAATTGTTTATGTGCTGTTCTGTTCTTTATGGAGTAACAAAAGTATCAAGAAGCCCATTTAGTTGGGCTATCTGCTCAGTTAGAGCCTGAAGTAAGCTGCTTAACAGAAATGCTACTTATACAACCGTGGTTTTAATAAAAGGAGCATTAGGTGGTTCTTATTTAGTTTCCACTCCATGACCGTCTGCATTTTTCACAACTGGAAATATTTCCAAACAGCCAAATTTGTCTTCCAAAGCATGGGAATGGAGTGCAAGCCTTGGTTTTGCCAGCTGGGTGGCAGTGTGCAGCAGCTGGTGTTACAGGGATGATGCTGCATTACCCTATGCTTCAGCACTTTCTTTGCCCTCATTAAAAGGACCTTAACCCTCGAGATAAGCAAAACTAAAAACTTTTAAAGTTTTGAAAACGTAACTTTAAAATGCTGGTAGCCAAGCCATTGCCTTGGAGGCTGTTAAACCCGTAAGGACAGTCTGAACCAGTCAGTAGTTCAGATGCCCCTGAAAAAAGAAAGGGATTATTTCTGCTTTACTGGGAGAGAGAAAACCTTTATTGGATATCAGCTGTCTTGTTTGTGTGGGGCTCTAAAGACGTGATGATCAGACAGTTCTTCAGTGCGCAGGGAGTCGGCCTTTCTGAGCTGACAGTCCTTGGAGAACTGAAACATGACATTTTGGGATTCTTGTCAGAAATAGTTTTCATTTGGACCCATGATGGTTAATTATACCGTGTGGATGATCCGGTCTTGGAAACACCGTTGAAGTCTGACACCATCTGTAAGAAATATGTCATTTGAAATGGAAACGTGATCCCATAAATGTCTGGGGGCATTTCTAAAATGACTATTGTACAGTTGACTTTTATACAGACTAACAGAGAAAGTGTAAGCACCCAGTCTATTCCTTCACTGGTTCTCAAACTGTGGTACAAGCATCACAGGTTGCATCTTATTAGTACTTATTAAAAGAAACTTGTTACTATTAATTATTTCGGAGGCAAATGTGATCAAATTAACTGTGATAAAGAAAAAAGAAGAGTTGTTCATGGGCATCAATCTGTGTCATCAGAAACTGCTCAAATAAAAAGTGCAGTGAGGAAATGTTTGGGACGTCCCAGCAGGACCTGAAGCAGATGACACTGAGCCATGTGCCTCCCTTCAGATTTCTTCTAGTTTTGCTTTTTTTTTGTGTCACACTTGAATGGTTTAGATCATTAAACTAATTTTAGCTTCAGAAATAGATAACATGAGTAAATTAAAAAAGCAGTTTCAAATGATTTCAGTTGGATGATAAAAAAGTTATCCAAACCAACTAGCAATGAATGTTTTACATGCCTGTGGGGGAATTTTGATCCGCTCGTCTTATAATTGTTTTAATTCAGTTACATTGGAGAGGTTTTAAGCATTAACAGCCTCTGTTAGTATGACACAACATTTCAATTGTATTTCGGTCCAGACTTTAAGTAGGCCGTTTAAAACCCTTAATTTGGGTTTTGTGAGCGATTCAGAGATGGATTTGCTGGTGTTCTTTGGAATATTGTCATGCAGCATAAACCCCACATAAAGGTCACTAACTGATGGCTGGACATTGTCTATCAAGATGTTTTGGTAGAGAGCAGGATTCATGGTTCCATCAATTACAAAAACTCGTCCAGGTTCTGAAGAAGCAGTCACTGGCCTCCACAATACCATCACCATGTTTTTAACCAGATGTAATGCACTGAAAAAAATAATGCATTGGATTTAAGCAATTCAATAGTGGACATTGGTTGCACACAAAGTTTTTACTTTGGCAGCAATCTACACTGTTGTGTTCATTTAACACAAAGTTGTTATATTCAGTAAATACAAGTATTTTATGTTACTACAAAATGATTAAAATGTGTTTGAATAAATTAAGTTCTGCTATCATTTCACTTGTCATTTGACTTCAGCACAACTCAGTCATTTTATTCCAACACAATTTGATTACTTAAATTCAACATTCATTTTATATGCTGACACCTTGATAATGTTAACACTTTAATATCATTAAAAATTTCAAAAATAAATGTTACTCAAAAAATAAACCTTATTCTAAATTAAAACCAAATTTTAAATGCAAATTAAGTTCTATTCTACAATCTATTTTCAACATCTTGTTACCCACTTCCCCCCACCAAATACGTTAACATTTAGAAAACATTTTGACACAATAAAAGCTTTTATTCAATGACTTGCAAAAAGTTAAAATGGCAAATTTTACAGCCATTATAAATGGCGTAAAAAGAATTTGCACCAAAACGTTCAACAAAACTGGTATCTGGACCCCCACACACATGAAATGTCAGTTTGTTTTTAAATGCAAACGCTCATTAACAATTATTGCATTGGCTCATTGGTGCAGTCATTTTATTTTATAACCTGGAAGAACAGTCAAAATGGCACAGCATTACATTATAAATGGTGTCTTGATGCACACATTGCTCCAATACGTACAACAAAACTGGTATCAGATCCCACCACCCCTCCCTACCCACACATTATATTCTATAACCTGGACGAACTGTCAAAATGGCACATTTTACATCCGTTGTAGAACAGCATTATATTATAAATGGAGTTTGATGCACACATTGCACTTATTGTCACTGTTGGGAGTTCCTCTAGATATGTAGATTCCAACAGCTGTTGCTTCTATGGCACTGTGGTGTAGTAGACTTAGTCATGTCCTGGTGATAAAACAAGAATTTATTTTTAGATTTTTTTTAAAACACATTTAGATCTTTTATCCTTTACAGGTAGGGTTGAAACAATTGGGTTAATTCCATTTAATCGATTAAATAATCAACTAATTTAATAATCAAATAAAACATGCCATTTCCTAAAAGATGAACACACCCAGAGCAGTAATTGAGGCAAAACTGTATAAAAATATGAAAAAAAAATATAAAAGCACACAGTGGCACACTAAAGATAAGCAACTATGAAATAATTGCATGAATGCCTCAAAGTAAAATTTTATACAGATACCCACCCACACCATACATATATAGATATATATCTAGAGATAGAGATATAGATAGATAGATAGATCACAAAAACCTATTCAGTTTATTCTTAAGTAACTGGAAAATACTGCTTTACACCCCAGTGATATTGAACATTTAAAATGGTAAATAACTTAAACTTGAATCCAAGTAACATCATTAAAATATTGTGCTTAGCATATTGCCTATGTTTACACAAACTTACCATGTACTCCTGCATAAGGTCATCAGGGTCCTCGATGAGGAAAATGCAGAGTCCTCTTATGAGACTCTCCGTGGTAGTATCAATGTCATCCTGAAAGGTTATTACAACACATAACATTTTAACAAGTTGTCAAAAGAAAGACAAAAATTGGAAATAAATAAATAAATTAAAAACACTGTCATCAACAGGGGTTTCCACAGATTCCAGTGGAACAGCATTAGCTATTGTTATGATTTCAGGTTTAAAATTTGTTATTGAATATGAAATATGTGTTCCGCTCTTATGGGATTCAAGTGTTTCAAAGATTTTCATTTGAAAGTTGCAATCAAAAAATGGGCAAGTTACCACCTACGTTTTCTTCAAGTGTGTATAAATATGAGCCCAATAATTCCTTTCAAAGACAAGATCTTTGCAAGGACATAAATGGCAACTAAATATACAGCACTCTTATTGACGACGGCCTTCAGACACATGAACTCTATTCAAATGAATCAAAAGTGTCCTAAAATTGCAGCTTAAATGAGGACATGGAAAACGATTATTCCCATGATATCTATGTTTTTACTCTATAATGACTTAATACTTTAGACCTACTTGGTAGAACTGAGGGGCATGCTTTACAGGGCCACATTCACAACATCATTCACTGAAAAGAAGAAAAAGGAAAATAATGGATTAGTATCTGATAAGAAATCGACCAAATGTTTTTGATTTAATAATGCATGACAAGCTGCTAAAAAGTCTATACAGGTCCTTCTCAAAAAATTAGCATATTGTGATAAAGTTCATTATTTTCCATAATGTCATGATGAAAATTTAACATTCATATATTTTAGATTCATTGTACACTAACTGAAATATTTCAGGTCTTTTATTGTCTTAATACGGATGATTTTGGCATACAGCTCATTAAAACCCAAAATTCCTATCTCACAAAATTAGCATATCATTAAAAGGGTCTCTAAACGAGCTATGAACCTAATCATCTGAATCAACGAGTTAACTCTAAACACCTGCAAAACATTCCTGAGGCCTTTAAAACTCCCAGCCTGGTTCATCACTCAAAACCCCAATCATGGGTAAGACTGCTGACCTGAAGGCCACTATTGACACCCTCAAGCAAGAGGGTAAGACACAGAAAGAAATTTCTGAACGAATAGGCTGTTCCCAGAGTGCTGTATCAAGGCACCTCAGTGGGAAGTCTGTGGGAAGGAAAAAGTGTGGCAGAAAACGCTGCACAACGAGAAGAGGTGACCGGACCCTGAGGAAGATTGTGGAGAAGTGCCGATTCCAGACCTTGGGGGACCTGCAGAAGCAGTGGACTGAGTCTGGAGTAGAAACATCCAGAGCCACCGTGCACAGGCGTGTGCAGGAAATGGGCTACAGGTGCCGCATTCCCCAGACCTGGGCTACAGAGAAGCAGCACTGGACTGTTGCTCAGTGGTCCAAAGTACTTTTTTCGGATGAAAGCAAATTCTGCATGTCATTCGGAAATCAAGGTGCCAGAGTCTGGAGGAAGACTGGGGAGAAGGAAATGCCAAAATGCCAGAAGTCCAGTGTCAAGTACCCACAGTCAGTGATGGTCTGGGGTGCCGTGTCAGCTGCTGGTGTTGGTCCACTGTGTTTTATCAAGGGCAGGGTCAATGCAGCTAGCTATCAGGAGATTTTGGAGCACTTCATGCTTCCATCTGCTGAAAAGCTTTATGGAGATGAAGATTTCATTTTTCAGCACGACCTGGTACCTGCTCACAGTGCCTAAAACCACTGGTAAATGGTTTACTGACCATGGTATCACTGTGCTCAATTGGCCTGCCAACTCTCCTGACCTGAACCCCATAGAGAATCTGTGGGATATTGTGAAGAGAACGTTGAGAGACTCAAGACCCAACACTCTGGATGAGCTAAAGGCCGCTATCGAAGCATCCTGGGCCTCCATAAGACCTCAGCAGTGCCACAGGGTGATTGCCTCCATGCCACGCCACATTGAAGCAGTCATTTCTGCAAAAGGATTCCCGACCAAGTATTGAGTGCATAACTGTACATGATTATTTGAAGGTTGACGTTTTTTGTATTAAAAACACTTTTCTTTTATTGGTCGGATGAAATATGCTAATTTTGTGAGATAGGAATTTTGGGTTTTCATGAGCTGTATGCCAAAATCATCCGTATTAAGACAATAAAAGACCTGAAATATTTCAGTTAGTGTGCAATGAATCTAAAATATATGAATGTTAAATTTTCATTATTACATTATAGAAAATAATGAACTTTATCACAATATGCTAATTTTTTGAGAAGGACCTGTATATCAGTTAATGAAAAAAAATCATTAACTGAAAAGTTAATGATTTTTTTATACGTTCTGTATATTTATACTTGTATTTACGTTCTTGTGACATTTCTTGAAAAGTTACTTCATTTATTAACATACCTGATGTAGACAATATTAAGAACACTTTTCAATATAAAGCACATATTCAGCATCTATTTATCTCCTTAACAATGAAAAAAAAAAACAGTTTCTAAAAGTAGAATTCATACATCTTCTACATTGGATTACATAACAAAAACGTATCTCACCACCACAAACACTAGAGTCCACAGCGAAAGACTTGACAACAGGATATCCAGAGATGGATTTGGTCTGTCAATCTGCAGCAAAAACAGCAACAAAAAACAATGCAGTGAACGGAACTTTTACCTTTGCCTCAAATCCACAATCCACCAACTCAAAAACGCTCTCGTGGAACAGTTGTGAACTACATAATTACCACGCTATAAAATAATAACGTAACATCACGAGACATAGTTGTTTTCTAGCCAAAACCTAAAGAAGTTCGGGAAACAGAACTTCGCACAGAACCTGAACTACATTCCAGAGACGGATGCTGTGCGGAGGGATTTCAAAAGCGCGCGTGGTGTACAGCTACACCCGTCCTAGGAATGTAGTTACGAGTATTTGCTTCATGTCTCGTAATATTACATAATTATACGTTATTATTTCATAGCGTGGTGAATGTGCAGGTCACAAAGTGTCCACAACAGCATTTTGAAGTTTTTAGATTGTGTATTTGATTAGGTTTGAGGGAAAAACGAGAATCCCGTATCCCTCCGCTTACAGAGTACCTGCTCTCAAGCCAGAGCCTTTGGTGATGGACAAAGCGTCTTTTTCCCGCCTCTTACTAATATGACTGCAGCCAACATTAAATAAATGAGCAAACGAAAATGTACTTTGCAGCATTCCATTAATGGCCCCATTAAGTAATCCCTGTACTGTCGGAAAAATGGCCAGAAACACTAGATGTGCTCCTGGTTGTCCAACAACGCCAGTCAACGATATATCAAATATTTGAGAGCAGATGCTAATTTAGCAGACAGCATTAGCATGGTGAAAAACTACAAGGGAGCCACGCCTTAACGTTAATAACTTTACAAACGCCGTCGCAACAGCACGAAATATGGCACAGCTTATTTATACAAAGTCATTCATTCTGCCTCTTTATGTCCTAGTCTGTTAGATTTAACAAGTTAGGAACATTTAGTTAGCAACAAAAAGTTAGCTTGTACAGAAAGTGGCGCATTTAATAATGGCAGCTGAAACTCTGGATATGCCCATTAAACAGCGCGACAAGAATATATCCCTTAAAAACTGGTCTTTCATGTTGCTATCCAAGAATATATTAAACATCGCTGCTAAGTTAATACTGAAATAGATTCCATACTTACCGAGCTGAGCTGCACCTTGCACTTGCTTGATGTAAAGGAGTCAGATACCGTTGGGCGGGATTTTCTTTTAAACTTTCTCGTTTTAAGAGAGCAATATTGCGAGAAACCTTGTACTAACATGAGTGATTCACTTTATCCCAAGATGAATTGAACATGTTAAAACACAGACTATGTATATTATGTAGTATCTACACAATGCAATTACATTTTCGTTCAGTACATAAAACAATCTTGTTAAAGTTAATAAAGACGTTTGCATGGATTCAACAGATGCCAGTTTCCTTTTTTTCAGTGTGGGCTACACACCTAACAAAAAATTCCACTTTGTCAGTCCACAGAACATTTAGCCAAAAGTTTTGGAGATTATCAAAATGTATTTTTTGTCAATGTGTAATGGGCCTTTGTGCTCTTTTTTTCATCATTGGTCTTTGCCTTTGAACTCCTTATTTTTGAATCATGAATGCTGACCTGACTGAGATAAATGAGGTCTGTAGTGCTTAAATGATGGTGTGGCTTTTGAGATCCTGGATGAGGTATGGATGCACTCCTGTTGTAATTTTGTTGATTGGCCATTTCTTGGAAGCTTCACCACTGTTCTATGTGTTCTCCATTTATGAAGAATGGCTCTCACTGTTGTTTGTTGAAGCTCCAAAAACCTTTAAAATGACTTTCCTAACCTTTACCAGACAGATAAATGTCAAGAACTTTCTTAAATTTCTTTATATAACATAAAACCTCTGTGACACCAAACTCACCATCCAGTTCAACAGTGACCATGCTAACTACTATTAGTTCTGCATGTTGTACTTTCAAATACTGCAAGAGCATGTTTGATCAGAAAGAAATCATCAAAAATGCAGATTTACCTTTTACTGACTACCACCAAGTGTTGTATACAGCATATGTATATGGCAGCCATATTGGATTTGTGGTTGGAGGTGGTGCGAACCCTCCAATTTTGCTATTTCAAATTCTGACTTCACATGACAATTCTGTTCATTTTTTGTCAGAACGTACCATCATGTTGGATGTTTGCAGCTCCTTTAGTCCACTGTCAACCCCTACAGGTTCCCTTTCTGGCTGAGGCTTTACCAACGACGGAAGCGGATGGAGTCTGTGTTCTGAGAGGCTTTATAAAACATCATAACACAGGAACATTTAAAAGTGGTGCACAAATCCTTTTAGGCAAAGACTTGTAGGCTGAAAATTATGAAGATACCCTTTAGGCAATGTGCTGATCTGTTGGTGCAGTCTAATGTGTTCAGTAGAGAAGGGGTCACGTATGTTCAGCACCGACACCTTGTCAAGAAACGAATAAAATCATTAACAATATGGCTGGCAGATATTTAGAATCAGAAATGCTACAACCAAAGATAAACGATTTCTCAAAAAAACATTGTTCATAAGGACTATGGAATAATAATTTCAAAATACAAAAATAATTATAAACATGTCAGTTAATGAGTTACATATTTAAGTCAATATTTATGTGATTTATAAATCATTTAAACATTCAAATAATTAAATAATTATTCATATTGATTTAGGAGAATGTATTTATTAGTACGTATATGCATTTCAACCTTATTTAAATCATCATATATATAATTGTTAATCTGGCGACTTATTTGATTATTTATTTTTGTTAATTTTGACTCTCTTGGCCCTCGACAAATAGAATGCTTGTAATCCTTTCTGACAACAGGGGCCGGAGGCGTCAGGAATGAGAATCATTAGTATGGTTTCATGGTTGTAGAGGGAGGAACCTGAGGCCTGGACATGGCAGAGGAAGTGTGGTGCGGAGGCGGTTTTCGGGGAAAATCTGAACAGAAACTGTTTTGTTGAATTTAACAACTGAACGTGAATCTGTCAAGTTAAAAGATAAGGACGATTATTAATGGTTAAGAAGCATACATTGAGAAATGGAAAAGAAGATGTAGATGAAAGAGAAGTAAAGCCACGTCGGTCGTCTGGAAGTCGGCGTCGAGGGATCACACCAGATATCATCGGGAAATCCCGTGAATTAATTAAAGAACTTTTGACGAGAAAAACGGCGGGTAGGCACGGCTGTGCTGTGAATAGGCCAGAGTGGGACATTAGTACAGGTACTGAGAGCGACAGGAGTAGTGAAAATTTTGATAGTGAAAGGATGAGTCCAAAAAGAGTAAACTCTTCAGCGGAGGCAGGTACAGGAAAGAAAGGAAGGGGGATTATAAACTGGGCTGAATCTGAAGAAGAAATGGAGGGGGAGATAAGTGAGTTTAAAGTAATTGTCAGATTTAGTGATGAAAAAGGACTGCAGTCAATTAATCCAGTTAAACTATCTACTATTCTAAGAATCAAGTTGGGGAAATTGTGACTGCAAAAGTTCTAAGAGATGGAAATTTGATGATTATTTGTAACACAGAAGAACAAACAGACAGAGCATGTAGGAAGAAATAGGAATGTGGAAAGTGACAAGTGAGCCACATAAAAGAAGGAGGAAAATGGCAAAAATGAGTGATTTGGGGAATACCTGCTGATGTCTCAGTTGAATAAAATCAAATATCAGAGGAGGGAGAATTAAGGAGGTAAGAGAACTTCAGACTTTTAAAAATGGAGAAAAAAGAAATAGTGAAAGCATTTTGTTGGAATTTGAGGAAAAACTTCCAGCAAAGGAATATTTGGGATACATGACCTATAATGTAAGAGAGGATGTACCAAGACCGTTGAGGTGCTTTAACTGCCAAAGATTTGGCCGCACAGCTCAGACATGTAAGGAAAAAAGAAGGTGTGCACGATGTGGAGAAGATGAACAGTGCAATAAAAGCAGACAACCTAAATGCTGCAGTTGTGGTGGGAACCACAGTGTGTCATATGGGGGCTGTGAGGTAATGAAGAGGGAGGTGCAGGTTCAACAGACTAGAGTACGAAACAAAATCTCATACGCAGAGGCAGTCAAAGTGGTAAAACAAAAGAAAGAAATTCAGATGGAAAATAGGATGGAGGTAAAGGTAAACCAAACACATAAAAATAAACTATATATGGAGTTAAAAAGATTAGTGACATTTATTGCAGGAGTTATAAATGCAACAATGGAAATAAAGTTGAAAACAGAGAGAATTCAGATAATAGTGAAAGCAGCAGCAAATCATCTTGGTATTCATGGACCAACCTGGGAGGAAGTGAGGGATGACCTCAGTGCTCAGGCTGATCAGGAGGCAGCATGGATAGGATAGCTAATATATGGTCTTGATTCTACATTGGAATGCAAGAAGTTAATATCTAATGGTCAGGAATTAAAGCACTTTATTAATAAGTTAGTTGATGCCCCAGATGTGATATGCATACAAGAAACCTGGTTAAAACCCCAATTAGATTTTAGAATTGTAAATTATATCATTATAAGATGTGATCGGGAGAAAGGTATTGGAGGTGGCTGTGCCACTTTTATTAAGGAGGACTTGCCTTACAGAGTGATTAAGATAGGGAAGGAAGATGAATTTGTTGCAGAGGAGATCTGGATTAATGCAGAACCATTTATAATAATAAATTATTATAATCCATGTGAAAGATTAGATCTAAACAAACTGAAGGGAATTCAGGGACAGAAAAGAAATAAAATGATTTGGTGTGGGGACTTTAATGCTCATAGCAATTTATGGAATGGACAAAGAACATATAAATGGGGACATAATAGAACAACTTTTGGAAGACAATCACTTGGTGTGTATGAATGACAGAAAAGGGACAAGAATAGATGTTCACACAGGAAACTACTCGGCAATAGATTTAACTCTAGTATCAAGAGATTTAGCTGGAATATGTGAGTGGGAGATAGTGCAGGAAACAACAATTGGTAGTGATCATTTTCCAATTTTGTGTAGGATCCATACTAATAGAGATAGAAGTGGAGGAAAGGCAGGGAAGATGGGTATTTGACAAAGCTAAATGGGATATTTTTAAATATTTATGTGAAAAACAAAGTGAGGAAATTAATTTAAATTTAGATGTAGAGGATTTTGAGGGAAAAGTCAGGGAAATTATACTAAGGGCAGCAAAATTGACAATCCCTATGAGTAAGGGTAAGATAAAAAAATAGAGCGGTACCATGGTGGACACAAGTGTGTGGTGAAGCTGTAAAAGAAAGGAATCGAGCTTTTAGAATATTAAGGAAAACACAATTTTCAAAATTTAATTAAATATAAAAGAGCTCAGGCACAACTCAGAAAATTTATTAAAAAAGCAAAGAAGGAAAAATCTAGGAATTTTTGTGAAACAATAGGAACAACACCTATAAATAATGTATGGAGAATGATTAAGAAAATTAGAGGTAATAGACAGGAGAGAACATATCCAATTTTAAAATATGAACAAGAGATGGCTATAACAAATGAGAAGAAGGTAGAGATAATGGCAAACACATTTGCAAAGATTCATAGTTCGGATAATTTAACAGAACAAGGGAAAAATTGGAGGGAACAGACAAGGGAAGAGAATGCTATAATCTTAGATAATCAAACAAACATAGGTAATATTATGGATACTCCATTTACCATGCAAGAAATGAAGAGAGCAATATCAAAATCAGGATTAATGGCACCAGGTAAAGATCAAATATGCTATATTATGTTAAAGCACTTAGGAAACAAAATCGAAGATAAACGTTTAGGCTTGTTTAGTAAAATATGGGAAGAAGGAAGGCTACGTAGTAATTGGAAGGAGGCAATTATTATTCCTATAATCAAACCAGGGAAAGACCCAACAAATCCTTCAAGTTATAGACACATTGCACTAACACCATGTTTATGTAAGATTATGGAGAGAATGACAACTGAAAGGATTACATATTATGTAGAAAGTAGAGGATTACTGTCAGCATATCAAAGTGGGTTTAGAAAAGGAAGAGGTACAATGGACCCTATAGTATGTTTGGAATCAAATATTAGAAAAGCCCAAGTTAATAAGGAAGTGGTGGTAGCGATATTTTTTTATATTGAAAAGGCGTATGATATGGAAGGATGAATTACTCATAAAACTACATAACATGGGAATAACAGGAAGAGCCTACAAGTGGATTAAAACATTTTTATTAGATAGAGTTATTCAGGTACAGATGGGTGTAGCAAGATCAGATAAATGTAGAGTAGAAAATGGAACTCCACAGGGCAGTATTATAAGTCCTTTATTGTTTTCGATTATGGTTAATGATATGTTTTCCGGAGTTGATCAGGATATTATGCAATTGTTATTCGCTGATGATGGGGCTTTATGGAGAAGGGGAAAAAATTTAACATTTGTCACGGTTCTGTCACGGGTTACTTGGAATTGGACCCCAGAATGCAGACGAGCAGGCAGCGTGATGGTAAGTGAAGAAAAAGGTTTAATAACAAAAACTCACTCACAGCAGGAGGCAGAAACAAAACAAACGGGCAGGCAAGACAGGCATGGCATGATCAAAAAGACAAGACTTGGTTTGAAAACAAGACATGAGCATGAGAGTGAAAGATGTTTCCGCGAAGACTAACAGAACAGGTGTGAATATATGGCGTGAAAACCAGGTGGAGTAAGGAGACAGATTAACTTGAAGCAGGTGAACTGAATAAACTTAAGTAACAGAACAAAACATGACTGGAGCAAAACAGAGACACTTGAACACAAACTAGAAAAACATGAAGCTAAAGCATAACCAGATCCGAAAACCAAACTTGACAAAACATGAACAAGACGACAAAACAAAAGCATGACCAGGAAAATAAACAGAAACATGATTCAAAACTTGAAGAGTGAAAAACATAAGGAAAAACCCCAAAACCAAAAACCAAAGAACCCCAAATCATGACAGCATTAGTGTGTGAAAAAATATAAAATGCTATTAAATCTGTTGAGAATTTGGCTTATACTTGGGGGTAAAATTCTCAGTAGAATAAAACTAAAACAGTTGTATTTAGTAGAAAGAAGGTTGAACAAATAGTAACTTTAGATTTCTTGGAATATAATTTGACTCAAAACTTCTATGGGGTGACCATATAAGATATATTGAGGGAAAATGTAAGATAATTATGAATATAATGAGGTGCTTAACAGGATCAGAGTGGGGGCAGATAAAACTGTTCTAAAACAATATATATCACTCTGATAAGATCAATATTAGATTATGGATCTGTAGTATATAAACAGGCTGCAAAAACAGTGATTCATAAATTAGAGATAATTCAGAATCAAGTGCTGAGATTATGCTGTGGGGCTATGAAAACTTCTCCAAATTTGGCTGTACGGGTGGAAATGGGAGAGCTCCCTTTGCATCAAAGATATAAACAAGTTATGATGAATTATTGGGCAAATTTGCAAGGGCATAAGGTAGAAAGACATCCAGGAGTTAAAACTTTATAGCTGTGCTGGGAAAGTGGAAAGGCAAAAGTAGACTGTTTTGCTTGGGCAGCAAACAAATGTGGTGAGGAAATGGGATTACAAGGGAAGAGATTTAGCACAGCTGTGCCCTATTCAGTTACACCTTATTGGTTGTTTCCTAGCATTAATGTTGATCTAGATGTCCACAAAGAAATGCAGATTTATAAAGATAAGAGGAATTGGACAGATGTAGTACATCATAGAATTGAGAACACATACATATAATTTCTGGTAATATATACAGATGGTTCTAAGGATTCAGATTCAGGTAAAACAGGATTTGCATGTTTTATTCCTGAGTTAAACATATCTTTGAAACAAAGAACATCAGATCATTTAGCTGTCTTTACAGTTGAAATGATTGCAATTCTGATGGCGTTACAATGGGTAGAACAAAACTGAATAGAAAGAGTTCTTATCTGCTCAGATTCACTGTCCTCCTTGATGTCGATTATGGGTTTCTCACCCAAAAGCCATATAGATTTGGTATATGAAATTTTAGAAATTGTATTTAGACTTATACAATTTCATTTAATAGTTAAGTTCATGTGTATTCCTGCTCATAAAGAAATAGAAGGTAATGAAGTTGCAGATCGTTTAGCCAAACAGTCTTTAAGTCAAGATAGAGTTATGGAAATTGCATATAGTAAATCTGAAATAAAATCTGTTATTAAGAACAAAGTAAAATCAGAATGGCAGTGGCTTTGGGAGGAGGGAACCAAATACAAAAATCTGTAGGTCAAATGGAAGTAATTGTAGAATATTGGAAAGAACGGGCAGTCATAACAAGATTACGATTAGCTCAAACACGATGAAATAAAACATTACATATTTTGGGTAAACATCCAACAGGCAGATGTGATTGTGGAATGGATTTGGAAACAGTAGAGCATGTTCTAATTCAGTGTGAAAAATATAGGGTGAGTAGAGAAAAATTAAAGCAAGAATTAAGGAAGCATGGTATGGAAACATCAAAAGTGAACACAGTACTAGCTAAACATGAAATGATAAATAGAGTATTTATAAGATTTTTAAGACAAACGGGATTATTTGCAGGAATTTGCAGAAACCCACTCAAGACTGTGGAAATGGTGGTGTACTTTCGGAGAACACCACCCCCATACACCCCCCTCACCATCCTCAACAACACTGTATCGGCCGTGGATCACTTCAGGTTCTTAGGAACCACCATCTCTGAGGACCTGAGATGGTCTTCACACATAGACACTGTTCGAAAGAAGGCCCAGCAGACACTGTACTTCCTGAGGCAACTCAAGAAGTTCAACCTTCCACAGGAGCTGCTGGGTCATCTTCTACACTGTCATCATTCAGTCTGTCCTGTCTTCATCCATCTCAGTGTGGTTTGGCTCATCCACAAAACAGGACAGGTCCAGACTGCAAAGAATAATTAGGAATGCAGAGAGAATAATCAGAGCTGACCTTCCCTCCATCCAGGACTTATACAGTTCTAGGTTCAGGAAAAGAGCTGCTAAAATCTCTGCAGACCCCACACACCCTGCACATAAACTGTTTAGAGTTTTACCTTCAGGCCGCCGCTACAGAGCACTGTTCACTAAAACCAGCCGCCACAGAGACAGTTTCTTCCCCCAGGCTGTTTCTCTGTTGAACATTCAATATAGTACAAAACAACAGCATACAGATGTTGCAAATGCACCTTTTTATTTATATATGTGTATATTGTACATTGTAAATATGTATATTCTGTAATACTTAAACAAAACCAAAGAGCAAAGTGTACCAGAGTCAAATTCCTTGTTTGTATGAACGAACTTAGCAATAAAGCTGATTCTGATTCTGAATATAAAATAGCTCAGTTAGATACTCTGGCCCACACTCCAGCACAGCAGATGGCGATAACGCATCTTAACGTTGGATGCCACCCGCCAAAAATCTCAAAAAGAAGAAGACAACAGGGGGCGCTGTGAGAGCCAATTGAGTCCTTTACTTCCGGGACTACGAGGAGTTGAGGTTAACGCATCTGCGCCCTTAGCGACAACAAAATCCCAGCCTAGGTAGGTGGACGACGCTTATGATATTTAAGCAGAGATACTTTAATCAGCTCTGAACACATTTTTGCTTTTTAAATGCGTGTTTAGTAGAACTAGGCTGGTTTTATTTTCACGCCAAACCGGAGGAACCAGTACATCGGCCCTGCTGTCTGGCTGATCAGCCGCCAAAACGCCTCAGCAAATGACATTTAACAAAAACACCAAACATTCATACCAACTTTATCCTTTATTTGAATCTTTAAACAGTCGATGCAGTAATTAGGAATGACCACTTCTGAAATGACATCCAAACCTGTCAATAACTTGAACTAAATTCGTTTTCTAGGGTAAATTGTGCGTCAAGCGAGAGCTTTCATGAAAAACTATTACTCTAGATATAGCTTTCAGCTATAAAACAAGATGTGCTGGTCATTGTTTTCTATTTGTTATGCCGCTTCAAGTTAAAATATCTTCCCAAACGCCATGGCGACGTCACACAAGGCAAAAATAACTCATTTTCGTTGAGCAGATTCGGGTAATTCCCTAATTTTAGAGTGGAAAATCAGCAGACTGAAAAGTGTCTTTAAACTCAAGCTTTTCCATGCTATCGGTGTTTTATTTTTTAAACTAAATCCCTAAAGAAATTAAAGACACAAGTCTTAATATTAGGTTCTCATTGAGTTAGCTGTATACTTTACTGACCTGTTCTATCATGTGCCTTGACCAGTGTATTATGCTGTTTACTAACTCGCTATAATGTGTCTGTATGATGAAGAGGGCAATGGGGCCAGATGGGGTCCCGAGTCAGTCTGTGCCCTGGCGGAAGGTGCTGTGGGAAGGGCAGCCGTTTCCTGACAACTACGTGGACCAGAGGTTCCTGGAGGAATTGCGGAGGAATGAGGGCATCCGACAGTACCGCTACTGGGCCGTAGTGAAAGAAGCAGGCTTTGTGGGACAGCAGCTGTCCTGTGTGGCCGTTTTTATCACTCTCTGGCTCTACATGGAGCAGGTAAACTGTAGAACAGCTTCTGTCTTCATACTGTTCGTGATTAGTAAACATCGTTCTCTTTTTTTCTTACAGGGTCTCCTTGCCCCGGAGACATTGCTTTGGACCAGCCTCATGAGTGCCCTCCTGGGTTATGGACTGTACCAAGCGTTGACATCTCAGACTAAATCCTGCAGTGAGAACCGCACACATTTGGCGGATTCACAGAGTGCTGCTCTTTTCCTTTCCTTCACCTTCGGCTTCTCACCGGTTCTAAAAACTTTAACAGAGTCTGTAAGCACAGACACCGTGTATGCCATGTCGGCTCTGATGCTGCTGGCCCACCTGGTGTCGTTTCCTTACGCCCACCCCTCACCCCCTGGCAGCCTCTCTTTAAACGCAGCTTTGTTTGCCTCTGTGTGCTTGGCCTCAAGGTTACCTGGTACTCTGCACACCTTTGCCATGCTCACATGCGCACTGCTAGTGTTCGCCCTGTGGCCCTGTCTGCTCCAGAGGTTAAGGGAGAATGCCCCCGGCCAGTTTACTGGGGTGTGTGCGGGAGTGTGTGTCGGAGGGGTAGGAGGTCTGGGATCCCAGTCACTTGGGGGAGCTGTGCTCTTATCCCTGGCCTTAGTGAGTGTTACATTAATCTGTCCCCTGCTGTTGGTCAGGCTGCAAAGGCACAAGGACAACATCCACGGGCCCTGGGATGAGGCTGAGATTCAGGAAGACCTCAGCCGCTTCCTCCACTAATGAACAGAGCAAACCAAGCTAAATACAACTGCTGATGACCAAACTGGCAATTTTGCAGGACTCCCTTTTCTACTGTATATCTTACCTGATTTCTCGCTGGAATGTATCTGTTTGGATAGCCGGAGCAAACTGTTCTTCCCATGGATGGTTTTTATTGTTAATGCTGCTACTGTTTCCTACACACTGACCTTAGTAATTGTACAAATGGTATGGATCAGTGTGCAGGGCTGACCTAAACTACTGAACAATTATGATGCAATGCACCAAGTTGACCTCCGTGAAGTTTTAATACTGTGTGGACTGATGATGTTGTATATAGGAATAAGGGCTCTGATTCCACGTTGTATTTTAGTTCAGTAGAATAAACCTGAGGATGATGATGTAGTCATGAATTTGGTAATTGAAATCATTTTTCTATGAGGGCTACAGTGATGCTATGTATAACCTATTGTGGAACATTTGGCTCAGTTTTGACAGTGATATGTACATGAATCTAATTATTTGCTTAAAATGTGGTACTTAGAAGCTTTGTTTTAAAGAAAACAAAGTTGTTGTTTTTTTTAAATGCACTAAGGAATCAGCCTGTCAATGATTTCAAAATCCATCCTTTTTTGATTAAAAACACTCCTGATGATGAGTTTCCAGGCTGCACTAACCGCAGCAGTTTTCAGTGTGCAACAGAAAGCTTGACGTTAGCAACTAGAATGATCAGTGAGGTGTTTTAATTTGTCGTCAGAGGAAGCTCAACAAGTGCTAGGAACTGTTTAAAAAGAAACTATTTTTTTTCAGGTGTTTTTCCAGGCTGCTCTAACAGAGACCTAGACTTCTTCAGGTGATGGTCATTTTCGTCCTTCACTGTTTCAAACTTTAGCAGATTTGGTCGCTTCGTAAAAGAGTTTTGTTGGTGTCGAAAAGGAGCTGTCTGCCACTTGGCGTCCGTGAGGACCAACCTTGGCTACATTTTGCTGACACGGAGCTGATTAAATACTAGGAAGGCAGAGCAGCAAAGTTGCTCGGTTTCGTCCTTTTGAGCTGTCTGTTTTAGAACATGCTGGAAATGGATATAGGATTCTGAAGGAAATTTCAAATGTTATCTTTAAATTATTACGAAAAAATGACACAGTTGGACTTTGCCTCTCATTCTTATATGAATAATTAATTACCTGTTATAACGTGAAGGGTAGGAAGACGTATTTTGAAAACTGTAATTTCTATATTGACCCACCTTAATCTGACTGTATCGGCAGGTCTAAGCTTTAAAAAATTGGAAAAGCTTACACCTCATGTTTTTAAGGAAAGGTCAGCTTCTTCGGCTATTATAATAATGTGAGCCATTATTTATATAAACAAGTCTTCAGTTTTTGTATACACTGTTCAAAAAAATAAAGGGAACACTTAAACAACACAATATAACTCCAAGTAAATCAAACTTCTGTGAAATCAAACTGTCCACTTAGGAAGCAACACTGATTGACAATCAATTTCACATGATGTTGTTCAAATGGAAAAGACAACAGGGGGAAATATTTGGTGATTAGCAAGACTCACTCAATAAAGGAGTGGTTCTGCAGGTGGAGACCACAGACCACTTCTCAGTACCGATGCTTTCTGGCTGATGTTTTGGTCACTTTTGAATGTTGGTGGTGTTTTCACACTCGTGGCAGCATGAGACGGACTCTACAACCCACACAAGTGGTTCAGTTAGTGCAGCTCATCCAGGATGGCACATCAATATGAGCTGCGGCAAGAAGGTTTGCTGTGTCTGTCAGCGTAGTGTCCAGAGCCTGGAGGCACTACCAGGAGACAGGCCAGTACACCAGGAGACGTGGAGGAGGCTGTAGGAGGGCAACAACCCAGCAGCAGGACCGCTACCTCCACCTTTGTGCAAGGAGGAACAGGAGGAGCACTGCCAGAGCCCTGCAAAATAACCTCTAGCAGGCCACAAATGTGCATGTGTCTGCACAAACGGTTAGAAACCGACTCCATGAGGATGGTATGAGGGCCCGACGTCCACAAATGGAGGTTGTGCTCACAGCCCAACACCGTGCAGGACTCTTGGTATTTGCCAGAGAACACCAGGATTGGCAAATTCACCACTGGCGCCCTGAGCTCTTCACAGATGAAAGCAGGTTCACACTGAGCACATGTGACAGACGTGACAGAGTCTGGAGACACCGTGGAGAGTGATCTGCTGCCTGCAACATCCTTCAGCATGACCAGTTTGGCAGTGGGTCAGTAATGGTGTGGGGTGGCATTTCTTTGGAGGGCCACATGTCCCTCCATGTGCTCGCCAGAGGTAGCCTGACTGCCATTAGGTACCGAGATGAGATCCTCAGACTCCTTGTGAGACCATATGCTGGTGCGGTTGGCCCTGGGTTCCTCCTAATGCAGGACAATGCTAGACCTCATGTGGCTGGAGTTTGTCAGCAGTTCCTGCAAGATGAAGACATTGAAGCTATGGACTGGCCCGCCTGTTCCCCAGACCTGAATCTGATTGAGAACATCTGGGACATCATGTCTCGCTCCATCCACCAACATCACATTGCACCACAGACTGTCCAGGAGTTGGTGGATGCTTTAGTCCAGGTCTGGGAGGAGATCCCTCAGGAGACCACCGTCTCATCAGGAGCATGCCCAGGCGTTGTAGGGAGGTCATACAGACACGTGGAGGCCACACACAATACTGAGACTCATTTTGACTTGTTTTAAGGACATTACATCAAAGTTGGATCAGCCTGTAGTGTGTTTTTCCACTTTAATTTTGTGTGTGACTCCAAATCCAGGCCTCCATTGGTTAATAAATTAGATTTCCATTGATGATTTTGTTGTCAGCACATTCAACTTTGTACAGAACAAAGTATTCAATGAGAAGATTTCATTCATTCAGATCTAGGATGTTTTATTTGAGTGTTCCCTTTATTTTTTTTTAGCAGTGTAGCAATGCTTAGCTAGACAAGGGTCAAATTTAGTTTTATCCGTCCCTGATGAGCAGAAAGCTGCTGCAGGGAAGAAAGCCATGATGACTCCCCTTCAAAGTCCAATCAGTGATGACAGCTTTTGTGCTGATTAATAACAACTGTTTGGTTTATTGAAACATCTCACACGATCATCTTTTAATGGCAATATTGATCTAAGCTTAATAAACTGATCAGACATGTCGCTGACTTTTACTGTCGTTTAATGTTAGACATGAAAGCAATTGTGTGTTCTTACTGGTCTAAATAAAGTAAAGGTCAGAAAGTACAATGTTTTTTTTTTTTTTTCTTCATTTTGGCTTTCAGTGCGGCTTTAAGAGGCCACGTGTTCTGAAACCGGAACCACCCATATTATTTTTTTTTTCTTTACAATCAGCTATAAACAGTGGGATTTTCCTCTAAATCGGTACCAGAGAGCTTGAACGCAGCCAGCCTGTCAGTAGTGCGCGGTGGTCGCTAGGTGTCATACCTTCACCTCTGCTCTGTTCGCCTTCGGTCGGAACGTGACTTCGGGCTTTGCCGCTGCAGCTGGCAGCCTACTCGGTGCCATGGTTTAAAATGCTCAGCGGAAGAAGCCCCACTTTTAACACGGGTTCAACCGGGCCGTCTGCGGCGGTGCAGCGTCCTCGGAGCCACAAAGATCAGAGGTCGTCATAGAAACAACGCGTTTCGAATCATAGCGGGAGATTTCAGAGTCAAAAGATCGTCGTTGTGAAACTCGGGAATAAAGATTTATGTATTTCTGAATGAAAAATAACTTCTTCAACACTGATTTCCCCAAAAATCTGTCAAGCGGGACTCTAAGTAATCCGCGGGAACGAGACAAAACCACAAGTTATAACGGACTGTTGATTATTATCCCGTTCCCATGGCGGAGATTCAAAATTTATATATAGCTAAATGCGTAATTCTTAATAAGATCGTTTTTGAACAGCCTAAAACTATGTTGGCTCATGTTTTCAAATACCAAAAATCATCCAAGTTTTTACGCTAAAGTATGAGCAAGAAAGGCTTTCAAACTATACAGATGTCATGTAGATTCATAATTTAGACTGTAATAAAGATGGAATTCTTCTCAATTAACACGGAAACCTGTGATATCTGTGGCCCGAAATATATTTTAATATATACTTTTTAATAAATAGTATTTATTAGCTATCCTGACTTTTTAGTTGCTAGAATAAATGTCAGCTAAGTGACTTATAATCAAGGGTCATGCTGGATGCTGTTAAATATATTTGTATCATTTAGAAAGCAGAGAATATACTGCCATAAAACCCCCCCCAAAAAAAGTTTTCTTCCTAAATTATTTTTCAAGGTTACAATCTATAAATATTTCCAATTTTTGATGGAATCTGAAACACAGGATGATCAAGCATGTGGTCATGTATAAAATCAATCGATTTTAACCATATGGGTACTTGAAAACATTATCTCATAGACTACTAGCTTGAAAAGGTCAACTAGAAAACTTCAAAATCTAACTTTAAAAAGTTCCACCCATCTTCAGGTAAATTAACAAGCCCTGGCCAATGCAAACAGGGATGGAAAAAAAAGGCAGCTAATGATATTCGGGGTATATTTTCTTTCATTATCCACAAGAATTTTTGAAACTGTCACAATAGCAGTCAAGAAGGTGTTTAAGGGGTATGTAACCTGCAGCGAAATTACAGATCAAGCAGTTAGAGGCAAAAAGGGCAGCGGACTTCCCGATAGAACAGTTTTCAGTTTATAGCGGTGGCCATTGCACGCTCTGGCCCTCCCTTGGTGGCGACACTGTTAAAGGATGAACAGCTGAAAATGTTCAGCAATGTGATCAAATTTCCAAAAACAAAAATAACTAACAGTGATTATTAGCCTTTCTTTCTGTTTAGGGTCAAATAACAAAACAAACAATAGAAGTGAAAGCAATTCATTTGTATTCTTCTGTAGCAGAATAATTTCAAGCATATTTTAATACAATACATAGTTCAGGCACTTGAGAGAAATCATGAGACAGCCGCACACATTCCAGCTTTTTATGGCCAGACATATACAAAACAGGCTCGGGACGGAGTGAATTTTGCAGACACCAGTTCCCAAAGGAGAGGGAGAGAAGCCCAGAAAAGTGCTTCAGCTGGATTATACATCATGCAGGTCACGGGCGTTTGGTAGTGGTCAACGAGAGCTGAAGGATAGAGTAGAGCTCCATGGAGCTGAACTATTTCACACCTGGGATTGCTGGGGGTTGCCTCCTGGAGAGAAGGTCAGATACAATATATTACTGTAGGGTTGGCAATAATCATTAGCACAACGTCTCCTTAATAAACATGCTAACCATTTGAGGACAACGATTTGGGCCAACTATTTTTGGCCCAAGCACTTTCTGTGCATACAGTGCCTGGTAAAGTATTAAGACCCCTTGAACCTTTTCCAGATTTTGTCAGGTTATATCCAGATTTGACAGTACATTATTTGCATTCTATACGAGAGGCCGACATTAAATAACCATTACTGTGAACTAGTCGGAAAAGGATATTTGTTTTTCTTTTTTGTTCAAATAAAAGCTGAAAAGCTCATCATGCATGTGTATTCAGGACCCTTTACTCTGATACCACTTAATAAAAGCAAGTGCCTTCAAAAGTCACCCAATACATAAATAGAGTCCACCGGTGTATTTTAATGTACATATAAATACAGCTGCTGTGCCTCAGAGGTTTGGTAGAGTCAACATGCGCTCAAAGGATATGAATACTTTTGTAAGACATGGTACATTTATTTACCCATAATTCCACATTTTGGTTGGAAAATTTATGCCCATTTGCCCTGGCTAATGAATGTTACAATGCTGAGGATAAAGAGAAAAATAATAGTAGATGTACAGAAATACGGTACTGTGTAGGGAATCTTAAAAAGAGGGTAGTTTTAGACTGCAAGCGGCAAAAGAAAGAGCGAGTGCAAGAAAGAACCATTGGAGAGCACAGAGGAAATGAGGCAGAGAGAAAAAGAAGAGCCACGCCAAAAGCAGGGGAGGAACCAGCATGAAGAAATGAAGAAAAAGTACGAGAAAAAGGCATATGGGGAAAAGGAAAAATAATTGTTACTGCATGAGGGGAAACTCTGAAAAGCCATAAAACAAATGCATGCTTAGAGAAAAGGGGAAAAGGGGGGATGAATGACTGATGTAAAGATGAAAACTTGACAAAGAACTGAGCCTGTTGTTTCTGGCTCTGGTAGAAAGCTGCAAGAAGAAAAGTCCTGTCTACAGAGGCTGTTGGGAATGGGAATATGAGAAACACATTTTCCAGCAGACCCCCACCCAGCTCAAATATCAGCTCTCTACCCCTGTGCGTCTGCAGAGAAACTGGTGATTGTGTACGTGTGAGGGCCTAAATACCCAGACCTTTTAAGAACTTCAAGTTTCTATGATTCAAAAAGTAAGGTGATGATTTCTCTGTCACCTTGGCACACTGGTTCTGACACGGTTATGTTGACCGGTGAGCTGCTGAAAGCCATCAGAGGAAGAGTTGGGTCCAGTGGGAGATACACGAGGGACAGGCGGAGCATTGGCTCGAATCACCGACCTGCCATCGGTTGCTGAGTTTTTACGATGTCTTGAGCTGGATGGAGAAGAGAACCTTAAATAACAGGACTTACTGTAGCTTACACCCCCTGAACAACCGTATCCATGTATATACGGTGGCTCTCAAAACTGTACACACCCTGTTAACATGCCAGGCTTTTGTGATGTGAAAACCAAAACTAGGATAAACCCTTTCAATCTTTTCCCCCCAAATAACGTGGAACTAATCCTTTATAATTCAGCTGAAATACAACCAGGTCGGCGAAGAGGGAAAAAACATCAGTAATAAGCTGGTTGTGTAAGTGTTCACACCCTAACTAACATTCAGGCTTCTTTCAGTCTAACAGCATGATGACCTGCAGATATGGGCTTAAATCCATCAGATTGTCAGGAAATATTTTGTCCACAGCCGTCTTTATGTGAGTTTCTGTTGAATTTAGTTCTGGACTCAGGCTAGAATATTCCCAAACCCTTCAGTTTCTTTCTCTCATGAAGTCATTCTTTAGTTCATCTGGATATACAGGTCCTTCTCAAAATATTAGCATATTGTGATAAAGTTCATTATTTTCCATAATGTAATGATGAAAATTTAACATTCATATATTTTAGATTCATTGCACACTAACTGAAATATTTCAGGTCTTTTATTGTCTTAATACGGATGATTTTGGCATACAGCTCATGAAAACCCAAAATTCCTATCTCACAAAATTAGCATATTTCATCCGACCAATAAAAGAAAAGTGTTTTTAATACAAAAAACGTCAACCTTCAAATAATCATGTACAGTTATGCACTCAATACTTGGTCGGGAATCCTTTTGCAGAAATGACTGCTTCAATGCGGCGTGGCATGGAGGCAATCAGCCTGTGGCACTGCTGAGGTCTTATGGAGGCCCAGGATGCTTCGATAGCGGCCTTTAGCTCATCCAGAGTGTTGGGTTTTGAGTCTCTCAACGTTCTCTTCACAATATCCCACAGATTCTCTATGGGGTTCAGGTCAGGAGAGTTGGCAGGCCAATTGAGCACAGTGATACCATGGTCAGTAAACCATTTACCAGTGGTTTTGGCACTGTGAGCAGGTGCCAGGTCGTGCTGAAAAATGAAATCTTCATCTCCATAAAGCTTTTCAGCAGATGGAAGCATGAAGTGCTCCAAAATCTCCTGATAGCTAGCTGCATTGAACCTGCCCTTGATAAAACACAGTGGACCAACACCAGCAGCTGACACGGCACCCCAGACCATCACTGACTGTGGATCCTTGACACTGGACTTCTGGCATTTTGGCATTTCCTTCTCCCCAGTCTTCCTCCAGACTCTGGCACCTTGATTTCCGAATGACATGCAGAATTTGCTTTAATCCGAAAAAAGTACTTTGGACCACTGAGCAACAGTCCAGTGCTGCTTCTTTGTAGCCCAGGTCTGGGGAATGCGGCACCTGTAGCCCATTTCCTGCACACGCCTGTGCACGGTGGCTCTGGATGTTTCTACTCCAGACTCAGTCCACTGCTTCCGCAGGTCCCCCAAGGTCTGGAATCGGCCCTTCTCCACAATCTTCCTCAGGGTCCGGTCACCTCTTCTCGTTGTGCAGCGTTTTCTGCCACACTTTTTCCTTCCCACAGACTTCCCACTGAGGTGCCTTGATACAGCACTCTGGGAACAGCCTATTCGTTCAGAATGTCTTTCTGTGTCTTACCCTCTTGCTTGAGGGTGTCAATAGTGGCCTTCTGGACAGCAGTCAGGTCGGCAGTCTTACCCATAATTGGGGTTTTGAGTGATGAACCAGGCTGGAAGTTTTAAAGGCCTCAGGAATCTTTTGCAGGTGTTTAGAGTTAACTTGTTGATTCAGATAATTAGGTTCATAGCTCGTTTAGAGACCCTTTTAATGATATGCTAATTTTGTGAGATAGGAATTTTGGGTTTTCATGAGCTGTATGCCACAATCATCCGTATTAAGACAATAAAAGACCTGAAATATTTCAGTTAGTGTGCAATGAATCTAAAATATACGAATGTTAAATTTTCATCATGACATTATGGAAAATAATGAACTTTATCACAATATGCTAATATTTTGAGAAGGACCTGTATGCTTGAACTCACTGCAACACTGACAAATAAAACCCCTCTTCATCTTCAGCATTCAAGCCAGGTTGTTGGAACTTTTTATTATTTCATCCAATTTCATCTATATAATTATCTGCAAAAAGTAACCCCAGATTATGATGCTACTACCACCGTATTTTACTGTGGGTATAGTGTTTTTTTAGTTAGAGCTGTGTTGTTTATCTACCAAACTTCAGAGAACTGCGGCATAAACGTTCAGCTTTGTTTTAATCAGATCAAAGCACATTTTCCTACAAGGTTTTGGCAGATTTTAGCCAGGCCTGGACATTTTTTTTGGAAGAAAATAATTCCGTCTTTCAACCCTACTCCTTAATCCAGAAACATGGAGAAAGCAGGAGATTGTTGCCACATGTAGACCAAGACCAGTACTTATTTGGAAATGTCTACAGGTATTTCAGTGTTGCTGTAGACCTCTTGGCAGCCTCTCTGGCCAGTTTATGTCTCGATTTTACAAATGTGAATGTTTTAAATTGTCCCCGTTGTTCCTCATTTTCTCCAGTCAGTGGTGGCTGTCTTCTCAGTGCCGTTGTGTATATATGATAAGGTAAAATCTTCTGTACCCTTCTCCTGACTGATTCCTTTAAGCCTTTGTTATGTCTCTGCGGACTATGGCTTTAGCTAAAGGATGCAAATGAGCAAATGTCAGAACATTCCTACTTGGACAGCTGAAAATTATGTCAGGATAATCAGATTCCCTAAAGCTGCATTCAAGAAAAGTGAATGCTAAAACTCTAACAAAAGCTGCTTCACCAAAGTGATAGTTTAGAAGTGTGCATACATATGGAATAAGATTATTGCAACATTTCTTTCTCAAATATATTATTTTGTTTTTCAATTGAGTTGTGCAGAAAGTAGTTATCAAAGTTTCATTTTTTTACTTTACAAAACCCTGGCATTTTAACAGGGGTGTCTACACTGAATGCATCAGACTGTGCATGTTTGTACCTTAGGTGCTGTATCCAGGAAGAGTCTACGGGTGGAGGAAGTGGGGTGGTGAAGGTAGAAGAGGAGATCTCTCCGATGACAGTGAGCGCCTCCTTCAGGGCAGAGTGTTTACGGAGCACTTCCTCACGGAGCTGCTTCTGCTCTGGTGACTCATCCATCAGAGCTGAGCATTCCCCCAGAGCGTAGAGCTGCGCCAGGAGCTCAGAGCTAATGAACTCCTTCACCTGCACACAGGGCCCGGACACTGATGTGAAGAGCGTAACTGAGGATCCAAGCGATACCGCACTCACAAGCAAGATTCGGACTTTTCATTCTAAAATTCGATCCACTTTTCTGTCTATGTTAACTTTATTTATGTGCATATGTTTTTTTAAGTGAGAATGCATGCATGTTTGACAAAAAAAAAAAAAGTTTGAGAAAAATGTTTTAATAGACTTCAGGGTTGAATGTACAAATAACAAATGCTCTATCAGTGTGACCTAAATAGCTTACACTATTTATCATGAGGTGCATCAAGGTCTTTGGCATCAGATCCCTCATGGTCTTATAGATGATGCTCATGTAGGAGTCAACCAGGTTTCGGATGGTCTCCACCTGTCTCTCCAGCTGAGGATCTGTAATGGGTTGAGCTCCATTTTCCTGCCCATCTACCTGGGGAACATACAGATAAATTAGGACACACCGGACTGTACAGCACAAACAGAGCTCACAATTTTAAATAACAATGTTTTGCTGACAGGACACCTGTAACCTGTAACTCTATGCGTTACATTAACGCTCAGCTTGGACTCCTGCTTACTTGCACTGCTTTACTTGCACAATGATCACCTGCACTGTTGTATTGCTCTTGCATCTTATACTGCTCTATATTTACTCTCACTCACTTAAAACTGTGCACTTATATTTATATTATATTGTAGATATGTTTGTACTGTTTAATTTGTACTGTATTGCACCGACTACGCCAAAACAAATTCCTTGTATGTCCAAAAACGTACTTGGCAATAAAGCTTTTCTGATTCTGATTCTGATTCTGATATAGTGTAAAGCAATCCAGGGATAAAGTTACTCATTAGCTTGTATGCAGGACAATATCCTGTCATGTATATAGTCAAGAAGAAACACAATTGACAGAAAAAGAACAGGAGACTAGAATGGAGGGAACATAAAAGAAGGAGGAAGAAGAAGAAAGAAAAACATTGAACTGGTAAGGGATGGAGCTGCTGATTTAAAACAGACTAGAACACACATACACACATATTGCAGTGACATCACTGACCAAGAATGCGGCCTAAAGAGCCAACGACAGAGCGGGATGGAAGGGGTGGAGGGCTCACTTTTTCACTTTGGCAAATGGGGGGAGAAAAGGGGGAGCATGGAGAGAGAGGGTTACGGGGTTATTCTTTGGGTTTAAGGTTAGCAAAGGCAATGGGTGCATGGGACACAAAGGTACGGTGCATGCAGGTGGTGCCCTGTGCATTAAAGGTCAGGCTTTGATTTATTTAGGCTAAATCAGGGGTTAAAGTACTGACTGTGATTTTCTCAGGGTAGACTCCAGCCCGCAGCAGAGATGCCTTCCAGCTGTCCAGCTCCTCCTGAGAGTTACAGGCCAACTCCAAGCATTTGTAATCCTTGTACACGTTTCTGCAATTTATTATAACAATTTTAGAGATGAAAAATACACAGAGATATTTCAAAATTCCTAAGAAACGTATACAGTGCCTTTTAAAATCATTAATGCCAATCTTTTTTGTTTACTTTCAGTCATGTTCCAACAAAAAACCGATATATATTTATCTGGACTTAACATTTAATGCACTGTTGTGTAGCTGAAGGAGAATAGGGGTTTCACATTTTTTTTTACAAATAACAATCAGAAAAGTCTGGCGTGAGTTTGGTTTCAGCCTCCTTTACTGTGATTCCCATAAATACATTCCAGCACAACCTTTCGCCCTAGAATTCACCTAATAAGTAAATAGAGTCCATCTGTGTATAATGTACTCTGTGTATAAATCCAGCTGTTCTGTGAAGACCTCAGAGGTTTGCTAGAGAACAACAGGGAACAAACAGCACCATGAAGACCAAGGAACACAGCAGACAGGCCTAGAAGGAAGTTGTGGTGAGTTTAAAGCAGGGTTAGTTTATAAAAGAATATCCCAGGATTTGAAAATTTCACAGAGGATTATTCAGTTCATAGCATGAAAATAAAAAGAAGATGGCCCAACTGCAAACCTGCCAAGACATGGCCATCCACCTGTAATTACAGGTTGGGCAAGCAGAGCATTTATCAATGAAGAAGCCATGAGGCTCATGGTAACTGGCAGAGCTTCAGAGATCCACAGCTCAGGAGGGAGAATGTGTTGATGGGGCAATTGTTACTGGTGCACTCCACACACCTGCCTTTGTGAAAGCTATTGTTGAAAGATGGTCATAAGAAGTCCAATTTTCAGTTTACCACAAGCCATGATGGGGACACAGCAAACATGTGGAAAACACGCTCTGCTCAGTTGACCAAAAGGCAACGTTTTGGCCAACAAGCAAAAGACTGTGTGGCAGAACACAAACATTGCACATTAATTACATCATCCCCATTGTGAAACATAGAGGTGGCAGCTTCATGATGTGGGACTGCTTTTCTTCAGCAGAGACAGGGAAGCTGGTCTGAGTTGATGGGAAGATGAATGGAGCTAAATGCAGGAAATCCTGGAGAAAAAAAACAGTTCGAGACTCCATGAGACTTGAGGTTCATCTTCCAGCAAGACAACCTAAACATCCAGCCAGAGCTACAACAGAATGATTTAAATCAAAGCATATTCCTGTGTTAGAATGGCTTCATCAAAACACAGGTTTAAATCCAATCTTTGGGAATCTTTAGCAAGATCTGAACATTAGTGTTCACAAACGCACTTCATCCACTCTGACTGAGCTTCAGCCATTTGCAAAGTAGAACGGGTACATTCGTTTAGATTGCTAAGCTGTTAGAGACATACCCCTAAAGACTTGTAGCTGTAATTGCAGGGAAACATGGTCCTATCTTGCATTGATTCAAGGGGGCCGATTACTGAAAAGGCACTTTTAATCTGACAAATGAGCCTCATCGAAACGCATATTCTAATTTACTGAGATGTACCTGTAGTCAATCAACATGACAGCTACTTCCTGGGTTACACTGTAAATGTCACCAGAACATCTACACCCCATAATTCAGCATGCATTAAAGAAGACTGTTATAAAGATTGTTCTCTACACTAATCAGTTTACATCAATAAGTAAGAAAAGCTATTATTCAGTCATTCCAAACATATTATTTAAACAAAATACAGAACAATGTTTACAACCAATTTAATTTACTGCGTGAGAACTTGTTAAAGTCGGACTCATCTCCCCTGTGTTCCTTTTAAATGACTGGGTACACTATAATGATTACTGCTGCATGATCGTTCTCTGTAACCTAAAACTGGGTCAGCCATAGGAACATCAGTTTCTTGTTAAAAAAACAAGCAAAAAACATTTCGGTAGTTGGGCTGCATTCAGCAGAATTACATGAAATATTCTCTACAATCAAAACGAATGCACAAGAAGACAAAGATAAGCATTTTACAGCAAACTAGGCATGGTTCAGGATGAGACTTTCACAGTATGAAAAGCCTGAGTAAAAATACCACAGTTTTACCATCAGTGTAGTTACACAAAAAATAATAAAATGTTGTTTTTATTTAACAAAGAAAAGTATAAATTATTCCTGCTCCTGTTAAAAAAATATAGCTAATTTATTGTTGCTGTTATTATAACAATATCTATGACATTTATTCATACTATTACTCTTTCTGTGACGTCTCATTACAACAACTATAAACCCTGGGAATGGATCATGTGAAACTTTTTCAGTTTTTTTTGTGATACTGTATCGTTTTAAAAGCCTTGATATACCTCAATACCAGTGACAGGCCCTAATGGAAACATTCAAGAACAGTCCTAAGGAGTTTTATTAAATTCAGTCCCAATAAAGTGCCTGACAACCTTAGCTGTTATTACCATCATCTACCTTCTCACATTTGGTGCTCATCTTCCACTTAATCTTTGCTCTTAAGTATCACACCCACTTTAGTCCACATTACCATCTCTGTGCAGTGGCTGTGGAGCCACCATGGTAAAGTAAGATACAACTTCAGGCTCTAGAGTGGGCTGTGGCCCATCTGTTGAACATTTTTCTTTAATTGGCCAGTTGTTTTGTTGTTCCCTTCTCACATTCGTAACATGCACCAATTAACCTCAAATATGTGAAACCTTTGTGTAAAAAACAACACGAATAAAGAGGAGAAACTGAGAAGACTGTACCAAAAGAGAGTTATATATGAAAGAGCAGGAAATAGGTTTTCAGGTTGTGGGCTTATAACTGGTCTATAATGGGTGAGGCTAATATGTCAGGGTGTGGCGGCCAATGGACAGGGAGTTGGGCCAACCATGACAATAATGAAGTGCCATTACGCTACAATAAAAACACCAACATCTGTACACAGCAGTGAGCTTACACTGTAAATGTTCTCTAGTCTGATTTATAACATGCATCCTGATTTTGCTCTTGTTCTCTTTGCAGGCCTCAGCTCAGCTCAAAAGCACTGGGCGTTTGTTTTTTCCACTCATCTTTGAGAATTGCTGCAGAGCCGCAACCGCCTGAGATTTGAAGTTTCCTGAGGTTTTTGATTACTGTCACGCAGGGACAAAGCAACTGCTATGTCTGACAGACGTGTGTGTGTGGGGCGGGGTGGGTGGGGGTGGGTGGGGGGGCACAGGACAGACTTTGACACATTCCTGGCTGATGGCTCTGAAACTCTCTCCCTCCTTCTTTCTTCTCTCTGCTCTTCCAATTCTTTTCTCTCCCTCCTTTTTGTGGTGGGTCGACCAATTCTTTCCAAACATAAGCAGCCTCATCTGTGATCCAAGCTTTCTGGCTTTGATTAGCTGCTTAATGAGCCTGCCGTCGGTATGCTGTGGTCCACAGGCACACTCTTTGCAAAGACATATACACAAACTGCCGCAGGCACCTTCAACCCTGGGTTTTGTGTCCGAATCCAGCACAGAACAGAATTATAAACAAAGCCCATATGCTTTGGTATAATCAGCCAGGCTTTGGGTCAGCTCCAGCTCCTAAACACTGTTGTTCTCATTTCTCAATTGCTTTCACTTTGTCTCCCTGTTTCACACACATAAACTCTGCCTTCAACAGCCTGGGACATACTCCAGTACCCAAATGGATATACTATTTCAAGTGGCACAGCTGAATGAAAGAGGGTTAGTGAAAGGGCAATTTACCGCTCTAACATCGCCTCCTTTTCCTTCCCTGACACTGTCCACCCTCATAAAATATCACCAAAACGTTGAACAAGCAGATGACATGAGCAGCACTCCCATTTCTTACTCAGACGCTAACTCACCAAAAAAACACAGACACACACGTACACAAACCTTAACTCCGTGTTGAAGATAGCAAAAACAAATTTGCTGGACATGAAGCCCTTTTCCACATCTCTGAGCTTTAAGTTGTCCAGAGGAAGCATGTACTTCTTCTCCTTCTCCTGGAAAAGAGTGTGGGGAGATAAAAATTTGACAGAAACATGCCGTGTAAAATATGACATCACAGAAAGGCAACATTAATGTTGATAACAAGAAACAAGAGACTGGGGGTCAAAGATAAAAAGTTGTCTGGTAGTAAATACCCCCCATCCCCACCTTAAAGAGAGAAGGGCCAGGAGACTGGAGGGCAAGGAGAGGGGAGTAGGACTTGCTGACTACCGTATTAGTAGAGCATCTCGATTATAAAATTGTTCTTTCCCAGCATGCTGTCATGTTACAACCACAAACTTCACACATGTTTTATTGGGATTTTATGTGATAGATGTTTTATTGTTGTTATTGATGTTTTTTGTTGGGATAGACCAACACAAAATTGTCCTAAATTGTGAATCACAGGAAAATTACACTTTAGGTGTAGGTTTTCAAAATTCTGAAAAGAATCTGAAAAGTGTGGTGTGCATTTATATGGAGCCCCTTTTACTCTGATACCCCTAAATAAAATCCAGTGCAGAAGTTACCTAATTAGTAAAACGAGCCCACCTATATATGGGGCGATGGTGGTAGGGCTTTGTCCTGTAACCGGTTGGTTCCGTCTCTGTCGTTGTGTCTTTGGGAAAGACAGTTTACTCGCTTTGCCTGCTGATGGTGGTCAGAGGGTTCAGTGGCACCAATTTGTATGGCAGCCCCGTTTCTGTCAGTCTGCCCCAGGGCAGCCATGGCTACAATGTAGTCTATCACTGTCAGTGTGTGAATGGGTGGATGACTGATTGTAGTGTAGAGCGTCTAAGGATCCTCTGACTTGATAAAGCGCTATACAAGTGCAGACCATTTATCAATTATAATTTAATCTTAGTTGAAAGTCCAGCTGTTCAGTGAAGATCTCGGAGGTAGTGAACAAACAGCATCGTCTCTTTCTCTTCTCATCCGGGTCACTCACTGTTTGATCTGTTACCTTCAGTCAGACGCTACAGATTAATTAAAGAAAGGACAAGCAGATTCAACAATAGTTTCTATCAACAGCAATATTTAAACTCAAAACCGCCCGATTGTAAATGGAGATGCAATAATGAGAATGTGCAATCAGTATGAATGTGTGCTTCTATTTTTCTTTTTTAAACAAATTATTTCTTCCTCATGCACTGACCAAATAGCTTCTTTCCCCGTTTCATTGTACTTGTGACAATGACAGTAAGAGATATTCTGATTCTGTGAAGACCAAGGAACATGCCAGAAAAGTCTGGATGAAAGTTAATTTAAAGTAGGGTTAGATTGTAAAACAATATACAAAGCTTGGAACATCTTATTGAGCGTTGTTCAAGCCATTCTCTAAAAATGGTGCAAAAGTGTGGCACAACTGCAAACCCATGATGACATTAACATCCACATAACCTGATAGTCCAGGCTAGAAGAGCACTAATCAAAGAAGCAGCCAAGAGACTGATAGCAACTCTGGAGGAGCTGCAGGAATTTACAGAGCAGGTGGGAGAGTCGATTGACAGGACAATTATTAGTCTTGCAACTCTTAATGGACGAGCTGTAAAAAGAAATGTATTGTTGAAAGACAGCTGCAGGCAAAAATGTGGAAGAAGGAGCTCTGGTTAGAAGTAACCAAAATTTTACTTTTTGGCCTACATGCAAAACATGACGTTTGACATGAAACTAGTGTACAAATGATCCCCACTGTAACACATGGTGGAGGGAGCATCATGCTGTGGGGATACCTTTTTTCAAACAGGGTGGGGGGAATTGGTCTGAGTCAATGGACAGAACTAAATACAGGGCAATTCTGCAAGAAAAACTGTTAGAGGTTGCAAAAGATTTTAAATTTAGGCAGAAATTCCCTTTGCAATTGGATAGTGACCATGAACTTACAACCAGTGCTGGTTCAGATCAAGACATAATCATTTAGTACCATGATTAATCATGTTAGAGTCCAGGTCTACATATAACTGAGAATCCGTGGAAGGATTTGAAAACTGATGTTCAGAGATACTCTGCATGTATTTCGTAAAGAACAATGGACCAAAAAAGACTCTAGATGTGCAAAACTGGCAGAGACATACCCCAAAAACCCTGAAGCTATAATTCCAAGTGGTTTTACAAAGTATTGACTTTTTGTGGACTGAAAACAAATGGGTCGCACGCCTTCTCAGATTTTTGTTATTAAAACGCTTTGAAATCCATG
Source organism: Girardinichthys multiradiatus (assembly GCF_021462225.1). Lineage (NCBI taxonomy): Eukaryota > Metazoa > Chordata > Actinopteri > Cyprinodontiformes > Goodeidae > Girardinichthys > Girardinichthys multiradiatus. The sequence goes on along the minus strand of NC_061802.1, from coordinate 35,537,915 downwards.
TGTCATTTTTCTTCCACACAAATTTAAAGAAAAAGTGGTAAGCATACATTTCAAGGCATTGAATATGAGATAATGCTTCTGACACTCAGTTCTCACAGGGAAAAGAGAGACAACATAAACACCAGTGAAAAGGGGCAAAGAGATGCCCGTAACTTTAGGAAATTCTACATTGAGACTCCTGAATGGCAGAAAACAGCTAAAGGAGTGGAGAAGCCGGTGTGAGGAGAACCAGACGGTATGGAGGCAGAGTATGATGTAGAAGTGAAGTGGGGAGGGAAGCAATGAGGGGAGGACAAAAAAAGCAAGAAAGATGCCGGGCCCACATGTGAAAGTCATTACTCAGGACTAAAGCTCTAACACAACATTTCTCCTGAAATGCAGCCCTCCCCCCTCATCTTTCTTCCCCAGCTCCTCTGAGTAACCTTGGAGAAGAGGCCTTCCAGAAAGACTAGTCATTGGAGCAGCCATAGATGTTGTAAAGAAAATGATGGCATTCATAGAAAGTTGGGTTCTCAGAGGATCTGCTAACAATCCTGGGTGCTCTGTGAGTAAAGATGTGCAAATGTGTGGAATGAGATTTGACACTACATTTAGGTCTTCCCTCTCTAAGTGCTCCCCTGAACCCTATGACTCTCTTCCTTGTCTCCCCTTTCCTTTTTTCCAAAGAGGCCCACTTCCTGTAACAGACATTGAAAAAAATGACAGAACGCAATTGGCGCTCATACAGCAACATCTGGGATCGCTTTGGGGAGAGGGGAGGGGACTGGAGTGAGTATAGGGTGCTCTGATGGGGTAGAAGTAGAAAGTATAGATGTAAAAAGAGAAGAGGAGGAAGCATGTGGAATGACAGAGTGATAGAGAGAAGTGAATCTTACTAAAGTAGACAGGGAAACTTTGAGGAACATGGAAAGCAGAGGAGGCAGTGAAGATGAAAAGGCGAGAAAATCCAGACGACTGCAAAGTTGATTCCCCATGGGTTACATCAACCCATATATGGCTGCTAAGTTCCTCCCTAACTCTCTCTCCTTCTCTCACTCCCCTTATTTCCTTATGCTTTCCCAGAGTGAACAGGCAGATCTCTGGCTGAATGAGCGAATGTGCCACGTCAAGACTGGATACTAAGCTAGGACATAGTCCTGCGGACAGGCGGCCTGAGATATACCGACATCTGTGCGGGATAGACACCCATAGGAGTGGATGTCTGATACATGTGAAGACCTCTTGCCCCCTCGACCTGGCATCCAGGCCGCATAGCGGGAAAAACAACTGAATAATAGAGGAAACTTTTTGCCAACTCGTCCTCTGCTTCTGGCGGGAGAGCTAGTAGACGGCCATTGACGGAAGAGGCGAGGCCGGAGAGAAGAGAAAACGAGAAAGGGGTCCTGCTCCGTCATCCCAGTGTTCAGACTACCTGTTCAGGATCTTTCTGGTGTACAGTAGTCTGCACATTGGTTAGACTGTGCATGGAAGAACATCAGCAGCCTAGACATCAGCAGCATCTGCTTGCAAAGACAGCATGACAACTAGCATGTCGTCTTTGCTCACGCAAATGTCTGGTCTAGCATTGTCTCGTTATTTCTTGCTTAAAAAAGTTGTGGAAATATTTTTAACTGTGTTAAGTCTTAACATCTTTATTTTTTAATACAGAGAAATAAACTCGACATCAAGACAAGTAAAATCAGTTTTGTAGATTTTGCAACTGTCGTCTGTAAAACTGGAGAAATGTTTATGAAAGAGAGTATTGGCTACAGTAGGAGAATGCATCACTTAAAGAGACCACTACTGTCATCATTTCTTAGTATTGAGTGTAAACTTCAAGTACTGAGATTGTAAGGTATCTTTTCAGTTTGGCTAAGTGTTTTTTTTTTTTTTTTTTTATTTGGGTTTCTGGATGTGCATCTGGGTTGCAATAGAACAGCTCTTAATCACATCTTTTATTTGTAGGTTATGCAGGAATTTACAGTATGTTTCTGCATGTATGTGTGGTACTCATCCTTAGTGGTATCAGGCTGGTTGCGAAGTACTGTGCATTTGAGCTGTGGTGTTTGAAGCTCTCTACCCGTCTGACTGAAACTAATGGATTGGTGATATCGAACAGGCCTCTCACCATCACACTCACACACACAGAGGAGTGCATCTAGACTGAGTGTATATAGGCATGAGCTATTTGTTTTTCTTCAGGATGCCTGGTGGAGCCCTGGCAGCGAAAGGGGTGCAGGAATGTGTGGCTGCTCAGTGTGCTGTTGAGTTTAAACTCTGAACTATTATTCTAGACCCTCGGTTTGAGGGCAAAGCAGGGCACAACATGCATAGAAAGCAGATGCAATGCAGAGCTGCATTTGTTTAGGCTTGGATACTTGTAATTAGCTGGTAGAAGGATGGTGAGTGGATGGGAGATGGGAGATGATGTATTTGCTGTGGAGAAGTAGAGAAGAGAAAAAGTGGGGTCGGGGGGGAGGGGGATTGGGGGGTCAGAAAAGGGAGGTCTGCAGTATAGAAACAGCCATGTGGGATTTCTCTGGGCAGATCTTGGACGCCGGTGTTTGGACAAAGCTTCAGATTTTCCAGGCAGGAATGTGCACAGTCCCAGAGAGACTGCCAACTGCAAAGATGTTGGTGTGTGTGGAGGGGGTGGGTGGTGGGGGTTAGGGGGTGAGGCAGAGTAAAGGAGAAGTAAAAGACAACAGAGGCACAAGAAAAGAGAGAATAAAAGAAGACAGCAGTCAAAGAAAAGTGAAATGTCTGTGGAGGGTGATATACGAAGGCGGGATCAGCAGATCTACTGTGATAACACGCATGACTAAGAATGTAATCAGGCCTTCCAAGAACAAACAGCTGACAAACTTCAAAACAGGGAGGGGATGCAAGCATTGACCACTAACTACTCCTGCAGTGCCAAAATCCATTGATGCAAAGTAGACGTAGATTGTAGCGAATCCTTCACGTCCCACTGAGATTTGCAAGAAGCAAGATATTGTTGATTCATGTGACTAAAAGGGAATTGGTGCGCTTATATTATTTCTTGTATTCTGTACAATATGCATGCCTGGGGCTGTGTCTGGAATGCTAGCAATCCAGTGTTTATCTGAGAAGTGACCGTGTGTATGTCTGAGTGAGAGTATATTTTTCTCTGCAATTATTTGCGACTTTGTTTACATCAGAGCCAACATGTGTTCTGTATGCTGTGTACACAACTCAGGACATTCAGTATGTATGTGTGTGTGTGTGTTTCTTAGTTTGGCTTGGGGCAGCTCCAGCTGTGTCAAAGTGAGCCACTCCAAATGCCTGAACTCCCAGAAGAGGAAGAAAAGGAGGAGTAAGGGGGAATGAGTGAGGGGGAAGCAGGAGGAAGAGGGGGAAGCGGGGGTTGTGAGAGGAATGAATGGGAGAAATGGTCTGGGTCAGTTGCAGGTCCAGGTGGCAGCAGAGAAAAAGCAACAGTTAGCTGCACAGAGAAAAGAGCTTCAAGATGCTCTTTCAATTTTGCAAGTAATGCAGTTACAGTTTTTCAATGAAAAATTGTACCCCATGATTGGCTGTTTAACATGGTTTTCAAAGTATTTAACCACAGTATATGTAAAAGCATTGAATGTAAAGGTCCAACAAACTAAAAAATTTGCAATTTGCTTAAGAGTAAAGTGCAATTTTATTAGCTTTATCATAATTCTTCCCATCTTCATGGTTTTCAACTAGAATCTGAATGTTTACAGGCACTCTCAAAAGCTGTTATGCATTTCTCCTGTTATTATATATTTAGACCTTTCTCCTGTTTTCTGATCTGCATCCCAATGCTCAGGCCATCCCTCTTCCAGTGACATCAGCAGTGACCGGATGAGACTGTTGTGGTGTGTCTGCCTGTCTACACTTGCTGTGCAGACCTTCTGCTCCTGTACAGCAGGCACAGACAGGCAGACAGATGGCAGCCCCACTGACATCAGAACGACTGAACCACCTCCTCAAATAAAAAGATGGGGGCTTTATTCAGGCTGTGATTACAACTGCCTATCTGGCTAATTCTCAGTCTTAACCACCTAAACACACTGTTTCAAGCTGTCGTGTTTTATTAAACTTCGGGTGAACTGACTGGACTGCTGTGTTTTGGTTTTACTATTTTGATTTAGAGCTAATTTAATGAACATATTTGGTTCTTACCTTTCCATCTTTGTACCAGGACAGGCTTTCTGTAGAGAGGATGAACCAAAACTCCTTTGCTCCACCTTTCATTATGCCAATGTTACTGATGGTCAGCCAGCCCTTCTGTATGACCTGCAAAACAACCAAGAACAGGCAGATGACATAAAACAATGACAACACCATATAACAGTTGACAGGTTTGGTTTGTAGGGCCTATTGACACTCATACCACATGTTGGTAACAACCTAGGTAATTGATACATAAAAAGAAATCAACAAAATATTCAGTAAAATATGTGTAATGAAGTGGAATGACACAGAGAAACGGTATGAAAAACTACTGAAAATTACAGAAAGCAAAGCAAAAAGCATAGAAAGAATTCCTTCCTCATATCAGCTCAAATTAATATAAGCTGGTTACATTCTAATTGAGGGCCTATAAAAAATGTTTCTTATTACCAATGTATCAAACAAGAAACATGTCATGATTTCCACATTTCTGAGAGAAAAAAACAATATAATTAAAATAGCTGTCAAGATAGAGGCTTCTGGTAAAGAGCTTCATTAAGTCCTGGACATCTTCCATTAAAACACTATTGCACTTAACCACAATAACCTTTACATCCACTCACTGCACAAGACTCCATTGCAGAAGAAAAAGTAAGTTGAAGCCTGCTAGAGAACATTTAGAAAAGCCAATGAAATACAGATGAGACCTAAACTGAACTTTTTGGATGTCTCTGCACATCACCCCAACAACACCATACAACAGTCAGGTTTGGAGGCGGGGATATTATGGTGTGGGACTGAAGACTTCATATATTTAAAGAAAGGATGGGTTTATGGAAATCTACTGAGACATTTTTAATAAGAATTTGAAGATGAAACCACTGTGGACAGTGAGTCCAACCACACAGCCAATGAGGCTTCCAAATGGTTTCAGCAGAAGAAAATAAAGCCGCTACAATGGCCTAGTCAATCACCAAACTTGAGTTCAAATGTAAACCTCAAAATGAAATGAACTCCAGGGTGCATAGAAAACAACCCTGGATCCTTTCACAACTGAACAGAGTTTGGGAAGAACGGGCCTAACTGACACCTGAGAAATGTACTGTATGTGACTAGTTTCTTGATACAGGAGACATCTTGAAGTTGTCTTTTCCAAAATAGGCTTTTCAACTAAATATTTCATAATTGCAGTAAGTGTGTTTCATACTAATATCCAGTTTAATTGATCATTATTACAAATAACTGAGTGGGTGGAATAATTAGTAAAATCATTTTGATTTCTTTGTGTGTGTGTATTACGTGGGTTGTTCCAACATCTGGTCTGTATTTCATGTCATTGGGCCTGTCAGAAATAAATTTACTTTGAAAACCACTAACATCTTTAATACTTATTTTCTCCACTGAGACAAAGAGAATAGACCTTGCTGATAAGAAAAAATAAACAGTAAAACAGTTTATACTTGAGTGGAAAAAAGAAGCCTGTGCAAATTAGTCAGTTCTAAGATCACAATTGCACAATGCCCAGAATATTTTACCAACAGTTGGGTTTTAGCAATCAAAGAAAATGATTGATAAACAGGTAAAGACTTTGCAACAAGCAAAGACAAAAGTGTACCAGCATATCTGGAAAAAAACAGACAATGCACTGTAGAGGAAAGGTGTGCCATGAGTAAAAGCAGAGAAAATACGACATGATGCCATGCTATGACACATACATCCTGCAAATAGGAAAACCTTTAATAACACCTGGACATATTTTGAAAATAAGAGAAGAATAACACATGCATATTGTTATGCTAGGGCAGTGTAGGTACTGTAACTAAGCAAAAGGTGAAAAGGTAATAGAAGGTCCAATAGAAGCAGCATGCTGACCCGAAGCCCCTTACGCCCGAATCTGGCACATAAACCTATAACAGAAGTAGCGGCGGTGAAAAAAACAAAAGGATTTGTCTCCTACTATTCGATTTGAGCGAGAAGCCACACCCTGTAGAAAAGCAGAAGATAAATTACCACCATTAATGTTAAGTTTTAAGGAGGATTTCTCATAGATGCCGATTCTTTCTAAACTAACTACTAGAAAAGCTCTGTGACAGATTGTGTGAGAAAGAGCGTGATGTTCTCTTTTATCTTCCCTAGGCCGTAGTTACAATCTGCTGCTGCTGTTGAACAAATACTGTCAGCCTCGTACATCAAGGTTCCTGATGCAAGGCATGAGAAATGTGTTTTCAATTATTCCTGCTTTTGCACAAATGTGTTACGCATAAATCAAAACAGACTGTGACAAAAATGACTTGATTTCTGGGAAAAGCCAAAAACAATTATGGTTGCATTGCAGGACCCAACAAAGCAGCTAGCTCACACAAAACAAGTTTATTTGAAGCCACCAGAGCCGAACAAGACCCATTAATGAATGACTTACTACACAATGATATAACTTTAAAAGTTAAAGGTTAAATGCATCCAATTTTACACTAAAATAATGTAATTTTACAGAATTTAAGTGGTATAGTTCCATTGGAAATCCCTTAAACTGAACACAGTTTTGTAACTGTGTCAAGAACACTACATTGTAAAAAATATGTGTGAACTAATAGGCTGGATGATCAGACAAAAGGACAATCTGCCATGAAGTCCTCTCATCTGCGTCTTTATTTCTTTGATATGCAGTAAATAACAGGAAAGGAACATATCTGTTATAATCCTCACCTGGTTCCTTGCGATCTGTGCTGAAGAGTTCATATTACTTTGGTTGTTTAAATGCTGGAAGCTAAGAGGAATAAATAGCACATATTTTTACTGCTTGTTTCAGTTTCTATTTCACTAGAATACAAATTCAGTCACTCACTTAGTGAAGCCAATAAAGTCTTCATGTTTGGTGTTTATGTAGGCAAGCTGGATGTCAATAAGCAACAAGACCTAAACAGAGCAGACATTAATCAGAGAAATGGGCCGTTATACATTTTGTTTTTTTAGCTAAATTACCTAAAATACTTTTCTTTGCACTGTGTAAATGTGTGTGAACAACCTGCTCTCTGCATTTATTTTCCTGCTCTCGAATTTCAGTGATAATAATCCTCTCGGTCTCTTCTCGCAGTTGGGGAAAGGTGCTGAGCTGTGCGGGGAAAAACAGAGAGGAAATCGCATGCGGGGCGGCTTTGACACCACGTAAATATACAACAAATGCAGGCTACACATGTACAGTGCCTTCCAAAAATATTCATACCCCTTTAACACCGCTACATCATTTTTATTGTTACAACTGTAAACTCCAGTGTAATTTATGTGGATTTTACGTGATAGTTTAAACCAAAGTAGGACATGCATTTGTGTTCAATCTCCCTGAGTCAATACTCTGTAGAGCCACCTTTTTTTTTATCTTATCGTCTTTCCGGGTACACTTTACTGGCTTTCCACCATTCTTCTTCGCAAAGTAACTAAAAAAAGAGAAGATGCTAACATAACAGATTCTCATTTGGATTTAGGTATAAACTTTGACTGGGCCGGTCCAATGAATCAATATGCATTGAAAACACTTCATGTATCTCTGGCTGTATGTTTAGGTTGTCCTCCTGGAAGTTGAACTTCCGTCTCAGTCTCAACTCTTTTGGAGCATCTAACAGGTTTTATCCCAGGATTGCTCTGTATTTTGCTCCATCCAACTTCCAATAATCTCTGATCAGCTGTTCTGTCCCTGGTATCCCAGGAACATACCATTGCTGCCATCGTGTCTTACTGCAGCCGTGGTATGTTCTGGGTTAAGTCTAGTGTTTTTGTCCACACATAAAGTTTTGCAAGCAAGCCAAAATGTTTAATTTTGGTCTCATGACCAGACCAGAGAACCTTCTTCCACACGGTTGCTGTGTCACCTAAATGGTTTCTGGAAACCTTTAAGCTGGATTTCTTATGACTTTCTTTCAACAATGGCTTTCTTCCTGCCTCTCTTCCATGAAGGTCAGATTTGTGGATCACAGGCCTGATAATGGTCCTGTCAAAAGATTCTTCCACCTTAGCTGTGAATCTCTGCAGCTCCTTCAGAGTAACAATAGTCCTCTTGACTACTTCGCTCTGCTTGTCTGGATTATCTGTTTAGGAAGATAGCCATGTCTCGGTAGGTTTGCAGTTGTGCAATACTGTTTCCATTTTTGGAAAATGAATTGAACAGTAAGAGAAAATTTGAATTATTTTTATTTATTTATTACATAACTACTTTTAACATTTACACAACTTATCATTAAACTGTCTGCTGTGTTCCTTTCTCATCCTGATACTGTTCTTTTACAGACCTCTGAGGGTTTTACAGAAAAGCTGGACTTAAGTCACACAAGGTTGGATTTGATTTATTAATTAGGTGACCCTTTAAGGCAATTGGTTGGACTGGATTTCTTTTTAGGGGTATCAGAGTAAAAGAGGGCTGAACACAAATACCTACCACACTTTTCAGATTTTAATTTTGTAAAAAGAGAAAGAGTACAATGGGTGTGAATACATTTGCGAGGTTCTGTGTTTTCATACCTTGCCAATGCACTGGTACACAGTCGTAATCAGTTCCTGACTGACCATGTCAATGAATTTAATACACGGCCCTTTAAGACTTGATATCTGTTTCTTTACTATGGCTTGAAATGCCATATCAGGTGTAAACAAGCCTGTCCTGTGGAGGAAAAATCTATTATATTTTGGAACAGAAAACTACAAATGAGTAAACGGGGCTGCTCTAAACTCTGTACTGCACCTGACTCCATGTATGTTTCGGATAGCATAGTTGATCTCCTGGCGGAGCTTCCTCTCATCAAACCCAGTCTTGGTACATGCAAGGTGAGGCGGTTACAAGGAGCATTACAGTTAAAAGTTACAGCTACTGATGGTCAGAAAATATTAAAGAACAGTTTTATTCTTCTATGCCAAGTACATTACAATCATGGAGCTAAAACACAAGCCTTTCAACTGAAACCCACATACCTTGATCAGTTCATTGGGAAAGCGCTCGTGAAAGATTTTATTGATCCTAGCCCCTCCTGAGAGATTCCCTGTGTCTACTTTGTCACCAGACCCTTCGATCAGTTTCTCAAAGTCAACAGCCAAGCGCTGAACTAACCTAGAGGACAGAAACGCACAGCACTGGACACCCACATACACACATACATTAAAAATGTACATGGGCACAAACACAGAGAGTGACTGACTGTAGCAGTGTCTTGGTCCTGCGCACAACATTGTCTGGACTGAATTTCCTGTATTCGTCAGCCTCTTTATTCAAAGCAAGAAGCTGGCTTTGTAGGTGGGTGCGAAAGGCTGGCAGGGCATCCCGGATGTGATTTGTCAGTTGCTGCAAACAAATACTGTCAACATTTATACATAACGTGTTTGTATTTCTAAAGTGAGCAAGCTGTAACCTGACTGTAACCTGGTTAAGTATTCTTTGTAAATATGGGGTCCCCATGCGTTCAGCAATGTGTTTGTAAGCTGGATGGGATAGAAAGAAGTTTCCCTCTGACTCCAGAGCTGCCATGATGTCCTTTTTCCCATCAATGTCCTTCTGGCTGCGGTTCACAACCCCTATGTAACCTGGGGAGGAAGAGGTAAAACACAAATAATGAGCCGCTGGTCACTGTAGATTAAACTGATAATATAGTGCTTCACATTACTTGGACTTCTTTACAACTTGACACACTACATCCACAAACGTTCAGGGATGTGATGGTGTTTTGATGTGACAAACCAAGACAAAGTATATTTTATAGCATTTTTTATAAACGAAATATATATATATATATACAGGGGTTGGACAATGAAAGTGAAACACCTGTCATTTTAGTGTGGGAGGTTTCATGGCTAAATTGGACCAGCCTGGTAGCCAGTCTTCATTGATTGCACATTGCACCAGTAAGAGCAGAATGTGAAGGTTCAATTAGCAGGGTTAGAGCACAGTTTTGCTCTAACATTGAAATGCACACAACATTATGGGTGACATACCAGAGTTCAAAAGAGGTCAAATTGTTGGTGCACGTCTTGCTGGCGCATCTGTGACCAAGACAGCAAGTCTTTGTGATGTATCAAGAGCCACGGTATCCAGGGTAATGTCAGCATACCACCAAGAAGGATGAACCACATCCAACAGGATTAACTGTGGACGCAAGAGGAAGCTGTCTGAAAGGGATGTTCGGGTGCTAACCCGGATTGTATCCAAAAAACATAAAACCACGGCTGCCCAAATCACGGCAGAATTAAATGTGCACCTCAACTCTCCTGTTTCCACCAGAACTGTCCGTCGGGAGCTCCACAGGGTCAATATACACGGCCGGGCTGGTATAGCCAAGCCTTTGGTAACTCATGCCAATGCCAAACGTCGGTTTCAATGGTGCAAGGAGCGCAAATCTTGGGCTGTGGACAATGTGAAACATGTATTGTTCTCTGATCAATCCACCTTTACTGTTTTCCTCACATCCGGGAGAGTTACGATGTGGAGAAGCCCCAAAGAAGCGTACCACCCAGACTGTTGCATGCCCAGAGTGAAGCATGGCGGTGGATCAGTGATGGTTTGGGCTGCCATATCATGGCATTCCCTTGGCCCAATACTTGTGCTAGATGGGCGCATCACTGCCAAGGACTACCGAACCATTCTTGAGGACCATGTGCATCCAGTGGTTCAAACATTGTATCCTGAAGGTGGTGCTGTGTATCAGGATGACAATGCACCAATACACACAGCAAGACTGGTGAAAGATTGGTTTGATGAATATGAAAGTGAAGTTGAACATCTCCCATGGCCTGCACAGTCACCAGATCTAAATATTATTGAGCCACTTTGGGGTGTTTTGGAGGAGCGAGTCAGGAAATGTTTTCCTCCACCAGTATCACGTAGTGACCTGGCCACTATCCTGCAAGAAGAATGGCTTAAAATCCCTCTGACCATTGTGCAGGACTTGTATATGTCATCCCCAAGATGAATTGACGCTGTATTGGCCGCAAAAGGAGGCCCTACACCATACTAATAAATTATTGTGGTCTAAAACCAGGTGTTTCCGTTTCATTGTCCAACCCCTGTATATATACACTCACCAGCCACTTTATTAGGTACACCTTGCTAGTACTGGGTTGGACCCCTTTTGCCTTCAGAACTGCCTTAATCCTTCGTGGCATTGATTCAACAAGGTACTGGAAACATTCCTCAGAGAGTTTGTTCCATATTGACATGATGGCATCACACAGATGCTGCAGATTTGAGTACAGTGAACTCATTGTCATGTTCAAGAAACCAGAAATCGATTTTTATGACATGGCGCGTTATCCTGCTGGAAGTAACCATCAGAAGATGGGTACACTGTGGTCATAAAGGGATGGACATGGTCAGCAACAATACTCAGGTAGGCTGTGGACACGATGCTCAATAGGTACTAAAGGGTTTCAAAGTGTGCCAAGAAAATATCCCCTACACCATTACACCACCACCACCACCCTGAACCGTTGATACAAGGCAGGATGGATCCATGCTTTCATGTTGTTGACGCCAAATTGTGACCCTACCATCTTAATGTCGCAGACTCATCAGACCAGGCAACGTTTTTCCAATTTTCTATTGTCCAATTTTGGTGAGCCTGTGTGAATTGTAGCCTCAATTTTCTGTTCTTAGATGACAGGAGTGGCACCCGGTGTGGTCTTCAACTACTGTAGCTCATTTGCCTCAAGGTTCGACGTGTTGTGCGTTCAGAGATGCTCTTCTGCAGGCCTTGGTTGTAACGAGTGGACATTTGAGTTACTGTTGCCTTTCTATCAGCTCGAACCAGTCTGGCCATTCTCCTCTGACCTCTGGCATCAACAAGGCATTTGCGCCCACAGAACTGCCGCTCACTGGATATTTTCTCTTTTTCGGACCATTCTCTGTAAACTCTAGAGATGGTGGTGCGTGAAAATCTCAGTAGATCAGCAGTTTCTGAAATACTCAGACCAGCCTGTCTGGCACCAACAACCATGCTACGTTCAAAGTCACTTAAATCACCTTTCTTCCCCATCCTGATGCTCGGTTTGAACTGCTGCAGATCGTCTTGACCATGTTTACATGCCTAAATGCATTGAGTTGCTGCCAGTACACCTTGATTAATTTAATGTTACTATAAACAGCTGTTCAGTAAAGGCCTCAAAGGGTTGTTGGAGAACGTTGTGTTCCATGAAGACCAAGGAGCACAGCAGGTATTGGATAATGTTGTAGAGACGTTTAAAGTAGGTTTAGGTTATAAATGTGTCCCGCCCTTTAAATGCCTCACAGAGCACTGTTCAATCTATCATCTCAAAATAAAACATGCCACAACTGCACACCTACAAAAACCTCATTGGCATCGGTTTTGATCAAAACTTTTCCATATGTTAAAATCGCCCAGTCAAAGTCTGGACCCCAAGTCTAATTTATCATCGGTGGCAAATTGGGGCGTTGCATGGTGTAACAGTACAGCCGGCACCCAAAATACAGAGCCTATAGTACTAGGTTCGATTCACGACCTTGAGACCTTTTCTGCATGTCTTCCTCCATCTCCCTCTGCCCATTTCCTGTCTGGTGACGGTCAATAAAGGCCACTAGTGGCAAAAACAATCATGACTGAGCTTGAGTTACAGGCAACAGATTCAGTCCCTGGATACGCAAAGCTGATAGAGACATGCTCCAAAAGAGTTGCTGCTTTGATTGCAGTGGAAGGTCGTTCTACAAAGTATTGACTAAGGGGGGCTAAATTCATATGCATATTTATATGTTGAAAACCAAGTATCATTTTCCTTACACTTCACAATCATGCACTACTTTGTGAATGATCATCACATAAAACGTACGATAAAACACACTGAAGTTTGTGGCTGTAACGTGACAAAAAGTGAAAGAGTTCAAGCGGTATGAACACTTTTGCAAGAAACAAAGTCTTCTCATGTGAGACATATTTCAGCAGCTTCTGATGTGTTCTTGGGAACGCTTCCCAGACAGAAATTTGTTCCATTATGACTGCAGAGGGAGATATGTGTGTATGTACAGCAGCAGGGCATGTTGTATGAAGTGGGCCAAATCTCTCACTTAGAAGAGTCGTAGATGAAATAGCACCAGACTTTAAATCTAATGCTTCAGCTCAGTGCTGCTACATGAGCAGTTTTATCAGTGGGCTCCCATGGCTAATGCATTTCCACTGCAGGAGAAGCATGAAGGATCCCAGCAACTGGTGGTGCTTTACCCATTCTGTACACTGCCCCAGGAGTCTTCAGACTGATGTCTTTTCCTCTCTCACAGACACACACTCTCTCTCCCTCACACACCCAAACTTTGCAGTCCACCAGGCATCCTGGTGGTTGTAAGCCTGCATTGTACCGGATTTCTCACTCCTAACCCCTCAACACCAATATAGATTATTATTCTCCCTCCTTGGATTCATATGCACAAGTACCAATACATGCACGCAGACATACAGTGCTGCTGAAGATACAACAGTACTTCGGTGATGTTAATAAAAAAGTGTCCAGCTTGTTTAAAATGAATTTGTAGCAACGGATAGACAAGAATAATGAGATTTTTGTCAACACACCTCTGCGTAAGGGGAGCAGCCGGTTTTCTAGTATTTCCCTGGCATCAGTTCCTTTATCCATCAGATCCAGTTTTGTGATTACGCCAATTGTCCGCTGACCTAGCACGAGAAACAAAACATGTGTTTGAAGGACTTTTACAATGTTTTACCAGAACAATTTTATATCAGCTTTCAAAAACATTATAATCCAAACAACTATGGCAATAATATTATTTTTATTAATCAAGAGTGGATTTTCATGATTTATGCTTCTTTGTTTTCACACAGCCCAGATATCTTCAACTTGGCCTCATGGCTGAGTTTTTGCACTTAGATTCCCTGTTGCACGTGTAGCTCTGGACCTAGCATTCCTGCTCCTGTAAGAAGAAATCAGCACCTTTATTCTTTAACTTCCAGGGTGGTAGTTAACATTTTACCTGTTCATAACCACGGCTCACCTCACAAGTTCCAAACATTTGTGCAGAACAGGGAACAGGGATATAACTCACGTCTGGAATATGCTGCAACAAAGCTTTAAAATGACATGATTGATTTCACAGTTTCAGTTGTAGTGTGTAAATATTGATCATATTGATTTTAAGTGTTTTCTTTGTGATTTTTCGTTATTTCTTTTTGTTAATAATTTTATATTATATTAGATGCACCATGTGCCATTCAAAACAATGTTTATCTCTCAGTGAGCTTTTAGAAGATTAAATAAATAAAGTCCTGTGCTCTTGTTGCACACAGGATTTTTTTTGCTTTCGTAATATTTTATCTCAATTCTTACAACTTAATTAAGCTCTGCATTGAAATGAAGCAATCCATTTTTATTTCTTATGACTTTATTTGTTGAGAAAAACTGTTAAAAACAAACTATTTCATATTTACAGATCCTGAAAACAATAAAATGAAAATAAAATTCAGTTATTTATTTATTTTTTTCATAACATATGTAAACTAACCAGAACACTTACAGGCATTCCTGGTTAAGATGTGTAAAAAGCCTTTACATGGAAAAATTCAAATTTGATTTATTATTTTATTCAGTAAAATACCCCAAATTAAGATATATATTATTTATAGAAACTTTCTATTACACCATTTCACAAGGTTAAAACATACAAAAAAGGATTTTCAAACACCCCTTACTGCACAATCTATATATAATCCAGACTCCTGAAATCTCTTCTCTTCACTTCACCCTACATCATCTAAGGGTTGTTGATGACCCTACAATGGCACTCTTTGGTGTTGTTCTCTAGCAGAGATTTCCTTTTTACTATCTTAAAATAGACAACCTTGTTGGTAACAGTTCATTGTTTTAAACTTTATAATTACTGCTCTGGCTGCAGATGTGATCAACGTTAGACAAAGAGCACCTGGTTTCTTGTGGACTTCCTGCCTTACTTGAATGGCAAAGTCTCGTTTGTTTCCCATTTTTTAAAGAGTGGATAAGAGAAATTGTCCTCTGTGCCACATAATATGCATACCCCAGGGAAACTGATACACCATTAGTAACAAATTCCTGGACACTTGGATCAACATAAAAAAGTAAAGAAACCTGTTATTGGTCCCACGGTGGGAAAACTCAAGTATGTCATCGGCAAAGTCACATTTAAATAATATATAATAATAGTTGTTTTATGGTACTTTTTCCCTACCTAATAAATGTGCTTAAATTACAAGTTGTTTTGTTTTTTAGTTAATCTTTATTTAGATTTATATATCTGCTCTGAGTAATAATGTACATTTTAAGGTTGAAACTTAATTAAAAAAACAACGCATTTCCCCTTTGAGAGTCTTGACCTGCTTTATCTCTCTTGACCACTAATCAGCTGAGCTTGGTTAACCAGTTATTGTCACTTTGACACTTTCTTTAGTCATCATCCTTTCTGGTATTTCATGGGCAGGGGACATTTACTACTACTGGAAAGTGAGCAATGATATTTAAAAGAAGAAGCTTTTTATCAAGAACAAGAATTCGATGAGCAAGAGAAAGCCAGTAAAACCAGTGATAAAAATACATAAATGCAACTCAGAAGTTGAATACAGAAATGTAGTTTTGAAGTAGAGTGGAGTGGATCTAATAAACAGCTGTGTCTTGCTTAGCTGGGAGGGCAGTGTATTAAATGGCAGCCGTACAATACTAGAGGGGGAAAATAAAGAAAAAACAAAAGCCTAAATGATTTATATCCTCATAAATAGCAGGATGAGGAAAACTGTTAAGCTCAGACACAACTTTACCATCTATCATCAGCCACTGATATACCAGTCCTCCTCCACAGACGCAGCTTACCTTCCGGGTCAACGTCCTTGGCCAGCTTAAGGGCATCTGAGTTGGCCAGGTCAGTGTTGGCCGGCGTGACAGCCAAAACAAGGCAGTTTTCCTTACAGATATACTGCATGATTATGTCTCGTATCTGGTACTCTATGTCTGCTGGCTGGTCTCCCACAGGTACCTTGGTGATGCCAGGCAAGTCCACAAGAGTCAGGTTCAGCACTTTAAAGCACACAGGTCACAGTTATACCAGAGAACTATTTGGTATCTAGTGCATACGCAATGAGTAACGCAGGAAAACAAACTGTGTTACCATGAGGTGAGTAAATCTTGAGGGTGATGGGGACCGGAGAGATCCCTTTATTGGACCCCGTGAGTCTGCGTGTCTCTGTCTCAATTTCCCTGCGGATCTCATCAAAATCTGTGAACTTCTTTCCCTTGCAGTGGAAGAATTCTCCATATTCTCGAAGGATGCACATTAAGAAAAAGAAATCATGTCCATGAAACAAGTACAAAGTCATAAATAAAAATCTGCTCAGCTCCTGTTCTTAGCAAGGCCACACCAATACAGCGGTAAAGCCATTCTACTTCTGTTTGCAAGCATCATATTAAAGAGAAAAAGAAGCGTTTAACACTTAGTCAAAGTTCTGAGTAACAACTCCAGCATTTCAAAACTTAACATACACTGCCATCTAGTGACAACCATGAATCCATGCGTAGAGAGTGACACATGAACTGCAAATGTGCTGTTTACCTATGTTTGAGTTTAGCAGCTGAAGGACTAAAGGTCTCCGAGTGACAATTCCTGAACCTCGTGGAAGGAAGTCTCTGTTAGATAAGAAAGACCAATTAGGACATTTTTTTATTTGGGACAAACCAAGCTATGACAACTGAGGTTATGATAAAATTAATGATTTGTTAACAGGAGCTGTTCTCTTGAAATGTAAACAGCATTTAAAATATCAACTTTATGACAAAGACCGCAAAAAATGTTTCCACTAAACGTAGTGATTATTATTGGCGAATGCGACACAGAGGGGGCAAAATAACCCTCTCCTTTCCTATTAAAATCCCATTCAGGAAGTTTGTTTTACTACATCCTGTCCCCGGTCAGACAGCTCCAGCAGTCCACCACATTCCTAAAACAAAGGGCTTAAAAACAGGGTTAAAATATCAACATAAACACAGATGGACTCTGGTGTGTTCATCATAAAAGCTGCATCAGTCGGCTTTTTAATCTATTCGAACAACCATTCTATTCACCAGAGAGCAGAAATATTTTTAGAACCATGAAATCTTTCAAAAATGTGAGAAAGATGGGAAAAAAATGAAGCTTTGTTCTTTTTACTCATCTGATTGACCTGTAAGCTGGTTAGAATTGTGCTCCAGGAGTCACAATGACCTCATTTACTGCCTTTATAGCAAGCCTGTGTGTGAGATAAACCGTCGCTCTGAGTACTGTCACGCTGCCACGTCTGGCATCCACCACTTCAGGCTGGCAAACCATGTCCAGGACACTCTATCAGACTCCATGGTGTAGAACCTACTAACACTGTGAGATGCCTGAAATGTTCGTTTCTCTTCAGGAAACACGGAGCATGTCCTGGCGCCTGAGACGCCCTTATTGTTTTACTTTTGACAGTAAAAATCCCTCCACAGTACATATTCGTACACATAGGACTTCATTCTTAATATCGATTTGTTTATTTACTCATTATCTTTTCGGACAGGAAATGAAGTGAATAGAAAACAAATTAAAGAAGATCCACCAGCAGTAGTTCTAATGATGATCAAAACACACATACAGATTTTCAAACTCCAGGATAAATTGCTGATAAATTAATGATGGACACCGACTACAAAAGGGTGAAGACTGAAACCCTAACTAATAGATAGAAGAATTGAATTGAATTGAAGGCCTGAACTGTATTTCTCATAATAAAAATAAAACATTCATTTCTACACTCCATACACTTTTTTTTTTTACAGTCTAAATAAAGAGCATTACATTATTCCTGTTCACAAATATATAATAGAAGGTAGAAGGTTTATAGCTTCTACCTTGTTAGCAGCGGCAGCTTTTAACAGGGGTGATTTAGCTTTATGCGCTGGGTTAAAAGCACTGGTTAAACCTGGACCCGAAGTATTCTACAGTGGTAACAGATGCTTTAAAACAGTTTGTAATCTGTGAAACCATAACTTTGTATCTGAACAATAGGATTCATATTTCTCGGCAAATCTTTCTGTTTCTCAAACTATTCATAATGAAAAAGTGTTTGTGGGCTGCAGCGTGGAGCAGTTGCTAGCACTGTTGCCTTGCAGAAAGAAGGTCCTGGGTTTGAATCCTAGCCTGGCCTCTTTCTATTGAGTTTGCATGTTCTCCACGTCCATGGGTGGGTTTTAACCAGGTACACCAGGTTCCTCCCACTGTCCAAAAATATGCATGTAAGGTCATTGTTCATTGTTCTCTCTCAATTGCCCTTAGGAGTGAGTGTGTGTGCCTGGTTGTCCTGTGATGGACTGACATCTTTTTAAATTAAAATAGTCAAAGAACTAAACAGCAAACACAAGGATGTGATGACCAACTTTGGATGATAAAGTAGCCCCAGGTGCACAGTGTCCACATTTTCCCAGATATGCAGTGGGACCACCAATGGATAGGGGCAGGAGTGAATGGTGGCATAAATATTCTACCCCAGCCTCCAATATTTCAATGCATGACTTTGTAGGAGGAAGGCCATGCTTTTATAAACTGGAACATTTACTTGCTAATGAGACACAGTATTTTAGTTTTGCAGTGACTGAAAACTGCATCCTAGCATATCAAAATCAGCTGATTTTTGGTAGTTACTTAAAAACATGTACAGATTATTATGTTGGATTTAAAGTTCCGCCATTAGAAAATACATCACTAAAATTGAAATGGCTTTGGGTTTCACTGCCCCCCACCCCGCCCATCTCACCTGATCCAAAACCATTAAACTCTGCAGATAGTTAAACTCCACGTGGAGTGATTCATTTTTGGGAGTTATAAGTCTTACCTGCCCACAAAGTTCTCCAGCACAGAGCTCTTGCCCGCGCTCTGGCCGCCCACCACGGCGATCTGCGGCAGGTGGAGGCTGCAGCTCTGTCCCACGGTGCCCAGGGCTTCATGGAGACGGTTGACCAGCGGGATCAGCTCCTCCATCCCACGGTTGCCCATCGCAACGGGTGCAGCTACCTGCCCAGCCCCTCTTTTTCTGTTCCCCACCCTTTCTAGTCAACGCCAGTCGAAAGCGTAACTACCATACTTGAAATGTTACTTGGAATTATAGAATCTTTATACAGTTAGAATATAAATAACTTCTTTAAAAGTAATACACACGCACAGGACTGGTGCTGCTTTTGAAGGCAGGACCAGCCGTTAGCACTTCAGAGGAGAGAGAGTAATGTCGGTCCTTGTCGTTCTCAAAGAAAGAATATCTCGCATAAAGTTCTCAAAAGACGTGCTCCTTCTTTCAAACCTTAAATCATTTGTACTGTTTCTTCTCATTAAAGCTCCGCACGGGTTTCCGTAGTTTTCCTCTTCCCAGAGTTAGCTCCATGGAAAACAAAGTAGGGAAACGTTCAGCTTTGACAGCTAACGGAATAAAGTTCTCTGCGCATGCGCAAATCTGCCTCCAACAACCCCTCCCGTATCCCCGAAAAACAGAAGACAAACAAAGTTTGCAGCCAATTAGCAGGCACCTAAACTGCAATCACTGCTCCGGGTTACAGCTATTTAAAACCCCACAGGTCTGGAGTAGGGTAGGGTACCACTGCAGCCCCATAAACACAGCACCCAGAGCCAGAGCGTGTAGTTCATCCACTGTAAATAACGCTGCTGCATTCTTTGCCTGTGAGGGAGTGTGCACAGTGGAGTGATATAGAAACCAGAGGCAAGTGAAAGTGAAAATGTACCTTACATTTATTAGTGGTACATTATAATAATAATAATAATACAAAAGCGCATTCAGCTTTCTTCTCAGTATATTAACTTACAATTAAACCTACAATTAAAACTTTACTCTATTTTCAGGTTTTCTAACATCTCTGCAATATCTATATGTGGCCTTTGTTTGGGTTTGGTTCTGTCAGCGGACAACATGCTCTGAAAATTCTTGGCTGCTTGGCTCATGGATGGAAGGATGTGGGCGGCATCCTTTTCTTCTCTGGAGCACAGGAGGACTTCGTTGATCTCCTCGGCGATCTTTCGAGAGAGGATGGTGGGAAACACACTCCTGACACGCTCAAGCACGTTTTTCCTCAGGACTGGGTCACGGCACACAAGGTTCAATATAAACAGACCTGGTAGCAAAACATGCAAAAAGATGGTATTTAAAACAAATGAAATCAAACCATATTTATTTTTTAATAACCTTAAATTTAAATAGGTTAGGAACACATGTAAAATACAATGGCTGCATTTAAAACAAATACATTTACAGAGAAACAGCAATTTCACATTTACTTTCAGTTTTGTCACAGATACATGATCCCCAGTTTTTTCATGTTTGGTCTTGCCGGGCGCATATCATTTGCTTGGATTCCTCCACTTCTACATTCCAGAATTGCAACAGAATCCCGAACATATGTAAAGACACTGAGACTTACACAGCTTAAATCGTGTTTAGGATACAGTGGCTTGCAAAGGTATCCTAAAGCTTGGGATATTGTTTAATGACCTAACCTTGCCTGGAACCTGTCTGCCTGCTGAGTTCCTTGGTCTTCATGATGCCGTTTGTTCACTAATGTTCTCTCAAAAGCTTTGAGGCCTTCACAGAACACCTGGATTTATAATGCAATTAAATTACTTGGTATGAATAGATATATTGTCATATTCTTCCTGTAAACATGTCTTAAGAAGAGGATTACCATCGCAACATTTTTTGTCGCAATTTTGGTTTTTTTTTTTTACAATTGATCAGTTTTTATTAATGTTATTTGTAAAGAAATGGCATGTCAACAGTTCTTTATATCCTTAGTCAATGGGAAAATCTTTGTCGGTATAACAGCAATCAAACCTTTTTTTGTAACTGCTGAGCAGCTTTTTGCCAGTTTCCACTGGTATTTTGATGATTTATCTGTGGTGATGAGGTCCAAACCCCTGAGGTTTAAAGGCCTCCTTGCCATCACCCAAATCCTTAGCTCCCTCCACATATTCAAGTTGGAACTCCTGCTGGGCCACACCAAAGCATTAATATAATTTTAAATCAGAAGAACAATTGTGGTAAAATTAAAAGATGTATATCTATATCAGCCAGGGATGTGAAAACTGTAGGACGTAGCTGGAGGAATAAACTGTTTATTTGCACTTCTGACATTTGTATCTCATTAAACCAATAACACAGTTATACTGTCTCAAAGTGTACAGGTCCTTCTCAAAATATTAGCATATTGTGATAAAGTTCATTATTTTCCATAATGTCATGATGAAAATTTAACATTCATATATTTTAGATTCATTGCACACTAACTGAAATATTTCAGGTCTTTTATTGTCTTAATGCGGATGATTTTGGCATACAGCTTATGAAAACCCAAAATTCCTATCTCACAAAATTAGCATATTTCATCCGACCAATAAAAGAAAAGTGTTTTTAATACAAAAAACGTCAACCTTCAAATAATCATGCACAGTTATGCACTCAATACTTGGTCAGGAATCCTTTGGCAGAAATGACTGCTTCAATGCGGCGTGGCATGGAGGCAATCAGCCTGTGGCACTGCTGAGGTCTTATGGAGGCCCAGGATGCTTCGATAGCGGCCTTTAGCTCATCCAGAGTGTTGGGTCTTGAGTCTCTCAACGTTCTCTTCACAATATCCCACAGATTCTCTATGGGGTTCAGGTCAGGAGAGTTGGCAGGCCAATTGAGCACAGTGATACCATGGTCAGTAAACCATTTACCAGTGGTTTTGGCACTGTGAGCAGGTGCCAGGTCGTGCTGAAAAATGAAACCTTCATCGCCATAAAGCTTTTCAGCAGATGGAAGCATGAAGTGCTCCAAAATCTCCTGATAGCTAGCTGCATTGACCGTGCCCTTGATAAAACACAGTGGACCAACACCAGCAGCTGACACGGCACCCCAGACCATCACTGACTGTGGGTACTTGACACTGGACTTCTGGCATTTTCTTCTCCCCAGTCTTCCTCCAGACTCTGGCACCTTGATTTCCGAATGACATGCAGTATTTGCTTTCATCCGAAAAAAGTACTTTGGACCACTGAGCAACAGTCCAGTGCTGCTTCTCTGTAGCCCAGGTCAGGCGCTTCTGCCGCTGTTTCTGGTTCAAAAGTGGCTTCACCTGGGAAATGCGGCACCTGTAGCCCATTTCCTGCACACGCCTGTGCACGGTGGCTCTGGATGTTTCTACTCCAGACTCAGTCCACTTCTTCTGCAGGTCCCCCAAGGTCTGGAATCGGCCCTTCTCCACAATCTTCCTCAGGGTCCGGTCACCTCTTCTCGTTGTGCAGCGTTTTCTGCCACATTTTTTCCTTCCCACAGACTTCCCACTGAGGTGCCTTGATACAGCACTCTGGGAACAGCCTATTCGTTCAGAAATTTCTTTCTGTGTCTTACCCTCTTGCTTGAGGGTGTCAATAGTGGCCTTCTGGACAGCAGTCAGGTCGGCAGTCTTACCCATGATTGGGGTTTTGAGTGATGAACCAGGCTGGGAGTTTTAAAGGCCTCAGGAATCTTTTGCAGGTGTTTAGAGTTAACTTGTTGATTCAGATGATTAGGTTCATAGCTCGTTTAGAGACCCTTTTAATGATATGCTAATTTTGTGAGATAGGAATTTTGGGTTTTCATGAGCTGTATGCCAAAATCATCCGTATTAAGACAATAAAAGACCTGAAATATTTCAGTTAGTGTGCAATGAATCTAAAATATATGAATGTTAAATTTTCATCATGACATTATGGAAAATAATGAACTTTATCACAATATGCTAATATTTTGAGAAGGACCTGTATGCTTATTATGTGTCTCAAAGCATAGATTGGAAAGAGATGCATTGTTATCTGCCTATATGGCTGATGGCTACTAATGTTAATTTCCAAAAAAATAAGCAAACACCAGTGCTTTTATAACTTCAAACTTAACTAAGGTGCAACTTCATTCTCAGATCTCAACCACATGTGCACACAATCACAATAACTCCAGTTAGCCTAAACATACAGGGGTTTGGACTGTGTTAGAAACGTCATACATGTATGGGGAGAACATGCACCACCAAGAAAGGCTCAGGCCAGGATCCTGTTGCTATGAGACAACAGTGCTACGCATTGCAACACTGTTGCTGCTCCTGTTTGAAACATTAATTCATTCATTCATCTTCTATACCGCTTATTCCATAGTGGGTCACGGGGGGAGCTGGTGTCTATCTCCAGCAGTCTATGGGTCCATCGCAGGGCAACACAGAGATATACAGGACAACCAGCCATGCACACACACATTCAAGCCTAAGGGCAGTTTAGAGAGACCAATTAACATAAGTCATGTTTTTGGACTGTGGGAGGAAGCCGGAGTACCCGGAGAGAACCCAAGCATGCACAGGGAGAACATGCAAACTCCATGCAGAAAGATCCCTGAACGGGAGTTGAACCCAGGACCTTCTTGCTGCAAGGCAACAGTGCTACGAACTGCACCAACATGCAGCCCAGATCTGTTTGAAACAATGACTTTTTTTTCCACTTTATTAGTGGCTGTTCAGAGCCCTGTCACCGGCTGGGGCTCCACAGGAAGAGTCGTTGTCCTGCTATCGGAAAGTTTTATGATTGCATCTTCCTCCCCCCTGCCACATGCCAATGGGCCCTTGAACAAGGCACTTAACCCCAAGATGGGTATTGGTATTTGTGAATCGGTGAATGAATGCATGAATGTGGCTCTTGTGCAAAAGTGCTCCCAAGTGTTTCGTTTCACTACAAAAGTGCTATAAATTCAGTCCATTACTCTTGATCTATTATTTTTTGTAATGTGCTACAGGTCGGAAATCCGGGAACGTGTATAGTGCCTTGCAAAGATATTCATACTCCTTTTAACTTTTTCACTTGATGTCATATTTTGTCAAGTGCCAGATAACTAGCAAGGCACAGTGATACAAGGTGGGATGAGCATCAGGCTGCAGGGAGGCCCTTCGTCGGTTAAAGGAAAGGTGTATTGGAGTTAATACGACGATAGATAGAGCTATATGCAAAATGGAAATCCTGGAGGAGAACTAGTTAGAGGCTGCAAAAAACTGAGAAAAGAGTGGGGTGGAGATTCACCTTTCATAAGATTCATACAATTCAAGCGGCTTAAATACTTTTACAATGCACTGTATTAGATGAACTGGAATAAGCTGATGAGGCATTTTTGTCTGCGATGGGTTTTTTTTTATTTTAAAAATCTTTTTCAACTTTTTACAGCTATTAATATAAAGTGAATTTGAACCCTTGTTTACCTCTGGGAGTCAGCAGGTTGAAAACTTTCTGCAGAACAGGCGTCTCCACAAAACCAGCGGGAGGACAGCTCATCCCCAAAGAGCTGTCTTTATTGTCTACATCAAACATGATGACATCAAACAAATGACCACCTAGAAAGAAAGAAACACCTCAGTCAGATCTGGTTCTCGTTCATGTATCCACTTCATATCTGTTAACAGCCTGGCCCGATCACTCCCACGCCGACCTTCTTTCTCCAGGGAACAGATGCGTTCCAGGCCATCCCCGAGAGTGACGGTCAGACGATCGTCGGGTCGGAATCCAAACCATTCTTTGGCCACCTCTAGCACAACAGGGTCCAGTTCTACAACCTCAACAGTAGCATTAGGCACAAAGTCCCGGAGGAACTGAGGCAGGCCTCCTCCACCAAGGCCCACCAGGATCACTGAAACTGGATCATCTAGGAGGGAAAACGGTAGGAAAAACGTTTGAAAAAAATCAAATCAAATCATGCAGGGGTTCTGATATACCCAAAACTGGCTACTCTGAGCAAACCTACACATACATACCTTTGTTCTGTGGTGTTCCTACTCCAAGCATAGAAAGTCCTGCCACCATGACCTCATGATGAGCACAGCAGAGGAAGCCGCTGTCCACTGACACACCGGCTGAAAGTGTTACTGCTGTAGATGCTGCCTTGGTCTTCTTTTTGTTCTTCTTCTTATGACTTGATGCTGCTGATGCACAAATACTCATTTTATTTATTTGCATTAGTGCTTTGAATTGAGTAGCATGGTCAGAAAAAATTACTCATGTTCATGCCCTGGATTGAAGCGGTGCCCACATACAGTGGACCCTAAAGGTTTTTGTGTTATCAAACAAAACAAAAAAGACCAAGATAATTTAGAAATGTTTTACACCTTTAATGTGGCCTTTATTCGGCACAAAATCAGGTAAAAAATTACAATAAATAAATAAAAAGCTGCAACAACCTGGTTTTGTGCCTAAAGGCCTGGTGTTGAGAACTATTCACAATTACACCCACCTTGACAAAAACACACATTTCCATCTGAAGCAAAGTAACCCAACAGCTTGAAGCTGCCAGCGTCATATTTCACTGTGGGTAGGGTGCTGTTTTGGTGATGTGCTCTTGCTAAAAAAGAATTTGGGAGGTTTTAGCCTAGTATGTAATCTATTCTGGTGTCCTAATAATTCAATTTTAGTTTCATCTGTCCAAAAGACATTATAAACAGAAGTCCTGGTCTTGGTCTTTTTTTCCCTCTGACAAACTTGGGTCTGGGTTTTATGTTTAGGTCAGAGAGCAAAGGTTTCCTTCTCGCAAACCCATGAAAGCTGATCTTGTCTTTCTGACTGTAGAGACATGCAGAAGCGTGAGCCTGCTGTAGATCCCATGGTGACATTTTAATGTTTTTTGAGATTTTTGTTTTTAGCATCTTGCAGTTTGCTTTGAGGGTGAATGTCTTTCTGAATGGCTTATTTTAATTTTTCTTTTTAGATCTCTTTAAATCCCTTACCAGACTTATAAGCTGCTACAATCTTCTTTCTGAAGGCCTCGGACAGCTTTTTTATTCTCACCATGATGTTCACTTTCACTTCAACAGGCAGGAGCACACCTTACTGAATATCTGAGTTTTAAACAGGGCAACCTTTAATACACCGAGCAATAATGTTTTCATCATGGGCACCAGATACATAAACGGGGGTTTTTCAGACACTTCGAGCGTGCATAAATGTGGGGGTGTCCTATGTCATTTTACCTCAGGAATTGCATTTTTATTACATTTACAAACAAATTCAAATTCGTTTCTTTAGTTTAGTTTTTCTTTAGTTTTTAACCTTTAATTTTTATTTCATAAAATCTTTTGAAGTAGAAAGTTTTCTGAAGGTGTTCATCCAGGTCTCTTTTTTTACATCACAAAATCTGACATTTGAAGAAGGACGTGTACAGGTCCTTCTCAAAATATTAGCATATTGTGATAAAGTTCATTATTTTCCATAATGTCATGATGAAAATTTAACATTCATATATTTTAGATTCATTGCACACTAACTGAAATATTTCAGGTCTTTTATTGTCTTAATACGGATGATTTTGGCATACAGCTCATGAAAACCCAAAATTCCTATCTCACAAAATTAGCATATTTCATCCGACCAATAAAAGAAAAGTGTTTTTAATACAAAAAACGTCAACCTTCAAATAATCATGTACAGTTATGCACTCAATACTTGGTCGGGAATCCTTTTACAGAAATGACTGCTTCAATGTGGCGTGGCATGGAGGCAATCAGCCTGTGGCACTGCTGAGGTCTAATGGAGGCCCAGGATGCTTCGATAGCGGCCTTTAGCTCATCCAGAGTGTTGGGTCTTGAGTCTCTCAACGTTCTCTTCACATTATCCCACAGATTCTCTATGGGGTTCAGGTCAGGAGAGTTGGCAGGCCAATTGAGCACAGTGATACCATGGTCAGTAAACCATTTACCAGTGGTTTTGGCACTGTGAGCAGGTGCCAGGTCGTGCTGAAAAATGAAACCTTCATCTCCATAAAGCTTTTCAGCAGATGGAAGCATGAAGTGCTCCAAAATCTCCTGATAGCTAGCTGCATTGACCCTGCCCTTGATAAAACACAGTGGACCAACACCAGCAGCTGACACGGCACCCCAGACCATCACTGACTGTGGGTACTTGACACTGGACTTCTAGGCATTTTGGCATTTCCTTCTCCCCAGTCTTCCTCCAGACTCTGGCACCTTGATTTCCGAATGACATGCAGAATTTGCTTTCATCTGAAAAAAGTACTTTGGACCACTGAGCAACAGTCCAGTGCTGCTTCTCTGTAGCCCAGGTCTGGGGAATGCGGCACCTGTAACCCATTTCCTGCACACGCCTGTGCACAGG
Source organism: Girardinichthys multiradiatus (assembly GCF_021462225.1). NCBI lineage: Eukaryota > Metazoa > Chordata > Actinopteri > Cyprinodontiformes > Goodeidae > Girardinichthys > Girardinichthys multiradiatus. Next base: position 35,510,596 of record NC_061802.1, on the reverse strand, counting down.
TGGCTCTGGATGTTTCTACTCCAGACTCAGTCCACTGCTTCCGCAGGTCCCCCAAGGTCTGGAATCGGCCCTTCTCCACAATCTTCCTCAGGGTCCGGTCACCTCTTCTCGTTGTGCAGCGTTTTCTGCCACACGTTTTCCTTCCCACAGACTTCCCACTGAGGTGCCTTGATACAGCACTCTGGGAACAGCCTATTCGTTCAGAAATTTCTTTCTGTGTCTTACCCTCTTGCTTGAGGGTGTCAATAGTGGCCTTCTGGACAGCAGTCAGGTCGGCAGTCTTACCCATGATTGGGGTTTTGAGTGATGAACCAGGCTGGGAGTTTTAAAGGCCTCAGGAATCTTTTGCGGGTGTTTAGAGTTAACTCGTTGATTCAGATGATTAGGTTCATAGCTCGTTTAGAGACCATTTGAATGATATGCTAATTTTGTGAGATAGGAATTTTGGGTTTTCATGAGCTGTATGCCAAAATCATCCGTATTAAGACAATAAAAGACCTGAAATATTTCAGTTAGTGTGCAATGGATCTAAAATATATGAATGTTAAATTTTCATCATGACATTATGGAAAATAATGAACTTTATCACAATATGCTAATATTTAGAGAAGGACTTGTATCTAAATATATATATATATCCTAAGTCATAAATATGATAAATTAAGAGATTTCAAGTATGTTGCTAATTTTAATTGGAATTACAAACACATTTGAATCTTTAAGGAAACTATAAAACTGGAAACGGTAAATTTTTTAATGTTATGACTGAATTTTTCTTATTTTCTGTTCTTTGGTACTTAAACAAAATATTTGTGTGTTTTTATGTTACTATAACTGATGAGCTTTATAATTGATTTTCATTTGGATGCATTTTGCAACAAAATCACACAATATTGTAACGCTCCCTTACGAAAAATGTCACAATAAATGTTTATAAAGGCACCTTATGTGTTGTTTGTTGCTTGAATGCTTCGTTAGTTAAAAGATGAATCAATATCGCCTGAGAAAATACGAGTTACAGTAAAGAGAAATGTAAGTGGAAAATAAAAAGAATGACCCGTAGTTGAAGAGACGAGTCGGCTCTCTGACTGAACCAAGGAAATGTTGGACAGGAACACGAGTCTGCGATAGAGTTCTCCGTCTTCCCCTCGGACGTTTTCCACACAGTACTCCCCACTAAGCTGACTCACGCCCCTGCTGACCTCCTCTCGCCAACCGAGACCACCTCCCACTGACAGAAACGGCACCTGAATAGAGTGCGAGAACCCAAATGGAATAACCGATTTGGTTTATATCTGCAGAGGGCAGTTTTAAAAATAATATGTATCATTTGCACAAGTATTTATAATAGTGTTTTATCACGTTACAACTGCAAACACCTACATATTGTGTTGGGACAACAGACTCCACAGAAGACAGGTCAGGCATAAAGATGTGGACAATGCTAAAGCAAGGCTAGGTTACAAGAACAACATCCAACAATTTGGACATCACGTCTCAAGAAGCACTGTTCATTAAGTCTTCTAAAAATACTAAAAATATGGCATGTGAAGAGGATTTTCTTCAGCGGGGACAGTGAAGCTGGTCAGAGTTAATAGGAAGATGGGCAATTCTTAAAGAAACCCTGTTCAAAGGCTGCTCAGCGCTTGAGACTGGGAAAGAGCTTCGACATTCAGAAGGATTATGATGCTAATCATGCAGAAGAGCTACGGCGGAGGGGTTTGGATCAAAGCATATTCATGTGTTAAAATTTCCCAGGCCAGACCTAAATCCAATTAACAATCTGTGACAGGGTACCTAAAATTTATGTTCAGAGATGTTCTCCGTCCAGACTGAAAAAGCTTGAGCTTTTTTGCAAAGAATCATGGGGAAAGCTTTCACTTTCTAGCTGTCTAAAGCTAGCAGAGACATACCTGAAATAACTTTCAGCTGTAATCACAGCAAAAGGTGGTTCTACAAAGTAATCATGGGGGATGAATACAAATGCATTCTACACTTTTCAGAATTTTAGTTGTTAAAAAAAAACTGTTGAGCCACTATTTTTTATTGGTCTATCACCTAAAATCCAAATAAATACGTAGAAATTTGTGGTTGTACATCAACAAAATCTGAAAAAACTGAAGGGCTATGAATACTTGCAAGGTGTTTACCTGCTGGTTGGTTGGCATACCCGGTGGAGCCAAGTCCATTACGACTGGTGAGAGTTCTGATTGGACTGCTTGCATGTCTGTGTACTCCTGATTCCTGTGCATTGAAACGACAACCAGGCGACGAAAGTTGGCGCTTGCAGCCAGCTGCCTCCTGCCCTCAGTCGAGCTGTAGAGCCAAGCTGTCTCACTCCCTCTGGGCACTGTGAAAGCAGGAACAGCCAGTCAGGCAACTAGAACTACTAAAAGAAAAAAAAATTAATAGCAGTGTGATTGAGAAATGAAGATCTCACCTATGAATATGGCAAACTGGTTCGGTCTTGGCACTTTGGCTCCAGGTGGACAATCTTGCACTGTGAGAGTGTATCTGGGAAGGCCTGCCTTGGCGTCACAGAGAGTCAGGCACAGATTGGAGCTAGGATCTGTACTTGTACGAAGTCTCTTCCTCAGAACAGAATAGCCCTGATACTCCCTCACGGCAGACAAAAGCTCACACACTCCTGTGTGCCTGACAGGTGCTCCATCATCTCCGATACACATCTCAAGAATGGGAGTAGGCATCGGTTGGCGGAACTTGGTGCAGATGAGGACAAAAACAGGTAGAGCGAAGGCGTCTTCTTCTTCTTTCCCCCTTTCTTCCTGCAAGCAGTGGAGCCTGACGGCGCAGCCGAGTTGAACAAAATGATCGACAGCCAGCTTGATCACACTCTCCTGAGCCAGAGTCACACAGACATACCGCCCTCCGACTCTAAGGACCCGGCTCACCTGCAAAAACCCAGGAAAGGGTGGATTAGACTGTAAATCCTTTTAACTGTGCTATTCTGTCCGCTACATCTGCTGCTGTGTTACCTCAGCGATCATCCTCCTGGCCAGAGCTCCTTCCTCTTCAGAAGCCACTGCATCCAGAGTGCCTTTGTCCAGAGCAGCCTGGAAGCTGGCATCCTCATAGGGGGTCTGGGTGGCATCCACCTGGTGGAACGTCAGGTCAGGTCTGCGTTCTGCATTTCGCTGGTTCATGTGAGCCACCACGGTCTCACTGATGTCTATGTTAGTCAGGTGTTTGTAGCCAACATCATACAGCTGCTCACTCAGCTCAGAGTTACCGCAGCCAACAACCAGCACCTGTGGGGAGGGATGCAATAACATGGACAACTGTAAATGAAGCACAGCTTTTTAGCAGTATTAAAATGTAGCTGAATACTGTTTCAAAGCTGTTTCTCCCACCTTATCCTGCAATTTGATATATTTGTGGAGGATGCCGCAGAGTTTGTTGTAGTCTCCGTACCACTCAAAAGCCCTCTCTCCCCGCTTCTTAAAGAACCTCTCCCAGTAATCAGCAGAGCTGAACTCCTCGGCGGTGCGAGGTAAGAGGCTCATGTTATCTTCTGCGGTATGGACTTTCCAGCACTGTTTTTACTCCGCATGGAACCTCCTACTCTTCTTCTTAGGTTTATTAAAGGTTGGCAAACAGCTTTTGGTGTGCATTACCGCCACCCTCTGAACTGGAGTGTGAACCAGAATAGATACCCTATATTTGACAATACTGTTCTGACTTTATAAGGAATTAAAAAAGGTTTGGAATTTAAACGAAGTATTTAATTAACTAAAACACACCTTTCCATCACCACAGTTCTACATCTATGTTTTTAAAGATCTCAGTTTCTTTTAAATTATATTTACTTTCCCTTTTAATAAATCTGATTTGAATGCTGTTTGGTAACGTTTTCTTATGAGCTTTGCACATAAATTTTAAAATACAAATTTCCATCAACTCATGAATTTTCAGTAAATTTAACTGTATAAATAGTGGATTTGTATGACCTCTATATCCACTTTCACTAATAACTCTGACAGCTATTTTCTGTAAAAGGAAGATTGAATTTATATATGTTTTACAGGCACTACTCCACACCTCCACACAAGACGTCAGATATGGTACAATCAATGAGCTATACAATATATACAAAGCCCTTTTTTCAGAATATTCTTTACCTTATTTATTACAGCAATGGTTTTAGATATTTTAGCTTTTATGTAATTTATATAAAGTTCCCATGACAAATGTTCATCAATAAGAACACCCAAAAACTTTATTTTGTTTTTTGTACTTCAAATCCTTCAACATACAGTTGATCATCAACACTTTTTTGATGCTGCAAAATATCATAAACTTTGTTTTACCAATATTTAAGGACAATCTATTACTATTAAACAATTTGTTTTATTTTTATAAATTCAATTCCGACTACCTCTAATACTTTTTAAATATTTTCTCCAGAGTAAAAAAAAGTTGTATCATCTTTGCATTTAAATACTTTAGAAATCATAGTGATATCATTAATATACAAAAGGAAAAGTATGGGTCCAAGGACTGATCCTTGTGGTACCCCACAACTAACATTTTGCACAGCAGATTTTGTGTTACTAATCTTTACAAACTGCCTTCTATTTTTTTTTTAAATAACTTGTTACCCATTCTTGTGCCACTCCTCTGATAACTTCTTCAATAATATTGGGTGATCTAATGTATCAAAGGCTTTTTGTAAATCCACAAATACATTCACCAAATATTGCGGTTTATCTATTGCTGTTGAAATCTCTTCTACCAGTTCAATTATTGCTGTCTCAATGGAATAATTTGAGCGAAACCCATATTGACAATCACTTAAAATGCTATATTTATTGATAAATGTGTTTAGTCTAGAAACGAATAATTTTCCCAAAATCAGCGAGATAGGTCTATAATTATTATATTTGTGCTTATTCCTACCTTTATAGATTGGTATTATTTTAGCAATATTCATATTGTCTGAGAAAACCCCACTTGAAAATGACAAATTTATATTTCCCTAATTTTGCATCTCGAACTTAGTTTTCTACCCGGACAACATTTCTGACAGTACCTCTGGGTGATTGGTAAATGTTTAGTGGGCGGAGATGAATGCTGCTCGCTGATTCGCTGCGAGGTGAGGAAAGTGATTTCATTGGCTATAATGGAAAGATCACGGTCCGGGTTTTTTTAGTCCTCCTGGTGTGGTTGATCATGGCTGTCCCAGCAGGAAGATCTGTGGTCTTTGTAACTGGAAACGCAAAGAAACTCGAGGAAGTAGGTGTTTTACATTTTGTGAATTTGTCTTGTTTTCTGTCCAAAGACTAAAGTCTGGTACATGTATCGCCTTTATTCCTTTTTAGGCTTTGTTTGCTACATGCAGCCATAAGGCATGAGCTGTGTTTTAAATGCATATTAATATTTCTAACTTTCGTTTCCATCCTTCAGGTCATCCAGATACTAGGAGACAAGTTTCCCTACAAACTAGTGTCGAAAAAAATTGATTGTAAGTATGGAAAGGAGACACCACGTGTGAAATAAATATTTGTATCAAGCTCAAGCTTTTCATTAAAAGTACATTGTGGCCTATAAAAATGTTCCTTCTGAGTAGATATTTGTATATTTGTATTTGATAGTAGGTAGGGCTAGTATGAGATTCTGACTGAATGATAACCATGAGAGTATAAACCCTGGGGTTTCACTGTATCAAACGCAGTATTTTCACAAACATTTGAAACAAAAACGGCGATGATCTAACCTACAATAACAAAATATATAGATTAGAGTAATAATTTTATCTAAAATAATTGTTGCTATTCTGATTTTTTTACAAACGTAACCAAAAGTATTAAATGAAACACTTGTTAAATTTGATGGTTTCAATTGCTTATTGTACAAAATGTTATCCTATTCTGTTCTGCTTTTTATTAAGACAAGTGCAACAACCTGATACTAGCTAGTGAATTAGTTAGGCTATCTGCTCTGTTAGCTGACCTGCAGTCTCCTGCTTGACAAAATGCTGCCAATAGCTGTGATTTTAAAACAGTGTTAGCCTACTTAGATAATATTATTGAGGATTTTAGCTGTTTTGCCACCGTAACTGTTTAAAAGATCAGTGAATAGAGCTGCTTTTTGATGTCCTTCCCATTGGGCAGCTTATTATAGCCTAATTATACCACATTATTTTCTCTAATTACATTTTCTCTTTATAAATATCTGCTTTGAAAATCCCATGTAACTATTATATGATAAATCAAATTGCCATATTTACCATGATGGGAGTGTTTTTACAGTTTGTTTGTTTTTTCTTTGCTTTTCTTACACTTGTTACCAGCAACAAATTAGTTTAATACAGGCCAAAAGTTTGGAAGCAACTTCAAGTTTCTGTTCACAATCCCTTGATTTATTGGATGTTTTTGCTCTATGATCAGACTGTGCTTTCAGTCACCTGCTCCATGTTCCTCAATATACATTTAGGTACATATTGAAGTTATCAGACTATTCCTTAAAAAGCCAACAGGAGGATAAAGGGCTTCATATTAGGCTGACAAATTCAGGTGGAAAGGTAAAAAACAAATCCCAGTTTGGTTATTGTATTTAAAAGTCAAAGCAAGAAAAAGCCAAGCACCTGCTCATTTCAGGAAAGGTATATTCTCATGTGATGCTTTATATAATAACCATGCTTACTTTGTTGCAAAGTATACCAATGAAACTCTGATCTGTTTTACACAAATTTCATCTTACTTTAAAACGTTTGGCCTGTGCTGTATTTAAACAAATCAGCACTAGCGGTGCTAACAGTAGTGTTCCTGCTGGCAGGACATTTTATGGAAACTTATGATGAAGATTACTGGATTTGATCTTTGGTTATATTTTAGTTTATTTATCTTTTACCCACCACTAAAAAGCAGCTTCCTACACTGCATTTGTATTACTGCATGCTGCTGTGACTGTAGAGCATGTGGCACTGCAGTGTTGTGAGAGGGTGGGTGCAGGGTGGTGAACATGTGTGAGTTTAGAAGCTGTTTTGGATTTATACGTATTTAAAATACCTACATATATTTCCATATTGATTTGTTGCTCCCCAGGCATTTACTTACCTTTGGCTTATGGTAAAGTCTGCCTCTGTCTTTTTTGACAAAATGTTAACGCCACAGGTCAAGGTGCATATAAACAAGCTAAGGAACATCACCATAATTGGACGTAGTTCTAATGTAAGAATGCCATAATTCTATGTGTCTGACCATTTTACCCAGTGCCTGAATACCAGGGGGAGCCAGATGAAATTTCCATACAGAAGTGTAAGGAGGCTGCACAGCAGGTACATTAAATCCTAACTGCCAGGGACCCTTTATGTTTGTCTGATATTACCAGAAGGAAATAAATCTGCTGTTTTTGTTCTGAAGATTGATGGGCCAGTCATAGTGGAGGACACATGTCTGTGTTTCAGGGCTTTGGGAGGACTGCCTGGTCCTTACATGTAGGTTCAGGTTCCATTCCCAGTAAGCTAGTACACCTCAACGTAAAACTTTGCCTAAAGTAATAGATTTTTGTGTGTGTGTTGGTGTGTAGCAAATGGTTTCTTGATAAACTAAAGCCAGAAGGTAAGCAATAAAATAAATATTAATTTGATGTTATATTTACACAAATTGTGCAACATTTCTGATCTTTTCTATTTGGTTGTGCGATTGTAATTTAGGTTTATACAAGCTCTTAACTGGCTTTGAGGATAAATCAGCATGGGCTCTCTGCACCTTTGCATTCAGTGCTGGTAGAGATGAACCCGTGCAGCTCTTCAGTGGGAAAACTGAGGTTAGAATCTGTCTCACCAACATCCCTCCAGTGTTTGTGCTGTGTTTTGACTCCGATATATTTCTCAACATAACTCAGGGGCACATTGTGGAGCCCAGGGGGCCTCGGGACTTCGGATGGGATCCCTGTTTCCAGCCGGACGGATACGACAAAACGTAAACGACTATTTGATTTTTCCACAAGGGGGAGCCAGAGGATAACGCTGTCAGAGTTCAAATCAAAAAGTACCAAATCACAACACCCAACCTTAACTCAAATTTTTGTCTCTTATCTGCAGCTACGCTGAACTCCCCAAAGAAATAAAGAATTCAATCTCTCATCGCTATCGGGCGCTCGCTGCCATGTCTGAGCACTTCTCAAAAATCAACAATACCTCACCACAGAGCAAGAAGAAGAAGCAGGATGATTAGAGGTTCTTTATTTTCAGTTAAAAATTCGATGGTTCCTCTGTAACAACTCTCCTGTAAAGCCTACAGCTGAGCAGGCTTTGAGTTATATATGTTTCTCCCTTAATTTTAATAAACCAGTTTTTTAAAAAGATGCCTTTTTCTTTGTTAATCATTTACTCACAGTTTATTTGGGGTATAATTTTTTTTAAAGTATGATCAAAATAACTGTAAGATAAAATATAAAGACAGTCGACACTTCCTGCAGTTTTGCACTGCTGTGCCAGAGCAGAAACTCCAAGATAGCCTGTTTGAGTTTTAGTTTCTTGGGACTGACAAAGATAGACTCAGAGAACACTATAATTCATAAAATGAAATGCTCCAGGGTCCTGATGAGAGCAGCAGACAACTCTGTTTCTAGGGCTGGGCCTGTGGATTTGGCACAAGCAGCAGAAAGTTGTTCAGGCTGGAGTCCAAAAAAGTGGAGGGAGGGGAGTTTAGGAGAAGTAGGTCCCTAACGGGGAAGTTGGGGTGTTCAGTAGACACAGCACGGTGATAACATGGGATTTGGTAATGAATGACCCTGGAGCTTCAAGTCTCTGAACAGAAACAATGCGTACACCTGTGATTGATGCCTATTAGATGCACAGCGGATGGGAGTCATGCACATAAACGTGCTTTTCTTAAGACCAGTATGAACTGCTTACCCCTGAATGTAGGTAGTTTAAGAATCTCAAAAAGAAAATCTGAAAATGAACAACGAACAGGACAGCAGAGATCCTTCAGATGAGAATTTCTGCATTGTGTGCATGGAACATTTCAATTACTCAGCTAAGAGTAACAGAATGGACATGATGGTTGAAATTGGGAAACAATTTGGTATTCCAAAAGGTCGATGATAAAGTAGTCTAAAATTAAGTTTCAAACATGGCCAACCCAAAGCCCAACGTCAACACGAATGAGTCATTGCAAAGAAACTAGGAAATTTAAATAAACCAATTAATAAATAAAAATTGGTTAGAATTATGCCAGAAGATTGGTGATTGCACCAAAAAGTGACTCAAACTGCAACTTTAAATTATTTTAAAAGTAATGCTTAAGGTCTATGTTTATATTTTAGCCTGTGTGTAATAACTATATTAGAGCAATTTAGTGAAGAAATGCATGTACAAACTGAAATGTGCTTCAATTAAAACTCTTGCTTAACTAATAAAGACCAGTTTGCAGTTTTACACACAACAAATGTCAGATGTACTTGAGCAAAGAATGTTTAATATGAGTATGGTTGTTGCAAACATTTGAAAGCATGAATATTTTTGGTAGTTAAGACATAAACCAAGATGACGACATTTAAAAATCATTACTATGATTACGACTTGGAAACTTGATGTTTTTAAAGCTCCGGAAAAGCCTCAGCCTCAATTGGGAAAACCATCTCCAGACATTAACTCGGATGCGTTTTTCCAAAGCCTCTCCATCAGGCCCGGAAAACAGGACATTATCAACTTTACGACTAACAGAACCAGTAATAGCCTGTTTTTCCAACGTGATCTGTAGGAGACTTTGCTGTTGTAATGTTGTGCTTGATGAAGGAATGTGTTGCCCCAGGAGAAAAGGATGCCTGACTTTAGTAGCTTTTAATCCATTAGGATTAGGCCAGAGGCAGAGGAGGGTTTGATGTGGCTTTGGGGAGACAAGCTGTGCTTCCTTTTAACCGTCATGCAAGACTTATTCGCCTTCTCCTGCTGTGAAGACTTCTATTAAACAGTAAACACCCGATGACACCATGTTTTCTTTCTAATAGTAGAATCTGTACCTTATGATTATGTTCTGCATGACTTCAAATTTGAAAAGACTGGTTTTACCTTTCAACGGACCGGCCATTTCCCATCTCATAAATTTTGAGTTTCAACAAACTCTCTCATGAATGAAGTCTCTCCAAGATTTTTAAAAGATCAGAAGGATGAATTATTCCACCATGAACCCACTCCTGTGAATGATGGAAACATATGACCTAATACATATTCCTGCTGAGTCATTCCCAGACTGTTTTCTGTTTATGACCAAATCCAAAGAGCACTGAAACACTCAGCGAATTGCACCTAGTTTACTTTTTTTAAAGAGATACTGTCTGCGTGATCCCCTAACTAATCATTACCGTTTTTTATTACCACTACAATCTTATAAATATGGGGATTTAAACTGTGGGGCCCAAGCAGGAAGTCACTCAATGGACAATTAATAGTCTGAGATGGAAGGTTGTGATTAAACGCACTTCTAAAGCATCGCTCGGGGCCAGAACCTGCTTCTGCGATGACCCGATTGGTATCCCAGACACATTTCTGTACCTACCTGTCATTTATGTGCTGCCTTAACTAAACAATGCTCCAGCCTCAACATTCTGCACATCTGATTCTGATGCTTTCAGTCATGTAAAAACGTTAGGACTACACCACTTACACCACTGATTACACTGACTTTCACAGCCTATGATAGGACTTTGAGGATTTTTAACAAAGTTTGTGTTAAATACATTTATATTTAAGAACTGTTATACATTGAAAGTCTGCCTTTTTGTTGTGGTCATTAGCTGGCTCATAACATGTTTAAAGTAACGCCACAGTCTCTGTAAAGGTAAAAGATCTGGGCTTTGACCCTATTCCAGGACTTTCCATTTGTCCCATTCACTCTCAACAAGTTCTTGGTGGATTTAGTGGCATGTTTTTGGTTGTTTTCATATTGCAGGGTCCTGTTCTGCCTCAGATTTCATTCTTTTTTTGCAGATGGTCTTCCATTTTACCCAAACACACCCTGGACAGGTCGCCAGTCCATCACAGGGCAACACAATGACATGCAGGACCATCAAGCAGCCACACATTCATACCTAAAGGCAATTTAGAGTAATCAATTGACTTAAAAGTCAAGTTTTGGACTATGGGGAGGAAGCCAGAGTACCCAGAGAGGACCCATGAATGCACAAGGAAATTATGGAGACTTCATGCAGAAAGATACCAAATCTGGGATTTGAACACAGGACCATATTGCTGCACGGCAACAGTGATACCAACTGCTTCAGTGATTATGATGACATTTTAGGGTTATTGGTGACTTTTTAAAGCATCTTCCAGCTTGCTTTCAGGTTGAACTTGCTTTGACCAGACCTTGGTATGTTGGCAGTTGTTTTGAATGTCCTCAAATTGTAGACTATTTTCTATACAGAAGAATAGCTGATTTGAAATTCTCCTGGACAACTCTTTAAATCCCTAACCAGACCTCTTTCCAGTGGCCTTGGACAGCTTTATAAATCTCACCATTAGAGTTCACTCAGTTGTCAACTCACCAGCAGCACCCCAAACTAAATGTCTGAGGTTAAAACAGGACAAACACTTAAAATATTGAGTAAGGATGCTCTCATCATGTTCAACTGATGTGTGTCATTTGAAACATTTTAGGTGTACATACATTAAATGTCTGAGAAAATACCGAATGGCTAAGTAAAGCAAACAAAAGAAAAAAAGCCAAGCATCTGCTTAAGTTTTATAAAGAGTTTTCACCACAATCACCATACAAATTAAGTGTGTACCAAACTAAATTTAAATGCAAGATATCTGGTGATATTCTAATTTTAAAGATAAAAATCTTAGAGATTATAACAAATCTAAGAATTTTTGTGTTTGTGGTTAGTTACTTTTGTTCAACACTGATTACAGACACTTACTATTGCAGCAGAATTCAGAAGGTATAAACCACGTTATAGTGCCTTTAGCGTCTTCAACCATTATAATCCAAAGGGCCATTTTTGCCCTGAGTTGTTTGGAGCCGCAGATGTAACATGACCTTTGGAAAAAAGGCAACTTATATGTATTTTTAAATATCTACTTGAGGAATTTTTTTTTAAAGAACCACCATTTTATTTCTATTTATAGATTTAACAAAAAATAGAAAACCTTTGCAGAAACATTTTCTTCTATCGGATGCTATTTGTGCAAAATGATGTAAAGAAAGCGCATAGTTTCTAACCGAATGACAAGAAAACGTGATCTAAACAATATTACTTGTACTTTCATTGACATTTTGTTGCACGACTTAAATGTAATCATTCCATTAAAAAACTGAAAAACTGCATTTGTTATTACATCTTCATTTAAAAAAAACATCAGTTGGTTATCATATTTAGCCAAAGTTATCAGAAGCCACTGTGGTAGGCCCAAAGAGCCACTTGTGCAGCTGCAGATTGCAGATGGATCTATGTGCATCATTGTAGCTCTGGCTGCATGTTTAGTGTCGTTTGTCCTGCTGGAAGGTGAGCCTCCACCCCAGTCTCAATTCTTTTGTAGTCGTGAACAGGTTTATTCGAGGATTGCCTCTTTATTTAGCTCCATTAATCTTGGACTGGCGACCTGTCCAGGGTGTACCCTGCCTCTCGCCCATAGACTGCTGGAGATAGACACCAGCTCGCCCGTGACCCACTATGGAAGAAGCGGCATAGAACATGAATGAATGAATAATCTTAACACTGTGGGCATGGTTTTAATGCAGTTAGTTTTTCTTCATTCATAGTGTTTGGTCAACAATGTAGTTATGGTGTGCACAGCTAATAATTGTCCCATTGACAGATTCCTTCATCAGTTATCACTCCCTTTTGGCTTCTTCTCTCATTAGTCCTCTTCTTACCAAGCATGTTAGTTTAATTGGACAACCATGGGTTGTAAGGGTTGCAGTTGTCTCATACTCTGTATGTTTAGACATTTTAAACAATTCTCTGTAAGAAGTCCAAAGTGTGGGATAGTTCAAGAACCTACCCCTGCTTTATGAATCCCCACAACCTTCTTTCTAACCAATCCGTGTTTCTTGGTCGTTATGATGCTGTTTGTTCACTAACATTCTCTAACAAACCTGAACCCACAAAAAAGGTAGATTTACACTGAGATTATATCAAACATTGATGGACTCTATTTACTAATAAGGTCAGTTCTGGAGGCAATTGCTTGCCCTGGGTTTTATTTAGGGGGATCAGAATAAAAAGTAAAAGAGAAATAAATACCACACTTTTCACATTTTTATTGGCAAAACATTTTGAACACAATTTCCCTTTCACTTAATTATGCACTATGTTGTGGTGGTCTGTCCCAGAAGAAAACAGAACATGCATTGAAGTTTGTGGTTGTTACAAAATTTCAACAAATTGATGGTCAAAGAATATTTTTGCAAACCAAAGTACCACAGGACTTTATGCTTTTGTACATGTTTTCTTTGATTAATTATGAACTTCTCTCACCTTTATTCAGATGTATAAAATAACACATTCTCTAGATCTATTTTTTTTAAGACTGAATAAGAAACCATTCACAGGTCTGAGTTGGATGTAAAAGTCTTCAAGATTTCTGACAAAACTATGACCGCGTTAAGAGAACATATTTAAACTATACCATTTGCTCTTAAAAACATCCCTCGTCTATGATGGATGTGTGACAGAAAACGATAATAAATACTCTCAGTCTCATTGTCTAAGAAGTGAAAGTTCTACCCAAACAGGCCAGGATTGTGCAAAGTCAGAGACTTTAATGTGCTCTGGAAGTCCTCCACGGTCCACGGATCTCTGTGCGTCTCCGCAGCAGAGGCGCTGCTGCTGTCAGGGCTGATGCTCTGCGGGTCGTTCAGCGTTATCAGGATATCTGTGGAGAACTGCGGCAAACGGAAGAGACCCAAATGAATGGCCACCGTGTTCCTGGCATCTTCGTTGAACTTGGACACACATTGGGTCCCGTTCAGCATCCAGGCGCTGCTGCACTCCGATAGTGACACCTCGCCTTTAGGTAGGGCGACAACATTACCCACTTGAAAGGCCCCTGGCTCCTGAGCTTCATTGCTGCCCGCTATGTCCTCGAAGTGGTACCTGGCTGCATCCTGGTCGGCCACCTGGGCCTGATACTCCAGCAGCTCTACAATCAAGCTCTGGTCGGTGTGAGGGTGGGCAAACACCTCCTGGTTGTCAGGGATCTCCCTCACCTCGCTGACATCCGTGATGTTGTAGGGGATGACCGCTGACAGAGCTCCGCCAAACAGGGGACGAAGCTGAAGAGAGCCCACTCCTGCGGCAGTCTGCATCTCACTTTTAGGGTTAAAAACAGCTGCCGAGGAGGAGAAACAACAGCAAACATAGACTGTTACGGAGTGACTGCAGGTACACAAACATCACATGTTTATGGGAATAAAACGCATTCAAATCGAAATAAACAACGACTTACAATCGAGCTTGAGTAAAACATCCAGAACCACGCTCGTTCAAACTTTCCTCTGCTTCGTGTAGTTTTTGATTCAAATGGGTTCAACAGGCGCTCTGCTGCCCCCTACAGACGAGGAGCACATTGCGCTCCAAAGCTGCGGATCAAACCTGCGTGACAACTGAGCAACAGCAAAAATATCAAAACTACGACGTCTGGCAATGAATCAGTATACAATTTATATCTTATTAAAGGTTTCCAATGTTTTATGCAGTGCATCGTTTTTTTTTAAACAATTTGTTCTTTTCCAAAGGCTTAAAATAGAGACAGACACAATGCATATTTGTACAATGCAACCAAGGTATATATAAATATTTACAAAAAAACATATTTACAAAAATATTTTTATTTCCCTTTTATATTTCCAACAAATAAATGTCCTCATTAACAGCAAGTGGATCCAAAGCCAAATTCCTTATTTGTGTGCACAAACTTGGCAAATAAAGCAGACTCTGAACATCACCAATCATATGACTAAAATGTTTTGATTCAAGAGCATCTGGCTCTTCTGTCTACTGGATTTCTTTTCCAGGTTCTAGAGCAGGAATCTGCAACCTGCTTCTCCAGGGCTGTAAGTGGCTCTTTGGACCTTCCACAATGGCTCTTAATAACTTTATGATTAAGAACCAACTGTTTTTATATATATATATACCATATTGCCAAAAGTATTTGTCTGTCTACTTCTACATGTACATCAACTTTGATGACATCCTATTCCTAATTTAAAAGGTCCAATTTGTTGATGGACCCACCGTTGCTAGCAACTTTAACTATTCCCTAAACATCTTCCACAAGATTTAGGAGTGTGTTCATAGTTACATGATAAAACCAGAATTGCAGCCTCTGTTCTAATTAATCTGAAAGGTGTTCAAGAAGGCTGAGGTCAGGACTCTGTGCAGTCCAGTCAAGTTTCTCCACACCAAACCTTATTCACCTGCTGACTTGGAAATAATTGTAACACTGGAATTTATTGATTTGGTGGTGGAACCCAATACGTTTGACAATGTAGTGTAATATCAAATGCAGGTTTTAGATGTGTTTTTTTTTTTCATGGAATAA
This sequence comes from Girardinichthys multiradiatus, assembly GCF_021462225.1. Taxonomy (NCBI): domain Eukaryota; kingdom Metazoa; phylum Chordata; class Actinopteri; order Cyprinodontiformes; family Goodeidae; genus Girardinichthys; species Girardinichthys multiradiatus. The sequence goes on along the minus strand of NC_061802.1, from coordinate 35,495,079 downwards.
TTGCATTGAATTTCCACAGGAGAATCACATTAAAAGTAAGTAAAATGTTTTTATGTTTTTTCAAAAAATAGAGCTAAAATGGGGTTTGTCCGAAAAATGACAACAAATCTCGTATAGTATATGTTTATCAGAGATTATATATGGTATGTAAAGCTTCCAGACCCGTTCTTGGGGAACACGAGCTAAAAACAAAGAGGTTAATACTTTTACAAGTACAAAAACGCATTTACTGTTTTCTTTCATTTATCAAAACTTTGATAAACTACATTTTTGCTTTTGTTGTAATACTCTAAGATTTATTTTAACAATTCATTACTGTTCTTTGATCACCATTGGAACCATATTGACTTTTATACCTTACGAATTTTGCTTAATTAACTGTCCACTCCGTCACCACCACATTAGCGAACCGGAACATATAAAAGAAAACACGGCCGTCTCTCCTCCTCCAGCTGTCTCAGTTGACTTCCTGCTTGCCCGGTCAGCTGATTCAGACGGAGGAAAGCGAGAGGAGGATCGCCACTAACATCCACGATGAATACGATGTCTCCTCGTTCAGGACAGCCTGTAAAATGAATCAGGCCGATCTGTAAGGCCCCTTAAACGGTGAAATCTCTGGGCTGACAGCGGGGACTCTGTGGAGGAGTTTTATTCAGCGGATCTCCGGAGAAACAGCAGGTAGCTGGTGACGTTGGCATCCTTTAGCTTAGCTTAGCTTAGCTTAGCTTAGTTTAGCTTAGCTTAGCTTAGCTTGGTTTAGCTTAGCTTATCTTAGCCTGGAGGGGACCTGCTTTAATAACTACATATCAGTAATTACTAGCGTTTAGTAGTTGTATAGTTTTTACAGTAGTTTTTATTTTGCTTTAAAGGCCTTTAATGAGTCACGTCTGTTGTGGACAACGACGCTCAGGAGGGTAGGATACACAAACAGCTTACTGAAAAGCTAAAGTTGTAATGGGTGTGATGTAACATAAATCAGTGCGTCTGTTTTCGCAGGTAAAATAACCACTTTAGCCATCTGTCTGCTTAAAAATAGTGTTTTTGTCCCGAACTTCACAGAAAGACACAACGGTCTACAACAGCTTTACAACGGAAATGTGTGCAGATTGTGCCTTTTACGAAATAACTAAGAACCGTCCTTAAATGTAAGGAAACAACAACAACAATAATAATAATAATAAACAAACGGCAAAAAGAAACACCAGTAAAGAAAAAGGAAATAAAAGGAAAATGACAATTGATGTTTGAATATACATATCAATGGACAAATATTCACTCAGGCATCAGATTTAACAAATATTTTTTTTTAAACACAGCTTGCTTGGATTTAACATAAATGTTTAAATAAACAACAAAATATTTTTACTTCGATTTAAAAAAAAAACAAAAAAAAAACCAACCGGTTTTGTACTGAAAACATATGAAAAAATTGTTTACAGGTTTGCTATTTATAGAAAAAATCCCAGTCAACAAATTTTTCCATTAATCTAAATTAGAGCTGCACACTATATTATTTCACAGTTGTAATATCAGTGTTTGCAGTATCGCAATCACAAAGTGGTGCCTGGATGCAGTATTTAGCAGGCTTAATACTTCAGGTGCTTCTGAGTAAAACATTTGTCCACATGGATGGACTTTCTCGGTCCTTTACACCCACTCCTGATCCAGAGCTTGGTGACTAAGATCCTGACTCTGAGAGATTGAAGAAACATCATGATGAACAAAATAAACTTTCAAATAGTTACTTCCCCAGCCCCCCTACAAAAATGTAATTTAAACAAAGATTGCTCTATTAAAGAAATAAAAATACAAGTGCCACTTTTAGCATAAATTCAAAAAATAAATAAAATGAATTTTTTAGTATTTACATATTTATCAATACTAGCGATGCACCGATGTGAACATTTAGGCCGATGTTAATATCCGATAATATTGCTCTTTTGGCCGATTACCAATAATAATTGGATTCTATAGGTTTCCCTACCCTTACTATGCCGCGACAAAACGACCACACTGTTAACATTGCTTCTCTGCCTCAGTTAAACACCGCACAATCCTGCGCTGCATCACTATTACTGTCATATGCCAAACAAATACCACAGGGCCAACAGCCACCCCCTCCAGAAAAACACACACAAACCGCAACAAGATGGAATTAAATATCGGTTATTAATATCGGCCTGATTTTACATATCAGACCGATACGATATGTTAGAAAATGACTGACATATACTGTCCATCCTTTAATCGATACCATTACCAAAGCTTGAGTATTCAGTATCAGATATGATGGGAATACACTAAAAAAGGAACAGAAATGGGCCTCAGTTCAGTTATGAGTGCAACTCTAAAGGAAAAAGAATCGGTTTCTATTACACCATTTACTTATAAATGAATAATAGAGACTCTCACTTCCATGCGCCTTACAAATGCTGTTTGTGTATACACTATGAAAAACATGAGTTTGATAGTTTATGCATTTTAGATATTACCATCTAGACAGTTACATGTGACAGAGGCTCCCCATTAACACACACAGGCACAACTTTAGTCAATTAAACAAATTTCGAAACCAGGGGTCTCCAACTCCAGACCTCAAGAGCCAGTCTCCTGCATGTCTTGGACGTTTCCCTGCTTTAACGCAGAAATCAAATGAATGGTTCAGTACCAGGTCTCTGCAGAACTTGACAGCTTCGGAGGTAATTCATCCATTCACCCACGCTTATTCAATTCAGCTTTAATTCAGAAATACTTTGTTAAATCCAAATACATGAATGAAAGTGAATAACAATTCAGGGAAAAGCGTAGCTGACTTGCGACACATTATTTTCCAGCTCTGAATAAGTATAGAAAACAAAGAAAATCAAGTGTTTGAAAAATGTTTTCAGATGTTTTCACTTATTTTATACATATCTTAGTTACTAAAGATTTTTCTTTTTTCATTGGCATACTTTATCTTTCATCGAGACATTAGCTTTATTAATTGAGTCATCAATTTCTTTGGTTTTTGAGCTTCTGGTCGAGAATCCTGCCAAAAATTCACACTCATTTGAAAATTAAAAAAGGGACTATTTCACAGCTTAGCCCAATTTAAAGAAGGATGATGGGTATTTAAACCGAGGATGAACGAAGCACGATAAGTTGCCAAACAAAGCAATGGAAGACCTACAGGTCCTTCTCAAAATATTAGCATATTGTGATAAAGTTCATTATTTTCCATAATGTCATGATGAAAATTTAACATTCATATATTTTAGTTTCATTGCACACTAACTGAAATATTTCAGGTCTTTTATTGTCTTAATACGGATGATTTTGGCATACAGCTCATGAAAACCCAAAATTCCTATCTCACAAAATTAGCATATTTCATCCGACCAATAAAAGAAAAGTGTTTTTAATACAAAAAACGTCAACCTTCAAATAATCATGTACAGTTATGCACTCAATACTTGGTCGGGAATCCTTTTGCAGAAATAACTGCTTCAATGCGGCGTGGCATGGAGGCAATCAGCCTGTGGCACTGCTGAGGTCTTATGGAGGCCCAGGATGCTTCGATAGCGGCCTTTAGCTCATCCAGAGTGTTGGGTCTTGAGTCTCTCAACGTTCTCTTCACAATATCCCACAGATTCTCTATGGGGTTCAGGTCAGGAGAGTTGGCAGGCCAATTGATCACAGTGATACCATGGTCAGTAAACCATTTACCAGTGGTTTTGGCACTGTGAGCAGGTGCCAGGTCGTGCTGAAAAATGAAATCTTCATCTCCATAAAGCTTTTCAGCAGATTTTGAGCATGAAGTGCTCCAAAATCTCCTGATAGCTAGCTGCATTGACCCTGCCCTTGATAAAACACAGTGGACCAACACCAGCAGCTGACACGGCACCCCAGACCATCACTGACTGTGGGTACTTGACACTGGACTTCTGGCATTTTGGCATTTCCTTCTCCCCAGTCTTCCTCCAGACTCTGGCACCTTGATTTCCGAATGACATGCAGAATTTGCTTTCATCTGAAAAAAGTACTTTGGACCACTGAGCAACAGTCCAGTGCTGCTTCTCTGTAGCCCAGGTCAGGTGCTTCTGCCGCTGTTTCTGGTTCAAAAGTGGCTTGACCTGGGGAATGCGGCACCTGTAGCCCATTTCCTGCACACGCCTGTGCACGGTGGCTCTGGATGTTTCTACTCCAGACTCAGTCCACTGCTTCCGCAGGTCCCCCAAGGTCTGGAATCGGCCCTTCTCCACAATCTTCCTCAGGGTCCGGTCACCTCTTCTCGTTGTGCAGCGTTTTCTTCCACACTTTTTCCTTCCCACAGACTTCCCACTGAGGTGCCTTGATACAGCACTCTGGGAACAGCCTATTCGTTCAGAAATTTCTTTCTGTGTCTTACCCTCTTGCTTGAGGGTGTCAATAGTGTCCTTCTGGACAGCAGTCAGGTCAGCAGTCTTACCCATGATTGGGGTTTTGAGTGATGAACCAGGCTGGGAGTTTTAAAGGCCTCAGGAATCTTTTGCAGGTGTTTAGAGTTAACTCGTTGATTCAGATGATTAGGTTCATAGCTCGTTTAGAGACCCTTTTAATGATATGCTAATTTTGTGAGATAGGAATTTGGGGTTTTCATGAGCTGTATGCCAAAATCATCCGTATTAAGACAATAAAAGACCTGAAATATTTCAGTTAGTGTGCAATGAATCTAAAATATATGAATGTTAAATTTTCATCATGACATTATGGAAAATAATGAACTTTATCACAAGATGCTAATATTTTGAGAAGGACCTGTATTTTCTTAAATGATCAAACAGAAGAATGGTATCAGAGGCCAAACAAAAAGAGTAGTGAAACGGACTTTTACCACACTGCCCAATCAGAAGCCAGCATCCTGTTATTTTCTGATTTAAGGAACCAACAGATGGGATATCCTGTCTACTGTTCGAGTGCTTTCAGAGTAAATGCTTTCTACTCAAATGTCCAGAATTGTATAAAATCTGTTGGACCATTAATAAAATTTGTTTCTGGAAAAAATTGCAATGGAGTGCATAGACTGTATAGAAACTCTTGTCTTTTTGTGTAATTATTGCTACAATTCATAAAACCCTTCGTAATCATCCCTTTTCTAAAGAATAAATGAAGCAATTTCAGCCAGTCTGTTGTCCAAATTCAGCATCATAAAATATATCTTTCAGGACATTAAACAACAGCGTGGATTAAAACGCTGGTTTTCATGGGTTGTAGCTCTGAAAGTCCTTTGCTGAATTTGCTAAATTCTGTAAGTCTTCCTTGAGATCGGTCTACAGTCTCCTGTTTCTCTCTGTGTTTCTTCACTTTCTTCTTCAGATCTGTCCCCTGCTTCTCCCCTCTGCTGTCTTGGCTGGAGAAAGGCCGTTTTTTTCCAAACGCAACGCCAGAAAGGGACGTTGAGAAAGTATCAGACTTAACCGGAATCAATGGTACAAGTCTTATTGTCGCAGTGAGAAATTGGGCGGTGTGTGTGTGTATGAATAAACATGCCTCCCCGCCCTTCAGATGACCGCCCCTCCGCTAAGGTCACATGTTTTTCATCTCATTGTCGCAGAGGCTTTTTATTCTGATGTGTTTACCTGTTCGTTTCTTCCCTCTTCGGAAGACCTAGCACCCAAACACAGATTCAAGGATGCATTTTTGGAAGAACAGCATGTTTTCCGAATGCGCTCCGTATAATGTTTGACCCAGCAGCAGCCAGAACAGTGATGACATTTCCTTTTTATAACCAGTAAATCTTAATTTCCGATATGTCAGAAAACCGAAAATTAAGGATGATTATGAAGATATGCAGATGCATCTCCACCAATGAGAATATCATCAAAAGGTTATTTCACTTCATACATTCAACTTATATAATGTATGATATATTGACTTACTCCTTGCAGGTTTAGGAGAAGGTTTATTTCTGTCCATTATAATGATTATGGCACAGATGATGAAAAGCAGTAGAATAACAATAAGACCAATAACAAATGCTTGTTAATGCTAGTGTTATTTTACGGTCTACACAATCATAGGGACACCCTCCGCATGAAGGGTAAGACACAAGGGTTGGCTCTTCAGGGTGCTATACCCAGGCATATTAATGGAAAGTTGAGTGGAAGGAAAATGTGCACAAGCAACAGGGATAACAAAAGCTTTGACAATATCTAGAAGCAAAGCTTACCCAAGGGCCTCTGGCTATGCTGAGGTATTAAAGGAGTCCTGGTTCTACTTTTTAATAATAATCTAATTCATGAGATGCTCCTTATATTAATAGTTTCATTGGATCTTCGTAAGTCCAACAGGGCAACAATGGTCTCAACGAGACCATTGTTGCCCTGTTTCTTGTGTCCAACTCTGTTCTGTTCAAACCGGTGATCTTCTCCTGTCCTACAGAGGGAGCCAGAACAGGAGGAGCAGCCTGAAAACAACATGCCCCCCAAGTTTAAACGACACCTCAACGACGACGAGGTCACAGGATCCATCCGCAGCGAGCGGGTGAGATGCAGATGCAGTGGAAAATAAAGTGTTTGGGTTCTGGTTTGTAACCAGGACCAAATAAACAAGGAGTGAATGAAGCAAACATACATGATGATAGAAGAGGGACAGGACATGGAGTCTTGTTTGAGTTTAAACAGCATTACAGTTAGACACAAACAAGAAAAATATGGCAGAGGACAATGGAGACTAAAGTTTAAAATGAAACGATGCAGTTGTAGAGTCTCCAGAAACTCTTGCGGCCAAATATCTGCTCCTCATCAAACCGATCTTCCTGTCCCACCCACCCTCACCTCCCCTGTCCGCTCCCTCACTCGTCCCTTCTTCTTTTGTGTTATTTTTAACTCGGATCAAAGCTAAGCTTACAGGAGGAATCTTGTTTTATAACATTCTCTCCTTCCCTGCTCCGTCTGTACTTTTCTCCTGCTGATAATTACTACCATACCTCCTCCCCTCTCCTGTACTGGTGAGAAGCGCGGAGAGAAGTCGATGCTCAGACTTTTTAAGAGCTTTATGTTCATGTGGCGGTCATCTTTTCAGATTTCTTGCAGATGACCTGCAAAGGAAATGATGTGTTTGTAGAATAAGTATGCAGGTCCTCCCTCTCTCTACTCTCTGTGGTGTTAAAGTGTTTAGAAGATGATAATAATGGCTGCAGATACTATAAACTCATAAAGAAAAATCCTCAGCAGATCTGAATCTTGTTTTTCTTCCTTCCTTCCTTCCTGCCAATCAGAAACAGGCATCTCCTATGAAAATTTAATGCAGCTGTTTAGAGGTTTTCTCTGAGCAGGATTTTACACAAAGCCCTGTGTGCCCAGATTAAAGCATTCAGAGGTTTGGACAAGATTGTGCTTTAGTAGAAAAATCAACCTTGAAATCCCATGATTGTTCTGTTCTTAACTTAATTTATTTAGATTCACTTTGAGTTCTCGGCACGTTGATTATTTTTTTCTCAGAGTTAAGTGTTCAGGGGGACTGAGCCTTGGCAGGCACAGCTCCACAGATGTCATCCAGTCATTAGAGACTGATCTTACTATTAGCCCCTGTAGGTCTTCTATAGCAGCTGTAGGTATGGAGGTAATGAAATGTGGCCAGTTTTATTTCTGCATCAGTCCTGTAGTAGACCCTAATTTATCTTCCAAACAGATGAGATGCTGCCTGCAGAACGCTGTCCTGAAATAAAATAATCGGCATAAAGAGATGTAAGGCCTTTAAACTTTAAACTGCATTTGTCCATCGTAAAAAGGAGAAATAAACACTGATACTGGATACTGTAGAAGGGTAATAAAAGCCAGTCATTGTTCCCAACTCATTCCTGATCTTGATCTTATCTCTCTGAGCCTCAATATTTTCTTTTTTTAACAGAGGAACCTGCTGGAGGAGGACTCTGAAGAAGAGGAAGACTTTTTTCTGTGAGTTTGTGTTAGAATATTTTCTAAGGTAACAAGTCCTAATCTGCCGGGACAGTAAGAGGAAGCCTGGATACAATTTCTCTTGTTGTCCACCGTCTGTTTTGTGTCATTATAATCAGATCCCAAACTGAGTATCTTGGGCTTTAACATTTCAGAAGTGGATTGTTATCATGCTTTATTCCAAAACCATCATGGATGTGTGTTTGGAACCGTCCTGTTTGAACTCGCATCTGTGTCCAAGTGTCACACATTCAATTCTAACTGGGAACAACCCAGAAACCACCAAGGCTCAAGTTTTTTACAAAATGGAAGATACTGTAACACCAGTGTTACGGTTCAGAGTGAAAGTGGGTTCAGGATCAGCTGTGAGGGTACCGAATGACAAAGAAGCCCCTGCTTCAAAATCAACACGTTCTGGTGTGGATGAATGGTCTGGGCAGACAAGAATTTAGCTATTTAGTCACAATGACAAGAAGAGTGTTTGGAGGAGTAAAGGTGAAGCCTTTAGCCCTAAGCACGCTGTACATTTCTCAAGCATGGTGGTGGTAGCATCATGCTATGGGCCTGTTTCACTGCCGGTGGAACATGTGCACTAAGCAAAGAGGATGAAATAATGAAGGAGGACGACTACCTATAAATTCTTCAATCTTACCTCAGATCAGCAGTCAAATGGTGTCTGGAATGGACCCAACTTTGACCCCACTGAAAATTAGTGGTTTCTCTGAACTTAGGAAAAGAATTTTAATTTTATTTTTATATTATTTATATATCTGATCCTGTGTGGATTAGAGGAAATCCACAATAAATAAATTCCTGTGCACCCAGTTCTTTTTCTTAAAACTCAGTGAAGTTGTTTAGAAGTGTAGCTAACAATCATTTTATCACTTAAAGTTCTTTAGACATTTAAAACAGAGACTCATCTCAAACATTATCTTGTAACCTTGAACTTCATCAACATTTTTCCCCAGGAGAGGCCCTACAGGACCCAGATTCGGACCCCAGAATGACAAAGTGAAGCAGTAAGTACTAACACATTCCTCACCGCAGATAAAAGCCAGAGGTCAGGGTAGTACTTCCACACATTTTGAAGCTGGCGTTATGTAGCTGTGTTTACCAGAAGTGGCTGGTTGTTAGGATATTGTGTAAGAGGGGCTGTCGTGCAGACCCTGTTTCAATCTTAACCACCTCTCACAGACACCTGGAGAACAGAGGAGGTCATTGTTGAGACCGTCTGGCACGCAGAGCTGTTTCTTCATGCTTGCCTCATACCTTGCTGTTTGTCACAGTGGTGCCCACGTGAAATTAGACGCCATCATTACTGGGTGCAAGAATGTCGTGTGTGAGAAGCTCCGGCTTTTTAGATGTCCTCCTGTCTGAACCTGGACTGTTAAATTCCTCGAGTGTTTGTGACGGCGCCTGTTTTCTCATGCTCCCCAAGTCCTGAATGCAGGTTTTTCTGTATCTACGTTTTCATGGTATCACATGTTTTATTTTCATTCTCTTCTATTTTAAATTCTTATCCTAGAAAAGTTAATACAATACAAGTTCAGTACGTCAGGGGCAATCAGGACTAGATTAGGATCTTCAGACTGAGGTAGCTTCAACAAAGCAATTACTCTGGATTTTTATAACAATCATACCATAAATCCTTTTAATGATTACAGCGTACAGTCCCAGGTTGACGAGGTGATCGATGTGATGCAGGAGAACATCTCCAAGGTGATAGAGAGGGGTGAACGCCTCGATGACCTGCAGGATAAGTCTGGTGAGTCACAGCACCTGTGTTTGAGTCTCCACCTGCGCAGAACATTTGTCCTCTCTCTGCTTAATTAAACTCCGCAGAGAGTGTATCAGTCTTGTTTATACTAACATTTACTTTGCAATTAAATCTCTCAGACCCTGAGAGCAGACTACATTATCACGGAGATTTAATGGGACTGAAACTTTCAGCAATGTGCTTCTAATTTAAAAGAAAAACACCTTTATAATGAGGCTCATTCTTTGGAAAAATCCTTAAATTTCCAGGCAGTGAAATGTTAGAAATTGCAGCTACTGCAAGAGATTCCAGATTCTGGAGCATTATCTGCCTGTTTAAGGTTTGGGTTTTATCCTCAGAACCGCCTTCACTTCAAAGTGTTAAAAATGTGCGTCATAGGCCTGTATTAATGAGATTGCGTCAAATAGGTGTAATTGTAATGTAATGAACTCTCAAATAGACCGTATGCTGTACAGATCTAAACCTGAACATTAATACTGATACTGTATTAATGTTAAGACCGTTTGAGCAGAGTGACCGAATCTTCTAGTCACTCCAATTTTATTGTAACGGTAGTAATAGTCTTGGTTTTTATAGTGGCAAATATGAGTCTAGGTTGCTATGAAAGTGATCAAATGAAAAGCAATTAATTATAAAGTTTTTAAACATTACCTTAATCCCAAACTCTTTATTAACACTGTGTTGTAGTCCTGCCACAGCATGACCTGCTGTGTTTTTGAGGATAGGTCAGCTGATTTTATTAAGAAAAGCAGATTAGATGCTTTAAAAGGGAGGGGTCCTTGAAATCAATCTTTTGTCAACTATGACTACTACAATAATGTACTGCTTGCCATATTGCAGCCATATAAAACTGCCGTGACCAAGACCATTCCCTAAAGAGTATCCAACTGGGGTATCTGGTTGCCACCACTGCAGAAACCGCTCAGGTTTGGCAGCAAGTAGGTTTGACTGTTTCTGCACACCCACTAAAACAAGGAGTATTGGATGCTGGCCGGGTGCAAGGATGAGAAGCAAAGAAACCAGTTTTGTCCAAGAAAGCCATCAAAGGCAGACTGACATTCTGTAGAAAGGACCAGGATTGGACTGCAGAGGACTAGGGGTAAAGTTGGTTTTTCAGATGAAGCCTCCTCAAGCTTTGGGAAATCTGGAAAAGGAAGCGGAGCTGTCTGAAGAAGAAATGGTAAATTATACCATAAACCCTGTTTCACGTCGACAGCGAAGCATCCTAAAGCTTTTCAGGTGTGGGAGTTCCTCTGATTCAATGGAGTGGGCGCCCTCACAGTTTGGCCTAAACATGCAGCAATGAATAAATAATAGGATAAAAAATAACTTTGTTAAATATCCAGGAATAATTCAGTGATGGAGGATGCATGAGAGAACAGCATGTCAGACAGAAAAAAGTGATAAGTGACTCAGATCAAACCTCCCCACATCTTCATCACATCAAGAACCTCAAAATAACCTCAAAAGCAAGTGGATTTTAAACGCTCACAAGCGCCAAGTAAGAATAGGTCACTTTGTCAGGATTTGGCCTAGAAACTGATGTCCTGGCCGGGGTTATTTGCACAGGTCTTGACAAACCAAAACTGTAAATAATGACCGTTTGTATAAACTTGATGCATTTTTAAATGAAGACATTTTTAAACTTATGAACTAGCTATTATTAAACTTCAGCATGCAGTAAAAACACATGACAAAAAGATCACCGAAGCTGTAAAGATTGTGAAAAACCGCCTTTCTGTCAGTTACAAAACATTTGGCCACAATTGTTTTTTCTTTTCTGATGCTTAGTTTGAGTTTACTCATATCCATGTGACCATACCTGGATATCTACATACTCCTCCATTAATTGGCTGATTAGACATTGGCTGAAATATGCCAAGAAATAACATTGTTTGCACGTTTTTAACCAATGTGGAGAGTGAGTCCACTTTAAAAAAAAAACAATTTGTTTGTATAGAAAGTCAGAACAGGGCCGTTCAGTAGGAGGGAATTAAAGTCAAGGTAAAATGTGATGCTTTTGTGAGGGGTCTGCGTTACAGTCAGGTCCAACAATGACTAAACACAGCATGGGCTCTTAAATGAGCAGCAGGATAGGTGTGTGTTAGGAAGTTGGTGAGAGTTTCTAGGCTACGATCTCTTTCAGAAAGGTGTTTCTGGGTTCTGAGGAAGTGGCACTTAATCAGTTTTTCAGGGAGTCCGATTTTCTAACTAGTTGTTCATTAAGTCTGAAACACAGTAATTCAGTGGATGTAATACATTACAGCTAGATTAATTAGCATGGTTAACTAAGGACAATTTCCCTTTGAGTGAATAAACACCTGTTTAAACACACGCTGTTCACTTTGTGTTCAGGTTCTGAGTGATTTTCCAGCTGTGTATCTGAAAGCTTTTAACACATCTAACTGTTTGTGTTCCCCTCGCCCAGTTACACAACATTTACACACAAGCGAGGCTCCAAACAAAGCACTCACAGTTCTTTGTCGCCTCGTCCACTGATGAAGACGCGATGCTGGACTCCATGTTTGTTTCCTGTCTCATACATCATCCACACACACATCCTGCACAGACGCTTCACTCTGTCATGTTGACCAGCCTGCCAAAACAATGACGCACACCTGGAGCACATTTTTATGCTTTTTTTTTTTTTTTGGGTCGTTTATGTGACACTTTTGTGATGTATGGACTGTCTCTACTGTGCATGTTCTCTCTAAGAGCTGTCTTTATGTGGACAACCAGACACGCCCTGACTGACACCTTGTCTCTGCTCCCTGAGCCACGGACAGGTAACCCGTTGTTAAATTCCTCAGGATTAATGAGCATCTTCCCAGAAGCCTTGTGTGGGCGCGCCTCTTTGTTGTAGCGACGGGTCGTTCAGAGGCACATGGAGATGGAAACAGCAGACACAAAAGAGTTTCATAGAGGAACGGGCGGGGGGCGCTTCAGGAGATCAGCGCCACTAGGGAGCTGTAACCCTCCTGTTAACATTCAGAGACGCCCTGTTAACGGTAGTATCGCCGAAACAGACCGCGGTGCGAGGTCGAGCTGGTAGTGGGGAGATGTTATGAGGACGGGAGAGAGGAGGAAGGAGGAAAGGTTTCTATTTTGGAAATTTAGGATTCAACAGAGCTGTCTTTGAAAGAAGTCAAGGTGGAGTCACTGTAGCTAACGTCTAAGTGAAGCCTGTTTATTAGTTTGGTGACTGACAAATGTCCTTTTTTGTTCTGTTGCCTCATTGTATCCTCCCTGGTTCGCCGCTGCGTTCACGTCATGCTGCAGAGAGCCTGTCTGACCACGCGTCCGCATTCAGCAGCCGAGCCAAACAGCTGCACAGGAGGATGTGGTGGAGAGACACGAAGGTGGGATGTCTGTCTGTTTTCAGGATATCTGCATATCCAAGCATGAGACAAGATCCTAATGACACTTCCAGTAGCTTGCAAAAGAGTTCCAACTTTTCTGCATTTTGCCATGTTACAAACTTGGATGTATTATGTTGGGATTTTACGTGACAAACATAATGTAAAACGTAATTAAGCACTGGAAAGAAAATGATACAAAATATTTGTAAAATTTGAAAAGTTACTTTTAGGACACTTAACTGTGATACCCCCTGAATTAAAATCTAGTTGCCTTCAGAAGCAATTACAGCAGGAACACAGCTGACAGGTCAGAGATAGGGTTGTGAAGAAGTTTAAAACGAGGTTGGATTATAAAACGATGCTCTAGATTTAAACATCTCACATACTGTTCAATCCACCATCTGAAAATGGAAATGATGTGGGCCGAATGCAAGGTTTCGGAGACATGGACGTTCTTCTAAACTGTCAGGCTGGGCAAGGAGAGCATTAATCAGACAAGTAGCCAAGAGACATGTGGAAGAAGGTGCTCCAGTCACACCAAAGTTGAACTTTCTCTGGCCTCCATCTTAAAACCCTATGTGTAATGAAAAATGAATACTGTACATTGCCCTGAACACAGCGTTATGAGCCATTGTGGTGGCAGCAGTATGGTGTGGGGATCTTATTGAGAGTCTGAGGCAAGGATTAATACCGAGGTTCACAGATGCTCTCCATCATGTATCATTTTCCTTCCACTCTTTGATTATTCTAGAACTATTTGGTGGTCCCAAATTTATAATGTTTCATTTCCCTAACAGATGAAGATGATTATTGCACTGGTAGTTGTTGCTCTTCTGCTGATCATTATCGGTGAGTATTAAATGTTTTGTGCAGCATTTACATTTACAGACACAGATGGTTATTTCCCTTAAAAGGATCTCTTTTCTGTTTTTCAGTCCCAGTAATCCTTCGATATCGTTAGACTGATTCCTCACCAGTAGTGGACCGTTTTCTCCTCCTCCTTTTCCCCCTGTATCTTCTCATCTGGCGCTCAGTCCCAGGGGGCACTGGGACACTGTCCATACCATCTTCAGAGTCAGCCTGTTCACCCGGGTCTTATCTTGGACCTTAGTTCAGATCTTACAACCATATTCTGATGTGTTTGATCCCTGCTTGATGAAGTAAAGAAAAAACAAAAACACTGACTTTTGTTTTGGCCCTTGTGTCAGTGTGAAAGAGTGCTTCATTCCATGAGACCTACCACAGGCAGGGGCTTGGTTCCCTGTCCTTCATGCTACATCTCAGATAAATACTCCTGGACCGGGGAATCCAACAGTCTGTGTTTATCTCCTGTAAATCTGCTGCAGCATCCTCATATAAAGAGGCTGTAACCTCCGCAGATGAACCTCTGATGTCTTCTCACGATTCCCCACATGTGCATCTCAAACACCAACAGGGGAGATGGTTTAAAGGGAAGACCTATCCTAGTAAAGGCACATTTTTAAAATTCTCTTCTGGACAATGTGAGAAGACATCTGAACTTCATCTGCGTTTTTCTTTTTTTTTCTTTTTTAAATCGAGGTTTTTTTTTATTATTTAAAAAAAAAAAAAAAAGCAGTCCTACCCTTAAGGGAAGATTCCTCTAGCAAAAACGATGAGCCTTTTGATGTGCTCATGCAACAATCTGGTTGTAGCTAATTTTATGTGCAGAAAAAGAACCATGAGATTCTGAATGTCTGTTCACCGTTCTGTGCTCTAAACCTCTCACTTCCTGCAGGACTATGCTGATCCCTGGGCTGCTTTGGTCACCGCCCTTCAGGTGTTCATTTACTCTAAACACTGCAAATGGTTCTGTTTGGTTTAAAGCTGTTTTTTTTTTTTTTTGCTCATTTTTCTCTAAATTGGACTTATTGTTTCTGCTTTATGATACTCTGTATGAATGACGGGACGGGTCATCTCTACTGTTTACGACTGAGAAGGAAGGTCTTTAATGTGAATGCAAACCATAGGTGTAGTTGTGACTGGGTGAAGTCTACGTGGTAATTTGATTATTTTTGTGTAATTTATTTTAGCTGTAAATATTGATTCTGTAACGATAATGTACAGTACTTCATGGCATTGCATTGGAAGGCTGTGATTCCATTTGCTCTGAAATAAAATGATATTAAAGGGCACCCGTCTGGTTTGTTCTGGTTTGAACTAGATGACTGAAAGCTGAAGCACGAGTAGAGCAAGCAGTGGTCAGGAATGGGGGGAAAAAATTGATGAAGTTAAAAAGAAAAAAATATATATATATTAAACGATCTTCATGCCATCTCTAAAGTTTTAAACACAGGTTAAGTGTCCACTCGCTTGCAGACCTTGCAAATTCCGGAGCTTTTATTTCCTCTCATTTATCTGACTGTTTTACTGGCATTGTGTAGTCCCCAGATGGCACTAAAGTTGGAGGGCCTGGAGCCCATGAAGTGTTATTGCTCTGACAGACCTTCTGCTTTTTTCCTCTCAAAACCGCAGGCATGAACACACACAAGTCGCATTGCCCTGCCCCGGGCCAGAACTACCCAACTCTACTGCAGAAGCAGACCCTTGAATAGGCTGCAAGGGACAATTTGCTTTGTTGATATATGGCTGCTGGCCATTAGGTTTCACATCTGGTACTGATGCACACAACAGGGGTGATGGCTATATTTCCGCTCTGAAGTTGACACTGTAATTTAAGCTACTACACATTGTTTAGATGCTGATTAAAGCAGGCATTGAAGCCCTGATTAGAAATCCCGGTTGGACCAGTGCCTATAAATCACTGAAGCTTCAAAAGGTCTTGGGTAAAATCAAAAAACTAAAGTAAGCAGAATCTCTTTAATATGTCCCAGTGGATACAGTTAAAGTGCAGTACATTAGATGAGGGTAGAAACAGCAATATCCTGATATAATTGTCTCCTATCAGTGTCAAGATTTTAGGAGCATTCTCCTTTACATTAACTCCTCAGATCTTCAGGGTTTTTGTTTGTGCATGCAGTGCTGACCATTTATGAGCTCCACTGGTAAAGATGTGCTCAAAGCTTTAATTAAATCTCACACTGAAGATCTGAGATGGTAAATGGCCTGCACTTGTATAGCACTTTATCAAGTCCCCAGAGACCCCAAAGCGCTTTACACTACAGGTATCCACCCATTGACACACTGACAGTGGTGAGCTACAGTGTAACCACAGCTGCCCTGGGCCACACTGACAGAAGCGAGGCTGCCATACAATCAGCACCACCGGACCCTCTGACCACTACCAGGCAGGTGAAGGGTGTTGCCCAAGGACACGACAACTGAGAAGCAGGGGTTTGAACCGGCAACCCATCAGTTTCAGGACGAACTCGTAACACCTGAGTCACAGTCGCCCTATGGATAGATGGGGCCTTGTTTGCAGTAATTCAAGAGCATCTTAGGTTAGCAGCATCAGAGCCAGGGACATAAAAAAGCTCAGCAAACTAATAAAGAAGGATGGTTGGGTTCCGGGGACTCCTCCAGAACCTCTGGAGATCAAAACAGTATTCTTCATACATAAAGAACATTATGGAGAACCCCAGGCATCCTCTTCATGAAACTGTTGTACAACATCAGAGGAAGAACAACAACGAGCTGGAGAGAGTCTCCACTGAAACGAATGTACGTTTTTTTTCTTCCCGTAACATGATCTCAGTTAGGTGGATGGATGATGTAACTGCTTTTATTCATTGGGCGAAAAAATTCAATCTTAGGAAATAATAATCTGTTATCATTATTCCTAACAATCCCTTAAAAAGAAATAAATTTTTTTTTACTTTATTTAAAATTAATACCAAGTCTCCATACTAACCATTAGACACTACCTTACATACCTGTTGGTTGTTTCGTATGTAGGTAACAAGCTTTTTCTGTCATACAAACGTCAACATCTGGAATTTGTTGAACTCTACTGGGACTAGGACTGTGACAGTCTGCTTCTGTCAAATGAGACCAAGATTGCGCTCGTTAGCAACCAAAACTCCAGGTAGACCTAGTGTGAAACAGAGACTGAATATGTGGAACAGCACAAACATGGTGGAGGATCTGTGATTATGTGGCCCTGGTCTTTCCATAGGTTAATAACCCAAAAGATATTGTCAAATCAATACAAAAACAAAATCAACTATTTTTTATTGCCATCTCAAATTCCAGACGTAGACCAACATAAAAGCATTTTGTGTAACATTTGTTACTGTGCATCCACTCATCATCCTGTCACATGATCCAGTTTTGAGTTTTGAGTAAGCTTTGGCTGTAAGACAGATGGCTTCTCACTTATGTCTAGAACACTTTGATACAGAGGAGATCATGTTGATTCAAGGCCTGCATAGGGTCCCAAACAAGCCCAAATCATCACCCCTCCACCACTGTGATTGTGAGTTCTAAGTTTGGCAGGATATTATGACCAACAATCTCTTTTGAAGTCCAAAGGACATTGTCTTGGTGCATGTTCAAATGCAACATTGCAAATTTATGCTGTGCCATCATGTTCTTTTACTAGGAGAAGCGGCAACAATCCACACATGTTCGGACCTTTTCTAACTGTACCATCACACAATAACATTCAACATCATAACCGTGGCAGGCAGAGTTTAGAATGTAGGATTTAGAGATTTTGTAGTTTTTCTAATCATCCATCCATTGTCTATACTTGCTTGTTTTTGCCAGGTTGTGGTTTGGCTGGTGTCTGTCTTCAGCTCTCATTGGATGACAGGCTGGTTGCACCTTGGACAGGTCAGGCCAGGTCCATCACAGGGCAACTGAGAGACACACATGACAAACAACCATGCGAGCGCACTCATACCTAAGTGCAATTTAGAGAGACCAAGTAACCTAATAGTTATGTTTTTGGACTGTGGGAGGAAGCAGACGTCTGGAGAGAACCCATGCATGCACAAAGAGGACATGCAAAGTCTGTGCAGAAACACCCCAGGCCGGGATTTGAACCCGGGACCTTCTTGCTCGAATAATTTCTAATCAGCTCACTTGTATATCTTTCTGTCAACTCTTGGGAAGTCAGTTTTTTGACCATGTTATAATTTCCAAACTGATGGAAAGCATTAATTGTTTACCTAAGATAATTGCTAACATTTTTCTTTTGTGCTCTGTGTTAACACCTCAAAATGCTGCAGACCCATAAACTCCCAGAACCCCTGACCACCTGCAGATTTTTACTTGCATTTTATTAGCTACACATGACTAATGCCTACCCTTGACAAGCCTTTGAAAACAGTGAGTATGTACTTACTTTTTCCTTTGACTCTTTTTGGATTTTATTAAATAAAAACCCAGTGTATCATATCATGCGTTAATAGTCATTTGAGGTTTTATTTACATAATTTTAAGACTCGGTGAGGGTCGAATTGTTCTTTCCATAAAGTCCTTAGGAATAACAGAGGGAATGCTTACCTTTCACCATGACTGTAACATTTGTTATTGAGTGAGCCGAGTGAAGTGAATTCAGCTTGCCTTGGGTCAGGACCTGTACGTTTTTGACAGATTTTACTACAACACAAAAATGAGACAGTCTTTTCCTTTCTGCCTGGACAAACACACCCACACTGGCAGCAGAGGATGTTTTGATCCTCCAGCGAGGACTCATGATGGATGACCTCAGATTCCGGGCATAGTGATGGTTATATGAGTCACATAAAAGTGAGTCAATTTAACAGGAGAGGAGAGTGGACAATGTGCCGACCAGCATTCAAGAGCCAGGCCAAACACTTTGACACTGATGTACAGGTTACTAGTCTATTAAATTTCATAGTCCAGGTTACCTAAAAGCTGTGATAAAAATATAAATGCGCCTTTTTTCATATGATATCATAAAGCAGGGACAACAGCTGGATTAGTAGTACCTCGGCTGTCCAGAGGTCTCCAAGTGTATTTGAGAAAGTCTTCTCTTGGAAAATACTACACTGAATAATAGGTTTCAGAGACAAACAAATTATTTATTGATGGAGTGCGTAATTTCACATTCACTCAACATTTGCGTTGAGGGAACATTGGTTGTGGTCATGCATTTAGTAGAACAAACAGCAGTGGTTACAGAGAAGTAAGTGCATTTCCAAATGGCCAAATGTAGGGTCAGAGTATAGTTCAAGGTCATTGGACTAAACAGCTGGGAAATCTTAAAGGGGTGTACCAGGATTTTGGAACTGAATGTTAAAAGGTTAAAATGTTACATGCAGTAGACTCTTGTAGGTGACTCTTTTGTCACCTTCCTTTAGTATAACTCCAGATAGTTTGAGTGGAGGGGAAAGACCATAGCACACGCTTACCCTCTTAGCACTGCTCCAGTCCCCATAAGGTCAGAGTACATATGCATTGGCCGGTTAGGTTACACAGCAACCAATGTTTATTTACAGATTAATGGAGGGTGGCGGCGGTCTGCCATCAATAGTCTTCCTGTGTGAAACAAATGTTCAGGACAAAACATGTTGGAGTACCTACATGATAGCCTTATGTGATACATTCTGTTGGAAGAGCAATAGTGCAATGCCTCCAATTTGTATTTAATGTGTAAATAATTATCAAATGGTTTAAAGGTTCATAAAATTGGGTTCACAAAAATGTTTTTGAGATTTAAGTTGTTTTAAGTAGACAGTTGAAGTCCACTTTGGCCTTGGTCCCTCTCAGACTAGCAGTTAGCTTAAGCCTCTATGAACAACATAAATTTGTGCTAAAGGGGGACACCAAGAGTGCTATCTACTGCATATATAAATGTTTCACCGGGCCGCACTGAAAATTTAAATCTAGTCA
Organism: Girardinichthys multiradiatus; assembly: GCF_021462225.1. NCBI lineage: Eukaryota > Metazoa > Chordata > Actinopteri > Cyprinodontiformes > Goodeidae > Girardinichthys > Girardinichthys multiradiatus. Next base: position 35,475,247 of record NC_061802.1, on the reverse strand, counting down.
GACATGTGAGACTGCAAATCTATCAAATAGCATTGAGTGAAACGTCTATAATATTCTTTTTTTATTTATCTCTTTACTTTTATATGAGTAAGGTACTCTGCGCAGAAGGGCTTTACTTCTCAGAACATGTTTCACACAGGGAGATCATTGGTGGAGCACCGGCTCCTACCTCCATTTCCCGTGTAAATAATCATGGGCTCTTTGTAAATAATCATGCAATGCAAATGTGATGACATTGTAAAGGTTCCTAAAATAATGTTTGCTTTTGAGATTGGACGTATTTTAAGGTGGCAAGATTCTCCTTTGTTCTAAGCTCTTTAAGACCAGCCGTTACCTTCATCTTCTAGGACCAGCTAATCTGAATTCATACAAAATGAAGAGTTTGTTACTGCAGGTAAGAAATTAACGGCTTACAACCTTTTAATAGAACCTGGCTTAAAAATGTTGAGCCATTGTTATAGGAAAAGAACGTATCAGAAAAAAAGGCCTTATATTCTAAGGGACCGTAGAAGACTGTGGATAAACATCAAGCCATCTAATGAGTCCACGGTTAACCTGAGGGGTACAACTGCAGAGGCAGTGTCATAATTTGGTCTTTTTTCAGCTGGTGAGGTCCGTGGACGTCAACTTCACTAGTCCAAAACTGAGCAAAGCTAAGCAAAAGTAAAACACACCAAAACACAACTTTCCCAATGGCACTGACAAATTCTAAGATTACAATTTATCTTTTTAACCTGAGCATATACCACCATGGAGTCCTGATCTTGACCCCACTGAGAATCTACAGTCCAACGCTTTTATCATCACAAACAAGAACTTGTTGAAAGAAGTATGTCTCGCTTTGGAAATAAGAGGTAGAAAAAATAATGCTATGGCAAATATATATTATAATCAAAGCAAAAGGTAGTCCAGTGAAGGCTGAGAACTGAATCGGTGAATGAGGTTTATGGTCAGGCAGTGAATGTAGCATCTGTGTGGCAAGTCATACTGTCGTGACGTATGTTGTTGTTTGACTTTTGCATTAGCAAGCCGTAGTGAAGATTTCCTTCGGTTATTTGGTCAAGCTGCAGGATGATTAAAACGAGTTGAGACAAAGGTGGATTTCTTCCATGGTAGCTTTTTTTTCCTTTTATTTTACCTTCTTTGGAGACAGGACTGAATTAATCTAACTATTATTGCATCATGTGTTTTTAAGCAAAATTTTCCTTTTCAGATTCTACTTTTGATCCCACCCCATCCAATTGGCCTATGTTAAAACCTTGAAATTTCATATAAATTAAAACACACAACCCCCTTTTTTACTTTTTGGAGGTTTTACCACTATTATGAATGCTACATTTCCCAGATATTAAATTAAAAGAGTTCATACCTTTTCATCCCTTGTGGCATTCAGGCCCTTTGCAACCCAGAGATGCTTTGTAGATCAGAGTCAGGCAGGTCAGTAGAGACAGATGGATGACAAGTTTGTACACATGAAAGAAATGTGAAGAGCAGGCGGTGAGACAAAGAGTAAGTATATTCCAGTAAGGTGAGAACCGTGAAGCTGGGGACTCTACGGTTTGTAGGTCATTTCACCTGTTTGTCGGTATGCAAAACCTTTTAGAGATGAACCCTTGCTTCAGCGTTAAAGGTACTGTATTAAATTTAGGCGACGGGAGAAGAAGTGGGTTTGAAAAGTTAATTAAAGTTGTTTTAAACATAAGAGAGTATAAACATATCACTTTGCAGAGACTGTGTGGAGTCTGACGCATGGACTAACACGTATACTGTTCACACTTAAGACCCAGTCTCAGCTCAGAGTGTGTGCCGGGGTCAGCGTCAGATATCCACTAGTGCCCCCCCTTCGACCATATGTAAGGAGACACCCGCTCCTCAGGAGGTAACTGTGTCCAACAAAGCTCCGTTTCACCAACATGCTGGTCCCAAAGCTCAAAGGCATAGTTGAAGGGAGGTTATTTTATGAATATCTTACCTGCGGTGGATTACTGTCTTGGCTGATGATTATTTACACTGGATGTGTCAGAGATGGAGCCCGTCAACCTGAAGAAGCTGTTCTGCCCTCAGTACACTGCAGACAGGAATGGTGCACTACCTCCAAACTTCATTTCACATTTAAATTATCTTCAGCCTCTTTGTAAATAACCGTTTTCATCAGCGTTTGCATACACTGCTGAGACGTTTTTGAGATTGGAGTTGTTTCAAAACGGAAGAAATCCAGCTTTGTCTCATTCACTTTTGAACTAGAAGCAAACTTCAGCATTTAAGACCAACTAATCTGGTTTTATATTGAATAAAGAAGTGAATAGAGGATTCTACTGCTGGTATGATAAATAATGACTTCAATAATTTTGAACAATTTATATACATTATTGAGATTTGACATGCAACACTCCATTAGACACATAAAAGAGTTTTTCCAGGTAAGATCTACAAAAATGTAAATAATCCCAACTATTAAAAGGCATCAGATTTAAGATTCAAAAACATAATTTTACGAATGCACAACAAATTTAGCATTTTGTTTAAATCTGCCTCCCTGTACCTCCCCCACCCCTCTTCTTACCTCTCCTCTCCTCCCTGCTTTCCAGTTTCCCTCTTTGTGTCCCTTCCAGGCTGTATAAATATCTGAGAGCGGTTGGGAAAAACTCAGTGTTGCAGAGCTGCTCATAGAAGAGAGAACAAGACAAGGAGGGAGGTGGGGACACTGACAGGAAAACAAGACATCTGACAAGAGAAAAACCTCAGTTAAAACAGAAAATTTGTTTGGATAAAAGGTCAGTTTCCACAAGAACAGAAGGTTGGGCAGTTGGAAAAGAGACTATTAGCATATATATAGCAGATATTAGCTTAGGTTGTGCAGAGCTGCCTGAAAGATGTTCTTCCTTTTCTTGTTGTGCATGTGTGGTCTCCTGCTGCGAGGTAATGCCCAGGACCGAGCCTCTCTGTGGAGGGGGAATGACCGGACTGGACAATGCCAATACACCTTTACTGTACCCAGTCCCATGGAGGCAACCTGCCCACAGGTTGGAGGTCCAGAGGTGGAGGGCCTTAAGACCAGACTCAGCGTACTCGAGGCACTGATGTCCCAGCTCAGTGGAAAGGACCTTCAACCACGGGGAGGTCACCAAGGGGTCAGTGCGAGACCTCAGCCTGAGCTTCAGGAGGCACTCAACCGAGCTGTAGGAGAGAGGAACCTGCTGCAAGGCGAGAAGGAGAGACTGGAGAGGGAGCTGGAGACACTTAAACTCAGGATGGATGAGATGAGAAGGGAGACGGAGAGGCTAAGGAGCAGACCGTGTCTTACTCAGAACCCAGTAGTAGCACCCAGCTCCACTCAGCAGGACTGGGGCAGAGCCAGACCTGCTGCTGGTAAGACATACAAAAAAATATTTAAAATACATTAAAGAAAACCAAAAACTGTAACCTAAAAGTTATTTCTCCATTTAAAAATATTGCTTTTTGGATTTTCTTTTTGACATTTTATGACCCATATTCATTTATTTTCTCCATAATCATAATTAAGCATATAATGCCAAATGTATCATTTTTTATGCATATATTTCCTGTACTTTATTGACAAAGCTGGCACTTTCCTCAAATAAAACTTGCTGGTTGGTAGATTTCTTGATTTAATTCATGCCATGTACACCAAATAAAAAGTGTAATACATGTCTTACCTTATTTAGATGTGAATGTACTAGAAGAAACATATTTTTATTGGAATTTGACATAATTATCAATATAGTTTATCAATGTAACAATATTATAAATTAGATAAGTATTTTGGCAAAAGCGTCTAAATAATGTAGTATATTATTTCTGACTAATATTTGCTGCACCAGGCTTTAAAGGGTTAAAAACTAGAGAGGGACATGCATCTTTGTGTGTTTGTGTTCGTACATCTTTGTGTGTTTTGTGTTCGTAATGTTTTGGTTGCCCCATTATGGTGCAGAGACACCCGGCTCGGGTTTCTCAGCTCCCCCTACCCGTCTTCCTGCCTTGCTTTTAGAAATGTTGGAGGGCTGCCATAGGGGATCAGCTTTATATTTGTGAGCAGATCCTGCTGCCTTTATGGCTGGTGTTTCCCCTCAGCATGCCGAGAAACATGTGCAAATAGCCCTGGAAGGAGAAGCAACAATGTGTAAGGTCAGAATCACGCGGAGGTTTGGAGAGGTTTGGAGTTATTTTTTTTAAGATGTGCCCCAGTGCAATTCTTTTCAACCACCACCTCCCTTTAGTCACCATTCCTCTTTTACTTCCCGGTGAAGCATCTCTCTGTTTACCCACCTGGAATTCTGCATCATTTGCTTTTAACATTGAGATTCCCTGAACCAATAAATCTTTCTGTTCCTACAAAACCATCTCTACTCCCTCTGCTTCAGGAGGCTTGTATACCCCTGCATCCTCTCAGTTATGTGCTTTGCTCCTCATGTTTTTACCTGCAGACTGAAATACACATGGAGGGCCCCCCCAAGGGTGACAGGCAGATGCCGAATAGATCATGCTCCAGAGCGAGACTTGCAGGACCAGAGGAGAGAGAGCATAAATCAAGCCGTTTTGGCAAGTTTGGAAGTGAGAGTGAAACCCTTGACAGCAGGATTTTTATTGCTCACAACTCCCGCAGTATTTGTGACCTTTTTAAATACTTAAAATATACGAGCTGATGTTCTTTAATTGTTATGTTTTACTTTAAAACTAGTCATTTAAATAACATTTACTGCACAAGTGGTAACCCTAACCAGCTGGGCACTCAGTGCAAGTAATATTAATCTTTCCTAAATGAGACCTGGCCTGTGATCAGTCAAATTTAAAGAACATTAAAGTCTGACATTTTTCAGTGCCCGTATAGGATGGTGATATTTACACCAAATTCTTTTTAGATTAGAGTGGATCACACTTAATCCTTAAAGTGCTGCCAAACAATAACACAGTCATAAATGTTGGCATAACATTTCACATTTTGTCATGTCATGACCACAGCCATCAATTTTATTAAGATTTGGTATGGTAGACCAACCCAAATTAGTGCATAATTGTGAATTGGTAGGACAACAATAATTTGGTTTCAAACTGATTTTACAAATAAAAATCTGAAAAGTGTGAAATTAATTTGTATTTAACTCTTTCCCTCAGGCACCCCTAAATCAAACTCTGTGAACCTAAGTCATGGAGAAGTATGGGACCAGCTTTGAGCTGTTCAAGCCTTCATTTAAAAATGAATCTAGTCACGGTGCCCTCTCTGAGCTGAGACTGTACATCTTGAGTGATAGGCTATGCAAGGAGAGCATTATTCGGGGAAGCACCCAAGAGGCACATGGCAACTCTGGAGGAGCTGCAGTGATCCACAGCCTGTTAGCAGTGTGTCACACTGCAATTAACAGAAGGGACATTTCTTCAGAAGGGACATGGAAGCTTGGTAGAGTTGATGGGAAGACAGATGGAGTTAAATACAGAGCAAACCTGGAAGAAAACATCTTAGAGGCTCAAAAAGACATGTGTCTGAGGTTCAGCTCACGGAAACTACCAGCCAGAACTTCAATTAAAGGGTTTAGATAAGAGCACCTTCTTGTTAAAGTCAAAGTCGGGACTTAAATCTGATTAAGAATCAGAGGCAAAACTTGAAAATTGATGTTCACATGCACTCTTTGTCTAATTTGACTGAGCTGGAACAATTTTCCAAAAAACAAAAAGTCTCATTTAAGTCTCTAGATGTGCAAAGCTGGTAGAGATATAAATCAAAAGACTTAAGGCTGCAACTGCAGCTAAATCCGACTTCTGAAGGGAAGCTGTACTCTTTTTGTTGTTTTTTGCCAAAAGTTGAAAAGCCATTTTTTTTCTTCCGCTTCACAATTATGGACTACTTTGTTCTGGTTTTTCACATAAAATCCCAATAACAGACACTAAAGCTTATAGTTGTAACTCAACAAAATTAGCAAATCTTCCTGGGTTACAAATACTTTTACAAGGCGCTGCTTTTGTTTTTCCGACAGCACCTGTTGGTCGTCATCTGCTCCATTTAATAACCTGCTCCTGTTCATTAACATGGAGAATCATCAGCTTCCAGATGTTGGCGTTTAATGTTCTCTGCTTCATTAGGATTCACCGCCTGCCTGACATTGCAGAACATTATACACAACAGGCATGTGTGATTAGCTACACAGAAAAAGTCCCCCGTGGACACATGCACCATCAGCTTTCATCAAAACATATTTAAGCATCTCATTTTCTCTTTTGTAATCATCACTGTGTTTAGACCCTCAGGAGTTTCCATACAGAGCTGTTTACAGTTTGTCAGATTCTGTTTGACAGGGTTTATTTTTCACTGAAATGGGTTTGTGAGGTAAACAAGCTATAAAAAGACAAGGGAACTAGATCTCCCTGGATGGAAGACAGTTGGAAAACAAAAATCTAACAGAGTGATATCTGAAAGAAATACTGTGCTTTTCAGGGGTATTCATACCCACTGAACTATATCACATTTTGTGACATTTAAACAACAAACTGTATTTTATTTCATTTCACATGGTAGACCAACACAAAGTAGTTCAAAATGGAAAAGAAAACTTATAAATTAATTTCAAATGGTTTATTTTTTTCAAATAGAAATGGGAAAATTGTGGTGTGCATTTGTCTTCAGCCCTTTTACTCAGACACCCAGAAATAAAATGCAGTGAAGAGCAGCTCAAAGAAAACTACTGTTGGACAAAAGCCATAAGAAGTCCTGTTTGCAGTTTGTTGCAAACCATGTAGGGGACAATTCATTTCAATCAAAGGTGATCCTCAAGGCAAACAGATCCTATTAACATACAGGTATATGTAGTTAATTTGACCCATTCATACAGACTACTTCAAGTAGATTGCATATGTTCCAGTTTTATAACCCCAGTTATAAAACAATGCAGTCAAGTTCACCACATGCACATTAAAGAAGGTGGGCAGCTCAGAGACTAGAATCAAACCTTTTGGCCAATATGCAAAATGCCGTTTGGCTGAAAACAAACACTGCACAACATCCTGAACACATGATGTTCATGGCCAGACATGTTGGTGGCAGCATCATGCTATGGGGTTGACTTTCTTCAGTAGGGACAGAGAAGCTGGTCAGAGTTGCTAGATGGAGCTAAATACAGGACAATTCTGAAGTAAAACTGGTTGGAGGCAGCAGAACACTTGAGACTGGGGTGGAGATTCACCTTCCATAAGGACAAGGACCCCAAACATACAGCCAGAGATACGACTGAATATTTTTGATAAAAGCATATATATTTGTTGACCTAGAATGACCTAGTCAAAGTTCAGAGTTAAATCCAATTGAAAAATTGAATAATCTGCAGAGTAGCTGACTCCAAACCAGCTTGTGAATCCATTTTAAGGTGTTTGAAACCCACAGTCACATTGCCTGCTGTTATTAGCAGCACAGGCACAAACATATTCCAAATGATTATACACAACCTTAAAGCCTGCAACACATGTGTGTTTGTGTCTAGGGTCCAATCAGATGACCCACCTCATGACGAGGCCCAACAGGCATGGCGACAGCAGCAACCTGAGAGGTGAGAACAGTTTTCTGCAGAGCTAACCCTTCCTGTATTTTCTTTTAGGTGTTAAAGAGAAAATCCCATTTTCTGCTTATCCATATCAGTTCTTTTTTCATGCATGTTCTCATTATTTGTATGTAAATCAGTTTATCTTTGTGGGTTTAGATTCAGCCTGGCAGTATGGAGCACTGAGCTTTCAGGAACTGAAGGCTGAGGTGACCGAGGTACCTGCTCCTGATGGCACTGTTGACAACACAGGTCTGTGTTTTTAGCCTTAAGTTCAGCTTTCAGTACACAAAAAAGCAAAAATTACAACCACTAATTAAACTGAACCAAACATATGGAAATTCTGCACAAGCACACTAATCCACATCCACCTCTTCCTTTGAGAGAATATATTGTGCACAGGACAAAGGCGATGTTTCCATAAAAAGGCAGAAAAGAAGCTGAAATTTAAATACAAGCCAGCCCCGTCCACCTCCATTAGTGTGATCCGACAAACATGACACTCACCCCTCCTGCTGACAGGCTCAAAGCAAATACTGCTATTAATACTGAGGCATTTGGGTTGAGAATACCGCTGTCATGCCAAACTGCTGGTATGAGGGGCCCTCGCAGTTTCATGTTTGCCTCATAAATGAAGAGGGAAAGCATCTTTAACAAGGTTGTCATTTAATATAGTTGTTAAACTCTTCCCCAAGTGGGTTCCCTGAACCACACCATGCCTTTGAAGCTCTCACAGGTTGTTTGATTCTGTAGGAGAATGTGAAAATACAAGTGGAGTCCACGCAGAATGTCATTTTCTCCTATTTGAGACCAAAGCACCCTGAGGCAACATAGTAATAGGTGTATTTATAATATTGCTATCTAATCTTGAATCTGGGGCTACATCCGGAACCTGAGAGGAAGGCTGTATTTTAAGAAGAGATAAATATAAAGCCAACCTTATCATCTTCTCTGAAACCCTGGATGAGTTGCGTCACAGCCTCTCCTCTGAAGGTGGTGATTCAGATAATACCAAACGGTTGTGTTACCTCCTTAACTTTTTGTTTCAGGATGAAACACACATATTGGTTCGGGAAACCACTCAGCTGCTTCTCTGATTGCGACTCATCACAGAAGAGCTAGCTCTTAACCAGAAATGGTTTCCAGATTTGGTTGGCTTTCGGAAGCGTAGATCTGTATTTTTGGCCAGTCTTGTTCTTTATACTTGACCTGCCAGATTTGGACCATCAAATGTACTTCAGATCTTGTATTGTGAACATCTCAAAGCTTTGACAGGATTGCATAAAACATAACATCTTTCACCTGTATTTGGGTTTCTGTTGCCTTGGAAATCTCTCCATCATTCCCTCTCCCGTGTCTCGTCTTCCTGCCTGCAGGATGCGGCGAGGTGATTTCCGTGGGCGTGCCGGTTACTCACAGGAAGGCCGACAACATTGCAGGTAAATATGGTGTTTGGATGCAGGATCCTGAGGCCGTTTCCCCCTATGGGCCCAACATGCTCTGGCGCATCGATACAATTGGTACCGAGATCAGGCAACTGTATGGGTATGATGACATGGAGCAGCTCTCCAAAGGCTTCCCATCCAAGGTAGGGCGTTACAGTGCCTGGCAAATAAATTCATGCTCCTTGACGTGTTTTGTCACATTAAAACCACAAACTTTAATGTATTTTATTGGGATTTAATGCAAAAGATGAAGACAAGGTAGGGAATATTTGTGAAAGGTAAGGAAAATTAAACATGGCATTTACAAATAAAATCTGAAAGGTGTGACATGCATTTGTGTTGAGCCTCTTTTACTCCGCTACCCCTAAATAACGACAAGGAAGTGGAGCAGTGGAGCAGTGAGGCTGTGGAGAATCTCCAGGCGTGTTTAGGCTGTACAGACTGGGATGTGTTCAGGACTACTACCAACAGTCTGGACGAGTACACAGAGGCTGTGACTTCCTACATCAGCTTCTGTGAGGACAGCTGTGTACCATCATGCACCAGGGTGAGTTACAACAACGACAAACCCTGGTTCACAGCTAAACTCAGAAGGTTAAGACTGGATAAGGAAGAGGCCTTCAGGAGTGGGGACAAAGACATATACAGAGAGGCTAAGTACAAGTTTGGCAAGGCAGTGAAAGAGGCCAAACGACTGTACTCTGAGAAGCTCCAAATCCAGTTCTCAGCCAACGACTCTGCGTCTGTCTGGAAAGGGCTCAAGCAAATCACCAACTACAAGCCGAAAGCCCCCCACTCCATCAACGACCGACGCCTCGCCAACGACCTGAACGAGTTCTACTGCCGCTTTGAAAGACAAAGGGACAGTCCTGCAACCATCTCCCACGACGCCCCCCAACAGCTGCAGCCACAATCCACCACCCCCACCTCCCCAACCTCAAGAGGGGCCTTGGCACCTCCAACCCCCACCAGCCCCCTACCCACGCCGAGGACGGCTCTTTCCATCCAGGAGAGGGACGTCAACAAACTCTTCAGGAGACAGAACCCCCGGAAAGCTGCTGGTCCGGATTCTGTCTCACCAGCCAGCCTGAAGCACTGCGCTGATCAGCTGTCTCCAGTCTTCACAGACATTTTTAACACCTCACTGGAGACATGTCATGTGCCAGCCTGCTTCAAGTCCTCCACCATCGTCCCTGTTCCCAAGAAGCCAAGGACCACAGGGCTTAATGACTTCAGGCCCGTCGCCCTGACCTCTGTGGTGATGAAGTCCTTTGAGCGCCTTGTGCTCTCACACCTAAAAGACATCACCGACCCCCTCCTGGACCCCCTGCAGTTTGCCTACAGAGCCAACAGGTCTGTAGATGATGCAGTCAACCTAGCCCTTCACTTCATCCTCCGGCACCTGGACTCCACAGGAACCTATGCCAGGATCCTGTTTGTGGATTTCAGCTCTGCCTTCAACACCATCGTCCCAGCTCTGCTCCAGGAGAAGCTCTCCCAGCTGAGCGTGCCCGACTCCACCTGCAGGTGGATCACTGACTTCCTGTCTGACAGGAAGCAGCGCGTGAGGCTGGGGAAGCACGTCTCTGACTCCCTGACCATCAGCACCGGTTCCCCCCAAGGCTGTGTTCTCTCTCCTCTGCTCTTCTCCCTGTACACCAACAGCTGCACCTCCAGTCACCAGTCTGTCAAGCTTCTGAAGTTTGCGGACGACACCACCCTGATCGGACTCATCTCTGATGGTGACGAGTCCGCGTACAGATGGGAAGTGGACCATCTGTTGGACTGGTGCAGCCAGAACAGCCTTGAGCTCAACGCTCTAAAGACAGTGGAGATGGTTGTGAACTTCAGGCAGAACCCAGCCCCACCTGCCCCCATCACCCTCTGTGACTCCACAATTGACACTGTGGAATCTTTCCGCTTCCTGGGAACCATCATCTCCCAGGATCTCAAGTGGGAGCCAAACATCAGCTCCCTCATCAAGAAAGCCCAGCAGAGGATGTTCTTCCTGCGGCAGCTGAAGAAATTCAACCTGCCAAAGACTATGATGGTGCACTTCTACACAGCCATCATTGAGTCCATCCTCACCTCCTCCATCACCATCTGGTACGCCGCTGCTACAGCCAAGGATAAGGGCAGGCTGCAGCGTGTCATTCGGTCTGCTGAGAAGGTGATTGGCTGCAGTCTACTGTCGCTCCAGGAACTGTACACCTCCAGGACCCTGAAGCGGGCAGGGAAGATTCTGGCTGATCCCTCCCACCCCGGTCACAGACTCTTTGAGACTCTCCCCTCTGGCAGGAGGCTGCGGTCCATCCGGACCAAAACCTCACGCCACAAGAACAGTTTTTTCCCATCTGCCACCAGCCTGGTTAACAAAGCCCGGAAACCACCCTGACATTCCCCCTTTCCCCCACACCCCCCCTTTTTTTGCTGACAGGACACTTGTAACCTGTAACTATGCGTTACATTAACGCTCAGCTTGGACTCCTGCTTACTTGCACTGCTTTACTTGCACAATGATCACCTGCACTGTTGTATTGCTCTTGCATCTTATACTGCTCTATATTTACTCTCACTCACTTAAAACTGTGCACTTATATTTATATTATATTGTAGATATGTTTGTACTGTTTAATTTGTACTGTATTGCACCGACTACGCCAAAACAAATTCCTTGTATGTCCAAAAACGTACTTGGCAATAAAGCTTTTCTGATTCTGATTCTGATTCTGATTCTGATAAAATCCAGTGCCAACTGCCTTCTGAAGTTACCAATTTAAAGAATAGGGTCTACTTGTGTGTAATTTAATCTCAGCATAGATCCAGCTGTTCTGTGAAGGCCTCAGAGGTTTGTTAGAGAACATTAGAGAACAAACAGAATGAGAAAGACCGAGGAACACAGCAGGTCATGTGGATGTGGAGAGGTTTAAAAGGAGTTGGGTTATAGTACAATTTCCAAGCTTAGACAATCTTGTGGAGCATGGAATGACTACAAACCCTTTGCCAAATGACCTGGCATAGAGCTATAATCAGAAGCAGCCAAAACGTGCATGGTAACTCTGGAGGAGCTGCAGAGGTCCACAGCTTAGGTGGGAAACTCTGCCGACAGGACAACTGTACAAATCTGGCCTTTATGAAAGAGTGGCAAGAAGAAAGCCGTAAGAAGTCCAGTTTGCAGTTTATTACTGTTGTAACTTTTTGGCCAACATGCAAAATGCTATGTGTGGTGCAAAACTAACACTGCACATCACCCTGAGCACACCATCACTGCAGAGAAACATGGTGGTGTCAGCATCATGGTAAAGGGATGCTTTTCTTCTGAGGCAGGGAAGCGGGTCAGAGTTGTTGTGAAGACGAATCAAGCTAAATACAAGACAATCCTGGAAGAAAACCTGTTAAAGGTTGCAAAAGACTGTCAGCTGGGGCAGAGGCTCACCCTGAAACAGGACAACAACCCTAGAGCTACAATGGAGTGGGTCAGCTCAAAACATGTTCTTGTCTTAGAATGGCCTATTTAAATTTCAGACCTAATTCTAATTGAGAATCTGTGACTAGGCTTGGAAGGTAATGTTCACAGATGCCCTCCATCTAATCTAATTTAGTTTGAAATTTTTTGCATAGAAAATTGTGCAAAAATGTCAGTAAATCTGGAAAGGTGGTGAGAGACAGACCCTGAAAGAGCTGCAGCTGTAATTGCAGCAAAAGTTGGTTTTTCAAAGCATTGGCTTAGATGGCTGAATATAAATAAATGCATGCTTGACTCTTATGACTTATCTGCAGAACATTTGAAAACCTTCCACTTCATAATTATGCCCTAATTTGTGGTGGTCTAACGCAAAAATGTTCAATAAAATAGAATTTTGTTGGTTGTGTTGTGGGACAAGGAGCCTTGACTGTGCCTCTGATCAATCCCAGCTATTGTCTCATATTCTGCTGTCACAGGTCCTGCTGCTGCCAGACCCATTAGAAAGCACTGGAGCCACTATGTACCGCGGATCCCTGTACTACCAGAGACGGTTGAGTCGCACTCTGATCCGCTATGACCTGGCCGCTGAGCACGTCGCAGCCCGTCGTGAACTACCTCATGCTGGCTTCCACGGTCAGTTCCCCTATTCCTGGGGAGGCTACACAGATATCGACCTGTCTGTAGATGAAAAGGGGCTGTGGGCCATCTACTCCACCAGTAAGGCTCAAGGAGCTATTGTGATCTCAAAGCTGGATCCACACAGTCTTGAGGTGAAGAAGAGCTGGGAGACCAGTATCAGGAAAGCATCTGTCGCCAACTCCTTCATGATCTGTGGGAAGCTTTACACCGTGGCTAGCTATGCAGCTCGGGACACCACCATCAACCACGTGTACGACACAGGAACCAGCCAAGGGAAGGCTGTGTCCATCCCCTTCAAGAACAAGTACGGCTACAACAGCATGATTGACTACAGTTTGGCCCAGAGGAAGCTGTTCGCCTGGGACAACTTCCACCTAGTGTCCTATGACCTCAGGCTGGGTCGTCAGCAGGCCAACAGAGGCCACCATGAATGACTGATGAAAAGGGACATTTGCTCACTTGTACCTGCTTCAAAGACTCAGTTGTAGACCATAACATGAGCGGCAGCAGTAGAAGCAAATTTATGAAAACAAGAAGGCCAACAGTTAGTCAGTTTCCAACCTGTCTGTTGAAGAAGTTAAGTAAAAATCCATGTTCAATAAGTTAGGACAACCTAAAATTTAAGAAAATCGTCTTTCTTGTAAGCGACAGAAAATGTGGTTTTTAATGACCTGATATGGTTTTCTTCTCTTTGTTTTGGTAACTCTGAATGAGATATTTAAAACTCCCCTTGCTGAAGCAAAACCAAACATTTTTGACCATATTTTATGGTATCTTGACTTACTAGGCAGTGATCGTTTCTTTACAAGGTGGGAGAGACAAATTGTGGCTCTGTTGTCTTTCCAAAGAAGCTAACACAACCAGTTCACCTGTAGGAAAACTATCAAACTCCAAAAAGAAACATTGGAGGAACGGTGCCCTGGGCAGTTCTCCTTTTTATTTACTGTGGCATGGTCCACAATTTTGTTTTCAGAGGAATTATTTTTGTACCGCCTTTAATCCACATGTGTGATTTTGATATTTTCCATGTTAAGCTATATATTTGGAAATTAAACCATGAGTCAGTTTAACCAAAATGAATAAAAATAAAGGACACTGATTTAATTAGCCAACATCTGCCGCTACAACTGCTCCCATGCAGCATGTATTAAATATTGCATGTATTTGCACAGTGTAATCAACATGTGTTCAAAATCAAATCATGAAATAAACTTTATTAATAACAGACCTGTTTCTTTATTTCGTTTTCAGACATGTAAAGAATGTATAAAATATACTGAATTTAACAGTCCTTAATGCTTTGCTGCAGCACAGTACCTGGCTCTTCCCAAAGGATTTAATTAGTATGTAATTATCCTAATAGAACAAATGAACTCAGATGACAATTAACTTCTCAAAAAAGACCAATTAAAATGCATTTTTTTTTTCATTCTTAAAGAGCTATATGCTATTAAGAGTTTTGCTTAATGAAAGTGAGAGATGAGCTCAAAACATTCTGTGTCTTTAAATATGAACAGTGAATTCCACTAGTCATTTATAGTAAATATTTCTACCACTGTCAGGCTTTACATATGGACCCTGCAAAGACCAGAGGATGGAAGGATGGAGACAAGGAAGGGTGGAATTAAGAACAAGACTATGGAAAAATATGAAGCAGTAGGATGGAGAAGATGGGACTGAATGAATGAAGTAAAGGAAGGAAATAAGAACACACTGGAAGGAGGGACAGAGGAGAAGAAGGAAGGAAAGAAGGGAGTGCACAAAGCTGGATAAACGAAAAAACTAGGTATAGACGAAGGAGCAGAAGAAAGGAGATAAGAAATGTAGAAAGGAAAAGCAATGAAGAAAGCGAGGAAGGACAAACACAAGGAAGGAATTAAGGGAAGATAAGACAAGGACTGAATGGAGGTGTGAGAGGGACTCAAGGAAAATGAATTGACAAAATAAGTGAGAGAAAAGACAAGGATGTACAAGTAATGAATGAAGAAAGGAAGGAAGAGGAGGAGGTGGGGAAAAGAACGAAGGAAAAAATGAAGCACAGACAAGAAAAACAAAGACACCAAAGAAATGTAGAAATAAAGGACAAAGAATTAAGTAGAAGTGAAAAATATCAAGGAAGGTGGTAGGAAGCAAGGAAAGACAGGTTTTAGACAGCTTGATAGAGTAGTCTGCCATACAAACATCTTCCCATTATTTGATCTATTACCATCCATAATTCAGACTTGGAAAACACAAATCAGACTGCTGCATACTAACCCTGTATAGCCAATATACAGTACATGCTGTCGTCCCCGAGTACCACTACCAGTTCTGCAGAAGCGGCATGAGTTTCTGGGTGGAGGACTAATCCTGACGAGCGACATGCCAACGTATCGAAAGAAAATGGACATAATGGTATTCCGCTGACACCTTGTGGTCAGGTGTGGTCAATGATCTTGAAGCCTTGCCATGAGTTTTACTAGAAATACACTCCTGATCAAAATCTTTAGAGCTGTTTGATGCGCGCTTCCAGGAGGCCAGTGGCAACGTTGCTCTAAGTGTTGAAGATTGCTTCGAGAAAGGCATCCAATGTCTGGAACTGATGTCCATTTTTGTAAACCTTCCTTGCCATCCATCCCCAAATGTTCACAATAGGATTTAGATCAGGGGAACTTTGTCAGGCGGGAATCGTGAACTGCAGGATTGTCCTGTTGAGAAACCCAGTGATCACCAGAGAGGAGGGTCCTCAGTCAGCTGCAACATCTCCACATAGACAGCTTCTCTTTGACAGACCTGGTCAACCTGGAGCTCCATCGTTCCATTGAAGGAAAAAGCACCCCACCCCTCTAATGTTGACAGGTGTACCTACAGTGATATAAAGCTACAATTAAAGATAGAACTTTTAGAATAACATTAATAGAAAGTGGAAAAAATGACTTGATGCTAAAATGTCCAGGAATTCAGATTCTGTGTACCCTTCATAAACACCACTAAATTACTGTATATGAATATTGAAATCCTTCTACCATTTCATTTCATCTTTATTTAACCAGGTTCAATATTTTTAGTATTTTAAACACGGCACTGCTTTTAATGGCATACCTGTGTACATTGCTTATTCTCCCAGTAATAAACAGTCCTGACAGTGGGAATACTTGACAGAAAAGGACATGGAATCCAAATGTTTGTGCTGATTTTAGCTTTTAAAGTCTTAAACTTCTGATCAGCTGACAAAAGCAAGTTTGAGTTTAAATGCAGTTATCTCTTGCTGGCATTTGTTTTTCTAGCATTGTGAAGGTCTACTTAGAACCTTCTAAAGATCCAACAGTGCAAAATGCTAATTCTTGCAATTTTTCTAAGATTTTGATCAGGAGTGAAAATTAGAGAAAAAAAGAACATACCAAAAATCTCAATAGTATATTATTTTTTATTAGTTTCTGTAACCAAACCAAGAGAATGTAAATAAGACCGTACATATCTTAATACAGTGATGAAACCCCTGTACAAAAAAACAAACAAAAAAATTTTTAAAATAAATTGCCCTCCCTCCCTCTTCCATTCTCCAAATAAAGGAGTCTTTCCTCCAGCTAGGACAGATGTGAAGGGAGTCCCTCGCCATCTCAGGGTGCATACTACTGTACATTTCTAAGGGACCCTCATCTCTGCAACCCCAGGATGAGAGCGTTGCTCTGGGTAGGACAGCCAGCGGAAGTGAGGCAGAGAAAGGAAACAGCACTGGTTGCTCTCATAAGTAAAGACAAACAAAACAAGTGTCCTTCTGCGCAACCGCTTTAGTACGTGTGACTTCGCATTTCATCTTTTTCCTTGGGTCTTTGTCCTGTTCCTCCTCGTCATGAAGGTCAACATGCACGCTCCAAAAAACAAAAAGGTAAACTCTGCAGCTTTTCCTCTAAACAGCCCTGTCCTGCTAAAACACTAGCTAAGGGCACCGACAGTCATTAGCAGCAGCTCTGGATGCTTTTGTACAGTGAGGTGTGTATGCAAGTGTTTGTGTGAGCACACTGGGATGGGTGTGAAAGCAGTGCAAGGTTGTGTGAAGACCACTCTGACAACAGAACGGCTGGAAATAAGTGATCCTACGTTACCAACTCAATCCTGCTAGCACGCTCCCAAACCGTTGCAGCGGGAACAGCGACCCTGAAAGGTTGTGATGTCACTGCCTTTCCCTTTGGCTAAAAACACGCAAGAGTCCAGCGCCAAGCTTTCCCCTGAACACACGGGCGCACACGCACACACCTCAACACACGAGTAGTTCTCAGGCAAGATGAGAGCAGAAGGCAGGAGCAAAGGCTCACAGGCAGACAAATCAAGGGATCAATCATTACAGCCAATCAGATGCTGCAGATTTTCACATTTCCATTCTGATAAAACTAAAACATTTCTGATTTCATGACTTCGTGCAGCACATGTTCCAACCGTTCAGCACAAATTGTCTGGATTAGTCATGACTGGTCAAACAAAAAGGTGTGCTTCAATATATGATACCTTCTTTTGAAATTTTTATTTATTTATTCTTTTGTAAACAAAAACATGTTTCTCCTATAATATGTCTCAAGCTATGGGGGGAAAGAACTAAAATTAGCTATAAAAATGGCTAACTCAGCAGCACTTCTCAGATTTCTCTCCAACTCTGTCAGTCAGATGGTGGATTTTTATAGAACAACTTGAGCAGCAATTTTAAATCAGCATCTAAATATGATGAAAGTCACCCCACCTGCAGCAAGGCATGGTGGGGTGAAAGAGGATAACACTTGTATTTGAGTGCCCTCTGTTCGTAACGGTGACATCTGGACCTCTACCCAATTCCTGCTCCTCCTCCCCCACACTGTCCTCCAGGGGTGATATGAGGCTGTGATCGTGTAAATGGGGGTAGAGTCTCTCTTCCATTCAAATATTTAGTCGTCTTAACGGGGCTATGAGCTCTTTACTTGCCCTCTTCTGGTTTAATGGCCTGTGGTTTAATGGGGCCAGTTCGAATGGGCTTGGCTGTGGACATGGGGGGTTTGTCTGCATCTGGGCGTTCCCCGCCGGCCTGGTGGTTTGAGGCTGAAGGATCGAGCAGAGCTTTTCCTCCTTGATCCAGCCGAGAAGGCTTGCTGACTTGAGGAGCCTTCAGTTGCTGCTGCTCTGAGAAGAACTTATGAGTGGACTGAAGAACCTCAGCCCGCTGCTTTGCCTTTAATGGAAAGGAGGAAAAGGAATCAATCAATGACCGGAACAACTGTCTTAATTATGCATCATAAAAATCAGCAGCTACATTGACTTGCGAAAGTATTCACCCCCTTGGCATTTATCATTGTTTGTTGCCTCACAACCAGGAATTAAAATGGGTTGCTTGAGAGTTTGCAACATTTCATTTACAGAACATGCCTACAACATTTTTTATTGTGAAGCAAACAACAAATAAAACAGAAAACATCCGCATGCATAACTGTTCACCCCCCTTAAAGTCAGTACTTTATAGAGCCAAGTACAGTTGTAAGTGGCTTTTGATTCTGTATGGGCTTGCCATATCTTGCCACTGGGCAAAAACTGCTCCAGCTCCTTCATGTTGGATGATATTCGCTTGTGAACAGCGATCTTCAAGTCTAACCACAGATTCTCAGTTGCATTGAGGTCTGGACTTTGACTAGGCCATTCCAACACCTTTAAACGTTTCCTCTTAAACCCCTTTGAGTGTTGCATTTGCAGTATGCTTCGGGTCATTGTCCTGCTGGAAGGTGAACCTCCGTCACAGTCTAATATCACAAACAGACTGACGCAGGTTTTGTTCAAGAATATTAATGTATTTAGCACCATCCATCTTTCCCTCAACTATGGCCAATTTCCCAGTCCCTGCTGCTAAAAAACATCCCCACAGCATGAGGCTGCCACCACCATGTTTCACAGCTGGGATGGTGTCCTTGGGGTGATGGGATGTGTTGGCTTTGCACCAGACATTCAACGGTTATGTGACGTTTGAAGGTAACTGGTTGCACCTGAACATTTTAGGGGCTTCATAGCAAAGGGGAGGATATATATGCACATGGCAATTAGCAGTCTTTTTCTTTTTTTTTTTATATTTCTCTTTACAGCAACAGACTATTTTGTACACATCCATTACATAACATACAAAAAAAATTTTAATTACAGGTTGGAACAGAACAAAAATGTGTAAAAAGGCAAGCAAGGCAATGTAAAGGTGCACTAACACCTACCTTTAGATCCTGCTCAGCCTTCAGAGCCGCCTGTGCGCCTCTGGGTGGAAGGGAAGAACCAGAAGGCCCTCGAGGAGGGTGCTGACTGTGCTGTGGATGCTGGGGTCGGGGGTGAGGCATGAGGCCACCGCTCACATTGGGTGAAATTGGAGGACCCATGGGAGAACGCTGAACACCTCCTCCAAAGGAGTTCACATGAGGGCGAACCAGGGGAGAGACGATGCTGGGCTGAGACAGAATCTAAAACAAGAGGAGCAAAGAACAATAATAATCAGCAGGCATGGTTCAGTTACTGGTATAAAAGGATACTACGGTTTCAGAAAGGTTGACAGGCAGTTCCTACAGTTTGGATAAACATATAAAACATATATAGTAAGGCAGTGCGGCCCCTAACTCACATACTGCAGTGCACTGCCAGTCAGCTGGCTGAAAGAAAGCTACCAGTCTTTTCCCTTGTTTACAAGAAATACAGGTTTGGCTGTTTGGAGACATTTCTAATTGTGAAAACTCAGGCCCTCATGGGACATAAACTAAAAGGCAGATTTTTGCAGGTTACATATTAAATGCATTCTTACTCAAGGTGATCTCTTACTAGCCCAGACCTATAATTCAGTGCATCATAAAAAAAATAAGAAATCATTGCTACATTAATATTTCATGTGTTACCTGTGGGTTGAACTGGCCGGGGAAATGCTGCGCCATTCTCAGGCCTGCAGAGCTGGGCTGGAACTGCTTCTGGTAGAGCATGCTGTTCATCTTACTAGACTGGCTACTGGGAGAAGTGGAGCTGGCCCTGCAGCATGCAGGCAGAAAACCATTAGGATGATACAAATGGCAAGACAAGGGCAAAGGGAAGGCAGGTTTATTTGTTTAGCCCAAATTATACATAATAGTTTTAGATTCTATTCTTGGACACCAGCAAAAACTGGTGTAATGTCATCCATTATCCTGTTGCTCAGGACTCTGGATGCAGCTGCTGGATTTTCCATGTATTTAAGGCTTTGAGTTAAACGTGTAGCAAACAATATTAAAGGTAATTCAATTAAAACACCTCCAGTCCTTCAAAACAAATCATGTTAAATACTAAAAAAGAATCCGCATCAGCTGCCAGAGCTATCGCCGCCAACAACTTTAATGCAGTTTTTTGCAGATTTACAGAAAAAGGTGTTTAATCTTTTAAGATGTTGTCATATAAACATAAAAACACGATTCCAGTAAGGAAAGAGTCATATTTACTCGGCTCAAACACCCCGGGACCAGAGCTATATTTTAAGGTGGTGAAAAGTCATTCATTAAAACAAGGTCTATGAGGTGTTTGGCGTAGGGCTATTACCATTCTAACCTAAATCACTGTACGTTAGTGTGAGACCTTAGAGATCCACAGAAAAATGAATGATTACCTGTAAGGACTGGAGGTTGGTGTGGTGCTCCTGCCGCTAACTGGAGGAGTTCCAGGCTTCACATCCATCCCACTGCCGAAGAGCTTGAGATCCATGTCCATCTGTAACAAGAAAAAAAAAAACAAAAAAAAAAACAGATGAACCTGCTGGCAAAACTCCAAACTCAGGGAACACAGACATGTACATGTGAAGTACAGCACCTTGCTGGTTGGAGGCTGCATCATGTTGTGGTTAGGACCCATGAGGCCTCGGTAGGGCTGAGAAACTGGGGGCTGCCGGTTGATGTTGGGAGGCTGGGCTTGGGGAGGAGTGGGGGGCAAAGCCAGCAGGGGCTGACCTCCCCCCGAACCGAAGTTCGGCAGAGACAACTGGGAGCCAGGCAGAGGGACAGTTACCTAAAGAAAAGACATGAGTAAATGAATAAACTGGCAGGAAGTTTAGCAGCAGCTTATTCTACATAAACAGTTATGCCCCTTTTCCACTGGCTCAATACTGCCACACTCGACTCCACTCGGCTCGCTTTGCAAGCGTTTCTATGACTGTTTTTTTCTGTACCGGTACCTACTTTTTTGGTCCCTGCTCCTGAGCAGGTACGACCAGGGCTGAGTAGGGAGTACATGTAACGTGAACAGACTAATGTTCCCTGAGTGGCCAGGAGAGGAGGAGAAATTAGAAGGTTTTCGTTGAGACAGGGCAGGGAAAAGTTAACAAAGCTCAAGAGCAACTACAATAATATTAAGGACCACAGTGGCCGGAGTGAGTCATACATGTAATTTTACCATTAACAGGTCATAAACTATACCTGAAGGCTGACAGAAAAGAAAAAGGACACATCAGCTTTCTGAATAACACATAAAATCAGCTCTTCAGAGGCACAAACATTTCCCCCAATACCACCATAAAACAATGTGTTTGGTTCGGACATTTATTGACGGTCCTTAAGCGAACCAGCGTCTGCAGGAGGGAGCAGATAGAGAGCAGCTGCCCCGTAATCAGACTGCCTGCATCGGACTAAACCAGAGGACAAGCCTGCTGAATCTGCGGAGCACAAATATGCAATATCCAACCTAAAAATAAGTTCAATGGTCAAAAGTCCGCAGTTTTTCGCTTTTAAGTCCTTGTCCTTGTTATTGCCATGGATAAGACAAAAACTTCCTCATGAAGCCCAAAATTGTAACTTCTTCAGGCAAACTTTGGAGCTTCACCATCCAGACAGCAGCGTCTCTCCTCTCTCCCCCTCACATCAGAACCCCTGAGGCTTATTTTATAAGTTCTGGCTGGGCTGTGGTCCAGATAATTATCCCAGTGGATTATTTTAGACATAAAAACATAAATAAGACATTCTTGCATATACATTAATATAAATGTTATTAGTATTTAGTTTATTTATGTATTTGTTTTCTATTTAATCTAATTTCAGGCAGATTACTTTAATGTGACAAAGTAACACAGTAATGTCAATAGCAGCACAGCTGATGGCTGGAGGCGGGGTTTCAGTGGAAACACAACAGTTACCGTACCGAGTGGAGCGAAACCAAGTGGCGCAGAGCCGGCTAAAACGAGGCAGTGGAATAGGGGCATTTGTTATGTCTGCATGTACATTACCTGCTGCATTGCAGAGCTGGGGGACTGAGTGTTGCTATAGTAGCTACTCTGACCATGCTGTTGCACCTGCCCTGAGTACATGTTTGAATGCTGACTCATCCCCTGTCGAGCCTAAACAGAAAGCAATGTCACTTGCTTTATATGCATGAACGTGGTAAATACAACACAGCTGTGAGTCTGGAGAGTAATACATGAACGCAACATGGTGTCGTTACCTGCAGCAGGTGTGTGTCAATGATCTGGGAGCCTCCCATGCCGGAGGGCTGGTTGAGCTGTGGCTCAAACAGGATGGGAATGTGCTGAGTGGAGGAGGGCTGCTGGTAGGCCAGACTGGACTGAGGCTTGCCCAGTTCTGGGGCCTGCACGCCGGGGTAGCTGTGCAGCGATGGTCCTGACAGCATCATAGACGGCTGTGACAAGCTGCCCTGCATGAATGCCTGTTGCGACCTAAGAGGAGGACAGATGAGAAGGACCACATGACAGAAACAATGGCCTCTTAGAAATGGCTCCTTCAGTGTTAATGAGCTGTAGACTGAATGTAGGAGGATTTATTTTACCTGTAAGGCTGAAGTGATGAGCTGAACAGGTCTTGTGGCTGGGAAACTGGTGGACCAGTACTTAGTCCTAGTTGAGCCTGGTGTGTGTGCTGATGCTGAGGCTGCCCTTGCAGTGGGGCGTAGATGGGAATGGGAATCTGCTGCACTGCCGTTGGCTTCATGGTACAGAAATAAGGATAATTTATGCATCCAAGGTGAAATGTTAAGCATGTCTGCATGTTTCTTAACTAATAAAATCCCACCTGTGAGAGGCCAGGCTGGAAGCCTTGCTGCTGTGCCAGCGAAGGAGCAGCCAGGCGAGGGTGTGGGGTACTGAAGAGGTGGCTAGTGTCCATGTAGAAGGCTGGAATCTGAGCTGCAGAACCTGATCAAGCAGTTACTTGTTCATTAAAAGCACTTAATAGCAAGGTTTCCACTACATATACACTACATAAAATGGAAGGAATACACATTTCGACATCACTAATTTCTCTCACCTGCTGTAGCCTGGGAGACGAACACCTGTGGGGTCTGTTGCTGCTGAGGCAGGAGGGGAGGCACACAGCCAAGCTGAGAGAAGCTGTTGCTACTGCTGCTGGTGGAGGACAGGCTTCCACCTTGTAGCTGCTGCGGTTTCACTTTGCAGATGTTAGGGGGGTCGGAGGCTGAAGTGGTCTTTGTACTGAGAGAGGATGTGGTATAGGTACCAGAACCTGCTGGTTGGAAACAAAGGTTAAACACAAAAAAATATTTTATTCTCTTTAGAAGGTGACAGAGAAACTTTACTGCAGGAAGTACGACGCCTTGAAAGGTATTTATACTGTAACCCTTTGACATATTTTCAATGTTACAACTAAAACCTTTGATGCAGTTTAGTGGGATTTTATATGATAGACCAACACAAAGTGGTTAATAACAATTAGGTTGATAGTAAAGAGTGCAGGTTTTAAAAATGTCACCCAAGAAAACATGAAAAGGGCTGGCATACATATACTCAGTCCTCTGGTCAATCAATACTTTGTAGAACCATCTTTCACTGCAGTTAAACCTGTAAGTGGTTTGGGGCATCTCCAGTACAAGCTTCGCATATCTATAAAATTTATTCTTTGCCCATTCTTTTACAAAACAGCTCAATCTACGTCAGATTAGATGGGAAACATCTAGTTAAGCCTTATTTCTAAGTTTGGGCAAAGATTGTCAAATGGATTTATATGTGGACTTTGACTGGACCATTCTAACACATGTGTATGCTTTGATCTAAACCATTCCACTCTATGTCTGGCTGTACGTTTTGGGGTGCTTTTCCAGCTGGAGGTTGAACCTGCACCTCAGACAGGCATCCCCACAGAACAATGCTGCCAACACCATGTTTCATCACCTGGATGGTGAAACCTAAAAGAAACCAAAGGCTTTCACAAAATAGCTATATTTATACTGCGATTACATTACTGTTACCTAATAGGAACTAGCTGTTATTTAGGGGTATCAGGGTGAAGTAGGTATAGTTTTCTTTCCATTTCCAAATTATGTGATGTCATTGTGATGGCCCAGCATTTAATGCTCAATAAAACTGTTTTAGGCTGTAAAATGACAAAACGTGGAAAAGTTACCTGACAGTGAGGTACTGGGGGTTACAGATGCCACAGGGATCTGGGGCATGGAGGCTGAAGAGAAAGATGAGTAAGAGGAAGCACACGAGGTGATGGGGGACGAAGAGGTGGTGACTGGAGAGCTTTTCTCCAGACTCGGGGAGTTTTCCCAAGCTTTCCGGGCAGACTCCATCTGAGGTGGATAGTAAAACAAGTGTTTAGTGACATTTGATGAGAAAGTCAATTTGACCTGATAGTGGCCAAAATATTCCCTCACCTTTAGTGTTAGGTCGACAGTAGCAGGAGAAACTGTGCTGAGGCTGGAGCTCTGCTGTAGGGTCTCTCTGCGAGGAAGGGGCAGCGAGTGGGGGAGTGCCACCTGGGAAACAAGTTGCAGTCAAAACACAGCTTGAAATAATAATAATAATAATAATAATAATAGGTACAGTTTATTAATAATACAGTTTTTTAAAATGTGCAGCAATAAGGATTTGTACCCACATTGGCCACTAAACTCTCCTCCATTTTGTTGCCCCCTGTGGGAACACTGTCAGCCAGAGAAGAGGAGGGGGTGGTGTAGTCGGTGACAGACTCCTGGGAGGACAGTAAGTGAAACAAGATTGAACTACTTTAATGCATTTATTATTTTTGGTGAACAGACCTCAGACATCAGGGAACATGGGTCCAACTTACCTTAGAGTTACTAGTGTACTCTGCTGAGGGGACTGTGATCATGCCCTCTATGTCGCCTCCCAGTTCTGGTACTGTGGTGTCACTGGTGGGAGGGCTGGAGTCTGTGGCTCTGCTGACACCTCCACCAGATACTCCTCCCTCCATCCCTTCAGCCTCTGCTCCACGTGCATCTTTGGCCTTGCGGTTCTTCAGAGAGCGCTCTTTGCCAATAGGACCTGGCTTATACTCCTTGGGTTCTACTGGTTCTATCTCAGGGAGCTAACGAGGAGATACATTATTAACAGAAAGGAACAAATAACTGATCTGCATAAAGAATAATAATGAATCCGCATTATCCAGAGTGTATACCAAGGGTTACCTTTTGGGTTTTAATTGGACCAGTTCGAGGTTGTTTCTGTCTTTGCTCTTTGGGAGCAGGTAGTTTGCTTTCCGAGACTGTTTCCAACAGTGCAGGTCCTCCATCACTGTCAGTGCTTCCTGCAGATGATGGTGCACCAAACTGAATACTGTCTATACCCAACTCTACACTGCCGTCGGCTCCAGGCTTCCCACCCTACAGGAATACATATATGTTTTTGAGGCACATCAAGAACCAGGGAGAAGAACCACCCAGACTAAAACCGTGAACAAGCTTGTTGAACCTACCTCAGAGGACACAGTGCCTGTAAAAGAGGTTAAAGGTTTGTTCCAAGCACTCACGGAGGGGGGCTGGGGAGGGCTGATGGGACCAACTGGAATATACAAAATTACACCTTTTAAAACAGACTGTGTTGATAAATGCTGATTTAAGCTGTAAAACTATTCACACTTACGCTTCTTGACATCAGGAAGGACAGTGGAACCCGCCACCTTGTTCTCCCACAGTTCTGTACCAAGAGTGCTGTGCGGCTGTGCAGGCGCAGGGGGGAGGCTCTTTGAGGTGAACTCCACACTAGATGGGGGAATGGAGGGTAGAGGAGCCACCGCTCCTTCCAGAACTTGAGGAGGAGCAGCAGCAGGTTGTGAGGGTGTGTGGTGAGGGTGCTGTGCAGCAGAAACAGCGGGCTGCTGCTGAGCGGTGGGTGCTGGGGCTACAGGAGGCTGAGACTGTGCAGCCTGTTGTTGCTGTGGCTGCTGCTGAGGCAGCTGCTGTGGATGCTGCTGCTGCTGCGATGACTGCTTTTTGGCAAATCTTGGCGGCAGCTTTCCTCCGCTTCCTCTGCTCTTCTCGCTGGAGCCTTTCTTACTCCAGTTCTGAAGGAGATAGGTGAACTTACCTTTAGGCTCAGTGATAAAATCAAGGTTCCCTACAAATGCATCAGAAGTCCATTCTTTCCCAGAAGGAATTTCTATTTCTAAAAATGTACTTTTTAAAAATGTTCTGGACATCTGAAACATTTACCCAGTTGGGTTTCATTATCTTTCTGTCCCACAAATAATGAAACAAAAGAGTACTGAAATTGACTTTGGATTTACCATCTATTTTTAGGCATCTGAACAAATTCTGATTAACTCTATTTCAATATTCACAATACTCAAATTTGGACTGCATGAAGGGCAGAATATAGATGCGTCTACTGCAAACAGCGTGCAAAATGACTGCAGACATTTAAGGTTTCATAGTTGACCGTAGCCAACGTCCTACATTTCTGGTGACAAATTTCCCACACTTTCTGTGCCATGGCGTCATCGGATGGGGAGGCAAAGCTAATTTGCCATGAAGCTTTGGAAAAACTAAAAGAAATGAAGGTGGTATATAAGACCATTAAACCAGACTAAGAAGGAAGATGGGAAATACACCTGTCAGTGTGACGTAGAGTGGCCATGACGCTGTGCCTACTCGCGACCGGCTGCTCGGAGCAGTGTGTCACATATTCAACAATGATGTGTTGACTTGCCCGCCAAGCAGTTTATGTGACACCGCATACGCAACATAAAAATTGAGCTTTGTGTGGACATGTCCAGCGGACATCCGCTTTTAATCTGTGTGGACGTACACGGAGTCAAGTACGCCCGACTATGGTCTGCCCTTTACCTTACAATAATATGAAACAGTTCATTGTGATTCTTTTGTTTGTAAATAAAACTAAAAAGAAAACATCAGTTTCAATGTTTTTTCTGGCTATTCCAACCAGACCCAGTTTACAGACCACAGGTCATGATTAGTGCGCAAATCTAAACTTGTTTGCAGGTCCAAGAAAAAACCAGTAACCCATCCTTATGAAGGTAGTTTCTTGTTAGATCCATTTTAGGAACCAAACAAATACATGAGTAGACAAAGAAATTTGTGAAACATAACTTACAATTATGAAATCCAATTTCAGAATCTAGACAGTAAATGTTTTCAAGACCATGGCACAAACAACCCTCACCTGAGATGTCTGCTCCTCCTTCTTCCGTTTCTCTTCGTCCTGCAGCCGTTTCTGTTGCTTGCGGGAAACGACCTCTGTGAAGCCATCATCATTGGCACTGGATTGTGGATCCTCTGTGGTGGTCACCTCAGGATGGTCATCAATAATCACAACACCTACATTAAAACAGAAATGTGTGTTTTTCCCACTCTGCAACCATCAAATCAAAGCATACTTGTTTGATTAGTAAGTGGAAGGAGCTGGTTGCATAAACGTGTTCACTGACTTGCATAATTGTTGAGATCAAACTGGGAAAGAGCATTCTCCTTGGGCTTCTTGGCGGTCTGTTTGGACTCATCTCTGCGTCGTGCAGGCTGCTCTTTGGCAGGCCTCTGAGAGGTTCCTCCAGCTCCTGGTGCTAATGTCTCAGAGCTCTGCTGAGCTGCAGGGCTGTTGAGTAAATACAAAAGAAAAGAAAAACAGATCCAATTTAAGATTAACATGTGAATGTTTCTGGCAGTAGCAGATCTAGATGGAAAGATGCACTAAGAATTAGGGTTGTCCTGATCCTATCCCAGGTATAGTTGAAGTTCCAGTGTCTAAAACTGGCTCGGTTTTAAAGCTACAAACAGGTCCAGTCACAACAGCCTCTTTTAAACAAGTGTATGTGTCTTTCATACCTCTAAAGACCTTGACAAATCATAAAACTACAGAGTTTAAAAGCATATTAATGGAAGTCTTAAGTATTTGAAACTGAAGCCTGTTTTAAAAAGACTCATCTACGTCAGGACAAAAATACATATCGGCGTA
The DNA here is from genome assembly GCF_021462225.1 of Girardinichthys multiradiatus. Taxonomy (NCBI): domain Eukaryota; kingdom Metazoa; phylum Chordata; class Actinopteri; order Cyprinodontiformes; family Goodeidae; genus Girardinichthys; species Girardinichthys multiradiatus. The sequence goes on along the minus strand of NC_061802.1, from coordinate 35,446,993 downwards.
AATTCGCAAACAATTTTTACCTTTAAGGACATACGATGTAAATAAATATGATGCAAGGAGTTTTAAACCAACAGGTTTAATGTAAAAGCTGCCAAAAACACACAAAAGGTGTGAACATTTACTTGGTGAAATGAGAGTAAGTACAGGATGCCAAAAAGGTCATTTTAAAGGAGTTGGATCAACACATGCAGAATGAATAGGCAGAGGATGAATGAATGGATGATAAAGTAACGACTCGATGGATGAATGGAGAGAAACAAACTGGTGAATGGATGCATGGACAGATGGATCAAAACCCTTACACAATGATAGGGTATAGTCTGGAAATACAAATATTTTTCCATGATTTTGTTTTTGTGTTTATCCAGACAAGGAAAATACTACAATCGAATTGCAGATTTTCCAGACTGTGGGAACGCTGCCTACAGCTGTTTAGATCCAGTCTGTGGTATTTAGTGCCATTCTCAATTACTTAGAGAAACCTCACAAAAGGTTTGTTGTCTGTAGGTTTTAGTGTGCGGCACAGTTTGTTCAGTCAATTTCTTTGTGCAAATGTTAAAGGATGGACACAAACACCAACAGCAGACAGAAGCCCATTGTTGTAAACTCACCCTTTACGACCGGCCTTGCCGCCGCCTCTCCTCTCTCCTTTGCCGCCTGCATAACTTCGGCCTGGTTTGGCTCCGCTCTGCGGTCTACGATTCTGCCTCTCGGTGGGCCTCTGACTCGAGAAACTCCTCTTGGCTGCTTGTGATCCCTCTCGCTTTGGAGTCACACCTCCATCCGGTGGACTTTTATTAGGTGTTAAAGTGCCCTGAGGGGGACTGGGTGCTGGGGCAGAGGCAGTGGCTACCTCATTAGCAGCCTCCAGTGCTCCTTTCCTCTCCTCTCGTTCTCTCCTTTCATTGAAATCGCTGCTCTCAGAAGCAGTTTCCCACTCCTCATTGGCTTGATCTGAGGAGTTCTGGTTCGACAAGTCGGGGGACTTGCTACCCACTGCAGTGATGGTGGGACTGCTGGTCTCAGGCAGCGAGTTGTCTAAGGGAGATGTTTGGTCATGTGCAGGTACCACCTCTGCAGGCACAGTTAGAGGAGTTCCTGGAGCTCTGGACATTGTTGGAGAGAGGGACAACAGAGCGAGTGCACAACTAGGGGCAGCTGCAGCAGGCACAGAAGGTAACAAAACAGGAGGGCTTGCAGCTGTATCTCCAGCACCCAACACTGCAGCCTCTCGCTCTTTCAAGCGCCTAAAGCGAGGAGGTTTATCCTGCTTTGGGGGCCGAGCTGGGCGAGATCGACGAGGCCTCTCTCTGCTGTTCTGAGGAGCACCCTCTCCAAATTTCTTTCCCTCCATTTTCGGGGGTCGTCGATCAGTATGGGGATTGTCGAATCTTGTTGAAGACTCGGTGTCCTCAGGCCTGAACGTCTCCATCGGTTTAGAAGGCCACTGAGAAGAAGAGTCCCTGGGTCCTGGCCTTCTAAGAGGGGCTGAACGGGGACCTCCACGCTCCCGTGTGCCACCTCGTCTGTTGTATAATCCCCCTCTACCTCGCCGAGAAGGCTCTCCCTTGGGAAGAAATCCTGGTTTGGGCCGGCTGTCGTCATCCCCTCTCATTCCAGCCTTTTCCCCGATATGAGGTTGGTCGAAGCCCATTTTGTGGGGTCCTGATCGCCCCTCACCAGGGAGATCTCTTCTTAGTGGACGGCTCGGTTTGGTACTTGGCTCCCGGTCAGAGGGTCCAGTGTCGCTGGCTGATTCTCTCCCACCTTCACTTTCAGAGTCTGTGTCTGAACCACGCCGTCGCCTACGTTTTGGAATGACTTCAAAGTCCGAGCTCTCGCTGCGTGTCTCGCTTTCCTCTCTGTTGCGAAAGGCAGCAGCACCTGCAGCAGAAGGCAAGTCAGAACGTAATCGGGGCTCTCGGTAGGCGAACTCAGCACGGCTGCGACCACGACTTCCCCTGCCGCGACCACTGTAACTTCCTCTGTAGCTCCGTCCTCTGGAATAGTACTCCCCTCGCCCACGTCCTTTGAAACTCGAGTCAAGGGCCCATTCCCTCTCCTTGTCAGCTTCCTTGTCTCGGTCTCTGTCTCGTTCTCTCTCTCTCTCCCTCTCCTCTCTCCTGTAGGGACGCGCAGGAAGATGTGATTCTTTTCGGCTGGGCAGTTTTGGTTCTGGATGTTTGTCATTACTGGGCAGTTTGTCTGCTTTCTCTTCCTGGGAGGAGGAGGTGGGTACCCCCGAAGAAGGCTGTGGGTCTCTGGCCCTATGGTGGGCAGCTGGGGCTTCGTCCGCCTCAGCAGCTTCCCTCTTCCCATCACTCTGAGCTCGAGAGCTTTCAGACACGGCTGCAGCTGCTGATGAAGCTTTAGTTGACTGATCCTTTTTGGACCGGTCCCCTTTATCCCCTCTCTCGTGACGTTTCTCGCGCTCTTCTCTTTGCTCCCGTTCTTCTTTCATGTCCCTCAGGACAGGCTTTTTTATCGGCCCTGACCTGCGAACGGGTCTCTCTCCACCTGGTCCATCTCGGCGACCAGACCCTGATCTCCCGCCCCATCGCAGTTCGGCTTTCTGCTTGCTTGGAGCGGGCAGAGGGAGCTTCTCTTGTTTGTGTAATCCATCAGCTGGAGGTGTAGCCCTGTTGCTAGTTACAGCAGCCTGGGAGTAAAGCTCACTTTGGGGCTTATCAGCAGCCCGCTCCCCTGTGTCTGGGAGCTCTAGCGATTTTGTTGCCAAGGGTAGCCCATCAAACCTGGGCTCATCCAGCTTAAGGGAATGGCTGGAACCCTGAGAGACACTTCTCTGGAGCATGGCTTGACCAAGGGCTTCCACCTCTTCCCCACTAGGTAAGCCTCGATCATCAGCATCAAACGCCGAACTTACAGGCGCTCTATCTGGAGGCCCCGACACATCCTCCGGGCCCTGAGTAAACGCGGACAGGGACTCAGAGTCCCGAAAGAAATTACTTTTACGAGAGTCCACCGCACCGTGATCCTGAGCATAAATAGCTGGCAGACTCCTGTCCAGATCCAAACCAGAGTCCATCCTGAAAGCAAGCAGTTGTAATTAGACTAAAAACCTGTTGTACCGAGTCACACAACATTATTTCAATAAACCAACCACTGATAAATCTATTACAATACGTTTTTCCATACCGTTGCTCCTTATTGTCGTCACGTCCTTTTGGGGGAGTTACAGAGGGTAATGGTTCTGACTGTGGATATGGGTCTGATCCCCATACCATCCGTGAGTCTGAGGGGAAGCCATGGTCTCGAACTGGTCGGGACAAGTGGTCAAATGAGTCAGAGCTAGAACTGGAGTTGTCACCTGGTTCTCTGCGTACAATCTGCTTCTGAGGGATTCTCCCTGAAAACGATAAGAACAGACCAAATCTGATCAACTGATCTGACAGCTGAAACCAGATGTTTACTAAGACACCCACCTAACTATCCGACAGTAAGTTACATGAAACAGATGTTCTGCTATGTCAGGGTTACCAAAAATAATTTCTATTTGCAAATAACATTTCCCTCAATTTTGGTCAAACTAACTTAAACCAGAAAGAGCTTTCATTTAATGTCAGACAGTATGGAAAAAAAGGTAATGTGCCTTTTTTATACATTGTATGTAAAAATCAGTTTTCAGCCATTTTTCACCAGCTTATTCGTGCTTTTGCTCACCTGGGTGAATGTTTGCAGGGATGTCCATAGGGGGGCGGCCTGACATCATGCGGGGGTCCATGTAGGACTGCATCATGAGCCAGCGGGGGTCAAACCCCATGGAGGGCAAGTGCTGGTGGTGGGGGCCCATAGGTTGATACATGGAGCGGTGTTGCTGCTGTTGGGTAGCAGGAACACTGCCGCCACCTGATGGGGACACAGAGCCTCCACTTTGCTGTTGCTGCCACTGCTGCTGCTTCATCTGCTCCTTGGGGGTCAATGATGTAACATTTTGAATCAAATTGGTCCATTTTCATTGGTTACAGCTAATTAGAAATAGCCTCATATTTGACATATCATCTCCTTTCTATGGCAGCGGTGGAAACGTATAATATGTCACCTACATAATTATAACCTTTTGGGTAAGAAAACTATGTCATTCTGTAATAATTAGATCACAATGAACTACACTACATAGAAAACACACATAACTGAATCCACTGAACAATGTTGAAAATTGGAAGTATGTTAACATGAATGTGATGGAAAAAATATGGGGTTCCCTCAACAATGCTGGAGCTCTTGTGCACATTTTAGATGCACAGGACAGCTGTTATTCAGCTTCATTGTGGGATTAACTGAGTTTAAGTGAGCTACAGTGAAAAGTTGGATGATGAGGATCTAAAAATGCAGTCCTTTTATATGCTGTGACAATCCCAAGTGCTACCATCTCACACTGACAATACTCTTCAGTATAGAAGCTGTGACTATATATATATATATATATATATATATATATATATATATGTGTGTGTGTGTGTGTGTGTGTGTCATTATAGTGTGGGAGGTATATATATTCTAGTTGTTGACAAGAAGATCTGAACTAGGTAAAATTTGTTTCTGAGCTTTAAAGCTTAAAAAAAACAAAAAAACATTTCTGATTGGAAATCTGAAACATCCTTATTATTGGTGCTTCTCTAGTTACTTGCTTCACCTCTTGAAATTATGGAGTCATTAAACGGTCGGTAGCACTAAAAAAAATAGTTTTTCCACATCTTGAAAGAGCATTCCCTTTTGGTTGACCTTATATGTACATATACTGTTGACTGTTAACTCGCATATAACAGATCTAATAATCAAAACTCACTAGAAGCTAATTTTTAAGCCACTGGCAAATGTAAACATCATGACTGAATCTACCAAGCCTTGATGAAGTCAAGTTACCTAATTTAGTCAGTTTTACCTGCTGTCTAAGGAAACGTGGTGGCAAAGACTTCTGAAACTGTTTGGAGTAGCCTGAGATGACAGAGGGACGCATTGCAGCTGCTGCCTCTCCTTCCAGTTGAGGAGGTGCAATGGGGACTTCATCCCCTCCAGGAGGTTCAATGTGAGACAGGGACAGGTGGGGCTCATCCACTGCAAAAAAAACAACATAAGAATCCAAGAATAGGAAGATATCTAAATCCATATACATTGCTTTGCCAAAGTATTCGGCCCCCTTGAACGTTTCGACCTCTTGCCACATTTCAGGCTTCAAATATAAAGATATAAAATTCTAATTTTTTGTGAAGAATCAACAACAAGTGAGACACAATCGTGAAGTGAAATGAAATTTATTGGATGTGTCAAACTTTAACAAATAAAAAAAATGAAAAGTGGGGCGTGCAATATTATTCGGCCCCTTTACTTTCAGTGCAGCAAACTCACTCCAGATGTTCAGTGAGGATCTCTGAATGATCCAATGTTGTCCCAAATGACTGATGATGATAATTAGAATCCACCTGTGTGTAATCAAGTCTCCGTATAAATGCACCTGCTCTGTGATAGTCTCAGGGTTCTGTTCAAAGCACAGAGAGCATCATGAAGACCAAGGAACACACCAGGCAGGTCCGAGATACTGTTGTGGAGAAGTTTAAAGCCGGATTTGGATACAAAAAGATTTCCCAAGCTTTAAACTTTCATCTCAAACAAGGAGAAGACTGATCAGAGATGCAGCCAAGAGGTCCATGATCACTCAGGATGAACTGCAGAGATCTACAGCTGAGGTGGGAGAGTCTGTCCATAGGACAACAATCAGTCGTACACTGCACAAATCTGGCTTTTATGGAAGAGTGGCAAGAAGAAAGCCATTTCTCAGAGATATCCATAAAAAGTCTCGTTTAAAGTTTACCACAAGCCACCTGGGAGATACAAGAAACATGTGGAAGAAGGTGCTCTGGTCAGAAGAAACCAAAATCCAACTGTTTGGCCACAAAGCAAAACTATATGTTTGGCATAAAAGCAACACAGCTCATCACCCTGAACACACCATCCCCACTGTCAAACATGGTGGTGGCAGCATCATGGTTTGGGCCTGCTTTTCGTCAGCAGGGACAGGGAAGATGGTCAAAATTGATGGGAAGATGGATGGGGCCAAATACAGGACCATTCTGGAAGAAAACCTGAAAAAGCTGAAGACTGCTGTTCACGAACGCTCTCCATCCAACCTCACTGAGCTCGAGCTGTTTTGCAAGGAAGAATGGGCAAGAATTTCCGTCTCTCGATGTGAAAACTGATAGAGACAAACCCCAAGAGACTTGCAGCTGTAATTGCAGCAAAGGGTGGCGCTACAAAGTATTAACGCAAGGGGCTGAATAATATTGTACGCCACACTTTTCAGTTTTTTATTTGTTAAAAAAGTTTGACACATCCAATAAATTTCATTCCACTTCACAATTGTGTCTCACTTGTTGTTGATTCTTTAAAAAAATTCGAATTTTATATCTTTATGTTTGAAGCCTGAAATGTGGCAAGAAGTTGAAAAGTTCAAGGGAGCCAAATACTTTCGCAAGGCACTGTATTTACAGAACATTTGCCTACCTCTGTTGTCCTCCATATTAAAATAGTCCCGAATAGGTACTGATGGCCTGTCAGTCTGATTCTCCTGCACCAAGGGACAGACCTCAGGAAGAGAGGTTTCTCCCTCGCCCTGAGGCTCTGGGACTACAGTCACAGGTCTCTGGACAGGGGGACTGGCCTGACGAGTAAGCTCAGGCTCTTCCTCAGCATTTGTTTCTACTCGCTCCATCCTTTCCCTGTCTCGATCCACTCTCTCGGATAAAGGGGCTTGTACAACTGGGACCTCCGGCTGTGGAACTGGGATCGAGGGTACAGGAGTGGACGCAGGAACAGATAATGATAAGGCTTCCTCCCCAGCAGCTACTGCTTCTTCAGTAGTGGTCTGATCACTAGCAGGTTTGCCCTCGTTGGGAGGTCGATGTTTTTCATTTAGACGTTTCAGTTTTTCAGCACAAGCAGCAAGCCTCTGTTCTTCCATCCGCCGCTCCTCTTCTTCTCTCCTCCGTCTTGCTCGCTCTACAGCTTCAGAAATTTCAGACTGCTTCTTTCGCTTCTGTCGCCAAGCATCAGAATCCTCTTCAGCTCCTGGTGCCACAGCTCCCTGCGGTTTGTTCCCCCGTGGAGCACCGCTACCAACAGGTCGAGTGCCACTCTACAAACGGAAATAATTACACACAAACTGAGAAACATGCTAATAAAAGGAGTAAAAAAACCTAATGGTGGGTTTGTGTAATCCCAGTACGTTTTACCTGGTAGTCCTGTGAAGCAGCCGGTTTATTGTACTGCCCTACACTGCCAGGTGATGGTGCTCTAGGATCACCGCTGTCGGCCCAGGAGGTCTTAGTGCCCCCACGCTCTTCAGATCCTTCCTTCCAGCCTTCTTGATTGTCTGACGTCCGAGACCGTATCCACTCCCTAAGATAACATCGACGAAGAAGCGGTCATTTTATTAAACAGATCTTTCATGCATACACATACCCAAGACAAAACTATAAATGTTTACGGCATTCTGATAGCATAACAAAAGCTTTTACTTCAGAGACTGAAATAATTCACAGCATTTTTCTTTTTGCGATATAATTTAGCTAAGTTTCATAGTCACATTTCCAATTGGAGAAATATTCAGATATCTAAAAGCCCTATGTGTTTTAAAGTGCTGGGCCCTACAGCTTATGTAAACTCAATAAGTTTAAAACAGAAGAATCCTGGAGTGGTTTAAATAATTAAAGATTACATAACTTATCAAATTCTCACCAGTTTTCTCCTTTGTCTTTAGCAGCTTCCTCATCGTCACTAAAGTTCAGTTTCTCTGTGTAGTCAACCTCCATCTGAGCCCCTGAATATCACGCAGGACAGAAATCATGTAATACTTGAAGACAAAAATGAGGAGTAAATATCAGCCAAGTTAAAGCTTCTGACCTGCCCAACCCTCGTCAGCATCAGTGTCTAAATTGTCGAGCTCCTTCAGTTCTGTTGCACTGATGATTGAGGGTCTGTCTGGGTCTTGGAGCCAGGACTGAGGGGGTGGTTGCTGAAGCCGTGCTGAACGAGAACCCCTGAGGATCCAACGGAACGTAAAAGAGAAACAACGTTATATATATATATATATTATTTTTGTTGTTTAGGACATTGGAGTGACATTACTGTAATTGTTAGATGTATAGAGCTATCTTTATGCAACTATTAAATGTTATTTATTAGATACTTGTCAATATAACTCACTTTCCCCCATCCTGTGGTACAGGGTACCTGACGTTCCCCTGTCCTGGGGCAAACGTCATTTGTGGATAGGCATGGAACATCTACAACAAAAACAATGGTCACACTGGGTAAAACTAACACAAAATGCTAGATTTAGCTGCCTCTAATGTCTTTGTCAAATGAGACGTACATAAGGTGGCATCATGCTCCTGAAAGCTGGGTCAAAGTGAGTTGGCACCCCTGCAGGAGGCTGTTGCCCCCCATTAAGTTTAGGTTGAGAAGTGACAGAGGGAGGAATCCTCTCTCGGCTATCCTTCTTCTCCTTTTGACCTTCGGTTGTTGCATTTCGGCCAGTTTCTTCAGCTTCAACAGGTGGCGTGGAGGTACCAAGGCTCGTACTGCCCTCCTCCTGTGGCTTGGTATCCATCTCAGGGGGGCTGGATGCAGTGTTCAAATTCCTGCCTCCACCTTCACGCCAACTGCCAACATCTAGAAATAAAAAAGAGGGAGGTGTTGATGGTTCCCCTTTTGTGGAATATGACTAAATTAAGCTCACTTTGAAGTAAATAATTATATATATATATATATATATATATATATATATATATATATATATATATTCAGTTGATTTAGGGTAATAACTATCCAGATTCAAATTTTCAGAGTTCTTTGGTAACCATTTTTAGGAATAAATACATAAGCTGTTTGGTCAGAGTTTAAAAATGGAACCTGGAAAAACAAGTGGCAGGAAGAAAGCAGATGAACAGAAAAATCTGCAGAGACAAATCAAACAACTGACTGATGAATGGGTAGACAACGACAGATTGATAATTGATAGATAATAAACAAAAGAACTGATGGACAGGTAGAGCATTTAATGGACAAATGGAGACACGGATGGATTACTAGATGGCTAACTGTATGGATCATGGACGAATGTATGAATGGACAGGCAGATGGCTGGATGCACATAGATAGATGGATATAGAAGGACTGATAATTGATGAAATGATAAATGGATAAAGGGATGGATGGATGATAATGGAAAAATAGATGGATAGACGAAAGGATGGAAAATGGATTGATGGATAAGAGACAATGGACTAATGGATGGACAGACAGAAGGATAATGGACAAACAGGCAAGTAATGAATGATTGGGACAATATATCTTTTTGATCATGGAATATGGAATAAGGTCTGCAAATACTAACATTTCCATCCTGTTTTTCCTTTGATAGATTTCTATGCAAGTTTGAAACAAACGTTGAAACAGCTGACAACCAAATATGGTTCCTAAAATTTCAGAGGTTGCTAAAAATTATTTAAAGAAGAAAGTAAAACATAAATGCTAAACACATACAATAAGGGGCATTATAAATCTCCTAGATTTCAGTACATGCCTAAGTTTGTTCATAGGTGATGGAAGAATAAGACATTTTTCTTCTGTGAGGTTGCTTCAAACAAAACCTTAGTGTTTCCATCTGTGGTACAAACACAACAACATAAGCAGAATTTTGAAGACAAGCACACTTTAAGGGGGGTTGATCGTTTTTCCCCTTTAGGTCCCTCTTTAAACCATTTGGTCCAACACAGCCTCGTGTTTATGTGTGTGAGTGTGGCCCTACTTTGTGGTCTGAGGCTTGGGCCTGGTCCATAGGGCTCTTCATCTTGACCATCCCCTTTCTCCGCTTCACCGGCAGCCTGCAAGCTGGGAAACTCTTGATGAAAGTAGCTGCTTACACGAGGAGACCCTTCAATAAAAAATATGCACATTGTTACAAGGTTTTACAGATTACAGGCATAAAGACTGTAATCCTCACTGGACATACATCAATACTTCCAATCCTAAATTAGCTGAAGTACTCGTACCTTTTCAACTCATTCCCATTTTGTCACACTACAACCAGAAACTTAAGGATGTTTTTTTTTCAAATTATTAAACAAAAACAAGGGCAACAATACCTAATATTTTTTGCAAATAAAATCTGATAAAAGTGGCATTTCTTAATGTCTAACTCTAGAGAGAGCTACAGCTAAGATGGAAGAATCATAAGGAGGCAATTATTAGTCATGATTGCAACAAATCTGGCCTATGTGGAAGAGTGGTAAGAAGAAACCTGTCGTTGAGAAGAAAGTCATAAGAATACCAGTCTAAAATTTAAGACAAGCCATGAAGTGGAAACCCAGAAAATATGATGAAGAAGGTGCTCTAAATATTGAAATCTTGGCTTAAATTATGTGGCGAAAAATCAATGATGCACAACACACCATCTCCAATGGGAAACATGGTGGTGGCAGCATCATGCTGTAGGCATAAACGTTTTCCAGCAGCAACAGGAAGATGACTGGAGATGGATGGAGCTTAGATACAGGACAATCCAGAAGGGAAACCCATTAGAAGCTTCCAAAAAACTTGAGATTCAGCTGGAGGTTCATCTTCCAACAGGACAATACAGGCAGAGCTGCACTGGAATGGCTTAGCTCAAGTATATTAATCTGTTAGAATGGCCCAGTCAAAGTCCAGACCCAAATCTTATTAAGAATCTGTGGCCTTTTGTTTACAGATGCTCTCGCCATCCAATCTGACTGAGCTTGAGCTATTTCGCAAAGAACAACAAGCAAACAATTTCTGTCTAGATGTTCGAGGCTGGTGGAGAGACAGATTGTCTGCAGAGGTCTACATACAAATGCACACCAGCCTTTTCAGATTGTCCAACTTTTTCCAGTTAAACACATCGCAAGTTGTGCTTTTAACTTAAAATGAAGAAAATGTTCTAGGGTTAATACATTTGCAAGCCAAAGTATATGTAAACACTGCATATCAACAGAGTACATTCTTGACTGCTTAAAGTCAACGTAGCTCTTGGTTTAACATCATTGACAGCTTCCCAAATCTGGCTGGTTTATTAAAAAAACTCCAAGTCAAGAGTGTCTTATGTAAAGTACTTTGTGATTAGATTTTTACCAAAAGTCACATTTGGTGTCCTTCACCAAATTCAGTGCAAATAAATCTCTCTAATGGTTGCTTAAAACTGAATATGTACTGTATTTTATCAATTTATGTCAACCCTTGTTGTTTAACACTAGCAGATGGGACATAATATTTAAAATGCATGTTTTTAAAAGTAGATTTGAGACTCTGGGAGCAGATGGCAATAATATTTACCATCAAGCTGCTGCGGCTGCTTGTTGTTTGCCCAGGAGCGGCTTCCACCAGTAGAAGGCTCTTGTGACTGGAGTGGTGCTGGTTTGCTTTGGGGTGGGGGAGTTTCTTGTTGCCTGTGGTAGATGATAATAGCAATTTTAAAGAAACTGTTTTAAAATTAAATGCCCAATGTTGATTTTTTCCTTATTAAATATGTTTTTGGTTCCTCAACATGTTCTTAACTAAAAAAAAAAAGAAGTGAGTTTACCTCTCCTCTCCCCCCTCAGCTCTGGATGCCCAGCCGCTACCGTCTTTGGGGACAATGTTGACGTTGGGGTCGTTTCCTTTGTTCTCTGCTTTCAGGCTGGGCAGGTTAGCTGGAGGGGGCATTCGCCGGCTGACAGCAACTTTGCCCAAACTCTGGAGCCCATGTCTGGCAGCCACTGGAAGGAACATTTCAAAATACAGCAGCAATGTGAGGACCTTTCAGAAAACAGATGCCAAAAAAGACACAGGTCTACTTTATTTAACCCATCTATGAGGCAACAGTCATCCTGCTTCCAACTCTAACCAGGGTGCGATCTGTTACGTATTTTCATACACGTAACGTGAAAATGTTTTTTTTTTCTATTATAGTCTGAAAAAAGGTTTCCGTTTTTTCACGGATCTTTCGAGCTCCATTTCTCCATTCATCCCATACGGTAAATCAATCCTTTCCATATAGATATGACCATGTTAGTATGTGGGGCTGGTGAAAATTATAAGCATTGCTCAGCCAATTTAAGCTCTTCGACATCCAATTAAATAAAGCAGGACCTTAACAATCCAATACAGTCACAGTGTCACAATTTGTTTGTTTATATCTAACAAATATGTCCATCTTACACATGCTTGCCAACTGGGTTTCTCTTGGATTTTATGAAACTAAAAATGTAATCACTTCATTTGATGTCAAAAATAGAAAGTATATACAAAGCTCATATTATTTATCTGATGCAACCCGGGTTCTACTAGTTCTAACCCCCAGCATCATTCAGTTAAAACAAAGTGAATGAGAGCGGACTCCTACCAGCAGTTTTCTGGGTTTCCAGAGATTTGCCTTTGTAGGTGTTGAAAAGGCTAAGGGTTGCATATTTGGTTTTGCCATCCTTTGCCTTGGTGCTCTGCCCTGACTTCTCTGACATTTCGCTGGAAACTCATTGAGTCTGGTCCTTTGGCCTCGCCTCCAGAACCAGCCTCCTAGATGAAGACAAAGATAAAAACAAGATCTTAAATGGTGCAGACTTCATTTTTGATTTGCTGATTTTAATTCATATTTACAGTTTTATGTCAACATGGCAGTAAGGAAATAATCACATGGTACTTGGAGGGATAATGCAAGAGTCAGAGGGCAGAATGTGAGTTCAAATGAGGATCATCAAAGACGGACACAGAACACATTTGGAACTGCAGTGTCTTTCCTAAGCAACACAAAGGTCATTTATTATTAACAGTGGATCAGTGTAACGGAGCTTGTGAGTATTGTGGTGAGTTGAAGTGTGCGTGTTATGCTGAACGGACCCGACAGCTCTAATCAGTACGGTCTAAATGTTTGAACGCATTCTTAAACAGGCAGAAGGATCATCTCCTTAAAAAGAAAGGTTCAGAAAAATAAGCTTTACTGTATTTATAAGACCTGATGAGCGTAGCTAGGCAGCCACACTTTAGCTCAAGACAAGGTATGAATAACATCATCAGCACAGCAACATTATATTCAGTCTTAGATTATTTCAGCAGCAGTAGGAATAATTGTTGTACTTCTGTTTTAATTTACAAGCATTTAGATCAGATATAATTTATTTGCGTTTTAGTGAGAATGTGATGCTATAAAACAAGGTAATTTTACTAAGAGTTATCATACCACTAGATTTTCAGTCTTCTTTGTACTCACGAGGCGTATGTACATTTGCACCCATCTCTGTCAAAGTGGGAACCGAGATGTCTGCAGGGAAGGTTTTTTAAGGATTTTTGCAGTAGTCAGAAACAGCAAGTGAGCAAAGAGTCAGAGAAAAGCAAATGGATGTTAATGGCCAACAGAACCTGTCAAATGTACAAAATTAATTTTGTACATTTGCAACCCACTGCTACAGCAATAGAAGTGGCAGTGGGTTGAAGAAATAATACAGGTCCTTCTCAAAAAATTAGCATATTGTGATAAAGTTCATTATTTTCTATAATGTAATGATGAAAATTTAATATTCATATATTTTAGATTCATTGCACACTAACTGAAATATTTCAGGTCTTTTATTGTCTTAATACGGATGATTGTGGCATACAGCTCATGAAAACCCACAATTCCTATCTCACAAAATTAGCATATTTCATCCGACCGATAAAAGAAAAGTGTTTTTAATACAAAAAACGTCAACCTTCAAATAATCATGTACAGTTATGCACTCAATACTTGGTCGGGAATCCTTTTGCAGAAATGACTGCTTCAATGCGGCGTGGCATGGAGGCAATCAGCCTGTGGCACTGCTGAGGTCTTATGGAGGCCCAGGATGCTTCGATAGCGGCCTTTAGCTCATCCAGAGTGTTGGGTCTTGAGTCTCTCAACGTTCTCTTCACAATATCCCACAGATTCTCTATGGGGTTCAGGTCAGGAGAGTTGGCAGGCCAATTGAGCACAGTGATACCATGGTCAGTAAACCATTTACCAGTGGTTTTGGCACTGTGAGCAGGTGCCAGGTCGTGCTGAAAAATTAAATCTTCATCTCCATAAAGCTTTTCAGCAGATGGAAGCATGAAATGTTCCAAAATCTCCTGATAGCTAGCTGCATTGACCCTGCCCTTGATAAAACACAGTGGACCAACACCAGCAGCTGACACGGCACCCCAGACCATCACTGACTGTGGGTACTTGACACTGGACTTCTGGCATTTCCTTCTCCCCAGTCTTCCTCCAGACTCTGGCACCTTGATTTCCGAATGACATGCAGAATTTGCTTTCATCCGAAAAAAGTACTTTGGACCACTGAGCAACAGTCCAGTGCTGCTTCTCTGTAGCCCAGGTCAGGCGCTTCTGCCGCTGTTTCTGGTTCAAAAGTAGCTTGACCTGGGGAATGCAGCACCTGTAGCCCATTTCCTGCACACGCCTGTGCACGGTGGCTCTGGATGTTTCTACTCCAGACTCAGTCCACTGCTTCCGCAGGTCCCCCAAGGTCTGGAATCGGCCCTTCTCCACAATCTTCCTCAGGGTCCGGTCACCTCTTCTCGTTGTGCAGCGTTTTCTGCCACACTTTTTCCTTCCCACAGACTTCCCACTGAGGTGCCTTGATACAGCACTCTGGGAACAGCCTATTCGTTCAGAAATTTCTTTCTTTGTCTTACCCTCTTGCTTGAGGGTGTCAATAGTGGCCTTCTGGACAGCAGTCAGGTCGGCAGTCTTACCCATGATTGGGGTTTTGAGTGATGAACCAGGCTGGGAGTTTTAAAGGCCTCAGGAATCTTTTGCAGGTGTTTAGAGTTAACTCGTTGATTCAGATGATTAGGTTCATAGCTCGTTTAGAGACCCTTTTAATGATATGCTAATTTTGTGAGATAGGAATTTTGGGTTTTCATGAGCTGTATGCCAAAATCATCCGTATTAAGACAATAAAAGACCTGAAATATTTCAGTTAGTGTGCAATGAATCTAAAATATATGAATGTTAAATTTTCATCATGACATTATGGAAAATAATTAACTTTATCACAATATGCTAATATTTTGAGAAGGACCTGTACTATCATAGGCCAAATGGAAAATTAAGCAGTAAAGTTAAGTTGGAAAAGTATTGTTAACAAGTGTGATAAACAGAAAGCTTTATATTTTGTGACATTGCAAACTTTGATGATTAAAGATCAACATTTCCCCATTAATCTAGATGCTCTAAAAGCAAAATGGAAAAATAAACATTTTGGACAGAGAGCGGCTTCATCTGATGTGAAACACACCCTGATAAAACCAATGATAAACAACTTTTTGAACAAATTTTCCATAAATGGTATCATTGAATGACTGCTGATCATTCGTGGTATGATCAGCAGTCATGCAGTGGCACAAAGAAGGCAGGATTAAACATTCACAAACTAACACCTCAGAAAGACGTGAATCAGGGAAAATCCCTTGAGGAATTCACCAATTTCCTCTCTAACTAAAGGTCAGCACAGAAAGACGAGGACAAAGGGGCATTAATGTGCACAGGTCCGTCTCCAAGTGCTTTAGGGCGACTGGACAAGCAGAGTGCAACATGGCATCTTATGCCCCTTTTCCACTGGCTCGATTTGGCCCGACTTGGCTCGCTTCGCGAGCATTTCCATTACGGTTATTTCTGTACCGGTACCTACATTTTTGGTACCTCCTTCTTATCAGGGCTAAGCGAGGCCGAGTCGGTACTGTACGTAACATGGACAAACGGCTGTTCACTGATTGGCCGTAGGCACGGCCAGCCGTAAGAGTCGACCAGCGTAAAAAAAATAAAATCTTTATTTTCAAACGTGCATTCAAGCGAGAGAGAGAGAAACATATGATGGAGTCCACACAGTTCTCCGGAAAAGTCACCCCTTGGAGCAACAACGAGGTGCAAGCTTTTCTGGCGATCATAGGAGACTGCAGTATTCAGCGGCAGCTGAATATACATATATATAGGCAACAACTATTAGACATAAATTGGGACCTAATTAAAATCTTTCCAAGTCTCTTAAAGGGAAAGTGAAATCATTAATAATAATAATAAAAAAACAGATGTCAAAATCCTACTCATCAAATCTGATTGTCAATGCAGTCAGCAGATTTAATCCCCAGGCAATAGGCGTTTTACTTCTTGTTTTTGTAACACGTTTTGGTCTTTTCTTTACATTGGCGGTTGGGTGTTTCGTTCGCGGTTATGCAGCATAACACATGATGCTTTAAAGCCGCGCCTCCAGGAGGTGTTCCCTTCAGCGGAGCGAAAGCGGGTCTATGGAAATGCAACACACAACGTGCAGAGCCGTGCGGAGCTGTTCTGGGCTGGCCAAGTCGAGCCAGTGGAAAAGGGGCATAAGCTTTTTAGCACCAACTGTGGTCGTCAGATGTCATCTAGCAACATCTTAATCACACCTGGTTTTTTAAACATACGATCTTTAATATTCTGAAAGCATCAACCTGGTAAATGCAGGACATGAACTATTCCCAGCTACAGTATAATTTAATACACAAACACTGACAGTGATTAAAATTAAAGACCTGTAGAAATCAGTTGCCCATTGAACCACATGCTCTTCAGAACAAGCATTACTTTACTGATGCAGAAAAAGCAAACATCCTGATGTACTGATAATTATTTCCTATATTGCAAATTACAAGAGACAATAATATCACCTTAAAATGAAATGGAAGTCTAGTGAAAAATTATTTGTTAAACTTTTTTACAGAGTTAACTTATGTTCATGCTAGGAAATATTTAAGTTAACTGAAATTATTTAAAACAAGACTCATGTAATTGACTTAGCAGTGGAAAAAACAAATGGGGGGAATTCTCATAGAGAGAAGTCCTGGTTCTAAACGTCCTGGTTTATTCTGCTTGTATCAAATATTTTAATAGCCATGTAATAGTTATATCATCAGACTATATGCGATAGCTGACAAAACATTAAAACAAGAAGTAAAGATGCACAGAAGAAATTAGCTAGTGTCCTAATTCTGACTGTTTTCAACCTGATCAAAAACTTTTTTTTCTAATCAGTGAACGCACCATATGTATGCACCGGTTAAACGACACTTTTCGGTGCAGATGTTGTCACTGGAGGAAGGCGACTCAAAACTGGGTATCATCAGTATGAGTGAAGTGTTTAACAAAGTTGGAAGAAGCACCGAGATCCAAGAAGCTATCTAATATTTGTAAATATTACGATGACGATATCAGGTGCGATACATGTCTTTTTTTTTTCTTACCTCCCTTTCTAATTTGTACTTCCTACTCTGTGACCTTTAGCATTTTTGGCAATGTCATTTGTGTCTGGTATGAGCTTTTGCTGCCGTGAGACTGTCCTACTGGATAAATACTGCATTAGCATAAAAAATACAACTTCAAAACTCTTTAAATGCATTACTCAAGAATTATTGCACTCTAAGCAGTCCTTTACGGTATGAATATTGCGCACACTGATATATTGTGCAGCCCTAATAACCATAGGTAGCTGTAGGCCATTTCACCCCTTTGATCGTTGTCTACTTCTTGCAGTTTTAGTCATTTAATAATAATGGATGGTCAACAAAATGCTAGGAGCATGTCTTCAGTTCAATGTGGGCATGGTGAACGCGTTTCGTCTAACTGTCGTCGTTGGCAAACTTTCTTGGCAGACATAAACAGGTCAGATAAGTTTCATACCGTAAAATTACGACAATTTGTCCATGGGGCGAACGGACGCAAAGCCCAGGAGGACCAAATGCATTACAGCGATGTTGCCGTTTTATTCGTTTGAACTAAAAATCTTCTGTCTATTGTGGAAAATTATGGATTTGGAAATGCTTGAACCCTTTTGGAAATCTCGAGTTATCGTAAGGACCTACATTCTCTAGGGAATAAACACAGGAACTACTATTTAGGGTTTATTCACACTTGCCACTTTTAGTCCGCTTTAAACAGACCATAGTTTGTTTCCCTCCTTGGTCCGGACCTTTTGTGCAGGTGTGAATACACTCAAGCGAACCCTGGTCCGGACCAAACAACCAGACCGAGACCTCCTTTTTGAGGTGGTCTCGGTCCGCTTCCAAACGGACTCTGGTGCGGTTCGCTTATGGTCTGAATACAAACCGGCCCCGATCCGAACCAACTACAAAAAGCGTACGTCTCTTTGGACATAAAAAGCCACCATAGCCAGTTGCAAAGGTGTGTGTTGTAAAGGTAATCATACCCGATAAGCTGTGTGTTGCTTAGCAACGCTACCGGCTTGTTGTGGGACAAGGCACGTAGAGAACGTCGGCGATCAGCCCGCATTCTCCAACGGGGTTCCAAGATTATTAATGGAACGTCTCAAAGTCTGTGCTGAATGAGCTGCTCTTCACCTTCACAATAACAATATTACAGCTGTAATAACGGCACAATTATGCAGAACAGAGGCGCTGCACGCAGCACTTCTACAGCTGTTTTCCTAAATGTCTGGGTCTGTGCTCTGTCCCGCCCGCGTCATTTGTGTCCAATGGGAACAATGATCGTCACCTGCGTGGCTTTGTTTACAAGTAATAGTTCACTTGCAAAAAGTACAATGTGAAAACAAACCGCACCAAATAAAAAAAATAAAGTTTGCTTTTGGTCCGGACCAAATGACTTTCCTGGTGTGAATACACCATTACAGTTCGCAATGGTACATGTGCTAAAGATGCTAAATTCTGTTTGAAATGTCAAGTGCAATTATTTATTTTTAAATACAGTTAAAACCCTGCTTTGTAGCGACTGATCTAACATCTCTGCTCCCAACGTAAATCAGTGATGACCAGTTACAGGAAGAAGGCATAAAGACATTTTTACTGCTGTGAATTACATCTTTTATAGTGCCAGAGGATCCAATCTGCCTTCAATTATAACAAATGTAGGAAAGCCTTTACATCTTCACCATCTTCTTGCTTTTCCATTCCACATAGCTCTGTCAAGAGTTTTGCAATAGAGACAATTTCAGATAATTGTGATTCAAACCATGTTATCCATTCTAAGAAACTATATCTAATGAGAGTTGGCTACAGTTTCATTAGTCTTAAAAAGAAGTAAACAGTGACCATCTTTAAGTATACATGTGAAAACAGAGCATTTTGCTGTAGTAAATCCAAGTGCTAAATTACCCTCACCAGTGTAGAAAGTGGAGCCTAAAAATCAGTCATTATTCAAGTCTGTTCATTGCCAGGAGAACCCAAAATAAGACTCAACAACATTCATTTCTTCAATTAATCAACACTCCTGTTCTATAGGACACCCTTCTGTCCTACACATTTTCCATGTCAAAACTCCATACCTTTCCAGACCTCCCTGGTTCTCAATCTTTATAATCCTAATCTTATGACTTTACTCCTACAGTCAAGCTTTAAACATGGCACCTGTACACTTCAGATGAAGTAGAGGCAAGAATGAAGGAAAGGAGAATTATGATGATGAATGTAAGGATGGATAGATGGATAACTATGAATGGAAATGATAAAAGATAAAGAGATGGACGGGCAAACTAACAGTTGGATCAGAAAGAATGGATGGATGGATGGATGGACTGAATAGATGATAGATGACAGACAAGTGGAGGAATGGATGGACATTAATAACTGAATTGTAAAAATGGGACAAATTGCTAAGATTAATGGACAGATAGGTGAGCAGAAGTATAGAACATTTCATGGGTGGACAGCTAGATGAACAGTTGGACTGATGGACAAACAGATGGAAGACTGGATAGGACAGATGGATGGATGTTAGTATGTATAGATTAATCAATTGACAACTTGATAAGTCAGAAGATGAATGAAACTTTGAGAAAACTTTCGTCTGAAGAAACACAAAAATCATTGACTATCCAGACCTGGGAAACTCTCTGGAATCCATATCTAGATGTTGGATCAGTCAATCCATCGATGTCTGATATCCTGACCATGAATGAAATGTGTTGGTGAACTAGCAAAAACCACGAGTATATTTAATTGTTTCCAAAGATTGTTCAATTAAACACGTACCTAGACCAGTAATGACCCTACTGCACACATTTCGTCGCTTTACCGCTTCGACATAACAATTTCAAGTTAAATTTAGCTGTTTCTTTCCGTTATAAGAATCACTGCTGGTGGGTCAACAGGCCATCCGATTCCATGAATCAAACCACAGACAGGGTGGGTGGCTCACCACGGCAGGGTAGCAGAGGCCCTCTTCGCCCAGAAATCAATCAGAGAGGACCCAGATAACACTCTTTAATTCAACATAGGCTGTACTTAAAGGTGCCCGGTTATAGCGTCCTCAGCATCACGACCTAACGTGTGTGGTACTGAACGTGGTGCTGCAACAGAGCAGGCCACAAGCTCGACTCGTTCAGCGTAGTTTCGTTTCCTCACTGGTCGCCATCACATCCACTCAAAAGCCGTCCGTATGCTAACCAGCTAGCGCTGTGCGAGAGCATTCAAGAGTCGAAACCACAGACCCACCTGCCACCGCCGCTGTGTCCCTTGTCTTCTGCAGTGCGTTATACCCCCCACTCAAAATCCGGTTTCGGCCTGGTCGGAGGTGAACGAATGACTGTCTGGCCGGCGGATTACAAAAGCAGGCTAGCTCCGTTTAGCTCTGGTCGCTAGCTGCCAACAACCTGCTGTCCACATGCAAGGGAGGGTTGATTGCTTTGTGCGTTTTCCGTCGCTTCTAGCCGCCGGTCTGTCCTCGTGTGCTCGGCCTTTGATGTGGGAGCCGGCGCGCGGTATTCCCGGGTGTCCCGTGGCTCCGTTATCTCGTGCCAGACCGTTTTTCTAGTTGAGTGAGGCCCCGCTCGCGCCGCGGCCTGTACCCAAAAAAATCAAAGATGGCAGACAGCAGTTGCCAGATTTGTCTTCTGTTATCCCCCCATCGCGGCTTCCAACAATCCGCATCGGTGCTCAAATATTTGTAACTATATGCATCTGCTGTGAACTATGTTAAACTTCCACTGAGAAGGATTAATTAAAATAAAACAAAATGCATTTATTTAAATTTGATTGCAAAGCAAACAGTTTACAGCCAAACCAGATATTGTTGTTTTTTTTTCTTTTTTCTGGGATCATTTACAAAATGTGCATAATAAATGTTCAAATAAAAAAAACTGAAATTTTGAAGAGCTATTGGCAAAAAGCTTTGCAGCAGTCTGGAGCTTCTGTTTTAAATGTTGCAGTACCCTCTGAGTTTGAGGGAACTCTGACAACGTTTGGCACTTCTTAAACAGATCCTTCACAGAGGGTGAGGAGGCTGGACTTAAATGTTGGCCTCCCATCACTATCCATTGCAGGGCTCTCCTGTCTGCCATGTAGCAACTGGAGCACCATGCTGAGATGCAGTATGGTAGTATGGTGTTGTTTGTTATAGTTTCTTCAGAAAGGGCTATCTCTTACTGAGCCTGGCTCATGATCCCAGTGGCGTTCAACTCCAAGTGGGCCACTGGAAAAAAAAATTTGCTTCCACTTCCCCAAGTTAGACATTCTGATCTGCAGATATGATTTCAAGAAAGAGGGCAATTTGAGTTATAACATTCATCTATTTTTATTTATGCTTAGTTCACTTTTTTGCCTTATTCACCTTTTCTCTACATGTTAATAAAACTATTGTATCTTTGCACTTAACCCTAAAACTAATTAAAGTACAGCCCAAAATATACATACGTGAAGACATTTAATGGATGACCTTTTTAATACGTGAATATCTAAACCTGGCAACCCAAATTCTTAGTAGTCACGCGTGGACAAAATCTGTTTCCGGGGTGTACCGGTGAATCTGGAGCGGCGCTATGTTTGAACTTCACAGATTTACTGAATCAGTGTTGATCCAACCCATCTCTGTGTTGTAATTATCCAACAAAGTGAATCAGAATTTGGTTCTTCAGTGTTTCTAAGCGTGTCTGATTGAGTCAGTGAGAAGCAGAGATCTCTCTCAGCCGATTGGGGATTTAGGAATTTCTTTGCTGCCACATGTGTTTTGTAAGTGCTATACACTTATCCTTGGAAAGTATTTACACCCCTGGAACATTTTCAAGCTTTGCCCCTTTAATGGGGTGGACCGATACAAAATAGTGCATAATTGTAAGGTGGGAGAAATGGTTTTTAAAGTGCCCACTCACAGGGCAGCCTGTGAGTGGGCAGCAAAGCCTCGGTGACCCGTCCCCCCTTGTCTTGTGTCATGATGTATGTTTGAATGGGTTGTACTGGAATTCTAATTTCCCCTCAGGGATCAATAAAGTATCTTTGAATTGAATTAAAAGTTTGGTGTGTATTGAAACCAGTCACAACTTTGCCAAACTACTTTTTGTTGTAATTACAGCTGCTAGTCTTTTGGCAAACAATTTTTTCTCTCTTTTTGATGCTTCTCTCTAAAATAGCTCAGGCTCACTCAGATTGTCTGTAGAGCGTCTGTGAATAATAACATTTCTTAATTCCATTTAGATCTAAACTTTGAATGGGCCAGCTAAGATCAAACATGTACATACACTATAAAAAGACACAGCATTTTTCCAAATGATCTGACAATATCTCAGTTCCCTGTTTTAGGTTAGTTAGATTACCAAAATAATTTCTATTTGCAAAATATCAGAATAAGAAAAGGAGAGTTATTTTTAAGAGATTTAGTTTCTTTTTTCAGAGTCAGAAA
Source organism: Girardinichthys multiradiatus (assembly GCF_021462225.1). Classification (NCBI taxonomy): domain Eukaryota; kingdom Metazoa; phylum Chordata; class Actinopteri; order Cyprinodontiformes; family Goodeidae; genus Girardinichthys; species Girardinichthys multiradiatus. The sequence continues at coordinate 35,424,291 of NC_061802.1, read as the reverse complement.
GTTATATACACCAGGATCACTATGCCTTTAAACTATTTCGGTAAGCCCACATTGTGATGTAATGACTTTATAAGCTTCTGGTTGGTTAATTTACATGATTTAATTGGCATACACGTGAATGTATTTTAAGGCAACACCTCAAACACAGTGCTTCATTGTTTGAAATCATGCGAAAATAAAAATACACTTGCCAAGATGTCAGGAAGAGGGGTGTGAACCTCCATAAATCAAGTTTATCCTTAAAAATTCTAGATGCCCAAAGGCATCTGTTTAAATAATTATATTCAAGTACAAGCCCCTCAGGAATGTCTAGCCATCATGCCATTCAGGAAGGAGAGGTTTTGTGTCCCAGAGGAACGTATTTTTGTGCAACATGTGCACATCAACACCAGGACAAAAGCAAAATACCTTGTGAAGATACTATCTTAAGCATGCTAAGAGAATATTGTTATATCCAGTGAAACAAGTTCTGCACTGACATGGCCAGAATGAACACTCAGCATGGAGAAAGCCATTACTCCAGAAGCAACTTGGGGGAAAAAATTATTACAGTTTGCAAATACACTCATGGACAAAGGCTTTTGATTTTTGGAGATTCCTCTTGAATGGTAAAGGTGAAACATTCTAGTGAAAAGTTTACATATACTTATTATGGGTATGAATGCCATATTAGTTTGGACTATTAATAATTTATTTGCTCAATCTTTGGATTGTGAAACAATAACTAATTTCATAGACAAGAATATGGTGCAAAATGTTGGATTTATTTTGGATTTTCCCTAACCCAAACAATCAAATTATATGTGCATGCTCAAACATACACACCCCTCAGTAATTTTAAATTAGATGTCTACTTTCAAACTATACCTTGACCACAGAGTTTTTGTATCCACCTACAAGCTTCTGGCATTTTGGCAGAATCATTTGGCAGCTCAATCTTTGTCTTATATGGCCAAAAGAAACTCTTCAGAAGAGATATAGCTTTGATGGTTTCTTGGTTTTCCAGATCATTTCAACTAATCGTCCTTCATTTGATGACAACAGTCTGGGTCAGATGGTTTGGATTTAAATGGGTTGGATTTAACAAGGCCAGAACTAAAAATACAAATTAAAACTGGTTGGTGGAATGCATAAATCAGGTTTCTGAAATGGCCCTGACCTCAACCCTATTGAACATTTGCTGACTATTTCTAAAAAGACAGTCCTGTTCCTAGAAATCAACTTAAGTGAACTTTACCAATTCTGCTAAAAGAAGAGGTCAAAGAGACAACCCCAATTATGTCAGAAGCTTGTTAGTGGCTGCAAAAAGCATGTTGGCCTGGTACAACTCCCCGAAGGACTTTAAATCAAAAACTGGTCGAGGTGTATGTATTTATTAAAGCCTGTATTTACAATCTTGACCTCAGGTGGATGACAGAAAATCCAACCTCAGCACCCAATGCTTGTTCTGAAGGTGTATTGAAGTCATTTGTTGTATAATAACTCCACCCTGAAAAAAAAAGAATGGCTCAGCTGCATTCATCTGGCATTCGTGTCAGTGGTGAAAGTAACTTTTTACCAGGACTGTATGCATAAATACCAGCAAACAGAGCAGTCTTGCATTCACCTGGGTAGTCAGATTCCCCCAAAACACTAAGAGTTTGTGTTTAAACAAGACTAACCTAAACCTTCAATGCAAGAGAGCACTCATGATTAAACTCTGAGATTGACTCCATCCAAGTCTGGATATGCAAATTAATCTTTACTAGGTGACCTAAAAACTACTGTGCAACACTGGGGAGCTTTAGCATTTCTCAGAAACCTGTAGGATCATTCAGTAAAATAATTTTGGCTCAATTTCTTACAGAAAACTAAAAATCAATACATATAATTGATGTTAGAGAATTAGTGGGGGTATAAATAATGTATCCTTCATAGTCTCCTTTTCTCTAATTAATGGTATTTAAGTAAAACCTGCAAAATGAAGGTCTAGCTTTATCCAGTTTCAGTTAATCATGCATTGCAGTTGTATCACATCATAGTTCCCAGAGAGAACTTTGTATCACATGCTTACAGTGTGATGCAGTGAACCACAACAATCCTGACCTCTTCAGACTAAGACGAGGGTGAAATCTGTACTCACCGTCAGATGGCACCATAAACAAGTGTACAATGTCTAAGGCTGATGTGCACCCTTGAAATAGGCAAACATACAGAAAAGTTTCTACTTTTTGAATTATGAATAGTGGCATAAATATCAAATTCAAAGCCTGAGTATTATTATTTTCCTTAATTCTTTTACATTTATTGTTGCTAAATCTAAATGTTTTAAAGCAATAAATCACAGTATGGCAAGTCAAGATTTTTTATGCTACATCTGTTGCTGTTAAAGTGTATTTGCTAGATCCTTTGATGGAGCTGAAAGGATGTTTGTTGGCACTCCATAACCCAGCGACAACCAACAAAGCCAGGGGCCCGATCAAAGATCTCTTCAGTTTCAGCTCATCAAAGAGTCTTTTCTCTTTGGTTTGTTCTACTCTTTCTCCAACTTAAAAAAATGTTTTGGTGATGGCAAGCCCTACCTTCCAGTTTTTCTGAGACAAAACCGGCATTGAATGAAACATCAAAGCATTTTTAAATGTGCAGTCTTTTAAGAGATGTTGCTGTGTAACATTTCAAGAGACCCGACAAAGGAAATTGTGTCTCTGACTTAATGCAAAACAAGTTGAACTTCTAGCACAGTGTCAGCAGAGTGCTCATGGGTAACCTATTCCTCACACCCATGCTTATCAATGTTTTAAAAGAGGTAGATTTTTTCAGTCCTTTTATTGTTTCTCGTATTGATGTATCTGTCTTTGCGTTAGCATGAGAAACACATGCGAAATCCACTATCATCACTGATCATAAAAAGCTCAGTGTTGACCAACTTTGAACTGTTGTTATCAGCGGCCTGTCAACGATAAGCAAACGGTTGCCCTGATTCTCTGCCCTCTCATCCCATAAAGAGGGTGAATGTTTTCTTTTACTGAAAACAAAATGAAATGGGCTTACGGCTTTTTGTAATGAAAGAAATGCTATGTCTAAGACTACGCCATTGCAAGCGAAGAAAATGAGCTTTACTTTAGGGTTTTATGGTAAAAGATATCGAATAATGTTTCTGGTAGTTCTGTTGAAGCACTTCTTTTTTTTTTTATTATTATTTATGGAATGCAACTTATTAAAGGGTGTGAGAAAAGTTGCCAAAAAGATGTTTGGCTCTGTTAAATGTTGACTAGCTACATGAAAAGGATGGTGAATCAGACAGAACAAAGTTCTTTAGCTTTAGATTTAAACTGAGACTATAAGCAGTGTTTAAAGATGAGAAGTCATAGTCTGGGGTTGAATTGGAATCGTACATATATCAACGTTATATACTTAGGAATCTATTTATGCATATTACAACAGCAAGGCTTAAAAAAAAAAAAAAATGTTCTAGTAAAAATTGGCTGATTTGGCAAATAATGTGGCACTGGTAAGTTGTTAGAGTGATTGTGGTTGCATTCAAATTAATGTGTGGAAAGCTCCTGGCAAAATTATTCCACACCTCTTGAACCTGTTTACATTTTGTTACATTACAACCACAAATCTCATCGAATTATTTTAGGATTTTAAGTTAGACCAACACAAAGTGGGGTATAATTGAACAGTGCAAGGAAAATAATGCTTGTTTTTCAAGATTTTTTACAAACGAAAATCTGAAAAGCGGGCTGTGCATTTCTATTTAGTCAAAGCTCCCTCTAAATGTAACTATAAGTCCTCTGGGCTATGTCTCTTCCACCTTTGTACATCTAGAGACAGAAATGTTTGTCCATTCTTTGCACACAAGCCCAAAGCTCAGTGAGATTAAAAGTCTTTCCACAGATTCTCAACTGCACTTTAACTGGTTTATTTCAACACATGGACATGCTTTGAATGTTTCACTGTAGCTCTGGCTGTATCTTTAATGTGGTTGTCCTGCTAGAAGGTGAACCCCCACCAAAGGTTCAGTGACCCCGAATTGCAGAAATATAACTGCTGCAGTCTTCCGGGCTGTCTTGATCAACTTTGAAGATCTAAAGATTCCAATTTAGTGTAGTTAAGTCTTGTGTCAGATCTTTAATTGGATTTAAGCCTGGACACTTTGCTGGGGCGTTGTAACACAATATGAATTAGCAATGATCTAAACCATTCCATGTTAGCTCTAGCTGAATGTTTCGCGTTGTTGTCCTGCTGGAAACTGAACCACCATTTGCCATTTTCATGTAATCATTTTCTCGTCTTGGCAGGTTTGTGGCAGTTGGTTGAGGAGTATCAGAATTTGTGAATACACACCCCACAATTCAAAAATGTAAAAAAATCTATGTATCAGCTCCCTTACATTTCATGACTTTGCACTATTATTTGTCGGCCTGTAACATAAAAATTTAACTTAATGTAAATTGAAGTCTGTGGTTGTAATATGACAAACTGCTCAAGATGGATTTTGATTTGTCCATAAACTTGAGTAATATTTACAAAGAATGAATAAAAACTTAAATGTCACATTTATTAAGTACAATGTATATCTGATTGCAAACGACAGTTTTAGAGCATAAGAATTAAAAATACTGTATTTGGTAATAAAAGGATGCATTTAGTCATTTCAAAACTGCGCATTTATTTTCAGATTTTTGAAGACACACAAAGCTTAATAAAATCATTTTACGTAGTGAGCGTGAAATTTGACCTGAGAACAGAGGCTCTAGTGTGACAAACAGATCCTTAAAATTAAACAAACCAAACACTACAGGAAGAGCACCGTATATACAAATGTGCTATTTGGTCAAATAAGGAATAAAAGAAATGTTGAATTATAGTTTTAAGATCAGCCCGTTTTAAAAGATCTGTAGTAAAACAGGTTGCAACGAAGTTTATGAGTTAAAACAAATTATAGGCAACAACAAATCAGTAATGACATTGGGATCAGTGTGTGGGCAGCCAGGATTTCATCATGTCCAGCAAAGCAGCCGGATCCTGCAGGAACACTAGAAGGCTGTTCTTGTAGTAGTAGGCAGTCAATCCCGCCACAGCCGCGGATAGAAGCAGAGGCCACTTCAGAGATCTCAGAGGCTCGGGCTCATTGCACGGCCTGGTCTGCATGGGCTGAGCGACTCTGTCCCATTGGGTAAATATGGCCTGGCGGGCGCCGGCCCACTTTCCAGGTCCCCTAAGTCGATACTGGTAAGGGGTGCAGGGGCCGAGCAGCAAGTTCAGTCCTAGCCTGGTATCAGTCAGCAGCAGCCTGGAGATTCTGGGTCGGACTCCCAGCAGGTCTGCAATCTCATCCATGTAGTTGATGTAGTCAACCTGGATGGTGTGTCTTTGACTGCTGACATACCTGATAACGAAGAATGACTTTCAGTATGTGCAGAACATAACCCAGAGCTTTACAACTCTAGGATATGGACACAAGGTAATAAAAAGGTGGATAACTTTTACCTTTTAGCCATGGCCTCCTGCTTGGACTTGATGTCTCTTTGCATTGCAGCTGATGAAGGGAGCTTTATGCAACCTGAGCCAAAACATTCACTTTATTAAACAGAAGAATAATTTTGTCACAGCAGACATAAGAAAAGAAACCATAGAGATGCACTGGCCAGACTTTTTTGGTCAATTTCATATTTCCATATTTGTGGACCTTTGGACTGATAACAGATTTTAACCAATTCTGATTTCTCCGTAAGAGCTACAATTTAAGAGGATATAAAAACTGCATTTCTAATGCTTTTCATGCCTTCCTGCAATAAATGGAGTTTGTCTTTAGCACTGTATATTAGCAGTTAGCACAGTTACCATGGCAAGCATTACTTACTTAAACCTCTCCAAATGTATTCCCTAGAAAACATAAATCTTAATCTTAACTCAGGATTTCCATAAGGCTTCCTTTTAAATAACTTCCTACACCCTTTTCAGTAACAACTTCCACAAGGAACAGTTTTACTGTCGGTGCAAGGGAGGAATGCTTAGGTATGGTGCATTCACTGATTGAAAATAAAAAATTAGATTTTTTTGTTGTTTCTATTACAGGCCACAGGTCAGGGTCGATCAAGCTGAGAAACGTCCAGTTGGTTTATTAGCTGTTTTCTCAGTGTATCCCTACAAAACAAAAGGCAATTAAAATGCTTTTTCCTACCTTTGAAGACTCTTGTGGCCCATCGGGCCTGCATCTCACTGATTGGCATGATGGCTCCCAATGGCTGCACCAGACCAATGATAGCCAGCGTGGGGCGGTCCAGCTCAGGCGGAAACACGTACTTGTACAGAGATGTTTGGTTCTCAGAGACTGGGACCACGTTAGAGGCCAGGAAAGGAAAGGAAAAGTTGTAGCCTGTTGCAAACACCTTGAAGACACAGAGAAAGGTTGTTAAACTATGCCTAAGTGCTGCTATCTCACTTTGTACACACAGACATTTAAACCCACCACAAGGTCAACATCATCCGCTATGCTTCCATCATCAAACTCAACGTTGGAACCATGAAATTTGCAGATGTTGGGTTTCACTTGAACTGTTCCAGACAGGATGCGGTTGGGAAGTTCATCATTGACAGTAGGATGTTGACTGAACAACCTGAGAAACGAGTGATACAGTGCATTATGTGACTAAATGTACAATATGACTGTAGAAATTCTACGGATATCATGGATAAGATCTGACATAAGGCAAATTAAAAAATATATGCATTCGTAAGTTTCAGTGTAGTCTCCTGACAGTATCCCACCATTTAGTGCAGATTTTAATGTAATCTGCAAACATTCAGTACCTGTGCTTCGGTTTTAGATTGTACAAAGAATGGTTGAATCTGTTGTTGAGTCGCTTCTCTCCTAAAGAGCAAATAAGACTGAAGGGAATGACGTTTCGCAGAATGTTCAACACTCTGTTAAAGAGCAAATCAAGCGGAATCCCATTGTCTCCAACTCTGTTCAGAACCCAGGCTCCCCTTCGAGTGCTCAGGTAAAGCTAAAAGAACAAAAAATAAAAAAGGTCATCACCTTAGGGTGATTTTCAGGATTGAAATGATATTGAGAATTCAGGAAAATGTACAGTTGAAACTAAAAGTTGTTGTATGGTTTTCTCTAACTTTGTTTTAATTTCACTAGACCAGATGAAACAGGTTATCACACAAACCCTCCACTTTTAACATTTTTCCTTCTGTAAGAAAATTGTACAAGTTCATCTTGTTTGTTACAGTGTCTCCCAAAAATATTTTACCCCCTCCTAAAGTCTTTTCCTTATTTTGTCAAGTTTCAAACATAAACCTCAAAGTTTTTTGGGGGGGGGGGGGAGGATTTTATGTGATAGCACAACACAAAGCAAAGCATTATTGTAAAGTGGAAGAAAATACACTGAAGATACATCATTTTCACTGCTGCTCTGTGTTTTGCTCTATCCCTACTTCTATCCCTATCCTTGCTGCCTCACCCATGTTTCACCATTGGGATGGTGTATTTAGAGATGATGTACAGTGCTAGTTCTGGCCAAAAGGTTTAAAGTTTGTCTAGTGTCTTAAATAGCTTGTGGCAAACTACAACCGGAGATGCATTTTTTCAAAGATGGCTTTTTTTCTTGCCACTCTTCTATAAAGGCTAGGGTTATGGAGTGCACAACTAATAATTGGTTTGACGGACTCTCCCACCTGAGCTTTTGATCTTGGCAGCTCCTTTGGTTTGCACTTTCGGCACTCACATTTTTGGATGATGGATTAATTGTTTTTATAACCTATACCTACTCTAAGAATGGTCTCCGACGTGTCTGGTGTGCTCCTTGACGTTCATGATGCTGCGTTTTCATTCATGTTTTCTTAAAGTTTTAGGTGTAAAAGATTTAAAAACCATGCATGACTTTCCTTCCACTTCTGTTGCCCTGTCATTTGAAAACATGATGAAATGCACTGAATTTATGGTTGTAAAAGAACAAAATGTGGAAAAGTTCAGAGGTATGATGGTATATAGTTGAATGTGCACCTTTTCTGTGAATTCTGTTGAAAACATTGAGGCAGCAATGTAACAAATGTTTTGTAGAGTATATACAAAGTACAGTCAGTTTTTAAGATACGGGATCATTTGTGAGATTATTTCAATCCAACCTGCTTTGTGACTCTGCTCAGTTCAACTGCTATGTCCCCCCCGGAGTTGCCGATTCCGATCACAACTGCCTTCTTATTTCTCCATTCCTCGGGAGTCTTGTAGTCTCTGCTGTGGAAATACTTTCCAGTGAAAGTCTCGATGCCTGAGATAAAGAAAACACAGGTTGCAGATGCTATAATACTGCTCAGTGCTCTCAGTGTTATTGCCAACGCAGTAAACAATAATCAAACTGTTCAGCTGAGCGTTTCCACAACATGATTAGTCATGTTGTTTCAAAGGTTACTAAGTTTTACAATTGCGCTTAACATGCCACATCTGGTCTTAGATGAAAGCAGGGTTATTTATGATATATTCACTGGCTTGCAGAGTTTTCTAATCGTCCCTATTAAATTTTTTTTTCTAACATTTTGCTTCATTACCTCCACAAATTTTATTTTATCTGGATTTAATGTGAAAAACCAATTCAACCTGGAAACTCACAAGAGAAGACAGGGATGCAATTAGAAAAGTTTATTAGTGAATGTTTATATCTTTGGTGCTTGGACCCCAGTGGAAGACGTGAATGCTGAGAATGACATGGGCTTGAATGAACATCTTAGGGTTAGATTTAAAGATGTCTTCCCCCCTGGAATCCGATCCTGGTGGTGGAGTGGAGGCCTGAGGAGATTTGGAAAAAGTTTGGAAGCCAAATGGTGGAGATGGGGTGGAGGAGGGTCAAAGTCCAGCTGCAGAACAGAAGGTTCCATGGATGAAGATCTTTTAAAGCGGAGCCTTGAAGGATGATTGGCCGGGAAGAAATGCAGACTTGATGCTGACTGGTGGAGCAGAGCTGCATGGAGGAGTAATTAGACGAAGCTGGAGGTAATGGTGAGTTTTCCATGTTGAATTTTCGTTTAAACTCCATCACTAAGGAGTGAATAACTGCACACCCTTTTCTTCCAGAACTGCACTTAATTAAGCTCCTTCCATCTTCCCATTAACTCCAATCAGCAATGAATAAAAACAGCCCCACAGCATGACACTGCCATCACCATTAGGTTGCTGTGATCAGATGGTGTCAGGTCTTTCTTTCACACATAGGCTTTTTGCATGTAAACTGAAAAGTTAAATTTCTTCTTTTTATGACTGCCTTGTAACAACAGCTTTTTTGTTGCCCAAGGGTCCCCAAGTCCGGTCCTTGGGCGCTACTACCCTGCAACGTTTACATGCATGCCTTTTCTAACATGCCTGCTTCAGATGCCTGAATTTCCTCATCAACATGTTATTCAGCTTTGCAGAGGCTTGGTAATGAGCATTTCATTAGATTCAGGTGTGTTGGAGAAGGGCTGCATCTAAAAGTTGCAGGAGAGTAGCTCTCTAGGACTGGACCTGGGCACCTCTGTTCTTGCCTTTTTTCCATAAAGGCCAGATTTGTTGAGTGATGACTAATTCTTGTCCTGACAAATTCTCCCACCTGAGTTGTGAATCTCTGCAGCTCCTCCAGATTTACCCCTTGGCTGCTTCTCTGATTAATGCTCTCTTAGCCCAGGCCTATAATTTTAGGTGGATGGCCATTGGTCAGTAGGTTTTGTACTCATGCCATATTACTGCTATTTTCAGTAATCTGTGAGATGTCCAAAGCTTGGGTTTTTGTTTTATAACCCAACCCTGCCACACATGAAGACTATTTACAAATTACTGTAGGCATCTTCTGAAGGCAACTGGTTGCAGTGGATTTTATTTATTTAGGGATAACAGAGAAAAGGGGGGTAAATACAAATGCTCACCACACTTTTAGAAAATAGAAAAATAGAAAACCATGTCTCATTTTTATTTGCATTCACAATTACACATTACCTTGTGCTGGTCTATAACCTAAATTACATTAAAGTCTGTTGTTGTAAGGTGACAAAATGTGAAAATGTTCAAGGGGTAAAAATACTTTTACCAGGTGTTACCTGGGAAGTCATGGAGGGGCAGGTTAGGCTGGCAGTGATGTCCAATGCAGATCATTACAGCATCAAAAATGTGTTTTTCCCTTCTGCCATCCTTGTTCTCCGTTTCAACATCCCATTGTCCTGAACGGGAAAAATCGGATCTCTTCTTTATGTTAAGAACATGGGTCTGGGATACAGAAAGACAAAAACGTCGGCTAAAGAGATCATTTGCACATGTGAGAGCAGTATAAAGCTGGCAATGCATCCTTACATTCAAGCGGATGTGCTTGGTGAGCTGGAAGTGGTCCGCATACATCCGATAGTAGTCCATAATGAGGGAGTTGTGCATAAAGTTTGGAAAGTGTGCAGGAATGGGAAAGTCGCTGTAGCACATCATTTCCTTGGAGGTGTTGATGATGACAGAGTGGTAGATGCTGGCCCGGTCTGACTCTGGATTCTCCTGCAGTGACACACAGCTGGGGCTTAGACACAGCTCAGTTAGGCGCTACTGTGTAAGTACAGATGCATCTCAACTCAAAAAGTAAAACTCATTTATTAGATTCAACCAGGGGTGAAAGTGAGCCGGTACGGTCCGGTACGCAGAACAGGTGTTACGTCGATTCGCGTTTCACCAGCGTCTCCTTGCCGCTCACGCGGCAAAAAAGGCGCGTGCTTGTTGCAGGCTCGGAACCGTCGCGCTGTGCTCGCACCACAGGGGAACTACGGTAACCTTGAAAGCTCAAATGTCGTGTTTCGGAGAAGTCGATCTACATTTGGTTAGCTAGTGTGTTATTAGATAAACTAATATATCATCATTTTATAGATAGACATTTATATACACACACAGACGTATATATTTTAGATTCATTGCACACTAACTGAAATATTTCAGGTCTTTTATTGTCTTAATACGGATGATTTTGGCATACAGCTCATGAAAACCCAAAATTCCTATCTCACAAAATTAGCATATCATTAAAAGGGTCTCTAAACGAGCTATGAACCTAATCATCTGAATCAACGAGTTAACTCTAAACACCTGCAAAAGATTCCTGAGGCCTTTAAAACTCCCAGCCTGGTTCATCACTCAAAACCCCAATCATGGGTAAGACTGCCGACCTGACTGCTGTCCAGAAGGCCACTATTAGCACCCTCAAGCAAGAGGGTAAGACACAGAAAGAAATTTCTGAACGAATAGGCTGTTCCCAGAGTGCTGTATCAAGGCACCTCAGTGGGAAGTCTGTGGGAAGAAAAAAGTGTGGCAGAAAACGCTGCACAACGAGAAGAGGTGACCGGACCCTGAGGAAGATTGTGGAGAAGGGCCGATTCCAGACCTTGGGGGACCTGCGGAAGCAGTGGACTGAGTCTGGAGTAGAAACATCCAGAGCCACCGTGCACAGGCGTGTGCAGGAAATGGGCTACAGGTGCCGCATTCCCCAGGTCAAGCCACTTTTGAACCAGAAACAGCGGCAGAAGCACCTGACCTGGGCTACAGAGAAGCAGCACTGGACTGTTGCTCAGTGGTCCAAAGTACTTTTTTCGGATGAAAGCAAATTCTGCATGTCATTTGGAAATCAAGGTGCCAGAGTCTGGAGGAAGACTGGGGAGAAGGAAATGCCAAAATGCCAGAAGTCCAGTGTCAAGTACCCACAGTCAGTGATGGTCTGGGGTGCCGTGTCAGCTGCTGGTGTTGGTCCACTGTGTTTTATCAAGGGCAGGTTCAATGCAGCTAGCTATCAGGAGATTTTGGAGCACTTCATGCTTCCATCTGCTGAAAATCTTTATGGAGATGAAGATTTCATTTTTCAGCACGACCTGGCACCTGCTCACAGTGCCGAAAACCACTGGTAAATGGTTTACTGACCATGGTATCACTGTGCTCAATTGGCCTGCCAACTCTCCTGACCTGAACCCCATAGAGAATCTGTGGGATATTGTGAAGAGAACGTTGAGAGACTCAAGACCCAACACTCTGGATGAGCTAAAGGCCGCTATCGAAGCATCCTGGGCCTCCATAAGACCTCAGCAGTGCCACAGGCTGATTGCCTCCATGCCACGCCGCATTGAAGCAGTCATTTCTGCCAAAGGATTCCCGACCAAGTATTGAGTGCATAACTGTACATGATTATTTGAAGGTTGACGTTTTTTGTATTAAAAACACTTTTCTTTTATCGGTCGGATGAAATATGCTAATTTTGTGAGATAGGAATTTTGGGTTTTCATGAGCTGTATGCCACAATCATCCGTATTAAGACAATAAAAGACCTGAAATATTTCAGTTAGTGTGCAATGAATCTAAAATATATGAATGTTAAATTTTCATCATGACATTATGGAAAATAATGAACTTTATCACAATATGCTAATATTTTGAGAAGGACCTCAAATGTCGTGTTTCGGAGAAGTCGATATGACTTCTCCGAAACACGACATTTGAGCTTTCAGGGTTACCGTAGTTCCCTTGTGGTGCGAGCACAGCGCGACGGTTCCGAGCCTGCAACAAGCACGCGCCTTTTTTGCCGCGTGAGAGGCAAGGAGACGCTGGGGAAACCGTATCTGATGGGGAAACGCGAATCGACGTAACACCGGGAAGAGGGAAGAACGGCTATCTGCTATGAAGCAGTCATCCAGAACCAGTTATGGCTGTACAAATTCATGAGCAAAGAAAGAACAGATCCGCTACCAAAAGCCAGTCTAAAACACGACTTAATCTGTTTATAAATATAGTTTTTTTTCCCTTCATTCCAAATAGTTTCTGAACTGTTCTGCTATGCTGGAGCCTCAATGCTCTTGCTTTGCTTCTCTCTCCTCGGAGTTCGAGGTTTTTGTGAACGGCCAGCGTTTAAAACGAGCACCGCTACGTTTAATGTCTGTCTGCTCGCTGCTAAATACCCCAGTTAAAAGCAAAGGGAGAGTAACTAGTTGTGTTTCATGTTATTTTGCTGAATTACAACAACACAGTACAGCTCGAAAAACCACTTATGACCAGAGATTTCACATACACTACATGAGAGCGCATGCGCACTTACCTCCAAAACAGAACGGTTGTAAAGGAGATCAGTGCGTACGATAAAACCTCCGCTTGCATTAGGACAGTACGAACAATAAATCACTGACCATCTACAGACTTTAAAATAAAAACCACAAAAACAACCGAAGTGTCAAATTTTTTTATTTAAATGAAATCAAAACTTGACCACAATGCAGAAGAAAAGACGGAAGCTTAAGATGAAAAGTTATGCAACAGAAAATGGTTTATAATTGTTTCATACATGGCAGCTCTTTAACAATTGAAATATTTTACATTGTCTCAAGTGATTTTAATTTCTGCCTTATTGATACGTTTTAATTAGTTTGAGTTTGGACTTTGCTGAGAGAGAGATCTCTACATACCCCGCCTCCAGTGCCTCCCCATTCCCCCGTCTAGCTCCGCCCCTAAGAACCGCCAACAATTTATTTAGAACTACTTTCACCCAGGGATTCAATACACACATACTGATAAATTTTCAACATTTTGTTTTGATTATAATAGTTTAGAGTTAGTGAAAACCCAAATTTCAATTTTTCAAAAAATGAAAAAAAACTACATTCAGTGTCAGCCTGCAGTGTAGTATGTCCATTTAATGTACAGTATATGCACTCGGTACTTGACTGGGCCTCCTTTTGCATGAATTAATGCATTAATGCATGAATTAATCTGAAAATCTGAATGTTGGATTTTCATGAACTATAAGAAATGATCACAAATTTTAATAAAAACCGACCTTTGGAACGTATTTCACAATGTGTGTAAATAATCCGTTTCATATAAGAGTTCCACTTTTACTAAAAAATAACACCCGTAACATTTTGATGATAGTCTGAATAATCGAGACTCGCCTATGGTCCAAACTGGATGCATAAGAACCAACCTTAAACCTCCAGAGACCACCGATGTCATCGCTGCTCTCGAAGCAGATTGGCTCCAGCCCCTCGTCCAGGCAGCATTTCATACAGACCAGACCCGAACTCCCAGCTCCCACCACGGCCACACGACGACTCATGCTTCAGCTCTGCGAACCAGATTATCGAACCGGAAAAAGATGATCCTACAGAACATCAAAACGCATCCATGCAACAACCCACAGCACGAAGCTGCATCTGAAATCTGCATTGATTAGATTTAGCCCACATGTTTACTTCTAATGCCCGATAGTCTTAGACACACCTCTTATATCAACACTTGATTAAACGCAAACTTGGTCTTGATTCACAAGACTTACCAAACCAGCTAAATGTGATTTTTAATTACTTTTCTATCTAACTTAAAAAGAGTCCAAAGCGTGACGCCCCTCCCTCCCCAAGTGGTCCTAGCAAAACAACTGCAGCTCTGAAGCTTCATTTCGGCGCTTTCACTTTCAAGAAAACATAAATCTTCCCAAAAATGATCTAAATTGCTTACCTTTTTGGCTCTAGGAAGAAAAGCTTCTTTGGTGTTTTTATGTAACTGTGCAGTGGCTATGGTGCAACCTGGAGCTTCGACTGCAGATTGAACTTTGCTTCTTCTCTCAACAGAGAGAGGGAGGAAAAGTAAACAGACTTCCTGGTCTGGGAAACCGCTTTAATACTCGCTACATTTAACAATCATTAGACAAGCAGCTGGTGTCAACACAAACCTGTAGGAGGGTAAGCTTTCTAACATTTCAAACATGAGAGAATTATTGAAGGAAGATGCTTTATGGTTGGGTCATTTTATGATCCACAGTCAGTTCAATTTTCCACATAATGACCTCGGTTTTGAGATATTACATAAATGCTTTTTTTGATCATGTGGGTAACTTTGTTGGACCATGTGTTTTGATGTGATGAAATAATACGTTTTGGACCATCATTCCAAACTGTACTTTTTGTTCGCCACAAAGCACATCACCAAAAGAACAGCATACCCTCAAGGAAACATGGAGTGGCAGAGTCATGCTTTAGGGTTACTTTTCTTCAGAAGGACCAGAGTTTTTTTTTATCAATGCGGAAGAAGTTATAAATATTACTAAAAAGAAGTCAGTTTTAACCGCAAACCTTCAGGTGTCTGCTAAAAAAAGTGGAAGATGAAGAACCATTGAATTTTTCAGCAGCACTAAATGAAAGCATACATCCAAATCAACAAAGGGAAATACAAAGGTTTTGAATTGTCTAGCCAAAGCCCAGTGGGGTCACCTGAAGAAGTGTGTGCACAAAAGATGTCTTCACAATCTGATAGATTAGGAGAACTACTGCAAAGCAGAGTGTGCAAATATTCTGGAATTACATCAAAATGTGCTTAAGTATTAGTTTAAGGCTGTGGACATTGAAGTTTTGTCTGTTTTCAGAATTGTACAGGATAAATGCTGAATTATTAATGGAAAAAGTTTCAAAATAATTTTAGTGGTTTTAATGTCAGAAAAAAATGGCCACTTTACCAGGTTGTGTAGATGTTTCAAGAGCTACTGTAACTACTTTCTTTGTTTGCTTTGTTTTACATAAATGCCATGTTATGTTTATTGTTGCCTGCATTTCCATCGATAGCATTTAAAGTCAGTGTATTTTGATCCAGAAAAAAGATTAATGGTGCTTTGGTGGCTAAAGGTAGATGGGCTAAAACATATGTTGGCCCCCAAATAAAAGTATGCCCAGAGCCTCATCTAATCTAGAGCCAGCACTGCCACTGCCGCTTATTTTCTAGACAAGCGGTTCCCAGAGAGTTTGGGACGACACTTGGGACCGAATCATCGAGTGTGGTCTTAAGACCCTCTTCAGAGATGATGATTGCATACTAAGATTGATAAACATGTTTTACAAACAGTTAAAGCCAGGGCCAGTTCTAGCCATAGGCCACAAAGGCCATAGCCCAGGGCACCAGCTGCTGAAGGTGTTAAAAAACAAGAAAACATAGAATGACATAAATAATAGCCATATTGTGCAGCCCTGATTGGTGCAGCTCTTTTCTCATTCTCTTTATTAAGAATAATAATTCAGAAAATATAAACCATTACCCTGCCCCATACATCCTGTTATTCCTCATTTTAAAGAACCCCCCAATGCTGTCAATCACACGACGAAAGGGAAGTTTAAACCTACCGACTGATGCGTCACATATGATCATAATATATATATTTATAAAATCCAAGTACTGGATAGATTCCTCCTGGAGAACAGCTTGTTGTGGGATAGGATAGTTTAAAGAAACATTATAAAGAAAGATTAGCAAAAATGTTTGACTGAAAATTCATCTTCGAGTATGAGGATGAAGGTTACCCGTGGATGTTTAATCTCCTATCAGTCTCTATGGCTTCCAGTATTTTCTGCTTCGATGGAAGACGGGTCAAACCTGAAACATTAAACACTTCGTTCTTCATTCCCCAATGAATTTATAGTGCCTTGCAATGGTTTTCATACACGTGAAATTTTTTACATTTTGGACACCTAACACAACAAATTTAAATGAAAGAATTGGAATTTTATGTGATAGACCAAACCTAAATAGTGTTTAATTGTGAAATGGAAGGAAATGATACATGGTTTTTAACTTATTTCACAAATAAAAACCTTTCCAACAGCTCTGACCAGCCTCTGTGTCTCTGTTGACATGATGCTCAACATGTTTCATGTTAGGGTCATGGGTGATGTGCAGTGTTTCATCACACTTTTTCCATGTTGTCAAAAAGTTACAGTTTGGTCCCAACTGTGCAACCTTGTTCCACAAGCTTGATGTGCCCATTACATGGCGTGTGGCAAACTGCAAAGATAATTTCTTTGGGCTTTATTTTAGCAAAAGCTTTATTTTTGTCTATCTTCCATCAAGGCCAGATTTGTGAAGAGTACGACGATTAGATGTCCCGTCAACACATTCTCCAACTTAAGCTCTGAATCTCTGCGGCTCCTCCAGAATTAACATGGACATGTACAGGGGTTGGACAATGAAACTGAAACACCTGTCATTTTAGTGTGGAAGGTTTCATGGCTAAATTGTACCAGCCTGGTAGCCAGTCTTCATTGATTGCACATTACACCAGTGAGAGCAGAGTGTGAAGGTTCAATTAGCAGGGTAAGAGCACAGTTTTGCTCAAAATATTGAAATGCACACAACATTATGGGTGACATACCAGAGTTCAAAAGAGGACAAATTGTTGGTGCACGTCTTGGTGGCACATCTGTGACCAAGACAGCAAGTCTTTGTGATGTATCAAGAGCCACGGTATCCAGGGTAATGTCAGCATACCACCAAGAAGGACGAACCACATCCAACAGGATTAACTGTGGACGCAAGAGGAAGCTGTCTGAAAGGGATGTTCGGGTGCTAACCCGGATTGTATCCAAAAAACATAAAACCACGGCTGCCCAAATCACGGCAGAATTAAATGTGCACCTCCACTTTCCTGTTTCCACCAGAACTATCTGTCGGGAGCTCCACAGGGTCAATATACGCAGCCGGGCTGCTATAGCCAAACCTTTGGTCACTCATGCCAATGCCAAACGTCGGTTTCAATGGTGCAAGGAGTGCCAATCTTGGGCTGTGGACAATGTGAAACATGTATTGTTCTCTGATGAGTCCACCTTTACTGTTTTCCCCACATCCGGGAGAGTTACGGTGTGGAGAAGCCCCAAAGAAGCGTACCACCCAGACTGTTGCATGCCCAGAGTGAAGCATGGGGGTGGATCAGTGATGGTTTGGGCTGCCATATCATGGCATTCCCTTGGCCCAATACTTGTGCTAGATGGGAGCTTCACTGCCAATGACTACCGAACTATTCTTGAGGACCATGTGCATCCAATGGTTCAAACATTGTATCCTGAAGGCGGTGCCGTGTATCAGGATGACAATGCACCAATACACACAGCAAGACTGGTGAAAGATTGGTTTGATGAACATGAAAGTGAAGTTGAACATCTCCCATGGCCTGCACAGTCAATAGATTTAAATATTATTGAGCCACTTTGGGGTGTTTTGGAGGAGCGAGTCAGGAAACGTTTTCCTCCACCAGTATCACGTAGTGACCCGGCAAGAGGTCTATGGAAAAGTCATAGGAGCGGTGTGGGGGGAGCGACAGCGCTCGTGATTGACAAAACACTGATTGTAAATCGTGGTACTCAGAGAGAACATGGTGCAGATCCGGTGGTTCGACCTCCCTCACTTCCTCGCTAGGTGATCTGGGGGAAACGGGCAGACTGGAGACAGGATGACAAACACTGGGTGGACCACGCCTCTACTCTAAGTTCGGACCAGTTCAGGTGAGGGTTATGATCCCGTAACCACGAGAGGCCAAGGACTAGAGAGCTCTGAGAAATAGGGAAAACACAGAGAGCGAGACGCTCCCTGTGGTTGCCCGACAAAATTACTTCTAGCGGCTCTGTACGGTGAGTGATGACACGGAGAGACTGGCCGTCTAAAGCTAGGACTTGACGTGGAGAAGATAACGGCACTGTTCTAATGTCTTTCTGCCCGACCAAAGTCTGATCTATTAAATTTAACTCCAGAGTCAATGAGAGCACTAAGTGGAAAGTGAAGTTGGTTAGCTACTAGGGTTGCTGGCAAGGAAAATAGTGGGGTCTTTGAGGGGGAGAACTGGCCCGCCGACCGCCCCATAACAGCCGCCGGGGTTCCGCTTTTGGTCGAGCCGAGCAAGCTGAAACAAAATGGTCAGGTGAGCCACAATAGAAGCACTGACGTGCGTCTCTGCCGCTCTTCAGCTGAGAGGTGCGCCCTTCCTAACTGCATAGGCTCGGGTTCATTACGACAAGGCGAGCGAGCTGATAAAACGAAGTTACGTATGTAACTACGGTTCTATGAATCCCGGATGACCGCCAGAAGCGGTGCTTCAAGCACTGAATGATCATTTTTGCACATGCGCAGGTCGAGAAATTAATAACAACATGGTCACATGTGACCTACCGGTGGCTCACGTGAGTCTATATAGCCACATGACACCGGGAGCCCAGTCCCGACAATCTTCTCGCGAGCACGCGGAGACAGAGGGACCGAGCGCTCTGGCGGTCATCCGGGATTCATAGAACCGTAGTTACATACGTAACTTTCGTTCTATTTCATCCCTACTGACCGCCAGAGGCGGTGCTTCAAGCACTGGATGACGCATACCAACAGGGTCCCGAGGGATCCTACGGAGGCCCCAAGGAACACAGCAACACCACTAACCTCAGCGGGACGCAGAAGGCAGTTGCTCCAGTATTCCCTGCAGGGGATGCGGCGTGGCAACGTTCACCCTGTAAAACCTGGCAAAGGTGCTTGGCGCCGTCCAGGAAGCAGCTTCACAAATGGCCTCCGAGGTGCCCCGCTCATGGCAGCCCATGAGGTGGAGAGGCTCCTAATGGAGTGACATCGCACACCGCCCGGCAGGGGCTGATCCTGCAAGGAGTAAGTCACAGAGATCATCTCCACAATCCAACGTGCCAACCGCTGTCTAGAAAGGGCCTGACCCTTCCGAGAGCCAGCATAACAAACAAAGAAACAGTCAGTCCGACGAATGGGTGCCGTGGAGCGGACATACGCCTCAAGCGCTCGGACAGGGCAAAGAGGCTCGGAGGGGGCACCAGGATTAAATCGGGAAAGCCGGAGCGGCAGCACACTGCCAGCCACTGCAGGCACCTTTGGCACAAAGGAAGCATTAGTCCACAGTGTAACACCGGAGCCATCCGGGTTCCACCGACAACATGGCTCAGACACAGACAGAGCATGCAATTCCCCCACCCGTTTGGCAGAAACTATGGCCAACAGGAAGGGCTCAAAAGGGGGGGGAGGGACTGAAGAGCCGCAAGCACTAGCAACAAATCCCACGTAGGGGCCACAGGGCGCCTGGGCGGACACAAGTGCCTGGCACCCTTCAGGATCAGCGTGACATCCCCATGCCGGCCAACAGAGCAACCACCAAACCCAACATGACAACGGGAAATGGCTGCTACATACACCTTCAAGGTGGAAGGTGATCGCCCTAGATCCAGCAACTCCTGGAGGAAGGACAGCAAATGGGAAACAGGACAGCGAACAGGGTCCAGTCCCTTACCACGGCACCAGCCGGCAAAGACCGCCCATTTAGCACCATAGGCGGTCCGCGTGGACGGTGCCCATGCACCATTCATGGTCTATCCAACCATGCCCCCCTAATGGGAGAAGGCAGAGCCTGCACCTGTAGAGGCCAAAGCCAGAGTTTTAGGCAGCCCGGATCGGGGTGGAGAATCTGGCCTCCCATCTGGGAGAGGAGGTCTCTCCTGGAGGGGAGGCGCATCGGCCAGCTGGAGCAGAGCCTGCACAGCAGAGGAAACCAGGTCCTCCCTGGCCAAAAGGGGGCTACCAGCAGAAGCTCGTGCCTGTCCTGAAGAACCCTCAGAAGCGTCTGGGGGATCAGGGGAAACAGGGGAAAGGCGTAGAGGGGGCCACTCGTGCACCAGTGCGTCGTAGCCCAGAGGACTGGCATTGTCCATCAGGGAAAACCAGAGGGGAAGGTGAACTGCATCTCTGGAGGCAAAAAGTTCCACCTCCGCCCTGCTGAAGGTGGCCCAAATGCGATCCACCACCTCCGGGTGAAGCCGCCACTCCCCCGGAAGTGGCACCTGGCGAGACAGAAAGTCCACGGAGACATTCTGCGGACCTGGAATATAGGCTGCCCTGAGGCTGGCAAGGTGTGACGCCGCCCAGACCAGGAGCCGCCGGGCCAGGGACAGTAGTCTCAGAGACCTGGACCCTCCTTGGTGATTTATATGGAAGACAACCGTGGTGTTGTCCGACCAGACCAACACATGTCGTCCTAGCAGCCCTGGAAGGAAAGCACGGAGCGCCAGGAACACAGCCATCAGCTCCAGAACATTGATATGGACCCTGCACTGCCGCGGGGACCACACCCCCTGAGCCGCACGGTCTTGCCAGGTCGCTCCCCAACCCTCGGAGGAGAAAACGCTACCTGCGAGTCAGACAATCAGAAATAGCAACGTATAATTGAATGAACGGACTCAGCACGAGCAGAAAACGCTACCGGCGAGTCGAACAAACTTACCAGAAACCCTGGAAGAAAAGGCAGCTTGCGCAGCCTCTGGAGGGCAGAATCATCCGCAGCTCCGACCACAAACGATCACGAGGCTCCCAGCAGCAAGCAGCAAGAGGAACGAGGAACAAACAAACACAAGTCAACACCTGTCATGTGACTATATAGACTCACGTGAGCCACCGGTAGGTCACATGTGACCATGTTGTTATTAGTTTCTCGACCTGCGCATGCGCAAGAATGATCATTCAGTGCTTGAAGCACCGCCTCTGGCGGTCAGTAGGGATGAAATATAACTGGTGGTTGGGGTGTGGACACTAACTGGTTCCTAGTTACTGTTCGTTCCATACGGCTACGCCTCCTCTCTCTCATCCTGTTATCGAGCCGGACAGCCGGGGTTAAAAACTCATCTAAACCTTCTGGCTCATCTAACAGTGAAAGTTCATCCTTTAAAGTCTCATCAAGACACTGAAAAAGGCAGATTTTAGAGCAGAGGCATTCCAACCCCGAGGCTGCCCCTAAAGTGCGGAATTCTATTGTGAACTCTGTCAAGGGACGACCTCGCTGTTTTAAAGCTCACAGTCATCGGGCCACACTGGACTGATCCATGTCGACATCAAAAGTTCACCTGAAATCCTTAATAAACTTCTCATATGAGCATCCAAAACTGCTATATCTTGTGAATTTGGCTTTGGCCCACCAGAGCGCCCTGCCTGTTAACAAGCCCAACACATAAGAGATCCTGACATCATCATGGGGAAATGACTGTGGTGACCTATTGAAAACTAAGGTGCATTGTAACAAGAAACCCCTACAAGTTCCTACTTCAGGGCAGGGGTAAGTAACCTTCCGGCTGTGAGGAAGGTGCTGCGAGACAGGGGGCTCGGCGGTGCCCTCTGCAGGCATGGCGGGGTTAATGCTCAAGGCATGTTGCAGCAAAGCTCCCATCAGCTCCAGCGGCTGGTTGCTCTGCCGCTGTTGTTCGAGGATGTATCGGAGGGTCGAACCATGGGAGTGAAGCTGCTGACAGTGATCAGGAACGGTTTTCTGAAGTGCCTCAGTGGTGTCCGGCTGGCCTGAGTGTTCTGTCATATTTTTAAAGGCCGATTTGAACCACATACAGAAACACTCAAAAATAGAGGACCGTTTTGGTGAGGTTTATTTAAAGGAGGAGGAAGACCCGAGCGGCTCGCACCGGAAACAGGCTCTGCAAGAGACGAGACAGGTTAGAAACGAATGATTCAAAGAAAACCTCCGATCTGCAGCTTGCTTACTTTTAGATTGTTTTGAACCACCAGGGAGAGAGAAAAGACGAGTCTGGAAGATAGTGGAGTGGCTCAGGATCCGGCCGCGCTTGCCGATTCCTTAGATCACAGCTGGAGGAAGGACAGGATCTCACTTAGAGCCTAAAGTGCAAGAGCGGACTACCGACTGATTTAGTTTGTTTTGAATTGTATGCTACTCTATTTTGACTATTTTGAGTGGAGACTGATTAGTATTAGACCTTTAAAGGTGCTAACAGTTGCCACACTGAACATGGGCACTCACAATGTATAAGTGTAAGGTGACACTGCAACCAGTGACCATTTCTCCATCTCATCTACCTTTTCAAAATTACCAGCTGCACTTAAATGCACGGTGAGGAAAGCAAAAGTAGTCAGTTATATCAAACACTGACATTTACCTGTGTCTAGGCCTCAGACTGTACAGCCTATGGTCGTATTTCTGGTTCAGTGTTCTCTCTACTGCCCAGTTGATAAATGTCTTCTGGAGCAGCTGTAGTAGGAGGTTGTTGAACCTGGACATTAGTACCATATCCACAGGAAGGCCATTACGCCCCAATCTGCTAATCACCCAGGCCCTCTCCCGTATACTGAAAAATGTCTGAAGAGGGTTGAGGAGGTCAAATGGAAAATATTAGATGTCTTAGCTTTTCAAATAAGATGGTAGTCCTCCTGTTTTTCCTGCTTTTACCTTCTCTGCAGATCTGTTAATCTTGACTGTAACATCTCCTCCAGAGTTACCAATGCCAACAACGACCACCCTTTTCCCCTTGAAGCAATCTGCATCATTATATTCCCAGCTATGAAGAACTCTGCCACAGAATGTTTCAGGTCCTGGAGAAAAACAGATGTTGCAGCAGCTCAAAGTAAAAGATTTTATTATTTTCAATAATTAACCAGTATTAAGATATTAAAGTGGATTAATCTGATACCTTGAATGTCAGACAGGGCAACTGCTGGATGAGTATAGTGTCCTGAACAGACCAGAACGGCGTCAAAAATGTATTTTTCTTCCTCTTTATTTTTGTTCAGGGTCACTACATCCCACTGATCAGACAATGAAAAGTCTGGCCTTTGTGTAATACTCCTCACAATGGTCTAAAGTGTGCACAGAAATGAACACTTGAGGACATTAACAGAGAGTCTGGATCTTCTGCATACGCAGACTGGATAAGAAACTCAGAACTGGAGGTAACCTGGGAAGGAGGACATGAAAAGGTAAGTACTCAGAAAATAATCACAAGGAGACTTGTCTTGGCCAGCTAGAGTTACCACTGCAGGTTAACACTCAGGCGCCGGAATGTTGGCAACGTTGGGTATTTAAGCTTCTCTCCTGATGAGGCTGATGGAGAACACCTGTGGACCCAGCTCCTACCGTGCATCTGGTGCCATCTAGAGGTTGGATGGGGTTAGTAGCAGGTAAAACAGGTGAACAGAAAGAAACTCCCAGAGCTCTGACACTTTGCAGGCATTTACCACCAAAGAGCAGTAGAGGTTGGATCGCTCTGGATCAGGTGACTCCTGTAGGCTCAGAAAAACAAGGCTGGGGTTTATAAAGAAGATTTACAAAAGTACACATATCTTTCGTCTTTTTCCCCTTTTTTTGTGTTACAGTCCCAGGCTTCAGTTTATTTGATTAAGAATTTACATAGACCAACTTGCAGCTCTAATTGTTGCCATATGTGCTTCAACTCTGTGGTTCTGACTCACATTTTTGTTATTCATAAACAAAATCTAAACTTTGTATTATCTTTCTCCTTCAACTTCGACATTATGCAGAACTTTATGTTGGTCTGTCACATCAAATCCAATTAAAACACAGTATGTGGCAGAATGTAAAAATGTTCAAGGGAGTATGAATACCTGTGCAAGGCACTGTGATCTTTAGTTATATTTCATACACAGCAACTTGACTTACAGGACAAGATCACTCCACCTGTTCAAACTTTCCCACCTTAAATTTCCACAGGCTGCTAATGTCCTCACTACTTTCAAAGCAGACAGGATCCAAGCCCTCGTCTAAGCAGATTTGATACAGGCCAGACCTGGACTGCCTGCCCCAACAACTGCCACACGTTGAGCCATCACTGAGGAGAAAAGGAACTGTCAGATAGGTTGTATTTCACAAAGCAAAAATGTTGTGTTCAAATTGCCCATTTGTGCATGAAAAAGTCCTCTGTCTAGAGAAATAACCTAACCTGCTGTTAAATGTTTCAGATGTCATTTTTGTCATGACCATAGAAAAACTCAAAAGGCAAAATTACATACAAGGGAAACTACCTCTATTTAAAGAGGACAAATGTGAAACATTTTATAGCCCTAAAAAAATACTCAAAAGAAAACATTTTTTAAAAAGAGGGGCAATGAATCATTTTAAATATATTTCACTGGAATTTGACCCATTTCTTCTGCCAAATGTGGTGTGAATGCATCACTTTTGTAGGTCTCCTTGCTCACAGAATCCTTAAGTTCTGACCACAAAAATGTATATTGAACTCAGATCAGGGCTAGCTCATATTTGGAGATTGCAACATCTGTAAGAGACTACTTTTTTTCTCTCACAAATCCATAAATCCTATTTGAAAATAGAATATTTCTTGATTCTAAATTAATAATGTAATGGTCTCTAAATACCGCACTCCTTTAATATCTGATAAATCTCACTCACTCACTCATCTCACAATTCACTGACTCATAATCTCAATCATAAGAAACAACAATATAACTGGTGCTTTCACCAGTCCATGCTCTCAGATAAAACACTCTGCAATTCATAGAGAACAAGATCTCTGATTTTTTTGGATACTAATAATACAAAAGATGTCACTGATTCCACTTTATGAGAAATTGGAATGGGAAGTTGTGATCAGATGCTATGTTATTTCTCTTTAAACCTCCCTGAAAAACAAAAAGCGGAAATGCCTCACAGAAATTGAAAATGAACCAGCACACTTGAAACTTAACTATAGGTCCTCTTCCTTTAGGCTATAGGGTCTAAACCTCCCTAAGCTGACCAATGTTGCACGAGAGCCTCTTAATGCAGATATCATGTTAGAGGAGATCCTAGAAGCAATAAAGTCATCCCCCAAAGCTAAAGCCCTGGGCCTAAATAGCTTTGCATTGCTTTAAACATGCCAACAAGATTGCTCCTCTTCTATTTAGCATGTTTTCTCATTCCTTTGAAAGTAATACATTTCCACGTAACCCCTATGTAACCAAACCCTAACCCATGTAAGAAGCTAATATTCTCATTACTTTAAGTGGAATTAAACACGATGTAAAAGCATAACCCGCCCTCAGACAAATTTTTAACCAAAGTGGGCAGTGCCAAGAAACACTGAGGGGCACGGCCTAGTGTGGGGATGTGGCCAGGATGACGATATGAAGCAGCAAGGCGGCCAAAGGCTGGGTGAACATACGTGAAACAGATCAGAGGAAACTAGACCAAGTGAAAGTCGGTGCAACCGAATGAAAGCGAATAAGGATGAATGTTTTACAAAATAAAATAACATGAAATAAAAAATAATCAGGATGTCTGACAAAATTGTATAATTGTGACAACATAACTATAGACATATCACGGCGACTAACAAGTGGATCCTGTTCTTATTCTAGCTATTGAATATTTATGAAGCTTCTCAATACACTGGATGAGTATGTGTCACTTAAGGCTTTGGTAAAGACTGTTGTTAAAACTTTATATAGGCTGGTATTGCTTGCTAAGCTGTTAGGCTGCATGCTTCCATTTGCCTTTCACTTTGCTGCGGATACACCTGAATTTTCCCTCAGTGGGATAAAAAAGATCAGATCTGAATTTGGCTCCGAAGGATCTGAGTATTTAAGCACCCAGTTGGTTTGAGACCAAAATATTTTATCTCCTTATTTTTCTATTTTCATTTGATTTTGTTAAAAGTATTGTTTTCATGTGCTGTATAAAACTATAATTTTGTTTTAAAATAAAGAGGCAAAGAAAAAAAGTTTTTAAAAAACGATATAAACTTTTCAACCCCTGGCAATTGCATGAGTTTCTTTTATTAATTAGTCAGTCAGTCATTTTCTACAGTTTCTTCCATAGTGGGTCGCGGGGGAGTTGGTGCCTATCTCCAGCAGTCTATGGGTGGGAGGCGGGGTTCACCCTGGACAGGTCGCCAGTCCATCATAGGGCAACACACAAACAACCATGCACACACTCATACACACACCTAAGGGCAATTTAGAGAGACCAGTTACCCTAACAGACATGTCTTTTGACTGTGGGAATAAGCCGGAGTACCTGGTGAGAACCCACGCATGCATGGGGAGAACATGCAAACTCTATGCAGAAAGACCCCTGGCCGGGAGTTGAACCTGGGACCTTCTTGCTGCAAGGCAACAGCAGCCTGCACTTTTATTCATTATAATTTTTTTAATTGAAGGAAGTCATGGAAAACTGGATGGGGAAACAAATATGGTCAGTCACATTTAATGAATGACAATGGCATTTTATGTGTATATAATATAACCTAACACCTTCATGAGGACCACACAATCGAGGCACGTGACGTCACCTGGTACGGCCCCACCCTGGAGCCAGGCTTGGGGGGGGGTCGGGACTCGTTGGAGTGCGCCTGGTGGCAGGGTTGCTCCTTGCGGGACCCTAAATCTGAATTAATAATCGGACTTAGTCTGATTTAAGATAAGTGATAAACGAAAAAATCGTGTAATTTTCTTCCCAAAAGATCCCAAACAAATTTTCAAATTGAATATTTACCTATTTTGAAAGGGCCTTTTTAAAATCTCTGGACACTTTCAACATTACTATTGGGCAGTGAATGCAAGGGTCCTAGTTTACTGGCAGGAAGGCTACTCAAGAGATCTCTGCTGAGACCCCCACCCCTGGGTGAAAAGAGCAGTGTTAAAAAAGCTCTCTCCCAGCACTTTTTTTTCTCTTTTCTCAGGACCAATATCTCCTGTAAATAGTGGAATAAATAAGATGACTGTCTTAAACTGTTTGAAAATATGAAAAAAAAAAAAATGATACAGTAAGATACCGTAGTTCACACCGTAATGTATGGTAATCAAGCATTCCCCCCATGGGTCTATAGAGGATATATTAGATATTTTCTGATATAATAGAAGCATTTCTCCTTCTGCTGAGTCTGACCTTTTAAAAAGACACTAGCAAAGTTGGTTTTCCAATTGTGAACAGAGGCACTTTTATTACCTAATTTTAAATCTTGTTTTGGGATGAATTCAGATTTACAACCTCGAGTTTAGCCTTTGTCACTGCTGAATGAACAATCATTAGGCCTATATTGAACATGCTTATGTAAATCTGATTTGTCAGATAATATTTTCTTATAAAAAGGTAAAGAAAGTTAAAAATAAAAACAAAATAAAACATTTTTCTTATGTTTAGTCATTATGTTGTGGAACATTTAAAGTTTTTTTGAAAAACTTTGGTTTACTTTGACTTCACAAATATGCTCAACTTTTTTTGGTCTACCATAAAATCCAAATAAAATACTGTCATGTCTGAGGTTGCAAGGTGACTAGTGTGAGAGTTAAAGGGGTGTGTATACTTTTATGAAGCTCTGTAACTAACATTGAATGGATGGCATGTGTATTGGAATGGGCTGGATTCATATGAATTGCATTTGGATTAAACTGGATTCTATATAACTGGATACGAGCTGGACCTGTTTGACCAGTAACGTGCATTTGATGAGAATTTGTGCATTTTCTTTTACATTTTCTAATTGCTTTGTAGAGTAAAACTGGATATAACAAGCCTAATATAAAAGAAGAAGTAAAACAAGGAATCAATCAATCAAACAAACCAAAGGTTGTATGAGGAGCACCCATTGCTTTATGTGCCTTTAAAACTTTTATTCATATGACAAATGGTTCCTATTCACCAAAAACATCAGAAGTATGTATTCTGTGTGAAACATAATTAAATGTAATACTAACTTAAGCCCTCAGAAGTAATTTCACCTGAAAATATACAACAAAATAAATCAAGAATAGCTCCACAGTTATCAGGTCTAAATGCAAACTTTTGGTACATTTGTAAAGGTAAGACATAAAATAATGTTTTTCCAGCGTAAGCAATATTACAACTGTTACTATGCTTGATTTATTTGTGACAAAACAAAGCAAATGTTAAAGTTATTAAGCCTGGCTGAAACCCACTGGTCGGTTCACAGGGTTCAACAGTATTGTAATGGCAGCAGATTTATGGTAACGTAATTATTTGGTTATTGGTGCAGGGGTAGAACGATACCACAAACTGTGCAGAGTTGTTGACATGTGGATGTAATGTTTATACCACGATCACAAGAGGAATCTTTGGAGAAGTCAAGGTGAGGCTCTTAAACCTAAGCAAGCACTGTGGTGCTAGCATTATAGTGAAGGTCTGTTTGACTGTGGTACAGGTGTATTGGACAAAATAGATGGAATAATAAAAAGGAACAACCTCTGTTTCTTTACCTCAAATTAACAGCTAGATATTTGAACTCAATTCAGTGATCCAAACATTAAAGTATCCATATATCACACCAGAACTGGGTTTGAAATGAAAAAGGCAAGCTAACATTTTTGCCAGGAATAGACTCAACCTCAACCTGGTTGAAAATGTATAATCAATCTTGGCTCAACCTTCCTATTATGGTATTCAATAAACAATGACCTGCAGTACATTGATGGCATGGTTCAGGCCTGCTTGTGAAAAGTTAAAACTGCTTACAGTACTTTTGCAATATAAAACATTACTTCAGTGCAGGTTGGTCTGAGTGTTACCAGTGTTAAATGTTAAAGTATAAAGAGCTGCATTATGAAATCACAGTTGATATTGCTACACTGCTAGCAGATGTCTGGTCCCCTCTGTTAACTTTTCAGTTAATGTCAGAGGTTCCAAACTTGGGGGTTTTTAGACTGTTTGTGGATGAAGTTTGGACATCAGGGTGGGGAGGATGGTTGGATTGTGAACCTGGATGTAGTAGATGGCACTTCCTCCAGCCATGATCATCAAGCTCCACTTGATCAGACGGCCTGCCGTCGAGCTCTCATGTGGCCCCAGCTGTGTGGCACAGAAACAATTAATGGTCTGGAATTTAAAGGACGTAGTCCATAGTTAATGTGAATGTAGATAAACACTGCAGGGCAGAAGTTTACATTACTCATCTATCAGCATGAAGGTCAAGTTGATTTTGGGCTTTAAATGGTGCTTTGAAACTGTTCTTTTTTTGGAACCTCAAGAATTGTATAAAGCAATATTTAGGTTGAAGGTTAAATTTATTGTGAGTTTTCTCTAAATCAAACATGGTCAAATTAAACATGCAGGCTCTGATATTCTTACACACTTTAACTAATTTTTGAAGAAATTCCCCATAGTAGGTTGCACCTCGGCCACATGCTTTTTCTGGACATCAACAAGCTTCTAAAATAGTTCTGGCTTGATATTTGACCACTTTTATAATGTACAGCCAAGAGTGCTTTACATCTATATAGACTAAGTGTGGTGATCATAAAAGAAGCGCCTGCTCCGAAGCTGACTCTTTCAAACTTGATTTAGACTTGTGGTCCTTGTGAACAAGCCAAAAGCCAAAAGGGGAAAATAAATATGGTCAGATAAGACAACGATTCAGCTGTTTGGCCACAAAGAAAAGAAAAACGTTTGAAGAAGTCAAGGTAAAGCTCCCAAACTGATAAACACCGTATTAACTGCCAAGCACGGTAGGGGTAACAACATGCTGAGGGTCAGTTTCACTCCTTGTGGTACTTGTGCATCAATGAAAAATGAAAAAATGAGTTTTATCTTCAAATGTATACCTTATCTCAGATCAACAGCTAGAATGCTGAACCTTGGACAAAACTGTATGTGTTTCTCAATAGGTCAATGAGCCCAAAACATACATCAGAACTGGATAAAGCAGGCTAACATTAAGCCTCTGGAATAGTCCTGTTAAGAAGAGTGATGAGTACCCCCACTAATATTTATCTGTATATATTAAACCTTGCTTTAATTCTATGTAGTTAGAGAAAATCCCCATTTAATTCTTTAAAAAAAAACTGAATTCAGTTATTAGTTTTATTCTAACCAGAAAAGAGGAACAGTTAAAAAAAACCTCTAAAGACCCAAACTGATCAGAGATTCATGCAGATGACAAGTCTACGTAAATGTTTGACATGCAGTGTATGTGGGGCATTTCAGACCTGTCGGGCTCTTAGGGGTTGGTACATGCGGTCGAACTGGGTGAAGATTGCCCTGCGGGCCCCGTCCCATTTTCCTGGTCCCATCAGTCGGTACTGATAAGCAGTAACGGGTCCCCAGAAAACCCGCCTAAACAGTGGGAAGTCAGTGAGGAACAGCCAGAGGAGACTTGGGCGCACATTGATATCCTTTGCCAAGTCGTCCATGTACTCAACAAAGTCCACCTGCAGGGGTGTCAGCCTTGATACAACGTAGCTGTAGGAGAAAAAAGTCTAAACTTAAAAACTATTTAAACAGAACTAGAAACTTTGCTTTGAGTCTTAAAGGCATAATAAACATTGTTCATACTTTCTCTCAATATTATTTGTGTCCTTCTCAACAGCCTTGATCATGGCTTGGCTTGAAGGAAGCTTCTTATGTCCTAAAGGCCCAAAGACAGAAAGCTGACATTAAACACACTATATTTGCTAAGGTCGGGACAAGTGGCAAATGATATCATTTAAAGATGTACTACAGTGGTCTCTGCTGAATGAAGCATCACCTTTGAAGACACGAGTGACAAAGCGGGCCTGCATCTCAGCCTGTGGCATGATGGCTCCATCAGAATGGATAAAGCCCACGATAGCCAGAGTAGGATGCTCAAGGACTGGGGGGAAAACATGTTTGTAGAGACCCACACGGTGCCCTGACTTGTACATGACGTTGTTGGGCAAGTAGGGGAAATCATAGTTGTACCCCGTGGCGAACACAATCAAATCCACCTGTAAGAGGAAAAACATTAGTTCTAAGGTGTTTCCTTGAGGAAACAACAACTTATAACACATCTGATAACATTGTCCTCTAACATTTTCTGCAGCGCTGCCATCATTGAAGACCACGGTGGATCCTCGGATCTCTTTCACGTTTGGTTTGATGAGGACTGACCCGGACAAAATCTTAAAGGGAAGGTCATCGTTGATCACTGGAATCTGGCTGAAGAGCCTTTGGAAAAACAGGAAGGAGGAGATATGATTTAACAGTAGCCTGCAAACATAATGGAATACTCTGAAAATCTAATAAGATTAAAGATTCTGACAGAACAATGATTAATGCAGTTAAGTATCTTACCTGTGTTTGGGTTTGAGGCCGTACATTGCGTGATCATACATGGCGTTGAGCTTTTTCTCACCCAGCCAGTTAAGAACACTCATGGGCAGCAGCCTAAACATAACATGAACAAAGCGTGTGTTGAACCTGTCAACCGGTAAGCCGTTGTCAGAAACCTGACGGATGACCCAGGCACCACTGCGAGTGCTCAGGTAAACCTGTAAAATAGATTGAAGGACAACGATCAATAACATCTCCAAATAAAGTGTTCACCCCATTTTACAGCCTTCAACTGTTGCAATGGTTGGATATAACTAGAAAGTCCTCCAACCTGCTCGGCAACTCTGCTGCCCTCCACAGCGATGTCTCCTCCTGAGTTACCAATGCCGATGACCACCACTCTTTTCCCGTGCATGTCCTCAGGTCCCTTGTAGTCCCAACTGTGAGAGTATTTTCCTTCAAACGTCTCAATTCCTAGAAAATATTGGAAAAACATATGAGTATATGGCATGGCATTTTCATACTGCCCCGTCCATTTTGTTTAATTTTGCAAATAATGAGGGACTCGTGTTCTGCATTAACACAGTAAAAGTACTCGTACCCTGAGACATTTTGTCATGTTTCAACCTCTAAGCTTAATGTATTTTAAAGGGATTTTATGTGAAAGACCAGCAAAAAAGTGAAGTGAAAGGATAAACAGCCTTAAAAAAGTGTGACATGCATTTCCATTCAGTTTCCTTGAGCTGATATTCAGTCAGATAAGATTGAGAGCATCTGTGACCCTCAGGTTCCTCCACAGATTCTTAATTAGATTTGGGTCTGTACTTTGACTGGGATCAAAAGCACAGATATGCTTTTGATCTTAACCATTAGATGTATTTTTAGAATTCGTTTTCTGCTGGAAGGTGAACCCCCACCCCAGTCTCAAGTGTTTTGCAGCCTCTAAAAGGGTTTTCTTCTAAGTGTACCCTGTATTTACTTACTTCCATCTTCCAATTAACTCTGACTGACTTTTCTGTCCCTGCTGAAGAAAACCATGACGGTGGCATCAAGCTGCCCCTACCATGTTTTACTGTGGCGATGATCTACACAACAAATTGTACATGTAGCCCACAAACTTTGATTTTGGTCTCATCTGACCAGACCACACTGTCCACATGTTTGCTGTGTCTCCTACATGGCTTGTTTAAAGTGCAAACAGGGCTTCTTACAGCTTTAATTCAACAATGGCTTTCTTCTTGCCTCTTTCATAAATCCCAGATTTGTGGATAATATGAGTTTCCTGTTCACTACCCTGCCTGGGCTGTGAATTTCTGCATTTCCCCCAAAGTTACCATAGGCCTACTGGCTGCTTTTCTGATAATTCGCTCCCTGACTGTCCAGTGGGTTTACATGTATAGCATATATTTTCAGGTGATGGATTGAACACTGCTCTAAGAAAGGTTCTTGGAATATCGTTTTAGAATCTACTTGTTAATTAATGTTCTCTAACAAACCTCTGAGGCCTTCGCATAACAGCATATATACATATTGTGGAAATATAAATGCCTTATTATTAGTAGTTAAGACTAAGACATATTTGGGACTTTGCTTTTATTAGGAGTTTTAGTTATGTTTTTGATATGCTTTCTCTCTCTCTTGACACTCAGGCAGGTGGGTTAATATGCCCAATCACTTGAACCCCGCCCATCTCCACTTGACCCACACATTAACAAACAAACAGCAAAAATAAAAATCTTTATTTATTTATTTTTTTTTACCGTGTCCTGTCCGGCAGAGTATCGCTCAGAATTGTTGTCTGAGTGCCAAGAAATTGCCCAACAGATTTACTTTCACAAGCAGAGCGTCACAGCTAATGCTTTAAAGCTCTGCTTGATATTTATAAAAGAAACTTTATTATAAACTTCTTTGGAAATATTTCAATTGTTACGGACATGGAGACTGAAATGAAAAGGAAAAAAGAAGCTCAAAAAAGAGAGAGATGGGGCAAAAGGGAAAAAAAGAGTGGAGGAGAGAAAGAAGGATGAAGAGAATACAAGATTACACCCTGCTTGCTTATACACCTGCGGCTGTTTTTTTTTTTTTTGGTTTTTAACAAAATAGTACACGGCACTTATGAATGAATGTAAAATGTACTTAGTGAGAGGTGCAGCCAAATATAGAACATCTGTGTATCTGTCAACACCTGAAGCTTAACACCTGTGAGTATGGGTGGGGACGCGCTTTTGTATACAAGGTTTCTCCACAAAACTATGCAATAGTGAGTGTGAGGACCCATAGAACCTGCCCCATGGTCCCTGGACGGACACTGAGGAGATCCGAGACACAGACATCTAAAGGCCCCCCAAAGCACAGGAATCCCAGGAGAACCACCGCCGGGACTACCGCAACCCCCCCAAAGAAGAGCAGTGGAGAGTCCCAGGGGAACCACCCAGCAGCGACAGTGCAGATGCCCCAGGGAGCCGCAGCAACGAGCTCACAGGCCCCGCCGGCAGCCGTCCACACCTGAGCAGATCCAGCCATGGACCCAGAGACTGAAGACCCCGGGACACACCACCCCCCAAGCAGAGGCCCGACAGAGCCCAGGGGGCCAGGCCCCGGCAAGCAGCCACCGGGAGTGAGCCAGCACACACCAAAGCACCCGGCCCCGGACACCAAGAACCAGCGGGCAGAGACTCCAACCTCCGGCAGGTAGTGTGGCGGGAAGGAAATTGGCCCCCCATAATATGGGGGGGCCTAAGCTGATCCAGGAGAGAGCAGTCCAAGACCCAACCTGTCACAAAAAAACAGGCATACAGTCACAATCACCCACTCCCACCCTCATGCATACACATAAAATCACTCGCACCCAACGTAAAGACAAACAACAATGGACGTCATACACTCACTCACACTCCCCATGCATACTCTATACTCCCAGGTCCAGGCGCCGGTAACCCCTAGGGGCAACCTGCCTCCGGACCCAAGAGGTGGTCCCCTTCCCTCCTGGGGCAAAGAAAGACAGGCAGACAGCCCAGACCCGGGTGACCCCGGCCCCCGCCCCCCAACCCCGAACCCAGTCCCCAACAACCCCCATCCACCTCCGGAGAGGGGGCTTTGTAAAAAAGAGGGGTCCACATGGATCAAACCAGCCCGCCAACCGGAGCCGCCCCAGGACGGAGCAGTCCCGGCCCCCCAATGAGCTCCGATCCCAACCCCATGAGTCTCCCACCCCCAGTGAACCCCAACATGAACCTCCCCACAGGGCCACTCCCAACAAAGACACCGATATCAAACACTTGACCCCGAACCCAAACGCCACGAATCCCCTCCCCCACAGGTGAACTCTCTAGCCGAGAAGCCACACCCACACAGCGCAAGCTCCACACACAGCCCCGCTCTAAGAACTCCCGCCGCATCCCACTCCCCCCCACCACACAGCGCGCCGCAACGGTAAGGCAAGGGCCCTGTGCAACCTCACCCCCGCCCACTGGTGCAACAGGGCAGACAAAAAAAAAGCAATTCTAAATCCAAACATCTTACAAACCAGCCCAATTTCGTTTATGGCTCCTACATATAGATATGAGATGAAATCTCACACACGGGGGGCCGTAATTTGCAATTAGGTGGCCTCTGTGGGCTTTGTCTGCACTGGATTTTATTCATTGTTTTATTTATAAAACCATGTGTCATTTTTCTTCCACTTCACATTTGCTACTTTATGTTGGTTTGAAATTTGTTTATAATGTGACGAAATGCTACACAGTTCAAGAATGAATACTTTCGAAGGGCCCTGTATCCCCTGTCATGTATTACCTGGGAAGTCTTTGAGCGGCAGGTTAGGGTAGTTGAAATGACCCGAGCAGCAGATGACTGCATCAAACACGTGCTTCTCTTCTAATCCATCTTTGTTCTCTGTCACCACCTCCCACTGACCAGTGCGAGAAAAGTCTGGTCTCTGCGTGACTCTCTTCACTGAGGTCTAAGGTTTAAACAATGATCAATTAAGGTTGATAAATATATATGAACAGCTGTATATGAGGTCCACTTTGTGTCCATTTACCTGGAAGCGAATGTATGGCAGTAGTTTAAAATGCTCTGCGTACAACCTGAAGTATTTTAGGATTTTAGAGTGGTGCATGTAGTTGGGGTAGTCGGCAGGGATGGGGAAGTCGCTGTAGCACATCATCTCCTTGGAGATATTAATGGTTAGGGAGCGGTAGATGCTGGCCCTGTTTGGCTCTGAGACTTCCTGGATAAAAATGAGAATGTGTTGAATTAAAAGTGACTTAATCCTTCTTTCCACATGAAAATCTGCAGGATTAAAATGATCTCATCAGTGGTTTTTCCACAGCAAAGTCTTGCCTTGAACTTCCAGAGTCCCCCCATGTCATCACTGCTCTCGAAGCAGGTCGGCACCATGCCCTCATCCAGACAAGCCTTGATGCTGGTCAGACCGGAGGGACCCGCCCCGATTACTGCGACTCTCTGCACCATGATGGAGCTGTAACAGGACAAGAAGAAACAAAATAATAGAAACATATCACAATGTTTAAGTTCAGATGGACAAGATAAAATATTTTGGTGAAAATCTGAACCAAATCATCAGTTAATTTTAATTATTAAGTCTAAATAAAGTGACACATCTTAGATTGCTTTTAAGAAGCCTTTTGTTAACAAGACAAGAATGACTATTTTTCCAGCAGTCTTAGGGTTTTGCAACCTACAGAAATGTCGCTGTCTGTTAGCCATTATGTGGAATCTTTTTGTTAAGCTCTTTACTAAACTTAAAGTATTAATGATCTATGTGGTGGGCTAAATTAGGAAAACTTCTTACGTAAGGATAAAGAAATATTTTCCCCCTCTCCACTGAAACTTATTTTTTTCAAAGAACAACTATTTGTTTCTGTTTGTTGTCTAAATGAACAGCTGGTTTTCTTTACTATTAGCAGAAACTTTCTCTTTTGCAGAAACTTTCTCTTTTGCAGTATACTTACATTTTCTAACGAGTTTTTGATGATAAGACTTTCTTGCCTCCTCAAAGTCACAGCTTGAGCTTTCCGTCGAGAGAAACTTCTAGGAATTACGGAAGCCGAAAATGGCGAAATTTAGATGCGGTTTTCTCTAGCGATGTTTTTCATGTTGCCACAAGAAAACAACATGTTTTGTTGTGGTGGCATCATGCTGGGTTAATTCTTTAATCGGCGCGTCTTGCCCACTATCGAGGTTTAATTGTTCTAGTTAGTCAATTCATGTTTGCGTAAAGCACATAAACGGGTAATGATGGTGCATTCAAGTACCACTCGTAAGCTACAGAATCTTAACTAAATATAGTGTGACAGGTGAATCTGTTGTCTTTAGCAGAACACTTATTGCTCAGCAGCTCCTAAATGTGAACATGTGCGATTTCAAAGTTGTTTTACAATTCTATTAATTTTATTTGATTACGAAATCAGACTAAACACCAAACTGCTGTACAGGTCCTTCTCAAAATATTAGCATATTGTGATAAAGTTAATTATTTTCCATAATGTCATGATGAAAATTTAACATTCATATATTTTAGATTCATTGCACACTAACTGAAATATTTCAGATCTTTTATTGTCTTAATATGGATGATTTTGGCATACAGCTCATGAAAACCCAAAATTCCTATCTCACAAAATTAGCATATTTCATCCGACCAATAAAAGAAAATGACGTTTTTTGTATTAAAAACACAAAAAACGTCAACCTTCAAATAATCATGTACAGTTATGCACTCAATACTTGGTCGGGAATCCTTTGGCAGAAATGACTGCTTCAATGCGGCGTGGCATGGAGGCAATCAGCCTGTGGCACTGCTGAGGTCTTATGGAGGCCCAGGATGCTTCGATAGCAGCCTTTAGCTCATCCAGAGTGTTGGGTCTTGAGTCTCTCAACGTTCTCTTCACAATATCCCACAGATTCTCTATGGGGTTCAGGTCAGGAGAGTTGGCAGGCTAATTGAGCACAGTGATACCATGGTCAGTAAACCATTTACCAGTGGTTTTGGCACTGTGAGCAGGTGCCAGGTCGTGCTGAAAAATGAAATCTTCATCTCCATAAAGCTTTTCAGCTGATGGAAGCATGAAGTGCTCCAAAATCTCCTGATAGCTAGCTGCATTGACACTGCCCTTGATAAAACACAGTGGACCAACACCAGCAGCTGACACGGCACCCCAGACCATCACTGACTGTGGGTACTTGACACTGGACTTCTGGCATTTTGGCATTTCCTTCTCCCCAGTCTTCCTCCAGACTCTGGCACCTTGATTTCCGAATGACATGCAGAATTTGCTTTCATCCGAAAAAAGTACTTTGGACCACTGAGCAACAGTCCAGTGCTGCTTCTCTGTAGCCCAGGTCAGGCGCTTCTGCCGCTGTTTCTGGTTCAAAAGTGGCTTGACCTGGGGAATGCGGCACCTGTAGCCCATTTCCTGCACACGCCTGTGCACGGTGGCTCTGGATGTTTCTACTCCAGACTCAGTCCACTGCTTCCGCAGGTCCTCCAAGGTCTGGAATCGGCCCTTCTCCACAATCTTCCTCAGGGTCCGGTCACCTCTTCTCGTTGTGCAGCGTTTTCTGCCACACTTTTTCCTTCCCACAGACTTCCCACTGAGGTGCCTTGATACAGCACTCTGGGAACAGCCTATTCGTTCAGAAATTTCTTCCTGTGTCTTACCCTCTTGCTTGAGGGTGTCAATAGTGGCCTTCTGGACAGCAGTCAGGTCAGCAGTCTTACCCATGATTGGCGGTTTTGAGTGATGAACCAGGCTGGGAGTTTTAAAGGCCTCAGGAATCTTTTGCAGGTGTTTGCACGTTGAGAGACTCAAGACCCAACACTCTGGATGAGTTAAAAGCCGCTATTGAAGCATCCTGGGCCTCCATAAGACCTCAGCAGTGCCACAGGCTGATTGCCTCCATGTCACGCCGCATTGAAGCAGTCATTTCTGCCAAAGGATTCCCGACCAAGTATTGAGTGCATAACTGTACATGATTATTTGAAGGTTGACGTTTTTTGTGTTTTTAATACAAAAAACGTCATTTTCTTTTATTGGTCGGATGAAATATGCTAATTTTGTGAGATAGGAATTTTGGGTTTTCATGAGCTGTATGCCACAATCATCCGTATTAAGACAATAAAAGACCTGAAATATTTCAGTTAGTGTGCAATGAATCTAAAATATATGAATGTTAAATTTTCATCATGACTTTATGGAAAATAATTAACTTTATCACAATATGTTAATATTTTGAGAAGGACCTGTATACTTGAAGTAACATTTATTGGGAGATTTACAGTTGCATCTTCTGTAGCCAAGTTTGTCATTTTTAAATTCTTCAGGATTTCAGCTTATGAATTGGGAATACTCCAGGTCTCAGCTGACATCTGAGCTCTATTTCTCTATATCTCTATAGCTCCTTCTATTTGTTCTTCTTCCTTTTACCTCTTCTTACCACTGTCACTGCACTTTCCTCCTCTATCTGTCAATGTCCATAATGCTATTCCATGTATCTATTATTAATAGAATAAAAACATAAGTGGGTACAAGCAGAGGGTACACCTACATATATCAGTATCAGCTGTGTGGACCTTTACTAGCACAGAAAGCATGATTTTGCTCCACTGCTAAAAAACAGTTGGTGTGATTATTAATGCCACTAATTTGTGAAATTATCGGAGCACACAGTTCTGACAGCGTTTTTAACTAAATCCACTTTACACTTCCTACTGGGCCTGAAATCCAGTACCTCTGAGTGAATCCAAAATATCATTCAACACATACCATGTAAGCATTTAAAGATGATTTTGGGTTGTGACAGACAGAAAAATAATTAATCCGAGGCAGCCCTTCTTGGTTTCCAGATAAACCCTTGGTAATGCATTTAATTGCTGCCTGAGTCATAAAGCATGTTCCTTGAACCCACATAAAGAACAAAGGTGGGTTTTGCTTGGATTAAATCACATAAACCGAATGACCTTCTATGCATGTTGCTAGACCAGATCTGTGCAGTGCAGTTCATGTTGAGACCTGTTTTTTTTTCCCCCTTTTGGGCTCACGATGCATTGCTTTCTACTACTTTTAACCTACTTTTAAAATTTATTTGCACATTTTGCACATTCTAAAAATCTCTTGATTGTATTCCCTACATGCAAATGTCAGTTGTTTATAAATGCATAAATGCTTTTATCTAGAAGTTATTTTTGCATGGTTGAAAATACAGTCAGGTTAAACCTCACATATTGATGCACGAAGAAGACACCTCTGATAACTTGTATTATTTTTAAGCAATTAATAGACTTATATGTTAAAAGGTGAGAGAGACAATTTATACATTATGAAGTTTAGCATAAAAAATACTTTTGCACAATACCTAGATTTTCCTTTTGCATAAAGAAGTGATCATTGAATGCAATTTAAATTTATGTTCTGTAAAACATACAAATTAGTAAATGTTGTAATGTTTAATACGTGGTTTACAATGCCCTATTAACATACCTAAATATAAGCTTTCATGTAAAAAAATAATGCAAAAATAATAACAAGGTCTGTGATAATTTCCTTATGTTATTTATTCCACTCACCTCATAAGAGTTAATAGAACTTGCATGTTAAAGTTTAAAGGTTGTAATCCCAGCTGGCATTCGACTGACATTAAACAAATGTTGTTGAAATAATGTCAGTTGAAGAAAAAACATTAATTCAACCACAAAACAATGTTGAACACCAAACAGTTGAATTGGTGTTGTTAACTCACCATGGATTCAGCATTGAAATATCAACAGTTTTTGAGCTGTATGTCTAATCAACATTACTTTTACAAACATGACTTTTAAAAATGTTGCTGAAATATGTCAGTTGAAAAATAACTTTGTTCCAACATCCAGACATGATGATACATGATGTAGAAATGACTTTGCTATTTCAACGTTGGTTAGATTTGCAAAATCAAAACAAAATTCAACGGTTATCCAACTCAACTACCTAATGTTGATTCAACAGTGACTCGATGTTAAAATGCCAGCTGGGAAATATAACATACCTTAGCTGTAAACACGAATGCGTTTTGCAGGATATTGCGTGTGTCTCTCACCTTGTGTGCTTCTTGGCCTGTCTCTGGAAAGGAGACGGATCTCATCAGAGCAGAGACTTTTATACAGGCACACAGAGCCGCTGCCTTTTTTCTCCAGGCAGCAAAGACGCCCAACTTTCCATCTGCACAGTCTGTGGATGACAGAATCTTTCTCTTTTATTTTATCGATCACAAACATATACCATTAATACATTTATGGAAGTTCATTTTGTTTCAGAACTCTGTCAAATTCTTTGTAGGTTTGGGTTATGCTGTCCAAAGGGGGCGGTCCAGACTCTGATCCGCCGATGCCAGACCTCCACCACAGTCACCTTTGAAGAACACTGAGCAGTTAAATTACCGAAGAAGAAAAACATGCCAATCATCGTTACAAATATGCCAACACAGTTTGGTCACTATGTGTTTTTCCTAAAGAAAATACATGGTGATAGTAATTATTCTGCTGTAGGCTGAGCAGTCCTTTGATGTGCGTCATCTCGGACGCGCGCGCGTTACTCTGTAACCAGGCTGTTTGTGAGGATGCGCGTGCACGACGCGACCTGGATGCGCACTCGGTTTGACCAACTGCAGATGATTTGAAACTATTTAGGTAGGACTGCATTTACTGTACATCACAGCAGGTGGAAGAAATCTAAAGGCTCAAAGTAAAAATGTATTCTGCTGATTGCTTCACGGTGCTTATCTGCATCCTCTGTCCTTGCATTGTCTCCTGGATTCTGTTCAACAGGTCTTCTCCACGCAATATTGTTCCTTCCTCAACCACTCAGTCCTTCATCACAGTGATTAAAAGACACAGTTTCTGGTGAAACTGATTGCACTTGATAAGTCTACAGTGGATGGAATCAATAAATTGGTTAATGTGCACAAACCTTTTCAGCTTATGAATGACAACTATTCAGTTACCGATGTTTAGTCAGAGTTTACCTCTGATTGCGTTTTAGTTTGTGTGCTCAGACAAGACAGTTCTTTTGACAAAACTGGGACTTGGGTCATGTTCTTTGCAAACATTTTGCACCTCATATTGGGTTACTGTTATGACATGAGATCCTGCTGGGTTTCAGGAGATGACTTTAAAGACCCCATTCTGTTGAAGCATCTAGAAGATCTGCTAAGACAAAAGCAGCTTTTTTTCAGCATTTTTGTGAACCCACGAAGGAGAAAAAGGAAATGTTTGAGACTGCAATAGACTTGAGACTATGGTGGAGGTTCACCTTTTAGCAGGACATCAACTCTAAACATACAGCCAGAGTTACAATGAAAAGGTTCAGATCAAAGCCCCTTTATGTTTTCGATTGGCCCAGTCAAAATCCAGACCTAAATCTATTTGTGTCAAGACTTTAAAATTGATGTTCACAGTTTAAGAATGAAACTGTTTTGCAAAGAAGAATGGGCAAAATTTTCAGTCTCTTAATGTGCAAAGCCTGCAGAGACACACCCAACAAAGACTTGCAGGTGTAATTGCAGCCAAATGTCGTACAAATGGTAAATGGCCTGTACTTGTATAGTGCTTTATCAAGTCCCCAGAGACCCCAAAGCGCTTCACACTGCAGTCAGTCATCCACCCATTCACACACTGACAGTGGTGAGCTACATTGTAGCCACAGCTGCCCTGGGGCACACTGACAGAATTGAGGCTGCCATACAATCGGTGCCCCCAAGCCCTCTGACCACTATCAGTAGGCAAGGCGGGTGAAGTGTCTTGCCCA
Organism: Girardinichthys multiradiatus; assembly: GCF_021462225.1. Classification (NCBI taxonomy): domain Eukaryota; kingdom Metazoa; phylum Chordata; class Actinopteri; order Cyprinodontiformes; family Goodeidae; genus Girardinichthys; species Girardinichthys multiradiatus. Next base: position 35,381,879 of record NC_061802.1, on the reverse strand, counting down.
AGGACACAACAACTAAGACAGACATAGCAGGGGCTCAAACCAGCAATCTACCAGTTACAAGACAAACCCCTGCCACCATCGCCACGGTCGCACCAAAGTACAAAGTAACATAATCATGCGCTACTTAGTGTAACATTCTAGTGTAATTCATTGATGTTTGTGGTTGTGATGTGACAAAAAGTGGAAAGGTAAAAGAGCAATTAATACTTTTGCAAGTTTCTGTATTCATATGGTTTTAAGGTTGTCAAGATAAAAACTGTCAAAATAGTCCAATGTTTGGAAAATCTACCCTAATGCCTCCCAAGTTACTTAAATGTTAGCTTCTTCCATGGCATTCCACTGGTTATTTGATATGCTTTTTGGTGTGACGCAGAAGCATATTCTGCTAGCTTCAGGTGTTTAAGTTCAGAACCCTGATCTTGCGTTTCTAAGCTCTGTTGGAACTGGGCTAGTTTGGGCTCTTTTTCTGGAAAAGCCCAGTCAGGTTTACAAAGTAATTTCCAGTTAACGCTGATTTATTGGATTTATTACCAAATCTGTTCGACGAGTACAGTAAGAATAATAATAGGACGTTGGAAGATCTATACAGTGTTATGTGAGGGAGGGATGAGATAACGGCACATGCAGAAAAAACGCACCAAGGTCACAAAGGTAACGTGGTCAGAGCAAGACAGACTTTGGCCAAGCTGATGGAAAATTCCTCTTCTGTCACTGGAACTCAAGTGAGTTAAGTGCATTAACATTCATAAATAAAGCACCGCAAACTACCAGTGAGTAAATGTATTGGCTCATATTAATGCTAAATTAATAAAAGACAAAACATCATATCATAAAGAATACAATATTCTAAGTGCTGGAACCCTAAAAATGAAACCTCTGTAAAAAAAAAAAAAATCTACTGCTACTGTTACTTATTAATGAAAGAAACTATATGAGTGTGCTCTTTGTACCAGACTGCAGGCTGTAGCAAAAGTTCCAGAGGCTAAAGGTTCTGGGTAGCTTTGATCGAAACCCTCCCTTTGTGTTGAACGGAAAAAAACCTCCTCAGCAAGTGAAAGTGCATGGAAAAATTTCACAGGTCCCAGAGGCCAATGACAGATTTCATCAGCTTACAGTCTTGAGTTTCACTCTTAAAGCAACATTTACTTTTTCCCCAGCTTCAGCTTGAGCTGATCATTTGCCTCTTTGAAATTCCCACACTGAGAGCACATTGTGCATGGCGAGATGTCAGCACTAGGGAGTGCATTAGATGTAGTTTGAGTTCACCCAGATGCTGATTTTCACTTCACTTTGAACTCACAAGTGAGAATGCAGTTTTAGGACAAAAGTCTAATGGTCTGTCTGATCTGTGGTAAAATGATGGGTGCAGATATCAAAATATGATGCAATAAAAACACACAAACACAATGGCAAAAAGGAAGTAAATCCCCTATAAGTTCTAGAGCTGTACTTAAATCTCAGGGTATTTAGGGCGTGCTTAGGTTTGACTGTATATTTGTAATAAAAAAAGATAGATTTTTTTTGATGTGTGGTTTTGGACAAGGATTTAAATCATTTTACAATTTAGTAAAGTCCAGATTATTTCTAGAGTAAGACATCAGAACTGACAGTCGTGTACTTTCTTTAAGCCATGCATGTACACATTGTCAGTTCCTGTGACAAGAAAACATGTAATGAGCTGCAGGATGTCTTTTACGAATATTGGAACTTATATTGTTAATAGATGCTTGTCTATGTTTTTCTCCATTTTTCCTCTCTAACATCACAGGAAATCACTTGTACTTGAAAATCATTTACCTTATTTTTCTCCAAAACTGTTGTGCTACCACCCTCGATAAATGTAAAATCTAGAGATTTTATGAAACATTTACAAAATATTGATCATTGTAGCACATATGGTTAAATGTATTTCCTTTAGGACATTAGCTTGGTTGTACTGACTGATCTCATGCTAAGCATACAATGCTTTTACAGCTTCCCCACGTTTATTGGCACCACTGATTAAAACAATGTAATAAGCCCTCAAATAAATGATTCTTCAATTGTAGTAACATAACCATAACACTGATATAAAGTGTATTTTACAATGTTCCTTATTTGTGCAAAAGAGGTGACACTTATAAAGAATTAAAAGCTGTTTAATAGGGTTGTGGAGACAGGACACAGATTTTTCTCTTCTTTTAAAACTTTTTTTCTTCAAGACTGTTTAAACCAGTAGCGAATTCAGATGAATAATAATGTAAATCTGTCTTCTTTGTGGTGCTGCATATAAGACAAGGCATTTTTTTTCAGTTTGCCGTTAGTTGGCTTTCAAGCACAGAAAGAGAATTTGTGATCCCGTGGGCCTGTTTCTCTTTCAAAGGTCTTCAAAGCCTCATTAAATTACATGTCCTCATGAACCTTCCAAATATCAGATTTAGAGATTTTTCAAATGTTAATGGATATTTATGTTTAATTGTCTGTAACATTTAATTAGCTTCATGAAGCATTCTGTTTTTTTCTGTTTGAAAATTGTCTCAAAAACAAAATTTACTTACTAGATTTGAAATAAAAAAATTTGGAGGTCTCTACCAGTACATGGAAGATAGGTGATAATTGGATCTTTCAAAATTTTAGTTGTTAAAAAAACCTGACAAGCGAATAAAATTACAAAAGCCTTTGCTTTTATTCTGAATTTGCCATAGAAAATGAAAAACATTGAGCTAACATACATGTTTGAACTTATTGCTTACATTACAACAACCGATGGGACATGTTTAAAAATCACAAACCAGGATGTCACACTTTAAATCTACACGTTTTAGTTTTGAATGTTTAAAACTGTTGCATAATAAACTAAATCCGACAATCTACTTTTAAGAGTTTACAAAAATGAGATATAAAAACAGGCTGCATGGTGGCGCAGTTGGTAGCACTGTTGCCTTGCAGCAAGAAGGTCCTGGGTTCAATTCCCAGCCTGGGGTCTTTCTGCATGGAGTTTGCATGTTCTCCCTGTGCATGTGTGGGTTCTCACTGGGTACTCTGGCTTCCTCCCACAGTCCAAAGACATGTCTGTTAGGTTAATTGGTCACTCTAAATTGCCCTTAGGTGTATGAATGTGTGTGTGCATGGTTGTTTGTGTGTTGCCTTGCGATGGACTGGCGACCTGTCCAGGGTGTACCCTGCCTCTCGCCCATAGACTGCTGGAGATAGGCACCAGCTCCCCCTGTAACCCACTATGGAATAAGCGGTAGAAAATGACTGACTGACTGAGATATAAAAACACAGCAACATCACTGTCATCAATTATAAAACAGTGACCCAAACAACAATCCTGACCCATGCACTATTACGTATAACCAGATGGTTTCACAGATCCAGAGTTCTCCTCTCTTCATCAGACTGTCGGAGCATGTTCAGACTGTATGCGGAGGTTGGACAGTAGGGTGGGGATAGTGTCTGGGTAATGTGTGTGGAAGTAGTACACAGCACCGCCTCCACCCAGGATCATCAGACTCAGCTTAACCAGGCGGCCAGTAGTAGAGGACTCTTTCTCCTCTAGCTGGGGGGACATGAAAAGAGAACTTATGTATTTTCATTTTAAAAAACATAATTGTAGATTCCAAGTTCAAACCTTCATGCACTATGCTACTATTTGAGAACACGTGGGAAATAGCGTTCATTCAGACCTTTCTGCTTTTTAAAGGCTTGTACATGCGGTCGAACTGGGTGAGGATTGCTTTGCGGGCCCCCTCCCACCTCCCCGGTCCCATCAGCCGGTACTGGTAGGCAGTGACAGGTCCCCAGAGTACATGTTTGAATAGCTGGTAGTCTGTGAAGAAGAGCCAGGGAAGACATGGCCTCACTCCAACCTCTGCAGCAATGTCGTCCATATAGGAAACAAAGTCCACCTGCAGGGGTGTCAACTTTGACACAATATAGCTGGAGATGGCCAGCAAATTATTGTAAGATTAGGCAATGAACAGACTGCTGAGAACTTTAATGAAGAAGATAATGGAAAGTAATGTTTACTTTTTCTCAATGTCATTAGTGTCCTTCTCAACAGCTTTGATCATGGATTGGTTTGAGGGAAGCATCTTAAGTCCTTAAAGGCAAAATGATGACATACAAATGATGTTAGGGTGACCCAGGCTTTGGAAGGGTTTAAACTAGCAACAGGATATAGGAAAGCCGTGCATCTCACCTCTGAAGACACGTGACACCCAGCGAGCCTGTATTTCAGCTTGAGGCATGATGGCTCCAAGGGCATGAATGAAACCCACCACAGCTAAAGTGGGATGCTCCAGGTTTGGGGGGAAAACATGCTTGTACAAACCTACTCTGTGGCCTGACCTGTAAAGAACATTGTTTGGCAAGTAGGAGAAGCTGTAGTTGTACCCTGTAGCAAACACAATTGTGTCCACCTTTAATGAAAAAGAGAAAGATCCATGAAATGTATGCTGGGAGAGTGAAAAACTCTAAGGTATTTAAAAGCAAAATTCTGACTTTTTCCACCGTGCTGCCATTGTCAAACACCACAGCGGAGCCACAAATTTCCTTTATGTTTGGTTTGATGATGACAGATCCTGAAAGAATCTTTAGAGGCAGATCATCGTTGATCACCGGTATCTGACTGAACAGCCTGTAAGGGCAGGAAAGAAAAAGAAACACAGGGTTAAGTAGAGATCATAAAATATTTTAATGACCGATCAAAGGGAAGATGCACATCACTAAAGTGACTGACCAGTAAAGAAATCCAGAGAACCTATTTTTGTCATAATGGGGTTTTGAGGTCGGACCAATATGCAGAGAAGAACTCCTGAAGCTCGAGGTTTGCAGGTAAGACGAGTCTTTAATGTTCATTTCAGGACTCAGACAGGGTAGCAAGTGTGCACAGAACGCAAGGAACCAGCGGCGAACAAAGGAAACAAACGGGCTTAAATACAAAACTGAACATCAGGGGGAACCATGAGACCAGACAATCAGGGAAAAACATAGAACAGGTATGGGCTTGGGGTGCAAGGAAACAGAAAACAAAGGACTAGACCAGGTAAATAAACAAAAACACAAACTCAAGAACTCAAAACACAAGCTGGCATAATTTTGGGCTTTGTTTTGGTTTTGTGTTTGTTTTGATTGAGCAGTTTACCTAGGTTTATTCATTCCTGTGTTGTGCTTAGTTTTGTTAGTTTCTTCCTCCTGGCTTTAGACCCCTTTTTGTTATTATTTACCCAGTTGCTTGTTTCCTTTTAATTAGTTGAGCTTTCCCAGCCTAGCTCTTTAGTATAGTTCCTCATGTCCCTGTTTTGTCCAGTTAGTGTCCTTCCAGATTTAGTTTTGTGTTTTATGTTAGGGTTTATATTTATATAGCTTTCCTTAGGTCTGTTTCACATTAGTTTAGCTTTCCCCCATGCCCCTGGTTAGTTCTTCCTAGAGTTACTATTTACGTTAGCTTATGTTTAGGTTTCTTTTCCCTGTTCCCCCCAGTTTAGTTTAGTGTTTAGTTTCCCCTCCTGTCTCTGCATTTCCTAGCTCCAGTCACCATAGCAACCTCCATTACCTCAGTTCCCTTCACTTGGCCAGCACACCTGTAAGCATTCATCTGATAACTGCTTAACTGCTCCTCTCGTTCCCATTATTTCACCATTCACCTTCCCTGTATATAAGCTCACCGGTTTTATTTGTTCCCCGTCGCCTCGTCCTGCCAGTTACCTGCCAGATTCCTGATATTCACCTGTCTTACTCCTGCGTTATTTCCAGAATCCCTGTATGTCTAGTTCCTGTTCAGCTCCTGTAAGTTTTGTTCGCCTTGTTTACCGTTTCCTGAACTCCTGACCTAGAATCCTGCGCTATTCACGCCTTCAAATAAATATGAATTAAAATCTTACCTCATGGCTTCCGAGTATCTCCCTGCAAGCTGGTCCGACCCAAACCCTTTCCATGACAATGATAGATCAACACAACACAAAGTTGTGCCTAATTTTGAAATAAAATGAAAAGGATTCATAGTTTTAAATATTTGTTTTTAGAAGTAAAATCTGAAAAGTGTGGGGCATGCATTTATATTTAGCCCTTATTTACTCTGACAACTCTAAATATATATTTTTAAAATGCCGTTACAGAAACACCTAAGCAGTAAATGAAGTCCACTTGTGTTTAACCTAATCTAAGTCTAGGTTTTGATCTAAAACCTAAAAGGGTTTAGATCAAACCTAATCATTTGTTAGAATGGAATGGCCCAGTCAAAGTCCAGACCTAAATGCCACTGTGAATCTGTACCATAACTCAGAAATTGCTGTTTATAGATGTTCTTTATCTATTCTTACTAAGCTTGAGCTGTTTTGAAAAGAAGACTAGCTCTGGCGGAGGCATAACCCAAAAGAACCACCTCTCATTCTAATTACAAACTGTTGACTCAATACTGGCCACACTTATCTGATTTGAATTTCCCTTCCACTCTCAATTAAGCAACACTTAGTGTTGGATTTCCACACAAAAGCTAAACGGATTATATTGAAGTTTGTTGTTGTAACGTAACAAAATGTAATAAAGTCGCAAATATGAGAAATCCCACCTGTGTTTGGGCTTAAGGCCATACATTGTGTGGTCATACATGGCGTTGAGTTTCTTCTCTCCAAACCAGTTGAAGAAATTGATCGGCAGCAGCTGGAACAGGATATGGACAAACCTTGTGTTGTACTTCATGTCCACCGGCAGGCCGTTATCTGAAACCTGACGGATCACCCAGGCGCCACGACGGGTGCTCATAAACACCTGGTCAACAGCACAGAAATTAATTAAGCTCCCTGCAAGTAATGGAGTGTGTTATCTTAAGATACAGAGAAGAAGGAACAAGAACCTGTTCTGCCACTCTGCTGATCTCCACAGCAATGTCGCCTCCCGAGTTACCGATGCCGATGACCACCACTCTCTTCCCGTACATGTCCTCAGGACCCTTGTAGTCCCAGCTGTGGAGGTACTTTCCTTCAAATGTCTCAATTCCTGCAACAAGTGTTATTTGGATGCAATTTCTTCTTAGGTTTTGAAAAATCCATCATGATTGTTTCATTAAGAAGTTGGTATAGATGTATGCGAAACACACAAGACCAAGACATACCTGGAAAGTCTTTGAGCGGCAGGTTAGGGTAGGTGTAATGACCAGAGCAGCAGATGACTGCATCAAACACGTGCTTCTCCTCCAATCCATCTTTGTTCTCTGTCACCACCTCCCACTGACCAGTGTGAGAAAAATCTGGTCGCTGTGCGACTCTCTTCACTGACGTCTTAAAAGACCCAGCAGTTATTAAAACAGGCTTGACAACAGAAATTTGGCTGAGAGTAAACACTTCTTAGCAAATAACTAGATTTTCTTTTTACCTGGAAGCGAATGTATTGTAGTAGTTTGAAGTGCTCTGCGTACATCCTGAAGTATTTCAGGATTTTGGAGTGGTGCATGTAGTTGGGGTAATCAGCAGGGATGGGAAAGTCACTGTAGCACATCATCTCTTTGGAGATATTGATGGTGAGAGAGCGGTAGATGCTGGCCCTGTTTGGCTCAGAAACTTCCTGCATAGAAATAACACTTTATAGGAAATTAGGCTAACCAGAGGACAATTAATTCAATGGAAGGGTTGGGGGTTAGGGTAACTGTTAGGGTAACATAATATTAAATATTATAATCATTTAACAGATTACAATTTTGAACTTCAATGGGTTCTTACAAAACAAAATCTCAAAAGTGTGGCATTTGCATAAACTTCTAAATAAAGTCCAGTGCAGCCAACTGCTTTCAGATTGTAAACAGTAAACAGAGTCCACCTGTAAGTAATTTACTGTCAGTATTAAAAACTACAGCTGTTCAGTTCAATTCAGTTTATTCACATAGTGCTAATCCATAAGAAATATTGTTTCAAGTCAATTGCATACATTCCAATTTAATCCTAGTTATCAAAACCATGCAGTCAAGTTCAGTTTGTTATTCAAATTGATAAAAAGGTTTTATATTCAAGGAAATCTAGCAGACTGTTTCGAATCACCTCATTCACTCCTCCTGGATGAGCAGAGGTGTTAGAGCAGCATCATGTAGACGCATAAATGTTAGTCATGTGCTCCAGAAATCTGGGTTTTGTGGAAGACTTCAAGAAGAAAACCATTGTTTAAAGGGCAAGGATGCTTCTTCATTCTTCATCAGGGACAGGGAAGCTTGATAGAGATGATAGGAAGATGGATGGATGGATGGATGGATGGATGGATGGATGGATGGATGGATGGATGGATGGATGGATGGATGGATGGATGGATGGATGGAGCAAATTACAGACCAGTCCTGGATAAAACCCTGTTAGACACATCAGCCAAATCTATATGCACTTTACACATTTTATTTGTTTATTTGTTAAAAAATCTTTAGAAAATGTGTGGAATTTTTTTCTTTACTTTACAAGTGTCCTCTGCTTTGTGTCAGTCAGGCACATAAAATCCCAATAAAGTACATTGAAGTTTATAGTTGTACATGATAAATGTGGAGTGTGAATACTTTTGCAAGGCTTTCAATTCAATTCAATTCAAAGATACTTTATTGATCCCCGAGGGGAAATTAGAATTCCAGTACAACCCATCCAAACATACATTATGACACAAGACAAGGGAGACGGGTCACCGAGGCTTTGCTGCCCACTCACAGGCGCTGCCCTTAGATGAGAAAAGAGGCCACATTAGGAAAGTAGAGGGGGAAAAAAATCATATTTCACACTTTATCCTTATCAGGATACAGTTTGAGATTGCAAAACATCTCAGCACAAAGAAGCAACAAATTTACAAAACAACATCATGCTGGGAACGGTGAAGGTGGTATGAGGAGGTGCATATGTTTATCTTGAGCATGTGTGTGTGTGCAAGTGAGTGTGTGCAAGTAAGTCCATGAAGCACTGTCACAGAGGCCATTGTCCTTGATGGTTCGTTGGAATGTTCATCAACCGGCCACAAAGTTCTGAGCAGGTCCACAGGTTTGCTGATTCAAAATACAGACATTTAACCAAAGAGGGGGGCTTGCCTTGAACTTCCAGAGTCCCCCCATGTCATCACTGCTTTCGAAGCAGGTCGGCTCCATGCCCTCATCCAGACAAGCCTTTACACTGGTGAGACCAGAGGGGCCCGCCCCGATTACTGCGACTCTCTGCACCATGATGGAGCTGCAACAGGACACTGGATAAACTGAATTTTAGCAGTTTTAGTTGAGCAATTCCACGTAAATGCATAACCTCAGGTTTGATTTGGTAGCTTTTACCAATTTCACTGTGTTTTTAGAGACTTTGCTAAAAACCTAAAAACTTCTTTCTTCCCCAAACTAACTTAGCTTCTTTGTCTCATCCAGTGTTCTTCACGTCTTTCTGTGTCATTCTAAAAATGCTGCATTGATTTATAAACCAAAAGTTCACCTTTGGACTAGTTCACTTTCAGACTACTTGCACTCGGTATAAAGCAATTAAGTTTTTCTCCCACTGTCTGCATTATAATCCTATCGGCTTTTCCGATATGTGAAGCACAAGGCAGGGCACAGGCGATTCAGTAATAGCATTAGCATTCTACATGAGCTGCAATATATTATCTTTACATTAAAGCACTTTGATCTGATCATTCCAAAGTGTCAACATTAATCCATCAGTCCTTGCAAACTCCTTCAACCCTTTTGTTTCACTTTAAGAAACTACACAAAGTCTACCATTCTCTGCCTGATAAATGAACAGATATCCAGTGTGCCTTATATCATTCTTACCGTAATGACCCTTGCGTGTTGCTTTCCTGTCAGGTTGGAGAAGCAGCACCTGAGTGCAGCCTTTTATACATAAAAGAGTCAATAAAGAGGCTCATTGTTTTCTCTTTTTTTTTTAACCTAATTGCACAAAAAGGCTTTTATAGGCTTGAGCAATGTTTACCCAAATCAGTGCGGTTTCACTATGACTAAAGTTCAGTTTGTGTTCCAATCAAGTGAGTGGGAGATGGCTGATGGGTAAACGAGAGGAAGTCACTGTAAATTCATAGCTTGTAGATGCATCTGCATGAATGTATTAAGTGTGAGTAAGATGACCTCTACCTTCAATGTACATTTTCCAGCTTCAGTCTGCAGAAATATTAAAAGCATTCTTCAGTAAAGGACTTTTCTCTATGGTATCTTGAGGTTTATCCTTCATGACTGCTACATTCAAAGCATGATAGACAAATTCCTCCTGAAGCAGCCTCTGAAAACTTACTTTGACTTTTACTTCATTGCAGACAGTATACACCCAAATTATTAGATCTTTTTTGAACAACATGCTCTTTATTAAGAACCTTGCAAAAGCATTCATACACCTTGACCACAACCTGTATTCTACTGGGATTTTAGACAAACCAACATAAAACAGTATACAATTTGAATTACAATGAAAATGATGTATGGTTTCAAATAAATATCTGAAATGTGTGGTGTGAATTTCCATTCATACCCTCAATCCCCAAAAAGTTTTCCTTAATCTTCAAGCTCCGTTTGATTGGATAGGGAACATCTTTGAGAATCAGTTTTCATGTATTGCCATAAAATCCCAATGACATACACTAAAGCATGTGGCTCTAATGTGGCAAAATGTGAAAAAGGTTGCTTTTGTAAGCTTCTGTACATCCATGTCTGCATTACAAGCCTGGAAAACATAACAATAAATGTAAGGAGAGTAGAGCTTTAATATACAGAATGATTATGCTCCCCACCTTATGATTTCAAAACAGTGAATTGAAGACCTAATTTGTTCCATTCTTCCAGCTAAAACATGTTAAGGTTTTTGCAATAGCATGTTTTGTTAAGGAAAACTCTGAAGTGCAGATGAAGCATGCTCCTAGTTTTATCCTGTGCTTTTTTGTGTGTAGAAATTGTTTCTTTTCTTTTATTTAAAAAATGCATGGACATAATTGAAAATAACCATAATCCACAGTCATCTAAACCGGCTCTCATTGCAATGCCTGATTGACTATGGAGAGGTTTCAGGGTATAAGGTTAATGCAGGGAAATCAGAGGCAATGAAGAAAACAGGATGTTGACCTATGTGCTTGGACGGACAGGTGAAATTTAGGTGGTCAAAAGAAGGTTTTAAGTATCTAGGAGTCACTTTGACCCATACCTCAAATCAGTTATATAAAGCAAATTAAAATAAACTTATTTCTCAAAACAAGAATGATTTGGAAAGATGAGAGATGCTTCCTTTGTCTTTAGTTAGGAGGGTAAAACTATCAGGATGAATATTCTGCCAAGATTACCATTTCTTTTTAATTTGTTACATCTCACTGTTCCTGTATCTACCTTTCTATTTCTAGATAAGCTTATTTCCAAATTTATATGGCAGAACAAAAGGCCACCAGTGAGACTTAAGGTCCTCTGTGCACGCAAAGATAATAGTGGATTAGACCTGCTGCATTTTAGAAGTTACTATTGGGCAGCACAACTTGGGAAATTGGCTTCGTGGATGAAATTGAATATATACACAAAATGGGTTCATATAGAGCAAGCTTCAGTAAAAGGTGTGTCAGTCTCAACTCTCCCCTTCCGAAATTCAAAAGCATGTCCCAAACTTAAGGTACAAAATGAATGGGTTCAGTTTGGGAGAAGACAAGATGAGTGTTTAACTTACCTTTATCTCTTTCAAGGGCTACAAAAATAATGAATGTGTTAGGGTTAATTAATGATTATATATGTTTTAACTTTAATAGAAGTGAAGCTTGCTGTTCAGAGTGATTATATCTTATATGTACAAGAGCTGCAAGATAGAGACAGGATGTTCTAGAACATTCTGTCAGTGCAGCTGTTTCTAATCAATATGAGTGTGCATCTCTCCCTGTTTTGTGCTTGGAACATTTTGTAACCAGGGCCTCTTCTCTTATGAATAAAAGGCAGAGAGAGCAGGGGCTGTCTCAGAGTGTGGTGTGGAGGCTTGTAACTGAGCAGCCTCTGAGACACTCTCACCTGCAGGTTAAAATGAACTAACTTCTCTGTGTCTTTCTTTGTGCAGAATTGTGAAAGTGTTTGGTGTTTAAACCTAACATAAATGGTCCTTCGAGCCGGAGACCAAGACGCTTGACGATCCCAGTGGGTGAGTGAGATTCCAGACAAATCTGTGGCCACAGTACTAATACCCTTTCCGGGACTGGTCCCTCCCTGACAGGCTGGGGTCTGACGGCTGACGGTACTCCCGAGGACACAGAGAACCAGTGAGTAGGTCTTTCATTTAAAAGGAATGAGTGATGAAATGCAAATGACCTAAAATAGTACAGTATAGAGAAACCCTGACAATTCTAGACACTATCAGGTGAACTAAAATAGACAGTTAAATTCCGCAGGAGGGTAGACTCCCTTAGTTGAAATAGACTAATTAAACTCTACACAGGACGGCGGAGTCCTCTGTTGAACTAAAATAGACAGTTAAATTCCGCAGGAGGGTAGACTCCCTTAGTTGAAATAGACTAATTAAACTCTACACAGGACGGCGGAGTCCTCTGTTGAACTAAAATAGACAGTTAAATTCCGCAGGAGGGTAGACTCCCTTAGTTGAAATAGACTAATTAAACTCTACACAGGACGGCGGAGTCCTCTGTTATGTTTTTGTGAAAGTAATTACAGTAAGAGTAAAACGCGTAAAAAAAGTGTGACTGAAAAACGTGTGGAAGAGTGAATGGAATCGTAATGACCATTAGGTCCTTACTTTTCATATAAACTGAAAACAGATAGTAAATGGTGAGCCTTTGTGGATGCTTGTAGGCAAGAAAATCCCACCTGAACAGGGTTGAAGTGGATTTTACCACAACTGACTTCTTGATCACCATCCTGTTTTCAAATACATAAATCCAGTATTTAGAATACACCAGGTATTAAAAAACATACTGGATCTAAATCTAGTTCAAAATGGGAAAGGGGCAAAGTAAAGAGAAACAAAGTAAACTAATTGACTTAGAAGGGGAGGTAAAGTTTATGGAGAACTATGTAAAAGGAGCAGGTATGATCTGTCATAGATGGAATAAAAAATAAAAAACATGGGTTTTTGGGCAAATTAGATACAAAGGATGTCTTAAAATTACAAGGGGATCTAAAATTAGCAATAATGAAAACTAAAAAGAGAAAAATAACAAAGAACAATGGGGGAAGAACAGAGAAAAAGCTCTGATTTAACAGAAATATGTACACGATGGCATAAAAATACGGATTTTCAGGTAACTTAATTATCACTGAAATCCTAAAACTACACGGGGATCTTAAACTGGAGATTATGCATTTAAAAGATTCAAGAGACAATGTGGACAACATGGAAACTGTCCAACTGGACAACCCAGTGAACAATGACTAGAGTTGTTAAAGAAGTAATCTGAGAGTAAAAGATTTTGTAGGCAAGCATTAGTGAGAAACAGGTGCTTTAAAAATCATTCTATGGTGTTATACTACCAACAATATCATGATAAAATGCAAAAGATTCATTTTACAGGGAAATAATTCCATATTTGGCTCAGATTGTGTGCATTCTTGATTTTTCCTCTTTGAGAGAAGTTAAATTTCAGCTCTGTGAAACGACCTTGACAAAGAGATGCAGCTGCCTGAAAACAAAGATAAAACTTCTGCAAACAGCAGAAGCCTGTCTCTGCTGAAAGGTCTGAAAAAATTGTAACTCTACCCTGCATGTGTCAAACTCAAGGTCCGCGGGCCAAAACCGGACCCCAGAAGTTTAGTGATTCTCTAGAAGTAGAGCCTTTTAATATGGTGATTGTGTGCTTGAATGTTATTTTGTCAATCAATAAGCAGTTTTGTCTACATTCTGCCACAATCTGCCTTTTGAAAATGTTTTGAATCTTGCTCTTTATGTATAAAAAAAAAAAGAAAGAAAAGAAAAATTGGCTAAAGTCTGCAGACATAAAATGAACCTGGATTGAAGCTCTAACTAAGTTTATTTAATCTGAGATCTTCTCCAAATGCAACAGTATATGTCAGTCTACATGAGATACTAACAACTTCACCTACTGGTATAATATAAAGATGTGATTGAATATGTGAAACAAACAATGATGAAAGTTTTTCAACAGGTGATGCTCATCCAGGAGGAAGACAGTGTTCCTAGGAAATGCAGCTCATTCATTAACAATCATTTTTTCTCCTATAGGTGGACGTTTTGCTGATTAATCATAGGCTGGATCTATGAAACATTATGTGCACAGAACAAATGACCAAGGTTCTGACTGACTTATGAACCTCACTGACCTGACAATGATAACATGACACCCAACAGATAACACCTTTAAGGTGGATCCACTAAGACCACCTTATTGATTCTTGGTGAATAAAAAAAAAAAGAATTGAAGCGTTCAAAACAGACCTTGTGGAAACAAAAGGGGTTATGAGGAAACAATGTGCATTTTAAGAATAATAGAAGTCAAATTATGTTCAAATCTTTGCAAATAAAAATTACTCTGACAGAGAAATAAGTAAGTAGTGTGTGAATGTGTGTGAATGGGAATGACTGATTTCATTGTAATGCATCTTTGAGGGACATTAAAAGCGCTAATAAAGGTCTGATGTTCTGATGATCTTTGCCAAATTTATATCTTAATAAGGTTTCCAGAATCTTTTCCGAAAAATCATATAAAGATAGCAAAGGTTCTACCTGTATTAAAAATACTGATAACTATAGGAAAGTTCATAGATCTGTCTTCAATTTTTCCTAATTCTTTTACAAACAGGTTATTTAAACTTTCATGTGGCCAAATGTCTGTGTTTGACTTTCTGTTTTTGTGAAATAAATGTCTGTTTCATGTCATGTAAAAATTAGAGTCCTCAACATTACCATAATAATATTAGGTCAGTTCTCTATGGTAAAACAAAAAAGATTTTAACAGACGTTTAGACTTTTTCCAGTCAGGTTCAAAATGATTGAATTAGACTCAAACTTAACATAAGATTAAATTAACCTTAACAGAATTACTGGACTGGACTGAAATAGAGAAAACTTGAGTTAATTGAAACAAACTTTAGTTACTTGAACTAAATACAAAGCTGACTGAAACTGTATGTTGTATCTATAAAACTGGGTAAAACAAACTAAGATTATAAGATATAATATGCCCTTCATTTTTTGTGTTCATCAGTGAGTGAGTTTTTATTTTTTTTATTTTTAATAAGAACTAAACCAAACATTATCTGAAGAAATAGCAAAAAGCCGAAAAGACTTAAAAGATACCCCTCTGACAGATGGAGAAACATTATTTGTAGACGGGTCTTCCAAAAAAGATGAGAAAGGTAAAACAAAAACCGGATATGCTGTAGTGACTCTTAATAAAGTACTAAAAGCAGAAGCACTCCCTTCACACTACTCAGCGCAAGCTGCTGAGTTAGTAGCCTTAACTGAAGCATGCAAATTAATGACAGGAAAAAGTGCAACAATATACACTGATAGCCAGTATGCATATGCAACAACGCATACTTTTGCACAACATTGGAAAAATAGGGGTATGATTACCTCCACTGGAAAACCTGTAACACATGCAGCACTATTAACAGAGCTATTGCAAGCAGTCCAACTGCCAAAAAAGCTTGCAATATGCAAATGTGCGGCACACACCACAGGAACAGACACTGTGCAGAAAATAAACCTATCCTACCAAAAAAACCTATACAAATGGGCAGCAATTTCGAGTCATGGAGTTTCTCATGTCTCGAGAGGAGGAATGGTAGGATTAGTGAACAAAATATACACAACATATGGATTTAACTCTTATTCAAAAAATTTTTGTAGAACATGTTTGATCTGTGCTAAACACAATGCACAAGGGAACTTCAGACCAAAAAGGGGACTAAAATAAGTTTCTTAATAGCAGTGTTTATTCTAACCATCATAATTTGTGTTGTGGTCATAGCATTGTGGTATCTGTTGTAGCATTGTAGCTCTTCATCTGACCTTCAGAGAAAGTCCGGCTACAAAGGGAGCTGCAATCATAGTTTGCAGCTGTCTCAAACCGGTGAAGATTGTCCACAGCTCTGTTACAGGTTTTTAGGAAGGGCGCCAATCTACAGAAAGATGTTCACGCCAACACACAAAAAGATATTGATAATAGGGGGCGTCATCTCGATCATAATTGTAGGTGCCCTGCTAATATGGGAAAGAAATCATAGAACACTGCATAAAAGATCCCGGTCATCTGACCTTGACGAATCTGACGACAATAACAGGTGTGGAACAAAAAGAGCTTACCAATTCGGATTAATGGTGTGTGTGCAGTCAAACACCACCACGAATCTTGTCATTCCACTTACCAGTCTTAGCCGTAAAACAGAAAAAGGCCAAGATTATAAAAACTACAAATGGTACTTGACTAATGATCAAAAACAAACACAATGGGCCACAATAGTAGCTGATGCAAATAATGAATGGACCCCAACGTGGGGCACTACTGCATATGCAAAGCACCAGAAAAAACTATTCAAACTTAACGCAACAAGCACAGCTATATATCTAACTGTGAATCTTACAAAAACCTCCCTAAAACCCCCTGGGAGCAACTTACAGGGAGATTGTTGGCTTTTCCTACTAAGGGCCTATTCATCAGGGACGGATCCCAGTTTCCTACTGTTTATTTGTGAACATAAGAATACAACGACTCTCTCTCAAAAAACAGTAGAGAAAGGAGTTAGAATTGATCCTGAGAACCTGACCACAGACGACTGGTTCAAAATATCTACAGGAATATCTAAAATAGATAACAACTGGCTCTTAATGGCAGAACAGGCTGCCCAGGCAGCAAAAACAGATTGTGTAGTATGCATGGGAGCCAGACCCCTGCTACAAGTGGTTCCCTCAACGTTGACAGAAAAATGCCTAGTAGAAGTAATGAACAGCACAAGACCCTCGACAAACTGTACTATGTGGGATAAGATTTATCCTTTGACTACCGCCGAAAAACAAAAACCGATGTTTTCAAATAAGGTTGCTCCAGGAAATTTTTCCTGTATAAACCGAACAGGTGTGGGATCAAACATAAGCAGACTCAATAAAGATCAATGTCACTCCATCATAGCAGTAGGTGTCAGCTTTAAACCTAAAGCACGCAGCGACATCTGGTGGTGGTGTGGAGACGATAAACTGTATGACAGGTTGCCATACAACACAACTGGATTGTGTGCATCAGTGTCATTAATATTTCCCGTGTCTGTTATTCCACTCTCAGTAGCAGAGTTGTTGGGTACAGTAGCCAGCATATTTCCACACACCTGGAAAAATAGAGAAAAAAGATCAGGATGGAGTAAAGACGACCCTACTTATATAGATAGCATAGGAATACCAAGAGGAGTTCCTGATGAATATAAGTTAGCAGATCAAGTAGCAGCAGGTTTTGAATCCACCATATGCTGGTGGTGCACAATAAATAAAAATGTTGACAGAATAAATTACATCCATTACAATGTGCAACGACTAGGAAATAAAACTGAAGAAGGATTCTCAGCCATCCATGAACAATTGTCAGCTACCTCTTTAATGGCTTTCCAAAATAGAATTGCTGTCGATATGCTCTTAGCTGAAAAAGGTGGAGTATGTTCAATATTTGGGCATCAATGTTGTACATTTATTCCAAATAACACCGCAGCTGATGGGAGCCTCACCAAGGCCCTGGAGGGCCTTAGGTCACTTAACAGCAAAATGAAAGATCATTCTGGAGTTGACACCACAATGTGGGATGGGTTTGGAGAAATGTTTGGTAAATATAAACAATTAGTGTTGTCTATCCTTATGTCAATAGCAGTCTTTGCAGCTATTCTCACATTGTGTGGATGTTGCTGTATTCCGTGTATAAGAGCTTTGTGCACTCGCATAATAACCTCTGCTATTCAGCCAGTCAAAACAGAAATGTCAGAGATGTATGCCCTCCTGAGACCTGAGGAGACAGAAGGAGCCAGTGATGATGATGATGATGACCAGGAAGAAGAAGAGACTTCTCTGCATTTCCCTGATCTGTATCTTGACCCTGACGACAATTAGTTGTATACAGTAAACTTAAAGACCTCCTGCTACTTTTTTAATGACATGTACAGATAAAACACACCATGATGTCTTAACTGAAAATCTGAGAAGAAAAGGTTAATGATTGATGTATCAAGTGTTTAAAACATTTATAAAGAGGAGGAAAATGTTAGGGTTAATTAATGATTATATATGTTTTAACTTTAATAGAAGTGAAGCTTGCTGTTCAGAGTGATTATATCTTATATGTACAAGAGCTGCAAGATAGAGACAGGATGTTCTAGAACATTCTGTCAGTGCAGCTGTTTCTAATCAATATGAGTGTGCATCTCTCCCTGTTTTGTGCTTGGAACATTTTGTAACCAGGGCCTCTTCTCTTATGAATAAAAGGCAGAGAGAGCAGGGGCTGTCTCAGAGTGTGGTGTGGAGGCTTGTAACTGAGCAGCCTCTGAGACACTCTCACCTGCAGGTTAAAATGAACTAACTTCTCTGTGTCTTTCTTTGTGCAGAATTGTGAAAGTGTTTGGTGTTTAAACCTAACAGAATGTCTGGGATTTCCTCCCAGCAGAAATGGACAGTGGTTTCATCAGATGGGCGGAGAAGGACCTCATCACATTAAATCAACTATTTAAAGTAATGACTCTCAGGATTTTTTCACAACTTCAGGCAAAGTATGGCATTGATTCTAAGGAGATATTTAGATATTTTCAAATTCGACATTACCTGACAACACACAAAGAGTGAGATAAAATTAAAAAAGTTCCATCTAATTTTAAACAATTCTGGGTTGGGATAGCCGAGAATAAAAAGAATACTAAAAACATAATATCCTGTATATATGGTAGGATCCGTCAGGATACATCAGTGGATACGCTTGATGTGAAAGGTAAATGGGAGCTGGAAACTTACACCGTAATTGCTGATGAAGGGCAGGAGGGTTTCTGGAGATCTTGGCAGTAATGTTTGAGCAGCCCAACCTGGAGAGAATTTGGCTGAAAGGTGAGAGTGGGATATTTTAAAAATCCCTCGGTAATGGCTAGTTTTGCCAAAAACTGTTCCCCCCCTGTGTTGGAGTGGTTGTGGAATGATAAGGGACTTCTCACACATTTTCTGAGATTGTCCTAAAGGGCATAAATTCTGGGTGAACGTGAAGCAACAAATAAGTGAGATTTAAGTAAATCTTTTGAATCACAGCAGCTAGTTTTGGGTATGGTATTATTAACGGTTTAGGTAAAAATACTATGTTGATACTCAGAGATCTTATGTTGATTGCACATAAAATAAATCACAGTACACTGTCATAAACACCAGTCACCCACAATGGAGCAGTGGACCCAAAAATGAAAGGATGTAACTTGTATGGAACGCATAACGGCACCCTTCAGCTTCAAACGGACTTGTATCTTAAAAAATGGAAAACTATTATAAGGTATTTAGTTAAGTGAGAAAATTGTTCCTGTTCATCTGGGCTGGATGGATTTATTTGTGTTACGTTTTATTATGCTGGAACCGACAATACTTACAGAAAATAACCTTTCACATCTTTGTCATTTGATTGTATGTTATTTCGTCAAATTTGATACCAATGTGAGTGTTTGTGCATGTCATACTGTGTGAGACTCTGTCAAGAAACCCGTTCTAATAAATGTTCAAAAAAGAAAAATACAAACAAAATACAAAAAAGAAAATAACAGGATATAACTTACTTGGTTATAACTCTGCAGGATATAACCTTAAATGTCTACAGCCTACTGTTCTGGAATGACGCTGTTGCCATCACAGAAATGTTAATGATCTTCAGCAGGGTACCAATGTAATCCCACACCATCACAGAGCAAAGAAAAACATGGACTGATTTATCTGACAACAATATGTTTCATCTGTGGAATTTTCTGGTCCCTCCCAAGAAGACGGCAACCTCCAAGAATCTTTACAAAGTCCGGAATACTATTCAAAGTAAGGGAATGACAGTTTGTATCTGAAGCACCATGGCCAGAATTTAAAGAAAAATAATTATTGTTTTAACAAACTTTATTGTTTTAGTTCTTTACTTGTGCTCTTTGAAAAGTAGTATCTGTTCTGGATATCATTTTGGTTTGTTTTCAGCTTTAAAACAGCTATAATTGAGTAATTTCTTGATTGGTTTTAACTTATTTCACAGATTAGGTGAACATTATCTGTGTAGTAATGAAATTTATGAGTTGCTGTCTAATAACGTAAAGGATTCATCCAAGAAGAGAAACCCGGTGAACTCTATTTCTAAAGTGTTACGTTTTCTTACCTTATCACATACACTACACATAAAAAGTTAGGGATAGTCGGCTTTCAGGTGAAATTTTAGAATGATCCTAAAATGCACTAGAACCTTTACAGGGGAACTTAATGTGACCTTCTCTGTACCTTTGAATGCTCATGTCCAACGGTTTAATGTTTCTGTACTTTTGTACAACTTCTCTAACAAGCAGCTTAATGACACAACTTACGACAGGTGCTTGATTCATAAATGTCCTGGTTCAATCAGAATTTGTTTTTAAGCAGGCCTCTATCATGCTGTTCACATTTTTACATCATGAGACCAACAAAACAATCAATCAACAGTACCTCACCATTGCGAGGCTTCAAACAGGATGTTCTCAGACAGAAGTGGCCACTGAGCTTAGAGACTCACAGAGTGTCATCAGCAGGTTTCAACAGAGAAACAGAGACTGGAAGAGTCACAGAAAGGCATAGAAGTGGACGTCCTTTAGCCACATCCCACTCTGATGTCCGCTTCATTGTGAAGAGTGCACTGCGAAACTGGATGATGAATGCCACTCAACTCCAGGCACATTTAAGGGAGGTGAAGGGCACCTAAGTGTCCCGTCAGACCATTCAAACCAGTGACGGCTCTAGACCAAATTTACCAGGGGGGCCACAGTGGGGCCAGTGATTTGGACGATAAAAGAAACAAAAAAAAAGTCAATATTTCATCGTTTAATATATTGGGTGAGCTCCAGAGCCACGTGTGGCAGGTTGCAGACACCTGTTTGAGCAGATGAAAACTGTGATTCTATCTTAATATGGTTGGAGCTAAAAGTGCAACATCTTAATTTTTTATTTGTTATCAAAGTAAAACTGTAAAGGTAAAAAGTAAAAGTGGTCCAAGGGACCAATCATTTACTGTTTCTGTGCCAGGGCATATCATAAGACATATATTTAGTATTATATCTTCGGCACAGGGGCCATATCAGGGGCCTGGACCAGTTCAGAATCAGAATCAGAATCAGAAAATCTTTATTGCCAAGTACGTTTTTGGACATACAAGGAATTTGTTTTGGCGTAGTCGGTGCAATACAATACAAATTAAACAGTATAAACATATCTACAATATAATATAAATATATGTGCACAGTTTTAAGTGAGTGAGAGTAAGTATAGAGCAGTATAAGATGCAAGAGCAATACAACAGTGCAGATGATCATTGTGCAAGTATGGCAGTGCAAGTAAAGCAGGAGTCCAAGCTGAGCGTTAATGTAACGCATAGAGTTACAGGTTACAGGTGTCCTGT
Source organism: Girardinichthys multiradiatus (assembly GCF_021462225.1). Taxonomy (NCBI): domain Eukaryota; kingdom Metazoa; phylum Chordata; class Actinopteri; order Cyprinodontiformes; family Goodeidae; genus Girardinichthys; species Girardinichthys multiradiatus. Next base: position 35,360,336 of record NC_061802.1, on the reverse strand, counting down.
CAGCAAAAAAAAAGGGTGGGGGGAGGGGGAGTGTCAGTGTGGTTTCCGGGCTTTGTTAATCAGGCTGGTGGCAGATGGGAAAAAACTGTTCTTGTGACGTGAGGTTTTGGTCCGGATGGACCGCAGCCTCCTGCCAGAGGGGAGAGTCTCAAAGAGCCTGTGACCGGGGTGGGAGGGATCAGCCAGAATCTTCCCTGCCCGCTTCAGGGTCCTGGAGGTGTACAGACATCACCGACACCCTCCTGGACCCCCTCCAATTTGCCTACAGAGCCAACAGGTCTGTAGATGATGCAGTCAACCTAGCCCTTCACTTCATCCTCCGGCACCTGGACTCCACAGGAACCTACGCCAGGATCCTGTTTGTGGATTTCAGCTCTGCCTTCAACACCATCGTCCCAGCTCTGCTCCAGGAGAAACTCTCCCAGCTGAGTGTGCCCGACTCCACCTGTAGGTGGATAACTGACTTCCTGTCTGACAGGAAGCAGCGCGTGAGGCTGGGGAAGCACGTCTCTGACTCCCTGACCATCAGCACCGGTTCCCCCCAAGGCTGTGTTTTCTCTCCTCTGCTCTTCTCCCTGTACACCAACAGCTGCACCTCCAGTCACCAGTCTGTCAAGCTTCTGAAGTTTGCGGACGACACCACCCTGATCGGACTCATCTCTGATGGTGACGAGTCTGCGTACAGATGGGAGGTGGACCATCTGTTGGACTGGTGCAGCCAGAACAACCTTGAGCTCAACGCTCTAAAGACAGTGGAGATGGTTGTGGACTTCAGGCAGAACCCAGCACCACCTGCCCCCATCACCCTCTGTGACTCCACAATGACACTGTGGAATCTTTCCGCTTCCTGGGAACCATCATCTCCCAGGATCTCAAGTGGGAGCCAAACATCAGCTCCCTCATTAAGAAAGCCCAGCAGAGGATGTTCTTCCTGCAGCAGCTGAAGAAATTCAACCTGCCAAAGACTATGATGGTGCACTTCTACAAAGCCATCATTGAGTCCATCCTCACCTCCTCCATCACCATCTGGTACGCCGCTGCTACAGCCAAGGATAAGGGCAGGCTGCAGCGTATCATTCGGTCTGCTGAGAAGGTGATTGGCTGCAGTCTACTGTCGCTCCAGGAACTGTACACCTTCTACAGGGGCACGGGCTGTTAATAATGCTCAAGGGCACATCACACGTTATTGAGACATTAGCAGTTTTTGTTGTGGTGTACCCACCACTGTTGTTGGCTTTTGTATCAATAAATTGTTTAAGATGAAGAAATCACCATTACAAGCTTCTACCTAAACACTGTACTTTCATGATGTAATATCACTGCAGTGTGAACTGTTAACCTTTTCCATTAATATCACCCGAAAGCTAAATAACCCTAACTTTTTGAGTAGTGTATGTAAAAATATCTAAAAGACAGTTTTATGTAGGCCTACAATAAATAAATAAAGTGCATTCTGTGTCGTGTATTTAAGGAATGAGCATCATTGATGATCCACTTTTGTATCATGTGTTTGCATATTGGAATGAAGGTTTTAAAATCTACTGTGTGCCTTCCTGCAGTCACCATCTCATTTTTATTTACCTATACTTAGCAATTGCCTGACCACCTGGGGAGGAGTTTAAATGCTCTATAAAGACTTGAGTGCTCAAAAGGGGTCAAATAATTATCGGCCAAATTTATCAGCCAAATTGAAAGTAGTTTGAACTTCTCTGCCACTCGGTCAGCCACTTCAAATAATTAGCATGTGTTGGTGAATCTTCATCGGTGCAGACAAAGCATCTGCATAGCATAGCATAAGATTCAGTAAAGTTATCTTTGCTGCAACATTTGATTTGCACTCATGCATTTTGCAGTAGTGGTGCCTCAGAACTCCATTTCCACGTTGTGACAATAATGCCACCAAATGTTTTGACATACCCATATACTTCTGTGGCAGCCAGAAAAAAACCCCACTAAACAAGAGATTCAGATGTGTAGGAAGGGGATGATGGAGTGTTATTTTGTCAAAGCATTGCATCTTTGTAAATGGTAAACAGCCTGAACTTAGCACTTTATCAAGTCCCCAGAGACCTCAAAGTGCTTTACACTACAATCAGTCATTCACCCATTCATACACACACTGACACAGTGACAGAGGTGAGCTACAATGCAGCCACAGCTGCCCTGGGGCAGACTAACATAAGTGAGGCTGCAATACACTGGCGTCACCGAGCCCTCTGACCACCATCCGTAGTCAAGTTGGTTGAAGTGTCTTTCCCAAGGACACAACGACGGAGATAGACAGATGGGGGTTCGAACTGGCTACAGGTTACAGAAGAAACTCCTACCACCTGAGCCACAGCTGCTCCTTTTTGTACACATAAAAAACAAAGCAAATATTTAGTATTATGATGGGTGAACTAGAATCTGTATGACCTCAAAAATAAGACATAATTTTCTTTATATTTGTGTACACAAATGTATTAGAAATGACACCAAGTCGTTTCAGATGCATTCCGTTTAATAAAAAATCTTTACATTCAACGTTTACAGAATATTTAACAGCAGAAACAAATCTATTGACACAAGACAATGCAATCACACCAACATATATCTGAACACTTCAAGATAAGGTCTGCAGAATTAAGTTATAATACAGTATATCGGTTTTAAGCAAATCTGAAAACAGCCGATGAGTGCAAAATCTATCAAAGAAACAAATATTAACAGAGTAACATCTTATTTTATTTTTATTTATTATCTATTAAGATCTGTGCATAATTTTCACAGTGAGACAACCATAAAATAGATTTGGTCACAAATTTGCTATTCAGCTTATTCTGATTTGCAACAGAAGACTATGAGGTTAAAAAGTGAGAAGTCGCCAACTTAGCTGGATGTACTGGGAAGACCATTGGTCAGTTATTGCAGAGAGAGGGAACAGTATTACATGGGTCAGTCAAACAGTTTGTCAAATGGAACATCTGGACCTGGCTCAAACCCAACCGGTGAAAATCCACATGGATTGGCTTGCAGTCAAAATTCCTCCAGAAAGAGGAAAAAAATATCCAGGCTAAGAAAAAAACAACATTTACTACAGTGCCGTAAGCCTTCTCTTTGTCAAAATAAAATGAAGTAACTTAAATATATGCACAACTACTTAAATTTAAATCAGGCAGCAGATATTGAAAAGCACTTGCAAAGCATTCTGGTGGTGTTAAGAGTTTTCTTATTGTGGAGCAAAGTTTTCACATGATTTTTCTGTTTCTGGTCTCTTCTAACTGTCTGCTCTGATCTTCCATATAAATACAAAACACATTTGTAACAACAATAAAAAACATGTTGTGAATGAACTGATTATCTACAACATACATGTCTTTGTAGAAGAATTCATACCACTTGAACTTTTACATTTTGTTGCATTATATCACAAACGTCTTGTGTCATACGTGTTTTTCACCTTTTTCTTTATACAAATAAAAATAGGAAAAGTGTAAGCTGAATTCCATTAATCTCCCTTTGGTCTGATACCTCAAAAAACCCAGAGAAGATGCTCTGGTTTACATGCAAAACTCTGTGTGGAGGAAAAATACAACACTGCACCCTAAACCCACCATCCGCACAGTGAAACACAATGGTGGCAGCATCATGCTGTGGGGATGTTTTTCTTCAGCAGGAACAGGGAAGCTGCTCAGAGTTAATGGATACAGCCAAATGCAGGGCAATCCTGGAGGAAAACCTGTTAGCAGCTGCAAGCAACTTGAGACCAAGGTGGAAGTTCACCTTCCAGCAGGACAACAATCTTAATCATACAGCTCAAGCTTTAATGGAATGGCTTAGATCAAAGCATATGCATGTGATAAAATGGCCTAGTCAAAGTCCAAACCAAAATCCAACTGAGAAAATGTGGCAACACTTGAAATTTGATTTATACAGACACTCTACACTCAATCTTTTGCAAAGAAGAATGAAGAAAAAATATAAGCGTTTAAAATACAAATTTGAAAACGGTGCATCCCTTCTCTTCCAGTTCACGATGACTTATTTATGTTTGTCTATCACCGACAATCCCAATAAGACATTGAAGTTTGATGTGAAAAGTCTCAGGGAGTATGAATACTTTTGCATGGAACTGTATATGTATGACAAACCCCTTCTCTTTACTTCAAGCCTAGCTGCTATGGCCCATTATGCTCACCAGTCACCTTAATATGACACATTCCTGACAACAAAATTAGGTTTTAAGGGGGCCTTTCACTTAATCTGAAAATATGACTTTTGTCTAAGCCGTAGGTACGCACCAATTTCCTAAATGACACCATTTCAACAAAACCTGTCACAGCCTGCAGTTATAAGGACACAAAGCAGTTAACCAATGCTTTGCAAACCTCCTGCAGACTTGAATCAGGGTCATCAACCTCTGTGACCATGTGACTATTAAACACACATCTAAGTTTCGACATTCCCCTGATGGCATCACTACAAAGGATTGAAGTTGTGCAGAAGTGTGACTTTAGCGTCAAATGTGCTTTTTACTGAAAATAGTAAATACAATCCAACCCCATATACTGTGAAATAACAGCTGAAGTCCAGCAAGACTCTTCATACTGAGACACCTGGATGTTAGTCAGGCCCATTTGCAGCTTACTGCCTTTGGAAATCATTGTGAAGGAATTTAAAACAGACCACCAGCGCATTCACAAAAAACTAACTTTGTTGGTTTGCAGAAGAGAAATAAGATGTTAGGTTTTGTCAGTCATGTGAATCTGTTCCAACACAGACAGGTAGATATGTTTCCATATTTATTACTCTATGTGGTAAAGAAAATTACAAAACTGCACACCACCTTCTGATCTCTATGAACGTCCTGACAATAAACCAGATGATTACATAACAAAACAAAGTCATCCACGCTTCTTGTCAACAAAAAATGCCTACGGAAATGTCCTACAGTAGTTCTCCTACAATTTAGGATGTACTGTAACTATTGACCAGTGAACACGTAAATATGCAGTATGTACCCATGGACTTTTAACTGAAGGACCCTGAAGATGTATCACATCCTTTGTGGTATAGATGTCAGGAGATTAGAGATAAAGGGCTCAATCGGATCTTTAAGGAACCTGAGACTGCCGTCCGTGCAGAGATTGGAAAGCTATCATTTCTGTTCATCAACACCAATATGGACAACTGTACACAACCCTAATGATCTAAATGCTTAGACAGCCTCATAATAGGGGCAGAAAAGGGTTTCAGGTTAGTTTTTATCTTGTCCACATGAGTGAGCAACAAGTGGTTAGGTAAACATCTTGTAAACATGAGGATGGCTGCATAATACATAGGCTCCATGGGATACAGGTAAACACCTGAGTATTCCCACACCTCTGCAACAATTTCTGTGGGAAAAATCTCAAATCTAACTGGAAATGCAGTTAACTCTCTACTTGGCACATTAAAAAGAAGTCAGCAGCTGTAAGTAAGAGCCTGTCAGAACTGGACCAAATCAGACCAGGATCGTTTCTCCCCGTTAATCTTGCTTTTTTTTTTTTTTTTTTTTACAGATTTCCCTATAATGTATGTGTGTTTGAGTATGCACTGGGAACTCGGGTAGACATTCCCAGATGTATCTGCCAAAGTGGAGGAATTACTTTAAACCTCAGAAACCTTAGATTCTGGACAGGTTCTGACAATCACTTGCTTGTATTTAAGTTTTAAATGTGTTTAATCTGTCCTTCAACCACTCTCTCGAGATAAGTAAAAAAATAAATTACATTATCAAAATATCTTACCATTATTGATTATAGAATTTAATTGGCCAACTCTGAATGCAATAAGCAAATTATAAAAAATTAGAAGTTATGGAAGTTAATAGGTGTTCATGTGCACTTAGAAGATTAAGAAGAAGAAGCAGAAGGAGGACTAGGAGGACACCATATGGCTGATATTATTATCACTGAACTCCTGGCAACACATAACTGATCATATGGTCCACCTAACCCACATGTTTGAAACACATTTACAAATCTCCCTCAAAAACAGTGAGTTCACCAGAGCAGTGACACTGCAGGCAACTTTATTCACAAGTAGAAAACGTCTAAACATGCAGCCTTTTTATTTCTTAGTGCATTTTATGGATTATAGTTCACAAACAGTACATTAACTGAAGGAAAAAAAAACTAATAATATCATAATCATGTGAGTTTATAGAAAATGTAAGCATGGCTGAGTTATTCATTAATTGGAGATACTCTGTGTTATATTTGGTTTATAGTCAGATCAATATATTCAAAACTTGGTCCTAAAAATGAATTTTGTAATCGTCTGTGACCTGATGAAGCGGTTAGTGAATTGAATAAAGTGATAAACCGAGTCTCGTCCCATTGGTGATTAAAATCCTCGAGCTAAGCAGCCACAACGTTGTTTTTAAAGCTGATAGTCTTATTCCAATGATCTGCAAAGATGTTTGGATCCTGGCATTTATCCAGATGTTATTTAGACAGGACTGTTGCTGAAACCCAGAGGACCTAACTGCCAAGCTCCAAGGATCTAAATGTGATTGATCATCTTAGAGCTTCACCTTGATGAGCTGAACTTCATATCCAAAAAGAAGCCAGCTGTATTGTTCAAGACAACAGAGGACCTCCAGAAGATTCAGCCCAGGTCCTGTCTGATTATAATTATTATTATTATTGGGATGTAAGACGGAGATGCGCAGTATTGGTCATGTTTTATAACGTTGAGGATCAGTAAACGCAGTCTAACTGCAAACTTGTAAGAACAATAAGAACCAGACAGTGTGTCAGAAAATAGCAGTGCTTTGTGGAACTCTTCTCATGAAAAACAAAAACCCTTAGGGTATAAAAATAATAAGAAAAAAAGTGTATTGGCCCTTAAAGTAAACACCTTTACGCCTCCTCTCCTTCTCTTGTAGTCCTTAAAATTAAGCTAAGTGCCCCAGCAGCCCCTGTAGAGTTTGAGGAGAGAACCACAGTATCTCCACCAGGTTGTACTGGCAGTAACCCATCCAAAACCCAAACAGCACATCTGTAACATTGTGCCTGCCCAGCAGCACACGGCTTAGCCCCACCAGGCCCACCCATAGCAAGACCAGGACCCTCAGCGGTGCAGCCAGCACGAGGTGAGCCAGCAGGAACCGTCCACACATAGCGGCTCGGGTGGCGTGCCCGGAGGGGAAGGAGTAGCGGTCCACAGAGAAGGTGGCGAACATGTCCATTTGGTTGTGAGCCGGCCGACGTCGACGCACCACTGCTTTAACTATGCCGACCAGGATGAGGTCCAGCAGAAGGCCTGTGATGTAGAAGTAGAAGAATATATATGAAGGCTAACTTGTAACAGCTGCTGGGCTGTGGATTTTCAACACTACAGCATAAAGAGGTAGCCGTCCCCTATATACACAGAGCATTACTGTAACAAGATCAGGAACATCAAACTCAATCAGTTTCTTGGCGCCATGTAGTGGTTGTATAAAGAAAGAACCAGACACTAGTCCTAAATCTCAGAGCTGCCATTTCATGCTTCATGCTTCCTGTACCAAACAAATTTGACATGTAATTTTCACTTAGTTTATTCATCTTGTTCAAGTTTCCAGATTCAGTAAAAGCTCAGTGATCCTGACAACAGTCTATATTACACCATTAAAACCACGTGGCGTAATTAAACCTCATTACAGCGCCATCTCCTCAGTCCTTCTGGAATTATTTTTCCAACAGACTTGACCTAAAACTAAAATTACACGTGCTACTAATAACATTGGCCAATGGCTTTACTCCTAGTGTCCTAATATGTCCACACAGTGAGAAACAGATGCTGCCTGCGGCTCCACATCAATGCAGAATAAAACACAGCAGGCTTTGTCATAACTCCGATATAATACATGATGCTGAACTGACAGGTTACTGAACACTAGACCTAAAATGTGGATTTAGAGAAGAAAACTGGAATAATGGTTGCACACTGTAATACCAGATTTAATTATTCCATGAAGAAATTGGAACAACAGAGCTTTTAGGATAGATTAGCAAAACACCAAATTGTCAATATTAATGTAATTGATAATTAAACATTGACAAGTGCAGTCTAAATACATTGCACTTAAAACATTGCAGCCAAGAAACCCACTGATATTGAACATGTTTATATTTCAATTAACTTTTTTTTTTTTAAACGTAGGAAACAAAATATAATTTAGTGTCCAGTTTGAATAGGCTAAAATCAAAGTGTGCTGCACAAATAAAGATGTCAACATTCATTAGGTGTTAAATCAGACCGAAATGTGATGTCAGCAAAGGCCACACTTAGTATTTATTTCATTTATTGGTGCTGATCTTTTCATTCCAAAATTCTACTGGAATGTTTCTTCGGATCACAAGAACGTCCAGTTTAAACAAACTGAGAAGCAACGTTTGGGATACTTTATGTACCAGATGTAACTCTGTGGTACAGAACGGGGGTTTGCTTATTTTAACCGAACTGAGCCTCAGACAACATGGAGCTCAAGATGACTGAACAGGCCATGCTCAGTGTTGTAAAGCAGCTCCTTTATAACATGAGCTTTTGAATCTAGTTATTCCACACAGCAGTCATTGTTCCTATAGATAGCCAGTAATCAGGAAACTCAAGCTCAGTGATTGAAAGCATCTGAACTGAGCAAGCGGCATACTGAAAACTAGACGCTAAGAAATGGTGAGAATTCCTTTGTTTTAGCGGACTTTTACGGAATAATTCAGCAACACAAATATGGGTATCTGGTATTCCATGTTCTGCATTCTCGAACTCATTCGCTCCTTTAAATCAATCCAACAGCTTGTGAAGTGAAACAAACACTAAAAATAATAACTTTTTAAAATGAACCAAGCTAATAACTAACACTTATGTTCCCCGATGCAGACTTTATAAATTGTTCGCTCTGACAACCAGTTACTGTGTACCACTGGCAACAGCACATTTTGCTGTTAGACTATGATGTTGAAGATATGTTCCCAGTAAATGAAATTGACAACAGCAGCACTGATTAGAAGAGCTTTTAAGATGTCCCTGCAATGCTGAGGTGATGCTCGGCCAAAAGCTGCTAGGAACCCGCCCAGCAGATGGGTTTTAGGAAAATGATTGTGAAAACCAGTAATTCTCTTCACTGATAAATAGTCATAAGTGATGCATTCAAATGCTTTGGTTAATTTTAAGTTTTCCTTTCCTAATGGGTGAATGGCATGCCAACTCAAAGACCTCAGTTAATGCAATAAATGTCATAATGGCTGTCATATTTCTGTATTTAGGGATCAAAGAAACCTTTGGCTGTTTTGTGCTTCAATGTTGTATCAAAATATTTCAGGAGCCAAAGAGCAAACACCTAACCTGGTCAGAGCAAGACAGCGGAAGGAAACTGTAACCAAACAAGCTACAAAGTCCAAATGTGAAACAGATGGATAACGCTGGTTAAGGGTAGTGCCACAATATATAAAAAAAAAGAGATGCTGATTATGATCACGACAGGAAGCATCACTTCTAGCAAAGATCATGCAAGATCTGAAGGGGGTGGGAGACAGAGCAAAGCAGGGAATATGCAGTCAACAGTAAATCCTAACTGAACTAGTACTTAGTAAAGTTATTGTGCTGTTGACATGCCATATAAGTATGAGAATCAGAGTAAAAACACCATGGTGAACATTTGACAGAGGACATTTACCCACGAGCAGGTTGAGCATGACTTCCTGTCCTGCAGCTGTGTCGCTCTTGTACAGAGAGTAAGCAGCACCTGCCAGCCACGGGATGCCATGGCCGGATACCTCGATCAGCTTCATCAATGGGCGCACACTGCCACAGGACGAGTCCTCACAGGCACACACGCTGAGCCGCTTGGACAGCCAAAGGTCGATGGCGAGCAGGGAGCTGAGGGAAATGCTGATAAGAGACGGGTTGAGCCGTATACCGTCCTCCTCAGGTGGCCCCTGACCACTTGCCGAGCCCGTGGAGGAGCCAGAGCCCCGGCGGCGTAAGGGGCTCTCCGAGGCCCGAAGGCGGACGGTGGTCGGGTCGGAGCCCTGTCGCTCGAGGAGGTGCCGCGGGGAGGACCGGTTGACCGGCTTTGTCAGCGACGCGAACTCGAAGGAGCCGCCGAGCACCGGGCTTCCATCCCTGCGACCGGTGTTTTTGGCTTTAGGAGAATGCATTTATTCTTTTTATAATTTAACAACCTTTACAGCCGAGTAAAATGAATTGCAGTTATAAAACAACGATAAAAATGTGAGCCGCTTTGCGAAGAGTTTCGTTTCTTTCGCTCATCTGTTGATAATTCCTGTCACGTCCAGGTAATTTCTTCTTCTTCTTCTTCTTGTATTATTTTTGGCAGTTGGCAAATAACGTTATGATGTGCATTACCGCCACCGACTGGTATGGAGTGTGGTTCTTCATGGTTTTAAATCTTATTTACTATTACAACAATCAAATTCTATTTATTAATTTAGTGCTCTTGAAAAATCTAATTATAATTTGAATATGTTTGCTACCTAAACTTCTTTGCAAAGTATCTCTCAAAATAAAATTTTCTTTAATACCTACAAATTCTCTCCTTAAAATTGTTCTTTCTTGTTCATATTTCTGACACTTCAATATTACATGTTCTATTGTTTCCTCCTCTCCACAATAATCACATTTTCCTGTATTATGTTTCTTCATCTTGAACAATGTAGAATTAAGTCCTGTATGTCCTATTCTTAATCTTGTAATTAATCTTTCCTCTTTTCTACTCCTTCTTCCAGTTCTTACTTCTCCTACTATCTTGTTGATTCTGTAAAACCATCTTCCTTTCTTTTCTTCATCCCACCTTTTTTGCCACTCTTTCCCGATTCTCTGTTTAATTATATTTCTTGCCTCTGACCTACTAATATTTATTATAAAGCTAATGTTGTTTTGTGTTGCCTTCTTTGCTATCCTGTCCGCCTTTTCATTCCCTCCAACTCCTACATGTGCTGGTACCCATAAAAACACTAATATTAATCCCATTCTTTGTATTCTAAATAAAGTATGTTTTATTTCCAACAAAATGTCTGGTCTACCCTCTGAATGATTATGTTTTAAACTTAATAATGCTGAACTTGAGTCTGAACAAATGATTGTTTTTAATGATTTTATATCCTCCACCCACTGCACTGCTAACAATATTGCTAATAATTCTCCTGAATATACTGATAATCCATCTGTAATTCTACTTCCTACTTTTATTTTAAATTCTGGTATTACAAATGCTACTCCTATTTTTTCATCTGTTTTTGATGCGTCTGTGTAAATCTGGACATAATGATAGTAATTGTTTATATATTCTTGTATTATACTTGAATCTAATCTACATTTTGGATCCTTTTTCTTTTCCATCAATGCCATATCCACCACTGCTTCTGGTAACAGCCACGGTGGCACTACTGGCAAAGGCAACATTAAACTTATTTCTTTTTCATATATTTGAAATTCTTCTGCTATACTATTGATAATCCAACCAAAACTCTTAACTTGTTTTTTTTCTTTTTCCCAGCATGGTTTTAAAATATCACGTGTAGGATGATCCGGATTATTGCTTTGTAAGTTTATCCAGTAATTTATTGCTAACTGTTTCCTTCGTAGATCTAATGGCATCTCTCCCATCTCTACCTGAAGTGCTGCTATTGGACTGGTTCTGATTGCTCCTGTACAAATTCTTAAAGCTTGATGTTGTATAATATCTAATTTTATAAGATGAGTGTTTGCTGCTGATCCATAAATTATACTTCCATAATCAATATTTGATCTAATTAATCCTGTATAAATTATTTTTAATGATGTTCGATCTGCTCCCCAATCAATACCAGCCATACATCTCATAATCAGGTAATTTCCTTCTTTCTCTTCTTCTTCTTCTGTTTTTTCTACTTCTTCTTGGTGTTATTGGCGGTAAGCAAATGATAAATTAGCGCATTACCGCCAACAAATGGTATGGAGTGTGGACCGGATTAGATCCTATCAAACAAATACGTTAGTCTAAGATAATTAATATTACCCGATAACTTTTACTTCTCGGGTTATTTCTAATTCAGTTAAATCACTTTAATTTCACTTTATTTCTATTTAGATTTACAATCAGTTGTCTTTTCCTGATACTTCTGACAGTGTAATACGTCTGATCATCCCACCAGTACTCACATTGTCCATTTCAATGTTGCCCTGTATTGAATAATTTGCTGTTTAGCCCAGTGTGCCCAAATCTGAGACACAAAAGGATTTTCTTCTCTCTTCCTGCTCCTGTACTTGTTATTTCTCCAGGTTTCCTCTGGATTTTATAAAAAAAATATATATATATATAAAAATGTTCTTCACTTTTCGTTCATTGTTATTCATTATTTTTTTCCATTTTTTATTTATCCTTCTTAATATTGCCTTACTAGAGGTTCACCTTTACCCTGTCTGGTTGCTGAAACAATTTAATGTCCTCCTAGGGGGATTATATAGTTGATCTTATCTTTATGATTGTTACAGAAGTTTATGTGTTTGACTGTTTAAGGGGGTGAATCCCTGCACGATCGAACCAGTTGTGTTTTGTTAATTCACTGTTGTTCATTGTACAGAGAATATCGCTCCCTTCTCTCAGTCTTTCTGCCATCTTCCCTGCTTAATATAGGCTCACTAAAAGTCCTCCTCTGGTGCTTTGCGAATAACTTTTAGCTTACCAAGGGAAAATTCAAGAAAATAAATATCTTAGAATTAAATAAATTTTAAGATTTTTCTTGAAATGACACCACTAGGAGCTACTTTTAGTCTTAGGATACTTTGTGAAAATGGGCCCTGGTCTATAATGAGTTCAGTTGCTTTCTTATTCACAATCCAACCAAACTCTTTATATCTTTTGTTTCTTTTTTCCAACAAGGTTTACCTAATTTTTGAGTTGTATGATCCTCTCCATGACCACGTTAATTTGCCCACTAATTTAGAGGTAGTTGTTATTTTCTAATTTTAAGTGGCATTTCTATCTGTAATGAAGCTGTCTGGGTGCACCTGTACAAAGTCTCAATATTTGATATTGAATATGATCTAACTTTTGTAAGTTATAAACTTTACATCTATAATCTAGTACTGACTTGATTAACCTTGTGTATATAGCCCTCAGCGGTGTTCTATCTGCTTCCTGTTCACTTCCAGTTAAACACCACATGATGTTCAACACTTTTTTGCATTTGTCTATAATTTTCTCAATGTGTATGGTCTATCTTTCCTTCTCATCAAAGCAAACCCCAAGAAATTTTAATTGCTTCACTTTTTCTGGTAACTAGAACTTGGTGATGACTTGGTTATATAAACAAATCATCACCAATTCTTTTTCTGGTAACTAAAATTGTTTTGGTCTTATCCACCTGACATTTAAACCCCCATCCTGTATATTTACCACTTTTCAACTTCAAAAATTGCCTCCTGCAGCTTTCTAGTAATAAATGTTTAATTCCTTCCGCTCTTCCACATTGCTCCGTTGTCTGCAACAAAAAGAGAAAATCCTATCCCACTATCTACATTATGAAACACATATTTATCACTAATTATCATTATTATCATTTGCAAATATGGGATGTAAGAAAAACCTTTTTCCATCTGTATATTTAGCCTTTGGTACCTATCTTATTTTAATTAATAAACATTCTCTCTACATCAAATCATATGCTTTTGTAATGTCAAAAAAAAAACAAAAAAACACTGCTACAACACCTTCTTTGTTTACTTGGGCTTTTCTAATTTCAAATTCCAAACTTAAAACTGCATCCATAGAGTTTCTACCTCTCCTGAAGCCACTTTGTTCAGCTACATTGAGGCATACTGCCATATGTGTTGCTCTCTTCGCAGAGCACCCTGGGAAATTGTGTGTTCTTCTTCTGTGTTTGTTGCAGAGTAGGTGCATCAGACGGCGTTCTGAGGTAAGAGGGGTCAACATTAGCAATTCAAATTCTTGAAAACAGATCTGAGTTATAGAGAAACTAAATAAATGCAATAATTTCACAGTTATGTTGGCCAATCTTTAATAAAAAAAAACCTGACATTCTAATATCAGAATATTATTTAAATATTGTTTATTCTGGTTTTTGTTTCTTGTATTCTTTCACCAAACCAACATTTACATAGTAGAACCGTATGCAAAGGAAAGGGTTGAAATATTGGCCCTAGATTGTCTTGTCCATGGGTTACACATAGACAATCCTGGTGTTAATTCCTTTCACTATTTTGATGCAGGACAAAACAATTTTGGGCAAAAAAATAGGACACATATTAATTGTAGATGTGTTGCGCATCTTGAGATTGGGTTTGCCAACATGGGTTTTATTCAAGGAAACCAAATGGGTTCCATACAAGAAGCAACCCATCCAGTCTGAGCACAATCCATCAGGGGGAAAACATACACCTGTAGGCTGAACAGAGCACAGTCTCAGATAGGACACATTCACATAGCTCAGCTGTATGTTTTCCTCCTAAATTTAAATATTGCTTTAACCCACAAACCCTGGACTAGTCAATATAATAAAATCTTTAGGCTTTCCTGAATATTTTAGGTATTTTTGTTTTACACCAAGAAGGGTCTTTTTTATATTCCTGATCCGTTCATCCTATGGATTTTACAATACCCACCTTCCCTATTTGTATGGAAACATCTATTTATTTATTTATTCCCTGACTCCAGAATGACCAGGTACCTACAGAAGGTGAACACCATTGCCAACCCTAACCTTCCTAACAGAGAAAATAATGTAAGACGATCAAGGTCTGGTCGAGAAAATGTTGCTTTGCCTCATCAGCTGCAGAACAAATTAATGTTTTAACTGGCTAAATATTCTCAAGCCAAGGCACTGCCCCCCAAAAAAGCAAATAGCTCCGTGGTAATCCTCTTCATCACACTGTCTGTAACGTTTAAAGTCAACATGAATAGTGTTGGTTTATTAAAAAAAGAAAAACAAACAAGAAAAAAATGAGCATTCTGATCTGAAAATAAACAGTAATAACAAGTACTGAGGTGCATCACAATGGTGGTGTAATACTATTTTTCTGTATCTCCAAATTATACATTCTTTGAGCTAAATGTCCCAAACAGGAACATTCATACTGCTTAAATTTTCAAACCATCAACACTACTGCTTTTTTTACCATGAAAAATCCCCCCAAAGTACAATAATTGTGTGGTTCTAAAGTTCAAGATGTCTAAATACCTTTTAAAGACACTCCATTTCACTTTAGCTAGTACTCCGGTGCCACTATGCTAAAGTTAACACTTTGTTTGGCTGAGAAATCAGCAGCAAGCTTAAGAGTCTCTACAGTCAATAAGCTATCTGCTAACATAGCGTTGTGTCCCATGGATATAAACATTTTGAGTTTGAGTTGTTTTAAATAACTGAAATCAGCTAAAACCTGGGCACCCATTAGCCTTTCAGGGTTTCTAAACGTTTCTACCAACTTCCTGAGAAATTACATCTTTCTACTTCGATTTCACTGAAAACAGCTTCACAAAACCTAACTTCGAAGAATCTGAACTATTCCTTTAACATTGTGAGTGAAAATGTCTCTTTTTCTGTATATCTTTTAATTGTGATGAAATAAAATGCGGAAAATAAAGCTTATTAATTGCTTCCTACTCTTACTGTTTGTATTTGGAATTCCAGCTTATATTTTATTGTATTTTATAAATCCATTGACGTACTAGTAAAAAAAAAAAAAAAAAAAAAAAAAAACTTACGTAAGTGACGCCTCTTTTCTGATTGGTCATTGTTCCATTTAGCGGTCCTTTAGCCACGCCCCCTCTCCGGGTTCATTCACGTGCTCCTCAGCTGCCAACGTGCCTGCTGCTCATCTAGGTTTGTCAGCCTTTTTTCCCCCGGTGCGAGCTTCAGTTTAGAGCCCACCATGCCTGCAGTTCTGCTGGGAGAAGAATTCCCAAACTTCGAGGCGGACACCACCTCTGGAAGGATCAAATTTCACGATTTTCTGGGCGACTCGTAAGTGCGCATGCCCAGTAGAGCTCTACCTTTTGGCTAATTTCTCGATTTTCTGAGTGTGCGGATTTAACAGGGTGAGGTGTGGTGAAGCTATGATCGCTAGAGTGTAGAAACTGTGATCTTAAAGTAGATCAGGTCTGAATGTAAACGCTGTAAGGAGCTTCACTCTGTTTATCTGCCTCCCCGAGAAATTATAGTTAAACGGTGCCAGCTGGCTGCTATACGTAGGGTTTCACAAGACTAATAGCTTAACAATTTGCCTGTAGACTTTATTTTACCCGTTTCATTGGTTTTATGGTGCAAACAACACACGCAAAGCCTTGAAAACGGGCTAAGCTATTAAATGCATTTCCAAAACATGAACGTAGAGCCTCGCTTGATTAAAAGATATGTTAATTTCGTAGGTTTGATGTATGTTATTTATCTGAGTGCTTTTTGCATGCTGCACAAGGAGGCATGATCAAATTGGAGCTTAAACCAGACTGATCAGAATTGTTCAGTACATTTAACTTCCTTTCTTTTGCGATAGTTTTTTTTTTTTTTTAATAAAACTGAAAAATAAAAATTCAAAGGGAAATCCTGGCAAAGCGGGAAAAACCTGTTGTGATTAACATTTAAATTCAAATTTTGTGGATTGGTTTTCCATCTGTGGACGCCACGTCGATGATTATACGAGTTCGGGCGTAACTGCCACATAAAAGGACACATCCCTGCTTGGGAAACTGGACAGTAGCTTATTTCTTTATATCAGTGGGAATGCTTACTGGACTGGGAGAAGCAGTCCTGTGTTAAAGCTGTGTCCCATTTTTTTTTTTTCTTCCTGTTATGCTTCCCATCAATTAAGATTGTTCCTACCAGTGCATGTGAAAACTTTAACCCCAGGAGAACACAGAACAAAGTCCTTTTTGAAGAATTTGTTTGTAAAACCTGCTCCAGAGGGCATAGGGGGTGGTGTGATTCTGGTCACCCAGACACCAGGTGATCCTCATGCCGCTGGAGGGGGTCAGTTTCTGCATGTGATGCCAAACAATGTGATATTTAGCTTTTTATGTCTGCCATACACTTTGTAAATACACAGAAAGTGGAAGCATGAGAAATCATGTGCTTCAGCTTGAGGTTTTCCGAATGTGTGACTCGAATGAAGTGCGTGACCTTTAGGGTTCACCGGGGTTCTGGTGTTAATAGAAGTCATGTCTTTCTTTTAATTGTATTTTAATTTTTTGGCTTGACGTTGATCTGCCCGGTAGAGATGATGGATTTTATTTTTCCTGCAGTTGGGGTATCTTGTTCTCCCACCCGAGGGATTTCACTCCCGTCTGCACCACCGAGCTCGCACGTGCCGCCAAGCTCAGCGATGAGTTCAAGAAACGAGGAGTGAAGATGATCGCCTTGTCCATCGACAGCGTTGAGGATCACAACAACTGGAGCAAGGTGAGGGAAGCACAAACATAATGTGCAGTGTGACTCTAACTTGGTACAGGCCCATCATTGTCGGCTGTTTGTTAGCATTCTAGCGATATTGTTGGATGAAATCCTCATTTATTTCCTTCCTGGGTAGGGTTGACTGTAACATTTTAACAAGCTTCAGATTGAAGCTATAAGCTGATTTATAGGATCCTCTTCTATTGTTGGTTCGAAGTCCAGTTATTTCAACCATGGAGACGCCTCTCTAGTCTTTTTATTTACATGTTCAGGACCGCTTTTGGTGAAACATTTAATCAGTAAAGCACATATTAGTTTTCCATGTTGGTAAATAATCAAACAAGGTTTAACAAAAATCAGTAAGAGTAGTTTAATTAATGCAAACACTCACAGATGGTAAAATATTGCAAGACACAGCTGGATAGGTGCAGAAGCAGGCAGGAGTTAAACATTACAACCTGGGTTTGTGTCACTTCTAGAACTGCAGCAAAAAAAGGTTTTCCTTTGATCTTCTGCTAAGGTACAGAAATGTCTTCATACATAATAAATGAATCAAAACTAACAACTTCCACCATTTTAGATCTCTTAAAGTGTTAACCAATAGCATGTGTTTTAATGCAGTTTTTTTTAATTTATTGAAAATCAGATCGAGGTTAGGGATAAAGTCTTTGATCGCAAAGATCTTGTAGGTCCTTTATATTGCGTTGGATTCTAAACTGCTGCCTTTATCAAAGAACCTGCAGCATATTTTCTTTCTCTTTTATGTGTTCTAGTTAAAAAACCTGTGTCCGGCTCCTCTTTGCAGGATGTGATGGCGTATGCCAACGAGGCCGACAGCCCTCTGCCTTACCCCATCATCGCCGATGACAAGCGAGAACTGTCTGTCCTGCTGGGCATGCTGGACCCTGATGAGAGAAACAAGGATGGACTACCCCTGACTGCTCGTTGTGTAAGGAGCCTGCTTTTCTGCACACTTTCAATAACTAATAATGCACGTTTACCAATTTTTCCTATATCAGATCTGATTTTTATCTAATTTTTTTCCCCCTATAAATTTAATGCATACAATTTGAAAACATCTGTGTTTGGGCCATTAGGAGCGACAAACATATTATCTGATGCATCATTTACAGATGGAGCTAATTATGTTTTTCCTTCTATCCTCCTATCACCTATTTCTTTGTCTAAATGTGATTTCCCTCCTTCCTTCCTGAATGTGTCTGAATATGAATGTAAAGAGTATAATGCACTCATAATAAATGACAAGGTCAGAGGAGGGCATTGAATTAGTAAAAAGTTAACCTTCTTCCTACTGACAGTAAGAATTCAGAAAGTTGTTTTTATAACAGGTGAAAAAAGAGAGATATTTACACACAGTTATCATTTAGTTATTTTCTCAGGGCAATGATTGGTTGAGAGGTGGTGCTTTCTTGATCTCTCAGCTTCACAATACTGAAAATCTCAAAATTAGCCTCAATAAGTTATTAATTCTGTTTTGTGGGACCGGACCCGGACTTGTTTACAAAGTCAAATGTTCAAGCCATATGATCTGGATTCATTTCAGGTGTTTGTGATCGGCCCAGACAAGAAGCTGAAGCTGTCCATCCTTTACCCAGCCACCACAGGGAGGAACTTTGACGAGATCCTCAGAGTTATCGACTCTCTGCAGTTGACTGCACAGAAGAAGGTGGCCACGCCGGTCGACTGGAAGGTATGAAGTCAAAATTATGGACCCGAGGATCCAGAAGTATTGTTGCGGACTTGTCGGCAGCATTGTCCCATATTTAGAAGAGTCTGGATTGTTGTCACGTGCTGCCTATTCTCATCATGTGTCAAAACCACACCCTATTTTTAACACTTTAATGGTTTGCTTGTTCTTTTTTTTTTTTTACTAGCCTGGTGAGAAAGTCATGGTCATTCCTTCGCTCCCCGACTCTGAAGCTACCGCTCTTTTCCCCAACGGAGTAACGACCAAAGAGATGCCTTCTGGGAAGAAGTACCTGCGCTACACTAAGATCTGAAGACACAGAGATAAAAGCAAATGAATATATACCTTGCTGCTTTATACTTTCTGAATCCGTTATTCATTCTGTATGAAGATTTGCAGATTCCTCTGGTATAACCAACCACTAGATGTCCTCCAACCTTCAAAGAACCATTTTTATGTTGCTGCAGTACTCTCCTGTGCCAGTAGATGGCACTAAGCGAACACGTTAACACCAACAAATAGAACAGAAATATTCTTTTACTGGAGTGAAAGCAGCAACCTGTTATAAACAACCTAAAAACAGGAATAGTCATAAACTGGGGTTGATATTTACACTTGCTGCCACATCTAAGATGGAAAGAACAGATTAATTCCATCTGTTTCATTTACAGGACAGATTCAACCTTCATTTTGTTCCTGCCTTTTTTTTCTGCCAAATACTTTTAAACCTGTCTGTATGTGTTGATGTAGAACTCTTAAGATCTGTTCGGCGAGTATGAGAGTGAAGAATTTTGAAATGGTGATAAAAAGATGTAACCCTAATTTGCTGCTTCGATCTTCATTGTGTAAAGAAATGCATTTAAACAATAATTAAATTAAAAGTTATTGGTTTATCTTGAACATTTGAGTTTTATAAAACTGGAATGAATACAACAATCAAGTTAGTTACAGTGTAATTAAAGACATCGTTATTCGGTTCTGCTTATTTAAACTAAAATGAGTTTGTCTCTTCTATGTCTAAAGGTTGTTTGCGATTTTTTTCAATTCCCATAACCTCTCAGCTGTTTTCAGGCCTAAAGAAGTGTTCTGGAAAAAGTAAAAAAAAAATCAATCTTTCTGTTTAATATTTATAATAAAGTGAATAGTTTTCCTTTCTCCAGTCTCTCATTGATCTCCTGACCTTACTGGTTTATCTTATGGACCTTTCCAGGGGTCTGACCCCACAGCTAGAAAGAAGCATATTGAGGACACTATCAATAACAGACCTTATTATCTTCAGGAAAAATAGATTTTAATGCCCTCCATACATTTAATAGATAATGCTGTACAGATATGAATGAAGTTAATCTAAAATGAAATATTTTAACTGTGTCCTGGTACAAATAGATTTAAACCTAAACTTTGACTGGGCCATGTTAACACAGAAATATGTGCTGATCCGCTGTAGCTCTGGTTATAGCCGTCCTGCTGGAAGATGAACGTTCGCTCTAGTGTCACGTCTTTTCCAGCCTCTGAAAGGTTTTCTTTCATGGTTCTGCCGTATTTTGCTACACTCATCTTACCATCAACTCTTGACCATTTTCCCTGTTAATGATGAAAAAAGTCTCCCCATAGCATGATGCTGCCACCACTGTGGAGATAGTGTATTCATGGCATGGTGAATGGGCAGCATTCAACTGCACATTGTGTTTTACATATAGGCTAAAAAGTTCAATTTTGGTTTCATCTAACCAGAACACTTTCACTCACATGACTGAAATACACGCCTGTAATACAGGTCCTTCTCAAAATATTAGCATATTGTGATAAAGTTCATTATTTTCCATAATGTCATGATGAAAATTTAACATGCATATATTTTAGATTCATTGCACACTAACTGAAATATTTCAGGTCCTGTATTGTCTTAATACGGATGATTTTGGCATACAGCTCATGAAAACCCAAAATTCCTATCTCACAAAATTAGCATATCATTAAAAGGGTCTCTAAATGAGCTATGAACCTAATCATCTGAATCAACGAGTTAACTCTAAACACCTGCAAAAGATTCCTGGTGGCCTTTAAAACTCCCAGCCTGGTTCATCACTCAAAACCCCAATCATGGGTAAGACTGCCGACCTGACTGCTGTCCAGAAGGCCACTATTGACACCCTCAAGCAAGAGGGTAAGACACAGAAAGAAATTTCTGTACGAATAGGCTGTTCCCAGAGTGCTGTATCAAGGCACCTCAGTGGGAAGTCTGTGGGAAGGAAAAAGTGTGGCAGAAAACGCTGCACAACGAGAAGAGGTGACCGGACCCTGAGGAAGATTGTGGAGAAGGGCCGATTCCAGACCTTGGGGGACCTGCGGAAGCAGTGGACTGAGTCTGGAGTAGAAACATCCAGAGCCGTGCACAGGCGTGTGCAGGAAATGGGCTACAGGTGCCGCATTCCCCAGACCTGGGCTACAGAGAAGCAGCACTGGACTGTTGCTCAGTGGTCCAAAGTACTTTTTTCGGATGGAAGCAAATTCTGCATGTCATTCAGAAATCAAGGTGCCAGAGTCTGGAGGAAGACTGGGGAGAAGGAAATGCCAAAATGCCAGAAGTCCAGTGTCAAGTACCCACAGTCAGTGATGGTCTGGGGCGCCGTGTCAGCTGCTGGTGTTGGTCCACTGTGTTTTATCAAGGGCAGGGTCAATGCAGCTAGCTATCAGGAGATTTTGGAGCACTTCATGCTTCCATCTGCTGAAAAGCTTTATGGAGATGAAGATTTCATTTTTCAGCACGACCTGGCACCTGCTCACAGTGCCAAAACCACTGGTAAATGGTTTACGGACCATGGTATCACTGTGCTCAATTGGCCTGCCAACTCTCCTAACCTGAACCCCATAGAGAATTTGTGGGATATTGTGAAGAGAACGTTGAGAGACTCAAGACCCAACACTCTGGATGAGCTAAAGGCCGCTATCGAAGCATCCTGGGCCTCCATAAGACCTCAGCAGTGCCACAGGCTGATTGCCTCCATCCCACGCCGCATTGAAGCAGTCATTTCTGCCAAAGGATTCCCGACCAAGTATTGAGTGCATAACTGTACATGATTATTTGAAGGTTGACGTTTTTTGTATTAAAAACACTTTTCTTTTATTGGTCGGATGAAATATGCTAATTTTGTGAGATAGGAATTTTGGGTTTTCATGAGCTGTATGCCAAAATCATCCGTATTAAGACAATAAAAGACCTGAAATATTTCAGTTAGTGTGCAATGAATCTAAAATATATGAATGTTAAAATTTCATCATGACATTATGGAAAATAATGAACTTTATCACAATATGCTAATATTTTGAGAAGGACCTGTATGTGTTAACTAATTGAGTTCTTAAGGCGGTGGGTTGCACTGGATTTTATTTAGATGTATCAGACTAAAGGCATGCCACATTTTTAAGATTTTTCATTAGAAAAAGAAAAATATTTTTCCTATTAATATTTTGGGTTGCTCTATCACATAAAAATCCAATAAAATACACTGAAGCTTGGAATTACACTGCCATGAAATGGGTAAAACTGCAAGGGGTATGAATATTGTTGCACAGCCCTGTATACCCATAAAGAATCCCTACACCTCCCAGCAGGTTGGCTTTATCTCTAGACAAGACACCGAAGCCAGGACTGGCGTGTCTGTTTCTTCTTTGGGTTATTCAGCTGTCAAAACTGCAGAGCTGGGGATCATATTAACTCCAAAGGACAAAAGAGAAAGATGAGTGAGGTGGGAGGCAAAGGGTGTTTGGGGTCAAGTGAAATATCAGCTCTCATTTTTACTGTTTGTAACTGTAATTCTGTTCCTCTTATTTTCAGTCAGCAAACTGGCCTAATGAGTGCTTTGTCCTTTGATGAAGGTTATGTCGATGAGGATTTACATGTCAAAGTTCCCAAATGTGTGCTGAAGAAGTTGATGCATTCATCAAGCAATCCTCTGCCTCCTGCCTCTCTTCTCCCTTTCGCTTCTCTGGTGGCTGCATTGTCCCCAGGAGCCGTCCAAAATAACACCCACACAGACACACCGCACTGATCAAATGCATTTCTCAAATTCCTGACCACAATGGCCAGTGCCAGAGCATGAGAACTGCTTTGGATGTCAGACTTTGGCTTAATTACCCAATGCCAATCCCCCCCAGCCCCCATCACGTTGTTCATCTGTCACTTCTCACTTCTTGACTTTGTCCCCAAATCACTCCACCTACCTTCATCCAAACTACTCCATGTAATTCAACACCAACCCCAATCCAGGCCTCAAGAGGCAAAACACACACACACCGTACCAGCTGTTGGTCTTTTTCTTTTTGACTACTTGCACGCAGATACAGAGCAGAAGGTTTTTTGTTTCAATTCTCCACACTCTAGCAGATACAAAACGCTAAGAACTAGCGGCCTACAAATTATGATAGCATGAATTAAAACTCTTGGACTGAAACGAAGATCACAATTAAAATTTTGACTTTGTCAGAAGAAAATGGTCATCTAAATTTGGGGATGAAACAGATATGTATTAAATGATTAACATGCTGATACAAGAACTGAATCAGTTTCCCTGTACATATTGCCTTGAAAAAATAGTCACACCCCTTGGAAGATTTACAACCATCAGCATATTTTGTGGGATAAACCAAAACAAAGTAGTACATGTTTATGAATAAGCAGGAAGATTTAAAGGTTCTCTAATCTTTTTACAGTCCCAAAAGAAATCTGGGGAAAAAATGTGGTGGTGTGTTTTTGTGCATGGGATTCTTTCATTATTGTCTTGTTATTGTTAACTCCCTCAATTTTCACACAAACTCTCGCCTGGTTTTCTGTCTTTGCTGAAGAAATGCATCCCCACAGCATAACGCTGCCACCACCATGTTTCATGGTGCTGACGGTGTTTTCAGGAAGCAGTGTCGATGTTTCTCCATGTCAAGTGTAATGGGGGCTCAGTTTTGGCTTTATCTGCCTAGAACACATTCTTAGACATGTCTAATGTGTTATTTAGTAATTGTTTAATGAAGGTATTTCACAATAATGATGATTGTTGCTCTGTATTTAAAGTGGAAGGCCCAACCAGCGATTGGATATCAGCCATTGGCAAAAAAAAATCCTGCGTGCAACACATCAATTTTGAATTGACCCGTTACAATGTCATGATTGCATTGTCCCTGACCAATAAAAGCGTATATAAAAAAATTAAATAAGCTTTTGTCCTGTTAACAGATTTTCTCACCTGAGTTGCAGATATTTGTGATCATCCAGAGTTACCATGGGCCTCTTTGCATCTTCTTTGATTAATACACTTTTTAACCAACCTGCCATTAAGGTGGATGGCCATGTGTTGTTAGATTTAGTTGTGCCAGACTTTTCCATTTTCACATGATGGATTCAACAGTGATGTAAGATGTTGAAAGCTAAGGATATTGCTTAATAACCTAAACGTGCTTTAAATTTCTGCACAACTTTCTCCCTGACATATCTGCTCTGTTCCCTGGTCTTCATGATGCTGTTTGTTCACTAATGTTTTCTAACAGACCTCTGAGACCTTCACAGGACAGCTGGATTTATAGTCAGAATAAATCAGTCTGTTACTGAAATCAGTGACATCTGAAGTCAATAGCTTGTACTATGTTTCATTTAGGGGTGAGAACTGGTTACAAGTGTGAACCAAACGTTTCAGATTTTTATTTATAAAACATTTAGGAAACTGTATATGATTTGCTCTTCACTTCCCATTTCTTCACTTCTTTGTGTTAATGTGTCACATCAAAATCTAATAAAATACATTGAAGCTGGTGGTTGTAACTTAAAAAAAATCTGAAAAATGCCCAGGGTTATAACTACTTTTGCAAAGCAATATAGTATAACTTTAAACATTCTGACATGAGAACTGAATTTATTCTGTTATTTACCTTTTGGGGGAAAAACTAAATCGACATAATCCCTTAAAGATCAAACTACTCCCTTAAAAGAGTTGTGGTCGGGCGAGCCAACAGCGTATGAGCTTTTAAATATGTGTGTTTATTCATGAACATGTGCACACCATGGGAGAGGTCTATATTCCCATCTTGTGTGCCAGGCATTGACTTCATCACCTGAAGCTGCCCGTGACCCCCAGGTTAACAAGCAAGAGACCAGAGGAGCTCCACGGCGCACACAGAAACATGCACTCACGCATACATTGAGCTACAGCTTGATGCTTTCCAGATGCCCAGCCTCCCTCTCGCTCTCCCTCCAGCATCGCCTGGCACTCTCCGCTCTCCCCTGTCTCCCACACACTTTGCACATTTGCACAAAATCAATCCCCTCCTCCATCTTGCTCAGCTTTCTTATCAAAGCTTTTTGCCTCTTCAGCTTCCCTTTCCCATACGCAAACAAAAACTGCACAGACACTTCTTTCTCTTTGTTTTTCTTCTTCCAGTCCTCCCCTCTTTAAGATTCACAGCATTACCATTCCGAAAGTTCTGCAATTTAAAAGCATTACGATGAAGATAGTCTTACTGATAGGCCGTAAGACAGATGAGCAGACTGAAGGTCAGACACACAAACAGGGATGTGAGTGATGACCTCATGATCTGGCTGAACTTTAAGGAACGTTATCTGCCTCACAGTTGAATGTCGTCTTTGGGGCTTCTCTCACTCCAGCTAAAGCAAGGGTCAATGGTCCTTTCAGTGGACACACACCTATGCACACAAATGTGCAGGCATAATAATAGAGGTGTTTGATTCAAGTGCCCAGATAAATTCAGCTGTTTTGATGGCCCCTTGTAAATATTCCATCCAGACAGACTATTACAGCATCAGGTTAGTGCTCCGAATGAACAGGTTGATAAATGAGATGGTAAAAGTGCAGTCACTCTGTGCTTCTCTTTATCTCCCTCTATCAATTTCATTGCCTTTCTCTAGCTTTTTGCTCTATCTCGTGCCCACTATTAGAGACACATTGATCACCAGTCGGTGGCATATCACCTGAGTAATGGCTAAGGATGTCTGGGCTTTAAAACCGCCCCAGAGAGACGCCAAGAGCTTCATCAAGGTGACAAAGCAAATGGTTGTTCACATGATAAAGTGTGACTCCTTGTGTGTGTACATACAGTATGTGTGCATCATAGTGAAGGTAACAAAAGCAAACAACATCATACAACATCCAGTAATGAGAAGGATCCAGACAACTCAGAACTACTTTATCATGTGATCATGTGTTCAGCATGGGAGCATGATTGCTTTAGATAGTACCTCATCTGCATTCAAGTATTGCTAGTTAGCAACTTCTACAGTGCCTATGTGAAGGTATTCAGACCCCTTGAACTATTTCTTATTTTATTATTTACCAACCAAAAACTTTTATGGGATTTTTATGTGATGGACCAATGATTCACAGCCTCTTTCCTGAGCCCTTGTCCCTCACCTAAAAAGAAAGCGGTGTAACGCTTCCACCCTTCCAGCTAATGAGTTCTAACCTCACATGCACACTCATGCACCTGCGATCATACACTATATTTCCAAAAGCATTCGTTCACCCATCCAAATAATTGAAATCAGGTATTCCAATCACTCCCATAGCCACAGGTTTATTAAATCAAGCACCTACTGTAGGCATGCGGACTAGGCATGAAATAATGGGTCACTCTCAGAATCTCACTGCATTCCAGCGTGGTACTGTGATGCAAGTACAGTAATGAAATGTCCTTGTTTCTAAATATTCCACTGTCAACTGTCAGTGGTAGTATAAGCAAGTGGAAAGCGATTAGGAACGGCAACAACTCAGCCATGGAGTGGTAGGCCAGGTAAACTGACTGTACCAGCAGAAATGGAAGGTATGGTTTATATGTGTACAAACCTCACTACGCCTCATTTGAAGATAAATGGACAAGTGGCCACAATTTAGCATTCTCATATGTCCACCCAAGAAAAACTTGCTGCCTGCTTATTTGACATTATCAACTATGTCACCTAATTTAATATTGCTGTGTGACTTCAATGAGCATAAGGATAATGCCACAATATGGATAATGCTTCACAATAATAATGTGAAGTCTCTACTATATCTCTTAGTAGAGACTTTACATCCTGCCTGGACAGTTTTGGTCTGCAACAACATATTCGTTTTTAAACCCCCATCAAAGGGGAACCATGTTTGCTGCTCTGGAATAACTCTCTGTAATTGTACAGCACTGGATTTGACTATATCTATTCATAAGTTGGTGTCATTCAACATCAACTTATCAGTGTACAATACTAACCCACCTCGTGTCATCTCTTTCAGAATTTCAGGAACCTAGATCAGTCAATTGACCTAGATCAATCAATCCACTAAATAGACTTCACAGCCTTCATAACAAAGACAAACTATCCACCCCGGATGAATTGGTTTCTCACTAAAATCGTAAACTTTTGGACAGTCTTGCTCCCATCAAAACTCAAACTGTCGCTTTTTGTCAGTCTGCACCCTGGTTTGCTCCAGAACTGCAACACCTCAAGGCCAAAGATCATTGCTTAGAACATCTTATAAAAAGAATAGACTTAATGACAAAAATATGCATGCTGATTATACCCAGTGCGCTCTGTCTACAACCAAGGTAGAGTATTATACTTTGCTCATTAGGTCAGATGAAGGAAATTCAAGAACGTTGTTCTGCACTGTTAAAACCATCCTCAAACCTCCTGATTTCTGATGTATTACCTTGTTATAAACGTAAAAACATCTTTAACTCCAAAAAAATCAGATTAATCAACAACTTGTTGCTCTTTCATTCAATGTCATTTTGTGTCATATAGTCTCCTCAAATTTGCCTACCTTGGTTTTTTTAAGTTTGTCACTACCAACTACAATTGAAATATCTCCAGTTATTCAGAAATCCAAATCTTCTACTTCTCAACTCGATCCTCTACCAACTCACTTGGTCAAAGCTTGTCTATCACCCTTGTGCCTCCCTCTTTACTGACGTCTTTCACTCCTCTCTCACTACTTGTCTGGTTCCACTGTCATTTAAAACAGCTTTAATTACTCCTTCATTAAAGAAACCTGGTGCTGATTCTAGTAACTTGAATCATTTCAAACCCATCTCTTATTTACCATTCATTTCCAAAATTCTAGAAAGGATTGTTGCTGATGAGGTTTATATGTATCTCTTCAACAACAATCTATTCAAAGAATTTTAATCTGGTCTAACTCAGTTTGTTCAACTCAGAAGTGTGAAATCTCATTCCATTGCAGTTACCTCTGGTGTCCCTCAAGGGTTCTGTTCTGGGTCCCCTTTTATTCAACTTCTCATTCAGCATGGCCAATTCAATTACTCCTGTCTCACCCCAAGTTAAAGGTCTAGGTGGGTTGACATCTCTCACCACCAAGGGATGGGTACCGAATTTGGTACTTTTATAGGTACCAAACGAATCCCGTAGGTACGTAAGATCAAACGGTATCATATTTTGGTACCTAAACGCATCGTCGTGACACTGAGGGAGTGGAAGAGAGGGAGATTTTCTATGCCGGACATGAACACAGCATTGCACGCACAAGAACGTAATGACGTCAGTAGCCGCTGGTACTGTCAACAAAGCATGGCTGATAGAAAGTGCTTAAAGATATGGCTCCACTTTTCAAAATGTGATGCAGGAACCTGGTTAAGCACAAGATTTTTCTCAAGGCTGAAGAATGCACAATCTTCATCAGCCTCAGATCTACGGCTACAACTCCTGCATCCAGCATCATTAGCACGCCTGCATCCACTAGCGACTCGTCGTCTGCAGCCAGAAACATGGGAGAAGAAATGTTTTAAACAACAGAGATGTTACAATACAGCTAGATGTTTTGATATATTCATTAACGTTTGTATATTGAGAAATAAATGTGTGAAATTGAAACATTTTGAGATTGTATTATTAAACAAATAATAATAATTTAAAAAAAACTGAAAATTGGTACAGTTGACTACCGATACCGATTCCCTAGGTACCAGGCATAGGTACTGTATCGGTTCAAATGTGAAAGGTACCCATCCCTAGTTTTGAGGCCAACGTCAATAACCTTACCTGGTCTGCATGTTTCCATTTACCTAACATCAAGCGCATTCATCCGTTCCCCGCCTTTGCCAGGGCTGCCATCCTAGTTCATGCTTTGGTCACCTCATGGATCATTCGTGGATCATTAGCCCATGAAGTTACTAGAATAACTTTGCGCCTCCATATATTACTTCATCCATTGTTCTTCCAATTCTATGCTCCTAACTGCACCTGCTCCCCATCTTTTAACTATGGGGTCCAGAGCGTTCTGCTGCATCACTCCTCATCTCCGGAACTCTCTTCCAGTGTTCATAAGACATCTTAATAATTTCACACCCTTCAAACCCCATCTAAATACAAAATTGTTTAGACAAGGTTTTGGTACTTGATCCACCTTGATTCATAGTGATGCTAACTTGTTGACTTGTTTTATTGTTCATTTTCTTCAGTTTTTTGCTGTCGGTTGTTTTAATTGTTTTAACGGTCTTATTGCTTCTTACTGCTCTTTTACAGTTGTTCTAATTGTATGTTTTATGTAAAGCTGAGTGTCATAAAAGGTGCCCAAAATAAAATGTATTATTATTGATATTAATAGCCTCCAGGATCATAGAGGCACTTGTGCCCCTCTAAATCTTCATATTTTCAATTACAGTAAAAGGTTTTTGTTGGCCTATTTTAACAGTAAGTTCTGCAAATGTTCTCTTTATGTTTTAGTTAAAATAAAAATAATTAATTCTACCATTTAGGAAAAAAATCCTAAAAGCTGACAGCCTCACAATCACACGCAATCCTGGTTTGGGAAAAAAACAGCAAGTGGAAGAGTAGGGCTATAAACTCACTAGCAACATGTAAAATGAACAAAAAAGCAGAACAGGACTGAGACAAAGAAAACCTGCTGTTTTCTTTTCCATTAGATTATTTGTCTTTGCGCAGGAGGCAGCCAGAGTAAAAGGGCAAAGGGAGGGGAGCTGTGAAACTTTATCTCTGGGAGAAGAGAGTGCCATTTTCCTGTACATGTATGTGTGTGTAGTTTGCACAGATTGTTAGGCGAGACGAGGAGGAAGAGATGAAAAAAATAAAACAGCTGCAGTTAGGAAGGAGAAAAGAGGATAGAAGGAGCTGAGATGGCATTACCATGGAAACAATTCAGGGTTTAGATGATTTTCCCAAACCATAATGAGCTAGTTTGCAACATAATGAAACCAGTCTGGCTTTCCTGGCTCTCACACCCCTGGGTTGCGTCCACGTACACACTGGGTGGAGAGAGTCACACATGTTTTGTTTTAGTGCTTGTTTATGTTCATCCAACAGCAGGGGAGCAGAGCCATAGTTAACTATCAATTAAAGAGATGATCATAAAACAAGGACTTGTAAATAAACAGAGCCAGACTAACCCTGAAAAGGACTAGGGAAGAAAAGAAACAAGATAAAATACATATTTTACAGTCTAATAATCAAATACATGTGCCTGTTTTAAAAACAATTGTTTCTTTATTAAAAGAAAAAGTACATTTTTACCACAGCTCTAAAAAATCTAGTTTCTTGAAACCTTTCTCTTTTCTAATAAGTCTCTGAGTGTGCGTTAAAAACATTTAGGGGTATGGGTCAGAACGTGTGCATGTAAGTTAACGTCTTCACCGACTGAGTATAATGAGCTCCCCAGAGTCTCCCCTACCTTCCACCCCTCTTTCCAGCTCTCCATCACTCCCTCCTCTCTCCTCCTCTTCCCTAAACTTGGCCTCATTAACCCCTCCCCTACCTGTGTGTTTATCTTAAATAGGAGAAGTTGGAGAGGAAAGGCAACTTGAGTCCCTGTACGCATGTTTATTCACATAGGTCTGAGGATCAGATGGTATGGAAATGGCGAAGCGGGAACACGTTTGTGTGACTTTGATTTCTTTTTTGGCTTTGAGTTTGACTGCTGGGATAACAAGGACCTAAACATCAGGTTAGATGTTGGGTCATTGGCTTCACACCTCTGACTGGTCCAGTGGCCAAGACTCTGGGGTCAGTTCAGTCACTTAACAGGCAAGCCAACCATCAAACTGCAGAGAGTGGCTGCTTATGTTCTCTAGCTTCAGTTAAAGCTTTTTAGGGTCACTGCCCTGAGTATGTCCTTCACTGCTATATGAAGGGTGGGGGCTATAATCCACCTAGAGCTTCAGTTGAACATCAACGTTTTAACAAAACTGAACACTTAAGCTGCTGCCATGCTGTTTTTATATCGTTCCATGTATGTTGGTTTTCCAAAAAAAGTGTGAGAAAATTAAGCTCATTTTTTTTTTTATTCAAATTTTTATTTAGGAGTAAAATAAAAGAGTGATTCACATGTTCACAAAGTGCAATACAGAACTCCACAGACATTCCTCAATTAGTTCTAACAATCTAAGCCTTACACCTTTCAATGTGGCTGTTAAACACCCAGTAACTTTTACTCTTTCTTTCCCTTCTCCCTCCCTCCCCCCCACTCAAAAAAAAAAAAAAATCGAACACACTGAAGCGATATATCAAAACAGTAAAACAGATCAAACAGAGTAGCTAAGGAACGGTGGGTGTCACCTCAATATCATAAGTTTCAGATCTAGTGTCTAGTCTAGTCTTGAAGGTCCGCCATGGTGTCCAACATTTTTCGAATCTATCTTGCTCCAGTCTCAGTGCAAATGTCAGTTTTTCCATTAGGAGAATGTCCTGAACGACGTTTACTCAGTCCTCTAGCGTAGGTGGTTTATCAGTCATACAATTTCGAGTGATTGCTTTTTCACTGGCAATTAGCATTATATTAAGCATATATGTCTTGTAAAACATGTAAAACCAAAGTCCAAGGCAATATTGACCTCAATAACACTCTCTACACTCTGCTTAATTTTCCCTCAATAGGAAAGTAACTTAGGGCAGTTCCTGAAAATATGAAAATTGCCCCGCTTGTTTTGACCCACATGATCTCCAGCATGATCTATCTGCATTTCTGCCTCTCTGGGATGGTGTTCTGAAGAAGCGTGTAACAGTTTCTCAAAATATTTAACCAGTCCTCAATGTGGATCTGGCAGTTACCCTCCCTCTCCCATTTCTCCTTGATATATAATGTTTCCCCTTGTTCCAGGTTTTGTAACTCATTATACATTTTGGATGTCATTTAGTTAATGGAGGCTGATTAGTATGACCTTAGAAAAATATTTAAAATACCAACAAAAGGCCTGTCTGGTTCCTCCTTGTTTGTTTTTTCATAAATAGTTCCGGATTTGTAGAAAACGGAAGAAATCTTTATTAACTAGACCATATTTGTGTTATCTTGAAAATTCCTCAGGTCGCCTTTGTGATGAAAGTCAGTATATTTTAACAGACCCTTTCCAATCTATGTTCTGAAGGTGCTATCTGTTTTATTTGGAGTAAAATCTTGGTCATATGCTATCCATCTGATTGGCAAACAGGATTCCTTATTTTCTTTTACCAGTTTCGACCAGGTCTGAAGTGCTGTTTCTGAGCATGGTTTCAGTTCTTTAAAGTCTTTCAATAAGTCTGCATTACCAATTATTGCTTGCAAGGGGATATCGGTATTTGAACATTCAATTTCTTTCCATTTTGCTGTATAGGAGGGGTCACACATCTCCACTAATGGATTTATTTGTACTGCCATGTAATAGTTTTCCATATTAGGGAGTGAGAGGCCTCCTTTATTTTTATCCAGTTGTAAAGTTCTGAATCTAATCCTTGGTTGTTTCCCTTGCCAAATAAACCTAGATATCAGTTTATCAATTTCTTGGAATGTAGTTTCGGTTGGTCCTGCTGGTATTGTCTGAAAAAAATATAATATGTTTGGCAACATCATCATTTTAACGGCTTCCACTCTTTGCAAAAGTCGTAGATAAGGCATAAGGCTCCATCTGGATCATTGGCATTTTTTAGTTAGTCATTTTTTATTTTAGTCATTAAGGGGTCATAATTTGCAGAGACAATGTTTCTTGTGTCTTTGGGAATGGTCACTACCAAGTACATAATTGACTCCATGTCCCAGTTTATTTTGAAATTGTCTTTAATAATGCTATTAGGTGAATATTTGAAAGTTAAAACCTGAGATTTGTGGGAGTTCAGTTTATAACCAGTAAATCTCCCATAGTCCATCAAGGTTTTGTATAATTCTGGAAGGGACTCTTGAGGTTTTGCCAAGTACATTAAAATGTCATCTGCAAATATGGCCAACGTTTGTTCTTTATGGTTTATCTCAATATTTTGGCGTTTTGTCTAATCCATTGTGCTAGAGGTTCAATAAATATGGCAAATAATAGCGGGGACATGGAGCATCCCTGTCTGCAACCCTGTTCAGTTTTTATTTTCCCTGATAGTTACCCGTTAATCCTGATCTTACCGGTAGGCTTATTGTACAGTTCCTGAATTACCTTTAAGAACTTGTTAGAAAAGTTGAATCTGAAGCTTTAAACAAGAATGACCAGTCTACTGTGTCAAATGCTTTTTGTGCGTCTAAACCCATTATAATTGCTTGCTCATCATTCCTTTTAATGTGACTGATCACGCCTAGTGTTCGCCTGATATTGTCTCTGGTTCGTCTCTTCTTTATGTACCCCGTCTGGTCTAAATTTATTATATCTGGGAGGATATGTTCTAATCTTTTGGCTAATATAGAAGTAAAAAGTTTATAATCCTGGTTCAGTCGACTTATTGGGCGATAGTTTGAACAGTTCAGTTTGTCTTTACCTTCTTTTGGGATAACTGTAATCATCATCTCCCTCCAGGAGGGGGGGATATGACCCCCGTTTAGGACCCAGTTAAATGTTCTCAAAAGAACACGGGAAATTTCTTTTAGATAGACCTTATACTATACAGCACTGAATCCATCTGCTCCTGGTGATTTGTTAAGTTTTAAGTTATTACCTGCTTTTTCTATTTCCTGGGCTGATATAGTTTTGGTCAGGAATTTGATCACTCGACACAATAGGCAACAATAGATTATTTAGTAGTGCATTAGCTTCATCCATTCCTTCTTGTTCTTTCAAAGCATATAGTCTTTGGTAGTATTTTTCAAAGCATTCTCTTATTTCTTTATCTTTATTTTTAGTTGTTGGCTCTCTCACCTTGTAAATAGTTCTTTCTTCCTGTTGCTTTTTTAACCTGTATGCTAAGAGTTTTGCTGACTTGGGGCCTGTTTCACAATAGCTCTGTTTTAAGAATAATAATTTCTTCTGTATGTGGGTCTGAAGTTCTTGGTTAATTTCGTCTCTGGTTTGTTTTAATTTTCTTAGCATTTCGCAGTCTACTCTGTTTTTATTTTTCTTCTCTAAGTTAGCTAACTTATGTTCCAAATTGTTTTTTGTCTAGTTGTTTTTAAAAGGGATGATTTTGCGATTATTTTTCCTCTTAAGACCGCTTTACAAGCATCCCAAAGGATTGCCGGGGAGACTTCTCCATTGTCATTGTCCTGCATATGTGTCTGAATTTCTTGTCTTAACTCTTCTTTAATTTCACCCTTAAGTAAACTTGAATTGAGTCTCCACAGAAATTTAGTTTTTGCTTTATTGACATCTATTTTTATATGGAGAGGGCAATGATCTATCCATCAATCCGATTTGACATTTCACGACCCGACCTATGTCCTTTTTATATATGAAGAAGTAATCGATTCTTGAATATGAGTGATGAGCTGCTGAGTACAATGTATAGTCCCTCTTTTGGGGGTTTAGTTCCTGCAAACGTCACTTATCCACAGCTCTCTCAACAACTTTCTAACCTTTTTACCCATGCTGTTATTAATTGCGGGTTGCTTAGAGGTATCTTCCCGATGGGTTTAATCTTATGTTGAAGTCGCCGCCACAGATTACTATACCATGTGATTTTGTTATCATCATGTTGAAAATATGCTTATAAAATGTCCACTCTGAACCTGGGGGGACATACACGTTCACAAAGGTAACTTCTTGTCCCTCGAGTCTACCAACCACTATATTATATCTACCTTCTCTGTCTTTATATTCATGGATCTTCTCAAATGTTACTTTCTGAGATATTAAGGTTGCCACCCCCCTTTAACGACCTGACTTATGTGATGCACTAAATACCTGATTAAAGCCCATTCTTTTAAGTTTACCATGTTCTATCTCAGAGAGGTGAGTTTCCTGAAGGAATATTACTTCTGCTTTTTCTTTTCTCATTTTGTCTAGTATTTTAGCCATTTTTAAGGGATTAAGAACTCCTTTTACATTATAGGTTATGATTTTTATTGGTGATGGCACAATCATCAGTTATAGATTTCCATAAACCCGGAACTCCTTTAGTAAATGACACCCTTTGGCTACTCAAACAAACAACAACTATCAACAATCGTAACATTTTAACGTTGTCAATCACATTAACACAAATACATTTAAAGAGAACTTCCATTTCTTTGGTCTTGTCAACAACCTTAATGGTGTAATAGTTAATGAGTGACTTTGAGGGAAAACCCACGCAACCCTGTGGCTGCGAAGGGCCATCTAGTGGCGTTACCTGGTTATGGACCCCTCTCTCTTCCCTTTTTTCCCGTCTTTCTTCTCCCCTCTTCCTCTCCCCCTTCCCCATCTCACCCATCCCCTACACTTTATCCCATTCCTGTCCCCTCCATGCGACCCCCGACTTTAAATCACTGCTCCTGCACTGTCCCATCTGCCCCTTTATGTAACCTCATGGTTCAGCTTGTTGTTTTCTTCTAAAGGTTTCCAGTTTCTTCTTATATCCCTTCCGCATCTCATTCGTCGAAAGCTCCTTATCCGTCTTTCCAGACCTGGTCCACATCGCACTCCTGATTCTGTTCACCCATGTTGTAGATGGTTGAATAATGGTGACATCGAAGCCTCGACTCATCATGTCTTTTGTTGCTTCTGCTACGGAGTTGTAGACACATGTATCGTTCTCATAGAATACCCTCAGCTTGGCAGGGAATGGAGTTTGAAATTTGATTTGATTTTCTCTGAGGACCCGCTTCGCTTCCACATATTCACGTTGCTGTTTTAACACATTTGGGCCATAATCATGGTCTATTATTACTCTTTTCCCCGCCAGTATGAAGCCCCTCTTTTGCCAGGCTCTTTTTAACACTTCATCTTTACTTTAATGTGGCAAACTTGACTATTATTGAACGTGGGGGAACATCATGAGGGGCTCTGGGTCCCAGAGAGCGGTGAGGTCTTTCAATACCCAGGTTGAGAGATGTCGGAATGTCCAACTTATCTCGGAGTAGATTGTCTGTGTAGGTTGAAATAGAGGGGGAGCTATCTTCAGAGCCTTCTGCAATACCATGGAGCCTTATATTCTCACGTCTTGCTCTCCTCTCGAGCCAAATCAGTTTGCCCTCTATTTCGTCCTGCGCTTTACTTAGTTTCGTAGCCGCCTCTTCAATCTGCTGGATCTTGTTCTCAGCTTCCATAATGCGCATTTCTGCTTCGTCCAGTCTACCGTTCATGTTTTTTATTTCTTCGTTGACCTCTCGGAAGCCCTCTCCCTTTTCATGACGTGACTCTCTTAGTTCTTGAAGGATAGTTTGTAGATTAGCTGTCTTGTTAGCTACATCGTTAGCTACCAGTGATACTTCTGAGTCCGAGAGGCTAACTGTGCACTCTTCGTTTGTGTCCTCGTCTTGTAGAATCAGATGTCGATGGTTTGGATTTAGGCATTTTTAAATACTCTTTAGTGTTTTTTGTATCCCGCAGTTGCTTAAAAAGAGAAGGTTTCTGGGATTTGACGGGGAGCCACTTGGTTAAGCTGTTGCTTGCTCACCCGGAGGTTCTCCAAATTAAGCTCATTTTGTGAAACATCGAGTCTTTGTGGTCTGTGTTTGGAAGTATTGATCCACCACCCTTATTAATAGAGTGCGTGTCCTGGGCTGAAGGGTATACAATTCAAAGTGTTCAATGGCTTCACCAGTGACATCACAACCTTGATTAAATTGTTTCTATACATAATTATTATTACCATTGGGAGTTTAAAGTTCAGTGTTTTATGTGTGCCCCCAAAGAATTCTTAGATTTAGATGATTTAATGATAATGATGAGCAGAGGAGATCAGCAACTCCTCAGGAGGAAACAAATCAGGAGCCAGATCATGCACAATGCACTCCATCCGTCCGTCCGTCCATCCATCCATCGTCTGTACCTGCTTGTCCGTGCAGGGTTGCAGGGGAGCTGGTGCCATCTTCCTCGCTCGTTGTACAAAAGGCAGGGGACAACGTTGACAGGTTGCCAGTCCATCACAGGGCAAAATAGAGGCCAACACATAAATACTCAATTATACACCTAAGGGTAATTTAGAGTGACCAATTAACCTAACGGGCATGTCTTTGGACTGTGGGAGGAAGCCGGAGTACCCAGTGAGAACCCACTCACGCACAGGGAGAACATACAAACTCCATGCAGAAAGACCCCAGGCTGGGAATTGAACCCAGGACCTTCTTGCTGCAAGGCAACAGTGCTACCAACTGCACCACTGTGCATATTTTAGATGCAAAGATGGAAGAGACCCCTTCCTTGAACTGCCACATTAATGTGGTGGAGAGGTTTAAGTGCTTGAATGATCCTAGAGGCTATGTTGTCTGGGGCTTAAATGCCCCTGGTAGGGTCTCCCATGGCAAACAGGCTCTAGGTAACGGGTCAGACAAAGAGCGGTTCAAGACACCTTCATGAGGACCACAAAATCGAGGTCGGGACTCATCGGAGAGTGCCTGGTGGCTGGGTTGCTCCTCGCGGGACCCGGCCAGGCTAAACCCGAACGAGAGATGCGAGGCCATCCCCCAGTAGGCCCACAACCTGCATGGGGGAACCACGAGGGACCAGTGCAAAGAGGATTGGGCAGTGGACGAAGGTGGAGACCTCGGCGGCCTGATCTCTGGATCCTTAGGCTGGCTCTAGGGACGTGGAATGTCACCTCGCTGGGGGGGAAGGAGCCTGAGCTTGTGCGGGAGGTCGAGAGATATCGACTAGAAATAGTCGGGCTCGTCTCCACACACAGCGTGGACTCTGGAACCCATCTCCTCGAGAGGGGCTGGACTCTCTTCTACTCTGGAGTGGCCCACGGGGAGAGGGCTGGGGTGGGTTTGCTTGTTTTGGGGTTAACCCCAGTGGATGAGAGGGTCGTATCCCTGCGCCTTCGGTTTGGGGACAGGTTTCTGACTGTCATTTCGGCCTACAGGTCGAGCGGTAGCGCGGAGTACCTGGCCTTCTTGGCATCCCTGTTGGCGGTGCTGGATAGTGCCCCTCCCGTGGACTCCATTATTCTGCTGGGAGACTTCAACGCCCACGTGGGAAACGACAGTGACACCTGGAGAGGCGTGATAGGGAGGAATGGCCTCCCCAATCTGAATCCGAGTGGTGTTTCATTATTGGACTTCTGTGCTAGTCACGGATCATCCATAATGAACACCATGTTCAAGCATAAGGGTGTTCATCAGTGCACTTGGCACCAGAACACCCTAGGCAGGAGGTCGATAACTGACTTTGTTGTTGTGTCTTTAGACCTTTGGCTGCATGATTTGGACACTCGGGTGAAGAGAGGGGCTGAGCTGTCCACTGATCACCACCTGGTGGTGACTTGGAGCCGCTGGAAGAGGAGAAAGCCGGACAGACTTGAGAGGCCCAAGCGCATAGTGAGGGTCTGCCGGGAACGTCTGGCAGAGCCCTCGGTCAGGAATGTATTCAACTTCCACCTCCGGGAGAGCTTTGACCAGATTCCAGGGGATGTTGGAGACATAGAGTCAGAGTGGACGATGTTCCCCGCATCTATTGTCGATGCTGCTGCCCGTAGCTGTGGCTGTAAGGTCTGCGGTGCCTGTCGCGGCGGCAATCCCCGAACCCGGTGGTGGACACCGGCAGTAAGGGATGCTGTCAAGCTGAAGAAGAAGTCCTATCAGCTGTGATTGGCTTGTGGGACTCCTGAGGCGGCTGACGGGTACTGTGAGGCCAAGCGTGCCACGGCCCGGGCTGAGGCAGAGGCAAAAACTCGGGCCCGGGAGGAGTTCGGTGAGGCTATGGAGAAGGACTACCGGTTGGCCTCGAAGCGATTCTGGCAAACCGTTCAACGCCTCAGGAGGGGGAAGCAGTGCTTCGCCAACACTGTTTACATTGGGGGTGGGGAGCTGCTGACCTCGACTTGGGACATTATCGGGCGGTGGAAGGAGTACTTTGAGGATCTTCTCAATCCTGCTGTCACGCGTTCCCTAGTGAAAGCAGAAGCTGAGGACTCGGGGTTGGACTCTTTCATCACCCATGTTCAAGTCATCAAGGTGGTTAAAAAGCTCCACTGTGGCATGGCTTCGGGGGTGGCTTTGAGGGTGTGTTCCAACTATAGGGGATCACACTCCTCAGCCTCCCTGGTAAGGCCTATGCCAGGGTATTGGAGAAGAGAGTCCTACCGATAGTCAAAGAGCAGAGTGGTTTTCGTCCTGGCCGTGGAACACCGGACCAGCTCTATACCCTCTGCAGGGTACTTGAGAGTTCATGGGAGTTTGCCCAACCTGTCCACATGTGTTTTGTGGACCTGGAGAAGGCATTTGACTGTGTCCCTCCTGGTGTCCTGTGGGGGGGTGCTCCAGGAGTATGGAGTCAGGGGCCCTTTATTAGGGATCATCTGGTCTCTGTACAAGCAGAGCTGGTTTGGTCCGCATTGCCGGCACTAAGTCTGACCTGTTCCTGGTGCATGTTAGACTCCAGCAGGGCTGCCCTTTGTCACTGGTCCTGTCCATAACTTTTATGGAAAGGATTTCAAGGCACAGCCAAGGGCCGGAGGGGTGTGGTTTGGGAATCAGTGGATTTTGTCTCTTCTTTTTGCAGATGACATCGTCCTGCTGGCCCCCTCTAGCCAAGACCTACAGCATGTGTTGGGGCGGTTCGCAGGTGAGTGTGAAGCGGCTGGGATGAAGATCAGCTCCTCCAAGTCCGAGGCCATGGTTCTCGACCGGAAAAGGGTGGCTTGTCCTCTTCAGGTTGGAGGGGAGTTCCTGCCTCAAGTGGAGGAGTTCAAGTATCTCGGGGTCTTGTTCACGAGTGAGGAGAGAATGGAGCTAGAGATCAACAGACGGATCGGTGCAGCTGCCGCAGTAATGGGGACGCTGTGCCAATCCGTTGTAGTGAAGAGAGAGCTGAGCCGAAAAGCGAAGGTCTCGATTTACCGGTCGGTCTACGTTCCTGCCCCCACTTACGGCCATGAACTTTGGGTCATGACCGAAAGAACGAGATCCCAGATACAAGCACCTGAAATGAGCTTCCTCCGTAGGGTGGCCGGGCACTCCCTTAGAGATAGGGTGAGGAGCTCGGCCATCCGGGAGGAGCTGCTCCTCCACATCAAGAGGAGCCAGTTGGGGTGGCTCTGGCATTTATACCGGATGCCTCCTGGACGCCTTCCTCGGGAGCTGTTCCAGGCACGCCCCACCGGGAGGAGGCCAAGGGACGGCCCAGGACATGCTGGAGGGGCTATGTCTCTCGGCTGGCCTGGGAACATCTTGGGATTCCCTTGGATGAGCTGGAGGAGATGTCTGGGGAGAGGGACGTCTGGTTGTCTCTACTGAGTCTGCTGCTCCCGCGACCCGGTCCTGGATGAAGCAGAAGACGACTAGTACGAGATGGAAGAGACATCTCCCCAAAGGACTTGCAGCTGTAATTGAAGTGGGTGATTCTACAACATAGTGACGCAGGGGAAATGAATATAAATGTATTCAGGGTTTTGTTTTTAAAACTTCCACCTCACAATTATGTCATTTTCTTTGTTTGTCTGACTCACAAACTCCCAAGAAAATACATAGAAATCTGTGGTTGTAATATGACAAAATGTGAAAAAGTTAAATGGGTATTGATACTTTTGCAAGGCTTTGTAGGTCCTTGGGAATCACCAATTTGTGCAAAAACACAGGCACAGTGCTCATTAAAGGAGATAAAATCATTAAATCTAGTTCAGTCCTACATATTTCTTAGCCTGCATGGATTATTTACTTAAAATATCAAAAATCTCACAAATTGGATTAAATGTCAGATAATCTACTGAGATCAGAATTGTTACCTGAACAAAAGAAATCAGATTTTACTTCATACTTTATTAATATAGACAGACTGACACAGCATTAGGTAGCTAACATCAGGTGGATAACTGGCTCAGTGATACCTGTTTTAAAAGAGATGTAATGGCAACAGCTTGATGTAGTGGCAAGATGGCAGGGCGGCTGGGGTTAGGAAGGGACTTCCCCACTGCCTGAGTCTTGCTGTTTTCTCAGTTGTCACTTGGATCCACACTGTTAGGCTTCTTACAGTGGATTAGTGCCTTGCTTCAACCTGAGTGCACCTAATCCTAGTCTGTCACTCTCACGTGATGACAATATAGCCTTGTTGTCAGGGGTTTTCTCTGCAAACACGTGTAAACAGAGCTGTGCCAACAGGACACAGTGTGAAAGGGCAAGCTGTTTTGAAATAGACGGTTCCCTCAAAAATGTGTTGGCGCTGCCAAAATTGAAACTGGTCCTACGCAGAGATGGTAAGAC
Source organism: Girardinichthys multiradiatus (assembly GCF_021462225.1). Classification (NCBI taxonomy): domain Eukaryota; kingdom Metazoa; phylum Chordata; class Actinopteri; order Cyprinodontiformes; family Goodeidae; genus Girardinichthys; species Girardinichthys multiradiatus. The sequence continues at coordinate 35,318,709 of NC_061802.1, read as the reverse complement.
ATGGACTCAAAAAGAAACAGTAATGGAAAAAGAAATATGTACACAAACACGATAAAAAAAAACACAAACAGGAAGTATAGATGGGAAAAAAAGAAAGAGTTACCAGATCCAGTTTAAAGACAGTGGGAAAATTATTAAAGTGGTGCCCAGAGCTCCTGTCAGGGTGCAGTTTCAGTGTGCCACCCCAACACAGTGAGCCTTTGTAGCTTTGGCTCTCAGAGGAGCTCAGGGCGGCTCCAGCTGGCCTGCACCCAGCCGGGCTTTCTCATGTCAGGGCACAGACAATCAGCCTCAAAGGGCTACAGACGATGGTGGGGAAATGTAGACTGTTTTTCTTATCTCAACTCTCCAAAATAGCAACTTAACATCTACTGGATCCCACTTGGAGACTACACCGGGCAAACACCACTCCAGGATTTTAACAATTCTTCTTTAAATAGAGGTCTTTGTTTTAATGCATCTACTCTGGCTACTGTTCTGCTGGAAACTCTTACAACACAAGGAACAATACTTACACTGTACTACAGTGAACAGTGTTGGAGCAGTAATGCCACACTGTTAAAGGCTTAGAAAAAAGCCTTTAAAAATCACAAGAACTCTGTAGTATGCAATTAGTCTTTTCTACATATTTCCATCATTTTAACATTACTGTCCCTTGTTAAATAATTCATACTTTGTCATATTATAAGGTCTGTCTCTACTGAAGAAAATCATCCTATTAGCATGATGCTGCCACCACCATGTTTAACTGTGAGGGTGGTGTGTTTAGGGTTACGTGCATTAGCCTGAATGAAACCTGAATTTTACATGTAGACAAGAAAGTTTTATTTTGGTCTCACCTAACCAGATAATCCTTTTCTACATGTTTGATGTGTCCCCTACATGGCTTGTGGCAAGCTGCAGATGGAAATCTAATAGCTTCCTTTCAATAATGGCTGTTTTTGTCATACAGACTTCAAGAGCGCACACTAAAAGTCATTCTTCCAACATATTTTCCAACCTGAGCTTTGGATCCGTACAGCTCCTCAAGTCTTACCATGGATCTTATTATGCTTGTTTTATTTGATGCAATTTAGGTGGGTGATTGTGTTTTGGTAGGTTTTTAGTTGTGCTATACGCTTTCTATTTCCAGATGATGGGTTGAACAGTGCTCTATGAGAAGTTAAATGTCTGGGATGTTGTTTTTTAACCTAGCCTAACCTTGAGCCTGCTTTAAATTTCTCCACAACTTCCTCTCTGACCTGCCTGCTGTGCTCTTTGATCTTCATGCTGTTTGTTCTCTAAAGTTCTCTAACAAGCCTCGGAGGCCTTCACAGAACAGCTGGATTCCTGCTGAGATAAAATCACACACTAATTGACTCTATTTACTCCTTAAGTAACTTTTGAAGGCAGCTGGTTGCATTGGGTATTATTTAGTGGTATCAGTGTATAGGAGGCTAAATACAAATGCACTTAGTTTTCATATTTTTTGTAAAGATGTTGAAAACCATCTAACATTTTCTTTTTACTTCACAATTATGAATTAATTTATGATGGTCTATTGCGCAAAATCCCACTAAAATACATTAAGGTTTGTGGCTATATCGTGAAAAAATGTGAACAAGTTCAAAGATTATACTTTTGCAAGGCACTGTATATTTGTTACCCAATTCAATGCCATTACTAAACGTGAGAGTACAATAATCAGTGATATCATTTTAGTAATAACATTAACACATTGTTAATAGACTTGCAAACTTGCAGGACATAAGCTGTCTCACAGAGACACCTGTCCTGTGTTTTTATCAGAAGACCGTGTGGGACCTACATGTGTGCAGACACCAGGACATGAGCTGACAGGGTGTTTGGGCTTCCCTTTTTTATCTTTGATTATGTCAACCATAAATTAGCAATACATGCTCTGTCTCCATAGTCAGCTCCTCCTCTATCCTCCTTCTGCCCAGATGCGCAGATAAGAGCAAACAATATGCTTCTTTGAATGCAAAAAGGGAGGAGAGTTTGACTTATGGACACACACACACACACACACATTCTCACACACACACACACACACACACACACTGCACATTTGTAAGGAGATCTATGACAGACACATCTTCTAGAGTGTGTTATCCCCTCTCTTTATGAGTCCCTGACAGGAAGTCATGCTGCATTCTAAATTATGACTGATAGTGTCCTTCTTCTGTCTGCTGAACAAAAAGGCCCCTTTCAAGCAGCCCAGCCGCCCCCTCCCCTACACCTACACCTTGATACACAGCTTGTCACAGCTTACAGTAATCAGAAAAGGTTTTAGCAGGTACAGTGTCTTTCAAAACTTTTTACACCCCTTAAACTTTTTCACATTTACTCACATTAAAACCAGAGACTTCAGTGTATTATATAGTGATTTTATGTGATAGACCGACACAAAATAGTACATAATTGAAACAAAAATGAAACCCAAACCTCCACCACACTCACAAGTATTTTGCAGCCTCTAACAAGATTTTTCTCTAGACTGTCCTGTATTCAGCTCCCTGTCTCCGCTCCCTGTCCCTGCTAGAGAAAACCCTCCCCACAGCCAGATGCTGCCCCATCCTGTTCAACCATGAGGATTTTATGTTCATGGTAGAGTGTTTTGAATCACATATAGAAGCTTTAATGTCATCCAAAAGTTTAATACTGGTTTTATCTGACCAAAGCACCTTTTTCTATATGTTTGCTGTGTCTCCTACACGGCTTGTGGCAAACTGCAAACAGGACATCTTTTGGGTTTCTTTCAACAGTTACTTTACCACTCTTCCATAAAAGCCAGAAATGTGGGATGCAGAAGTTTGGGGTTGACAGATTTTTCCACTTGAGTTGTGGATCTCTGCAGCTCCTCCAGAGTTACCACGGATCTCTTTCTTGTGTCCTTAATTTACGCTCACCTTTAAACATACTTAACTCCATTCATCTTCCCATTAAATCAGACCAACTTTCAGCCCCCTGTTGAATTAAATCAAATCCCACAGCATGATGCTGCTACTGCTACTTTGTTTAGCCTGTGATGTCCAAAGTCCTGCATGTTTTAGATGTTTGCCTGCTTTTACACACCTAATTTAGATGACTGCAGTTCAACAAAAGCCTGGTAATCAGCCATCGATGGAAGTCAGGTGTGCTGAAGCTGGGAAACATGCAGGACACCGGCCCTCGAGGACCGACTTTGCACACCCCTGGCCATATCATATAAAATCCCCAAGAAACACTTTGAAGTTTACAAAAAAAGCACTGAAGCTCATCTGATGCAACATTGGTAATGGAGGATTCTGTATAAAACAAGCTGAAAGGTCACTTTACGACTTGGCATGCAGCCATTTTCCATTTAATGTCCCCTCCTTTCTCCTCCATCTTTCCCCACAAGCATCAGGTTAAGAGGTGAATCCATTTTGCTTCTTTCTTTCTACAGAAATAAAATTCCTTTTAAATTTCCCATCAACACATCACTTGAGGCACCTTAATGTTAGTGTGTGGCAAGATTTCCCTCAGCTCAAACAAAGCTTGTCTGTTTAGGTGATCAGATCCTCACCAGAGAAGACAAAGAGGAGGGATGAGGACAGATGTGCAGGGGAAACGAGTGGTTATAGAAAGATTTCCAAGACAGCTGCAGGCGGAGCAGTTACTCTTACAATAGTTTGGCAGCAATTCAGATTTCTGTGTGTTTCACCCTTCTTCTCAGCTCCTCTTTACCCTCCCTTTTCCGTTTCAGCTTGTAGCTCTCTACTGTTGAATAAAAACATTTCTAAACCAATTTCTACTCTAGCTGCTCTCATGGCTTCATTTTCCTCCCTTGTATTACCCTTTTTGAAACAGGCAAAAAAGGAAAAAATGCTGCATAGACTTGAAGTGGGACAGTAATCAGAAACTGAAGGTCAGGCTTCACGTGACAGGAGGAGAGGGGAAGCTGGAGGAGACGTGGAACAGTTTGCTGGCACTGTTACACAAAACAACGTCATGATGAAGGAGGAGGAGAGCTTGAGCGAGGCAGTGCGGTGAGCCCAGGCTCTATTATCATGATGTAAACACTCACACAACCCCCACTGTTGTGGTTACCTGACACTGAGATAAAAGATCGCTTTTCTCAGTCACTTCAGTGACCAGCATGTGCGTCAGCAGGTTCTCGCTTGGAACTTTTAACACTTTTGTCAAATTATTAAACTTTTATGATCATGTGTGATGGGAAAATATCAAAAGATATCAGTCAGAGGAGTGCACAATATTATTGATCAGAAGCTTTTTATGCTCTTGGCTGTCCTTCTGTGGAACACAATAAAAAATGTTTATGAAAAATAAAAGTAATTAAAATAGCTTCTTAAGATGCAAAATGAGTTACAGTTTGCAGTGTGAGAGAATACTGAAAAAGTTAAATTAATTACCAAGATGTAGCACAAAACTAAACAGAAGTTCCACAGTCCTACAAAGGGAAACAAAAGGGCAATAATTTAGGATTTTATGTGATAGACCGACAAAAAAGAAGTGAATAATAGTAATGTGAAAGTCAATGGTTTTCAAAATTTGAAAGATTTGTTTCACATTTGTATTCTGGACCCCGATACCCCTAAATATAATCCAGTGCAACCAACTGCCATCCCAGGCACCCAAAAATGAAACAGAGTTTCATAGGATTGTTCCATTATCTGAATGTGGAATATATATAATATGGCACAACTGCTAACCTACAAAAGACATGACTGCCCAATAAACTGACAGGCCTGTCAAGGATATTAATATTTAGAGAAGCAGCCAAGAGCACCATGGTAACTGTGGAGGAGCTGTAGAGATTTACAGCTCAATACTAGAATCTGTCAAATGAGCAGCTATTAGTTATGCACACTACAAATCTGGTCTTTATGGAAGAGGAAAGCCATTGTTGAAATTAAGTCATATAAAGTTTAGTTTAGAGCTTAGAGTGAACACAGGAGTCATGAAATAAGGTTCTGTATCAGATGATACCAAAATGGATTGTTTTTGCTTTAATGCAATATACTATGTGATAAAGAGAATGGATACTGCACATTAAATGTCATCTTCCTAGCATAGTTTTTCAGTGACACTCCCTCCCACCTCTCTGCTATCACTGTGGTGTCCATGGTCACATTATTTGAAAGGTGCTGGATCAAAATTATTTTTCTCTTCGTACAAAACAATTACACAGATGTTAACATTTTCTACGTTCTGTTGCTCGGAGTGCCAAAAAAACTCTAATAATGAAAACCCTTGTGCTGAGTTTAAAGTTGGAGCATCTCTGTTTTATACCAGAATGAGATTGTTTAATTGTTGCTTTGTCCATTAGGTGATTTCAAGACAACAAGCAAACTGAAAAAAATTGTGATTTTATAGATTTTGGATGTTTATGTTCTAACAGAACTGGTTTTTATCTTTCCAGGAGAAATTGTCAATCTCTTTGGTAATGTGTTTATAGGGGACCTATCATGCAAAATTCACTTTTTGATTGTTTTCATACTTCCATGTGGGTCTCTAATCTACAAGCAGTCCAAACGCAAAAAAACAACAACAAAACATTCAACCGTTTTTTGGCTATAAATTAATGTTTTTTTGTTTTGTTTTTTCAAAAGCTGTGTAGGCTAATTGTGATGTCACAATTACACTGGCACATATGGACATTACCTGAGTCCCGCCCCTGACTAGCAACTGAAGCAGAGCTCCATCCACTTGATTTTCAGTAGAGGATCACGTCTCGCCGGCTGGTTTTACCTTACACGCGCTTTACAATGACTACCCTCAAAGGCAGATGTTCTGTTATTGGCTGCAAAGACCCACATGTATCCATGCACATTCTCCAGCTGTCAGATAATAGAGATTTGTGGCCTCATTTATTTTTCAGGGTATTGTTCCAGTCACATTGCTGAAGACAATACTAGTTTGCGCGAATCACTTCACCATGGACTGCTTTGAAAACTCACATCAGTACAAGGCAGGATTTGCAGAAAACCTGTCCCTACTGTTTGTGACAAATTTACAAATGACAGAAATGTAAATACTTGTTGTTGTGTCTTATAAGTTTCAGTCTCATTTCCAATTCAAGGTGCTGGTTGGGGCGTGGTCAGATACAGCTGATTTGCATTAAAGTGACAGAGTCCTAAAACAGCTAATTCTGAAAGGAGCTCAAAAAAGGGGAAACTGAGGAGGTATAATCTCCTTATCTGACAATGATTTTGTGCGAAAATGTGATTAACATGTTTTGGTAGCCTATAGACTGATCCCAAATGTTTTAAAGGAAGTATAAAAGGTCACCTTTAAGCATGTGGGGCCGTGAGGCATATTTGCAAGCAAAGCCCCTAGGTCTTATACTTAGTTCTGATGTCCACATGTCCTTCTATAACTTGCTCATATAGATCGGGCTCATTAAAACTCACAGATGCTCTCAGATTTGAGACAACAAGCACACATTTGTTTTGAACTAATGTTTTGGTTTAGGCAGCTGCTTTCACCATTGCTGCACAGAGATTCTTCCATAGACAATTTCCACTATGCCATGTCTCATGCTGTTTTTTACTGTTTTAAAAAAAAACTTACAGTAAAATCATGAAATATTTTTAAACTGTGTTGATCCACTTATTGCTATATGACTAAGATACAATAGGTGGGAGCATGCAGTTTCACGCAGAGAAGTAAATACACATCTGCATGCTTTAAACAACTTTTACCAGAGCCAAATTTTAGCACTCACTGGGGATCATTCTGATCCACTATTGTTTATTCAAGTGCAGAGGGTAAAAAAATGAGTGTACAAAGAAATGCATGGGGGAAATTAACAGAAGGTTTGTGTAGAGGCTGAGCAGAAACTGACACACATACCCGCTCCCACACAGCCGGAGAGGGCCATGGTCCCAATTTGCTAAAATGTTTTGAGAAAGTTTTAGTTGACTTGATGAGTCAGACTATTGACACTTGCTGAGCACTGACAGACAGCAGAGAGTTGACCAACTGTCTGTCCACAGAAATCTCACAAGGGACCAGAGCGCACATTCTCTCTGATTCCCTCCAGTGGAAACCTGATACCCCTTCAAATTTCCAGTTCAAACGTTGAGAAAAAGAAGCCAGAGAAATGCAATTTGCTTGAGAGCCTTGACAACTCGGATGACAACGCAGGGAAACCCAATGAACTTTGTGGGGAATATATGAACAACAATGAGCTTCTTGGCTGATGTAATGTACAGTATGTGTGTGTGAGTCTGAATGACGGCAAGTTCCCATAGAAGGCTTTCACTAAGAAGTGACTTTGATTCTTTAATGATGTGGGGAATATGTGTAACGATCATTTAGCACTGAAATCATGTTGCATATCTTAAAAATACAGCAATCATTGTTGTTAAAATGTTGCATAATCTATTGTTGAACACTTAAGTCTGATTGTAATTGCCAAGTAATGGGATACACATGATGGCCTACTCAGAGCAGACTGAAGCATTTTCTGCTTCTGCTGCTAAAACCCACTCAGTTGAATGTATTTATTTTACATTCAGCTACTGCAGCACATCCATCAGGTTAGAAAAAGACAACTGAAATCAGCATGGTTTGTTTTTCCTTTAAATGGATTTATGTCTCTCTGTGCCTTTAATCGTCCGAGGAGCCCTGAAGGGGTGAATGATGGATGGAGCAGTGGACAAAGAATAGCAGCAGAACAGCATGCACAGGTGAACATGTGCATCTGTACTGCACTGTGCCAGCCACATGGAGAGGACATCAATGCCATGACTGAGTGTGTAACCGACTATATAAACCTCTGTGTGGATAGCACCATCCCCCCCAGAACGATGAGACACTTCCCCAATAACAAACTCTGGATCACCAGTGACTTAAAGGACCTGCTTAACAAGAAAAAAGAGCCTTCAGAGAGGGAGACAGGGAATTATTGAGGAGTTTACAGAAGCAACTTAAAGTCAAGATAAGAGACATCAAGGAGGTGCACAAGATAAGTTGGACAGCAAGCTCCAGCAAAACAATATCAGAGATGTGTGGACAAGGATGAAGAAAATCACAGGCTTCAAGCAGAAGGGCAACTGGACCGATGGATGTCTGGACAGAGCCAATGAACTGAACACATTCTTCAATAGGTTCAGTTCACAAACAAGCTCGGCATCCTCCTCTCGTGCTCACAGCCAAACAGACATTCCACCCTCCTTTGACCCACAGCGTTCCTGTCACACCTCAAATGTTTTATCTTCCACCTCAGCCCTAGACCCTTCTGCTTCTACATGTTTGCCTTCAACCAAATCAGAAGATACTGATGCTCCCTATTACTCCCCCTTCCACCTGTGTGTCTCAAGAAGTCAAGTGAAGCTGCAACTGGAGAGACTGAATCGGAATAAGGCTGCAGGTCCAGATCATGTCAGCCCTAGAGTCCTGAAGGGCTGTGCAGAGCAGCTCTGTGGGATTGTGCAGCACCTCTTCAATCTTAGCCTGGCCCAGAAGAAGGTTCCGGTGTTGTGGAAGACCTCCTGTCTTGTTCCGGTACCAAAGAAAACTCACCCATCAGTCCTCAATGACTATAGACCTGTTGCCCTGACATCTCACATCATGAAGGTCCTAGAGAGACTCCTGTTGGCCCACCTGAGTAAGCAAACAGTAAACTACCAGGACCTTCAGTTTGCTTATCACTGGAGTTGGAGATGAAGATGCCATCATACACCTGCTTCAACAAACCCACTGTCATCTGGACAAAGCCGGCAGCACTGTGAGGATCATGTTCTTTGATTTCTCCAGTGCATTTAATACAATCCAACCTGATTTGCTTTGTCAGAAACTCCAGAAGACTCAGGTGGAGGCCTCAACAATCTCCTGGATCAAAGACTACCTGACAAACAGACCACAGTTTGTGAGACTGAAGGGTTGTGAGTCTAACCAGGTAGTCAGCAGCACAGGAGCACCACAGGGGACTGTACTCTCACCATTTCTTTTCACTCTGTACACCTCAGACTTCCAGTACAAGACAGACTCTTGTCATCTGCAGAAATACTCGGATGATTCTGCAGTCGTGGGGTGGATCAGAGATGGACAAGAAGATGAGTACAGGAAGGTGGTGGACCACTTTGTGGCATGGTGAGGAAACAATCATCTCATCTTAAACGTGACTAAAACAAAGGAGATGATTGTAGATTTTAAGAGAAACAGGAATAAGTCAAAAACTATTTCCATCATGGGAGAAGAAGTGGAGGTGGTGGAGGAGTATAAATACCGTGTTCACCTGGACAACAGACTGGAGTGTAGATGCAACTGTGAAGTCATCTACAAGAAGGGACAGAGCAGACTGTACTTCTTAGGACCTTCGGTGTTTCCAGCAAGAAACTCCTCTGGAACCTCTGGAGATTGTTGTGCAAAGACAGATTCTTCATAAAATGAAGAACATTATGGAGAACCTTGAGTATCCTCTTTATGAGACTGTCCTACAACATCAGTGTCTTCAGTCAGAGGCTTCTTCAGATCTGCTGTAGGACTGACCGCTACAGGAGATCCTTCCTGCCCACAGCCATCAGCTTCTACAACGGCTCTTTGAAGAAACCTGCAGAATATGAGCCACAACAACATTTAATTTTCTTTTGGGATTAATAAAGTATTTTTGAACTGAATTGAATTTGAATGTATTTGATTTGGAATCTGTATGATTTCATTGAATTAACTTAAAGAGACAACGTGTGATTTGGCTCTACATAAATAAACTGAAATGAATTGAATTGAATGTCTGTGTTTGAAATGGGCAGTTTTGTCCCTTTCTTTTGAGTCAATGTTTACATTCTTGTGTATTGATTTACAGCGCCTATTTATACCTCCAGAACCTTTTCACATTTACAAACTTTCATTGGAACAACCACAAACTCCAATTGGCTTAATTAAAACTTTATGTAGTAGACAGGCAAAAAGCAGTGAATGATTGTGATGTGGAAGAAAAATGAAGAGCAATTTTTATAAATGCGTTGTAGCTCTGGCTGTATGTTCATGGTTGTTGTCCTCCTGGTCGGTGAACCTCCACCACTCTAGGCTTTTGCAGTTTAACAGGTTGTTTTTTTTCCAACATTGCTCTCTACTCAGCTCCATCCATCTCCCCTTCAACTCTGACCAGTTTCCCTGTTCTTGCTGAAGTGATGCATTCCCACAGCATGATGCTGCCACCATCATGTTTCACAACAGAAATGGTATGCCTTACAAATAGTTGTCCTGCTAACACATTCTCCCACCTGAGCAATGGATCCTGCAGCTCCTTCAGAGGTACCATGGGCCTCTTGACTGCTTCTGTGATTAATGCTGACAGTGTGAGGCTTGTCTGTTTAGGTGGACAGTAATGTTTTGGTAGGTTTATACCTGTGTCATTTCTTTCTATTTTCAGATGATAGATTTAAGAAGCCTCCATGAGATGTTTAAACCTTTCATTCAAGTACTTGATTCAGGAGTATCAGAGTAATTGGGGTGAATACAAATGCAAGCCACATTTTTCAAGCCTCCCACATAAATTCCCAATAAAACTAATTGTACTTTGTCGTTGTAAGCTGTAAATATTTGTACACTTTGAGGGGTATGAATAGTTTTGCAAGGCTCTTTGTCTGCTTTTGTTTTCTTTTTCTTTTAAAACATAAAATCATGTTTTTAAAAAATTGAAATTTCAACAATACATATCTGTTACACTGTTATGCTTTACAGAAACAACAACCTTGTATTTTATTTTGTCTTATTGAATCAAACACAAAAATGGATTTAAGAATTTCAAATAAAACATTTTTTTAACTAAATGAACTTTTTGTTCCTAAAAAGGATATTCAGTCTTCATGTAAACCTGTGCCAGCAGTCCTCCTGCCCTCTGGGTCTCTTCTCTTTTCAAAGGGGACGTCTCCCTGCCTCCCTGTTATTACCTCTGAGCTCTAATTAACAGACACACCTGTCACTTTGCAGCACATTTACACAGAAGGTCATAATAGGGGCGCTTGGGAATTTATGCTACAACTGTATTTTACTTTAGACTATGAAGCCTACATTGATATACAGTGCCAAAGAAAAGCAACTCCTTGGAGGGTTTTTCCCCTCGTGGGTGTGGAGGTAGGACTCTTACCTTGCATGCAGGACCTGTGTGTGTTTTCAGCAGTCTGGTTAGGGAACAATACTAATGGAAACATCTGTGGGATTGCATTGGTGAGAGCTTGTTGGTTGTCTGCCATGCTAACAAGCAGAGTTAAAAGCCCAGAGTGACAGCCCTATTAGAGACTAATGGATTCTGAGACAGCTTAGACCCCAGATGCACAAAAACCACCACTGACACACACACAGATACAGTTAAAGACCACCACGCCCCAGAACAGGCCAGCAACTCCCCCCTTGTCTTTTACCTCCATCCCTGTCCTCTATTGCTCTAGTTAAAGGTCTTTATGGGTGAGGGAGGGGCAGGGGATGTGCCGATGGGATGTACTCTAAAGCTATCAGCGATGGCTCGAGGTAACAAAAGGTCAAGGACTCTCGTTTTTCATCTCAGCCAATTACCCTCCTGTCCTAACCTGGCTTTTCCCTGCCTCTCCATCTCCACCTCCTAACCTGCTGTGCTCCATCATATCCTCTAATCACATCCACTCACATGAACACATGCATTATTCCCCTCAGAGACATACAAACAACCCCAAACTGTCCTTCAAATGAACAGGGGAAACAGAATGACAAACCTTAGTACATCAATAAAGTGAATTACTTTAAGTTTTATTCCTTTTTTTTACAGTTTGCTCTAATCATTCCTGAGTGTCCTTGGCTACATCAGTGGAGCAGAAAGGCACTCGGTCACATTCTGAGACGGTGGTTTTGTTGTGTGTTTGGGTGAACCCGGAGGGGGCCGTCCAAATCAAGTAATGAGGGGAGAGAGTAGGGCAAGGCCTGACCTTCAAGCTCTCTGTGGTATGCTTGACATGCTGCAGGAAACAAGGAGAACATCTATCTGTCCACAAAAAGGGGGAACAGTTTGCCTGCAGGCAGGGATACGGGACACTACAGAAGATATAGAGCTGAGCTGCTGCCGCTGGAGCTGTCAAATGTGTGTGTGTGTGTGTTGGCTGATAGACTCTGAGCAGGGGGGGCATAAAGCACGGGTGATGTTGGCGATTACTTGTGAAAAAGGACGACAATTAACCCTTCACTTCCCAGTGACCCTCTCATTCTCATACTTAACCCCTCCTAAAGGTCAGGGGGCAACAGGCTCTAAGTGGCCTGTGGGTGTCTAACAGACCAATTCACAAACAAATTTGTAACAGAGCAGCAGCCTGCACAAGAGAGTAATAGCTGCATCTCTAAAGACATTCAAAACTCTGCAGGAAAACAAATATCAGTCTTGCCTAGTGCCTTGCAAAATAATTCACACTTGAACTTTCCACTTTCCTTGAACTGAGAACATAATCATTGTGTTATATATATATATTTTATCTGAAAGAGTAACATAACCCCATAATTGAGAAGTGTAGAGATGATGGTACATGGTTCTTAAATGGTTTGAAAGGGTCAGCATGCATTTTCATGTACTTTGATACCCTAAAATAAATCCAAAAGCAGGGTAAGGTTATTAAGAATCTCAAGATTTGAACACCCAATATCTAAAAAAAGGAAAGAGTATGGCACAACTGAAACCTACCAAGACATGGGCGTCCACATACACTGATAGGGTGAGAAAGGACAGCATCATTTAAAGAAGCAGCCAAGACAGTCCAGGTTTCTCTGGAGGAGCAGCAGAGATCCACAGCTCAGGTGGAAAAATTGGTGCCCAAGATAGCCATTATAAAGGTCGTGTTTGTGGCAGAAAAATGTCTTAAAGTTAGCAGGTTAAGTATAAAGTAGTGTGGTGTACACACCAAACGTGGAAGAACATGTGCGAGTCAAATAGACATTGAACATTTTGGCTAACATACAAAAACCTATGTGTCATGCTGTAGGAATGTTATTTTTTTAACAGTGTTGGGATCATGATTATTGATTCATTAATATTTATCAAGAATTATAATTTAAAATCATAATTTGAGAAAATTAATTTCTTAACCAAAAATCCTCATTTATGAATCGAAACCAGAGATGTCCTCTGGTGTTGTAATTGTGGCTCAAAGCCCTTGATAATTACAATTATTAAATTCTCAGTAATAGTTGATAACTATTACTAGATGTCACTGATAATCAACCGTTTCTGCCGAAACGTGGGGAACTTTAACCTTATTTTGACTGACAAATCACTCTTGCACAAAATAAACACAAACACCTTCTCTTTATCTAAGTGAATATTTATTAAATCAGCAGCCTTGATACAACTCGCTCTTCCGATTCAATAATCTTCACGTAATCAAACATGCAACGTTCTACACAAAAGGGGAAAAATTATCTAACTAAACACAATAAAACAGCCTTGAGTGTGGATGAAATCAAACCAGTAGTTATGACAGTTATGGCAAAATACAAGAGGAATATTATGCTAAGCGAAGCTTTGAGTGTAACTTCCCCCACCAGGCGTCAAGGGTTGTAAAACGTCCCCCAACGCTGCAAGTTCAGCGCACACAAAGAGTTATAAAACTTTTGGCGGCAACCAATAAAACATGAAGTTGAAGACAAAGAAAATGGTTGATTTTCATCATAAGGTTATTATAGCAGCTCAGCTTTACAGCGCACCTGCGCTCGGGGTTCACACAGTAAAACACAACTTGCGAAGCTCGGCGGCTTCAGAGTCCAGCGATCATCAAAATTCAATAACACTTGTCATGCAAATACACTTCGAACACATTAGACTATAAGTGGCGATTCTAAATTGTCCTAAAATCCTGCTCTATCCTGCCTAAGCTATTTCTAAAAAAGAAAAAGAAAATAAAACTGGATTACTTGGCTGTTGACTCCTCGGAGCAGAGGGAGAGAAGAAGGGGGAAAAGTTTCCACGTGTCCGTGGATAACTTAGGAGAGCGGTCAGTTTCGTCCTCTGGCCTCCTTGGCGAAAAGGAACGATATGACGGACTGTCAACAGTCGACTAGAACAAAAACAAGGGTGGCGATTTCAGCTCCTTGAACCCTCCGTGGGGTTTTTTCTTCTGTTACGTGTTAAACTCACGTCTTCGATTGGTAAAGTGAAATTTCTGACCTTCCTATTCCAGAAACTTCTTTCATGAATTTCTTCTTGTTGGCTGACGGGGGAGAATGAATGAAAGTCCACGTGGGATTTTCTTCTCCAGAATGACGCTCCAGTTGCGAGGTAACCTCATCTCAGTTCCAAGCTGAAAAGCAATGGTGGGCGGTCTCAGAGTATGTTATATAGCCCACTGTGACATCAGAGGTGCGACGCCCTGTCCTATCAGCCGCGGTGCACGCTGGGATTTGTAGTAGCGGACTATTTTGGGGTACAAAATGGCTGATGACGCCGGAAGGCATAGTGGCGTCCAGCAACGTACAAATAGTCCAATATTAAGCAACACATGGTCGCACAACAGCAACAGGGAAGCTGGTCAGAGCTGATGGGAAGATGGTTTCCAGCAGGACAAAACATACAGCCCGTTACGATTCCAAGGCGTTTGGATTTTGATTTTCTTTTGTGTTTGTGTTTTGACCGTTTCTTTGCTGTTTATTCTGTTCTTAAGGTCTTGCTTTCTTTGGTTTATTTTTCTGTGCTCTACTTTGTTTTTTTTCTTGTTAGTTCATTCTTTTGTGTTTTGGTGTTCTTTATTGGTCTTGAGGTGTTAGATATTTTCCTTGGGTTTTTTTGTATTTTCTGTCTCTGTTCTGCTCTGGTTAATTACTCTCCATCCTTCAGCTGCTCTGCTTTCTCTCTGTCTCAGCTGCAACTCATTTCCTCTGATTAGCTAATCTGGTTTGCCAGTCATTTCTCCACTCTGCCCTAGTATGCAAGATCACTGGTTCTCATTGCTCTCTACTGGATTCTCCTGTAACCATGCCTGGTTTTCCTCATTGTTCTGCTATAATGCAATGATTGAGATCACAGAAACTCCAATCCGTAAGGACGGGTGCACACACCTGATTCAACAAAATCTAAGAAATCTGTAGAAATTGATTTCATGATGTGTAGTAAATGAAATTCAGATTCAGGTGTGTCGGACCAGGGACACATCTAATTGCTGCAGGTCACCTGCTCTGGAGTTTGGCACACCTGGTTTAAATCAAATAATGTTCATGCATTTTAATGACTCAGTTAAAGTCCAATCTAATTGAGAATCTGCAGCAAGACTTGGCTAAATACAAATGCACACCACACTTTTCAGATTTTTACGTGTTAAACGTTTTGAAAACCATGTATTATTTTTTCCACAGTTATGCACTACTTTGAGTTGGTCTATCACATAAAATGCATTGAAGGTTTTAGGTGTTAAGAGGTATAAAAACGCTTACAAGGCACAGCGTGTGCTTCTTACTCATAACTGAGGGCAAGCTGATGTTTATTAAGGTAGTTTTCAACCTTGAAACTGCAATGGAGAACATGGAGTCTGAGAAACAATAGCTCACATCTTTGGTTTCCAACCATCATTAGGTGTGGTAATACTTGATGTGTTACTATGTCTGTTTACAGCACGCTATCACTACCTCTCATCCGGCCCAGTAAGAGTGCTCATTGGACTGAAAGTCTTCCGAGATAAAGCAGGGGATGCTGGCCAAGCCTCGTTCTCTTTGGTGTTGAGCTTGCAAAGTTGTTGACATAACACTTTATAATCACAATGAGATGACGAAGACTCTGACAGCATTTTAGCTTGCTGTCTTAAACAAGGTCATGTGGCTAAACCTGACACCTTAGCTACAACAGTGTCTGTCACTTGAGAGGAGACTCAATCAACATTTGATTTCTATCATAAAACCACTGGAGGATAATGTGTAGAAGTCAAATGTTCACCTTTTACACAAGTGCAACCTGTCAGTATACATTCACTTTAGAGCTCTCCATTAAAATAAATGTATTTATCATTTGTAAGATACTCAAGCACAAAATACTTCTGTGGGTTTAGGTTTGCATTAAAAGCATGATCTCACTTCACTTTCAATGGTTTAGTTTTAGAATTGAGATATTTTGTATTTACAAAACTCACATTACAATGTTGGCTTGTATTATTTATCCGCAATATCAGTGTTCAATCATGTTCTTTTAAGAACTTGTAACATTACCTTCCCAAATCGGTTTATCATTACGTCTCTGCAGCTTTATTCACGATGAAGATGAATTCAGAATAATTGATACCCCGGTAAACATGTTTAAAAAGCCTTACAATCAATTCATCTTTTATCGCAGTTGCATGATCTTACACCCAGAAGTTTAGAACAATTCTTCTGTGGGGGAACAAGATCCTACATTAAGAAATATTTGTTACAAAATTACTGATGCTACTGTTATGCCTGCTGACAATTCATGTAAAGTACGTTTAATCAAAGATGTTTTTGATGTACCATACCTTTTAAAGCTGATCTTTGTTTTCTTAGTGATCCATGAGGCCCACTTCTCTTAGTCACTTTTCAAAATGACAAAGACTGGAGAACATGCCATTCAATTAAGGCAGTTGATGTTGATCACGTTGAGCCAGGAATAGGCTGCCAGAAAATAAAACTAGTCTAAACTAGGAGGGGAAATAATTTTAAAAAGCCTGTGTGAATCAATGATTCTGATTCTGACAACAATGCGGACCCACGTTTGTCCTGTCACCACACAAAGGGAGCAGGACAGTACGGTTGGTGTAAACATCTCCAAAGTTCACTGTCACATAACTTAAGCGAAGACTGGCTTCTTGAGATCACCATCTCCATAAAAACCATCTGTTTTAAAGCTTTTGAACACATCTTTACCAAGGTCATCTATAAATGTGGAGAGCACTGTGTGTGGTTCTCCACAGCAAGAACTCCCATGAACATTTGTTTTTAAGAGGAGTCCTGAATCAAAAAATATAAGGTTTCTGTCAACATTTGTTTAGCACAAATTCCTATTTCTGTATTTATTGCAGAGCAGCAACAATAAAAAATATCTTTTTTGAAAATATAACTTTTAAAACACTATCCTGCTTCAGCTGAAGTCTTAGTAATAACACCTCCGTCTTTTTACCCTGCGCTTTACAATATAATTCTTTTGGAGCATCTTCTTCTGAAAATGAGGACTTGCAACTCAGAGACACTCACAGATACATTCCTGTCAAAAATAATTTACCCCCTTTATAAGTTTTCTTCTGCTATTGTTTGGCACCACACTTAAATGTCTCTGATCATCAAACTTCTTTTAATATTAGACAAAGATAAATGAGTAAACACCAAATGCAGTTTTTAAACAACAATATAATTTATTACAGGGGAAAACAATCCAAACCAAATTCTAGACTCAGATGCAATTAAGATGCCGTAGCTTGACCTTAAACAGGCTGTTTATGGTGAAAAACCCTCCACTGTGGCTGAATTAAAAATATTCTGTAGTAGCGGCTCTACTCCCCTCCCGGATGGCCGAGCTCCTCACCCTATCTCTAAGTGAGTGCCCGGCCACCCTACGGAGGAAGCTCATTTCAGCCGCTTGTATCCAGGATCTCGTTCTTTCGGTCATGACCCAAAGTTCATGGCCATAGCTTCTCAATAACTTTCTTGCTTAAATGTCTACCAAATACCGTGGAAATTTAGCCAAGACTGAGAATTTACTGAGTCATTAACCATGCTCGTACCTTGTTTCTGAGCACGTGACCCACCTTTGCTCTGATTCCAGGAAGATGAGTGTACATGTACCACTGCAGGGAATCACAGCTTAGGTATGCCTCCCTATAAAGACCCCCTTGGTGTTAGTACAGAACATTGGAGCC
Organism: Girardinichthys multiradiatus; assembly: GCF_021462225.1. Taxonomy (NCBI): domain Eukaryota; kingdom Metazoa; phylum Chordata; class Actinopteri; order Cyprinodontiformes; family Goodeidae; genus Girardinichthys; species Girardinichthys multiradiatus. Next base: position 35,300,911 of record NC_061802.1, on the reverse strand, counting down.
AGGCAGCTTGTAGTGGTCCCCCTGAGAGACTGTAGGGGGTTGGCAGAAGGATCTTGATGTAGGAGTGTTCCATGGATGATTCTTAGATATGTGGACGACAATATCTAATCCAGCATTAACATATCTGCTGAACTGCTTTAGCAACACATCACTGTTTATTTTACACGTCAAAGTCACACAGTACAATGTGCAGCATGGAATGTAGTGTTTCATCTCTCTTCACAACATGTGAGGACTTAAATACTGTCTACATGTGCATTGTTCATTTAAAAAAGACTTGACAGCTCAACTCAGTCTGAACAATAGTGGAAAAACTGAAGAAAGAGACTTCTCTGCAGTGTTTGATGGGGCCTGTCAGCGCTGTTTCTGATATGAAAAGGAAGACTGAAAACGAGGAAGGAACAAGAAAAACACAGCTGGGGATGTTAGATGAGAGAAAAACACTCTCAGGTTGAGTCTCGGTCCTGTTTGAATACAGCGGGCCCCCCCCCCCATTGTGAGGGGAACTACAGTCAGCTGGGTCTTCAGTGCATTTGCTCGCTACTTCCGTGGTGGTTTGAGGTTGTTTTATGGCAACAGGTGTGTAACAAAGTTTACTGGACTACTGCTGATCTGAATGAGTTTGTTAAATAGAAAAACTACACGTGACTGAAGCTTAGATACTGAAGGATTTGGTGGGTGGATCTAGGTTTTATTTATTTTGGGGGGTCAAAAATAATATTTTCTTGTCACCAGTAATGCGCATGAGTATGTTCAAATAAGTGGGATTCACTTTTTTTGAGCATAAATGTTAATCATGCTAATTTTTATTATACATATTTCAACTGAGCCCAGCTCTCCCCAGTGTTAATAAATGGTTCTCTATTAGGGAGCAAAGGAAAGATATAAACTCACATCTTTGGAGGGGTAAACATTTTGTACCTTATGCAGAAAGGTACGCAGCTTTTCCCCTCAAATGAAAGGACTTGGTGACTGCTGTGTGTATGCTTGAGGGCAGGGTTTAGGCTGTTGTAAATGCATTTGTTGTTGTGCCGACCCATTAATGATAATATATACTCCACTCTTACTTTAAACTTTGGCTGTAATGTCTCCCTCTCCCCCAGGATAAACAGAATTTTTAGGTGGGGAAATATAAACATGAATTCTTTCAGGTTTTACCCGTGGAAACTTAATATCTTGTTTAGGGGGAAATTGCACAACGCTGACTATAGAACAGTCTAGTTAGAGATTCTTAATTGCCCTTATGTTTAGGTGTGCATGTGAATGATTAAATGTCTGTGTTGCTCCTGAAATTACGGTGGCCGGGAGGTCCAAACTAACATTACAATATCTGAATAAGTTTTACAAAGCCTAAGACAAATTTACATTTAACAAGATGTGAAACACTTTTACAAGTCCCGAAAAAATTTACATTTCAGAAAACAAATTCACATTTCAGAAAATAAATTCACATTTCAGAAAGCAAATTTAAATTTGGGAATACAAATTAACATTTGAGAAAACAAATTCACATTTCAGAAAACAAATATACATTCAATACATGCGGCTCAAAGTCCGAGGCCATGGTTCTCGACCGGAAAAGGGTGGCTTGTCCTCTTCAGGTTGGATTGGAGTTCCTGCCTCAAGTGGAGGAGTTTAAGTATCTCGGAGTCTTGTTCATGAGTGAGGGAAGAATGAAGCGGGAGATCGACAGATGGATCGGTGCGGCTGCCACAGAAATGGGGGCACTGTGTCGGTCCGTTGTGGTGAAGAGAGAGCTGAGCCGAAAAGCGAAGCTCTCGATTTACTGGTCGGTCTACGTTCCCACCCTCACCTATGGTCATGAACTTTGGGTCATGACCGAAAGAACGAGATCCCGGATACAAGCGGCTGAAATGAGCTTCCTCCGTAGGGTGGCCGGGCACTTCCTTAGAGATAGGGTGAGGAGCTCGGCCATCCGGGAGGGGCTCGGAGTAGAGCCGCTGCTCCTCCACATCGAGAGGAACCAGTTGAGGTGGCTTGGGCCAGGGGACGGCCCAGGACACGCTGGAGGGACTATGTCTCTCGGCTGGCCTGGGAACGCCTTGGGCTCCCCCCGGAGGAGCAGGAGGTGGTGTATGGGGAGAGGGACGTCTGGGCATCTCTGCTGAGTCTGCTGCCCCTGTGACCCGGTTCCGGATAAAGCGGAAGACAATGAGTATGAGTACCAGTACAAGTATGAGCACAAATTTACATTTGAGGAAACACTTGGACAACACATAAAACACTTTTACAAATGACCAAATCTTACTGAAAGGTAATGTACCAACTCTGACGCTGACATGGAAGTGGTGACAAGAGCACTCATGATGACCCAAGATGGACAGCAATCGAGTGGCGTTCGCCCCATTTTTGGAACTACTCCTTCAGTTGTTTAGACACTGGACTGCATATAGTCATAGTTAAAGCATATTTCAAGTGCTAAGAGATCACAAATAATCGGACATAATTGGACACATGATATCATAGATATATTTGGCAACTTCGTAAAAAATAGATGGAAATGTGTAAAATTGACAGGCTTTAATTTTGAAATTCCACATCGGATCTTGATGAAATTTGATGAGTGGAATCTGGAAGTGTTTTCTTGTCATCCTGAAGAGAGAGTAATCACTCAAAACAAACCATTTTGTTTAAATAAACACAGAAACGTAGGGAAAATAAACGTAAAAAACTTATTTTTAAGGCCTTTAATTTTGAAATTCCACATCAGATGTGGGTGAAATGTGATGAATGACATCTGGAGGTGTTCTGTCAACATTCTGAGTCTGGTCACTGGAAACAATTTAGTTTTCATAAGCGTGGAAGCTTAGGGAATATAAATGGACATTCACAAATAATGAACACACAAATTACCACACAAAACAGTGACAAAAACTAAAATGTCATATCTACGTATTCATGGGTGGACTTTTAAATATTTATTATAAATAACAGCAACAGTGAAATTAACCACCAGGAGTCAGTTCATTTCAAAAATATTGCTTTTACTAAGATCTCAGCAAGGGCTACTGCCATGATTCATGGTGTTTTCACACGCAACAAAACCACATGAGGGCTGACTTGACCAGCATTTTTGAAGTGGAGGCAGCTGGGTTGGCCGCAGTAAAACAGAGGCAGCCGCTGTGGCAGCATCCTGGAGGCTTTTACAGCTGTTCTGGCACCCTCTAGCATCCTCGTGGCAACCTGTGGCACCCTCCGGCATCCTCGTGGCAACCTGTGGCACCCTCTGGCATCCTCGTGGCAACCTGTGGCACCCTCTGGCACCTCGTGGCAACCTGTGACACCCTCTGGCATCCTTGTGGCAATTGGTGGCACCCTCGTAGCCAGGGACTCCACAGAGTGCCAGCGTGTTTTTAAATAATTCATTTTATTTTCTGTGACTGACAATTCACAGTAACCATTCATTAACTATAATAAAGCGACTGTTTGTGAAATGTCTCTTCTTCATCCTTTCAGCATGTTATACATACACATGATGCTATTTATGACATAGTTTCCATCTCAAGTAAATACAGCCACCTTATATCATGGGTCTAACACTGTTTATTAAATAATAACTAATTATAACATCATCATTTGAAAGTAATACTGAATAACAGTCAATAGCTAAAAACTATAATGACAACCCATTAATAATAATCAACATTTGCCTCGGTAAAAACGGTGGCCGCCGGCATGGCAGCATCTTAGAGGCTTTTACTGCTGGTCTCCGGTGGCGGAAGTACCATTTCTAGTTGCTACTGCCACGAATTGAGCTTGCTGTCTCTCAGACTCTAAGGACCAACCACAAGAAAAACAAAACCGAGTTAAGCTACTCATATGTGTGCCACAAAACGGGAAAAATGCCAGTCAATTGCTGTCCTTCTTGTGTCACCATGACCGCTCCCGTCACTACTTCTGGGTAAGAGTCGGAGTTGTTACATTCCCTTTCTGTAAGATTTTGTCATTTGTAAGTGTTTCATGTGTTGTTAAAGTGTTTTCTGAAATATTAATTTGTTTTCTGAAATGTAAATGTGTTTTCTCAAATGTAAATTTGTCTCAGGCTTTGTAAAAGTGTTTCAGATTTTGTAATGTTGTTTTGCACCTCCTGGCCACCGTATAAAATGGACAGACGGACAGACAAACAGACAGACAGATGGGTGCTAAACCTGCATAAAATTATTCACTAGTAACTCACCCTTTCCACAAATAAGTGTACATTAAATTGCCCTGTGAGTACAGTCAATCATATTACTAATACTTTCAGAGTGAATTGTCTTTTTATTACTCTAGCTCACCAGTCCCAATAATTCAGCCACTCTGTCTTTTAAACACTGCCCATTTTCCAAAGCAGGATAGAAATAATCCCACAAAAATAAGGAAAAAAAAAAAAAAATTATCTCAATAAATTGCTCTGCCAGCTGAAACTGTAGATGTTTAACTTTGATAGGTTTTCTGGATTGCTGGTGTTGAATGCCTGCTGACACAGAGACAAACACAGTGCTGTCCACAGAAAAGACAACCACAGGTGATTCTTGCAAACATGTTTCTGTTGATTTAAAGAAGGGAACAGAAAAGAGGCTTCCTGGATTCTGGTTGGGCAGCTGATCACAGCATTATGTGTCCATTTGGATTTCCTAATGTGAAGGTTCTTTTGGCTGCCATGTATGTACAGCATTAACAAGGAAAGAGTCTTCTATTTTTCTCTTTCCAAATGACGAGGGTTATGATTATAGAGAATCGGTCCAGCTGGGCAGGATCATGGAGTCCACAGCGGGTTATTGTTTGAATTACATGCTCTTAGGAACAGTATTTATCTCTGCAGAATTGTCATTTGTCTGGCATGCAATTATCCTGCTGGGTAATTACGCAATTCTTGAGCACATGCATACACGTGAGCGAAGGTAGAGAGTAGCGAATTTAGGACAACTACCCCTGCAAATCTTTTCCGTATATCTGCAGCCATTCTCATTACACTGCAGTCTGAGTTATCTGCTTAAATTATACTTGTCATTTCAGTTCTGTTCACTGTGTCACAGATGATACAGATAATAGAGGAGGAGAAATGAAGAAAACAGATTTTCTTTCCACCCAAGGCTAAGATGTAGGAATTGCAACAATTTTATATTACTTTCTTTAAAGCTCAAATGTTGGTCACATATCTTGAAATCAGAGATGAGAACATGTGATAGATCCATCTTTGTTCACTTAAGTGCTCTCGCCTTTCCTCAGCTGCTTCTCATTCATCCTTCACTCAAAGACCTGTGGCCAAGGTTCAGTTTCCCCGGCTTAAATTGAATTAAGAAAATCAACTTCATATTCATCCCTAATCTTTAATGAGAGAGGTGGAGGGATTTCTAAGGTGTTTTTTTTAGAAAGGTCTTAGTGTTCTAGGAAGGAAGCATAGAGAAGTGGATTAGCCAACCAGACCCCCCTACCACCACCACCACCACCCACCACCCCAAAGGAAGGAAGAAACAGAAATACTGGACTACATCACATGAATCCAAGCTCTCACACAGAGGAGGGAATAAACCTTTAGTAAGCCAGGACAGAGAAAGGTGTTATGAGAGCTCTAAAAAGGTTATTCCCTTCCAGCTTAAAATTAAACAGAGCCTGAGAGGAGAAGGAAGGAAGAAAATCTAAAACACATTTTCAACATTTGCTCTGACATGTGGAACCTGTACTGGGGCTGTTTTCTTTTCATCTGACTGGGATGGGGCCGAAGGCCTTCCACAGTGTCCCTTCTGCCCTCTACTCCCAGGGGGGCCGAGCTGACCCAATTATCAACCAGGACACGGTCACTGAGAACAACAGCACTTTCGCAGCTTCACATTAAAGCCTCGCCCTCTACTACACTATATCACCATATTGCTGCCTCTCCTAGTGAGCATGGGTCTCCTTTTGCAGGGGTTGAGAGCTGAAATTATTGTTTCTGTAAGAGGCTGCACCATCTAATTACTGTATACTTGTTGGAGAATTAATTCCCCCTGAAGTTTTTAACAATTTTTCACGTGCAAACAAAAACTTTAACTTATTTTATTATGGTTTTAGGTAATAGATTAACACAGAGTAAATCATAACTGTGAAATGAAAGGATAATTATATATAATTTTCTATTGTTTTACAAATAAAAATCTGCAAACTCTGGCGTGCATTTGTATTCAGCTATCAAAGTCAGTACTTTACTGAACCATCTACTGCAATTACTGCTTCAAGCTTTTGGTGCTCTTCACATCTAGAGAATGAAATGTTTGTCCGTTGTTCTTTTAAAATAGTTAAAAACCATTCAGTGTGGATGGAGAGCATCTGTGAACATCAGTTTTCAAGTCTTGCCAAAGATTCAACAATTGAAATTCACTGTACACTTTGACTGGACCATTCAAACACTTGCATATGCTTTGATCTAAATCTTTATATTGTGGCTCTGGCTGTATGTTTAGGGTTGTCCAAAACATACTCCTCAGTCCTAAACTACCTCCTCATTCTCAAGTCTTTCACAACCTTTAATAGGTTTTCTTCCAGCACTGCTCTCAATTTGGCTCCATCTATCTTCCCTCTCCCTGTTCAAGAAAATCATACCCACAGGTTGATGCTGCCACTACCATATTTCACCATGGGGATGATATTTTTATATGGTTATGCACAGTGTTAGTTCTTCACCACACAGAGCATTTTGCATGAAGATCAAAAAGTTTAATTTTAGTTTCATCTCACACAGCTTTTCTTTCATGTTTTCTCTGTCCCCTACATAGCTTGTGTTAAACTTAAACTGAACTTTTTGTGGCATTATATCAACAATAGCTTTCTTCTTGCCCCTTTTCATAAAAGCCAGATTTATGAAGTAAACAACTAACAGTTGCCCTGTTAATATATTCTTCCCTGAGCCGTGCATTTGTGCAGCTCCTCCAGTGTTGCCATAGCTCTCTGTTTTTCTAACTACTACTCTCCTTGCTTGCAGCTGTGCCATATTCTTTCAATTTTCAGATATTGGATAGAACAGCGATGTGGAAGATGTTTAAAGCTTGGGATATGTTTTTTTTAACCTGTTCATCTATTTCCTGCTTTAATCTTCCCCACTATCTTCCTGACCTATCTGCTGTGTTCCTCGGTCTTCATGATGCTGTTTGTTCATTAATGTTCTCTAACAAACCTCCGAGGCCTTCACAGAACAGCTGGATTTGTGATGAGATTAGATTATACAAAGGTAGACTCTTAAACACATAATTAGGTGACTCCTGAGGCCAATTGGTTGTGCTGGATTTTCTTTGTGGGAATCAGAATAAACAGGTATCATTACAAATACACATTTTCAGATTTAATTTTTTTTTTAAATAAATCCATCATTTGACTTTGACTTTGCAGTTATGCATAAAAAATCCCAATAAAATATATTAGAGTTTATGGCTATAGTGTGAAAAACAATGAAATCATTCAAGCTGGGAGTATGAAAACTTATGCAAGGCACTGTTGGAGCAAAAATTAAGTTTCTGTCTAAGGCATAATGATGGACACTATTGATTTCAAGGCTGAAATAAGTTGAGGATTTTATCTACTATAACTAACTATATGTGATAAATAGCTTCTCAGACAGATTAACTGCAGTGGACGCAGATGTGGTTGATCTCTAAACAACACAAATGTAGCATAGCATAGCGTGTATGTGTGATGCAATGGAAGGATTTCTGGGGGAAATACTGTTGAAATCAAGCAGTACAGCGTGAGCTTTGAAACACAAGGGGAAAGCGTGGGTGTTTGCAGACCACCAGCCTCTCAGCAGGTTCAGTCTGTCGTGTACCTGCGACCTCAGCTCTTACACAAGTACGCATACTATGAAACAAGGGTTTTCCTTTTTCCCCAGAAGCTCAGTGAGGAGTAACCGACCGCCCACAACCAGTGCGTGGGGTGTGCAGTACACTCTGCTGGGTCGAGTGTGTGAAATGTGGGATTCCCTCTGCTACACGTGATGACATTCAAACAAAACGTGTGGTCTCCTAAAGGTTAGGGAGCTCTCTTAAAAGCGAGCCTTGCATGTTCCTCAAGTTCGAATATGCCCAGTTTAAAGATAATTCTCACTTATCAAAGTTGAGTTGCTGAGGTCTAGCTTGCAGCAACTTTTCCAGACATGAAATGGTCATTTGCAGTGGTACCAACAACCACCTACCAATCCACCCACCCACAGACTCACTGATTGGATAGTCTTTTATGCATAAGATTTTTTTCTTAAACATGAATTTACATTTTAGCCCATAATTATTTATACCTCAGGCAGATTTAGTTTTGAATGTATGTTCATTCAACCAAGAAGTTGGTTTCTGGCAGGAAGTGAGACAGGCATCTTTGGAGTATCAATTTAAAGTAATAATCCTGTTTTATTTACATAAGGAGTTGAAAATTATTTGTGCCCTACTCACTAACCAATGGAAACATCTTTATTGGCATTTCAGCAATCAGAATCTTCGTATAATTCCTGAGCAGCTTATTGCATGTTTTCACTAATATTCTGATGATTTATCTTTGATGATGAACATCAAGTCTCTGCTATCCCGCTAATCTTTAACTCTCTCCACAATTTCTCAAATCAGATTTGTGTTAGGACTTTGCTGCCTGTCAGAATAAACATGTTAAAATTAAAATATTACTTCAAACCTAAATCTGCCTGGCGTGTGAAAATATTTGGGCCTACCTGCATATGACAGCAGCATCATAAGACTCCTGAAATGGCTTTTGGTGTGCTGCTCGACCTAATCTGAAAACTTTCTGGAGGCGTTCCAGGTAATATGCAAAACATTTCAGACATATGATTAAATTTATTGTATCAGAATGACAAATAAATCTTTTGATTGTTCAATTATGTATGCAAAATGTTTTAACTACTTTTAATGTAAAATGTATAGCCAAATAATCTGCAAACATTTATCTGAACATCTTATTTATTTTTGCAGAAGCATTTTCGTGTCTCTGTGCCAACTTTTATTGCTTTTTACTTTAGCTGCCGCTCTCCTTGCTCTCCTTTTTTCAAACTCTGACAGTTTTGTTGCATTACTTTTTATTCATTGCTACACTTTGTGAACATCTCAAGGCCTAGCAGCACAATTAACCCCGACTGTGTTTCACTTAGTTTCACTTCTGCAAAATCAGTTCTCACATTTTGCATTTGTTACTGTTTTGTGTGAGATGTGATGTAGGTTTCCATATGGATTCTTGTTGGGGAGACCGTAAAGATCAACAAACCGCAGCATGTCAGCATGATTGCACTTAACTGACTCATGAGCAGTGACTTGATCACCACAGTGTAGGCAGAGCAAACCACAGCGAGGTGGGAGGTGATAGCGGTGCAGAGAGGGGCAAAAGCTAACTGTGAACTAGCTGGGAATCCCTCTCAGGCTGATCAGAAGAGGTGTGGCAAGTTAAAGAGGGCAAATGCACGACGTGAAGCTCAGTAAATGCAGTTGCACAGATTCAAAACTCTGCATCTCATGGAGAGGTGGGCAGAAAGTGCAAACCTCAGAAGGTTAAAGGTTTCTCCACATTAGCACCGTTTTTATCTGTGAGCTGCAGCAAAAATCCCAGGTGAGAAAGAGCCGGACACTTTGTGGAGTTTTTCAAAAATTATTCATGCTGGGAAAACGTGTCATTTCAGGTAAACCGGTAAACAAAAACAAGTTGAAAACGCCTAAACACACCTGACCATGGCAAATAACTAAAATATGCAGAAAATAAATCACACTACATGATGCAACTTGGTGATTTCTGCTTGACAAAGAAAATTTATATAAACAATGTCAGTTAGCAGTTTCACCAGTAGGAGTCATAACAGAAATTAAAATGTGTTCCTTTTGTATGGGGTAAGAACTGTCAAAAACAATGTGTATGTAAAGATGGAAATGTGTGGATATTAGTCAATAGTTGTGCATAAGTAAAATCCAAAAGAGGTATTGTATATTTTCTCTATAAGAATACAGACTAAAATGTTACAGCTTCAAGAAATTATAAACACAAAGTTCATGTTTACAGTTGTGGTTTATTCTTTATGAATACAATATGCTATAACAGTTTGTGAATACGATTTATTTTCTATGAGAATACAAATCTACATCAGCGACTTGGTGTCACGTGATCTCAGGCTGGTTAGTGGAGTACAGTTAGTCGATTCGCGTTGCGCATGCGCTGTCACACTCCTCACCGCCAGTAAACGTAGTGCCAGAATGGGAGATAATTCAGTCTAAAAGGAATATTAGGAACAGAGGGGAGATAGGGGGAAAATCAAAAGTATTCTAAATAAAGCATTTTTCTTATTTTTATGAAATACAAAACTAAAACATAGTGGATGGAGTTGTACAATGATGAACAGTAGGTGGCAGTATGGACCTCTGAATTTGTTGCTAACAGCCAGCAGAAGAAGAGAAGAAGAAGCAGCACTAGCGCCAAAAGAACTACTGTACATCATTGTATAACTCCACCCACTATATTCTGAGCCTGAGATCATGTGACACCAAGTCGCTGATGTAAATTCGTATTCTAATAGAAAATAAATCGTATTCACAAACTGTTATAGCATATTGTATTCATAAAGAATAAACCACAACTGTAAACTTGAACTTTGCGTTTGTAATTCCTTGAAGCTGTAACATTTTATTTTGTATTCTTATAGAGAAAATATACAATACCTCTTTTTGGATTTTACTTATGCAAAACTATTGACTAATATGCACACATTTCCGTCTTTACATACACATTGTTTTTGACAGCGTTCTTGCCTCATACATTTTATTCCAGTAAACCTGAGCTCAGCTTACTTGTTGGGGCGTTAAATAATTGACAGTTTTGATGAGGGAAAAAATGTGAGTGGGCACTAGTGTACAAACATTTACTGGCCTAGAGTCAATGGGGACAAATTACAGACTGCTACAGCTGTGCTGAATAACATCTCACACCTCCAGAATAAGGTTTACAGCAAGAAATATTTCTGGATTGTTAATACACATGAAAACTGCAACAGGCTCATAACATATTTATCGCTACATGAAAGCTATACAGTACCTTGCAGAAGTATTCATATTGCTTGAACTTTTCCATATTTGCCAGGTTACAACCACAAACGTTATTGGATTTTATTGGAGATTTATGTGATAGACTAACACAAAGTTGCAAAAATGGCAAAGTGTAAGGAAAAATCTTCAAGATGTTTTTAAATAAAAATCTAAGGGGAACACATTCATTTTGCAGCTTCAGCAGCAGGATTTTTAGGGATGTCTACCAGCTTTGCATGTCCAAAGCTCCATCTATCTTCCCATCAGCTCTGACTGGCTTCCCTGTCCCTGCTACAATGCTTCACAATGGGGATGTAGTGATGATCAGTGTTTACTGTCTCACACAGCGTTTGCATGTAGGCTAAAAAGTTACATTTTGGTCTCCTCTGTCGAGAGCAGCTTCTATCATATGTTTGCTGTGTCATGCAGGCCAGATTTGTGACAGTTTACCTGTCAGCAGATTTTTCACCTGACATGTGGATCTCAGCAGCTCCTCTATGGGACCTTTGGCTGCTCCTCTGATTAATTAATTCACACTTAGATTAAATCAGCCCCGCTTTTCTATTAAATGAGACTGAATGAAAATACAGCAGACTATTTATTTATGTATTTATTAAACAAAATGATTGAAAACCCTGTAAAGTTTTCCTTCAACTTTAGTTATCTTCTACTGTGTCCTGTTGTAATTATTATTAAGATTATATTATTTAATATTTAATCAAATAATATACCGTAATATAAAACCAGCCCAATAAGGCGGTGTTATTAGGACAATAGTGAAAAGGGTGAGTCAAGCTCTGGCATTACTGAAGAGAAAAACTATGCACACACATGGAATAATTCACGCAATTTCTTAAAACACAAGAATTTATTAATAAAAATAAGTCAACTCAAAGTCAAACATATTTTATCAACAAACTCTTTACTATACTAGAACAATCCAACAAAACTACCAAACAAAATGAAAGAATAAGGAAGACCAACAATATACAATATGACGGTCAAAGATGGTTGAAAATCATGACCAATAAAGTGGTGTGACATTACCATTCAATGTTATTTATGTTTGAGAACCAAGGATTATTTTGAAGAATCTGGAAATGAGATTGACTTAGTCTTGGAACTAACTTAGGCAATAATTAATATACCTTCAAACAACCATTCACAATACAACATTATTTTATTAAAACATTATTTTAATAAAATAACATTTCAAAGAAGGATTTGCAGAACAAACCAATCTTCTGGATGACTAATTCTCAATGGTGCTTAATTAGCTGCCTTTATTTACTCATACTCATACTCGTCGTCTTCCTCTTTATCCGGGTGGCGGGGGCAGCAGACTCAGTAGAGACACCCAGACGCCATTCTCCCCAGACATCTCCTCCAGCTCCTCTGGGGAAAGCTCAAGGCGTTCCCAGGCCAGCCTAGAGACATAGTCCCTCCAGCGTGTCCTGGGCCATCCCCTGAGCCTCCTCCCGGTGGAAACACCTATCTCGGGAGGCACGCCTTTATTTAGTAAAATAATATTTAAGGAAATATTCTTTTGAATAAGAACCAACTCTTTCTGGGTAAATTATTCTTAATGGTGTTTAATCAGATATCACATTTAGTGTAATAATATTTAGGCAAATATTTATTTCCTAGATTGGAGATTAACAACCTTTCTGCATAAATGATTCTTTATGAACTCATAAGATGGCAGCAAGTCACGTGTTACCTTAGCCGTTAGCGGTTGGAGCTAACAAAAGGGGAGCCTATAGCTTCTTTAAAGTTGAACATACAGGTCCTTCTCAAATTATTAGCATATTGTGATAAAGTTAATTATTTTCCATAATGTCATGATGAAAATTTAACATTCATATATTTTAGATTCATTGCACACTAACTGAAATATTTCAGGTCTTTTATTGTCTTAATACGGATGATTTTGGCATACAGCTCATGAAAACCCAAAATTCCTATCTCACAAAATTAGCATATTTCATCCGACCAATAAAAGAAAAGTGTTTTTAATACAAAAAACGTCAACCTTCAAATAATCATGTACAGTTATGCACTCAATACTTGGTCGGGAATCCTTTTGCAGAAATGACTGCTTCAATGCGGCGTGGCATGGAGGCAATCAGCCTGTGGCACTGCTGAGGTCTTATGAAGGCCCAGGATGCTTCGATAGCGGCCTTTAGCTCATCCAGAGTGTTGGGTCTTGAGTCTCTCAACGTTCTCTTCACAATATCCCACATATTCTCTATGGGGTTCAGGTCAGGAGAGTTGGCAGGTCAATTGAGCACAGTGATACCATGGTCAGTAAACCATTTACCAGTGGTTTTGGCACTGTGAGCAGGTGCCGGGTCGTGCTGAAAAATGAAATCTTCATCTCCATAAAGCTTTTCAGCAGATGGAAGCATGAAGTGCTCCAAAATCTCCTGATAGCTAGCTGCATTGACCCTGCCCTTGATAAAACACAGTGGACCAACACCAGCAGCTGACACGGCACCCCAGACCATCACTGACTGTGGGTACTTGACACTGGACTTCTGGCATTTTGGCATTTCTTTCTCCCCAGTCTTCCTCCAGACTCTGGCACCTTGATTTCCGAATGACATGCAGAATTTGCTTTCATCCGAAAAAAGTACTTTGGACCACTGAGCAACAGTCCAGTGCTGCTTCTCTGTAGCCCAGGTCAGGCGCTTCTGCCGCTGTTTCTGGTTCAAAAGTGGCTTGACCTGGGGAATGCGGCACCTGTAGCCCATTTCCTGCACACGCCTGTGCACTGGTGGCTCTGGATGTTTCTACTCCAGACTCAGTCCACTGCTTCCGCAGGTCCCCCAAGGTCTGGAATCGGCCCTTCTCCACAATCTTCCTCAGAGTCCGGTCACCTCTTCTCGTTGTGCAGCGTTTTCTGCCACACTTTTTCCTTCCCACAGACTTCCCACTGAGGTGCCTTGATACAACACTCTGGGAACAGCCTATTCGTTCAGAAATGTATTTCTGTGTCTTACCCTCTTGCTTGAGGGTGTCAATAGTGGCCTTCTGGACAGCAGTCAGGTCGGCAGTCTTACCCATGATTGGGGTTTTGAGTGATAAACCAGGCTGGGAGTTTTAAAGGCCTCAGGAATCTTTTGCAGGTGTTTAGAGTTAACTCGTTGATTCAGATGATTAGGTTCATAGCTCGTTTAGAGACCCTTTTAATGATATGCTAATTTTGTGAGATAGGAATTTTGGGTTTTTATGAGCTGTATGCCACAATCATCCGTATTAAGACAATAAAAGACCTGAAATATTTCAGTTAGTGTGCAATGAATCTAAAATATATGAATGTTAAATTTTCATCATGACATTATGGAAAATAATGAACTTTATCACAACATGCTAATATTTTGAGAAGGACCTGTATATCTTTAAAATACCATTAATAAAAGTGGGGGCGGCTGTACTCAGCCGGCCGAACTGCTGTTTTGTTACCTTTCCTCCAGGTCATGGGGAAAACCGCTTCAATTAGGGACAACGTCCCCTGGGAGCTTCTGTAACCTCTGCAGGCCTCAAGGAAAAGTCAAGTCACACTTGTCTTATTATTCCCCTTTTATGAATGAATGCTGGGTACTCTCAACAGCAAACTACTACCTAACTTTGTTGCATACAATCGGCGTGATTGTGGTCACTTTTGGACCCAAGTTGAAGAGATATGTCTGCTTGCCGGCAAGGAGACGTTCACACGTTGTGTCACTCCATCCGGTTCTCCTGGAGACCTGTGTGGTAGAGGCCACCATGCTGGAACACAGCGTTTTTGGTCAAACAGTGACGCTGCGGGGTGTCATCTATGACTCCTCCTCTTCCTGGCCTGAGTTAGGTGCAAGTTAGTGTGACACTGAAAGGTGTAGAAAAGTTCACACCTTTGTGTGTACTGTTCAGAATCCATGTTCATCCATCTTGATCTAATATATAAAATCCATTTAAGTATATAGAAGTTTGCGTTTGCCATGTGAAAACGTATGAAATCAACAGATCAGAGGCTTTACTTTCCATTTTCCATCCTTTCATGATTTTTCTGCCAACTCATTGAAAGTATGCTAGTGGAGATTTTGCTTTTCTTACGTTTCAAGAGGTGACAGGGAGGTTAGTGGTGTTGTGTATCTTAGTGTAATGTCCTGGAGGTACCTCAGAACCACTAAAGAGTTGGAAAATGAGTTGGTCATGTAGGGTGATAATCTTGTTCTCAGGGTGAGGGGCCTTTTTGGAGCTGGAGTGAACGTGTTAATGTGTTTGGTTTGAAAAGATGTACAAAGGTGATTGTTACCTGAAACCAAGCTTCTGAAACCAGGACCCTCTGCTGACACGCAGAGCCTATGAGGATGAATTAGTTTGATCACCACAATGACAAAAGGAAAAGCTGAAAGAAAGAAAGGTGTTATTGACAGTGTTAAAAAAAAAAACACTCTTTAAATCGGCATTTGACTTTCTTCAGTAAACAGGACTCTGTGTAGGTGCTCAGTCTCTTCTTCCTGATAAAACTTGCCCTGACGTCTAGTTCTGATGGAAAATCCTGAAACTGGTACTAAAGAGTGTTTTTCTTCCAAAGCTCAGAACTCCTCCCATCTGCTCCCCACCTGACGGCCTTTCATCCAGACAGGCTGCACCAAGAGCCAGACTGGAGCGCAAACATGGGACAAGAGAGTAAAGACTGGCAGGTATGCAGAGACTCGGCAGGTTTAGGGAAACTTGGACTGACATAAACTGGTCCTGAGGGTGGGAGAGGACCAGACAGGTAGAGTTTAAAGGAAAAGATGGAAGAAAAAGAAGCCTCTCACTGTTGTGGGTATAAACCCAGACACAAACATAAACATTGGCAAGCACTTGAATAATTCCCCTTTTCTGGCTCCCCTTCACCTCTGAATGAGCATAAACAAACTTAAGATGGAAAGCCATTAGTTGGGCCCAGTACAACCAGAGAGACAGCAGTCTACAAGTGAAGGTACAATTTGTTGTATCAGACCATAAACATCTAAATCACATCGGCAGTAAACTCAAGTGGCTCTGAAGAAATTTCATCCTGTGAGGAATTAGTCAGTCGTTTTTAAATCCATGGCCTGAAATAGAAGAGGGAAAATAGCCAGTCTCATATTTCACCTCCTCAACAGGAGACACAGAAACACTCCCACATGTTAAAATCATAAAAACTATCTACAGTGCCTTGCTAAAGTATTCGGCCCCTTGAACTGATCAACCTCTTGCCACATTTCAGGCTTCAAACATAAAGATATAAAATTCTAATTTTTTGTGAAGAATCAACAACAAGTGGGACACAATCGTGAAGTGGAATGAAATTTATTGGATGTGTCAAACTTTTTTAACAAATAAAACACTGAAAAGTGGGGCGTGCAATATTATTCGGCCCATTTACTTTCAGTGCAGCAAACTCACTCCAGAAGTCCAGTGAGGATCTCTGAATGATCCAATGTTGTCCCAAATGACTGATGATGATAAATAGAATCCACCTGTGTGTAATCAAGTCTCCGTATACAGGTCCTTCTCAAAATATTAGCATATTATGATAAAGTTCATTATTTTCCATAATGTAATGATGAAAATTTAACATTCATATATTTTAGATTCATTGCACACTAACTGAAATATTTCAGGTCTTTTATTGTCTTAATACGGATGATTTTGGCATACAGCTCATGAAAACCCAAAATTCCTATCTCACAAAATTAGCATATTTCATCCGACCAATAAAAGAAAAGTGTTTTTAATACAAAAAATGTCAACCTTCAAATAATCATGTACAGTTATGCACTCAATACTAGGTCGGGAATCCTTTTGCAGAAATGACTGCTTCAATGCGGCGTGGCATGGAGGCAATCAGCCTGTGGCACTGCTGAGGTCTTATGGAGGCCCAGGATGCTTCGATAGCGGCCTTTAGCTCATCCAGAGTGTTGGGTCTTGAGTCTCTCAACGTTCTCTTCACAATATCCCACAGATTCTCTATGGGGTTCAGGTCAGGAGAGTTGGCAGGCCAATTGAGCACAGTGATACCATGGTCAGTAAACCATTTACCAGTGGTTTTGGCACTGTGAGCAGGTGCCAGGTCGTGCTGAAAAATTAAATCTTCATCTCCATAAAGCTTTTCAGCAGATGGAAGCATGAAGTGCTCCAAAAGTCAAGTCAAAGTCCAGACCTGAATCCTATCGAGAATCTGTGGAAAGAGCTGAAGACTGCTGTTCATGAACGCTCTCCATCCAACCTCACTGAGCTCCAGCTGTTTTGCAAGGAAGAATGGGCAAGAATTTCAGTCTCTCGATGTGCAAAACTGATAGAGACAAACCCCAAGCGCCTTATAGCTGTAATTGCAGCAAAGGGTGGCGCTACAAAGTCTTAAAGCAAGGGGCTGAATAATATTGCACGCCACACTTTTCAGTTTTTTATTTATTAAAAAAGTTTGACACATCCAATAAATTTCATTCCACTTCACGATTGTGTCCCACTTGTTGATTCTTCACAAAAAATTATAATTTTATATCTTCATGTTTGAAGCCTGAAATGTGGCAAGAGGTTGAAAAGTTCAAGGGGGCCGAATACTTTCGCAAGGCACTGTATCCTCAGACCCTTGTTTGACTGAGCAGAGAGTGGAGAGTAAGGCTTGATGTGACTGATGCACAACAGAAAATGATCAGATCCTTCACCTGACACACTCTGTAAGAAACATATTTAAAACAGAGTGACTGGGTGCAGAGTTTCCCCTTTGGAAGGCACAAAGACAAAGATGACTGCAGCTCCACGGTCTGACTGGTAATGACATCATGGCTGGGTCTGCTCCCAGAGGCCCCAGCTGCTGGCACAAGTCCAGCTCTACATATGCAAACAGCCACACGTTTTACAACAATGCACCCACAACAAATATCTCTCTGTGTCTCTTTATCTCTCAGAGAATATGCTGAGCTGTTACCAGTCCTACAACTGGTGATAGTCTTCAATGACCTTTTTTCTCTTCTTTCGATGCTTTTTTACATCAGCACTCAAATTTCAAAGACAGTAAACAGAAACTTAACTGCAGCCTCGTAAAAACAGCAAAATGTGCAAACAAAAAATGGCAGGGCTGTAGTTTTTCCTTTTCACTTAAGTGTGACATTTATGTGAATCCAGTGTGGATAATTCTGCACAGGAGGTGATAACCGCACGCTCTACCAACTAAACCATGTGCAGGGTAAAGCTGCTTATACAGTTGGGCTAAGAATTCTGTATACTTCATGCAGATTCAGATTTTAAGTGATTTGACCAACTGGCTGGAAAGAATATTTATTCAACCAATATTTGCTTGGGGAAGCTAACTTATCTATAAAGCTTCTTTAGAAATAATTAGAAATATTATATTTCTAATTATTAATTATATTAGAAAAAATTAACAACTTCAGACATTTTTAACTCTGTTATTTCAATATTGGCTAATGATAGAGCTTTTTTTAATTTAGCTGTAAACGCATTATATCAGGTGGTAAACAATAAGCTTGCATATGACCTTGTTGCTATGTCAAAATCAAGCCATCTATTGTCTATATGCGCTATGTCCTAAACCAACATTTATGTTTATTTTATTGTAATCATATTTGATGTCAGTATATCATTGATGTGGAGCCTGAAACCAATATTTAAAAATAATTTTTAAAACAAAACTGCCGAAATGAATAAAGTTAAGAAAACTACAAGTTTGCTTTGAATGAAATAATTTTTTTTCTCATTTTGATTCAGAATTAATTAGAGCTGTAATATTTCGTTTATTGTTACCAAGAATGTTTGTTACAGCCTTTTTGGTTCAAAACGTATGTGCTATACCAGCAGGGCCTTGTTTTAAACCTGTACACCTGCAGAAGATGATGTGCAGATATAAAGCGTGGATCTCTACGTTTCACAAAACAACTTTAAAAACCAACACCACAACATGATGTTTGCAAAATTGACTGAGTTGACTTACCAGAGTCTGCAGCTGATGAGTTGGAGAGCAGACAGGTGGAAAACTTAAAGGTGGATGGAGCTGTAGCAGACTGATGAGCAGCTAATGGAAGTGTGAGTTTAGCTAGAAGGAGGTAGTGTCTTAGACCTGGAGCAGCTAGGAAAGCAATTACTCAAGGAGGTTTGGTCAGGTAAGTGTTCCTTCAGGTCTGTTTGGTAAAAGTGAAAAGAGTCAATAAACATGACCCATACAACAGGGAATCTCATGAAGATTGTTGTCTTGACTCACCCTCAGTAATGGTTGACCATGAGAGGTCAAATTTCATCAGGAAGCTTCTTAAATACCCAGAGGTGGATTGGGTGAAACTGTCATTTGCTACTGCAGCACTCTGCCTCGCCCACAGGTGGAAGACCTGCAGCTGTACAGAGAAAACAAAGAAGCACATCCAAACCCATGACCATTATGTCAGTGTTTTTCAACAGCACTATGATACATGTTGGGACCACAGCCATGGTTACATCATGAAAGGCCAGTAGGGACTTTTCTGGAACTTTTACAATAAATTGCATTAATCTTCTTCCGGCACAGCCAGGAAAAGAGGTAACAGCGGACTTCCCACGATGCCACTGTCCATATAAAACTGGCACCTTTCCAATGAATTGACCTCTTCCACGCCGGTGATGACCGGGACAGGAGAGACACAGTGCGCTAATGTCTCTTTGCTGGCAAACAGACATAAACTCTTCAAACTGGATCCAAGAGTGTCATACGATCATTGATCATATGCACTAAGTTAAGTAGGAATGTATTACTGTTCGTGTATCCGGTAGAGTCATTCATGAATGGGATAATGTACAAGCATGGCTTGACTTTTCTCTCTGAGTTCTACAGATCAGTGCTAGCAGGCAATCAGCTCACCACGTGCTCAGTTTTGTGTTCTTTGTTTGTGTGTTTTTAAAGTTAAGACAAACTTTACTTGAAGGGTGATTTTAAACACAGAAGATTGATCATAACGCACCGTTCGCACTTATGCATGTTAACCCTTTTATTAACGATATTTTATAGGTGTGTGTTTGATTCTGGTGCTAAGTTATCAGCTTATTTTGTTAGCTCAACTGCTAACAGCTAAGAACACGTGCTTGCCTGCTAAAGAATATTTATCCAGAAAGGTTGTTAGTTTTCAATCCAGTAAATAATAGTTCCCTTAACATTATTTAACTAAACTTAAAAACTAAGTAAACACCATTAAGCCCATTTCTCCAGAAAGTTTTGTCTCTTTTCCAAAATATTTCCTTAAATATTTTACTATTTCCTTAATAATATTTCTTTAAATATTATTTTAATAAATAAAGGCAGTTAATTAGACACCGTTGAGAAATGGTCATCCAGAAGGTTGGTTTTATTCATCAGATCATTCTTTAAAATATTATTTCATTAAAATAATATTTTATCTGATCTTGCATTGTGAATGGTTGTCTAAATGTTTGCTGATTATTGCCTAAGTTAGTTCCAAGACTAACTTAACTTCATTTCCAGATTCTTCAAGATAATCCTTGGTCCTCAAACATAAACATTGCATGGTAATGTTGCATCACTCTTTTGGTCATGATTTTCAATCATCTTTAATCAACTTGTTTATATTGTACATAGCCCATTAATCTTCCTTATTCTTTAATTCTGCTTGGTAGTTTAGTTGGATTGTTTTAACATAGTAAAGAGTTTGTTGATTGAAATATGTTTGACTTTGAGTTGACTTATTTTTGTTAATAAATTCTTGTATTTTAAGAAATTATGTGAATTCATTCCATGTTTGTGCAGAGTTTATGCTGTTCAATAATGTCAGAGATTGGCTCATCCCTTTCTATTTTGTCCTAATACCACCGCCTTACTGGGCTGGTATTCACAGGACAACCCTTAACAGACCAAAATATTATTTGATAAAATATTAAAGTATTAATATTAAATAATATATTCAGATTCATAGTCACAACATACATAACTCTTAATCACATAATTATTTACCTGAAATAATACCAAGCTGAATGTAAACCTCATTGGTGCAGCGTAAAATAGGCTAAAGTTTAAACCCAGCCTGAAATACAGCAGATATAGACCACACACTTTGCTGTGGCACTGTGCTGATTGGACTCCTAACAGCTGCGCTTCTATGGTGCATTCAATTACAACTCGTATACATCTCTATATCAAATCAACTCCTGTGTAATTTAAACATTTTTGTTAGTATTAAATGTCTGCATAGTTTCATTAAAAAATTACTGAACACTGGGTTTATTATTGTATAATCCATCTATTCATCCTTTGTTTACACCCACTTTATCTCTATTTATTATTTGACCAAATCATACCAACTCTTTACTAGACACGTTTTGAAAGCCATGAAGAAATTGATCAAATTAAGTAATTGTGAGAAAATGTTAACTTTCTTTGTTCACTGTTGAATAAAGTAAAAAAAAAAGTACATATTTTTGTTTGTTTCTCTTGATTGAAACATACGGAAAGGTTACCACACCTCAACTTTAAAGCCCAAGTACGTACCGAAACCGTCTTTTTTGGGTACCATTGCACCTGTACTGGTAATGTAGTATTAGACTATATTTTTTTATATCTGGGGTAAATAAAAGTTCATCTGGAACTTTCCCTGTTAAAGTAGTAAAGAAAATCCTTGGTCGAGATGAGCAGTGACAAGATCTCTTGAGCTCATGACCATCTCCCTTCAAGCACACCCACTAACTGAGCTTGGCCGACTTCTATACACAGAAGGTTTGGAGACTATAAGTATATACAGTCTATTTTTACATCAAGAAGACTGTGGCGTTCCAGGCCTCACACAGACACAGACAGCGTCTTTCTCCACATGATTACATGCAGTGCTTTCCCACCCTTTGTGTTTGTTTAATATGGCATTTCAGCAAGAGAACAGTATATACCGCTCCCATCTAAATAAGGCACAGCTAATTCATTACTGAGGCATCCTTTTAATATGCAAGTCCACCACGCCACATACGCTAGTAATTTGGTGCCAGCGGCTGCTGTATCGAGGTACGGGCCAGAGTTTACTCCAATAGGTTTGTCTCCTTTCTACCCAGCCAGCGGACAGCTCCTAAGCCCTCTATTTCTTGTCTAAAAATGCACACATGCTGACAGACACTGGCACACGTGCACACACAGACTTTATTGGGGCTGGCACCAGAGCTGGAATTTTGTCTGTCTCATAGCAAAGATGGTTAGAAGAGCCCAGAGAAGTGCTGAAAGAACAGATTTGAACTGCTGTGTTCTTGGCCAGTTTGTCACTAAAGTTGTGATAAATACTGTGAAAAAGAGGTTAATTTGTTTTAGATTAACAATGCGTCCCAACTGAATGCTGCCTGTCATATGAATTTCTTTACATATCATTTCTTTTTTAACTAAAAGTCACGTCACAAGCTAATTGTGTCAGATGTTAATAAATGGCACTCATATATAATATTCTCAAGAAATATCAGGATGTGACTGCTAAGTTGTGTTTATGGGTCTTAGTTTCAACACACCAAGCGCTGTCAGAAGGAAGTCACTCCGAACAATTCACCTTTTTCTTCTCATCTCCTAGACAAGGATTTGTAATTGACACTATTAGTCTGTACGTAGCCTGTATGTGTGAATCATTTGGTTTAGCATATGAAATAAAAGGACCTTGTGCCAGTAAGGTACGTGCCACTGCCAGGTGAGGTGGGACTGGCAACCAGGACAGGAGAGTTAGAAGATAGGATACCTGTGTAGCGTTACCAAGCACTGTTTCAAAGTCTGGCTGTCATGGCAACCTGCTACACAGGATGATTGATAATCTCTCTGCAACATGCCAAGAAGTTACCCACATCTTCCTCATTGTCTTTTCTTCATTTAATTCTACAATTAAGTATGTTTCATTTATTTCTGTTCTCTAATTAGTTTTGATGATTTTTACTCAGAGTTTCAATACACATATTGTGTACTTAGGTTTTTCAGCAAATCCTTAAAATGCAAATGCCAATTGTGGTACCTGAAAAGTATTATCAGTTGGAATATGTTCCAGTTGAAAGAGCATGTTTACATTAAACTTTTAGTAATCTTGTGTTTAAAATCAGAGGCTTAATGTGGTTCATACAAACATCGATCATCATATTGTCTTCCCCTTAACCGAGATCAAATCAAGGGCATAACCGTTCCAGACATCCTTGTCCCCAGCATCTACCTCCAACTCCAACCTCCCTGTGTAAGTAGAGCTGTTCAGCTCCTGAATCAAGGAAAATCTTCACATTAATTCAAGCACCATGAATCCGAGATCTGCAGTACTCATCAAAACACGGCTGAACAAAAGGATTTAGTTAAATCAGTGTGTTTGCTTGAGTTAGCCAGCTCACTGAACAAATTGCAGACTCACCAGAAACGTTAATACTCCAATGATTCAGTCAACCCTGTCTTCCTTAAGTAGGTGCATTCATCAGATACATGCAGACACTGAAATTTGGCTGACTCTGCACTAGCATACACACTGAAAACACTGCTGACTCACCTGAAACATTGTGGACTCAGATGAATTGGTTCTTTTACTAAAGTAAGCAGATTTGCTGCAGACACTTCATACTCAAATAACTCAGTTCACTGACTTCAGTCAGTAAATTTAAGTGCCCGGACTGTGTGTGCTGGCAGGGACAATACAACCCTCAGTCAAAGGCACCATAGACCCAGCAGATAAAAAATAAGCAAAAGGTAGCACTAAGTGTGGTGACTGAAATAACAAAGGTTAACTGGTTAGATTTTGCTCATTAGCTGTATTTCATATTATAGGAGGGTGTTGAAACCCAAACTAACCAACATAGAGGGAGCCTTGTTTGTTAACTCAGCATCGTCTTTATCACGACTGACCAGTGCAGCACCTGCAGTAGTGCAGACATGACTACAACCTGTCTATCCATGTCCAACTTCATCCTACTGATACACCTAAATAAGACACAAGAATATTTGTGCTCCTTTACTTGAGAAAGAGACTTGATCCCCAACCCAGAGGGAGCAATCTTCCCTTTTTTGGTTGGGAACTACAGCCTTGGACTTCAGACAGCTTGACTGCCACTTTAATATAGTGAAGGGGTTTAAGCACCTCTATGATCCCGGGGGCTATGTTGTTTTGAATCTTCAATGGCAAATTGTTCCCAGGGGAGGAACCAGGCTAAGGGTTCCTCAAAGACCTCAATGAAGGAAGACCACAATTATTCACTCCCTCCATCCAGAATTGGTCACTGTCTTGGAGCCAGGCCTGAAGCAAGCACCTGGTGGTTGAGGCTTGGCTCCTGGGGTTAGGCTGGACCAAGCCATCAAGAGACTCCCTGCCCATGGGCCCACTACCTGTCAGTACAAAGGTGAGGTGCCACATAATCTGGTTGGCAGGGAGGGAGCCTGAGTGTGCTGATCTCTCTGGCATTGCAGTCTGGCTTTTGGATGCGGAATGACATACAAACACATGAATCTATTAATTCTTATTATTTGTCCCTGGCAAATATAGGGGCCAATAATGAAAAACTGTGTTTAACCTTTATATATTCCAGATTTTTCATGTTTTATGGATATATGCTAATTAGACTTAATCTCATCTGATAATGCCTTATCATGCTACCAGGTCGAGCTGACAGCAACACTCTTCGCTGTGGATGCTGTCACTGATGGAAGAGGACTCAAAGCTGGCCTTTTCATTATCAGAGAGGTGTTTTTAATTTGGTCACAAGACGCAGAAGTGAAAAAGAAGATATTTAAAATGAATCTGATGTGCTGAGACATGTCTGCAGTTCATTTAGGCTTTGAGAGAATGCGTGTTCAGAAGTTGCTCTGTTTTGTCTTTTTGAGCGTGCAACCTCTGTCTGGTCTGGAACGTGCTGGATTTGGAAATATTGAAATTTTCAGAGTAAAGATAAAGGTTAACATTCTCTAGGGAATACACACAGAGGCTGCTGTTTTCAGTTGGTAAAGATAACTGTGCTAACCAAACCTTTCACCAATATAAGATACTAAAGACAGTTTAAAGTTTTAACTGTAAATATTTGATCTTATAACAATAAACCTTTGCTTTACATTGATTGCTCCATACACAAGAGTCTGCTCCTCATATGAATATTTATTGACCACTCACATATTTTGACTGCTGTTCTTTTATCTTCTTATATTAAAAGACAAACCTGAATTGGCTAAAATTGGTCTCTGAAGTTCAAAACAGTTCAAAACAGCTACGAATTTTCAGTTTGTTGTATCTCTATACAAAAGAGGTCAATGAGGCATCATTTCCACTCTAGCTTTGGCCATGACAATAGTGGAAACCCCAGTGTCACTGTGAATGGCAGCAGTTTACTGCAAATGTCATTTATCATTCAAATTTCCCTTTTATACATACAAAGACATACATTTGATGTTGTATAACATTAGCTATGCAAAACCAGAACTAATACATGTTTATTCATAATAAACAAAACACGTTTTGATTACTATCTTATTTAGGCCTGGAAGAGCATTTTATGTTAAGCGTTGAAATTTAAGCATACAAATCTGTAAAAAATACTTGAATGAAGTACAAATGTTGCATGAAGATATTAGCATGTAAGAGCAAAACAAAAGCAATTAAATACACAAAATGTATAAGCTGAAAATGAACTTGCATTACCCAAAGATCTAGTCTTATCTCTGCTGTTTATGGGTGTCCTCTCTGCATCTCGCCCACTCTGCGCATACACCCAAATAACACAGGCAGCAAAGCTTTGTCAGACATGAAACTCACACAGGGCCAACTGGGTTTTCTAAAACTAAGTAAAGTTTGAGGAAGAGAGAGTGATTGAAGCGGAAAACTCCAGACAGAGAGTGAATGTCCAGTGAAGCATACCAAATGAGATAGTGCTTTTGAATCTGTTGTTTTTTTCTGTCAAAACCGGAAAAATACTTCATCGAGAACCAAAGGTTCAACAGAAAATGGGGGTAACTTCTGCTAATGAAACAAAACTGTGTGAAGAGGGGAGATAATGCTGCTGGTGCTTTGCTTTCTGTAAACATGCATGAAGGACTTCTGTTTTAGGATTCATCTAGTAACACCTCAAGACTATTATTTTAAAACCAAATGCTGTGGAGAGTGCCTAAAGTTTAAAAGATTTTGGAGAGTTTGCTGATTACAATGCAGTACTTACTTTATTCTGAGACATAATGAATAATGCAGGCTTACAGTTGACTTAACTATTGCTAAGCCATGCTGTTTTACTCTAATGACCCTCAAATTCTTGCAAGGAGGCTGCTGTTTTCAGAAGACCTGTTAGAGTAAAAAGTTATCTCACAATGGGCCACATCACAAACTTAAGCCGAGCTAAGCTGCGTGGCATTTTCAGGACATTTCAGGGCAAATTTAACACAGATAGGCTGGATGTTGGGCAAATCTATTTTTACAACACATACGAACTGATCACTGTTTATATGATGCTGTTTAATCCTCACAGCTGCAGGGGGGCTTTCTTGTGGTCAAACCTCTCAAGCCAAATCTCCAATTTATACAGAAAGAGGACTGTGTGTTCCCTGTGAAGCTCAATGCTCGAACCACACTTGAACCACATCAATCTATAACTATTTATTATACAAGGCACACTGTATTGTATGGAGGCCAACGTGGTAAAATTGCACTGGGGTAAAATGGGTTTTACTTCTGAATGCAACGTGGGCAACAGTGTTACAGCATCTTGCAAACCTTTTCACATTGACCATTTTCACGTTTTGTCACATTCTGCTATGTTTGACATTATTTTTAGTTTTTCACTATGTTTGTAGTACTGTAGTAGTACTTATTCTAGTGTTCTGTGTTTTCCTAGTTTATTTGGTACTTTTCTCCAGTGCCTTAGTTTCATACACTCCCAGAGCCGTTCCTCATATGTTACACTCCCAGGTATAAATACTCCTTTGTCAGATCCTCTGTTTTCCTGAACCCATTTCTGGATTGGGTCCCCAACCACACCAAAACATGATAGAGGTGCATTATTGTGAAGTGGAAGGAAAATGGTAAATTCATTTCAAAGGTGTTTTACAAATTGAAATCTGAAAAGTGTGGCATGCGTTTGTGCTCAGCTCCCCTGAGTCAATCCTATGTAGAACCACATTTTGCTTCCATTACAGCTGCGTGTCTTTTTGTTTGTGTCTCTATTAGCTTTGCACATCTACAAAAGAAATTGTTGCCTCTTCATTGCAAAATAGGACAAGCTCAATCATGTTAGATCATGAAGATCATCTGTGAATATCAATTGTTTTTAGTTTTACCACAGATTATCTGTTGGATTTTGACTGTAACACAAATATCATTTGTCTTTTGCAGCCTTTATGATGTCTTCATGGTTTTTCTTCCTGATCCATCCATCTTCCCTTCAACACTGACCAGCTTTTCTGTCTTTGCTGAAGAAAAGAAGATGGACTGAATAGAGCTCTGTGAGATGTTCAAACTTTGAATAATTGTTTTATAGCCCAACCCTACTTTAGACTTCTCCAGATCTTTCTCCGTGTCCTGTCTGCTATGCTCCTTGGTCAGCACTAATGTTCTTCACCAAGCCTCTGAGGCCTTCCCAGATAAGCTGCATTTATACTGAGAGTACATTACACACCAGTGGACTCTTTTCACTGAGTAGGTGAAAATTACAAACCTTTGTATAAATTTTTTTCTACTTTACAATTATGTGCCCCTCTGTGTTGATCTATCATGTACAGTACCAATCTATTGACATTTGTGGTCATAACGAGTAATAATGTTGCAAATGTCAAGAGATATGAATACTTTTCCAAGGCAAGTTTAACTCTTGACAACTCTAAAGAAACCTCTAAACTCATAAAATAGATATTTACCAATTAAAATAAAAGACACTGAAATCCTCAGATATTCTAATATTTCTAGCGGGCCTCATTTAACTCACTTCCTTTAAACTTTTGGTCCGAATTATGAGTAGATGAAATAACATCAGATGACCATGAACTACTTAATACGTCAAAGTCCAGATCGTTTCCAGCGCTCCGTCTGACTCCTAAAGCCTCTATTTGTTTATAATAATCCAAACATGTGATGTATTAACATTACTAAATCCTTTGGGTTCTGTGTCTTTGGGGCTAAATGGGGTAATTTGTTTGGTTTTAATAAAGCAGGTGTTTTTCTTGGGTCAGACTGCCAAAGAGCAAATTGCTTTCTAATCACATCCCAGATGGAAAGTCCAGATGAAGGTGGACGAAGCGTTGGGCCCCATCACTGCTGACCCAATGTTCAACATGAGCCTCTGCTTGTTCCGACGCTCACACAGCTCCGTGTGCAAGCTGTGTTTTCTTTAAGAGAAGCAAAACATGTCAGTTCATTTGCCCCAGTTTAGCCTCTAATCACAGTGATGAGGAGGAGGGGAGGCAGGGCCAGTAACAGCAAGCAGCTTGAGATGAAGGACACATTGATCGCTGTTTAAAATCACGGCTTGGTTGGTTTATACCCACCTCTGACAAACCAAACTTTATTTATTGGCTGTTAGAAGACGTTCAACGCTATTTTCTGAACAATGGTACGAGGTAGTGTGTGAAGGGCAGCCAAAGTAAAGACAGCTAGAAACATAAAGAAGGAACATGTTGTGCCAGTTCTGCTAAAAACAATGTAGTGTGAACATGCAGTCACACAGAGGCACAAAGCGGGAAAGCACTCCCCAGGAAAGAGGCAGGCAGCACAAGGATGCCTGTGTGACCGTCCAAACAAGTAGAGTGTGGCTGTGGGCCTAAAACAGCCAGCAGCACATTTCCATAACAGGAAAGGTCAGTGCTTTGGCTCGAGGGGTTTGAAACCGTTAACACAAGCCTTTCTGGGAGCTCCCTGCCCTGCTCCTCTACCTGTTGACTGGACTCCACTTGCAGTCTGTTGTGATGCACATCATCAGTCTCCGTTACACACTTAATGTGTTAGAATATATATAGCGTTAATTATTCTTTGGGGATTTAATCACTTGACAGCTAAAGTCTAAAGTTAGATTATTTTCAAAATGATTCTTCCTACTGTGCATGCATGGGTTTTAACTAAGTACTCATGTTTCCCCCACAGTATAAAATCATGCAGGTTACTATAAATACTTAATTGCCCTTAAATATGAGTATGTGTGTAAATGGTTATCTAATATCACTCTGTGCAATCAATGATAAACTGTTGACCTGTACAACTTGAATTACCTTTCACCTATTAACTGTTGGAGGTAGGTACCAGCGCCCTATGACCCAAACCCGGAGTGAGTATTTATGAAAACATACTCCAGATGTTAATGCATGTATCTGACCCATATTTTAGCTCTATGTTTCTAAAAGACGACTAGTTTAGTTCTTTTATTTCATCAATAATTTTAAAATTAGCTGTTTTTGGTAGAAAACAAGCAATGTAAATCACCCAGAATGCCCTTAGTGAAACATGGTGGTGGCACCATCATGCTGTGGAATGTCCTTTGACATAGCACTTATGAGATTATTATTATTATTATTGTGATTATTATTAACAAACATTTAAATACATAATAACAATGGGAAAATACTGATTCTTCTCACACAAACATTTTCTTTAGTAAATAAAAGGTTTTTCTTAATGACTGCTATAACTTTATTTTAAATGAAATATTCTAAAAATGTCTAAAAATTTCTAGGTGCAGCCAAGGGCCGGAGGGGGTCTGGTTTGGGGACCAGAGGATTTTGTCTCTTCTTTTTGGAGATTACGTGGTCCTGCTGGCCCACCCTCTAGCCAAGACCTGCAGCATGCGCTGGTGCGGTTCGCAGCCGAGTGTTAAGCGGCTGGGGTCTGAGGCCATGGTTCACGACCGGAAAAGGGTGGCTTGTCCTCTTCAGGTTGGAGGGGAGTTCCTGCCTCAAGTGGAGGAGTTTAAGTATCTCGGGGTCTTGTTCACGAGTGATGGAAGAATGGAGCGGGAGATCGACAGATGGATCAGTGCGGCTGCCGCAGTAATGGGGGCTCTGTGCCGGTCCGTTGTGGTGAAGAGAGAGCTGAGCTGAAAAGCGAAGCTCTCAATTTACCGGTTGGTCTACGTTCCTACCCTCATGACCGAAAGAACGAGATACAAGCGGCTGAAATGAGCATCTTCCGTAGGGTGGCCCGGCACTCCGTTAGAGATACGGTGAGGAGCTCGTCCATCCGGGAGGGGCTCGGAGTAGAGCCGCTGCTCCTCCACATCGAGAGGAGTCAGTTGAGGTGGCTCGGGCATCTATACCGGATGCCTCCTGGACGCCTTCCTCGGGAGGTGTTCCAGGCACGTCCCACCGGGAGGAGGCCCAGGGGACGGCCCAGGACACGCTGGAGGGACTATGTCTCTCTGCTGGCCTGGGAACGCCTTGGGCTCCCCCTGGAGGAACTGGAGGAGGTGTCTGGAGAGAAGAACGTCTGGGCGTCTCTGCTGAGTCTGCTGCCCCCGCGACCCGGTCCCGGATAAGCGGAAGACGACAAGTACGAGTACGAGTACGAGGTTTTTCTTAATGACTGCTATAACTTTATTTCAAATGAAATATTCTAAAAATGTATCTTAATAACTTCAAGCTTCCTGCAACGCAACAAGAAATACATACTTATTTAAATTTTCTTAATGAACACTGACATTCCTTTGTAGGCCCTTTATGCAGTTAAAGCACATAGAGTGTATACAATATGTTGCCTGTGTGTGTTTGTATGGGTAGCATAGAATTTTGGCCAAATAGTATCTGAGCTTGTGTTCCATGCAAAACAACAGAAAAGGAAGTTAAAACTGCTTCTGGTCTGTCTCCCGGAGCACGCCTTGGGGCCTAAACGGGACCCTAAGGAATAAAACACTCCATAGCACAGCTTTATAAACCTTAACACCTGCAGCACACAAGAGCCCTCTGTGAGCCAAACAGTCACTTACACAGAGCAAGTAATGCTGAATAACATTGTAATATGGAAATAAAATACTGAATTGTTTTATGGCTGGTTATAACAGAAATACTGAATAACACAGTCATCAATCTGCATTTTAGAGATGACTAAAATCTATTCTTTTTGTGGCCTCTTTAACCCCTTTTTCACTCACCTCACAGTATTTCACTGTGGGGCTCCTGCTCCTTCACGACTGAGATTAAAATAATATTGACACTGGAGTGACTGAAAAAAAATGCCGTGTAGCTAATGGTTATAATTATCTAACATAATTACGTCTAATAATAACAACAGATAATACTCCTCTGTCTAAGTGTGTGTTTGTTGTTGTGTCTGCACGGATCCTCCCTGGAAATTTGGCCAGTGCCAGCTCTCCACCTACTGAACCCAGCAAAGCCTCACCTTGTGGGTGTTGGCGGTTCAGATTGCAACCTGTCAGAACCAGGTATGAGACTGAGGTTTGATGTCGCCCATGGTGTTGCTGAGATCCCCCTTATGCATGAGCGTATGTCAGCTCAGATTCACAGAAACAGCAGAGAGTTCCCCTTGTCAGAGAAGAGTGTGCATATTCCTCTGCATGGCAAGATTTTAATAACATTTAGCAGAACCTGATTAATTCAAGAAATCATAATGACCGTCTGCTGTAGACCAAAAAATGATTTGTCTGTCTGGTTCAGCAGACCCAAGTCCATTTACTTAATTAAAAAAAAAACTGTTCCTCATGGATCTGCTGTTTACTGCTATTTGACGTAGGGCATAAAACACAAGCTGTGGTGAATAGAATGGAGGGTGGCCCAGAGCTGAATTAAAGGACAAGAGCGATAATATTTCCTCTTATTTATTATTATGATTGTTTGAGATCAGGAAAGCAGGTCTGTAGTAGTAAATATCAGATTCTGCTGACACAGTTTGCCAGCAACTAAAATTGTGTTTTGATTTTTCCATATTATAATGTATCTGTATGAAAGGGACATAGCAGTATGTTGTCGGAAATTAGAAAGACCTCCACCACAGATTCTGAGAATGTCTGAAACCTCTTGCTCATTTCTTTTGGGTCAGTTGTGGCAGATGGCCGCTCATACTGAGCCTGGTTCTGCTGGAGGATTCTTCCCGTTAAAAGGGAGTTTTTCCTCTCCACTGTCGCTACATGCATGCTCAGTATGAGGGATTGCTGCAAAGTCAACACCAGTGACTGTCCACTATCTCTACATGCTCATCCAGGATGAATGAATGTTGCAAGTCACTGACTGGATGCAATCTGCTGGGTTTCCTTAGATAGAAAACCTTTTTATCCAATTTGAATAAATAACTAACTCTGACTGCACTGTTCAATTGTTAGGATTAATTGGAATGTATGTACTTGACTGTTGTGAAGTGCCTTGAGACAACATGTGTTGTGAATTGGCGCTATGTAAATAAACTGAATTGAATTGAATTGAATTAAAATAGCTCAAGGTCAAATGTCAAATCTTGACACAGATTCTCAATTGAAATCAGGTCCAGACTTTGTCCTGAATATTTCCTGAAGTGTTTAGGTTTGGATTTTCTGTTGTGTATTTAACGATTTGCTTGCTGTTTATTCTGTTCTTTAGTTTTTGCATTTTTCATGGTTCTTTGTTATTTGTTAGATGTTGCCTTATCAGTTCATTCCTTTGTGCTTAGTTTCTAATTTATTCTTGCATTCTGTTCTCCGTATATTTAGTATTACTTCTATGATATCCCTGTTTACCTTTTCCCCTGATTGCGCATCTCTTTGTGTGCCAGCTCAACTCTTTGTTATTCAGTCTCAATTACCTTCAGTTGCTTTCTTTCTGCCCCAGCTGCTTCACATGTCCTCTGATTAACTCCTCTGGTTCTTTTGTCTTTTTCCGCCCCTGCCTCAGTATATGTGGGCACTGGTTGTAATTGTTCTTCACCAGATTGTTGTGTTACCATGCCTGTTTGTCCTCCTCTGCCTTTCCATGACTAATCCTCTTCTTTCAATTTTTATTAAAACAATCTTCTTCACTTCTATTCTGCTCTGCATTTGAGTCCTTCATAACAAAACATGACAAATATGTTTTGATCAAAACCATTTCATTGCAGCTCTCTGCCATAGTATCAAGTCTTTTTGTCCTGTATTTGTATTTACGTATCTTCCCAGTTCCTGTTAAATGAAAGAATCCCCACAGCAAGATGCTGCCACCATCACGTCTTCTGAATAAAGTAGCTGCTTCCACATGTTTGCTCTATATCCTATATGACTTGTGGCAAATTGAAAGATGCATTGACCACAAACACACCAGATCAGCCCTTTAACCCACAATATTACTTTTCTTCAAGTACCTTCAAAATATCTTTAATGGACCATAATTTTAGCCACAATAAGCTCTTATCCCACTGATGGTGTCCTACATTTTGAAACTATGGATGTTTTCATGACCTTCAAGCGTTCTAAGGAAGTCTTGTCTGAATGCTTTCAAAACATGTCAAAGTTCTCTCAAAATGATCTTATTTTGATAAGTTAGGAATGAAAGAAACGTTGTCATTAATCCGTGGTTTAATGTGTTAAACCCTGATCAGAACCTGTTTTTCTTTATTTAATAGAACAATTTCACGTTTTGGACCTAAATAGTGGAACAGTGTGAGCCTGGAAGTTCAGGGGTTTTCTCTTGTCTAAAACGTTTGATAGAAATAAATCAATTCTTATTATTGTCTGTCTAACAGGATCTCTTCTGTTATCCTAAGTCTGCTTCTGTTAAGCTGTTGTGGCGACTCCTAAAATGGAAGGCAGCTGAGTTCTAAGACTCTGACGTACAGAGAGTTTTGCACATCCAGGTCAACAAGAAACTTTCTTATCCAGACTCTGTTTCTTTAAATGTGTTTGTTTGCGTCGTGAACTTTACTAGGTTTATCTTAATTTGTGCTAAATTCTTGCAGGATTTTTTGTTACTTTTCCTTCTTATCACCTGGTTTTAACTCAAAAGGGAAAAACCACCAGAAAATCACAGAAACTGAACCAGAACCAACAGCCCTCGAACCTCTGAATGACCTTTGGTCATTCAACAGCCATTGTGCTGAGACTGTCCCGACAAATAGACCTTGTAAGCTGCTAATTAAATAATTAGGAAGTAGAATTATGTTATGATAAACAAAAATATAATCATGTTTCAGATTCAGCTAAATATACATAACGTCATTGCTTCCTTAAATTTCTCATAAAGATCGTTTAACGGTAAGTTAAAGAATTCATTATTTAGATTGAAGAAGAAATTTTGTGAAATTATAAAACAATTATTTCAACACATCTGTGTAGTTTAACATAAATTAACAACTGCTACCCAGTACTTTTTATGCATTTATTTCAACATTTCCTGAGCATGACTAATAGTTGTGAAATAGTTGAAATGGAGTTTAGACGGAAATTCAGAATGATTCTTCTGTGCGTCTCCCGGCCTTCCAATCAGCATCCTGTCCGCCTGATTTTCCATCCAATCACCTTCCGACGCCTTGCTTTTAAAGGACCTTCAGCTGAGCTCATCCCTCCTCCACCCCACCTCCACCATCTTCTTTCACATCTACTCCTGGCTTCCTCGCTCGCTGGCCGCCAATCCACCACCAGTGTCGGATCAGGGGAAGACATCTCTAAATCTAAGTCTTACAAATGATCATCTTAGCTCATGTCATTCTCAGCATGCATGTCTTCCTCCCAGGTACGAGCACCAAATAAATAACCATGTAATTTCTCATCATTAAAACTTTTCTAATTGCCATCCCTCTCTTTGTGAGTCTTTTCATATTGAAATAGTTGTGAATAGTTGTGAAAGCTGCTTTCACCTGAGCTACAGATCTCTACAAGTCCTCCAGAGTTATCATGGGCCTATTGGCTGGCCTTTCAATTTAGGTGGGTGGCCGTGTCTTGATATTTAGTTGATAGATTGCAGCATGGTAACTTGAAATAGTTATCTGAACTAATTTTGATGTATTTTTTCTAGTTTTGCTGGTATTAACAATAGCCACTGTTTTCCAAGTGTATATGCTGACCTGCTACCTGAATGCTCATGTGCAAAGTCAACACCTTTAATCAAGCTTTCAATCCTGTGATTAATGTCTTTTCTGTAGAGCCACATCTCCAAAGATAATGTTAATCTCAGAGTTGGTTGTCATTTTGGTGATAAAACAATAAATAACACAAAAAACACACAAAAGGTTTCTTTTGTATGTTTTTTTTGTATGTAAATAGTAAATGAATTCAATTCAGTTTATTTATATAGCGCCAATTCACAACACATGTTGTCTTAAGGCACTTCACAAAAGTCAGGTACAATCTGATTGTCACAAATCAGGTCACTAACTAGCAATGTCTTTGAAGAGAGAGATCTTGTGTTCAGTAAGCCACATTTAATTGTTTTATTTTTCTTTTTAGTCTGAGTTGTGTTTATTTTTATAAGATTTTCCTGATTTCCTCGTTTGAGATTATTTTTTAATCTATTTAATTTTGGCCGTGGGCGAGACACTGTCTTAATAGGGTAATGGGTGGGTAGCAGTACAGAAGCTGCAGAGAGGAGTGTTAAACTACGACCCTGCTTCCTGGTCTGAACCCTGGGTTGTCAGAGGTTTGGAGAACTAATAAATTCGGCCAGATTCCTAGAAAGAAGAGCTGCTCCATCCAAAGTGGGATGGATGCCGTCTCTCCGGATCAGACCAGGTTTACCCCAAAATGTTCGCCAATTATCAATGTAGCCCACATTGTTTTTATTACTTTGGATTCATCTGTGGCTTCTCTGTACAAATGTCATGCTCTTCCTGTACTGGTGTGGACTCTCTCTTGGTGTTCCTGTGTAAAGTATACAAGATTTTCTGTATCTGTGTGTTATCCCTATGATGGACCGTCAACCTGTCCAGATTAAATCCTACTTCTCAGCTAATGTAAAATGAGACAAGCTCCAGGCTGCGGGCCCCCTGATCAGTTGAACTGATCAAATATATCATTGTGTCATTAAATTCCTTCAAAACTCCCAAAAGTCTGCACTTTAAACTTCAGAAAAGGTGAAAAATACACAACAGTGTTCAAAAAGCATGTTTAGAAGGAGGAATGCAAGGAACTGAGCCACAATGAGATTAGAAAAATAGAAGCATACTCAGGAGATGGATATGAGACTAGAAGACGAGAGAGGAAAGTGTTGAGAAAGCAGAACAGGTCAGAGGACGTGTAGATGATACAGCAGCAGATAAACACTGCAGAAGAGCTCCTCTGAGCATCTCTTTCTTCCAGTAAGGCATCGCCGGATGACTCAGCTGCCGTCGCACTACGTCACCTACAGAGTGATATCATCAGGTTAATCTCACAAATACAAACACCCTCAGGGTGAAAACAACTGTAAAAAACACACTGTGAAAATATTATTGTTTTAAAGTTATCTATTACAGCAACTTCAGTAAACATTACTTGCAGGATATCGTAAATTACCTGGGAAATGATGACGGCTACCACCTTTGTATATCTACTATGTATTGAGAGGAGATCCTTTTGTCAAAGCTATAATCAAGGTTCTGTGATGCTGTCTCTCACCCTTTTTTATTTAAAAAAAAGAATAAAAATGAATATATCTCTAACAACAGTTAGCCTGTAATGGACTGGACACCTACCCAGGGTGTACCCCACCTTTGGAGATAAGCACCAGCCCCACCCTGCAAGTATTGGACTGGGATAGCAAATGGATATACAGAACCATCCAGCACATTTCGTAAAGGAGGGTAATAAGAAAAAGTAATTTATTATCATTTTATCAAAAACATGCAATGAAATTAAATTCATTTTGACTTTTCCAGATGATATGAATGAAGTCCTATCTTCCTACAAATGTTAAAAGGTCAAACAGCACTTGGTAGCAGAGCAGGGACTGTCCCATCTCTTCAGTTTAATCCATTTTAGTTCAGTTTATTTATATAGTAGTTATTCACATCAAATGTCATCTGAAGGCACGTCAGAGGGGAAATAGGTCCAAATCATATCCAATATTACAATCACATTGACAGATTTAAATTCAGATGTTTAAATTCCAATAGATCTAAGTTACAACTGAATTTGCAGTCAAATTCAGTTTCAAATGCCAACTGGTAAAATGTTTTTAAATTGAAGAAGCCCAGCCGGTTGCATTAAGTCATTAACTTTGCACCAATCCTTCTTCCTGACTATACATGTAGCAACAGTGGGAAGAACAAGTTCCCTTTCAATAGGAAGGAAGCTGCAGCAGAACCTGGGTCAGTAGGTGCTGCCATCTGCCGTGACCAACTGGGGAGAAAGGAGCAGCAGTAGTTCGACAATAGAAGCATAGATGAAAAGAGAAGCTCCGACCATGTAGTTCTGTACATTCTATGGGTTGAAAGTGAAAACATATAGTTGCCACCACAGTAGCTTCTTTAATTGCTTTGTCCATGAAAATATATAATTGACTTACAAACAACAGAGGGACTTGCCTCAGAAATCAAGTTAATTTCTTTGTCAGCAGTAATGTCTGTCCACCTGCCCGTGTTCAGTTTCCACGACAACTAAGTGTTCTACTAACTGGTGGAAGTTGGCAGTTTCTTCTTTTTTCATTGCTCCGTTTGCTATTAAGGCAGATATTCACCACATCACCAAGATATGCACTTTGATGCAGACCCGCTATTGTTTTTTTTTTTTTTGTTGTTTTTTTGCCAGGACATAAAGTTGTTAATACACCCAACTGGATTAAGTCTCTTACTTTTGAGTTTACATGTTTCAAGTCTATTTACTACTGTAAATAATCCATCCTGTTGTCCAAGTGATTAACATTACTTGAACAAATCTGAGTTTCCTAGAGGTCAGCTTGAAGCTGTGCTCAAATAATGTATCAGTTGCTGCCATCTCCATTGCATGTGCTCTACTCTACCAGTGGGGTTGCCCCTAAGCAGTTACCTCTTGTAGCCCCTCTTCCATCATAAATTATCCACAATCTTTCATCTAACATCAAAGACTATTCTCATTTCCCTTGATAACTGAAAAAGAAAACATGCATAGTAACACATGGAGCCAAACATAAATTACATTTGCATGGAGTAAGTGAAAAGTCTCTTGAAAGTTACAAGTTTACCAAAGATAAAGATAAGGAGTACAATAAAATAATTTCCTGAAATACTGATGCCTGGTGACCACTAATGTTTTGACCAGCTTTAAACTGTAACATCACTTTATGGATCAAAACAAATTCAAAGGTGTTTTTTTTACTTTATTTCTTTCACCGCATATGATATCTACAGTGTAGCTGTAATGCTGATCATTTATTTCACTTTCACCTGCTGTTGAAGTATAAAAATGTGTATTGGCTTTTAAGACAACATTACATTAGCTATGTTAGACAAATTAGAGGTATAAGAGCCAAAGAGATGAAACAATACAGGTAGAGACAGAGAGAAGCAGGTATAAAACCACACAGCATAAGTATACTGAAATGAGTCAGCAAGCCAGAACATTTTTGTCATCTTTTAAACTCCACTGTATTGATGTCGGCCTGCAGTTGCTCATACCAAAGTGTTTAGGAGGTCTGTGTGCTTGGAGATGCTTCCAATTGATGGTGTGAAACAGAAGTGGGCGCATCTGAAAGCAACACCGGTTACGTGTATTTCAGTAAACTTCCCAAGAACCGGGCAATAGTTTTCATAACTGTCATTCTTTTACAGAAACATCGGGGGGTTGAGAGGAGCCACAGAGCTTCCTTTTAAAAACACAGAGATTCTGCCTCATCTTGTATTTGAGGCTACTGGCCTGAAAATCACCAACCCACAAACCCAATGTGCAACCCATCCGGAACCAAAGCAAACACCAGGTTCCCAGCTGGTACACAGCCTATAACCCAACATGCCAGCATCCTATGGGGAGTTCAAACCAGCATGCATGCATGGAAACTATTTCACATCTTTTTATACTGCCTGCATTTTTCAGCCCGTGCTACAAAGCCTGAAGGCGCTGCCTTCAAAGACGGGCCATAAAGTCCATCATCGAACTGTGCAGTTCTGGTTGCAATGTGTTTATCCAGTCACACTCAGTGAGAGCACCGAAACTTTGATTGTTGCCTGAACAGCTGTTGGTATGAACCATGTTGGCAAGCTATGTGGAAGAACAAATAACTTCCCATGAAGCAGAAATAACATTCACTTCTGTACTATTTTCAAACCCCTGTTTATAATGTCTTAGTCATACTTTATATCAAATCATGATAGGCTGATCTACGACATTTCGTAAGATATGGTGTTTTAGTGTGGAAAGACAATACTTCAGTCATTTTAAAGTAAGTGCATGCATGAGTTTGAATTAATTTAGATTTTTTCCGATACACACAGGGTGAAAATTACCTAACATTACCATATATATATATATATATATATATATATATATATATATATATATGTATATATATATATATATATATAGTATATATGTTGTTGAACCTGTATGTGTAATTTTGGTCATGTGTGGATTTCAATTCAGTTCAATTCGATTCAATTCAGTTTTATTTATATAGCGCCAATTCACAACACATGTCGTCTCAAGGCACTTCACAAAGGGTTTGGAATGGTGCAGGGTTGTTGGGGAGGGTAGAATAAACTGCTGAGTGTTAGAGTTTGGCATTTTAGAATGGGCTATGTGTAGGGGTACTAAGTAAAATTATAAACTGATAAAGTTTGTCCATCTAAAGCCCATTGGTGGCCATTGTTATTCTAAAAACCACAAGGATTGTGGTTACCTCTCACTGTCAGACTGATTATAACCATTGGAAAAGAGAAGGGGTCGCACAGGTAGCAGAAATGGAGGGTGTGTTTGCACCTCAACCATAACTGAGCCGGTTTAGACTAAAATTGACTCCCCCTTACTCCATCCAACAGGGAGGGAAGAAGACAGAGGTAAAAATAATACGAGAGTGTTGTTTCCTGTTGCATTGTGTGAAGGTGGGCAACTTTAAAATGGGCTAAGTCAATTCAATCAAATCATATAGATTTTAAGTTAGGTTCATACATTCCAATTACTCCTAACCATTGAACAGAGCAGTGAGATTAAGTTATTTATTCAAATTGGATAAAAAGTTTTTCTATCTAAGGAAACCCAGCAGATTCCATCAAGTCAGTGATTTGCAGCATTAACTCCTCCTGGTTGAGCATGTAGAGACAGTGGACAGTCACTGGCGTTGACTTTGCAGCAATCCCTCATATTGAGCATGCATGTAGCGACTGTGGAGAGGAAAAACTCCCTTTTAACAGGAAGAAACCACCAGCAGAACCAGGCTCAGAGTGAACGGCCATCTGCCACGATCCACTGGGGGTTTGAGAGAACAGAGCAGAGACACAAAAAGAACACAGAAGCACTGATCCAGGAGTACTTTCTATGGGAAGGAAAAGTAAATGTTAGTGGATGTAGCTCCTTTAGTCGTTTCATCTAGAAAGAAAGAACAGATAAACTCTGAGCCAGTTTTCAAGGTTAGAGTCTGAAAGAGAGCACATAGAGTTAGTCACAGTAAAAGCTCAGTCAGTAGCTATGTCTAGGAGAGAGAAATGGTTAAACACTGAAAGACATAGACAGACAGACAGACAGACAGACAGACAGACAGACAGACAGACAGACAGACAGACAGACAGACAGACAGACAGACAGACAGACAGACAGACAAATGGTTTCATGTATAAAATCCTTGTGAAACATTTGTAAAGTCACGGGAAAGTTTCAAAGTTTAATTATATATTTTTTTTACTGTAAATTAACTGCATCAGTGTTTTACAATATGGTGATTATGTAATGTATCAAGTTCAAAACCTGTTAAAAACACACTGCAAATGTGGCTCAGAATGACCCAAACTCCCAGTTTCCATGCAGTGTAAAAAGCGAGTAAAAAAACTAAACATTAAGTAAACAATCCCACATTTTCTTTTGGAAACCATTTTTGGGTGGATATATGTCTTAAAAGATCAACATGTGTATTCACACTATTCAGCTGTATTGCAGATGCACTAGTAAGAGCGAAACGATTTAAGGTTGAATTTCATGTTAAAACTCACATTTGGACTTTTTAAGGGTTTTTTTTTTTTTAAATAGAAAAACGATACCACATCACATTAAAACCAGCAGAGGGAAGAGTTTCAGATCACAAACAAATGAAACTGGAAACATCAAATCATCTTCAACCCACACTCTGATATAACTCTTACTGGTTGGTCACTAACTGAAACCTCGGCCTGCAGACCATGTGCCATCAAGCAGGAACATAGTTATGTAAAACCTTTTGTTTCTATTTAGACCTAATTTATTTTGCATTTTGAACGAATCAGTAATTTATTTTCTAAGAAACTCAACTTGTCAAATTCCCCTGACCTTCTAAGCTCTGGAGCGCTGGTATTTTGTTTTGTGAAATTGTGCATTAGTGTGTAACTGAGTGGGTGTGAAACAGCTGGCCCAAAAGTCCATTCACTGTTTAGAAAGAAAAATAAAAATTACCCAGGTTAAGACTGTGATCAGTTAAGCTTATTAATAACTCTCTGCACCTTTAATGATTGAACTGTTACAGTTTGATCATCACTGATTTAAACTGTGAGGTCACATATATAATGACTAAAATCATACAAAAAAATGAATACACCCAGGCCATGTTCTGATGTATTGATATATTTAACAACTCTGCTGCTATGAACCATAATCTGCAGGGCTGGAGGCAGGGTTTCACATGCACAGACGTAGCTTCTGGGAATCAGAGTCAGGCTGCTGGGTCAATTTCCAGTCAGTCAGGTGACCAGCTCTGTTCAGGGATCTCCCGATGGTCACATGATAAGCATCCAATCACTTATTTGCTAGCTCTCTCGCCTCAATGCTCGCCTCCACTCTCTCTTTCTGTTCAAATAGCAGCCAAGTCCCTAACCTTCTGGTTTAACATTACAGCCCAACCCTGCCACCCCATCAGGCAAATTTTCCCACAGCTCACCATTTCTATCAGGCTAAAATCCCCTCTGTCCTCCTACTTCTGATCCGGCACTTAATCCACTATCAGCCCACCCTGTTCTTTGAATTATTCAGTAGGGAGCTGCAGTTCCCCACAAAGAGCCATCTCAGAGACATTTACACAAGAAGGGTAAATAGTTTGAAGGCACAGAAACAGCGAGACGCTAGAGGGGGTGACAGAATGATGGCAGCAGATGTCATCCTGGGAGCTTCCCAGGAAACCCCACACTCATCTTACTCATCCTCCTGTTTCTCTGTGCCGGCAGAGCCAGGTTTATAACTAGCTGCCACAGCAGGTCAACTGGAAATAACCAGATACAGACACCAGTTGGTTGGCTAGAGATCAAGTATCTCAGGCAGTCATCATGACAAAGTAAATCTGCCCACTGCATCTAGCTGAGCAGTGTCAGCCTCAGCTGCCAGTAAAAGCAAACACCTCTCATTTCCTCTACCTTGTTAGCATATAGGGGCATACCTATCAAGGCACTGAGGAGAAGAAACCGCCATAATTCAGTTTTATAGGAGGCACCTATCAGTTTCAGTGTCAGCAAACGCATACCAAAGTTTGAATACAATTATACTGGTAGGCTCATAAATTTCCATGAAACTAGACCAATACTTGTAGCCCTATACTGGTGTGCAATTTTGATGAATATTTTTAAAAGAATAAAAAGAGAAACTCATTTAGTATGTAGTTTGATTACACACAGAGTAAATCATTTCATTTGATTTCTGTTCATTTTCATGAATATGGCGAACAGCTATTGAAAACCTAACCAT
Organism: Girardinichthys multiradiatus; assembly: GCF_021462225.1. Classification (NCBI taxonomy): domain Eukaryota; kingdom Metazoa; phylum Chordata; class Actinopteri; order Cyprinodontiformes; family Goodeidae; genus Girardinichthys; species Girardinichthys multiradiatus. Next base: position 35,258,225 of record NC_061802.1, on the reverse strand, counting down.
TTATTTCTCAGACAATTTTATATTACATAAGACCAATAAAACGAATTTTAATTGACAAATGTTATGTTATGGCCTACACAATCATGGCTTAGACTGCTGACTTGATGACTGTCCAACAGATAAGCATTGACACCCTCCACAAGGAGCATAAGCCACAAAAGGTAAATAAATATTTCAGGTCTTTTATTGTCTTAATACGGATGATTTTGGCATACAGCTCATGAAAACCCAAACTTCCTATCTCACAAAATTAGCATATTTCATCCGACCAATAAAAGAAAAGTGTTTTTAATACAAAAAACGTCAACCTTCAAATAATCATGTACAGTTATGCACTCAATACTTGGTCGGGAATCCTTTTGCAGAAATGACTGCTTCAATGCGGCGTGGCATGGAGGCAATCAGCCTGTGGCACTGCTGAGGTCTTATGGAGGCCCAGGATGCTTCGATAGCGGCCTTTAGCTCATCCAGAGTGTTGGGTCTTGAGTCTCTCAACGTTCTCTTCACAATATCCCACAGATTCTCTATGGGGTTCAGGTCAGGAGAGTTGGCAGGCCAATTGAGCACAGTGATACCATGGTCAGTAAACCATTTACCAGTGGTTTTGGCACTGTGAGCAGGTGCCAGGTCGTGCTGAAAAATTAAATCTTCATCTCCAAAAAGCTTTTCAGCAGATGGAAGCATGAAGTGCTCCAAAATCTCCTGATAGCTAGCTGCATTGACCCTGCCCTTGATAAAACACAGTGGACCAACACCAGCAGCTGACACGGCACCCCAGACCATCACTGACTGTGGGTACTTGACACTGGACTTCTGGCATTTTGGCATTTCCTTCTCCCCAGTCTTCCTCCAGACAGGCACCTTGATTTCCGAATGACATGCAGAATTTGCTTTCATCTGAAAAAAGTACTTTGGACCACTGAGCAACAGTCCAGTGCTGCTTCTCTGTAGCCCAGGTCAGGTGCTTCTGCCGCTGTTTCTGGTTCAAAAGTAGCTTGACCTGGGGAATGCGGCACCTGTAGCCCATTTCCTGCACACGCCTGTGCACGGTGGCTCTGGATGTTTCTACTCCAGACTCAGTCCACTGCTTCCACAGGTCCCCCAAGGTCTGGAATCGGCCCTTCTCCACAATCTTCCTCAGGGTCCGGTCACCTCTTCTCGTTGTGCAGCGTTTTCTGCCACACCTTTTCCTTCCCACAGACTTCCCACTGAGGTGCCTTGATCCAGCACTCTGGGAACAGCCTATTCGTTCAGAAATTTCTTTCTGTGTCTTACCCTCTTGCTTGAGGGTGTCAATAGTGGCCTTCTGGACAGCAGTCAGGTCGGCAGTCTTACCCATGATTGGGGTTTTGAGTGATGAACCAGGCTGGGAGTTTTAAAGGCCTCAGGAATCTTTTGCAGGTGTTTAGAGTTAACTCGTTGATTCAGATGATTAGGTTCATAGCTCGTTTAGAGATCCTTTTAATGATATGCTAATTTTGTGAGATAGGAATTTTGGGTTTTCATGAGCTGTATGCCACAATCCTCCACCTCAGCAGTGCCACAGGCTGATTGCCTCCATGCCACGCCGCATTGAAGCAGTCATTTCTGCAAAAGGATTCCCGACCAAGTATTGAGTGCATAACTGTACATGATTATTTGAAGGTTGACGTTTTTTGTATTAAAAACACTTTTCTTTTATTGGTCGGATGAAATATGCTAATTTTGTGAGATAGGAATTTTGGGTTTTCATGAGCTGTATGCCACAATCATCCATATTAAGACAATAAAAGACCTGAAATATTTCAGTTAGTGTGCAATGAATCTAAAATATATGAATGTTAAATTTCCATCATGACATTACGGAAAATAATGAACTTTATCACAATATGCTAATATTTTGAGAAGGACCTGTATAAGATGTTCCCTGTGATGAACATTGTAAGGTCTTTGGTCTTTATTTGCTGGTTTTATGGACTAAATCAACATAACCTATTGTACCTAACAGTAAGGTCCATGTGGTTTGTTGCCTATAGTGATAGGATAAATTTGATCCTTTTATCAATATAAGATCCCTAGAGGCATCTGATGAACCCTTGAAACCCTTGAAAACCAGACTTTTAATCTTTAAGACTGCAGCTGTTGCAAAGCAATATCTCGGGATGACATCTGAGCTTTATGTTTGCCCCTTCCAATATCATTGCTCACAGCAGTTTCATTTTTGCTGAGAAAGCACAGCTTTACGCATAACTCCTAATTGCCTGAGTGGCCGTGCGGCACGAAACCCATGAATCATCTGCACGTCTCTGTGGAGGGCGCTTCATCCCAGTTCAGTACCATGAATAAACCCAGAAAGGCATGTTAAACACATGCAATCCTTTTACAAAACATCTGTAGGTGTTTTCCTTATGTGACTTCACCCCAAATATCTGGTATGAAATTAAGAGGGATTTAACTAGGACCATTTTTAAAAACTGAGTAAAAGTAATTTTTACCATAGTTGCCCTTATGAGTTAGTCCACATTCATAAATGCAGAAGTAAATGCATGAAATCTTCAAGTCAACATGTAGTAACATACAGACATATACATTGTGTGTCTTTATTTTGTGTTAAAGGGAAAACCCTAACACTGACTGCCATGCAAATATTGAGGGGAATAGCTGAAAGAAAGCCCCCCCCACACACACCTTACTGCTTTGGCGCTTCACTGAACACTAAGGGGGAGGTAAAGCACACTGGTGCTGCTGTGGGAGGTGAGGCGATGTCAGGAACTAAAGGCTGAGGAACTCCTGACCTTTCTTTTCTTCTGCGCTTTCTGTCAGTCTGACATCTGCGTGTCACCCAGCATCACTGCGAACTGTGGGAGTGTGGAGAAAATGAAAGCTCATTAAACAAACTGTATGAAAAGTGCTTTCAGGAAGCCCAGTTGCATTTCTGTCAACATAAATGTGTATGTGATGAAAAGAGAAAGAGAAATCAAAATAGAAAGTAGCAACAAATAAAAAGACATGAGGGAAGTAAAAGAGAACAAAGAGAGAGAGAGAAGGAAAATGGAGATGAAACTGGTTAAACAAACATAACTGAAGTGAAGGATAGTGAGCCAAAAAGGTTTATTTTACATAACTACATAAGAACCTAAATGACATCCCCTGTCATATAGGCCTGCAGAGTGATGGAAATGTGCATTAGGTGATGTTTGAGGTAGAATGGTGTCTGTAGTATAAGCCCCGACCAATACGTTTCCTGTACTGTCTGTAAGCCCCCATGTGAATGTATGTTAATGTCTGCGTATGTGCATAAGGGTGTGTGATGCAGACCATACAGAGTCAGTCAGTCGCTTGTGGGGCAGTGGGGGATTCCTGTGTAGTCCTCCAGTGAACGTCTGGGGGCTCGCTGCAGGGAAGGGGTGGGGATACTGAGGGGGTGGGGGGACTATCGGTTACACTTGATGATGTGTTCAATTTTTGTTGTTTACAGGTCTTTCTTCACCTCTTATCTTACCCTGGTTCTAACCCCTTGTTCCTAAATTGTGACCTCACTATGTCTTTAAGCCATTTTTTTCATATCAGACTTTTGGAGAAGTTGAAAACAGAGCCTACTTCAAAATAAATCAACAGATTCGTCAGTTCATTTTTATTTCTATACAGCTCTAGTAAAAAGCTAACATACACTTGTTACAGGTATGAACGTCATAATAATATTAAAAATTTATTTTATTTAAACCATACTTTGCTTTACTTTTTACAATAATTCAGTTTTTATGCTTGATTTTCTCCAGCCCACAGAGAGGCAAAATCAGACAAAAAAGACTAAAGTATTTGTGTCTCACAGATGTAATATTTTCCTTCTTTCATGCAGAGTGTCTCTGCCAGTTTCTGTTCAGACCAGTGTTACCAGGTGAGAAATGTAGGTTTATCGTACTAGAGACATAAAATTATCGTATTTTGAGGGAAATTATTGTACACTCGTCATAACCAAAATAACAAGTCTGTTGATGTGTTGAATAGCATCTAACAGGCACTCGCAGCTTTGTGGCGTCAGAACGGAATGGATTTATCAACAGCTGCAGCCCCACAGTGCCGCCAGGCTCTGTTTCTTTTCTTTTCCTCAATCATGGGCGGACGCAGTGGACTATTTAGCCAATCATGGCCGTTGTTCTGAGGCCAACGCATACACGTCACTTGTAAGTCACATTTGGAAAAGCCCGATTGGCTGGAATTTCCAGCATCTGTTTCCGAATCCGGACACAGATGCCTTAAGGGTTCACAAAAAAACTCTGACAGACTTTGGCGATAGGCTGATGACGACTGATTACAACCACACATTCACGGAATGGTCAAATTGTCGTACATTTGGCCTTTTTTAGGAATATTGATCGTACAGAAAGCAAAATTGTCGTACAAATACGATAATTATCGCACACATGGCAACACTGGTTCAGACAGACCAAGGTAAAAAAAATGTTTCCTCTTCTAACAAAATTCAGAATCTGGAATCATTACGTTTTGGAGAAATTGAAACTTTAGTCACACAGTTATCATTTGTGATGCTTTATTCAATAATACTATTTTTAGGTAAACAATTCTTAAATCCACCTGCTATAATTTTTTATATGATTTTTGTTTTGTTCAAATGAGTTATGGTTTTGGTCTATCAAAGAATTCAGAGGATTTTCCCTAAGCCTGTTTGAAAATATTTTCCCATTTGACAAGGATAGATGGGGTGGATTTGAGACTCCAACCCTCAAAGAAGCATATCCAGTTTTTGTCAGCTGCTGGTTGGATGTCAGCCTGTGAGAAAGAGACTTTTTTTTCCAGTTCACAAGCTTGGAGACACATTAGTTTAAGTAAGCAGCTCAACACTTCCACAACAATCTGCAATCTCTGGGACCTTCAGATCAATTGTTCCCCCAAGATCGTTTGGACAAAAAACATTTGTTGGGCGTGGCCCAGTTCATTCATTGTAGTTTAGGTTCATGATTCATTCTTGTGTTTAGATGTTTCAGTTACTTCCCTGGATTACCTGCTCATCTGTGTTAATTAGCCTCCCTCCTTATGTTGCCCTGCATTCTCTCTGTTACCAGCTGCTCCATATTTCTACTGATTAGCCCCCCTTGTTCATTTGTCTATTCTGCACCCGTCTTCTGTATGTATACCCCCTGGTTTTAATGCTCACCACTGGTTCTTCCTGGCTACTACCTGCTCCATGTCCTTTGCCTCTTATTCCTCCGTTGAATGAGTGTTCTGTGAGGGATGGCTGAATTTGTGTTGGACCAAAGAGCAAAGCGGAACAAAGAGGTGAGTTGAGAGTATTAAACACTAGGACTCCCAGGTCCATCAATTTGACAGCGAGCATTCTGGATGCGAGGGCGATTATGACGTCATTGCATTACATTGGTCAGAATGCTACAGGTTTTCTTGCACGCTACAAAATTATGGTTTTGACAAGAATTAATAATAGTATTTGATCAAAACCTATTATGTTTTATTAATATTTATAAATAGTACTAAAAAATAATACAGAGTAGTGGGTAAAGTTTAAAAAAAAGCTTTACTAATCTGACCAAAAGCTGGACAACTCCATGTTATGCTCCCCTTTCCCTTCGCGGACATAAACTAGTGCTAAAAATGCCTTCAGCTCATCCACACTCATGTCCGAGGAGGAATCATCTCCTAAAACTCTGCGGGCCTAGGCCTCCTGCAGCCCTGAACGTGGATGAGTATTTCGGCATCCACCAAGCAGAGGAACGCGGTCTGGGCATCTTGGATCTGGCGGTCTGTCTACGTGTTCTGGCTCTGACGCCTCCCTCTACTTTCTTCCTCCCCTACTGCTGTCCACACAGCGCCAGAATCACGATCATCTAATTTTTAAAGCATCTCCAATGCCTCTTGAGCAGAAAATATCCTCCTAGAAGCCATTTGTAGGATGCCAACAATGTCCTTCTCTGACTGCGTTCTAGAGTGGATGTTGCTAGGCAACGCTCACGCGTATACTCAGCCGCGGGAAAAAAATATCAATGTAAATAACAGGGCTGTCAAAATAGTGGCTGTGGTAGTTAGAGGTAGAAATACTTGGATCTTTTATTTACTTTGTTATTTAAGAAAAAAGAGACATAGGAATACAAAAAACACAGGTTTAGAAAAAGTTAGGATGCCAGGAAGATAAGGGTTTTAATAAACCAGTCAAAACTTTCAAAACCATCAAATTGATGGCCCTGGGAGTTCTAGTGTTAAAAAAAGTATCAAATTATTTTTAAAAAGGATTTAAAAAAATAAAGTAGATGCTTTCAACCCTTCCAGGTCTTGGAACAAAGGTGTGAAGAACAAGGCTCATACAGATCTGGCATATTATGGCATTGACAGATTGGGAATAACAATAGGTATCAAGCAGGAGACTGCAATGGTGAGAACAAAAAACCGGGAGTATAAATACTGAGGGAAGTGGGAAATGAACCAATGATCTGAGGGAGCGAATCGAGGAGAGAATTGGTTGCTCCTGGTGTGGGAGAGAAAGGAGGCGACTGAAGGGAACTAAGGACAAGTGACAAATTAATACTAAGGAACATGGAGTGCCGGTAGGTAACAGAAAACATCTAAATGAACTGAAGCAAATAAACAATAAGACTAACTAAAGAACATTAAACAGGGGTGAACCAGATCTATAAGGAAATATTAACTAACACATCTCACATAGGAATCCAGGGAAGTAACAAAAACTAAACAACAAAATTAATCTAATAAACCTGAATTAAAAAAAAAAAGAACTTGGCAGTGCGAAGAAGGCAAACCGCACTCAAACCCAAAATCTAACACCAGCAGATCACGACACGTTCCATGCTTTGCAACCCTGCATGTGTTATACATTCTGCCGCTGCATGTAAGTCTACCAGTTATCATTATTATACAAACACACATTGTCTGCATATTGGTCCACCAACAGTTTCATGACAAAACTGGACAAAATAAGACGCTGTAACCTTTCTTTAGGAGCATCTGCAGCAATGGGATCTCAGCCAAAGATTCCCCTAGAAGAGATCAATGAAGTGGTTTTCCCATGATGCCTGAAGAATCAAAACCACAGCTCTGCAAGCCTGATGTGTACAGTCTGAGCATACGGCCATCCCAAGACATGCTGTCTGCATGTGCCGATTGGAGTAGTCGCTTGACCTAGGCAGCTAAGCCAAAAGCAACCACCACGTTTTCTATGTTCATTGCCTCATCACCCCTCGGACCTCCTGTATTTCAGAACAGTTTACATAAGAGGTGGTGTCTGAGGAGAGAAAATTAGTTTAGGATTAAAAAAATAAATATTGTTTATTTCATTGTGCTTTTGATTAGTTTAATGCTGAATAATGTCTCTGTTATCTGCTAAGCTATTGCTAACAGCCATTGAGCCTAGAGCAAGCCGGAGCTGAAGCTATTGATTCAAACTTTATTTCAAAGAGTGGTTTAAACACTAATAGTCCGGTTTGCTCTGTTTTTTTCTGTTTTCTGTATTTTCTCAGTAACCTACTAAAGTACGTCCACATAAAGGAGCCTTAAACAAGCTAAATGGTCTCAGTCTAAAGCTAAAAACAGCTAATGCTAGACGTAACTAGCTCAGTTTACAGCACAGCTCATTCTAACATTGGCCCTAGCATGCCAGCTCTCCGAGGCGCATTAATATTTATAATAATGGTAGTTAAAGCTACTTACACTACTCACAAAAAGTTAGGAATCTTTTGCTTTTGGGAGAAATTTCAGGATGAACCTAAACTGCACTATAATCTTGAAGAGCAAATGTCAGCAAAAGATATACCAGAAGCTTGCAAATGGTTACAGAACCATGTGTTCAATATGCAATTTGCCAAAGGGATTCTTAAACACTGATGGGGTTATAGGTATATATTTGAGCCTGTATGTTTAATGTTGACCCTGTTTACATTAAAGAAACTTCACAATCAATTCGAACCTTTTTTAAGAAAGTAGTTACGTGTTGTATAACTGTTCCATTTGAGCAGTTCATGTGTATTTTTGAAGCCCAAATGAAAGACTATTATATTCATGATGCCCATGAAACATCACCTGAGAACTATTCAGGTGCTGTCACAAATCCTCACAGATATAAGTAGTAGTTTATTGATTTGCAGCCACTAAAAAAACAACTTGAATCAGTGATATTTGGGATTTGGGGATCTTAGCACCAAATAATTATTTATTATTTAATTATTAATTACTATTAATTGTTATTAATTATTACAATTATTATTATTATTATTTAAGAATGGGATATGTCATAAAGGAGAAAACAGAAGAAAAAAGTAATGACACCAAAACAAACCTGAAACTACATAAACACATGAAATGCTAACCTAAGTATGTCGGCTGAAATGGATGTTTTAATATCAGCTCAAATATCCATGCAGGAACATGAAAACAAAAGGAGAGATTCACCATTCGGTGAAGGACAGTTGCTTGCATTGACTTTGCTGCAATCCCTCATACTGAGCATGCATGTAGCGACAATGGAGAAGAAACCTCCAGCAGAACCAGGCTCAGTGTGAGCAGCCATCTGTCACGACCGACGTGGGGTATGAGAGAACATACCTCAAGTCTTTTTTAATTTTCATCAGAACTCTTGCTGCAGCATTTTGGATCAGCTGAAGGCTTTTAACTGCATTTTGTGGAAATCCTGATAGTAAAGAGTTACAATAGTCCAGCCTTGAAGTGACAAATGCATGGACTAGTTTTTCAGCATCACTCCTGGATAGGATATTTCTAATTTTGGCAATGTTCCAGAGGTGAAAGAAGGAAATCGTATAAACTTGTTTAATATGGGATTTAGATGACATGTCCTGGTTCAAAAATAATACCAAGGTTTTTTACTCTATTATCAGAGGTCAATTTAATTCTGTCAACGTTTAGTGATTGACTAAGCAGTTTCTTTTTCAAAGACTCAAAGACAACGGTCTTGTCTGGATTTAGAAGCAGAAATTTTAAAGTCATCCAACTTTTTATGTCTTCAAGACATGCTTGTAGTCTATCTAACTGGTTGAGCTCATTGGGATTTATAGATAAATAAAGCTCAGTATCATCAGCATAACGGTGGAAATTTATCCTATGCTGTTGGAGAATTTTACCTATTAGAAGCATATACAGGTCCTTCTCAAAATATTAGCATATTGTGATAAAGTTCATTATTTTCCATAATGTCATGATGAAAATTTAACATTCATATATTTTAGATTCATTGCACACTAACTGAAATATTTCAGGTCTTTTATTGTCTTAATACGGATGATTTTGTCATACAGCTCATGAAAACCCAAAATTCCTATCTCACAAAATTAGCATATCATTAAAAGGGTCTCTAAACGAGCTATGAACCTAATCATCTGAATCAACGAGTTAACTCTAAACACCTGCAAAAGATTCCTGAGGCCTTTAAAACTCCCAGCCTGGTTCATCACTCAAAACCCCAATCATGAGTAAGACTGCCGACCTGACTGCTGTCCAGAAGGCCACTATTGACACCCTCAAGCAAGAGGGTAAGACACAGAAAGAAATTTCTGAACGAATAGGCTGTTCCCAGAGTGCTGTATCAAGGCACCTCAGTGGGAAATCTGTGGGAAGGAAAAGGTGTGGCAGAAAACGCTGCACAACGAGAAGAGGTGACCGGACCCTGAGGAAGATTGTGGAGAAGGGCCGATTCCAGACCTTGGGGGACCTGTGGAAGCAGTGGACTGAGTCTGGAGTAGAAACATCCAGAGCCACCGTGCACAGGCGTGTGCAGGAAATGGGCTACAGGTGCCACATTCCCCAGACCTGGGCTACAGAGAAGCAGCACTGGACTGTTGCTCAGTGGTCCAAAATACTTTTTTTGGATGAAAGCAAATTCTGCATGTCATTCGGAAATCAAGGTGCCAGAGTCTGGAGGAAGACTGGGGAGAAGGAAATGCCAAAATGCCAGAAGTCCAGTGTCAAGTACCCACAGTCAGTGATGGTCTGGGGTGCCGTGTCAGCTGCTGGTGTTGGTCCACTGTGTTTTATCAAGGGCAGGGTCAATGCAGCTAGCTATCAGGAGATTTTGGAGCACTTCATGCTTCCATCTGCTGAAAAGCTTTTTGGAGATGAAGATTTAATTTTTCAGCACGACCTGGCACCTGCTCACAGTGCCAAAACCACTGGTAAATGGTTTACTGACCATGGTATCACTGGGCTCAATTGGCCTGCCAACTCTCCTGACCTGAACCCCATAGAGAATCTGTGGGATATTGTGAAGAGAACGTTGAGAGACTCAAGACCCAACACTCTGGATGAGCTAAAGGCTGCTATCGAAGCATCCTGGGCCTCCATAAGACCTCAGCAGTGCCACAGGCTGATTGCCTCCATGCCACGCCGCATTGAAGCAGTCATTTCTGCAAAAGGATTCCCGACCAAGTATTGAGTGCATAACTGTACATGATTATTTGAAGGTTGACGTTTTTTGTATTAAAAACACTTTTCTTTTATTGGTCGGATGAAATATGCTAATTTTGTGAGATAGGAATTTTGGGTTTTCATGAGCTGTATGCCAAAATCATCCGTATTAAGACAATAAAAGACCTGAAATATTTCAGTTAGTGTGCAATGAATCTAAAATATATGAATGTTAAATTTTCATCATGACATTATGGAAAATAATGAACTTTATCACAATATGCTAATATTTTGAGAAGGACCTGTATATAGTAAAAATAAGCATGTTTAACCCTTTCTTTCTCCTAGATATAGCAATTGACTGAACTTTTACTGTGACTAACTCTATGTGCTCTCTTTCAGACTCTAACCTTGAAAACTGGCTCAAAGTTTATCTGTTCTTTCTTTCTAGAGGAAACGACTAAAGGAGCTACATCCACTAACATTTACTTTTCCTTCCCATAGAAAGTACTCCTGGATCAGTGCTTCTGTATTCTTTTTGTGTCTCTGCTCTGTTCTCTCAAACCCCCAGTCGGTCGTGGCAGATGGCCGCTCACACTGAACCTGGTTTTGCTGGAGGTTTCTTCCTGTTAAAAGAGAGTTTTTCCTCTCCACTGTCGCTACATGCATGCTCAGTATGAGGGATTGCTGCAAAGTCAACGCCAGTGACTGTCCACTGTCTCTACATCCTCATCCGGGAGGAGTGAATGCTGCAAGTCACTGACTGGATGCAATCTGCTGGGTTTCCTTAGATAGAAAACTTTTTATCCAATTTGAATAAATAACTGAATCTGACTGCACTGTTCATTGATTAGGATTAATTGGAATGCATGTACCTGACTTTGTGAAGTGCCTTAAGACAACATGTGTTGTGAATTGGCACTATATAAATAAACTGAATTGAAACTGAACTGAAGTAATCGGTCCAAGCTCTGAACTGTGTGGTACTCGTACTCCACAAGTAAGCCTGGAGTTTGACGATGATTTATCATTTAAATGAACAAACTGGAATCTGTCAGACCAATAATATTTAAACCGGCTGTTCCCCTGATCCCTACAGCATTTTCCAGCCTTTCTAAGAGAATATTATGATCGACTGTATCAAATGCAGCACTGAGATCTAACAGGACAAGTACAGACACAAGACCATTATCTGAGGCCATAAAAATATCATTAGTGACTTTCACCAGTGCTGTTTCAGTGCTTTGATGAGCTCTGAAACCTCACTGAAACTCTTCAAACAGATCATTATTGTTTAAATGCTCACACACTTGATTAGCAACTATTTTCTCAAGAATTGTAGATGAGAACGGAAGATTGGATATAGGTCTGTAATTTAGTAAATCATCGTGATCATTAGAAGGTTTCTTAAATTTTAATCACAGCAGCCACACATTTATGAGTCATGCCCTGTATTTTTGTCAAAGACCTTTACATGTCTGATAGACATGTTTACCTGATAATGATCAGCAAGATCAATGCTATTATTAGCTTATGCAATTTTATTAATAATTTTGTGGATAATTTGAATCATAATGACTCTGAGAAATGAGTAACGCTACTTTCAAAAAAACGTCTCATAAACTATTTCTTATTACTGCAATCTTCTAGCTACATCCTTTGGGCTCTGTTTTGTTCCTGTATGCAAGTGTCTCTTTGTGGACCATAAGCTAAGCAGATGCTTTGACTTCCACCACCACATTTTAACCTTCACATTGATCTTTGCCTGCCTCTCCCTGAGTGTTTCGGCATTACATATGCATTATACATCGGCTAGATCTCAAAGGACCACCGTGAGGTCAGGGGTCAAGCATACTTCTGCTCTTGACAATCTGACACTTTAGACACATGACAGCTAAAAGCAGGATGTATAAATGTGCATATAGTATGTGTTCCTGTGTGTAATTTGACACTTTACAGAAACAAACTGCAGCATATTTTGTGGAGCCTGTTTATTTGAATGGTGGATAAATGGAGTGTGTGGGGACCATGTGTATGTGTTTATGTGTGTTTGTTATGAAAAAAGGGGAATTTAACATAAGAGTGGCTCTCTTTGGAGATGGCCACTTCTTTACATCTTCTTTCGCACGATGAGTTTCTGTCAGTCAGATTGATGCAAACTATTACACAAAGGGAAAATCTCCCACATAAAAAGATGCACACACATCAAGAAGCACTGCTGTCAATCAGCAAGCAGAAAACAGACAGGCTTTTCTGTCCCTTGGCACAGATCCCTAAACTGTGGCCTGGTTGCTGCAGAGAGAGCACAGTGTGTCACACGCTACAGATACAGGCTACCCTCTGTCATACACAAATAACCTGCCTCTCACTCATTCTCTTTCTCTAAGTAGCTTTCTCTTTGTGGACAGAGCACAGGGTTCAGCTGTGCATTTGCTTTACATCTGCACATACACAGGATGCAGCAAAAAGCTTAAAACCTAAATCTACAGAAATCTGTTAAAACATGTTTTGCTTATATTAAGCAGTATTTAGAGATGCTGAACTGAACAGAATGTATAACTGTGTGGACTAAACAATATGTGTTAATTTTAGCAGTTAATTTGGAAGCAAACCACTTCAATAGATTGCCATATGTTCTCCAACAGACCTAAATTACCCTCTAACATTCATTCATCTTCTATACCACGAGAAACTGGTGCCCAAACAGTCTACGGGCGAGAGGCAGGGTACACCCTGGACAGGTCGCCAATCCATCGCAGAGCAACACAGAGACATACAGGAGAGTCGCACCCAGGACCTTCTTGCTGCAAGGAAACGGTGCTACCAACTGCGCCACTGTACAGCTTTAACATTATGTATTGTTTTTTTTTTTTCAAATATTTTCAACTTTTTTTTCAATTAACTGGGATTTGGGAAATTCCTGAGAGTTCTAGCTTTTTGGGCTGACCCAATCTGCATAAAACTACAATATCTGGACCACACCTGTGCAGCTGTGGGAGAAGTTTGGAGAGTACCTGTACTTGAGAACTCTCCCACTCCCCAGGAAAAAAAACAACTACTATTATATTATAAACAACTGCATCTTGTAAAACCGGTATTAGCCACATAGGTGTGAAAACAAACAGATTGAGTTGTCACTCCAAGAACTAAGGGGAAGTGTAGATTCATGGTCCTCCAGGTCATCTATTGTGGAGGTCCAGCCTTGTGGAAGAAAGGTAAACGTTTCCAGAACCAACATGTAATATTTGTTTGACTTCTGTTAAAGCACCAAGTATTACCTTAGCTGATACATAAGTGAGTTGTATCTTTTCTCAGAAAGAGTCAATGAGAACAGAGTCCCATCCCTTCACAATCTACTCACAAGAAAATGTAAAGCAAGCCATCTTTTGACCATACATTGATTTTAAACTTTTCTTTATATATTAACAATTTCTTATGCAAAACTGATGGTAGATGCTTTTGTTAAATTTATTTCCATATTCTATCTCGCATTTATTACCATTTTATATTCATATTAACCTGTAATTAACAGGTATAGGGTACAACTCAAACTTCTGAGTCAAAAAGAAAACAGAAAATTTTTTTTATACTTAACAGAAGCATGGCTAATAAAAGGCCACCCCCGTTCTCTTTGTGGTGAAAGGTTCTGCGCAATTAAGATTACCCTTTTGTATGAGATAATCACTTAACATCATTGATGATAAGATAATTAAACAAGTAGTTTAACTAAAACCATATCACCATCGCCACCATTGTAGGGGTTCGTTCTTTAACAGGTGGGTTGCCGGTTTAAACCCCGCTCTGTCTCATTCATTGCGTCCTTGTGCAAGACATTTCATCATCCATTCCTGCTGATGGTGGTCAGAGAGCTTGTTGACACCAATGGTTGGCAGCCTTTCTTCTATCAGTGCGCCCCAGGCCAGCTGTGGCTACAATGTAGTCTACTACTGTCAGTGTGTGAATGTGTGTCTGAATGGGTGGATGACTGATTGTAGTCTAGAGAGCTTTGAGGTCCTTGGACTAGATAAAGCGCTATACAAGTGCAGGCATTTACCATGTTCCCATTCACATTTATTTATGAGTCGTCCTTTGTTTTTGTCTTTTATGAGTGACCAAGTGAACATGTCTGACAGACATGTTTGCCTGATGTTGATCAGCAAAATCAGTGCAATGTTTATTTTTAACAACTAGGCCCAAAATCATTTATATCCCTGGCAAATTAAAATTTTCTTTCATTCAAGCAATACTCATCCATCTCTCATAAAAATAATAAAACTGAGTTAGAGCAGTGTCAGTTTAGCAAAACAATATTTTGGGTATTTGTATTTACATTTTATTAAAAATGACATGTTGACAAATATTTACACTATTCTCAATAATCAATGGAAATTTCTTTATTGGCATTTCATCATTCAACCTCTTCTTGTAATTGCTGGCCAGCTTTTTGTATTTTTTCACTGGACATGAAATAAAAAACCCAAACAAGAAGTTAAGGCATGCTCATAGTCTCTTCACATTATAGGGCTAATAAGCAACCAAAGTTTGTAATAATCAAGCTAGTAAAAAAATGCTTTGATTTATAATATATACTAGTCTGTTATACACACCCCTCTCAATGCACCCCATTTGCCAATCCACTCCTGCATCAGAATTTCTTCTCATTGGTCACCTTATTCATGCCAAGTTGTGTCTCACTAAGGGGAAACTCCAGCGGTCAGGCTTGCACTGACCTTCAAATCCATTTTTCCCACTCACATTGAAGCCACAATGAGGGTTTTCCTTCCAGAGGCTTCTCTGCTGTCGCTAGCTAAAGAGCCACGGGAAATGGAATCTTCTGAAACGATCAAAACAAGTTGAGA
Source organism: Girardinichthys multiradiatus (assembly GCF_021462225.1). NCBI lineage: Eukaryota > Metazoa > Chordata > Actinopteri > Cyprinodontiformes > Goodeidae > Girardinichthys > Girardinichthys multiradiatus. The sequence continues at coordinate 35,242,989 of NC_061802.1, read as the reverse complement.
GTTGAAAATGGTTTGAGTTTCCGACTAAGACAATGTGCCAGATTCCAGTGCCTTGAGGGACAAAACAATGAATCCTCTGTCTGAATAAAGTGCCTGCACAGGAACACACCCACTGGTTCGCACACACAAATGTGCCTAAATGTGTGTGTTTATAACTGACACACACACACACACACACACACACACACACACACACACACACACACACACACACACACACACACACACACACACACACACACACACACACACACACACACACACACACACACACACACACACGCAACATTTATTAATAGCTGGGAGATCCTGGGAAAGAGTGAAGTATGCCACCGAGTTTCCAGTGGAATCTGTTTCATACCTTTCTGTCAGGGCTTTGCACAGTGCAAGCCTCTGCATATCCTGCCTTATTAGTCTAAGCGTGTTTCTGTGGGTTTGTGTATACACTCCTCTGGGCCTAGAGGCAGGCTTAGATGTAGCAGTAATCTACCTTTGTTTGTGACAACGTTCAGGTAGATGAAGAAAATGTATTTTCTGCACATGTAGAGGTGTGATAGTGTGTGTGTATTTGCATGGCCAGGGTCAGGCAACCCATTAGGAAAACATCCACTGATCTAATTACCTCCCTCCAGCAGCCAGTTTGACAGCTCTGTAATCTGCAATTACTTACAGGACTCTCTATGGTAGGTCTGTTTGTGAATGGGTGTACTGTAGTTGGGTTTGTGTGCGCATGCACACGATACTTGACAAAGCAGGTTGCAACCTAACCACAACTCTTTAGATATAGATCTGTGCAGAATCTAGGTGGGAAGTAAAGACATAGTTCAATGAACAAATAAAAAGAACCTACAGCCAAGCCATGTGTAGAGGAAGAAAAATGACAAGTAAATGTGTTGGAAGCCAAAAATAGAACAAACACGACTGCATGAGTATCGGTGTGGTCCCTACTGTTTGCATGTGCGGAGACAATTGAGAAGAACAGGAATTAGATTAGGTTATTATGAAAAGTGAAACCCCTTCCATTGAGACTTCTGGGAGGTCATCATATGGCGCTGTAACTCCAAAGAAATATTTTTCACCAGACCCAACACAATGCCCACAAATTTAAGCTCCCTTAAAGTCCATGTTTGTAGAAGCGCCAGGAACTCTGGTTTCATTGTTTCCAGGCTTGCAGTCAATATATAAATGGAATTACACTTCTTGGCTGAAACTGTCATGAAAAAGCATCCTAACTGGTGCTGTATCATTCCAGCTGTTATCATGGCAGGCACAGAAAAAAACAGGTAAAACACAACATAGGAGACACAGCTCATGTCTAACAGCAACACGGAGGCTAAACTGGTCAAACAAAATCAGGGTAGGATTCTGTGCTCACAACAGTCATATATTTATGGAAAGGAAGATGCATGGTTTGGACTTTCTTGCACCATTGGATGTTTCCAGCAGATACTTTGGTGAAAACATTTTAGCTAGCATCTGGTTATGGAGTTTACTATTACTTTATCTTGTAGCTTATTTTTATGTAATTTTCAAAAGTGCTGTAGATAGGGCATGGGCCATTCTGCTTCCATGAATTTCCCTTTGGGATTAATAAAGTATTTTTGAATGCTGTTTGGTAGAGCTGCTGTGGGGCTTTTGGAGACCTTATTGCAGTCCCAAAATCTTTAGATTTAGGTCTTCATTTTATTTGTCCTCAAACCTACTGAACTCTGTTTTACCTGTTGTTAGACTTTTATTTATTGTCCCGTAGACTCTAAGTTTGAGGTTACTGTTATGGATTTTATATGCTGTAGGACCAATCATACCTGATAGGATAATGTCTGAAATGGTTAAATCTTTAAAAAATATTATACATATTAACTTCCTTTAAATGCTTATCTGAGAGTTCCCATCATCAGATCGACTCTTGCAGCATTTCAAACCTCTACTTAAATTCTCAAGGCCTTTAGTTGGCTCACTTGATTTGGTTCTCTCTCTTACAAACACATTGTACACTTGGACAAGCTCTGAAGAAGAGAAACAGAAAGAGGAGTCAGTTATAAAGGGAATGCTTTCATCTTTCCCACAGCTGGGCTGAAAGCCGTCTTATCTGTGAGGCTCGGCCCGTCTATCTAGAGTAAACCACAGTGTCTGCAGAAAGAGCTAAAATTGATGGTGCAGTTTAGTTTCTCTCTGTTAAACATTAGTCCCAGGAATCCCCGTTGGCTTTGTGTGCATGGGTGCGTGTGTGTTTGTGTGCAAGAGTTGTATGCGTGCAAATGTGTGTGTGTTGGAGTGAAACGTGCTTACAGCATTGTGGAGATTTACAAGAAGATAGTACCTATTCTAGAGAATGCGGAAAAAAAACATGTAGCTTCTCAGTCCAATGAGGGTTAGGACATTTCAGAGGTAAAACAGTGTGTAACGGAGACAAACTGAAAAAGAGACAAATTACAGCGGACAAATTTACAAACACTTACTCATTTGCTATATATTCACACAGAGGTTACAGTGCCTCTGCTGCAATACAACAGGAAGAGCATCTGTTCACCAAAGCCACTGTTCAACATCTTTTAACTTAATTAAGGTTAGGGGTTTTGAACAAACCCAACATAATCAAAGAAATCAGACACATACATTGTAAAAGTTATGAAATTCTGTCTGTCCATTTTTCCAAAATTCTCTGAAAACATTTTCTTCTGGTGTTGATAGTTAAACGTGTGTGTGTGTGTGTGTGTGTGTAAAACAAACGGCCTGTTTCAGCTGGAGACTGAACCACACCGAGTCTGTTTTATTTTCCCCATCTCCTGGCAACATGGCTGTTTCAGTTTACTTCTGTCTCCACCCTCTGGTCCGAAAATCCTGCAGGCTGCTCCTCCACGTGTGTCTCTGTGAGTGTATGTGTGTTTATGTCACACATCTGTTTTGTATTTTGGAAAATCTCAGCGAGTGATTGCTCTCCAAGCCTCTGGCTCTATAATGGAGAGAAAACGGGCGGCCAGTGCATGGTGGCGGCTGTGGTGACGCGGGTGCGAGAGGCAAAGATGGGGAAAGAGAAAGCTAAGATGCATTGAAGAAAAATTACATTAAGTTAAAGCAACGCAACAATAAACCTGGGCACATGTAGAAAAGGGGATTTTGAATATTACAGAGCAATAAAGTTTTCCAGTTCTTCGTAAAAGCTGAAGAGTTTCATTACTTTGCCTCCTGCAGGACTGGATGAACGATTAGGCGGAGCTGGCTCATGCTTCTGGACAGGACCCATGTTTGCTGCACTAGGTGAGGCTCAAAAAGGATGGGCGGGGCCATGATGGGTTGGAGATGTCTTTTTGCTGCCAAAAGTGGAGAACATTAGAAAGGAAAAGCACCAGGGAGAGAAGAGGGGGTCACTGGGTTTGTTTGGCCGCAGCAGTGGGTGCCGTGTCCGCAGGACTGACCTTTGAATATCGTACTTTTCTTCATCTACCTTATTCTGGACTCACTCCTGTGGACATTTCCTTATTTTGATAGCCCTCTCTTACTTTAATATGAAAACTTGTTTTTTTAGATATTTATTGCATGCAAAAGAGAGCGTAAAGAGAAAGCAAAAGGAGGGGCAGAGAACGATTGAGCATACATGAGAAATGGCCGTAGTCAGTTCCCCATTGCAGTGAAACATTTGGCAAGAGTTCTAAACAATCAGACCTTTAGGACTGGTCGTGTTGTGTGTGTATGTGTCTATATTACAAGAAACTGGCATCAGCCCAGAACATCAACTACCTGGTGCTCAAACTTTTAAGAGCCAAGCCACAGCCAAGAGAGCATTGTGTGCTCATAAAAAATGTTATACAACAGCTGTTTCTATACTTGTCCTTTGTGCAAATTCATGCATAGGCTTTTAAGCTAAAGTTTTTCAATCAAATTTAATCAGATAGGCGAACGCCAGAAGAGCACTTCAAACCAGCCTAAGAGGAGTGATGGAACAGACCCACATACCAGAGAACCTTCCCAGTCTGCAGCCATCAGCCTGAAACGCAGATAGTGTGAGTTTGTGGGAGTCTCATTGATCTGTCAAACTCTGAGTCAGATTTAAAACTGAAGTACATGCTTTGCAAAAAACCTCAGTGCCTAAAATTTGGTTAAAAAAGAAGAAAAGCAAATTACGATTCTCCATTCATGCATGAATTTTATATTGACAAATAATATGGGTAGTGAAAAAGATTTTGTGAGTTTGTCTTTGCCCCACAAATATAGTGCGCTCGTCTATTACATAGTGGAGAAAATAGCAGAGAAAGGTTTTATGATATTATGGATATTATATATCTGAAAATAAATTAATTTTGTTCTAAAAAAGCCAGAGAGGATATTAGGGTGGGCATCAAGTCTCAAGAATCGATTGGAACCGGGAGTAACATTCTGATTCTCCTGAAATCATTAAATATTAAAATTTCAAATCCTAGTTTCAATGCCCATTCTGCTGACAGGAAGATGAAGCTGCCGAACACCAACAAAGAGGAATCAGCAGGAAGTGTGTACGCAACCAAACCAAAGGAACCTGTGTTAGACTAGTTAGATAGTTTTCATATGTCGATTTCTTTAAAAAAAATAAATTGATGATTTGGGATATACAACAGCTGCATTTATTGTTGCAGGTATTCACACAAACCTATTTTCATCCCAGGGATGTCTGATGAAGGGCTCTTCCTCCCCCTAATGTCTCTGACAGAAGTTAATTTTTTGCTTTGGTTTCCCAATATATCAGCACCTCATACTCTTGTCAGTGTCCTTCCATTAATGGGCTTGTTATTCAAAAATGTTAAGTAGTTTTCATAGACGGTGCATGCATCTTTCCCCGCACAGCAGTTAGTTTTTGTAAACCACGATCATTCCCAGAAAACATCTCATCAAAAAATACATAAATGCGCATGTTTTTGGTGTTTCTGAACAATTGTACATTGGCTCTAATGCAAATCTAGCAATTGTACTGGTGGAGACGAGCACTTCAAATGTCTTTTAGATGCACATGAGTAGCTTGGTTTTGCTGTAAAGCGCAGCAAAACTTGTCTTATGATGTGCATCAAAACATACTTTATTTTCTATTAAACAACCCACATGGTTGGTGACCAACTCTCAAAGATGCAGTGCCCAACTAATCTTTTTTAACCTGTTCTACTTGAAGAGTTGTTGCTCCTGGTGAAATTATACACTGCAAACGTCCACTAATCTGAACTTGCCTTATATGTTTTCAGGTGGTAATTAACATGTGGTGACTGACATGACACGCCGTGGTGCTCTTAGTGTGCTTGCCCTTTATACCTTTACACCTTTGGATAAACTTCTGAGAGCAGACACACGAAGCAAATATATAATACTGGAAATTCTGGACATAGCACTCTCGGCTTTCTATTCTCATAGCATGTTAAAATGAGTTTTAATTTAATTTAATTAGAAAGCAATAAATGATTAATGAAAATAAAATTTCAATGCAAAATCATAATACTTCTACCTTTCCACCATCCTGCCGTTCATGTTCTGGCTGATTTTTAATGTTGTGGTTAGGTCTTAGTCCTGCGTGAAGATCTAGTTTTTCTGTTGCAGCTTCTTTTTGTGGCTGTGGTGTTATTAATGTATCTTTGTAGGTATTTTGTTTTTTTTTTGCATTGTGAATGTCTCAGATTGTTTGTCTGAATATGAGGTGTTTGAAGGATCAACAGGCAATGCACTACCGAATATCAAAACAGCAGTTATCCGAAAAATTATTTAAAAACCTCTTAGAACTTCAAACAGTATATCATATAACCAAAAGGTTGCCCTGGATACTTAAAAGCTTTCTGCATCACCCAGTCTAAATACATCTAATACCTAAATTGTTTGAATGCAAGCAGCTCCAGTTCTTACTGGCTGTTTTAAGTTCTATACTATAACTTATTTTGATGGCAGAAATGATCAGAAGATATTCTTTAAATGTTATCTACTAATGTGGCTCTTTTGAAGTTGCACATGCATTCACATAGCCCAACACACACACACATCCATGTTCACACAGACACATGGATTCACTTAAATTCCAGGTGTGTCTTCAGAAGGTCGAGTTCAAGATGAAAATCTGGTCTACGTCCCTTTTTGACCTACACACACATATGCACACACACACATATGCACACACACACACACACACACACACACACACACACACACACACACACACACACACACACACACACACACACTCAGAAACATACACACCGGTCAACTAAAGGCCTGTGGGCAGTAATATCAGAGACATTTGGTGTTTATGCAGCACTTAGCAGCCTGGTTTTCCCTTACCACAATAACATCCAATCACCTGCCAGCTCCTGACCTCTGACCCCAGCTACAGAGGAGGGAATAAAGAAGGATATAATGCATACCAGTGTGAGATAGGGTGGTCCACAAGTCACTGACTTGAAAGGCTCTGGCTTGCCTCTAAGGTAGGGAGACTTCAACAAAGCATGTAACCTCTTAGCAAACATGAGTGATTAGAAAAAGAGGCAGAGTGGGGCTGTTAGCTGTTCATCGATACACTACACTAGGCGGGTACATGGATGACTATCTTTTCATTACATACGCAGATAGATGAAACTCCCTCAGGGATTTCCCCTCCTTTTTCTCCACCATCTCAACTCCTCACCTCCCTCCTCTTGATCTAAAACATACATATCCATCTTCTACCTGTTTTTTTTTTGTCCGTTCTCTCACTGTCTATGAGACTAATTTTATCAGTTTAAGTCAGATCTTGAAAACATCTTAATTGTTTATAGACGCCGGTACGTTGTCAGTTTTTGCAAAAGTCAAATGAAGACTCCATCAAGATATGGAGTAGTTTCCCAGTCATCTATGTGACTGCATTTTCCAGAACTCGTGGCTGATTTGTCAGATTTCTAAAATGTGACCAAACCTGCTCATTCATACTTATCTATTTTATATTCCTACTTTTTTATATTCCTACTTATCTATTATATAAAACTATTTCCATCATGGGAGAAGAGGTGGAGATGGTGGAGGAGTATAAATACCTCGGTCTTCACCTGGACAACAGACTAGAGTGGAGATGCAACTGTGAAGCCATCTACAAGAAGGGACAGAGCAGACTGTACTTCTTGAGGAAGCTTAGGTCCTTTGGTGTTTTCAGCAAGATGCTGCATATTTTCTATAAGTCTGTTGTGGAAAGTGTGATCTCTTCTACCATTATCTGCTGGGGAAGCATCATCAGAGCCAGGGACTTAAAAAGCTCAACAAGCTGATAAAGAAGGCTGGCTCTGTTCTAGACACAGCTCTGGAACCTCTGGAGATCATTGTACAAAGGAGGATTCTTCATAAAATGAAGAACATTATGGAGAACCCTGAGCATCCTCTTCATGAGACTGTTGTACAACAACAGAGTGTCTTCAGTCAGAGGCTTCTTCAGATCTGCTGTAAGACGGAGCGCTACAGGAGATCCTTCCTGCCCACAGCCATCAGCATCTACAACGGCTCTTTGAAGAAACCTGCATAATGAGCTACAACAACATTTAATTTCCCTTTGGGATTAATAAAGTATTTTTGAACTGAATTTGAATTGAATCTACAATCTCCGTCTCTTATCTTTTCATCATCCATTTACCTTTCTTCCCAAACTCTATTTACTCTTTCTAATGTCAATAATTTAATCTTTTACTCTTTTTTTCCTCCCTCACTTGAAGACAATTACAGAGATGGACAGTTTATGGGAAAACTCATTAGCAGCTAAAGAGTAGTGCGTAATAGTGATGGGTTGTTGGGGAAATGCTATGTGGATGTGTGGAAGGCTCTGATTTAATTCTCAGCAATAATCATGACTCAGTACTATATGGCCAGCATATAGTACCCTCTCTAAACCACTAAGTGGAGCAAATAAGTGTGTTTTAAAGTGCATGTGTGTGTTTGTGGGCACACGTAGTTATTTGTTTATCTACACTGTGTGTCTTCCTGGTGTTGATTCCTGATAAACGCAAAGCAAACGTCTAACAACATTCCTTCCAAAAGGCTTTCAGGTTTGATCTCTGGCTGTCTCCTGTCATTTAGAGGAAGCTGTAAAAAGGCTGCCACCACCATTGTGAATGTGCGAGAAAGAAGATGATCACTTACTATTTCCAGTCACTCAGCACAACAGTGCCTAATCGGAACAAAACTATAAATTTTGGGCAAATGGGCCACGGACTGCTATTGGAACTGGGAGCAAAACATTCCCTGTGTCCTTGAGTTATGGAGGGTTTTACCATATTGTTTTTAATATAATGTGCTGCTGTCCCTGCAGGATTCAACTAAATGGATCAAATATGCATTTGGGCAAATAATATAAAACAGCTAATGTTAAACGTTTATACACCACCATGCAAACGTAGTCATACCACTTAAAGTTTTTCCTATTTTGTCAAGTTACAACCACATCCATTGAAATCTTTTGCCAATTCTTCTTTACAAAATAGTTTAAGCTCAGTCAGACTGGATAGATAGTGTCTGTAAACATTTACACTTCTTGCTCCAAACATTTATTTGGATTTAGATCTAAACTTTGACTGATTCATTCTTGCACATGTTATGCTTTGGTATAAACTATTTCTTTCTAGTTCTGGATGTATGTTTAGGGTTGTTGTCCTGCTGGAGGTTGACCTCCAAAAAGTTCAGGTTTTGTACTTATGTGATCAGAGCAACCTCTATCTTTTTTTGCTAAATGTTTGCTCTCTAATGATCTCAAACCAACCTCTGAGGCCTTCAGCATTATATCATTCATTTATTCATTAATTTTCTGTACCGCTTATTCCATAGTGGGTCACGGGGAAGCTGGTGCCTATCTCCAGCAGTCTACGGGTGAGAGGCAGTGTACACTCTGGACAGGTTGCCAATCCATCGCAGGGCAACACAGAGACATACAGGACAAACAGCACACATTCATTCACACCTAAGGGCAATTTAGAGAGACCAATTAACCTAACAGGCATGTCTTTGGACTGTGGGAGGAAGCGGGAGTACCTGGAGAGAACCTATGTATGCATGTGGAGAACATGCAAACTCCATGCAGAAAGAGCCTTGGTTGGGAGTCAAACCCAGGATCTTCTTGCTGCAAGGCAACAGTGCTACCAACTGTGCCACCGTGCAGCCCGCATTATATTATTTAGAGATTAAATTACACACAGGCAAGTTCGGTTTGCTAATTTGTTAACTTCCAAAGACAATTAATTTCAGGGTATTAGAGTAAATACTTTTCAGATTTTATATTTTTTTTTTTGTAAAACAAATCATGTATCCTTTCCTTCCACTTCAAATTTACACTACTTTCTATCAGCATATCTCAATATCCAGTTGAAGTTTGTTGTTGCAATGTGACAAAATGTGAAAAGGTTCAGAAAGTGTAGATGCCTGAGTCTTTGTTGTCTCTCTCTTATCATTGCCTACCCTTTGATCTCTACTTATTTATACATAACTTAAACAGATAAAACAAATAAAATGTAATAATTCGCATTACGATTATGACCAGAGGTGAAAAGATGACTGACGTCTTTGTGAATGTATGTATCAGTATGTGAGCAGGTTGTTGGAGGAAGCCGCAGCTGTCGGTCTGTTGGCTCCACTCGTTGGCTCCAAGTCCCCAGCCCTGGATATCTAAGGGCTGACAGTAAACTGGACATGAATGAAGGATTAAGCACCTGGATGTTATTGTTATATCCAACAACTCGTCTGGCTCGACATAAGGTGAATGTCATCACCTGGATAAGTGAAACCAGAGAGATATGATGGAGCAGAGAACCAAGAGGTGATGTCAGGGAGATCCAACGGAGTGGGTAAGGAAAACCTGTGAGGACTGAAAGTAAAGATAATATGCAATGGCTAGGTTTAAAAAGGGGAGGAAGGCAGGTAATTTTCTTTAAGACATGTTTTTGTCAGAAATCGCATGTAGAAATGATCTGATCTCAATTAGGCCGCCAGTCATTCAGATATATAGCTGAACTGGTTGAGCACGTTTTACATAACAGGACATGAATTACATTAGAGCATCACTTCAAAGACAAAAGTGCCACAAAATTTAGATATAACAGTACTTCCTCATTCCCTCATTCACAGTATGTGAGGCATCCCCTACAGTCAGCCTGTTACTGAAGGCTTGCAAACTATTAAGACAGGAGGAATGTTTTTACTCAGAGTATGGTGTTGCTCATCGGAGCCAGTACCGGGTCCACAGCAAGCTCATTTTTATTGTTCTTTAAAGCAACAAGTATATACATTAATGACATATCTTGTCTGAAAGATATCAATGAAGCTTCAAGAAACAGACTCTTTGCTCAGGTTTGACTACCACCAGCCTGCATCTAGGGCTTTCATGGCAACCAAACATAGCATGTTCTCTCTTTGATTCCAAGTAGCAGTGTTTGGCAAGAGAACTCCACTAGTAAAAGCTTAAAAGATAAAACATCAAAATTAACATTTTGTACATAGAATAGAAAAATTGCAAGAAACATCTCAAGTGGTCCAAGAGAGAGATTCCAAACATACAGGTCGCTCACCTATCCGGTATAAACAGGGAATCCCTCATGATTGGCCTAGTGGTGTGATCCTGTCAAACTCAGGATCACACTTCCATGCTAAAGTCTGAGCTTGCAGTTTATTTTAGCAAAACAGAGTTTAACTCTGTCACTCACTGGGGTGGAGTGTTGTTAAAGTCTCAGTGGCTTTACTTCAGAACCTTTCAGCTTCATCCCCATAAATCTGGTATGGCCTATGTAGTCAGTGTTTTAATATACGTCTTAAAACTTGAAAACTTAATGGCACCTCGAAGCTGAACAAAGATGATTCTAAATATACAAACGAACACAAGAATGAACTAACAAACTGATACTGAAGAAATAACTAATAAGGTAGAAACTAACTAAAGAACACAAGGAAATTATTAGATTATTGTCATAGTTTGGTTTTTTGATGGACCAAAATGCTGGGAAGAACTCCTGAACTCGAGGTTTTCAGGAAAGACGAGTCTTTATTATCCATGGCAGGACACAGACAGGGTAACCAATACACGAGATTGCACATACACATAACATGAGGAACCAGCAGGGAACAACGGAAACAAACAGGCTTAGATACAAAACTGAACAGCAGGGGGAACCAATAAAAAACGTGACAAGACAATCAGGGGAAAACACACAACAGGTTTGGGCTTGGGGTGCAGGGAGACAGAAAACAAAAGACTAGACCAGGTAATATAACAAAAACACAAGCAGGTATGACACAGCTCCTCCTTTTAAAGGGCAGATCCCAGATGCCCACAAAACAAACATCCAACCATGGTGGGTGGAGGGGGCCTCAGAAGAAGGGCGAGAGTTCGGAGGCCGTCCCGGCAGACCCAGTGTTCAGGCGGACGGACCAGTGGCCATCCTCAGCCAATCTGGCAATCAGCAGACCGGCGACGTAGGAGAAGACGATCAGACGGCCAGTGACGTAGGAGCCGATGATCTGACGGCCGGCGGCGGGACCAGGAGAACCCACGGTGGACCTGAGAGGCACGGTGCGGAAACCGCTGGAACCCAGGCAATCGGTGCAGAGACTGCTGGGACCTTCGGTAAGGCTGTGGAGATCTGCAACGGAGCCGCCGAGGCACAGCATGCAGAGAGGGTGCGTCCTCGCACTCCTCAGGGACAGGAACAGGTAGTGGAGACAGGTCCTCCACGAACTCCTCCGGAATCAGGGATGGATGCAGTTCATCCTCAGAGCCCTCCAGGACAGGACCAGGAACAGGAGCAGGAAGTGGAGGCAGTCCATCCACAAGCCCCTCAAGGACAGGAACAGAGTGTGGGTGCGTTTCGGCTTGGGACCCCTCCAGAACAGAACTAGGTACAGGATCGGGGTGTGGAGGCGGTTCATCCATGAACCCCTCCGGAACAGAACCAGGAACAGGATTAGGAGTCGGAAGCAGCGGCAATGATTGATCAGGAGCTAAACCATGAGCCGGAAAACTGCCTCCAGCTTCAGTGGAGAGGTGATCCGAGGAGGGGGCAGGAAGTGGATCCTAGGATCAGGAAAAAAATCCTTCCTCGACTCGAGCCAGTCTTGGAGGCTGCCAGCTATTTCTAGCCTTCTCCATGGTGAGCTGGTAGAGGTCACCAGGTGAGAAAATAATTTGACCAGAATCTCAACCCTCTTGAATTCCCTCACCATTCCTCCCGCTTGGTCCCGTTGGCTGGTTCCTTCTGTCATAGTTTGGGTTTTTGATGGACCAAAATGCAGGGAAGATTTGCTGAAGCTCGAGGTTTTCAGGTAATCTTTATTTTTCATGGCAGGACACAGAGAGGGTAGCCAACACACAAGATTGCACATAACATAACATAACATAAGGAACCAGCGGGGAACAAAGGAAACAAACGGGCTTAAATACAAAACTGAACAGCGGGGGGAACCAATGACAAACGTGACAAGACAATCTGGGGAAAACACAGAACAGGTGTGGGCTTGTGGTGCCGGGAGACAGAAAACAAAGCACTAGACCAGGTAATTTAACAAAAACACAAGCTCAAAAACTCAAAACACAAGCCGGTATGACAATTATTGCAGGGATAAGGAACATTATGAACAACAGGGCATAGATAGAAAAAAACAAACCAAAAACAGTTTCAGATCATCAAGCAAAGTTTAATATCAGGCAAAGATAACCTGAGCAAAAACAAGAACCAGTTTCCTAATGAGGAATTAATTTACTAAGTGGGAAATCCATATAAATTAATCACAGTTGTTTTAAGCTCATTTTAATTTTTATTACCTACAATCAGCCCTGACTGCTGCCCGACCTGTAGAAACAAGAAATCATTTAAATAGAACCTGTCTGACAACATGCAGTAGGCTAAAAAACCTCTAAAAGCAACACATCTGTCACAATATGTTGGACGTTGTGCATATTCTGTTATATAGTTAAGTTTTAATGATTTTGAGTTTTGGTCATTAGTTGCTCATTTGTACTTTCCTGTTTTACTTTGGTTGCTGTGGTCCTTTCTGTTCTGTGTTCTCTTTACTTCATGTTCCTCTGTTATTTTAAATGCATATCTTTTTTATAGTTTAGTTTTATATGCCCCTATCTATATATATTTTTAGACTTATAATTTAGTAGATTAGTAAAACGTGTCCTAAATGTTTGTTGTCTGCATCAAGGGTCTGAAAGAAACGTAATTTAAATCCTCTGTGTGTCCTGTACATATTATAGAATAGACAATAAAGCTGACTTTGACTTATAATTTCCCAGTCTGCAATTGGTTTTGTGTTTTGAATCTTTTTCATGTTTAGTTTGTGAACAGCTCTGTAGTTTCTGGTCTCTGCGTGTTTATTCATTTCTTTTAGATGGCCACTTTCTGCTCTCTGGTCTTTTTGCTCAGCTGCTCTCACTCTGCTAAATAGTCTCACACCTGTCTCTTATTGCACCTCTTCTCAGTATCTCCCTTTGGTTGACTCTGTCACTGTAGGTCCGTTGTGTTGTCTGTTTGTATCTCCTGTCCACGTGTTTTTTGATTTACACCCAGCTTTGGATTTGTTTCTGTTTCCTACTCGTTACTTTATGGTTTGTATTATGGAGTGCTGACTTTGTTCCTTTGTTAAATTATTTAATTTTTGAATTAACCTCCTGTCTCCTTGCATTTGCACACTGCACTCACCAACACGCCACCAATGACACAGATGTCCAGATCTAAAAAAATTCAAGAACAGATAAGAAACAAAATCATTGATATCAGTCTGTAAAAAAGGTTATGAAGACATTTTTTAGGCTTGGGGCTGATTTGAGGTTGATTTTAGGTAAAGTTAAAGGCTCAAGGTCTCTAAAGAACCAAAGTGAGAGAGATTATCCACTAATGGAGAAAACATGGAACAATGGTGAACCTTTCCAGGAGTGTCCGGTCTAGGAGGATTCAGTCTTTATCTATCTCATAACCAATTTTGATGTGAGTTTGGGATTACGGTCCTGAACAACCAATGATGTCCAAACTTCAACCATCTAGCTGTTGATTTGTGGTGAATTTGAGTGCTTTGGAGGTAGTCTTTCATCTTCATCTGTCACATTATGCTGCCTTGAAGTTGGGTCAATGAGCATATCGAGGTGAGTTGAAGAGTTATTTTAAAGATAATAATAAACAAGGAACTTACAACATGGCAAGACACTGAACATGAGCGAGGTAAAATCCAGGGTAGCAAACAGAGTGGCAAACAGTTTCAGGGTAGACATCAGGAGGAACCAGTGGCAAACAATGAAAGCCAGAAAGTTTAAATACTGAGGGAAGTGGAGTATGGACCAATGAACTGAGGAGGCTAATCAGGGAGAGAATCAGTAGCAGCTGGTGAAAGGGAGCCTAAAGAATACTGAGGGACAATGATTAATTAACACAAATGAGCAGGGCATGCAGGGAGGAAAACAGAAAAACATCTAAATGAACTGAAGCAAGTAAACAATGAGACTAACTAAAGAACATTAACAAGGAGGAACCAGATCTACAAGGAAAATCTAAACTAACTCAAATAACAAAGGAATCCAGAAAGTAGTCTAAACAACAAGAATAAATCATGAACCTAATCCAATATGAACAGTAACAAACACAGTCAGGGAAATGCAGAGAAACCATCAAAGAACCAAAACTCAAAACCTAGCACAGACAGATCCTGACATCATCATTGTGGCCAAACAGCTCAATCATTATTTTGTCTGACCATGAAACTCAACTTTTTCTGCCAAGAAGAGTGGTCAAATATCCAACAAGAACTATTCAAGAAAACTGTTAACAATAATTAACTAAATATTAGTGGAAGTATATGTATACAGTAGGGAGAAAAAGTATTTAAAACACTGCCGAGGTTGGAGTTTGATTGATTGAGTGTGTGGAAAGGTGTCTTTTATAGATAACGGGTTCCAACAGGTGCAGTTAATACAGGAAATGAGTGACGAACAGGAGGGCTTCTTAAAGATGAACTAACAGGCCTGTGAGAGCCAGGATTCTTACTGGTTATTAGGTGATCAAATCCTTATGTCATGCAATAAAATGCTAATTAAATACTTAAAAATCACACAATGTGATGTTCTGGATTTTTATTTTAGATTCCATCACTCATTGTTGAAGAGGACCTATGAAAAAAATGTAAAGACTTCTACATGCTTCGAAAGTGGGAAAACCTGCAAAATTGGCAGTGTATCAAATTGTTCTCTCCACTGTATGTTCAAGTCTGTACTGTATGTATAATTTTGACCCTGTGTGGACAAGGGTTAAATGCACAGTAAATTCCAATTCGTACAAACAATGATAGATTTTAAAATTCCTATAGGTTGTAAGCTGAATAAAATTATGAATATTATTTTTTTTTAAATGGTTCAAATGCATCAATAATAGTCAAAAATGTATATAAAATGAATATCCATGACAAGAACACATAATCTTTTAAATGGAAATGTGTTCATTTCTACCCAGTACCGAAAATTTACAACAGGGTTTACAAAACTTCATGTTGTTTAGAGCTAATTCACATGCATATCAACACTATGCATATTGCAAAGTATTGTTTATGTGAAGGTATTTATTCCTCTTTCCCCATTGCTTCTGTCCAACCTACCGTGCCAGAAAAAGCCAGGTGAGCAGCAGAAGTAGAAGAAGAAGAAATATTTATAGCTATGTTTTTAGAAACTTACTCCTAAATTGCTCAATAATAATTGCATATGACTTCTCATTCATAGCTGTTTTTCAGACAGTAACAGGGACTGGTTATAATGCATGAGTCAAATGTAAAACAGAAATAAATAAAAATCATAACGAGGACTGATTTCTATGCAGATGTGAAACAACACAAGACTTGGTTGGTAAAACTTAACGCTGAAAAAAACTGTGATTTTTAGGGTGTAAAAGCAGATTGGGAAACTTCCCCTCTGTCGCCTCAATCCGGCTCTGTGTATGTGAGAAAATACTGTTTGTTGTTCAGTACAACTCTGACATCTGTAAAGATCATGCACTCAAATTAGAACAGAAACTATGAATGCCATGCTTTTCTCATTTGCATTAATCTTTCTTTGTCTTAACACCAGTGTATTCTCCATGTTTGTTTTGCCTAATAAGAAAACATTTGGACGTCAAAGCAACAAGAAGGTGGCACTTTATTTCTCCTGCAGGTTGCAAAATGTTATTGTATGCAGTAATGGGAAATAAGTACTAAACACAATCTGTTTCAGTTAATATTTTTCTCATGTTGCAATTGACATAAAATTCACAGCATTGCTAAGAAAATAGATAATCCCCACAAATTAGTCTACCTATTTTATGTATATTGACTGTTTAAATCCTAATTGATGAGCTATTAAAAGGTTTCTAATATCATACAAGAAGCATGTCAGAATGGGTAAAAGCAAATAGTTCTCTCAAAACCTCAATAGCCTTAATTTTGCAAAATATACTTATGACATTGGTTGTATAGGTATTATTAATATTCTGAATGTTCCAGTGAGCACCCTTGGGGCTACAATAGGAAAGTGGAAAACAAAACGGCCCCGACCAGATGCATCTCACAAGACTTTTGACTGAGGAATCAAAAAAATAATCAGAAGAGTTGCCCAAAAGATGGTGAGCACTCACAGGGAGCTTCAATAAGACCTGAAATTATCAGGTACAGTTTATCCCTGAAAACAATAAGTAATTGTAATAAGCAATTGCGATGGCTTCTAGGAATGCACACTGTACAAGACTCCACTGCTGAAGGAAAAACATATTGAACATTATTTAAAGTTTACTTGGACAACATATGCACAAGTCAATGAAACACTGGTAGAAGACAACCTGTTTAGATGAAACCAAAATTGAACTCTTGGATCTCATTGCACATACTATGTTTGGGGGGGAACCAGCGTTGTGACGTTTGGAGATGAGAATATAATGGTGTGGGACTGTTTTCTAGAATACGAGACAGTTTAGACAACACATAGTTAAAGGAAGGATGAATGGAGAAATGTATCAGGACATTTTAGATAAGAATCTGAAGATGAAACAAGAGTGGACGTTCAACAAGATAATAATCCCAAACACACAGCCAAGGAAATTCCTTATTAGTTTTAAAAATGAATATAAAGCTGTGGGAATTCAATCACCAAAACTGAATCAACAGCTGAAGATCAGAGTGAATAAAGGTGTCCCCAAGAACTTTCAAGGAAAACTTAGCCAAAATCACACATGAGCAATAAATTTGACCAGTTTCTCCACACAGAAGAAAGCTTGAAGGTGTCATTACCACCAAACCTTTTCCATTAAGCATTAAATAAATCTCACTAACAGTATTTAGTGATTATTCCCTGCACTATTCTACTTTACTGCACATAATTTATGAACTAATTTGTTTAGATTGTTTTGTATGTGCGGATTACTTGAGTAGTTGTCCACATCTGGTCTGAATTTCCTGTCAATAGCCCCATTAAAATAGAAAAACGTTGATGCGTTCTGCACTTATTTTCCCAGCTGTATCTTCTCATGTCTGCTCTTGCAGCAGCAGAATGGAGGCAGGTCTGCAAATGTTCATTGTATGAGGCTTTATTAGAGATGTAACTTGAGAGTGATAAACAGACAACATGTGGAGACAGACTCAGCAGCTGCTATATGAAGGAAGATGCACGATGGAAGGTTAACAGAAATTAAGTGTTAATCCTTGACTAATAAAATACAAGAAACAACAATGTTTAACACTGCAGCACAAACTTTGATTCTACCTCTTTATGTTAAGAGTTTGGGAGCCCAGCATCCAGAGCAAGGGTGGACCATTGAGAGCTGGGAAAACAAAGCCAACAAGCAGCAGATGTTCAGGTCAGCATGCACAAAGTGGTGTAAACGCGTACGTTTGGAGGCTATAGTTCCTGTCCTAGAACTCATACCACAACCTCACCCATTAAAAAAACACACAAACCTGCTCTGAATCGGAAAGAAAGAGAAGTAAGGAAATACATAACACTAAAAAACGTCCTTCCAGCAAGCTTTTGCAGAAACCTTGCTATTTTTCCAGAGTGCTTTAACTTTTAACGGTTTTCCTGAAATCCCAGGCTGTGCGTGTCTGTGTGAATGATTGGATTTGATATATAATCACAAGAGGAAACAGCTGCACGGACCTGTGTGGGTTGAATGGCGCTGGATTTGCAGATAACCTCTTACTTTTCAGACAAGAAGAGAACCACAGGAAGTTTCTACGGGAATGATTGTGCATGTGCACAAAGGGTGTAAATAAACACAGCTCAAGGTGCACAGCTCAAGTGTAATTAACATTCATGTGTGCATTAACACCACATCTTAATTTCCTAAAACATGGTACAGTGAACATGAAAAAGTTACCTTGACAAGCTTGTGCACAGAGATAAGAACAGAAATAAAAAATCAGTTGAAAACCTGAACATTTTTGAAACACTATGAAAAACAATGTCATTAATCAATCAGTCATCAGACCATCAAACTATTTGTTATTTATGTTCTCTATAAAAGCTGCACCTCAGGCGAAGGGAGGCGAAATTGGCACTTTGCTGCTTTCAGAACCTCTGCACAGAGAGGAAGCAGCCTGAGCGGTTTCATTGCAAGTCCTTCCTGAAAATCTAGAAGTCAGAAATGTTCATACTGGGCTCCGCTCTCATTTAATGTAAGCGTTGACATTAATCACACACAACACATCTTAAAAGACGGCAACCAAACTGTCTGCCATATGCTGGTAGAATATAGGCCAAAACTACCATCCCAATGTGAAATACCACTGAGATGGTTTACCGTCCGAACAAGTTAGCCTCCTGGGGAGCAGCACATTCCTGGCATGTTTTAGGTTCTTCCTGTGCAACATCTAAATGTGACTGCCAAGATTTAATCCATAAACTTCATTTAAGGTATTCACAAGTGTTGCTGCAACAAACAAGGGATTCTTGCTGACAGAAACGGCGGGCCTCTGAAATGCATGTACGTGACACTGAACTCTTTCGATCAATTTTACATTCTGCTTGTGAGAGAAGACGGTGCCGTTTCTGAGGCTATGCGGTTTTCACTTCTCTGCTCTGCAAAACCACACGCACACATACAAAAATAAGCTGCCTCACACAGCTGCGCTGACTTACACACGCACAGGGCTGAGGGCGGACGTACGTCAAAAAGCAAAGAGTGGAATCCTACTCTGCCATCACGTCACACGCCCACTGGTGCTCGGCATGGCACCCAGACATTGAAAGACACCGGGGTGGTTCTTGATTCGCACAATGACAGTGTGTGAGTGCCCCTACATCGACTGACAGTGACGTCTGTCCATTGTCTCCACCTCCTCTTCTCCATCTCTTCGTCCCACATACAGACCAGAGAACGAGTACAACTGGGAGAAAATAGGCTGAGCTTCAGCTGAAATTTAGAACTAATACATGACAGAAACTGCAAAAGCTATAATAAAGAGAGTGTTGTTCAGTTTCAGTGTAATCACTCCCAGACTCAGGGGAATAATACACAGCTGTGTTATCATTAGTGTCTGAGCTGACCTGTCAAATACTTTAACACATACATGCACAATGGGTAATTACTGCCAGTTAGCCCACTCATTTGTTGCTATTATGCCAAAATGACTTCCCCTGTTGCCCACTCGAATGCACATCAGATTTAAAATGTTATTTAGATTTGCAGTCTTGACAGTTTGGACACAATTTTGCAATCAAAGGCAATTTATCAATCAGGTGTATTTTACTCATCAGTACCAGCTTAAATAGGTTCTCAAATAGGAGCTGAGAAGTTCCCCTGAAACGTAACTACTTCATTTACTGCATACATCTACAACCTTTGACACAGCACAAGTATTGACACAGTAAGAGAACATTGAACAGAATGGCTGTCATTCACATTTACCATCTAAGTTTGCAGAAAGGTATGGGTCAGGCATTGGCCGGTTACTGGTATCAAGGCATGGCAAGGTTTAGAAAGGTTACCACTTCAAAACCACAAAAATGCATTCCTACAGTTTAAAACTGTTTTAATAAGAAGCAGAAAAAACAGGCTAAAACAGCGATGCCCCTCCCCCACCTGTTGCTCGCACTGTGGTTAGCTAGCTTAAAAAAGGCTCCTCCTTGTGTTGCTGGTTTACAGGAAAAATAAATTTGGCTCTTTGAAAATATTAAAAAAACAGGGACAATCATATTGTGAAATCCAAGCTAGAGCGCCGCTCATCACTCTTATTAAGGGAATGCATTTTGGAACTACAGTTTGCAAACTGCAAGTGGCACGATTAGTAGTTGACTGCAGGCTCTACAGGAGCAGATAGCCTAAAACCAGCTTGTTATTTACCCAGTGCTACTCAACAAAGAGCAGCTGTTAAAATGTTATGACATTACATGTCTACTTGAAAAGCACTACCAAAATTAGTGAAAGTGTCGTCAAGATTTTTTCTTAGGTCTATGTACCACAATCAAAATGACACTAAACAGTATCGCTACAAATGGTCCTCAATATTATTTTATTAACAATAGTAGCAATAGTTGCTGCTTTTAAAAATATATATATTTCAACTTATTTATATAGTGTCAATTTATAGCAAATTTAATCTTGACTTACTGTATAAGACAAACATGTCCAATTCATATCCAAAATTATATAATCAGATCAACCTTATACAATACAATCAAATTCAATAATAAATGCTACAGCTGATCTTAGGGACTGTATATAACAATACTTAATAATAACAATATAAAATGGGGTCAAATTCAGTTTAGAATTTCAATTGCTAAAAAGCTGTTGAACTTATGAAACCAGGCTGATTTTATTGACCCAATCCAAGTCAATCAAATTAGATCATATTATACATTTTTAATAAAAGTTTTTGTTGAAGCTGTGATATTTTTACTCAAGGTTTTCATACCATGATAATTTCATACTCTATAGACCAGACGCCTAGAGATATGCTAAGTGTGAAAAAAATGTCATAAATGAATAAATAAATATTTACTGCTGGCAATCATGCATCATGCATTGTTATAGTATGAACAGACTAACATAAATTAATAATAATAAAAAACACTACTAGATAAACATGTTTCGATGCTGAATAGGAACCAGATAAAACGGTTTATTTCAAGTTTTAACAAAGAAAAAAACTGGTACAGACACTTTAGTTAAAATTCAAAGGCAAAAATTCAGTTAAAATTGTGACTGCACTTTTGCGTACTGAAACCACTAACACTCTTGGGTTTGTGCATTAACATTGGGGTTTCAAATATCCAAGACTGACACAGTTATTGACCTGGATCCAAAACAAAGAGGAAATAAAAGATAGAAAGACAGACGAAACAGCAGGAGTGAAACTGAAGGGCAGAAAGACCCCACAAAAACAGAAAAGCTGGAGGACTAGATCAGCCTGGCTTTTTGTTAACCTTATGTAAGCAGCTGATTTCAGTTAGGCAAAAGTGCTGCCCTAAAATCAAGGACCAAGGGCCTTTACTTAAAGAAAAACATACAAAAACAATAAAAAGCATCAGGTATCGCAGTGCGTTGCAAAATACTCATAACCTTTTT
This sequence comes from Girardinichthys multiradiatus, assembly GCF_021462225.1. NCBI lineage: Eukaryota > Metazoa > Chordata > Actinopteri > Cyprinodontiformes > Goodeidae > Girardinichthys > Girardinichthys multiradiatus. The sequence goes on along the minus strand of NC_061802.1, from coordinate 35,221,468 downwards.
TTACCTGTTGTTACAGTTACTAACCTCAATGTAGAGAGAGAGAGAGAGAGAGAGAGAGAGAGAGAGAGAGAGAGAGAGAGAGAGAGAGAGAGAGAGAGAGAGAGAGAGAGAGAGAGAGAGAGAGAGAGAGAGAGAGAGAGAGAGAGAGATAGATAGATAGATAGATAGATAGATAGATAGATAGATAGATAGATAGATAGATAGATAGATAGATAGATAGATAGATAGATAGATAGATAGATAGATAGATAGATAGATAGATAGATAGATAGATAGATAGATAGATAGATAGATAGATAGATAGATAGATAGATAGATAGATAGATAGATGCTGAAGGTCTCTTCAACTGGGCCACCTCCTCAAAGGCCTAAAATCAAAGCAAATATTTGTTCTAATTTGTTGGTTTGTTCAAGAACTTTTTATGAAAGGGAATAATGAGTTATTTTATTGACCCAGAATGAAATGTTACTTTGTCTAAACTACATTAACCTGTTTAATTTCTTTGCAATGTGCTAGTAGATTACTTCTGCTGCTAAACTGAGTTTTGAAAGGTGAATGTGTTGATGTAACCACGTTTCTACAGCTGCTTATGATCTCCAACACATGGGTAAGTAATAAAAGTGTTGCTTCTGGATTCTTTCCTTTAGGAGACAAACAGTAAAGGCTGGATTGAAATGGTGGCCTCTCTCATCACAGAATTACCTTCAAGGAGATAAAAGGTAAGTGTCTTGAGAATATCCAAGAACCACTGGGATCTAAGGCCGTTTACATCCCAGTTTCCAGAGAGGTTATTCAACAGACCGGTCTACCTAATTCAAGCACAGCATATCTCGGCCTTCTACAAGACCATCTAACCTTTGACGCCAAAGTAATAGCCTGGCTGACAGAGCCAAAACATACAGTCCGAGCATTCCCGTGGGTGGGTCTGTGTTTTCTCAAACATGCACATACACACACATAATTATAGGGTTAAACAAACAGACAAGAGCACACAAATGAATGTACATGCACAGTCCTAGAATGTGATAAGCACCCTGACCCCTAACCCCCTGAGATAGAGGGAGGACTTAAAGTGAAGACAAGAATCCAGCTGATTGCTCAAACACTTCTATGTTTACATCTGAAACATGGAGAGTATGTGCCCACAAGTACAACAGAGTCAGTTTCAACTGAACTATTTCTATTTCTCTCTGACAAACCAGTCTGACTGCACCAATAGCCATGCACACAAGCACGTACAAAGAAACACTCAAATGAAAGCATGTTGAAGTAGAATGTTGAATCAGACAAGAGTTCTCACGGCCAGAGCGTTCATTCAGCTCTGAGCAAATAAAGATTAATAATTGTTTGAGAGGGTGGAAGTGCATTCCACAGTTAGCCACTGATCACAGCAACTCAGAGCTTAGACGGGACTCTATAACAGCACAGATTGAACAGATTCCTCAGGCTGGCCAGTTACAGGACAATGTTTGCTAGTTAATAAACAACACCACACATGCAGGTAAGAGATCTGAAATGGGAATGAATTAACAAATCCCCTTTGGGGATCCATTGCTGGGGGCTTCCTTCGGTTTGCAACAAGAACAGCAATTACAACAGCTCCACTGCCCTTGCAGACTGATTTGAACGTGTGTCAGTGTACGCCTTGTGTTTGCAAGCTTGCACATATAAGGCCCAGCAGGCATGCTCAGGGATAGCACCTGGGTATCATTCATCAAAACTTTCAGTACTATATTGTTCCTCAAAGAATCAACCGCCTGCAAGGAGCCCTACAATAGCTCGGCAGAGTAATGTAATGATTAACTGAAGATCCACTGATCAGCGAGTCAGATCTGCAAAGAATGAACAGGAAGGAAAACTTGAAATGAAAACGAAGCTGCACATCTATTAGAGGAAGTTCTTCTCTGTCACCTCAGACTTTGGCTCTTAAGCTCTGCATTGTAGTCACTTTTAAGAGAGTGCAGAGAATAGCAAGATTAAACTTTGAAAAGCGTTGTAAATGGTTGTCTGGGTTGGATTATAACCCTGATTAAGACATTTGAAACCATAAAAGTAGAATACCATACTTAACCTGCAGCTGCATTGTGAGATTCTACTTGTCCCAACTACAGTCCTCAAGTTAAATATTAACAGAAAACAAAGAGTGCTTTTGTGCAAAGGGAGTTTCAGCAGATGGGATAGAGACAGTGGGAAGGGTAACAGAAAGGGCAAGCTAAATGCTGGAAAAAGATAGAGGAGAGAAAGATGACTGACAGCAGCCAGTCCAAAGCAGCCAGTCCTGGAATGTTGGTGGAAGGTGCCACATAGTTTCCAACATTTGTTTCTCGGTCAGCACAGCAACACGACCACCAGCATTTTTATTAGCAGAAAACTGGTGAATCAAGATAGGGACAGGACACGCCTAGTGTAAAATAATAGGCAAGAAACATGTTATCTAAATAAAAAGCACAGTTTAAAAATTGAGTAACTTAAGAATTTGATCATGGAGATAGACATGCCTTTATGTATACACTAAAAACAGAGAAGGAAATTAAATGAATCAGTTAAAATAGCCTCCAGAATTTATGTCAGTGGTTCTCAGGCTTCTTAAAAAGAGTGTCACCTCATTAAATACTCAGGTTTCCAATGATCACCATAACGGCACATTTTAAAACAGTAGTCCATCAAGACTTGAACTTTTTCAGTTCAATGCATTTTTCCATAAAAACCACAAAAAAGAGAAAAATTTAATTCTTATATATTATCACTGCTGTTTGGTGAAAGGATGTCAATTTATTTTTTACTCAGAGGTCCAAAGTGCAAAGTTAAAAAATATATACAGGACAGTTGCCTTAAGTCACAATTCCAAGTGGGACAGTTGGAAGTTTCTCACTAAACCTCAAAATCCAACAAGGCTGCCAGATGTTTACAACATAAGCCTAAGCCGACAAAGACAAAGACAAAGTTTTTTATCTGCCTCTGGCTGTTCATAAATCACCAATCAAGCCTGGCCATGCCCCAAACAGTCATGAGCTTTTAAAAATTAAGCCAGCATTGTGGGACCAGAGGAAGCATGGAATAGAAGAGTAAAGTTGATATATAGGATTACACGTAACATCTGTACTGGTGTTTACTAGTACCAATGTGTTTTACACCTAAATCCTCTGGATATGCTAAAATGAGGGTTATGTCTTGTTACAGGGCTTTCAATACCTCCTCTTGCAGAAAACACGCAAAAACAGCAAGAAGGCCTCATTTGTCCTTTCACATAACACAAATCGATCTGCTGAGATCATGGGTCCTGTGTGTTTATAGACCGTTATGTTGGGATTTTGGAACCAAAGGGGCAGATTTTACAATTTTCTGCATTCACCTCAGCAATGCGTTGAGGAAATGCCCAAAGGGCTGCCCTTCAATTTAAAATCCCCATGCAGGGTTTTTGAATTAATTCAGTGTTTTAAATACAATAAAGGCTGTTGTGAAGCCTCTGCCTAATATCTGCATCAGATTTGTAAAAACCGAAATTCGGTTTGTTAATGGTAAATACACAGCTTTTGATTAAAAGACAACAACTGTTCTCACTAAGCCACAGCTACCATATATTTACATAGTAAATGATATACAGTACATCTAAATATCTTCTGAGTAGCAATAAAGGTAATCCATTTATCATCAGTGGTACCTTAACCACAGTGCAAGAGCTACAGATCAAGCTGCTCTGACTTCCAAATCAAAGTTTAGTTCCAAATAGGTTTCTAAGGAGTCATTGCATAGCCTTCTTTAAAATATAGCCCGAATTATTGTATGTTTATACACTCCCTCAATAAAGAAACACAATCCTGAAATACTTAGATACACATTCAGGACGATGCAGCAGTAACTAACGATTCAAAGAAACAAACTGCTCTTTTTCAGCCCCATCTTAAAAAGTCTTACTCAACCTGGGATCCATTCGTAGCAATCTGACTAACAAGAAAGAAATGTTTGTAGAATGAAATTAGTTTGCATTCTTGGTCATGACCATACACACAAACGTGCAAAGAAACTCTACCACCAGGCTCCATGTAGGTCTAAGGTGTCACAACAAAATCTGATAATAAGCACATCAATGTGATTAAAACTAGGTCTTACTGCAGAATGGATTACACATGACCCACTCCATCGACCCTATTATCTTTCAGTATTGATGCACGTCATGACCAATTACCAAAGCAAAACAGAAAATAAAAACATCAGCCTCTTTAGCAGACCTTGTTCATAACATTTACAGTACAGGTCCTTCTCAAAATATTAGCATATTGTGATAAAGTTCATTATTTTCCATAATGTCATGATGAAAATTTAACATTCATATATTTTAGATTCATTGCACACTAACTGAAATATTTCATGTCTTTTATTGTCTTAATACGGATGATTTTGGCATACAGCTCATGAAAACCCAAAATTCCTATCTCACAAAATTAGCATATCATTAAAAGGGTCTCTAAACGAGCTATGAACCTAATCATCTGAATCAACGAGTTAACTCTAAACACCTGCAAAAGATTCCTGAGGCCTTTAAAACTCCCAGCCTGGTTCATCACTCAAAACCCCAATCATGGGTAAGACTGCCGACCTGACTGCTGTCCAGAAGGCCACTATTGACACCCTCAAGCAAGAGGGTAAGACACAGAAAGACATTTCTGAACAAATAGGCTGTTCCCAGAGTGCTGTATCAAGGCACCTCAGTGGGAAGTCTGTGGGAAGGAAAAAGTGTGGCAGAAAACGCTGTACAACGAGAAGAGGTGACCGGACCCTGAGGAAGATTGTGGAGAAGGGCCGATTCCAGACCTTGGGGGACCTGCGGAAGCAGTGGACTGAGTCTGGAGTAGAAACATCCAGAGCCACCGTGCACAGGCGTGTGCAGGAAATGGGCTTCAGGTGCCGCATTCCCCAGACCTGGGCTACAGAGAAGCAGCACTGGACTGTTGCTCAGTGGTCCAAAGTACTTTTTTTGGATGAAAGCAAATTCTGCATGTCATTCAGAAATCAAGGTGCCAGAGTCTGGAGGAAGACTGGGGAGAAGGAAATGCCAAAATGCCAAAAGTCCAGTGTCAAGTACCCACAGCCAGTGATGGTCTGGGGTGCCGTGTCAACTGCTGGTGTTGGTCCACTGTGTTTTATCAAGGGCAGGGTCAATGCAGCTAGCTATCAGGAGATTTTGGAGCACTTCATGCTTCCATCTGCTGAAAAGCTTTATGGAGATGAAGATTCCATTTTTCAGCACGACCTGGCACCTGCTCACAGTGCCAAAACCACTGGTAAATGGTTTACTGACCATGGTATCACTGTGCTCAATTGGCCTGCCAACTCTCCTGACCTGAACCCCATAGAGAATCTGTGGGATATTGTGAAGAGAACGTTGAGAGACTCAAGACCCAACACTCTGGATGAGCTAAAGGCCGCTATCGAAGCATCCTGGGCCTCCATAAGACCTCAGCAGTGCCACAGGCTGATTGCCTCCATGCCACGCCGCATTGAAGCAGTCATTTCTGCCAAAGGATTCCCGACCAAGTATTGAGTGCATAACTGTACATGATTATTTGAAGGTTGACGTTTTTTGTATTAAAAACACTTTTCTTTTATTGGTCGGATGAAATATGCTAATTTTGTGAGATAGGAATTTTGGGTTTTCATGAGCTGTATGCCAAAATCATCCGTATTAAGACAATAAAAGACCTGAAATATTTCAGTTAGTGTGCAATGAATCTAAAATATATGAATGTTAAATTTTCATCATGACATTATGGAAAATAATGAACTTTATCACAATATGCTAATATTTTGAGAAGGACCTGTATATGAACGATAAGAACAAATATTCTTTATTTTCATCGTGTTGGGGTAGGTAAAAGTACTCTTGAAATAGGTATTTAGAAAATTACCCAACTATTGTTAAATACAAAACCAAAGCAATTTATTATCTTACCTTTCTTTTATAGTTACTATTTATGGGTAATAAATCTAAAAGAAAACTCCATGACTTGCTCTAATGTAACACTTGTCATTTCTCTGTAGTCGTGGTAAAAAAGGATGTAACCTCTCTAGTCTTACAAATAAAGACATGATCAAACGATCTGGCCTTTCAATGTTCTACGATTACTTAAATCTATCATCAACAGATTCTACACTGTCATTCATTTAACGAATAAAGAGTGATGATAAAAAGGGAAAGCCTGTGTGTTAAAAAATACAACTTATAAATCAATAGCTTCTAGAGCCACTGTTAGGAACAAAAATTGTTTTTTTGTTTTTTTCTGTATGACCATTTCAGTCTCTCATAGTATTGTGGAGGAATATTGGCCAGATCTTCCTGATACAACATTCTTCATCTATATCAGGTGTTAGCTGCCAGGCAGATGGCCTCATATTTAACTCTGGTACACAGAGGAGTACATGGTCAACTTAATGACTGCAAAGTGTCCAGCTCATGTGGCTGTGAAACAAGCCCAAATCATCGTCTCTCCACTGCCATGCTTGACAATGGCAGGATGATGTACTTGTTTGTTAATGGCATTATAACCCTTTCTGGATGGATGGACAGCATCAGTTGCTTCTTTAAAGTCATTGCTGATGTCTTTCCTTCCTGGCATTGTGTTAACAAAAACCCGTGTGCTTAAGACCAGCAAACAGCTGAAACTCTTGCTTTGTAGAGTTGGTCAGATGATCAATTAATGGTATTTGTTTGATTATCAGCACCTGAATGCTGCTTTCCTTCCTAAATCCCAAGCAACAAGGGTTTCTTGGTTCTTAAAATCCCTGGGTTTCAATTTTGACTTCAGTTTTATTTATTAACAAAATGACAGTGTTGAATCTGTTGTGTATTTTTGAACATCTGATATTAATTTTAAATAATCTTAGATCCTAGTAAAGGCCAGATCATTTGTATTACATCCTGCTAAGCAAAACATCAGAAATCAGAAAGGGTGTACTTTTTACCAGTATTATTTTTACTCTTTTCCTAATTTTAAACCAGTTATGTGATTTAATTATATTAATGTGTTGTAGCTGAAATTTCATTCTCAAGCTTTCTGTGTCGGCACAGTAAAATGATCTAAAATCTAACAGCAATCATTACAGCCTGAACATCTCTCTCAAAGCACCATAACAGTGCTAAATATTGATCTCTGATCAGGTTTCACAGCTGTCTCAGAGGACTGAGTGAAGATTATCTCCATGTGATGGACTGTGTTCATGCACTCTGTCACCAACAGAAAAAGTAAAAGAGAAGATGAGAAGAAACCGTTTTTATCTGCTGCACATCTCTTGTTTCAAAGGACTGCAGTGTATTCCTCCAGCTCAAGTTCGCTTTTACTTTATCTGTGTCTTCAAAAACCTGAAGATAATTTAAGCAAACATTCACCATGCACTGAGTTGTATCATGTTTATCACAGCCTTTCTGACAAGCATGTATTCCAGTTCTGTCCTCTTCAGTAAAAATGACTGAAAATGAACTAACTTTTCTTCATCCATTTGTTAGCCTTCCTTTTCATCCACAGAGCGAAACTGCTGCTCAGCCTAAAACAATCGCTCGGTCCTGTCACTCTCCTCCCCCCCGTTTTTTTATTATTTTTTTTACTGCCGCTGAAAGGCCAGGCTAGAATAACCAGCAAGTCCAAACACACGCTGACAACCTCCCAGCCATTCTTGTACACACAAACGACACAAACACACCAATGACGCCTGGGACATACTAAAACACACGGTGTATGGTTGGAAGGGTTCTCCAGCTTGCAGGGGTAAATGGAGTGGAACAGGTTAGTGCTGCTGCCATATAGTGTCCCACCTGTACAAACACAGAGCTAGATCATGGCAAACCAGAAACACACACACACATTTTTTTTCATTCATTCATTGATTTTCAACACTTTCTATTGCCTAACCCTGACCCTACCCCTAAACCTAACCATTAACAGTGCGTACCTAACCCTAAGCATAACCCGATTTCATTCCCACCTTAGTCCTAAACCTGACCCCTGGCATAATACAAAGTGATGATCATGAAAATGTCCTCCCTATACAACAAACAGTCCTCACTTTGCTGATGAAATACAAAAATGGTCCTCACTCAGACGTACAAACAAGAGCACACACACACACACACATATACACACACACACATGTCCTCCATATGGACCTAGGATCTGGTGGTTTTTAATAGCTATCGATTATTTTCCCTGGTGACACACACGCCTCGATGTTACAGGCAGAGCAAAGGCAGCTGAGGAGTCACACAGGTCCTCGAGTGTGTACACATTAACACACATTCACATACACACAACCTACTATGTAGTGTCAAAAAGGCCATTTATTTTGGCTAACTGTGTCCTTGTGCTTCTCCTGCACCAACTTGTATGCATTGATCTGTCCTGCTGCAGCTCACTGCATTTATTTTCAGATGATGTTGTTCAATTTGCATAATGAGGCCCAGGCTCACTCTCCAAGATTGAATTACTTTGAGACAACAAATACAAATGTATGCAGACAAGCAGCCCCACAAACATACAAAACCCAGTCGATAGGAGGGTTTCACTGGAGTAGCTCTGTGGCTTTAGCCATGATAAAACATCATCTGTATCCTGAAACAGGAGGAAAAAAAACCTGTGCTGTTACCACCTTCTTCCAATGAGGTCATCACACACTCACAAGTGAGTTACGACAAGATGAGAGGGTCAAAAAGAGGGAGAGACAATCAATATTCCATACGATTCTGACCAATAAATCTAAGATTAGTCTGGGTAGTTATTGGCGATTAATTGTCAAAGCTAATAAAGTTGTGTATTGCTGCAGGAGCCAGGGAGGCTGATGGGAAATACTGCTGATTTTATGGGCAAATTAATTAAAACACTTACCGAAACAACCCTGTCAAAGTCAGGCATCAAACACTCATCCTACACTTAGTGATGGAAGAAACAAAGAGACATCACTCTCCGAGATTCACTCTCAGTGAATTATAATTATTCGCTATGATTCTTTACTTTACAGTGTGTCGTAAATCCAGACATGAACGAAGGACATTTGTCATTTACTCACATCTTTCCTTTTTATTCAAAAATGGCAGCAGTTTATCGATACAGTTTGAGTGGAAGTTTTGCAAAAGAAGTGGTCAAGACAAAGATGATAGACAGTTGTAAAACATTGTCTTTAGGAGGATGTGAGCCTGTGAGCTAAAACAGCAGTTTCTTTACAACATGCAAATTGAAATAGATTGTTAGTTTGGCACACATCAATTTCCACATTAATTGGCTTTGTGGCTTTCAGACAGTCTTTATCCTTTTAAAAAAGTTCTTTACAAACAAGACGTCATTCCTAGAAATATCTTCATTCATACAAAACGTTTGATCGACGGCAATGTAACCTAGTCACCGAAATGCACCATAGACACAGGTGTGGAACATTGGCCTGAACATTTCTAGTACAATTTACTTGGGGTGGAGGGTATGGTCAGAGGTTGGGCTATGACATCATCAATTTTTGATCATATAGTATAGCTTATTGGTTATACACATAAAGCCAACAGATGAAAACTGGAGATAGGTGTTCTTTAAAAACTTTTCAATACTGTATTTTTAAAAATGTGTCATCAAATCACTACTGCCCCCGTGGTCCCTTTTTAAAGTCTGGCCCAGACTGTGAAGAACAAGATGCTGCTTAACAAAGAAAACCATCATTCCAGAATAGAAAAAGTAAACTTTGAATGACTGTTGTGCAATGCTTCCTTTTACATTAGTTACAGTAAACTTTAACATGGACCAAATCAGCTCTATAACTCTATCCATCCATCTATTCCTCCATCTGTCCATCCATCCATCCATCCATCCATCCAAGAATGTTATGTTTTTTATGACACATCAACTGAGACACCTATATGTCTGTTGGGATCTAAACCAAATCCACTCAGAAATCTACAGGACCTATCGGAACATTTTACAACCCAGAGCCTCCAGGTGATGCCAAGATTTATTGTATCCATATTTTTGACACATCAGATGGTCTTTGGTGGTGGTTCATAGCTTTCATCACTGTATATTTTAGAAAGTTTTTTTTTTATTAGGTAACAGTTATAAATATGCACCATACCTGCTGTGAGTGTTGAAGGAGTGTTAAATACATGCCCATATTACTGGTGAAATCAGAACCACACACACAGCTTGTCAGTGTGTATATTTGCTTAAGGTCTGGTCCAAAACACACATCTGGTAAGAGTCTTCCTTCATGTAACAGCTGCAACAACAATCATTCATACTGGGTAAGACCATTGTGTTTGAGCAGTGTCTGGGTCTATCTTCCTCTTTCTCATTTATTTCATTATCCTAACCCAAAGTTTGATTCAGGGGGAAGAGCAAAAGTTCCTTAGTAGTTTATCACTTTTCCTTTGTGCCTTGCAGTGATTTGGCTTATATTAAAGTTTAACTTTCTGATACCAACACAAGTACAGAGAACTGTATGAGATTTTACTGAAAAGAACAGAAACAATACAATACAGCGACAGCCTGTTTCCGTCACAAGGGAAATCCTGCAGCCTGGATGGCAGCTGATAGGAGTAAGATGAGAAAGAGAGCCAGGGAGGAGGAGGAGGCGAGAGATAAGAATGAGGCAAAATGTGTGGGAGATACAGAAGAGAGAGACTTCTGGGGAAAATCCAGAAGGATAAATACCAAAGAAAAATGTCAAAGTGGGGGGAGTGAAAGACGTGAAAGGATAGGGGAGAGAGGAAAGAAGCAGGTTTTTTTACTGGTGTAAGGAAAGGCTAAAGACTAGTCAACATAGAGTGATTGTACCACCTCAGGATGCTGCTAAGCAGGAACACAATGCTCAAAAACACACGCATCTACAGTATGTGACAGTGTTGTTTCTTTATCTTGACAATAAGCTACAGACGCAGTTGCATTGAGAAAACAAACTGTTAGAATTCAGTCAATAAAGTGTGAATATTTGTATACATTATTTTGACTGAGTGGTTATTTCTGAGTAGAAAATATTTGTATTGCTAAATATGTTTATACAAAGTAAAACTAAACTAAATTACAACTAAATAATTAAATTCTGTTTATTAAAATCATTTTGCTCATCTAATCTTTCCCTAATAAAAACTGGTTTGTGGTTAAGGCATAAAAGATTAGTGAAATGCTAATTATTGTTTAAATCAATTTTGGTTTGTAACCTTTTCCCTGAAACCCAGCTTGCTAGCTAGTTTGACTTTAGCATTAGCACTGCTGAATAAAGTAGCACAGAAGCTTAAACTCTTCAGACCTTATCAAACACAATTCTTATGATCCTATGACAGTTCCAGGATGACATTTATAATTCAAACAAGATAAGCATAAGCATAATGTTCTCTGTTGGCCATTGCAAACTACAAGCGAGAAAAACGGCTAACTGAGCAAACTTCTTCAACAGTTACTGAACATTAAGGAAACTAATATGCTTGGTCAAAATTTTTATTATTTTATTGTCAAATATTTAATGGCCTCCAAAATTCCTTTTTACAGTGTACAGGAAAGCACCTGCTTTTTTGTGCAGAAAATAGTAAAAAGAAGAAGAAAAAAAAAGTGAAACTCACTTCAGTCTCTTTTTTAGCTTGTAAAAAACTGAGATTTTATGTGAAAAATGCACACAAAATGTCCAGAAGTAGTTAAAAAACAAGTACTTCAGGGCGACCAAATGTCCAGGCACTGAATCCAACAACAGCAGGAAATCCTTCCTCACAGTAAATACTAACTCAAACAGTAGGGTTCCTCTGTGTTAATTTGCTCATGCATTCTTAGACATAAAACTATGTTGGCAGACTTCCATTTTGTGTGCACCTTTTTTAAAACTGAGAGATCCGGAAAGAACAGTTCTGGAACAAAAATATTGAATTGTGTTGGTTCTTCTATGTATGGCACCGTGGGCGAGCTTCTTCTTCTACCACTCCCAGCACAGTTTGTGAACACATAATTTCTTAAAGTTTCCAGATTTCCAGCTAAAGGTAGTGCTCAGACCCAGGTTAACTTGCTTCTCACTAAACATGATTGCAGAAAGACAGCAAATAGAACCAGTTATCTCTATTCTTAACAGCAAATGGGTGGTGTCTACTCAACATATTGCTCTAAAGCATGTCTGCATAAGTGTGAAACTTGTTCAGGGTGCAAATGACAGACAAATATGTTATTTTTAAAGTATGGTGCCCTCTATTCTAGTGTTGCCCTATGCAACTGCCCTTATCCAAAACAGCCACTGATCATGTCTGTTTTTACAATATGATGGTAGATGATTATTTCATTTCTTTTAATTTACTTTAAAAAAAAGAATAAATTAGCTACTTTTATATTTTATCCAAAGTGAAAAACTGTTATTCAGTGAATGAAACTGACTTGTTGTATGTAATGTATGTAATGTGGTAGTTAGGCTTATCCCCAATCTGTTCTGTGACCATAAAGCCAAGCAATGTTTTCTCTGGGTTTTAAATCTTGAAAGAAACTTCATTAGATCAGGTAAATCAAAGTTAAATCAGATTAGACACTTGCTGCAGTACATAAAGACAACATTAGCAGCCATAAAAAATCCAACTGCAGTGGTGCTTTATGATTTTAGGTGCCTCTCTCAGCCGGGCAGCGCCGAGGGACTGATTTATTTGACGCTCATGGGGGACATATTTAGACTGGATATGCTGAAGAGACTAGGCAGTAAAGCTGGCGGAGCAGAGGATGACCCAGACTGCAGGAAGATTAGAGGGGAACACGTCAGACACACCGGTTAACCTCCTCCCATTAAACCAGCCATGATTTCAAACCAAAGGCCAGGGGATAATGGACTTCACTACACTAATTACAAACCGCAACGCAGATAATAGGAAGTGTGCGTCTTTATGAGGACAAGCAGATGTCTTGTTCTAGCTCTAACAAATTTTGAGTTGAAGCAAAGATGGAAGGTCCTGAAATATGCTACGGTGGTGTTGCACACTGTGCATGGTTAGAGAAACATTTTAATTAGCTTGTTGGATGACTTATCATGCAAGTAAACATCAAGGGTCTGGCTGGTGTAAATATAGCCTCAATGAATCATCAATCTACAGTCATAATAATTTTGAATTCAAATTCCCAATTTGTTAAATATATCTGTTTATAAAGCCCCTGTGTTTTGGATCCCCATGGCATGATGCTGCCACCACCGCCATGTTTTACCATTTGGAAGGTGTGCTTAGGGTGATTAGGTGTTAGGTTTGCACCAAACAGCATTTTGCTTGTTTTTTTCTCTGATCCCCTACATTCTTTGTAACAAACTGAAATGCTAAAAAGGTCAAAATTATAGAGTGCACAGACTTATAGTTGTCCTGCCTACAGATTCCCCCACTTGAACTGTGGATCACTGCAGCTCCTCCAGAGTTACTATGGATCTCTTGGCTACTTCTCTGATTAATGCTCTCTTTTCTCAGCTAGTCAGTATGGGTGGACTGTCATATATTGGAACATTTGTTTCACTGAATGATGGATTAAACAGTACTTGTTTCCCAACCTTGCTTCAAACTTCACACAACTTGATCGTTGACGTGTCTGCTGTGTTCCTTGGCCTTCCTAATGCTGGTTCACAAATTTTCTCCAACAAACTTGTGAGGTTTGATACCGCTCCATGGCTACCCTCTCTCTCCTTTAGTTGTCCAGTGTTTCGTCTTGCGGCCTTCTCTGGCTCTCCTGTTTCATTCTAAGCCTGACAACAGCCATGGACTGAGCAGCAGTCAAGGCTGTTGTTGTGTTTCTGTCACATACAAATCACATCACATTACTTTTTTGGACAGTGGGGACACCTTGCCATTGACAGTCCTGCCTACATTGAGATGGTAGTCAAATGTATTGGAAAACAAGCCAAACCGTGTAGAGTAGAGCCGACCCAAGACGAGTCAAGTAGAGTAGGTACTAATGGAAAAGGGCCATTATTTAATGGATCTAAACAAAAGAAGATAAAAACCAAATGCACACCACACTTTTCAGATTTTTATTTTTTGTATACCATCCCCACAGTGAAACATAGTGTTGGCAGCATTATGCTGTGATATATATTTTTAATGCTTCTTTTTATTATTTGAAAGTGTATCCTTTTCTTCCAATTATGCAGTAGTTGTGTTGCTCTATCACATAAAACCCTATTTAATTACAAGGACGTTTGTGGTTGTAACTTTACAAAAAGTGAAAAAGTTCAAGGGCTAAAAACTCTTACACAGCACTGTATATAGTACCCCCATAATAATAATAATGTAACTGCTCCAGGTTTATCTAGGGCAAATTATGTGGGACCACCAACTATAGACCATCGCAACATCCACAGAAATTAAAAACAAATACGAGAACTTTGAGGCCACATATCGAAGTAGACAATGCATTATTGCTTTTTTCCTGCAACACTGAATTTGATTTCTGAATACTACCGTTTTATAATACAAAAAAATATACAAAAAAGAAATAATAAAATGAAAAACATTTACTCATTGACAATACAGACAGATAGTGAAGTATAATGCAGCTTGAGTTGTGTAAAAGGGGCTGAAGCTGCTCTTTCTGCTCCACCACTGGTTGCAAAAAAGCGGGTAACCAAATATTCAAAAACAATACATCATACCACAATGCACCGCGCTTACGCTCTCCTTACTTCATTACCTCATCCCACAATCCACAGCGAGATTCAGAATCTTCTGGGTGGTCGTCTAGGCAACATGCCTTATCGGACGGATTTGACTCCACCCCCGGACACGCCCTCCAGCCAATGGAAGAGGCCGGTCATGACATCATGGTTATTTTTAGAGAGGCCGCGGCAGCAGATAAGCTGTGCCTCCACGCTGCCTAGCTTACAGTGTATACACATCCAGGCAGAGGAAGCAGCTCAGCCCTTTCACTCTTAGACTCAGTGCAGCTGTGGAAAAAGCTCAGTGAACTGTTACAGACCAACACTGAGCGATATCTGCCGTGTCCGAGTGAGAGAAGTAAGTGCTGATTACTATGTCGCTCTGAGTTCGGAGGTTTTTAATCACAGAGAGGACTTTTGGAAACCAACAAGAAGAGAAGGGGGACGAGAAGTTTGTTTTGTAGAAGACTCTAGCTGCGTCGCTTTTTAAAATTCTTCTATGTATACGAAGATGGAAACTACTTTCTATGACGACTCACTCAACGGTTTCTCCCAGAACGACAACGCCGGCTACGGATACAGCAACCCCAAAGCGCTGAAACACAGCATGACGCTGAACCTGTCCGACCCGATGTGCTCTCTAAAGCCTCACCTGCGCGCCAAAGCCGGCGACATCCTCACCTCCCCCGACGTGGGGCTGCTGAAGCTGGCCTCCCCGGAGCTGGAGCGGCTCATCATCCAGTCCGGCAACGGACTCATCACCACCACACCTACCCCTACCCAGTTTCTGTGCCCCAAGAACGTCACCGACGAGCAGGAGGGCTTCGCGGAGGGGTTCGTCCGAGCTCTGGCCGAGCTCCACCACCAGCACATGCCGGCCACGACTAACGCCGCAGCTCCGCAGGCCAGCGGCAACACGGCGCTGCCGCCCGTGTCATCTGTTGCTGGTGCCACTGTTTATAATAACACCTCCACCATGCGCTCCGACTCTCCCGTCTATGAGGACTTGAACACTTTTAACCCGGCGATCAGCACCGTGTCGGCGCCGAGCTACACCACCTCAGCCCCGGCCGTGTCCTTCCCTGCGCCCCCTCCTCAGCTCCCAATGTACGGCCAGCCGTCCCCGGCTCAGCTCCCCCGGCTCACGGCGCTCAAGGAGGAGCCTCAGACGGTGCCCGAGATGCCAGGGGAGACCCCTCCCCTCTCCCCGATTGACATGGAGAGCCAAGAGCGTATCAAAGCGGAGAGGAAGCGCATGAGGAACCGCATCGCAGCCTCCAAGTGCCGGAAAAGGAAGCTGGAGCGGATCTCCAGGCTGGAGGAGAAGGTGAAGACCCTCAAGTCCCAAAACTCAGAGCTGGCGTCCACCGCCAACATGCTGCGGGAGCAGGTGGCCCAGCTGAAGCAGAAAGTGATGAACCACGTCAACAGCGGCTGCCAGCTCATGTTGACGCAGCAGCTCCAGACCTTCTGAGGGACAGAGAGACTGTAGTTGAAAGAGACGGACGTTTCCTGTGATGGTATATCTCACCAACATCCCAGTGGGATTTGGGAGGATATGGCGCAACACTGGCAGGATCAGGGGGGGGGGGGGGGGGGGGGGGGACGCACTGAAGTTATTGAAGTGTCACGCACTCCCCTGTGGCACGTCCTGGAGATGGGGCTCAGGACACTAAGAGCAGCCATAAACCAAAGAGGTCATGCATCAACTGAACTAAAGTGAACTGAAAGTTTTCTTGATTTATCCACAGCTCTGCTTGGAATTTGCCGATACCATCAAAGACGTTCAGTGTTAGGACTTGAGAGACTTTTCTTGCTGTAGCCATATTTTTGGGCGTGTTGTCAACGCTAAATAAAGTTGTAACAAACGGTGTCGACCTCTGAGTTACAGTTCAAAATACAATTTTCTTAATTGTAAGAAATTAAGTTAGAAAAAGCTTCAAGAATTTCTTGTTTTTTTTCTAAAGCTGTTTAATGGGGTTTCACTCATTGCTATATGTATATAAGATCAACTTGGAGTACTTATGTTTACTATTTGTATTAAGGAAACTGTATTATGTTTTTTTTTTTTTATTGCTTGTTTTCTGAGCACTTCAGAAATTAATATTTAAGAAAAAAAATAAACCAGATGAAATGAAGCAACAGTGTCTCTCTGTGTTCTTGTGACAGGAAAAAAAAAAACGTGGGTGTGCCATGTCAGGAACCCAGAAACAATAAAACACGTTGCAACATGTTGCAAGAACTGCTAGTTCTGAGAACCTCAAGGCAAATTCCATTAGTGTTGGTATTGATCCAGGCCCGGCGATTGTGTTACAGCTGACAGGCCAGGCTCACTTACTGTTGAAAGCCTATACTACAGAATGGGGTTGATCTTCATTATATGACTCAGCACTAAAGTGTATAAATGTCTTTCTTTTTCTTTTTTTTTAAATCGCAAAATTTTCTCCACAAACTATATTACAGTACCTTGAAATCCCTTAGGTCTCAAGTGATCTGACATAGATGACTAAGCTCAGTTTTTTTGTAGTGCAACTTCCAGTTATCCAGTTTCATCTTCTGGTAAATAAACAAAGTCAATATTTCAAAACAATGTCAGTGTGACCTTTTGCGCAATATAGAATTTAATGAAGACGCTAACTTTGTATAAGTGTTGCCTTGTCTCAGAGTAATAGAATCAAGTATTAAGAAAAAAGTATTGTCTATGCACAAATACAACAAAAAGTTGAACTGTACAGACGTCTATTCTTCAATTTAGAAATATTTTATGACAATACATAATTTATCATAAACCCATCCCATTAGTTGGTTTAGATCTAAGACGTTTTTTTTCAAACCCAATAATATGTGGTCCTGACCGTTTAAATTAAGGAAACACAAGGATAGTGCCTGTTTAATAAGCAGGTTTTTTTGTTAAGACAGCTGAAGGAAGGCGCTCAAGTGTTGAGTAATGTTTTTATTGCTTTCAAACAACAGGCCCCCAGTTCATATAAATCCAGTTAACCACTAGAGGGCGACAGAGACTGAGCTATAACTGATTTTATTTTTGCTAATAATGGTTCCTTGTTTGGTTTGCTTTGATTAAAAATAAATTGTCTTTTAAAACAGAGAACAACAAAAACTGAAAACATTAACGTAGACAAATTAGGTTTCACGTTTTTTATTTTAAATGGGACAGTCCAGACTGAAAAGCATGTGTGCCATATGCACTGTTAGCGAACAACACACACATACACAAGCAAACAGAAATAACAAAGCAAAGAAAGGCACATAGGTCTATATTAGTTACAGGTTTGAGTTTCTTTTTTATGTTTTTATCTTATTGTTAAGATTTACCATCTTATGCAGTTAATCTCAAAAGGTCTTCACACCCTCATGCAAAACAAGCTTATTTTAATAGCACATTTCAGCAACCAGACAATCCGAAGTGCTTTGCATGATGAAAAAAAGTACTTTGCAGTGACAAAAAACATTTTAAAAAAAGTACATTGCAGTGGCATGATAAATGAAAGTAAAACAAAAAACAGCAAAGAAATGTTGGACTACAGATTAAAATGAATAAATTTTAATATTTTAGGGTTCCCTGTCAGGAAATCTAATGTTTTAACCCATTAATTGACGCACTCTGTGCATTTTGGTCCCAAAATCCCAAATCACCTTTGTCCCCAGTAAACTTTAATATAATAAAATTTTTGTTATCTAATTAGCAGGACCTTTATAGTTTTGATTTTGGGCCTTTGGTTATAATTTGTCTAAAAAAATGTTTGAGCTATTAGGCAAATAATGTATCGATGCTTTTTGGCCCATATTTTCCTAAAATAAAATCAAACGTTTCTACCTGGGCGAGAAGGCAACTTCTTAAAACTGTTCTGACCCATTTGGTGTCTCAATAATCAGGGGAATATTCCTTTCCAAAGTGGTCCACACTTGAACCAAGAGTCAGAGGCTCCCTGGTGCACTGTACCTATTTCCTTACTTTTTCTAGGAGAGCCCAGCTCACCCACTGTCTCATTAAAATGAATGATTTAGAAAATTTGAGACCATAATAAAAAAAATTTCAAATTTATTTTACCTTTATTGGGACGTACATCCTCTGCATTTCAACAGAAAGACAAACAAATCTGTTAGGGAGATCATTATAAAAATAAGCATACCATTAAACTAGGGCTTTAAGCACCTTTTGATTTATTTACTGCAACTAACCTTCTCTACAAGCATGTCACATCTCGACTTTGCAATATTTTCACACTACTATGCAATCCGTCTATCTGTCTGATTGTGATGACGTCTCCTGTCCACAGCCCTCTTTAGGTGCCCCCACAGATTTTTTACCAGATTTAGTTCTGGACTCTGGCCAGGCCATTTCAAATTACATTTTCTTCTGGTGAAGCCATTTTTCTTTTTAAATTGCATACATGTATGAATTCACTGTGATGTAATTACTCTTCATCGGCTTTCTAGGCAGATCTGAAGGTTTGGTCCCAAGTTGACTTGTATTTAGAACTGCTCATAATTTCACCCACCGCCAGAAAAATTCAAGTTTCATCTGAAGAAAAGTAACCCCAGGGCATGATGGTGCCACAACCATGTTTTACTGTGACAGTGGTATTTCTTTGGTGATGCGTAGTGTTGTTTGTGCCAAACGTATCATTTTGTGGTCAGAAAGTTTCAGTTTGGTAATATCAGACCAATTTTCACAAGTTTTGGGGAAATTTTAGCCAGACCAAAGTATTTTCTTTGTAAAAAGGATTTTACAACCCTACATAGACCACACATGTAGAGAATACAGCAGTTTATTGTCAGATGTAGAAAATATCCCTGCAGATTCTTCAGTGCTGCTTTAGGCATCTTGGCAGTTTGTCTGATTAGTTTCCATCTGGTCTTTGCATTAATTTTGGAAATACATCAAGTTACAGTAATGTCACTTTCTTCCGATATTTTCTTCAATTAATGACATCTGTGTTTACCACACCGACTACATGTTATATGTAGTGTTGTATGGTATACAGTATATGTATACACCCCCAGTTTTTCCTACTGCCTTTGGAAATGCATAATTTTATTACACTTCTTAAGTTGTTTGATTCAACTTGAGAAATTAATATTTTTTATCTTATAGTCTACGTTTCTGAAAGTTTAAAATCACTCATGTATTATTTAAAATTTGACATTAAATTATGAAAGCTAACGAATTTCACTTGATGTTCACTCTCCTTTTTATTTATTTTGCTTGCAAAGACCGCTCCTGATTTGTATGTTCAAATTTACTGCGATTTAGTTTTTCAAACTTACATCAGCGTGACATCATCCCGGAACACAGCGTCCTTCTCCACCAAATAAGGAGAGGGAGCGCTCGGAAGACGCGTCACAGCGCAGGGGGCGCGTCTTACGGGAAGTGGCTCGTCCGTTTAATCTGCTGCTTTGCTGCATAACCGGGTGAGTCCAATAAATCCGGAGACGAAATTGGATTTAGTTCCAAAGGTCAAACTAATTCAAAGTCTACAACAGCAATAAAAAAATGCAACGTTCAACATGAGGAGATGTCAAGTGCTTCTTTTAATCTTATTTATATTCAGTCTAACCTTTGGGAAACATTTATGAGTATACTGTGTGGGTTAATAAAACCCCTTATATAACATCAAGTTTTGTTCACCAATGACTCCAAACATGATATGTTCTTATACAAGCAATAGACTAAAATATGTTTAAAAAACATGTTAAAGTAAACCGGTTAAGTATTTATATTTTATGTTCTTCCCATTATACAAATGTGTTAAAGCATCAGGTACACACTGAACTGATATTTGTCTTACATTTTATTCATATGTATGATTTTGTTAAATTTATACTAAATATATGTAAATAGGCTCAAGTAGAGTTTTGAACTATTATCTTTCATAAAGATCTAATATTGTTTATATAATAAATGTAGTATTGCTGCACTGCATATAATAGAAGGCAAGTGTAGCACTTGTACACAGTTCAATTAAACTGATAGTTTTATTATCAAGTAATCTGAGCAATTAAATGGTCTCACTTGGGGCCTTTCAATTTTTCACGATAAAACCTAAAACACCAAGCTAAATGATCATCTTTTACAATCTGGGTTCATTACTGATCCTTTATACGCACAAAGAAACCAGAATGAACCTTAAGGTTAATACTGACAGCTTTCCACGGAGCTTTCCATTGTGGAGAGATCATTAAATAATGGCCATAGAGGAGGCTCTCACTCTCTTAGGAAGCTAAGCAGAGATTCATAAACAGACATGGACAGCCTGGTTAAGAGTAATGGTGACGAAACTGTGGTCATATTTCTGAAGACAAAGATGAGCCTATACTCATAAATAAGACTTAATTGAAAAAAGGTGCTCTTTAAACCTAAGAGTTTTGTTTAGTTTTAACACTTCACTTCTCCATTCTGCTTTAAGATCAAAATCATCTATGAGCAAAAAAACATCCAACATGTCAATAATTTTAGCTTAAACCGGAGGAAGTTGCAGCAGAGAAGAACTGGGCTGAGCTTTCTTCTCAGTGTTTAGACAGAACTGGGATTGATGGTGACCAGAGTGAGAGACAATGAGGCAGAAACTCAGAGTTCGGACAAACACGGTACACTCTTCTGTATTTAACGGCTAAGGTAGACCTCCAGAGGCAGCGGGTGAGTGTTCCTGCAAAGGCTCAGTTTCTGAAGCATATTGAATTTGCCCACATTTATACTGAATGTATCGTGAAACAATGAGAAACAAGTTTAACTGAGCACTTTGTGCCTCTAGGGGGAGTTGTTTAATAACTAATGCTGGGCCTCTGATGATGACACCTGTAAGTAAATAAAAAACTCTGAGCAGGCCTAAGCTGAGCTCTGACAAGGACCGACTCCCCAGTCTTTCTGTAAACCAAGCAGTGGTCAACCTGGCCAGGTTTGTAGGTTGAAAAAGACCACATATTATGGTCTATGGTTTTGATATTTATGTCTTAGCTTAATGACAGAAGTTATTCACCAACTCATGAGTTACTTTGTTACTGAAGCAAATAAATATAATTTAAAGAAGATGAAGAGCAAGTTATTTGTTCCTACAAAGTATGTTAAATACTTAAGTTTGAATAGAAGGTGTCCCAAAAGTCATGAAACTTTTATTATATTCCTAAAAGCATCTCCATTTTTGACAACATTCAGGCATCTTTGGATGCAGGGTTCTTCAACGTTTAGCAGCAGTGCTTCCTCGTTGCAGGCCGTACCAGTTTTTTCCTTGAGCCTGAACAGGTTACACACACCTTGCAATTTTTCCATGTTTTGTTTTCTTTTTTTGCTTTTGATAAAGTCCCACAAGAAAAGGTGTGAGTGGTCACTAAGTTTAAAGTCAGTGGAGCGTGGAGACCGTTCCAGGTAACCCCCCTCATTTTTCATGAGCTAAGCATCATTCTGGTAATGGTGTAGGAGTGAGTCACACATTTCCACACAACTATTTTAATCGTCCA
The DNA here is from genome assembly GCF_021462225.1 of Girardinichthys multiradiatus. Taxonomy (NCBI): domain Eukaryota; kingdom Metazoa; phylum Chordata; class Actinopteri; order Cyprinodontiformes; family Goodeidae; genus Girardinichthys; species Girardinichthys multiradiatus. Next base: position 35,199,372 of record NC_061802.1, on the reverse strand, counting down.
CTTTAAGGTTTTGAGCATCCTCAAGTCGGTCACTCTCCGAAGCGTCCACTGAATCAAGGATTCGCTGATGCTGACTTCCAGTGAAGCCCTCCAAATGGACCTTTTCTGGCTTTGTACTAATATCCGCTCCAGGAGTTCGGTGTTTCTATCAGTGGTGGTAGCAGCAGGTCTTCAACTGCATGGTTCATCAAGAACAGATCCTGTTTCTGGAGACTCGCCATAGATATCGTTAATTGTGTGACGCGTTGAAGCAGTGTGACTGCCAAAAGGGCTGAACTGGAGTCAGGGACTGAAAAACGTCTTGCCAGCCATTAATTTTGCAATGCTGCTCTAATGTTCAATGGTGAGCCATGGGCATGGAAATATGTTATCAAAAATTACAAAGCCTAAGCTGTCAACCTTTGATGGTCTCCTCTCTTTCCAAATGGTATCTAGAATAATAAACAAAAGAAATGTATAGAGACTTTTTGGACACCCTGTATGTTTTCAGTGAAAAGCTTGCATGTAAAATATACAGGGGTTGGACAATGAAGTGGAAACACCTGGCTTTAGACCACAATAATTTATTAGTATGGTGTAGGGCCTCCTTTTGCGGCCAATACAGCGTCAATTCGTCTTGGGAATGACATATACAAGTCCTGCACAGTGGTCAGAGGGATTTTAAGCCATTCTTCTTGCAGGATAGTGGCCAGGTCACTACGTGATACTGGTGGAGGAAAACGTTTCCTGACTCGCTCCTCCAAAACACCCCAAAGTGGCTCAATAATATTTAGATCTGGTGACTGTGCAGGACATGGGAGATGTTCAACTTCACTTTCATGTTCATCAAACCAATCTTTCACCAGTCTTGCTGTGTGTATTGGTGCATTGTCATCCTGATACACAGCACCGCCTTCAGGATACAATGTTTGAACCATTGGATGCACATGGTCCTCAAGAATGGTTCGGTAGTCCTTGGCAGTGACGCGCCCATCTAGCGCAAGTATTGGGCCAAGGGAATGCCATGATATGGCAGCCCAAACCATCACTGATCCACCCCCATGCTTCACTCTGGGCATGCAACAGTCTGGGTGGTACGCTTCTTTGGGGCTTCTCCAAACCGTAACTCTCCTGGATGTGGAGAAAACAGTAAAGGTGGACTCATCAGAGAACAATACATGTTTCACATTGTCCACAGCCCAAGATTTGCGCTCCTTGCACCATTGAAACCGACGTTTGGCATTGACATGAGTGACCGAAGGTTTGGCTATAGCAGCCCAGTCGTGTATATTGATCCTGTGGAGCTCCTGACGGACAGTTCTGGTGGAAACAGGAGAGTTGAGGTGCACATTTAATTCTGCCGTGATTCGGGCAGCCGTGGTTTTATGTTTTTTGGATACAATCCGGGTTAGCACCCGAACATCCCTTTCAGACAGCTTCCTCTTGCGTCCACAGTTAATCCTGTTGGATGTGGTTCGTCCTTCTTGGTGGTATGCTGACATTACCATGGATACCGTGGCTCTTGATACATCACAAAGACTTGCTGTCTTGGTCCAATTTAGCCATGAAACCTCCCACACTAAAATGACCGGTGTTTCAGTTTCATTGTCCAACCCCTGTATATATGTGAGGTATAGGTCCAATGATGTGACAAACAGCAAAGCACTAGGAATAATTCTGTAACATTTTGTATTTGAACAGCAACTCAAAAAAGACAAATTAAACTGTGATCAACCAGACTTCTGCAGAGCATTTAACAGATACATCCAAGTGAAATCATTTTAAAATACGCTAATCAAGGAGTAATAGTGATGTAGCATTTCTGCAGCCACTCAATATTACGGCTTGAATGCATGGGCTTTTTTTTGCAGCAGAGCAGGCCAATGATTTAGTGGCTGCATCTCAGAAAATATGCTGATAATATACTGATATACAATGTGCTGCATGCACTGAAGGTAGGCTAAGGGCACACTGTGTATATAAAAAGTTAAGATGCAGGCTAAAGATATTGAGATGAAGATACAGCTGCAAATGGCAAAGAGAGAAGACAAGCCCAACATGTGGACCTGGCATAGATATTTCAATCTGAAAAGACTCACAAGGAAAAGGATGGCAATTAGAAAAGATTTAATGATACGTGATTACATTGGGTATTTCTTTGGCGCTCGGACCTGGGAGGAAGACATGAATGCTGAGAATGTCACGAGCTAAGATGTACATTTTCTTTTAAGGTTTAGATTTAGAGATGTCTCCCCCCCGATCCGACACTGATGGTGGATTGGCGGCCCGGGAGCGAAGAAGCCGGCAGGAGATGGGAAGGAAGATGGTGGAGGTGGGGTGGAGGAGGGATGAGCTCAGCTGACAAGCGAGGATGTACATGGCTGAAGGTCCTTAAAAGCAAGGCGTCGGAAGGTGATTGGATGAAGAGTCATGCGGACAGGATGCTGATTGGATGGCAGGTAGACGCGCAGAAGAGTCATTGGAAGGAGCAGGCGGTGAAGGTAAGTCTTTCATTCTGAATTTTTGTCAAAACTCCACAAAGTAAAAAGTTACACTCAGTGAGAAATTCTGTTGACTGTCTAGAAACAAAAAAAATGACTTGCCCCTTTTGTTCTAGATTGTTGTGAATACTGATCATAATATCTTTGCCATGGTTATAGCACATATTGAGTCTGAAAGCCTTACTCAAAGCCGCTGAAGGTAATTTATCAAAATACTTACTTTTAAGGCTGACTACAAATGCCCACCACACATTTCACATTTTTATTTGTACGTCAATTTGTTGAGAACAGTTTTTTTCTGTGGTTGATCGCTGCAAATTGTGACAGGATGATAAAGATGCATATCAGAGGAGCGCTGCATCTGTGGTTTCTTAATAAAAGTTTGAAATGATTATCATCTGACAAGAAAGACTCGAAGGGTGCTGGGTGAGATTTTTTTTTTTTTCTCCATGTTTTGTTATTACAGATATTTTCAGTTGCTTGTACATTGCAAGCCCCCCACACACACATAACACACACATTTTCCACTGCAGTGGCACAATCAGTCATAGGAACATACTGACACATTCACAGTGTTGGATTGCATGAGTTGGGAAATGAGCCAACTCTTTGTAATTAATAAAGCCGAGTAAATTACACTCCACTTCTATTCATGAAATGTACAAGCAAAACGGACAGGACTAGACACTGGACTAATATGATAGGCCCTGTCATTCTCTACAGTGTAAATATCCAGAAGACTTGATTATCATCTTTTCATTCATTGTCAATGCGACTTATCCTTGGAGGGTTGTGTAGGCGGCCTGTATTCCCAACGGTCAAAGAGAGAGAGGCAGGGTACACCCTGGACAGGTCGCCATTTCATCACAGGACAACACAGAGACACACAAACATGCACACACACACACTCAGACCTAAGGGAAATTTAGAATGACCAATTAACCTAACAGTATGTTTTTGGTCTGTGGGAGGAAGCTGGAGTACCCGGAGAGAACCCACACATACATGGAGGAGAACATGTCAAACTCCATGTAGAAAGACCAGGAATCAAACTCAGTATACTTGAGCAGTTCCATTTATTTATAAAGTTTATTGGTGCACTTTCAAATAAAATAGAACTTTCAATCATGCAGATTGTTTACACCAAAAACATCTGTTTTTTTACAATTATAAATGACTGACCTGGGGTCATCATTATTCTAAGCTGAAGATCAGGTTAGTTGCTACTCATAAGCTAAAAATCAATAAAAGGTTAGTTTTATTGCACCTGCTGGTGTCCCTGGACTTTGTGCGATCTCCAACTGTAATCCAAGAATGATACAAATTTGGCCTGCCGGCTCAGGTGGTTGATGAGGGCAAAATTATTACCAACAAATTAAAATCTTCTTTAAATGTAAAATGTTCAGTACAATACAAAGTATTTGTCTTTTAATAACCACCCTTTTTGCATTCTCTTTGATTTTATAGTAAATAGGACCACATCTATCCGGTGACTTTAACTTAAAAGCAGACTTTGGGTCATCTGAATTTGCTCAATAATGTGTTAGAATTAGCTACAGGGGTTGGACAATGAAACTGAAACACCTGGTTTTAGACCACAATAATTTATTAGTATGGTGTAGGGCCTCCTTTTGCGGCCAATACAGCATCAATTCGTCTTGGGAATGACATATACAAGTCCTGCACAGTGGTCAGATGGATTTTAAGCCATTCTTCTTGCAGGATAGTGGCCAGGTCACTACGTGATACTGGTGGAGGAAAACGTTTCCTGTCTCGCTCCTCCAAAACACCCCAAAGTGGCTCAATAATATTTAGATCTGGTGACTGTGCAGGCCATGGGAGATGTTCAACTTCACTTTCATGTTCAACAAACCAATCTTTCACCAGTCTTGCTGTGTGTATTGGTGCATTGTCATCCTGATACACGGCACCGCCTTCAGGATACAATGTTTGAAGCATTGGATGCACATGATCCTTAAGAATGGTTCGGTAGTCCTTGGCAGTGACACGCCCATCTAGCACAAGTATTGGGCCAAGGGAATGCCATGATATGGCAGCCCAAACCATCACTGATCCTCCCCCATGCTTCACTCTGGGCATATATTTGTTTTTGTTAGAAACTAATTGTACATTTAAAAAATTTCAACCACATTTAAATTAAGTGCATCCAACTGTGATTTTTATGGTAAAAGGAACGCAGATCACTGAGGTTAGAGGGATCTGTTTCTGGAGACAATGTAGGAGAAGCTGAACTTTTCTTATACCAACCCATTATGCCCTGTAGGCTTAAAGAAAAGAGTCCTGGAAGCAGACACTTTGCACGTGCTGATCCAAGAAGACATCCTGAGGTCTTTATTTGAGACCAGCTCCCAAATGTAAAATAATTCATGGTTTGGGGAATTAGACTGGGTATAGAGTACTTTATAATAGTTTATCTCAAAAGATCTCAAAAAGCAGCACATCAAGCCCTGATTTCAAGAAACTCAAAAAGAGATGAGAAACAAATTCACTGTCATCAATCTCCTTATATACAAATAGAGAAAACATGGAAGAGTGGTGAACCTTCACAGGAGTGGTCAGTCTACCAACATTACTCTAACTCCACATTAACAACTCATCCAAGAGGTCACAGAAGAACCCAGAGCAACATCTAAAGCACAGCATATTTCACTTGCCTCAGTTAAGGTCAGAGTTCACGATTCAACATTAAAAAAGAAAAATTACATCAATGGGAAAGTTCCAAGGCTTTACTCACGCCAAAAACAAAAGAACATTTTGAATGGAAAAATATTTGGACTGATGAGACAAAATCTGATCTTTTTTGAAGGTGTTTCCTGAGCACGGAATATAAATCTAGGGCAGCATTCTAGAAATAGAAGATCATACTGACAGAAAATATGCTTGTGGTAGTGTGGTGGTCTGGGGTTGGTTGCTTCTTCTAAACATGGACTACTTACTGTAACTGATCAAATCATTAGTTCTGCTCTCTACCAGAAAGTACTGGAGATGTACAGGGGTTGGACAATGAACCTGAAACACCTGGTTTTAGACCACAATAATTTATTAGTATGGTGTAGGTCCTCCTTTTGCGGCCAATACAGCGTCAATTCATCTTGGGAATGACATATACAAGTCCTGCACAGTGGTCAGAGGGATTTTAAGCCATTCTTCTTGCAGGATAGTGGTCAGGTCACTACGTGATACTGGTGGAGGAAAACGTTTCCTGACTCGCTCCTCCAAAACACCCCAAAGTGGCTCAATAATATTTAGATCTGGTGACTGTGCAGGCCATGGGAGATGTTCAACTTCACTTTCATGTTCATCAAACCAATCTTTCACCAGTCTTGCTGTGTGTATTGGTGCATTGTCATCGTGATACACGGCACCACCTTCAGGATACAATGTTTGAACCATTGGATGGACATGGTCCTTAAGAATGGTTCGGTAGTCCTTGGCAGTGACGCGCCCATCTAGCACAAGTATTGGGCCAAGGAAATGCCATGATATGGCAGCCCAAACCATCACTGATCCACCCCCATGCTTCACTCTGGGCATGCAACAGTCTGGGTGGTACGCTTCTTTGGGGCTTCTCCACACCGTAACTCTCCCGGATGTGAGGAAAACAGTAAAGGTGGACTCATCAGACAACAATACATGTTTCACATTGTCCACAGCCCAAGATTTGCGCTCCTTGCACCATTGAAACCAACGTTTGGCATTGGCATGAGTGACCAAAGGTTTGGCTATAGCAGCCCAGCCGTGTATATTGACCCTGTGGAGATCCCGACGGACAGTTCTGGTGGAAACAGGAGAGTTGAGGTGCACATTTAATTCCGCCATGATTTGGGCAGCCGTGGTTTTATGTTTTTTGGAAACAATCCGGGTTAGCACCCGAACATCCCTTTCAGACAGCTTCCTCTTGCGTCCACAGTTAATCCTGTTGGATGTGGTTCGTCCTTCTTGGTGGTATGCTGACATTACCCTGGATACCGTGGCTCTAGATACATCACAAAGACTTGCTGTCTTGGTCACAGATGCGCCAGCAAGACGTGCACCAACAATTTGTTCTCTTTTGAACTCTGGTATGTCACCCATAATGTTGTGTGCATTTCAATATTGAGCAAAACTGTGCTCTTACCCTGCTAATTGAACCTTCACACTCTGCTCTTACTGGTGCAATGTGCAATCAATGAAGACTGGCTACCAGGCTGGTCCAATTTAGCCATGAAACCTCCCACACTAAAATGACAGGTGTTTCAGTTTCATTGTCCAACCCCTGTAAATACAGAAAGCATTTTTAAAGAAAGAGTGACCCAAATCTTGTTCTTGCTGCTGAGAACAGATTAAATTGTTTTAAATTTTTTTTCAGCCATCTCCAAATAATTTGCAAACAACTATGCAAAACCCCTTTTTAAGGTTTGAATCTATATTGTTTTGCACATAGGTTTAAAAACATCTGACTACTTTATTTGTTTTATTAAAATATTGCATGTTTTAATATGTTGTTAAGCTGGTAAAACAAATTCACAGGTCAGATGTATTTGCTGTCTAATGTAAAATAAAAGCAGCATCCCGATAAAGACTGCCTTCCAGCAGGAAGCATGAAGTACTCTAAAGTTTCCTGATAGATGGCTATATTGTCTTTGGACCTGATACAATACAGTGGGCCAGAACCACCAGATGACATGGCTCCCAAATCAACACTGTGGAAACTTCATACTGAGGAAACTTCACACTGAAGCGTAAGCAACATTCTGTGCTTCGCCACTCTTCTTCTGGACTCTGGGTTCTTGATTTCCAAACGATATGCAAAATGTACTTTTATCTGAACAAAGGACTTTGGACCACTGAGCAACAGTCCAGGCCTTACCATTCTAAGCCCAGGTAAGATTCTCCTGTGGTTGTCTGTGGATCAGCAATTGGCCCATGTCCTGGATATGTCTGAATGTGATGACTCTTGAAACTCTAATTCCAGCCACAGTCCATGTCTTGTAAATCTCCGCAAATTTTTTCAGTAAGCTTTATTTCACAATCATCTCAAGGGTACCCACACTTTTTCTTTCCACTCAATTGTCTAACAATCTGCTTGCTTACAGCATCGTGTGAATACCACGCTTCTTTAGCAGTAACCTTTTGTTGCCTTCCCTCCATGTAGCCTTTTATTGACATGTACTCTATAGCCATAACATAACATTTCTATATTAAACATCCTTTTCTTATTATCCTTATAAAATTTGAATTTTTATGCGAAACTGAAATCGGACGTCCCCCAGCGGAAGGAGCTGCTACCTGCGGCGAGGAAGAGGCTGCGGAGAACTTGGTGGCGGCTGAAGCACGGCCGGGCTGTGAATGGTTGGAAAGATGTCATAGGGAAGTGAGGTGTCAGGGAGGGATCTCGTGGAAATGGACGAGGGTTTTGATGGCGGGGAAAATGAAGAGATATGGTATACTCAAAAAGCTAAAAACAAACGCAAAAAATCAAGACAACAAACAGAATCGTCTGTTTCTGAGGCTGAAGGAGAAACAGTTGTGATGACGGAGTTTAAAATAGTCTTGAAAACGGTTAAAGAGGGTGTGTCATTGGGTAAGTGAAATCTGTTCCATGGTGGAATGAGCAATGTAGTATTGCTATAAGGAGAAGAAATAAAGCTTTTAAATTGGTAAGGAGATGGCATACTTTTGAGGCATTAATTCAATATAAGAAAGCACCAGCTATAGTTAAAAAGACTATTAGAGCAGCTAAGAAGGTATGTTGGAGGCAGGATTGTAATTCTATTGGAAGAGAAACCAAATTATCTGAGGTATGGAGAGTTATTAAAAAAATGTCAAGAAGAAATTTTCATTACTTGTTCTAGAAATTAATGGGAAAATAGCTGTTAGTAATAAAGAAAAGGCAGAGTTATTGGCAGAAACGTTAATTACAGTGCACAGTTCAGAAAATGTATCTGAAGATATAAAGACTTATAAAGAGAAGATTTTAGCTGAAAATCCAGGAGTCACTAATAAGAGAATAGTTTCAGATCAAGAGCTAAATATGCCTGTTACTATGTATGAGCTAAAAAAAGCAATTTTTAATGGTAAACAATCAACACCAGGAAAAGATGGAGTTTGTTATATAATGCTTAAACATTTAAATTATATATCTCTTACTGTTATTTTAAAACTTTTTAATCTGATTTGGGAGACAGGGATAATTCCTGCTGCATGGAAACAGTCAGTTATAATTCCTGTGTTGAAGCCAGGTAAAAATGCAACAGACCCTTCAAACTATAGGCCTATAGCTCTTACATCTCAATTAGGGAAAATAATGGAGAGAATTGTAACAGATAGACTATCATATTTTCTTGAAAGTGATCATTTATTATGTCCTTCTCAAAGTGGTTTTCGTAAAGGGAGAAATACGATTGATGCGGTATTGTGCCTGGAGTCAGTAGTAAGGAAAGCTCAAACAAATAAAGAAATAGTGATAGCTGGGTTCTTTGACATAGAAAAGGCATATGATATGTTATGGAAAGAGGGATTAATGATTAAATTAGAAACATTTGGCATAAGTGGTAAGATTTATAACTGGGTTTTAGATTTTCTGTTTGGTGTGTGTAGTCCAATTGTTTTTAATATAATGATAAATGATATTTTTGATGAGATAGATGGTAGTATAGGGAAATCTTTATTTGCAGATGATGGGGCTCTGTGGGTGCGGGGACATAATCTTATATATTTGCAGAAAAAGATGCAGGATTCCATTTTGAAAGTGGAAGGTTGGGCAAATAAATGGGGATTTAGAATGTCAGTTGCAAAGTCCCAAGTTATTTGTTTTTATAGAAGACATAAGGAAGTTAATTTAAATCTTTATAATCAGAAGCTTGAACAAGTGAATAAAGTGAGGTTTTTGTGTGTCATCTTTGATGAAAAATTAACTTGGAAACAGCACATAGAATCAGTTCAAAATAAATGTAAAAAATGAATAATTTGTTGACATGTCTCGCTGGACAGGAACGGGGAGCTTCAAGTAGTGCGCTGTTGGGAGTATATCAGGCACTCATGAGATCTTCCTTGGATTATGGATGTATAGCATATATGGCAGCTGCTGATAACCATTTGAGGAAACTTGATAGCGAACAAACACAAGGGTTAAGAATATGTTGTGGAGATTTCAGATCATCTCCTTTAACTGCTTTGCAAGTTGAAATTGTTGAGTTTCCTTTAAGAGTAAGAAGATTGAAGCTAATGTATGTGTATTGGGTAAACCTACAGGGAAAAAATTATGATCATCCAACTAAGGCTGTGCTGCAGGACTGTTGGGAACATCATAAATCTGATTGTAATAGCTTTGGATGGATGGGGGACATCAAAGCTCATAATTTTGGATTGACTCAGTTCCAGTATAGTTTTATGGTTCCACAGTCACCAATTCCACCATGGTTATTTATCACACCAGAAGTTGATCTGAAATTGGGGGAATTACTTAAAAAGGGAAAGACTCCAGAATGGGTTATAGTGAATAATTATTTTGGGAGATTTAAAGATACTATAATTATATATACAGATGGATCTAAAGATCCAAATAGTGGCAGAACAGGAGCAGCTGTGAATATCCCACAGCATAAAGTCATGATTAAAAGGAGAACAACAGATCATCTAGCAGTTTTTACAGTTGAATTATCTGCCATTATGTTAGCTTTAGAATGGTTGCGTGATAATATTAGGGAAGAAAGTAAATATATAATTGCATCAGATAGTCAAGCTGCATTATTAAGAATAAAATCTGGCAAATCTTGTAGATTAGATTTATTAACAGGTATATATCATTTATTAGTTCAGCTATATAATAAGAAATGTTTTGTTCGATTGGTCTGGATTCCTGCTCATGTAGGAATAGAAGGAAAGGAAGAAGTAGATAACTTAAGTATTCCTTTAAGCAAAAGTGAGGGTAAATCTATCATTCAAAATAAAATCCTTAAGGTTTGGCAGGAACAATGGGATAATCATGACACTGGTAGAGATTTGTATAAAATTCAAAAGTATGTGGGGGGTAATAATTGTATGAATGGTAGGCGGAAAGAAGAGGTAGTTATATCTCGAATTGTTCATACTGCACTTAATAGTTCTCTTTTCAGAATGGGGAAGCATGAAACAGGGACTTGTAATTATTGTAAGCAGATGGAAACAATAGAGCATGTATTATTAGAATGTAATAAGTATTCAGAGGAACATCAGCAACTAAAATCGATACTAAATAGAAAGAAAATAGGATTTTCTATGATAAATCTTTTAGGAAATAAATCAAATTATGTTAGAAATAAATTAACAAGTTTTTTTTTTAAACAGGGTTATTTAATCGTATTTAAAGTATGTGTGTATGTTTGTGTGTGTGTGTGCATTTGCGTACACACACACACTCATATATATATATATATATATATATATATGAGTGTGTATGGATGTGAATTTGCACATTCGTGTATATCATTGAGGTTTGTATTATTATATTCCCTCTGAGATTATTGATGACCACACTCCAGCCTGGTAGGTGGCGGTAAATGCACCTTAAGTTGGTTGCCATCCGCCAATAAAAAACAAAAGAAGAAGAAGAAGAAGACGTCCCCCAGTCACGTGACAGCTGTTGTAGGTCACGTCAGCTTGTTTTGGCTGTGTCGCGATCTAAGATTGTAGACTCTTTCAATGGTTAGAGAAACAACAGGAAAGGCTGAACAGACTATGGCTACAGAAAGAGAGACATGGTAAATTATTGGCGTCTGCAGGACATGCCGCCATTTTATCTACATTATGATAAAAAGAAGCCTCCGGGTTTTCCAACAGCTAGCTTTATCTGTTAGCTACACTCGTGCTAAGTTGTTTCTCAGTGTCAATGCAGGAATATATAGTTTCAAATCTATATTTTACATACAGTAGTGGTGTTTTTAATCCCTAAGTAAGTCAACTAATGGAACATATATTTTACAGAGGGGCGGCTTAAAGATGTGAATGAACGTCGGCCCAAACTGGTAATGAAACAAATAAATTGTGTTCATAAAGCTAATAAATCCCCACAGTTTTCCTAAGATTAATCTTTCAATCTTGTTTAGTCTGCTCTGAATTCAGCTCCCTCTGTAAAAAAGTGGTTTCCCAGCATCAAGAGTGAGATAAGAGTATTACCTGCAGGTAAGAGAGCTGCTTGCTGTGTTTTAAAGGGATCCTCTGTCCTGTTGTTGACTCAGTTCTCTGCCTGTTTTTGTCTACTCCTCAGCAATCCCAGCTTCCTCATTACCCAGAGAGGAAGATAGCTGAGTTCCAGCTGCGCATTGAGGCTTTGGAAAGCTAAGAGTTCTACAGGTGGTTGGACAATGAAACTGAAACACCTGTCATTTTAGTGTGGGAGGTTTCATGGCTAAGTTGGACCAGCCTGGTAGCCAGTCTTCATTGATTGCACATTGCACCAGTAAGAGCAGAGTGTGAAGGTTCAATTAGCAGGGTAAGAGCACAGTTTTGCTCAAAATATTAAATACACACATTATGGGTGACATACCAGAGTTCAAAAGAGGACAAATTGTTGGTGCACGTCTTGCTGGCGCATCTGTGACCAAGACAGCAAGTCTTTGTGATGTATCAAGAGCCACGGTATCCAGGGTAATGTCAGCATACAACCAAGAAGGACGAACCACATCCAACAGGATTAACTGTGGACGCAAGAGGAAGCTGTCTGAAAGGGATGTTCGGGTGCTAACCCGGATTATATCCAAAAAACATAAAACCACGACTGCCCAGATCACGGCAGAATTAAATGCGCACCTCAACTCTGCTGTTTCCACCAGAACTGTCCGTCGGGAGCTCCACAGGGTCAATATACACGGCGGGGCTGCTATAGCCAAGCCTTTGGTCACTCATGCCAATGCCAAACGTCGGTTTCAATGGTGCAAGGAGCGCCAATCTTGGGCTGTGGACAATGTGAAACATGTATTGTTCTCTGATGAGTCCACCTTTACTGTTTTCCCCACATCTGGGAGAGTTACGGTTTGGAGAAGCCCCAAAGAAGACTGTTGCATGCCCAGAGTGAAGCATGGGGGTGAATCAGTGATGGTTTGGGCTGCCATATCATGGCATTCCCTTGGCCCAATACTTGTGCTAGATGGGCGCGTCACTGCCAAGGACTACCGAACCATTCTTGAGGACCATGTGCATCCAATGGTTCAAACATTGTATCCTGAAGGCGGTGTCGTGTATCAGGATGACAATGCACCAATACACACAGCAAGACTGGTGAAAGATTGGTTTGATGAACATGAAAGTGAAGTTGAACATCTCCCATGGCCTGCACAGTCACCAGATCTAAATATTATTGAGCCACTTTGGGGTGTTTTGGAGGAGCGAGTCAGGAAACGTTTTCCTCCACCAGCATCACGTAGTGACCTGGCCACTCTCCTGCAAGAAGAATGGCTTAAAATCCCTCTGACCACTGTGCAGGACTTGTATATGTCATTCCCAAGACGAATTGACGCTGTATTGGCCGCAAAAGGAGGACCTACACCATACTAATAAATTATTGTGGTCTAAAACCAGGTGTTTCAGTTTCATTGTCCAACCCCTTAGATCCCTCATGCAAACACAAACCATGGACTCCCAGAGCTTACAGCAAAAGGAGAGGATAGGCTCAAGGCTCACCAAGAGCTGGTCAGTGATGAGGTTGCCCCCAAACCTCAGCATGAAAAGAAAGTTAGCCAGCTTTTAGATACTCTGCTGATTAATTTAGTCTCATGACTCTACTGCAAGAAATACCTCATCTAAGAAAGTGGAAAATTTCAAGCTGCAAACAGCTACCACCTGTTTGTTTCGACTATTAAAAGAAGAGACAATGAAGCTCAAATGTAACTTTAAACACACCAGTTGAGGAACAGTATACTTAAGCTATAAATACAACATACGTAGCTTGATACATGCTACAAAACCAGCGATGAGTAAAGGGTAAAAATGACTAATGTATAATTGTCTGTATTCTGTTCCTTATACATGTCTAAATTTAGTATTCAGCCATTTTAAATAACTGCAGTGTACACAAGAGCTGAGTACATTTGTATCACACCAGCAGAAAGGTGAGGTGCTTATAACGCCCGTTTTTGTTAAACACTTTTTACACCATGATCAACACAGCGAGCCACAGGCATCAAAAACGTGTTCATTTGGACTCATTAATGTTGATTAATGGATTTCAACATTAAACTCCTGTACGAACTCTTCTGGAACGTTTCAAAATAAAGTGCATTAACCTTCTTCCGGCACAGCCAGGAAACGGATAACTGCGGATTTCCTGTGACGCCGCTGCCCAAATAAAAGCACAGCTGTTGCTACATCCACCCTCTTCCACATGGCCTTCGAAAGGGACCGGATAGGGGAGACAAGCGCGCTGATGTCTCTTTGCTGGCAAACAGACATAAACTCTTCAACTGGATCCAAGGATGTCATACGATCATCGATCATATGAAAAGTTGAATACGAATGAAATACTGTCTGTGTATCTGGTATTTTCATTCATGAACGGGGAAATTAAGGTGTAAGAATTGCTTACTTTCTCTCTGAGGCCTGCAGAAGCAAACTGTCCCAGAGAAGTTAGCTACAGAGACATGGCCTCTCATTCTGGAAGGAAGACAGCAGAGACCCAATCACCGTGGTTACGGTAACGTGCAGTGTGGTTGACAGAACGGGCCGTCTTTCTTTCACAGCCACGGAGGTTAGCTAGACGCTAACCGTTTGTTCACAGACCAGCCGATAGAACAGCCGCCACTCCCCACAGCTAAGGAGGTTAGCTGTAGCTAACCGTTTAAAGACCGTGGACGTTTCTTCAAACTTCTCTGCCTTGGACAACGTTCGTCATCACAGTTCATGAGGTTAAGTGTTTGGGTAGAATAATATAGAAAGATTTAGATTGAAATGATCTAAACGTTTTTCATTTTATGAAGTTTGGTTTTGTTTGTGTTGAACTCCGCTATCTTGGTGCTAGCAGACTATCTGCAGCACACATGCTCAGGTTGTGTTCTTTGTTTGTTTTTAAAATTAAGTCACACTATTAAAGGGTGATTTTAAACAGAAGATTGATCATAACGCGCTTATGCATTTTAACCCTTTTATTGACGGTATTTTTAAAGGTGTGTGTTTGATTCTGGTTCTAAGCTAGCAGCTTCTTTGTTAGCTCAACTGCTAACAGGTAAGGACGTGCTTGCTGCCAAATAATATTTACCCAGAAAGGTTTAGTTTTCAATCCAGTAAATAATGTGTCCCTAACATCATTTTACTAAATTTGATAACTAAGTAAACACCATTAAACCCCATTTCTCCAGAAAGATTTGGCTCTTTTCCGAAATATTCCCTTAATAATATTTCTTCAAATATTATTTCAATAAATAAAGGCAGCTAATGAGACACTGTTGAGAATTAGTTATCCAGAAGGTTGGTTTTATTCAGCAGATCATTCTTAAAACATTTTATTAAAATAATATTTGATCTGATCTTGCATTGTGAATGGTTGTCTAAATGTTTGCTGATTATTGCCTAAGTTAGTTCTAAGACTAACTTAACTTCATTTCCAGATTCGTCAAGATAATCCTTGGTTCTCAAACATAAACATTGCATGGTAATGTTGCATCACTCTTGGTCATGATTTTCAATCATCTTTAATCAACTTGTTTATATTGTGCATAGCCCATTAGTCTTCATTATTCTTTAATTCTGCTTGGTAGTTTAGTTGGATTGTTTTAGCATAGTAAAGAGTTTGTTGATTGAAATATGTTTGACTTTGAGTTGACTTATTTTTGTTAATAAATTCTTGTATTTTAAGAAATTGTGTGAATTCATTCCATGTGTGTGCAGAGTTTTGCTGTTCAATAATGTCAGAGCTTGGCTCACACCTTTCTACTTTGTCCTAATACCACCGCCTTACTGGGACAACCCTTAACAAACCAAAATATTATTTGATAAATATTAAATAATATTCTCAGATTCATAATCCCAACATTAATGAATGTAGGAGAGGAACCAACTCTGGTTTATGAAATCTTGTGTATTTTTACCAGTCCTGTCAGGTGTTTAGGAAACATTGATAAAACTGGCAGGTGCAAACAATCATTATTTTATACACCATACTACTGTTTACTTATAGTATCAGTTTCCTCGCCTCCAAACTTTGCAACATGGCTGAATAAACGGAACAGTGTCTCATTTCTCTAAGATTGTGAATTGACAGCATGAAAGATTATCAACACACTAAAAAGATGCATACATAACCCTAAACATAGTTTTCCTCAGAAATAAAGTATCTGCAAATTAACTTTCAAATCTTATTTTAATAGGATACATTGAGGTTGGGTTTTCTGTACAAGATTTTGCTCCATCTGATCTAAAGCAGACCTATCTCCCCTTTAATACCCTTCCAGTTCCACATCACAGTGGTTCCCCACTTATCTCCCCAAACTCCTGATGAAAGGTCTTGATGTCCAAAAACCATGGCTGTTGTGGGTTTAGAGTGTCAGGTTTCCTTTAAATGCTGTTCTAGATGTCAGCATGACTCTACAATGACATGACTTGGAAGATGAAATCGATTTATTAGCCATTCAACAGTCTGTACACAGACATACACAATGAAACCGCAGGTGCAAACTGTTTAGATTTACTTACCATAATTAATTTTGTGCTATTTAATGTATACACAGTCTGTATAGAGAAATCTACTGTAATTACAACATCAATCTTCCTTAGAAATCCTGAGTTTTGCGGCTGCTATTTTAAGACAAATCCGATTTCAGGAGCTAAAAGTTGTATTTTTCCAGTATTGTCCTCTGTGTTAAACAGAAATATTAAACAGAATATTTAGGCTTTAGCAAAACTTACACAACGTATGGCAAGTTTATGCAATCACTCTCCACTTTAATTCCCTTTTTAACAGGAAGAAACCAGGAGCAGAACCTGGCTCAGTGTTAGGCTACCTGCCATGATCAAGTGGGGGTTTAAGAAGCCAAACAGATACACAAAAACCTGGAAGTGCTGTTTAGACGTACTCCAAGAAAAAGTAAAGACTTACTGGTCGCGGTAGCTCTTTAGTGGCATCTTCTAGAATAATTATCAGTTATTGGGTGATATAGCTCCTTCGAATGGTTGTGTCTTGGAGAGATGGGGTTCAACATAGAAAGTCAGAGCCGAGTGGATCATTTATTGAAAGAACATGAAGTTAGCAGCAGCAATAACTCAGCCAATGGCCTCCTTCAGGAAGTTGTCACAGCTAAGCAGGAACGACAGGCTAGATGTACTGTAGCATTAAGGAAGCAAAACAAACTAGTGAGTTAATGGCAGCAATAATTGCAGATAATGCATAATTGGAGAGTAGTAGGAGAAAGTTGCAGAGTGACGGACAGATGGTCAACATGTTCTTATGTAAGCCTGTAGCTGCATAATTCCAGAAATAGCAAACACCTTGTTTTAGACCACAATAATTTATTAGTATGGTGTAGGGCCTCCTTTTGCGGCCAATACAGCGTCAATTCATCTTGGGAATGATATATACAAGTCCTGCACAGTGGTCAGAGGGATTTTAAGCCATTCTTCTTGCAGGATAGTGGCCAGGTCACTACGTGATACTGGTGGAGGAAAACGTTTCCTGACTCGCTCCTCCAAAACACCCCAAAGTGGCTCAATAATATTTAGATCTGGTGACTGTGCAGGCCATGGGAGATGTTCAACTTCACTTTCATGTTCATCAAACCAATCTTTCACCAGTCTTGCTGTGTGTATTGGTGCATTGTCATCCTGATACACAGCACCGCCTTCAGGATACAATGTTTGAACCATTGGATGCACATGGTCCTCAAGAATGGTTCGGTAGTCCTTGGCAGTGACGTGCCCATCTAGCACAAGTATTGGGCCAAGGGAATGCCATGATATGGCAGCCAAACCATCACTGATCCACCGCCATGCTTCACTCTGGGCATGCAACAGTCTGGGTGGTACGCTTCTTTGGGGCTTCTCCACAACATAACTCTCCCGGATGTGGGGAAAACTGTAAAGGTGGATTCATCAGAGAACAATACATGTTTCACATTGTCCACAGCCCAAGATTTGCGCTCCTTGCACCATTGAAACCAACGTTTGGCATTGGCATGAGTGACCAAAGGTTTGGCTATAGCAGCCCGGCCGTGTATATTGACCCTGTGGAGCTCCCGACGGACAGTTCTGGTTGAAACAGGAGAGTTGAGGTGCACATTTAATTCTGCCGTGATTTGGGCAGCCGTGGTTTTATGTTTTTTGGATACAATCCGGGTTAGCACCCGAACATCCCTTTCAGACAGCTTCCTCTTGCATCCACAGTTAATCCTGTTGGATGTGGTTCGTCCTTCTTGGTGGTATGCTGACATTACCCTGGATACCGTGGCTCTTGATACATCACAAAGACTTGCTGTCTTGGTCACAGATGCGCCAGCAAGACGTGCACCAACAATTTGTCCTCTTTTGAACTCTGGTATGTCACCCATAATGTTGTGTGCATTTCAATATTTTGAGCAAAACTGTGTTCTTACCCTGCTAATTGAACCTTCACACTCTGCTCTTACTGGTGCAATGTGCAATCAATGAAGACTGTCTACCAGGCTGGTCCAATTTAGCCATGAAACCTCCCGCACTAAAATGACCGGTGTTTCAGTTTCATTGTCCAACCCCTGTTTATATATGATGAAGCTTGATTATTATTATATAAGTTGTAAGAAGAAGAATTTTTAAATTTGACGTATTTTGTATAATAACCAATATTTTGTATATATAACCCCATATATATTCACACAATTGCAGTGTTTTTTTTATTTTTTATTTAAACCACAGCTGGCGTTGTTAGCAGAAGGAATGCAGCACAAGGTGGGTGGTCATTGCAGCTTTAACTGTTTTGCTTTCTTAGCACCCAGGAAACTGCAGTGTTACAGTAGGAAATACACATAGTGCACCATATCACCATCAGAACAAGTTTAATTAACAGAGTTGGTGTTGTTTTTTTTTTTCAATTATAATTTTAGTTGAAGAGAAATCTGTTAGATTTTTTATAATTAATCGACCGTGTGTATCTATGCATGACATTCATAATGGTCCTCTCTCCTTAATTCACGGTTAAAAGCATTCGACTTAATGAGCAGTATGATGGTGGGAGCCAGGAGAGCATAGGTGAGAGCGACTCAGCAAGCAATTCTCTCGGATGCTTTAAATCGTTAGCAACAGAGGAGACCTCCAGCTTCTCAGAGACAAGGTTTCAAAGCCTTGTTTCCAACAGCTCCATCTCAGGCACCTTAGGGGAGGCCTGTTCAGTCCAGGACCAGCCCCTCTCCTTTGACCAGACACGGCTGGCGGTGGCTACAGCTGCATTACGAGGACCAGCTCTGCCTCAGAGTTCCTCTCAAACACACAGACTTGCAAGGATGCTTCTGGTTTTCCAAACCTTAATATGTTTCACTCACAACAAATGGTTGCATTTAAAAGCTGGAACCCTGAGAAAAATGAGGGAACCACAACAGGTTGTGTAGTTAAAACAGAACAACGTGTTGATCAAGACAACAAATCAAGAAGTGAAGCAGGATCTGACTCAAGAAAACCAGAGGAGAAGAGTGGACATATCCTGGGACTTGATTGTTACTCTTCTTCCGATGACGACACCAACACATAGTCATTTTTCATACTGTTATATGATGATCGTTTTTGCTGTGTTATTGAATTGCCTGAAAAACCAAGTGGTGTTCAAAAATATTTGACCTAAATTAAAACATTATTTTTCATAATGATGGTCAAATTTCTTAAAAGTCCACATTTGTTACAAAAACATAGTGTAGGCAAAAAGAATTAACGTTAGTTACTTACTGCTAGCTCCATTACGGTGGTATGCTGGCCTGAGTTATGCAGGGTCCGCACTGTGCAATGCTCCGCTTTACTGTGGTACGAATTAACGCAGAATATATCCCTCAGCAGACAGCACCACTCAGCCACTACATAGTAAAGCAACGACATGACCCCACCATTACTCTCAAAATGTTTAAGCCTAAACAGTGCACCCAGACTGAAGCTGACAATTAGAGCAGAAACTAGACAGAATTATTGGCAATCTACCCAGCTGTCTGTAGTTGATCAAAGAAAATATGATCCAAAATCCCCAGAGTCAGATATATTGAACACAACTGTGGCTGATCCTTTATTTGTTCCTCAGTACGAAAATGTCATTGTTAAAGGCAAATGGAAGCTCACAGAGCACTAAAATAAGTAAAAATAAAATATTGCACAATCAAAGGTACACATTTCCAGGAAGGATGTTACCACTTCTACTAAGAGTTATCTTTACTGCTTTGTAGTACAGGTGAGTGACACTTTTAAATAAATATTTTTTTGAATTTGTGCTGAAATGCCTTCTACATTTTAGTTTTTGAAGCAGTAAAATAGTCATGCTGTGATTGGTATTTTTAACAGTTTTATTAGAAGGTACCTTGTGGTTTCAAAAAATGTCTGAATTTTAGTTTCATAACAACATTAAAATGATGGTTTTCAATGTTTTTGCAAAAGACAACTGAAAAGTGTGGTGTGTCTTTGTACTCAGCCCCTTTACTCTGACACCACAAAATAAAATCCAATTCAACCAATACATAGACAAATATAGCTTTAATGTGCCTCTAAAAATCTGTATTATGTCTTCAAACAGTTCAGCGTCCAAGAATGACGAGAGTATGGTAAAAATGCAAACTTAATAAGACATCCTCATCCACCTAAACTTACAGTTCAGGCAACTATGGCAATAATCAAAAGTAGCTAAGAGGTCCAGAGTAACTCTGGAGGAGCAGCAGAAATTCACATGTCATGCATGCAAACTGTTAGTCATGTACTCTTCAAATCTGGCCTATGTAGAAAAGTGTCAAAAAGAAAGTCATAAGAATTCCAGTTTGCCACGAACCATGTGGGAGATACAGCAAGCATGTTAGTGAAATAAAACCAAAATGCTATGTGTGGTGAAAAACTGACATTGTTCATCATCCTAAAAACACCATCTTTAATTGACAGAGCAAGACAGCCACAAGGATGCATTTGTAGGTTTTGAAAAAAGGTGAGTTTGTTTCCCTCAAAATTAAAAAAGCAACATATAAAAATCAACGATGTCACAGCGCTCTTCAAAAGATGAAATGAACTGAAAAAAGTTTAGCTTTAACAGCAACTTAACTGTAAACTTAATGCCTAACAGAAAAAATCGGCCTACCGAACATGAGACAAGAGAATCTATTTTATTTTACCTGTGAAGCACTTTGGTCACTATATTGTGTGTAATAGTGCTTTTAAAATAATTATTAATTTGTTTAATATATGGCCTGCACTGGTATAGCACTTTATCAAGTCCCCAGAGACCCCAAAGTGCTTTACACTACAATCAGTCATTCACCCATTCGTACACACATTGACACATACATTCACACACCACTAGTGGTAAGCTACTTTGTAATATGTAAACAAAGCTTGTGTCATGTTTGAATATGACCCAAATGAACTTATATTGTGTAATTTGTTAGTGCAGGGGTTCCTACTATTCACTGTGTGACTGCCAGTGAGGCATTACACTATCCGTACAGTAAAACATGGTGGTAGCAGAAACATTCTGTGGAGTTTTGTTGTCAGCAGGGAAGGGGAAGCTGGTCAGAGTTAAAAGGAAGATGGATGAGCGTAATCCAGGACAATCATGCTGAAAAAAAAATACTGCTTTATTTGTAAGAGGTTTTAAAAACCATAAAGTCTTTCCATTCACTTCACAAATTATGTGATACTTGTGTTGTTACGTTATTCTGTCACATAAATCCAAAGAAAATATATTAAATTTATGGTTGTAACGTTACAAAGGGGCATGAATGCGTTTGCCAGTCACATCTCTTTTTATCAGATGCTAACTCATCAAATGTGCAAAAACCTAATATATATTTCTAGAAAAACTCAGTTGAATAGAGTCATTCTCTTCAGGTTGAGAACTTCATTGTCATTTTCTGAGTTATTTGTGATATCAGTCATCAAGACCACAACTACCCTCATTGTGCAGCAAGACAGAGGAAGACAGAGGGAAAC
The DNA here is from genome assembly GCF_021462225.1 of Girardinichthys multiradiatus. Classification (NCBI taxonomy): domain Eukaryota; kingdom Metazoa; phylum Chordata; class Actinopteri; order Cyprinodontiformes; family Goodeidae; genus Girardinichthys; species Girardinichthys multiradiatus. The sequence continues at coordinate 35,177,791 of NC_061802.1, read as the reverse complement.
ACAATGACTGAGAAAAGTACTTGCTGATTCAGAGATTTGTCTTATTTCTCTCGGCTGGTTATAATAACTGGAGCAGCAGCCGTGAAAACGACTTGGTTAGACCCCAAACCCCTACCCTCCCACCTAACCCGCTCTGTGTTCCTGCTGCTGCTAGTGTTGCTGCGAGGGCCTGTTTCAGCATGACGCTTCTGGGAAACAGACACATCAACTTGCAGGCTACCGGCAGTCTCTGAAGTTTATGGTTAAGTTTGACGTAATTGCCCTTTAAGTTGGAGCTCCGTGTGCACGATGCATGGTGGGTTTCCCTTTGTCTTCTTGAACCTGGAGAAATGAAAGAAAACCTTCGCAGCAACGTTCTGATGCTCACCTTGCTGTGAAAACCGAAGTTCTGACACACATGGAATCTCATGGAAGATTTTGCATATAGACAATGCGTAGACATCACAAGAATAGCTTCTCTTCACTTGATATAAATCATAGTTCAATATGCACTCTGGAATGAAGTTTCAATATGCCTGCGTGGTTCAGTGCTGCTGCAGAAAACATGAGCTTCAAAAATCTCTTATTTATTGCTTATCTATGCATCTGCAAACATACCCTTTTACCAAAGCCATCTGAGGTGCACATATATTTATATTATATTGTAGATATGTTTATACTGTTTAATTTGTACTGTATTGCACCGACTACGCCAAAACAAATTCCTTGTATGTCCAAAAACGTACTTGGCAATAAAGCTTTTCTGATTCTGATTTTGATTCTGATTCTAAAAAAGACCTCAAAATTTTGATCAACTGGCAGATACGTCATGCAAGAGAAGCATGTTACACTTAGCAACTGAAGCCACAGTGCACTTGCTCAATAACGATTAAAACGAATCCAAACCTGTGGAAAGACCACAGCAGGATCGGTTATTAGTCAGGTGGCAAGAAGGCGACTATGTGCACGTTCAGCCTTCCTGTAAGCTATGTCTAAGGTATTTGTTGTTATAATTCTCACCTCTGTTCATTTATGGCAGTGAATGTTTCTGTGAGCCTTTGAAAAGCAGCACACAAGCCAATGCACGGAGCTCAACCCTTTTCATGTGGCAGCAGCTTCTTCCCACCACGGATACGCGGTGTGCTTTTGAAACTGCTGCATCACTGTTTACCAACAAGCAGGGCCCTCATCTACACTATCACACAGAAAGAATGTAGTTCAGCAATCAGAAAGCATGTTTGATTGGGTGGAATATGGTTCAGTGTGAAGAGTGGGTCAGTTTAAATGCATTAATATGGAAAACAGCTACTGATAGGAGATGTTACTCAGTCTTTCCTTTCGTGGAATTTGTGAAAAGGTCTCTTTATGTAGAAAATGAGAGGGTGGTTAGTGAGGTGTGGGTCAGCTAAACCTCAAACTTCCTTTACATACAGGTGCAGCTAAACTTATCAGTCTGCAAACTACACAACTAAATATAGATGGTTTTGCACATAAAACCTAACATGCATGACTTATATGTTGAGAAAGAATTTAGTAGATTAAGTCCTTAATGAAAGAGATGGCTTCTTAGTTTAAGCAAGTTTAGTGTAGAAAACAGTGTTTAACTCTTCAGGGGAGGCGTGGGAAGGATTAGTGGGTGGCGAATACTTAAACAGCTTCTTGGGTTTGACATAAAATTGACAGAGTTCCTCAGACACAAGTCCACACCTTCTTCAGTGCAGAGCAGACAGACTCGCACGCAAACTCACTTCTTAGTCAGGACCTGCACCATGAGCTTGGACCAGAGGTACCCATTCCCACAGGTGTTCCTGGTGGATGAAGGTGGAAGTCAACGCCAGTCTGTGTCGCCTCCAAACCTTATTCCCTGCTGGTCATTCCCGCCAGCTCAGGAGGCTATGAGGAGCCGCGGCAAGAGCCGGACCTGCATGGGGGTCAGCCCCAGCCTGGCTATGGTGGTGCTGATGCTGTTCCTGCTGGTGTTTGCAGCCCTGGGGTTTGAAGCCTGGCAGATCCTGAACATACAGAAAAAACTCAAAGATGTAGAGAAGGTAAGGGCTGACAAGAACATTTTTGAGTTAATTGCAGCATTTTACCAAAAAAAAAAAAAAAAACTTTTTTAGGGTTTTACATTGTGTTCTGTTTGTTTAAATAGCACAAAGGTTTTGAAGACACGATGTTAGTCCTTTATGTGCGCTGCTCAGCAGGAAAGTTGTAAAGTAGGACTTGTGACATTTTTGCATAAAGAGGGGGTGACAGAGAGGTGTGAGGTGGGAGAATGGAGACATAGCTGGAAAGTTTGGGCAGACCTGCGATGTTTAATAATTAATTTATAACAGTTTAGTATCATAGCTTCACTTGTGAACCCTGACATTTAAAATGCAGACCAAAGTCTCGGTCGTTCCACTGTGGTCACCCGTCCATTTAGACAGGATATCCTCTATCTCACATGTGCAAAGCTTTAAGCTTTAGAAAGCACTGAGCCACATGTCTCCGTGTGATGTGGCATTGAGTTTCTGTTTCTTTTATTTCTTTTAAGATTGAGCATGAACCCGTGACTGAGTTTGGTGCACCTCTGAAGCAAATTGGTATGCGAACATTGTGTTCTCAATAAATGAACTGTTCTTTTATGTTGGAAATGTTCCCTATCAATAAAAACAGTTGATGGCACTAATTGGTTGGTCATTTCAGGTCTCTACAAGCCAGAATCAATTGAAGAAGAGAAAAAGGACAGATGTGCTGCTCATGTTATTGGTAAGGTTTCTATTAACCTGAGATCAAGTCGTTAATATTTCTATGTCCACATTGCCTAATCTAACTGTCTCCTTGCAGGGCGGATTGAGAAAAAACCTTACCAAAAGACTTTGCGATGGGAACCGAAGGCAGGCCAGGCCTTCACCTCTGGAGCGGTGGCTTACCGCATCGAAGATGGCGCCCTGCAGGTTAACAAGTCAGGAGTCTATCAAATTTACTCTCGTGTGGAGCTGATCTTTGGGAAGTGCTTGCCCAGCTCTTCCTTTGAGCACACCATGTTTGTGAGAAGGGCAGGACAGACCTCACCTCTGACTCTGATGATGGCCCACAGATCGGGTTTCTGCCCCCAGCAGTCAGCCCACTCGTGGACCACAGAAAACTATCTCGGCGGCGCCCTGCAGCTGAAGAAGTTCGACAGAGTTTACGTGAACGTGTCCCACCCTGAGTATCTCAGTCACTCACATTATGGCAACTTCTTTGGCCTGTACAAGATCTGAAGAGATTCGATTGTTTTGGCTTTGATCCTTGATCCTTTGATTGTATTTTCATTATTTTATCTATAATACATGGACTAAATAGCTTCTTATTGCGATGTAAAAAACAAGAGATGATATTGCACATTTTATATTGGCAACTTAAAGGAAAAAAAGCACTGAGAAAAAATAACAGAGCATTTTTACACAAAACGTTCTGCTTTTATGGAAGATGTCTAGTCATTTGACACTAAGGTGCTGATTTAGTTGTAGCATTTTCAGTATTTATTTTGTATGCCTGTATTATAGTATGAGTGTTTTAAAGAGAAAATAAAGGAATGATTTAAGCAGATTTCTGTGTGTTGAAACGAAACAAAATGATGGTAATCTTTGTGAAATCTCACTCTGTTTTTGAATAGTCTGTGTAGTCTTGTGTAGAACTCCCACGGTAGTTTTGATCATGACCACTGGAAACTGTCTGCGTTGTGCTCCTGGTAGTGTGACCAATTCTCAATAATTCCACTAAGGTGCAGAAGTTCCAGCTTCATACCCAAAACAATATTTAGTTCACGGATCTGCAACCTTTGCAATCCAAATAGCCATTTTTGCCTACAGTCCAGCCAAATAAAAGCTGTTTAGAGCCACAAATGTTACATGACGTTTTGAAAAAAGACAATTTATAATTCTTGGTAAGTGTTTACTATAGTCAATTTGTTGTCATTTTTCAAGAACCACCATTTTATTTCTGTTTAAGGTGGAAAAAAAAAGAAAAACATAAAACCTTTGCAACAAGAGGATGGATACATTTTATTTTATGTGATGTTGATATTTATGAAAAACTATGTGAAAAAAGCACATAGTTTCCAACAGTTTTTAGTGATAAGAAAAATAGATCTTGAAAAGCATACCTGCTATTATGTGGGAATTCAATGCACTTTTCCATGAAAAAACTGGAAACCTCCTAAAGCCTTCATTTGTTATATTTATATTTAAAAACAAAAAAAGTGCTTCTTCATTATTTTTAGCCAAAGTTATTTAGAGCCATTGTGGAAGATCCAAAGAGCCACTTATGCCCTAGGAGCTGCAGGTTGCAGACCCATGATTTGGTGAATTTGCGATTAAATAACTCCAACCAGAGTAATTAGATAACCAGACACCAGAAAGACAAGCATGCATGCTTTTTCTTTTAACTACCCCCTTTTTTTCAGTTATAACACCCTCATTTCAGTGTTTGCTTTTTGCACACCACAAAGTTGGGTTAGCAGAGTGAGAAAATGTGCTGGCTGGGCAACACACAATGAGGGGATACAACAGTAGCAGTTTTGACGTGCTTCCTTCCTGTGTGAACATCTAGAGGGTCTTGCATGTCAGCAGGTTGGTTTTTGTGAAAGAGGTTGTGCTTCTTCTTGTCCATGTGGTGGGCCAAGATCAGAGGAGCTAGGTGGCCACATCTGTAAAAAAAAAAAATCTGCAAAGTATCTAAAAAACATTGCATTTTAATTTTTTGTGGGTTCAGTCAAATGTCTTACTTTCTGGCCTGTAAAAAACATTGTTTCAGACAAACCTTTACTCTACTGCCTGTAAATCAGAGGCTGGTTGATTTATCTTTCTATCACAGAATCAAAAAAAAAAAAAAAAAACTCCTACTAATGAGATAAACCTAAGAACTCCTACAAGGTGAAGATTTCACAAGTTTTGAAATTGCCTCTTATTTCCAAAACCACACATCTGAAGGTGTTCTGGGTTTTACTTAGCAGCATATTTGAGATAACCTAGCCTGGACGATGGCACGCAGGCTCTGCAATCAGCACACATGTGGTTTCATCTCTTTCAAGCATTCACTAAATTCATACCACAATATGGCTTCTGAACGCTATGGCAGTAAAGATGTGTCTCTATCTTGGTTCAAACACATCTTGTTGAGCTAGCAACATAATTGCACCTCTTTCTGCACACCATATCTTTTTCCGTTAATCAGCCAGCTGTAGATGGTTCCAAATCACACCAAATGTCTTATGATCCAAGCTGCACAGATTGAAGTAAAAATGCACTGCACATCAATTTGCAACAGAGATGTTTTATAATATTTAATCTGCTGAGACTGCATTTACACATTTATAAATAGGTTGTAAATGAGATTTAAATAAGTCATTATTGAAAAACAAGAGCATGTTCTTCAGTATGAAAACACAGCAAAAGAAGGAAGATAATCTTTTGGTTTTTTTTAAATATCTGTCAGTGAAACGTGGGTTGCAATTTGGGCCTTTGTAAACCATTTAGAGATGCAAGAGATTTTAAGTCAGACTTTTGTGCCAAGACAACCAAAGCCAATGTAACAAAATGGCTGAAGAAGTTAAATTAAATTGAAAATGATTTACAGTGGCTCTCGAAAGCCTTCACACCACTATTAAAATTCCAGGGTCTTGAAACTTAAACAACTGAAAACAGTAAATAATTTCCAAACTTGTTCAACCTTTTATGTAATGTACACTACCGGTCAAATGTTTTAGACACACTTTCTCATTTAATAGTGTTCTTTATGTTTATGGCTATTTACATTGTACGTAGATTCTCACTGAATGCATCAAAACTGTGAATCAACACATATAGAATTATGTAGCAAATGTAAATAGTTATGAAAATAAAGCGACCCATTAAGACAGGTTCTGTGTCCGAGAGATGAACATATTTTAATGAGAAATATGTGTATTTATCCCCCGAACAAAAGCCAATGATTTTGTCAAGATGCAGGCCGAAGCAGTGTCAATGTCATAATTTCAGTTAAGCGAGTCTTACCAACATTGACTAAAAGGTCACAGAAGAAGTCATTACTCCAAAAACTGTATAAAAAGTCAGATTACAAATACATTTAGCGCTTAGAGTCTTGTCCTGGTATCTGATGAAAATAAAATGTAACTGGTTGGTCATCAGAGATGGCTACTCCAGTCTACCAACCCAACTTAGACTTGTGCCCTAAAGCCTTGGAGTTAGCTTGGATTCCAGGGCCTGTATTCTCAAAGATTGTCAGAGTCCTCTCAGAGAGCTCCTAACTAAAATTCCTGCCAAGGAGTCTCAGCTTTAGAGTGATTCAGAGCTCTGCTGAGAGCGACTCTGAGCGAGGAGACGACAGAAATTCCTGCCTTAGTGAGGTGTGTTTGACCCTGTTGCTACATGTCGTTGACCCTGTTGCTAGGTGTGGTTGACCCTGTTGCTAGGTGTGATGCTGTCTTTTAAGAGCTGTGATTGGTTTTTGCAACAAACAAAAAATTGAACAAAAACAAATGTGCTCCTAGTAATCAATGGAGAGAAATTAACCAATGATAGAATTTAGACTGGAGAAGCAATGCGTAAATCATGATAATAAAACTTTGCTAAATTAAATTAAGTGTCACACAGCATCAAAATGTTTGGTAGCTTATTTACATGCTCATCATTATTTTGATTTGCTTATTGTTATGTTTATTCACCATGCTGGTCATTTTCTGACTTCATGTAATTGATATTAACATTGACACTCACCTGTCTGCATTTTACTGTGATAACCTTCTTGTATAAAGATGTTTGGTAAAACAACCAAAACAAAATGGAGAAAAATAGTTGGAGAAAAACGCACAGCTGGTGGAGGAGAAGAGAGGAGTGTTGAAAGGTAGTTTTGTCCCCGGGATCACGGTGCGAACATACAGATGAACTTCTCCACCGATGTGGGAACGTAGTCTTCTGACATCATCATGTACAATACAACAAATACCAATTTACCTCATTTACATCTTCCTCCTGTGTATATAGTGCTTAGATTATTGTACTGTATCTTATCTAGAGTATGTATTTATGTATCTACATATTTTTTCGAGGTTTTCCAATTTTTGTCAAATTTATTATTGTAAAATCATTTTATGTCTTTAAATATTTCAGTAATTCTGTACTATATTGTTTGCAGTTTTCTTCACTTTTCATTCATGGTTATTATGTATATGTTTCTGGTTATTTAACAAAGGGACTGTGCATATTAATTAACATTACATCAGAATGTCATGTAAATATGCCAGATTTTGCCACCGAGGCTAATTTTCATCTGTGGTCCCGTGACAGGTTGATGGTAAAAAACACAAATGACAGGCAGCACAAGGACACACAGTAACAACAGGACATAACATTTAACAGATTTAACAAGGTTAGTTATTATTAAATCAGGTTAGCGATTATAAGAACATTCTATAAACTCTAAAAAATAAAATCCTAACACATCCACAAAACCAAAACAGATACAATTAGTAAAACTTAGACATAACACTTGTTAATTCATAATAATTTATTCATTGTTGTTTCTATTATTTTATTTATCCTTCCTAATAATACCTTGCTAAAGGTGCGCCTTTAATCTCTCCTGCTGTTTACACTATTTAAGTTTGCCCTAGGGGGATGATAAAGTTTATCTTATCTCTATATTAATAATTGTATGATTGTTTTAGAAGTTTATGTGCTCATTTACTTGGCTGTTTAGTAGGTGGATATCTGCATGATCGATCCGGTAGCGTTTTATTAATTTACTGTTGTTCATTGTACGGAGAATATCTCTCTTTTCTGTCTGTCTTTCTGCCATCTTCTCTGCTTAAGACATTTCCTCACGTTAGGAGCTCTCTTAAGGCCTAAGATGCTTTGCAAATAACTTTTACCTTAACAAGGGAAAAAATCTTAGAATTTGAGGAATTCTAAGATTTTTCTTAGAACGACATCATTAGGAGTTACTTTTAGTCTTAGGGTTCTTTGTGAATACGTGCCCTGGCCTGAGACTATAACTTATCAGTTTTTATCTTATCTAATGAAGAGTGGAAAAAAAGCCGGTATGAGAGCTACAGACTGCAGCTGCTCCGCATATTTTTCTGTTAAAGGATGAGGAAATATTTCTAGATTACTCAAGACAACAACTCAAGACATCAGCCAAATGAACAATAACCATGTCAATGTTTTGGGGTCATAACCTAAAGAAATGTATTTATGACTTGTCATGGAAAATAAAAAATAAAAAAACATTTATGACTTTTAGAGAATTAGAAGTCTTGTCTAAGAAGAGGTGTTGCAGAAAAAAAAAGTCCTTTTACAAAACTTGGTGGGAAAAATATGACCAAAGAAAAACAACAACATGCCCACTGTAAAACATGGTGGAAGCAGCATCATGTTGTGGGCTAATTTTTCTTCATGGAGCAGGGTTTTGAGCAGTTCCAAATACTAGTCAGTTTTGACCCAGAAACTGTAGATGTCTGATGGATTTTATAAAGGATTTTATGTTTTAGCTTCCCAAAGAGGCTAAGACATTCAGATCAACAAAACAATGGCTTTACCATAAGAAAATGAAGGTTTTGGACAAGCCAGACATAAATCTGACTGAAAATCTGGCTGTAGAAAAGAGATTTTACTATGCTCCAATGGATTAGGGGAACCTTTGCGAAGTAGATTGGGAAACTATCATCTAGTCACAATGTGAACAGCTGATAGATTCCAACCAAATAAGACTTAATGCTGAAAGTAAATCAAAAGATGTTTCAACAAAGTGTTGTTTAAGGGTCAGATCACCTGTGCAACAAGATTTTTACACCTTTTGTGTTTGATTTTTCTCTCTGACAGATTTGTTTCAGTTGAATTATTTATGAAAAGATTTTAATATGGTTCATCTTGATCACAAGTCTTAAAAACATGGAATTTTAACAGGGACATGTGTATCAAATACTAGTTCTCCCCACTGCACCTATGAGTCAAAGGTAAGAACAATATTCGCTCCGTGAATGTCTCCTGCGGTCACTGAGTCATAGGCACATTTCACAAGATTTTTGAGTCATTGTAGATCTAGAAGTGTTTGTTAACATTTCCATTACAATAAAAATTTGAAAGAACCTATAATGTGACATTTTCACATTAATTCTAAAGTAGACAATGGAAAACAACAGAGACAAACAATATTTTTTTTTTCACTAACATAACTAAATAAAGTCATGTAGGTTAGTTGTTTGATTTGAAACCAAACTTTGAATTTGTATGATAATATCTTTTTTTACAGAAAACTCCTGTCAAATAAAGCCTGATCTCCACTCCAAGTGTCTGTGTTTATCAGTGAAGACAATAAATGCAGATTAGATTACACTTCAAAGAATGATCTATTTGGGATATTCAGGCTGAAAAGTTTGAAAACATTGAAATATTGATGGGCTTTTCTGACATGGTTAACCAACAATCAGTTAAAAAACAAGGTGCATTGTAGAATCAATGGTTACAAATGACCACTGGATAACCACTGAGGAACTAAAGGCCTTTCCTCATGATTAATCACAGTGTTCTTGAGACACTGAAAAACAGTAGGGTCAATAGTAAGGCTAAAAGGTCAAAGCTCTATATCCCAACTAGCAAAGTCTAAGGTGAACACACTTAAAAGCTGTTGGATGGAAGCTCTATTGATAGATGAGATGTGTAAAATTTTACAGTGAGAAATAGCACATTCCTGCATAAATGGATTACTTAAACTTGATTAATACAAATGTGTGGATTTGATACCTGTGTTTCTGACACCACTACCACATCAACACACCTCAAAACCCTTATCTTCTGCCATCTGGTGAATGATCCAAGTACTACAGGTGACAAGGTAGCGTGTTACTCAGGAGTCTAGGACGGATGCAGAGATTTTATAAGTCAGTCAGTCATTTTCTACCGCTTATTCCATAGTGGGTCACGGGGGAGCTGGTGCCTATCTCCAGCAGTCAATGGGCGAGAGGCAGGGTACACCCTGGACAAGTCGCCAGTCCATCGCAGGGCAACACACAAACAACCATGCACACACCCATTCATACACCTAAGGACAATTTAGAGTGACCAATTAACCTAACAGGCATGTCTTTGGACTGTGGGAGGAAGCCAGAGTACCTGGTGAGAACCCACACATGCACAGGGAGAACATGCAAACTCCATGTAGAAAGACCCCAGTCAGGAATTGAACCCAGGACCTTCTTGCTGCAAGGCAACAGTGCTACCAACTGCACCACCGTGCAGCCCAGAATAACAAGTCATTAAGTGAAATGTAAAAACAACAGATTATTTTCAAAATTCGTCTCTAATAGAACACAGAGTAACAATGTATCATGTTTTCTTTTTTAAACTGTAGTGAGAAACTTCATTAATTGTGACGTGTTATGGAATTCATGTATGTTTTTGTGGCCAGTGCAGATGTCAGATGCTTTTTAGAGCGTTTCTACATTTAATTTATACCATATTAATCAAAATAAAAAATTCAAACTCCATGCAAAACAACCCCAGGGATTCAGTTGAGCCAAGGCCCTTTTGCTGGAAGGCAACATTGCTGCCAACTGTTCCACCTTGCAGCCGTCATACGTTCTAGTTAATTTAAATCCCATAAAGAAGGGGATCAAGCATAAAATTCTCTATGAATTTATGATGTCTGGGTCTTTTTCCTTGTCTCTAGTGCCATCCATCAGATGGGTAAAATTAATTTGACAGCAGATACCGATGTAGGTGCAATTTTTTCCTTATAAATTATTTTGAAAGTTTGATTATTCGTTTCATAACCAAGTTTGATCAGAACAATAATGTACACCGAATACAATCTTGACCCCTTGATTAATACACTGTTGGTGCTTAATAACAAAACACTATTCACACACAACACTTTCACTATAACGACATGACTGGTCACTAGTGTCACTGGGAAATTTCCAGAACTGACCCTAAGCAGTAAGTTTCCGTCCATATTATTTACCCAGAGAGTTCACCAGTGTTATTTTGGCAACAGTTTATGTTCCACCTTCCGCTGTTGCTGACACTGCATGTGATGCCATCAGCTCAGTTGTTGCTAAGCTACAGACACAAAACCCCAATGCTTTTGTGGCAATTTCTGGCGATTTTAACCACGCTTCACTCTCTGCTACACTTCCAACGTTTCAACAGTTTGTCAGCTGCTCTACCAGAGAAAACAAAACATTGGATTTGTTTTATGCAAATGTCAAGGACTCATACATCTCTACAGCAAGACCTCCTCTAGGCAAATCAGATCACAATCTTGTTTTTCTCTGCTCTAAATAAAAGCCCCTTGTTCAGAAGCAACCTGTAATAAAAAGAACTGTGAGAAGATGGTCACAGGAAGGTGAAGAAGCTCTGCAAGGTTGCTTTGAGGCTACAGAGTGGGACGCACTGTGCCAGCCACATGGAGAGGACATCAATGCCATGACTGAGTGTGTAACCGATTATATAAACTTCTGTGTGGATAACATCATCCCCACCAGAACCGTGAGATGCTTCCCCAATGACAAACCTTGGATCACCAGTGACCTGAAGGACCTGCTTAACAAGAAAAAAAGAGCCTTCAGAGAGGGAGACAGAGAATTATGGAGGAGTTTACAGAAGCAACTTAAAGTCAAAATAAGAGACAGCAAGGAGGTGTACAAGAAAAAGCTGGAGAGCAAGCTCCAGCAAAACAATATCAGAGATGTGTGGACAGGGATGAAGAAGATCACAGGCTTCAAGCAGAAGGATGATCAGACCAATGAAGGTCTGGACAGAGCCAATGAACTGAACACATTCTTCAATAGGTTCAGTTCAGAAACAAGCTTCGCATCCTCCTCTCCTGCTCAAAGCCAAACAGACATTCCACCCTCCTTTGACCCACAGGAACCACAGCTGTCCAGTAACACCTCAAATGTTTTATCTTCCACCTCAGCCTTAGACCCTTCTGCTTCTACATGTTTGCCTTCAACCATATCAGAAGATGCTGATGCTTCATTTGCTTCCCCCTTCCACCTGTGTGTCTCAAGAAGTCAAGTGAAGATGCAACTGGAGAGACTGAATCAGAATAAGGCTGCAGGTCCAGTTCATGTCAGCCCCAGAGTCCTGAAGGCCTGTGCAGAGTAGCTCTTGGATTCTGCAGCACCTCTTCAACCTTAGCCTGGCCCAGAAGAAGGTTCCGGTGTTGTGGAAGACCTCCTGCCTTGTTCCGGTACCAAAGAAAACTCACCCATCAGTCCTCAATGACTATAGACCTGTTGCCCTGACATCCCACATCATGAAGGTCCTAGAGAGACTCCTGTTGGCCCACCTGAGTAAGCAAACAATAAACCATCAGGACCCCCTTCAGTTTGCTTATCGCTGTGGAGTTGGAGTTGAAGATGCCATCATACACCTGCTTCAACAAACCCACTGTCATCTAGATAAAGCCAGTAGCACTGTAAGGATCATGTTCTTTGATTTCTCCAGTGCATTTAATACAATCCAACCTGATTTGCTTTGTCAGAAACTCCAGAAGACTCAGGTGGAGGCCTCAACAATCTCCTGGATCAAAGACTACCTGACAAACAGACCACAGTTTGTGAGACTGAAGGGTTGTGAGTCTAACCAGGTAGTCAGCAGCACAGGAGCACCACAGGGGACTGTATTCTCACTATTCCTTTTCACTCTGTACACCTCAGACTTCTAGTACAAGACAGACTCCTGTCATCTGCAGAAATACTCGGATGATTCTGCAGTTGTGGGGTGGATCAGAGATGGACAAGAAGCTGAGTACAGGAAGGTGGTGGACCGCTTTGTGGCATGGTGTGGAAACAATCATCTCATCTTGAACGTAAATAAAACAAAGGAGATGATTGTAGATTTTAAGAGAAACAGGAATAAGTCAAAAACTATTTCTATCATGGGAGAAGAAGTGGAGGTGGTGGAGGAGTATAAATACCTCTGTGTTCACCTGGACAACAGACTGGAATGGAGATTCAACTGTGAAGTCATCTACAAGAAGGGACAGAGCAGACTGTACTTCTTGAGGAAGCTTAGGTCCTTTGGTGTTTGCAGCCAGGGATTTAAAAAAGCTCAACAAGCTGATAAAAAAGGCTGGCTCTGTTCTGGGGACTCCTCTGGAACCTCTGGAGACCATTGTGGAAAGACGGATTCTTCATAAAATGAAGAACATTATGGAGAACCCTGAACATCCTCTTCATGAGACTGTTGTACAACAACAGAGTGTCTTCAGTCAGAGGCTTCTTCAGATCTGCTGTAAGATGGAGCGCTACAGGAGATCCTTCCAGCCCACAGCCATCAGCATCTACAACGGCTCTTTGAAGAAACCTTCATAATATGAGCTACAACAACATTTAATTTCCCTTTGGGATTAATAAAGTATTTTTGAATTGAATTGAACTGAATTAAGCAACGGGTCCCTTCAGTAAACATTCTGAGAAAGATGAAACCACAGCTTTATATAAACTCGCATCAGCTGCAAAACAACAGCCTCATATGAGTGCACTGCCCTTGCAGGAAAGTTTAAAAGCCACTCTGGATGTGGTGGTGCAGTGCTGATGCATGCACAGGAGTCTGCACGAATGAGTTAAGAGAAAGGAGGAAGAGTACAAAGTTACATCCATATTAAGCTGAGGGGTTTTTGAAACATGCTCTGTGCAAACAGCTAATATCATGCTACAGTTGGTTTATATGAGAAAAAGAGCAGCATTAGAAACAGCTAACAAGCATTTTGCCAACAGGTAAACATGAGTGTTGGGGTTCAGCTTGGGGATGGTGCAGCAGACACTGGTGAAGGAAGAAATCGCAATAAGTATCATATAGCCAAACCTGGGTGAAGTTGCCCCCTCTTTCTTCAAATCAAATAATATTGGTGTAAATCAATTGTGCTATGTTTGTGCTGGTTTGTGCAGCAGATTTTTTTCTTTGTGATGTTCTGGTTTTAAAGTAATAAATGAAAGTTGAAAGGTCAAAAGGTCAATCAGCACCCTCATTTTTTTCAAATCAAACAAAATTGGTGTCAAACGTTTCTGCTGCTAAAGATGTTTTTTTGTTCTGTTTAAAGTCTCTATTTGATCAACTATAGTTTTGCCCACAGAAGTTTGGACGCTTTTCAGGATTACGAAATATTTCAGGAGAGCATATTCAGATTTTACAATTGTGTGAATCCTTGGAGCTAAAGAGACTATTTCATGTTCATTATATGCAGAGTTGCCCAGCTAATTAACAGTATGCCTGGAAAGTCTTAATAGAATATTCAACAATTTTAAAGGTCTGTTTTTTTAACGAATGCTACATTCAAGTAATCATTTTTGGTTAACCCACATAAAAAGTTGTTTGCAGAGATCTCTTCATATGTCATCACTTGGAGCTGCAATGTTGCCATTTTTTATTACTGCTTCTTTTGAAGTACAGAGCTGTTCAAATACAGCTTTTCTGTCCACCAATACTGTTTTCCATAATTGCTGAATTTCCTAAAAATATATTGACATATTTAAATAATTTCATCCTAGGGGAAAAATAATTTTGAGTCAGAAATCACTTCAAATTTTAGTCAAATGTCACTTTACACTATGTTAGTAATTGTGTTCACTTTAACCCTTCTAATACCATCAAGTTAGCACAGACGGGATTTGCTAAAAGTTTTTTTTTTTGCCCGATTTATCATTAGTGGTTATTGCAGAGTAAAACCTCCAAACAAATACATAATAACTACCAAATATTGCAAGTTGGATTGGACAAAGCAGGAGAACTCACTCACTGCACATGTTTCTAGTATTCTACAGCCAAACCATCAAAAGAAATTCAAGTGGTTGAGATATAATTTTTGGTCATGAGTTAGTTAAAATACGTAGGTTATTGATTCTGTTAAAGCATATTAGCAGACAAAATCATAGACATAATTTAGCTACTCACCTGCAGGATGGTCCGAGAACAGAGTTAGAAGGCAAAGGTTTTCTGCTTGTCTTTGCTGTATGTTATGCTCATAAACAAATAAGTCAAGGTGCAAAAATAAAACCTTAAGTTAAACCTGTTCTTCGAATCAAGGCATGAGCCTACAGTTAATATACTAAAGTAGAAAGCAAAGCCAAAAGACGAATCATGTTTAAAGTGGGGGGATTCATAGGTCTACAACTTCACTTAGGTCATAAACCTCACAAAACAGCACAATTTAACAGTTTATCCTGTGGTTAAGTCAAGAAAGCTCAAATGTAAAGAAAGATTGCCAAGAACAGCAATATCTCACAAATTGGGCCCAAACATCAACTAGGGTTTAAAAATCACAAACTGAAGCATCCTGACACATGAAAAGCAATGGCACTTTGCAAAAAACAACCACCCTTCCTGGTTACAAAAAGCTTCTGCAAACTCTAATTCCTGGCTAAGGTTTTTAAATGGAAAGCCTAAAACCTTGCCTTACATACATTATTTCTTTTGCATATTAGCCTTGTTTTTATTCTGCTTTGGTAAAGATGAACCTTACTTCACAATCCACTGTCAAGCGCTACTCTGGCGCTCTCTGCTGGTGTCATCAAAAGACAGGTCTAGTTGTAATATTTAAGACTGCTTAAGCATAATTTAAAAACAAAACTGCCCATTTTTAAATTACTTTTTACAGGAAGCACAAACACACCTATACAGCTGAACACCACGGATTATTTGCAAAATAACACACTTTTGCAAAATTGCAAACTATTTTATAAAAAACTACTTTGTCATCATTTCAGTCATACATTACAGAAGATAATCAATCTAGTTTTCTTTCTGTTCTAAAATCAGCAAACATGTGTTATCAAACATTAAAGCTCTTTATCAAGAAAAAGAAAATAATTTCTGATGTGTGTAGTGCAAAGCAAATTCCATAGATTTTTCATTTCCTGTCTGCAGCTCTGTGAAGTTTCTTTATTTGCTCCTGAAGCTTTATAAGTACTTAGTGTTGACTATGAGATGTGGTGATGACAAGTGTCAGTCTGTCCTACCTCAGCATTACTACATGGTCAATTGGTGTTACACATATTTGATTTAGTGAAATTTATCCTGTTCTTTCTGCATGTTCTCTCTTTACCTTAAGTCTTCCTCTTTCTGTTCATCTAACTCTTCCCTGGCCTTCATCTCTGTGGACTCCCCACTCTCATGTTCCTATTTTTGTACAGGGGAATTTACTGACATTTTTGTGCTTCTTTTATCTGAAAAGTGTGTTTTACACCATGATCTGATGTGTTTGGAAAGCTGCTGGATGTGTTTAACTAGTTGGTTCATAGGAAAAGCCTGTGCTTCGAAAGGGCATATGTTGATTTTGTGCTTATAACAGTACAAAGTGGGGCTGCTGTTTCCCCAATGGAGTGTGAGAATAAAATGATGATTAAAATAATTATTTAAAAAGCCTCAAGCAAATTGGCAAGTTTACAGCTAATATCTTCTATTTTAAAGTACATTTAAAGCACCTAACATATTGGTGAAATTGAAAATTTTGGCAGCAATTCCATCTAATTCATCACAGTGACTGGTGACAATGACAGTTGGCAGTGGAACGGCAGTGGAACGGCAGTGGCGATTTTTTTTTTTTATCTATAGGGTACTAATCTGTTTGGGGTGATTATTTGTGAGCTGTAAAGCAACATGAGTGTTGGTGGATTTCTACATATGTTTTACCCACCATTTTTGCCCAGCCATCAGGTCACAAACAGTATTGTCAAAAATAAGCCCTATAACTTAAACAATCCTTTCCAAGGACATACTTTAAAATGATTTTTGTTTTTTTTCTATCTCTAGTGTTAATAGTTGTAGTTTAGGTTACTGAGCTTTTTCTGGGTGTAATTAGTTTTAGTTGTTTTGGGACCTGATTGTGGTCACCTTTTTTTAAATGGGACCTCTACAACTGCATGTTGCATGATCAGGAGTTAAACAGGGCCAGCGCATAAGATAGGGCTGTTACTAATAATTACTATTTAAGGTTTGGTTTTAAATATTTAAAACTACATTTTTAACAATTAAAATTATGATTGAAACAATTATTGATTCATTTTCTGCTGTAGAATACCAGAAACCAATGGCATATATAAAGTACATATATGGAGTTGAAAAAGATCTGTTAAAACTGTATGCTGTCTTTTTTCAGTTATTTCTCCTTAGTAAATTTGTTTCTCATGGTAAGCTAGCATCTGAATTGTAGCTTGAGTAAAGGGCTGTCTCTGTCATGGTTGTCCTGTGTTAGGTATTTGAAGTTCAGTTTCTTTATGAATTTGTTTCCTCCCTGTTGTTTTATAATGTAGTTGTTATTTTCAGTTCATTCACTGTAGTTTAGGTTGTTGTTTCATTCTTGTGTTTTGATATTTCTGTCACTCATCAGCATTAATTAGCCTCCCTCCTCCAGTAGCTTTGCATTCTCCCTGCCACCAGCTGCTCCACATTTCATCTGACAGCTCTGCCAGTTCATTGTTCCTATTTCCACCCTGTCTCTGTATTTATACTCTGGTTTTCATTGCTCGCCACTGGATCCTTCTGTTTGTCATGCCAAGTCTGTTCTCGGTTTGCTACTCTGTTCAGTTTAGTTTTGAGCAGTCTTAGTATTTTAGATCATCAATTACAATGTAACTAACATGTTTCATATTCCTTAAAAACAGTGAATTAGCCTTTTAAGGTACAATTCCAAAGCTAATTTCATGTATCCTTTCGGTCAAGCTCATCCCAGGAAAATAAGAAGGTAAAGACATATGGCAAAGGAAGACAATGTTATTAAAGTCCACTTTGTCCATATATAGGAACTTTATATATATATATATTTTACTTAGATTATCAATAGGACACAAAGTCCTACTCAATGAATTTCCCAAGAACTGTGGAACAGCTAGAACGCCTATTCTTCAACATTTTGTGTAAAAAATACAAAAAATAAAAATGCAGAAGAGGGAAAGAGTGTCGAACAAGATAAAGTAGTAAAAGGTCGATAGCCAAATTCTTTGATTGAAAGCATTAGTGCATCCAAATAGTGTATCAAAATCAGCAAATAGACTCATGCGACATTAGTCAAGGTTCACATCAATCAATGCGCGTGTCTTTCTCATGTGGCTAACTGCTAGCTTAGAACTCTTCTTGGTAATCAGCTTTTACCTAAAAGTGAATGAGAAAAAACATGGATTTTTTCAGTTTCAGTGGAAAGGTGAAAGTGGACCGCTGATCACCTAGCTCCACATCTGCCGCAGCACCTAACATATTGGTGAAATTGGAAATTTTGGCAGCAATTCCATCTAACCCAGCACAGCGACTGGTGACAATGACAGTTGGCAGTGGAACGGCAGTGGCGATTTTTTTTAATTATCTATAGGGTACTAATCTGTTTGGGGTGATTATTTGTGAGCTGTAAAGCAACATGAGTGTTGGTGGATTTCTACATGTTTTACCCACCATTTGTGACCAGACATCAGGTCACTGTGCCTCTACACAACGTTTTACACCCACAGCGATAATCTCATGGTGTATACTAAAGTTCACATCCTGCACTAGATGATCTATATTGAAACACACCTAAAATAATTTACTTAACCTATTCCTTTTTTTTACTGTTGTGTGTTGATTTTATGAAATAATAATCTAACTAAAAATAAAATAAAAATTATAAGACTTAACCTCAGTCTTGCCAATAAAGCACATGTGGTGTAATTGTGATACTTTCCTAGTCCTGCATCTTGGAATGTACATATTTTTAAATAACAAAGTCCAATACCATGGATAGTAGCATCCCAGAGGTAAAGTTCAATTGTGACTGTGTAGTCTCTATACTTGGGTACATTTACTAAGAAAATGTATTGTTTTCAGCATAAGAAGGAAATCTTGTTACTCTTAAAGTCATCTACCTGGTCAGTGACATTTCAGAAGAGACAGACACTAATTCCAATAAAAATCCTGTGCTTGACTGAATTGCGTAGCTCTGTGCTTAACAGGTGATGGCTGCTAGCAAGCTGCTAGGTGTTTTATGGAAGTCTTAGTTAAATTATTTATAGCTTCCACACATTATTGTACATCTGCCTTGAGTTTTTACTGCAGGTCAGATACAACACATTAGGTAAATAACAAGTCAACATTGCCTTCCCATGCATTTGACACTGTAGCATAAATAATAGTATCAACTAAGCCAGAGTTTTTGGAATGTTGAAGATTTCTGTAGCATTAGCCCTATGGTTATCACAAGCCATTTACTGTCGGGGTTCCATTAGTGCCAAAAATATGTATATGTTTATGTGTCTATGTATATGTGAGGTGCTTATGTCTATGTATGCTGTGTATGTGAGGTGCTTATGTTAGGTGCTGATGTCTATGTTAAGTGTATATGTTAGATGCTTATGTTAAGTGTATATGTTAGATGTACATGTTAGATAGATGCCTATGTTAGCCCACCCCCAGAAAAAAAAAAACTAAACAGATGGGGGTAGTCATTATATATGGAGAGCTCATTAATTCAAAATGAAAAGAAACACTATTATAATTATGAATAAATACTCCATCCAATAAATAAATGTCCCCATGAAATAAAACAAAATATATAATAGAAATAATCTTTTTTTACTTTGTCAGGTATTTACTTACTTCCAGATTTATGCATTTAATATTTTACAATTTATTTCAAGATTACTCTATTTAATAATGGTATTTTATTTTTGATACTTTTATTTAGTAAAGCTACTTTAGGTGGGACTTTTATTTTTTAACCCCATTGTGTCTAGCAATCTTCAATGAAAATCCATGCTCTACATCAGAGATCTTCAACATGGAGGTGACACCATATCTGTACTTCGGTAACCCCACACTGGAATAAAATAAAAATAGTTGGGGAAAGTCACTATAGGCTTTATTTGCAAGAATATGTTCCTTAAAATAATGAAATAAATCCACAACCAAAACTGCTCATCTCACAAATTACAAACATTTTGCAACCATAACTGACAATCATGAAAATAACTTTTTTTCATTTTAACTGAAAATGCATTATTTTATTTTATATCGCAGACAAACTTAAACTGATGTCAATGAAACTAACCTTTGACCTCACACACTAGAACAACAACAACAAAACAAAAAAATCAAGTTTGATTCTAAAGGAATCCAAACGTTGGAGCCTGTATCAGGCCAGACTCCATGTAGAGCAGAAAGCTGTCATAGGTCTGGTGGATGGGGAGGCGCAGAGTGACCTCACAGGTGTTCGCCTCTGGATACAGTTTTCTACTGCCATCATCACATTGAAGAAACTCAATGGTTGGACGTCGGGGAAACCCAAGTGGGGGGATTGAGTTCAATCCTGAAACAAACACTAATATTTGTTCCAGTGTCACTGGTCGTGTTCCCTCTATAAAAAGTAAAACACAGAAAGTAAAAAATGTTACATTGACATTATACTGTGGTTTCTAAGTGTCCTAATTATCAATTGATTCTTTAACTGGTTTCATAACAATAACTACATACATGAGAAAGGCCGGACATTAAAACAGGGATGGCATTTACAGTAAAGTAATTTTGATATTTAAGTATTGATCTTTTAATGCACTCAATCTACAAATATCTTCTGAGCAATGCAATACCTGTATGTTGAGTAAGCAATAAAACACTACCTCCACTCCAGCTGGAGTGGAGGTAGAGAGACGTGTAGCTTGTTATGTTTTGCTCCACAGACAGTGCTCAACAGACCACCTTGTGGTGAAATTACGCTTATTGCTTCTTTAAAGAGTTGATACATCTATTGTAATTGAAAATGTCCTGTACAGATTACAGTGTTATTCATGTTAGTTGGTCTCTTAGAAGGATGGGTCTAAAAATGGAAGCATGAAATCTAACACAGTTCATAAAAAAATAGAAAAGTCATTATCAAAGATTAATTCTAATTAGGCACGCTCATCAAATGCCTGAAGGAAAACTACGGTATAATTGAAGCATCCAATGTGAAGCCATACTATCCACCTCAATCAGCCAGTTATTCCAAAACATGACTGTTTGGTTCTGTGCTCTGCGCCTGTTGCTTCCTGGTTCAGCAAAAGATACACTGAAAAGATCCAGGAGGTCCTGGAGCTGAAGGGCTTTGGGTCCACCCACAAATAGTGGTTCCAGTTCCTCTATGTGGCTTCTTATTTTTTCAGCAAGGCCCATGGCATTCATCCCATCCACAAATCTAACCAAACAGAAGAAAGCAAGGCATTTTGTGTTAGTTTTCATATATGACCTGGCAAGAATAACTTAAAATGTCTAGATTTGCTGTTTCCCCTTTGGCAAAGTAATTTAAAGGAAATACAAAGTGTAGCAGAATATATAAATTAGAAACCTACACAGAACATTCATATCATAATGTTCCTGCATGAAGCAGAACATATAAGACATATACAGAACATATAAAATGTAAACATGTAAAATCTCTCTTTGAAGTCATTACAAGAGCGTTTACCAAAGAAAAGCTCTTACTTATGTTCAATTGCATAAATTTAAATGGGCCATCTCATTTTCCCACTTTGACATAAAACATAATATTTAAGATCAAATATAACATTTCGTTTTTGTTTACTGCTCCAAAGCTTTCTGTGTCCTTCCTTCGACATATGCCCTTAGAGCTTGTTGTGTAAAGTACTCCTTTTCATCCAGACTTCGGAGACCCGCAGAACAGCCAAGAAGACAAAGAGAACCTGAAGCCTCCATTATGGCATCCCGTGCTTCTGCCAGAGTTTCTGCAGTTATTACCTGTGTAACAGCAAATGGAGAAATAATAAACATACACTTAATTAGAGCCATTCAAGGAAGCTTATTTGGATGACCAAATGTGATATTTGTGAGCAATTTCAGTTCCAATATGTCATGACCCCACAGCTTATAGACTTTTTTTCAATACCCTCCTGGTCTCATACTCAATTTACCCAAATATAACAGTATTACCTACCCTTTGCAGTTGCTCCTGCAGTTCTCTGTCATCCACTTCTTCAAGAGTGACTGGGGGTGTTGGACGACTGGCTATGCTGTGGTATAATCGGCGGGAAAAAAATAAGGGCTTGATTCCTCCATGGACAAGGGCCACACTTATCATCTGTCCCAGATTCCTGTAGTCGCCATTATCTACACCTAAAAAATTAAAGTGAAACCACCAAACACATGGACACAAGAAAACAGTTTATCAGAATTGACATCACAGTGCCAAAAATGTTAAAAACAAGCAAG
Organism: Girardinichthys multiradiatus; assembly: GCF_021462225.1. Lineage (NCBI taxonomy): Eukaryota > Metazoa > Chordata > Actinopteri > Cyprinodontiformes > Goodeidae > Girardinichthys > Girardinichthys multiradiatus. The sequence goes on along the minus strand of NC_061802.1, from coordinate 35,155,616 downwards.
TGACTTCAAATTGTAGGATAGTGTGGCATACTCCGAGACACCAAGGACAGATTCTTGTTGTAGTCGGGGCCATTAAAAAAAGAGCTGTCTTTTATTTCTGTGATTAGCAGGCGAAGGAACTCCCTAGTTGGCCCCCCGTCATCCACAGCTCCCTCTGTTACCCCGGCAGTGTCGACAAAGGTAACATTGAGCCTATGCCAAGGAGAAAATCTTTGTCTTTTGAATGCTCTAAAAGCACTTTCAAGAACAGAGTCCCTCATCACATTGACATAGTTAGACCGAGGAGGTGTCCCTTCATCCACCAGACTGGTAAGACTTTGCAGTATTGCAGCAGCACCCAGCCTGCAATGGATCCAACATTTAACCATCATTATAATTGTGCTCAAATTTGATCAAAGTTGTACTTGTTACTTTTGCAAGTGTGACATGTTGTATAGACTCCATACCCCTGTAACATGTCTAAATTAAAGACTATGAGCAGCTGAAATGTATAGAGGGTGTGAGATTTACGTCAAATTTCCACTTACTCATTTTCAATTTCTGCAGTGGACTGCGTGTCGATGTTGCTGATATTTGGTATCAAAATGGGGGACCTATGAAAAACAAACAATAAGGAACGGTATAACAAACTATAAGGTGACTTATTTTATGGTTGTCCCCTTGATATCTACAAATGAGGGCTGGACTTCATGTGACCTTCTCGAAATTTTGTAATTGTAGCCGTCCAGCTGTGCGATGTTTCAACACTTTTTCAACAACATGCTGTTGTCTACAAAGGAGCTTATTGGCAAAAATCACATGGTTTGATCATGAATAGAACAATAATTGTCCTGGTTTAAAAACAATGTATTTAAACAGTCCTCCTGTGGGAATATTTTTTACTGGAAAACAACCATGATCAAACAGCAACTTGCAAGATCTGTAGGCTGGACTCGTTGGAAGAAAAGAAGGGCTCGCATTAATACTCAGAGTAGGTTTGTTTTAAAAACTGGCCGAGCTACCGCACCCTGTTGGCGGTCAGACGCTTCGGAGTACCTCCGGTCCTTGGTCCCCAGAAGCAATCCGTTTTGAGAAGCCCTTCTTAAAAGGTTGAAACTGTTGTGGAGGCCACTGATTAAGTAAGTCTTGAAAATAACTGAATAACAATAAACAATAAATACTTAAATTTTCCTCAGTTAGCCCAAAAAATAATTCAGGGGCATTTAGCAAGATTATATTTTTAAAATTAATGTAAAAATGCACTATCTGTACTTCTGCAGATTGACAAGATGAGGTTTCAGTTTCCTGAAATGACAAACGATATGGAAGACAAATAAAATGAATTGTCAAATTATTTTTAATTATTTAAGACATTATAAAAACTGGCATTTGCCTACCAAACCGTTTTCACATGTTTTCACAGTTCGTAGCTTTATTTGTATAATTAAAACTGCAAAAACCACCTGGAGGGACAAGATTATGGCTGTGGCAAAGTCTTCATCGTCATCACTTTTTGTACTAAAAGAAACACATGTAACTCAAGTTATGCTCTGTCATTATACATTTTCAAAAAACCAATTAACCAACACTTATTCACAGACCAGTTATTATAAGTTGTGTAACATGTAACATTTATATGTTCAGTTACAAAGTACAGACAAATTTGCATATGTGCACACAAGATATGCGCAGAACAGGTAAACCTACAAGTTTTATATGTTTAATTACTCTGATCATTACTACTATGTCTTTTCATAACCATAAAATACAAACCGTTCAGATCAGTTGTGTTGCTATTGTTATGGTAACTGCTGTATTCTTATATCCCAAAAGTAGTATTGTTCAATTTGCAATAAGAAAGTTGGTGTTTTTGTTTCCAAAAAGGAACATACCCTTCCTCTGGGCATTCTGGTGACCTCTTCAGACAATGTTTTTCATTTTTTTGGCTGAAAAAGAGTATATAAAAATAGCTTAATTTATCATACCTTGGATTACAGTGCTAGGCATTGCAAATAACAATACAACCCAGAAAGAGATCAGCTTACTATGTATCACTTAGATTTTACAGAATGCATAGTCCTTCAACTGTACATCACAAACATACCAAGTTCTTAAGCATCACACAATTATTTTTCTCACTAGCACTCATCTCACATAAACACCAAAATATAAAATATATAGGGTCAATACCATAGATGAAAATGTCCCTGCAGTTTAAATAGTGGAAAGTCCTTGGAACTTAATCCAGTTGATGAACCATGGGTTATGGTGCTGGACAATCTCTCTTCCAGCATGGAAGTTGTTCTTTGCATTTGGTGCAATAAATGTTGCAAGTCTGTGGCGCTCCTGCAATTTCACAGAAGGAACAGATTAAACTAAAGACAATTGGTCAAATGAAAATGCAAGAGATCACATCATATCAAATCATTGTATTTATATAGCACCAATTGGAGACATTTCATCTCGACGCTTTACAGTGCGACACACTGGTTAAAAATTCTTCTATCTAAGGAAACCCAGGTGATTGCATCACGTTAGTGGCTTGGCAGAATTCACTTGTCCTGGATGAGCATGTTGCAACATTGGAGAGTTACTTGAACTTGTGTTGTTTACTTTACAGCAATCCCTCATACCGAGCATGCATGTATTGACAGTGGAGAGAGAGGAAACCTCCCCTTCAACAGAAAGAAACCTCCAGCAGAACAAGAAACGGGCAACTGTCAACAACCAACACCCATATGGTCGTGGCAGAAGGCACATAACAATTCTTTTGTGCTTTTTCTTTCTTATGCCACTACAAAGCCAATAAACGTCATCTGGAAGTAGAAAACAACAATTTATCACAGCACTATTTTACCATTTTTTTCTGGCTGCTACACTAACTGATAAAAAAAATGACTTGATAAAAAGAAAAATTGGTTCACCAAAACAGACCGATATGTTAGACTCATCATCTTATAGTACATCTATGAACTGTCCAAAAATCCTGGGATAGACTAAAATACTATTGGATAGAAAACAAGTATTAAGTACAGTAAATAAAAATGAAACACTCACATATTGTCCTTATTGATGTTTTCCATCTTTGGCGTATTGAGGAATTGCTTTCCCTAATTAATAAATGCACAAAGACAAATGAAAAAGCCAGCATTCAGTGTGTATTACATCTTAGAGGTAGTATTTTAGGAGGCAAAATTATATCAGAAGTTGCCGTCATTAATACATATCCCAGTTAGTTCAATGACGTTACTGATTGACTGTTTAATAGATTGGTTGATTGACAGATTACAGACTACTTCCAAACTGTACATTAATCAGTCTCATGGAAAAAAAATTACCCACTATGCCTATCAATTAATAGTGTAAGAAACTTCCAAATTATTCTTTTTCGTGTTTTATATTGGTAAATGTTAACAGCAGCATTTTATTTTTCATTGAAAAAAATCCTGGATGAGCATGTAACAACAGTTGGCATTCACTTGCATAATGTCATCATCTCAGCTTGGACTCCTGCTTTACTTGCACTGCCATACTTGCACAATGATCACCTGCACTGTTGTACCGCTCTGGCATCCTATACTGCTCTACATTTAGTCTCACTCACTTAAAACTGTGCACATATATTTATATTATATTGTAGATATGTTTATACTGTTTAATTTGTATTGTATTGCACCGACTACGCCGAAACAAATTCCTTGTATGTCCAAAAACGTACTTGGCAATTAAGCTTTTCTGATTCTGATCTTTTAGCAATTCCTCACAGAAAGAAATGAAGTGTGTGAACAATAAAAAAAACAAGCAGCAGCAAATTGAGATTCATCATTTTTATATTCAGGAAAAAAATAATTTCGTTTCCTTTAACATTAACATGTACTGTAACTCAATTAAGTTATCTCCGTTTAGAAAAAGATCCCAGCCCTACAGCTAGGGGGCGCAAATCTCCCTCTTACGTGTTCGCCGCCATGACATTGAAGTGACTAGTAGCACAGCGCGGACAGCGGCAGGCTAATCTGCAAAAACTAAATAACGAGCTGAAGACTATTTAAAACACAGTATCGATACTGTAGACTCCATCTCGAATTAAAAAACAACAGCAAAGGTAAATAAGTTATTGATATCTTAGGCTTTGTGAAAGATATGTATGGCGGCTAATTTCGGCTGCTAATTCCAGAGGTTTTGCAGGTAGAGAAATGATATTCACACACTTGGAGAGAGTGGAGTTTGGGCTTTCATTTCTCCATTTAATCTAGTCGCTTATTCATGGAATTGTGTCTTTTTTTTTCAGTAAATGTTTGCAACAATTGTGCTAGCGGAAGTGCTGCAGTCTCCTTTTACCAGATGCGCAAAGTAAAAGTAACAATAAGTAAAGGTTCTAAAATTGATTTAAAAGTTAAAAAAAAAATAAAAAGATCATTTGCAGTGAGCCGAAATAACTAGTTTGTTAACTGTACCAAATTGAAGGAGTTCTAGGCACACAACTTAGGTATTACGTTTTTACTCTGTTGCTCAAAACCAGCAACGTTTCCCAGTTTAACGTCTTCATCTCCAGACTCCCTCAGGACACGCAGTTGACTTCTGTCGTGTTCCCTCCAAAAATAAAGATACTTTCTGTGGTATATTTCATTTTGCATATAGTAGTAAGGAGCCACTTTGATTGTATAAGGAGTAGAAAGAACGGATCTTTTTTGTTAAAATTCAGGGAACAAAAGTAAACGGTCGTGCGAAAAATAATTGCCTCAAGCACAGATAACTTAAAATGTCACTGAGGGTGCAGTAATAGCACTTTATGACTTCCTACTTCTGCAAGTTGGTGATGTTCATATTTAGCCCATGAAAAAAAGTCCCGACTTTACATAAAATACGGGTTAACAACATTAGTTTCAATACAATTAATGTAATCCTTACTATTTCGGAAAATCATACAGTTACCTTCTTAAGGAGGAATGCCACATTGGTTGGATGAACACTTGGTGCAAAGCAGACGGATTGCACTGACTGCCAATTCTTAGTGCTTGGAAAGAGCGCCTAAAACAGAGAAGCCCGCGTAGAACGACCAGTATTCAGAATGCTCCTCCCACTTTCACATACGTCACTAGTCACATGACAGTGTCTGGGCCAATGGATAGAAGTTAAATAGATGGATAAGCAGCTGAATAGATATGTAGATATGCCATTCTGCAGAATAATTTATTATAAATAGGTTTTTGATACCTTTTTTATACTACCAAACAATGAATTTAATTTGTTGGTTCAATTTGTTGAATAATTTGCTTATTAATGGCTGTCTATGTAAATAGACAGCCATTAATAAGCAGTTGGTGTACATGTACCTTGCACTTTTTTTGTAATGTGCCTTTGTAATGTAATTCACAGTTTTAAGTTATAACAGAGAGGAAAGCAAAGAATAGAAAACTCTGGGGTCTCTTTTTTTAATGTCCATCAAGTTACATCAATGGAAATGCAAAAATTAATATGTAACAATTACAACACACTTTGTCCAGACAGAAAAATTCCCACAATATGGTAACTCACATTCCCAGAAACCAGAGCAGTTTATTAAAACATTATAGAAGTAATGCCAGAGGGTAAATTATTTGTGTGTGTGTTTTGTAATAGTTTTATGCTGAAGTTAAATGTGTTTGGTCTTTAGCGTCCGTAATCTCTCAAGTTCCCTGAGCCAGCTAGTATTCAGGACATGGACACCCTCCATAGCTTTAACGTCAGACAGAAAACCTTGATCTTTGATTAAGGTTATAGTTAGGGCTGACTCAGGTAATATGTCCTTTTAGGACTGCTGTTATGGATGGAAACTGTTGGAGGCATAAGAGACTGCTGGCCCCTTTTTTCTTCACCCTGTGTTCTTTGTTCTCCATTTGTGTAAAAACCATTATTGTCATCAGCTTCATGTCTTTCCTAGTCCCTCAGATTCTGTTCCTGGACTCTGAAGTCTGCATTTCGCTTTTTTCTGTCCTGCTACCCAGAACCGATCGAGTAAGATATCCATCCATCATGAAGCTGGTTCCAGCGAAGGATTTTTTGCCTTCCATTTCTTCTGTGAGGTAATCCAGTATTTGTTTTGTTATTTTGCTTTTATTGCTGCTGGCTAACAATCCTGTGCTGTTCTTAGTGGGCCAGTGGGTCCAGATAAACAAGATTGACTGCTGTAATTTAGTGAGAGCAGGCCACAAAAACCTGCATTTAGAACGAAGAAAGAAAACGTCCTTGAGCGCTATAATTGTCACTTCAAAACTACAAATGATTAATGGTCATCAATGTTGGGAGTTACTGTATTACATAATAACTGCGTTAGTAACTGCGTTAGTTTTTCCTTCAAAAGGTAATCTAAATAATTACTTTTCATATTGGAAATGCCGTTTGGTTACTTGTAATTTAACACAGTGTGTTAAAACTCAATCAATCAAAGCGACTTTTCATAAGCGTACTCTTTCTGCGGTGTGGAGAGGTTTTTACAGAATGTATTTACTGAAAATCAATAACAAACTAAAACAAATGGTAGCTGCATTCTCACAGAAGAAATGCTAAATACAGTAAAACAGATAAATATCTATTTACAGCAGTAGAGATGTAGGTCTTTGGAACATGAGTACTCTTTGTAAGCTTTGTTTCATATTCCTTATTCTCAGTCATACCCTGGTTATTGAAAATACTTAAAGAACATTTAATCCATCTTGCCGAAAGACAGAACAATTTTGAATGCAATTGATTCTTTCCTATTTTTATGTGCTTAGCCCACAGGAAGACCCACATACCAGAGAGCTGTTGATGTTTGTTTACAATCAATGCAGGCGACTGTGTGACCAATTTGAAGCCCAGCCTCTGCAAATGGATCTGGAGTTCCTTAATTTTCATTATGAGGAACTGTACAGACTTCTTCTGAGATGTGTCCACCATCAAATATTTTCAGACCTGGAAGATGTACTGCAGAGCATGCAAACAGTGTTGGTTTTACTAGAGGGAAAGCATCAGCCGCTACATGGATTTAAGCCAGCTGTGCTCAGAACTGGAGGGAGGGGACGCCTTTCCTGGGACATTTCTGCTGAGCAACTTCAGTTTTTTCTTGAATTTGACTTTACTGTTAGGGAAATTGCACATTTGTTTGGAGTCAGTTTCAGAACTATAAGAAGGAGAATGACAGAAAATGGTCTGTCAGTGAGAATGTACTACAGCAACATTTCCACTGAAGATCTTAGAGACGTAGTGTCTAGTTTCATTCAGCAGTTCCCTGATTCAGGAATCAAAACGATCAGTGGATATCTCAACAGTGTTGGACTAAGGTGAGCATTTGTCCAATGTCAAAACAATGATGGCATGGAAACCACCCAGTTTTCCTTATTTATTATTTTCCTTATTATTTTGTGTTGGATTATTAAGGGTTCAAAGGTCTCGTGTTATTGAAACCCTGAGAGTATTGGATCCTGCTGGCATGCTGTGTCGAGGGCTTGGAATAAACGTTATTCCAAGAAGAGTGTACTCTGTACCAGCACCAAATTCTTTATGGCACATTGATGGAAATCATAAGTTGATTCGGTGAGTCCTTATCTGGTGAGCTCTGTAGCAAGAAAACGTTCTATAGTGAGGTACATTTAAAATTTTTATTTTTTATTTTCATACCTGCAGTTGGAGAATTGTGATCCATGGAGGAATTGATGGGTACAGCAGAAAGATCATGTACCTCTGTGCCAATAATAATAATAGAGCCTCCACTGTATTGAGCGCCTTTCTTGCCGCAGTCCAGCAATTTGGGATTCCAACAAGGGTTCGCAGTGACAAAGGAGGGGAGAATGTTGACGTCGCTCGTTTCATGCTTGAACATCCACAGCGAGGACCAGGTAGGAAGCACATTGACGAACAGTGAACATTACAAATATTTAATTTATGTAAGAACTTCATTATTTTCATGTTAACATATATTTTTCCATTGTCATCTATGTTTTTATACTACAGATAGAACAAGTTTCATAACCGGACGGAGTGTTCACAATCAGAGAATCGAACGACTGTGGAGAGATGTCTGGTGCTCAGTGACTGTAAACTATTATACAGCCTTTCAACATCTTTACAACTCTGGTGTGTTAAATGTAGACGACGAGCTAGACCTCATTTGTCTACATTATGTGATGCTTCCCAAAATTAACGAACATTTACAGCTGTTTAAGAAAGCTTGGGATCGTCATCGCCTTTCTACAGAGCACGGAAAGTCCCCCCAGCAGTTGTAGATTGAAGGACAGATTATGGGGGCTCATCCTATCACTGAACCTGTTTGTGAACAAGTAAGTAAACAGATCTTTTGTGTTACCTTTATAAAGAAATGCATCATTAAGGTTGTTTCATAAAACAAACAAGTTATGTAAAATTTGTGTCAATGAACAATGTAATTCCTGCAAACTCGCAATCTTTTAGGCTCAGTAAATTAATATAAAGAGACATAAGTGGTATAATGAAAGAATATCTCTAAGCACTATATCCCTTTGTGTAGGGAACTCTGGAGGATTATGGCATTGACTGGGAAGGACCAACACCTGTTGATCATGAAGCTGCAGTTGATGTTCCAGAAAATCCCATGCCTCTACAAAACCGAGTATTTGAACATCTCCGTGAGAGAATAGATCCTCTTCACCCTAGTACATGCTTTGGGATGGATATACTAGTGGAAGCCTTGGAAAGTGCTCGACGAATATTCCATGATGTGAGGGACCGGGTCGGTCAAGCATGAGGACACAGAAAGAATTTTCAAGGAAAATGGGTTTTATTTTCCCAAAATAACAAAATTCAAACAATGATTACAGGGTCCTTAAAAGAGGTCCAATGAAAAAGGAGCAGGCATCAGCTGAGTTGCTACTGCTAGTGACTTCATGTTCTTTTGAAAATCCAGTTCATCCTGTCTTTTAAAGCATAACTACTTTTCTGTATCCAGAGGCGAACACCTGTGAGGTCACTCTGCGCCTCCCCGTCCACCAGACCTATGACAGCTTTCTGCACTACATGGAGTCTGGCCAGCATGATACAGGCTCCAACGTTTGGATTCCTTTAGAATCAAACTTGATTTTTTTGTTTTGTTGTTGTTGTTCTAGTGTGTGAGGTCAAAGGTTAGTTTCATTGACATCAGTTTAAGTTTGTCTGCGATATAAAATAAAATAATGCATTTTCAGTTAAAATGAAAAAAGTTATTTTCATGATTGTCAGTTATGGTTGCAAAATGTTTGTAATTTGTGAAATGAGCAGTTTTGGTTGTGGATTTATTTCATTATTTTAAGGAACATATTCTTGCAGATAAAGCCTATAGTGACTTTCCCCAACTATTTTTATTTTATTCCAGTGTGGGGTTACCGAAGTACAGATATGGTGTCACCTCCATGTTGAAGATCTCTGATGTAGAGCATGGATTTTCATTGAAGATTGCTAGACACAATGGGGTTAAAAAATAAAAGTCCCACCTAAAGTAGCTTTACTAAATAAAAGTATCAAAAATAAAATACCATTATTAAATAGAGTAATCTTGAAATAAATTGTAAAATCTTAAATGCATAAATCTGGAAGTAAGTAAATACCTGACAAAGTAAAAAAAGATTATTTCTATTATATATTTTGTTTTATTTCATGGGGACATTTATTTATTGGATGGAGTATTTATTCATAATTATAATAGTGTTTCTTTTCATTTTGAATTAATATATAGGCTCCATATATAATGACTACCCCCATCTGTTTAGTTTTTTTTTTTTCTGGGGGTGGGGGCTAACATAGGCATCTATCTAACATGTACAGGTCCTTCTCAAAATATTAGCATATTGTGATAAAGTTCATTATTTTCCATAATGTCATGATGAAAATTTTACATTCATATATTTTAGATTCATTGCACACTAACTGAAATATTTCAGGTCTTTTATTGTCTTAATACGGATGATTTTGGCATACAGCTCATGAAAACCCAAAATTCCTATCTCACAAAATTAGCATATCATTAAAAGGGTCTCTAAACGAGCTATGAACCTAATCATCTGAATCAACGAGTTAACTCTAAACACCTGCAAAAGATTCCTGAGGCCTTTAAAACTCCCAGCCTGGTTCATCACTCAAAACCCCAATCATGGGTAAGACTGCCGACCTGACTGCTGTCCAGAAGGCCACTATTGACACCCTCAAGCAAGAGGGTAAGACACAGAAAGACATTTCTGAACGAATAGGCTGTTCCCAGAGTGCTGTATCAAGGCACCTCAGTGGGAAGTCTGTGGGAAGGAAAAAGTGTGGCAGAAAACGCTGCACAACGAGAAGAGGTGACCGGACCCTGAGGAAGATTGTGGAGAAGGGCCGATTCCAGACCTTGGGGGACCTGCGGAAGCAGTGGACTGAGTCTGGAGTAGAAACATCCAGAGCCACCGTGCACAGGCGTGTGCAGGAAATGGGCTACAGGTGCCGCATTCCCCAGGTCAAGCCACTTTTGAACCAGAAACAGCGGCAGAAGCGCCTGACCTGGGCTACAGAGAAGCAGCACTGGACTGTTGCTCAGTGGTCCAAAGTACTTTTTTTCGGATGAAAGCAAATTCTGCATGTCATTCGGAAATCAAGGTGCCAGAGTCTGGAGGAAGACTGGGGAGAAGGAAATGCCAAAATGCCAGAAGTCCAGTGTCAAGTACCCACAGTCAGTGATGGTCTGGGGTGCCGTGTCAGCTGCTGGTGTTGGTCCACTGTGTTTTATCAAGGGCAGGGTCAATGCAGCTAGCTATCAGGAGATTTTGGAGCACTTCATGCTTCCATCTGCTGAAAAGCTTTATGGAGATGAAGATTTCATTTTTCAGCACGACCTGGCACCTGCTCACAGTGCCAAAACCACTGGTAAATGGTTTACTGACCATGGTATCACTGTGCTCAATTGGCCTGCCAACTCTCCTGACCTGAACCCCATAGAGAATCTGTGGGATATTGTGAAGAGAACGTTGAGAGACTCAAGACCCAACACTCTGGATGAGCTAAAGGCCGCTATCGAAGCATCCTGGGCCTCCATAAGACCTCAGCAGTGCCACAGGCTGATTGCCTCCATGCCACGCCGCATTGAAGCAGTCATTTCTGCAAAAGGATTCCCGACCAAGTATTGAGTGCATAACTGTACATGATTATTTGAAGGTTGACGTTTTTTGTATTAAAAACACTTTTCTTTTATTGGTCGGATGAAATATGCTAATTTTGTGAGATAGGAATTTTGGGTTTTCATGAGCTGTATGCCAAAATCATCCGTATTAAGACAATAAAAGGCCTGAAATATTTCAGTTAGTGTGCAATGAATCTAAAATATATGAATGTTAAATTTTCATCATGACATTATGGAAAATAATGAACTTTATCACAATATGCTAATATTTTGAGAAGGACCTGTACATCTAACATATACACTTAACATAGACATAAGCACCTCACATACACAGCATACATAGACATAAGCACAGCACATAAACATATACATATTTTTGGCACTAATGGAACCCCATAAAAATCCAGGCGTTGGGACTGACAGTCCATTTTTTGGGAAGCAAATGTAGCTCATGATGAATGAAATGTCCTGACTCTCATGCATCATGACTCCTGACCTGAACAGACCTTCTCAGCATGTCAGATATCCTATTGGGACAAAGTTCATTTTTATTTGACTCTTGCTTAGAACAGCATTAGGTGTGGCATGTTCAAAGTCTTTGCGTCTCATTTAGAAAAATCTTTTACTGTGTTTCCAAAGAGCAGGACAAGACACATGATTGTTTGGCATATTTGCCACAAAAAATAATAATAATAAAGCCCTTCTGTATTTTTGGTAGATGCTCAGTAGAGATCAGAATAAAGAATAGGGTGACCATGACAATCACAAACAAGTATTTTAATGCGCTTTAAAACTCTTTTAAATAAATGCTTGTTTTTATGTTTTTTGTGTTTATGTGTTAAAAAAAAACATGGAACACCTTTAACTTATGTTCAATATGTGACATTCTGACCACCAGGGGGCGACAAAGACTTCCTAAAACTTCTTGATAGTAATGCAGAAAGCCAGCACATGCAAAAAGACTTGATAACTAGTACATAGAAAACCAGACAAAGATATTATTAATATTCTGCACATTTACAGATTTGCAAAACACAATATAGTTATAGTTACTTAGTCGGTTTTCGATAATCATTGAAGTTTAACATTTATTAAATTCTGTCTTTTTGCTCTCCGGGTACTTTGGCGTCTTTCCATAGATCAAAACTATAGACAGACGACCTGTCCAGGGTGCACCCTGCCTTTCGTCCAATGACCGCTGGAGATAGGCACCAGCTCCCCTCTATAATCCTGCAATGGGTTGACACGTGTTGTAGTTAGACGACAGATATTTATCTATATTCTATAAATTTGTACATCTCTATGATTAAATGATTGCAATTTAGCTTTTGATACACCCCCCTTTACGGCGGGGAGGATAAGATTAAATTTGGGATTTAATCTGGCAATAAATCCTGTTCTTTCAAAACATAAAACTGTAAAGTTCCTGAATGGATACATGCATCAAAAATCTTAGGTCAGATCCTAACATTTAATTCAGTTTTAAAATGTGGTCTTACACAAAACACAGTCTCTGGATACAGATGTGCAGCAAACTGTCTGGGCAGTAAGGTTAACTGTGAAGTTAAACCAGGTCTCAAGCTATTGCTTACATAGAAGAAACCAGACTGAGTCAAAACATCTAAAATTATGCCTATGTAGCAGAGTTAATTGTTACTAGCACGGAGATATTATTTAAGTTATTAACTTTGACAAACATCTAAAATCGTGAACTCCAGAATGTTACGAGTTATACTGTTCTGTTAAACACAAATAGTGACATCTGATGTTATAATTCTGATGTTTGGAGTCCTATTGTGACCAGTGACAGCTGATTTTTAGAACATCACTCGGTGCATCCATAGTGTGCGGTTGTGGTTTATTCATTCTCATCTATGTACAGCGCAAGCTGTTCATAATAATGCTCACCCATGGGATGCCAAATGTTGTGATTTCTGAATATATTATTTGATATTTAATATTAATGCTTTAATATTTTATTCAATATTTCGGTCTGTTAAGGGTTGTCCTGTGAATACCAGCTCAATAAGGTGGTGGCATTAGGACAAAATTGAAAGGGATGAGCCAAGCTCTGACATTATTGAACAGCAAAATTCTGTACACACACAGAATGAATTCACACAATTTGTTTTATTAACAAAAATAAGTCAACTCAAAGTCAAATATATTTCAATCAACAAACTCTTTACTATGCTAAAACAACCCAACAACCCAACTAAATTATCAAGCAAAAAGAATAAGGAAGACCAATGGGCTATGTAAAATATAAACAAGTGAATCAAAGATGGTTGAAAACCATGACCAAAAGAGTGATGCAACATTATCATGTAATATTTATGTTTGAGAACCAAGGATCTTGAAGAATCTGGAAATGAAGTTACATTAGTCTTGGAACTAACTTAGGCAATAAGTGGTATACCTTCAAACAACCATTCACAATGCAAGATCAGATAAAACCTTATGGGGGGGATTTGGTGTGTTTTAATTCTTCTTTCTTTTGCAGAAGTGTATCACTATGATTGCGTTTAACAACAATCACATATGATGAAATGAGAGCCTAATTTTTAGAGTATAAAATAAATAATGATCATATTACATGGAGAAGATATCATGAAACAGTATAATGAGTATATCTTCGCACTCTGGAACTGAGGACTGACGAGGCCGGTATGGAGTCACACATTAACTTTTACTGTCTTATCTTTTTCAGAAGTAGAAATCTACAAGTATAATCAAAGAAAAATGTATGATGATTTTCTATTTTTCTACAATTATTAAATGTAATGAAGAGGGGTAATGTTAATCAATTGTGATGTATAAATAAAAAGAATGAAGTGAAGGTTTTTTTTTTTTGCTGTAACTGGTGTTAGAGCAAGAAGCAGATAAATACTGTGTTAGAAAGCTTGAGGCTGAGCAGATAAAGAGGGCACCAGGGCCTGGGAGCCAGAGGTGGCAGATTTATAACATCAGGACAGGAGGGGCAGAGGAGAGCCAGCATCACGGGAACTAGGCATGGATGGAAGGTCAAGAGCAAGCTCAAGTCATAACAAGCATGAGAGCGAGAAACGAGAAGCCAGGTGCACGCTGTTTTTCATCAGTCTGAAGTTCGAAAAACAGGCAAAAGTCATAAAACAGGGAGCCAGCTGCAGGCTGTTTACGACTATGTCTACGGAGGCTGGGAGACAGCACCGAAAAGTCACGGCGACCGCGTAACTCAATGACGGGAAAGCTGGCCCGGCAACAGGGGATGAGCAGTGAGGCTATCTGCACTTTAAAAACTGTGCCAAAGAAAGAAACGGTATTGTTTCCTCGCAGAAGACCAGCGAACAAGATCGGACGGAGAAAGAAGCAACAGATGAATCAGAAGACCGGACGCAGCCCAGCTGACAATTCTACATTATAGAGAGGATCAACCCGTGCGCCCTGAGAAGAGTTGCAACTCAAAATCGAGAATCTGAATTTCAGCTGTTGCATTTTTACCAAGAAAACTGAAGTGAACTTGGTCAGTGAACAACTGATTGCTCTAAGTTTCAGGCTACTGGAAGTCCTGAACCAACCTCAATTACACCTCAAAGGTTTCCTTCAAATATTCAGCCTCTGGAAGCTGCCGACTTTTGAAAATTTATGCCAACAAAGTTTCTGTTTTTTAAATTTTAACTTTTTTTTTTTTTTTCCAACTTGACCATTAAAACCCTGAGCATCAGCGTCTGTCCACTTAGAGGAAGAAAACAAGATTTGCCTTTCACCGAAGAAGAAAATCACTCGTCTACTGAAGAAATCATTCCATACGGATCCATGGTGAGCCTCCGTCTCCAAGGCCTCTTCAGCCTTACCGGTTTCAGCATTAGGGAAAAATAGGTTAAGTTGATTGATTTGTTTCTATTATTCAAATTAAGTTTTGCTGATTTTTAAGCTGTTACTAACCCCTGCAAAAGCATTACTAATTAAAAAAAGCATATAAAATTCTAGATAAATTGTGGACAGTCCATTATTTGAGTCACCTTATTTTTGGGTTTTTCGTTGGTGGTAAAAAGTCTTGTTGCCTGGTTCCAAAAGATTTTAGGAAGTTTTTATAGTTTGCCGTAAGCCAAACTTGTTAAAACAATGCCCTTGGGGCTCGTGCCGACGCACTAAAATAAACCTAACCTATATACCAATTGCAAGTTGTAAAATAGGGAATGAGCAGCCGTTAACAGAAGTGACTGTCGAGGAGTGGATGACTGCTGTGGGGTACTCAGTTGTCCAAACCACCAGTTGAAGAAGGGCGAGACTTCTGGAAAAGATAGGCTGTTAGAGGTTAGGCGTCTCATTTACCAATACCAGCTTAAACAGAATTTCCAGTAAACCTGCTTAGTAAGACCTTACAGGTTTAGGGAAGTCTGGACCCGTTGGATGGAGAGAGAGCTGGATTGAGCAATCCCCTTATAGGGGAAGTAGGAGGGAGGGGTTAGCTCATCGGACAACGAAACATGATGCTCTGCTCCCTTTGCCCCCTCCCATCCCTAACCCTAACCCTAACCCATCTGTGGACCTGTTCAGAACTGTGTGGCCGGTTGATGAACATTACATCGTATCATCAAGGACAATGGCCTCTATGACAGTACTTTATGTACTTACTTTGCACACATTCACATGCATACATGCACATACTCATAAAAACATACGCACCCCTGACATACAGCCTTCACTGTATCTCTGCAATATGTTGTCTCGTGTATGTGTTGCTTATTTGTGCTGAGTTTTTTTTTTTGATATCTCAAACTGTATCCTGCTATGGATAAAGTGTGAAATATGATTTCTTTTCCCTCCTCTTACCTAATGTGATCTTTCTTATCCTTTGTTCACCTAAATGTGGCTTCACAGATTTTAAGATTTCTTAGAAGGATTGTTTACAACTATTTCATACCAGCAAAAGCCAAACATTATTAATATTTGAAGGTTTGGACTACAACTGTTTTATAACAATGACCCAGCTTCTCTACTTAGACTTCAGTGAGTGCCCATGACTATTATTATTTGAATGATGGGACCACAACTGCCTCATACCAGCGACCTCAAAGCTTAATATATATAATTTTTCTTCTAGCACAGGTTGAATTCCTTACCACAGAGGACTTAATGAGCTAAGATTGGAATAGAACCAGCTCTTACCAGTGAACCCCCAAGGATTATTAATGTCATTTGATTTGTTTTTCTGTGTTTGATTTTCTGTATCATTGTAATGTTTTTTTTTTTTCCTCGTGTACAGCGTTTGAGTGCCTTGTTGCTAAAAAGCGCTATATAAATAAACTTGACTTGACATTTCACTTTATCAGTCTTCAAAGTGGAAAACACAAGAAAACATGCCATTCAAGTAAGACCAAAATGTTTTCAGAGAATTATTTATAAAGCCGAATCCAACACCAGATAGTCCTTCCTTAGTACCCCATCCAAATACTTTTGATTACTGCAAAGACAATAGCGTTCACCACTAGTTTTCCATATTCACGGTCTTCAGGGGAGGCCGGTGGCTGCAATGAGGAGGAGGACAACAGGGCAAGCAGGGTGTTCCAACACCTAAACCCATACTCTTTTGGGATCTCTGATGAATATCTGTCCTCCCTGCCCAACGTTCGGTGGAGTTTGGTCCTCAGGGTAAACATGGTAACCTTTATTTCATCCCATTTTTATGGGTGCTTAGCAACAACTTTGTTCAGAGACCTAAATGTGCAGAGTTTAATGAGACATATCATACCAGTGTACCCAGCAATGTACCACATGTCCAGGATGTTTGTTTATAGCACTAAACAGCTTGCATACAAACCTTTATATTGTGTCAAGGCATTTGTTTGGGTGAGAATAGACTTCTTTTTATACTGAGTTTCTCACTCAGACCATAGTTGACCTATGAGCATGCGATAAAACAAGGCAGCGCTATTAGATCCACTGTCAGTAGGAATTATTATGATTGTTAACAGACTCTGAACCCTGGTATCTTCGCAGTCTTTTGGGTGCAACAAATTTATAACAGAAATCAAGTGTACGCCTGGTGACCTCTGCTGCTGTTTTTGTTTTTAGAGGGTAGATCTCTGCCCATTTGGTAAAATAATTAAGCCTAACACAAATCTACTGGTTGCCACCATTGGATATAGTGAGTCTATCCACTAGATCCTTGCCCATCTATTCCAGGAGCTCTCGCTATGAATAAGTATTAATAACTGACAAAGGCAATTATTAACAAAGTTAGTAATATGGATCCAAATTAAGACAGTGCACCACCTGGTTATCAGGAGTTAATAGGCAAACAGCTCTGAGTTTCTGTCAGTTACTGTTTTATGAATACCTGCCGGGTGAGGTGTGGTATTATAGAAAAATAGATGAAGGAGTGAATTAACACACTGGCATTCTCAAAGAGCAAGTCTTGCACACATATACCAATAATTTACCAATTTATTTAATAATTTAATTTAACAAAATACTTCAAATTCAAGGTTAGAATACTTTAGTCAAAAACTATTTGACTAGGTTAGTAACATTCAACTAAATTAGTAATAAAAATTAAAAGAATTAGGTAAACTAATAAACTACAAAAACAGTAAAAGGGAACAAATAAGAATAAAGCTAAAACCAATGAACAAAAAAACGGTGCAGTGATATCTCCGTTCAGTGTGAATGTTTGTTTAAGAAACAAGGTTTGTTTTGACGAACAGGAATGAGGCCAAATACGTTTTAAAACTAATTAAGAACAGTTGCTTGGTGTTCAAACAAACATTTTACAAAGCAACGCAAAAGGGTAAATTGGCAGAGTGACATCAGAGCTCGAACTGAGGTTCACTTATTAATTACAAGTACGTTAGTCTCAATGCTGTTTCCTCCGTGATGTTCTCCTTATAGTTCTGTGGTCCCAATATGAGCTAAAACCTGGCATAGAAACTTTATCATAACAGGAAATAATCTACTGAAAGGAAAATGCTAAACTTCTATGTACACATAACGTAAAAAAAATATTTTTCTTCTGGCAGCTCATCTTGTTTTATTGTGACAGGGTGTCTTATTATAAGCATGAGGGCAGGTTGACCAAATGTCATCAGTGGCCACCTTAAATGTCTCCTTCAGTAAATAAATAGAATAAAAAAAGAAAGGAGAAGCTACTGCTTCAACCAGCTCACTTCAGCCAAATGCTGAACAAGTTTCATGTAAAAGAAAATTGCTGCATTTTTATCACATGTAAAATGAAAATGAGAATGACAAAAAGCATTCGCCAGATAAAATAAACAGCACCTGCCTTGAAAATCAACTGTTGGCTGCCCTGAATTTTAAGTATCTGTATCAGCAACAGAAAAACCCATTGCAGTCACCTCCCCGGTGAAGTGGTTATGCTTGTAAACTAGCAGTCTCTATTTAAAGCACACTTTCTCTTCACTGTGCTTTGAAGATGAGTGTGAGAATGGCATACATAATAACACTTGCTCTTTTTATAAAGGCACATTTGATCAATTTTCATTTCTCTTGGAGTCCCTTTGTTTACAGTAATAAGAAGAAATCAGATTCAAGTCAGGAAATATTTGTTCTGGTGCACCAGTGACTGTTATGACTTTTAACAGTAAAATAAATATCATAAACACTATTTAAATTAATACAGATCAGATAAGCGAAAGTATGACTGTACTATTTAAATCATCAACTTTCTGATAATGACAGCAAAACCGAGAACCTTGATTAAGCTTTAGAAAGTGACAGCACAGTTATACTGGATTAAATGATAGTTCACATCTATAAATATAGATCGATTCTAAATGTGTGGGTGTTGCATTGTGTGAGAATGTTTTGCAGTGTCAAATCTGACTTACTTTAGGAATGAAATTAAAAAAATGACATTTGTTTCATGTCACTTTCAAAAGAAAAAACAACTTGGACCACTGATATTTACAAAGATAGAGATAAATATGCATTGTTGTGAAATCAAAGACTCAAACTGAACAAAGGAGGTGGAAAAAGGTTCTCTCACCCGAGAATGAGACAAGAAAACAAGAGCGCGTGAGAGTATGCTGTGATTTGTGGGGGATGTATTATGACAAAAAATGTGACAAGCTTCAATAACAACCACTTTTTTAATTTTTCACATTTCTAACCTTACAACAAAGTTCAGTGTATTTTTCCATAATTTTTTGTAATAGACCAACTCTATGTTGCACATGGTTTTGAAGTCAAAGAAAAAAAAAGCTTTAGCCCCACCCTTGAGTGTATTATTTCAAAGTCTTAAAAAAAAAAGTGTGGTTTGTGTTTTTATTCATCCCCTTTTACTCTAATTTTAGTGGATAAAATTAATCCGATTTAGTATATTTAAGAGGGTTGTTGAAGAAGGTTGGTGAACATACAGCATCATGAAGACCAAGGAACACAGCAGATATGTCGGAGATAAAGTTGAGATGTTCACTGTAGGGTTTGGCAATAAAACAGTTCAATGTATCAGTTTAATAGACTGGTAACCAGCCTCCACCTGTCAGTGGATCACCAACTTCCTGACTGACTGGCAGGAACAGGTGAGACTGGGAAGCATTTTCTTCTGCTTGCGAACCATCAGCACACTCAACCCCAGGAGAGTGTTCTCTCCCCACTCCTCTTCTCTCTATAAGAAATTACTGCACCTCAGCGGACCCGTCTGTGAAACTCCTGAAATTTGAAGAAAAAATAAAGGGAACACTTAAACAACACAATATAACTCCAAGTAAATCAAACTTCTCTGAAATCAAACTGTCCACTTAGGAAGCAACACTGATGGACAATCAATGTCACATTCTGTTGTGCAAATGGAAAAGACAACAGGGGAACATTTTTGGTGATTAGCAAGACACATTCAATAAAGGAGTGGTTCTGCAGGTGGGGACCACAGACCACTTCTCAGTACCTCTGCTTTCTGGCTGATGTTTTAGCCACTTTTGAATGTTGGTGGTGCTTTCACACTCGTGGTAGCATGAGACGGACTCTACAACCCACACAAGTGGCTCAGGTGGTGCAGCTCATCCAGGATGGCACATCAATATGAGCTGTGGCAAGAAGGTTTGCTGTGTCTGTCAGCGTAGTGTCCAGAGCCTGGAGGCGCGACCAGGAGACAGGCCAGTACACCAGGAGACGTGGAGGAGGCTGTAGGAGGGCAACAACCCAGCAGCAGGACCACTACCTTCGCCTTTGTGCAAGGAGGAACAGGAGGAGCACTGCCAGAGCCCTGCAAAATGACCTCCAGCAGGCCACAAATGTGCATGTGTCTGCACAAACGGTTAGAAACCGACTCCATGAGGATGGTATGAGGGCCTGACGTCCACAAATGGGGGCCATGCTCACAGCCCAACAACGTGCAGGACGCTTGGCATTTGCCAGAGAACACCAGGATTGGCAAATTCGCCACTGGCGCCCTGTGCTCTTCACAGATGAAAGCAGGTTCACACTGAGCACATATGACAGACGTGACAGAGTCTGGAGACACCGTGGAGAGCGATCTGCTGCCTGCAACATCCTTCAGCATGACCGATTTGGCAGTGGGTCAGTAATGGTGTGGGGTGGCATTTCTTAGGAGGGCCGCATGGCACTCAATGAGCTTGCCAGAGGTAGCCTGACTGCCATTAGGTACCGAGATGAGATCCTCAGACCCCTTGTGAGAAGACATTGAAGCTATGGACTGGCCCGCCTGTTCCCCAGACCTGAATCCGATTGAGCACATCTGGGACATCATGTCTCGCTCCATCCACCAATGTCACGTTGCACCACACTGTCCAGGAGTTGGCAGATGCTTTAGTCCAGGTCTGGGAGGAGAAACCTCAGGAGACCGAGACCATCCACCGTCTCATCAGAAGCATGCCCAGGCATTGTAGGGAGGTCATACAGACACATGGAGGTCACACACAATACTGAGCCTCATTTTGACTTCTTTTAAGGACATTACATCAAAGTTGGATCAGCCTGTAGTGTGTTTTTCCACTTTAATTTTGTGTGTGACTCCAAATCCAGGCCTCCATTGGTTAATAAATTTGATTTCCATTGATGATTTTTGTGTGATTTTGTTGTCAGCACATTCAACTTTACACAGAACAAAGTATTCAATGAGAAGATTTCATTCATTCAGATCTAGGATGTTTTATTTGAGTGTTCCCTTTATTTTTTTGACCAGTTGTATATATATACATCAGTGTCCAAAAATAAGTGATCAAATATATACTGTTGTGTGTACATGTCACTGACTAAATATGCGCTACAACGCACTCAACTTTTGTTCAGAATCAGCTTCTTATCACTGGTAATGACGCGGCTTTCCTCACTCATTCCCGCAGCTTCACAGTGAGTTTAATGGCGTTGCAAAAATGCTGGGTTTTGTCCCGCCCATCGGATGCTCAGCGTCTCTGGGGGTCTATGGGGCAGTGGGCTGGCCTCGGCCGGCGCGGACGCTCAGCTTCTGCATGATTATTGGATGATCTGTCTGAGGCTGAATCCCTTTTTGATTGACAGCGAAATGAGCAAATCAGTGATCTTGAAATTGAGCTTCCCCTCCTTGAAAGACCAGCATCAGCCACTGATATACATATATTGTTGTTTTGGACTGATGTTTGAATGTACGGTTGCAGTTGCAGTATAGAACTGTGGGGATGCTTTTATTCAGCAGTGACAGGGATGCTGGTCAGGCAATGGAAAGATGGATGGAGTTAAAAACTGCGATTAGCGGGAAATAAACTCGGTTAGGGGTTGCAAAAGACTTACTGTGGGATGGAGGTTCACCTTTCAGCTGGAAAAAGAGTGAACCAGAATGAAAGTGGAGTTGTTTAAATCGAAGGATATTATGTTAGAATGGTCCAGTCAAACTCAGATATGCAGGGGGTGCGAGGCTGAAAAAATGCACTGCACACATCCAAGCATTTTTTTGGTTAGAAAAGAATTAAAAACTATGTATCATTTTCTTTTAATTGTACATTTGTTGTGATTATGAATATGAATATATTATTTAATATTCAATATTAATGCCTTAATATTTTATTAAAATGTTCGGTCTGTTAAGGATTGTCCTGTGAATACCAGCCAAATAAGGCAGTGGTATTAGGAAAAAATTGAAAAGGGATGAGCCAAGCTCTGACATTATTGAACTGCAAAACTCTGTACACACAGATAATTAATTCAGACAATTCCTCAAAATACAAGAATTTATTAACAAAAATAAGTCAACTCAAAGTCAAACATATTTAAATCAACAAACTCTTTACTATGATAAAACAACCCAACTAAACTACCAAGCAAAATGAAAGAATAAGGAAGAGCAGTGGGCTATGTATAATATAAACAACCATGACCAAACGAGCAATGCAATATTACCATGCAATGTTATTTATGTTTGAGAACCAAGGATTATCTTGAAGAATCTGGGAATGAAGTTAAATTAGTCTTGGAACTAAATTAGGCAATAGCTAAGTCCTAGTCTGCTAGTCTGTAGCTGAGTTTCTCAACACAAACAAAAACAAACGTCTCTGCCCAAACACTACCTCTTAGTGCTGAGGAGAAGTTGTGCTGGGCGTTGAGGGAAACGTCCACATGTGGGTAAACAAAGGGTTAGCTTGCAGCGAACCTCCATAGCTGTGGGGAAGTGCTTTTAGCTGGCCTGGCCGAACCGTACGACAAAGGCACGATGCGGTCACTCAAGGAGCTACCTGAACTTGCACGCAGGATGGCGTGCGATGCGGTCCCGGCCTTCTTTTTCAGGCTGTGGAGGAAATCCACTTTCATTAGGGCGGCTTCTGGAGGCCTCAGAAGAAAAGTCAAGTCAGGCTTGTCTCATTACACCCATTATATAAATGAATACCGGATACCTGAACAGCAAATCATTATTTACCTTTGTAGCATATGATCTCGTGATCATATGACACTCTTAGATCCAGTTTGAAGAGTTATGTCTGTTTGCCAACAAGAGACATTTGCGCACTGGTGTCCCTCTGTCCCTCTCCTTCCAGTTCCACTGGGGACCTGTGTGGAAGAGGTCTGTTTGTTGGAACGCTGGGTTTTTATTCAAACAGTAGCATCACAGGAAGTCTGTAGTCCTTCTGTTCCTGGGCTGAGTTAGGAGTAGGTTACTGTGATTTGTTTTGAAAATTCCAGAAAAGATCAAACTGGCCTTTAAATGTAATCTATGGCTGGACCAAACACATTTCTGCACTGCAATTTGTTAGTCTTTAAACTGAAATCCTCCTTAGAAACATTGAACTTTTTGGTTGTAATGTTGGTTGTAAAAGTTGTGTAGGTTTGAATACTTTTGTCATCCTTAAAAAAGAAACATCTTTGGATAATCTGAGATCAGAGACATTAATAGTCTTTTTGTTTTTGTTATTTGAAGTCTTTGTCATAAATTGCACACAATAAAAATTTAAATGAGACTAAAAGTAGGAAATTAGAAGGGGGTACAAACCAACATTACAAAATCTAAAACACTTTTACAAACCTAAAGACAAATTAACATTTCAGAAAACAATTTAACAAGATGCAAAACATTTTTACAAGTACTGAAACAAATTTACATTTCAGAAAACAAATTAATATTTCAGAAAACAATTTAACAAGATGCAAAACACTTTTACAGGTACTGAAACAAATGACAAAATCAACCGGAAAGGGAATATACCAACGCCGAGACTGACCCGGAAGTCCAGTTCCATCTCCATTCTTCCCTTTTCTAGACCAGACCCCTTTACTGCAGGATCAACCTGAGTGTCCCAGTCCTGAAACGCTTCTCCAACCAGGAGGACACCAGGCCTGATTTTCGGCTGAGCAGGGAGTCTCTGGCAGTGCTGCTTAATCTTTTGCACCAGGATAGGCAACATGGATGGGGTGCTACTATTGAGACCCTGGTTTTTCTTTTCTGGCTGGCAAGTGGCACATCCTACAGAGTGGTCTGCAGAGTGCTTGGGATGCCTCGCTCTACTGTCCATCGCATTGTCCAGAGTTACAGAGGAGGTGGTGGCCATTTGTCACCAGGTCATCTACCTTCCAAAGACCCCTGAGGACTTGAAGGCAGTGTCCTGTGAGTTTGCAGGGCTGGACGCCACAGAGCTTTTCTTAAAGCTGTAGGTGCAATTGATGGCTGCCATATCCACTTCAGGTGTCCAAGCAGCCTTGATGGTCAGTGCTACAGGAACAGGAAACTCTTCCCTTCCATAATCCTGCTGGCAATTTCTGAGAGCCATTTTATTGACACGTATGTGGGCTGGCCTGGGTCAGTGCATGACTCTAGGGTGCTCCGCCACAGCCCACTGTACAGTTTATCCTCCTCCAGGGCATTTTATTCTTGCTGATGGAGGGTACCCATGCCTCCAATATCCACTCCCCCTCATCACTCCCTAGAAGAGGACAAGACAAGATGTGGGAGCCCAGCGCTTTAACAGCCATCATTCCAACAACACGCTCTATTATAGAGCGTGTTTTTGGAATGATGAAAACCAGATTCAGGGCCATCTTCCTGCAAGCGCTGGAGGTGCATGACACCTTTGTACCTCACGTAAGTCTTGACCTAGATCCATTTTTTATATACGTTATACATAATATATACAGGTCCTTCTCAAAATATTAGCATATTGTGATAAAGTTCATTATTTTCCATAATGTCATGATGAAAATTTAACATTCATATATTTTAGATTCATTGCACACTAACTGAAATATTTCAGGTCTTTTATTGTCTTAATACGGATGATTTTGGCATACAGCTCATGAAAACCCAAAATTCCTATCTCACAAAATTAGCATATCATTAAAAGGGTCTCTAAACGAGCTATGAACCTAATCATCTGAATCAACGAGTTAACTCTAAACACCTACAAAAGATTCCTGAGGCCTTTAAAACTCCCAGCCTGGTTCATCACTCAAAACCCCAATCATGGGTAAGACTGCCGACCTGACTGCTGTCCAGAAGGCCACTATTGACACCCTCAAGCAAGAGGGTAAGACACAGAAATAAATTTCTGAACGAATAGGCTGTTCCCAGAGTGCTGTATCAAGGCACCTCAGTGGGAAGTCTGTGGGAAGGAAAAAGTGTGGCAGAAAACGCTGCACAACGAGAAGAGGTGACCGGACCCTGAGGAAGATTGTGGAGAAGGGCCGATTCCAGACCTTGGGGGACCTGTGGAAGCAGTGGACTGAGTCTGGAGTAGAAACATCCAGAGCCACCGTGCACAGGCGTGTGCAGGAAATGGGCTACAGGTGCCGCATTCCCCGGGTCAAGCCACTTTTGAACCAGAAACAGCGGCAGAAGCGCCTGACCTGGGCTACAGAGAAGCAACACTGGACTGTTGCTCAGTGGTCCAAAATACTTTTTTCGGATGAAAGCAAATTCTGCATGTCATTCGGAAATCAAGGTGCCAGAGTCTGGAGGAAGACTGGGGAGAAGGAAATGCCAAAATGCCAGAAGTCCAGTGTCAAGTACCCACAGTCAGTGATGGTCTGGGGTGCCGTGTCTGCTGCTGGTGTTGGTCCACTGTGTTTTATCAAGGGCAGGGTCAATGCAGCTAGCTATCAAGAGATTTTGGAGCACTTCATGCTTCCATCTGCTGAAAAGCTTTATGGAGATGAAGATTTCATTTTTCAGCAGGACCTGGCACCTGCTCACAGTGCCAAAACCACTGGTAAATGGTTTACTGACCATGGTATCACTGTGCTCAATTGGCCTGCCAACTCTCCTGACCTGAACCCCATAGAGAATCTGTGGGATATTGTGAAGAGAACGTTGAGAGACTCAAGACCCAACACTCTGGATGAGCTAAAGGCCGCTATCGAAGCATCCTGGGCCTCCATAAGACCTCAGCAGTGCCACAGGCTGATTGCCTCCATGACACGCCGCATTGAAGCAGTCATTTCTGCAAAAGGATTTCCGACCAAGTATTGAGTGCATAACTGTACATGATTATTTGAAGGTTGACGTTTTTTGCATTAAAAACACTTTTCTTTTATTGGTCGGATGAAATATGCTAATTTTGTGAGATAGGAATTTTGGGTTTTCATGAGCTGTATGCCAAAATCATCCGTATTAAGACAATAAAAGACCTGAAATGTTTCAGTTAGTGTGCAATGAATCTAAAATATATGAATGTTAAATTTTCATCATGACATTATGGAAAATAATTAACTTTATCACAATATGCTAATATTTTGAGAAGGACCTGTATGCACCCTCTTTTAAATTGTTTTCAGGTCATAACAGCATGCACCATCCTCCACAACATCTGCCTTGGTGCTGGGGATGTCATGGCCCCAGAGGAGGCTGTAGAAGAGGATGAGGTCGGGACTGAGACATTCAGCATTGCTCTCTGGCAGGACCAGCTTTCAGCTGAGGTGTCTGCCCTGGAGGAGGTACCACCAGAACATGACTACTGTGTCAGCCAAGTATAATATTATAGATATGATTAATTTTTGAGGGGTATAACTAATATTTTGTGAGCACAATCTTCTAATTCTGCATTTTTGCCATTACATCTTAGTGATGTGGCAGCCGTCAATCCAGCCAGCCCTTTAAACCCACTTGATGGACGATGACGTGGACAGCGGAGAGAGGCATCACAAACATCTGCAGACCACCTGTGTGATGCTTCGCTCACCATCCAGAAAGACTAACCACAGGTCTCAGTTGCAGCATCCCATCCATATCTCTGACCTTGCGAGAGCTTTAGCCACACCGCCAGACTTTCTGTTCAGAAAGACATCTGCCTCTTTGTTCTGTTGAAGATGTTTTTCCAGGAACTGGTCACTCAGGTTGATCCTACTATCGCCATGGTAAATACTTGTACATAGTTTTATTTTATGCCTTTTGTTTCTTGTTATTTTGATCTGTTTGAATGTTCTTTTCTTCCCACATTCTGTTTAAAGTGCTGTTTGTATTTTTCATAATAAATTCTGTTTATAACTTTAAATGAAGTGGTGGCGCAGTTGGTAGCACTGTTGCCTTGCAGCAAGAAGGTCCTGGGTTCAATTCCTGGCCTGGGGTCTTTCTGCATGGAGTTTGCATGTTCTCCCTGTGCATGCGTGGGTTCTCACCGGGTACTCCGGCTTCCTCCCACAGTCCAAAGACATGCCTGTTAGGTTAATTGGTAACTCTAAATTTCCCTTAGGTGTATGAATGAGTGTGTGCTTGGTTGTTTGTGTGTTGCCCTGCGATGGACTGGCGACCTGTCCAGGGTGCACCCCGCCTCTTGCCCATAGACTGCTGGAGATAGGCACCAGCTACCCCGTGACCCACTATGGAATAAGCGGTAGAAAATGACTGACTGACTGACTAGAACACCTTAAAACTTTAAGAAACAATCGGAACAAAACTTAATATTTCTTTTATAGCACCTTATTTTGGTGCCATTCTTTCTAAGATGGAAAACAGTCTGTCCATTCTTTGTGCCCTCATGTCCTCCCTGATCAACTCCATCATCTCTGTCCCTCTTTCTTTTCTGACCCCTTCCTGCTGGCTCACTGTCTTCCTTCTCCATCTGGTTGACCACCGCTCCGCTTGGCCCTGGAGTGTCCTCAGGGATGGAGGCAATCAGGACAGGAGGTGTTGTGGAAGGCCTCTGTCCCAACACCTCATCCATAAGGACAAACCAGGGCCAAGTAGCAGCAGTGGGCTTTTCACTGACTCCCTCTCCTGACCCTGGATACTTGCAATCCTAAAGTTAGATGGAATAAAAAAAGAGTTGACTAAACAGAGAAACCAATAAGACTTTTAGAAATATTTTTTTATTTGTGTGTGACATGAGAACTTATGCACATACTTTATATTTCTTTTTCATATTGTCCCACTTTGTTTTGGGCCTGCAAAGAGGTGACCTTCCCCTGTTGGCCCATCTTCTCCAGAATTGTCCTAAACAAGCAAAAGGAAAGAGGGAAAACCAAAAGAAGTATGTTAAGTATCTTGCTTAATATCAGAGCAAAAATAAAGCCTTTTTTAATTTTACATTTGTCTTAATTTGAAGAAAATATTAAAATATTTCTCTGCAAATGTCTAAAACAAGCTCTTTCAAACTTTTAACTTCTTTACTGAGATTCACTTACATTTGGAGGTGTATTCCTCGTCGGGTTTACCTGGAATCAGAAATTATAATGCTAACTGAATTATAAATAAACGTTTAAAACATATAGCACATTTCTTCATCAAAAATGAATATTGGAAAGCTTATTTATTCTCAATCACACTCTCCAGCGATACAGTTGGATTACATAAAACTGTCCATTTATTCTGGTTAACCTTAATATCACCTGAAATGTTAAATTGATTTTCAGTAACAATTAAAATAATAACATAAACTGTTAGAAATTACTTGTGTTAAACGTTCACTTTGATGACTGCCAGCAGGAGCTTAGTGCTGGGAGTACGGTCATATATCTCAGCTCGCCTCACCGCCGGGAAGGCTGGCGAAGCAAGCCAGTTACTACGCCGGGAACAGAAAACTCCGAACACGTCGGAGCACGTTTGAAATTAAGCGATGTCTTGATAAATCAAGCCGATATTTCACGTCTACATAGTTATATTTCCGCACTAAAAACATTGTAGAAGTTAATTTGTGTCACAGAAAGTGTAATTTTTCACAATTTACTCACAGCTTTTGCCGCTATGGTCCGCCATGGCTTCCCCTGCTTGACCAATCCGCTTCGACCCGCAATGAATCATGGGAAATGATGGCCTGCGAAGGATACTCATGACCCATCCTTCAAATTGGGCAAAAGAAGGACACATTTGTCGGCCGCATTTGACGAAGTCTCAGAAGGATTCATGAATTGGGACAGCCTTCGTCGCCGCGCTGTAACGTAATCGGCCTAGAAATACGGCCTTCGAAGGATGCAGCCCCTGAATGACACACCCACTATGAGTGCAACCTCAGGGTCAGCATTGCCGTTGGTACATTACATTTCCGGTTGATTTTGTCAAATGTAAATTTGTTTCGGTACTTGTAAAAGTGTTTCGCATCTTGTTAAATTGTTTTCTGAAATGTTAATTTGTCTTTAGGTTTGTAAAAGTGTTTTAGATTTTGTAATGTTGGTTTGCACCCCCCCGGCCGCCGTACAGACCAGTGACTCGCCTTCATTCTCTGTAATATAATCTGTTCCCTTCAAGGATAACACTCATAGTCAAAGTGTTTGTCAGAAACTGGGACTTTCTCCCAAATAACAACAGTAGAACCGCATCCCATTGCTGTAGGGACGGCACCTTTTTGTTTTTGACACTTCACCAACAACAACTCTTAGGGGGTCCACCAGTCTCAACTATTTTAGTCAGCACAAGCATTCCTGGAATATACAGTATGCATTCAATCTATGAATTGCTCATATATGCCTATAAGATGTGTATAAAGCTCAAAGCAGGATTGCGAAGTTCACAGATGCAAGCAGGGAGTTGCATGGGGGGGGATTCCCCCCAACAGCTTCAAGCTCTGTACATTTGTTTTGGGAAGGTAACACTTAAACAGTCAGCAGTCGACAAACGTTTTAGAACAAAAGCCCACTCATGATGCAAGATAAAGCCTTCCGTCTAGTGTGGACGTGGGACGAGTAAGCCCCACCACGGTGGCTGAACCTCGGGGACTCCCCTGTCCATATATTGGGAAATGCATCTCTTTTTCTCTGTGTTTGACACTCTCTCTGCTCTTTTCACTATTTGTGTTTCATCTTCCTCTTTACTCTTATATCTGCTTTCCTCTTTCTAGATCAGTCTCTGCCTAAAGTGGAATCCTCTCGACAGTTTCTTCTCACCGCCGCCGAATGCTCACCTTTTGATTTTCCACAGAAAGGTGTAAAGTGTTTATCTAGGTCTCTTTTATTCTCTGTCTTCCTCCCTTCCTCGCTCTCTCTCTAACTCTGTTTCCCTTGGTGTCCCTCTGACACTGATGCATAAATGGCTTCATTATGACTCAGCCAGCAGCAGAAACCTATTGCACTCTGCTCTTTACAGTCCCCACAACCATCACACATGCTGTTTTGGCAGACCAATACCAAACAGTGTGGGTGTGTTGTCCAAGAAATGTGCCCATCTTCTCCCTGTGTGAATGAAATGGAAAGTGTGCATTTACCAGAAATGTAGGTTGCAGATTATTAGATTAAATAAATCATTTCTACAAATAACTAAGCAGCTTTTATTTTTTTGGTAAGGCTCAGTGAAAAGGAAGGGCACTGCAAAATATTAAGATTTAGTTTTTAACAGAAGAAGAGCATACATTCACCAGACTTTAACTATGATATACAGGGGCTCGTAAAAGTATTCATACCCCATGAGCATTGTCACATTACCACCATAAACATAAATATATTTTATTTGAATTTTATGTGAAAGGCCAAAACAAAGTGCTATACAATTGTGACGGTCCGCTGTGGTGAAAAGAGAATTATATATGATTTAAAACATTTAAAAAACTTAAAAAAAACTCAAAAGTGCGTTGTGCAAAAGTATTCAGGCCCCTTTACTCTGAGTGCAACCAATTGCCATCAGAAGTTGCCTGATAATTGCAAATGACTAAACAGAGTCCACCTGTGAGTAATCTAATCTCAGTACAAGAGAGAGAGAGTATTAAAAACAGGCCAGTTAATGAAATTATGCGAAACAAGGCTTACTTGGTTAGACAAGGCTTACTTGGTGGTGGGTATGTAAAGTCCGGAGGGAAAGTGAGCAAGCCACAGAGACTGAGGTTGGCAGGATCGGTGTGTTGTGTGGGAAAGTTTCTCCAGATGGTGAGCGTTGTTGGAGTGGACAGGCAGAGCATGGAGAGCGATTAGAGATTCTGCAATCTTGTCTGTGAGATCCAGGGAGACCTTTGGACTGAGGTAAAGTCATCGAATGTTTACCAGCTTGGAAGGAGACTGAACCACGGTGGGTAATTTAGGAAGGAGGTTCACTGACATCTAACCGGAAACGTGACAGGGCCTTAAAGGTGAATCCAGAGCAGGGTTTAGCTGACAGCAACCTTGGGAAGAACAGAGCAGGGAAAGGCAACCAACTGCTCAGGACACAGGCAAGAACAGAGCGAGGTTTGCAGGTCCGATTACCTCTCAGGTAGAGATAACAATCTGACGCCTCTTCCTAGGTCTCACCAGCTTTTAAGCTCCTAAATGGGGAACAGCTGTGCAGGTGCACCGGCCTGCCACACCCTGGTGGAGAGAATGAGAAAAAACACTACACCACACAACACTACCAACCTCCATACAGCCCCGTGGCCTGACATTAAGAGAATATTGGGGAGCAAACAGTATCATGACGTCCAAGGAACACACCAGACAGGTCAGAGATAAAGTTGTGGAGAACTTTAAAGCAGGCTTAGACTATTAAAAGATTTCCCAAGCTTTGAACATCTCCCCGAGCACTGTTCAATCCATCATCCAGAAATGGATAGAGAAAGGCACAACTGGAAACCTACCCAGACAAGGCCGTCCACCGAAACTTACAGGCTGAACAAGGAGAGCACTGATCAAAGATGCAGCCAAGAGGCCCATGGTGACTCTGGACGAACTGCAGAGATCTACAGCTCAGGTGGGGGAATCTGTCCACAGGACAACTATTAGTCGTGCGCTTCACAAATGTGGTCTTTATGGAAGAGTGGCAAGAAGAAAGCCATTGTTAAAAGAAAACCATAAGAAGTACCATTTGCAGTTTGTCTGAAACCATGTTGGGGACGCAGCAAACGTGGAAGAAGGTGTTTTGGTCGGACGAGACCAAAATTGGACTATTTGGCCAAAATGCATAACTAACACTGCACATCACTCTGAACACACCATCTCTACTCTCAAATATGGTGTGGCAGCATCATGCTCTGGGGGTGCTTCTCTTCAGCAGAGACAGGGAAGGTGGTCCGAGTTGATGGAAAGATGAATGGAGCCAAATGTAGGGCGATCTTGGAAGAAAACCTGATGAAGTCTGATGAAGACTTGAGACTCGGTCGTAGGTTCACTTTGCAGCAGAACAACGACCCTAAAATATAAAGCCAAGGCTACAATGGAATGGTTCAAAACATATTAATGTGTTAGAACGGCCCAGTCAAAGTCCAGACTAAACCCAATCAAGAATCTGTGGCAAGATCTGAAAACTGCTGTTTTACAAACACTCTCCATCTAATCTGACTGAGCTTTGCAAACCTGGTAGAGACATACGTTAAAAAAACGTGTAGCTGTAATAGCAGCAAAAGATGGTTCCACAAATTATTAACTCAGGGGGGGGGGCTGAATACTTTTGCACAATGCATTTTTCAGTTTTTGTTTGTAAAAAAAAAAGAAATCATGTATATTTTTTTCCACTTCACAATTGTAAACCACTTTGTGTTGGTGTTTCACAATAATTCCAATAAAATACGCAATAGCATTTCATACCTCCTGAGATTGTATGTGACATAAACAAAGTAGTGCATAGATGTGAAGGAGAAGAAAAGTGAGGCAGGTTTTAAAAAAAATAATCCCAAAAATAAAAATCCAGGGCAAACAATTGCCTTCACAAGCACAAAATTATTAAATAGTCCACCTGTGTGTAATTTAATCTCAGTATAACTCCAGCTGTTCTGTGATAACAAACAGATTCATGAAGACCAAGGGATAAACTAAACAGATCAAGGATAAGGTTTGTAAGTTTTAAAACAGGGTTATGTTATAAAAACAATATTCCAATCTTGAAACATTTAACAGAGAGCTATTCAACCTGTACTCGTACTCGTACTCGTCGTCTTCTGCTTCATCCGGGACCGGGTCACAGGGGCAGCAGGCTCAGTACAGGCACCCAGACGTCCCTCTCCCCAGAAACCTCCTCCAGCTCCTCCAGGGGGAGCCCAAGGTGTTCCCAGGCCAGCCGAGAGACATACAGGGGTTGGATAATGAAACTGAAACACCTGTCATTTTAGTGTGGGAGATTTCATGGCTAAATTGGACCAAACCTGGTAGCCAGTCTTCATTGATTGCACATTGCACCAGTAAGAGCAGAGTGTGAAGGTTCAATTAGCAGGGTAAGAGCACAGTTTTGCTCAAAATATTGAAATGCACACATTATGGGTGACATACCAGAGTTCAAAAGAGGACAAATTGTTGGTGCACGTCTTGCTGGCGTATCTGTGACCAAGACAGCAAGTCTTTGTGATGTATCAAGAGCCACAGTATCCAGGGTAATGTCAGCATACCACCAAGAAGGACGAACCACATCCAACAGGATTAACTGTGGACGCAAGAGGAAGCTGTCTGAAAGGGATGTCCGGGTGCTAACCCGGATTGTATCCAAAAAACATAAAACCACGGCTGCCCGAATCACAGCAGAATTAAATGTGCACCTCAACTCTCCTGTTTCCACCAGAACTGTCTGTCGGGAGCTCCACATGGTCAATATACACGGCCGGGCTGCTATAGCCAAACCTTTGGTCACTCATGCCAATGCCAAACGTCAGTTTCAATGGTGCAAGGAGCGCAAATCTTGGGCTGTGGACAATGTGAAACATGTATTGTTCTCTGATGAGTCCACCTTTACTGTTTTCCCCACATCCGGGAGAGTTATGGTGTGGAGAAGCCCCAAAGAAGCGTACCACCCAGACTGTTGCATGCCTAGAGTGGGGGTGGATCAGTGATGGTTTGGGCTGCCATATCATGGCATTCCCTTGGCGTGTCACTGCTAAGGACTACCGAACCATTCTTGAGGACCATGTGCATCCAGTGGTTCAAACATTGTATTCTGAAGGCGGTGCCGTGTATCAGGATGACAATGCACCAATACACACAGCAAGACTGGTGAAAGATAGGTTTGATGAACATGAAAGTGAAGTTGAACATCTCCCATGGCCTGCACAGTCACCAGATCTAAATTTTATTGAACCACTTTGGGGTGTTTTGGAGGAGCGAGTCAGGAAACGTTTTCCTCCACCAGTATCACATAGTGACCTGGCCACTATCCTGCAAGAAGAATGGCTTAAAATCCCTCTGACCACTGTGCAGGACTTGTATATATCATTCCCAAGACGAATTGACGCTGTATTGGCCGCAAAAGGAGGCCCTACACCATACTAATAAACTATTGTGGTCTAAAACAAGGTGTTTGCTATTTCTGGAATTATGCAGCTACAGGCATACATAAGTACATGTTGACCATCTGTCCATCACTCTGCAACTTTCTCCTACTACTCTCCAATTATGCATTATCTGCAATTATTGCTGCCATTAACTCACTAGTTTGTTTTGCTTCCTTACTGCTACAATACATCTAGCCTGTCATTCCTGCTTAGCTGTGACAACTTCCTGAAGGAGGCCATTGGCTGTTATTGTGGTCTAAAACCAGGTGTTTCACTTTCATTGTCCAACCCCTGTAGTCCCTCCAGCATGTGCTGGGCCGTGTCCTGGTCCTCCTCCCGGTGGGACAAGCTCTGTGTCTGCCTGGGACATCTCCCGAGGAAGGCGTCCAGGAAGCAACCGGTATAGATGCCTAAGCCACCTCAACTGGCTAATCTTGATTTGGAGGAGCAGCAGCTCTATTCCGAGCCCCTCCCAGATGGCCGAACTCCTCACCCTATCTCTAAGGGAGTGCCCAGCCACCCTGCGGAAGAAACTCATTTCAGCCGCTTGTATTTGGGATTTCATTCCTTCGGTCATGACCCAAGGTTCATGGCCATAGATGAGGGTAGGAACGTAGACAGACAGGTAAATCGTGAGCTTCGCTTTTCGGCTAAGCTCTTTCTTCACCACAACGGACCAGCACAGCTTCCATATTACTGCGGCAGCCGCAGTGCACCATCTGTTGATCTCCTGCTCCATTTCCCCTTCACTCGTGAAGACCCCAAGATACTTGAACTTCCCCACTAGTGGCAGGAACTCCCCTCCAAACTAAAGAGGACAAGCCACCCTTTTCCGGTCGAGAACCATGGCCTTGGACTTGGAGGAGCTGATCTTCATCCCAGCCGCTTCACACTCGGCTGCGAACCGCCCCAGTTTATGCTAGGTCTTGGCTAGAGGGGGCCAGCAGGACCACGTCATCTGCAAAAAGATGAGACGAAATCCACTGGTCCCCAAACCAGAGCCCCTCCAGCCCTTGGCTGTGCCTAGAAATCCTGTCCATAAAAGTTATTAACAGGACCGGTGACAAAGGGCGGCCCTGCCCAAACATGCACTGGGAACAAGTCCAACTTAGTGCCGGCAATGCAGACCAAGCTGCCGCTCCACTTGTACAGAGACTGGATGGCCTCTAATAAAGTGCCCCAGACTCCGTACTCCTGGAGCACCCCCTACAGGGCACCACAAGGGACACAGTCGAATGCTTTCTTCAGGTCCACAAAACACATGTGGACTGGTTGGACAAACTCCCATGAACCCTCGAGTACCCTGCAGAGGGTGTAGAGCTGGTCCAGTGTTCCACAGCCGGAATGAAAACCACACTGCTCCTCCTGAAGCGGTATGTTTGTACCAGTCAACCGCCTCAAGAGTCCCACAAGCCAACCACAGACGGCTTGTGGATGGCTTGTGGGACTCAACCCATCATTCGAAAATGGAAATAATATGGCACAACTGCAAACATAACAAGATATGGTGGTCCACCTCAACTGACAGGCTGACCAAGGACAACATTAATCCAAAACAGCCATAATTAGAAAGAAGAACATATCCAAAAATAGTAATAAATATTGATACTATATATACAGGTTGTCAGGTTTAACCAACCTAACAATATTTATTAACATCACAAAAAGAAAAGAGAGACAAAGTATTAGGTATTTTACTCGCTTTGCGAGGAGAAACGGTCAAGATGTGCTCAGTTACAGATCTCGCACCGCTCTGAAGCCTATCCGACCGCTTCCTCTTTTTATTGTCTTTCGGGGGTCCCTAGTTTACAAAAACATTGTTCTCTAAAGGATGGGGGAAAACAACAGCTGCATCGTAAACAGGTCATAAACAGCTTTATACATTAACAACACATTTCCACAGTCCCCTTTCAGCTTCCAGGGCCAGTTGTGCCTTTTGTTGAGTGTAATCAGCCTTCATCTTTATGACCTCCTCAACTGGACTGCTTCCTTCTCTGCTAGTTCAGCTCCATTTATTATCCTGCAGACAAACTCATCACATCCTTTCTCACACATACATCATGAAAGGTTATGAGATCAAATAGTCAAGATAAGAATAGGAGAAAATATAAGATAAATCTATATTCAATTATTCCAACATTTCCCCCCTGTATATCTTATATCTGCTCATATTCTCATATCACTTAACAGCCACTTCTGTCAAGTGATATTCTCATATCACTTAACAGCCACTTCTGTCAGATTTTTTCATGAGTACAAAGACAATTATACTCAGAGGTACTTACTGACATTTAAATAACAATCATATAGAAATGGATCTGCGTACAGGTCAGAAAAGTGGTCAGTCCCATCCTCGCCATCTTCATCATCCTGATGTTTAAATAACGGATAGAGTTGTGTAACTCTGTCTTCCATAGGAGAAATAGCTGTGGTGATAAGACGGTTAAGCAGAGTACAAAAGCAGGGAATTCAACAATATCCACACAATGTCAAAATTGCAGCAAACACCGCAAAGGAAATTATTACTCATGATACTAAAATTTTATACTTCCCAAACATATCCAGCCAGGAGTCCCACATCGAGGCGTCTACTCCATAATGCTCTTTCATTTTGCCATTTAGAGATCTCAAACCCTCTATGGCTTTCATTTGGCTGCCATCAGCCAGCAGCAGTGTTGTTAGGTGTGAATGTGCAACATTTTTCTCCGAAAATAGCACAGACTCCTCCTTTTTCAGATAACAACATGTCCAAAGCAATTCTATTCTGGAATGCCATCAGGGAAGTTGAAGCCAATCGGTCATGGACAATTCAAACCCACTTTGTGTCCAATTTCCTAGTTTTTGTACATTGTAGTGGATATAGATGATCCTGTCTACGTTTCTGTTCAACGTACACCACCAACAGATACTTGATTCAAATCCTGCAGCTACTTGATCAGTTAATTTATATTCATCTATAGCATCTATGTATGTAGAGTCTCCCTCAGTCTGCCAAGCTGCTTCTTTGCACTTCCTATCACACCAATCATGTGGATTTAACACTAGATAGTTCATCTGTTACTTCATCTACTAACATAGGATATAACAATAAAGTAATTAAGCACAGAGTCCTGTTACTTTTGAAGGTGATCAATCAAACAACCTGTCGTCATCACACCACCACCAAATGTCTCCTCTAGAGACTGGTTTAAAACACTTATTTACTTTTACAATTGTAATACACCATACTGCAATGAGATTTCCCAATTTATTACCTCTCTCTGTCATATTTATACAGGTATAGTTTCCAGTGGTGACTCGCTTATGGAAAACTGATTTATCCTTATCTGCTCTAATTACAGGAAAAACAGAATCCTTGTGCTAACACATTTCATTAGGATTAGTTTGATTCATTACTTCTATCACATAGGGTTGTGGTATCACAGCTGGAATTATTTATAATAAAAGCCTTGAACCCAAACACACAACACAATCTCCTTTAGTCATGTTAGCCGCTTGTTCTACCATCAATAACCAGTTATTATTTGTTCCTGATACTCCAGTAATAACCTGGAACTAGTCATCTGTGGTTAACTTTCCTAACATAATTTTTACTCTCTTCACTTTGTTACCTGGATTACATTATCAGCTTTATGGAACTTAAACAACTTCTTTTGATGACTAGCATAAGCAGTGGTGCACCACTCTGGTGTCCAATTATTTCTTTCATCAGCTACCATCATGGACCATGAGGTGTCTCTTCTATCATTAGTTAAGTACCATTTATAACTTCTATAATCCTGTCCTTTCCTTCCTCATTTGGTCAAGCTAATGAGTGGGATCAGCACCACAGCTATGGTTTTAGATTTCATGCACACTTGAATACCATAAGTATAAGAAATTTGTTTAGTGCACATAGTTAGGTTATCTTGACTGGTTCCCAGAAGTACCAGAAAAATAAAAAAATCAATATGAGGAAAAAATATATATAACCACCCAGCATCGGAAAGCATCCATCTAGAAATCATTTTGGCTGAAATTTTCACTCCTCTAAATGGTTCCAGTGTCTTAATTGTCTTCACTGACTTTCAGATCTCTCCAGACTCTAAATGTCTGGGTCCACCCTATTATCAGTCTATAAATCACTTCCCCTGACGGAGCTTTCAACCAAAATGATCTTTTTACAATGTGTAAGGTGAATCCAGGTTGATCTCTCAGTTATTTTTACTGCCCTTGCAGTGGTTAATAATACCTAATATGGATCCTCCCACTTAGGTGAAATACCAATGCTTCTTCTTTACACTCCTTATTAACACCCAGTCCCCTGGTTTCACTAGTTAGTTTTCCTGCTGCGAAATAGAACATTCCTCATAGCTTAAATTTATTTCTGTTGCTTTTCTAACATACTCCTCATATAATCAACTAGATTAGCTTCTTCATCTAACTCCCACTTATTTTTTAACTGTGGTAATCTGTATGGTCTTCCAAATAACATTTCATAGGGTGTTAACCCTGAGGTGCTTGTAATGTTTAGTTGGAAATAGTTCTATCCATTTAGAAAATGCATCTATAACGACTAAACAAAACATTTTCCCTTCACTGTGATTTACCTCAATAAAATCCATATGAATTGTTTGAAAAGGGTATCTTAGTTTTGAAAATTGTCCCCTTCATGGTCTTAAATTCCCTTGTGGATTATGTTTTACACATGCTAAACATGTTTTACAAAAACGTTTTTTAATAAGAATCTTTAGAATTTAATCAATATGTTATATAATATTAATATATCTGTCCTACTATTCCCCCCTGTTGAGACATTATGAAACACGATGGCTCAAATATTGCTTCCATTTATATAGGTTCTTTGGTAGGACAGGTTTATTATCTGGTCAAATATACAGGTCCTTCTCAAAATATTAGCATATTGTGGTAAAGTTCATTATTTTCCATAATGTCATGATGAAAATTTAACATTCATATATTTTAGATTCATTGCACACTAACTGAAATATTTCAGGTCTTTTATAGTCTTAATACGGATAATTTTGGCATACAGCTCATGAAAACCCAAAATTCCTATCTCACAAAATTAGCATATCATTAAAAGGGTCTCTAAACGAGCTATGAACCTAATCATCTGAA
The DNA here is from genome assembly GCF_021462225.1 of Girardinichthys multiradiatus. Lineage (NCBI taxonomy): Eukaryota > Metazoa > Chordata > Actinopteri > Cyprinodontiformes > Goodeidae > Girardinichthys > Girardinichthys multiradiatus. Next base: position 35,116,400 of record NC_061802.1, on the reverse strand, counting down.
TCAACGAGTTAACTCTAAACACCCGCAAAAGATTCCTGAGGCCTTTAAAACTCCCAGCCTGGTTCATCACTCAAAACCCCAATCATGGGTAAGACTGCCGACCTGACTGCTGTCCAGAAGGCCACTATTGACACCCTCAAGCAAGAGGGTAAGACACAGAAAGAAATTTCTGAACGAATAGGCTGTTCTCAGAGTGCTGTATCAAGGCACCTCAGTGGGAAGTCTGTGGGAAGGAAAAAGTGTGACAGAAAACGCTGCACAACGAGAAGAGGTGACCGGACCCTGAGGAAGATTGTGGAGAAGGGCCGATTCCAGACCTTGGGGGACCTGCGGAAGCAGTGGACTGAGTCTGGAGTAGAAACATCCAGAGCCACCGTGCACAGGCGTGTGCAGGAAATGGGCTACAGGTGCCACATAGGAATTTTGGGTTTTCATGAGCTGTATGCCAAAATCATCCGTATTAAGACAATAAAAGACCTGAAATATTTCAGTTAGTGTGCAATGAATCTAAAATATATGAATGTTAAATTTTCATCATGACATTATGGAAAATAATGAACTTTATCACAATATGCTAATATTTTGAGAAGGACCTGTATGTTTAGGTTTGCACTCAGACCTCACAAACTCGCCCCTCCTAATATGCCCCTATTCTCACTCCAGAGGGGGCCCCTATGACCGCCTCTTGGTTCCTCAACCATTTTAGACAAACTCTAGTTCAATGCAATCTGCCCCCCAGTCGGTTTCCAAGACGTTCATTTAGAATAGGACCAGCGACTACTGCAGCTGCTCAAGGAGTTTCAACAGCTTCTCTTCAACAACTCGGCCGCTGGTCATCTTCAGCTTTCTCATCTTACGTTCGTCCAGACTTCCAGTCAGTGTTAAATGCTCAACGATCTCTCAGTTCTTAGGTAGGACTTCTCACATTGTCTGGTGGTGGATGGCCTCTAATTAAATTAATTTATCTTCTTAGATAAAGATCTCCCTATCTAACTTCATCTCATTTCTTTAAGGTCCGCTACCTCCAGTATTCATCAGTCATCAGTCAAACATTTCTCTATTCCTCGTCGACTCCTCATTCTTCTTTTCAACAGGTACATTTATCTTATCATGCTCTCTCTTTATCTTTCTAATGCTTTTACAGTCTTATCTATCTCTCCCATGCTATCTCTGCATAACGCATTCATCATCTTGAAGTCTACGCGGCTCGAGTCGTCACCTCTTTTGCCTGGGAACACCACTGCTTTATTTCCAATGTGTCTGTTCACAGTACACATAATCATTTTTACAGAGATAATACAAAGAAGAAAGGGTCTTCTATCTTTTCAAAACAAATATTTTGGTTTGAGAAGTACAAATCAACCCTGAAACCAAGAAAAGTTTATTTAGAAAACAACTCTGAGGATTTTGGAAGTGAAATCCAGATATGAGCTATTTCTCAACAACTAACACCAGTTGCAGTTATTACAAATTAACATTGTTACAACCCAACTCAGCCAGGGGTAGGGGGAAGTAAACATTTAAACCAGATGTTATTGGTTTTGTGAAAGAAAATAGCAGTTTATTGCTTTTTTTTTTCAGTTAAGGTTTCTCTTTCTCTTGACAAAATACAAACAAAAGGAGGGTACTTAACAAGTACAAACCATTAAAAAGGGGGTAAAACCCAAAATACCAAATTAACAATAAAATACACAACAACCATTAATTTAACTAAAAATAATCCCACAATAGTCGGGACAAGAAGCTAATTTGCCACTGGTTCGTTCTAACAACAATCTGAACAACAAAAAAGGGGACTGAAAAGCTTTAGTCCCTATTTAAAGTATACAAACAACTCAAAGAAAAGCTTAACAAGCTTTCAACAAACTCCTTATGCCAGGTTAGAAAAAGGTTCTAACCATCAAGCAAGCTAACCAACAAGCAAGCATGCAAACAATCAAAGTCAATGGTTTCAAGACACCCAGAGCGAGGCGAGCTGTTCAGTCCAAATCACAGCCGCTCTTAGTGGCAGGGGCAGAGAGTTTATATAGGGTGACCTCTTCGGTGATTGGCTGCGCTATGACAGAGACAGGAAATCAACAGTCCAACATGAGCTCCCGGAGACGTCCAGCAGGAGGAGTGCAGAGCACCAAGGAAGATCCGAGTCCAACAGGAACAACAAACAAGAGAGCATCCAGTGAAGAAGAGAGTAATCAGAAGATGTCCAGCAGGAGGAGAGAAGAAGAGATCCGAGCCCAACAGAAACAGTGCTACCAAGAGCAACGAAGAAAACGGAGCTTTGCAGCCGACCGGCCAGTCTGTTGACAAGGTTACAAAACAAAACAAACACATAAGGCCACCAGCCATAACACAAATTAACAAAGTTACAAATTAACAATTTAATCACTGCTTAACATCTAAAGACAACTTGAAAAATTTTCATTTAAACATCAGAAGTCTGTACTCCAATTTCAATAAATTTAAGCGATATTTACATACACTTTCATCTTCATTTAATATTATTGCAAACTGAGTGACTTGGATGAATGCAGAAAAGTAATATAATTTATGATTTATTAACAAAAAAAAAAACAAAGTTGGAGGTGAAGCAGCATTTTATATAGACAAATGTCCTAGATGATGTCAACTGTGATTGAAAATATATTTTTTATTACAATATTAGAAGTTGTACTTACAGATTACCAGTGTCCAACACAGACACTTTTAATGAGATGCTGGAGAGTAAATTTACTGGAATAACCATCAACGTTCTGTTTGTATGTGGACATTTTAACATTGAATTGATAAATACTGATAATCACAAACATACAAATGATTATATTACTACAATGCACAGTTTAAGTCTTTTTCCAGAAATTACCAGACCGAGTAGAATCACACCTGACTCATCTAGTTTGATTGACAATATTTTTTCAGGTGCAGCTGCACAGCTGCTCTGCATCAAGGCTCATCAATTTAGCATTTATAAGCTGCCAGAGTCGTCAGGAGGCGTCAGATAAAACAATCATTTGTTCAGACTCAAGTTCAGCATTATTAAGTTTAAAACATAATCATTCAGAGGGTAGACCAGACATTTTGTTGGAAATAAAACTTACTTTATTTAGAATACAAAGAATGGGATTAATATTAGTGTTTTTATGGGTACCAGCACATGTAGGAGTTGGAGGGAATGAGAAGGCGGACAGGATAGCAAAGAAGGCAACACAAAACAACATTAGCTTTATAATAAATATTAGTAGGTCAGAGGCAAGAAATATAATTAAACAGAGAATCAGGAAAGAGTGGCAAAAAAGGTGGGATGAAGAAAAGAAAGGAAGATGGTTTTACAGAATCAACAAGATAGTAGGAGAAGTAAGAACAGGAAGAAGGAGTAGAAAAGAGGAAAGATTAATTACAAGATTAAGAATAGGACATACAGGACTTAATTCTACATTGTTCAAGATAAAGAAACATAATACAGGAAAATGTGATTATTGTGGAGAGGAGGAAACAATAGAACATGTAATATTGAAGTGTCAGAAATATGAACAAGAAAGAACAATTTTAAGGAGAGAATTTGTAGGTATTAAAGAAAATTTTATATTGAGAGATACTTTGCAAAGAAGTTTAGGTAGCAAACATATTCAAATTATAATTAGATTTTTCAAAAGCACTAAATTAATAAATAAAATTTGATTGTTGTAATAGTAAATAAGATTTAAAACCATGAAGAACCACACTCCATACCAGTTGGTGGCGGTAATGCACATTTTCAAGTTATTTGCCAACTGCCAAAAAACAACACAGAAGAAGAAGGAGGCGTCAGATTGTTAACCCTCCTGAGTGGTAATCAGCTCTACTGACCATGCCTGCAAGACTGATTGTGATTTTGCGGTTTACCTGAGTTTTCTCTGTGCTCTGCCTCAATGTAATCAAGACCCTGAAGACCCAGATCCAGAGTTATTGTGTCAGATGTCTTGTGCCAGTGGGTAAATTGACTTTTTCTCCATTGAGAGCCTTCTTTACCCTCCGGAAACCTTCCACCTCAAGGATAATAGTGACTGCTCCTCCTGACTTATTTTGGGACCCAGCCCTGGATTTCAACATTAAAACTCTGGTACAGACTTTCCTGAACTTTCAAACTAAATTGCATTTAACTGACTTCCAGCAACTGAGGAAAGCGGGGTAGCAGCAGACTTCCCATGAGGCCACTGTCTGAATAAGAGCACCCCCTCTCCAACAAGCCAACCTCTTCCACACGGCCTTCCAGAGGTACCGGATAGGGGAGACAAAGGACGCTAATGTCTCTTTGCTGGCAAACAGACATAAACTTTTCAACTGGGTCCAAGGATGTCCTACGATCATCGATCATATGCAAAGATAAGTACGAATGAAATACTGTCTGTGTATCTGGTATTTTCATTCATCAACGGGGAAATTAAGGTGTAAGAATTACTTACTTTCTCTCTGAGGCCTTGATTGAAATACGTTTGACTTTGAGTTGACTTATTTTTGTTAATAAATTCTTGTATTTTAAGAAATTGTGTGAATTCATTCCATATATGTGCAGAGTTTTGCTGTTCAATAATGTCAGAGCTCATCTCACACCTTTCTATTTTGTCCTAATACCATCGCCTTACTGGACTGGTATTCACAGGACAACCCTTAACAGACCGAAATATTATTTGATCAAATATTAAAATATTGATATTAAATAATATTCTCAGATTCATAATCCCAACACTTACTACCTTTCATCTCCCTGCTTAGGGTGCACCCTGCAAACCTCGCACACCACCCACTTAGCACAACCACCTCTCCTGTCTCTTTGTGGCTTTACTCACCTCCTCCGGACAAACCACTCCTTCTTCGCACGTTCCTGTCATCCCTGCTCACCTACTTCTCTTCCTCAGTGCCCCGACCCGGAAGAACCAGACCACACTTCAGAGTTAACCTGTGTTTCAATAAACCTGTTTAACCTTCATGCTGCCTCCATAATTGTAGCTTGTCTCCTGTTCAATGACCATGACAAATACAAGAGATACAAAAAAAACTTAACAAATATTTTTAAAATATGTAAAAATAACTCTTGCAAGAAAATATGAGATAAGAATGAAAACTATGAAATTCTTTGTGAAACTTGGATCAGATTTCTCTACAACTATCCCTGAAACACTAAACACTGCACAAGGGATTGATAAATTAGTAGAAAGAAATCCAAACCCACTATTCCTTAGCAACAGAAAAATAAATAATTGATACTGTTAAAAATGTAAAAATAAAAGATCCACTGACATGACATCAATATGTCCTTGGTAAAACATGTAACTGAGGGGATTTCAAAACTGGTACAAATCCACCTGTGTCTTCAATCAATCATCCTCTGAGGCTTTGCTTTTAAGGACCTCCAGTTATGGATTCCCCGCTCTTCTGCTGAGCTTCGACCCTCCTCTGCCCCACCTCCACCATCTCCCTTCCATACTCCTCCCGGCTCCCACACCTTAGGCCTTCACTCCACCACCAGTATCTTATCCCAAGGGGAGAAGACTCATCTAATTCTAACCCTAAGACGTTCATTCAAGCTCATGTCATTGTCAGCAATCATGTCTTCCTCCGGGATCCGAGCGCCAAAGATGTTAACTAAGACATAAGAATTGCCGTTGATAAGAAGAAAATTGGTGCTGGAGTGTTGATATTAGAAAAGCTTTTGACACTTTAAATCATGAGTTACTGTTATAAAAGCTGGAACACTATGGGATCAGAGGGCTTGTGTTACAGTGGGTTAAAAGATATTAAAGTGGGAGACACCAGTGTGTGAAACTGAGAAATGTGTGTTCACAGCATTTGGACTTGTGGGGTTCTGCAAGGGTTAGTTTTGCTTCCTAAAGTTTTTGTAATTTATGTAGTTGACAGATGCAAAATATCTGAAGTTATGAAATTTGTATTTTTTGCCAATGACACAAACGTTTTCTCTACCGAGATACTCTGAAACTGTTATTTAAAGATGTCACTGAAGAAATGGTTTGATTCTAACAAACTATATTTTTTGTGTCCAGTCTTGGCATTCAGGCATACCACATAGGGAAGCTGGTTGCCTAAATTTGCCTGGCCAGATTTCCCCTACAAAAAGCAGATCTCAAGATGAAATCCTAATTGCGTGATTAACTTTACCAAATCAAGTCTTGATCCAGCATCATAATAGGCAGGCCCCATTGATGTAATAGTAACTTGGGGGGCCTTTGGATTTCTGTGGCTCAGATCTCCTCCATGTCTGTTCCAGGTCCAGGGGGCAGGTCTCCTCACACTCCTATTTTATATTTTTATGGAGAAACCTTACCAAGCCCGCTCACAATTACACCAACAGGTGTTTTGATTCAGGTGTTAACAGATACACAGATATTGAGCCACAATTACCACTAAATACATATTGCATTCATTACATGCACTTTTCAGTAACATTGCTGTTGTTATATATATTTCTGCAGGTGTAGAAGCAGTGTTCTAGGGTGTAATCTTGCATTTTCTTCATCTTTCTTTGTCTCCTTCATTCTTTTGTCCTTTTCCTTTTTCCTTTTTGCACACTCCCAACCACAGATCATAATCTTTCCCGTCCATGCCCCCAGCTCCCAAGGCCCAGCCACCATGACCACTGGCCTACCAACCAACCAGGGGCGCTGGGGAGGCACCTCTTACCTGACTCCTAGACAGCAACACCCCTGGGAGCCATCTCCATATCCCTTGGCCCCCAATGTCGAGGCAGCAAGTCATACCTCCTATGCCACTAAGTTAAGTATTTAATTATTGGTGACCAAATAAATTCAAATTTATCCTGTTGGCTTTTCATACAAACAGATATTCTTTCCACAGAAAAAAAAATATTGTAACAAATTTTTAAAATAAATTACATTTTGTTTATTGTTCCAGTTCTTAAGTATATTTTTTTGCAATGCTTAGAACTGCAAGGAAAAGGTGGCGTCCAAATACACTTTTGTGACAAACTGTGAGTGAAATCAAAATAATGTTGTTTGGGAACTGTAAATCAGAAAAGGAATTGAAAATGGAAATAAATGAAGCGAATGTTGAAATGGTACACAAAGTCAAATGTCTTGATGTTATTATGGATAAAAAACTAAATTGGAAACCTTGCAGCAGAAACATTCAAAGTAAAATACCCCAAAGTTTTTTTATATTACACAAAGCTAAACATGTGTTAGATGAAAAATCAGAACTCATTTTGTACTGTTCCTTAGTTTTACCATATTAAAGTTAGTTCACAGAGGTCTGTGAACTACAAAACAACTCTAATATCATTTATCATATTTTGTGCAATTAACAAGGCTCGGTACCTGGATCATACTAAACCACTTTTTATTCAATCAAAATTATTAAAATTTACTGACATAGTTAAACTAAAAACAGCTTAAATAATGTGTAAAGTTAAAAATAGCCAAATGTCAGAAATTAGTCAGTTATTCCAGAGAAAGGGCTTCATGCACAACACACACTTACTTGTTAATAAAGTACACCATTCTGGTACCGGGTGTCAGGTAGCATTCAGGTGACCACAAGTTGGCTTTAAAAGGAAGATCCATGCACCTGTTCTCCATTCATCCATTATTCCATTCATGTCATGAGCTTCTGTTCTCTGTCTTCCTTCACCTCTGGTACTAGAGCAAAATATGCTCATTACTGTGTTTGAGTCCAGTCTGCACTCAACTCAGTGATCTTTGTGTATTGCCCCGTACTTACACTGGGTTTGACAACCAAGCCTTCAGAACTGCATTTCAGTATCCACAATTATAGCGTAAACGAGTAGTTATACAATGCATGTTTAGTGTGTTTTTGCAAACATATCAGTAATGTTTAAACGGTAGGTTCTTCATCTTCGCTGCTGTATTTGTTGCTTCTGTTGTCTGCAGCTTCGACCCTAAACCCATCTTGGTTTTGTTGAGATAACACACTGCACAGTACGTTACAAACCAGGATTGACTCCTTCACATTTATTTTCCATTGGTCCATAGCGCTACCTTTGCCAATGCCACAGGCTGACTGGAATTGGATGACTAAGCTATGACCCCATTATTTGGTTATGTTGTTATTTTTTGTTTCCTTTTATTGTTGTTTCACTTTGTCTCAATGTTACCAAAGCTGATGACCAAAGGAATGAGATGATGATGTGAATGTATGGTTTTTGTATTTTTCTCATTGAATGACATAGACAGGTATGAGTTAGTCAGAGTTTAGTCTTGCCCAGTCATAGGCCTTTGAGAAGCGAACTGAACTGTGAACTCCCGTTCCTGCCAAGAGGAACACAGGGACAGTATTTTTGTTTTTATTTTTGCTTCTTCATGGATCATGGATCATTGAGTTTCAGCTCCTATGATGGATGGACCCGGTAGCTTCAAGGACTGCGATTAATCACACCCCTCGAACCCAGGGGGGATGTTGTGGCCATCCATTTTGGTCGCATAATTGAACATCCACAGCTCAACAGACATCGCAGCTCTGATTATAAAACTCGCTGAAAATAAAGTTTCGAGGTCATTTCCAGCGTGTCTCATGGGACGATGCAACGGAGGCGCATATCTGGTGAGACAAAAGCTTTCAGGCGAACTTTTTCTCCAAACGGCCATTCCCGGAAAAGCTTGAAAGCTGGAAATGTGTCTGATACAAGAAGGTCAGAAGATTCATATACCGATTGAAGACCACGCCGACACCGGGCGCAGATGAAAAACCCACAGAGGTTTTATTTCCAAGGAGATGAGTTTCCTTCTTGTTGATTCAGTCGACTAAACGGTTCTTCATATTTTCCCCTCCTGGACGGATGAGAAGTTTACCGTTTTTTTTCTTGAGTTGATCACGGTCGCGTGACCCCCCCCTCGTTTTCTTCAGACCTGATCCATCCTCAACCGATGGAGAGAAGAAATCAACGTCAAAGTAATTTTGTTCTTTTCATATTAAACCGGATAGGTGCATTTAGAGGTCTTGGGCAGGATGAGGCAGTTAAGGTGATGTAGGATCACCAGTAGTTAATCTAAGGTATTAACTTGTTGCATGCAATACTGATTGAAGTGTTTTATGCTGAGCTGTGTTTTGATTTGCTGCACAAGCGCTACTGAATCGTGCGTGTTCACATTTTGTCTGGCTGATCCCAAATCAGCCAGGAGTTAGAAGTTGGACTTTTAAAAGTTTTTCATTCAAAGCAACTGCAGTCTGGGCCTCGCCCGACCACTCTTTGTTCCAGTTTTATTACTGGAGTTTTTCCACTGAGTTCCCGCTTCAGAGTTTTATGACTCTTTGTTCGAGATTTGAGGCAATCAGCTGCTGGAGGCTAAAGGGGCGTGGCCCCACCGTTTTATCAGCTGATCGCTGCAATCAAGACATCAGCACAACAGGAGGATCTCTTTCCATGTAACCCAAATTGCACATTTTCTCCATAAAACTGCTGGCTTGATCTTCATAGACACTCAATGTGCATATATTTTTTTATTATTATTATTGTTAGCTAATCATTTTTATCCCCTTTGTGTAGAATAGTGCTTGCTAGTTAGGTGAAGGTTTTTGGACCAGAATAATGGTATATCAGGATTATTTGACTTCAATAAATTTTCATATATCTAATTAAGAGAAGCGTTCGTGTGATTTATCTGTCTAAACAAGGTCAAAGTTCCCCCACCTTCGGTGAAGCAGTTGAATAAACAGTGACATTTTGTTGTTCTGGTTAATAATTGATCAATTATTAAAGATAATTAACTAATCGTAATTATTAAAGCCCATAATTACACCAGGTGACATCTCTGATTTCTATTTGTAAGTAATGATTTTGGTTAAGAAATGATTTTTCTGAATTATGATTTTTAATTATAATTCTTGATAAATATTAATTAATCAATAATCATAATCCTTACATGTGTCAAGAAAATAAATCCTAACACCATCATACCACCACCACCAGCCTGAACTGCTGATACAAGGTGAGATGGATCCATTCATAAATGATGTTTATAGCCAATTCTGATCCCACCGTCTGAATGTTGTAGCAGAAATCGAGACTCATTGGACCAGGAAACATTTTTCCAATTTGTTTTTATCCAGTTTTGTTGTATAAATTATAGTCTCAGTTTCCTGTTCTTAGCTGACAGGAGTGGCAGCTGGTGTGTTCTTCTGCTGCCATAAGCCATCTACTTCAAGGTTCAACATGTTGTCTGCTTAGAGATGGTAGTCCTCATACATATGGCTGTTTGTTACAAGTGATTATTTGAGCAACTGTTGCCTGTCATCTTGAACAGGTCTGATCATTCTCTTCTGACATCATCAAAGCATTTTCATCCTCACAAATGCTGCTCGCTGGATATGTCCCCCTTTTTCAGACCATTCCGTGTGAACCTGAAAGATGCTTGTGCTAATCAGTAGATCAGCACTTTCTGAAATACTCATACTAGTCTGTCTGACATCAACAACAATACCAGGTTAGAAATTCATGTACAACCCTTTTATTCCCTATTCTGATGCTTGGTTCAGACCTCACCACATGTAGATACAAAAATGTGTGGAGTTGCAGTCTTGGGATGGATGGTAGCAATTTGAGTGCAACTGAAATCATAAAACTACGTAAAATATTTAGAAAGACATAACCTTTTTGCTCACTGTCTGACTTTAAATCCGACAAACATTTCCTGTCCAGCTAGGATTACAAAAACATATCTATTAACTACATACAACAATGAGTGACCGAATATTTTAGATATTTAGATGATTTCCAAAAACCTAGAGTGTACACTCAGTTTGATGATAGCTTAATGGCTTGTGAATATTTTAAAAGTTGAATGGTGTTTCTAGCTGAAAGTATGTAGAAGTAGTAAGCTGTGAAAGAGCGCAAACTTTGTGCCGCATTTAACACAATTTTTTAGATTTTCCATTCATGGGACAAAAATATAATTAAAAAACTGTATATTTAAAAGGTATAATAGCTGAAAATTACCAAATGTCATAGCATAATTTTACAGAACAAGCTGAACATTTTGATACCTGAAGGCCAAGCCCATTTAAAGCTTTGTATTGTAAGGATGAGAGTTTTGAAGTTAATTCTAATAGTAATAGGTAGTCAGTGTAGGTATCTGAAACTGGATTAATGCGTTTTCTCTTTGTTTGTGTCAATAGCCTGTAGATGCAATATATTGGATAATTAAAGCCCTGCTATGCACCTTTTAGTTTTCCAGAAAATATTGCATTATAATAATCTCTTCTAGTTGACACAGAGGCATAGATGCATATTTTTGTAGATAACAATGTTTTGTTTTTGCTAAATTCCTTAGGTGGAACATCTTTTTATATGGAACATCAAAAGCATTTTCACACTGAATTCACTCAAACTTATATAAAGGTTCCATCAATTTCCATAAATAGGCAAATCTGATCAAAATATCTTGATCAATTGTTTTAAAATGCTGAGTTTTGAAGGATGAGTCTGAAGACACTATAATATAATATAAGTATGAGTCTTTTCAGTGGTTGTTGGTTTATTTGTTTGAAAAATGCCAGCATGCAAGGAAGTATTTACAGTTTTCAGTGGTGTAGTTTAGATGTGATAAGCCAACCCACCAGAGAATGATAAACATGGAAGATATTTTAGAGACCATGGCCTCCTCTGTTGTTTAAATCATGTAGAAATCACCAAATATCTCAAGTAGGTAACAGAATGATGATACTTTAACAAATATATTTTGATTCTGCATTCTGTCACAAATATAGAGTGCAGTCACTGTTGAATTTTAAATAGTTAATATCTGAGCATATCATGGTTTTCTCACCAACAGCTGGGCTCAGACTGTGGGCAAACTAAACGGACATTACCTGCACAGCACCAGGCAGTTACAGAGGAAATCAGCTGACCTGTGTGGTTTGAACTCTGGTGAGTCGTAGGGGATGTAGGGGATGTTTATGTGTCATAGCGGAAAGACAGACCATGACAGTGGTGCACATGCTGTGTTCCATCTAAACCTCCCCCGGTAGATCAAAAGTAAAGGAAATGGATGATGGTGGAGAGATGTTATGTAGGCGTGACCTGGTTTGACTGCACACAGGCAGACACAACAGGGGAATGTATGAAGATGGGCAACCTGTTGGACTGTGGTACAAATGGAAAAATTAACAGTTTAGTGACGTACAGCATCGTACCACAGACTTTCCCAAATACATAAAAGCTTACTCCTACCTACCCTTGATAACGATTTTAATACAGCCTATTAAGACAAAGTGGTAAGTAATATGTTCACCGAGCACAAGTTAAATGTCATATACTTTCCATTAGCATAATTAGTTAATAACATCATAGTCTATTATTCACCTCCTACTACTACTGGTACTATAACTGGGCGTGCCAAAAATACCTAAATGCTATGTTTGTTAATATTATGTAATAATTACTATTCATATACCACTAATAATAATAATAATAATCACTTTGTTTAGACAAGACCAATTCACAACAAATAGAGACTGACACTTCCTTATATCAGGTTGGCAAAACCCCATGTGGCCGGGCACCCCTCTGTGAAGAGCAGAGGTGAGAATCAACCTAACTTTCACGCAGACATCTCGACTCCTCTGTGATAAACATTTCCCCTTTAGCTTGTAAATGAAGTGGGATGACCAACAGGAAGGAGCAGGAAGGAAGGTGGAAGCCATTGTCACCTCAGAAGGAAAAAAGCAAGTTAAATTTTTTTTATCACAACAAATATCGTCTTTAGGCATTTCACAAGACAAAACGGTCCACTTCCAAACTATTTATATTGAATCCAATTTGGTCCAAATTCTATTCAGATCGGTTTACTTCAATGTAGTACAATCCAGTTAAAATCCAAATACAATCTAATTATATAAATATATGGACATTTGGTTATGTAATATAACTTTTATAACTTTTATGTAATATAAAATGCTAAATTTAAATAACACAATGAAATGATTAAAGCTGAAGAAAAGACCTCTTCAAACCTTTTTGTAAAATGTAATTTTAGAAAGAAAATCATTTATAGCGTGTTATAAATTTGGTCACTCCCCACATTTACTCCTACTTCAAATGGCTAAAATGACACAAGATGTCGGGGTTCTGGGTTCAGTGTGTGTGTTTGTGTTTTTTTTCAGTTTCCAGATGATGCTGGAGTTTCTCAGGTGTGCTGGATGACAGGTGCAACTGATCTGCTGATTGCTTTGAGGAGTATTTAAGCAGGAGGCTGCCAGCACTTTGATGCCAGAGTGTTTGCCTTCAGTGGTAAAAAAAAATTAGCCACTACTAAGCAATGCTTTGTTCTTTGTCTCTAAGCTGATGTTGCCTTTGCAGGCAGAAACCTGAACCTTCTGATCATTCTTCGTTGAATTTTAACTTCGGTTCCAGAAGTTTCTGGATGCTCAAGATTACCTATGTTTGGTGGATTTTCGTTTGGATTTTGTTTCCATGTACCAAGCTGGCAGCTTCCTGTTATCCTCCATCTCCTGAACCAAGGCAGAAGCGTACCCTGTCCACCCT